>NC_072027.1:15704772-18347045 GCF_027791375.1 Indicator indicator
TGACTTTCAACCAGAAAACTTGCACAAGGATTTGAATACAGGCGATAACAACTGTAAAACCTTAGAAAAGCATTCAAAGAAAAAAATGCATTATTTTCCCAGCTTTTAAACACTCATTGGCAACTAATTGCTACAATGCAATTCATGTTTTCAAAGCTGTGATTATTATGTAGCAAATCAAATAATTTCTATGCTTTGTATACCAAAACTGTTTAGACTGAATCACAAGATAAATTCAAGTCTGCTCCTTGGCCATAAATATTGGGAAAGACATACTAATGTAGGTTCTAACACCATTTAATCAAAGTGAAAGACACATTATCCAGATTAACAGTTTTCATAAGCCTCTCTAAGAAAAATAATAATAAAAAATCCTTTCTCAGAAATTGAATGGGCTTAAATAATCTTCTGGAAACTTCTCAGTTGGAAAAACTTCAAAGTCCAGTGCTTATAAATGGCAGCTTTAGAGAGCAAGGATTATTAAAGACTTTCATTGGTGCTGCGTTCCATATGTTTGTTGTGGAAGCCATGGGGATCCTTCACCGATAGCTGTGTGTCAACTCAGACTTAAGGCAGCTGCTGGTACTAAAGCTGTTCTGAGGATAGCTGGGGAAACTGCTAGTCATACTAACAGCACTTGAACATTCTTGTTCCTTTTTGTAGCCTGTGTTAAACCAACAACTACAGAAAGATTCTGACTTATTTGCAGAATGGACCATGCATCTTGATGCCACAGTAAACGTACATGTTATCCTACCAGTAGTAAGCACATTTCCCTTGCAAACTAGTAGATAGTTTGCTCCTTGACACAGGTCGCTCAAATGGTTTCCAAACATTTTAATGTAAAATGGAACATATAACTGAACTGAGCACTGGAAGATAATCTGATATTAAAATAACTATTGTAAAATAAAAGTCTTTCAAGCACATTTGAAAATGCAAGTTCATGGCTTATTGGAAAAAAAATACAGCAAAAACTCAGGAGTGTAAATTCTGAGGGCTTTGAGCTGAAAAGGATTGATTTCTCAGATCAGATTTAGGCTCTGTTGGACATCATTCTGCAGGGGTTTGCTACTTTCACATATGACCATGTGTAATTTGATCATGCTTTGTTATTATTTTCTTGCACTCTCTCAAAATATAAACATAATTAGGTATATGAGACAGACCGTGTCCTATTACCATTGGCAAACCTGCTGTTTGCTGCTTGCACAAAATGCCCTTAGTGCTTTTCCTGCTGTTCTCAAACAATTTCTGTTCCCCCCTCCCTGCCTGCACTTACTGTAGAGCAGCCCCAGGTACGCTAGAACAGCAAACTGAAAGCCTCTGACTGTGAGCTGCAGAAGTCTCAAAAACGCATCATGGTGGTAGAAAACAGTTACAGAAATCAAGGAAATCAGGTAGCCTACCAGCTCCTTAATTGTGCAGAGTGGTGCAATTATCTCTGGAAAAAGCTTCTGTAAGACTTCCCAATAGCAGCTGCTGTCAACCAAACATAAGAGAAAATTCACTTCTGACTGGTAAATAATTTATCACTGGGCATTTGAACATAACATCCTTACCAAACACATGGAAAATTTCTTTACATGATAAAAAGAAGTACTATACTCTGCCCATAACCTCACATAAATTAGTCTCAAAAGATCAGAAAAGACCAATACCCTCCATAAAATTAACAGAATAGAATGTGGTTTTTTTCTTTTTCTCCTCAAAAAAGTAATTATTTTCAAAATACATTTCCTTAGCTTTTAATTTTAAAATTGGTCAACTGTAAGGTAAAAAAAGGCTGTTTACCAACAAACTATAGAGAATGTTGGCCTAGATTAATAATATTGGTAGGAGAACAGATAGATTTCAAGAAACATACCTGACTGGCAAATCTGACTGTAGTTGTGACTACTGTGAAGGACGATCGTTAAATTGATTGATCGAGTATATTAATTTTTGAGGTTGTAAATTTTTATGTTATCCATTTCTTAGAAATGCACAACTACCATTCTACAGTTGTGAAAGGAAGTTTAGGGCCACACTATCAGAGCAGAGCAGAACTGCAGAACAAGAATTGGGGTTGAAGAACCACTCTAAAATCTTTTGACTGGCAACCATTGCAAGTCCATTACAATCTAAAAGAAAAAAAGGTACAATGGAAGAGGAAAAAACTTAAGAATTTGATTATCACAAAGCTTTGATTTCTTTTAATTTTTGTATTTTGGAAAGGTTTGAGAGTCTTGTTATTCTTTTAAATGATTGTTGATTGTATCTTTCTTTATTAAAATTATTTTATTTCAGTCCCTTTTTTTATCTCAAACTAGTTTCTTCACATTCAGTCCTACAGAGAAAATCCTACCTGTTTTCTAAATTAAGAGATATCATGAAAAGTTACTTTGTCATAGCTATGGGTAAGTGACATTAAAAGGGTAATCAAAGTAAATGAGGCACATAGGAAAAACCTTGAAACATATCCATCGGGGAAAGTCCATCAGAAAATGGGCGTCTAGAATACGATCACCATCTAGGCCTCTAGCACATACTTGGGCTGCCAAACATCACGTGTGATGACAAAATAAACACAACTTTGCTAATTAACTGCCTTGATAGCTTTCGTATGAGTAATCTTAGGTCTCCTCTTAATTACCCTTCTTATACTTGCTCCTTGAGTGTGTGTAATCCAGCTCAACTGGTGTGTAAAACATTAATACTCCTAGTTACCCTTCTGCCTTCTACAGCAATACACCCACAATAGCAGCAAGGTTGTAGCACATGCTGTAATTAATCTGTACAGATACTGTGTACCACATTTTAAGGAAAAGACCACTGTCCTATGGTACATATATCTCTACCACAATTGCATACCCAGTAGTACTCCCATTACTGGGTTTTGGGCAAACTTCACCTTTACAAGTCAGAAGATGCTGTTTCATAACAGATCATGCAAGAGAGAAATCAAGATTTAATTAGTTTTGCGTTCCAACAATTTATCCATTTTTTTATTAAGCATTATTTTAAGCATTAGGGTTTTTTGTAATGTTGCAAATGAATATTAATTAAAAAAAACCAGTAACGTGCAGTAATTCCAAGACGCTATACCAGCTTCTTGTACTTGTAAGAGACTTGAACTGTGGGCAAAGAATGGACTAATTAGTATTTCATAATTACCTTCCTCCCTGCTTCACATCTTCATTTACAAATTACTACAGTATCAAAATTTATTTTAAGCATCAGGGAGTAAAATGAACATATTATGCTTCAAATTTTAAGCACCACATGGTGTTTTCTGTCACTTACGTTAAATTTTATTACATTTCATGACACGTGACCTGACACATGAAATTTAAATGAGTACAAACAACTTAGCTGAACTGTCTGAAACATTCAAGGAAAAAAGGGCAGAAAGTTGATTCTTTTCCAAGTAAATAGTACAAGTCTGAGAAAGTAAGCCCAGTTTAGCTAAAACTGAACAAATCATTTCCTGTGAACAAGGACAAATTCTGACCAAATGTTCTGATGTTCAGATTCCTTTGCTTACACACCTATTTTTCTTTTGTTATAATTATTTCAAAGTGCCGAAACATATCCTACAGAAAAAACTGTTGTTGCAGCATAGAACTTTGAGTCTGCTTGAAAGCACTAAATGAGAAATCTCACATGAAGATTTAACTTGCCAAAGACAAACTAGAAAAACAAGAAGTAGCCATTCCCATACTGAGTTGTATAAACCTATATATATATAAAATATATATATATAAATGGAGACTCCTAGAGTTCCAGACATTTTATACTACATAATGATCTTATCAAGCCTGTACATAAAGGTTTAGTTATTTAATAAATTTAATTGCAACCTTCCTCTCATCTTCATGTGATATACTCGTAACTTCAGAATGACTTTTCCTATAAACATATACTTCATTGTAATGACAAATTCTGTGTTGACAGTACAAGTAATGCTGCTTGGAGGAGCAGGGATAGAAGGGGAAAGCTCTGTCGCCACTTAAGCTGACTGCATACAAAAAGTTGACTATAATAAAGTTCCTGCTGAATTTTCTTTTTCATGACAACAGGAGCTCCACATTTATTATCTCAGAGCTACAGGTTTTTTAGGCTGAATTACAAGAACAGCAGCTTTTCAAAAATGCTTCTAGCCAGTACGATTAACTAGAGATGTCCATCTAGTCTTTTTGAATTGTATATCCACTAAGTTAGGTACAGTGTTCAGAGAAGAAATTTCTTAGCATTCAGTATTCTTGTGTCGTTACCACTTCTAGAAGACCATCTGAATGCTATTCTCACCTCAGAAAATGGAAAAGGAAGCATGAGCCGTATATGGTGCACATCAGTCAGGCCACTGGGCCTATTACTGGAAGGCACTCAGTGTTGAGAGTGATTTAATGATCAATAGTGAAATAACAGAATTGCCCTCTGCCAACTCATGACTATGTGATCACTTACCTTAGTGCCCTGGGCATAACAGTACTACAGCCAGTATTGAAAAACACTTTTCTTGATCAGCTTGTTTTACAGTAAGTGAAGGCAGAATTAAATCACAATCCATAGATGTCAGCCAGGTGTCACCTCCTAGACAAGATGAAAAGCATCTTCCCCATGAGAAGCTGAAGTACTCTTCCCTTGACTGAAAACCATTTCACAACCCTTTTCACATTAAGTTCCTTGTGTTTAATGCAGTTTCTTATAAAAAGGGATTCTGTAGTGTACAATGTTTAATTTCTAATTAACATTAATAGCAAATGAAGCCTCTTCCTTCCTCACACATGAACTCATAAACACCCATTAAAAAGATTAAGACATGCAAGAGACTTTTTCACCAAAAGAAAGGCAAGAAGATAAAGCATCAGCTCCAAAAACTAATAACTGTAGAATTAAATGCTGGCAAGGACAACAAGAAAAAATTATTTTCAGAAAAGTTTGTTTATTTTAACAATCCAGATTTATTTCCCTTTGTCAGGGCTATGTTCATAGATTTTCTAGCCTGCTATTCTCATCAGGGTTCAGAAAAGTCACTAAAAAAAAAATCCTATATTCTAAGTGGTATCTTGATACCTGAGTGCCAGATGGCAGTTGCCTTTGAAAGACTTTTTCAAGTGTAATCTGATTCTTTTCCCACTGCAACTGTACTCAGTAAACATGTTGCAGAACATGGAGAACTTGCCTGGCTGCAGCAAGTCATGACAACCCCATGCCAATGGTCCAGGCTTGGGGAAGACTGGCTGGAAAGGATCAGAGACTGTTGATCAACAGCAGGCTGAACACGAGCCAGCAGTTTGCTCAGGTGGCCAGTAAGACCAACAGCATCCTGGTCTGTACCAGCAATAGTGTGACCAGCAGGAACAAGGAAGTGATCATGTCCCTATAGTGGGGACTGGTGAGGCTGTGTCTTGAATACTGGGTTGAGTTTTGGGGCCCTCGCTACAAGAAGGACATTGAAGTGCTGGAGCAGAAGGGCAACAAAACTAGTGAAAGGTCTGAAGAACAGGTCTGGTGGGGAGCAGCTGAGGAAACTGAGGTTGTATAATCCGGACAGAAGGAGGATAAGGGGAGATCTTATTGCTCTCCACAGCTCCATGAAAGGAAGCTGTAGCAAGGTGGGTGTCAGTCTCTTCTCCCTAGTATCAAGAGATAGGACAAAAGAAAATTATCTCAAATTGTGAAAGGCTGGATATTAGGAACAATTTGTTTACAGAAAAGCATAGTCAGGCTGCCCAGGGGAGGTGGTTGAATTACCATCCCTGAAGCTGTTCAAAAATCATGTGGACGTGGCACTTTGGGACATGGTTTAATGGCCATGGTAGTGTTAGTTCAATAGTTGGACCTGATGATTTTGAGGTCTTTTCCAACTGAAATAATTCTATGTTTTTTTTTTTTTCTAGTTGACCTATCTTACAATGTTTAACAAATTCTGATGTACGTTGAGAATTGCTATGCCTCAAAGTAACGAAAATGATTGGCAAGCTGAAGTAGTATTTTTCCAGCTTTTGTAGTATAAGCTGATTTAACTGTTTCTTTCAATATCCCGTATGGTCACAAGAGGAAACAAAGAGAAGAGAAGGAAAAAGAAGCTGATCCATACTTCTCTTTCTGATGGAAAGAAGTCTATGCTGCTTCCACCAAGTATTTCTAGGGCTGTATGAAAAAGTCTCTGGTGGCATCCTTCAGCACTCTGTGGGGCTCCCTTTCAAACTCTCTTTGCATACTGTGTAATCATTGTCTTTCACAAGGAACATCTGCTGGTACCTCCACATCAAAAGCTTCTTATCCTCTTGTAGGTCCCTCATTTGAGAGTACCCCATATGATGTTGACACTATATTTTTTAATGTATTCTCTGATCTCTTTCCTCCAGGTCTCATGTAACTCACTGTATTTGACCCGCTTCCCTCTTCTGTTGTAATCTTCTTTTATCTGCCCTCTTCAGTCATGTGTTTTGTTTCATTAGGAAGCGGCTTTACTCTCTAGCCTATATGCTTCCCATGATTTCCTCTTTTGTTTTAAACATTGCTTGCTTTGATTTGTCATTCAAATTTCATATTCTTTCAGACAGATCTTAAAATCTCACCTGGAGCAGAAGGCTGAACTCTGTCATCATTATGGAGAGATTTTGTTGCTAGGTTTGTGAGTTTTGACACCTTTACTGCTGTGGAAGTCATTAAAACATACATGTTGCTGTACTTGTGTCACATTCAAAAGCTTGAAAGCAGTAAGGACTCTTTTGCTGTTGTTCCCAACAAACATGTCACAATGTATTAGACACAAACCAGGTAATCTGTTCATATGTTTGACATCAGTGACAGAAATAACTAATCCAATAACTGAATTATTTGGTTAAATGCTTTGATTCATGCTGGTATTTTCATTATAAAGAAGCATTAATAATCTGTTGATGCTTTCATTTAACATATGATTCTGTTGTTCTTTTTATTATAATCCTACTCCTTTAGCACTTCATTCAGTAATTTTAATTTGCTTTGGGCTAGTTACTTGCAATTTTCCTGTGATTTTCATCAGGCAGGCAAATATTCTTTCCATTTGCAACAAAACTTAGCTAGGAGATCTTGCTACATGGAAGTGTTGTTTTGACCCTTTAGCATTTAAAGGCACTTAAGCGTTGGCTCAAAGATGCATTAGCATCACAAACCAGACAGTTTATTTCACAAGGAAATAAAGAAAACCAGTCAGATGTTGGTCTCTCTGCAGCATCACAAAGAGAAATGCACTTGGGAGGACTGAACTGAGGTTGCATCAGTCACTGACAAGTATTTGTTCAGAGCTATAGCCCTTTTTCCCCTCAGGACAAATAAATACTTAATCTGATTTCAAGACAAGTTTTTTGTTTTCTTTTGTTTGTTTCTTGGTTTTTGTGTGTGTGTGTTTGCTTGGGGTTTTTTTTTCGTTTTTTGTTTTTGTTTTTTTTTTTTCTTTCCTCACCTAGGAACAAAGCTGAAATCATTTGCATTGAAATTATATTCACTTGGGGTCTACCCAAGGTGGGAATGTCAGAATTGGGAGAAAGTATACATGCATATTTCTTTTCTCATTTTCATTTACTAATGAGTGCCTTGCCTAGATTGTATGAGAAATTTTTTAGGCTCTTTTAAAACTGAGTTCTTATTAATCATGATTTGAAACAACAGTAGGAAAAAATCCTCACTAAATGCTCAGCATCTTTAAACAACTCTAAGAGGAATTTACTCTCAACAAATTTGTTTGGCAAATTGCTATAAGGGAAGCCTGCCTGCTGTTTTCAAATCACTTATGCTTACAGCTATCTGTGAATCACCTGCCAGATATCTGAATTTTCATGAGAGCTGTCCTGCAGTGCAGTTTCTCATCATGCACATCTAATGATGACTCTATATAAGTGAGAAAAAGTAAAAAAAATTAATTCCATTAGACACACTGTCCTGTGGTTGCCTGCTGTGCTACAGTGCTACCTCATCAACAGGTGTTCTTACAATACCAATATCCTCCACAAAAGAAAGCAGCATATACAGCATATACCTCCTAGATAAACTACAACATAATTTGGAAAAAAAAAGTAGTTTTGACAGAATTAGTAGCATTTTCTCCAATCCAAGCTACCACAATATTATCTTCTTCAAAAGATTCTGTGTTCTCAACCATTACACAGTATACGCCATGTCTGTACTTAAACTACAGGTCTAAGTCCATGGAGATAGGTATCCAGACACTTTTCAAGCGTTGTTGAGGGTCATTAGTTATAAAGTCCGAATGATAAAGCTATTAAACACAGCTCAAAACATCCTTTTCACCTAAGCTTCAAGCAAAATCAAAGAAGTCCATGAATTCAGTAGGAATTTGATCCGCATAATTAGGATTAACAACCAACTATGCCTGATACCTTAAGAAATCTCCCTACCGTTTGTCCAGATGCCTTATGCCAAGCTGTTATTTCCCCCACCATATAAGACAGCAGAAGAGAGCAAGGGTAAGCTTGTCTTCACTTAGCAAGCTAACCCATTCAATGTGAAGGAGAAAGCAAAGCTCAAAGAGGTATTTTGGAATATACAAAAAAAGCTCTCACCTTCTTCTGGTAGTTTCAACAGCCCTCCCTTCTCACATGACACTCCACATTTACATAGAGCAGAAAGCACTACACCATCTAAGCGAGCACTTTTACTCTTTTTACTTTTACAATATACCCATACATTTCTCTCCAGCCTGACCATGTAAATTGGATTCTTTCTAACTGAATGCATTATCCAAGCATGGGCGTGTATTTTGCAAAAGATATTGAGAAAACAGCTGTGTGTATCTCTCATTCATACTAATAGTGAATCAGTTGTGAAACAGACCTCTCTTCAAAGATTTGTGCCATAGGTTCAGTTGAATCTGCTGCTGCTATTCAATCCCATGCTGCCATCACGCCAGCTTCACAAGGAAAGTGCTAGCTGGAGCAAAGTATCCTGAGGCTCGCAGTTCAGATTGCAACATGAGGGGCTTCATGTTCCAGTTGCTGGGGGTTGGCCTGTTCCTGGGTTTGCCAGTTTGGGCTTTCTCATGGGGGTGGCCAAGGCAGGACTGGACTAGCTTGCTGGCATCTGCTTGCTGCATTTTTGCTGCCCTTTTCTGCAAATAAGCTGATGCCATTGTGCATTGAATCATTCCCAGTAAAACTATCTCAGCTATGGATCTCATCCCAGAGAGGTTTGTTTTGTGTTAATTTCCCTCCTGTGTATGTGGGGAGAGAGGTGGGCTTGTGAGAGCAAGCCATATTAACCCAGGACATTATATCACATGCCTTTTAAAATAATGTGCTTCATCTCTCATCTTGGATAGCAGCTTTGGGAGAAAAATAAAATTTCATTGGCTTTGGGGAAGAAAAAGTTCAGAGGTTGGTCACTGCACATATCAGTTACTAAGTTAGCTATAGTTATAAAATTTCTCAAACTATTAATAGAGAGCTGATTCACTTTGGAAACATAAAAGTCTCTTGTTATTACTCAGTACATAATATACAAAAAAATGCAGTGCCCACAGTATTACTGTGGCATGGTGCATTTGGAAGTAGCACAAAACAGATTAAAAAAGGAAACTTTGTGAACCAGCAAGAAGAAAAGCATATTTAAGGTCCATGAGAGTAATCCCTCCCTCATCTTCTCTTTTTATTACCCTATGCCATGAGGAAAAGAGATAGGCCCAGTGATGATACATGCACGAAACTGAAATATGGAAGTGGAGCCACAGAACTTTACATGAAGGTAAATTTCCAAACTTTGCAGAAGAATGAGTTCCTGAATTTTTGAGAAGTGGCACACATTTGTCACTCCTCTGGTCTACTCTGCTCTTTTCAGAAGCAGCTCTTGAGTACACACTGTTTTGCTCCCAAGCAGAGACCATTGTTTAGTTCAGAGTTTCTGAAATTATTTACTGTTATGTTAATGATATAAACAAACATGTTCCTAATGTAGCTGCAAAAGAAATTCAGCTTGCAAAACGAAGCATTTGAGTTCTACGCAGATTATCATGTTCAGAGTTTATTAGATAAATGTGGGTCTGGGAAACAATCAGGGATGAAAAAGGAAAAAATGTGTGGGAGAAGATGATTGTAAAATCAACCCAGAAACTATATCAATGAATTACACAAGGGAGGAAAAAAAAAAAAAAAAGTAAGTAAAATAGACTTTAAATGCAGGAAGCTAGCTAGAGATTCATTTTCTTCCTCAAGCAGTGAATGTTCAACCCAGCAAAACAACAGGAGATAGCTGAAACCCTTCTGCCTTTAATAGCAGAGAAGCTCTTATCAAGGAGATATTTAATGTGTATTCTGAAACCATCGTAAGTGACATAAAATAGTGTAACACTGCAGAAGTTACCTTAGCTGATCCTTTATTTATATCCCATTTTCTCCAGAAATTAAATCAAGAAGATAAATCCTGTTCAAGTTAGAACCACATATAAAACGAAAAATAAATGAACATAAGGGGTTCTTCTGACAAGTCTGTAAAACTGTGCTACAGCTCTTCTTCCTCTGATAAGAACATGCAATTCTGTGATAATACTTATGTTTAGGCTTACATAAAGTGGAAAACTTCAAGAAAATGATCTACTTTTGAAAGCCAGATTTTTGTATTGCTAAGTCACATCGGTAGATTTGAAACATTTGTGAATATTTCATACTTGCATATAAACACAAGATACAGATTCCTGATGTGAATTGAGTCTCTATTTTTATCTGCTCTTTGGCTCTCCAAGTTTGAGAGCAGAGCACTGTTCTACTGTGTCAAAGAAAAGCATCAACTAGGACACTAACGACAGCAGTTGCTGATATTCCCATGTTTCTAAATTGTTTTGAAGCAGAATATGCAAATACATCTATTTGTATTACTACTATTCTGTCTTCTTATTCAGTTCTTCCTTAGTGGTATACATAATTCTCATGTTATAGATAAAATTTGGGCCTAAAAAAAAAAGTCTTCAAATATCTCTAAGTATTTATGTGTAAATATTTGACTCAATATTGGGCATGGTGGGTTTTTTTTGCTCCAAAAGTTCTCTTCAAATCAAACAAACAACAAAGAAATATAATCATACATTATCTACTATTAGGAAGCCAAATAATATAGTACTCAGGTTAAAATAAAAGAAAAACAACCATCTCCACCCCCCTCTCCTCCTCCTCTCTCAAAGTTCTTCACTAGTAACAAGGCAGTAAATTAACAACAGCTGGTATTTCACACTGCTGGGTGGATCCAGGAACCCTGTCTGCAATGAGCAAGTGTCAAATATCAATTAGGTCCACACAGGAGCTGAGGACCACATGCTACAAGGTTTAGATTTGGCAAATTTAAAACCACCACCTATGTATGAAATTAAATCAGCCACTTCCCAGCTTAACACTTAATCAAGGGCTTGACACAGAAATACCAATGTAAAGCGTGAATAACTAATATTAACAAAGCATTGGTTCAACCTCTTTCCCCAGCCTGTTTTGTTTTCTTTTACAGTAGGAATTCACAAATAAAAAAACAACCAAACAACCCCCCCCCCCCCGAAAAACAAAACCAAAAAAACACAACATAATCACGGTTTTAATTTTCACATAGGAAAATGAGATCAAATCCCTTGAATGCACTTCCAGTCAAGCTATTTCGTAATACTGTCAATGTAAGTAACTAAAATTTTGCTCTATAGTATGATATCCACAAGTCAGATTTGTAATTAAATAGCAAAAGTATGAAAGAAATAAATTATAAATTAAGGTCACTATCTAAGGGAGAAAAAGAAGGTATTATGCATTCCTGAAGACTGTCCCTCAAAAGCTATTATCATAGACAGCAAAAATATGGAATGTTTTGTACAGATAGAGCTCGAGAGAGGAGCCTGCAGCCCCTGAACTCTTGGTGGTCACACCCTGTGCTTTAAGTGTAACAGGATGTCCAAACCTACTTGTGGTCATGAGAAGTCAATACTGCACTGTGAAACTTCTCCTTTAGTTGCAAACAGCAAATGTTTTAGTGTTCAGGATTAAGGAAAAAACAAAACAAAAAGCCTCACCCATCTGAAAGTGGGAGGAGAGGTCAGCTAATGGCACAGCTAGGATGCCAGCTAATTGATGCCCTATACTATACTACCATTACCCTGTACTACTCTACTGTATCAGCTGTAAAGCCCATCTGTACCTCCAGGCTACTCGAATCTAGCTCCATCATTACTGTGTTTTGTGGTCCATATTTATTTTTGTATTCTAGCAATGTATAATACTGTTACAATTTGCCCTTTATAGGATGGACAACCCTATCACAAGAAAAAGAGCAAAAATAATTACTCTGAATACTTTAAACATCAGAGCGTGGCAAAATATCTTTTATTTTCTCAGGATAATTCTTATTGCTTGAGGGAGGTGGGGTATACTAAGCACTATTTTCATGGGTCTCTATAGCCAGCATCTCTGTTAACATGTCTTTGGTTTTGCTTTAAAAGGTAAGTCTGTTTTCAATTAGACTTGTTTATGTTTTCTTCTAAGTTTAGTAGTTTGGGGTTTTTTCTGATTAAGGAGTTTCTTGATTACAACTACAGAAGTATTTCTTCTATACCATTCAAGCAGTAAAGATGTATGACTACTTTAAAACCACCACTTCCACAACAAACACAGTGGCAGTCAATATAAACCTTGACTTTCTTGTTAAGGTTCCTATTCTCCATGGAAGAACAGATTTTCTGATTGTAAACCTGAACTAGTATTCACTCCCTCTGAACATGAATAACGTGCTGCACTCATACCCCATATTTTTCAAATTCAGAATGGTGAACTTGCAATTTTCAGGGACTAACAGACATCTGATTTCATCTCTACACAGATGTCATTACTGAAATGCATGATTACAAAGTTGTACCTTATATTTGCAGACATTTTGTACATACTTGTGTATTGCAATGTTTGAAATTCATGAGTTGATTCTTTAAGAATTGCAAGCTAATGTTCTAAAGGATCATGTCATTCAAGTAGAGTGTATTTTCTCATGGAGACAGAAACTACAGTGTTGTACTGATCAAATGATGAAGACTACTTTTGAGACTTTAGATATACATGAGAACAGTGGTGAGCTTTTCTTAGTGGTTACTTAGTACAAAAATACTCATGAAAAATGTAATCATCTAATCTGACACCTTTCAGAGTTTCTTCATTTCAATTTAAGCACAGTACAGCAAGGTGTACTGCAGCAGTATTGAGTGCTGTTCATTAATAACCTTAGCTGCACAGGTGAACTGTTCTTCAACTGAACACAGCACAGGTAAATCTATGAGAATCTGTAGAACTTTAAGGGGATGCAATGGTCTATATGAGCAGGCTTTGCTGAGCAATCTGGACATACATTACTGGTGAAAGCAAAAGCAGAAGGACAAATTGCTGCATACAGTGGAGTCTCTGGAGAGTAAAGAAAGAGAAGCAATACACTGTAGACAACAACACAGCAGTTCACCTCCAGGTGGACCTTCTTTGCAAAGGACCTTGAGGGAGAAGTATTATGTGGTTATTAGACAGCACTGCTTCATGTCACATCTAATGGGAAATTTTGCAGTGAAAACATTTTGTCATACATGTGCTCGCTATCAATATGTGCATGACTGTCTCTTAGAAACAGACTAAAGTAATGCAAACACCCGGGGAAGGGCGTTGCTTGGGAACACAGACACTCATTCAGCACATCTTAATAGAAAAGTGATTTTTTAAAAAAATCCCCCTCCCACCAATTAGCACAGCTATTTAAGATTTCAGAAAACAAACAAGCACATTTATGCTCTAAATATAGTACATTTAAGTACTATTTAATAAAATTTAAGAGTATTTATGTCATAAATTAATACAAGGCTTTGTCGCACTTAAAAATTCCTTTTTAGACAGAAAAATAAATACCACTGTGTAATCATGAGGTAATTGTCTTCCTGTTGGATGTTGAAATACATAGAAAACCAACATGCATTTGAGAACTCCACCAAATAACAGAGCCTTTTTGAAACCTTAGGCTTTACTGAACAGTAATTAATATATAACATTTTTAAGCACACCAGCCTTCAATGTATTATTTTTTTTTCCTGCATGAAATGGAAGTGATTCGTTCATGGCATAACTTTTTCCTCAGTCTGTAATCACAGGCATTGTATTCAATAGCAAACAAACAGGGTTTATGAGGTACCTATGTTTATATTTACAAGCATATAAGGGGACCATTCAGGTACTTAGCTACTGTTACAAATTCCTCTCAGATCTTAGGAAGTGATCTATCAAGAGAAGGGTTGATTTCTTTCATCCTTCTTCACACCAAAGAAGACCTTACACTTACTGAAAGTGTGTCCTATATATATGTTGTAGCTCTGAGTTTTACAGGGTATATCAGGAACTAGACCAGTAAACTTAGAAGAATATTGACATTCATGCATAAATTTGCCTTGACTGTGGCTGCTTTCTGACTACAAAGTTGGATTAGAGAAAACCAGAAGCCAGAATAAAAGCTCTCACTTAATGTGACCAAAAGAAACATCACCTTCCCTGTCCACCCTGATGTTTAACAGCAGCAAAATGCACTTTTTTTTCCAAATAAGATTTCAAGAACAGCTTTTGAAAACTGGCACTAGAAAAAGAGAATAGTTTTCATAAGAATATCTCATACTACAGAAGAAAAATCAAGAAAGGATGAAAATGGGCAAAAGAATTGGTTGATGATACTAAGCTAGTTAGAACCACAGGCAATTAGTCATGGTTCTGCAAAGAATCACTTCTGTGGCAAGGCTTACAACATCAATAATTTCTCCATTTGCATCATGTGAATAAAAAAAAATATACTGTGAATGAACTTTGCTCCCCATTATACTATTTAACTCAACATGTTGATTACAAATGTTGGTGTTTTATGTAAAACGGAATATTTTGGAACTATCTTTCAAAATCCCTGTTGAGGCCTCAATATAAAAAGAAATTGCCATTTAAGTCCACAACTTCCTCTGTCATGATACCATCTCTCACTGCAAAATGAACAAATTAAATCGCTTGAGAATGCTGTGCAAGACAGAAAACTTTAAACTAAATGCCATTCATAATGCCACAAAGCAAAAGAAGTGATGTGTTCCCTTTGATATAGGAAAACATATTTACAGCATTATCTATAATTAAATAGAGGAAACTGTCAGATATATTTTTGTCACAATAATGGCTCTTTGCCAGTGTTAGAAAGTGCTGTTCAAGTAATAGTATACATTTACACTGCGAATTTAAGTGTATCATGTGTTTGCGTGCCCTACATTAGCTATCTCACTGTTCCTCAGCAACTACTACATAGAGAGACTATCAGAGAACCCTCTAGCATTTTTGTGGTTACTTTCAGAAAAAATTACTCTTTTGAAGATATTCAGGATTCGGCTACTAATCATTTTATGTAGCTAAGTGCACAAAACAGCTCATTTTTATGTGCCTGATCTCTGGCTGCTTCTCCAAACTGTGCTAAATCCCTTTGGTATCTGACAGCCCTATTCAGATATACCCTGTGGCATCTTAAGTTTCATGAGGTATTTAGGCATAAAAATGTCTCCTTTTTTCCCTCGTAGAGAAAATTTCATTCTAGCAGGGATCTCTGATGAAGGCAATAAAAACAGGTGACAGCAGGTGACCCCAGCCTAAGACTGCAGACTTGCCACTTGTGTGGCATAGATCATCATTTCTTTGCTAAAGAATTTGAAGAGTGGCTTGTATAGCAAGAAGCTGCTGTTTTTTCTAAGTAGAAAAGATACCATCTCTAAAACCCATGCCTCACTTTTTCAAACATTGCATGTAATCAAACAGCCTGTATGACCTGAACTGTGACCTAATTAGACTCTGGGCTTCTAGAGCTCTTAGCACTGATGTATAAAAGCAGTCAAAGCTGGAATGAAGCTCTGGTTTTGCATCCTACCCTTGATTTTTCTTCAGCTCTCAACTCTAGTGAGTTACTTCACCTCATAAGTGGCTTCACATGATGTCTATCAAGACAATAATGACATTGAACAGATGTAGGTCTAGTATAGTAGTGGGCATATATGCAATACATCTGTTACTGAGCTTAGGTACAGACTGGCTCATTTAGACTTTTTAGACTTATACAGCGTTATATTTTTTTTAATGTGGGTAAAAATAATTTGTACACTATGGATATAATCAGATCTGATGAGAGCCTTTTTCCTGATCCTTTACATTAGTTCCAGATTTTGCTGGGATATAGTATAACTGCAAATCATGATTTGCAAGTCAAGTAATGAATGAGGTAATGACTTATAAACTTGACCAATATGAGTCGTTCTGGCTAGGCTGCAGTGAAACACTATCAGCACTGAATTTAACTTAATTAGCAGTGGCAGAGACATGTGACTCATTACCACCTTCAATCTGTGATTGCACCTCTTCTAAACATGTGTCCCGAAGAAAGCAAATTATAGCTTGCTATTGTTGCCTACCTGTTTGCATAAACAAGTCAAATTAATGCATAGACCATGCCCCATTTCTATAGTAACGTTTGTTCTAACCCCCCACCCCCGCCCACCCCCAATATTGGCATTTTCAGTATACTCTTTTTCCTAGGAGCCCACAAATACTCAGAGAGCCTGTAAAATCCATGAACTATCTTCACCCAGTATGCAGCGATTACTACCTCTATACTTGTGAAGTTCAATGCTGCCTGAGCTCAGGTCCTCCAATTCAACCCAGCCATGCACATACATGTTTGCCTGTTGACCAGGGTGCCAAAAGCAGCCTAAAGGGTTTTAACATTTTCAGATAAGTTTCATCAATACTTACATGTTGTATTCCCAACAGTAGATGTTGGGAAACCATTTCTGGGAAAAGTGCACCCAGGTCTCAGATTCTGATGTTTACAGGGCAAAATTACACCATACAGCAACATTTAGTTCACGTATACTTAGGAGTCAGTCATTAAACAAGTGAACCTGCCCACTGATGAAATGTTTTTAGATCAGTATTTTTCTTGAAACAAATTCACAGCATTCCTTTACACTGAGCTGCCAAATGATGCACTTACTAAATAGCAACGCAAATGTTTATTTTCTTAGTACAGAAAAAGTGGGACAAGAAATTGGGGGGCAGAAAATTCACAATTTCAGTCTGGTGCTGTTACAATGTAATCCTTTTGTTTTTCCCTATGTCACCTTCCTTTCAAGGCTTTCAAAAGAGTAAGTATATACATGCTCACGTATACTAGCAAAGCCTGAATAAAGAGAAGTACTGTTTAGTGATAGACAACAGATTAGTTAAAACAGCCATATACATATTTGGTGAAAAGCAATTAAGAAAACTTAATTCCAGAACGTTTGCTGTTCATAGATAAATATGAATTTGACACCAACTGGATTATATTCAGAACATATTTGAAGACTACACTTTGTCACAATTTTTCAAGTTTCAATTTTGAAACTGAAAGGACTGTTCCTAGAAATTAATATAAAATGGGCCCACACAATAGGACATCAGAAGAGCAGCAGACAGAATTCAAACACATTCTTCATTCAGTAACCAGCCTTTCAATTGATTACCTTTTATAAACTGTCCGAATTTTTAATAGCCAGTGCTTTAAAAGAGAAAACAACCTAATGCAAAAAGCTTGTAAACCTGAGACATTTCTAAATGATGTACTAATAATGTCTCTTTTCCAGCAATAACACTCTCAAACTTCTCAACTCTATAATTGAGTTTTTCCTCCCATAAATAATTTACAATAGCCACAGTAAGCAACTTTGTGTATGTGGGCCAGACATAAAATTACCTCCAAAATTAAGGACATGTCTAAGTGAATGGCAGTTGAGAAGTTTGTCCTAAAGTTATTTAGATTGCTAAGCTATCTTCCAGGGGTTAGAGTTTATCTTTTTTAGTTATAGGCATGTGTGCTGGGATTTGGCATGGCATATATATCTTACTCTGTAAGGACTGATAGAAGCTGAGGTACATGACTAATCAAATCTAACTGTAGAGGGAAGTTCAATAATAGTACACTACCTTACGTAGGTATGTTTCTACCTCACCCCCCCAAAAATACCCAGATCTGGATAAACAACCAAAATATCCCTTCCACTATGAAAATTTCAGAAGTCATACATATTGTATTTGAAGAATACTGCAGTTTGCACAGATTCATGTATTTCAAATGCCTAACTTTCTCAGTATTAATACCTATTATATACCAATATCTATATCCTAAAATAATGGAATGACACTTATATGTGTGGGAAGATGCATCTCTGTGCTGTTATGAATGCTTTTCATAATTCTCTTCTGGTGCTCAAGGCTGAAGTAATACTAACCATACCAAAAGGATATCCCTGCAGTTTGAGAAGAGGTCGCACTGTAATCGGTCTCTCATTTTTTGTTAAAGAAGAGGGGAGGAAAAAACTTCTTGGGTTTACTGTATTGCTCTTAAGCTTCATTCATTGTCCTAAGAACTGCCCACAAAGTGTCCTATCACTGTCAGTAAGAATATAGAGCAAGGACAGAAGTGTAATCTTTACATCATAAACGTCCCTAAAGCATATGCAGGAAAGAAAAACCAAAACGCTTGCTTATATAATAATTACAAAGCAGTCTCTTGTTTCTAAAAAACCTGACTGCTTCAGGTCAGGATATTTCTTCATAAGGAGCAGGCCTTGCTGTAATTCTCATATCTTGTTAGTGTACGTATTTAAGCTTGTCTCAAGACAGTGCATCTTTTCACCATTCAAAATCAAAAAGATTCTGAGCCTGCTTTCCTAGCAAACTCTTAAGACAAAGTTCCTCATTGTGTTCTAAAGGGCAGATTCTCCAAGGCACAAGATTAGTGTCCTTCAAAGGCCTGACATGGACACTGAACTTCAGAACATCCCTAGAAATCCCTGTGCTTTTAGATTTGGCTTCATATCAACAAGCCATCAATGTGATATTTCGGACATTGCTCATTTCCCATAACATTTTGTTAAACTAAGTGCCAAACATGAAATAGCTATGAATGTATCTAGCTTATAAATTGTTCAAGCATGCACGGTACATGAAGTTATTTTCCAATGATTAATGTGAATTGGTTCATGAAGGCATCCTGTAATTCAAATCCAAATTTCAGGGCACTGGCAAACTGACAAGTTGTCTTTCATGAAGTCTGAGATTCTTGCTTTGAATGGCTGACATGAATCTTATCCCAAAAGTATCAAAGCAATTTACAGAAGAAAGCATACAACTGCAAGAAAAAGAACTTCAAAAACTAGGATGGAATGAAATACAGATCTCTCATTCTTAATTGCAGAACTCATTTCTTTAAATTGGCTTTTCCTATATAATTAATATTCTTAAACACAAAGTGTCTGCTGAACTCCACATATGAAGTTACTACAAGCTGAGAAGTTTATTTTTCTAACATCTGGAAAGAAAAATAAGAGTTTGTACCTGTTATTACCATTTTAATTGTTTCAGATGTTCTTATACATCATAGAAGAGCTAGCTATGTAACCCCAACACAGTCAGAAATCTATTCAGCACATGAATTGTTAACTGCAACCTTCTTATTTATAATGGACTTAAAACTATGGCTTTGTGACTCGATCCCCTTTTCTTCCCCCCTTTACGTCCCAAGTATCCAGGGAATTAGGTTATTAGTCAAGCTACCTGAGGATAAGATATTGGAAAAGACCTGTGTTCCTGTTGTATATTATTATTGTGTTTGTGATATACTTAGTAATGAGATTATTTCTGTAATTTACTTTACATTTTTCTAAATCCACTAATAACTAAGGTAATTTAGATCTCATAAAAGAGAGAGAGATGTGCCACTGAGTCTAAAAATAAAGCCCATACAAGCCTTTTAATACAAGAGTTAATCAGACATGTTCAATATAAGCATCTGCCAAATGAATCTTATCATTCTTTTTGTCCAATTAGCATCACTGGATGCAAGAATGCACAAACCAACTCCATTTTGCCAGACGTTTTCTGTGATGCTGTTGTTGTTCAGCAAGTACAACATCCTCTGGCAATGATTCCTACAGGTCCTATATCCATTGGATAAAGAACCTCTTGTTGGTTCCAAGCCATTGCTCTACCTACTCTTTTCTAATAGCTTAGCATTTGACAGAACATCATGGATTTTTAATCATCTGTTCTGCAAATTAAAGAGTCTCAGCCTGATCTATCGTCTTCCTTATGGAAATTCTTCCAGAGTACACTTTATTGCTTTTTCATACTTCTGAAGCTTTTTTAACTTCATTATTCACTTTGTGAGTTCAGGGGACTAACCTGGCATGCAGTAACCAAGATATATGCAAGACCTGGATTGTTCAAAGATATATAGGCATTATTTGTTTCGTCCTTTATTCCTTTGAGACATGAGTATGGGGCATCAATGAGTTGTACTTTGGGTACGTTTATTTAAATACATGTTGCATTATGTATTAAATAATATATATTAAATATTATTACATTATCCTTTTATCACCAAAACCAATAATATAATTTGGAAGTAACAGTCTTTGAACACACAATAAGAACATCATGTGGTGAGGTTTCAGCTATTAGTTTTAAATTCATACTAGGTCTGTAAAACACAATTTATTAAAATGCAATTATGCAATGCAAATTCAGAGAGAATAAAATGATCTTCTTTTTAGTTCATTTCCATGTTAAATTAAAGATCTTCACCTGTGTATGCATATCTTTATCACAAAAAATAGGATTTCCAATTTTTAAAAAAATACCTAAAAAACTCTGGGTATTGAATAATTTCTTGTTTCTGATAAAAGCACAACTCCTTACCTTTCACTTACAATGCCTTTTTTGGGGGGGGCTGAGGGGGAAAGAGGGAGACGTTGAGGGGGTTGTTTGAATGTGTCTCTGGGGAAAGAAGCCTGTAAATTATCAATAGACCAATCTATCCTAGCTTCTATAACATTAGTACATATCTGGAAGCTCAACATATGTACCTCACCAGCACATGCATACATCACACCTCAGAATATGCTCATCAGTGCCTGTTCTCAGGTAACCAGCACCATTTACCTTTTCTTACTCATTCAAACACAGCCAGGATATGGACATTGCATAATGAACTCTTGCCTGCCACAGAAAACTGTTTAGCCACTCTCTCCTTCAACAAGGTTACAGCCACAGTGCACAAAGCATTGCTTTCAGACTCACAGTAACAACATTGAAATCAATCACTCACCCCAGGCTCCAGTGGAACGTTTGCATCAGATACCAAAAAGGCTCTTACTGTGAAGACTATTTAAAAAACAAAAGTTCAGAACCTTGCACGCGTGCGGAGGTCACTGCTACAGAGCGAGAAGCTTGTGTTTCCACCAGCAGGCACCTCACCCCCAACACTATTGTAAACACTTATCCTTCATGCGATGCACCTGGGAAAGTCACTAAAGCTGTCTCCTTTGAGGATGCCCACAATTAACAAATCCTTCACAGCTGTATTCAACAACCTTTTGGGTGGAGACAGGACTGTTTTTAAAAGATGCCAACCACCTGTTCCAGTTAACTACTGTATTTCTTCCCCATCAATAAGTTTTGTAGTAGTAACAGTAAGACACATTTTCTTTCCAGAGAAATTGTCTTGAATATTTAGTTCATCTGCCTCCACAAACACTGAGTAAGATTATAATTTTAGAAGTATGGTATTAATAGCCTGTTTCACCATCCTTCTACTACATAGTTTACTCCACACAGGCAATCACACACAACAGCCTCAGAAAAGTGCTAGTTCAAACCAAATGCCAGTTAAATAAAAAAAAAAAAAAAACAAACAAACAAAAACCAAAAGCACACACCAAATTTATTTTTTAATTTCTGTCACTATCTGAAATTATGAATTATTGTGAAAAGGTTATTAACACCGAAATTCACTAAAAAGAGCTCAAACTAAATACAAAAAGAGATATTGCCATGACAATTACACAGCAAAGTCCTGCAGATATGGCTCATTTACAAACCAAGACTAGTTCCAGTAAATATATAAGTACTTATCTGGACATTCATTTAAGTGGGTAAAAACTGCAGAGGAGTCTATGGTTTTACCTCTGCTTAATCAAATGCCAGTATGGCTTTGTACCACCTCTGGTTTTACCTGTATTTCACAACTAGGCAGTGACAGCTATTTTGAACAGAATACTGAATTTAATGGTCATACAAATGTTAACAAAACAGGTTTGTGAGCAGTACTGAAGAGGACATAGTGAGCCGTGCTTTGCATTTGGTACTTAGCAGCTGGCAGTGGTTTGTAATTCACGTAGAAGTTTTAAAAAAGATGCAGTGCATTAACAGTCTTCAGATTTGCACATCTTTCATGAACTCTACCTACCCCTCAAAAACCAAACCAACAACCAACCTACCAAAAAAAAAAAAAAAAGAAAAAAAGGGAAAAATGTAGAGGAAGTTCTGGGAAAAAGGAGCAGTTCTGAGGAAATGAAAGTAAACCATTATTTTTAATACGAAAAACAAACCAGGAACCATTCTAACATAACTGTAATTCTGCTTCTGGCTGGCAGTTAAAATCCTATCCTTCTTTTTTATTTTAGTCATAAGCTTTCATCTCTTGAAGCAACATGGCACAAGCCATGTGTATCAGTTTATTGAAGTTCAAGTCATTGTTAGAAGCTAATACCTACTGAGCAAAAGGCAACACAAGTAAAATCTCTTTAAATTGTTTACAAAGAGTACCTGTACTTGACCAAAAAAAAGGAAAAAAAGACTGGAAATACTGGAAATATAACTGATTCCTAGTTTATTTTCAAATGTTTCAACTCTCTTTTCTAAGAAACAATTAGCTTCTCAAACTGTTTGAGAGCAGTCATGCTGCAGCGGAATTCTTGTATATCAATGGAGTTTCACAGTTCCAGGTGTGTGGAACTGGCAGTAGAAATTGCCTTCTAGTATCTGAAGTTAATCCTGGCTACAAACAAAGACACAGGGAGACTTTCCCTTGTCGATTGTCAGTGTACCTGTCCTTCATTTGGGAATAAAAATCCATTAGGTTATGTCTATTGTGGACTCCTTTCATAAGAGTTTAAGAAACATTCTCATGCAACAATGAAATAGTGCTGCTTTGGTTTACAGCATCCACGTTTGTTCTCTTGAAAATATTCTCCTTTTGTGACAATAAAATATCTGCCAAATTTTAACTCTAATTCCTTGTTAACAAAGGGGAAGGTCTTGGACTTGGAGCACAAGACAAACTCAGGAGTTCAGAGCTCATTTTGAATCTTTTCAACACCCTCATATGTGGTCAACTGGGAAAAATTTAATGTGTCTCTCTTATTTGGTGAAAGTTAATGCCAGCACGTTAGTCTGAATGAGGTTTGTTTTTTTTTTTTGAGGACAGTATCTAAACTACCCCTGGTTTCATGCTCTGGTTTGCACTCCAGAGAAATTGCAGAATGTGTGGAAACTGAAGCAGACAAGGTGTGCTGGTGAGGGCCTGAAGCAGTGCTGGCAGATGTTCAGTTCAAAGAACCAAACTGGTCTAAAGGAGACTCCCCAACACAATTACTGAGCGGAATGCTGAGTCCTCTGTGCCAAATATTCTCACTCTGATAATGAGACAAATGTTAACTATGTAAAATTTGAAAAAGAGATTTTAAAATTGCACATTCCAGCCACAAACTGCCATATATCTCTCTTGAACAGGTTACACTTTCTTACCTCTTCCAGAAGTATTTGGGGGAAACCAACCAACCAACCAAACAAAAAACCCCACACCAAAACAACACCATGCAACTGACCAAAGAACTCATGTATCATCTCTGCAAGACAGTACAACTGTGTGTACAAAATCTTGTGAGGATTCACCTCTCAAATGGTTCAAACTGCAACATAAAATGGCTGTAAGGGATGCAAATACAAGCCTTACGTCACAACGGGTCCAAGAACCTTGGGTAACGATCTCTCACTGATGAGCAATATTGAGGTGACAATGTTCCAACAAATTTTAAAGTATTGTAGCACAGATCTCACAGAAAACTGAATCCCAGCAAGAGGGATAGTCTGGCTGGCTGACACTTGTAATTGTTAATCATGAAAACATGATTAACAATCTGTATGCCTAACATTTTCCTGTGCTTCTCTAAAGCTCAGCCTCTCCTGCTGCCCTTTCAGCTCATTCCTGAACACTGGCACTATGTCAACATGTGAGTTGGTTGGCTCCACAGCTCCCATGTGATGAGGGGAGAACAGGCATCTTCATGAACAAGGTTATTTTGCTCATATAGGGATTTTGAACACAAGTAGTCCTATCAGAGAAAACCTAAGTATCAAATCCTGGGTGAGGAAAGTAGATCCTAAGACACAGATTAATTTTTTTCCATTCAAATTTTCATTTTCCCTCCTAAAGGTCATTTCATGACTACATGATTAATGAAAAAGGATATATTCCTTGAGCCATCAGGGATCTGCCATAGCACATCTGACCGAAGGTATAGCTACTGAACAATGACATTCCAGACAGATGAGGAGCTGCACCTGCAGCTCCTATCAAAGCTCATGTGGCAGTTCATATTTGCCAATGTATCTTTCAGGCTAAAGAGATGTGACTTTCTCCCTGGCCATTTCACAAGTAACTTTCATCCACAGTTTGCTGTAAATTCAGAATGGCAACGGTTTGCAAGAAACAGAGGTCTCCTTTCTGAAACTATACATGTTTTAGTCTTCGCTATATGATAATATGGACCCTGAGTTTATTCCTCCAGGACTCAAGAAAGAATAAAAAGGAAAAGAGGGCATGTATCTCTGGCTTGCTTGCTAATGTACACGTTTGTGCTACCATGCTCCCTTCAGTCATTTTTGAATACTTTGCCACTTAAAAATACATGCACTGATAAGGAAACAAAACCCAGACAGGGTAGAACTTGTTATCCTGCTGTGTTATATAAATATTCAAGTAAATGCTGCAAGTGGGATATGACACAATCATCTTCAACATTCCCAACATTTGTAACCTGACACTTAGTTCTTATTTAAAGCCTGTTCTATATAAAAAGCAGTGGCAGTTTAAAACTGTTACTTTGTTTCCTGCTATACTTAAAAAAATAGACACTTTCTACTCCTAATCTGGTCAGAATTACTCTCACTACCCATTTCCTACTTCTATTTTTCTGCTGATTTTTTTCATCTCTTTTAATACAGTTCATTAAGGATGTTGAAACCCTAACACCTTCTCTTTGTTCTGCTTAGTATTTTTCCTCTATACTATGGCAGTTGTCTTATCCTGTTTGAGAACTTTTCAAAGGAATATGCACTGCAACACCTGCAGAAGCTTACCACATTCTGTAACCAATGATAAAGGAGGCAAGAATGCCAGATTAAAAATCACCCTATGCTCTCAAAACTGGAGAATTCGGAGTTAGCAAACTTGAACAGAAGAGCCCTCGCTGTTTGGAGCAGCCACGGGGGACTGTGCTGAGGGCCGGGGCAGATTCTGCTCACCTGGGTCCATGGCTTTCATTCAACACTCCTTTCTCATCAATTCAGCAAATTTCCCTTTGCCATCTTATGGTAAAATCTAAGCAAAACAAAAAAGTTTGCTTATGCTTACCAGGCAGGTTTGATCCAAATTTTATAGGTATAATTAAAAGCTACATTTTGATTATGGAAATTATGAATTACAATAAAGTGCAAGGAACATGCAAAATGAATAATTAACATTGTATAGACTTCAGCATCATAATTAAGATTAAATACCACATATACTCAAACTGGATTAGCACATCCACTGAAGCTCTTACGTGCTCAGTAGGAGAGTCTATGCATTCACAAAATAATGTTTTATGAGGAGTGTGCTAGCAACATTAAGCATAAGGTTGTCATATATAAAATGATTAATGTTTTATATGAAAGAGGCTGTAATTCCAGTAAATGAAGCCATTTCATCTCCCTGCTGCTTCTACCTTTAGGAATACACTGTAAATGAAAAGTGGCTCAATGTGAAGTCTAGTTAAATAGAATATGAATCCTCTTGTTTGAAGTTAATGAGACTTGGAAATCTGCATTAAAAAAGAAAGTGTTGTGATTTTAAATCACCAATTTCATTAAGATTTGCATGCAGCATGTGTACATTCTCGTTCTATTAACACTTCCACATTCTTAGCTACGTAGCATGAGATGCCTCGTTGTTTTTCATGATCTTTGTTTGCAACATGTCTACCAATAACAGCTATTTCTTAATACACTGCAGATGATCTCGATCCTCCAAGAGTGCACACATGGCTTCCACGAGCTACAAAGAGAACATAGCTTGAATTTAAGCACATGCTTAAGCAGGCATTGTTGAATGCTAGGAAACAGAAGCTTTACTGCTTATAAGACTATTGCTGTTCACCTTCAAGGACTTGTTTCTTTACACCATAGAGGATTGTTTAGGAGAACCTGCAATAATGGGAATCAGGTGAAGTATGGATCCACAAAAATGCTCAAAAGCAACAACAGTGAGAAAAGCAACTCCTTGGCTGGTGATTACGTAGTTGTTTTGTCAGGGCTGAGTACGTACAGATTGCAGGGATATTACTCTCAGCAGTAAAACGTCCGTCTGCAGAAGGGGTGCTGACAAGTTGCCAGCTGCTCCAAGCTGACAGATCAAAGGAGAAATGGACTGTAATTTTCTCCTCAAGAGAACAGAAGATGGCAAGGTTAAATCATCCCTATGTAGAGGAATGACAGGAAAGTGATACGTAGATAAAGCAATACATGTACTGATACTTATTGTCCTAAATCTGCTTCATCTAAACCAGTTGTGCTCTTCAGGACACAATTTTGAACTGGGAAATCCAGGCTGAACATGGTGGGACAAATTTTCTGCATTATGCTGAATACCATTGCCTTTTGACTAAAGTGATCTTGGTTGCAAAGTCACAGAAAAGGGGATAATTCACTTTGTACCACAAGTTCATAAACTATTGGCAGACTGCCCACTTGCCATCGCTAGACAGAGAGGTTGCACAGCTGATTGTAGGCTGTTCAGGAAGAGATCACACAGCACAAGACTGCAGCACACAAGTGATTCTTCAGACAAGAGCTGCAGACACTCTTCCATTGTTGTTCTTACACATGAGAAGGGCTGTCTGGGAACCTTGCTGGGCCTCTGCCCAAACAGGGACCATTAGCACTGCTGTCAGCAGTAGCAGACATGCCACCTCTATTAGCCTCAGTGGGCCTGCCCAAACCACAGCTTTCCTCTGCTCTTCCTGGCACAGGAACAAACTCCTTGCAGCCTTTACGCACTTCTAAGCAGAGAAAGCATAGCTACATTTTGGTAATAATAAGAACATCCAAGCAGATTTCCGTCCCCCGCCCCCCCCTAAAAAGAGAAATTGTTTTCCTTTTCTTCTGAATTTACATCAGTGCCTCAAAAACATTTTTGGAAAACTTCCACACCTGCTTAACCAAATGAAAGGACACAGTTCCTGAGGAGCTGTTTTCTCATTTACATGCAACTGGATTTCACAGAAATACAGTTTTATGTCCTCCTATGGAGAAAATATTTTTCCTCATGGTAGTGAGAAAAAGTCTATAAAAATATAAACTAATAGACTAGAAAGCTGAGTTGTACCCTAGTTTTAAAATATCTTCCTAATGTGGTAAAAAGCCTTGGCAAGCCGCATATTGCTACTGTCAACCAACAAAAAAGGATTTGTACCTCCCATGCTTGCTGGAACCCATGTGTTAGGAAATAAGGGTCAGTAAGCCACAGACCCAAGGAATAGATACCAAGGCTTCCTGGAGCTAAGAAGTAATTTATCAGCTGGGATAAAAAGCATAGGGTATGCCAAAGAGCTTAGAACTTTTTTTTTGCTTTTTCTTTTTTATCTTTTTTTTTTTTTTCCCCTAGGAATTCCCTGTCAGCCCAAAGGTGCACAGAAAGGACTCAGACAACTGCTGAGAGCCCTTCCTATGCACATCCCGCAGTTGTCAGGGAGGCCTGACACAGAGCATGTGTGCTACTTGGTTATGGCTATGCCACCTGCTGGGGAGAGCATCAGATTTCAAAAGGCAAAACTGAAGACAACAGATTATCTTTCACTTTAAAATTATGAAATTTGTCTGTATATTCATAAAATGAAAACTTTATTTTATCTTTGTCATTGGCAGAATGAAGTCCGTCATTCACTTGTTAACTTTGCTAGGCAAAAGGCGTGTTTCAGTATGTAGAATTACATATATTCAGGGTAATCCATCGCTTAGAGGCAATTCAAACCATATTTGACTCCCAATCTTGGACATATGAGTGCAGCAGCCTACAAGGAATATGGTCTCCAGTGATACTCAGTATAACCAACACTGCATTTCCAAACAGAACGGAAGCTGTTAAAACCAGAATTTAGGATTTATAACAGGAGGTATGGAATGATCATCTACTCATGCAGTAAGCACAAAAATGGCTTTTGTTTTTCTAATTGTATCATAATTTTACATAGCTTTTTCAGAGATGTTGAAGGAAACTTCCAAGTGACTTTTTAAAGCACAAAATATATTTTGATTTGTGACAAGACCTAAAAGAAGCATCAAATCTAAGATTATTTTTGAGACCAGTTCCTGACACAGAATCTAATCAGGAATAACAGGTTCATCAGTAGCATCAATGGGTGTTAGCATTGTATCATGATGAAATCTCACTTTGCTAAGAAAATCTGTGAAGCATCTCCAAAATAAGAATAAATATAAGTATGGTCCCTTTTTGGAAATTACTACTGCATTTCTTACTTCAACAACATATCTACCCTGGGCACTATTACCCAGCTACAGCAGTGAAGGAGGATACAGAGAAGTGTATGAAAAACGTAATTCTTGCTGGTTGTTGTAATGGTTCTTAATTATTTTTGATATGCTTCTCTGCAGTTATTTTAGAGCATGGAGAAACTAATTCCATGAGGATACAGGTAAATAAGTAGAAAAATTGCGAAGGGCAGATTGAGAAAATCTTCAATTTTCGATGCAAATTATTTTTTTTTTAGAAATGCAGAATTGTATTCAAAAATACTTTATGGATTTAAAAAATATATTTACATCTCAAGCCAAATGCCAGAGACTGCTTCCATAACTATAAATTAGTTTTATAGTGATATAATTGCAAGTGCTAATACTACATAGCATTAATAGCCTTATCAATTACAATGGCATAAACTTTTTATAGCATTATAAATTTTGATATTAATATAGCCAGGCATCAATAGTAGTAATTTAAAGTTTCCTGTTACATATTTAACTTCCAATTTGATGTGAATGTGAATATTTGAAACCCTACACAGAATAATTTTAACATGCTAATTTTAAATACTCTGAGACAAACAAGATCTCTTAAATGAAAATAACTCAGGTGGAATCTGCTTTCATTAAATTAAGTTATTTTATGCTGAAAATAGTACAGAGGTAAAAATGCTCTTTTTTTTTTCCAGTAAGGCAAATGGTATGGATTCATGGCTAAGGCCAGGATCAGATAGAAAGTACATTTTTTTCATTAAATTTTTGACTTTTTTAATGAAAACAATATTTCCCACCAAAATGCTCCTGGCTAATCTGGTAAACCGTTGTCTTCCCATTGCACAGTGCCTGACCTTCAGCATGCCACCACGGTTTTTCCACTACCCATGGCTATTATTCAACTTCTGCATTCAAATTATTTTTTGCAAACCCCACAGAAATGAAGTCTTCTACTAAGTGACTCTAAACTGGTATTTTGAGGTTGTCACATTTATTATTTTGTTAGCATATCAGATATACTTAAAATTCAAAATAAAAAACGGCATATAGTAAAAAGTGCTATGCTTTATTGCTTACAGGTTATCAGATTAGGAGTTACAATTAACTTGAAGCTATTTATATAGCGATCACACCTAGAATGGAATCCTACAGAATGAGGAAAAATCTTTTGTCTGAGATATGTTCATCATGGCCTCTGGTATTCTACCACTAACTTAGGACTGCTGTGTTTACACTTAAAGTCTCCTCAGTTTACCTTGAAGGAAAGCTCATACTGGACTGATAAAATGAAAGGACAGAAATGTCCTTAACAGTAGGCAGGCAAAATTCTGCTCCATGATGTGTCTACTGTTTAATTAGAGCCTCAACCTAGTTAGAATGAATACTGATCACTACACTGTCACTGTGGCAGTAGTAAATTGGAGCTGTAAAGCCCAGCTGGGCACTCGGTTGCATTCCCAGGCAAACTATGTGATTTGCAGTGACCTCTATGCTTACTGAAGTGTTGATTTTTTTTTTTTTCCCTGGTGGACTGGCTATTCACATCAAATTAGGTCAGTCGCACATTATGGGTGAAATCTGTCAGTCAAGAATTTGGACCCATTTAATTTTTCAGATATTCTCACTAAATGAGAAGCATTCTTTTCAAAATGGTCTTCAAGTCTTAAATACATTGCATTGCTTAAATCTGCTTCAGCGTGGAAAGAATGGAAGACAGTAAATACGATACAATGTTTACAAAGTAGGAATCCAGAATTTTATAAATTCAGCAGATTTTATAAATACAGCAAATAATTTCAGGTATATTGGTAGGAATGCTAAAGGAGAGAGAAACAGCAGAAGCATGGACATACAATACAGTGGGAATAAGTAAGCACCCTTGTGGGGGTAGTGATACTCCGAAGAACAAATACAAATTTTCAAATACATTGCTAATAGGAAAAGTTTATGACTGGATAACCAAAATGGTTTTATTACTATCTTTAATAAAGAGCTTCTCAAATTAAGCTGCCATAGCATACAAGATAAAGCCATGGCATGGATTTATCAGCAAATGAAAGTACCTGAAATGACATTTAGGTAAAAAAAACAATCAGTTTTTACAAAGTCCTGCAGAGAATTATGCTGGAGATTGTGCTGCTCAATGTGTTCATAGATGACCTGGGGAAGGGATGAAGCTTTCTAATGACACAAATTTATTAATTGTAGCAAAAATGAAAGGTCAGAAAACTTACAGAATATGTAACCATATTTAGTGGCTCGATAAAATGGCTGAGGAAAATCAGTATTGATAGTTACAATCAATATTTCAATGACAATATTCGCTTAATGTTTAGTAGGAATCAAAAAGCACCTAGAAAACTACATGTTTGTTGTTTGCTTTTTTTTTTCCCCCCTGAAAGTGGAGAGTTGCCAGCATAAAAGAGAAGAAAGAGAGTTGGGTTGTTTGCATAGAGAAATATTAGCCTGCCTCTGCTAATGTTTACTCAAAGTAAAAATGGATCGGTGAATCTAAAAGCTTAGGGGAATTTGCATCTGGGGCTTCATTACAGACATGTGCTCCTGCACAGAAATATGCAGATGCAAGGGGTCCATCAGTCAGTTTTGGCCAGTTGGGTAAAGATGATTTTTTCCAGAATAAGCCACAGCCCCTGATCCCATATACCACACAGTATGGCACACAGTGTTTTTGAACAGGCTTAAGACCTTATGGCAGAAATTTAAAAATTATGCATGTGCTAAAAGAAAAGTGTGACATTACAGACATACTATTCCTTGTCTCTACAACAGTAGAGAACTTCTTAAAATGCAGATTATCCAGGTAAGTGCCCCCCAGCTACTGGAAAATGCACACTTCTTTCTTTCCTATCCATCACAAATCATGTAGACTACAATTTGACAGGGAGAAATTTTCTTCTGGGAAACAGGTCTAGTGACCATTTTAATCCTGAGCAAAGGAGGGTGTATGAATTAATCACTTATTAGATTTTTTTAATATCTGTAGGCATGTTAGTGCATCTCTTCAGCACCTCTCTCTAGCCATCTTAAGTCTCCAAGCTGAACCCTTTGAGCACGGATTTAATTAATGTCAATATAAATTCAGTACCATCAACAAATGACAACTAAGAGTCTTAGCAGCTTTCTCTTGATGACACCAGCAAATTGAACACCCAAAGACAAAGGTCACAAGTTTTAATTTTTAATCCATTAATTTCTTATTTCTATCATATTGTGCTGTCTCCTTCATACTCCAGTTTGTCTGGAAATGTTTCAGTACTTTTGGCTAGAGCTTAGAAATCTTTTCCTTTTTGCAAATCCATTTTTATTATTGTCAAATCCAAATATATATGATCTTGTACCACTAATACCCTACTAATTAAACAAATTTTATCTCATTATCATCAAGCATACATTTGATCAAGGTCCAATGCCACCCTCAGGGTATTTTAAGTTTAAAAAGTACTGCAACGATTTCCCTTAAAAAAAAGAAAAAGAGAAAGAGAAAAAGAAAAAAAATGGAAAAAAACATTGGCTACAAAGAAAGCTTAGAAACTCTATATGTCTTCTGAACACTAAGTACAGCTTGGTAGTACTGCACACTTCATTAAAGTGACATAAGATGGCTCTGCTGCTTTAATCAACTCTGAAAGCCACTTGTTGAAACCCTTGTGTCCAGAGTCTGCAGAACCCCATTCCTAAACAACTTGTTCCATTAAGAATAGTTACCAGAAGAAACTTGTGTAAGGTGGCATTTATTCAGTCTATCAGACATGTAAGTCATTATGATTAAGATTTTTGCCTAATCATGTTAAAAAGCATTACATTTTAATTACTTGCAAATTGGATGAGAGTTCAGAAAAGCAAAATTGATATCGACAAGAGAGAGCTGTTTCCAATCTGCTGCTGTCATTTCTGCCCATGTGCCTAGCTTTAAAAATACTATATACATCTATTTGTGGCCTGACCATTTGTCAGATCTACACACTGACAGTGAAGCAAGACCCTCTCTTTAGCTGGGGTGAATATAATGTGACATGGACAATTACATGCCTAAATAGAAGGACTTTCTTTTGACATGTCTGGAAACTAATACTTTTATTTACACCTACTAAGCCCATAATCAACAGTAAACACACAGATTAATGTGAAGCCATCTCACAGAGAGGGCTACACAAAATACTCAGCAATATATTTCAAATTTGAGTAGTACTTGCAGATCATGCAGATGCATCTGAGCTAGTTGTAAATGAGCTTAGTAAGGACTGTTGCAGAGCTACAGCAAATGTAAGGAAGTCTTGCTGCCTGCTTATTTATGTAGGGTTCTGGAAGCGTTTTAAAATCTCTGCTAACTCTCAGACCATTGGAGCCACTCTTGTTTGCATTTGGGGTATTTATTTTAGAGCCTGATTGTGCAGTTCAGGAATTTCAGTGTGTATGTACTCTGTGTGATACCCACTCAAACCTGACCATATTCTGATATGCAGAGTCTTCAAAACATTTCACTGATCCCTTGCATTTTTTCTACTCAGTTTTTCTTAAAAATATGCAACCTGCAAGCAAAAATACAATATGTACTTGAATACCTAAAAAAGAAAAAAATTAAAGAGATTCAGTGAATTCTTGGGTACATATGAATACTGACATAACTGACTTCATCTGTAAATTTGTCCATTTAAGCCAAGTAACTTTGGTAGAAGACAAATGGAGATAGAAAGAGCTTAGAGATGCAAACACTATTGAGACAAAAAAAGAACAAAAAGTTCTTCTGGAGGTAATTCAGCCTCAGATTAGATGCAACAGCTGTACATAATCAAATGTTGGAGGACTGTGATGTGACAGAACATTGGACAGCTTTGGCTGAAGTTTAATAATTATATTGAGGGCAATTATTGTCATGATTTTTTTTTTTCAATTTCTGACTTCCTATCCCAGCATGAACAATTAGGGTTCTTTGTAGCATAAAAGTATTAAAGCATGATGCTTGCAATCTATTTGTGTGCTCCCTTCTGAAGTTCACTAGCCATTTAATCTTGCTAAAAGTAGGACTGGACTATTATAGCATGCACTCTGCTCTTTGCTTCCCGTGGTGTGAACAAGTTCAGTCAGCCTTGCATCTCTTTGCTACATTTTGTGTGATTACAGTTCAGTTTTCAATAAACCAAACAGAAGACAAAACCTCAAACTAAAACAAAGCAAAAACTTGTCAAAGAAATTAAATTACAGACATATTAAAAATTCTCTTTGAAATTGAGACATAGAGCAGAAGACATTTTAGATTTCTTTTTATCCCTGTTCTTCATTTTTTTGAATATATATACTCTGTCAAAGCATCACCTTTGGAAAATAAATATTCCTCAGATTTGGTAGCATTTGAAATGTAATTATAACTGCTATGTCAGGTAATTAATGTCATTTTACTGTTAAGGTTAAGTCAGCTTAGTTAGGAAACTAACGCACTTCTTTACCTTGAAGATTATGATTCACTTCTAAAATTGCCCTCAAATTAAAAGTTCATATAAGTTAACATCAGCTCAACTCTTTCTCCTTGTAGTGCACATTGTCCTAAAGTGTGCCCTTGGGTCATTTTACTTGGGAAACCACTGACATTATTCTTACTTTTATTTCTCAATATACCAGCTTGGCTACAAATAGGTTAAAAGAGTAAAGAAATCACGATGAAAGCAGGAAACTAAAGATTTCAGAATTACATTAACAATAAAGACCTGAAAAGAAAATATCAAGCTGGTACTGAAAACAGGGAGTGTTATAATAAACATTTATGAAGATTTCGAGTAAGGGCAGCTATTTATAACAGGAGCTTACTTGCTATGAACAAGAGAAAATTCCATTTGTAACTACTGTTTGTAATTTACTGGAAAGTTTTAGCCTATGATTAATTAAGTTATATCCAAGGGCACCCAGGAAGACAAAGAAAGGTTGAAAAGACCTGTTAAGAGTGCTTCCAGGAAGAAATACACACACTAGGTATCTGGCTCCATCTAGATATTTACAAGATAAAAAATGTGGCGCCTTCTTTTTTTTTTTTTTTTTTTTTTTTTTAATTCATTAGCCCAGAGCTCAGGTCTTCAGGTGCCAGGTTCAAATTTATGACTTGTTTCCACTGCCAGTAAAGAATCATAGAAAACAGGCATGCCACGTTTTCAAATGATGTAAAGATTTTCTGTCTGTCTGCTGTGGAAGTTGCACACATGGGCCACTGAACATAATCAGTAAATGTGAGTAATCGCTGGTAACGGAAAGACTAGAAATAATAGTGGGACTGTATTAGCTGAAAGTTAATGCTAAAGAACTGTAATCACCAGAAGACTTCATATGGGTAATGACAGGCTTTTGAACCTAGTCTAAATTTATCATAATCAGGGGCTGAAACAGGTTACACTTTACTCATCGTGTAATTATATTTGGTACAAGACACAACCGAGTGAGAAATCAGCAGCTTGTTAACTGCGTCATCTGGTATAGGAGGGAGCACAATCCTCAGCCTTCTGTGGTTTGGAAACGATGTGAGGAGAAGGTTTGGTGCTGCTGGTACTTTGCAGAAATCAAAGTGCCCCTTGAGGTGGATTATAACTTCTGGGATTAAGGCACAGTTTTATACATTTTCTTGAGTTGCAGCGCTCTGAAAATTGGCCACTCGTTCTTGGAGCGTGAATGAGGACTTCACCTACTCTACAAAAGGTAACTGCCATTGTGTAGTACAGAGGTAATCAGTGGAGAGTGTAAGGACACTGGAATGACTGCTGGCTACCTGCACTGTAATGGAGAGGTGGACAAAGCCGATTCTGAGTGGGAGAATCCCAAACCTGTGACAGATACAGTAATTACGTATCAGAGACACTTAGAGAGTAAGTCAGCTCAGCAGGTTACTGTCTAGCAAGAGGGCTTATTACTCAAGAGTATCTCATTTCAAATGTTTACAGTGATAGAATTGCTGTTTGCTTTGCAGCTCATCAATGAAACTAAATCTTATTTATATGATTTAATAATTAGATGCATTTAATTATTAATATAAATATAATACCAGGAAAAATCTAAATAATTAATTATATACTTATAAATAATTTCTGTTAGCAAAATAGATTGAGAAAATGATTTGTTCTTAACAGCAGACTTATAAATATTTAAACCCAAGTCCCAACAACGTAGTTTACAGACACTAAGGACCTTAATGCTCCTAAACCATTTATAGTGTGTAGACTACCACTATTAAATTTGAAGATAAAAACAACTAATGATTTCCCTGGCCATAAGCTTTGATGTACAGACAGGAAGTTCCAAATCATTTTAAGTCCAACTTTCCACACCACTGAGTGTTTTACAAATAATATGCAATTGATTTCTAAGAAATCTTTTCCTTGATTCTACAAATTTGCACACAGATGAACTGGGCAATGCTTGAAGTCATAGCAACTCATTTTGAGTTTTTGTTTGATAGCTGATATGACATGCAACTGAACCTGCAGATGGATCTTTATGTGTAGCTATGCTATGATTAATGTAATGTAAATTGACGGAAAATACGACTTTCTGGTACATTATAATCTTCAGCCACCTAGGGTAAACGTCACCAGCATAAATTATTACAGCCTTGGGACTGCTCTGATTTACTCTTACATGTAATGGCTATAGAGTCCATTCTGACAGCCACCATCATTCATATCCAGTGATATATTTGGGTTTCTGACTTCAGACTGACTTAAATGAAAAAAATAATATTGGAATCCATCTAGGAATAAAGAGCACAAATAGCTGTTGGAACCTCTTGGCTTTTGGAACCTCTTGGCTTTGGATCCACCGATATGTGTTCTTCCAACTATAAGGCAATGTGAAGCAGTCCTACTGCGGCCAGCAGTGGTCTTTCTGCATCTTTAGGGGTTCATAACTGAAATACATCATTTTAGAGAAGAAATTTGTATTTTATCAGAGAAAATAAATGCCTTTGAGAGAATTTTCCAACAGCCTATTTACTGTAACTCCTAAATTGGGCAGGTCACTTGAAAACAATGCAGAAGACTAATATTTTCTATTCAAATCTGCACTCTTGGAATGATTTGTAAGTGATGCAGTTAAAATTCTATAAAATTCTATTGGTTTCAATCTATTTTATTTCTACAGATCACTTATAGAACAGATGAGATTTGTTTAAATCATCCGGTGTTCAAGCAAAATGTCACACTCATTAATATGAATTACTGATGGTCACGAAAAACATGACCATCATGTCTGTCTAATTGGTCAACTAACTAATGACAAATATTTTTACTACAATTCTCATATTGTATCCACATAGCTGTCCTTGAGGGTGCCCAGCAGAAACTTCATCCTAGGGAAATTTTCTGAGGTTCCTTATAAATCCATTTAACAGTCAAAACCATTACAGCCTACTTCCATATGGACCCAGTTTTCAAAAAAAATTTGGTCAACATGGGTCACAAAGAGAAAAGGAATCCAAACTGCTTCTTTTTTTTTTTCCCAAAATTAGATGGCAGTGTTTCCTATTTGCTCAAATATGATTTTGCTAGAGGAAACACATTGGTAATTTTGATCCCTCCATTTCTCTGCTTCTTTGCCATGGAATCCTCTGACTCAACAGCAGCACCCACTTGATGCCAGCAGGTGCCATGAGCCATGCCACTGGGGACTGTGTGTCATGCCAGTACTAACACATCTGCTCTTTGAGTGACCCTGTAAAGGCCTGTAGCATGGGAGATGTGTGGACAAAAAATGTCTATACATTGTCCTGTGGCTTCATAGCAGGGAAGGGATCCAGCTCATTCATGTTGGGAGTGTATTTATTCATTGTTACTCTTACTTTCTATGCAATAATGATCCAACAACTAGACACTGTGCTAGGCAGAACAAGGAGTGGCCCAGAGTTAAGTATTAGATGAGACATCAGGTATTTACTTCTCAGTAGAAAGCCTAAGAAATCTGGAGATAATACCAAGTTATGTTGAACTGCGATCGCATTCAAGCACATTTAAAACAGAAAATCATCTCAGCATTTCTTTTTTAGGTTGTAAATTGTTCTGAAGTGTAGTATAATTGTAAGGTACAATTGTTTGTGAGAATATATTAAATATGAGCATCTGTGGCAGAGTTTTCAATATGCACCCTTAGGAAATGCATTAATGCCATCATTTCTTCAAGTATCAGCATAGAACATACAGACTGAAATAGTTGTGCCCCAGTCACTCTCTGTACAAAAAACTGAATTATTTTCTATTTGATTCTTTGGGCCTTCCTTATCAGTCACACCGGGCATTTATGATAAAAAAAATAGATTCATTATACTTACAGATTTTAAATACTTATGATTTATCCAGCAATACATGCACAACACTTTGACACACTCTTTACTTAGTACATTCTAATAGTTTAAGACTACTGGGCAAATGCTTATTGAGAGACTTCTTTATCTTTAGACAATATAACATTTTTTATAATACTCTGAGAGTCTTTTTTTTCTCTTTTTTAAAAAAAACTCCTTTAATTAATTTTTTCCTCCTTGGTCGGTGACCTGGTACAAATGCAAACTTCACTCCAGCCAAGGTAATCTATCTTGCTAACCCAAGTACTATGAACCAAAACTGCAGTGAAAGACTATCAACATATGTGAAAAGAGACATACAACAAAATAGACAGGAACTTGAAACAATACCCACTGCTCCACCTTTCTCTGTCCTGAAAACATGTACATCTGTTCTATTGTACACACACACAGAAGAATATTCATTAATTTCCCATTTCCTTCTCCCTTCTTAACTATTTTCACAGTGCTACTTTGTTATTAAGCAGAAGAACATTCAGATATCTGCTACATTTTCCTCTTGAAGAGAAGTGCTTTCCACACAGTTTAGAAGCAGCACTTTATAAGGCACCATACTGCTGAGGATACACTCTATATTTATAACAAAAAAGGTCCTTCTGTACAGAGATGTGCACCAGTGCAATAGAAGCATTAGTTTTGTCCCTGTTTTCTTACAAAGCCCATTTCCTTGGCTAAGTGTCATCATCTGTAGGACTCCATCATTCCCAGATCTTCCTGCCACGCTACCTTGACTCTCATTCTACCCTCTTAATTCTCTGTCCGAGAATCAGTGGTCATGTTATACAAATACACAAACAGATCTTTGCTTCTTTGAGAAACACAAATCCCTGGCTATTTCAGTAACAGAAAAGAAAATACTTCAGGATATACACAGAAAACTTGGACAATAGGGGCAAACAATATAAATGCTGTCATGTGAGTTAATATTATCCTCCAATCCTTACCAGAGTGAGTCTTCCTCACCATTGTAAAAGTCATGCACAGGTAGTGAAATCTCTTTTGGAATGAGAAACCAACTGGCAGCAATAACCAGTGACCATTTAACTAGGCTGCTGTGAATACAATGTTTCATTTAATTTTAATATCTGGCTGCAGCAAAAACATTGGTTTTAATTTCAAAACTAGATTTTTACAGTTGTGGATGGGGCTGCATAACATCTCATGGTGTGCAGACAGATAAGCACTAGCTCTGAATAAAGGATGTGGGTATCTGAAACAATATAATGACCTTAGCTCTGTCTTTTCCTTCATCTAAGTAGCCTTGCCAAAAAGCAGACAGTTCTCATGCAGCAGTGCATTGTGCTAACACAAACAGTGCTTCCAGAAACAGTCCGGGTAGAGTTGTTAGTATGTCAGGGTACCTTTGGGCAGTCCTGCATTATTCAACATTCTTATTTCAACTTCCCAATAAGTCTAAAAGTCATCTGACAAAACATGGGAGATGAGAGTTCTAGACGCTACTTCAAACTGTTAGATGAAATGTTAAGTCCTGCAGTTTGATCTTCATGGGTTTACAGGAAGCAAAAATCACAGTCTGAGCATCTAACTCTTTCTCACGAGTGTCAGCATTCTGGGACCACTACTCTGACAAATTCCAAATTTGATGTGAGTGCCTATTTCACAGCAGAAAATTCTATGCAACCTGACAAGTAGTTTAAATCAATACATTTGCTGCAAACAACGTTCTGCATTTGATTTGAGGATAGCTGGGGTTTTGTTTGTTTTTTATTTTGGAATTGTAGGAAAAGTTTTGATCTAAGGCAAAGAAAAATGCTATTGTACCACAGTATCAGTACCTAAAAGAGCGTTGTTCTAGTAGCATTATATATATATAAGTAATAACATTCTCCTAGGTAAACAAACAAACACACACCTGAAGAATGTCAAAACTTTCTTAGGGATGCTCTTTATGACTTCACTACAAGAAAAGTATCTGACCCTGTATAATTTTGTTTGTGTATAAAATGTTCCATTAAGCTTAAGACAAGGACACAAACTCCCAAATCCTGGAAATCTCTGTCTAGTTTTAAAATGTCTAGTGATTTCTTATGTAATCTTTTTCTCCCCTATACATTAGCATCTTCAGGATATAATTGTTTTGTAAGGTCTTGAAATTCTTGAAAGCTGTAGGATTACATTTTGAGTCACACTCAATAAACAGTTACTTTGTATTAATTTTACCAACTGCTGATCAGCTGTGATTACCATATTCTAAGAGACCCAAACACAGTTCAGAAGTGTTGTTTGGGGTTTTATTTGTTTTGTTTTGTTTTTTGTTTTTAAATCTTCCACTATGAAATTATGTAAAAATCAAAAGCTCTAAAGTTAAAAGATGTTTAATAAACACATCCCATGCTGTGTGTGCTTCTTTTACATAAGTATTTAGGAATGCATTTTAGAAATGCCTTTAAATTGCTGGGAAAACCACCAAAAGTACTTTGTTAGCACTAAGCCAAACAGCTTGAGCAACAATACATAAGGAATTACTTTTTTTCTTTTATTTTCCTTTTGTTTCTTTCCTCCCCACCTTCCAGTCAAGGACCTACTTTCCATGCACAGCTTTACATTTGAAACAAAAAGTAAGGACATCTCAGTAATAGTATGGCCTTTAAGTCTTACTCTTGTGGTAGGGGACGGCCAGTTCTTTGATTTAAATATTGCTCTTGATCTACAAGCACAGCTTGAAATGATAAGGATCAAATGATTTTTTTTCCACACTACAAAACAATGCAAAAGGTTTATATTTATTCTGACTTTCAGATGCACTCAATGCCATTGTAATATTTTAAATGAAGTGCAATTGCTGGTATCTGCAAAGCTGTACATGTGGTCTAAGGCTTTTGCAAGACTGCTGTTAAGAAGATGGAAAGGATTTTTGGTCAGTGGTGATCAAAGGTGTACAATACAAAGGACATTTGATAAATAAGAGTTGAAAACCTTGACTCCCACTAATTTAAAGAATAAGAATTAAGAAATAAGAACAAACTTTATTTAAACGTATCAATGATTTTTACAAGTGTAAGAATAATTCTGTTTATATAAAATAACTATAAAAACCTGTCAGAGGAGCAGATAAGCTGAAATGAAATCATATGAAAAAATGCTTTGTGAAACAGCCTCAGTTAACAACGTACCTTGAATGTACTAATTGTGCATTTTTACTGCTGCCCGATCTGAGAATCTAAGATTCCTTTTCTCCCCTTAGTTTCTGGTTGAAAAATCACAAACAAGACAAAAAATGTCAATGCAAAATACTAATGCCATGTATCATATGGTTGCTAAAACTGAATGTGCTCTTATTATACAACTCCTGTGATGACATATTATATGCTCCTGTGGCAAGATGCCTGACTATCAGAAATCAGATACCCTCTGAAAACTATAAAGTACCATTTATTTATGGTGTATTTATGAATTTGTAATCTAGATATGCCTATAACAAATTTATTTTGAAAAAGTCATACTTGTAAAGAGGCAGCTTGTAGGTGATGCTGATGAAACATAGGTTGCCTGTATTTTCTGCTTCTCAGACTTCAGTCACTACTCACAGAAAGACAGTCTTCAAAATTAAATTAAAAATGGTTAAAGCTTCCCCATAAATTCTTATTTACAAAAACTACAGGCTAGTTAATCACTTGTAATGGATATTTGATTTTAATTCTGGTCAAATTACAGCTTACTTGAAAAGATTACTTAGCTCTAAAAGGTCTGCATTTAGATTATAGAAAATGTATTTCCTTAGAAGTTTATTCTGCACCGAAAGCTGAATACAACTACATTTTAATTCAACAATACATGCAAAATTGTGTAATGTTCAGTATGTAAAGGGAATAAAAATAGCACACATCAATTTTAGAATGACATAAATGTCATTATGACCTTCATGGATTTTCATATAGCCTAAGTAATCCCTGTAAACCAAACTGATTCAAATGCACATCTTCAGTCATTTCATTGCTGTTTTGCCCTCTGCTGCAGTTTTATAAATCTCTTTCTAATACATATGTTAAAAAAACCCAAAACAACCAAACAACAAACCACACACAAAAACCCAGCTGATGTAGTTAAAGCTGTAAAGCTAAAAATCAGAGAACTTGTCAAGAAGACCTGCTTAGATACTGACATTCTGGACTTCTGTTGTTTTAATTATACCATATCCCAGCGTTCTGTGCCACTTCAGTTAATGTTGTGTCAGTGATTCCATTAGAAAAGCCTGATCCCTGAGGATTTTATAACTTGCTGTTAAAAATTCCCTAAAGGCTGTGTCTTGGCATATGCAATTTCATCCTAGAAGTGGAAACTAATCTATACTTCTATAGATATATAGATAAAGCTTTAGACATGCAGAGAGTTAAATTACATAGAGTTAAATGAAGGTCAAATTACATCATTTGAAAAAAACATAGGAAGACAACAAAAGTTTTGTAGCTTTCTATATTTTTCTCTTTTATAGACAGAAAGCCAAAATAACTTCCCTTAATTGAAGTTTTGCATCTACCAATTGCTTTTGTTTATCCAAGGGAAAAAATAGAAGTAAACAGGTAAGATGACTTACAATGCAATTTTCTACACACATGGCTGGTGTTTTGCTATGAAAATGTCAAACACATGTTCTATATAAATTTAGTACACCACTTGATTACATTTATAGTGCCAAATTTTGAAGCTAGGGGAAGATATGTGTCAGAGGAAAATTAGAATTTTCAAGGTCTTAAGAAATGCTCTGTGTACAATACCCACTCTAAGCTGAAAAATGAGAAGGAGAGGAGATTTCTAGCACATCTGAAAGTCAAACTGATGATTAAAAAAAAGATGAAAAGCCCACATATATTAGCTTTAGTCTGAGTAACAATATAGCAGGCAGTGTGGTGGGACTAGATTCTGCAAGCATTGTCAATCACAACCACTACAGAATGTGCCTATGGAGTTTATTGTGCATGGCAGACCCTTTCACCATGCATTTTCAGCTATGGGTACTGCTACTGTCTAGTTTAAAAATTAAATATGAAGAGGGATTTTGAAAATAACCAGAATTCTCTCAACTGGGTGCTGCAAGAACACCCTCATGCTGCTATTAAGACGTGCAAATTAATGTTAGAAAATCTAGTAGAAAACAAGTATATAGTAATCAAGTACTCAAAGAATACTTACAACTCAACTTCAATTTAAAACTAACATGCTTTATTATTTGCTAAAGATGTCAGCATTTTCTCAGATTGTAAGCAGATACAGAAGAGCCCCATGCTTATAGATCTACAGGGAAGGGAAACTAGCTCCAATAAAATGTCAGAGCCACCTTTAAATTTCTATTTCTCTTCTATCATGCCGAGCCCAGAGAGTGGTGATGAATGGTGCCACATCCAGCTGGCAGCCTGTCACTAGTGGTGTCCCCCAGGGATCAGTGCTGGGCCCCATCCTGTTCAATATCTTTATTGATGATCTGGATGAGGGGATTGAGTCCATCATCAGTAAATTTGCAGATGACACCAAGCTGGGAGCAGATGTTGATCTGTTAGAAGGTAGAAGGGCTCTGCAGAGGGACCTTGACAGGCTGGACAGATGGGCAGAGTCCAACAGGATGGCATTCAACAAATCCAAGTGCTGGGTGCTCCACTTTGGCCACAACAACCCCATGCAGAGCTACAGGCTGGGGTCAGAGTGGCTGGAGAGCAGCCAGGTGGAAAGGGACCTGGGGGTACTGGTTGACAGCAGCTGAACAGGAGCTAGCAGTGTGCCCAGGTGGCCAAGAGAGCCAATGGCATCCTGGCCTGCATCAGGAATAGTGTGGCCAGCAGGAGCAGGGAGGTCATTGTACCCGTATACACAGCACTGGTTAGACCACACCTTGAGTACTGTGTCCAGTTCTGGGCCCCTCAGTTGAGGAAAGATGTTGAATTGCTGGAGCATGTCCAGAGAAGGGCAACGAGGCTGGGGAGAGGCCTTGAGCACAAGCCCTATGAGGAGAGGCTGAGGGAGCTGGGACTGTTTAGCCTGGAGAAGAGAAGGCTCAGGGGTGACCTCATTGCTGTCTACAACTACCTGAAGGGAGGTTGTAGCCAGGAGGGGTTTGGTCTCTTCTCCCAGGCAACCAGCACCAGAACAAGAGGACACAGTCTCAAGCTGCGCCAGGGGAGGTTTAGGCTGGAGGTGAGGAGAAAGTTCTTCACAGAGAGAATGGTTGGCCATTGGAATGTGCTGCCCAGGGAGGTGGTGGAGTCACCATCCCTGGAGGTGTTCAAGAGGGGATTGGACGTGGCACTTGGTGCCATGGTTTAGATAGTCATGAGGTTTAGGGTGACAGGTTGGACTCGATGATCTTTGAGGTCTCTTCCAGCCTTCTTGATTCTATGATTCTATGATAATTCTAGAGTACTAACATTTTACAAATGAAATTAACATTCTTTGGTAGCAAAACTGAGCTGTTGGAAAAGAGATAAAACTAGGTTTCACTTGTCTGGGACAAAACACACACTCCAAAGAGCTTGAGAATTTTGTCACCATGCTTACACTGTCTAGAACATACCTTGTTGATAAACTGTTTGCACCTGTTCATAATATATGCCAAAAGATGATGTAAAAAAGAAAAACAGTTTTAAAGTAATCTGTTTGATCTGAGTAAGAGCTGGCAAGCTTGCTTTCTGGGTTCTTTTAAGTGATTCAGTTTGACCAAAATTAATTTCAAAGCTATTCTTAGTCATAGCACTCTATGTTCAGCACACTAGGTACAGACTAAGGAAGGATTAAAATAAAAGATCTGCTCCCCTGTTCATAGTTCGTGTTCTCCAGCTGTTACCTTCCTCCATTTTACTGCTCATGTTACATGTTTGCTGTTAGCTATCTAGAAGCCACCTTTGCATTTAAGAGCAGAGCAACAACAGTATTAACATATTGGTGTTGTGTGTTTCTTTGTGTTCTGAAGTCAGACAAGAACTAGCAAAAAATATTATTTTATTGGGGTAAAAAACTAATTAAAAGAAAAAGCTAATGAAAAGAATTATAATTACAATTCACTATAGATGCAATTATAAGAAGATAACTTCCAATTACAGCAGCAGTAGTGAAGTAGAAGAGGAATGACAATTAGTTCTTCTCTTTGCTGCCTGAAGACTGTTATTATTTAATATCATGTGAGGCAAGACAACATGGGTAGCCATAAAATCTGGAACAAGTATGAAAAAGGACAAATATACAAATTTTATGGGAGTTTGAGATAAGACTTTTTTTCTTGGTGTCTGATTGTTGATCAGCCAGCATCACTCCAAGTCATATTTGAAACTTACTTTCCCATTACACCTTTCAAATTCTTGTCCCAATTGCTATTGACCCTACCTAATCTTGATGTGTTAAGTACAAAACTCTACACCACTCATCTTGTTGAGCTTTTAAAACACGAAAGCCAATCTGAATCTATAACAAAAGCAAGGAAAAGGTGTGTCATCTTCAACAGAGAAATAAGGAGGTGCAATACTACTTATTTTGCTGAAACTCGTGAGGGCGTTCCATAGCTTCAGAAAGGAAAAGGAAGATGAGCTGTCTGTTGTTAGAGGTAATCATGGGGATTTTAGCATTATGTAAAATTTTTGGAAGAGTGATATATTCCTAGGAAAGATATCACATATAGACTGCAATTTTTGACAAATGCTAAATTTACACTTTAAATGTCAGCTTTTGACTGGCATATTCCAGACAACACCCAGCCTTTGGGGATCAATGAAATGGCCAAGCAATAGACAGCTCTCATTCCTTAGCTATATGATGTATAACAGAGATGATATTTGTAGTTGGTGAACACTGAATTTTTAGCACATTTTTATATCCCCAGTTGTGGTGAATGGCAGCCCTGTTCAGGAAAGGGATGCCACCATCTTCCTCTAAAGGATGTACATACCTACCTCATAGTGCATATGTTAGTGAAGGTAACAGATGGCAGGCTCTGGAGGATTACAGCTCTCTTAGAAAGGAGCCATATTGGTGTGTGGACATAACTGACTGAAATGTTTTTAGTGCCATCTGCCAACGGAGAAGAGAAACTGACTGGTCTACCTCCAATGACCTTTTATGGTTTGTTTCACTGTCCCTTTAACCTGTAGAGAAAGCATTCTTGCTCTCTATTATTTTTCTATATGGCTACTACATGAATATAGCTCTCACATTATAGCCCTGCTGTATGTAATCCTTACCCTGCATTTGGAATTTTAGGTTCAGAACTGATGTTTTCAAAACCCATTCTTCAGCTTTCCCATGCTTACACATGTGTGCATGTGTGAAATACGAATGGACTGTCAAGGTTCTCATAATGCATAGTTCAGTAGGGAAGCTCAGGAAAGAGCTAGCATGAGAGGTCCACACAAACTAATCCAGTGTACTGCTCATTATTGATATATGCTTAACTATCACAAAAGGATAGATATACATTGATCAGTAAGGATGCCTGACACTACAGTTTCTATTTCACTCGTGGTATTTGCTTACTGAATGAGTGCTCCAAGAACATGAATCTGTAAAGCAAATATTTAGCAAAAAGTTACATTTTTATATAAAGGTGTGGTAGACTAGCCCTAGCTGGGGGCCGCTCTATCACTCCACTTCCTAGATGGACAGGGGAGAGGGAAAATATAGCCGAAGGCCCGTGAGTCAAGATAAAAGCAATTTAACAGGATGAAAAGCAAAGCAAAGGCCACATGCAGAAGCAGAGCAAACAAAGATATTGTTCTCTACTCCCCATCAGCAGACCATGTCTGGCTGCTCCCCAGGAAGCAGGGCTCCAATCCGTGTAGCAACTGCTCCAGAGGACAGACACCATCAACCACACTTCCTTCTTTCCCTTAGCTTTTATATCTGAGCCAATGTCATATGGCATAGAATACCCCTTCTGTCAGTTTGGGTCAGCTGCGTCCCCTCCCACTATCTTGCCCACCCCTCAGCCCACTGTTGGGGGGGAAATGCTGGAAAGGTAGAGCCTTGGTGTTTGGCTCAGAGGTAACCAAAACACTGGTGTGGTATCAACGTCCAGCTACATCACTGCAAAACAGAGCGCTAGAAAGATGCTCTGGGGAAAACTAACTCCAGCTCAGCTAAACTCAATACAAAAGGAGAACCAATAAAATATCTGGACATTTCTGAAGAGGAAAAAGACTAACACAAATACATTTTGAGGACATGGGATGAATTTGTAGAGAAATTTCAATATGTCTGCCTCCATAAGCAGAAATATTCCTGTCAGTAGAAGGAACTGCTCTGGTAAAGTGGACTTCTGGATTTTTTACAGCATTCTGCCACTATTTACCTTCTAAAGCTGTCTACAATTAGATAAGATTACACTTACATGTTCAGGACCATACACGTTAAAGCTAGTTAAGGAAAAGTGCATGATCTCTGGGCTCAAAGGATCAGTATAGGCAGAAGGAGTATGAAACATCAACCTTTGCCTGTGGTATACCTGAAGAATCACCAGAACTGCTATATTTATTTTGTGCAGGAATCCTGGAGATATCAGTATTTTAGCACAGCCCACACAATGGTTAGAGGATGTGCAAAATTACAGTTCCATTGGTTTTCTTTGACTGTGGTCTAAATCAATGGGAATATACTACCTTGATGAAGCTGTTACATATCCTGCCATGAAGTGGAGACATTGGCATGGATCATGCTCTTTTGACCTTGAATGTCATCAATTCACCTAGCAGAGCACTGTGGTTTTGCACTACTCCCAATACAGCATTATTCTAACACAATCAAGCCATAAATTAAGCAAACTACATTATGTACATACAACAGCTGTGCCTGTCTAGACATGACTTTACCTGATTGAAAGTGAGCTCTGGGATCAAATTCCACAAATGGCTGGTTCTTTACATCTCACCATGTGTTAAGTGTGTCCAGATGGCAGGTGATACAGTAGTATTAACAATCTACTTTCCCTTCCCTGAAGTGTTTTTATAGCACATTACTGATGTTACTGCAAAGTTAGATGAGATTGAATATGGAAAATATTTTAAAATAATCCTTGTGAGAAAAATTATATGGAGTACATTCATGTGCTTGACATACATACATACACAGAGTGCATTTTGTAATGCTGCCAAGATAGTCATTGTCCATTTATGGGAAAAAACTCTGAGATAAACAGATGTATAGTAGGAACACACTAATTTGATAGGTTTGTGTCAGCACTTGCATTTATTCAAAAACATTCCTTTGCCAGCCTGCAGAAACACAATTCACTCTTTCTGCAAGGTTTTGAGATGCTCTCCTCAGGAAAGTGGTGTACATTGAAAACGATTTGTCACAAAAACCAATGCTTGTCTATCCTTCAGCATAAATATCTATTCAACCTGAAGGCAAGTAAAAATTACAGCCCCCACTGGGTAGCTCAGGTGCCACAGCTCATTGTTAAGGAATCAACAGCCCAAATATATTTAGAACAGGTGTTTCTGTAACTGTGGAGGACTGGAGAAATCTGTAGAGTTTGCTGGCCTTTAAACTCACACTTCTGCACAACATGATATGGTGGTTTAAAGCTAACATGCTGGGCTGCAATATCAAAGATTACAGGGTCAAGATCTCATTGGGGTTCTTCTCATACCCTTTCTCTCTTTATTCACATGCCCACTTCAGATTTTGAAAAAGAAGTGTATTTAGGAGGACAAGATAGCAGTTCTTTACAAAGGATAACCTATGTGCTCAGTGTTAGTTCTACTAAGACAAACCAACAAAACAAATCAGAAAATATTTAGCTGGAGACTGCTCCACTTTCCCCAGCTTGTATATTTTTTGTAAAATAGACTCATATGTTACAGGGTAAAAAAATATACATAACATACATAAACTAACACTTGACAATCCTTTGTCCTCAGGAATGACAACATGGTGTAGAGTTGGTTACGAAAGAGGGACTGACTCCTGGGCTTCAAAGTGCCCCCAAGCCTATGCAACAAACCTTGTTGTTTTGATCAGACAAGAAGAGTTTAGTTAAGAGCCCTGGCAACCAATGATAACTGGGAATAGATTCTTCTACCAGCATTTGGTAGAGCGACACAGATAATGTGAATTGAGATTATAGGCATGACCACTTTACATGACCTAAGCAAAAAAGGGGAGCACTTGCAAGCTGCTCCAGTGTCATATGGAATAAACACAGTCAGACAGCCATTCACATGCCATCCCTCCACCCATGCCTAATTTTGCTCTATTACTGACCTGTCACTGCCAATTTATTTGTTCGACATAAGAGATGAGTTACTTACCTCACTTTCTGTTCCTGTGGATTCACCATTTCCAGGTGTTGCCCTTAGTCTTAGGATAATCCCCTGACACTGCTTCCAGGTGGTTAGCACACATCTTGTCTCAGTGCCATGTAATAGGCACGGCGGATAGGGAAGAGCACTGCAGCCTTAATCAATAGCTGTCATCAGGAAGCTTTTAGTAGAATTCTGTTTGGAAAAAGTGTGTGGAACTTAACCTTGGATCTCAACAAGTAGGTAATGCTCTCAAGTTTTATTGATTGAAAAAATAATATAAGGCCTCATGAAAATGCAGGTTGTAGGGCAAAGGAAGAGTTTTGTAAAAATCAGACACTTGACAGGTTGAGTTTCCTAATCTGAACTCAAGTGGTGACGCTTCTGTTTTTATAAAATCCTCAGTAAATGACATATTGCAAAAGGTGCTTCCCTTCACCCTGTACTCAAATAATAGTTGAGTATGTGGGTCACCATCTATCTATCAGTTCTACTTTACTTGCTTAAGACAAACAATGAAAAATGATGTTCTGTTTCCTCTGAATTTTCTGGGCATGAGTAGTGAGAAAAAAATCACTGAGGATGGTTACTTTATTGAGGTGGGTTAATGAATAAAGCTGGTGTATCTAAATATCATCCTAAAGTATTTCCTTGACATATTTCAATTGAATTTACCATTCAGCAGGTAGCGAATGCAGCTATGTGAGTGCAGTGAGGTGCAGTGAACTCTTTCCCATAAAGAAATTTGAACCAAAACTGGTTTTACTGGGCAGTTCTTAAGCAGAAATTATGAGGTTTATCATGGGATGTCAGGATTTTGCATATCATTATTAAACCATAATATTTACATGCCTTTAAGAGCTACCCAGGAAGGAAATATTTCACAGGTTAAGGACAAAAGCACATGAACATGCTGAATGTGAGACTTTCTGTGTACTAAACATACTAAGCGCTGCAAAATATGCCAAGTTCCCTGCCTCACACATTTATTGTGGTGATGTTGGATTTATAGAATAACAATAATATATATTTTTTTTTAAATCTGTACTTTACATTTCCAGTGTCCTCCTTTTCTGAATTTCTATGCACTTGAGGAATATTAACTCATAAACATGAAGCAGGTTTCTGGAGCATATAGGTCAAAAGTACTACATAATTATTAATAATAACTTGAACAAAGAGAATTAATAGTGGTACCTAAGTATCATTCACATCATTGTACCACAAATGATTTCAATCATTATTTTAATTATTCCTTTAACATCTCTGAAAAAAAAATAATATTCCTTAGTTACCATTAAAGAGGAAAGAAAAAAAATATTCCTTAGTTACCATTAAAGAGGAAAGAAAAGGGAGGAAAAAGATTAGGTTGTTATCCTTCAAATGAAAACTTTCTGTGTAAAGATAAACCAAGCAAAATAGAAGAAAAATACAGATTGTTTTATGTATATGTGCTATAGAACTGTTTCATTTCCAACCCAAAACACACAGGAAAGATTGAAAGATTGATGTGGAAGCTAAAATATCAAAGCTAATTAAGTAAATTAATAACTTGATATTTTACTAAAATTGCATTTAATTAGAATTACAACAGCATGAAAGATGTTTGGGAAAAAGTGAAATACTAAAGCCAGTATGAGAGTTCAGCACAGAATGTAAAATTTGGCTGTGAGAAGAGACCAAGTTTACTCCACGATTTTTCCTGTGAGGGGAGGGAAGACAAGTGTGCTTCCTTGGCTTTGCTGCTTGTTTTCCTCTACTCCGTGGCACACTGTCAAATTCGAAATGGCTGTAGTATTCACCCAGTTCCTCATTGGGGATGAGCAAATGAAGTATGTGGAAGAGGATTAATGTGATTACAATCATCACCTGAATGAATTTCCCACAAGCAATGCTATTAAAAGGTGTTTCTTCTATACTTTTGTATTAAACTCCTTTTGTAAACTTACAGGTACTAACAAGTAGATGCTTGTAGGTGTGTATAAGTATGTATGTACTTATGTATGTAAGTATGTAAATGTGTTTATTCCCTTCAATTACAAAAGGGAAATAATTCCTAGCCATAGTATAAAGGACAACATGGTACAAATGTAGCAGTTTATGTTTTCAACCTCACACTTGTGAGTCTTCCAACCCCTTGTGATGTTGAAATGCTGCCAAATATGGACAGTGAGCAGTGTGCTTCCTCTTCAGAAGTACTAATTCAATTCCAGGCAGATCTCAGCGGAGTACAAAGGATACTGAACCATGAGCTGACATGAATCTGCCTCCAGGTTCTGTGTGCTGACTTCCTAGAATGTTTTGATGGCCTATTCCACTTGTATGTTATATAGATCTTTTTCTTCTCTGTTGAGAAAGTCCTACTTTTAAAAGCCTGGCCCTTGGCATGGAAAGAGGAATGGTGTATCACAATGACTTGGGGCACCTTTTTGTGGAGGGCTGGTCTGTTTGTTTGCTTTCATGCCATGGTGTAGAGGACCAACATGACAAGGAAACATTCTGTGTTCCAGAAGATGGCTACTCTGCAGCAAGATCACTCTAAGGAAGATTTTTATCGTTGAACTGGAAAAAAAAAATTTCTCCCCATTTTTGTAGAGGAGGAGTATGCTAAAGATTTCATCAGTGCTTTTAGACAATGTCAATTTCATATGACAGCATATTTCTGCTTCCTCTGCCTCTTGATAGGTCCATGCTTGTGTCTACTATTGTGAAGAAAATTAGCTATTTCTCACTTCCACTTCAAAATACTGCCTGGCAGGACCATCATCTCCCTTACCTAACTGCACTGAGTTCAGAAAATTTCTCAGAGAAGAGCATGGTGAAAGTATGAATATAGTACATGATTTCAGGAAGGAGCAAAACTGTCTTAGCATAAACATCTGTACTAATGCATCTATGTAGATAAATGTTTTGCATACCTGCAAATATGCTTCTAAATTTATCTCTTTTGAGGGTGTGCTTATATATGTATATTTACATACCTGCATATGCACATATACATACACTTACACACACATTAAAATATATAGCTAGACATGAAAATCTCAATATGTTATATAGACACCTAATCTAACTTTCAATTAACTTAGTAGTTGGAAGCTTGAGTACCACAGATGCACACCATCCTCTTCAGCCAAAACTACAGTGACTTAGAAGTTTATAGAAATGTCTGTAAGATTAAGAAAATTAAAAATTCAGCAATTAAGAGTATCATCATCAAATTTAAGGATGGAAAGATAAGTATGCTGCACATGCACTGAAAACTCACTTTCCTTTGCCACTAAGGACACCTCTGCTCTTTACCCAAATGTTAATGATTTGAGCCAGCATAAAAAGTAGTGCACAAGGTACTTCTGTGTGCTGAAGTGAATATTTCACATGCTGCAAGTCCCAGTGGTCAGAAAACAAAGTGATTCCATCATTTATTAACATTCAAGCAAACTCTGTATGGATTCTCACATTCCTCATACTGTCCTTAATATTCTGTACAGAACACCACACGTTTTTCTGTCTGCATACAGATAGATTCATGCACAAATCTTGCAAACTGTGCAGTTTTTGAAATCCATAGCTGGTCTTTACATGCCCAGCACTTAAATTTATTAGCTATAAATGATAAAACAGTAGACAAATAAATACAGAAATATAAGAGAAAACAAAGTCCTATGGAAATCTTCCTCTAGAAATTACTTTTTACGTGTGTGCTGGGTTAACACAGCCTGCTCTCACCCAGCACAGAAGTGAGGACAGATAACACAAGAAAATAAACTTGACCATGTATCTCTGAAAAGGAAAAATCTTTCACACAGAGAAGTAAAATTTTGATTAATTTAATTATTAATATTTTTCTAATTTAACATTTGGATAGCAGCACTATTGGAAAGCTTGAACTGGGCTAACGTGCCATATTAGATTCTTTGGATGCATAAAACTGACATATTTTCTCTGAGCAACAATCATTAAAAATAATCCATTACATTGATGCTTTCCAGCGGAGAAATTGTTCTGGAGTTTTACTCAGGATTCTAGCCTGTGTCCCAATGCCATGTTCTGCAGTTCGAGGCAACATGCAATTTTTAGAACTTAGCTCTCTGACTGAATTTTCAGCAAGCTCTCTGAACTCCGGATTAAATTAAAACTCAGAAGTTATTCTGACAGTGAAATTCCTATAATTAATTTGCTTCAAAACAGTCCCTTTTTTCCAAGGAAGGAAACCACAAAATTCTTAGAGCTTTGTCCACTAATCATCAGAATTTTCCACTCTTTTTCTGTAAATGTCTGCATGGAAAAAAAATCTCAGTACATAGTAGACTTCTAAATCATCTCTGGGTTTCCAGTGATTGAATTGAAATCATCCAAGTGTTGTAATTTGTGGCTATGTACAGTTGCAAGGAATGTAGATAAATGAGCAGTAAAAGCAGACTAGATGACTTTCTAAACCATTCTGAATTGCTTTGGAAAATACTTTCCCTTGCTTTACCTTTCTTGTTTGACTAACAGTATTAGGCAGTGCTGCATAAAGTTCATTCATTTTTGCAAGTTTGTGTGTTTTGATGAGGAGTAATTCAAATAATCATACTGCAAAAACATTGGATTCACAATGCAGGGGTGGGCAGGGACACAGGAGGTAGGTAAAATCATGTTTAGAAGGAGAAGAAAAAATTATCTCAGACAAGAAAATAGAATTCTGACAATTTCTTTCATCAGTCCTATGAGAAACTGGTCACAGAGTACATGAACTCAGCTCTAAGGGTTATATAAGGGTCTCTGCGAGTTCTCCATTTCTTCATAGGAAAATGAAATATCTGCAGAGCCTTGCCTGAATGATTTTTTCTCCTTCAACTCAGTATGACACAACTACATTATCAAATTGGTTTGTGTGTCAAAGCTCATGGCAAGACAATCTCAAAATTATAATGACTGAAAAGCAATTGGAGTCCAACATATGTCAGGACCAGCTAGTGTGCACTGAAAGTATTACAAGATATGGAGAAAAAAGGCAAATAATGTTTTGGTAAGTATGGTAAGCCAAGCATCTATTCTCATAAGATGGTCAGTGTGTTCTTTGGTTTACTTTCACCTCTATGCTCACTGTATCTCCCATTCACATGATTCATTTTTTATTTCAGGCAGTTCAGTTACACTGATCTCTGTATTTTACACCTTTCTTCTATTATTTTGTTATAAATAGTTCAATAACATCCTCAAATTTTTAGGAGGAACAGACACTACATACATATCATGGGATTCAGGCTGAGAATCTAGCTAGGTACACCCTTCAGTCAGGCAAGTACAGTACAATTCTATTCCAGAAGAGGTGGTTTATGACAGTTACTATAGGAACAGAGCAGAATGTAAGATTTCATTTAGTCACGGTATATACTGTAGAAGAGATTTCCATAGGTAAAACCATATTGCTTCATGCATATTGGCAAAAGAATTTGCATTTAGCAAATATAGGTAAATGCAAATACCAAAGCTGGTATAGGTAAAATGTTATAGAGGTGCTTGGAAGTTGTCTGATAATGCAGTTGAATAAATATTGTATATTGTTACTAACCATCTTCATGCAAGCCAGCAAGCAAAGTGAAAATGACAAAGTGAGTGACGAGAAGTCCCTTTCCTTGAGATCATCTCATTTCTTTTTATTTTTGGCTTTCATAAAATCCACTCACCCATGAATTGAGTGAATGGTTTCTACTGGTATTTATAGATTTAGAGGGAGACGTAGTTAACAGAAAACTCTAGGCCAAAGAAAGAAAAAGCATCTGCCAAGAAGCTACTGTACTAATGATTATCAAGATGAATTTAATAGCCCTGTTGTACGGCAAGAATAAACACCAAGACCATGCCTATATGTCCGAGGCCACTAGCCCACACTGCCACCAGCTATGAGCTGTGTGACTCAGACCAGGTCCAAGAGGGCAGTAGCTGCTACATGCAGATGAAGACTCCTGAAATACATATTTATACCTCAGAAAGCAACATCCACTCCAAAGGACTTTCCAAACACCTAACCAGATGCCAGTGGGATACAAGTACAACTTTTGCTGCTCAATATGCTGCTGGGATTGCCCTGAAAGGCTGGCCATGAGTAAGTGAATTTCGTGAGTGAATGTGTTGTGCAAATAGTTGTATCCTATTAATTATAACAGCTTGATTCCATTAGTAATAACTGCTGCATCTCCTCCCATTTTGATTCTCTACTAAGGAACGATCATTTACAACATACCTACTCCTGACCAATTAATGAACTAACTTTGCAATTTGAGAGGTGTGAGGAAATGAGGACAAACAGATTACAATAAAAATGAGAGCAAAGGACAATATCATTCATCCAACCAAGGCCTTTGCATATGGACAGAAGAAAAGGAACTTGCTTTTTCTTTCTCAGATACCTGGACTTCCTGAAATTTAAAACAATTTGAAGTTAAAATTACTTAATTTAGAGTTTGACAAAATAGAAGCTACCTATCTAAGACGTTCTTGGCTAGAAATGGAAGTTTGTGTGCTGGAAATCTTTTTTGAAATAAACCTAAAACAAGTTAGCTGGCAGGTAGGTTTGTGCTGCAAGGGATTCTGACAGCCTGTCAAAGTTCCACTTTTCTCACATTCAATCAACCTCTCTCTTCTAAAGAAAGCATAAAATATGTCAAAATGACAGCTGCCGAGGCAGAGCAGGAACAGCAGCCAGCTAGCTGCTAGGCCTATTACCTTAGGAAAGAAATCATGGAAAACTTGTATAAATAGCACCCAGTGAATACGGATATAATTTGCCTGGTCAAGTAGTGACTCAATTAAATTCATATTAACCCTTCAGTTACCGTTACTAATGCCTCCACAGTAGTTTTTTTTAAAATTATTTTTCTTGGCAGGCTTTAGCTAGTGTATCAGGAACAAACTGATTTAAAATGTATGTACCTTGATTCTTCTAATGACTTTCCAAAATTAATTTGCCACAACACTGAGTAGAATTAATTTGAAAGCAAATCCAGCAGAGACAATACTATAATTATGCTGGATTTTAAACTACTTAGTTAGGTCAATATAATCTTGAGGATCTTAAAAACTGAAAGAAGAAATAACAGTGTTCATTTATCTGAGGTCTCAGTTACTGCTACTGCTTTTGCTCTGCAGAATTTTGTATGCGCAGAAGCGATGCTCTTGCCTAACTTGCCAAGATTATAGTGGGGCATCTCTGTCCTATTTCCTTCAGTTTTGCCCTTGTTATGCCAGCAGTTTGTTCTTTTGGCAATGACAGGAACCTGGTTTTAGATCGAAAGGCTTAAATGTCTTATCTGCAAACATTTCTCTGATAACACTGTCTTTATGCCTCACCTAAACCAGGATGGAATCTTAGGACAAAGAAAGGCAATGCTCAACTCTACGGCTCAATTTCCAAAGTCTTCTGCAAACAACAGAGCTCCTAGTGCTTTTCACAGAAAGGTCATAAAATCCTTTGTCTAGGAAGGTCTTAAGCAACATAAATATACAAGTGGCTCCTGTAAAGGTGGGTGTGTGCACACAAAAAGCTTGAGACTGAGACCTAGCATATGAACTGATAACTCCCAAAGACATAGTTGCAGGGCAGATTTGTCCTAACATCTTTTAACTACAGACTTTGCCTTTGACATCTTGTACTTGAAAGTTTTAAAATGAAATGGTATTAGGCTTTTGTTATGAAGCCTGGAACCTTTGATGAACTAGAGATAAACATTGTATGACAATACATCTGAACAGCAGTGAAACGGTAATGAGAACTATTTTTCAGATCTGGAAACAATACATCCCAGCTTCATATTATGTGAAAATATGAATGCTACATCCAAAGAGTTGCTGCTATGAATAGAGAGGCCTACTTTAACTGCTTAGAAAAACTTTCCTAAAAATTGAGTCTCAGACCAGCATCATTTCAGTCCTCTTTTTAGCAGCTTTTAGTGCTTCTAGTTGCATATCTTCTAATGTAAAGTGGGCTACACCAAACCATGGAAATGATCTGACACAGACCCAAACCACTTCAGTTTATATTGCTTAATCTTTATTAAGCAGATATTGGCTTAAATTTTCAAGTTTAAAATTAAGAACACCTCCTTTTAAAGTTTGCAGTAATTAATTTGCTCACTATGGTTGGGAAACAGTAACAGCCTTCAGTGTGGGATGGGGAACCTCTCCTCAGCTGCTGTTAACAAGGCTCTGGAAAGTAAATTCACTCTTAAGAAATTTCTAAAGGAGAGGTTTCCAGCTGCGAGGCAAGTTTGCTTGTGTTATATGAGCACCCTAATTACTCCACAAGGAACATTAGGTTCTCATGCCCAATGTTTGCAAAAAATTACAACAATAGTGTGGTGATGAAAATGGGAGTGAGCAACAAGACCAAGAAAATCACACAGTCTAAGCCATATTCTTGATTTCACATACCTCATTTATAGAGAACAAATAAGCTGGTTTCCATGTATGTTCTTGTGAGCAATCCCTACACAACCCTTAAACCTGCTTTCTTTACAACTTCCATCTGCCTTCAAATTTGTTTTCAGCTTGGGAAGCAGCAAAAAACTTTGAACTCGTATGACACACCCTTCATTCTGTCTCTTCTGCTTCATTAAGGATGCATGACAAGCTTAAATTCCAACATCAAAATAGTAGTTAGCAAAGAAATGGCAAGCTAACTCATAACAATTTGTTCTTTGGTTTCAGGAAGCTTCCTTTCCAGTGCTTGGTGGCATTAACCAAAAACGATAATCCCAAAACAAAACAAAATCATACCTAAGGCTCCAGCAGAGCAGTCATAGCAGATCTAGGAGATTTGTCTGCAAGAGTTCGGCATTGCTCATTAATTCCAATTCTCAGGCTATTAAATGCAGCTCAGCTCAGTGCAGGATTACAAATTTAGGCAGGAAGAGAAAACCAGGTCCCTGTTCTTTAAAAATGCTCATATTTTTATTTATTTTTAACACACTTGCCTGTACGGACAATAACTCCTGAGGTATTTCAATCTCTGTGACTCAACCACTGTGTCAATCACTAGCCAAGCATCTCACACACAAAACTCTTCACTCAACATTAATTCCTGATGTGGTGAAAACACACTGAGGGGATTTTATAAATACTTATTTACCAGAGTCTGTAATTAACACATCTCTTATTAAAACATGCTCATTCTCATTCTTTTCAAAATTAATCTTCTAGATAGAGCCTCACTGACTGTCTGGAGACTGCAGACACCTATACACAGACAAGGTACAACAGGACAGAGACCAAACAGATTTAATGCCTTCATGAAGCCCCTATCCTAAGCAATATATTTCAATAACCTTCCCTAAAGCCATATAGGCATAGGAGTATGGGGAAAAAAGGAAAGCATTTTTAAGCACTACACCAAAATATATGAATATAAATATTTGTTTACATATATAAAAACCTATTATGTAGGAAGCAGTAGATTAAATTACCCTTATGATTTCTCAAGGAGAAAAAAGTCTTCTCTTGCCTCTGATATTTGTAAGCTTGGTGAGATGGCCCCACATATATATATTCCCCATACATGTCATTGCTGGCTTACTAACTATTACTTAAAATAATGTATTTTGATTCATTATTTGATCTGGGTTTTAATTTGAAAATCCCTCCTCTTCATAAGCTGCTATATTTCCTTTCCTTTCTGTGAATCACTTTGGCTTTAATTTTATCAGTACTGTAAAATAAGTCCTAGGTGATCCACAAGGAAAATCCTCTTACACCAACAGAAAACCAATCCCATTTGAAAAGAAACAAAACAAAACAAAAAAAAAAAAAAAAAAAGAAAGGAAAAAAAATCTATTAACAGACATCTAGTGCTTTCAACAGCATTGATTCTTTCACAGAGAAATGGCACTTTTGGATGACCTGGCAGCAACAAAATCAAGGTGGCCTGTGATATTTGACAGTTAGACAATCATTTATTCACACCAGCCTGGTAAGGTCTTTTAGAATTCCTGAAGAAATGGGAACTTCAATTAACACTGAAGGTGAATTGTCCCTGATGTTATTAAAGTCAGAATGAAAGCTGCACATCTCTCCTGTAATCTCATGTTTTAAAAACATATCCTACAGCTCTTTTTCTACTGTTCTAACCAGAGCCACCCATCATGCATTCCCCCACGAGTCTGTTGCTTTTCTCTACTTCTGAATAACTGGATTCAAACTCATTGTAGTGCTCAAGTCATCCCTGCAAGCATTTGTTACTGCAATAAAAAGAAAGGGGGGGGAGGGGAGTGCCTTTGCTTTTTACAATGGAATGAATATTCAATGGGGAGGGGAAAAGAAAACCTTCAGACTTTGTTTAAAGAGACAGGGACTGTGGAAGTTATGTATCTTGCATCCCTTTTCTCCATCCCTACCTTCCATTTCTGTGTAATGAAACAGTCACCTGGCTGAGGACATAAACAGTGAATCTCACCAGTGCAGATGGGTGATATTGGAAAACTTCATTCTTTTTACCTATATTCCATGGGGTTTTTTATTGTTATAATTATTGCAAAGTGTTCATTTCGAATGCCTGCTCTGCAATGACTTCAGCTATGAGCTAAACACTCGCTATTTAAGTAGGCCATGTGACACTGCTGCAATATTAGCACATGAAAATGGCTTTTTGGCAAACAAGTAAATCAGACACAAAGCATGCTATGCACAGACTGTAATTATGGCTGTATGCTTTGTCATCATGGAGTGAAAAAATGTAGAACAGTATTTACTGTCCTAATTAAACTGATTCCCCCAAGAACTACAATGAACTTTGGGAAGTAATAAATAAAAGCAGCAGCAAGCTGTTCCTTTGAGATTTACACTCTGAAGATAAGATCTCCTGATTTTCTGGAGACAGAAGAAGAAGGCAGGTTCATAATTTATCTTTTTCAGGCCTGGTCCAAAACCCATTACAGTTATTAGAAGTCATTAAACTGATTTTGTCCAAAGTTCATTCTAAAGTAATTTTATTCCTGAAGTACAAGTTTTAATTTTCTAATGCTAAAATTAAACCAGAAATTGGTTATAATTTTCCTCTGAAGGAAAGGTGCTTCATATTTATATCACATAAAAATGATTGTTATATTTTTCACCCACATTTTCCACAGAGAAGCAAAAAGATTTTCTGACCAATAGCAAAGATATTTTTTAAGATTTGCAAGACTAGCCTCAAAGAATATTTAAGAGAATTTGGAATGTATATAACTAGAAAAAATAACAATGCTTGTCTTCTGTTAAACTTCACATTTAAGCAAGAGGCCAACAGATCTTTCTGCTTGCTTATTTAAAGGTCTGTCTGTCTCTTCATGAATGTAGGTGTTATGGTTTTGTCTATGTAATAGGACCCTTGGGTGCTTAAAAATGAGGGGACAAGAGTGCTGGGCTAGCACAGGGATGTGAGCTCATCCTTTGATTCTTTTGCTTGTAATGACAATGTTTACCTCACCTTTTCTCCCTTTGGGGAAATAGTGTAAAAGAGAAAAAACAAACTGTCAGCTGTATGACTGAAGTGGATCCAAATATGCTGTAAGCATCAGCCTGGCTGCTTTTAAGACGATGGCAACTAACTTATATAATATTATTAATTGAAGTTGATTGCTGGGGTTGGGTTTCTTCCTCCTTTATGCAACTTTCATACTCAGTGTGGTGTGTTGATTTTTTTTTTTTTTTAGTTAATTTTCCTTACAGCTTTCCCTAGAAGGCTTTAACGAATGAGGTAATATTTCCAGTTAATTGGAGTAGGAAGTAGCTATCTCCTCCTTGAGAATACTGAGAACGTGACAGTAGACTCTGCTTTTGGGAACTGCTCCTTCTCATTTGTCCAAGAATCTCTGCCAAGAACACAGCACAGTGTCACGACCTGGTGTCCTGAGCCAATCCTGGGCAGCAGCAGAGGCCATGCTAAGATTCAAAAGTTCCCATGGAGTAAATTAAAGCGACCTGATACCAAAGGGCTGAGAGGCTGGGTTTGTTAGAGCCTGTGACAACTCTCGGTAATGAACTGGAGCAGCGGAGAAAAGCAGAGGGGAAATGAGAGGTGTGCATGAGTGTGGAGTGCACAAAGGGGTGCAAGCAACAGCCAGTGGTGCAGTTGCAACGGTTTGAGAGACTGAATTCCCGCCTCCGCAGAAATTCTCTATTTTAATTGTCAAGCCATCTGCTCAGTCAGCAGTTCTCCTCCAGGGCTATTAAGGCCATCAAAACCACCACCCTGTCTATTCAGACCAGGTAATGTCACACCTTGTTTGAGACAAGAGACTCATTTAAGGGCTATCAGCCACACGCATTGTTTTGAGACAATAGAGGACTAGGGTATCACAGAGGAGCGAGATAGTCACAACACAGCACTTAGTCAAATGAAATAGGTACAGAATTTGCACAGCAAGGTTTATATTTGCAATGCTCTCCACAGAACACTTAAGGGAAAAAAAGTAGCTTGACTTGGGGAGGTGGCAAGGATGGATTGGAGTGATTGAATGAAAGCTAGGATTTCATCTTTTCATGCTTTAATATCTTCCATAGCATCATATATTGGAAAAGATCACTCTCAGAAACAGGCTTACTGCTTATATATTCCTTAAAAGGACATTGCCAAAAAGGAAGTTCTTGTTCTTTATTTCAAAGTAATTTCTGATTTTTTTTTTTTTTTTGGCCAGAAAAGTATGCCAGTCTTCTAACTGACATAACAGATGAATCGATATAATTTCTTAAATTGATCCTCAGAGCACAACAAAATGTTGTATTATGAAGCCACGGTCTTTTAAGAAACTATTTGGTGGAGTAAGATATCTAAAAAAACACACCTAGGTGATCCAAAAACTAGACAGTTACCTTTACTACAGAGATAAACAGTTACTCTCCCATACAATCCCCCTGGACCAAATGGAACAGTTGGACAAGTCAGTTATTAGTAAGGGAGTAATAAACTAGCTTTTTAAAGACAATGTGAGTGGAATCCCACTTGGCAATTTTATGGTCTACATTTTTCAGATGAAAGGACAGGTTCCTGTGATCAAAGTTTGAGTATCTAATGAAGAGACCTGAAGTTTTACCAATAACAATACTAACAGAGAGGACTAATTAAACAGCTTTTTCAGTCCTACCTAAACCATTATTTTCTTTCTAATCCCAATGCTGCAATTTTAACGAAGCAGGAATAAGAATTAACACAGTTGGGTCTCAGGTATATTAGTTTTGTTCATTCTGAAGCAACTCACAAACTCACACTTCCCCTAGGGATGCACACTGCCATTTTGTTTTGTTATCCTAACTATTTTTACTTTAAAAGAAAAAGAGCATCTTTGACAAAGACCTCTGGTAACAAACCCAGGGCATCTCACTCTTAGATACAGTGTGATCAAAAAGTTTCCTTCTGTCTTGGTGGTGAATAAAATACCTAAGTTGTCCCTCTTCTTGTGTAAATTACAGCTGTTGGAACAAACCCAGAAAAACAAGATGACAAAAAAATGTGTTGAAAGCTGCTCTCTGCTGTTCATGACAAAAAGTCTTAAAATGAAGACAAAAAATTCAGTCGAGTATGGACACTGCTTGATATGTCATGTAAAAATTCTTGCTATTGATCCAAGTCTTTTACATAGAAAGGATGCATTGTTGTGGACACTCAGGACTATTAGGAGCGCTGTAAAGAACAACATTCAAAAATTTGCTCTTGCCTTCTTCTTACTCGCTCTTCATCTTTTGATTGCACAATGTGGTACTGAGAACACTGAACAACAGCTCTTCTAAATAGCAGAGTCAATCTAAAGGTAATATTAAACAAAAATTTAGAATCCTGTCTCAGGATAATTTTATGCTGTTTTGTAAGTTGTCAAAACAATAGATCACATAGAAGTGGCTGATTATGTGGAGGTGTGAGGCCACAAAAAAAAAAAATCCTCCTTGAATCCATTAATCTTCATTTAATACTAAGAAACAGAGAACAAGAAATTTAAGGAAGGATTAATATGCAAATAGGAAGTATAGTAGCCACCAGTTATCATTTATGTGGATGCCAAGAAGAAGGAAATATTGATTAACACAGGCCAAAAGAACCTGAAGAGTTTGCAAATCACTGGCAACTCAGTTGCACGGACAAGTTGACAGTATGAGAGATAGTCTTTTATTAAAAGTGGGAGAAACAGGGAAACTTGGGAGCAACAAAACCTGAGGGCTGGAATCTACAGAAGTCTCTGAAAATATCTACCCCAGCAGCAATCACTGAATGAGTCTGTATATATTCAGTAAGAGTATAGCTTTGGCCCCCATAAGTTTATGTCTAACTCCAACAGAATAATTTGTCCTTCCACTTAGAAGGGTATAATACATTCAACTAGTGATTTTATATTCAATTGAAGATCGAATATAAATCAGATTCAACTGACTACTGGAGATGAGAACCCTCTAAAATAAATAAGCAATGTTTAAAAATCCACAGCATGCTCTGGAGCTTTAGGAAGGTAAATAAATGTTTTCGAATGGTTTTCAGATATAGTGTGGAAGTGTAGTTAATAAAGACACTGAACCTGTAATAGTTAAGTGTAGAAAATAGTTAAAGATAGAAAGTAGTTCTCCTGATCATATAGGAATTATTACTGCTTTCCAGGAAAGATAAACTGTTGAAGCCCTCCTTGTATTTTCTATTTACATTAACTGTTTCTCAAGACAGTCTCATTTTCAAGATGCATTTCTGAAATTGCTTTCAGCATACTCATTTTCTGTGCACAGGAGGCAACACCTCTGTATCTTTTGTCCTGTACAATGAATAAAGGATCTTTGGCCTTTCTCACCAGAGTCCCTTGGGCTCAAAGTGGTTACAGGCTGTGGAACAGAAAAAAGAGAAAGTTTGTAAAGGGTCTGCCTAACAGATGAGGTTTGTTTTCCTTTTGGTTTTATCCTGTCAATCTTACATTCTTTTCATAGGCCTTTACTGATAATGCAGTTCATGTTACATGCATCAATATGCCACATACTCTATTACAAAGTACTTATGCTGTCATCAATAATGTACATATAATGCTTTCCATTCCAAAGTGCCCTAAAACACTTCACTAAGTACAGTTGCAATCTGCTCTCATATGCAGCCCTCTTAAAGCAAATGATGACAACACTGAGAAATTTGCAAGGTCAGTTAGCACTCAAAGTATATAAAAAAATGTAAATATCTGTGGGATGCACCACAGTATCTAAACAGCAGGTAGCAGTGCTAATTTCAGAGGCTGAAGGCTGCGAAAGCCTGAAGTCCGACCTGAATGAACAGTAGGGAGAAAGATTTAGTCCACCACAGAAGGCCAGCATGAATTCTGCCTCAGGGGAGCACTGCTTTTAAAGAGAAACTGGAACAGAAGTTGGAGAACTAACCATTTGGAAAGAGAACAAAATAGTCAAATATACACGTACCACTGTTACAACAGTGAATTGTTAGCATTTCAGGTTTTTTGGCTGATGACTTCATAACCCTGCTGAATTGGTCTGCCAACCAATCACGCTTGCACGGAACAGAAAACCTATCAAGATGATAAATATTATCAGGTGGACTTTCAAACAAGGCACCATACATCTGTATACATGCATGACTACCCAATCACATACATATTCATACATCATCCAACTGTGAAACAACTGCTTTACCTTAATATATGATACCCTACTACACTCAAATGACAATATGCACACTGCGTACATCAGAGCATCTGTTACTTCTCTGAAATGCTCCTATTTTCTAATTAAGGCTTGGAATTTTATGTCTACAATGTCCATGAAAATCTCTGCAGGTATACATTGATTTTTCCTTTCATCTGCACTTGTACCTTTGCCATGGTAGAAGTCTAAGTCAGTCAGGACAAAGAAAGACTGAAAACTGTAGAAAGCTATCACTATTTTTTTTCCTAATTTAATTTTTTTTTTAACTTCCATATTTTTTCCACTTAAAAATGCTACAGCCAGAAAACATAACACCACAAAATGGGGTAGAGCTTGTATGTGAACCAATCAGCATCTCACTGATCATACAAATAAGTCACTTCTCTTGTTAGATTTCTCTCTTAACATCCAAAATGTAACTGCACAAAGATTTCCTATAAAACAGAACTGTAAGGATATCTATAATTCTATAAAGATTGGCTGTTCTTATAGGAAGGCTCAATTAGACAGATACTTTTCAAATAGTGTGGTCAATTGTTATTTAGTAATTTAATTGACTTAATTTAGAAGTAAGAAGTGGTGACTGAGATAAATCCCTGCTGTGTGAGTGGGAAAAATGAGTCAATGGAAGTATCAAAACTGACAGGATGTATACAAAGGTTAATGACAATGGAGAAGCTTCTATCACATTAAAATTAGGGACATAAACTTTGCAGACTAGTGTAATTAGGGAAGTCTGATCCAGGCTTTTCTTTATGCCAAAGCAACAAGTGTCTTTTGGAAGTAACTTCACATGTCCATAGTATGGTCATAAAAGTGCACAGAATAGGGACAAATCAATACTTTTCCTCTAGAAGGAGGACTGTATCACTGTACTATTGTTTTTGTTAAACAGGAGAGTGAAAAAGATTCACCGTATTTTGGAGGAGTTTGTAAGAAGACAAAAAATAGCAATCTGTGAAAGGGCATTTTTTTTTTTCATTAATAATGAAGTTGGAGTCCATAATCCAGAGTTTTGAGCCTTTAATTTACAATTTAACTGGCAGCTCAAACATCTGGATAAGACGGCAACTGAAATAACATTTTATCCAAAAGCTTATCTATTCCATCAGAAAGGGTACGAGGAATTAATTCTAAGTTTATCCTGTGAGATCACAGAGGGCAAAGCTAGAGAGATATGCTGGATTAATCCTCCAAAATCTTAAAAGCAAAACTCATTGGCAAGGCCAATAGAAAAGGGGAAAAAAGAATACTAGCAAATACTAGATCTGAAAAAGGTTGTTTATATTTAGACTATATTTTGAATTTATTTTTATTCTATCAGAGTGGCTTAGTTCCTGATTTCAAGTAGATGCATGAAGTAATAAATGGCTCAAATAAGAGATTTTTTTTCTTACAGGTAAAATGTGTTCTTAACTTCTGTTAACTAATGCGTGAGAATGAAAGATGCAACCTGCTCAGCACCCAAGCAAGGCCCTCTGCAAAGTGATCTAGGACAGTCAGACCTCCTGAGCGAGAGCTGGAAGAGAACTCCTGAGGCATTTCCAACCTAAACTGTTCTATGATCCTAGCTGCCTACAGCATTTCCCGGCTAAGGCAATAATGCTCTCCTCTGCTAACCTCCAGCGATTCGCACAGCTATGAGTCCCAGGCCTCTGGTCTCATATGCTATTTTGACAGACTGTATTTAAAAGCAAACAAAGGCTATTTTGTAAACAGAGCAGTTAATGTTTGCTTGGAAAAGAAATATTGCAAACCTCTCACATTTCTGTTTGGAGAAATTCTTTGATCACTGACATAAAGATAGCTTTGAATGAGCTATTTCACTCCAGAAGCAGCTGAACCATGGTAAGACTGAATGCATGAAAAATCCACAAAGATTAATTCAGCTTGTTTCTCAGTTGAGAGAATTAGCCCAAACTTAAGTCATTGCTAATCCAGTGAAGCAAGATTTTGCACACAAGATACCTTATTTATTTTGCAGTTAGCAGAATACAGCCCTATAAACATATCTGTTTAAGATGCAGCCCTTGAGATTTTTTAAGAGATCAGGTAAAGTTGATCACACGCTTTTGAGTAATTTGATTAGTTTTCTCAGCTCAGGCATTAAAGGTTTAACATCACAAACTCTTGCTCTATCTTTCGTAAGTAGAAAAAAGACTCTGGTGAAAACACCATGTTCTTATTGGAACAGACAACTCTCTGTTTTGAAAATTCAGTATATTTTACTTTTCAGAAATTATCAACATTTGAATTTTGTCATTAACAAAAATTTAATCAACAGACTAAACCTTCAAAACATGTTGTGTTTTTTTTTCCCCCGCTTTTTCTGTATTGAATCATATGAAATTGAAAGACTGAGGAGGTGAGCAATTCTCACACTAGATCCATTCCACACTGATTAATGCAGGTGTTTTGGAAACTGATACTCCGAGAAGATTCACAGCATTCACTGGCTGTCACACTTCTCCTTTTGTCCCTTGAAGTGTCTATGAGCACACACAAGGTGCAAGAAAATTGGCTACTGAAAACAAGCAGTAAGGTTCAGTTTGACACTTTAAGTGGGTATTTCTCTACTAATTAAAAACACTTTACAAGAAATAGTTACATATGAATTCTTAACTTTGGGCAGATTATTCTGGACCACACACACATGTTTATAACACCTCAGAGTTACTCAGGCTTAAAATGAGCATTCAGGCAACCTAGAATATGTTCATTTATCTCTACTTCAGTTTGTCCCAACCTGATTTTCACTGTTGCTTTAAGACAAATAACAAGGAACGTCTTTCTGGGGCAGACTAAATATGGGGATTTTTGTGCTGCATCTGTTGCCCTGGAATGCAGGCAGTTACAAATACTTATTTTAAACTGATGATAACTTTTTGCTCATTTGATGCCTTGATTTTTCTGCTAAAGCACTCTGATCTTCAAGTGCTCACTGTGTCTGTAAAGCAGGCCAGAAACACACATCATACATTAACTTACTCCAGGTTATGTAACAACTTGGAATGTGAAAAGATTAGAGGATTATTTCAAAACCACACTAGAACTGAAGCACTGCACTGTGGCAGAGCTAATGTTTACATACAAACAGCAGAGCTTAAAGGCACCCCAGAAGAGAGGCACAATCAAAACACTGCAAGGGACTGTGGATGCCAGGGGAGCTTGACAACAGCTGCACTCCCACAGATGACTGCAACATCCACCCCCTCCATTACCAGCCCAACCACAGTAGCTAGTATAGAAAGAAAAAAATAAGTTCATAGCATTGATCTGATGTGATTTAGATGACAACATGCACATATCTATATGGTCACCAACTACAGCAGGGCCCTAGAGCCACTGTCTGGTCAGGTGACTATGCAGATATGTGCACGTTGTCACCTGAATAGAGGTGACTATAGAGGTTGTATCTCTGTGCTAGGAGATCTTCATACTAAGAGACTCGATCTAGCATCTGTACTTATTCTGTACATTCTATACATTACATCTGTCAGAAGGAAAAAAAAAAACATGTCCAAGGTGTAACACCTCCATGTAACGAGCAACTTCTCCCAAGAGTGAAAATTTCTCCTCTTCCAGGCCAAAATCTTTACTGCTGATTTCTTCTGCCTTACTTTCCTTAGTGTGATGGTGTTGGTTTTGTTTGTTTGGGCTGTTTTTCTTGTTGGTTTGGTTTGTTTTTATTCTTAATTAAAATGAGCTACCTGTGCTTTTCTTTCTTCAAAGAGTCCCAAAAAGAGAAAGGTAGTGCCTAAGCACGCCACACTTCTGCTGGCTGGACAATCTAGTTTGAAACCAGATACAGCCCTTGCTTTTTCTCACCCTCTTGTAGGCCATGCACATGTACAAGGCATTTAGTGTTTCAAGCAGGAAGCAGAAAATGTTGGATGATCCAGTTGTGAAACAGTAACACTGCAATGCGGAATGTGCACAACCTAATGCCTGTGCAGAAGACAAGCCATATGAAAATGATGAGGATGAAGATACTGTTACTGCAGTACCTATAGTACTAACCTTATGCACAACAATCTCCTCTCCTTCCTTGCCCTGTTTTTCACACTGCTGAGCCTCTGCCTTGAACCCGTCCCCTCCTACACTTACCAGAGCTCAGCCGTGCCACCTAAGTAGGCTCCCTACTGCAACAGGAGGAAAAGGAGGGGGGTTTGACTGCACACTTCATTTCCTCTCCCCAGCTTATCCTCTCTTCCCTTTTTCCCCAGGAAGCATGGCAGAAGAGCAGAGTCATTCTAGATCTGTATTGAGTGTAAATCTGTGGTTCCTTGGAAGGGACCAGACAAAGAGTTTTTTTTTTTTTTCCAGTAGAAGAGGAAATGAAAAAGTTTTCCAATGCCATTTTGAATTACACCTTCTGCTAGCCCCATTCATCTTGATCTACAGCATGATCAAACTGAGGACACTCAAAAAGTGCTCTTTGTGGTTGAAACACACTAACCCCTTGTCCATGAAGTTCTACAGCATCACAGTACTTGGTGTGCAACAGCATTTTCCTTTCAGCATCAGACTGTGGAGTTAAACGTTGATGTTCAATGCTGTCAATAGAGAAGGGCAAATCCCAACACACAAATGCACAAAAAGAAAAAAAAAAAAAAGTAAGTTGATTAATTCTGCTGGCCAAGGTACAATTTCTTTTAAAATAGAATTGTTGGAGTGTTGGCACAAACTCCAAAGATGTGTGTTGCTGAGATGTGACTATCATCAACAAATAAGTCCAACCTTGCCACTGGGGAAGCTGACAGCAAAAATCTTGTCTTCAGTGTACCAAATTCATTACTGATATCAGTCCATTAATATGCTGACTACAGCTGGCTGAACAAAAGAATGACCATGTGAATTGAAAGGAGAAAGTAAGGTGGATCAGACAGCTGGATCAAAACAGAGATGCAAAACACTGTAACTTTAAAGTGTCCAATTAGGTGCTTACTGACCCTCACAGGATTATGCCCTCATCACTGAAAATAATACTTAAAGCCCTATAAATGTAAAAAAGGCAGGATTACTTTGTGTGATGTAGAACTAGTATTATCTTTTGAGTTTTTCTCTTTAAAAAAATTTTGACAGCTCCAGTGTCCCTTTTGCCAAAATTTATGATACAATTTGCTGAATTATATAAAGCCTGAGCAAGAAATGACACATATGGGATAACTTTTTATTTGCAATTGTGTTTCTTATACCAAGGTTCATCAAGCTCTTTCATATTTATTCTTCTGATTAATGATATGTCAGAATTCTAATTCTAGCACCAATTTATTGCTTGTTGGCAATTGGAGAATGAAAAAGCTATGTAGGCAACATGCAATATTGATTTTTATCCATCTTCTTTGAGCTCCAGTAAACGATTCCCAAATGTACATTGTTGTTGCAACCTAACTAAATATTACAGTCTTATTCTTATCATCCAGTAATGATGTTACTGATGTAGCATATTTCTTGAGGAGTAACAGTCCAGTATGATTTGATGTCAGTCAGACTGAATTAGAGGTTTCCTGTTTTAAAACTCTTATTATTCAGTTATCTCACTCACAGAGACAGAGCACATCTTCTAAAAGCTATTGGATGTTAGTATATTGTTGCAAGTGTGTGGACTAAAATAATAAATTAAGAATAAGGGTGCTTTCAACAGTTCTAACAGGAAATTCCGTGTCTTTGAGGGTACTCCACAGAGAAGAGCAGAGGTTGTAGATAACGCAAAATTTGCAAACTCATTTCATGTATGTTGGAGTTGGATTCATTATAACACCTATCTGACAAGTGATATGCAATCAAGGCAGTGTTCTAAAACGATCTCTTCACAGGAGAGCCTGAGCACCAGATTTAAGCTCTTGTGCTGCCAGTGCTCTTTTATATAGATTCAGAGCATGAACTTTTCTGTGACACAAGAAGAAATCACTATTTGCATTGAGATAAAATGATTTGAAAGAAGGATTTAACACCCTTTTTAATTTGACAAAAGGAACTTAATCATAATCTTAAATGGGGAAGCGATGCACATTTTAATTGGGAAAGATAAAGACATACTTGAAGGAGGGAAAGCAAGACCAGCTCTTGTGCAAAGCTGTGCTGCACACATGCTGAACAAAGGGAAGATGCTGCTTCAGCAGGATTTGCTAAAGGACATGTGTACATAGAAAGGAAAAGAATGCTATTTCAGATGAGAAGTGAACTCTAATCCTGGTCAGCACTAATGTTCAACAGAAAAACTAATGTGTTCAGCATTATGTTTAAGACTGTAGTAGTCACAGACTTCGTGTAATTCTAGAGTCCCTAAGACATGGAAAAAGCAATTGCAAAGGAGAAGAGAAAGATAAAGAATATATCCAGGGCCCATACATTCTAAAGCTTGACTTTCAGTGCTCTTTAAGCAGGTAAATAGTGCCTAGGGGATTTTTTTTTTTAAGCTTCTGTTACTGAATTTATGTGCTTCTGAATTTATGTGATTCAAAGACCCACTGCCTACTTATCTGTCTTTGAGAATATGATTCTTAGTTTCAAGATAATACCAGGTGTACCAGTCTTAAAAACCTTCCTTATTTGGATGCTCTGATGCTTATGTGACAGAAGTTTAGTACATTTATTCTTTCAAAACCATTTTTCAGCTTCAACTAAAATACGGACTTGAGAATGTAGATAAATACTTTCTTACCACGGAAGGCTAAATACACACTGTGGAATTGTACATGTAACAGGCTCAACTTGTGTGGAAAACAAACTTGGCTTCTTTGTGCTTGAGCAATCAATAATTAAGTTTGAATTTCAGTATGAAGGAAAATTCAGAAAAAGGATAATCATAAGTGAATACATTTCAAGTCTATGATGGTCAATGACAAACTTTACACATAAAGGATATGATAATCTCTTTGGTCTCTAGGTGACTCTCAGCCCTATTCTTTTTGAAACTCAAAAGTGGTGTCCACATTGTAAAAACTAGTGTCACATAACTTAATGGTCTTTAAAGCAGGCGTGTTAGACAGTCCAGTGTCTCAGAGTGGTATCCAAGGCCCAGTGAAATCAATGACAAACCTTATCTCAATTTCAAAAGGTCCATGTTTAACTGTTAATCATTTCTATAAGAAGCTATCTGTTTTTAATTAAGGGAAGTATGTCTCATCTGGGTAGGAATTTTGAAATATTAATGTGCCACTGTGTTCATGTGCAGAATACTTACTTCTTCGTTTGTTCTATGGACAAGCCATGCTGATATTCTTCCTTAACTCACACCTTATTAATGTTTTAATACTAAATGTAAAGCTTAGCCAATCAGTTAGAGGAACTGAAAATATGACCATTTTTAAGAACCCACTTCTTACTATCAGAAAAAACATTACCTGATGAATTATCTTTGAGAATTGGGGAAAAAATGTTTAACATTTGAACACTTTGGGGTTTTCTGTTGTTTGTTATTTTTTTTGCCTATAATTGTTTTGTTTGCTCTTCCATCTCCCTCTGGGAACCTCTGCACACACTTGTACTTTACCTGCCCTCCATTTGAGTCTCTCTTTGGACCTCTGACTTCTAGAACAACAGCAGTGCACCATGTAAAAAACAAAATAAAGAAAACCAGCCGTTTTCCTTTTGATCTTATTGTTATGTTGCACCATGTCATGCCACGAAAGAATGAAAATGAGACAGACAAGAAATGACAGTACAGGTGGCAGAATTATTTTTCTCTTTACTTTTGAGAAGAAAACATAGCAGAAAGTCTTATTATTATAGGAAGGATGAGTGATTTATTAAAAAGCTTGTTATCAACACAAGACAGCCTGTTACCGGTGTGCTACATATTCTGCACAGTTGAAGTGTGAACAAAATTGGTAAGGCCAATTATAGCAAAAGTCTGATAGATACAGGCAGTAGAAACATCTCTTGATCAAAGACGAGTTGGAGGAAAGTTTTCATGCCTTAGACCTTCACTCATCAGAAGTGGCACCAGAGATCACAAATGAAAGGTTGTAACACAGTATTAATATTTTTCATGCTGCTAATGCAACATATTGGGTAGTGCCCTGTTCTTCTACCAAGACAGGCAATTACCCTGGCTTCAGTCTCAGTAAATGCCCTTCCTGACTGTATTACAGCAGCAGCAAATCTTGCCTCTTTTGAGTTAGCAGTGATCTTTTCTGGCTAAGAGATATGTATAGAGATAAACCGTAACTCATATTGCTGATATTTTTGTGCATGTGTGATTTGTTTTGTTCTGCATGTTATTTCAGGGCTGTTTTTTCCTAGCATTAAGAAGTCAAATCTTGGTTGGTTTATCAGTCTATCAACAAACACAGATGCTCCCTACGGCTTAATGAAAGCTCAACAGACCTCGCATTTAGCATCCATTCTCCAAGTGTAAGAAGCTGGCCTAATACCTTTCCTTGGTTCCTTGTAGGAAGGTCATCCTCTTGCTCATCCCACTCTACTGATGCAGTTGGTCCTCACAGGCTGCTCAAGAATTAATGCTTCCTACATAGAACACTTTATCAGGTTTTCTGCATCCTAAGGTCTGTTCTACTTCACAGTGCCTTTCAACTACATTGTTCCTCAGATTATGTAAGTCATAATACTAAATTTACAGCATTTGTTCTCATATGTGGCTAGCTTCAAGCTTGAATTACCTGTTTTACAATGGAAGAAGAATTTGCATACTTGAAGAACTTGCCCATTTCTTCCACTTCCACTAACTGGACTAACAGAGGATAATCTCTAAGGCCTAATTCAAAGCTGCAGTCTGCATTTGTTCCACACAGACTCTGAATCTTTCCTAGTCTTACATTTTCTACACCTCCTTTAAAAGAAGCTTTCAATGAAAGAGCCAAATCCTGCAGACATATTTCCTGAGGTACAGAAAATTCAAATCAGTAACTTGCTCTGTATTGACATGTAACAAAAGTAAATGCTGGTTGGAAATGCTCAAATTCATAGAATTTTGCTCCTGATTGTATTCACCTTTTAAAATTTTCTTGGTCTCTGGCTCTGCCTTCAAGCTCTCTAACCCTGACTTTGCCTCCAGTCTAGTCAGTCTTGGCCCAAATATGCATCCTATGACTGCAACCCCCTGGGGTCCACAAAATCAAGTCTTCACACAACACTAGCCTCTAAAGGAACCACAGGTCTAATTGCATTCAAATCTATTGATCAATTACAACAGAAAGAGACATGAGGATTATCTGGTTGAAAATGAACCAAATGCAGCAAATAAAGTATTTGAAAAAAAAAATAAATAGTGTTCTCAACATCCAGCATCTGAAGTTTTCAAAATGAGAGGATATGAAAAGTTAGCATGGTGGCATTTTCCAAGAGCAGTGCCACAATGTTGTCATGTGGTGGTTGACCTCCTGTTTATTTCATTTACGTCATAATATGGGGAGAGGTGGGAAACCAAAACCACAACAAAAGCTTTATTAAATGAAGTATGTGGAAATGAAACGAAGAGCAGAGGCCTTTGGGGAATAAAAGCAATCCAATCTCAAAGATAAAAAACTATATCCAATACTTCCCAGAATAAAGTAGGAACAAGCAATCACAGCTATAACATCATTATTCATCTCCCACTACACTATTTCATGGTCCTCTAGAAAAATTACCTAGGAGCTACAACTTATTGCAAAGTATGATTATTCTGATATGTGTAGTACTATCAGATAATGCATCCAAAGTAATCTTTACAAGGCACTGGAAGATAGAATTTGAATTGAAAAAAAACCCACACCTTTTTTTTTTAAGGATCTTTCAAGAAGTACTGCAGTCTAATGTCCTTATTTGACCATTAGGGATACAGTTAATTAAAAATCCAGGGTTCAAATCTAGTTTAAAATCAGCTTTGCAAGGCACTTTTAAATATATGGCCAAAAGCAAGCATAATTGCAAAGCTGGAAGATCTCAAAACGTAAAAAACTAAAAACTAAAAAAAACCCCAAACCAAACACCGCCCCCCAAACAAACAAAAACCAAAAAAACACACACAACCCCCCCACAAAACAAACAAAACCCACCAAAGAATACCATAAAATATTACAGAATCTACCTGAACCTGTCACTTAAAAATATTCCTTTTTTCTTTGTTGCACTTAAAACATAATTTAAAGTTAGAGCAAGTGTCTTTAATTAAGCTCTCTTTAGAATTTCTTCATAATGAAAACTTAAAGTGTTTAATCCTTTATTGAAAAAGAGTAAGAGTGCTTACTCACCATGCAGAATTTTTTTTTATGTTCTTGTAGCTTTAAAATAAATCTATTACAGATAAAAAGAAGCTTAAATAGCACATATTACAGCTTGCTTTTGTTTATATATGGTGAAGAGTATTCAGAGTGGACCACATCTTAGACTTGCACTAATCCTTAAATAATTACTATTCATCTACTCAATGCTGGAAAAACCTCACGGAATGTGACTTTGTTCTGCTGGCTTGTCTAATCCGATTCAATTACTTCAGTTCCCTCTCCCAGAGGTCTCACATTTAGAAACTGAGCTCTGCATGTCCTTTTATCCCACTACCATCCCCTCAAAAATGCAAAAGAAAAATTGGAAGGTACAAAGCAAGCAAGAAAGAAAAATTCAATTCCAATGGAAATGAACCATACTTTTTTTTTTACTATTATTATTTTGGTCCTTTTCCAATATCAGCCTATCAATAAACATGAGAAACAGCTTGTAATTCACAATGCCTTCGGCAACTCTGTTGTGATAAGGGCAAATTGGTCTGGCTCTACAAATGCTGGAGATGAGAATAGTTCACTGGTTTGGACCGATTCGAATGGATGGAAATCACTAAAGTCCCTGAAGCTGCAGCAAACGATGCTGTACAGCTGGCAGCAGCTTGTCATCTGCAGGCAGAAAGCAATAGGAATATTATAAATTTCCTGCACAAAGTGAACTATTTCAATCACCTGTAAAGACTTCCCTTGTCAAAGAAGGGAACAGTGGCCGAAAACCTCAAACTATGGAAGACATTTTTCTGTCCCTTCTGTCCTCCTCCTTTCAGGTAACAGTCACTTACCATAGAACCATATCCTGTCGTAATCACGTGCATAGGACAATTAATCATTGTAATCTAAGCATTACAATTAAAGTCCATTTGCTTTTGGTGGTCATATTCAGAGAGCAGCAACCTTAATATTTTTGTTTCAAGGGTGGTTTTGGATGTTTGGTTTGTTTGGGGTTTTTGTGTATCTGCTTACATTTTACTCCTTCTCCTTAATTCTCAAATTTGTGTATGATACTTGGTAAAACATCATACAGACAGATGCTTTATAGAAAAAAAACAAATGTTTTGTTTAGGTCATTTAGAATAAAGCTCAATGAATAAGTTCTGCCAAGACGATCTTTGCCTATCTGTAATTATTTGAATACTTAGGACAGAAAATAACTCTGAGACAAGATGCAATTTTTAAGCACAGTAGGAACTCATGGCAAACCTTTGACTTTAACTACTACTTCCATAATAAATCTTCTTTTCTATTATCTCTTTTTCATTTACTTTTGCACTTTCTGCTCCTTTGTATCTTTTTTTTAATCTCATTTTCTCTTTTCCTTCTTTTCTATTCCCCTTTCATTTTTCTTCTTCTGTTTTCCCTTATACTTGCATCCTCCTTATCCTCCTTTTAAATGTTGGCATCGGACTTCCCCAGAGATAAATCAACACTTTACACTCATTCCAGGTTTTTTGACTGCTGAGTGTAACACTAGGAAAAGGGAGGATTACTGTAAGTGCCAATTTGGCACTCTGAGGTAGGGAAGTCTGGCACTAGCATTATTATACGTTCAAAGGCTGTGCAGCAGTGTGGTCTCCTGCCTCTGGATTTTCTTTTCCTTTTCTTTGTACAATTCTATACAGTTGAAAGCCTTTTTTTTGGCAATCCAAATGAAGATTTTGTCATTTATAAGGTTTTGGAAGCTTATTCTTCCTTACAAAGCATTTGTATTTCACAATTAGAGAAAAAATGATGGCATAAACCTGCCAAACTTTCTACCATATCTTAATCTGATTTAAACTTTTTGAGAATGTACTTGTAAGAACATATTAAAAAGAATATCCTCACAGCTTTACACCCCCTTGGTGAGCCAGCTGATGCTCTGTTACTATAAACTGCACCTGGGTCATGGCTGGAAAATAATATAACAGCCTTTCCATGCAAGGTATTATACAAATATATAGAGGCAGGCAGCAAATAGCTCACAGTCTAAACTGGTGGTGGGAGACAGAAAAATAGTTTAAAGCAATTAGATAAATAACATTAGGTCAATAAGGCATCAGAAAAGGTATGAATAATGCCCTCATCTCAAAAGTAGTGTAGTTCAGTTGATGAAATTTTGCTTCTAATTGTACTGAAAAGACATTGCAAGAAAAAGATGCCCCTTGTGATACTTAAAAATCATCAATAGATAGGAAGAAATTAAATATGAAAACAAAGCTCTTGAGAAATTCACAGCACCAAAAGCCTCAGATGCTTTGGTCTTTATTCAAACAAATCATCTGAACTTTTATAACATTCCCCTATCACTAGCCTTTATTGGAAGATTTCCTACAGGTATAAATGGAAAGTGAGATCAAACTAAGCTATGTCTGACTACCTTTAAATGACCAAAATTGTTATTAAGTTCCAGTGCTTTGTTGACAAAGAACTTACAGACATTGTGGTGTGACAGCTAAACCTCTAAGAAAAGAAAGGAAATCATGGTTACCCTGGATTACAAATGCCACTTGGAGGCTCAGAGAAATAAAAATGTCTGCTCTCAAATAATAATCTTTTTTTTTTGCTTGTTTGGTCTATTCAACACTGGTTTGAATAATCCACAATACTGGTTACAGTAGGTAAAAGTTATAAAATGCATCAAATTATTTTCCTGTCTGTCTGTAAAAAGCTACAATTCACAAACCTGCATTTTTCTGCATAGATAAGAGGAAAAGCCCTGAAGATGAATGTGCAATGAAAGCAGGATGATGAATTTATATTTCTACAAGTTCTCAGTGTTTGTGCAGGAAAACAAATGCTATTTGTAGGTATTGGTGACTTTTCTGTCTACTTCTGAGCTGATGAAAACTTAGCAGAACTTCATAATCCTCATAATATATAGCCACACTCAATCTCCTCCAGAAGCTGTTGGTCTTCTTTATAAACAAGCAGTGCAATTTTATGCAGAAATGGAACCTATCAAGATCTTATTGCCTCCAACAATTTTACAGTTTGTTTTTGCTTATTGAGGTTGGCCAAAAACTTCAGTCAGTGACTGTCTGCCAGGCCTAGCTTCAGACAACTGGTTCTGGTGCTTCTAAGTCTGCAGTAAAAGACAGTACCTGTAGTTAAAGACACATGGGATAAAGAACAAGGTCATGAATTCTGTGTCCTGGTATAGTTAAGCAGCAGCTATAAAATCCTTGGCACTGTTTCAAACAGACCTTATACATGAGTTGGGGAGCACTGTCAGAGCCAAGGACTTGTTCAGGATGTATTTCATGCCATCTTACTTGTGCCCCTCTCTAACAACCGCATAGCATTAACATACTCCTAACTGAACAGAGTCCTTTACAATGGCAGGAATATGAAATAAAAACAAACAATCAGACTTGGCTTTTGGGCAGTGAATGGTAATGTTCGAAATTGCACTCATGAGCTTTCTAGTGCTGATGACATAGAATATCAATACAAAAAGACAGTGATTTGTGTTCTGGATTCAAGCAGCCCTGTTAAATCCAGATATCACTAGGAGAATTGGTCTAGTTTTACTTTCCTACATTAGAAATATCACGTTGAAAATGTACTTTACTAAAACAAAGAACTTTCACATCTAATAATACATTAGCATCTTTAAATAATCTGTTCCTTAAGGAGAATAGCTACTTTCACATTACAGAAGTGGTCTCCTTCTAAAGAAAACTAAGGAAGTGTTACTTTGACTGAGAAGAATCTTCTTTGAAAATAAAACAATGCAAGAGAATGCATGTGAGACAAAAAGCAAGCTGTAACAAAGCAGATTAACACAGCTATAACCAGACAATGACGCTTCACAAACTATCACTGCCAAGCCTTATAATTCATTTATTTTCAGCTTGCACCTGCATTTTGCAGCACTCTCAGCCAGCCTTTTAGAGCGACATGCAAAGAAAACAGCTCTAATGATCACTCAATTAGTTCATGACACTCAAACTCTTAAACACAGACTAGAAGAAAAGCAAACCCAACCACCTTGTGTTTTTTGATCTGGTGTTTGATGCTTTCTGCAGCAAAAGTATAATCACTTTTCTTAAAGGGAAAGATAAACAAGACTGGAGAAAAAAAAAGTCCTCAATTTTTAAGGGTTTCTTTTTTCCTAAAGAGGTGTTATAAAATCAGTCTAACAGCTAAATTATATCCAGTTGTTTACTTTAGGATGTATCACACTTTGCTTATGGACTTTGATTTTCTTCACAGTTTGCTTGTTTACATTCAGCGTATTACCTCTCAAAGGAGAAATACAGATGGCTAAGCCCAAAGGGAAGGAAGCTGAATGTAAAATCGTCCTCATATCCTGTATATTTTTTCAATAAGGATGCTTTGAGTGCTGACTTATTCTCTTCCTCATGGTGGGAGGAATTCAGTATTTAAATTACTTAAGAAGGAATCTTGTTTGAGCCTCTTACACATTTTGGAGTTCAGTATCTTTACTGCACTCACTGTGATGCTACAGATATGTACAGTCAAATAGTTTTCAGTCCATACAAATCCTACTGCAGTTTTGAATACTGGAGAAATTCCTGTTAGACCACTCAAATTCTTGATCTGTTCATAGAAGTCAAATGACAAGACAAGAAAGATCTGATCTGCTCCCCAGCTGCTCCACATTGTCAGGAAGTAGACTCCTGATTTAAGATTTGTGAACAGACTGCAAAATCTGTCCTGAGAGGTACAGGTACTTCAGCATCACTGCATGACAACAAATAGAGACTGCAAAGTTTTTTTAGAGAAGACTGAATTACAGTCAGAGGCTGTGTGATGAGCTAGTTCCTAAAACAGGGCAGGCTGTTTATTCTGTTATCACACTGTTATACCTTATGGCTCAGGGTAGTTATCCACTACTCTATATGATACATCTTTCCAGTACCAAAAGCAAGCACAGCCAGTAACAGGTGATCACTTTATTCTCAGTTCCAAATTCTATTTCATTCAGCTTCTTGTCTCCAGCTTTTTAAAACTACCTAATAAATTCTTTGAGTCTGAAACAAAACTCTGTACTGAAGTAACTACCACATATTTTTCTCATAACAGTTTTCAGGTTTTTCCTATTTTTCTGTTTTTGATAAACCTATACATAGCAAGAACTTTTATTTCTTTGTAGACACTCATTTATGTAAAATTTTGTCAGGGCTACTTCTGTAAAGATGAATCACATAAGTAAATTCACAGTACCTAAGACAAAGGTTAGGCAAATATTGTCCCCCAAAGGCCAATGCAGAGGTCTCCCACCTATATAAATATTCCATTGAACCACTACATCAATCAGCCTACACACTATCTTTCATGTGACAAGAATACTATGTTCAGTATCTCTGTGTTGTCCTTGAAAAACTATTAGTTTGAAAAAGAAGTGCAATTACTGATAAAGACCTTCACATTGTTAACACCCTAGCAGTCAGAATGCTAAACCATCTGACATTCTTTTCAAAGGAAAGACTGTAAAATAATGCTGCTAGGTGGTGACAAACTCTTCCCTAACTGCCATTTTAAAGGCGATTTTTGCCTAAGTGAATAATCTGATTCTTTAGTGGAACTACTTGTAAGCAAAGACATTCATCAGTGTGAGCACAGGCAAAATGATCTGGCCTGTCACATCACAAGAAATACAAAAAAGCAAATTTAGCAATTTCTGAAAATGTTTTATTTTCTCCTCTCCAGGGTTCCACTTAGAATGACTGTTGCTTCCTAACCCACTGCTGAGATATACACTATTTGCATGGCATGGTGTTTCTTCTGTCTATGAGGAAAAGGTCTAATTCACTCAGTATGTCATTTTGTAACATATTTTCTCTTGATATTTTTTTCTGTATTTCCCAACATATGTCGCTATTTTTACTATTCCACACCCATTATTGTTGTGAATGCTGCTAGAGTGAGGAGGATGGCATACAGCATAAGATGAAACCATCCTAATTTAAGATATATACTCTGTAAGCAACCTTTAGTCTGAGTCTGTCAGCTTTTTGGCCCTTAGTAGATGAAATACTTTCCAATGAATAGCCTTGACTCCAAAGGCAGAGAAGCCTGGCTTATCCTGAACAGTCCTTTTTGGTTTACTACTTAAGTTATTCTTCAAATGAAAGTAACATACAGTGATACCAGATTTTCTGTGGTCAAAGTATGTGTTTTACACTGCACAGCCAAATGCAAACACTGTCATCTTATTTCATTAAAATTATTTTGTTTCTCTTATTTTTTAATAAGACATTTCTATCAGAATCAAACAATAATTGAAAAAATCCATCATTTCCTGGGAATATTTTGCAGAGAAAGTCTCCACCCAAGTCCTCATCCTGAAAAATTATTCCTAAAACTATCCGTAATCTTCCTCAGTGTACAGTAGCAAAATAGTCCCAAATTTTCCACAAGAGCAATTTAGGAACTGATTTGCCAGTGAGATCTTGTGTGATCTAGCAAATGTTCTTTATTCATCAAAATAGGTGTTTATCATAAACAGTGAGGTGGAAGGGTTTCATCAGTTAATTTTGCTAGGTTATAGATACAGTACATGAGAGACAAAGTGAGAAGGAGGCCTTTGCATACACACAGAAAGCAAAAGGGAAGCCAATGATTATCCTAGCTTCTATTTTTTTCCTTCAGAGTTGTATTCTGCTATGTATAAGTCTGAACCACCTCTCTTGCCCTTCTATGTCTATGTGAATCTGTAAGAAACAGCAATTTGGGTAACACACTGCACGTTGTAACTCTTCCTTATGCCTCAAGCAATCAGAAAGTCCACTAACATAAAGACATGGTCACCTGAATGCTGCTGACAGGATACCATTAACCATTTGATGCAGTACAACAAAGAACACACGTGAGTGATGTTTCAGACAAGAAAAATGATCTCACAGGTAGAATTTGATTATAGAAAAAGTGTAAAAGTATAAAAAAATTAGCTTTATCAGCATTTATATGTAACAAGGAGATTTCAAATGCAGTCAGTTGCATAATGAGACTATAAGGTAAAAGCAAAAAGCACGGCATAAAGAAGTTGATCACAAGCAAGGTGGATACAGAAGACTCAATAACCATTGTTATAGGGTTCCCCATTGTCTTTTAACTGGAACCATACCAAGACTGGAAATAAGAAGCTATTCATCCCATACATAAAGCATATTGCCTTGTTACCTGTTTTATTTAATCCAAGAACAAAGCAATGTAACCTGTATGACCGGAATGGTCTGAGGTCGTACTACTACTGCCTGCATACCTGTAAAGTGCTGTGTCACAAGGAGTTTTAATCAAACCCATTTCTTTCCTAACACCTTTTCCTAGCTGGTATATGCCTAGATGTTTAATTTACACCTATATAATACATGAGTCCATATGATAAATACATATGAACACACTGCCTTTTCAAATATCTCTTTGCAGAGGGAACATGGCAGAAATGTTTTGAAAATGTAGCACTTCCTATATTTTCTATAATAAACCACCCACCAGAAAGGAGTAGCACATATTAAACAAAGCAGTCTCTCGAAGGCTGAATAACGCAGCACTTAGGAGAACAGCATTTTGTTTCTTCTGTGCATCTTAACCTTTGCTCTGCAGGGAATATTCTTTAGGATGGCATCTAAAGAAGGCATATTAGGCTCTATGCTAATCAGTTCTGAGCCTTTCAAGTAACTGCTGCTGATTGTATCAAAAATGTGCCAAGAGAAACAAACCGAGAATGCAAAATCTATTTGAATTTTCTTTTGAAGCTACAAGTAAAAACTCCTGGCAGCACCAGTGCTTTCAGCAGTGTAAGATTTTCATGCTTTATTCACTTCAAAGTGCAAATGAGGATTATGACCTTATATATTGTATATGCACCTATATTTTATTTATACCGCATCTGTGCAATCAGGAGAAAAGATATTTCTATGACCTTCTACCAGCAAGAAGCCTAACAAGACTATTCAAACCTATTGAAAATTCACAGTTAATTAAAGGTTAAAAGGAACTTAACAATTAGTATGAAAGATAATTGTCCTCCTTTGGCTACCCAATTATGTTTCCCTTTGAACAGACTGAAGTGTATGTTGTCATACTGTTGGTAAATGTAATCAGAAAGCACTCACAGTACCTTCTGGCTCTCAAAATACTTGTCCCTAGAAACTAAAATTCTATGTGAACTTCGTAATTATCCTTTTGTTATGCAAGTCAATATCTTTGTATAGCTGTAGGGAAAAAAAAAATACCAGCAACACTGTGAAGGTAAGCAAGGCAGAAGTGGGAGTTGTAGTTAGTATTGCTGTTCTCAAAATCACAAGGGAAAAAAAGCCTAAATAAAAAAATCACCAAAGCTGTAGCTGTGCTGTCCAGAAAGGATGAGAAATACAAAACATCTACTAGTCCCTTTCTAACAATAATTGTGATCTTTCTTCCTGAACTGCTATTTGTGTTACCAACAGCAATACAGATTCAGAATACAAATAGCAGGGAGCTGTTTTGTGTCCTGTTCATTTAATTTACCAGGTCACAGAAAGCAAAGCCAAGATGTGCTTGCTCTCTCTTACAAACAAAATAAACCAGAAAATCCCCAAACACACACCCATTTTCCTAATAGAGAATGAATTATGCGTTTTCTGAGACAAAACCCCAGCTAATAACCCTGTAAACTCACTATATTTTATTTCTAGTTGTGATCATAAGATATCCATAAATTCCTTTAATTTTTAGGACTGCAACATGCTTGAAAATTAATTTATTATCTACTTATGGAAACTAATTTTAATTTAATGATAAGCAAAATGTTAATGATTACATGCTGTTGACATACTTTAGCCACTTATTTATGATATTAGACTAAAATACATATTATCATTCCAATTCAATGAATAGACTGTGAAGAGAAATTCTTCTATTTCTGAATGAAGTTTCTCTTGCAAAGGCAATGTGATTTTTCTTTTCCTTCTTTCTTGGTTGACTATCTTCATTTTATATTTTGTCTCTTTACCCAGAATTGTTCCCTCCCTATTTTTCTTTATCAAATTCCCATCCCTTATTTTATTTTTTCCTGCACTGTAGTACGCAGACACAAATACACACACACACAAACAAACAAAAAAACCCAAACCCAAAGACCCCTCTAGAACTAGAATTATATCTATCTTAGTTACAGCATTTATTCTACCTTGGCCTCCTGCTATTGTGTTCTCTCTTTTCTATTTCAAGTTATCTGGGACAGGGACTGTTTGTTAACATAATAGTGTCAAGCTGATTAGTCAATCGTGGTTAATCTACTGACATAGATGAATTCTATCCAACTTCTCTATAATGGCATTTAAAGTTTACATTCAAGCTTGTAATGCTTGAATGTAAAAATTAATTTACTTTTGTCAAAGCTTCTCCCTTTCCATAGTATTATATTAGAAGTGTGTCAAGCTCCTGTGATTAATTCTGAAAATGACAAGGACTCCCTTTGATCTCTAGGCATGATGGTAAATTTGCAGTGGGTTTTCTCAAATCTGAAATGCTGGAGACATCTGAATGTTTTTTCCTGACACGAGCCTCTTGGTACTTAAGACAATCCTTCAATTTTTGCAACTACATTTCCTATTTTAATACATATGTATGTATTCCAATAATCTGACAAAGGCATTATGAATTATTTTTCATCATATTCAAGAAGAACTGACACTCCATCTATGTTATAAAAATTGTGAACACTGGCACAAATAACTTCTTGGTTATGTTCATCAGGAGAATTGGCTTGACATGGAACGAGAATTCAAGCAGGTCATAAGCTACAGCAAGCAAATTTCACACGCTGTTTCTACTGCTATACTAACTTCATTTAAATTACCCTTGGAACTCATGCAGCTCTGCACAATGCACTTGCATTCAGTATACCAGATATTTCTCTTTTGCATTCCCAGAACTTCTAAGTTGGTAAGAATTAGGCAAAAAGTTTTTGGAGACAGATTTCTCTTTCTTCTTTAGTTGATTTGCCTTAGTACCATAGAGAAAGGGACATTTGAGTTCTCAGTCCTTCATGTGTGTTACAAGGACAAAAAAGTATTTGTCTCAAAGTGGGGTTAATAAATTACCACAGGCATTTTTGAAAGGTAGATGTACAATCCACAGGCTCATTTGCAGGTAGAAGTAATTACAATTTCCAATTACTGTATTTTGCTCATTTAAAATGTTTCACAATGCTCATGCCTTTCAAACCCTAAACACTGTACTATATGACATACATACTACATGTGTCTAAGATCCTGTAGCTTGGATGAAACAATTAAATAGGCTTTGGAGAGCCTAGATAGATACACCAGTTGAAAAAGAATGGCCCAGTGGTTACAGCACATCAGAAGCAGAAAATCTGTGATATATTCACAGCAATATGTTCTTGCAATACTTGGGAGTGCATCCTCTGAATATAACACTTTTTACAGCCTTGCTTACTGCACCATGTCTGATGCTTTGAGTTGAAGGGGGTCCAGAGGAGGGCAAGGATCATGGCTCTAGAAAACAGGTCATATTAAAGAACACTGAAATAATCTGAGTTGTTTAGACTAAAGATGAGATATGTAAGGAGAAAGAAGGTTCACACCTTCAGATGTAAAACTGCACAATGCAAATACTCCATCTTCAATGACAGTAGTAGCTATGGCAAGTAGTTATGAGCTTAAAATGCAATGAGGGAAATTCAGTTTTATACTAAGCAGAAGTGTTCCTATAGTAAGAACAGATAAGAAATGGAACGCATTCATTTGGGAGGCCATGGAATAGCTACTACTGGGGATTTTAAAAGACAGATTGGACTAATATTTGTCAAGATTATCACAGACATAGTTAATCTTGTCTTAGCACAGGGAGATGGAACACACAACTTTTTGACATCCCTTGCAGTTCTGTTTTCTATGATATGAAAAAGGGGACTATTGTGATTTCATTAACTGTGAAGGTGGTTGTAAGGCTAAATACACCAAAGAGTTTTCTGAAGTGAGGACCACGTAACAAATTGCCTTTGAAATGCAGGTTAAGAAATGAAAGGCAAAATATAAGTAGAACTCTATTTTCAATATCGTGGAAGATCTTACATGATATGCAATTAAGTGAAAATAGCAAATATGGTCCAGAAAGATGGGGATGCTGTAAAATGCCTATTCTAGAACTCATTAGAAGAACTTAACACGAGTTTCTTGCTAAATTAAACATCATGCTTTTATCTCTGATAGTGTCAAATCACATTAGTGCATGAACTGTCTTTGAGTTTTGAAACTGTGCAAAAAGAAGTCAAAAAATGTTAGTGTGAATTAGCAGAAGAAAGCAAAATGGAATGCCCATTCCCAAGAAAGACAAACTTCTCCCTCCCCACTCCTGATGAAAAGGCACATAAAATGTCTTAATTTTCTGTTCTGGAGGATGAAGGCCGAATGTACTGTGATGAGAATGTTCTGTTGTGCAACTTGATAGGTTGTGGCAAATGAACTGTGCACACGCAAGTCTCTATTGAGAAGATCAGAACAATTTCTTCTGATGAGAAGAGAACGTAAGCACTGCCATCTCTGGCCGCTAATAGAAGCTATTAGGGAAACGGCAGGGGACAAGTATTTGTTTGCTGCAATTGAATGTGGAGGTTTGCTGTATTCACTATAGGGTGTACATGACACAGCAATCTTTACCACCATGGGGGTACTGACAGGACACTTCTAGCAAGAAACTTTATTTCACAAATCTTGCTTAAACTTACTGTCTTTGATCTCTCTTTTATTCTTTGACATGTCATTGAATTGTTCAGAAATTCAAAGTTAACAGAGGCACACAGTGACATCCAGAATGTAGATTTATCATATTTATGTTTTTTAAAAATATGAGATCAGAAACACTTCTTAGGCTAAAATTATATTTTTGTATTAATAAAAAAATAGATATTTCTGATTATTTTAATCCTTTTTTTACACAATAAGGACACTCGAATATCACTAAAATAAATGCATGCCTTTGGAACACATTAAAAAATAAAATGTTAAAATAAAACATTCAAGATGATTAACAAAATTCCTATTCAAGAACAGGACTAGCGCTATTAAGTATTTCAAATAAAATGACAAAAAAGGGATTAAAATAGAAAACAGTATTAAAAAATTATCAGCAAAAACTTAAATAGAGCGGACAGGAAAATAATAAAGAGAGCTGAACAGCAGCCCACCACTGAGAACCAAAAGAGTGAAAGTGGAAGAGAAAATCGAAGGCTTTAATGGTATTTAATTAAAAATATTAATTGAAACTGGATTTGATTGCACAGGGAACTGCTATGTCAACGGTGAGAGAATATCAGATTAAATGCATGAATCTTTTGTCTTTCCCATGTTAGTTATAACATCTCAACCTCAAGAACTGATGAGTGAATAAAATCCCATGTATTATTTTGGTAGTCCTCTGAAATAAGCTCACTGAATTGTAACAAAGAATATGCCTGAAGCTTCTCTAATTTTTATATGTGAATTATTCTTATACAGGTGTGTAACATAAAAAATGAGAGGTAAAACTCTCATGTTGAACACACAGAAAAAGTCCTGCACTACGTGAACTAACGGCTTGTGTACTGAAGGAGAACTTCCTTGTGAACGGGAGCTGTATGGAAGGGTATAAGAATGAGATTGGGCATCCAGCCCATTTTCTACCCCTCAGCTCTATGTGACATTAGACAAGAAGCCTGCCTCCTCTCAGGACAAGTTAGCGTAATGTGGCTGATCTCCCTAGCCTCTAGAGTAGACAAGAAAGATGTAATACTGCAGTGGAGGTCAGAAGTGGCACAATCAGAAGTGGTACCTGTTTGACAGAAAATCCTCTAGTAGGGAATCTTTAGCTTTCATTTGACGACCAAGAAAGCTCACTAAGATGAACACAAAGGGCTAGAGCTAGCTTTTATGAATATCCTTTTTTGTGCTTCTCCCCTACCACTGTACAATGAAAATGGTCACCTCTCTTCCTCTACAAACACAGAGATTCACATTGGACTGTTAACATTATGAGCAAACTGTTGTCTTACTGTGATACCACTGGGAAAAAAAAATTAAACTTTCAAGCTTTATCAATGTCTGCAAAGTACTTTTCTTACTACTCTTAGGCTTAGTATTTTTGTTAGGAGAAAAAAAGCTTTCATTTCAGAAGATAAGAGACTCAATTTTCTACCATTCACATGATGTGCTTTGACTCAACCAAATTTGAGCACAGTATATCAAGTTTTTACTAATAGAAAGGGTTATCTGCACACACAAGAATCGTTTATATCACACACTAGAATAGTCTGTGATATAAAAGGTGACTACTAGGGACTGTTTGTCATGCAGCATGAAATGGAAGGAACTGAATACAGTGGATTAAACAGAAGAATAAATCGAGCCGAACAGTTCAGGGAAAAGGACCGAAAGGAAGATGATGAGGTCCCTTACCACCCAGCACATTCTATGATTCTATAATGACACAAAAAATACAACAGGATCAGCTGAGAGAAACAAGAGAATGAAAAAGGGTGAAGCAGAAAAAGAAGACAGATGAGAAAATTAATAGATCAAAGATTAAAAGATCAAAATCTACAAAGTCAATTGCTTAAATAAAAGGTTAGTAATTTAGGAATTGGCAAGAAAGTTCTACAGGTAATACCTCCCCAAGGATGGAGACTTCACAACTGATAGGCAACCGGTGCTCAGTCATTCCCACAGTAAAAAAAAGCTTTTAATTCTGTTCAGAGGGAACCTGTTCCATGCTCATTGATTTTCATTATGTAACCAAAAAGAGCTCAGCTCCATCTCCGTGCCTTCACTTCTGGTATTTTTACATAATGATGAGATCCACTCCTCCTTCTGTTCCCTTCCCCCAAGCCTGCTCCAGGCTGAAAAGTCTCAGGTCTCACTCTTTCCTCATAGGAGACATGCTTCAGTCCCTTAATCATTTTAGTAATCCCTGGACTCTCTCCAGTACCTCCATCTCTCTCTTCCACTGGGAAGCCCATAACTAGACACAGTTCAGGTTGGACCTTGCCAGTGCCGACTACAGGAGAAGGATCAGCTCCCCTAACCTGAAGACAATACTTCTCATAGTGCAGCCCAGCATAGCATTAGTCCTTTTGTTACAAGCACACATTCCTGGATCACATTCAATTTGGTGTCCACCAGGAACATTAAGAAATTACAAAGATCAAGTTTGCAAGATCAGCTACCATACTTCAATTCACATAGATCCACAGTTCTTACATGTCTATTTTTAGTACAGCATTATGGCTTGAGAACTAAAATTTCTGTCATCTTGATGGTCATTTCTAAAACAATAAAGAACATTTTAAACTGTTGGCCAGTTTTTGCTTTATGCCAGTAGGTAATGCTTTAGAGTCAACAATGCATGTACTACAAAATCCACAAAACTGCAGTTTACGTTACTTCAAGGAAAGAAAGAGAATAAGACACAGGCATGGCCAGCAGTCGAGAACTAAAATATGCTCCTCGTCATAATTAATTTGTAGACAAATGTTCTATGAAATACTGTATTAAAACATTTCAGGTTCCTTCAAATACTGGATTGTGCTGATCAATATCAAGACCAACTGCTAGAATAAGTTAAATAATACTAGACAGTGTACAGTCCCAATACTATAATTTAGACCTCTGCCCAGTTAAGAGCCCATATAAAAAAATATAAGCTTTCACTAAATGCTCCAAACACCATATAATTACTACCTAATAGCTAAAATCTGAAATTAATTTGAGAATAGCCAAAAAGAGCTTGTGAATTCATGAAAATGTAATCTATAAGGTAAAGATATTGATAATCTGGTTACAGTGTGATGCAGAAATGACATACTGCTCAGCTTTAGAAGTTGATTTCTGAAGTGAACAATGCAGCAGCATTAGCAGACAATGGATGGCTGTGTGGAGTTTATTTGCTTACCTAGTAACCGAAGGTAGAAAACCTACACGCCATCTGAGCTTGAGCTAATGTCTCTTGCAGTCAATACAATTCTTTTCATTGACTTCTAAGATGAAACAAGGGAATAAACTATGATTTTCACTATCTGGAATGCAAAAGGAGGGTAATATTAACCAAATAAAAATGATTTGACACTTCTTTCCTATAGAGAGTAATTTTTGTTCCCTTCAGGACATCCCAATTGTCAGCAAGCTTTTAACTCATTTGTCCAAATTGCTTGAGTAGTTTAATTCGACTGCAGATCCGTTAAAATCACTAGGGTTTTTTGCCAGTTCAACTTCACTGAATTTAGTTGAGCTGCAATGGTGAGAAAGTGCTTCAATAAAGTGGTGAATTATATCACTTGAAATTCTTGATTTTTGTATCCTTGTTTTCCTTTTTTGTATCTTATTTTCTTTGTAGGTTGCCCTTTCCCCCTTCTAAACAATTCTGCTCCATTCTCCCACATTTGATTCCTCCTGATAGCATTTTCTCAAATCTGAGTTCCAAATGGTAGTGGAATTTGTTTATTCTCTTTCTTGATTTGCATCCCAGTCCTTCTGCATCAGTTCTGTTGCCACCAAGGAGGCAGGAAGAGGAGTCATATGGTATTTTTGCAGCCATTTGTTACTGCTATAATGATGATTTCACAGTCCTTTACACAAATTGTCACCTGATGGATGGGGTTTTGCTGTGTTTGCCTTATTTTTTTTTCTTTTTTCTCCAGTATTATTCTCAGCTTTAATGGCAATAGAGATGTGTATGTGCATATGCACAGGAGTGTGTGTTATATCAAAGCCATGCTACTGTATAAATTAAAGAACAATATTCCATTAAAACATTTTAGATTTTAGATTTGGTCAGAAAATAAGAGTAAAACTCCCCAGACCATTTGTGAGGCCAAAACTTCAACATGACTATAAGCATATTAAATTCACCAAAGCATCTTCATTCCAACCTCCTTAAACACAGGAAAATTATTTCAATGACATTCTGCACCTGTGCTGGAAGGTGCATTAAAATGCACCTGGAAGGTGCATTAAAAACATCATATGAGCAGGAACCTGCTTGGAGCACAGCATGCATTCACCGAGTGCCAAGAGATCCATCAACCACTATCCCATCAGCCTGCTTATTCTACAGCCTCCACAGAAAGCTTATGCTCATAAACTTTTAAAAATATTTATGAGCATGAGAAGTAAGATAAATACTCTTCCGTAAAACCATCTCCCTGTTGACCAAGAGCACAACACAGGAAACACTGGCAAAGAACAGCACATGGTATTTTATGGTTCTCAATATTGCTTTCTATTAAATCAAGATGTCACAACCGTAAATGTATCTCTCTCTTGGATAGCTAGAATACATTTCTTCACTTTATTTAACATGGAAAACAGGAATTCCCAATTCACTAGAAACAAAAGGGTAAGTCTGAAATGTAGAGATATTTCTCTTCAGTAATAACTATGAATAGTTAATTCTTTGAAGACTTTATCATCACGGTTTCTGGAGAACAGAACTAATTTGTTTTGAGAAGAGCTAGAATTTTGGACATTAGTTTTCACTTGTCCTTTACCAGTTCCAGAAAAAAAATACTAATAGCAGCACATTTTTGAACAGTTGCTTAGAGTTGTAGAACAGTATTTTAATCAGAGATGAAAGTGAGTTGCACAGGGAGAAAATGTAATTCTGGTAGATAAATGACAAAATCATAAAATGTTGCAAGTATAGTTGGTTTTGTTTGTTGGTTTGTTTTCTTCATGAGTAGACCAGAGAGAACTAAATATAATTCACTGCAACTAATGAGCTGACATGGATGTTCAGCTGAATGAAATGCCCTCCTTGCTGCATCCTGCTCTAAGTATAAAGTGCTTTTACTAAGAAGAGAGGAAAAAGTCTGAATTAACCTTCTAAATTACCTCAATCTCTAGAGCACTATTTTAGTAAAGAAATAAACATTAAAAAAAAAAGATTAGGTGTTCCCTACCAAGCTTGCATCGTAGATACAGTCATTTAAAAACTGTAAAGCAACAGCTTGACAAATTGTCCCTGGGGCAATTAATGCCCTAAATTGAAGTAAAATGCTAGCTAGCTAGGAAGGATCCACTGCAAAAGCAGAGGAACAGAAAGGCAGCCATTTTATCAACTGTCATTTGATTTGAAAGGATTACTGGAGAACAGACCTTCCTAGCTAGCCTCTCTTTTAAATACTCTGGAGACATCCTCTGCCAGAACATGAAGGCAAGAACTGGGTAACAAGCTGCTGAAACACTGTTAGGAAGCCAAAGGCAAGGAGAGAATCTTGGAGCTTATTTCTGAAAATGGGAGCAAAAGGAGGATTTTACCATTTTGTATTTTAGATTCAAATGGCCCAGATTACAAAATGTGTGTGGTTGACCTCAATTTTGTTCAGTGTAAATCTGTTGCTAAGGGTTTGCGCAAAACTCTTATACTGTATCTGCCTCTGAATCAGGCTGCCTGGCTTGCTGGATTTTTCTCTAACATCTTGTAAGCTCCCTCTTGTCATTGTAGAAATGCACCAATTTATTTAGGGCCTGTCTTTTAATAGATTAGTGTCTTTTGTGCTTCTCTTCTAGCCTTGGCAAAATAACCTCAGTACCATCACTGGGGCTGAAGGTTCCTCTTTTAATAGACTGAGATTTCCTGTTGTGTTTGAGAGACTATAGCCTGGTTCAGGTTTGAGAAACAGTAGCTTCATTCAGCCTGAGCCTTCTAAATATTTTTTTTTTCAGGGATGGTGGCATCTGAGTGTGTACATGTTTAACAAATTGGGGTTTTTAACAAACAAACAAAAGTAACACAGGTAAAGTGACTTATAGTGGAGGTTCATAAAATAGTTCTGCTTTTGTCATAAGATTACATATTTGAAAGAAAATTTAAAAACTGAAAAACTGAAAATTCACTGCCACGGCTTCATAAAGTAATCTTTTCTGACTAACAGCACCTTTACTGGAAAACAGCATTTGAGATCCAAAACTTTAAAATTAAGTCAAATTTTGTAAACCTATTTGAAATTCTATTAATTAGAGAGAGATATTAAAACACATATACCAACAAGCTATTAAAAGATATACTGAACACAGTACAATATTAGTTTTGTATGCTAGCTAACTCATCTATGTGTGGAAACATTTCTGTCTTGGAAATAAAGATTTAAGCACATTTGGGAAATTGTGCTTACTTGTCTTGCTTACTAAGAGATGGCTCTAACTTTTTTTTTGATGGTCAATACCTATTTAAATGTTCTTCTGAAGTCTGAGATCTTAGAAATTTAGAAAGCATATAAAGAAGGATGTTGTAGACCCCAAATAAAATAAAGTGGAACAGATTAGAATAAATGAAAACAGAAAAAAGGCTTTCAAAAGGCTCTCAGAAATCTCTTCTCAACAACAACTTTGGTTATCCCACCTTAGGAAAGGTTTTTGTCTTCAATTTTTTTTTTTTAATTTCAAAATGCGTTCAGTGAAATCAACTGAAAGGTGAGAAAATGTCAGTCTTGTCAACCATCAATGTAGTATCTAAGCACCTAGCAATTAAAAGACCTGCAATATCTGTCATAAAGATCAAGTAGATCATGCTTTTCTTTAAACAGAAATAATTACACTGCTCATTCATTAACTTTTTCATAAATCCTATTAATTTTGAACTACTATATATCCTGGAAATGCAGTTGAGGCTAAATGAACCTCATTACACAGTGTCCATGAAAACGGTAATAGAGTAAAGCTAGGAAGTGCAGATGGAGATAATTAATTGCTCATCTTCTATCATCACAAACTTTAAATCAACTTCAAAAAAATTTTGTTTGCTAGAGGCATTTTAGTACAGTCCACATGCATTGGTGGTAAGCTCTTTTTAACGCAATTCTGAAATGGTGAAGAGATAAACATGTAGCGATTTTTATCTATGCTTTTGATAAATGAATGTTTCAGCAAAATTTTACAGCTAAAAAGGTTATTTACTTAAGAGAGATTTTCTGTACGTGTAAAGGTCAGATTTTTTTTAGATTGCTGTGAAATTGCTTGTGCCTTTTAGCAAATCTTCTAAGACGGCTCCTGTCCTTGTAGTGTTGACAAGGACACAGGAAGGATGTGGCCTGAAGAAATCAAATGAACAGCATAAAATCCTAGCTGGAGTCTTCTGCTGCCACAGTTTGTGGGTTTTGAAATTCTGTCAAAATGTTGAACAATACGAGAATAGAAAGAGGACTTCTGAGCAAAAATCAATAGTCAAGTCTTTTGAACTGTCCATGTACAAAGTTCTAATGAAAATGTCCTTGAGGGAAGTTTTAATAGTGGACTTTGAGATCAACTCCTCCATTGCCCTGATAGCATTGTAGAGCATTTGAAGTTTTCAAAGGTACCAATCCACAAAAGTTTGGCTCATACAACTGAGGATGGAGATGCCTCTAAGGGATCTCAAAAACAGCAGACTGCCACTGAAGACTATACAGAATGCTGTATGTATTGTTTGCACTGTGTCAGGTTTTAGCTGGAGGGTACAATTTACTTCAAGGGAGTTTGTGAGTCTTTAAATAGCATCTCTCCATGTACAAACTAACAACTGATCAGATGCTCAGCACAACACAAAAAGGGTGCGAGACCCACTAAAGGGATTTTACTTAATATACTGTAAATAGATTGACATTTTCTATAAATACAAGAATATTAAATAAGGTTTGGATATAATATCCCATTAACTGGGATTACATTCCTCTGTATCTCTTTGAGCCTGTTAAGAATGCAAAACGTTCAATACTGCATCAAGGTCATTCTGGGAGAACTGCCACACACATTAAATTGAGGTTAAAATGGTTGGTAAGTGAGGGTTATGCAGTAATTGCACCACTGTCCCCCTAACCCACAGAATACATACATTTACTGTGCCTTTGGAGCATTCTTCCCCCTCCCCCCCCCTACCCCCAGTGCCACTGAGGATTCATATGCATTCACTCTCAATTATAGTTAGTGTTATTAGAATAAAAATCTTTTGGTACTAACATATAAGGTATCTGGCACAAGCACAAGAATTGTTTCAATTATAATTAACATTTTTAAGTTAATTGAAACCACCCCCAAATAATAATGCCTTTTTCTTTATAGAATGCTTTTATATATAGCCTAAATATCATAACAAAGACATATCACAAAGTCAGGACAGAGATTCCCACAGAGACAGAAATACAGCATTTTTAAATTTCTTTTGCTCAATAAAAGAGTACCTTTCATTGTTTTAATTTTAGGGAAGTCTATTATGTTCTAAAAATTGGTTCTTGTAACTTTATTATCTTCCTAGGGTTCAGTTTACTTCACCCCACAGTTCAGCTAATATTAACTCCTTCACAGTTCTACCAGCATTTAGTGGTTTGGTTAATTTTCAAAGTGTTTTTTTTAATATGACAATAAACATTACAGAAAGTCTGCAAAGCTGATACTATTACACATGTGGCTGTGACAATGCTGAATATAGATATAAAATTAGAATTTTTTTTTTTTTGTCATATAAAAGTTAATTAAACATCCACAGAGTAATTTTACTGGGACCATTTACTTGATTTTTTTAACAAGAAAAGCAATTTCATGGATTGAGCATTTCTAGGGGTCTGGCTAGCAGGTCCAGGGAAGTGATTCTCCCCCTCTACTCTGCTCCCATGAGACCCCACCTGCAGTACTGTGTCCAGCTGTCAGCCCCCAAACACAAGAAGGACATGGACCTTTTGGTGTGAGTCCAGAGAAGAGCCACACAAATGACCAGGGGACTGGAGTACCCTGGACAGGCTGAGATCCAGTTGTTCAGCCTGGGGTAGAAAAAGCTCCATGGACACCTTATGGCAGCTTTGCAGTACTTAAAGGAGGCTTACAAGAAAGCTAGACAAGGACTATTTACCAGGGAATATAGTGACATGACAAGGGATAACATCTTTTAACTGAAAGAGGGCAGGTATAGATTAGATATTAGGTAAAAAGTTATCTGTGTTGGTGCTGAAGCACAGTCAAGTAGGTAGAATTAGGACAAAGGAAGTATGTTAACATGGACAGAGAAATACATCAAAAGTTAGCAAAATAAATCGTACATAATTGTGAATTATTTCATTTATGGGAAGCATGTCTATAAATACCACAAAGGCAAAGAAATGTGAGAGTTCACATTTAGCCTATTATATGTAATTAAAGAATATCATGAAATCACACAATGCTTAGTGGTTTCAAGACCACAATTTAATGTACATGTTCATCCCTAGCCTGTGAATAATTCCTGAATGATCATGAACTGAGTGCTTAGAGAACTTGCAAATACCATGACTTTCAGTCTGGAGTTCTGTTAATGCAAATTTTTTTCACTCCATAATGGAGACAAATATAATTCACTGAGCTATTTTGTCTTCTTTAATGCACTTGAGTCAATTCTGTATTTGGCTGAACAGAAAGATGCCAAAGAATTAATCATCACCTGCCTCCCAGTTAAAACTATAAAGGCCAGTCTCCCTTGTTATGAGTACTCACTTAGCCCTAATTGAAGCAGCACTTAAATATCACAATAGAACAATTCACTCGGAGAATTCTCCCCCATTCTCTTCCTCCTTCCTCCACCCTCCCTCCCCATTAAATCAAAGAACAGCATGAAGCTTGTCATGCGTTTTTCTGCTGTAGGAATACATATGGGTGAAACACCAGTACTGGATAAGAGTTGGAACAAAATGAGGGTTTTGCCTTTTTTTTTCCCATTCTGATAATTTGCTTTTGAAAAAAAATGCATATGCATTAATTACTTGTATGAAACAATGACTACATATTTTTTTTTGATGTTACTGAAACTGGAATTATACATGGAACAACTGACTTTGAAAATACAGCTTAATACCAAAAAAAAAAAAAAAAAAAAACAAAACAACCAAACCCCAAACCAACCCCAGCAACCAAAAAACCCATATCACTGGCACAAGTGTAGGCTTATAAAAATTTGAAGTAGAAAACAAAGTATTATAGAGGATGAATGAAATCTCATCTGAAATGTATTCATTTGAGCTTAACAGACAACTGATTTACCAAGGGAGGAAAGATTGGCTGTGGTTCAGTTTCACAAAATCATGCATATTAATGTGTGTCTAACAACAATTAAACACTTAAATAGCTGACAGGATGCAAAACATTTTTCACTTTCACATACTTGTGTGTATGTATTTAAATTTATTAAAGAAAAAAATTCTGAACTAAAAATCTGGAGTACAATAGACAAACTCTTGAGATTGCAAACCAAACTATTACATACTATCATAAATTGAGCATTCTGAAATTTTCTGAGAAAACTCCCATAAGTTGCTCTACCATGGGTACACAAGTAACAAAATTATAATCCCTGCTGTATTAGCATGAAAGCTTGGTAAGAGAGGAGAAAACAAGGAAGGAAGAGTAGAGAAGGAAAGGAATGTAAATGCTGCTCGGCAAAACTGTATTCTAGTCCCAAGTAAAACCATGTTAGTTGTATTAGTGACATTGCAATAAATTTAATTCTTAATTATGTTCATCATATCTTTGTACAGAACTAGAAAATCTACAATGTTATTTAACAAAATCCTGCATAAAATGGTCTTTTGACCAACACACTGTACCATCCAAATGGAAAATTAGCACACAGCAGAAGGCACAGGGAGGGACTTTTGACAAGGGCTTGTAGTGATAGGATAAGGGGCAATGGCTTTCAGCTGGAAGGGGACATTTAGACTGAAGATTTAAACTGGAGATTAGGAAGAAATTCTTTCCAGTGAGGGTGGTGAGACAATGAAACAGGTTGCCCAGGGAGGTTGTGGATGCCCTCTCCCTGGAGGTGTTTAAGGACAGATTGGATGAGGCCTTGAGCAACCTGGTCTAATGAAGGCATCCCTGCCCATGGCAGGGGACTTGGAACTAGGTAATCTTTAAGGCTGCTTCCAAGCCAAATCACTCTGTGATTCTATGACTAATAAAATGTGAATCTAATCCGTTCATAAATATATCATAAAGAGCGATTAACACTTATGAATTGCTCAGATGCAAAAGGATGAACAACAGAAAGAAGTACATAAAAGGAAATTACGTTCTCAAAAGAGAGTTAGAGCAGTGTAATCATGGACCGCACTGAAAAATTCTTTTTGTACATGAAATACGTGCACTTAGGGAGAAAACAGTCTTCTAGAGAAGTTAGATGTAACCAAATACATTGTAATACAATGCAAAACTTAAAATGAGTTAAGATTTCAAATAAAATTTAAATTCCAGTTTCTTTTAGCAATTAGGTGGTGTTTCTGAGATACTTTTTCTTGACACCCTACAAAAACTCCTAATATTTGACAACTACTGTTTGTAAAAAAAATGCTCTGTAATAAAAACTCTTTCACAACCATAACAATGAAAACACTAAAGGATGTACTTACATGTATAAAGTCTCATCATACAAGAGTAGCTAAATTTTCAGAACTGTCTCTTCCTAGTAGTTGAACTTCTCTACACCTTTGGAAAACTTTTCATGAAGACTGGCACACAGATTCCACTGATGCACAGATGAATCTTGGCAGTGTAACCAGATTCAGATTTGCAGGAAGTAACCTAGTGTTAAGAAGTGGTAGGGATCCAGAATGCCACAGATGTAAAAACTCTGGATGTCAGTGAACTCATGTTCAGGTCAGGAAATTATTCAAGTTTGTGGTGGACTATTTTTCAAGAAGAAGTTATAATACATTTTTTCTACTAATAAATCATGTAATTAACACAGATTAAAAGAGAGTCCAAATCAGAGAGTTCATACTTTCATCTGAGAAGCATTGAAACATTAAAAAAAAAAACCTCAAAACCCACATGCACACAAACAAACAAACCGCAAATGTAAAAAACAACAACAACAACAAAGTCTAAAGAAGAAGAAAATATCCTAATTGTCTTTCCCTTTGTCTGGATTCTTAATTTCATCATAAAATAGACATATACCGAGATAGAAGCACAAACAAAACATGAGACTTCGATAGCCATTAGTGACATCTGTGCTTAATGACAACTATTAGCTTGCATGATCCCTGTTATAACTAACTTTCATATTAACTTTCTCTGCACTTTGAAGATTGCTCCAACATTCAGCTGAGGTAAAATGATTTTTTTTTTTTTTTCAGTGAGTACTAGACTAACTTCACTGGTTGTAGCAGACTGAATTGTATTTTTGTAAGGCTTTTCAACGGGCAGCCAAATAAATAGCTTTTTCCCTGCTGCATGGTTTGCTGTTTGCTTAAGCAAAAATCCAATTTCAGGAGAAGACTCCACAAGGGCTAAATTCCCTGCCATTTACAAGTGTCCCATTAGAGTAGCTTTCTATATGGAAATAACATTCCTAGACAAGGAGAGAAAGAGTAGGTCTGAGGTCCACTGTTCGTGATGTGTTTTATTATTTCTTTTTCATTTGAAGAGTAGAGCTGTACTCCCATGAGAAAGAGTAGTATCTGAATACAAATGTCTCTGGAAATTGGAGCTTCTTTAAAAGTAAAATGCTCTTCTTTTTTTGCCTTGTAAAATTTTTTTCCCTGTCTGGTATGAATCAAGGACAAGGTAAGACCTGACAGCTTCAGACTCAAGCTGTCTTTTGTTAAAAAGGTTTTTAATTGGAAATTCAAAGAAAAAACTCCTACTGGGGCAGCATATATTAGAAATATTGCATTTAGGCTTGATTACTGTTTTCTTTAGCCAAAGTTTTTATTTTAAAACATGTGCAATTAGAAGCATGGGGTCACTGAGACTCTGTGCATACAATGGCAGTATGAAGCATCATCAGTTACTAGCGTTACTGCATCTAAAAGGGGCGAAAAGTAAAATGAAAGCTTTTAAGTAAAGTTCACAGAGGTACATTTAATTTAGATCTAAATATGACAGATATTCTAAAACTGCAGGATTAGAATTGATTATTAAAAGACTGTTTATCGCAGTTTAACAGGCATATAATGAACTCTAACATTCATGAACTTTATAATAACCAAGAAATATCCCCTAATAGTTAGCAGATATGTATTTTAACACTGGTGAAAGTACGAAAGCTGTATTCAAATTAACTTGCTTTAATTCAAGTATGTAATAATTATCAAAAGGCATTCTCCACTTTACTGGAACACTTCCAGGCAGTCTTACACAGATGAATCAACGTCCTCAATGTTAGAGTGTTTATTCTCCCTTCCAACTAACTTTTAGGGTTCACCAGATGGAACAGATATGCAGAGGTCCTGTGTTGATGGCTGCCACACAGCTGCTCTTTCAGTGAATGATACAGCAGCCACCCCAGTCTGATGTTCATGTGTTGTTCTCTTGTACAGACATGATATTTCTTGGCCACCAGACTACTCTTGTTAATGGCAAGCAATATGTAAAGAGATATTCCAGGAAAAGACATGCCAACCTAGCACACAGTGCTGGTCATACAGACTTCATGTGATCTCTGTGTGATCTCTGTTGATGGCAGGTCATGGCACACACCTCCCTTGTAGTCTGCACAGCAAGATTAATACTTCCATGTCTGAGTGCAGTATCATAACGCTTTCGATTGACCACCAAAAGCCAGACCAGAAATGTAGCAGGCAAAAGACAAAGCTCTTAGGACACACACAATTCTTCTTGTTCAGAACACATAACCTGGAAAACAGTGCTTGAAGAGAATGTGGTTTTTTCTTCAGAATAAGTCCTCTGCAGATTGCTGTTTCTACCTTGAGTAAGGACAAAATGTATGGAGGTCTGTGTATCTTATTTCATACATTTGTGCCCAAGTTCAGTGTGGGCATTACCAGTGAGAACAGTACTTTGTATACAACAATAACTAGATTTCTGTAAACCTCATTGACTCCCAAGGTTTAAAAGTTCAGTTCAAATTACTTTCTGAAAGTTCACTATCCTCTCTTGTTAAGCTACTTCCTAGATACATTCACTTAGCTCATTTTATTTGTTATTTTTTTTCTCAATTCTGTGCCCTAGGTTGGCACTTTTATGCCCACCAAATGTGTGGAAAATTTTAAAGGTTCAGCCTAAAACTACCACACCTTCATAATGTGATTTGTTGCATGTTCTACAGTAGTTCAAAGACGGCTGCCTGAACGGATTTATGTACCATTTACAGAATAAATTCATAAACATTAAAAATGCTTTTGGACCTTTGAGTCTAAAAAATATTATGAGATATGATAGTTTTTTAACTTAATACTAGAAATGATTGCCCTGGCAGTGCAGAGACTAGTTTCCTTGCTTTTAATTAATACCAATAAACCATAATCCTTCCTAGGATGATTGGTGAGCCTTGCTTCACAGAAAGTCCCAGTTCCGCAGAAGACATATGATGTGTACAATACGACTCTGAATCGTGTCTTTGGTGTTCAGAAGAATTCAGGGCAGAGTTATTTTTTACTAAGAAAATATGTTCACTTTTTATTTGTAATTCTTGTATTGCCTAACCAAATTCAGGTTTTAATGGCTGTAATTGAAAAAAAAAAAAAAGGAAACAAACAAACAGAAAACCCCTACAACCAACCAAATAAATCCCCTCACTTTTAAAGTGAATGAATAATAAAAAAACCAAACCAAACCAACAAAAAAAAACCAAAACAGCAACAAACCAGTGCTTAGAAATAGTATAAAGCACTATGAAATTTGAGAAATTGAGCTCAAAGCAGTAATAATTATAAACAAGGAACTGCAGTGAGCTTATTCAAAACACCGACTGTGGTGTCTCCTTCCATGTAATTATACATATTTAGATTCTGTAATTTTTAAACTGTTTCTTGGTATTGTTTGGGGAACTTTTCTAAAGTTTTTTTTGTTTGCTGCTGTAAGGATTATTTCTGTTTGGTTTTGGGTTTGTGGGTTTTTTTTTGTTTGCTGTTGGTTTTTTTTCTTTCATTTTTACAAGTTTTGCCATCTTGCAGTCTCTTCAAAATTTGCCTGTTACTAAGTTTGCATCTAAAGAAAAATTTCCATCCATAATGTACTTGGTGCTAGAATTTTTTTCCGTGCCTTATGAATTGATATAAGTTGTGGCATATTTTATATACCTCAGTGGTACTGTTGTTCAGGAAGAGTTCAAATTACCTCTGGATATCATGAGGTGTTGTATCCGTTTACTGTATTTTAAATAACAAGTGAACTCATTTTGGACAACTACCAATAACTCCTGGCAACAGTGACTTAAACACTTAAAAGTAGTGCATTAGCTACAAATATATCAGAGGAATGACACTATGTGGTGAGATTGGCTAGTATTACCAGAAGGTGAATTCAGCATATCTGCAAATAAGATGATGGTTTGTTTTTTTTTTTTTTTTAAATACATTTATCCTTGGCTGAATAATGAAGAACTTTTGAAACAATTTAATCTATCCAGGGATGCAAATGTTAGTTTATATTTTCCCAAGGCTGATTACTGAATAAGTTCTAAAGCAGTTTAATCTGTTCAGAGATGTTAAACAAATATGTCAACATCCATTTTACACTTGTGTCTACCACAGCTAAACTAGAAGAATGCTGGAAATAGACTGCAACACTCTGTTTGCTCAAGGGGGAAAAAAAAAGTCAATATGGTTCATATTTTATAGAAGACACAAACTCTTTTCTAAGATGAATGCTTCTCAGATTGAAGTTTTCAGTAGCTTTACTGTGTAGATTATGGTCTGGCATTCTGCCATATAATGATATATATAGCCTTATAGCTCACTATTATGCAAATAATTTGGCTAGGAGATCTGAGTGCTTAGATTTTCTCTGAGAACTATAACATATTTCAAACTCCTTACACCAAATTACATTTGACATTTAATTTGAACTCGATTTATGAAGAAATTTTTTTTTTAAATCCTCTTGTGTACATTTGTAATATGAAAAGCATTATGTTTTAATTTTTTTTCCTATTTAGATATGTATGCAAACAGTAGGTTTAATTTGGATAGACAGAAAATACACCCCTGTACACAGTCCACTATATATGAAAGGGTATTCTAGGCAAAGTACAAAGTAAAATAAATATAGGACATAGTAGTAAAAATGTTAAAATTCATACATGCATCTCCTAGTAATTAATTCTTACAAAATAAGACTGACAATTACATATGCATTCAACCATGTTGTACAGGGAATTAATATTGAAGAATGGCATATGAAACATAATCAGGTTCAGAAGCTGGTAATTAATCTGGGAAAGGTCAGTTCTAAACTGCACTCTTCAGATGTCTTAAATTTAGCTAGCCGGGTCACTACTACACTTATGGTAAAAATAATTCAAACTCCATCCTAGCCCTACCAAGGACACCAAGACTTAGTTTGGCACAGAGTTTATTTAGCATCAGTGGCTTCAGATCTCATTTCAGAAGCTAGCCTAGCTTCTGAAATGAAGATTTAGAATCTGCAAATTCACAAACACTAAATCTGTCACATTCTCTTTCTATATGTATCTGTTTAGATAATGTAAAGGATTTGGTTACTTCGGAATATTTATTCTTCTGTGGCTTTGCCTCTTCTTTACTAGCTTATTTTAGACTTAAAGATTTCTTAGAATCACAGAATGGTTTGGGTTGGAAGAGACCTCCAAAGGTCATCTAGTCCAATCTCCTGCAGTCAGCAGGGTAATCCTCCACTAGATCAGGTTGAACAGAGCCTTCTAAGAGCCTGACCTTAATTATCTCCAGTAATGGGGCCTCAACTACCTCCTTGGGCAACCTGTTGCAGTGTTCCACCACCCTCATGCTGAAGAACTTGTTCCTAACATCTAATCTAAATCTCCTCTCATTTCAAACCATTGCCCTTGTCCTATCACTACAGGCCATTCTAAGCAGTCCCTCTGCAGCCGCCTTGTACACCCCCTTCAGGTAGGGGAAGATGGCTATTAGATCTCCCTGGAGTCTTCCCTTCTTCAGGTTGCAGAAAGTATGGGCAGAGCATTAGAAGGTTTCTATTCTAACTATTAGAGCAGCGAAGTCTACATCAGTATCACCATTATCAGCACCAACAATTAGTTAAGAATAAGCATATCCTTGAGAAATTTTAGGTAGTTTTCAAGATTTTCTAAGACCCACTCTTAGACTTTATAGTTACAGAATGTTGCACTGTGTATTTCACTTTGAGTTATAATCTAGACTTTAGCTCATGTATAATAAGAATGAAAAACCAATGAGCAATGAAGATCAAAGAATACAGTCTTGTGCTAATACTCCAGCAGAACTGTACAGGAATTGGTTCTGCTTGGTCATGACAATCTTTTTAATATTTCGCTGTTCACTTTGCTTTCAGACATGTCAGTCACAGTATCTCTTCCAAATATTTCTTAAGTTCCCCTCTTATGCATACTTTCATCCATTCTATCTTGAGTGACATTCTTCCGTCAAGCCATGTAAAGGGATCACTACATTTTGAAAGGACTTCCATGTTTGATGAGCACCACTGAATTCTTGGAAAGATTAACAGAAAAATGTATTTCAACATTTCCCAGTGGATGTTTTAGATTGAGTGTTTCCTATTACCTAACAGAATTGATTGGGGGAAAAAAATAAAAAGGTGAAGGTATAAAAAAAATCTCTATACATCAATATTGTTGTAGTGAGAGCTGCTGTTAGGGACAAGTGTGTTCCTGGATTGCTACAAGAATCTCTGTGCTAATGCATCATTTTTAAGACTGTGAATGCTTATTTTAATAGATCAGTCCTTGCCAATGTGTATGCATCTAAGGATTTGTCAGAGACTGTGCTATCAAATTCATTTTTCAAAAGTTTACAGTATGGCAAAAAATTCACTCCTAGGAGAATCCTGGCATTCCAACTCTTCACTAAACAGAAAAAAATTCTTGTGCAAGATTGCTCTGGACAATGGGCCATGCTTAGATTGGAATTGTGTGAGAAGTATGAATTGCTATTTCAGAGTTTCTCTTTGTATGACTGGGACCTAAAATAGAATCTTTAAAACAATTGTTAAGTTAATCTTGAAAACCAAAACTAACCCTCCATAAATACTGACCTAATGACATGCTGAACAGGTAGAACTTACAACGGATAAAAGATTTTTAAGTTCATCTATACTGATACACATTCTTCCAGTATCAATAGCAGTGCTTAACTAATTTACATCAAAACTGTACAAAAATCATACTTCTAGGAGTCTGAATAAGAGAGAAAAAAATAATTGAAGCTGTCATTCTTTGAGCAAAAATAGTTTGTATTCTGAACGGCCTTAAATAAAAATTGAAACTTAAAGATAAGTTCAATATTAGTCCATACAAAGTACTGACGTTGTTATAACCCATGACGTAGGTTGCTGCACAGAATCCAAATGCCATGCCTTTAATTACTCAGTGTTAATAATAAACTAAGATTCCAATGATGAATTACATTAAGCACAGTCAGCAAAGCTATTCTGAAGAAGTATTATTTAAGCAATTAAGGATATTACTTTAAAAGTCTGCAGTGTTATGCACAAAGTAGCAATGGACTAAGTTCTTGTACAAAACTCCATTCTAAAGAATACATACACTGTTTTGTGTATGTATCTGTTTCTAGACATACAAAAATTCACAAAAGCATAAAATTCTTAACATGTGGCAAAGCAACTTTAACATATATGATCTCAAGATCAGAATTCCAGTTAAAATAAATCATAAAGATGAAATATTTTGGATAGTATTTTCTTCCATGATGAAAGCTTGCTTAACAAAAATTTGCCAGCAAATCTAACAAATCACTAATTAATAAGAACACATCTTGCAGTGATCTTGCTTTATTAACTGTGTAACACTGGGCAGTATAATATAAAATTCATCTTTAAGTAAAACATTCTCTGATTCCAATTACACAAATCCTTAAGTACAGACCCTACCTTAAGCCTAGAGAGAGTATCTGGAATACTTCACATTCATCACTGACCTTTGAAACACACAGACCTAAAAAGGAGATTCAGTAATAAAATCTAAATCTAAAAATGTGCAATATTTATGGAAGCTATCAGACTATGGCAGTTCAGTAGACACAGGAATTTTTGTATATGCAAAATATATTTTTTTATGTAGCTGAAATCAGGCAGTTGACAACTCTGTGCATGATTTGGCAAAATGACTTCAAATGTTTGTGTTCATTAAACATAGCCTCTAGTTCAAAAATCCACAAATATTCAATCATTTAGTGACTCACTTGGTATAATAAGATAGTAACATTTTAATGGGATTACATCAGAACTAATATTAAATCTATCTACAACATATCTTTCAAGCTTAAATCCACAACAGGATTTGACAAATTTAATTTTCACTACAAGTGGTCTAAAACTATCCGTTAAATTTGAAAACCTTGAGACCATGATGTGCCATATATCCACGCTTGTAACAGAGCAAACCACAAAGACTGCAGGCTGAACGACTCTGAACCGAGCATAAAATATTTATCAGTAAGGTAGTTAAAGAATTGAGAAAAAAAAAATCGCCTTTTTTTGTGAAGTATTTGTTCTTTTTCAGGTGAGGGTTTTGAAAACTCAGAAATCTTGGCCTGTTCTACAACTTGGTAAAACAGGTGATTATGAGGGAATTGGTCTTACAGCAGAGTGTCTGGAAGGATATCTTTTGTGCTTTATCACATTCAGAATCATTACAAAGATTTAAATTTATTACTATCATGCATGTTTTTTCAGTAGTTGCATAATAAGGGATTGCTTTTTTTCCTCCAAAATTTTATTCTCCGTTTCTTTCCTTTTCCCTCAGATGGTCATCTGAAATCTACTTAACTTACAGAATGAAAAATATCAGCACTTACTTCATTTACTTATAATGTTGCAATAAGAGCAATTAAGTTTAGCTTCTTTCAGTTTAATTTTTTCATAGAGATATAGAAAGATATACACCACTCATTCCTGCTGCATAAGTGCTTCTAGGAAATATACCAGACAGCAATAATATCCTGCTTTTACTAATCCCTACATGATCTTGTGGTCCATGAAGACTACTGATTTTGGGATAGGTCCTCATCTATCTCTTTCATTGCAAGGAACATTTTAGAAAGACAGCTGGCAGACCAACTTCAGAAAATCCAAAAGCAAACAAACCAACAACAAAACAGACCCCCAGCACCACTGGCACATTCATAGGAATATAAAATGGACAGGCACTTAAAAAGAGTCAATATCTCCGTAAGAATTTCTGAAATGTAAATGGAATCAGGTGATAAGCTAACAGATTTCCAACAGACTAACTAACATTTAAACTATTCCACAAGATATTTCTGTATAAGAATGAACCATGGGGAAACATCCGTTGTCTATGATCCTTGGAAGGATTTCTTTGGTCTATTTGTGACAGTGCTCTTTATGGTGAGAAAAGACATTTTGGAAATAGAGAAGTCACACAAAGTAGCAGAGCTCATAAGGAAAGAGGAACAGATGGCTTCACTAATGAGTTTTCTAAAATACACACCCTGTCCTCGGTGGCCAGAGTGCAGTAGCTGAAGTATTATAGAGAATATTTTCTTAAATGATTAGTCTTTTTCCAAACAGATTTACATTGTCAAATTGTATTAATCTCTAAAAATCAATGAGAAAAAGTTCTGTATTGTTGGTTTTATGTTTGTTTGGTTTGTGTTTTTTTTTTAATTTTTTTTTTAAATTTGGTTGGTTTTTTTTTTTTTGGTTGTGAGAAGTAGTTTAGCTGTTGTAATGCAATTCAAAAGCATCAAAATTTTCTTCATGTTATGGCAGTCTGAAGACAACCATAAGGTTGGATTTCCACACTGTTAACAGATCTTCCATAATAATTCATGAAGACCTATCAAATTCACTGATGTTCAGCATCAACAAATTGCTACTATAATTGCCAATAAAGGCAACTTCAAGGTTTTGAGGGGAGTTCCTTTTATTATTTATTTTAAACATAGTGAGCAGAGGTTAATTCTTTTGTGTAAGAAATAGAATCAGCTGCTGCTCCTGTGGTAAATAAACATCAAGTGCAGTTGGTGACTTTTAGAAAATAATTTATAGTATTCAACTTCATAACAACAAATGAATACCAACTGTATTCTTAGCTTAAGATTATTAAACATTATTTAAAATTTGCAATTATTATGAAAAAAATCTGATATTTAAAAGTAATGGAAAACTTTGAAACTAATTATCTAAATTTTTGTAATGGCTCCTGAATTATATTTTTCTTTACCTGTGCATTTGCAAGCTTGTTGCATCACTTTTGTTAATGGAAAAATAGTAATATGTGCATTTCTAGGAAAAAAAAAAATCAAACCCTGATTCAGCATGAATCACTATATTTTTATCTTTCAGTGATCTATAAATAGAAATGCTTGGAGGCAAGTTAGTTTTAGATTACTATAGACTCTTATCACCATATTCTTGCTCAAAGTCTGCTACTGACTACTATACTTGGCTTGAAAAAATTAAAGAATTGTGTAAACAATTGTAAGAACCTGTTGGCATTATTATAAAGACACTTAATGTTAAATGAAGATGTCCCTGCTTGTTATAGGGACAATAAAGTTACATGTAAGGACTACATATATATAATGGACTATAAAGTTACTTGTGCTCATAATCAGTATTACTCAAACAATTTAAAATTAGCAAAAAACATGTAAGAGTCCTAGTGACTTTTGTTTCCTAAGACGAACACAATTTTTATGATTATTATAGGACAGTTTGAAAAGTTATGGAGATCAAATACCACATTGCACGAACCAAGGAAATGATAAATACAATCCAAATGGATACTGTAGTCAGGCGGGCACAGAGATATATTTAGTAGACTGCTGGAAAGACACTCAGAAATCAATGAAAACAAACTCTGAAGAAGTATAATCTATTTGAGACAAGTCAAAAGGCATTTGTTTAACAGTTTGTCCATTCTAACACCTTTATTTAAACTTCCCCACGGAAAAAAAAAAAAAGTAAGAGAGTCATCATTATTTGTTTTCTGAAAACAATATTTTGAAAATTCTAACAATTCTAAAAATGATACTTGCTCTAGTCATAGTTCTTTCAGCTCACTGATATTGCTAATAATGTGGAATACCTCTTCTATTAGTATCACTGATAACATATTAATATTTATAGCTGAGCAAGCAGCATAGAACTAACAATTTCTTTATGGTGCAAGGGATAGAGAAAATGCAGTAAAAAAAAAAAAAAAAAATCTAGTTTTCCTGAACAGAGAAAGACAAATTCATGGGACCATATGAGATGTATTTGAAGATGCTGAAGGATGCGGCCTGCTGCCACTGTGAGACTGCTCTCTATCATTGAAAGGTAATGACCAATTAGTAGAAATTCCTGACAGGCTTCTGATCACTGGAAAACAAAGGCAAAGCAAAGGGCAAAAATGATAATCTCAGTAAACAGAGGGCTGTCAGCCTCATCTCAATTCTGAGGAAGGTTACAGAGCAAATTTGCTTAGAAACCATTTCTGAAGAGATGGAAAGAAAGTCAAAAAGAGAGTGAATCATACCTGACCAATCTCATCACTGATAGGAGAGTAACTGGTTCTGCGGACAACATGAGGTCAATGGATGTAGGATACCTTGACTTTAGCAAGGCTTTTGACATAGTCTTCCATAGTCACCACCTCATCAAATTGGTGAGACCCAGGCTGTATAATTGGACAAAACAGGCAGAGAATTAGCTAGGATGCAAGGCTCAAAGAGCCATCAACAGCACTGGAAAGTCCAATAGTTTCTCGGTGATCACTATGGGGACCAGTTCTTAGATCTGTCTTCACTAATGCAGGTGCATGACAAGACAAAGTGTGCTCACAGCAAGCATGTGGATGACAATAAATTGAGGGGCAGCAGTTAACATGCTGGAGGGCAGGGCTGCTATTCAAGAGGGATCCAGACAGACTGGAGACGTGACTTGACAGGAACCAGCTGAAGTTTCACATCTGGGATGTAATAAGCCCTTGTACCAGGGTATGACCCAACTGGACAAGCCCTGAGCATCCTGGTCTAACAAGACACAGGTGACCAGGGGATTAGACTAGATGACCTCCAAAGATCCTTCTCAAACCATGTTGTTGTATGATTCCACAGGAGCAAATGAACAGAGGAAAATAAAGGAAAATACTGAAAGAATCCATCATATGGTTTCTCTTGTTAGTTTTGATTTCTTTTTTCCTTTCCCTCCAAGTCAGTATTGTTATACTGAATGTTAGTCTGAGGCTTTATTGTTAAATACAACACTCCTTTATTAAAATATAATGGAAAGCTCATTATGACTTTCCAGCTACCAGTGCAAACAGTGTACTTAGCCAAATAGTAATTGTATTGGTCTTCCTTCTATTCCAATACTGCTCTGAATCTTGTATCCCTCAAATGAATAATTACCTACAAAATAATTAAATGTTGCTGATATGGTCTACTCATCCCACTTGTACATAGAAACAGCAAAATCTGTCTTCCCTGAAATCTATCTCCGTCACATTGGATAAGCTTACTGCCCATCACAGGACTGGCATCGATCCCTACTCAATTACAGATGAACATAGCACCATATTAAAAGACAAATAAGGTTTAATTTTAATCACAGACAGCCTGTAACTCCATGTTCCATTATAGATTAAAAGAACCAATTATTTTTAAAAGTAAAGATTTAATGAAAGGCCTTACTAATATATAGACACATTGCTCCCTCTGCATTCTAAGTACGACTCTGCAGTAATGGTTGGAATTGCTGCAAGCAATCTAAGCAAGGCACGGGGGTGCATCTTGCAGAAGAATGTTTTTTCTTCAGATCACGGATACACTTTCTCAGCAGTGTTTCTTTTGTGAGATTTCTCTTTCCAAAGTCTAAAACCACAGACTATTTACAGACAACAAATTAACTGTGGCCAGAGTTTTATTGTTACTAAGACAGAGTAAAAGCAAAATAATTACATTGAATCACACAGAAATTCCACACTAATGACACTGAATGCTGCTCAAATCACTTTATCCCAGATTAAGAAAGGTAGTTAGGAGCCTAATTTTCATTTGAATTCAATGGAAGTTAGGCACCTACATACCTCTAAATTTAGATATTATAGTCTTCCATCTGCAAAAACAGGAGTCGACTTGGATAATTAACTCAGGAATCCAGGTCATCAGAATTCTTATTTTCTTGCTATTCATTCTTTAGTACTACTTTCCAACCTTCCTTTTTTATGGAATTACTATAAGGTTTGTGAGACTGTGAACTAATAAAAATGTGGCTGTAGAATACTGTTGATGTTAGCTCTGATAATGTGAAGAGAAACGTGTATTCTTAGAGAGCAGTCTACTCATTAGATAATCAGAGGATAGTTTTGGCTGATGCTATGAATGCACACAAAGAGAATGTACCAATCTTGAAAGCTATTTCTATGTAATGCCATGGCTTTGTTTAGGAATTGTATGTTGAGACAGAAGTGCTTTTTAATACACAGTAAGTTCTCTTCTTCATTTTCCAAATTCATACCTGCTTTCCTTAGGTTAAAATTAGAGCACTGTTTACTAACAGAGACATTGTTATATAAATCTTACAACTAATGTTCACAATTAACAAAAATAATGAATAGCATGACTCTCTTATCTATAAAGTACTGATAAAGTATCTGCCCCTCTAATCTTTGAGGGAAACTGTATCAAAAAACCCCACCACTAATTATGTAGGATAAGAACCTTGGGGGGGTGGGGAGGGGAAATAAGAAAAAGAAAAAAAGGCAAAAAAGGGGCTCTCATTCTCTCATTTCAAAAGTTAGGATCCTTCTGATAATAAATGGAATAGTTAGAAAACCTTCTCATCTAGTTACAGTCAGCACTTTTTGGGTTTATCTTGCTGAATTCCTTTTGGTTTCGTCTTCATCATTCCCCCAAACAAACAAAAAAAATCAACCAACCAACCAAAACAAAACCAAATAAAACCTCAGGCTTGTTTCATACACAAACAGAATATAGGGAAACTGCAGCTAGTGCTACAACGGAAAACAGCAACTCCTAATTCAAGTGCAATGCAAGGACCCAGCTGAAGGCAAAAACCAAGCGTGTTCATTATTCAGCGGGGATTCTTCCCAGGTTCTCATAAACACACATGTACACAGAACTAACAGGAACTAGGCAACTGAAGCTTCTGGGCTTAGGGATAATCAAACTTGTGCAGAACTGAGTCCTTACTCTCAGGATGGAATCCCATTTATTTTTAATTTTCTTTTGAATACAACAAATTCCAATTTTTAGGTAAACCACCAAATTCTTCCAGCATGTTCTGCAGGGTTTTTTTTCTTACAATACAGTTTAAGAGATACAGAAAATCTACACTTTGCTAAATCTCTGCACAGAAAACACATGAAAACAAGATAAAATATGATCTGTGTGGAAGCTCTGATAGCATATCCTTCACCAGAAATAACTGGATAGCACAGGTGTTTGAGTAGAAGTTTCACGAAGATATTTAAAGTATGTGAAGGTACAGATCAAAATTTTTTTACCTGATATGAGTTCAAGTCAAGACCTGGATCACTGGGACAACTAAATCAACAATTATTTTATTAAACTTAATTCTAGTAATGTAAAAACACTTTATTGCTGTTGAACATCAAATATAACGTACATTACATTTATTAGCACTCAATTTTGGAAACATTCTAATTCACTATCTATTCTAAATTGTACTATCGATTTCTATAAAGACGAAACACATTTATGCACAATAAAATTAAGGGAACGTATCTGGTACTCCCAGAAACCAAGATGTGCTTGCTGCACATTCAGAAGTTGAGAAATGCACTGAAAACGTGAGCTGATGGCTCACACTGGAAAAGTCACCTGCCAGATTCTTACTCTAGAAGAATTTCTTTCCATGTTTTCTTTTACAGATTCCACAGCCTCACTTTGGACTTTCGGAGGGCAAACTTCAGGTTGTTCAGGCAACTTATTCGGAAAGTTCCCTGGGTAACAGCCCTTAAGAACAAAGGGGTCCAGGATGGTTGGACCTACTTCAAACAGGAGCTCCTAAAGGCACAGGAACTGGCAGTTCCCACATGCCGTAAGACGAGCTGGCGGAGAAGATGACCAGCCTGGATAAGCAAGCAGCTCCTGAAGGATTGAAGGGAAAAAAAGAGGGTTTATCGCCTTTGGAAAGGGGGGGAGTCAACTAGTGACATGTTTAAGGATGTTGTTAGATCATGTAGGAGAAAAATTAGAGAGGCAAAAGCACAGTTAGAAACAGGGTTCTGTTACTGCTCCTCCCTATTTCTCTGCATATTGAAAACTCCACTATCTCATGGTCGCTGCACCCTAGACAGCCTCCAACCATCACATCTCCCACCAGCCCTTCTCTATTTGAGAACAGCAGATCAAGCAGAGCCTTACCCCTGGGTAGGTTCACCTAAGAGCTGCATCAGGAAGCTGTCATCCATACACTCTAGGAACCTTCTGGACTGTCTCCTCTCTGCTGAATTAAGTTCCCAGCAGATGTCTGGTAGGTTAAAGTCCCCCACAAGGACAAGGTCTGATGATCTTGAGACAGCTTCCAGCTGCTTATAGAATATCTCATCGGCCTCCTCGTCCTGGTTGGGTGGTCTATAACAGACTCCAACCAGGATGTCAGTTTTGTGCGGCCTCCCTCTGATTTTAACCTACAAACATTGAACCCTTTCATCTGCAGCCTCAAGTTCTGAGGCATCAAAGGATTCCCTAATATACAGGGCCACCCCTCCTCCTGTCTCTCCTAAAGAGCTTATAACCCCCCAGTGCGGTACTCCAATTGTGAGAATCGTCCCACCATGTTTCTGTGATGGCAACTACATCATAGTTCTCCTGGTGAACCAAGAGTTCCAGTTCATCTTGTTTGTTTCCCATATTGCGTGCACTGGTGTACATGCACTTCAACTGGGCTGCTGATTTCACCAGTTTATGTGGTCCTCCCTCCTCTCCAGGGAGACTGGTTTCCTCACCCACCCCCTTCAGACCTAGTTTAAAGCCTTCCCAATGAGTCCTGCCAACCCCAGTGCCAGCACCCTCTTACCCTTTCTAGATAAATTCAACCCATCTTGGTCCAGCAGGTCGGGTGCAGTAAGAGTTGCCCCGTGATCAAAGAAGCCAAAATTCCGCTGCTGGCACCATCTCCTAAGCCAACTGTTGATGGTGTGGCTTTTCCTGTTCCTCTCAGTGTACACCACTGCTGCTGAGGGAACTGAGCAGAACACCACTTGAGCTCCTGCCCTGTCAATCGATTTCCCAAGGGCCTTAAATTCCTTTTTAATCTTCCTGGTGCTGCTCTTTTCAATTTCTTCACTTCCAGCCTGGATTACCAGCAATGGGTAATAGTCAGAGGGCTGGATTAGTTTAGGTAACCTTTGGGTGATGTCCTTCACCTGGGCCCCAGGTAGGCAGCACACTTCCCTATGGGATGGGTCGGGATGACATATGGGTTCTTCTGTTCCCCTCAAGAGAGAGTCTCCAATAACTATAGCCTTCCTCTTTTTCTTTGTGGCACTGGTCCTTAAGGTTTGGGGGAGCTGCTTCGTCTTTGGCATCTCCTTGATTGGTTCCTCTACAATACTCTCATCCACATTGCCCTGAGCCTGCAGAGTCTCATACTTAATGCTCAAGGGCAACGGGGGAGGGGAAGAGGGTCGGGGTGCATTCCCTTTGCTTCCCCTGACAGGGACCTGTATCCATCCTCCACTGCTCCCCTCAACTGGAGAGGGTTGCAAAGCCTCTTCCCACATATCCAACTCCCTTTGGTTGGTCCTTTAGACCTTAGATGTTCTAAATTAAGGTGTTTTTCCAAAGTATTAGTCCTTTCTCCCCACTTGTGTTTTCAGTAGTGATTAATAAGATTTTGCATTGATAGCCATCATGATAAATGATACAATATTTTACACAGACTAATAGATGCCTTCATTCATACTGGGAATAACAGCACTGAGACACTGACAAGAGGCTGTTGTCACAGATAGTAATTAGGTTCTTGATTCTGCCGCGGCTTTTCGCAAGGCTTTAAATACCTCAAATATATCTTCATGTAAATACATACCATTTGGGGAAAATTTGACAGCATAGTACTGCAATTTGTAAAAGTGTGCATATAGAAAACTTTCCTTTGAACAAAATCTGAACTTTCCTCAGTACAAAAACAGTGCACTCAAAGTCTGAAATACTTAATAAAAATGGCCAGTTTTTATAAGCATCATTTTGAAATTAACTGAGTAATTTTGGCTGCATAATCATATCCCTTAAGGGATGCAATAAAATATAAATTTAATCAAATACATTTTTAGAATAGGCTTCAAGCTAGTGCATGTACAATTTTGACCCACATATCTAGTCATGAGTATAATATCAGACCTTTAATTATAATTTCTATAATAATTGTTCTATTGAAGAAAATGTAGCCAGTGCACTTACCTGCAATTATGTGCACACAGTCTGTGGAAAGAGCAGATAAAGACTCTCCTGTGAACCGTCGCTTGCTGAGCTAATTCACCCAACTGGTTTAATTTCATTTGCCCTCAGTCTGTCATTACAGTGATTACATCTAAATGAAAAGACAAGGAAACACCAAAATGAAAAAAATCACTGCATTTATTATTTAAATTTTCAATTTGACTTTTATTGTGGAACAATCAGAAAGTTAGGGTCACAGAAAACTTACTGTAAGAACATACAAGATTTTGTATATTCTCTGATGATAGTGCATATGGATATCTTACCTAACTGCTCAAACATACAGCCTTGCCCAGTCATTGCAATATGCATTTGGTGTACTGTGACAGGTGCCCTGTATTTTACTCCTAATATACTGTGATTTATAAACCCATAATTAAAAGGTGGGGTTTTTTCATTATCTATTGCAACCTGACAGACTGTAGTTAAAAACTTTCTAGGCCACTAACTGCTCCTAAACTTTAGGCAGGTCTGCCAACAGCATGGAAGGTATTGTGGGTGCAGACATCAAACAGATATTAAGAGTACCCTATGGATGAGTTCTGCAATATCTTTTATTTAGGTAGTTTAGTTTTAATTAATTTATGGAAAACAGAAATTTAAATATAGACACTTCTTAGTCTAGTCATCAAAGATGAAAGAACTTCCAGAAGCGTAAGCATGTACACTTCTAACATTGCAAGTGATTAACCTCTCTAGCAGTTTATGGAGTGGTAGAGTACACTTACAGACTTTGAACATTTTAAAATTCAGAACTGGACTTTGATCAAAGTACAGATCAAAAAAGAAATACCATGTCTGTGGTATGCAGGATGACAACTATTGAAGGATCAGCTTGCTGGTCCTTCAGAAATTTTTATTATTAAAAAAACCCCACAAAACTGATCTACATGGGACATCATTTGGAATACAGCAGAGCATCTATGCAAACAGCTGAGTAAAAAGCTACAGTCACTGTACAGATTCAGCTTAAACTTGGTTGGCTAATGAGCGCCAGTGGCTCACTAAAATAATCTGCAAATGCAACAAACCAATAGGAATGAAAATTCCTAAGAAATGGCTTATTTTTCCCAAACTCAGTCCAGTACTAAGGAGGTGATTCAAATTATTCAGCAGATGGCTCAGATGTAAGAACAGCTTGGTAAAAGCAGGACAAGGCTAATTAGAGCATTATGCCTGTCCCTTTTCTTCTTTGCTTTACTTCCCAGATCATTCCCTCCTCCCTCCCATTGAGTGTATCCAGCCTCTCCATTTCTCTCTAGAATACCATTTTATACCTCAGCAATGCTCTTTCGCAGCAGCATACAGTGCTGAACTCCTACAGCATAAGCAAGAGATTTCAGCTAAAGAGGAAGCCAGGAGGTATTGTTTCCCTCTTGGCAGGTGTGCTACACTTCAGTCACTCTCAGGGAAAATGCTCTTTTGCTATATTCTCAGCTGTTGAAGATAAAAGCTCCTGTATATACCCTATGAATGTTCATGTACATTGATGATTGTGTTTGTACAAGCTGCTACCTAAATTAAAATTAGGCAAACATGAGATAAAATTGAAGGCTGTAAATGTCACATATCCACTAAGTTTAGACTATCAGAAAGCTAAGCCTTTGTGATGCTACAATATAAGTAGTGTCTCCATGTGGAAAATCCATGAGGTACAACAGTCTATGAATAACCAATTCAAAATTTGGTTCCTTGTGCAGTTGTTATATTCTTGAGGGCTTACGATTTTCCAGCCTGAGGAGCCAAAGGCTTGCACTGCCCCCAAAGCATGCTAAGACTTAACCACATCACCCTCTCTTTAAATAGGAGCTTGCTGAAAACTGTACAAATACACTCTCATTAACCTAGGATAAGACTTCTCTTCCCTGCCCAGTATTGCTTCATCCATTTTGTATTCCATCATGAAGACTTTTGTGCCTACAAGTCACAAGACAAAGTTATTGAAATCCACAAGGCTGCAAGTCTGTATCAGAGTACAGGGAAAAAATTTTGTCCTGTGATAAGTCAAGCTCATACAAGCAGCTATGACAATCTTGCTCTGATCTTTTTATTTAAAGCTATCAGAAAAAAAAAAAAAAAGTAGCAGCCTATGTGAATTAATTACTAGTTCTCTATTTCACAAACAGATTAGGTTACTATATCTGTCAGAAATTACCTACTGTAAAACACAGAACTATAACAAATATGAACCCTAGGACCATTTACTAATTTCTTTCCTCACAAAAAAGTTGACAGCTAATTTTGTTTCTTGTCCAGAACTATAGGAAGGAATGGGATGGGACTCCTTTATACAAATCCTTTATGTTTAAGATAATCTAAATATGTGTTGCTTGAAAAGACTGCCACCAACACTATCATAACACAACAGAAATGGAGAGAAAAAAATATATGAAGGTCATTTACCCCATCTCTTTTTTTTTTTTAAATGAACTATTAAAATTAAAAAAATAACAAAAAACCATATATATAATTAAAAAATTAGTATTACTGTAAGATACGCAGTTTTATGAGACCAAATTTTTGTTCAAATTTATTTACTTGTGTTGGCAGATGTGGTGCTGAGATTGTGGTTGTAAATACGAATATGTTCATGGAAAGTAAAAGGGAATTTGCACTGAATAATTTTGAAATAATTTCTGAAGTTTATTTTACAAATAAAAAAATGCTCTCTGGCAAAGACTTAAGCTTGTTGTTAGTTACTTAGATGTGAACTTAGAGTAATAGAACTGGCATTATTGTAATGACTCTACATTTATATCCAAGGAACTCAGACTGAAATACATAATTCATCCTTTTTTACTTCCATAGGATGTCAGATGGACAGTAAGAGCTAAGCCTCAATGGTCAAGTATTTTGGGCCTGCCAGAATTAAGGAAGCTTTTCCATGAATCGCTACATGAACGCAGAAGTCATTTAAACAGCTGAAGAAAAATATTAGACCTAACATTAAGAGACCACAGGTTATTTGTGGAAAGCTTCTAAATCTATTTCAGCAGAGACCCAGACTTGAGGTGTCTCTTGAGTAATAACAATTTAAAAGACCTATATGTTACAACAGGAATAAAAGCATTCCAGAACTGTGAAGGAGAAATACGATCTGAGCCCTTCTGGATTTCTGATACACAGCTGCATTGGCTATACATCAGGAGAGCATCAGTAAAACTAGAGGAAAAAAACCCCTCACAATCAGAATACCCATATTTCAATAACATTTCGGTATGAGACATTAATGTGGCACACTGGAAAAAAATAAAATCACTTTTACTAAATGTTTAGATAGTAGGTTTAAAATAGTATTTATTATGAGATTGAACTCCATGTAGACCTGTAACCACCATGTAAACGAAATGAGTTTTGTACCATAATATTGAAAGAATTTCTGTAGAGAGGGCACAATCAGTACAATACAGTAATTTGAAACTGAAATGTTTTTATCTTACCATCTGGGTTGTAGAACTAAGTAGTGAAGAGTGTTCCTGTTAGTGATGCTAACAGTAATCGTTATTTTAATTGGTTGAAATAAACTCTGCTGCCCTCCAGGCCCATCATAAAACTATGCTGGTATAGAGCTCCTTTCCCTTCAAAACATAGAAGTGAAACTGAAATCTTACCCTTAGAATTAAAAACAAGCTGAAGTTGAATGTGGGGTAAAAAAAACCACAGCTAACCAACTAAAAAAAACCCAACATGAACCCTAAAACTAAGCCAAATGCCATAAGTTTTCCTGGGTACTAAAGCCTTCTGGTATTACACAATATTTTAACCGTTCACCTTGCATGAAGAGTTACGTAGAAAAGATGGTCTTGTAAGTATTCCATCTTCTATATTAATCTTCTTGATGATCATAAAGGTCTTTCCAAACCCAAATTCTAGCCCTTCTGACAAGAACCATATGTAGGTGATAACTGTCTCCAGGGACAAGGCCTCAACCACATCCCTGGGCAACCCGTTCCACTGTTTTACCATTGAGAAAAACTTCTGCCTCATGTCCAGCCTAAATCTACCCTGCCCCAGTTTCCAGCCACTGCCTCTCATCCTACCACTTCAAGCCCTTCTAAACAGTCCCTCCCCAGCCTTCCTGTAGGTCCCCTTCAGATATTGCAATGTAGTTATAATACTGAAATGTAGTTAATTTGGATGATTTAACATTTTTTTGGGGAAAAGAGGGCATTAAAAATAATTTTAAAAACTTCCATTTTAAAAAATGACACCTTGGTAATCACATTCCATTGCAAAACTCGTTACACTTTTACATCTAATCGTTCCACGTCATTAACTTGACCATTTTTTTTTGTGTCTGAATGACTACTGAAAAATATTTTGTTATATCTTATCTACACACACACACAAAAATTTGCTTCCACTTCTTTGTATTCTGCAATGTGCTTCACTTTAGTCTTTGTTTGCAACTGCAAATATTTTCAGTATACACTTAATGCTGGACCAATATACAGATTTCAATAGCTGAAACACGCAGAGGTAGAGCCAAGGTCTCTAACCAGTTCATCTCAGAAATACTTACTGAAGTGTGTACTGGCACCAGAGCCAAAAAATACCAAAGTTTTCATGACTTAATAAAGCAATCAGTCCTTAGCGCTCATCTCAGTTCTTTACCCAGAACATACCCACAAAATAACTTGTGCTGCTGTTTCCTTTAAGCAGCAAGGAAGAGTAGGCACACCCATTGCTTACCTGTAGGATGTGCTAGAAAAAAAAAATTAAAATGAAATCTAATAGGTTTGACCTAACAGCTTGTGATGGTTTGAAACTGTCTTTTTAATTTTTCCTTGCAAAGTTCAGAACAGAGAAAGTGAAAGAATGTAAATAAGTCACTATTGGGTGTAAGAAAGCAAAATAACGATTGTTCTAAACACTTCCATTGGATAGATAGAAATGTTTAAGAACTATTACCCAAAACAAAGTAGGCATTCGGCACATTCTGCGTTCGGCAGTGGGGGCAGTTGCTGGGCTGTCTGGCTGCTGTTTCTTCTTCTCTTCTGGCTGAAGATAACACACTGACCTTGGCAGCTAAGTTAACAACTTTCTGCTTAACTAACTCTGCTTCTCTGTCCAAGGGAGTCTGGGGGGGAAGCTCCTGGGAGAGGGAGGCCCCTTTGGGAGGGTCCCCTTGGGGGGAAGCAAAGGGAGATCGATTGTGCTTTTTCTGTTGATTGTATATATTTGTGAATGTTGTGAATTTTGTATATTTGTACATATTCATTGCATTTCATCTGCTTGTAAATACAGCTTTTCATTTGCTTCCAGACTGAGCTAGCCTGGTTATTGTTGGTGGGGGGGGAATTTCAGCTCACACCGACACACTTTTTATTTTTGGCGCTCCAACTCGGGGCTCGATTGCTTGTTTGATTTATTTCTGCTCAGATTAGGAAGCAAAATGAAGCTGTTTTGGATTCTGAGTCATTCTATTTCATCTATTATCGGTGCAATTGTCTACAGATGGGCCATTTCTTGCATGATAGACAAGATTGTGAGATATGTGGCATATAAGTGATTTCTTTGGGTTAAGAACAAGTTACTGAATGTTGGTGAATTCTGTTGTGGTCTTATTGGGCTAAGAAGCTATGGTAACTCAACTATGGATGTGCTAGCAGACACATATGAGTTTGTTACTCCTCTTACAACTACAGAGGGTCCTTGGAACCAGTGGTACCCTAGATATCTTGTGCTAGCCTTAATCTTAATTTTGTTGCTTCTTGGAATAATCATATGGCTACTGATAGCACTGTGTCAGGAAAGACATAAGGCTACTTGCTCTTCCAACTCTGCTGTGAATGTGAAAACCAAGCCAGTAAATTTGGTGGCCACTGTAACCAGAAAGCGTAAAGGAGATGCAGATGCTGCAGGAGATGGTGCAGATGGAGATGAGGGTCCTTCTACTCAGGGTCCCTCTGTTAAGAAAGATCCTTCTGATGAGGAAGAGAGGGTTAGCCTTAAAACTCTGGTAGACCTCTTGAGACCCCACATGGATGATGGAGATGTAGGTCGGGATGTAGACCCTGGTAGATTAGCAACTGCTGGCAGAGCCTCTGAACTCAAGGAAATTCAACGGAGGATTACAACAGGATTATGGGGACAGCAACCTCAGGATGATGATGATGATGATGAGGATGACATACAGTCAGCTAATGCACCCAGACAGGAAATTAGACATGTGAGGAAGGATTACATCAGAGGAGATAATGAGCCAGTCCTGTCTTGGCTAGCCAGGTGTTTTGATATGGGAGCCCCAGCATTGGTGGTAGGTGACAAGTCGGCCTCTCAGTTGGGGATGCTCTCAAAGGATACAGGCATAGACAGGCATCTAGGCAAGTGCATTGGTAAAGTTTCTCTGTGGGCACGCCTCCTACTGGCAGTCTCGCTGAGGTACCCCAGCAGAGATGATTTACCATGGAACCCTAAGCCTTGGACTACAATAGCTGAGGGAATCAAGCGTCTGAGAGAGTTTGCTGTGAGAGAAGTAATGTATGGAGATCATAAGACTCTGAATCCTGATGAAATTCCTGTTGGAACAGGCCTTGCCAAAAAGCTCATTAAGCTTGCTCCTCCTAATTATGCCACTATTCTGGCAAGCAGGATTGTGGCAAGAAATTATGGTGGAGCACCTCCTACTGTTGGCCATTTCACTGACCAGATGAGGCAATTGGAGGATAGTCTTGCACGTACTTCTTTGGTTTCAGCCATTGAGGCTCTGTCTGGAGAAATGAAGAATTGCATGAAAGAGCTGAAGGAAGAACTTAAAACCTCCATATCCAACTTGATGAAGAGGGATGATTCTGATTCCTCTTCCTCCAGATGGATACAAGTTTCAGCTGTTAGAAACAGACGTGCTCCAAGGAGGCCATTCCAGAATAGGTCAAACCAAAACAGACAGCAGAGGCAATCACGTGGCAGTATCTGGATAACTCTACGTGATCAGTTTGGTGAGAACATGAACAGATGGGATGGTCAACCAACTTCTGATCTTTTCAAGAGGTTACGGGAGCTGCAGAGGGGCAGATCCCGAGGTAGCAATACCAGGAGGGTAGCTGTCGCTTCCTCAGTTTCCCAGAACAACTCTGATAGCTCCAACAGTGATCCTAATTCTGGTGCTGGACATTGTGCCAGCTGTACATGTGGAGGTAATCCCCACCATTAGGGGTGCCCTGCCTTCCGCCAGGGGGAGGTAAGGGATAATGGAGATAACAGAATCTATTGGGATGTGTACATCCAGTGGCCTGGCACTTCAAAATTTCAGAAGTACAGGGCCTTGGTTGACACAGGAGCTCAGTGCACCATAATACCATCAAATTATCAAGGGGGAGAATCTATAACTATTCAGGGAGTCACTGGTGGATCTCAAGAGTTGTTTAAGATAGAGGTTGATATGTTTAACTGGGAAGCAGTGGAAGAAACATACTATTGTAACAGGTCCTAATGCACCTTGTATTTTGGGAATTGATTTTCTGAGAGAAGGGCGTTTTAAAGACCCTAAGGGTTACAAATGGGCTTTTGGAATAGCAACTGTAGAAATTGATGGAGGGAAATTGAAGTTGTCCATTAGACCTGAGCTTTCAGATGAATCTGCAGTTGTGGGACAACATGAGATAGAGGATGTAAAGCTGCCGGTTGCTTCTCAAACTGTGCATCACAGACAATACAGAACCAACCGTGACTCTTTGGTGCCCATTCAAAACTTGATTCGTCAGTTGGAGAGTCAGAAGGTCATCAGCAAAACTCATTCACCTTTCAACAGTCCAATCTGGCCTGTGCGAAAGCAGAATGGAGAGTGGCATCTGACAGTTGATTTCCGTGCCTTGAATGAAGTAACTCCACCCATGAGTGCAGCTGTACCAGACATGATGGAACTCCAATATGAGCTGGAATCCAAGCAGGCCAAATGGTATGCTACCATAGACATTGCTAATGCTTTCTTCTCTATTCCCATAGCAGAGGAATGCAGGCCTCAGTTTGCTTTCACCTGGAGAGGCATTCAGTACACATTCAGTCGTTTGCCCCAGGGGTGGATTCACAGTTCAACCATCTGCCATGCAGTGATCCATGATGCTTTGGAGAAAGGTGGAGCTCCAGAACACATTCAGTTCATCGATGACATCATCGTCTGGGGTGAGACTGCTGAAGAAGTCTTCGAGAAAGGTAATAAAATCATTGACATTCTCTTGCAAGCTGGTTTCGCTATCAAGCGAGACAAGGTGAAAGGACCTGCCAGAGAAATCCAGTTTCTGGGAGTGCGGTGGCAAGATGGTCGCCGTCACATCCCAATGGATGTGATAAACAGAGTCTCCACCATGGCAAATCCCATCAACAAGAAAGAAACTCTGCGCTTCTTAGGCATAGTGGGATTTTGGAGACTGCACATTCCTGGATACAGTCAGATTGTGAAACCTCTCTATGATGTGACTCGAAAGAGAAACAGTTTCCAATGGGGTCCTGAGCAACAAGCAGCCTTTGACCAGATCAAGCGAGAGGTAGTCCAAGCGATGGGTCTGGGACCTGTCCGAACTGGTCCAGACATTAAGAACATTCTGTACACGGCCGCGAGTGACAATGGTCCAACCTGGTGCTTATGGCAAAGAGCTCCAGGGGAGACACGAGGACGTCCTCTTGGTTTCTGGGGTCGTGGCTACAGAGGCTCAGAGGCAAACTACACTCCAACAGAGAAAGAGATTTTAGCTGCTTATGAAGGAGTGAAAGCTGCTTCTGAAGTGATCGGAACTGAGTCACAACTTCTTCTAGCTCCTAGATTGCCAGTTCTGAATTGGATGTTCAAAGGCAAAGGTTCTTCACCACATCATGCAACAGATGCTACCTGGTCTAAGTGGATGGCTCTGATAACACAGAGAGCTCGAATGGGAAATCTCGAAAGGCCTGGTTTGGTGGAGGTGATCACAAACTGGCCAGAAGGCACAAGCTGTGCTAAACCTCCAGAGGAGAGAGTAACTCGTGCAGAGGAAGCTCCTCCTTACAGTGATCTGTCTGATGATGAAAAGAGATATGCTTTGTTCACAGACGGTTCCTGTCGTCTTGTTGGGAACAAGCGGAGATGGAAATCTGCAGTTTGGAGCCCAACACGCAGAGTTGCAGAAGCAAGAGATGGAGAAGGAGAATCCAGTCAATTCGCAGAGGTAAAAGCTGTCCAGCTAGCTCTTAACATAGCTGAACGTGAGAGATGGCCAAAGCTTTATCTCTACACCGACTCGTGGATGGTAGCCAATGCCTTGTGGGGTTGGCTGAAAGACTGGAAAAAGAATGGCTGGCAGAGGAAAGGAAAGCCAATCTGGGCTGCAGATCTGTGGCAAGACATTGCTGCTCGCATTGAGAGAATCCCAGTGAAAGTGAGACACATTGATGCTCACATTCCTAAGAGCAAAGCTACTGAGGAACAACAACACAACCATCAGGCAGATCTAGCTGCAAGAGTTTCCCAGGTGGACACAAACTCTGATCCTGATCCTGATCTTGACTGGAAACACCGAGGTGAGCTGTTCTTAGCCCGGTGGGCCCATGACTCGTCAGGACATCAAGGCAGAGATGCAACCTACCGATGGGCTCGTGACAGATCCATTGATATTTCCATGGATGCTATCACACAAGTCATCCATGACTGTGACATTTGTGCGGCTATTAAGCAGGCAAAGAGGATCAAGCCCTTGTGGTACGGTGACCGATGGTCCAAGTACAAGTATGGTGAAGCCTGGCAGATTGACTACATCACTCTACCTCGTTCTCCATCTGGTAAGCAGTATGTGCTGACTATGGTAGAGGCAAGCACTGGATGGCTGAAAACTTATCCACTTCCTCATGCAACTGCACGTAACACCATTCTTGGTCTGGAAAGACAAATCCTGTGGAGACACGGAACTCCAGAGAGGATTGAGTTGGACAATGGAACTCATTTCAAGAACAATCTTGTAAAAAACTGGGCCAAAGAGCATGGCATCGAGTGGATATTCCACATTCCCTACTATGCACCAGCTGCAGGGAAGATCGAACGCTACAACGGTTTGCTGAAAACCACTCTCAAAGCCATGGGGGGTGGATCTTTGAAAAACTGGGAGAAACATTTAGCACAAGCAACCTGGTTAGTGAATAGTAGAGGTTCAGTGAATCGAGCTGGACCTGCCCAATCAGATTTGTTGCGAAAGGAAGAAGGTGATAGAGTTCCTGTTATCAGAGAAAAGAATCTGTTAGGCAAAACTGTTTGGGTATTTTCTCCTTAAGAAGAGGCCAAACCTGTCCGAGGGGTGGTTTCTGCTGAAGGTCCTGGTCACACCTATTGGGTGATGCAAGAAAATGGTGAAATTCAGTGCATTCCACAAAGAAATCTAACTTTGGCTGAGAGAGGTTAAATTCAGAGTGTTGTGCAGATACAACATCGTGCCCAAGAGGAGAGTCCATGAGATCTACGGTGCATGAACCCTGAGAGCCCTGAGTCACCTGAGAGTCCCTGTTCCTTTCTTCGCTCCATCTGCGAGGAAACAAGCTGTTTGCTGTTTTTCCTGTGATTTGACTCTTTTGAATCATCTACATCTGAAATAGCCGGAATGGACTATGGTCTTTATTCACCTATTGTTGTAGATATGATTTTAGATTAGACAAATGATAGTAGCAGCGAATGGAATTGTTTAGAAGGGGTGGACTGTGATGGTTTGAAACTGTCTTTTTAATTTTTCCTTGCAAAGTTCAGAACAGAGAAAGTGAAAGAATGTAAATAAGTCACTATTGGGTGTAGGAAAGCAAAATAACGATTGTTCTAAACACTTCCATTGGATAGATAGAAATGTTTAAGAACTATTACCCAAAACAAAGTAGGCATTCGGCACATTCTGCGTTCGGCAGTGGGGGCAGTTGCTGGGCTGTCTGGTTGCTGTTTCTTCTTCTCTTCTGGCTGAAGATAACATGTACTGACCTTGGCAGCTAAGTTAACAACTTTCTGCTCTAACTAAACTCTGCTTCTCTGTCCAGGGAGGTCTGGGGGGGAAGCTCCTGGGAGAGAGAGGCCCCTTTGGGAGGGTCCCCTTGGGGGGAAGCAAAGGGAGATCGATTGTGCTTTTTCTGTTGATTGTATATATTTGTGAATTTTGTATATTTGTACATATTCATTGCATTTCATTGTAGATTTTAGACTCTGCTTGTAAATACAGCTTTTCATTTGCTTCCAGACTGAGCTAGCCTGGTTATTGTTGGTGGGGGGGGGAATTTCAGCTCACACCGACACACAGCTTTATTTAGAAAAGCAGCAGGAGCTGATGGTAGGAGTCATCCTTACAGTCAGCAAGCCAATTACTGTGTTTTGCTGAGAAGGCGCAGACCTTCAGCTCAAATCTGTCCTTCATAAATACTCAGGATCCCTATCTCATGTCTTCCCAAAAAACATCTTAATCCCTGGGTAGTAAGGTTTTATGAGGGTGTTTTACTACACTGTTGAAACTGGATCACCAGCCAAATCACCAATTCCCTACTGATCAGGAAAATATGAACCCACAAAATAAGTGAATTCAGGCTTGGTAACAACAACTTAAGTCCCACCACTACAAAGTTAGGTTTCCTGAAGCAAAGACTGGAACCTATTTCCTCCCCATTTGAAATGGACAGTATCCTAAGAAAGGAAATCTTTAAAACAATGTTTAGCATTTCCAATTAGATATTCCAAAAGGTCTCCACTCAGCAGAGTTGCTGCTGAGTATTCTATACACGGATGGTTAACTCTCCCTAGAGATTTCTACTGCACCTTAGATTGTTATTTGCATAGAGTTCTTTCAGTTTTCCAGCCTTTAAGTATTTTGCTTATTTAAACCCTAATTAGCTGGGCCCTTTGTAAGCAGTAGGCACCTTGACATGTTGCAATTGCTTGTATTTAGACTAGCTGGCATAGGAGCTGGCATAGGCAGAAATTGTTCTTCCTGCTCCTGCGTCTAAAAAACAATTCTTTACCAAAACTTCTATAATTAACTCTGTCCCGGTTTTCTCTTTCTTGGGGAAGATGATATTAAGACATATAAAAGATTTCAGTTAACCTGAAGAAAAACTTGAGCTGACTAACCTGTTGAGAGTAAAAGCTTTTACTACAGGAGACTGTAGCTGTAGGAGGTCTCCTGCAGACTAAACCCTTCTTAAGATTTCAGGACTTCTTGCTATTTCATTTGATATCATCACCTCTCAATGCTTAATAACAGTCTTTTAAGTGATCTGTAAAGAAAGTTTGGGTTTGTTTTGTTTTATAAATGAAATAAATTTATTCATGTCACTTTGCTGCTGTTTCTGCTTGACATATTTTAAGGTATAGATAAATGAACTGCACTTAGGAACTACTAAAAATGGAAAACTGAGATTTCTTCATATGTCTTATCGTCAAGAAAAAATAATATTTTACATTTTAAAGGATTGAGCTTTTAGATAACTATGGCTGAATATCTCATATATTATAAAAGATTTTCATAGTAGTTATATTCTGCCTTTATAAAACAAATAAATTAAACAAAAACTATTTTTTTTTAAAAAGGCAAGAACTATGGTAATACCTGCATGTAAAATGTTCATTCCCCAGAATCTATATTAAATTAAACATTGACTTACCAAGCAATTTGACATTCATTATTTACTATACCCAAGCTGGGGGATTTATTAAAAAAATGATAAGAATGGCTACTGGGAAAATACCTACAAGTTACCTCCCTAACCAAGCCAATTATGAAATAAGCAAAGCTGGGGTTACTACAGTAAAATGACAGGATTCGATTTTAGCAGTTGGTGATATTTTAAAAGGATGCTTTGAGACACTTACTTGAAATGAATAAGCTGCACAGTTTCATAAAAAAATGTAAGATTGCTTTTATTCTGTTATTTGCCAGACCTTTCTGTTCCCCTCTGCCCTTTTCTAAAAACTGATTTCTCATTTTATTAGAATGGTTTTTTTTCCCAAGTATTTCAATAGTTCTCTTTCTAACCCTTATATTCTCTATTTTAAAACAACTTGAATATATCTGAGCAGTGTCAGCCAGAGTGCTAGAAACCAAGATGCAAATAATTGTGAAAATGGTTTTAAGTGGAAAGACAAGTTTTAGAAGGAAATAGGTATTTCCAGCTACCTATTTCATTGTTGCTTGAAAAATCCTATTTGGTCTAATGGTTAGAGTATTATACTGTGTGTGAGAATGAGTTTTGCATATATTCCATTATGTATGCAATTCTGTGGATACAGAGTTCAGGCCTGCATAAGTTTCAAGCCAGCATTTTACTGGCTTAGATGTTTTTAGATACAAATTCAAATTTATTAAATACATTTCACATACACAATGTCCTTGATTCAGATACCACATTAAACCCTAAGCAGTGTACATTAAAGGAATCATCAAAAGCATTCTCAATGCCTTGAACTAAAAAAAAAGAAAGAAAAAAGCCTTATCAGCAGGGGAATAAGAGGTACAGCAGGATTCCAGAAAGCATACTTTTTTTTTCCAGTTAATGGATATTTTTTAAAGTTACAGGGAAAAATGATACTATGTTGCATAGTACATGTCCCCTTCCCCACAACCTTCATTGTCTTAATGGTGTGTAAACCTGTGGTTGTCTACAAATAGGGATGCACTTCACCTCAGTTTGATCCTCAGAACAGGCCAATAACTTATGAATATGAAGAACTTGTAAATCATGCAGGGAAAAAAAAAATACAGCCACTAGGGTTAACTGGTCACATGGCTTTTAAAGACTACAGGTAGTTTTAAAAAAGAAAATTCAAATTCATGAAACTTAACTACTAAGAAAGTTGTGAGCAGAGGGAGCTTATAAAATCTTTAATCCAAAGAAATCTGATGTCTGTAATTTACACATGCATGCACTGTAATATCCTAGGGCAGAACCACCTTAGTTTATTTCATTATTAAAGCACTCCTCAAATGTCAGCCACTGATCATTTGAGGTGGGAACGAAGGGACTTTCATTCTCAAACAGGTTCTTGCTGGAGCAAAGAGCCATAATGAAATCACCAGCCAAGATGAGGTAGCATTTATCAGAAAAAAAAGCATATGTCAAAGAGTTTGGGTGGGGAATGACGACATCTAATTCACTGTGAGAAAGTTGCCTTCCCGAGCTACTGCTTCACTCTTGGAACAAGTCTGAGCCAAAAAACTTTGTTTACTCGGGCATAAAAAACTTTGTTTAAGCTTTGCCAAGATCTAGATGCAAGTGAACAGCACAAGAAGCTAAGTGCATGATTTTTCGTTATGTTTGGATACACTATTAATAAAGATTTCTCTACAGCAAATTTGCAGCAACATTAAATCTATCAATATCAGCACTCAGACATTAATGCTATCAACAATAAACCAGCGATCATAATCTTATGCCTGCACAAAAAGAGCTTATGGGCTTTTATTTGATAATGAGTTGCAGACGTGGTGTGGAACTGCAAAAAATGAATTTCCAGGAGGCAGAGGAAGGATTAGCACACCTATAATAATAATAACTAGGGGAAACATGGGGGCTCTTGTTAATTAGAGTACATGAGAAGGGAAGAAATCAGAACCTCACAGAGAAGCATGAATCCTACTTAAATATTAATTCTGAGTCTTGATATGAAGTGGACAAGATCAAAGATATGAATTTTAATACCTGCTTAGTTAATTTTAGAATATTTTTCTAAGTTAAATGTTATTTACCATCCTAACGTCTTACAAAAAAGAGAAGAGGACTAAAGCTAGGCCTTACTCTTATACCAGAGCCTGAGAAAAGGAAAGTCAAACAATCCTTTTAGAACATGATCATTTCTCTTTAACTGTTCCATTTTTATTTTAAAGCATCCACATTATTTAGAAGTAATACATAGATTTTGAAAGTTAGAATCAAATATAAGTTATTTAATGTAACACTGAAGTGTAGCCTAAGGTTGGGTATAAACATCAATCTTGTTACCAGGAATTGGGAACATTTAGTGGGATTGCAGATTCAATCCACTAGACATAAAAAAAGGCTGAATCCTTCTGAAGAAGCACTTTTCCTATGGAATTTTCCTTCCAAACATTCCAGAAGCCCAAACAAGCCAACCCATGTCTTTCTGGTTTTTAGGAAAGATCACAGGCATGCTGATCTGTTCACAACATGTTGTTTCATTTACAGAAATCTGTTTGAAATGCCATTTCAAGAGATTGGGAAGCTTCAAAATGAAATGTAAGAAAGTTTCAGATGAAGAATTAAGAAATGAAACAAATGTTTTGAAAATAAAATGTTATGTGACAGTTAAAAAAATAATTGGATTCTATAATTAATGTGGAAACATTATTAAATTATCTAAAATACATTCAGAAATCAACAGCAGATGCTTCTGATATTATGAAAAGGACATCCAATACATGTTAAAATATCTATCTGAGCCACAGTAGCACTTAGTAGGGCTTGAATTTAACTTTTTTTTTTACAGTTTTGTAAATATATGAAACCTTTTAAATACAATTATTTTGAAATAAATGAAAGAACTAGTCACAGACAGCAAATGAAAACAGTTCTTCAGCTGACATTAAGTTACTAAAATATTACGCTTATTTGAATGCTGTCCCATATGTTTGCTACAGATGGATGCTTTGGGAAAAGATCACAGAGAATTCTTGCATCATTCAGAATTACCAAGATATCCCAAAACCTCACACCCAGAGCAGGGAGCTATGCAGGCATGCATGTTGGGTAAGTTATTAAGGCTTGGTTCCTTCCAGAAATATTTTGTTGACACTACTCTTGCAAACCCCATCATCAGGCTTTAGCTCATACTAATTACTACTTGGTGTTTTTTTCCCTCCCTTTTAGGTCACAACATAAATCCAGGTTTTGCAGAACAGGCCTTGCAAACACTAACCAGGCCATGTTTTCCCTTTAAGAGTGATTGCTCTTTCCATTTGAACTCTTATGAGTTTAAGTACTCACTTAAGGTAAGATAGAGAAGTCTGGGTTTTGTTTCTTTCTTCCTGTCAGAGGGTTTCAAACTCTCAAATTCTTCTCACGAGAGTTGCTGTAGTCATAAAGTCGTATGCATTTGAAAGACTTGTGTGTCTAAAAGAATATATGATGAGCAGTGCCATTCAGAGCACATCAGTGACCAAAAAAATTGTACTCCTCAATTTTACCACTTAGTGAAATAACCCTTAACTTTGGACTTGTACCATAATCATAAATACCTTAGAATGCTGACTCATGTTCAGACAGCTGTCAACCAGCACCCACAAGTCCTTTTTTGCCAGGCAATTTTCCAGCCACTCTTCCCCAAGCCTGTATTGCTGCTTGGGGTTGTGACCCAAGCACAGCACCCAGCTTTGTTAAACCTCATACAATTGACCTCAGCCCATCGATTCAGCCTGTCCAGATCTCTTTGCAGAGCCTTCCTACCCTCAAACAGATCAACACTCCCACCCAGTTTAGTGTCATCTGCAAACCTACTGAGAGTGCACTCAATATCCCCATCCAAATCATTGATAAAGACACTAAAGAGAACCAAACCAAATACTGACCCCTGGGGAACACTACTTGTGACGGGCCAGCGGCTGGATTTAACTCCATTCCCCACCACTCTCTGGGCCCAGCCATCCATGTCTTCTGTAATCTTACATATCTCACACACTTTGCTTTTGGCACTACTGGGGAAGGGCTGTAGCTCATTTTCACTGGCCCATTCCTCCAAAGTAGTTACTATTAGAGGGGTTTGTGCTGTACAAAATACCTTCTGAACATAACAAGAATGTCCCCAAGGACAAATACAAAAATGTAATTAGCAGATACGGAGGGAAAGGAAATAATGGATAAAGGTATTACTTTCTTTTTTTCTTCTTCAACCTATAATAATCAAGGCTAGTAAGCATTTAAAAATATCATGACTGACAAAACTAAACCTCATCTGGTTTGTCTGGGTCTTTTTTTTTTCTCTAGTATATGTTGTTTGGACATTGGAGTGATTGACACTTGCCCTCTAGATGCAACAAACCAGAGAATGCTTCGAAGACACTAGTTTTACTTTATGCTGAAATAAAGTCCAAACCACATTACTCCATTTCACAGCTATTCAGTGAGAATACCTTGCAACTAGTTCAAACTCCAGTCAGAAAAAGATCCATTTCTTGATATCTTTAAAAAAAAAAAAAAAAGTTCCTCTACCTTAACACTTATTCTTCCTGTTCCTTCCATCTACACATTTCAAAAGACTCTCATGACATGAAATATTTGTTCTTTTAATTAGAGTCCTTCTTAGGTTGGAGAAAGGACAATTAGAGACCCCCCCCCAACTATTCAGAATAGACCAATACCTCTGGCATGAAAATTTTCATTATAGCAAAATAAGAGGGTAAGAGGAGGAAGAACTTTCAAACTACAAACTTAAAACATCCACAATACTAACACAGTCTGCAGTGCTGTACTTCTGAGCTGCACAGAGTAGAGCTGCTGTGGTGGCTGGAGGTGGGTTGTAGCCTCTGCCTGACTGGCAGATCATGGGAAAACAGCACATCCCATGAGCCTCCATGTGAGGTCATTACTAACTGATTCAGTATTCACTTTCATGCCTTAAATCTCGGAAACCCAGGTGTGTTGTAGATTAGCACAACTTACAAGCAGTGTGTGGAAATTTATTATGATAATTGTTGCTTTTATTTTTTATTTCCCTGAACTCAAAGATAATTAATGCCAGTATGTGTCCTGGTGTCTGACTCCCTTAATTGCCCCTATGGTGCCTTGGGTGTTTGAAAATCCACTCACTTAAAGCCTTTTTTTTTTTCCTCTCTCTTTTTTTTTTTTTTCCTTTTGACTTGTTTTCCTGGAGCTGTTCATTAGTGCTTAAAATATTTGATTACATTTAATTGTAATGTCTTCAATTCTGTGCACCTGCTTCAATTTATGTAGTGGGGGAAAATAAGACATACAGAAGCTAAAAAAATGAGATGAGGAATAGAATGTTAAAAAGAATTCCCCTGCAAGGGGTAATTGGGGTTAAATGTGGAAGTAAACTAAACATATTTTCAGTTAGGTTAGCTGTTATGATAGTACCAAAGGATTTACAGCATAATGGTTTCATTTTTAATGTTTCTAAAACATTTCCACATCTAAAGGTCTTATCTTCACTTTAACATTCCTAATTATTTTAAACCATATCTCTAGCATGAGAAAGTCCACAGCGTGTTGGTCCTGCCTAGCCAGCAGTACTGAGCACCACTCATACTCAAAGATGAGCTGCTCTAGTATAAATCTTTCCTGTTCTTGCCAGCTTCCTTTTAGTAAAATATGTACATTTTACTACCATGGGGTTTACTTTTAAGAAACCTGAAATGGTTAAAGGTTTCCTGGCTGATATCTAATTTTTAAAAACACAGCTTACTGCATTTGCAAAACAGTCCAAAATACCAATACAAATTAGCATCACTGAATATTCAAACTCCTCTGACATTAGTAGAGAAGGAATAAGAGATACAGCAAAAGAGAAAAATTGTGCACATTTTTAAGAGGCAAATTACATCAGCACATATTTTTGTTAATCTGTACTGAGTCTCCTCATGTATCTCTAAGGGGTAGCATAAACCTGTAAAACAGGTTTTAACACATCCAGTGTTACCATTACATGACAAACTTTTCTTTCAAGAAAAGAGCAAAGTATCACCAGCTGACAGCTATGATAGGTTAACTGTTGTGACCCATGAAGTACTCTTTGCCAAGGAAATTCCACAATTCACATGCAGTAGCATCTTGATATTTTTCTTCACTTCTCTGCATTATAAATATTACCTGGGGCATTTTACAGCAACAGGTACTGATCCATATAAATCAAGGATCATAAATCAATTTATGCCTGACATCTCTTGCTAAGTAAGGCAGATACTAAAACATGCAGACACTGACATCTCTGCCTTTTAAACCAATAATATTAAAAATAGTGGTAAAAACAGTTCCCCAAAATATTATCACACAATGAACATTTTACATTCATATCTACATTTCAGTCTGTGGTGGAAACAGAGAGACAGAGTTGTCATCAAATGCTAGAATTTACTCTTACATAGAATGAGAGCATATGGCAGCATATGCAATACACTGATCAGAGGTATGATGACAGAGATAAATGGAGATAATTGAGTCCAGCCCTCTGCCAGAGCAGGATCACCTAGAGTAGGTCACACAGGAACACATCCAAGTGGGCTTTGAAAGTCTCACGAAGAAAGAGACTCCACAACCTCTCTGGGCAGCCTGTTGCAGGGCTCTGTCACTCACTATAAAGAGGTGTCTTCTCATGTTGAGGTGGAATCCCCTGTGTTCCAGCTTGTACCTGTTGTTCCTTGTCCAACCACTGGGCACCACTGAAAAGAGACTGGCACCTTCATCTTGACACCCACCCTCAGATATTTATAGATGTTCCTGTACTCATTCCCACCTAGCCTGTAAACAAATATTACAGCAAATCTTTGGCAGATTTTTACGTCAGTTGAAGGATTGTCCCTGACATCAACTACAGAGGACTGCTCTACAACTGAAAGCACGGTAAAAAGAGTAAGCAGGATGGCATTTGATTCTCTAGTTTCACAACAGATTTCCTGTCAAGACACTTGCTTTATGTTTCTCTTGACCTAGTGTGGAAAATGAAAATTAATTCTGCTTTTTGCCACATTTCAAGCACAGCATATTTGGTACACACACACAAAAGTTTATTTCCTTCCTCTGATAAAGTCGAACAAATGAGAGTCAAGCATGTCCACTACCACCATTTTAGAAAAGATTAGCAGATACCAGCTCAAGATTTATGTGAGGTAAGGAGGTAAATACCACACTGCAACAGTTCTTTTAGGCACTTCTGTCTGCAGCAACTTTTTAGATCTAAGAGGTCTTCCTATCTTTCTTTTTAGGGAAGGTTGTGCATGCACCTATATTCTATCTGGTGACCACATTTAATGTCAGCACAGATTATAATCTCTAACTACAATACTGCATTTAAGCCTTCTCTCTTAGCTACTGGGAGAGTTTGAGGTTATCAAATTTAGTAGCTTCTGCTCTTCTGCTTGGAGCCATTCCACAGTTTTTTCTCTCCTACCTGTCGAGACACACATGTATCAGGATAGCAGCTGGCACAGATGCCATCCCGTACAGCTACTCCCAGGCTACATTTTTCTGCACATCTGTCATGAGTCCATGAATATTAAGCAGAACACAATCGTGTAAAAGCAAATTAGATAATAAGAGCTTAAAGCTGGAACATGGAAAAAAAAAAAAAAAGGCTTCTCAGGGCTTCTCAGATAGGCAAGGAACACAGCAAGAGCTGAGAATACGCACAGTGTATGGCCATGTGGGGAACATGCTGTGTGGCATGGCTGGGTCCTGTATGTGCATATGTCACATAGAGAGTAAATTTACACACATGTAAATGTCTGTTAAACAACTGCACACCACATGGACAATGACAAATGAAAATACAAGTTTATGCAGTAATAAAATAACAAAGGTTTAAAGATCTATTCAGTGTTACAATAAGCTAAACTTTTGGAGTTTTCGCTTTTCAAATTCTTCTGTTAGACTCATCATGATAGGATTACTTTCACTTCTCCATTTACAGGACCTCAGGTCCATGGTGTTCCCATCAACAGCTGAACTATTCCACACTATCGACTCACAGGCCCATAAAGAACTCATTATATGATAAAGACTTAAAACCACGGTCTCATATATGATCAAGAAGGGAAGCACAAATACCCTCTTATAACTCTGGCTTTTGCCTTTTTTCAGCTCTAAGTTCCAGCAATGGTTTTTGTCTCCTCATGAAGGATATAATTCTGACAGAATGTATAAGCTCTCTGCAACAACCACCAAATAATTGATTTTCAGACCAAAGCTTTTTTAAATGTTTCTGCAATTTTATGGTGAACTTAACAAGTAAAATGATTACAGAGATGCTATAATCTTAAATATTTCAACGGAAGAAAGTGTGATTTTAAACATAATATCCTTCTAGCATGTAAACCAATGTTCAAGAAATAATGAGGCTTTTGTTATAACTATTGAGTTTTGGAAAAAATATTCTAAACATCTAAAAGTAAATTAAAGGTAGTAATCTTTTGTCTGCATTATAAGCAACTCCCTGATTTACCTGTAAAAAACTGAAGACTGTTAGATTCCTCCCCTTGAAAATCAGGTTAAAGTACAAAAGTTTGGTGAGAAAGGAATAAACAGTCCAAAAATAATCCATAAGTGAGCAAATTCTGAACTAAATATCTCTATGCATTCCATTCTTCCTAGGTAAATCACTCTGATCTTTCTGTTTTATTTAATCTTTCTGTTTTATTTATCCCAAGTATTACAATAACTAAAGAGGAAGATGCAGAAGGCATAGAGCAGTGAATGTCAAGGACACTTGATGCAATACCTTAATGATGAATGTTCCAGCACACTCAAATAAACAAGTTTCTCTAGAGATTGTTTGAATGAAAATACTGTAATTGCACAAAAAGCATAAGCTGAGTGTGTCTGTGCAGAAGAAAGAAAAGCAGAGAGACAGGCAGCAGTCCTGCTTCTTGTAGCTGATTGTGTGTGGTGAGTAGTTGATCGTTCCTTCTGATGAGTTCACTACTCTCAGTGCCTCACTTCTACAAGTGTCATGATCACTATTAAACCAGCAGAGGAACCCAACAAGCCCTTGAGAATACCTCCCGTCTAAGATGTCTTTTAAAGCACCAGCTGAAAAAATAAATGCGAAAAGCAAGAAAAGGATTTCGAAGTTTCTTCCCCTTTGCCGTGTGCAGCAATGCTCTGCTCAATAAGCACCATCCTGCAGCACAACACTGCACTTACAGGGCCTGATATTTATAACAGAGGAAGAGAAAGTAGACAGAGACATTCAGTTTGCTGAGAAAAGAAGGAATTAGCTCATTTAAAAAAAAATACATATACATATTCAGTCAATTAACAGCACAATTTACAGGCTTTAAAACAACTTGAGAGTTAATTTGTACTTTTGAATACAATAGCTAAATTACATAGCCCAAAGTGTTTGGTGTGATTTGCTACTGAATAAATATCCTTATGAGATAGTGCATTAAGAACACTGGTAATTTCTAATCCTGAAGACAAAACTGCCCTGCACTTTTAGTTTGGCCCTAAAGATACTGTAGAAAATGGGATTTTTGTTTGGCTTTAGTGATCCACAGAAGTAATTAAGAATTAAGTATGTTTTCCTAAATTCAGTAAGATACTCTCAAATTTTTGAGACTGTTAAGGAATCCAAGAGCTCAGATGAACAAAGCCATGGGTACACCTCGGAGTCACTTACTAGACCTCCCCTATAAGTAAGGGCAGATTAACCTCAAACATTTTAGTAAATAAAGTAAAAATAACAATAGTATACAGGATTTTACAGTATCAGCACTTACACAACTGGAAGCAAAAAAGCTATACTGCAAATAAGGTGGCAACGAAAAGCTCGAGCCCTATTAGATGCCATACATGCACACAGTATTATTCTCCAGACCAAAGCGTTCTCACTAATTGAACAGACAAATACGAAAGATAAGGAGAGAAAAAAATCCTAAATTGTCTCTATTTTGCAAACAGGCTACAAAGACACAAATGTACTACCCTTCCCTTCTCTGGAAACTAAGGCAGAACCGAGAATTAAACAGAAAGCTCCTCCCTGAAGGTCCTGAAGGTAGTGATCTTAGAATCACAAAATGGTTTGAACTTGAAGGGACCTTAAAGATCATCTAGTTCCAACTCCCCTGCCATGGGCAGAGACACCTCCCAACAGACCAGGGATGACATGTTCACAACTTCTCCGGGCAACCTGTTCCACTGTCTCACATCCTCATAATAAAGAACTTCTTAATGCCCAGTCTAAATTTACCCTGTTTCAAACCATTGGCCGTTGTCCTATCACCACATGCCCTTATAAAAAGTCCCTCTCCAGCTTTCCTATACATCCCCTTCAGGTACTGATGCTAGAGGCTACAGGAATTTATCCTCAAATTGGGAGCACACTATTGACAACAGCTTCCTTTTCTCCAGTTGAAACTATTTCACAAAACTGATATGAAACTTTTTATTCTTTCAAAAAAACATTTTTGGCAAGGTCACTATTAATTGGGAAGTCACTGAGTGCTTCACCACTGTTTTTTCTTCAAATTCCACAAAAAGTATCTGTTTCAAAGGACTTCTGCTTCAATTATATGAAGAGGTGAAATTATATAAAAGAAGAAAAGCAGAAATAAAAATAGGCTGATAAACAGAACTGCAGCAAACAACCTCTGCAAAAATGAGAAAATCTGTGCAGAACAATGACACAAAAAAACCCGCATGACTATGTGTAAAGTTAATGTACAGAAAGAAAAATATGCCAGGTTTTGAGTGAAAGGCATTCACCTACCAATCTGTCAAAAAAAGAGAACCATTATCCTCCAGTGCGAGTGATAGCAAGGTTACTTTTTCAGAATACAGACAGAATATACTACTCTGGAGTTTATTACTCTTAAACATCACCTTCTTCTTACTTATGTGAATTACTTGTCTTTTTGTTCAAGGAAACCTTATGACCAATAGCTGAGAAGCTCAGAGGCACAGACTGAAAAGCTGTCTGTGCAGACACACAAGTAATGAAACAATGTGTTTTGGACATGCATTTTGGACTCCATGAAAACACATTCACACGGCTCAAAGCAAACTGAAAGGTTTGAATTTATGCTGAAGACTATACACAAGTAATTTGTGCTTTGCAGCTTCAGTGGGCTACAAACACATGCATGGTCAGTTAGCAGCTAATGAGCAGCAAATAAGTAAGCTATGGGGATCTCCCTGCCTGCCATTATCTGTCTGTACCCTCTGTTAGAGACACATGGACATACCGAGACATGGCTCTGGCAGGGTAAGATCGTAAGATCGTACTATCATAGAGAGGACTGTAGAGTTCTGGCATTTACAGACAAATAAGCAGCAGCACATAACATAAATGTGTCACTCTCACTCCTTCAGACTATGTCCTCCACTGCTTTGATATAAACCTTCAAAAAGAAATTTCTATCAAGACCCAACCCTGGCTTGCCAGCTACAATCACATCTTGGACAGGATAGCAAAACACAGTCACACAGGTCACTGATAAGTAAACTGAAACCCTGCTCATCCTTTTTGCAACACTTGGACATCTTCTAACCACATCTTGGCAAAAATATTCCTATATTCCCAGTTCTACACTAAAGGTCAGGCGGAATTTGAGAAGGCTCTGTTAACTCTGGATGGCCAAAATGCTTTTATCCTACTAACTGTAGGAATTGTTCATCCTTGAAAGTTGAGATTGAAAGCAGGGAGTTATCCTAATGTTGTTCTTGGGCCTTAGGACAAATCTTTGGTCAGTTTTGAGAGGCCATTTTCATGCTGATATTTCACGTGACAGCATATTAACTGAAAAGTAGATCAGCATAGACCATTGTAACTAGAAGCAATTGCTATATTACCAAGCTTTCTTTGATGCTGTTTGCCACAGTATTCTCAGCCACATTATATCTTATGTTCATCACTGCAAATGATGAGGAATATTAATAATGTTGCCAAATAAAGTTAACACGAAAGGTTTTCTGCCTCTGAATGTTTTTGACATATCAAACATTTTTTTCATCCTGACTCAGAAGACTTCATTTTTGTTTTGAACTTGGTTACTTGTAATACTGCAGATTACCATAATTTCATATAAAGTTGTTTCAACAAAAACAGAGGAACATTTTAATTACAAATATTCAAATGGGATGTTCCTACATATTTCAGATGTTATTTCTGAAACAGAAACCTAATGAAAGCTTATCCTTTCCTACAAATACTTCTGACTTTCCTACCCACTCCACTGATGGTAAATCTAGTTCCAAACTATGAAGTTGCAACAGAATTTTACAGAGAAGTAAATATCGTACATGTAAACTGCTGCTTCTTTGAGATATTGTTACTCCTCTCTAAAGGAGAACATCAAATAAACCCATTAAGGATTTGCTCATGCTTTTAGCTAATGATATTAGCTGACATTGCCACATGAATTTTAGATTAAATAGGTACATTAAGATGAAGGATACACAGGCGAGTCAAAACAGCACAGTCCGAACTGAACAGAGGAAAGGAAACAGTGACAACCCAAGGATCTTATCATGGAAATAAAAGCACAAAAAAGACTTCAAACATTTTTTCACAGGTAGGTGCTCCTCCAGTATGACACAATCTAAGGGTATAAAAAACGAGAATTCTTGTTTTCTCAGTTCTAATGCAAAGGGGATATAAGAGCACTCACAGAATGTCAGTGTGCTTTTCTTTAAGCTTATATCCCTAATCTTACAAATAAAAAGTATAACTATTTCCAACACCTGTGGCAGATCTCACAATATAAATCACTTCCTTAAAAGGTGTTTCCCTTAATTCATCACCTCTATAGCTATAAAACACTAGTTATAGTGTAAATGAAGGTATAAACTGTCAAAATGTAGGAAACTTGCACATTTTCATAGAGTAATGGAATTCACAGAATCACAGAATCATCCAGGCCAAAAAGGACCTCTGAGATCATCAAAGCCAGCCATTTCATCCACTCCACCAAGTCTGTTCTTTTGGTTGGAAAAAACTTCTGAGATCATGGAGTCCAACTATCAAAAGATTTCCTTTCTTAATTAGGAAAAAACCTCCACAAAAACAACAACCAAACCAAACCCCAAACCAATACACCTCAAGTTTATCCCAGTCCTAAGAGTGGAAAATGGAACCAGCTTTGCCAGTCATGATTTTAAAAAAGAAGGCACAGAACATCCTTAAATGCTTTATGTAAAAACATGCAAATAAAACCTAAGAGTATGGATATAGTATCTGGAGTTCATGAAAACAAGTTAGTGTATTTAATCTTAGAGATTCATTCTTCAGAGAAAGGTAGCAGAAAGATATTTACATAAACTGATTCACAATTGTTTATTTCATCATGACTCTTTTGTTTCCCCTCAGTACCCTGTAAAAAGAGGGTGCTCTTAGTTGACTCAAATATTGCCATATTTATTGGTTCGTGCTCGCTCTAAGTCTGATCACTTAAAAATCTTACAGTAAACAAAAGAACAAATGTAGAATTCAGACTGCAAATTTAAAGACCAGTAAAGAACCTCCTGTTGAGCAAAGGGATTTACTTCCTCTCCACTTCCCTCGCCCTGACTATAGAAGAATCCTAGACTGACAACTGAGGTTTTTTTTCTGGGAACATCATTGCAAGTCTCTAAGCATATTGCTTTGTGTTTCAAGTTAATTTGATGAGAGTTAATTCTACTCTTATGGTGGACACTGCCTAAATGGTTTTCTCCAAGGCTCCTCCTAGAGAAACAGATGTGGTCCAGATGAGCCATTTGTGCAGTGAGGGGGGAACTGACAAGCTGCACCCAGAGGGAGCTGGCAAATAGCCCTTTTTTCAAACTGGTATCCTATTACAAGTGGGGTCCCCCAGGAAGTGATATTGAGCCCAACACTGTTTAGTATTGTTGTAAGTCATCTGATGATGGGACCAAGTGTACCTTGAAGTTTTCCAATGACACCAAACATTTTTCTTCTCAAATTTCAGTTCTTATTGTCCTTTCCACTTCCTTGAAGAAGAAACTGATGCTTTGTCTGACTAGGTGTCATTTCTTGCCCTTGACTGATTAATTTACAATTCCTTGTCTCAATAAAGAGTAAAGCTTGCACTTAACTCCATCGTTGACCCACCCTGCTCTCGCAGAATAAAAGATCCAACAGAGCCTCTCCATTCACAAGCTACTCTTATATCAATTTGTACTTTTGATATAAACATGTAAACAGTATCAAATAGGTCCTGATCAAAACTGATACAATTATAATACATGACTATGGGAGTCACTGAAGATTTGGATAACAACAAATGCCATTACAGCAATTTTAAACCACACTTAAATTTTTTCATATGTTGTGGATTATTAAAATTAATTAAACATTAGAGACTGCTTAGACTTCACACCATACCTGTAAAAAAATTATCACTTAAGCTGTCACACCTGCTTCATTGCAAATTAGTACTCTTAAATTTTTCTGCTCTAGAGCTTATGATTTAAAAAGGTCAATTACTTCCCTAAAGGGATTTCATAATTTGTTTTGTATTTTCAGAGAACTTTGAAGCCTTACTGCTTGTTTTTCTATACACTTAGCAGCATTTAAGTTCTTCACTAATCAGAGGTATACCCATCTACGCATCCTTCAGGTAGAGAAACCAATATGAGATATAATTTCCATGAGCTTCAAGTACAGGTTCACTGCCTCAGCATCCTTCATTTCAAGTCAGTCTGTACTATTCCTGGTACTATTTCTCTGTGGTTATACTGAAAATTCTACCTGTGCAGTATAGGAGCCTTTGCTATTTGCTCTTTAAAATAGCATTTCTGTTTCCCATTTTTTTCTGTTCTGCTCCACAAAAATCCACTCCAAACAGATCAATGCTATGTGACCACACGGAGATAGATCTATCAGCAGGCTTTCCAGGACAACAGGAAGCTTAGGTTATCAAGCAGCAAACGAACAGATGGTCCTGTCATTCTTTATTTCAGAAAAGGTGATTCCAGTGATAACATCTGCTAATAAGCCTTTCTTGAGTATCCTTTAGGAAGTCAGCAAGCTATGATGTTAGAAATGAAAGATCAAATTGGGTCGGGCATGCTCTTCTCAAGGTGCACTGTAGCTTTCATAAAGGTAATAGCAAAATGGATTGAATGTTCGCTCCACATGACTTTCTTTTAAAGGACTAAAAGTATGTCAAGGATTCAGCACATAAGATGGATGGATGGGGAAGGAAGAAGGGGAAACACTTGGGACTACACTGATTGTTAATGATCATGGAAATGTCCCAGAGCTGATTTTTTTTTTTTTATGATGATGATTTTAATTTTTCATTGAGTTTTTTCTGTTTTGTTTTGGTTTTTTTTTTAAACTGCTGGAATAACTTAAACAAAAATCTGACCTCCAGATTTCCCTCTAAATGTACTGCACTATCAGGAAAGGGGATACATTTTAATTGTTATGCTATTTAACATCTCTAAAGAGAACAGTCCACAAACTATTACAGTCACCAAAAAAAAAACTTGACACTAAAAATTGTGAAGACTATTATTTAAAATGTAAGCTTAAAATGAACAAAGACTAGTGATGGTTTTACATGTTCTGCAGATGAAGAGAAATACTAAACCTAAATGACAGAAACAGGATTCAATCAGTCTGAGACTATCCACCACAGCAAGCTTCTACACACTATCAACATTAGCAGCTCAGCCCAGCTCATGTCAAATACCAAATATGAGCATGAATTACCTAAGAAAGATTTTCATAAAACTTACTAGCAGCAATTATCAAGCACAACTATTTACTAAAACTGTATAGGATAAGACAACATTCACAGATAGCAATCAACAAATGCAATACTAACCACACCTCCTTTCCAAACCGTGGTTTTAATTTCTCCAAACAGCACTGTGTTCTCCTTGCTTATGGAAAAGGGATACTTAGGAACAACCATCAGCAGGTGCTTACACTAAGCTGTAATGCTTACAGTAACATTCCTCTGGTGAGTTTCGGGAAGCTCAGCTGATTTATATTAGCTGAAGCTTCACATCCTCTGGTCAGATGAAAATGACACCTGTGTCATTTGAACCAAGACAGATTAGGAATATCATTCCTGCTCTATGCCAATACACACTTATCCACTTCTATTTGAAAAAGTTTCTCATATAGTGTCTGCCATAAACAACTGCTTTTACTGCTTAATTATTCTCAACATGTCAGCATTCCATTTTGAGTATGTTTTGCTACTATTACAGGGGTGAAGAATCATGGCTGAATTTCAGTTTTTCTTGTTTGTTTTTAAAGATTAGGATGTAGTGTACAGACCACCCAGCTTCCTGTTCTGCTTGTGTTGTATGGCAGAGAGCAGGCTAATACTGATATTTTTGTTGAAATATTTTAAATACATGGGAATTAATTACAAGCTTAGCTTTATTGAGTTACCACAATTTGTGGAGAATGAGAAGGAGGGCTACTGACCTTGTTTAGGATCATAATAAACAGAATGGTAATAAGTAAGCTCATAATTTGTTATTCTGTTTACATAAGAGTGAAGCCCAGGATATCCAGGGAGTTGTGAAATACAAACACTGCAAATGGGATATCAAAAGAGGCATTTTTTAAAGAACATAGTTTCACTTTTCCATAACTGTCTGTAGTGAATTACTGTGTTCTGGGAGACAAACAAAAATATATAAAGTAGTGTGTTATTGTTTGGGGTGTGCTGCCTTTTTTTTTTTTTTTCTACAAGGAAGCTGGAAAATAGACTACTTTAGAATTCTATTGAAATACTTTTCCTGAATGTTAATATATTCATGAATATATATGTAAACAGTCAGATATCATGAACTATTTATAAAATGATAATACTTTATTAGGGAAATATCATCTTGATTATATTACCATGAAATGCAATCTGATTAATTTATTTACTTATTAATCTCTTTTGGAATTAGATGCTTCAATTATAGTCATTACAATTGAAAACAGGTAAATATACATTAAATAAAATACGTGGGTCCTAAATCAAGCTTCAGTGATAGCAAACTCAGGCTGTCACTCCATAAAATATCTGGAAAGGTGGCAGTGTTAGAGATGGGCCCTTCAGATTGTAACGCACTTAAAGCCCAGCAAAAGAGCAAAACTTCATAAGGCAAAATAAAAAGAAAATCCTCAAATACCAGGCCCAGTAATTAATTCACAAGCTATAACTGTAATGGCAAACACTGCTAAAGGTACTCTAAAACTGCTGCAGTCACCAGTACTGATTTCGTGACGAGCAAATCACTGCCAAACGTGCAGATGAATAGTCAAAGATTTCTTCTGAGCTTCCACAATTTGTTAACCTACTCTATGTTATAGCTCTAAAGAACAATGCCACAGAGCCCAGTATGTTGTGGTGTTTGCAGGTTACAGATCTGGTCCCTCATTTAGCAGACAATGCAGCATAATGAGAACTAGAGCTTATTTTGGAAGCTGGGTGCAGCACCAGAAAGATATGATTACATTCTGTCTGTTCACAAATCTACACAAAGGAAGGATTGCTTTCACTTTATTTGAATATGCACAACCAGAATTGAATTAAACTGAAAAATGGAAACAGGTATTTTCAGATAACTTGCACATTCACATGTCAGAAGTGCCATCTCCGAGTGGATTATCAGTCAGAAACAAGCCAGGAGATCCTCCTTTGGGATGGAAAACAAAACAAAACAAAACAAAAAAAAAAAAAAGGAAAAAAACCCCACAAAGCACTGGAGATTTTGAAGCACTATTTGGGGAAGATAATCTTATCTCTAATATCCCACCTGTTTCACAAAAGATAAATTCTTCACATGCCTATATTAATGTCTATTTACATTTTGGGGAGCTACAGTTAAAAGGTTCACATATTGAACAACATGTGGAAGAAAGCATGGTTGAAGCTTCTGTGTCATGCTTTCTCATAGACTAATGGGAAGAAAGAGATTTCAGATTTTTTTCAATAACTTTTAATATTTAGATAAATGTCTTCCAATCTTAAAATTACTTTTAACATTAAATAAATGAAGTTAGAGACTGAAGTACCAAAACTCATTACAACATATTTCACACTTGAGCATGCTTTCAGGTCAGCGGTAGTAATTTGTACAGCATCTTCAATTCACTAACTAAACTGTGCTTCCCTAAATCATGTTCAAGAATAATGGTTCACAGTACCCATTCTAGGCGTTCCATCGATCAGACATCTGAATGCATGCCATATGCTGAATATCTCATTATTTTCAAAATAGTTTGTTTGGGCTTTTTTTGTGGTTTTGATGGGTTTTGGCTGCTATGTGTTTTTTGGGTTTTGTTTTGGTTTTTTTTGGGGGGGGCGGAGTGTGGGGGACGAGTAGGAGGGGATTGTGTGTCCCCAAACTATGTAAATGAAAAGCTTTGCATTTCTTTAAATACGTTTCAGGAAAAGAAAAGAAAAAGACTTCTTATTAATATCCAGTCACTCTTTGGATACTTCTGCTTAAGAATCATCAGATATCCCACAGTCTAAACCTCTTCATTTTTCACTACTGCTTTTTATGTTTGAAAACCATGGAAACAAAGCAGAGGTGTGACTACAGACCAGTACCAGACCATGGATTAATCCCAGGTGCAACTAACGTCTGTCTTGTGATGTTGTGTGATGTATTTTTCTTTTACTTTCACTCTGTTACTTACTAAAAAGATTAAAAGTTCAGTGAGATTCTTGGACTCTACCCTAGTCTGACTGTGTCAGTACTCCAAAGGTACTTAATACATTTCTCCCTTTAAAGTCAGGTATGTGCTGAAGCACTTAGCTGAACTGGGGCCAAGACACAACAATAAATAATAGATCTTCTCATCAGAACAGTCCATTAACAAAGGAGTACCAAAGTAGAATGGTAAATTCATTACCCTGCTGCTGTGTTATTAGCAGATTTGGGTCACAGGAAAGACCCTTAGAAAATGAAACAGACTAAACATGGCTGTAGCCTAGTTACAGAGGAGAAAACATGCCACAAGCCATGTGTATTGCTTTTCTTAGTTGGCAGCTCTGGCTAAAGTGTCATGGCATGGACATTCTATTAACTACTTCTTCAAAATATTCTTGTCCTGACAACGTAAGTAAAGAGGTATATGCAAGAAGACTGATTTTTAAGTGCAAAATTATTCCAAAATATTCATGAGGCCTGGTTCCAAGGTACTGAAAAAGATTTATCTGATGTCTCAAGTATTAGATTTGGAAACAGTGCTAATGGCTCCTGGATTAAGAATTTAGAATGGGATTTTTAAAATACCCTGAAAGCCAGTTACTCAGCTCAAAAAAAAAATGCTGGAATACCCTAGGAATAACCTTCTGTATAAAACCCCCTACATTTCAAACAGGCTTAAGACTGCAGTTGGAGATTTTAAAGCCAACCAATACTGCTTTGAAACCACGCCATTTCTAAGGTTCATTCACATCAGCCAACTTGGTGAATACTTGAATTGTAATTTTCAGAAAAAAAACAAACATATTTCCACAGTTAAAAAGAACTAATATTACTTACAATGAAATTTAACAGATGAAAGATTAGAGTAAATTTTCTTTAAAATATTGTCCTAGATTTAATAGTGAATTCTCACAACAATCATTTAGAAAGGCAGAACTATGACAAGACAACAGGGCAAATAGAGTGTGCCTAATTCATTCCAATTCATAGAGTAACGCATTTCTATTCACACAGTGATGCATTCTTGTTTCCAACACGAGAATCCAATCTACTTGCTGTTTAGTAGAGTTGAAACAAAATCACAGCAGCAGAAAACTCACATTGTCTATTTTGCTAAATAGCAAAGCACTTCAGAAATAGCTTTTCTCTGTTTTTAAACAGTGTTGGGTTTATTTATCAAAACACATATTATGACAGTAAAACTAAACTGTTCACAAGCAATCCCAATACTTTTGTTTGGCAACAGTAGTTTAGTTTGGTTTACGCTTACACTGTGGAAAGCTCTTAACTCTGTGACATCTACAAAACTGTCACTCTCTCTTTTTCTAATTTTGTTTCTTAAGAAGTTTGAATATGTACCTGTTTGTTGTGATATGTGCAGACTAATCAATATTCATATTAAGAAATGCAAACAAACAAAAAGTGGGTTACTTTAAATTGTAACAAGCTCCTAGAGAACCAAAATTTAGATTACAGTTCTGCCTGTGTAACAGTTTGAAGTCTTTTGTAATAATAGCAGAAATCCAAAGTATAAGATGCACATTTTTGGAACTGAACTCAGTTGTATCTTTCAAACGCCTCAAAGGCTATTTTGATAGCAAATGTACTATGAAAGGTGAATCGCAGCCTTGTTTGATACAGCAAATGAAGCCAGCTAAACTGTTTTCAATAATGTTGGTAACATGAATTTTCCCTGGGACTTGGGTTTCTAAATGCTTAAATGCCCTCCCCCCGCAAATGCTAAATGCCCCTTCTTCCTCTAAGTGTCTGCCAAATAGATGATATTACGGTTTTTAATACCACCCAGTAAAAGTTTGCATGTCCGTATAATTAAATTACCTTTATATTGACCCATCTACTCTGAAATTCAGTATAATATAGTTCCAAACTGCCTACATAAAGCTCAAAGTTATCTGATGACCGATTTCCCATATATCTTTTCTACATGCTGAAAATACAATTAAGCAATATATTAGCAATACAGTTCTATTATTTAGTTTACTTATTAACATGTCTAGGTAGCCTTTCACTATACACAAATGTAGGATAGTACTTAGAGCATGAATGTTCATTGTTAGTATTTTACCATCCTGCTGCTCGAGTCCATGTGTGGTGTTAGCCCTAAGCAACTTAGAACTTCCTGAGTTGTGTACTAATGCACATGAATATACATTTGAAAACTGGACAGATTAACACCTTTGGGATAAGTTCTGAAGATCAGCAGAGATGTGGACTAAAGGAAAGATGTCTGTCAGTGAATTCAAGATAGGATTTACACCACATTTCTGAGTATGCCAATTGTAAAAGATTTGCTGGACTATGATGCAGGAGATAAACCAGGGAAGTGATGTTCTTTTCTAACAGTTGTTTCTAGATCTCCACCTTTTTTATGGCAGTGTTAGATTGAATGGCAGGACTAAAGGAAAGCATTCTAAGGAAATGCTTTGCCTCCTTTATTGATTAATTTCTTAAGTACTATATCTTCCTTCCATGCTGCAAGCTAGAGTTCAGCTCCTATATAAAGTAAGATAAATGTTTGTTAGTTAACTACACTATCATAATTTGCTTGTTAGATGAATGTGTATTCAAACAAATTTCATTCTTAAGTAAACCCAGCTCAGCCTCAATAACACACCATTTACAGAGCAATCCATCCAGAATATCTTGCAATTATAGAACACTGAGCTTGCTTGATCTTAAACTATCCTATCTTGGGTCACAGAAAAGACTGAAACACTGAAATTCACCTTGAATATTACTACATTACTAGCCCTTTTTATGACCCGACATTTTAACAGTACAATCTAAATGCTATCAGTAAGTATTAGTGAAAGTGTATCCCTGATCTGCACTTATTCTAGTTCACTAAAGGTCCCATTTGTTTTTATTGAGGTTAATGGATCTGTGAATACAGATCCATTAACCTCAGAATTTTTAAATGTTAAATCAGCAGCTTTAAATAAATGTTAACATGAGGCAGCAATTACTGATACCATAATACCAACTGGAGGGCAAAGTTTGGAGCATGGACTCCTGAGAATATGCTAAACAATCCAAACTCCTTTTTTTTTTAAAAAAAAAGGGGGGGGGGGGGGAAACCACAATAAAACCCACCAATATAAAGCTGAATATTCTCTGTAGCTATGAGCAATAAAAACATATTTCCTTGAACAAGAAACCCCAAACAAAACCAACCAACACACCCAAAACTAAATAAACTGAAAAACAACAACAACAAAAAGAACCATGCATCATTCAACTGGAGGCGTATGTGTCTGATAATTCACTGGGTTTTTTGCTTTGAAGAATTGTCTTAAACACTGCATCTGCAAAGTGATGATTTACACACTCACCGTGTGAGTATTGTATTACTTCCAAAATTAACATGTCACAAGCAGAACTCAGGAAAGAAAGTTTGTTATGCCCCAAATGGTGATTATATAGTGTTTGAATAGCTTGACATTTAGAAATCAGTTTAGTGCAGACCAGCTATTTAATATCTATGGCAACTGCTACACAGAACTGCTCTGAGGGAAGTCAGTAGGAGCTTTATCATTAGTGAGAACAGGGTTGTGCAGCTCAGTTAGCTGTAAGACAGATTGTTGAACAGAGATCCAAGAGCATGCCAGCAGAGATTCCCCCTACCCTCAGTAATAAGAGAGAAGGGAGTTACCACAAAACTGAATTTCTGTTTACTATTATTGCAACAGCTTAAAATGTGCCCTGCTTTTTCAGACAGTTTCCATCCAAACTGTCATGCCTTACAAAAGTGAAAGACAGTGACCTCTTATGTTTAGTCATCCTAATTTTATGGGACCCCTATTCATCAATCCACCACCAATATTAACAGTAGATTGGAAACAAAAAGGTTCTTTTAGATTCCTGCCTGCCTTAAACTCCAATTATAATAATTTAATACTATTTTAATTCCAGTCTATTACACTACTAACAACTTTTCACCTCAGGGATAACAGAACCCTTCGATAGGGTTCTTCTATTCCATTTAAAATAATGCAACCTCAATTTCAACATAAAAATCAACACACAATACCAACAAACACAATATACTTTAAGGAGTCTTTGAGATCTTGCCAAGAGTAAGATGTTAAGGTCATTACTTAATATTCAGTAACAACAACATCTACCACAGTAGATAATATAAAGAACAGAATTTCTAATATCCTTTAAGAGAGATACATTAGCAAGATGAAAAAAATGCTTACCAGGTTAATCTACTTTTAAGAACTGAAAACAGCTCCAAACATAAAAGGGAGTAAAAAGAAATTAGCTGTTAACAAATGGCATCTCCATGCTCTTCTATGTCTAGCACAATCATCCACCTGCCTTCTCCTTAAAAACATACCTTCAGCCAAACTTCACACAAACTCAGATCAGCTGTGCTTGTGTCTGCATCCTGAAAAGGATAACATGAGTCTGTAGTCTTCCAAGAGCTAAAAGCTACAGAGTAATTTCAGGATACATTTTATTTAGATAACACTTTTTCAAAATAAACACTGGAAGTTACTATTCACTCCAACCTGAATTTGTGACCAGTACTGACTCAAAATTATAGCTGATATAAAATCTTCCTAATATGGTCTTTAAACGTTAATTTGAACACCTTTTTAGCATAGACTGAAACTGGAGCATCTCTCAGCTGAAACCACTTATAATCTAACTGTGTACAGACAGGTATATTGGAGTAGTGCCTATATTGAAAGTACACATTATAGCCAGCTGAACATAGTTGATATCAAATCAGTGCCTCCTACACATAATGGAGAGAATAAAGGAAATGACAAAAGTTTTTATGTAGGAAATTACTTCAATCCCCTTCACATCTCCTTCCCAGATTCAGAACAGAGAGAAACATGTCTGTGATAATGAACAAACCAAGTAAATTAAAGCTAATATAAACCCACTTGCTGTTCAACATTATCTGTAATTAAAGTTAAACTGGAATGGGAGCACGTTCCTTCACACAACTCCCACTTGTTTCCCTCCACCCCAATCAACTAAAGCACAAGTGCTGAAGTTGGTCTGTGACTAGGGATCTTCACACTGATAAGTAGAAGACCTAATTATATAAGATGCTGTAAAAGAGGTGCAGTTGCTAACTAGCCCTTTACATGATTAGGAAGAAACTCATCTTACAGAAAGGAAAAAAAGGAGAGATGCTCTGAAGTTACTTTTCACACCATTCAACACTGCTATTACAGAACATGAAATATAACCTACTGCTTGTTATTCAGCACCTACTGTACTTGGTATGATTAGTTGCAGAGTAAAGAGAAATCATCTTCTATGATACTGCTGCAGACCTCCCTTCCTAATCACAAAGGGCATAGGATAGAACACTGTCCTCAACAAAAACAACCTGTTCTCGCAGCAGTTTCACAGTCACTCTGTATACCATTGATATTTTACTCTCTTGAAAGAGTAGATGTCTGAAAAAGCTAACATCTACTCATTGCATGAGGTGATCTTTACACTAGCATTCAGGAGGTATTTATGGCTGTTGAAACATACTAAGTATGTGCTACTTTAGAAGAGGTCTTGAGAAATATACCTGATGGCAGGCATTAAAGGACAGAGATAACATTCCTATACCAATAATCAAGTCAGGAGAGAGTACAAACACTATGCTTTCTAAGGAATTCCCTTGAACCACCTTCAAAAGACAGCACTTAACTTGGCAAAGGGACTTTATAAAGTGGGTTCACCTTTGGAGATGGTGCTTTTCCAGAAAAGATTATAGTATGATTTTCACCATGTATGCCTCGTGAAGGTGCTATTGTGAAGGCCATGTCCATACTGAAAAACGAATACAAACACTGGAAATCAAAGACTACTTATCTATCAGAAAGGAAGAATATGCTGATTATGGTTCTCAAACAATTTGGATTGTGGACTACTGAGTTTGTTAAATTCACAAAGGCACTGAAATGGAAAGAGATTGCAAATCCTTTGACAAAAATCCCAGCAAGAGAATGAAGAACTCATTAGTCATTACAGGTGTAATGATTTGCAGTTCTTAGATTCAAAGCACATGTGTATTGCCTGTGATGGTGCCATCTGTAATGAAAAAAAAAATAAAATAGATTTAGCAGTTAGCTCTTCTGCCACTGGCATAAATATTGCTGGTGCAGTGCGTGTGCCTAGTGTCATGGATTGAGTTGAATCTGCTGCTGATATTCAATACCATGCTGCCATCATGCCAGCTTCAAAATGCTGCTCAAAGCTGAGAGTTTAGTGATATCAACACTTGCATCACTTCACTACAGATTGACTTTTGGTTAAATATGCCACATGCTCTTCATTGCCAAGTTCTGCTGGTTTAGGTTGTGGGTACATTAGGAAAGTCATAGTGCTATCATTCACTGCAGTCATCTCAACAGAGCCTGTAAGAGGCCTATTTTACTATTTCAAAGAAACTGTAGCTACAAACAACTTCCCAAGGTCTGTGACCTGTAACAGAAAAGCCTATGAAATTGAGGCTCTTGAAGGGGCTTCCCCATCTCCAGCAGGTCATTTTCAGGAATGGCCCTTACCCCTCAAAAGCACTCTCGCATTCTTTGATGGTGTGAGAAATAGGTGTAAGCTTACTTGGAAGCACATAGACCCTTTTTATATATACACACATATGTGTCTATGTGTGTGTATACATACATACACACATCTGATTATCAATGTTACGCAGACTACGCATATCTGTGCATATAAATATATAAATATACGCACATACTAGCACACTACACATATGTGTGTATATATATATATATATTCATAATGTTTCCTAGATTTTCTCACTATATATTGAGATTTTTACTTCTACATAATAAAATGAATAGTTGGATATTTATGGATTTAAATTAAGTCAGGCTTTATTACAAAAATCAGTTAGACATGCCAATATATTTAAATAACTACATTAAAAAATGTTTCTCATAACATTGATGATTAGGAAGTAAAAGCATATGAGTCCAGACTTGAATGGAGAAGAAAATACAAAAATTTACCATTTAAGAAAGCAAAGGAAAGAGGCAAGAGCCTTACTGGAAATTTTTGCTGCAACCATTTATGCCCTATCCATATGCACCTAATATTTTCCACTCTGGACATACATCTAATAAAATCATTCAGCTGAGATACCCTAATTCATAGACCCAGGCAGATCTGGTAGATGTGGTGCTCCACTGCACCTTAATAGATAATTGGTAGAAAGGATGTTCTGTGCTTTCTTTCTCTGATAATGTTAAACACATATTGACAGGATGCCTCTCACTGCTGCTCAACGTTTGGCACTTAGGAGAAGTTCAATTAATCAACCTCTCATCTGTCTGTCCACATAAGATACAGCTTTACTTTCCTGTGGCTAGTTGCTAAGCTAGAGTACCTACTCTCTGCAAATCTAAAGCCTGGCCATTCACTCAGGAGAACCTATGCTGCTGTGAAGAGCCAGAGAGAACCTCAGTAGCATTTCACATAAGCTTTTTGTCCTCCCCCACTGGAATTTTTTGTCCACAAAAGCTAGAACAACAATTGTGCCTAATTTACAGGACTTCCTGCACATCTGCACTCAGTTAACTCATTGTACTTCATACTGAAAGCATGCAGGTACTGTATTTCCTAATATGAATTAGATTTAGAAATATTTGTGTTTTATATAGGGGTGAAAACAGATTCCTACTTGTAAGTCAATTAAAATGCTCAGAGGTTAACGTGGTTGGGAGCTTAGAAGTGGATACTTCTTCTGGTAGAAATAATGAGTGGATGGCAGACAAAGAATTAATAAATTATCTTAATCTTTGTTTACCAATATACAATCCTTGCAGATGGTTTTGAACAGAAAGGGGGTTTAGTAGCATAATTCAAGCATACACAAAGTGATTATCAGCTAAAAATTTAATCAGCAGTTTCTTGGACAATTCCTTGCATGTCTTTGTTCCTGCAGGGAGAAGAATATTCTTTGAACAGCTTCATTTGTGTTGGTCTCTGTATACTTTGACTCAGAGCTCCAAAAGATAACCAAAACTAAAACTAAAATTCTTCAGCCACATTCAAGTTAATTTTAAATTGTCTCCCATGCACTCTGTTACAGTTTGAAGGAAGAACTTTATCCTAGATCCTGACTGCAAAGACTGAAAATAAATTACCATTGGATGTAAAAGGAAGATTATAATAAGGTGTATATAATTCATTGAATTGCTGATGGGAATATACAGCAGAGGCATAAACAGTTCTTTCTCTTTCTTCTTCTGTCACTTCTGCTTGCAACTTTCCTCTCTCTCTTTTCGTGGCCTTGCCAGGATATCTGTTTTGACTACTGTGTGAGGTAATGGGAAGGAGGGAGGGAGTGGGGGAGGAGGGGAACTGGTCCCCTGGATCTGTCCAGGGGGGTTTTGAGGAGTTTCTGTGTTGTTCATAAATTGCAATGTAGTAGATATATTGTATGTTTTGTACATATTCATTGCATTTCATGTTTCTAGATTCTAATTTGCTTGCAAATATAGCTTCATTTGCTTCCATCCCAAACTGAGCTAGTCTGGCAGCAATTTTATTTTGGGGGGTAATTCTCTCAAATTACTTGGGGGTAATTTTAACCCACCACACACTCTTTTGCTTGACAAAGAAGAAGCAGAAGAGGTTTCCTAGATTTGAATTTAATTTAGCTGACTCACATGGCAGGTCTCCTTAAAGTACCATGATAAATATGGTTCTTCATTTCTACTTAAGAAATTGACTCAATAAAGTCATCTTAGCAATGTAGCTCTGTATGAAACACAATCCTGAAAACTTGAGTAAAATTACTTCCCAAAATCTCAGAAATAAGAGAAGAAATAGAAGAAATCCAATATTTTATTATTAATGAAAATAATACAGTGCTGTTGTAATGCTTGAATTAAAGCACTTATAATGTTTCAGAATGTGTTGGCTTCAACAGAAGCCACCAGAGTTTTCAAGGCTGAGAGTTATTTGACCCTTGGTCAAATTAGAAATGTGATTTCAGGAGCTATAGTGAGTACAGGTTATCAGACTATCTAGAATTTTCTTGAAAACAGATGCTAGAGAGCTTCTTTTAGAAGTGTGTAGCTAAAATAAACCAGGCAGCCTTAACCCAAAGGCATCAAAAACCACAAAGAGGAGAATGCTACTGAGCATATTACCAAATACAGCAAGAAATATTTAAAAAGCAGAAAGACATTAATATCAACAAATTTTTTACAGTAATACCCAGTTCAGGACATCACTAAAGATACAGTAAAAAAAAATATTATTTTTTCATACACTGCAAATAAACAAGCCAAGGATATAAAAGACAGAAAACTCCACTCTGTATTTTGAAATTTAAGTTGCTAGATAAATATCACAAAGTTCACACCAAAACATAGTAAGAGAGGTCAAAATATACCTCAACCTTCACCATAACTTAAAATGTATTCTCACAGCATTTAGGTTATAAGTACATGTCATTTCCCTTCTGAATACCTGTACCAGGACCAGACCACTGCTGCTGGTTATGATTAAAGAAATTAAATAGAAGCCAGTGAAATTCTTGAAACCTAACACATTTACCATCTCTCTTGTGATAAAGAAAGAAAATGGTATCATTTAATCTTGACTGCAGACTTTGCTACTCAAAAATGTTCTCATTTCACCAAAGTACTTATTGCTTGAATTAATTTTGTCATTATGCCTTAACAACTTCTGTTCATTTAACAACAGGAAATCATTCTAACATGTTTGGATCTTAGTTATCAAGGAGAGTACTACATACCATGGACATAAATTTACCATGAAAAATATTTTATGGAGCAAGACAATCTTAAAAACAACGAAAGTTTTATCAGCATTACCTCTTCTCATAGAACAATTCCACTCTCTTCTACGGACACATGCAGCTTTTTCATTGCCTCTAGCCATTGAAATGAGTTGATTCTTTCACAAATCAGGATCACTAAATTACTAGCTCATGTCCCCAGTACTTCTATCATCAAGTTGAAAGACACAACCTTCACCTTTTCAGATACAGTTGTACAGACTAAGATTACATTCATTTACATTTCACTTGCATTTAATGCAAGCTAAAAAAAAAAAAATAAAAAAATTGCGGAACACGTTGAAATCCTTGTTAAGCATCCAGCATATTTGCTTAAAGGCACCTGAAGCACAGGCAGTAATTGGAGAATGTAGCAAACACTGTAGTCACAGACCCACCATTCCCATACATCCCTTTTCTTGTTCAGATAACCTCTTGTAACAGATGAGGACACGATGCCTCCTGTGAAAGGCTCTCTTTTCATAAGCACGGAGACCTAATTCCACTCAAGTTCTATTAAGACAGCCAGGATGCAGTATCAGTTACTACAACAAAAGTAACTGTGCAAAGATTTCACAGTAGCACTTGCTTAACCACCAGAAGCTAATCGTTGTAACTCTGTATCATGCTTACTTCTGATGTTTGCAACGTAAGTAATGTAGTTTCATAATCCATATATGGCATAAATCAGTACAGACTGTTAAACCACGGATAGGGTGAAAAGAACCAAATGGCATACTAAACCATAGGCTTCAAAGCTGCTTTTCTTCTCAGAAAGACACTGTTTAGGTTGAAATGGAAGAAAACATGTAACACTAGTTCTACGGGGAAGTGAAGAGCATCTTGAAGGGATGTAGTCTGCTCAGTGTGTGAAGTAATTTTTATTTGCTAATCCTCTTGGTACAGCAGAAACTAAAAGATCATTGCCTAATTCTTTTTCCCCTGAAGCAAGAGGTTCTTCTAAATACTATTTGGTCCTGCTCTAGGGCTTACAGAGAGTGCAGGGGGTAGTGGTGAGGAAAGCTTGCAATAGAAAAGAAATGCCAAATTGCTGCCACTTACTTGTTTTCAATTTCCCATTTACTTACAAAAGTAGTAATATTGGCATTAATATCAAGTTAACTACAAAATTGCAATGACTATCCATTAAGAGTGTATTTGTAACTGCAGTATTTCCCTTCAGCCTATATTTTAGCACTAACATATGAATTAAGGTGTACATATTTGTTTGCTTTGTTTCCAAATAAGACTATATTAGCTTAATTGATTATCTGCATGTGTATGCTTGGCAGGTTAATTTGTTATGAGCTCCTTTGGGGTGATACATTTGAGGCCCTGTTTAGTGATTTGCACAACTACCTAGAATGAAAGCTATCAAAAATTACATTTTTCAGTTTAAGAAAAAGATAAGATAATATTGATACAAATTAGGCTAATAATCCCAAATGGTGCTTTGCAGCTTGGCCACTGCTGGAGCTCAGGGAATACTGAATCTCCCAAGACTGCCACCTTCTAATTTCAATACCCTAGCGTGTTCTCAGGGAGGTTGACGATGAAGCAGAGGAAAAAGGATTTCTACTAGTTAATTAGAATCCTACCAGTTGCATGACAATAAGACCCCCTAATCCTTGAGATCATATAACTTCAAACATTGACTAAGAGTAATTGAGTTATTGGAAAATGACTTTTACTTGCTCAGCTTTATTAATAGATCTAAGCATATTTCAGTTTTAAAAGTCACCGTCCAAAACTAGTATCAAGACAACTCAGCTGCAGAATCCAACTCCAGTGAGGAAATGTATTAGATGGATCATGATAGGAAAAATGTATCATTAGATTAATTAGGCAATTATCAGAATTCACAGCTGCTCTCTTTGACAACTGAATTAATGAGGGATACTTTCTATACACTTTCTACAAATAGAAGTTTATAGAACACTCATTTCTTTGATGTTTTTCATGAAAGCTAAAAAAAGGGGGACCATACACTCAAACTAAGCTGCTATTCAAGAAGTATGATCAAAAGACAGTTCTTATATCAATGCTTCTCTAACTAATATACTGCATTCAATAAAGAATTGAGAATGCTTATGTGTCCCTTTACTTCAATAACATCTCTTTTTTAAAAAAGATTTATTGAAGACAGGATTGGGCCCAATCTCATTTCTATATCCAGTATATTTTTCAAGTGACTGAATTCAACAAAACAGGACTTTTTACAGTAGCTTATTAAAAAAATATCTAAAATATAGTAATGAAATGTGAGAACCTGATCCTCACAGCCAGGTCATCACCTGTTCAGTCGTCCTATTCATCCATACCAGTTAAGAGATAAAAATCTTCTCCCTGTAGCACGCAGTTGCTTATGAAATCATACTTCTTGAAGTTCAAAGTAAAGCAAAGAATAGAAGTAGATCTGTTGCAAAGCATTAAACTGGTTGTGCATCAGCATGCTATTTTCATCCATCAGCCACTGCTACAGAAGATGTTTGAATGGGAGTATAAATGACCGTGGTCCAAGGAAAATTCATACTAGAGGGTGTGACATGTGCAAAACATAGAATCTTCAAAGGGTTAAAATCAAGACAGTAGATACAAGGTCAAAGCATTTTTCTGCAGAAAACTGTTAATTTAGTCCTGAAACAAAGATGCAACAAAAATGCAACAAAAGCTATGTTCTGAAGGTTTTGGCAATACATCTTTGTTTATAGATCCTTATGTAAAATCCTCATTGGGACGTCTGCTGAAATACTTGACTTTACCTGAAATAGTTTTGGTAAAGTTTTATTCATGTTTCAATTGGAGTTTTTTGTTCCAAATCAAGACAATTTCCTTTAATTTTTCTCCGTGCACTGAACTGTTAAAAACCCCAATTATTTTGCAATCAGTAAAGACATCCCAGAAAAATAGCCAAAGACAACCCCCCCAACTCATTACTAGAAGTTGTTTTCATCTTAGTCTTGAAATGAACACCCAAAACCAACTACAAATACTTATCTTTTAGTTTTCATCAAGTGAGATTTGCATAAGGGTAACAATGTTCCCCACTAGTGCCCAGGGAATAAAACAAACACCTGGAAATAAATATCTTAGCCAGTTTTAATGTATTAATGACAGATGAACACAAGACTGAAACAGATGTAATGGGGAAAGTTGGGTTGACTACTGGCTACTACAAGGAAACTGAAATACGGTACAATGAGAAGTCATTGCCTTGGGAGATCTCAAAAGCTATTTGTTAATTTCTTTTACAGAGCTCTGCTGCTAGGCAAAGCCTTCGCAAGCTCTCAGCTTTAGTCAGCATTTTACATAATCTCCTTACTTAAAGCTACACAAGCCTCTCTTAGCAAATTCTGAAAGCTTCTTTTAGATCTTGTACAAACAGCACCACCCTCCCAAATTTACAGATTTCTTCTCTGGGAGGAATTATCCAACTTTCTTGGCCAAATCCCTAATGAATTTTGTGGATATACATGAAGGATAAATGCAGCACATAAAGGACAAAGCAAATTTGCTTTTCCAGTCAGTAAGCAAGATTGCTCAAATACCATTAACAGAAAGGGTGAGGGGAGGCTGTTTTCAGATATGCTGAGCTTCTAAAGCAAAGGCTTCGCGGGACAGTTTGCATATCATTTGATAACACCAACAGAAAATAGAGCAATACCATACTAACATGTATGTTATCCAGTTTGATTGAATGTGCCTTCTGAATGCGAATGCAATACTCAAAAAACATCACTCAAAACCAGACGAAAGAGATCCCCCAAAACAATAAACCCCTTTCTAGGGAGTAGAATTTGTAATACTTCTAGCAAAACTTAAGCATTAACTGTCATTCTTTAAATTACCGTAAATATTTAATTATTTACAGATTTGACACTTTAGACAGAAGAATTTTCTTCACAAGACAGATCTCATATTCCTCTTGTATTTAATTTAATCCTTAGCTTTGGTGTTGATAACACAGAAACAACTATATGCTGCAGTATTTACTGCTGCATTATTGCTTGTTAAAGACAATAAAGAATTCCCATGATTAGTTTAAAGTACCCCTCTTAGCAGGCATAAAGACACCTGGTTTACCCAACCTTATGAAAAGGTTGTAGTGAGATGGGGGCCAGCCTCTTCTCCCTGTGTGATAAGATGAGAGGAAATCCAAAACAATTCTGTGATTCTGTGAAATGGCCTCAAGTTGCACTGGGGCAGATTTAGATTGGATATAAGGAAAAGGGGCACTGGGCACTGAAACAGGCTGTCCAGGGAAGTGGTGGAGTCACCACCCCAGAGGTGTTTTAAGAGGCATTTGGATGAGGTACCTAGGGACACAATCTAACAGCTGTGTACAGGGAGATGTCAGGCTATGGTTGGACTCAATGATCTTAAGGTCTTTTCCAGCCAGGGAATTCTATGATCCTCCTTCTTCCCTCCCATATCCCCTGCTTCTCCATTATGAAATGGATTCCTCATTCCTAGAAGTGAAAACGCAATGTTAGATAAACCTTTTCTAATGCATATCTAGAGCAAAGCCCCACTTGGAATGAAGAAATTAAACTACTTCTGCACATATTTGAGATCACTGATAAAGACATCAGATCTTCATGCCTGGAATGTTTTTGAGGTTTCCTTGACATGGCTAATATCAGTCTTAATCTCTCTTAATTCTCTATCATCACTTGAAAACTAATTTATGTTTTAGAAAAGAATCACTTCAATTGCTTAAGCTTTAGCCTAGCGAAGTAAATTGCACATCCTATGGGAGACTATGAGAGATTAACTCTTCCATCTGTCTAATTTTTGGTAAACTTGAGAAATGGCCTAATCTTTCCACATCCTCTTCCACCTTACATTTCATCCTACATCACACTGGACATCAGTTCTTTACTACTGCTGAAGTTTTCAGGTGGAAATTCTTCATCATTAGCCTCACATTCTCCCTGTCCTTATGAATTACTTTGATACCTTTTCCCCCATGGTCATCATCAGCAAAACGCGATTCTGCCAGTTACAGAATCTATGACTCCCTTGAGAATTTGGTAGCCAGAACATAGCTCTCAGTTGCAACTCTTCTTGGTGATCAATTCTCTCATTGTTTTCTTGTATAGGGATTTTTGATTGTGGAGGTTTTTTTATCTTTATCATTTTAACGGTATAGTCATACCTTTCAAAAAATCAATATTCAATTTAATCCCTTTCATTGCACATCAGGCCACATGATATAAAGAGAATTTTTCTCTTGCACCTGAAACCCCTCTTTTTTAAATCATGTTCATTCTGTAAAGTAATTTTGCTCTAATTCCTTTCTTATCCCTCAACTTTTTCTGTTCATGTTCCTCTTCTTATGGATGGCTTTGATGGGTGTTTTGGGGGGTTGTTTATGTTTGGGTTTTTTGTGGTTGCTGTTGCTTTGTTTTGTTTTGTTGTTGTTGAAAAATTTTATAAAAGATGTGCTAATCATTAACAGCTGATTTCCATTCTTTCTTCTTCAAGAAAAATATCATATTTATCTTAAAATATTAGCCCTCCAGCTACATGTTCAGGGAAAAAAATATTAGCTCAGATTCAAAAGGGTTTTCTGTGACATAACATTAATAATGTCAGAGGAGGTGAAAATTAATATTTTCAAGGAGCACCAATTTGCACATACCAAGCTATTTCTTAGCCACCACTTAACCATAGTGAGACTCCCCTGGTGAGGAATTTTTATTTCTAAAACAATAGTTTCAGATGCATATAGGATTTCACAGTTCAGTGGTTGCTGTCTATTCCAGTCTTATAAGAAAGAATCATCCAGAGTTAAAACATCAGCCCCTGACACTCAGCTGAAGTCATAAATTACTTTTTTTTGGGGGGAAGGTATTGTTTTTTGGTTGGGTTTTTCTTTTGTTTTTGTTTTTTGTTTGTTTGTTTGTTTTTTTAACGTGTGTTATGTGTTTGGTTTGTTTGTTTGAATTCAGATTTTTTTTTAATAGGGTTTGGGTTTTTTGTTTGTTTTATATGTTGTTGGTTTTTTTTAATTAGCATCTTATTTATTGTCATGAAATGTAAACTGCAGAGCTAGACAGAAGCTGAGGAGATTTCTGTTCCATGCAATGCTCTCATAATCCAACCAGTCTATGAGACACATGCACATGGGTCACCTAAACATCCAATACAAAAGCATTCATATAATTAATAACAAAACCCAACAGCTATGAAGCTCAATCACAGAATCACTGATTCTTTCTTCTGTTTCTAAGTGAAGTCCCTGCAAACTTTTTAAAACACTAAGCAAGCACAAGAAGCCATACCCTACTGGAAAGAAAGTGAATATGGAAAATGGTCTGCATAAAAGCATACAAAAGTTAAAAGCTCTGTGGAAGGTGAAGCTCTTGAGCCACAGAAGTCAGCAGGGAAGATTTTAACAAAGATCATTTGTGCATCACTCTAAGTTTCAGCCAAACCTGGACTTACACATAAAGATCAGCAACTCAAAAAGCTGAACTATATAGGAAAGTTACTAATTTACCTTGAATTCACTGCACAAGAGCTAGCAAGAGAAAAGGTGAAGGTGGGATGCTTAACATTAGTCACCACTGGATCAATTAGAAAACCACCAAAGACTGACTTATCTCTTCCTAAGTTAAGTATTACAAGGGTCACTTACTCTATTGTTCGCTCAGAGGAGGAACAATATAGCTTCATGCACTGACAGCACCCTGGGGAAGCAAAACCACAAAAGCACTTGCAGCTGGGTTAAACTCAATAGTTCAAGAAACTAAGGGCAGATATTACAACCTTAAATCTATTGTTACAGTATATGTTAAGCAAGCAAAATAAATACCTAGCACATTTCTACTCAGACAACACTGCCTGAGAAAGGTCATTGCTCCAGAATATGGCTCACTGCCTGCCTGTTTTACTAGTACTTTCTGTAAGAGCATGCTATAAAAGGGATAAATAAATTAGAATTAAAATCAGCAAGAAAACAAAAAGCAACAAAGTACAACAAGAACACAGCAAGACACTTCTATTTGTACCTTTCTATTTTAGAAAACTTCTATTTCTATTTAATGTTATTAACCTCTACTATTCATTTCTGCTGTTTGAAAGATGTTCCAATAAATAACTATATAAGCAACAGGTGTTGCAAGAATGCCTTTAAAAACTATTTCACATACATATCACTCTCCACACCAAATCCTCCCACAACCCTGTAAAGTGTAAAAACTCCTTAAGATGAAGGTTAGTAGAGACTAATTCAAATAATTTCTTTGTCAAGACAGACTTTTAGCACCTTCCACATCCTCAAAAAGCAAAAGTTTAAATTGCAAATCCACACTTTCCCTAAGTGATAGAAAAGCAGAAGGCATTTAGTTGGTGATAAAGATATTAAAAAAATATATTAAAAAAAAAGAACACTATGACTGTCAATATATTTAACAAATTGATTTACTATCCCAGGAAGCAGATGGACTGATATTAGCAAGCTATCAGAATCCTCCATGTTTAAATACCTTTGTTCTGTCAATCTGTCAGCAGTAGATATATTTTCTTTAACACAACTTCATATTGAATCTTAACACTTCTCAATAATGTGTTCAAAAAGGACACAGATTTCTCAATGTATAAATTGCCATTCTACCAGAAGGGACAGACATTCTTCATGGATGTTAAACTGGGTGCCAAACCCTCAGCTGTCCTAACTTGACATGGGGAGCATTCCATGTGGCTTTTACCTGCTTACTTCATTCACTGTAAAGCACGTAAGAATTGTACTCAATAGGTAAGTGTTCACCAACAGCAAGCTTCCAGAAGAAGATAAGAAACAACTCCACAAGATCATTAGGTATTATTAGGCAACTTATTCCAAAGACACCTTGCAATATACTGCATTCCCTACTGTTTCAAGAGGCTAGAGAGGCGAAGTTTAAAAACAAAAAGGCAGCTGGTGGAGAGAAGACCATGAAACAGTACATCAAATTCAAAGAACAAGACTCCCTACTAAGAGCAATTATCCATGAGAAGTATAGTCTCAAATTATGAAAATCTTCCAAATTATAGCAGCATGCCGTCTCCAGCACCACCAAGAAGACAGAAAACAATAAAAGCATCTCACTTGCATTATAGGGAACATTCAGAAAATAACCCTTCACACCACAAAATGCCTTCTTTATCCTAGTATTTGTTGTTTTCTCCGTATCTTGGTGCTCTTGTATTTTAGACTAGAGAAAGAGTGTATTTATAACTATTGTTGCTGTACCAACAATTTAACTATTTGAGTAACCTGATCACATCCTGAAAGCTGCATTTCCCTCAGACTCAGAAAGGACAGTAAAAATGGTTAGATTTACAAAATAAAGCCAGTGACAATGGCAACCATTTCCTACAATTTCAGGAGAGAGTTACCTGTCATGGCATCTTAATTTTTTATTGACAATCTGACAAGTTCCCTTTTGCCATACATGATTTTTCTGATGTGCAGAAAACAGTAAAAAAATAAATCTTGTAAAGGTGTTGGTAGAGGAAAATCTACCTGGTCAGCAATAACTTGTAAACAAGCACTTGGACAAGTTGTCCTAAAGCTCCACTGAATGTGGTTTCACTTAGTGATACCTAAGCTTCTACAGAAAAACTGAAAATAAAACTTATTTTTTTCATAGAAGTCAGAATCATGAAGTTAAGATTACTTCCTGATTAAATACCATTAGATCTCATTGCTACTTTAAAAGTTACTTCTTTTATTCTAAAGGAGCAAAGCACAGGAAGAATAACAAGAAACAAGCACAAACTGTATTGCTCAGTATTTTCCCCATGAAAACACATATTAGAGTTACTTCATGCTTGACACAGACATTAACTTGTATCCTCTTCAGCAGCAATATCACTGTATTATTATTTAGAATGACTAAGCTATTTTTCAAGATCTCAGAGATGAACAAGTCACTGTATATGCATTGTATTGCCTGTATACTATCAGTATACATACACTACAATATGCACATGCATACATGTATGGATATCCCCTTAAGGTCTGTAATATGCACAATACAGAAGAATATTTCAACTGTGACTTCCCTCGTGGAAGGTGTAAACTTTGTATACCACACAACAATGTATGAATTTAAAAACATAGTATTTTCCCACTTGTTCAGAAATTGACTGGTTTGTAGCACAGGGTTAACTTTAAATCAGTTCTCCTTATAACAAGCACACCTGTGATAGACTGCAAAAAAGTGCCTACAGAAGTAGTATTTTTTTATTTCTTCTACATCATATGACATGATCTCATCATATGACATGATATATTCTCCTTGTAAAAATGCAATCCCTTCAATGACTTATCTTGCTAGGTAAGACATTTTACTCTTTTTTTCCCTGCTACCTAATTCTGCTTTCACAAATTGTGGAAAATAAACGTGTTCTTCCACTAAATGCATGCAAAATACACCAAGTGCCGTGTGCCACTTACTGCAGTGAAAATGCAGAATTTGTTCTCAATAGTTTTATAAATTTGATGTAAGAGGACACAGTCTCAAGCTGCGCCAGGGGAGGTTTAGGCTGGAGGTGAGGAGAAAGTTCTTCACAGAGAGAGTGGTTGGCCATTGGAATGGGCTGCCCAGGGAGGTGGTGGAGTCACCATCCCTGGAGGTGTTCAAGAGGGGATTGGACGTGGCACTTGGTGCCATGGTTTAGATAGGCATGAGGTTTAGGGTGACAGGTTGGACTCGATGATCTTTGAGGTCTCTTCCAGCCTTCTTGATTCTATGATTCTATGATCTTAGAAAAAAATCTACAGAAAGGTAACAGAACTAAGGGGAGGGAGATATAAGCAGCAAGAACATAACTACAAGTACTGTTAGCTGTGAATTTAGCAATACTTCCTTTTGAGTAGAGACTGAGCTGGAATCAAACTCGTCTCTACACTTACAGTCAAAGTCAATATAGATAAGTACAACAGAAAAAAAACAGCCCTGACAAACTAAGCTGCTTTTGCTAGGAAACAAAATTGGAAGTAACTGGCGATGAAACAGCACAAAAAAATAACAGCAAACCTGGATGGAATGTGTTAAACAAGTCAGAAAAATATCCAGGTAAAATATAACACTGGCAAATACAAAATATCAAGCACAAGAAGGACAGGAGATTTGACTGAAATATCCAAAATCATGAACAGAGTGTTAACTTCTGCCACGCAACACAGATAATTGGGCAAAGTATGAAAAAAAGGAGTTAAAGCAGAAAAAAAGGGAAAAAAAAAAAAAAAGAAGATGGAGCAGGTGAGAGCTCTCACTTCTCCCTAAACTGTGTGTGCATCCAATGGCCTTGCAGGGATGATTATGTAGAATAGAATGCTGAAGCCATTACAGTGAGCCCATTATTATCTCATGGGAAGGGAGAATGGACAGAGGATTACAACAAGTTCGATGGTCTTAAAAGATTCAGGAGAAATAGCCACTATTTAATGACATAAAACAGCTATATAAATATTCATAGAAAAGGTCTGTTACATTAGAAGTTGAATAGCCATAAAGATTATACATATTCCTGCTCTGCCCAGGAGATGCTGATTCAACCTTACATATGTAGTATATCAGAAGTAGAGATTTTGTCACCTGACAAAGCTGGGAATCGGTAGTTATCAGTAGTAACTAATAAGAGGTCCAAATTACATTTCAACTCCAGTTCTTAAACAGACCCATAAAAGAGAACACAGGTGTGCAACAAAGCAGCCCATTCAAGCTAGCCACAATAGGTTGTGAGCTCCATTTTGACAGCTCCATGACTTTAGTGTAAAGACGAGCTATAGAGGAAAATTGTCATTAGCACAAACCCAACTGTGGCTGTTCACATTGGAAACAGGGTTAGGACAAACATCTGAAATTAGTATGCATGACCATAGTACAGGGCAGTGTTGGTAAAGGAGGTCTATTTTGTGTTCAGTGGAAAGAATATAACTCTACCTACTTTGTTAAGGACTCACAAACTAGAAGAAACAATAAATTCAATAGGTAAACCACAAAATAATGAATTCTACCTTCTCACCTGATTTATAGGTGGGGAATGTGGACCATAGGTGTGACAGCTTGTTTGCAGTGTTCCTGATGAAACATTTTCCTTGAAGAAATATTATAAAAGAAGGGGTAAGGCTAGTCTGCTGGTACAGAAAGGTTACTGTGCCTAACAACATTGCTCACCATTCACCTGTCTACAAGAAATCAGATACTACTGCCAACTTATGTCCCTGTGGTCTGAACCAAGTCATTAAATGTAGAGGTAAATGTAAGTAACAGTAACTTATCTAAGTAGTTAAACAATGCAAAATTTATTCCCATTAGATTCTGAAGTGGGAAGCACTAGTTCCATGGCAAGAAAAGTATGTTCTACTATTTTTCTGTCTGTCCTGGTTGGATATTTTGTTCAGTGAAAGCTCAAAATCTCACAGACTCATCCCACATTTAGAACACTTTTGGATTCTGCATATGCAGTCCACATACCAGCAGTCATTCACCTGGAAGCAGCCAGATCTAATCTCCCCAAATTCCTAGATGCACCTTATCCTGATACTCTTATGACAAATTGGTTGAAATCAAATCACCTGTTGACAAGCTGCTGAGAAGGGATGGAGTACACCAAGAGGCATCCAGAGACACCATTATCTCCCAAGCCTTATTTCCTTTGGAAATAAGTTTCTTCAAGTCATCAGCTACTGTGTCCATCACTGGACACATCAGTCTTGTCAAATCAGGTCTCTAGCAACATCTCCTTCTTGAAAACCTAAGACAGCTAAAACCAAGTCAAAACTAACAACCCAAATTTTACCTAACTGTGAGATTGCAGCAAACTATTAATGCCAGTAAGTGTTTCATCTTCTTAGATTGAGCAGTAAAGAGACCATCAATTCTAAGTCAAGGAGCCATTCTCTCAACATCTGACTTCCATAAGTTTGGAGTAAGTTCAGAGCTTACTAAAAATACACACTCCCCATATGGCATTTCTCCATGATGCATCCTGCCTGGGTAAGAACAAAACTTTCCTTACTGCTGCAGCAAATGTAGTCTTCCATTGAATGAAAAGACTTTGCATTAAATCTTACGAAAATAAAAGTAGAGCATGACAGAAGCAGCGGTATACCTACAAGGTAGTCATTCGCTTTAACTTATGTGGCTATATAAGCTAAAGATTACAGCCCTCAAAAACAATCTCTGAGGCTAATTGGAATGTGAATGGAATACAATATGAACCACTGTATCCTTGTGTAGATTTATTTCCCCCCTATGACAATAGAAATGACGTTTTTAGCTTCTCTTGAATCTAATGACTACACCAGGACATTACAAGCACAAAATAGGCTACTCTTTTTCATAGCCTTATTTACTAAACTTTTGTTTATTCAACTGAATGCAGCTGGGGAATCTGCATTCAGCATGAGATATTTACTGACACTGGTACACAGGATACTCTAGAAGATACTAAGTGCTGAAATAAAGTAACTGTTTTCACTGCTTAAGCATCCCTGGTTCACTCCCCATGTATAGCACATTTCAAAGGCACATGCAGTGCACAAGCAGAAGCTTACAAAATAAAATCTTCAACAGTATTTTCACATACATTGGAGAAACTGATTCTGTTCTCTGTCAGACTAAATCAATATTTATACCATCTAAGAAATCTGACTAACGCTAGCATTTACCGAACAGACAACTGAATTTGAGATACAAATTTCATAAAAGCATCACAAAACAGGCAATAACACCAGGTAAACAAAAGCTATTTCTATTTCCTCTAGGCTTCTGCAATCAAGAAATAGATTTCTAGATGTTGTAGATGTTCTCTGTTCTCTAGGATGTTACTGTTCAAAACTTAATCACTTTTTTTTTCCCTGCTCAGAACATTTACAGACATAAGGCAAATATGTGCAGATACCACAAGCTAGAAAAACACAAAAAAGCAGAAGCTACTATGTAAAGATCTGGATTGACTATTCTAAACAAAGGGCCTCACCATACTGTAGCTTTCATCATTCTTGTAATTCAAGTCCCCGGTATTTAAAGATGCAGTGACATTGTATGTATGGGAAAGTGGACCTCACCGGATGTAGAGAGTCAATCAGGCCTACAGACAGCAAATATTTTTGGATGCTGCCCCACTAATATTTGAGAAATTTTTCAAGAATCTGCTACTGTTGTACAAATCCTTTACCTGGCATGCCTTCTCTCTCCTCTGACTCTGTCTTCTGCGGACACCAAGGCTTTGCGCAATGATATTTCCACTGTTTAACTCCGTATTTTGGTGCATTTTGCACCTAAAAATACAAAATTCTTAGCTGAACAAGCACACCCTTGAAAGACATTCTTGAATAGCCATGTTACCTTCCGTACTCAAGATAGCTGTTGGCATAGCTGTGCCATTAGTCGGTCCAAAAATACTTCCAGTCCGATGCGATGGCCTCCTTCTCACAGAGGAAATGAAAAGATTGCTTCAGAACCGGCCACTTCTTCCTGAGCAGACACGATGCCTTTATTCAGCTCCCCCAGCTGACAGAGAGGCATCCTGTGTAGAGCACCCACATCTCACAGGGAACACAGCCACAATGCAAGCAGCACAACTTTCAACACTTCTGATAGGGCAGAGAACATGATCCCATGTTGACTGCTCTCCGCTCTGGATGCCTGAACTTCCAGGCCTTCCGGGCCTGCTGACAGGCTCCGTAACTCTACTGGCAGCTGGAGACTCCTCTGGAATGAGCTATCTGTGCAATCTTCGAACAACAGTTAAACAAAATTAAGACCTAAAAGCAACCATTTTGAAGTTCAGACTGAATCCCAATGCCTACTTTTAGGTGACAGATTAGATTATCTAGTACTCTATGTACAAAATTCATCCTGGTTTGCCATCCCTTAAAGCACCAAGATGTCGGACAGGACTCCCCAGAGAGGCTCATGTTGTGGTAGATGGCAATTTGCCTCAAGTTTGACAGAAACTTCCTTGGATTTTTTTTTTTCAGTACTCAAAAATTTAAGTCAGTTTATATTGTCAGACATTCTTATGCCTAAAAGCTACAAAAATTTTCCTTTCAAGTGTTGGCTGAGATCCTTCTAAGCAGTATAAGCTTAACATTTGGGAAAAAAAATTACTTAAAATCTTCATTGTACTTTGGAGATTTGCACTGTAAAAGATACAGCAACCTTCTTGTTAAAAACAATTAAATAGGGCTCTAACCAGCCATAGCCAGAAGACCAGATAAATGTGATATTAGTCAGGTCCTGTGGGATGTGAGAGAGGAAAAAGTTCTCAAAACACCGATATAACAGGAAAGGCGGATGTAAATGTTCACTCAGAACACTTCAGTCAATGCCAAATGGGACAAACACTTCACGCCTGTTCATGGTTGCCACTGTTTCATATTCTACTTGGTGAATAAAACGCAACATTTTTTGGTCACTGTCCTATACCACTGTATTGATCTGTCAGTACACAGACCATAAAAAATATTAAATCTCCAAAGATTTAAATTAAATTTACATTCTTTCTGAGAGAACTAAAGTGAGAAATCCAGTATCTAGAATTCAGTATCCAGATAGAGGAGGAGCAATATTTCACTTAAAAGAAAACAAATCCAGAAAGGACATGTCTAACATCATAAGAGGGGATTCCTTCACAGTCAGGACCATGATTACTTGCAGTGTCTGAAACAGGCGGGTTAATGATCACTAAAATTATCACCAGAAGAAGTGGAACGATTTGGGTTTAAGTCTTTTATAATTAAAAGAAATCAGAGACAGATAAAAAGTGCATCACATTACTTGGTCATTTCAGATAGGTTCCTAGATTAGCATTTACTTCTGGTCTCTGCTTCACTATTAAGCACAAGGCTAGAAGCAAATCTTTGTACATCCTTAAAATCTCTCATAAATATTGACCACTGATGAGCTTGCTCCAGTGCTTACTCGTTTACAAAAGACACATTGGCATTGATTTTCAGTTTGGTGGTTCCTTTGAAAGTACAAGGTAGAATCTGCCCCATTTTCTAATTTGTCAGCCTTCACTCTAGACATGCATTTTTTTATTACTTCCTTACAAGCTATCTCTTTCTCTTACATAGCATATGCTTCTACATAGACAATGTACTGACAGCATTTAAATTTTTTGTGTGCACCTCATTACACCCTGCATTCTCTTCTGTGTTCTTATTCCTTATACACACATATATATACAAGCATATCTTAGACTTTTTATGTAGTGAATCAGTAGTACCATCGTTCTTTTCACATGCTTTTTTTAAAAAGCCAATTGATTTACACACTTTCATGATTATTTATACTAGTCTTCTGCACCCTACCAAGAAGCACATATATAGTCTAATCAGACTTGATTACTGTCTGAATCAGGTACTGCACAGTTCATTTATGATTAGATTTTCTGCTGGATATTTCCTCATGTAGTGCCATACTCTACGCTATCATTTTTAAGCCCTTTTAACCTATCACCCCCTTACAGCTAGAGTTCTCATCTGTGGAAATTCCAGCACCTCCTGCTGTGTTGGATGTCATTTCTTCCAGCTCTGTAGCTTTGGTAATAAACCTTCAATACAGTTTACTTAGACTGCCAACCTATGTTATTGTGGGCCAGCACAATGCTGAGACAGAGGCTCAATAAATGGTACAGTTGTGGAATTCATTACAAAGTCAGATGAGCTCTTTGTCATTTAAGTAGACAGGAGAGACTGACATTAAAATACGGTTCATTAAAAGAGGATTGGAGCCTCAGCATTCACTGTACCAAAACATCTGGAGACAGTCTAATTTATACTGGAGTGTCTTAGAAAATACTTTCTCACTAAGCACAGGGGATTTAGCAAGGAAAAGGCTGCTGGTTTTGTATCACTATATACTTGAGGATTTATTTTTACGAATGCTACAGCACCTGCCATCAACTGAGAACCCATGGACCAAGTACCATGGACCATTCATATTAAGAGCTATTATTTCAGAAAATATTACAAACTTTATATTTTGGCAAAGTGTCCAGGAAAATAAGCAATTAAGTTGGTAAGCCCCTGTGTATTCTTTCTTGTACTTGTTTTGCACATTCATCACTTCTGTCTAGATAAGTAAAAAGGCAAAGTCAGGGGAAAAGAGAGGCAGAAGACACATGCAGGAATGCAGATGATAGCTAGACCATGGAAGTATATTTCCCTGTCTTTGTAGTGCAAGCATAAGGAGAAATTTATTCTAAAACTAAGATGTCAGTTTACTTCTGTCTGTTCTGAAAGAATGATGTTATTTATAAAATGTTCTTCGTTCTTGACCTTCATGTTTCATTATTATATGGTACCTTCTTGGATCATTAGGACTACAGACAGATCAGATATAGGAAAAAATGCAAATACTTCAGTAAACAGAGCACAATCAAGCTCAAAGAACCCTTATAGATTGACAATCAAGCATTTAGAGTGTCTTGAAAACAGCTAATGTTTGTTTTCTTACTGATTTTTTTCCCTAAGAAAAAAATCGTTACTATGTCATTAACAAATGCAAAGAAAAAATATGCTAAAGATATGACAATGAAAATCAGCACATCAAGGCAAGAGAAAATACCAGTATCATTCCATGTGTTTCTTTAGCTGCACGTGCAGTGTGATTTGTTAACACAGTGTAACTGTTTGCTTATGTTGGGCATGTGTAACTTCTCAGTCTTGGGATCAGGAAAGGCAGAGGCATGAACACTCCTGTAGGATAGTTAGGACAGTCTGCAATGTCAAGACATTTCAGAAGCCAAAGCAAAGCACTCATAAAACATTACAGAGCAACTAATATGAAGCTACATGCTAGAAACACCAAAATCTTTCATTCCAACCTTGATTTGCACTTATCTATTTATACTTGTTTAAATGATGACACCTTTAAGAACTTCTATTTTAAAATATTTTAATTTCATGCTACACAATTTATTTTAATATAGAACATTATGTAACTAAAGTTTATAATACCAAAAAAAAAAAAATAATGTGGGTTAACTTCATGATCAAGAACAGAGTGTTGGATTTTGGGGTTGTTTTTTAATTTTTTTTTTATTTTTAAAAAGGACTCAAACCTGATTATCTTTCATAATTCACTCTGTCTTCGCTATTAATAATATAATTCAAATGCTTGGGTAATACTAAATACTAATACTTAAAAATTACCAAAATTAGCATACTACCCGACTAGGCAGAATCACACTAAGGACTTCTTAGCAACCTAGACTAGTAATTCCTGATGTGATATTCTCAGTTAGCAATTATTTTAGGGGGGAAAGAAAGATCATCATCATAAAACTTTAACAATAGCTGTTTACATTATTAAAATAAACTAACAGTGTAGTGACAAGAGTCTGTAATTGACATTAGTTCTATTTTCATTTCATAGTCAAATGAAGAGTGGGAATCAGAATGTCTGTTAGCTCATGCACAGATACTGTTCAGGCATAAGGTTAAAAATTTCAAGTCAAAGAACCTGCATGTGGTGTGAGAGTAGAAGACCCTAAGGAAATATAATGCACAACTAAACTACGCATTACATTATTTTAACCTTGAAATTTCAGTGGTAAGCTTTTATATTTAGGAAATGATGGAGCACAGACAAATTCACTGTGCTAATTACTTCACAGTTCAAAGGTAAACCTTACACTTTTTACAACAGTATCAGCTGTTGTCAAGATGAAAAACATATGTGAAAGCAAACAACATAATGCAATTAGTTAATTTTGGTAGATTTGCACAAGTGTTACCAAAGCAGAGTTTGTTCCAAGTACATCACAAAATTATAATGAAAAAAAATGTCAGCAAATGCCTGAATGTGCAAATATATTACCTTTTATTTTTGATACCTCTTATTTCTAGATGACTGAACAAAGGAAGAAGACAAATTGTTCAATACTGCTTCTTGAAGTGTTGGACAGAATGACTCCCTATTGATTTTCTGGCTGCTGTTCTGCTGAGGGTACAATTGAAAGACACGCCAAGTACTTTACACTTTTCTAAGGTAGGTAAACATTTAGACAGTGACACACAGAACAAGGCCTTGGAGGTAAAGCAGCTGAATTAAATCAGTCACCTTAACACTACTTGACAATAAAGTATTTAATTCAAATTTGAACCATATGTGCACCGGGTAGGAATGTGGTTCATTATCAGTAGTGTTAGGGGCTTTGAACTATTGAAGTGAATTCCCTGCTATGTGAAGAAGGGCCAAACAGTTTCAGATCCATGGATGATAATTTTTATATTGACACTTTCAAAGAAAAAAAGGATCCCAGAAAGTGTAAATAGGCTTATAAGGTAAGAAGGCAAGTATTTCCCTATTTTACTTAAAGAGAACTAAGCAAAACAGGAAAAATGATGACTCATCGAGCCCACGGTAGCTCAATGCTTCTCTGCTAGCTTTATCTAACTTCACAATTGCCAGCAGTGTAATCACAGCAGCATAACTTGCAGTTTAGGTATGCTATACCAGTATACACTCAATGTTCTGGGCAGCTTTATAGTGCAAACTATGTTGTGGGCTATTAAATGTGTATGATCAGGTTTCATCTATCTCGAAAAACAGTGCAGACCTGTCCTACCACTTCTAGTTCTGCTATTAATTACATTTTTGCAATTAATAGTAGAAATGAAACTGAACTTCAAACTGACAAATTCTTGCCCCATGCCTTGATCTTTTCTGAAAGTCCTGTTGTAAGCACAATTCCTTCTAAACAGCAGTGGCACTGATAATACATGAACCAAGCATTTTAAATACCAAAACCATTAAAAACTGTGTTTTAGTTAAAATGCCTTTTTCAGTGATACTTATGGCATAATCCTTCAAGCACAGATTTACTTTTTTGGAATTTACACGTGTGACTTCACAGCTGTTGCTCTCAAATGCAGTCAATATTTGTATATTACTTTAATGAGTTGCTAGTAACCCAGACTCCTAAAGCACAGCTGTGCTTTTGGAATCAAACGTGCATTTGCCACATATTCCAGTCACCAGAACTACATTTTTCTCCACCTCTTTTTCTTTACATTTCTGGCACTTCAAGTTAGGACTTGAGGGTTTTTTACTTTTCTTCCTCCAGGATATTCAAAGGAGTCCTGTATGAAGAGATGGTGTTTGGTGGCTCTACTGAGCAGCTGGGATACTTTGATACCTACTGGAGCCCAGCTGTGAATGTGGCTTGAAAGGATAAGTCAAAGCCCAGCAGACTATGATTTTTCAGATTTATGTTATTTTTTTTTCCCGGCCTCTTGGAAAACCTGAGGCAAGCTTGTTTATCAGTGCACAGCTCCAGGGACAGAAGCCTTAGCAACACATGTTAATGAGCCTTGACCACTGCTTCACATTCATGAGTTTGAGGACCACCTTACACACACTCTGCTGTTTGGCTGTGTGGGGAAAGACTTCTGTTTAAGCATTGAGAACTAGTCATATAATGCATAGCCATTTGGAAATAGATTTTACATTTAGAAGAAGTTCTGCTTCTTTTCCAGTATTATAAGAAAAATACTTCCCTTTCCTCGTTACACTGTGAGGGCAATCCCAAACTCAGTCGTTAATGAAGCTCAGTAGTACATAGCACAAAGCTTAGAGTATCACATTCAGGTGTGCTCGGCAGGAACAAATTTCAAAAAGAATTAAAGCTGGTTAGAAAATTGGAAGAATGAATTCTCTCACAGTCTTTCTCAAATACACCTGTGTTTACTGTCTAATGCAAACTGTCGGAACACTTTAAAAAGATGAAATGAATATTTTAACAGTCCAGTTAATGGTACCAATAGTTGTCCCAGGACAGAGATACAAATTCACATATATTCCTCAGGTCTTTCCTCACTTTTCCCACCACCACAGCAAACCCACAAACTCCTAGAATGACGGTTACATTTGTCTGTCCCGACTATAGTTCCCAACTATAGATTTGCCTAGCCAAATCCTCCGGCATAGTCGGAGCTGCATCAGAAGGAGCACAACATGAAATACATATAATAGAAATGAGGGCAAGAACACAGAAGTTCTCAGAAAACAAAAACTTAATTGTGAAATTTCAGTGAAATTTCTCTTTTATATCTACATATTCACTTCCAACTTGCATATGTCCTTCTACAGATTTAAGATGTTACATATATTAGGTTTAGGCTTTTTTTAAAATTAAATTTTATTACATAATTCCCAGTTATGTTTCTGTCAAATCCAGGGTTCAACATCATGTCTTTCAATTAATTCTGTTCCATCAAAGAATAAAAATATTCCACTGGTTAGATACACACAGCAACAATGAGAACAAAACTATTAGCAAAACTAATCCTAACTTGTTCTAAACACTTTGGACAGTTAAAAAAGCTCTCTTGGACTACCAACAAAACTGCTTGCAAAGAATATTGGCTCTTCTTTGCTGGTTTCATGTAGAAGAAACAGGTTCTGGGAAAACCAAATCAAATCAATACTGATTAATACTAGGAAGGGAATCCAAACACGTACTTAGTTTTCTGGAAAGGCATTTCAAATTTTTTGTGGCAATAGAAAAATACATGAAATTTGTAATGTGGGTTCCTACTTCTTTGATCTGCATAGAGAAACATGCATCATGTTTCAACATACCAAAAAGTAGAAGCTGGGGAAAGGACAAAATGGTCTTTCAAAGGATTAAATAAAAGCCTATACAAAAAGCTAGATACATTGTTTAAAATAAGCTGCCTTCCTGGCTAAATCCGGGCAAATCTTGAATGCATAGCACTTTGAGTGCTTGCTCCTGACCAGATCTCCAGCAAACAAAACTCAAGCTAAATGAACTGGAATCATCCTAGTTGTCAATGCCTGATCCTCATATAATAACAACATATTTAAAACAACCCACCAAACCTCAGCCAATTTACCACAGTCATGACCTGTGGCCTTTACTTGGCTGGAACTAAGCTACTGCAATCAGCACAGCCCCATGTAAGTATGCTTTTAGAAAGAAATGAATATAAAAATCAATCTTGAATGTGGCATCACAGCATCTTAGTGACGGTGAGGAGTAATTTATTTTTCAGTAGTTTCATTTAATTCCATTGACCCATATGGCAGATACTGATCCACACCCAGCATCTTTTCTACCTCTCTTTCCAAGCAGTGCTGCTACTGTCTCATGTTGGTGGGGGAGGGTGAAAGGGAAATAAGAAAGATTATTGGTAAAAGCATGTAACACACATCATACAAGTGCTCTTTCAAAGCACTCTTTCACAACACGTCTGCTGTAAGTTAATGCACAGCTCTAAGGTCAGTACTTTTTATTATCAGTGAGTTAATTCACTAATTTTCATGCAACATTTTACTCTCCACATGTTTCAGCACGTCCGTATCAGGTTCTTCCCTTTAGTCAGAAGTACCGTGCACCACTAGATGTCACTGCAAACAGAACATTGCGAATCGCACCTTCCTGATGCTGAATTTAGGGAGCATTCTGCTTTACTACTTTTTTTTTTTTTTTTTTTTTTTTTTTTTTTTAATTAAAACTGAAGAAAAGGCATTGTCGAATCATATTGACTTGCTCATTCAGCCGAGAATGAGTAACTTCCAAATTTCAAATACATACTGAATCCCCAGCACCCGGACCTAAAGAGGTGGATGAGTAAAAACATTTGACAATACAAGAGTTGAAGGACAGGGATGATCACGAAAACTACCACTATCTTATTTATTACCCAATAACGTCATGTATAGCCAGTCAGTTTATTAGTATGTCTTAAGAAAGCATTGTAAGTATCTGTCTTGTTAGAGAGCAGGAGAACCAGGCAGATTAATGCACATATGCTACAACATTAATTAGAGAATCAGAATTTGCAGAAGACTGATAATTTGATAGTGACAATTGTAGCTGCAATTAATTCAGTCTTTTATGGAAATCTTCTGACTAGACAAAATGAAGAGAAACCACAGGGATGCCAGGATCCAGCTTGAGGTGAAAAGAAGGCAGGAATTATTTTCAGTGTAGACAAAATTCCTCGCTACAAAGCAGAATTTGCACTATGATTTTGCAATTATATTCCATTGTCTGCATTGGCTTCTGATGGAGGAAAAGAAAAATCAGGGCACATGAAAAACCCCTTGTTTTTAACATAGACAAACAAAGGTTCCAATCAGTAATATAAGCAATCAACAGTTAAAATGTCCTTAATAATAGGCTAGTGGCAACAGAATAATGGTAGGAGAAAATAGCTATTCAAATTACCCTGCTCAACTGACATTTAATAAATTCATATTTAAAAAATGACATTTAGAGAACTAGATGATAATGCAAATGAGGTCTATATTTATGAAGAGGTGAAAAAAACAGCTTCTCATCTCCAGTATAGGAATATCCTACATTTTGGTACCTGGCAGACAATATTAAAACTTGCTGCTGGATAGTGATCTGGTGTCGTACTGCAATTATATACTACTCTGAGGTAAATGCCATGGATTTTCCATTTGCCCATACTGCTACTGCAGAAATAACTTCTAGCATTGGCTCAGCCTTGTTTATCCACATCACCCTCATAACAGGAGCTATGGTTTTTCAAATATAAAATGGTCCAAGAGGCCAAAATCAGCTGCTGTAGTCTGTGCACTAGGATACTGTGCTGTGCCAAACAGGAGTTTGGCTACTAACTTTGCTATGAGACATTAGGTATCAGGATGCAACACTTCTATCCAGCCTAACATTTCCACTGCAACACAGATATTACAATTCTTTAAAAGCATTTTCATTGCCTGGAACTGTCATGTGAGATTTAGCTAGGGCTTTTTTGCTCCCTTTTCCTCTGTTGCAATAACATATGAGGAGCATTTTCAGCAACAAAGCAAAACTTCCTTTGGTTAGCATTCAAAATGTACCACAATAGTGGTACTGCCCTTGATTGACTCATCTGTCTTAAAGCAAGGAATCCAAAGGAATTCCCTTGATCCAGGTCACACTTTTGTCTCCCACTATATTTTCCCAAGGAGTATTTCTTTTTTTGGAAAAAAAAAAAATCTTCATTTGCATTTCATTATTACTAACAATGTTTCTTTACTTCTAGCACTTTAGTGCCAAATGAGGCGGTTTGTGGGATCTAGCAACAGAGTCCAATACTCTAAGTATTACATACTTGAATCTCAGATTTAATAATAATGTCTCTCAAAACATCCATTAAAATTTGCCCTGGTTTGTACAAGGAGCTGACTTTGCAGACATAAACCATTAGATCATTTATGTATAATTGATCTTTGATGGAGTAGAAGACAGAGATATCAGTTTTCTCTTGCTGCTTTAGAAGTTAAAGTCTGTACCACATTAGAGAACCATGATACACCACAGAAGGTTTAAACTCTTCTGCTGTTATATGACACAAAGATTAGGAAAGAAAGAATTGAAACTCTATTTATAACATCAGACATTTCAGAGCAGCCTCAATTCTGTTCCCTTGTTTATGTATTTTATTATGTGCTTTTACTTACATACTTCTCAAAATTGACCTATAGAGGCACCATCCTAATCTTAGGCTGATGACTGCTATAGGAGCACCAGCCTAAGCTTTAAAACATTGTCTTCCCGTAGCACACTTGAAATGACATCCTCGAATGGAAAAGCCAGTTCCAGGTGGCCAGAATCAAGTGGTAATTAGAGCTTCAAAGTGTATGTTCAAGTCTCAGATAAACAAAACACCGATACATAAATTGAAACAAGGTAATCAATACAGCTGCTGGAATATTTGTGGAATTCATTTCAATATCTAGATAAAATTCCTTGACAAAAACATCTCAAAATGAAATACTATCAATCATTTAAATCAGCTTGAGAAGCTTTCAGACTCATGACTACAGCTAATTAAGTTGGAACTTCAGACATACCATTTAATTGCACAAACGAACCCCATTCCATGTGTTGGAGTTTAGCTTTGTCATTTGGTATTTCAGCTTATTAATAAAGCACTATTTAATTAACTTTAAAATCTTGAAATATGGTCCATAAAAGTCTAGAAATCACTTTAAAAACCTAGCACTGGAGACAGAAGACAAGAAGAATACAATCTCTGCACAAAGAATTAATGTTGCAGTGTATTTATTAAGTAATCTTTCTTAACTTGATAATTATCTTCTGTCTCTGCTCACCATCCCTTCTCAGCATATCAGAGGTAGACTCTCCGAAAAGCTGATGTTTTGCCTGTTCCAGTTCAGGGTGAAAGAGCCATTTCAGTCTCTTTGGGATCATTCACTCCTTGATTCAATGTTATAGTCATTCAAATCACATTAATATTCACTTAAGAAAAATGCATTTTGTCAGTATCTACAACTGGGAAAGAAGGGGCAAAGAATCTATTTAACTTGAGAGTTGAAAGAAGGGGCAAATCACACAGCTCAGAGCAGAATATTTTATCTCCAGATCAATGACATGGATCTAAACTGTATCAAAACAAAAACTGTCTTTTTACTGTGCTGAATTATAACACTGCAGAATATGAGCAAGAGTTGTTCACTAAGTACTCCTCCAGATACTTAGAGATACTGAAGAGAGCTTTCCAACCATATGAATTTGTAAATGGAATCATTAATTAAGTTATTCAATACTTAGTGGTAGACTTTACCATGGACCTTTTTGTTGAAGTTAGTCTCAAGAAGCCACCTCATTGTTTTTCCTCTGCCAATATCTTTTGCCTTAGAACATCCACAAAAAGCTTACAAGGGCTTGCAGCTTTACCATTAGACTTTTAGGGGTAAATTTCTCTGTTGACTACCAACACAGATATGCTCACCTACCTGTGAAGTGACACCATTTGTAGCAGTATCACCAAGTATTCTGCCTCTTACTATAGAATTTCAACTGTCTGCCACTTTTGCAAATACTCGTTCGCTTTCAGACAAGTTTGTGAAACAACAAACTACTGGAAAGACACACCGTAGTGCTCAGTATCCTAGTGACTTGGAACAAAACTGATGTGCTTTGATTTGGTCATTACTTTTCAGGAATTAACTCCTATGTTTGTGCACAGCCAGTTTTGTAACTTCACAGAATCACAGAATGCTAGGGGCTGGAAGGGACCTCAAAAGATCATCTAGTCCAACCTTCCTGCCAGAGCAGGATCACCTAGAGCAGATCACACAGGAATGCATCCAGACGGCTCTTGAATATCTCCAGAGAGGGAGATTCCACAAACCCCCTGGGCAGCCTGTTCCAGTGTTCAGTCACCCTCACAGCAAAAATTTTTTTCCTCCTGTTTACATGGAACTTCCAATGTCTCAACCTCCACCACTGCCCCTTGTCCTGTCATTGGGCATCACCGAGAAGAGCCTGGCTCCATCCTCTTGGCACTCACCCTTTACATATTTATAAACATTAATGAGGTCACCCCTCAGTCTCCTCCTCTCCAAACTAAAGAGCCCCAGCTTCCTCAGTCTCTCCTCATAAGGAAGATGTTCTACTCCCTTAATCATTTCTGTGGCTCTGCACTGGACTCTTTCAAGCAGTTCCCTGAGGTCCTTCTTAAACTGAGGGGCTCAGAACTGGACACAATATTCCAGAAGTGGCCTCACCAGGGCAGAGCAGAGGGGGAGGAGAACTTCTCTCAACCTACTAACCACAGCCTTTCTAATCCCCCCCAGAATGGCATTGGCCTTCTTGGCCACAAGAACATATTGGTGGCTCATGGTCAACCTCCTATCCACTAGGACCCCCAGGTCCTTTTCCCCTTCACTGCTCTCCAGCAGGTCAGTCCCCAACCTATACTGATCCATGGGGTTGTTCTTTCACAGGTGCAAAACTCTATGCTTGCCCTTGTTGAATTTCATTAAATTTCTCCCTGCCCAAGTCTCCAGCCTAAGTCTTACTGAATGGCAGCACAACCTTCTGGTGTGTCAGCCACTCCACCCAGTTTGGTGTCACCAGCAAACTTGATGACAGTGCACTCTGTTGAGTGCAAACAAACCCCAAAATGTGTCAGTGACTCTGTGGCAGTAACAGATTGATAATAACATGACAAGCCACATGCATGAACACATGAATGCAGCCACTTGAATTCTGCTCAGACTTTATCAAGCTGGCTTTAAATGAGGCTTGCCTCTCTACTACCTCAGGTAAGTTGGGATAAACTGGCCAGCAAATCTGGAGACTATCTCATCTGTCCTACCCAGAGTGCAGCCATGTGCTTTAGAGTACACCTGCCCTTCTAGTAAGGAGTAAAGCCATTTGTTATTTAAACTGCCTGCACTAAGAATCTGATGGAGTTTCTTGGAAGTTCATCCTTTCAGTGCAGCAGATCCCAGTGTCTGACTGCAGATTGTTTTTTGAGTAGTGAGTGTTCTGGTTCTGTTTCACTAATGGATTTTAAACTGCTCCCTCCCCCTGACTCAGCCTGCTCTCTTTCCTGTAGTGGATTACCAACCCTGGATAAAAATATTATACATAATTGTTAAACCTTAGATTACAAAATACTGTATAAGACAAACCATAGATATTTATAGCTTGCACAAACTTTGTTTGCTCATCCATGGCAAGCATTTAATAAAGCTAGTTCATCTGGAAAGAAGTTAAATTAAATAATCCAAAATGAATGCAATGCATATTCAGAAAAAGATGGTGTTCAGAACAATAATAAAACTTAGGCCTTAGGAAAAAAAGCACCATAGCCTGTAATTTGTTTCATTCTTCAACCCCTTCATTTCTTCCTACCATAAATGGGAAAAGAAAAATTAAAAAATAAAAATTAAAGGCTAGTGTTTTACCAGGTTGGTACCATTTTTTATTAATAAACAGAAGTTTTATAAGTGCCCCTTCCTATTTATGTGCAAAATAAGATTCCACCTCTTTCTGTCAGGGAATAGGTAGGGTGGTAAATGAAATAACCTTGAATTTTCAGTCAGAGAAGCATAAAAGAAACAGAAATTTAAACAGCGTCATCACTTGGGGTGAAGAGAACAGCACTGAGCAGACATCTCATGCAAGCAACCAGGGCGTTCTGAGCTGAGAAAGTGACACTTTCCTTCAAAGAAGTGGAAGGAAAAAGAGGATCCTCACAACTCAAGAGATACCCCCACATTTTTGCAGCCAGGACTTGGGAATTAAAATGACAGGAGTGATTCCACTCTTGATAGGTGCTCATGAGACTATCAACATACTTACACAGAACCGAAGATATTGAGATATTTATATGAACTAGAGTTTGAAAAACAATGTCAAAGTTATTATGAAGTTTCATAATATTTTTTTTCCACTTTCTCCCAACAACACATCTGCATTGGAACTGCATTTCATCAATATTTCTCTTTGGCTTCATGAAACTGACAATTTATCAAGATAACTCTCACTAATATTTTGTTCAATAGTGCTTGTATTTATCTTCTATTCTGAATTTAAATTAACAGTTATATCTTTTCTACATGCATCCATGGTGGGTAAAAAATAACACCTTATACTTACTGACATACCTGAATTTTAGATCAGCTTGTCTCATTACATCTGTGGTAGATCTGGTGCACTCAATATTCTGACAGGTTTAGCTTCTGCTGATACCTCTCCACCTGACAGTGTTCAAATAGGGGACACACACTCACTTGCAGGTAGCTTGAAATTTATACTGGGATTTATTCCCATTTAGTGTAACACAGAGGACTTTCTGAATAACTTTAGTGTTATGATTCCACATGTGTAATGAAATTAAATTTTAATGACACCCCCAACAAACCTGTCCATGCTTTTGGGTCTAAACGTATCGAGCTGTGTCCCCCACAATGAAAAGCAATTAGAATATGCAACATACACAGACTTTCAGTACTAGTGTAGTAAAATCATCTCTGGGAGAGCCTACATTAAGAATCTATTTTGGGTCAGGAGTTTATCTGTTTTGAGTGCAAATTTCACAATTAAGTCTGGAGTATTATATGAACCAAAGTACAATAAGGGGACAGAGTGCACAAACAGGATACCTTTCAACTGAAAGGAAGATAGAAGATGTGCTCCAGAATTACACATAAATCCTTCCCATTCTGAATATTTCATTCAGGAAACCAGGGTAGAATTTGTAAAGGACATAATTTCTGCACAGCACATATCATTGCAAACACCATGTCAAAGACACCATCATTTTCACTCTGCACATTCATTTATTAGCATTCATGACCTTCCAGTGTGGACTTTGTCACTGAGTACTGTCAAGGCCTGTAAAGATTGGTTGAAGTTTTTTTTTTTAAAGCACCAAAAATAAAGTTCTAATTTGGGTTTACAGATCAGCATTACTTTTATATCCTGGCAGAGTTCCAGTTGCAGAAGCATAGTCGAGTCTTCACATGTGATGCAAGAGTTCCTGAGCAGTCTGCATGTTAGGAAAGCAGTTTCTGGTGTTGTCTTTGTACTACTAGTTATTAAACAAAAAAATTTGTTTTGTTTCCTTCCCTATATTTCAGTTACCTCACATGTGAAAAAAACTCAAACCATATCAGCTACTGGTCATGCAGAGATCATTGTGTGGTACTGGCAAAATGTGCCTGCAACTAGGATGCTGAAGATTTATTTAATATTTTATGAAATAATCCTTGTATCATTGACTTCAAATTGGCCATGAAAAATCATAATTCTAGGCATCTGGATATTGTCAGAGCATACTTTCTAACTTAACTTCACTATTCAGCTCACATAATATACAGTTTAATGATAGTGGAGAAAACAATCTTGAATTGTTGTTCATACAGATAAATAACACTCTTAAAGCTATTAACAGCATTAGTATTTGCTATGCATGCTAACAGATCATCCCCTTTATTTTTAGGGCTGAAGTATAGCCTTTCAGAAGGCTGACCTGTTGGAGAGCAGCACAGGGGAAAGGGACCTGAGGTCCTGGTGGACAGAAGGATGACCATGAGCCAAAATGTGCCCTTGAGGCCAAGAGGGTCAATGGCATCCTAGGGTGTATTAGAAGGGGTGTGGTTGGTAGGTCAAGCTAGGTACTTCTGCAAAAGAGAAGCTCCTCTCTGACTAGAGCAACACTTAGTGGAACAGTATTAGTGACTGCTGCAAAATAACATTAAATGCAATTCATGTAAACATAAACCAAGATCTACTGACCTTAAAAGACTTCTCCAGCCTAAACAGCTCTGTGATCCTCTGACCTCCCTCAGCCAGCAGGTGGGATTCAAGCTGCCCAGGTTCCAGAAGGAACCTTCTAGAAGGAAATGTCCAACAGCTGCTGCTGAGCATGTTAAACACCTAAACATTCCATAAATGCCAATTTAGTGCCAGGTGTAACATTTGCAAAAATATAAATACAAATGCTTTTTGACTTCTCCTCTAGATGACACATCTCTCTTGAGCAGCATGTGTTTGAAGCAGAGGTATAGCAGGCAGATGCCCTGCAGGGACTTAGGGAGCTGACTGAGGAAAGCATGACCATTCTAAATTTTGCTGTAGTTAAAAAAAAAAAAAAAAAAAAAAAAAAAGTAGCATATTTTCTGTCAGTTCTTGCTTTGCTGAGTACAAAATAGAAGAATGGATAAGGGAACATTCATTTCTGAATAGCCATAATTAACCTAGAGCCTGCTGAAATAAATGGGGTGAAACCTTGTATCATCAATGCTGTGCTTTACCCTCTGTTGGACAACAGCATTGCCCCAGCCCAAAACACTGGGGGTGTAAAGCTAAGCTAACTGCTAATAAATATCACAAACCAGGAGCTTCTGAACAACTCTTCTGATGTATGCATATCTTCTTGATAATGCTTTTGATGCATACCTGAACTCAAAAACTTCTAAGGAAAGCTTGGAGCATACTATTATTTTAAATGATATTGTGAAGATATGGAAAGAATAAAAGGTCATAATAACTTATGATTTAACAGATTGTGGGTGGAGAGGTGTTTGTGCTTCTGCTAATTAATTGGCAGTTTTAGAGAGAACAGTTCTTAATTACGCTGTAAACACGTGTTGATTAGCATTGAGATTTAATAGTGATTAATGGCTTTATCATGTTACCATAAGAACATACAAAATCCAGTTAGATCTTCCATAATTTAGAAGACACATTAATATTTTTTCTTCCTAATTTCCTAAAAGCACATTGTCTGTTTCTGTAAACATAAAGGCGATGACTGGCACATGAAAGTTTGGCACATACACTGTGAGTGGCTGAAAATGGAGGGCAAATTGTGAAAAGGAAACCCAAAATATTTCTGAAGGCTCCAATGTCCATGAAGTTACATTGAAATAACGTGTACTATTTTGCTTGAATTCTCTTCAGAAGTTCACTACCTGTGCTGAAAAAGACCAGACTTCTGCAACAGAAAGTCTGTGTTGGGGGAAATATTGTTAGAAAGGATACCTTAGTATTGTTAGTAAGCATACCTTAACCTAGTGTCTGTTTTCGATTGCATAGAAAAACAGATCATGCACTGTGGAAGACAATATGTAGGGTATATTCTCAAGTCTCCATACCTGGGGTTTTTGGCAAAAGATGCTACTGCTAATGAGAAATATTCACTCAGATAACGCTGCTCTGGCAGGGGGGTTCACTAGATGATCTTTCAAGGCCCCTTCCAGCCCCTAACATTCTGTGATTCTGTGAACACTAGAACTATGCTCTTAAAGAAAACAGAATGCTTCAATTGCCACAATTACCAAGAGTCAAGACCTAAAGAACAAAACAAAAGCTGTATTGAGGACTCTGAATTACTCAAAGTTCTGAACTGTAGCCAGACTGCATGGATTTTTTTTTAGCTAGAAACTTCTATATGTATTCTTCCTATTGATAACAGTTCAAGTTTTCTGATGGGATCTTTGAAAAAAGTTTGTGTCAATCTCAGGAATTTAAAACCTGCTTGAAGAGTATAACTTGAGCTTAACTACGGAGCTGCTAAGGTCTCTCTCCATAAATTTTACATAAGTTTACAATGCCAGAGCGGTGCCTGGTGGTTCACACAGCAAGTCAAAGAGCAGCCCCTACCTGCACCTCACAATCACAATTGCTTATGCCAAGACAACACAGTGGGGCAGGGAAGACAAGGCTTTATTAAAACCTGCCTGCAGCATCTGATGGTAATTTGCCCTGAGCAACACACAGCTTTTCTTTGGAAAGTAGTATTTTAAACAATGTTGCTTTGCCATGCACTAGATGGGGAACAGAAAGGCAGCAGAACACCTCAGAAGCCTGCAGTAAACAATTCTTGTTTGGCAATAGTTGTGGGAAAAATACACGAAAAGAGTAGCTGAACAAATCTTTGACTCTGACTGTAATAAAAAGCTTACTTTATTCTTGGACCATTTGCAAAAGCTGTAGTGAAGATGATTAAAAAGGAGCAAAAAGGAAACAGTATTTGCATTCATTCTGGTAATAGAATATGAAATTAAAGCATGAAGGGATTAATGTTTTAAAGCTTGACTTGCAGTGATAAAGCTAAGGTATTAGAAGAGACAACATAACCGTTACAGGATAGACAAAGCAAAGAAAAACCAGCACATGCCTTAAAGATGAGCAAGGCAACCTAGAATGGAATTACAAAATGATTAATCAATACAAATGAGAAATTGTACAAGGAAAGAGAGCTTGGTGAGACTTCTTATGGGACTCAACACTGCAGCCGCTTGCAGATAATGAAAGGAGCACAGAAAAGCCAAAGAAATGCTTTCATTCAGTAGCAAAGTCATTTGTGAACAGTTTAAATTACCCTAATCACCTCCCCTCCAGCCGTCAGTATGCTCTGTCTCTTTAGTTATTTAAAAAAAAGAGTTTGGGGAAATGAGTTCTGCGAATGTAAGCTGCAAAATAATTATAACACACACCATTTTAGCATTTTAACAATGCAATCCCAAACATTTGTTCTCATTAGAATGCAAATCGACTCATTTAATAATCCCACATGAGAATTTCACCACACTTGGCTTAAAAAGCGCAGTGGTATTCAAAATATTATTAATAAACGCCAAATATGGAAAGCCAGTTTGTTTTGCTAGCAGCTCAGGGTAGATAAAAGACATATAGAACATTTTTTCCAACCAAATTTGTTTAATTGAAATTTAACAGTGGGAATGGTCTGGGACAGTCTTTAAATATATGAAGGTGACAGTACCCTCTGCTTAACACAGAGACGCTCACTATAGCCTGTCATACAAATCAATGACATCAATTTACTTCAAGTAGAGTCTAATTTCAGTAAGCTACTTCACTGTTAATAGTTTTAACCTCTGGTACAGGTTCAAAGCACTGTTCTGAATTGTGTCATTTCCGATTTATCAATCCAAGTGGTGGTGTCATATTTTCAGTACTGCTGCAGAATCTTGATAATTAGAGGGCTGAAAAAAAGCAAAGGCTTAGCAATGTTATCATAATCAGATCTTTCCTATAACATTCATTGCCATATTCTTATCCTGGAATGCTGCATGTTTCTAAAATAGAATATTTTATATCCATCATATGAGCATCTAAATTAGAACACAAAATTAAGTATATTCTAATTAAGCTTTCTAAATAATTAAGAAATCTGTGAAGGTCAGTATAGATTAAAAAAAAAAATCTGACCCCAATGCGTCGGTTTTACTGAGTAACTCTCACACAAATCTATATTAGAAGCAAGGTAGAGACAGCCATCTACCGTCTACCAATTCTTGACATGAGTAAGAATCTCCAATGAAGTCTACAGTGTGCCATTCTCAGGGTGGGCATACAGAAGCTTAGTGGATTAAAAACAAAATTATCTCTATGATCTGCTCTTTCAAGACCATGATTCAGGGTTGATTCCTGCTGCTTTAGGAAAGGTGGGGTTTTTTTGGTTGGTTTTTTTTTTTTTTTTTTGGTGAGAGGGACAAGTTCTGCCCTTTTACTTATTCAGAACAGCAGGATACATCTAACAATACAGACCACGATGCATGTCAGTAGGGCCATAGGCCATTACTAGACACAACTGCTAGCAGCACCCAAATCTGCTGGCTTCCTGCTCTGTTCCTCCAAATTTCACTGACAGGTGTTCTGTTACTTCCAGAAGCTAACTTTGTGCACAAGAAAGATCCTCACCTAGGGGTGAGCAGCGAGTAATCCAAAGGACATGCTTGGCACATTGCTTACCCTCAGTAGTGAGTGTTTTCTCAGTACTGATTGGGGCAATGCAGCAGCTGCTGAAATATTAAAAGTCTTTTAAAGCTAATATAGTATGACAACAAAAACAAATTAAATCTTGTAATATGACATGGATTATAAATTGTCATTGACATAAAGTTATAAATATCTGGAGAATCTTTATTTGTTTTGAAAATGTCAGCTTGTCAGAAATTTTCTTCTGACTGTTTTAATTACCTCTACACTGATGCACATTTAAGCCATACTAAACATTTTGAAGTCTCAGCTTTGGGTTATGCAACTATGTTGATAAGTACCCACTTCTGAAAATTTTAAGGCAAATTAAAAGGATTTCAGGTTTTCTTCTTCAGAATGCTGAGATAGCACCCACTTCTTCCTGCTGCATAAAGCTCCGTATCACATGCTGATTGCTCAATTAGGTTACGGACACGCACGAAATAATCTAAAGCATTCATCTACAAGGAGGCGATGCCAATTCTCTTTCAGTTAATCACAAAGTGTGTACTGAAGATCACAGTGTTTAACTTGTTCAGAGCCTCAGCTAAAGGGAGACAAGATGGTGTGAAGAAAGTTATGCAATGAGCTGCATCTACACCACACCTCTAAATTCATTATTCAGTCTTTAAACCACTAGGTATTTCTGCTTCACATGAGTAAAACTATACTGTAATACAATTAACTGAATATCCTAGAGACACATAACCCACAGATGGACTCATTTAGTTTACTGGCAATGTAATTGCCCAGTAGCAGTGAAGCAACAGATAATTATCCATTGTAAGCTATTGTTAAGTATGTCCTAATAGATTGGTTTCACTGATTTTTTTCCCAAGATATTTATACAAAATTTCCAAGCACCTAAAACCTTGAGTGAATTTATCTTCACAATTCTCTTAAAAGATAAATGGCAATTCCCATTTTACTGAGGAAGAAATAAAGAAGTGCTCTTCCAAAATGCTTCTGTGCTAACTGGGAACTGAAACTTCCTGTATCTTCTCTATGTTAGCTTTGTCTTCTACAAAGAAGATGAGGTGGAGTACTTGGGTGGACAGCATAGCAATTTCCATCTATGCTACACAGGCATGTGTTGAGACTCATGCTAAAGTTGTGTCAGATTTTGCATTTTGCTTTCTCCCCAAATCAAGAATGTGAGTATAAGGCTTGCCTTCACAAAGTAGGGACAGGTTTCATTTCATTTTAAGTGATTGTTTCTGTTTATTGACAAATTCTGATTTTGATCCTCCTGAAACTCACTGAGGCTACAAGAATTTTCAGTAAGTTAATTTCCCACCGCTCAGATGGGTGTAAGGAATGGAGACAGACACTATGCAACTAATTCACCGAGCCCTGGAATCCATAGGTGACACTCAGCAATGTCATGCACCGCAGAGTTTCCTGAATTAGTATTAGAGGTAGAGAACATTTCAAGACACTGCACCTCTGATCTAGCACAGCTGTAGTCACACATAGGCACAATGTGTTGGGGAAAGAGCTCTACTTCTAGAGTTGGGTTATCTGTGCAGCATGATATCCAGTCCTTCTAGTTCTACATCTATCCTTCAGAGGAAAAAGTATTCACAATGCAATCATAAAAGTGAACTCCTAAAATTCAGAGAAAAAGAGGAATATCAGCAGGGTAGTGTTTTTATTTAATTAAAGATGCCTGCTGGCTTATGTTTTGTATACTTTGTAGAACATTTAGCCAATTACACATGGCAGAATACAATTATTCCAGGAAAACTTGCATATATTGTATTTGTCTCATGTTTTCAACCATTCCAGACATGCAATTATTATACAGTTGTGTTTGAGAAATCATCAAAAGAGTATAGTATTGATAAAAGCAGGAGCAAGCTCATATAGATATTATGAAGTTAAACTGTTGTGATGTGCTTTTACAGGACTAATATTTTTGTTATGGTTCTGCAGTATCTTGTTGCTTCACGGGGTAAATGAAAATGTCTTATTCTCATTGTTATGCCCCAAACATTGCATTAGATGTGTCAAAGGATGCTTTTATAGCTTCAGTTGCTTGATCATTGTAGAAAGTAATTCTGAAAGTCATCATCGTGGTAGCCCTACAGTTGTGTCCATCTCAGCTTCTTGGCTGCATTCCATGCCTTATGGTTACCCCATAGTTTCATAAGAAATTACTTCACAAGAAGGACTTTAAAATTGCACCATATCTTTCCCCTAGATCATCTGCAAAGGATTTCGAAAAGGAGATAGATTTTACTAATCTAAAATTCTAACATTACTTTATTGACACTTTATCCACACATATGGCTTTACCCTGGATGTCTTGACACATCGAACTCTTGCTTTATGCTTGGCTACAGCCAGTATCCAATGACTTAACATTGTCACTGGCAATATTAAAAGTGTGTAGCACTGGAACAACTTTTCATGCTATGTGGTCATGAAAAGTAACCCCTACTTCAGTCTTGAGTAGAATAATCTTTTTATCACACTGTGTTCACAGAGTGGAGAGGAGGAAAAGAATCAAAGCAAAACGAATTCTGCTCCTTCACATCCCTTTTTCTGTGTCCCCTGAGTTAAATAATACAAACTCCACTCTGGTCAGATGAAGCTACTGTACCCTGCAAAGCTCTAAGTGCAGGTCAGCACTGTACTGAACTGGAAGAGCAAGGGTTTCTCAAGGCCTATCATTTAAACTTCATTAAATGTAAGGAAGCACAACTGGTCTTTGCCTCTGAAAGAGTACTTTTTAAAAGTTTTTTTGTATGGCTAATAAAAAATCATACTTAATGGAAATACCAGCTTCAAATTACCATTTGAAACATGGGAACATACTTTTGTAATGTTCTAATATGAACATAGCATTTTAAAAACTAGAGAAAGATGCTGAGGCAGCTTACTATTTACTATTTCCAGCTGAAGAGCATCCACAAAGACAAATTATACTGGATTGTTCAATTCTAATATTTAACAGAACACAAACATTTTCAGTTGTTTAGGAGGTTAACATCTAATTTTACTAGCATATTTTTGCTTACATTGCTTTAATAATATTTTTTTTTTTTTAAAGAAGGAAGAAATAGTTCTGATCTGAAAAAAAAACTATTTTTTAGCATTTAAATGTACTGGATTTGCTTGAATTGCTGCACAATGACTGAGATGGCCAGCATTGGCAAAGACAACCATAAAGATTTACATCAACCACATTTCAGCAACTTTAATGAATAAATAAAAATCAATTTAACCATTTAAGAAATATGATAGATTTTATAGCTAGCTTTACCATCCTTTTTTATATCCCTTACTCCTGCTAAAGTCAGGCTAAATGTGTAGGTTTTGGTGAGTTTGTATTGGGTTTTTTTAAGCCTCATACGCAATTTTAGGTAAAGCTTAACAACCCATTTACACATCCCTGATCTCCAACAGCATTAGCATTCCGAAGGCTGTTTCTTCTTAATTGTACATAGGCAGGACAATATGCTCCAAGGTTTTATTACATTAATTTTGTATATACATTATTAGATCCTTGCTAAACTATATATTGCTGAAGCATGAAGCAGAGAACTCAGACTAAAACTCATACTGCTACAGTACTGTGCAGTCTAAAACGTTTAAAATATTGCTCTTATTTTTTAAATATTCAGAACTGTGTAACAGGTGACAGGGAAGAGAGAGGTGAGAAGAGGTGGACAGTTGACCCAAGGAGTAATCAGGCCCAGTCAACCTGAAAAACACAGTGGTCAAGGAGAGGACAGGTTATACAGACTGACTTCACCAGGGCTTTTGACAAAAGTGTCTGAGAGACTCTCTGCAGCCACACTGGCAAAATATGGATTGGATAAATGTGGGATAAATGGATGAAAATTGGCTGAACTATCAGGCTGGAAGGGTCAGCTTTTGGTTGGTGGTACAAAATGCAATGGGTGGCTGGTGGCACTCACAGATGACACCACCAATACTGCTTAATGTCCTTATTTACAACCTGGACAATGGGATAAAATGGACTCTCAGAAAATTGTCATTTCTGGCTGTTTTGTGAGCTTTTTTTAGAGTTCACCAAGGAAATCTTATTATTAGAAACAGATAAAAGAAGAAATTATACGATTGGTCTGCTTCTCTCAATATACATTCTGCAGAATAACTAACTGATTATACCGTCTGTATCGAATGTGACCACTTCTGTATTTCACCCCCAAATAATACATTATTACGATTATTTCAAATGTTTCTGATGAGCACCTTCTGCTTGGAAATCAGAGTCTTTTTTCAAATATTATCTATGACTACATGGAGACAGGCTGATATTTTAACTGGGTTTGTCAGACCATGTTCAATCATCACTTTTGCAAGGCAAATGCAAAAATACAAAGTTTTTTAGTAAAATAAGTAATATGCTAGAGAAATGAGAAGGTTCGGTGCAGATTAGTGGGTTTGATTAATGCAGCCATATATATGTTCAGAATAAAAGCCCTATTCAAGGATCTGATCTGCTGCTCATTCATCCACATTATTCACAAAACTATAAAACAAACTAATGATAAATGTGTTCCTGGAATCTCTATTGCTGTAAGGAACTAAGGAGGATAAAACCTTTAAGATACTTCAAATCAATGAAGAATTAAAAGCGGCTTCCTTGGTGAAAATGTTGCCAACACAACTCATCTGCTGACAGTCATACTCACCTATTAACTCCAAACCCCAGAAATATTTCAGGGGGAAGCTATAATTGTTCATTAAAGCTCGACATGTATTGGAAGGCAGAAATGTCACAGTTCAAAGTACAATGCAATCTAAAGAGATCGTTTCAGATATTTCCTAAAACCAGTTAATTCTTTAGGGAACTTATTCAAGTTTTCTTTGAGGAAAAACAAACTTCTTTAAGGGGAGGGCAGGAGTTTGGAATACTTCTGGAGAGAACATCTACAGGCACATGCGTGCCCTGTTCTCATGCTCTTCCCAAGCTGTAGCTGTTGGCCACCACCAAAGTACAAGATTTAGACACAAGTACAACTTATAAGTGCTGGAATTGGCCATATGAACATTTGGTCTAATCCTGCACAGTCTCTTCCATAGTTACGGTTAATTTTATGTGTATGCAGAAGGAAATGATAAAATTCTATGGAACCAAAACGCATAAAAGAATAATCTGTGCTATGGCTCCTCAAAGATAAATATGAAGACCTTACAACTAATTAGTCAAGGAACTGGAGATATATAAAATAGCAAATATAATGGTCTATGTAATCAGGACATTTTAAGCTGTTTACATGATGCATAACCACAAACAATATCTGCCAGTAAATTGAGATTTTATTCCACAAAATGGAGAAAAGTGCCAAAATGAAAGTCTAATAAACTATTCAAATTTTTGCAAAAACAAATTAAAAAATAAAATCAAGCATGCCTTTTTCCCTGATAATTCCAGAAGTTCAGTTTTCAGTAGATGACTAAAGATCCATGCATGTGTAGAAGGCGTGAAGATCAGGAAACAATGAAGGATTTGAAGTTATTTTTGACTGGACCGAAGATGGAATTATTTTTCTGGAATTATATGGGGAGATAATCTAATAAAGAAAGATAGACTGGCTATGATTCTTCAGAGCTGAGTTTTCCCATGGGCAAAGAAGGATAAGTAGTTAAAGAAAGACGGGGAAACTGTCCTCCTGGTTTCTACATTTTTTAATTAAAAAAAAAAAACAAAAAAAAACCAACCCACAACCAAACAAAAAACTAAAACACCCCTGCCCCAAACAGCTTCTGTTTTGAAAAGCCTGGTAACCAGTTCCTATTACTGTCATTGTCCAAGGGAAAAAAAAAAACACGTCTGTTTCATCTAAAAGCAAAACAGATTAGGAATCCAAGGTGTAGGATACAACTCCATTGAGAGTTTACTGATGAGTAGTTCTCTAAAACTTGACTGATAAATGGGAGAGGGAAACCACCTGCAGCTTATTGCTAAAGTGCAAACACCTGGTCAGGAGATGGGAGGAAAAATTAGAGCAGGCCTCACCCTACGTCATTAAAGCCCCAGGATTACCCCCAGGCTTTCAGAAAACAGGAAATATTTCAATAAATATTGTAATTTATCCTGACAAAGAATTTCTTTGAAGAATATCAGAAATAAAGGCGGAGTCTGGAAAATGTGCAAGAAAAAATACACAATTTTCCTATGTCTTATCCAAAAAATATTAGCTATTCTTCAGCTAATATATTGCAGAAAGGACTAGAATAATTGTTCAGCTTTTTCTTCTGATAGAAAGGTTCATTAATTATTTTTTTCTATGTCAGTGCATGCAGAAAATGTGACTAATTTTGTATTATTTACTTGTCATATTTTTAAACAGCTTTTTGTGGGCTTCCTCTGAAAGATGGTGATGTACTACCCACTATTATTATCACTGCAAACATAGAGGTTAAATGTTCCTTCTTCCAAATAGGCAGAACAATATAAGGCAGAGGAAGGGGAATTCCCTTTAATACGGTTTTGACTTCCCAGTATTGTTAAGAAACTTTTTTTTTCTAATAAGTTGAACTAATGATTCTACCAGGAATAAACTGTTATGTTCAACATAACAGTTAGAATAAACTGTTATGTTCAACAGCCACATTTCTATTCTTTTGTCCTGATGTCAGTAACAATTACCAAATCAATTTAAATGTCTTACTTATTGAATAATAGTTTGATGTGGTTTTCTTCAAGATTAAAACATTCAGAATGCAATCACTCAAAACACCTTCCACATACTTTAATGCAGGCTTTACAGTAAATCCTCAACTAATTACAATCGTGCTTTTATAATTCTTTTTTATTGTCACTTCTGCACCTATAATGTCACTTCGTATATTAGGATGGTGTAGGGTAGAGCATTAAAACTCATTTTAGTTGTCCAGTGGGGAGAATAATGCAATAGAAACTGAAATACTGTAAGATATTTGAAACAAAAATTCTGGACAACAAACACTCAAACACATTCTGGGAATGGTTTTCAGGAAGGGAGGGATACGTTGGAAAAGAATTCTAACCAGCCCTGGTGCCATGTCACATCGAAGGCCTCCCTGACTGTCTCCTAATCTGTTGTTTTACTCTTTCTGCAATGGAATCAGAATTCAGTCTCTGACTCCTTGCTAGTCAACAGAGAAGGCAGTGAACCCTACTGGCATTTTTCTTGTAGTAGCTTCTTTTCATCTCCATATTAGCTCAACCACATGCTCGCCTTTTCTTAGTGCATTATTCTGTGCACTTTTGTTGAAAGGCAAACAGCAGCAGCCTCTGTCCCAAACAAGTCAGTGCATATAAATAGAAGCAAAGGTCTTATTTCCCTGGAGGAGCTGGCAGAAACACTTCCCATGTGCCTTGTAATATGAGGATAAATTCCACAACTAGCAGAGTTAAATAAATAATTTAAGGCAATCAATTCCAAGATGCACACATTCTTGGGAAGGATCTGAAAGATCTATTGACTTTGGATTCTGTTTACAGTGGAAGTGGATAAGTAAAATGGTAGATTTAAAAAGGAATTGTCAGTGCCCAAGGTCTCTAAATATACCACCTCTAAAAAATAATTTGTAAGTGTCTAATCTGGAATAAAATACATTGTCATTGGTATGGAAAAGTAGTAAACAATATTACAGGAGAAGAAAACATGGAGATAATAAACTTATTTCAGTGAAGTATCTAAAAAGATATGGAAAATGCTACTAGCATTTAGGAGAATGTAGACAGTAGACGTTAGTAGAGCTGACAGTGAATACAGGCTGTTAATAATATTGGTTAAGGCACCTGACTAATGGTTTCCCGTGACACAATATTGAGAGTATTATATTCAAGAGGGGAGAAGATACTGCCCACCAAAGCTGCTGAAATTAATCTCTTAACTAGGCTTTGATTCTGCTCTTCGTTTAGCTGAAATATGGAAAGATTTCATCTACATGTTTCTCAGTCCATTGAAGACATAAGAAAAAGTCTTTAATGACTCTTTGAAATTAGACATTGATACAATACCAGCTTCTTATTTTCATGACCCTCAGGTTATTTCTATGTATATCACCAACTCATAATGAATTTCACTAATGTTGATACTGCTAATGTTGATGATACACTAAAGCTGATCTACTTTAAAAGTTTGTTAGTTAATGTAATTTGAAGTATATCTAACAAACAATTCTCTGCCTGTGTAAGATGGGAAAGAAAAAAACCAAACATAATTGTTTTTACTTTTTTAACTTGAAAGGAAACATTCTGCCACTGTGATTATTTACTCTTTACTTAGAATCACCATTTGTCCTGCTGGATTTATGTGAGTGGCTTGCAATAATGGAAAATATATTTGCTTTTATTAGAGCATAAGGTACTCAACCCACTATAAAGCTTATTGTCAAACTAGTGCTCACTCTGCACAAAATGATTTCTAATGTTCTTCATTTTATGATGTTAAATGAATTCTCCAGTGCAATCAATGTGCAGTGGATCATGGGGGTAATAAGCTAATTGTTGCTTGTTTTAATTGCTTAAGTATGAAGTGTCAGTGATTTATAAGTAATGAAGAAGCTGAGATGAAGTCATAAAATACTAAACACCCATAAGATATAGTAGTGCACTTCTGCAATGAGGAAGACTTTATTACACAATGGCAAAAATACTGTATTTTCAGTCTCTAAGTAGTAACACAAAGATAGAACTGCACTCAACAGTAACTAGTAAGCCAGGGACAATATTTTACATCCTTAAGAAAAAAGGCTTTACATTCTCTGATCAAGCTTACTTCAATAAACAAGATCTTTCAAGGTTGTACAAGTCAGATGCCTTCTTTCCATTTCTTCTGTTCTGATTCTGTTGAAGACTGTTAAGCTATCACTCAGTATGAAAGCTCAAACCAAAATATTTCATCAAAATGAAGATTGCCCTCCTCTCCACATACTCAACGAAATTTTAAATCAGAACAGGGCATAAAAAGCTGGAATTCTTTTTGAGTTTAGGAAGATACTTCTACATTGCACAGTCTCTAATTCTTTCAAAGATATAACGCTGCATGTGTGCCCGACCAATGTGAGTAACACACTGTATCTGAATGGCTGTTTACCTTCTATTACAGTGCTGAAGAGGAAATTGAGCTATATGTTTTTTATTGGCTTGGAATATCTATCTATTATCTGAAATTACTTCTATTTCCATATCCATTATGTGAATTGGATGTGGAAATTATAGTCTCAGGTTTCTTGCGGCATCTGCACACTACTGATGATAGCATGTGGACTCAACACCCCTTGGAAATAATTGTGTGAGATCACTCACACCCATTACATTTGATGCATTAGGTCCATTACATACCCACAGAGATCCCTGTCCTCACTACTGTAAGCTATATCTTTGATAGTGCTGACATCAAGGAGAGAAATTCACCCTTTATTTAATCATAATAAATATGATATTTCAGGGTAAAAGAAGTTTCTGAGGAAAATCAACTTCTTGGTCATAGCAGATGTGCTGATCTTACCTGATACAAGAGAGGCATCTTTCTTCTCTTCTATAATACTGAATGTCAAGAGGAAAATACACTTAGTGATAATCTAGTAAATTTGTTTGTGCTTTCTTTGACCAGCAGAAAACCATCTGTATACATTTAGTTATGAATCAGTGCATTGAGGTAACAGGCTCCTTCTGGGTCAAGCCAAGTGCAATGGTTTAGTGCAAGGTCTAACCTGCCTGCTCCCCCAACTCAAAAGTGAGGGAAAAAGTAACACACAAAACTCAGGGTTAACAGATCACCATGAAGTAACAGTAGTAGGAAACAAGCTAAATACTTGTAACAAGAATGTAACTATGCATCTGCATACATAACTACTCTAATTTCACAGGCCGAGTCTAATAGTAGTTGGAAAGCATGGCAATCTCGTGTCTAGGCACTTAATAACTGGGTTGAAAAGTTAAAACTATATATTTGGCAAGCTGCAAAACAGCAAACATTTCTTTTCACACAAAACATCATTTACCTTGTCTGAATTTTCTTGTTTCTGCTTTTTCCTGTAAAGTTTAATACTGCAATTAATGCTTCAGGCTGTTGTGATTTAAGGCACACACATATAAACAAGCCCAGTTATATCGGTGCCTTGGTTCACATTCAATGGCAGAAGCATTTTCTGAACTTTGGAAAGGCAGATGTGTAGGACACAGAATATGTACTCAGCTACTCCCACAGATGAATCTGGATTCATCTGAAGATAATAGCTTCATTCATCAATTTCAAAGATGAAAGCCACATGCAACAATAAGTAACAAAGTCAGTGTGGGATAGTTCTCCTTCAAACAACAGTCAGTACCAGGAAGTGGGAAGAACAATAAATGAGTTAAAATTACTTTCAAAATTCGGAATATCTGAAGATGGACAAGTATCTGATAAGAAGATAAATTGTGTGAGTAGAAGAGCTATTATATTCAGAAAGACAGTCTAGAATTTTGAAATCCATACTTTTCAATTCCTAAAAGATGTCATTATCATAATTGCTGATGGGAAAACAATTTCCATATTGAAAAATTGAAGGATACACTGACTTTGGCTAATTCCTTTGCATTATATAGACTGCAGTACTAATATTTACAGTTTTCAAGGCCCATTGAAATAACACAAGTGCCAGAAATTCCAGAGATTAGATGAAGCATGGAGGTGGGGGAATTGTTTGCTTTTGGTTTAATGTCTGTGTTCTAGTAAAACTTCATTTCTTTTTTTTTGCTTTCCTGAGTGCAAAACAGATGTGTGAGAACAGAGGAGAGAAACTAATTCCTCCAGCAGGATTCTGAGGTGAAAATATTTCTGTAGTATGTATGCATCTACTTTGAATTTGTAAAGTTGAATGGATAGCAGATCATCCTAAACACAACAAATAGTACAGGTGCCAAATATAGACACATTCTCCTTTACTCTCAGAATTACATACCATAAAGAGTAAACATCAGTACCATTATACATGACACACATAAGGGTTTACCACAAGGTAAAGAGAAAGATAACTCAAGATCACAGGACACATCAAATCCACTTTGTTGTCTACTAATTACAACTTACAGACAGAAAATCACTGCTGAGCAAAAATAAAAATCTCAAAACAACAATCCAGGTTCAGTGTTCATAATCAAACCATCTGAAAGATCAAAAGGACTGTGCAGAGCTTTTGCTGCTGTACTGAAAGCCAGGTCAAGAAGATCTAGGGAGCTATGATAGTGGTTAGATTAGGAGTGCGTCTTAACTGGAAGGATTTCTCAATTTGGGGAAGGAAAAAACCCAACAAACACCAAGATAAAGAGAAGCTGCTGGATTTAAATTGCATTCCTTTACAAAAGTCATGTTGCATTTCCAATGAAAATTCTCTAAGGAGCAAAACAGAGTTTGCTTCAGAGCACAGGCTGAGAGGGAGCCTGCAGACTGAGCCAAAGCCAAGACAGTTTGTATATATCATTTGGGCTTCATTTCTTTTCCAAGCTTTATAGGGAAAATCACAAGTAATTTGCCTTAGAGAGTTATTCTACTTATCTTTTTAATTTTATTTTTTTTTTACCTCTTGTGTTAAGGGGAAAACATCACAGAAGTCATAAGAAATTATCGATGAAGCTACATTATATCATTGCCATATGTTAACGAGTGACAAAACATTAGTGAGTATGGCTTTTCAAGAAAATTTCTGAAACACTCAGGAGCTTTGTCAAGCTAGTGTAATCCTCTTAGATGTGCCAACACTGAAAAAAAAAACATTATTGCTTCTGGAATTAAGTATAAAGCCAAATGGAGGGAAAATTATTAACCTGTTTGATTTTGTATGTTCCTTTCCCCCTGAATCTCAAATGTTTGCGTTCAGAGGAACTTATATTTTATCTCCTGGATTTTAAGTACCAGCCATCTGTATTACCCACAGTATTTGTGGATAGATAGATAGATATGAACAGTGTTTATATGAGTATCTTAGATGACAAGTATTTGCTCTTTCAGCTGTTGGAAAATACTAGTTGAAAGTGTTAAGCATGATAATATGAATTCAATATAGTTGTCAACTATCATCATGCGTTATCATCTAAAGAGGAAGCCAAAATTACAGTCTAATGAGAATAATGAATAGGTTAAATCTGAGCCAACGACCATTTTCATCATCATTTCATCTCTTTGTGACATCCTTTTCCATAAAAACCCAGAGCTGCGGTAGTAGCACTTTTTACTAGATATTCTGACCTAGAAGTGTATGATATTACTTAGACCTTACAAGAATTTGCCAAGACTGTTCCACTTTTACTGTGGGTTACCTGTTAATGTGAGCACAGATAAAAGGGAAAAAGAAATAGACAGTAAACTACAGAAAAAAATGACAGGAAACCTTTTCTGTTATATTTCACAGAAAACACTAGACAAAACCTACACTTTAGTGAGGAACTATTACAAAACTGGGAAATAGCATAAACAATCCACTGCAATGACAAACATTTGGTGTGGAAAAGAAAAAGAGAAAGGTTAATTATAAATGAGCATTCCCTACAGATATCTCAGGAGATAGGTCTCAGTCTATTTCCTATTGACAGGTGGTTGTGTAAATTAAATGTAGTATTATGAATTCAAATTGGATTTCAACTGCTCATCATCCATACTGTGGCTTTAAAATAGGCTGAAATTATTATAGTCTAAAAGCCATAACGAAAATGGGAATCTTTTGTGACCTTTCCTAGTTTCCTTTTTTTTTCTTTTTTTTTCCTTTTTTTTTTTTTTTAAAGGACAGATTTATGATGTACATATAGTGTTTATTATCTCAGGAATGTATTTTTCTGGACTGAGTACGTGTGTTCATTATGATTAAGTGAAACAACAAACGCATACACCACGGTGCAAGTATAAAAGCATAGCATTTGGAGGGCTGGGTACTTTACACAGACAAGTGTAAAATCCAGAGGATTAGTTTCCAGTCATTAGGAAGAGGAATGTTGACGTGGTAGGGGTTACCAGACTCAAAATATATATATATGTTAAAAATATATGCATGTATATATATATGTTAAAAAATATATGCATGTAACCCCCAAACAAAGGTGAATTTAGTTAAGTCTAATAAACATGCCAAATGCAAACAAACACCAGATTAAATACTCCATTCTCTCTTTCTCAATGCCATTTTTAGCTTCTTGACCTTCCATTTTGTTACTTGGCTCAGAATTATGAAATTATAAATACATTTTTATGCCAGTATGTGTAAGCAGCAACAGAGGCCCAGAGATGCGCCTACTAACAATGCAAGGGCACAGAAAGAAAATCACTTTCTCTTGCCAGTGACAGAGATAAGCTACTGTAAGAAAGAGGTAAAATATTGATGTTAAACTTCTTTCTCATTCTCACTATGGAACTTTTCTCCCTTATCTTCGTGCTTATCTCCTTGCTCCTGCTACTGGCTCAAAAGAGCAGTACAACATCTGATGATAACAGTACAGCTGGGGAAGAAGCATCTGCAAAATGTGCTGGGATTGTAGCACTGGAAAAACAGCAATCATTTTAGAAGATACTGCAGATGCAAGGGTTCACAGAGATCCATTCTGCTGGAAGGATCTAAAAATAGCAAACCAGGAGTATTCTATAGAGGTAAACCATCCTGATGACTCTGATGTGACCACTGCTATACATCAAGTTAAGCATACTTACACATTCACACACATAGTGCCCTGACCAGGATTTTAAAGCTAACAATGCCGACTTTAGGGAAATCCTGAAACAGTTGAGCTACGTAATCCCCTAGAATGTGTCTGTGCTACAGGCTTCCCTCAGGGTAAGGACAGGTAGACAGTGCTAATTAATTGCAGCAGCTCTGATTATTGTACAGCCACAGAAGCAACAGTTTGTTATAAAGAGCCTGAATCTCACACATACTGGATTTAAAAAAGAAGACTCCCACTAACAAAGCTTTTGAACAAGCTTTTACTTATTTGACTAGGAATTTATTATTAGTCATGATATGAAATGGGTCCATTTCATACAACTATATAGAATACCTTTATATTTCATTTGAAGTACATTTTGAAAATATCTTCATTAAACAAAGCAAGGGAAAAGTATCTAATACAAAATAAACTTTTTTTTTTTTTTAAAGCATCTCCCCATGCAAGCTTCAGTTCAAAAAAGCAAGGTGTTTTTATTTAGTGTTGTGAATGAAGTGCAATTATTCATGACATCTGGAATGATTGAATATAAATGCAAGAATAAAAAAATGTTCAATCTTTCTGAAGATGGAAAGAGCTCCTTTTTCTTTACAATATCTCCTTAATTTAATTAATATATTCCTCATACCATCTGGTCTGATTAATTCAAAATGTAACAAAGTAGATCACAATTAAAACATTATAAATCTAACACAACTTTTAGACTGAACACTTTAGATTATGCCATCATAGTTAAAAGCTGGGCTGTCAGTAAAGTGACAGATGATTCCACGGAAGCTAATTCAGCAGATACTTCACAATGCTTTCTTTGTTAAAAGCATCTGTATATTGATTTCCATATTTGTATTTTAAGACAATGGCATGCTCAGGAGGGGAAAAAAAAAGAAAAAGCTCAATGTACAAACGAGGCATGGAATATCTGTCACTTGTCAGATCTGGACTGAAATCTGGAGACATCAAAATGTCAGGAAATAAAATATTTTACATCTGCAATGAATAACTAACCAGGCAATTATTACTCAACCTCTTTAAAAAAAAAAAAAAAAAAAAAAAAAAGACTTTTACAAGTCATCTTATTTTCTTCTTAAATATGAGTAGATCTGAAAATAGCAGCATTATTCTGAGATATATGTCCTCTTTCCCTTTACATTTTACTGTAATAAAAAAAAAAAATTAAATACATTTTTCAGTATCAATTTAATGTCCATCAAAAACAGTTCCTCCAGTTCTACAAATGGGCCTTACATGATGAAAGTCCATGACAAGGTCAGGAAGGACAGACATATTAATTGTATTTATTTTTGGTCAAAAGTGGCTGAGGTCATGCTGACAGAACAGGATTCAATTTGTAAAAGCCCTTTCTTGTTTATGTAAATGTAAAGAAGTAAAATCAGAATGACAATAATAATTACTATTATTTCTCCTAAACATCTCTATACAGAGAGGATGTGAAAATATATAAACAGAAACGTTTACTTTTTAGTCCATTCTTGCCTCATCCCATTTTTTTTCCTTTGAATGAAATACAGCTGGTTGGGTCACAAACTAAGTTGTTTCTCAACAAAGTGAGTAAAAATCAGCAACTTGCAAAACACAGTAGTCTTTCAAAAATGAGAGTTTCCTGCATGATTGTTCCCCCAAAGGCAAAAGAGTCTCACAGTCTCACAGTATATCAGAGGTTGGAAGGGACCTCAAGAGATCATCAGGTCCAACTCCCCTGCCAGAGCAGGATCACCTAGGATAGTCCACGCAGGAATGCATCCAGGTAGGTTTTGAATGTCTCCAGAGAAGGAGACTCCTCAACCCCCCTGGAGAACCTGTTCCAGTGCTCTGTCACCCTCACTGTAAAGAAGTTTCTCCTCATGTTGAGGTGAAATCTTCTATGTCCTAGTTCCAACCCGTTGCTCCTTGTCTTATTACTGTGAACCACCCAAAAGAGCCTGGCCTCCTCCACTTGACACCCACCCCTCAGATATTTATAGACGTTGATCAGATCCCCTCTCAGTCTTATATTCTCGAGACTAAATAGCCCCAGGGATCTCAGTCTCAGTCTTCATAGGGGAGATGCTCAAGTCCCCTAATCATCCTCGTGGCTCTCTGTTGGATTCTCTCCAGCAGGTCTCTGTCTCTCTTGAACTGGGGAGCCCAAAACTTGACACAGTATTCCAGGTGTGGTCTCACCAGGGCAGATTAGAGAGGTAGAAAAACTTCCCTAGACCTGCTGGCCACACCTTTCTTGATGCATCCCAGGATACCATTGGCTCTCTTGGCAACAAGAGCACATTGCTGTCCCATGGAGAACTTGCTGTCCACCAGCACTCCAAGGTCTTTCTCTGTGGAGCTGCTTTCCAGCAGGGCAGCCCCTAACCTGTCCTGGTGCCTGTTGTTATTTCTCCCCAGATGGAGGACCCTGCACTTGTCCTTATTAAACTTCATGAGGTTTACCTGCACCCAGCTCTCCAGCCTGTCCAGGTCACATTGGATGGCTGCACAGCCTGACAGGTGTCAGCAACCCCCCTCAGTTTTGTATCATCAGTGAACTTGCTGAGGGTACTTTCAATCCCCTCATCCAGATCGTTGACAAAGATATTGACAAAACTGGACCCAGTACTGATCCCTGGGAGACACTATTTGCCACAGGCCTCCAAGTTGACTCTGTGCCATTGATGACAACCCTCTGAACTCTGTTGTGGAGCCAGTTTTCAATCCATCTCACTGACTAACAATCCATGCCACATCTCCTGAGCTTAATTCTCCCAAACACAGGCAGATGTGACTACTCCCATTGGGAAAATCTATCATATGCTTCTTCCAATTCCTACTGATCTCTTTAACTATGAATTGGTAAATATCATAAGTTAAGAAAAGTATCATTTGCAATAACCTTAAACATCATACCTTGGAAAAAATATATATATACATCTTAAAATACATCAAGCCAGATACAGTGTTCCTCAATACCTACTATTAGCAGAAAGATCAAATGCTACCCTAGGATATCAGAAACAGCAAACCTGGCTTTATTTTTCCTCTTATATATATGCTATTTTCTGCTCCTCACCTTTCACCAGAAGAAGTAAAAACCTTTAGTCCATAAGGTTTTGAGAAAAAGAAAATCCTTTTAAAAGAAGAAATAAACTACAACTGATGCACTGATACCAGATTTATATTTACACAGTGCACAGAACACTCTCTGTGCATTCTCACTGTGAATGCCAACCATTGAAAACTGTATGGCATAACACGATAATATTTGTATTGATTCTTATTTTTTTCCTTACCTGTGAAGCACAGAAAAAGAGGAGAAAGTAAAAGTACAAACTGCCGTAACATACTGTTAATGGCATCCATTTGAGTGCCATGGGTTCATTTCTCCAGTCTGACTGTGCTTGGGCTGTAATGCAAGAACATTCTTGTGTATCAGGATAACCCATCAGAGGATCAGTACTACACCAGCCCTGCCAATACAAGGAAGAAAGAGGCTTGTCTTTTGTACTACCATAAGTTAATTTACCCTATTTAAAGTAACATAGTTTTGAATTAGATGTAATTGGAAACCTGCAAAACACAGTGAAATGGAGTTTTAGCTGAAAAAGTAAATAATGGGAGATAAAGTGATGCATGTTACCAAATACCATCTACTTAGATTCCCACCAGTTAAACAAATGTCAGGGTATTGATCTGTTCATACAATAGTTCAGGAAGGTCTAAGCCTTGAATTTCCTATGGCTCTCAAGAAATTCAGATGCAGCTCTCAAATCAGTGCTATATCATCTATCTGAAAGAGGACTGTGCTGATCTGGAGGCCATGGAGTTTATCAGGAGGTCTAGCTATTACAAACAAGACATAAAATACTAGGGATTTCTTGGACAAACTTCACAGACTCCTCTGCATGCTGAGAAAGGCCATACAGCACTCCTGGAAAGGTACTGTCACCTCAGCAATCTGTTCCCAGAGCTCCTCACCACTCCAAATCATTCTCTCTAGTGCAATATATGATGGGAGAATTTCCTTTCTTTAGGAAGCTTTTGCCATTTGTCCAGTTCAGCAAGGAAACCAGGCCAGCTCTGTATCAGGCACTAACTGCTTTTATGTACCGAATCCATATCTAAAGTAGATTTAAAAATGGGCCAAACACTGAGAATGGGCTCCTGAGAAACAGATAACCAGGAAAGCCCTGGTAGAATGCAGCCCTGCAAGCAGCCTACCTGCAGGCATCAGCACAGGCCAGCAGACAGGGCAGCTTCTGTGTGTTGCAAGTTTCTGCAGACACCACTTCAGCTGTCACACTTGGATTACACTGCCCTCACCAAACTTTTCTGCATGACTATGCAGTTCAGAAATCGTTATTAAAAGATTGCAGTGATGCAGCTACCTATGATTGATGAGAGGATCTCATCGATGGGGCTATTTAGTCTCGAGAAGATAAGACTGAGAGGGGATCCGATCAACATCTATAAATATCTGAGGGATGGGTGTCAAGTGGAGGGGGCCAGGCTCTTTTGGGTGGTTCACAGTGATAAGACAAGGAGCAACGGGTTCAAACTAGAACATAGAAGATTTCGCCTCAACATGAGGAGAAACTTCTTTACAGTGAGGGTGACAGAGCACTGGAACACGTCTCCAGGGCGGTTGAGGAGTCTCCTTCTCTGGAGACATTCAAAACCTACCTGAATGCATTCCTGCGTGGACTATCCTAGGTGATCCTGCTCTGGCAGGGGAGTTGGACCTGATGATCTCTTGAGGTCCCTTCCAACCTCTGATATACTGTGAGACTGTGATTTGGTTTGGGGAGCCTGGATAAAACAGTATGCATGCAATGTGATTCAAACTAGTCCATTCAGTTCTGCTTCATTAAAAAGGAGCAAATCTGAAACATTAGCATCACTTTTATTTTGAATGTCTGCTCAACCTTTTGTGACCTGCATTTCAGTATTTTAGGTGGGCACCTTTTCATTTGTGAGGAGAATTTAGAAGCAAAGGAGATACGTTAATTTTCCAGCTTATTATCCTGCCTAACTTCCCCTTTAGTTTTTCCTTTTCTTCCCGTCATGGACTGAGAAGGTCCCAGATGGAATTTCTATTGAAAGCATTTGAGTCCACTGCTCCCCACAGAAAGAATGTTAAGGGAGAAAGTGTGTGGGAGTTACAAAGATTGGGTGAGGAGTTAAAGGGAGAACAAAAGGTGTCAGAGTGAATATAGATGAAAACATTCAAGAACTGAGAAGAACAAAGACTATGCATGAAAGAATAAATATGAACTGCCCCCTTAAACATAAATGCCCTTTAACAGAATATGGAGCTCCTCAAACCACTTTTTACCCACTTCCTACTATAAGAGCCAAAAGGGGTTTCCATTTTCTGCTAAAAAGAGCAATATTTCTTTCACAAGTACTAATTAATCAGAACATTTTTCAGTTGCATTTGCTTACAGTGTGGCAGTAAATGCATTTTTCACTGACAAATGCATTCAGGGCTTTGCACACTTCTCACTTTTAAAGGCAAAATGATGAGCTTGCCCTCAGCAGCTGCAAGAGAGGCAGGCACACAGTAGTGCTGCATGGCTTCCAGAGTGCAGCAATCCAGCTTCAGGCCTGCCAAAGCAACAGGGCTCACAGTAGCTTTGCTTTTCCAATTTCACCTTTTCGTGGTATACTGCTGAAAACTTCTGCCCTGCTATAAATATCACCACTGTAATTTTATTACAAATACTTAGTGTAGCAAAGTGCACTAGGACAATATTTGGGGTTTAGCTTACTTATTTCTTGTAATGACAATAAAGGGCGATAAAATATGTTACTAGTGTTTAGCTTGGTTTAATCAACACTAGACCACAGTAAAAGAAACAGAGTTGCTGATCCAGTGATTTAGAAACAGAGTCTTTGCGTCACTATTGTGTTTTTAGATCCTGCTTTCTAGTGATTTATAGCTGCATGTTCTCCGGCCCACATTAAAAGTACTTATAAAAGTAACTGGAAGGCTACTTTGTATCTTCAAGGGAAAGGTCATAAAATGCATTCTGAAAGACTCACTGGAGGTACAGTAGTAGGGCTTTGTGTCTCAAACTTGAATGGGATGATGGAAAAATCACACCTTTGTTCTTTACACAACCACCCTGTCACCTCTTACCCAAACTCATGTAAATGAAGCCCCTTTCTGTAACTGAACAGCACGTGAAGTAACTGTGGAAACAAATGAGGTGAAACACATCAAGTACAGCTCACTGTAATCACCTATAGGGCTGACATAGATGAATGAGGGACAACCATCCATATTTTACTGCTGCCAGTATCTTACTTTTTTTGTGCTTGGCAGTTGCAGAGCACACATAATTACATGTAGTGATTTGCATTAGAGAGTAAATGTGCCTTCTTTTTGTTATTCATCCACAGGTTAGATTAACTCTGTATCAAGACATACATAAAAATGTAATCATTTCATTGTCAGGAGCCTAAAGCTAACGTTAATTACAGTTTGAAACTTCGATTATTAATGCATCTTTACCTATTGAAGTGTGAAATAAGCAATAGTAGTTGGCATACACCAATTAAATTAGCTTTGGCGACTAGAATTCATAAATAGGATACTATCTTGTATTTACAGTTAAAATTGTAACACAGCATGCAAGTGCTGGAGGGTTCTATATTCTAGGCAACAATAAGCCTTAACATTTATACAAAGAAGGAAAAATATTGGCCCTTTTCCATAAATCTATTGCTCAATTGTAAATCTACAACAAATGTTATGTCCTGGGGAAGCAGTTGCTATATTTATTCTATTCAGTCATTTTTTACAAAACTCAACCTCTTTTCTCATAAATCGTGCATCAATACACACACCCACTCCTCCCATAAAAGCAAATGGATTCTAAAGCTTGAACTAATCAAATATTGAATACAGGTATTCAAGAACAATAATTCAAAGAACTAACAGATTTTTTTGTCAGCCTTTTTTTGGCCATTTTCTATGTTTGTTCATTTTGCTTTGTTTTGGAAAGTCAACAGTAAGAAAATGTATCACCTAGTATGTTAATGTCTTGAATACCTGGAGAAGAAAATGTACATATAATTTAAAGGGAAGTAGTAATGTTTTTAATACATTGCAATTGTTTAAAGACAGAAAAGAAAAAAACCCAGACCCATAATAGGAATAAAGCCTTAAAGAATAATAGATTTCCATTCTGTAGAAGAACATGCACTATTCCTTTCAATTGTGCTAGTTGCTATGCTTCTAAAAATTTACTATCTTCACTTCAGCCATGAAAAAAATTTCCCTGATAACTTTTGCTCCTTGTAAATTCTCTCTCACTTTATAATCTCTAATTTTACCCGGTTAGTTACTTCCCTTACTGTATTTGCTACAAAAGATAGCTTTTTAAAATGAATCTCTTCAACTTTCATCTTTCCTCTCCCAATATCCCTGTTCTTCTTCAAAACCCTTTCCTTCCAACATAAGGCTCCTAAAGAAAGCAGTGTGGTTTCTCAAATGCTGCACTGAAACACATATTATCTTTTCCTGATCATTGGAGGAGTTTCTTCATCCTTCAGTATAATTAAGAAACCACCAGCACAGTGTAAAAATGGTGGCATTTTCCACACATGCTTTGAATGAGTCCTCACCTAGGGAAATGCAGTTGATAACTGGATAAAAATTTGTTCATGTTTTTTGTATAATTTTATACATATTTGCTACAATTGGAATTACCAGATTATTATTAATGTGAATTAAGTTAAATAAATTTCTCCTGAAGAGAAACTGGTAACATGTCATTCCAGAAAGAGAGAGAGAGAGTGTTTTTTCAACAAATGTATGCTGCCAAAAGCAAATTTGACTTTCTAACTTGGTATCATTGAAGGCTCTGCACCTCAGAACACCATCACCACCACCACTTGACAAAGCATTGTTCTTGAAATCAACCAATCTGCCACCAAAACCAACTTCTTTTGGACATGTCTCTCTACATAAGTCATGAAACATATATGATTTATTTGCAAATAGCATGGAAGCTTAGAAATCTTCACCATGCAAGTATTTTTAAAAAACAGAAACTTTTTTTTTTTTATTCAACAAATTACTCATTATTAATTAAAGACAGCTCTGATTACAGGTACTGACTTAGACTGAAAGAAAAAGTCTGCACAAAGTGAACTAATAAATTAGATAAAACCAGGAAGCATGAAATGACAACCTGACATTAGTATCATAAAAGAAATTGTTCTTTAAATGTGAAAGTAGACAATAAGTTTTAATTTAAGCAAATAATATATTTTTAGTGCTTCTAAGAAAACTAACTTCTTTGAAAGCAACACCAGAAACCTTGTTATTTGTAAGGGTCCAAAAGGTGGGGATGAGTAAATAATAAGTAAATAAAAATTACAGAGGAGTTCAGAGAGGGATTTTCAACATCTTTCTGAAGTCATGAGTACATTGAAGAAAAACATTTGGAGAATGAAAGAATTGTGGAACTAATTTAAATCCTACAAAAGATAATATTTCACTCACCATAAAGTCAGTGACACGCACAGATGATACTGTATCTCAAAAAACACCCTCACACAAAATTAACCCATCAAAAACTGCAGATACATTTGACCTGAATTCCTTGGTATTGGGGTTTTAGTTCACCTTATTACTGACCCCCCCAAAAAGACAGAAGTGCTTACGGGCAATCCAAGGAAGCTGTGAAAACAGACAGCGGTTCAGAAGGAGTCAATGATCGAACAGATACATGGACAAAGGGATTCATTAAGGACCTTGTCAGTGTGCTGGGGGTGATTAAGGAAAATTGCTGTTGCAGTGTCTGGGGAGAATCTAGGACAGAGATGGGAAGTGGCAGGTCTGACAGATTGCTCACTCATACTGCTTCCCTGTTTCATCTCAAACAGCCTGGTTTCAGGACTCTAAGGTGGTTAAGATAGATCAAACTCCCAAATACCTCGATGCAAGGCAGCTTCTTTTCAAAGAACATACAAAGTCCTGCCATTAGACACAGAAAATCCAGTCAGGAGACAGATTTGTTATTTACTTTTCTTCAAAGTTTTAAGTCTCCTGACTTTTTTCCCTCAGGGCCACAATGTCAGTGCTCTGAAATGCTCTTACTGACTTCCCCATCCTTTCATGTTTCACCTTCTTCATGTAAGAGACATCTCCTGAAATAACAAAGCCTAGGTACTCACAGTCCTGAGTGGCTCTGGGCTGAGCCTAAATTTAGGCTAACACGTTAAAAGCTACTAATAGTGCCTTGTGACTTGCTCAGCCACAGAACCATAACCCCTCTCCCAAACTCCACTGACATCCTTTCCTCTTCCCTTTCTGATCCATTTCAGTGGGACTACATCCAAATCACATCATTCCTATCTCAGCCTCCATGCAGTGCAGATTTATTTGGAAATTCCCTTGTCAAGCAGAATTGAAAAGTGCTCTGTGGAGGCAGTTTGCCTCTTGCATTTAACTCCTTCTATAGGAAAGACAATGCAAACCTCTCATCTAGCACCACATCAAAGAGAAAAATATTTTTCATACTGTAAAATATTAATAAAACTGATTCTTTTAAAAACAGCAACATCCAAAAAAGAGTCACATAAATACAGTTTTTCATATTGGAATATCCCAGTAATGGAGCTGTGCCAAGAAATTAACAAAGTCGCTCACAGATTCTGCTTTAGGCCTAAATGTAAGAGAAAGAAATGGGGTTGTTTTTAGAACCCACAAATTTCAGTAACTGACAATTCCCACCAAAAATTCCTAGAACCTTTTAAAGAAACAGAAATATTTTTCAGTCTTCTACACTGATCCCGCTCAGGCTCAATATACCTTGACCTGAAGATGTTAACTTTTCTCATGCTTTGAACCAAGTTTGAAAATGATTTATTTTCTGCCTGATGGATCATTGGTATGGCTGTAACCCTGACTGATCACAAAAGCCTATGGTCAGTGATTTCTGTGTACAGTGATTTAAAGCTGTGAAATCTTGAACATAAAGCTGCTAAGATATGACTCTAGGTCTGAGGAGCATGATCAGTTAGGTTAAATCTTTAGAACCTTGCCACACCTGAGGTGCATTCAAACCTCATTTCCTTCTGGTCCCTTTCTCAAACAGACCCTTCTTTTCCTCTTAACTCCCAACTTCTTGTCTCTTCAAGCCTCAATCAATTTTATGATCCTTCTCATCTTTGCTGCCTGCTCAGAGCAAGTCCTTTTCATCCTCTACTATCTCATTCGGCAAGTTTCATACCTTTTGCCAAGGACTTTGTTAAGTCTGGCAGTTCCCTCCATGCTGATTGAGTAAAGCTACAGTGAAAGTAACAAAATATTTTCCCTGCCTTTAGGGAGTTCTAGTTTCAAAGGCAGTCAATGTTCATGAAAGTAAGCTCAACTTTTAAAACACTTTTTTTTTTCTTGAAATTAGGTATTCAAAAGGACTGTCAAATCTCATGAGGTCAAGCTCAAGTCGCAGGAATAGATGTACTTAGCTGAACTCCTGTTTTGGAAAACCTATTTCAGACTAAGCTAACAAATTAACCAGTACACTACTACTTTTTGTTTCTAAAGATCTTTAAAACCCTGCACAGAAATGGTGTTGCAGCATTTTGTTGATGACCTGAAAGCATAATGCAACTCTCAGAGGACTCTACAGGTTTCAGTAGAATTTCAGCTGAGCATGTGAACTGTGTGCTTATGCTCTGCCCGATGCAGGTCAGTGTCATTCACTCACTTTTCTAAGCACTGAGGTGATTCATTACATTTTGGAAAAAGAAAGAAACACTCTCGGGCCAGCTATTACAGCAGCAGGCAATGCTTGCTATTTCACTGCATATTTTATCTCCATTCACTGCTGAATAGCTCAGGCACAATCCAAAGCCATTACATTCTTAACAACCTGCTATTAAGTGTAGCGAGACTACACTCAGGACTGACTGAACTCATGACCAATTTTTTAAAATGACAATTAAGAAGAGAAGAAGTTAACAACAACAGTAAAGGCTGAATAGAAACATCAATGTGAGTCCATTTGGGGCAGAATTTTAACAAATAAAGATGAACTTAATCTTATATAAACTAGCCTGTCATGGCAATGAAAACATATTATTGAACTCTAATGCCTTCACCAAGCCTAGTCTGAGTCAACCCATTGATATTTGCAGGAGATGCCAAATGATGAATAGGTTCTCTCAGCAGCTCTGAAGTTGTCTAGATGCCAGAAACCTTGCAGCCAGCTGCTGTGCTGAACTTTTATAGGGGTCAGATGGCAGTGTCCCAGAGTGGTAAAATGCAAAGACAGGAATAACACGAGTCAAACTTCAGGTGTGGATGATTTTTTCCTCTCCTTGCTTTCACCTGGGCACACAACATGACTTGGCACTCATAGACTCTCTGGGCTCATTGAAGGTTCATGAGGTGTGAAGGAACAAAGTTACAAAAGTCAAGGCTTATTTCCTACCAGTGTTTTCAGAAAAGGCAACAAGGTACACTAAAGACATTAATGTGTTTTATTGTATGGCAAAAGATTAATATTTAATTAAGAGATCCACTTGGTTAGTATCATAGAATCAACCAGGTTGGAAGAGACCTCCAAGATCATCCAGTCCAACCTATCACCCAGCCCTAAGCAATCAACTAGACCATGGCACTAAGTGCCTCATCCAGTCTCCTGTTGAACGTCTCCAGTGATGGCGACTCCACCACCTCCCTGGGCAGCATATTCCAATGGGCAATCACCCTCTCAGTGAAGAATTTCCTCCTAACATCCAGCCTATACCTCCCCTGATGCAGCTTGAGACTGTGTCCTCTTGTTCTGCTGCTGGTTGCCTGGGAGAAGAGCCCAACCCCCACCTGCCTACAACCTCCCCTCAGGTAGTTGTAGACAGCAATGAGGTCACCCCTGAGCCTCCTCTTCTCCAGGCTAAACACCCCCAGCTCCCTCAGCCTCTCCTCATAGGGCTGTGTTCCAGGCCCCTCACCAGCCTCGCTGCCCTTTTCTGGACACGTTCCAGTACCTCAACATCTCTCTTGAACTGAGGAGCCCAGAACTGGACACAATACTCAAGGTGTGGCCTGACCAGGGCTGAGTACAGGAGAAGAATGACCTCCCTTGTTCTGCTGGCCACATTATTCCTGATACAGGCCAGGATGCCATTGGCCTTCTTGGCCACCTGGGCACACTGTTGGCTCATGTTCAGCCTACTATCAGCCAGCACCCTCAGGTCCCTCTCTGCCTGGCTGCTCTCCAGCCACTCTGTCCCCAGCCTGTAGTACTGCTTGGGGTTGTTGTGGCCAAAGTGTAGAACCTTGCACTTAGCCTTGTTAAATCTCATCCCATTGGCCTCTGCCCACCCATCCAGCCTGTCCAGGTCCCTCTGCAGGGCCCTTCTACCCTCCAACAGATCAACACCTGATCCTAGCTTGGTGTCATCTGCAAACTTATTGATGATGGACTCGATTCCTTCATCTACATCATCAATAAAGATATTGAATAGGATGGGGCCCAGCACTGATCCCTGGGGGACACCACTAGTGACTGGCCACCAGCTGGATGTGGCACCATTCACCACCACTCTCTGGGCCCGGCCCTCCAGCCAGTTCTTGACCCATTTCAGAGTGAATCTGTCCAAACCACGAGCTGCCAGCTTTGCCAGGAGCTTCTTGTGGCAGACAGTATCAAAGGCTTTGCTGAAGTCCAGGTAGACTACATCCACAGCCTTCCCTGCATTCTCCAGACGGGTAACCTGATCATAAAAGCAGATCAGGTTGGTCAGGCAGGGCCTGCCCCTCCTAAATCTGTGTTGGCTGGGCCTGATCCCCTGACCATCTTGTAGGTTCTGTGTGGTTGTACTCAGGATGACCTGTTCCATAACCTTGCCTGGCACCGAGGTCAGGCTGACAGGTCTGTAATTTCCTGGTTCCTCTTTCAGGCCCTTTTTGTGGATGGGCATCACACTGGCCAGTCTCCAGTCATCAGGGACCTCACCTGTGAGCCAGGACTGCTGATAAATGATGGAGAGTGGCTTGGGCAGCTCATCTGCCAGCTCTCTCAGCACCCTAGGATGTATCCCATCAGGTCCCATGGACTTGTGAGGATCCAAGTGGGTCAGCAGGTCCCTTACCGCTTCCTCCTGGATTACAGGGGGACTACACTGGTCCCCGGCTCCATCTGCCAGTTCAGGAGGCCAGTTGTCCTGAAGACCACCTGTCCCACTATTGAAGACTGAGGCAATGAAGGTGTTAATTATCTCTGCCTTTTCGTCATCTTTTGTTACTATATTCCCCTCCACATCCAATAAGAAGTGGAGGTTGTCCTTGCCTCTTCTTTTGCCATTAATATATTTGTAGAAATATTTTTTATTCTCCTTTACGGCCATGGCCAGTCTACCTTCTAAATGGGCTTTTGTCCCTCTAATTTTTTTCCTACAAGACTTAGTGATGTCCTTAAACTCATCCTGGGAATCCTCCCCTTTTTTCCAAAGGTGATACACCCTCTTTTTTCCCTTTAATTCCTTTAGAAGCTCCTTGCTCATCCAGTCCGATTGTCTCCCTCATCGGCTCCTTTTCCGGCACATGGGCACAGCCTGTTCCTGTGCCTTCAAGAGTTCTTTCTTGAAGTCAGTCCAGCCTTCCTGGACCCTTTGTTTTTAAGGGCGGTTTCCCAAGGAACTTTCCGAGTTAGTTCCTTGCAAGGGCAAGGGCAACGGAGTAGGTGAGGGGGGCTGGAAGGAGTTTAACTTGCCCCTTCTGACAGGCACCTGTATCCATTTCCCGCAGCTTCTTGTTGCTTCCCTCTGCTAATGGCGGCTGCAGAGCCTGGTATCACATATCTAACTCCCTTTCACATTCCCTTATGGTCCTTAGTCTTTCTACTTTTTCCTTCGGCTCAGCCACTAGGTTAAGCAGATCACTGATCTGCTCACACCTAATGCAGCCATTGGCTCTGCCACCCTCGACCTCTCGTGCCAGGCTCCAACACTCATTGCAGCTTGGTTGCCTGAACCCTTGCATGCTTATGTGTGGGCTCTGTTTGGGTACCCAGAGTTTTACAGACAGCCTGAGACCGAGTCATAACCATGGCTCAATTCCTTCGGGAAACTGGGCTTTTTTTTTTTTTTAATATATAATTAATTTTTGTATTATTATTTTTTTCTCCCTCCCTCACGCGCTACTCGCCACATGCCCGTGAGCAGACGAGCTCTTCCGCGGCTGCCCTCGTGCTGAAATGGCGGTTTCGCGCTAGTTGGTGCTTAAATTCCACGCGGTTTCCGGGCAACACCCCCCAGCAACGTCACTTCCCGAGCAGGCGCACTGGAGGACAGCCCCTACCAGTCCTGCTTGTCCCTTTTGGGGTCCTTCCATCCTCAGAAAGCCCAAAGCAAGCCCAGGAAAACCCTAAAGCAATTCGAATTAAAGCAAGCTCAGCTGGTGGTTACCAAAGCTTTTCCATGGCTGCCCTCACGCTGAAAAAGTATCTGTTACACAAGACCATAGACCTGAATTAGTTCTTCCTTCACTACCGGACTCTGTTTCAGAAAAGCATGTTTAAAACTGGGGGAAAAAAAAATATTACAATCAATTGATGCTCCATAACTTTACCTTCAAAAATACTCAAATTATGACAGGGAAAGTAAGGAATAATTCCTTAAGTTAACCCCATCTGAATGAGAAGATGTCTAGTAGGAGAGAGCTCTTCCATTTCAAAAACAATGCAGAAATTCTAAGTTCAGATTTCAGGTGGAAGAGTGAGCCACTAAGAAGTGTGATGGTTTGAAACTCTCTCTTTAATTTTTCTTTGGAAAGTTCAAGCAGAGAAAGCGAAAGGGTGTAAATAAGTCACTATTAGGTGTAAGAAATCAAAATAATGATTGTTCTAAACACTTCCATTGGATAGATATAAAAGTTTAAGAACTACTACTCAAAACAAAGTGGGCACTCTGCAGTCGGGGCAGCTTGCTGGGGTGTCTGGCTGCTGTTTCTTCTTCTCTTCTGGCTGAAGATAACACACTGACCTTGGCAGCTAAGTTAACAACTTTCTGCCTTTTCTGCTTTAGCTAACTCTGCTTTCTGCCACGGGGGTCTGGGGGGGGAAGCCCCTGGGAGAGAGGCCCCTTGGGAAAGGTTCCCCTTTGGAGGGAAGCAAAGGAAGCTTGGTTGTGCTTTTCTGTTGATTGTATATATTTGTAAATGTTGTGAATTTTGTATATTTGTACATATTCATTGCATTTCATCATAGATTGTAGATCTGCTTGTAATTACAGCTTTCATTTGCTTCCAGACTGAGCTAGCCTGGTTATTGTCGGGGGGGGGGGGGGGGGGGGTGGGTAGAATTTCAGCTCACATATTTTTATTTTTGGCGCTCCTGTAATTCAGGTATAATTCTGCTGGTTTACTCAGTGCCATTTCTCCTTTGTATGTATAAATTTTACACCTTGGTGACAGTGGCTTATTACAATCTAAAACACCTGTGCTTCAGAGGTGGGGTTTAAGATACAATATCAATCATTTATTCAGTCACCAGCACTGTAATGTGACAATTCTCATTGTCTGAGGTATGGTTTGTAAATTCTCACAATCCACATACATTGAATTCTTGTGTATAGTATTAAGTCCTTGGCTTTGAAGATAACTTATTTACAAAACTTTCTTCCTTTTAGCTTCTACTAGAATGTGTTAGCTCAGAACAGCCCTAATAGATCTAATATTTTCAAGACACATACTTAATTACCAAAGTTCAGACATTCAATGATGATTAAAAAAAAAAATCACATTATACTATCAAGTATGGTCATGAGTTAGCATCAAGTGACCTCAGAATTTTTGGGCTTTATTTCAGCATAGATTAGAACATTCTTTCTTTCATCATGATTTAGCCATCTTCAGTTATATACTCCATCAGCCTGATAACAGTAATAAAGGATAAATGGGTCTAAAACAAGTATTCAAAAATTGAATTCCATCCAAATTGCCCAGTCTTCTCCCTAAATACCACTGAGAATCAGTACAAGTGATAAAATCTTAAGTGAGTACCATCAATTAGATGCAGTCATAATGAAATAAGCTGTATCCTAATGTAATCTGAGCAGTACAAACTTTTGAGGATGAAGCCTCAAATAAGAAAATAGTCCTAGCAGAAACTAGATAAATCTCGCAGTTCTTTTGCCTGAAATGAGGTCTTACAAGCCCATTTTAGTCTCAGTAAAACTTCAGTAGCTTCTTCACCTTCTTCCTTCATGTCCCCCAAAATTACTGAAACACAACTGAGAGTGCACATACAGCTAAATTAAACTGCAAACATGACTACAAAAGAGATAAAATCTTCAAGGATCAAGTGTCCTCAAGGATTTTCAAGATCAAGTATTGCTTGCTTTGAATTCTGTGTTTGGCTGCTTCTTCAGGAAAATTACTTCAAGGAAGGGATGCAGCTGCTTGAATATTAGGGGGCATAATGAATAGATTTTAATCTGTTCATAAATGACACTGGATCACTGACAGGAAAATAAAACTGAAAAGTGGAAATCTTCACAGAGTACTGATGCAGTCCCAGAAGACTTCCTTCCCTATATTTGTTGCTTTGGGTTATGTCAGTTTGTTTTATAGCTGCAGTAATTTTAAACGCATTTTCCTCTCTTGTGAGATGCACTCTTTCAACTTTCCTTGAGGGGAGCTTGAGGCTCTGATTTATGGTGAGGTATGTGTGAACATGTCTGACCATAAAACACACTGTACTTCAGTATTTACTGCTAGAAGAGAGACAATATTCTAGATTCAGCATCTGAGTTATATCAGACCTCTTGCTGTATGTAGGTACCACAACATACTGTTAAAAATAATAAAAAACCAAAACCCACTATAGTTTATTAAATTATTTCTAAAGGTTATGCAAATGTATCATATCAGCCTTCGTTAGTGGCAAAAGGGAGACCTGTCAAATTTTGATTTTACTTATAAAGGAATTTCAATTTTGGAATTTTCAACCTACCCCTTGATAAAAGACGGTGATAATTGGATAATAGTGTTAAAGATGTGTAGAAAACGTGTAGAAAAAAAGGAATCAATCATAAAGTAAATTCAAAATTCATTCTTTCTACAATTCTGAATTAGAAACAAACACAATTAGAAGTGCGAGCAGCCCGCCAGCCAGGTTGCCTCGGTGCTCAGGTTGTGGTTTTCTGTAGTTGTGAAATAACTGGATGACAGGCATAGCAGAGGCTAGCTAGGCCTCTGCACTCCTGCTCCATTGGTAGCCTTCCCAGCAAGATAGTGAGGCCAGGCTGGATGACAGACTCCCCAGAATCCTGACCAGAGGACAGCTGAAGAGCCAGGTTTAGCTGAATACCTCTACGTGCGTAAATCCTCAGCTGCACTGTGCCTAAAATATGTTGATATCCAAGTAACACATCCACGAAACACATCCCACAGTTTCAACAAGTAAATGGTGAGAGGGTGTTTCCAACTAGATCTCCAGACAGACCTCATGTAGATCTCCTTATATTGTACACCAAAGGTCACTAGAACATAGAAATACATTGCCTTGATGGACCATGCACATTAGAAATATCATTTGGATTAAACCTAATGCAGCAGCTTCTGAGCCAACATGAAATCTTTGTAATATCTAGACTTCCACCCTAATGTAAACTTGAGGAACACAAAACATAAGAGGCAATCAGCACGTTTCTTTTTAAAGCATCTTTCTTCCTCCACTCAAACATAGGGGTGTGGCAGTTTAGGCTGGGTGCCCCCTGCCACTGCCGCATGAGATACACCTCTGGTGTCCTGGGTGCCCACCCACAGGGGTGGACACAGGAAACGACGTATTTCTACCCATAAATCCTGCACCCTATAAGGCCATCTGCAGAGTCATTCTCTTCCTCTTTCTTCCCTCTCTGCTCCCACGGGAGATGTCCTCTCTTATCGGGTAATGCCGGGGGAGTATCCTCAAGGCCTCTTAGGCCTGTCTAGGCCTAATGCCAGGAGGAGAATGGAGGGGGGGGCAGTCTCAGACCTGGCCAGCCTGAGACTTGCCTAGCAGTGGGAGGGGGAAGAAAGAGCCCTGGGGGGTTTGGGTTTACCCTCAGGTGGGAAGAATGGAAGGATTGGGAAGCTTTGGGAATTCTGTGAGGGGTTCTGTACGCTTTGGGATACTCTTTGCCACTATGCTTTGTAGCTTGTAGTTCTCTGTAGCTTCACCAATTGCTTTTCCCTTTAAACTTTCCATCACTCTCCAATCCATTTGTGTGAGTCTCATTCTTTTGTCCCTTTCAGGGCAAGAGACGATCTGTCTGGCCCCAAACCAGCACAAGGGGCTTGCACTACAAAAGCATCATGTTTGCCCCATCTGCAAGAGTTCATAGGAAAAATGTGTGGAAAGAAATCTATCCCACGGTTACTTTGCATTTGCTATATGAACATGGATCAGGTGACTGCCATTTTTAGTCAGTGGAAGCATAAAAGTAAATTAATTTTATTTTATTAACTTTTTCATTACTAAGAAACACAGGCTTGTTCGTGCAGCACGGCTAGAAAGACAGAAAATTTGCACTTCCTGTGTAATTACTTACCTAGGTTCCAAGCACTGAGCCCTAGATGTGCTGCATAATTTACACTTGTAACTTCTGTGAGGAAAATAATAAGCCAATAATGTGACAGAAGAACTCAAATCTTATGAAAAAGTATGAAAAAAATGAGAAAAAAAATCCATACCATTTTTAGCTATTAATAAGACCCTAGTAATACTTGTAATATTGGCTGTATAAAAACTCATGTGCAATAAGTGATTTTCACAGACTCCCAGAACTATCACCTGACTATCCTAACAATTTAAAGGATTGTTCTGCCTCTTTCTATCATAAGATTATAAAGCAAATATCTCTGATTACAGTACCTCAGAGATAATCTCTCCAGTGCACCAAATTCAACATCTCTACTAATCTAAAAATTTTCAATTCTGTTGCATGCCTTTTTCAAAGCATTATTGAAAACATCTCTGATAGGAAGTGTTCCTAAAATAGTATTTTCCTACTGCAAAACTGCTTTTCAAAAAAAAAAAAGCTATGCTTTTTGCTTTCATTATCAGTAGCTGGTCTATCAAGTGGCAAGTAACAAATGTCAGCGATGGAAAGTGCTGCTTCTAACAGAAAGACAGATGAAATATTTTCCTCAGTGACCAGAGGTAGTTAGAAAGTTATCATCTGCCTTCAGCATTATGGTTGTGTCTAGACTGATAATTAAGGTTCACCTTTAGTCTTCCCACTTGAAAACAGGAACTTTCTGTAGAAATCGGAATATTTGTGCTTTCTTTTGTTCTTGCCATCCTTAAAGACATTAGAAAGAAGAAAGAAATGTGAACTACAAAAGGTCCCAAAGTTACTATGGGATACTGTACAGACAATCAAAGGGCCATCTTGAGTGTGATCTTAAGGCCAAATCCTGATCATATATACAGGTACAGGATTATCTGTAAAGGATTATACAGGTACAGATACCCATATTATCTGTGAAGAGAACAACTGCAGCCAACAGTTTAAAGTTGGGCTAAAACTCCACACTTCATAGAAAATAAGTAGTGCCTGAATTCCTACCACTGAATTGGCTTGTGCATTGAAATGCTCTCTGCTACCTCCTCAAGCACAGTCAGGAGCCAATTCTGGCACTGATGTAGCTGCTTAAGGGTTGAGTTAACAGCATTCTTAAAAATAACGAAAGAGAAAGGGCAAATAAAAGGAAACAGGAAAGGGAAAACAGTTGAGAGGAACCACTCAGAAATTAACTTATCAATAAAATAAATTTCTTAGTAAAAGAAATCCCTGGACAGATACTCAAATCACACAGACACAGTGAAACAGTAATTCGAAGATGTGCTGCCTGCCTCAGCACATGTAAGTCCTGGAAATGCCTATGCACTTGCACAACAAATTCCTGATCCTCCTGACATTATGAAGCATGCAAACAACAGAAATGCACGCAAACTTATTGTTCCTATTTTCACTTGTATATAAAACTAACCTATGCAGGAGAGAAGACAGATCAGCATTCCACAGCACACTCTGTGGCAGTTGGAAAGGGGGGAGTCAAACTTTAAATAGTCCAAGCTGCATAGAACTTGGATTCCATATTCTTTTATGGAGAGATATGTAACAGCAGCAGCACTTCTGACAATATTAGATTTAAAAAAAAAAAAAAAAAGATTTTTATGGGCAAGTGAAGTAGAAAAACCTTTCAATATTTTGAATTGTACCCTCCTCATTCTTCCAAGACTTAAAAATGCTACATTGATTTCCCAGCCATGAAGTTGACAGGATCTTATAGAATACTTGATTGAGGTTTGTTTCTAATGTATTCAGTTTCTCCATTCTGTTAACACGAGCAGTGTAAGACAAGTGGAATAGTTTGTAACACTTTTGCAAGAAACCATTATGGAAGCTAGTGCTTGGGCTGACAGAGAAAGCTTCACTAACAAGCTATCTGGGTAGTGGCATTAATAAACAGCCTTTTTTGAGTTGTTCATTACCTTTTAAAGGAATCTTCAGGGGGAAAAAAAAAAGTTACCCCTTAAATTTCAGATTGAAAAAAATACCAAGGGAGCTTTTTCAGCTCATTTGAAGTCTGAAGGCTATTGTACCTGTGTTTTAAACCTGATCAAAATTCAGTCTGCTGTTGGTTACTAAATTATGTATCTCTGAAGCATAAACGTGTTAGCTTTAGAAAGTTACAAATTAGTGTATTTCCATACAGCTTGGCAGAACATAATTTTAACCACTTTGTTTTGGGTAGCGAAAATATTGCTTGCAAGGTAAACACAGGGGAGCTGTTGGTATAGAGGCCAGGCAGATTCTTTGGCAGTAAGACTCTGAGTGTTAAAGCAAGTTACCTTGAATTATTAACAGTATTTCATGTAATGTCTGATTTTCTTTTCTATAAAAATAGAGATTTTGTTTTCACTGAATTGTCTTTATGAACACACTTTATTTTAATGTAGTATCTTTTTATTTTATAAGAAACTACTTTGAGTCAGACTATTATTCGTATCTACTTGATTCTATACAAGTATAAAATCTGGGTGACTGTAACAGAATATTTTACTACTGTGACAATTTGGTTACACTGCCTAAGCTGTTCAAGCAGAACCGATGACTTCTGAAAGTACCATCAATAAAAGAAATAAGGCCCAACTGTTACTGTAATCAGGGAATGCTGCCATGGATTTCAATGGCTTTAGTATCAGGACTCATGGCAAGAGATAAGAACCAAACTAATTAAAATAGATAACATCTCTGAGAAAAAAAAATAAAACAAAGACAGCAAAAGGAACCAAAGGGGAAAAGAATGCATTAAAAGACTTAAATCAGGAAAGGGAATAAAAGTCAGAGGAGGAAGAAAACTAGGTAATAACTGCATTAGGATAGAAAACAGTGTTTGTAAAATAAAACTAACCCCCAAAAAGTCCAGATGAAAAGACAATTCCTCTTTTAAGTACATATGCTATTAAGCTAAACAACAAAATCCTAGAACAAATCACAGAAGTTTTCTTTTTTAGCCATCAGTGCTGAGAAAGGAAATTATGGCTTCAAACAACTAAAGAAAAATTAGAGACTAGCTCACAGCTTTTATTTTATCATTATTTATTTGCACTAATAACTACAGTATTAGAATACATCCCATCTTTGACACCTGCAATATGGTTTTACTCACAACCTTCTGTCACAGCTATTCTTCTAGATGCTGGAGATAATTTTCCTTTTTTATCTACAGCATATAAAGGAGTAATGCGATTTTAAGCAATTAGCAGCTGTGTAGATAGAAGATTATTGGTAGCAATGATCAGAAATCATGGTTTTAACAAAAAATTTACTAAGCTAGTAAACAAAAGACTTTCCTGAACAAGAGAAGAGATACCTTGGAAATCTAAAGGATGAGGAAATCCTATTAATATCTTTGCATCTGTCCTTTTCAGTCCATGGAAGATAAGTAGGCTAGTAAGTGTGATGGCTGATTTTTATTTCTGATATAACAATTGTAGCTTTATTCAAAACATAAGAACAACAACAATAAAACCAATGACAAAGATATTTTTGTTTCTGTATTTTGTTAGAACTCTTTTTGTGTCAAAACTTCAGCTTCTTTGAAACCATTTCCTAGTGAAAACTATTTAAAACTGCAATCTGGCTGTCTCTGCAGACTTTCATCTTGCTAGCAAGACAGGCAGAATGACCTTGCATCTTCTTTTCTGATAGAATATTATTCAATCTGGAAAAGTGAAACAGGTAAAGCTTTGCTTCTCACTTCTCTCATCTGCTTTTTAAGCAATTCAATGCTTTTAAGCAATTTCTAAGCTTTCACTTGGTAGTGTTGCAAGAAAATGCTTAAGTGTAGCATTTGGAATGTATTTTTTTTTGTCACAAATGGCACCAATGCCATGTCACATTTTCTTGCTGGTCCAAAGTCTATAGCATCTATGAGGAAGGCAGCAGTTCACATGGGTTCTATCTCCATGGTAACTTGTTTACAAGAACTGAAATACATGCTGAAAATTCAAGGTTAGTTTTCCCTTTGTTCCTGTTTTGATGTTTTTGGCAATATGAATAATGTGGCCATAATCCGAGATTCAAAAAGCTTTATGGGAGACTGAGTCGAAGCAAAACTCTACACAAAATGTTTTTTCATCACCACCATTAAAAAAAAAGATAATTCAAAGGCTGCTTAATCAGACTCATCAGTTACTTCCTTTCAGACTGCATTTCAGTTTGTATCTCGAGGAAGGATACTGTCTAAAGATTTATATTTTCCTGAGGTGATAACTCAGGGTATGTGTGTGTCTATGCAGCATCCCTATCCCTGCTAAGGAACTTGCTTTGTCTAAAATCATTTCAGAAGTACAAATGAGCAGGCACCTTTTCAGAACTTAATCTAAATCACATGATGAGAGCCTTTTGTGTTCTAAAAATCAAATTTAATAATAGCAACACACTGCAATTCTATAACCTTTTATAATAATGCTCTTGTAAATGTTTTAGGAGGATTCTGCATCCCTCACTCAAAGAAAACAATGGTTGTAGAAGTATCCTCTGGAAAAGCCAGCAAGGACTGAGATGAACTTGCTGTCTCATATGATTAGTTTAGGTATGCTTAGAATTCCTCAACATTCAATTAATGAAATGTTTGAAGGAAACATCTTTCTGAAAAGTTTCAATCTACTAAGCTATTTTTTCTTCTTAGTAGATTAAATATAAAGATGATAATTTAGGTATTAATAAGACCCCCTCTAGTTTGGGCTTATCCAACCTGCACCAAATAGCTTTGATTTTTACTCAGTAGCTAATCTGCTTGCTCACTGTATATTTTTCCAAACAGAACTTTAAAAAAATCACCTGAAAAATGCATCTAACCCTTTTAATGGCACTAAATGCAGCATGCCTTATTATGATAAAAGGTTTGGGGGATTTTTGCCAAAGTTCCTTTGTGATGACTTTTTTTTTTTTAAGGTTACCTTACATCTCCTTCCTATTCATTAAAACTAGAGATTCCTATCACTCCCTTTTTGTTAGCAGAGAAATGCTATAAAAATGAATAGATAAAATTCACCTTTTGAACAAGGCAGTTATTTTATAGCTGCTCGATCTGATATACAGTGCCCAGTCTTGATGTTCTCATTAGACAAACAGTTAAAAGCTGCCAAGGTGGTGGATACATCAAATTCTGAAGGTTTTGGGACTAAAGTATCTGAAATTAAAAAAGACATTAAGAATTCAGCCACTACGTTAGAATCTCTGTCTCAAACAGAATATTCTGCATGCTCACAACTATGCATGCAGAGCTCAACTCTGGCTGTGGACAGAAAAAGATATTCATTTAGTTCCAGGTTTGAGAAAAGCAAAAAGCCTTTTTAGCCTAAATCAGGAAAGGTTTTGTTAGTACCACAAATAATAACACCACTTAAATCACTTTTCTAAGCAATACAAATGCATTTGGGTGAACAGTGCAGAAATACCGAACACTGGACATGGAACTGATGGAGAGGGTCCAACACAGGGCTGGACCACTTCCCGTATGGGGACGGGCTGAGAAAGTTGGGGCTGTTCAGCCTGCAGAAGGGAAGGGTGCAGGGGAGACCTTGAGGCAGCCTTCCAGTACCTGAAAGGGGCTACAGAAAGCCAGGGAGGGACTTACAGGGCTTGTAGTGATATGACAGCGCTTTGTGCTGAAAGAGGGGAGATTTAGACTGGAGATTAGGATGAAATTCTTTAAAGTGAGGGTGATGACACGCTAGAACAGGGTGCCCAGGGAGGTCATGAATGCCCCCTGCCTGGAGGTGTTCAAGACCAGGTTGGACGAGGCCTTGTGCAGCCTTGTCTAGTGGAATGTATCCCTGCCCATGGCACATTAAGGTCTTCTCCAACCTAAACCATTCTCTGAATCTGTGAAGCTATGAATCTGTATTATGTGTTTTGCTAGTATAAAGTTAATATTATTTACAGAAGTCAACGTAAGTTTGAAGAAAATGTGAAACTGTTCTGCAAATTGTTTTTACTAATGCTTTTTATCATTTATTGACTCACTTTACTCATGGAGTACCTCGGTTTTGTGTACATTGGAAATATTAAGCATTTTTATTAAATTAGCATCTATCAGCTACTGAGCAGATATTCAATGGATAGTTAGAACATCTTCCTTTGTCCTGCTTGGCCCTTCTATGAAAAATGGGAGTTTTTGCTATCTAAAGGAGGTATTATAACGTGTATTTAAGGTGCAATTTTTGTTCCCATTGCATTGTCTTGAAACACTACTCATAGTATGGTTCTAAATTGACAGCATGTCTCTTAGGTACCGCTGCCACTCCTCGGTAAGAGAAGTGCGCACAGCCTGACTTGCAGCTTGGTCTAGCAAGAGTGTGTTGGGCAGGTATTTTGTTGCAGCAATGTAAGAATAAATCCAAACATACTTTCATCCCTCCCTTTTCAGTTTCTTTGTAAATTTAATTAAGCTTATCGAGAGTTGGATAGCTCAGGCCCTGTTTATTAACAAAAGACTTTAAAATAAGCACCTTTCCCCAAATGCAGCTTTCCTTTTGTATTTACTCTTCTGTACAGGATGGCTAAAATGTGAAATAACGTGCTGAAAAAATTCTTCATCTGCTAAAAGTTGCTGTCCCTGGTTGTATATTAGTTTCTGTATTGCAAAGAAATCATAAGGTTCAAGGCTTTTTAGTTGAAGTGCAAACAAACCAGTGAAAGAAAATAGCTTTGGGTCCCCTGATGCAGCGCCTGACAGCTGACTCGGCATAGCACAATGAACAAGACATGCATCGCTTGAGAAGAGACAGAAAATGTCAGTTGGGGCTATTCATATAGTGAATAGGATGTGATAACCTTTAAATACATATAAACAATGTGTCCTCACATACTGTGCTTCACTGTTCTCTTCAGACAGATATTGTCCAACAGCTCAACGTATGGTACAGAAAAGAGCATGCCTGCCCACTGAAAGTTAATGGGTTTTGTCAAACATAGAAATAAAGCTTTCTAAAGAACTAGTTAGTTATAATGGCAAGGGGGAGGAGGTCAAAATTACGATTATGTGTTCTGAGCACCAGCGAAACAAAATTCCAACCTAAATCAACAATGATGTTAAGTTACAGAGAGAAAATCCAATATATACAGACAAATCAATCACTCTGCATAGCCCCCTCCCCCCGCAGCGGGGAACAAATCCCATAATTTCTAATTAATTTACAAGGTTAATGAGTGAGAAAAATTTCTAGGGAAATATTCTAGATTTGGCCCTGAAATTTTGCCTGGGGTTAGAAACCCATCAGTCATATTATCTATCTCTAGAAAATTCAGGGTCACTTATAATGGAGTTGTAACAGAATGCATATGTGGCAATCCCCTACTAATGACCAGGAAAATCTTCTGTGTTTACCCCTATTTAATAAATCTGAGACTAATTTAGGATAACTGGGTTATTATTTTAATCATTAAATATATATAGACTGCATACTGATCTTGAGAAAATTTCTGGTTTTGTGTTGTGCCTGGGAAGATTCCAGCATGCATTCATTTCTAGCATAATCATTTGGAAAAGCTGCATAAGGTTGGGCTTACCAACCTTTAAAGAAAGAAATGTAGTATTGTAAATAGTTGCAGATAATAAAAGTCTGCAAAGACGACTAACTGACAGCATTTGCTCTGGAAAAACAAAGTTATATATTTACAGAAAATAGGGCTGAATGTTGGGTTTTAAGAGTATAGTAAACTAAGATTCTAGATATACACATAAATATACAAATAAACAAGTTAAGTTGCATTAAGTTTAAAAGTAGCTGGAAAGAAAACTGGAATGAAAATATTCTATTTGGAGGCTACTGAATCTGTTAATTTGTACTGTTTCATTGACTATTTTACACGAGCCATGGATAAGTCACAAGGTAAGCTGATAAACTGCTCATTGCATTTACATTTATTTTGCATAAATTCAAAGATCTGATGTACAAACAAAGGAATAAGAGAGGGATCTTAGTCATCAAGTCCCATCCCAGACTATAACATACATTCACATTACATAAGATCATTCACAAATGTTTAGGGTTCCTCACAAAACTAGTCTGCTTATCCTCACTACTCCACCGAATAGACTATCCCAGAAATGGCCATGCTTGTTGTCGTAATTGTGATTTCTGCCTTGCTCTTCTTTAAGCCTGATTATTTGTCATGATGCCATCATCATCCTTCTGCTTAAATAGTCCTTTCCCATTTGTTGTTTATTCCCTTGATATATTTACAGATAGAAAATCACTCTTCATCTCAGCCCCCCTTATGTTACGTTAACCAAGCCAAGCTCAGCCAGTATGCTGTGGTGCCATAAGCTTCCCACTCCTCAGGCCATTCCAATAACCCCTCTTGTGTATTTGACAGGCCCTTTGCACTCTGCCTGCAGGTTACTGTCTGTAATTGTTGCAGTATTCCAGACCTCTGGACACCTTCAAGTAACTACTTTCTTTCTGCCTCTCTTCTTTTGAGGAACCAGACAGAAAATATAATCTGTTTCTTATCAAATGTGACATATCTATTCCTATAATGGTGATGACTGATGCTGTACAAATAATTGCTTTTTTCGGTTTGGTGGCTAAGCCAAAATGCGTAAGAATATCCAAGAAGAAATTCTTCCTGCCCAAGCTTGTTGCTAAAGCATGGAGTAAGTTGTTTCCTTCCAAAACAGCAGAAGGAAGCAGTCCTTGACTTCTTGCCCAGTAAACTAATCCTTACTAACTTGGCATGACAAGATTCAGTCCCTTTCTTGCTTTAACATCTATGCCCTACATCCCAAATGATAACCAGGTTTCTGGGAGAGGTGAACACTATCTTTATCTAAGAAAGGTACATGAGAAAGCTTCATGGCTGGACAGCTACTCCTTCTTGTGACGTATGACGATATTAGCTGCTCAGGTCACATCCCTACCCTCTAAGTCAGGCTTTGTAAATTGGTTTGGCAGGTTGCCTCTCATTCCTTCCCGACAGACCTTTTCTACCTGATGTAGAACACTTAATTTTCACTGCACCAGCAGCATAGAGGGAGCCTGTACCCTGAAAATTTCAAATTTAGTCGAAAGTTCATATTCATTCCTTGGCTGAGTCAGGGACTGTGCATGTTGCCTTTAAAAGATACCATAGTTTTCCTTAGATTAATTTCCACATAAGTCTTGTCCAATCATACATACATTTCAAAACTACTATTAGTAACTAATTTATGCACACACATATATATTTGGACCAATATCTATATATTCTTGCTTTGGGTGGATGACTATCTCAAGCACACAGATCTGGAAAGGCAGCCTTACCGATGCAAAAGTAGTGAGAGATTCACAAATCTCACATAGTTTTGCACTCAGGTTAAGGGAGAAGTGTAAATTTTTCCTTTTGCTTTGGAAAACAAGTTTAAACCACTATTCAAACAATCTCCTTATTTCTGACTTTGGGGGAAAAAAGTCTGACAGTGAATTTTTTCAACTGTAAAAGATGTATGACAAAATCTTTCTTCTTAAATAAGCTTTTATCAAAGTTGACAATTTTAAGTAACTTAAATTAGGCAATTGAATCCTTACTTACAGAGGAAGGCATGGCATAAAAAACTAAGCAGAGATAAGACTTTCAGATCTATCTCAGACTTTCTTGTCTAGAGGATTAAGCAATGTAGTTGACATTTAGCCTGATGATTCAAGGGAAGTGTAGAGATCAACTCTTTCCAACATTTTGGCAATTACACCCATATTTTAGAATATTGACAGTATTTCACTAGATTAGTAGATTCAGCACTTGACTTCCCTTGCCCAACACCTGGCCTCTCACTTCCCTGGAGCCACCACTACCTTTTCACCTTCTCAGCTTCTCCTGTCTGCTCCCAGGCTCCATCCTGTTACTGCTGTGGGACTGATAGCATGTAACTGATTTGAGCCGCACAGCCTTCAAAAGCATTGGTCCTGCTGTCCTGTGTTCCTTCCCTTTCTGTACTAATGCTCCAAATGGCTTTGAAACTAGATAGGTTAGAGAACTTCTAGGGTTCAAAACTAGTTATTTTGGCTTATTAGCATGCTCATCTCAGCAGCTACCAGCACGATACAAATGGCAGAAAAGCCTGACTGGGCAAGTGCCCTTTCAGTGGGGGTGCAAGAGTGGCTCTAATGCATTTCAGAACTGCAACCTGGGCTAAGCAGATACGGCTTGCTCTGGGCAGCTTTAGCTTCCCCGTGCTTCCAGTGCCAGCCTTGCTAGCCCCAGATCCAGCTGTGTTTGCTGGGGGGTCCATGCCTTCCACTGAGGCCCCACCCAGAGGTAACCCTCTGCTCCGTCATAGATTTTCAGATTTACAAATTGCCTCTGTTTTCCCATTAAAACCACCAAACAAAGCAAAGCCTCCTCCTGTTCCCTCTCCAAGGGCATGAGAGGCAGCAGGGCTCTCCCTGTGCACAGTTGCTAGGACTATCATTCCTAGTGCTGTTGTTCAGCCATAACCTGACAGGCAGAACAAGGACAAAATGCGTGATGACCTTCTCCTCAGCACATACCTTCATTTGTGCGTGTTCATGCACACACAGGTACATACACATTTAATTCTATTTCATATAAATATACACACACACCTAATGATGGAAAAGAAACAAATTTAAACAGTTACCCAAATGTTTTTACGAAGATGTCAGGGTATAGAAGGAAAATAAATTGCCAGGATTTCTATTAAAATAGCACATATTCTGCTCTCTTCGGTCTGCTGTTTTCACAGATTTGAAGATTTGATGGCACCCAATATAACTTCTGATTTTCCACGTTCGATGTCCTGTCTTGCTCATGTTTATGTCAGTAGAATTTTTGCTGTTATCTCCAGAAGAGCAGGGGTGAGGAGCATGTACATAGTATGGCATTTGCACAATATTAAAATAACCTCTTACAACTGGAACACTTTGCCATAGTTAATTAAATATATGAATGACTTGTTTGAACAATCTTTTCTTTGCATCCTGGATCACAGCCATACAATCTGCTGATGGTGCCAGGGTTATCTCTGCTTCTGCTTAGACTTTCCCTGGTTTATTCTGCTTACTGTGGTTTGTTAAGCATATGTTCTTGTAAGCGTTTCTAACCCCAACCTCCACATTTTTTTTATACTTATACAAACTGAAAGTGACAACCCATTTGTTTACTGTGGTTCTAAATTAATTAGGATTCTCTAAGGTGTACTTCATACTGTTTGCTGTGGATCCAGTTTACTGAGTGCTGTAGTAGCACTTTGCACCTTACACACCTCATTTTTTGAAGTATTTCAGAATATTTTTTTATAGAAAGTAAGTATATTTTAAAATATGGAGACAGAGAAACACTGAGATAGGTAGGTAGTGCACAGAGATTCAGTGACACAACTAAGAATAGACAAGTGAACATATCACATCACTTATCTGATGAGTCATTGCCATGACTCTCATGCCCCTCATGCCCCTAAGCATACCTTCTTGATTCAGCAAAGATTCTTACAGATCAGTGAGATGTAAAAGAGAAACTACTGAGATTCTTACTTCCTTCATTCCTCTTTCAACCTCAGCTCAATAAAACAATATCAGATCTATTTTGTAATGGTTAGATAAATATGACCCTGAGCTCCAACGACTGAACTGTTAAGCTTGTTTGACTTTCACACACATCATACTATTGCTCACCTGCAAAACATTTCAGTTGATGAAGGGAGCTTTAGAGCATCTGTAAAATTCTATTTTCTTTGCAGTTAACTACTCAGTCAAGTATACTAAAGAAGTCAATAGGTATGAAAGCAATTATAAAAGCATTCCTATTTACTAGTCCTCATTAAAGTAATAATTTTGCTAATATACTGTGAATAACAGTTCCAGGAGAACAGCTGACAGTAGCAGTGACACACAGCAAACCTCTCAAGTAAACGTGAAAATCATGGAAGACCTTGAGCGCACCAATAATACTAACAGCTGGTGTCTTACCACTCATAATGAGCAGTACAAATCATCTACCACTGAAAATCTAACATTAGCAACAGCTGACACCTCACTGCCCAGAGTAAGTTAAAGCCTAACTTGTGGGAATATCTAGAATATCCCTTCCAATCAATTCTACCAAAGCTTTCCTAACTCCTAAAGCTATGCTGCTGCCATTCTTACAGTGATTCAAACAGAGACCCTTGTACTGTCAATAGTGTACTGGACCTTCTAGAGATACACCAACTTCTTTCATCACCCTTTCTAAGATGACACCTCTCAGTAGCATTTGCTGTCCTTAATGTGTGTACAACTCCACTTTCAGAAACTATGACAGCACGATTTGGGAAAATGTAGTGTCCTTAGTTTACCTCCTTGCACAACCTGTCTCACAATTCTGACAGGATTAAAGAATGACTCAGAAACAGCTATATTCTTGTAAGCTATGAGTACAGACTTCTCCAAACTTTTTCCCATTTTATCCTTTGTTAATTTACAATCAATTGAAGAGTTGTGGTTCTCATTAATCTCTTTTTAAACAACATGGTTTGTTTGCTCTTCTTTTCTTTTACCTCCTGCTACTAACTACTAGGTCACACTGTTACTAAGTGCTAGATCATTATATGCAGGCAAGCAGGAGATAAATTAAATATAATATAAATGCACATTTTAAATAGGTATTATAAATGAAAGAGTTTGATTAAGTACTAACCATCCACTTTAAAGAAAATATTAAAATTATTCTAGTTTTATGCTCACTGTTATTTGCTTTCTCTCTACAAGAATAGTCCTATCTCTAGGCTTAAGTTATTTGCTCAGTACAGACACAAGGCACACACCTATTAATAGTGTATCTCTTTTTCTTCTCTGTGGATTAGGCTGCAGTCAGATCATATTTACATTCTTCCCCTAGAGTCTGACTTACTTGGTAACAGTCAAAGGCTTGATCCAAACACTGAAATCTGCACATAAATCAAAACCCAGATTAATCAGAAACAAATTTTAAGTTGTGCTTTATTATCACAAAGATTCTGTGATCAGGAAGATCCCAAATGGCTAAGAACTGTGGGAAGGGATTCTCTGTCCAGAAGATTTAGCTAGAGAATGATTTTCCAGAAAATAACAGCTGAATGGTTTTCTGTAAGTGATACAAAACCTTTCTCTCTATGAAATCCTTTCTGCTCTTACAATGCAAAAACTCTAACTACTATTTGATCATTATCAATCCCCCCCCCCCCATATGTGGAGATTTGATTTCATATCAAATAATAAATAATAGGGATCCATACTACAAATCATGCTATTAACATAGATTGTGGAAGACAGCTGTACTGTAGAAACATACAGAATACACTGAGTTTTTCTTAAGCTCTTTGCAATTACAGCACAAACATCACAGGACTGAGTTTGGCTAAGTATTCCCAAGAACACCTCATCCTCTACAAACAGCTGCATGAAATTCTATTACCAGATCAGCCAGCAGTCTGTGCAGGCCAATATTCCGACTCACTCCGAGCTGTGCTGGTTGCTGAGGACAAGAAAATACTCAACAGGGTAAGCAGAGCATAGAGAAACTCCCCAGCTTCCAGTAAGCACTGAACTCAAACATTTTCTAAACAAGAAAAAACACTTAAACTGATGGAGATGCTGTGCAGAAATTCGTCTCTTGGAAAAAAAACTACTAGTCCCAAAAAAATGCCCATGGAAAGCACGGGCCTGACAAAACTGCACAAGAAAAATAATTCAGAAAAGAAAATATGTTTGGAAAGTGGAATTTTCCTGTTTAGACCTTTTAAGAACATTGGATTTCTGTGTTAGAATTTCTTCACTTGGCGTTAGTTACTAACAACATTTAGGGAAGAAATAAGTCATAGAATTGAATGATTTCCAGGGTTTTAGTTTTAAGTTTTGAACTTCAGACCTATTATTATGCTGTTTTGGAATGGAAGGAGTGTAATTAACTCCCAAGGAAAAAATTCAGCATGTGTTTTTTCATGTATTTGAACTGTCACGAGACAGTAAAACTACTTTTTTTAGGTGTTGAAACCACTGTTACATCTCTTATATCTATAAACTTGCTCTGGTTTTTTTTTGTTTGGTTGGTTTTTTTGTTTGTTTTCTTTTTTTTTTTTGGTAATGATAAAATTATACTAGTAAAATAATAACATTAGGGTGCTAGCTCTAATGTCCTTAGGAATGACCTACAGAATGGATGAGAACTGGCATCTGAGAAACACCCAAGCTCTTGCAGTGAAAACTATGCATAGGTACTCTCATCTCTGAGATGCTATTCCATTAGCCATTTGGAAGACCAATTTCTCCACAATAATTTTGAAATCAGTGTCAAAAGCCATTCATCAAGAATTCTCTTAGTTTAGTTACTTCTCCTCAACTCTGCGTCCATAAAGCATCACTATTACTGTCAGAGCTGATAGGAGCTTCTGCAGCAGTAGTTGGTTTCTTGACAGTGTTTGTTTTCTTTATTCCAATTACTACCTATGCTACATGTGATAACAGTTGTCCTGTTTTATTTCTATATTGACATATATATATATATATATATATATATATATATGTTCAGGAATAACAAATGCCTCCGTCTTGCGTTTGTTTCTCTCTCCAGAAACCCCACCACTATGCCTTGTTCTGCACTGACTCAGTATACTGCTTGTTTGAACCTGAATGATGCAGAGTGCTGGAAATGATGCTGACTCAGCCTTTGACAGGATCAAATCAAATTGCTGGTTTACTTTTGAAGAAATGTGTGCCCACGTGGAATGTAGACATCAGGAGAATGTGTGTGCTAATGACAGTTTTCACTACAGTGCAAAGTAAGCTGAGAATCGTAACTCTCTCTTTACAGTCCTTCATATATAAGAATTTAAAGACTGTTTTTTTCTAATTAAGTTTCGAAGACCACAATGCCATTAGTGATGCAGCAGTTACTTACTTCCTTCACCATTCAACTTGTGCAATACCTGAGGCTAGTATTCTACTTATAGGAATATTTGTCATTACACACTGGTTTAATATCAGAAATGGGATAGAAAAAAAATCATCATCAGACAATTTCTAATAACAGTGTAGTTACACATAAGTCAGCTTAGACATTATTTCTCATACATTTCCTAATGCTGAAGTTTTTATACTCCAGTAATAAATCTTTACATCTGTTTGTGTGTAGGAGTATTCATGTCTAAGCTTTTCCAAACTAGTTAACATTTCATTCCCAGTGAAGCCTTGCACAATCTTCACCGGTTTTGAAGCTTAGATAGAACGCATAATTAAAATACTTGTCTGGCATTCATCTGCTATCTGTCAGCCTGCACTTGTTTTCTAACACAGTTCATTTTCTACCTCTTGATAGAAATGCAGAGGAGACAGACAAAGAACATGTCTATCTACTGAGGGAGGAGGGAAAACGAATAAAAGACTTATTCACATTTATACCAAGCTTCACTTCAGATAGCAAGTGAAAAGCTTGCTCAGTGTCTGATGTCAGCATTTTCCTCCATGACTGAGTGAAGACAATACCAGAGGCCACAGATACCCAGCATACAAATATGTCTGGAGTCTGCCAAACATTGTCTATGCCATATCTCATGATAAATAACAATGGTGGTGTTACTGTTTTCACCATTACTGAAACTTACTTAGAGCTACATTAGGTACTTTAGAAGCAGAAGTCTTCGGTCAAGAATAGAAAAGTGCTTGTGTGACCCAGTGCCGAGGCATAAGGTGTGTCCAGCTCTGGAGCTCTCAACACAACAAGGACATTGACCTGATGGAGTGGGTCAGACAATGGTCATGAAGATGATCGGGGGGCTGCAGAACCTCTGCTACAAGGACAGGAGATGAGGTTGTTCAGGCCAAAGAGAAGGCTCCAGGGAGACCAAGTAAAAACCTTCCAGTACCTGAAAGGGACTACAAGAGAACTGCAGAGGGTCTGTCACCAAAGGCCTGTAGTGATAGGATGATGGGGGCAATGAATTGAAATTAGAGAAGAGGAGACTTAGACTGGATGTTAGGAACAGGTTCTGCACCATGAGGGTAGTGGAACACTGCAACAGGTTGCCCAGGGAGGTAGTTGAGGCCCCCCAACCCTGGAGATATTCAAAGACAATCTCAACAAGGCTCTGAGCAACCTGATCTCATGAAGGATGTCACTGCTGGCTGCTGGAGGTTGGACTAGATGACCTCTGGAGATCCTTTCCAACCCAAACCACCCTATGATTCTTCAGAAATAAATTGACCTTCCTGGTGCTGGGTAGCAGTACTGATTCAGAATCAAGTATGGTAGAGAAGATCTTGGTGTTACCATCTATACTTTCAGGTTTCTTACTACTTTTCCCCCCATTTTCCAAGATTCACTATAATAAAATATCATTACAATTTGTTTTCACTCTGCAGCCTACTTGCTGAGTTGTACACTTGCTGTGCTGCAGAAAATAATCTCCCTGAGGATGATAAACTAAGCTAAAAAAAATCAGCTATGCTTTATTTCAGAATTTAAAATTCCAGAATATATTTTAAAACAACCTCAATGTTTTTCAAATACCATTTTTGTAAACTGAATTTGAAGATTTTACTTTGGAAAAAAAAAGCTTTTCAACCATGAACATCCAGGTCAAATGACAGGATTGTCTTAGCTATACTGTTGGACTGTCTGCGTATTTCTTATGAATCAAAGGATGGGCAAATGAAGCATCAGTGCCATCAACAGAGCAAAACAGACTGAAAGATATACTTAACAAGGTTTGAAACATCATTTACCCTAACTTTAGACACTCAAGTATTCACAAATAAAAAGAACTTAATATGCATGAAATCGTTAACCAACAAAGATAATGAACAGTACAGAAAAATTCATCTGTCTACAACCTACCAGGGGAACAGGCATTGTGCTCCAATTCTAACCAGCACAGAAGTACTTATTAGAAATATTGATGGAATAGATGGCGCTTGCATGCAATAAAGTAAGGCACATAAAGCAATACCTCTCTGTCATACTTTGAGAGTTATTGATAAGGGGAACTAAGAAACCAAGGTACCTATTAGAACTTTTTTCTTTTTTTTTTTTTTCCTTCTTATTTTTTGCATTGAAACTGACTATACAGCTCTAAAAGCCTTCCCAGGTAAAGGACAGAACAAGTATCTATGAGGAGTAATTGATCTGTTGTGTAGCCAGAGTATGACCTCTTGCGGATCTTTCAAAGCTCAATTTATGCTTAAAAAAGAAAATAGTAAAGCATTTAGGATGGACACAGCAAGATCATTCGATTAGCACTACAAACTTAAAGCTCCCTAGTCATGAAAACTGTATTCATGCAATTAATAATTAAATTCTCTAAAAGCAAATAAGCCTAATGACATTGTGTTATAAGCTTCTCAGTTTATAAACCCAAAATTTTATCAGCAGTTTTATTACTGTTTTCCATCTGTAAATTTGCAGCACATTAAGAAGCTATTTCCTTTAAAACAAGTGGTAAGGGCTGAGGAATACTTAACAGACCACAAACTTAGAAATCACTGTTCACACAACTAATTTTTTTTAAACAAAAATGCATTCATTTATATAATTGCTATTGTAATGGTTTGAATCAGAACAAAATGGGTCAAACCCAAGCAGTGGGTTAACCTGTCTGTTTTCCCAACACAGAAGTGAGGGAAAGGTTAACAGGGAGAGGGCATCCACAACCTCCCTGGGCAACCTGTTGCAGTCTCTCACCACCCTCACTGTAAAGAATTTCTTCCTAATCTCCAGTCTAAATCTCCCCTCCTTATTATTATTTACAATGTAATACCATTAAATTATTTCCCCAAGAACCGCAACATTTCCAATAAAACCGTGTATACAAACCCTCAAGCTATTTCACCAATCTGTGTTAATGCAAGATGGATTAAAGAAACTACTGCATGAAACAGAGCTTAAGCACTTAGGTAAAAGCTCTTAAAGTAAGTCCTCACACTGGAAAAAATAACGAGCAGTCTCATTAAATATTTTGAACCTGAAGGAACATCCTTTTTGATTTTCAGCAACAAATATATATATATATATATATATTTATATATTTATATATGTATATATATATGTAATCCCAGGCTGTGTTTTCTTTGGCATAAGGCATCATAAACAGAATTTTAAAATGTTATAGGAAAACCTGGTATGGTGTCATAAAGGGAACTATGTTGTTTTATAGTCTAAGCAGTAAAAAGAAAACACAAACCCTAACCTGATACATGTCTTGGGCCACTCTGTTTAAATCAGGCTGAACAACACCTGCAGACCAGAGCACGTATGGGCTGCGTTAGGAGTATTGGGCCAAAGCTCAGTGTAGGTCTAGCTGACACCACTCTTGTATGTTTCTGTTCTTAAACCCTGTGACGATAGGCAAAACACTCTTAGAATATAAAGTATGTGACACAACATCAGTTCACCCACAGCTTTGTGTTGAACTGCAGGGAGCATTGTTGCCAAGGCCAAGATAAACCAGACAGACACATTCATGACACTCATGATTACCCATCTGCTGTATCAGATTTCACTTTCTTTGCTCCTGATAAAGGACACAATCTTAATGCTTTATGTAGATCATTGTGCAGCAATATTTGTGCAATTATTTCTACCAAGACAAGCCAACAGGTCAAACCTATAAATATTTACTTCCCACCTCATCGACTTTCTGTTTATTCTCTTGGAGTTACCAGGAAGAAAGGTTTAACAATCCTTTTCTCTGCCTTTGCCTGAGCAGCTTTACTCATCATCTTCTACCAAGGTTGAAAGAGCATTGCAATGGAACTCAAAGAAGGTTTCTAAGTATAATAAATTCCTTTTCATTGAATTAAATAGCCGAAGCTCTAAGTGTATAACAAGCACATTCTTCTCTCTCAACTAGTGCCCTTAACGGTGGATCATTCCTGGAATTAAAAAAAAAAAAAAAAAAAGTCTACAGAAGAAAATTTCCAAAAGTGATTTGGGCCAGATTTTAAAGGCAGTGGTTTCATTTACCACTTAGAAAATATTCCTGGTCCTGGACAAGATAAACTGAAACCTAATTGCTTCTAAACAATTTATGCAACGTCAAAGACTGCACATTAGTTAGTTGCTAGCACATATTATAATGAGAAATTATTGTCAGCAAACTGTCCCTTGCTCAAACCACAAAGATTAACTGTTCCACTCTGCTGTTTGAGAAAAATTACTTCATCTGTCAGTGAAACAGATTAAAACAAAAAAAAAACTACTTCATGCAATAAAACTTCCTCGTTAGACTGGTGTGTTGGGCATGTCCCTTCCTTGAGCAACAGGAATTAATCTTGATAGCTCTTGTACTAACAGACTTTTGAATGCTAAGAAGGGATGGGAAAGACAGTAATTTCTCCTTGAACTATTGCATCACTAACTGTTACTGCATGGTGTCTAGGGAATGTCATTACTAAGAAGTATGGACATAAAAGTCAGGTAGTGAAAAATAATGGTTCTCTTTGTCTGATTATCCATAACCTCATTACTCTCGTTATTCTACTCTTATAGTGTGTGCGTGTGTGTGTATATATATATATATATATATATACACACACACACACTCTTGTATATAAGAGTATATTCCCTTGTTTTTCCAGGAACAATGTTGAAAATATGAAACTGGCACTGGGTGTGGAAATCCTGCTGAAGAACACTGCAAGGAAAACAAACTTACAGAGAAATACAAGAAAAGAATTACAAATTGGAGCAAATGCCCTTGTAATGATTATATAATTGTAGGGCAGCATTTTTTTGGACATGATGAATTTTGTCATCTTTTCCCACTAATGCACCTATTGTAGCGAAGAGGTAAAAATCTTGTTCTCAGTGCATTAATTCTTTTAGAGAGAAGCAGTAAGCCATGCCAGTAACAACATCTGCTTAATAGAAAGGTCTAAGCTGAAGTTTGAGTATTTATTGCATGGGAAAAGCATAATTTTGAAACTGTTTCCAGCTTTTAACTGGCAGGTTTTTTCTTTTCAGTGTTGAACTCCTTTTATTTTGTCATTTTAAAGGGTTCCAAATGGTCGCTGTTCTATTATGACTCGCAAGAGAAAAGTGCATGTTTGAATTATGAAGCACAGTGACTCTCTGGAGAGCTGCACACATATTACAGGAGCTTTCTTTTACTGATTGATTGAAAACTATTGTTTCTGAGCTACTGATTACAGGAGATGTCAATTTACAGACCCACTAAAAGGTTTGCCACAAAATTATACATTGCATTTAAAATAAGCCCACACTAAGTACTTTTATAAATTAGCACCAATATAATATTACAGACTGGTTATATTGACACTGAAAATTGTATTTGTGAAGCTTTGAAGAAAAAAAGTCTAGTGACTGTGTCAAGATAAAAAGCAACAATTCCATTCCTTTGTCAAATGAGGAACTGAATGGTTCCCTTGTTCCTGCATTCTGATCTTGACCTGTAACACAGAAGTCCTTTGTACTGAGAAGTACAATTTCATTACAGAAAGCAAAACTATCTATACTGTAGACACATTTCTTCTCTCACAGTAAAAACATGATTAAAACTTACATTATACATTAATGTTCATGTAGCCTCTATACTTCCTGGTAAAAAGTTCCTCTCCAGCTTTCCTGCACACCCCCTTTGAATACTGGAAGAGTGCTCCAAGGTTTCCCTGCACCCTTCTCTTCTCCAGGCTGAACAACTCTAACTCTTTCAGCCTGTTCCCATAGGAGTGGTTCTCCATCCTTCTAATCATCTTTGTGGCTCTTCTCTGGACCCACTCCAACAGATCTATGTCTGTTATATGTTGGAGGTCTCAGAGCTGGATGCAGTACTCTAAGACATCGTTGTAAACAGCACAGCAGATGTGTCTGCCTTTTGTGTCCCTAGTAAGTTGTTTAGTGTAAGTTATCTAGATTACTATTACAGGTAACCATTGCTTGTTTCCAAATTACAGAACAACATAGCTGGAAATTCATGAATTTCAAAACATTTATGGTTTCCTAAGCTTAGACGGGGCTTTTAAATTTTCCATCCAACAGTTTTCAAGGATTATTCTGTGTTACATTTTCTGCATAACCAACTTAGCTTACATCCTTGCACTTCTCTACTTTCTGTTGATCACGTTGTAAAATAACCACAGTACTTTAAATACAACTGTGAGAATAAATATCTGAGATTTCCAGCCAGATACATATTTGCGTAGTGTTTAGTCAAATCCCTACTGAGCAGGCTAAGACCTCTTGTCACTGTCCAGATGGAATCCTGAATTTATCAAAGCACACACACCTTTGCTGCTATTATATTATGCCTTTAGAAAATCTAAAGTCAGTCTCCATTCACTGAGGGTTGTTTTTGTTTGGATTTTTTTTTGTTTGTTTGCTTGTTTGTTTGTTTTTGAGAAGTGTAAAGGCACAGAATGGTGTATCTATTGAGAACTAAGTTGTGCATCTGTGCATCATTTACAAGAGAGCCCTAAAAGTCATCAGGGACAGTTTCATCTGCAGGCTACAGGCAGTGCATAAACCTACGTAAACTTCATTTTCCCATCTACTGCTGATTGGGTGCAAAATATTTCACTACAAGTGGGATATTATAGATTTGAAATCTCCCTGGATAAAAGTACATTATCCTATCTTTCAGGAAAAACAGATCATTACTCAAATGTCAGAAGAAATGGATCTTTTAAAGTTGATAGAAGACAATTGGTTTCTTCTGAAAACTTCCTTTGCTAAACATCTGTTATCTAGCTAGATATGTTACAGGCATGCAGCACTCACTAGATAGCCAGCAGTAAAATACAAGAGCATTTAACTCAAGTACGTCTAAAGTCCCAAAACAGAATCTGCAACAGAAAATGTGACTAAATGCCAAACCCATTGTTTGTCCTCCCTCCTGCCAGCTTCTGGAGATAACCTGTTTCATTAGACATGATAATTGACAATTAAAAATATAGCAGCGCATTCTACTAGGATGCAAAAAGTATCCTAAAGGAACTGAGGACATGGTATTTTTTTTAAATTTCACTCCTATAATGGTTTTCCTTAGTTAAATTTTTCTGGTGGCAGTGGATCTATTCTTTCTCTGCAGTAACAAACAGTGCCTGCTATAATGAAAAGTCAGTCAGAAAACAGGCTATTATTAAAGTACTTAGTACTTTCTACTAATAATACTATTAATAAAAGAAGGGGCAAGCACAGAGAATATTTCAGGATGTATTTATTGTAACAGATGTTTTAAGAATAATGATCATCTTTTTAGACTGAACGTATGTGATGAGGGCAAAGAGATAAGAATGTGACTAAATTATAATCTAATTAAAAGCCCTTATAAAGATTGCATAGAAGGAGGCAGAGTGATGGCTGGATTGGTCTTGAGCCTACTTTTTCCCCTGTAAGTATTTGGGCACTTGCAAGTCTTAGTTTTCTTAACTTTGGTATACATGGTATATCCATGGATAGACTACAAGGACTCATGGGTAACAAATCTTTGGCCATGAATCAGAATAGCAGGAATTGTTTCTTCTTTTATGATCACATACCACAGTGCCAAGGACAACATCACAGGATTAAAAGAGAGGCTCCAGAAGTATTGGTGAAAGAAGAGTCCTTCTTGTAGGGTAGAATTCAAAATGAACAAAAGAAAAAGTTGTGCTCCCTATTAATTCTGCCAGAAGATACTTCCGGCTGTGGCAGAATTTCCAAAAGTACATTTGTGTTCACTGTTATTATGTATTCAAAAGTTTGCAAAAATATTTTTTGAGACAAAACTGTATTTTGAAATAAGAGAAATGATGTAATGATTCTTCTCAAAGTTACATCTTTCAAAATTATACCCTAAACCACAGTCACGTAATATTCTACCATAATAGTCTATTATCATGTCACATCCACTTAGCACTGGCATAAAATCAATCACACGAGATGCAGAGTAGCAAAGACTAACGTCCAGGATTCTTTTATAAGCAGATAATATATATATTTTATAACAGATAATGAGCTTTTCTCTGCACAGCCTTCCAATAGCTTGCATACTATTTACTCACCTAGACAAAATACTGAAACACCAAAGTGTCAGCTCAGTCTTAGCCAGAGGCCATTTGGATAAACTGCCTTAGACTTAACTAAATATTCAAAAATACTGCAACTGGCTCAAACTAGAACCAAACCCGCTACCCTTCTGACTTCAGTGCTGCAATTAGTTATAATATTATTTCAATGCTATAATATTCCATGTGAATAAACACCTACAATTATACCATTCCTTCATTTTATAAAAACTATAGACTATATGCAGCACACAAACACATCTATCTACATATAAATATGTGTATGGAAACATACATGCTACAGAAATGAAGGCTACACAGTCAGTGATGGGTTTGGAGTCCCATCTCAGTTTCCTGGTTGCAGGTACAGTTTAACCTGTTACACTTCCCTGCAGGTACATTCTCCAGATAGTGTCACCCACATGAAATGATACCCTTCTGGCTGCTCTCTGAACTAAGAGAATATGTCAAATGATAAATCTGAAGAACCCTCATGCATTTTTAAAACTGCTTCACGGGTCCAGATTAGAGAGTACTCTGCCAAAAACTGAGCTGATCCTCCTGGGATGGTGACCTCCTCTGTCAGAGAACTCACACTGGAGTTCACACTTCAGTGTTCCATGAGACTTGAGTCACTGTCCCAAGAAAAGTCAGTCCTCACATATATCCCACTGTCCTCTTAGCCTCCTGATGCTACGACGGTAACCAGTGCTAAGGTCTGAGGTTTTCCCAATTACTGTGCATACTGCAGCACAGCTCACTTTTACTTGCCTTTCACGACTGATACCCTGATTACTCAGAGCTGGAAGCTATACTTACTCACTTCCAGGCCTTGATGAAATGACATACAACTACTTTTTTTTCATTTTCTGAAGTCAAGAGGAGAATTTTTCCAGTGACTTAAAAGCAGGTCCAGGACATATATAATGTCACAGAAAATGGATTGAAACTAGATACAATGTTGGACACTTCTGATTTGAAATATCTTTTTCCTAAAATAAAGTTTGGGTTTGTGAAAATTTAGTAGGTAAATGGTGAAAAAAGAAAAAAAATTAAAGTTTTGGTTCCTGTTTAATGAAGTTCCCTCTCTATGACCAAATTAAGAGGAAGTCTGTAACAGGAAAAACTCTCCAATAAAATACAGCTGCAGGCCATGGACAGCACATGCCATAGATCCATGAGCTCACGTTGATGCCAGATGCAGCTGTCAGCCTGCACTGCTCTGCACATGCCTCAATTTGTCTGTATAGAGGTTTCCAGTTATTAGCTTGCACACAGGACCAGACAAAAGCAATGACATTTTGTGTAAGAAGAGAGTTAGCTCAAGGAGATGTAGAAATGTACTGCCACAGTGCTTCTCACACTACTAAAAAGCCCTTCCTTAAGTAACCTAGCTCTGTTCCCTGATTTTGTTTGTTTTTTTTTCTACATTCATTGAACATTTAAAGCATGGATAAACATGCATGCCTCTAACCAGTTATTGGTTTAGTAGTAGTTTATTTGCAAAAACAATGTGTGAAACCCCTCTACTGCAGACATGAACTGATCTCTCTGAGATCTGACTTCATGACTAGAATCAATAATTTATGTGCCCCTATCACATGATATTTTCTTCCCTGTCCTCCTCTCTGGAACTTAAACCCTCCTCTCTTTTCAAACAGATGCAACATTTGCTATTGGTGCTATGAGCAATCTCAAAGCTACTGCCACTGTTTGAAAATAGTGATATTACAAATTGCCTCTTTTCATGTTCGACATTAAAATGTCTTTTTGGACACTGAAGAACGTATTGTTTAAATTAATCATGGGCAGACACCGACATCTATTTTTCCCTTTGTTTGACTGAGCTGAACTTCCTTTGATTCATGTGCTAATGGAAACAAATGATACAATCCACAATGAATAATATTGCTCTGCTCAAGATGTGAAAGCAATAATAAAATAGTAAACACAAGTTAGCAGACTTCCTTGTAAATGTTACAACTGCTTTCTTTGGGATGACAACAAATATTTATCTGCTACCTACTTTTCATTTATATGCAACATAATGAAGTAAGCAAAAATGTCTTTTCTTTCTAAACAAAAAATTTCCAGGATGAACAACTCAGATCAAACTATGGATAAGGATTTTCACTGTGTGAGCTAGCACTGCCTATCAGCAGGTTAAAGCACCTTCATTTAAAATTCTCCCCTACCTGTCACTAACATTTGCATAATGCAGATTTAGCAGTAGTAATGATTTCAGAGCGAAGTCTGTCCATGCATGATTCAGACCTGGGTGAAAATATACACAAGTTGTGTTTTGTTGTTGTTGTTTATATATATTATGCTATAAATAACATTAAACCAAAACTCAGAAAAGAATGACAGTTTGTTGCTTTATTGTAACTTCCTTACTGTTTCATTATGACAGGAAAAGGGGAATGCTGACTGCAACCAAAATGGTCTTACCGAAAGTTTCCAATCTTGGAGGGCCCATGCTGCAGAAATCATAAAAAAATATTTGTAATTAAAAAGTGCAATGAACCTTATGGTAACTGAAATATAGGTAAGGAACACCTCAATCCATGGCATCCTTTGTTCAAAGAGGCATCTAGATATTCAGACTTCACTGAAAGTTGAAGAAATTTTAAGGACATGCTGCACCCCTGGAATGCAAAACACACCTTTAAAGGTTTTAAGCAAGTGTCTGTGCATCAGCTGCTTCCATCTCTGATCTTTGATTAAACTGCATTAAAAAGAAATTCTTGCAGGCAAATAGAAATAGGCAAGTGGGGATAACTATTGTTTGAATCACCACAGATACATTTATCACAGTTCATTGATTTGTTCCCCAAGATCTGGTGCTTAAACCTACACTGCCAAGAGAGCTCAGACATCTTTCTAAACTCAGTCCCTTTAAGTAGGGACTTGCTTAATAACTTCCCTTCTGAGGGTGGCACTCTTTAGCTATTGACTTCCCATTTTTTCAAGCTCCCTAGGCAGGCCTTAAACACTGCTGCCAGAAATAATCATGGAAGTTGTCACTTCAGGAAAGAAACAATAAATTTTAGCAATATGTATTGCTGCTTAATTCACTGCCTAAAGACTGTTTAAATTCAAAGTGTACATAGACAGAGAAAAATGTTATGCAACGTTTGGGCAAAGAATTCCTCTTCCTCTCTCTGTCTCTCTCTCATTTTTTTTTCAGTAACAAACACTTCTTCATATTTAAATGAACCAGATTATTACCTCAATTATTAGGTTTCAAATAAAACAATTACATTCAAGTTGCAATTACAAACTAATGAGTCTTTAAAAGAAGAGTTTGGTGAAGAAGTATTTAATAGTGAGATATGCTCTATTTGTTATATGCAAAATGCTTTCTAAATCTGTTTAATATTCACAGTAAAGCAGAAGGAAGAAAAGGCAAGTATTTTGGTTTTGAGCATGTATAAAGAGAGGAACACTGTCTGCTGAGGGAAGGGGAATAAGAGAAAAGTAATCTATGTCAACTAACAAAAAAACTGATTTATATTCCCAGACTGAGAAAATGATCAGAAAGAAACCAAAGTAAGATTGTTTGACCTATGTACCAGCCACAGCATATGCTTTAAAGAGGAAAAAAAATGAATACAATGTATCCCTTATTACCTTCCATTGCTTTGATATGCTCAGGGAGAAGATGTATGAGATAGATTTCTGAGGCTGGATTTTTCACAAACAGTTTGACAAATTAAACAATCACAGAGATATAAGATTTCCAAGATCTTGGGTAGAATTCTTCATAAGTGATATATTGTTTTCATTAGAGTTTCAAACCCAATTTTATGTACAAACATACACGCTTAACATGAGGAAAAGAAAATGAAAATGTTATATATTATGTTTTCCTTCTACCTATGAAGTGAAGTAATTAACCATTCCCAAGTTTTCTAAACATTTTGTGGAGTTCACAGAGAATAATCTTCAAGAAGATACTCTTGCAGTTGTAATTCCCCCAAGACAGTCCAGAGTGTTATGGGATACTCTCAGAGATTAGGAATCAAGATTATAATTGTACCCTTTTCTGATAATTTATTTTAGTTAGTTAGTTAGTTAACTGTGGCGAGACAATATTATTCCAAATTCTTCCATAGGTCTGGATTTAAAAAGGAAGTATAAACTAAAACAAAACAAAACAAAACAAAACAGTAATTTTAGTTACTTTAGTCTGGGGATTAACAGGCTTGATTTTTAGGGGATATCCTTATAAATTCTGGAAATCCAAACCCCGCATTTTTCAGCTGGGTTTCTCTACAATCCTTCAGCATATATGAAAAATCATTTCCACTGCCTTTGATGAGTAAAACTGCACAAAATGGAGAGGATTAATTTAATGAAAATGTCTCCCTAATTTCAGTAAATTTGAATGAAAAAAGAAATCTGCTGTTTAAATCCCCAAAAAGAACTGTTTACAGTTAGTAACTGCAGGGTTCTTTCTTGGACAGAAATGAATTTCATGCCAATTTGACCTACATTTCCCATCGTAATTCAGAATGCATATTTCTGATCATCTATTGTTCCATGACCCTACATGAAATTGTCTCTCAAAAATCTTACAAGATTACAGATAAATAAATTGAGAGGTTTGTGGTTTGTTGTTGTTTTTCTAACTTGAGGAGAAAATGCTACAATTTTAATGTAATCAGAGCTGTAATTTTCCATTTAAGAAGCTGTCACTGTGATATAATAGTCATAAATGACTATAAATCAAAAATATTACTGACTCTCTCTGAGCACATCAAGGAAAATAATTTTTCATATAATACAAGATAATAAGCAAAGAATATTTCACTGTCTCCTGTGATGTAATTTGTACAAAAGAGCTGTACTGGCCAAGTAACTGCTTTGAATTCAACAGAGATACACTCACCGTAAATCACCAAATGGAATATTTTAGTAGTGCAGTAGCACAGCATGATTAATTGATTGATTTGTGTTTGTTGTCCTAGCTACCCCCTCCAAACACTAGGAGGTAGATAGAAAGTGAAACACTTTTCTTTCATTCTCTAATTTGTAGGGTTTTTTTTAATTATTCATACAAGATTGTATTTAATTTAGTTAATCTTAATTTTACTTTTGATTGCACTTAATTATATTCCAACACAAAGTATCATTCTGACATGAAAATTTAAATTCTTTTATTCTCAACATTTCAAATGAAATATTTGGATTTAAATTCCCCCTTGCTCCTTTAGTTTTGGTGGGGTTTTTTTTGTTTTGGTTGGTCAGACTTTTTTCAATTAAGCAATGTGCTACTATTTAAATTCATTACATCGATTTTGTCAAAAAATACGTTTATCTGAAGTTTGTATTGAGTTACATATCTGTGACATTTGGAGGCTATTTGAATATTAGAATGCCAAGCATATAGGAACCACTGTGCCACTTGACAGAAGTAATGCTCATCTAGCATGAGCATTTAACTTCAGCTACTTTACAAAATTCCAGCTTCACATAATCCATCAGATTAAAACCACCCATTTTACCTAACACTAAACTTTACTTCACTGTTCTCTAATCATCAGCAAACTTGCCCTCTGGGACTGCTCATGGAGAGACAGAGATAATATTAACAAAGGATATTTTCAAATAAAAATCCTTAGTGCTGAGGGCAACGTGGAGGACAGGAATGTTTAGAAAAAAATATTAAAATGAATACTGAACACATTCAACCTCCAAGAAATACCTGACAAGCCAAAAGGTGTTCACCATGCTGAAACAGCATGGGAAGGGAGGTCGTGTGATGTGAGAGGGCAGAATTCAGATCCTGTCCAAGAAGGATCAATGCATTCTGGTCACTGAAACAGGAAAAATTGACAACTAGCAAATCAAAAAAAGAGAGCTTCCTCCATACAAAACGAAATGTCAGAAAGGTCAGTGTATCATTAAGTCCTTTATGAAGCACATCAGAGCCTGTGTGCTGAATACTGTGCATGGGTTTTGTTCCAAGATGCGAAAAGTTTAGAAGAGCTCTAAAGCCAAAGACACAATTCAGAGATGTAAAAGAGAAGAAGGTTCACTAAAAGAGAACAGACCTGGCTCAGCAGGTCACTCAACTACCCACTGCTGGAAGCTACATCTGTTCTGGGCTGTGCTGTGCTGCCATGGACTGTTTCTCCCCTTATCTTCCACCCAAAGCACCTCTGGAGATCATAAACTGGAGATTTCATGCCTAGAATAGCCAGAACTGTAACAGACACCAAAACTACTTTTCTACATTTTTGTCTTCATTTCTGTATTTTTTTTTCTTTTTAATTTTCCTTTAAAATAAAATGTTTTGTCATCTGAATTAATGTCTGAGCTAAAGGACACTATGAGAAATCTGGAGAGAACTCAGTCCTAATCCAATCGCTTTTTGGCAAACCTCTTTTTAACCTAGTTTGCATACAGCCTATGGCTGAGTCCTTACCTAGCTTATTAATGACTTTGTAATTACGCAGACTATAGGTGTAATATTCAAATATGAAGGAACGTTACTTTTGTAATTGCAGTCAAATGCAAGTCACCAGTACAAAATATGGTTAACCTGTACCATCCCAGCATTCTGCACTTATCTGATCCTACGAGAGTCATAAAAACAGATACGCTCTTTGGCTGTTTAATGACACTTGCATAACTGGAGGCACAGAGAATCTTAAGAAGAAAGAATGAGTTCCTTCAATACACTATTTGCCTATTCACTCCGTCTAGAGCGTGAGGTGATCAGTTCTGCTTGATTTTAGAAAGAATCTTCACAAGCATTACATAGTCAAGAACTGAGCTGCTGTTCTTTTGGATCAGCTAGCTCCCAGAAGATGAACCACATCTAGTTTTACTTTCACAGACTGTCACTCTAAGAATAAGGTATTTGTTGTGCCCTAATTGAATATTCATTTCCATATTTTTAAATCACTTTAGTCTGCATTTATTCTTAGCTCTCAATCTCAGACAATTTAGCATGATACCTCTGTAAAGCTTCTTGAAGCTGTTAAACCCAGAACATTAGAACTATGAAAAACATCATTTTTCAACTTTCAAACACTCTCCAGACTTGTTCACATCCCCCCACCTCATTCTCCTCTGGTAAATCAGATAAAGGCCATCATTGAGGTCTAGAAAGAATATCACAGTGACAGTCTGACTCAAGGAGATACCTGCACTGAAGATGTATTTCATATACTAAATGAACCCTAGTTCATCCTTTCATCACTAAGATGATGAATATTCTCTTCAGAATTTGAATGTCATTGTCAAGTAAATAATGATAAAAGGGCAGGTATATTTAGACTATCATAAATATATACTTCAGAGCTAAGGCATTACATTGTATTTGCATTCGACACAGTATCACATAATCAGTAGCATTCTCCCACATATCTCAGGCAAACACCACCCAGAAGTTAACTGCGTACAAAATTCAAAACAACTTCAAGATTCCTTATAATTCCACAGGTAACTTTTTATCACTCTATTTTCTGAAGTTACTAACCTTAACACTAGTACTTTACAACATCCAGAAGAGGCATTCACAGCACAGAATCCTTTTATATCAAATACACCTAAAATTACAATTACTGGGGGGAACCCCTTCTGTTTGGTGTTTTTGACAGGTAACGTACAAAACACTTGTGAAAGAGGTATTTACAACAGCTGCTTATCTGCAATGTAAATGCTGATTAGTAGTGCTACAAGTGAAAAAAAAACCCAACCAAGGAACAAAAGCAACTTCAAAAAGAAAAAGATCTATTCTCAAGAAAAATACAAAAAGTAAAATGTCTTGTGCAATGTGGATATTCCATTCTCTTTTTATTTTACATAATTTGTGTAATGGAATAATGGTCTTGTGCATGTCATATAACAGCCCAGAGCTATTGCTCAAGTGAAGTGATCTCCTCAGAGATATTTGAATGTTCTCTACTTCTCCAGTCAACTGCAGTTCTGATGTTCCACACTGTTACCCTACTTGGATTTCATTAGCACCTAATTTACCAGCATAAACCATGTAAATGATTGCAGCAGATGTAAAAAAAATAACTGTAGTTTGGGTTGAAGTCTTAATTTCCTGCCCTAATCCAGTAATAATAAAATCCTCTCTCCAAATAGTAGTCAGAAAACTTTATGCACAAACCCAGCTGAATAAATATTCTCATCCCTGGGCATTGAATTTCTGGAAACAGTCCATGAATAGAAGAGTAATGTCCCAAACCATGAATCAAGCAGTATGGGACATTGTTCTCCACATAAGGATTGCACTGATAAAATAAATACAAAATAGGAAATTCTTAATGTCTCCAGTTAAGAATTTATCCCAGTATTTTAGCTTCAAAGTACACAGAATTCGGCTTCAAGGGAGGTTTCCTGGGTGCTGAAGATGTTATCCGCAACGTCCTACCTCAATGTATAGATTCAGAAGATCCTTCTCCTTTTGAGGTACAGGAATTTAAGCTTGCTTATCTTACAAAACACAGCACAAAGCAGAGAGAATTTTGCTGACAGAACCTGGCAAAGAATGAACAATATCACATCCCAATGAGTTTTATTCTGATCTCTGGAACCACTCTCAAACAATGCTCAAAGACATATGCTAAGTGGTAGAACAACTGCAGCCTAATCTATTACAACTTCCTTCTAGCAACAAGCCTGAACTTTTTTTTTTTAAAACCAAAGCTGTATTGACATTTCTTTTATTTGTCTCACATATCTACCATGTCCAATTTTTTTTTTGCCATCACATTTTGACTCGGGCAGCACATGAACCTGTGAGTTTTAGTCACGTCAGAGATGCTGCTACTCTCACACCAGGACAACAAACTAACTAACCCCATGACAAATAAACAGGGGGTGACAAGAGGAAGTGTCATAGCTATGCAAATGCTGCAGAAGTAGATCAGAATGTCTGCATCTGAAGATTTACTGTGGTAGATTACTTTGAAATAAACAGTAATGGTCATTGATGATTAGTTTGCTTCAAGAACAGAGTTAAATCAAATTAGCAAAAATTTGCACAAACTTTTAAAGTCAATTTTAATGAGCTCTTATAAATAGATTTTATCGGTAGATACAATCAAGCACTGTACACACTGACACATTGAGTGTACTCCTTCTGATGTCAGAATACAAACATAGTTCTATTTAGCAAATATACACCCAACTGCCTCAGAAACATCATCTTAACTATCCAGATAAGGTGCATCCATCACTAAAAGTCAACTGACTGTGCTTGACGAAGGCATGAACCTGAATTATCCATGCATTGCTAATTACCACATCATTTAGGGATCACCACTCTCATCTATTTTCTTGTCATCACTTATTCAGCACTGGGTAAGTGTCCTGGTTTTGGCTGAGTTAATTTCCTTCCTTGTAGCTGGTACAGTGCTGTGGTTAGGATTTAGTGTGAGGATGTTGATAACACAGTGATGTTTTAGTCGTTGCTAAGCAGCACTTATACTAAGTTAGGGACTTTTCAGTTTCCCATGCTCTGCCAGTGAGGAGGTGGACACACAAGAACCATGGCCAGAAGAGATGATCTGAACTAGCCAGAGGGATATTCCATTCCTTAGGACATTGCATTCAGTATAGAAACTGGGGAGAGCTGGCCAGGAGGTGCCCAGCTGCAGCTCTGGGATTTGGCTGGGCATCAGTCAGTGGGAGGCAAGCAATTGCATCGTGCATCACACTGTGATTTTGTATATTATACTGTTATTATTTTCCCTTCCATTTCTGTCTTATTACACTGCCTTTATCTCAATTCACAAGTTTTACTTTTTTTCCCCCCCCCCCTTTCTTTCCAATTCTCTTCCACATCCCACTGCAGGGGAGAGTGAGTGAGCAGCTGTGTGGTGTTTAATTGCCTGCTGGGGTTAAACCACACAAGTAAGAAATAGTGTCCTTGGCTCATAGCTTGCATACACAATTGTTTGCATGGTACTAAACTTCATGTAGCAGAGGTTTGACATTGCCATTAGGTGGGAGAAGAACACTTTTCAGGCACACACTTTCACACAGTCATTTAAATATTTTCTGAGGAAATGACAGCCAATAGCTCTTATTGCAACAAACATGATACAAACCTTAGTGCTAGTCAACCAACTATGTGATGTAAACTCTACACTCTGAAATGCCAAGCTGTTACTACAAACACAAAAGCAATTCTCTCTTGCACTTGACATGCTCTAATTCTTTAGTTTTCTCTTACAACAACAACAAATATTGGAAGATGTTGGCTAAGGGAAATTCTAGTAGCAGGGCTTGAAATTTAAGTGTCAAAGACATATAGGCAGGAAAGAACACAAATCAGGCCACAGAAATTCACGGTTCAGACAGTATCATCCTGCTGTCATTCTCTACTTAGGACTAAAAGCACAACATTTCTGGTTTATTTTATAAGACATTTTTTATTTGTGCTTTTATTTTAAATCTTTTTTGAAATTGCATTTTACATAATGTGACACAAATTGCACACTGCAGAGGAAACTGTCTGTCTCAGTGAATGAAACCATTTTAATCTCAAGAGTTTTATTATTTGTTAAAATCTATTTAAATATAGGCATTCAATTTTACATTGCTTGACTTTTATAGAGGAGCTATTTTACAGGAGCAGGATTTTGAATAGACAAGATCACAACAAATACTTGTGACTTTGACATGTAGGATCAGAAAACATGAGGAAAGAATTATCTACATTTTCAGAGTTATTCACATATCAAAATATTTTCATAGGCCAGAAACCTTCTAATATAGTGTATTTGTTATGATAATACCTCCCTTACATGCAGTAATACGAAACTGTACACATCTTAGACATACACACAAAAAAAGCGCCCAGGACTATATACATTTAAAACTGCTGAAGCATTTTAACATTTAACCACATAATTCTACTATTACTTTTGAAGCATATTACTTAATTGACAGAATCATAGAATGGTTTGGGTTGGAAGGGACCTCCAAAGATCATCTAGCCCACCCCCCACCAGCAGTCAGCAGGGGCATCCTCCATGAGATCAGGCTGATCAAAGCCTCACTGAGCCTGACCTTGAATATCTCCAGGGATGGGGGGCCTCAACTACCTCCCTGGGCAACCTGCTGTTCGAACACTTGTTCCTAACATCCAATCTAAATCTCATCTTCTCTAATTGCAAACCACTGGCCCTCATCCTATCACCAAAGGCCTTTGGAAACAGACCCTCTGCAGCCTTCATGTAAGCCCCCTTCAGGTACTGGAAGGTTGTTATTAGGTTCCCCTCAGCCTTCTCCAGGCTGAACAACCCCATCTCCCTCAGACTGTCCTTGTAGCAAAGGCACTCCAGCCCTGTTAGCATTTTGCTGGCCCTCCTGCATATTGCTCCAGCAGGTCTCTGTCCTTTCTGTGTTGAGGGCTCTCGAGCTGGTCACCGTACTTTGATCACAGATTACTGAATAAAATACAATCATAAGCTCCAGAATAAAAAAGCTGATGTCTTAGACTACTCTTTCACTTCTGCTTCATGCAAATGGTACAAAGGCAGCTTGACTTGTGTGCTATTAAGAGCATCAGGGGTTATTTTTCTTTTTTTTTCTTTTTTTTTTGTTAAACATACTGCAGCAAGATACAGAGATACAGTTTTACTGTAACTCATAACCAAATTGCTCTGGTTGAAGTTAAAAGAATCGAAAAACTGAACTTTGCATGTTAAATGTTACAGTGCTGAAGGCTCTTCGTGCCTGATCCATGATAAAGAAAAATAAGATTATTATGAAAAGGTAAAGCAGCAAATCATTGCAAGATTTTAAATTACACTGAACATTCTGCATGAAACTTCAATCCATCAAATGGCCACTGAAAAATGAGGTAATTACCTACAATAATTTGCATGTTAAAAGCTAATACAATATTACAAAGTAAAGTCCAGTTGCACGTTAATTGTGAAAGCAATGCGTAATTTCCTGATTAATGTTTCATGCCTAATATTCTTCCGTGCTCTGTCAGATGCTAAATAACAATATGGCCAATCAATCTATAGAAAGTAGGATCAGGCAAGGGCTGAGCTTAGGCTTCATAAATTCTGATGCAACAATTTCAGTTACAATTGGTAATATCGTGAAATTTTAAAAATCAGTGGTTCAAATTGAACTCAAAAGATATTTTAAATAATTAAACATTTCAGTGAAAGCACCCAACACACAATCTCTGATTTTTTGTACCAAGAATTGAAGTCCACTTCTTCCAAAAAAGGGAGAGAGCAATGATAGGGTAATACATTGTCACCCATCTGCACACTATGGCTCATGGGTGTCTGTCTGGTCAGCAAAGGCTAAGCATGTCAAAGAAATGATATGTTCAGGGTCTCTAGAGGATGCTTTCTATCCATGCTCCTCTGTTGAGGAAGGAAGGAGTATTCCTCAAGGACTGAAACTCACCTGTGCTGTCAATCAGAGACAGGGCGTCACACTTTTGAAAGTGTGTCAAGCAAAGAAATGAAAGGATGACAAAAGCAAGAAAAACCAAAAAATACTTCTAATACATAGTGGCAAAGTGAGGGCAGCATTAACTGGCAACAGCAGAAAATAAGTGGCCTCAAATTTGCCTATTCTCTATTAGCCAATTCAATGGCCAGATTTGTGTCAGGCATAATTTGCCAGGAATAAAACTTAAAAAGAACAATTACAGGACCACAAAGCCTTTTGTTTGGTTGATTTTTTTTTTTTTAATTGATTTGCTGGGAAAACCCTCTGAAAGGTTTGACAGATGAGTTACTAACTCAATGTCATTCAAACCAGCAAAATGTTTCACAGAACTTGGAGAGGGTAGTCAGGTGAATTCTCACAGCAGAGTTTTAAAACACAAAATAGGCATGATGAGTTAAAGGGAAAAAAATGTTAAAATTCAGAGCTACTGATACTAATGGAAGCATTGGCCACCTATGGAAACAAGAAGGAAAGAAGATTGGGTTTTCTCTGAATGCTGAGGAAATTGCTGGAGATTTTGTGATCCACTGGGTGTAGTAATAAGGAACTGAACATTTTTAAAATGAGCTATGCCAACAATCTAACTGGGTGACCTTGAGCAAGGCATGTGGCTGAAGTGTGTCATTTACCTCATTTTTAAAAGAGGTATTATTGTAACTACTTCACAGCAGTGTTTGGAAACTTGATTAATTTACAAAAACTGCCTCCAGACTCTTGGAGGAAGGTGACACTTAACTGATCTTTCCTAAAGCAGACAATTTTGATTAGAATAAAAATGGTAATAAAGCAACTGCAGATTTCCAAAGGCAGACTCCAGGGACCGATTCAGTGTCCATTGTTTAATCCTTAACTAAACAATAAATATTTGCTGGGGGTAATATGAATATGTTTCATGTTACTTTCCTCACCAACACAAAAGCTATATAATGAGCTCTTCAACTACAAAAGCTAAGACTTCACATTACCCAAGTGTAAAGATATGTAGAGATTGACCTGACAGATATATTTGAACCATTTTGGAAAAGAATAATTCTGTCACCTACCTATGAAAATAATAATTACAACAACAACAACAAACCTTTAAGACCCTAAAATGGCTTATATGTTTTAATCATGTTCTCAGAAACTTGCTAGGAATTTTTATATTCCTGTACTGTCAGCTTGTATCACCTTCCAACCTCCAGCCAGTTGTCTATGGAATCCTCCTGGGAATCGCAGTAGCCAGAAAAGCTGCATGGCTTTACTGCAGCAGGCTACAGCAGCTCCGCTTTGAACAGCAGTATTCTTATTTTCAAGCTTTCTCAAACTCTGAGCTAGGCTTTCTTCGCTACCTTTTCCAGGATTATTCATTGAATTGAGACTTTCAGACCTGGCACTTAGAGTGAATTTACCACACTCCTGCTATTATCTCTCTTCAGGGACAATCCAAAGCTTTTCTGAGCCCATCACAACAGTAAATGGTTTTCCAAAGAGATTATTAAACAGCAGCACTGATGATTTACTACTGGAAATGTTGAATTTTTGTACTTACTTTCCAAGTTCAATGGTAAACCCCACTCACATCAGTGGAGGACCACACAAAACAACTGCCCCAAGACAACAGAAGAAGTAGAGGGGAAATCATGGTTTATTTTACCCATCTCTTACACAAAAAGTAAAACGCTTTTATTTCCCAATGTGGGGTGCTTCAAAATGAAATTTGGAAATACTGTTAATCATTGTTCTTTTCTCAGCTTTCACAACCAAGACCATATGATAAAATTATTCGGACAGCTACTTGACATTCTGTGGAAAGCTGCCTCAGACTTATTTCAATGTTATGTTAAAATAAATATTGCTCATCTTTATTTATATTATGCCACACCTGGAACTCTAATGAATCAGGCATTTAGTCCTGTGAATACATGCTTTCAACAGTCACATAAGTAAATAAATATCCCAAACATGTTTAAACAAAATATGAAAAATAGAAATTTCTAACCCAATAAACTTTTAGGCATCTCCATCACATGCATGCTATTTTAACAGCATACATCACTGACGAATTTTCTGCTTTGAGCATACACAATTTTCTCATTGTTACCTTTATCTTCACTTTATTCCAAATGAGCTAATATACTTTGATTTAGAAACCCACATTGCCTGCTCTTAAGAATAGTTCCATGGGCACCAGAACTAATAAAGACCAATTTTCTAGATAGTGTATGCTATAGTGTATGATCTAAAGAATGTTTTCCACATAGAAAAAACTCGCTTATCTTTTTAATTGCAAGGAAAGTGAATGTACATTCTATTTATCTTCAGAGGCAAGAGAATTCACTATGCTGGTCCCCTCCGCAACATACTGAATGAAAAGGAAGTATTAAACAAAACTAACTGTGAGAAAGAAGAACTACTTAAAAAAAAAAAAAAAAAAGCTCTCTAATTTACCAAAAGCATTGTTAGATTACTACAGCTACTCACACAGAAACTGCTCCTGTTTGTTGTCACTGCAGCAGTTTCCTGAACTCTTTCAAAAGTAGATGAAAATGGCAAAGATCACACAGCTAGCAAAACAAGTATTTAAAACTCTTTAGTAACTTGTGCTACAAAGATGGTACTTTGGAAGAAACTCTCTAGAGTAAGCAAGGTAAACACTTAGCAAGTAAATAATTACTCATCAGTAATTATGGTCAGGATGAGATAGATAGTTTGGGAACCAGTTAGAGGTGCATGCAAAGAAGATTATTTTAAATTTTCACAACCAACAGGTATTGCTCACTGTCACTGGACAAGCTGAGTAGCCCATCTGACACACATATGAAGCATCAAGGTACTTTGCCTTGTCTTGAACTGTGCTCACAGTTGCTGTAGAAACAAGGGCGCTGTGTTATACGGAAGAGGCTTCTATGGCTCCATTGCCAGAATCCTCTTCCAGGAAAACAAACAAACAAACAATTTTTTGGAAAGTCAATATAGAAAATATAAAGAAAGCTAAAAGGCTTTCACCTTAATGTGAGAGAAATATGGATGATGACAGGGACATGATGGACTACATCTTGTTGCAATTCTGCTTTAGCTTGTGCTGTTTTCCTCTCAGCTATGGGCATGCTCAAAAGTTTTACTTGAAAGTGCATATGATTTAATCAGGAAGTTATGCGAGTGATATATTACAAGATATATTTAGTTCTAAAGTACAATAGAAGATAGAAAAGTATAGAGATTATATATAATTTTCCATTAAGGAACAGTTTTAAATAAGATTGGCAGATTTCTCTACCACTGAAGCCATTTTCTACCTCTTACCACCCAGACAGCTTGAAAAGTAAATTTGATCAAATAAAGGAGAAAGGAATAGAATCTGACAAGCAAAATCAATCTCAAATAAATATTGTTTTAATTGCAATATTTGTAGTAGTTCTGACTTCTAAATAATTTTCACACTATTCCATTTTAAAGACACAATCTGAAATGTCAATGTCATTTCTCTATGACAATAGAAATTAATAGATCCCAGGCTTCAAGCAATGACATTTTGATAAAAGCACTGTTTTGAAAAGAGAGGAGAAACAATTATAAAATAATTTGACTTTTTTTTTTTTCCAAACTTGAGTTCAAAATACAACTGAGATACAAAATGTCTTCAAAGAACAGGAGACATTAAAAGAGGAAGCATAAGCATGAACTGCAGGATCACTAAAACATTTTGCAGTTTTGTAACTATGGCTTTTTTTTCCACCTTATTCATCACTGCCTCACTGCATTGGCTGGTCATTATTATCCAGGAAAGAACTTCCTAACTGGTGCATGCTTCAGTAACAGCTGATGCACCTGCTCTAAAAGTAGCCTCTCTCCCTCCACACTGGCACACAGAGTTCTCATGGCTGGCACTTATTTTGAGGAGACTTGTAAGAACAAATTCAAAATTACTTGGGAGGGCATAAGAGAGGTAGAAGCAGAAGTCAGGGAGACACATTGTAAACACTGTGATCAATCTGAGCACTTAGAGCAGAAGGGGAAATGAAAACATGAGCATGGTGCTAGGATTCCTCAATACTGCTTCTTGCAAATGTATGCTATAGTGCAATCAGAAACTGCTCTCACTTTCTTTTGGTCTGATCCAATTTACACAAAAGCTGCAGGCAACATCCTGACAAATTCAGCAGCACAGACTTGTCTCCCTAGATGAATACACATGCATATAATGCCTTATACTTCAGCATTTCTTAAGTTGGACTTCAAAGTATATGGCAATAATGACATAATTTAAAAAAAAAAAAAAGTTTAAAAAAATTTCTGCATATGTAGAAATGATTCTTTAAAAAGTCCTGAAATCTTTGTCTATCTGCTTTATTTCTCTGATGCACATTATTTGTGCCTGAGAACAAATCTAGTGTCAATGTGATAATTACTGTGTGTATTGCCACAATAAAATAGTGTAAGTATCACAGAGGATAGTGACTTAAGATGCACAAACCTGCCGTTCTCATATCTCACCCACTATAAGAGCTCACAAAAGATCATACAACATACAAGTTGCTACACCCAGGCAAGTACTCATATGTTTAAAATGTTTGAGTTGCCCTTTCTCTCTGTAAGAAGGCTTGCCACTATATAATTAAACATAAAAATAGAGGTTGAGAGCAACAGGCCAGATGTTAATCTCTTGTGCCAGTGCAATGCAGGAATGCCACTCCTAACCACCAGTATGGGTAAAACGTTTGCAAGTTCAGGCAGATGTTCCTAAAATCACATATCTATGTCTATTACAAGATCCAAAGCAGACAGGCACAGTAACAAACCTGACATTGCAACCTGCCTTTGAGAGGAAATTCAGTGACACAGGAAAGCACCTCTGACAGATACATGGTGAGTTCTGTTAAGAAGTGCATAGCTCTGTGTGTGCATGGGATTCTGTGTGTATAGTGTCTGAGTTTGTTTCTTCTTTTTGTGCTTTTTTTCCTTATATCTTTTGTGTTTTTAGAAAGACAAACAGATAGAGAGAAGATGAGCATATACTGATGTGATTTCTCCCTTTCTAATATAAATTTCCATGCAGCTACATTCCCTCAGTGCTGAACAAAGCATTTGTTGCTTCAGTTTGCCCTGAGCAGTACATACAGCTTTGCTCTAGGGAAGCAGACTCCAGTTGCTTTTCAGTTATCCTAATGCCACTTTATAATCTCCTCCCCCATAAAAAAGAGGCCTTTAAGAAAGTTGAGATTACATTTGCATTACTGTGGAATATCTTGCAGAGGTTTATAAAATATTTTTTGTATACATGAGAGGTGGTTTGGTCATTGGTAAAACTCACATCAGAGCCAGCTGGTATCACCTAGAAGACCGTAGGCTGCTACCAGTAAGTGATAAAACAGTGTGACGACCTCTTTTCTCTATTTTTGCAGCCTTAGGATGAGAGATGCAATCTCTATGTTACTCCTTATGCAATATAGGGCATTCCATGGACAGAGAAAGAATGAGGCTTGTCTAGAAATAAAGTTATAAAACTCAGGGTTGGTAAATGTTCCATTTTAGAAAAGTTTGTCTCCTGGTTTAAGTATGTAGTATAATGAGGAAAGATTTTCATTTTTTGCATGCATAAGTTCTAAGTGCAGTATTTATCATTGGCTAAATCACAGTCATTTTTCTGCATTTTGCCAGCAGTTGCATCAATTGTCATTTAACTGCCCTAAATAATGTGTTCTCTTCCCTGCTGTATTAAACTATTTCTATCAAGGCTAATGATTTTCTGATTTCCACATGCCAGTGAGCTTGGCAGTAACAAATGATGCCTCTCTTTTGGATGTTGCAAGTAGCTTAAATTATATTTTACATCCCCATTTAAAGGATCATTAGTTAAGTTAATATCCTTGCTATTCAGGAGGAACAGGCATTTTAGTAAAGGATAGTCTCACTATATATCCTCTGCTAGCTCTGAGTACATTTTGAATAGCTTTGGCTTGTTAAACTCACACTCACTACATATGCATAGGTTGTAGAAATCCTAAATATCCAGCGTATCTTCAGAGTGGCTTATTATCACTTTGACGTTATACAGAACCCATCAAAACTTTTGATTTCTTTCTAAAATATTTTCTAAAAATAATCATAAAAGCCAGTAGAAAACAAGAAGTTATGTGAGATTAGGACATTACAGAATTTCAGAAGGCAAATAGCAGTCATGAAGGGATGTAATCATTTGACAAATTAAGCATTCTAAAATTCAGTTCTATTTATATACACTGAAGTAGTTTCACAGGACATGGAATTACCTCTTATCTGAAATAAATAGCTTCCAATGCACTTAGTGACAATGCAATCTAAAAGAAGTATTTTTGAGGCTTACACAAAGCAAACACAGCAAAATAAATTTTCTCAGTAATTTAAAGTGAAAAGGATTTCATTCTGGTTCAGAAAAATATGGTTTTGTATAGCATTAAAACCCTCTTTAATCTCCTTTTACATATGTAACTCCTGCAAACATTTTAAAAGGTAAAAACTGCAAGCATTTCCAAACTTGATAAAGATATATTTTTTGTTAATTTTTTTAATTAACCTTTTCAATTTTGTAACAGTTTAAATTCTCAATTGTTTTCCTCAAGTAATGTACTATTTATTTTCTTACAACATTCCTCTCTCTTTGTAACAGAACAGAATACATAACAGATACTGTTGCCAGTTGACAAGAAATGTAGTAGCTGCTGAACTCTTGCGAACGTTGCCATTTAGCAGGGTTTGACATTTCCACTGATGTGATGCCCTCTGGTACACATGGATCAACGTTTACCATAGGTCCATTTATTGTAACAATATCAGCCTTTTCCATCAATACTCTATTGCATGTTTTTAATACAGCTTTGGTTTCCAGGTTATAAAATACCTAATTAAAATTAAAACTAAAAATTCAGGAGGGTTGAAGAAAGGACTGATGCAATTCAAACTCCTCCTCTTAGTAAACATACATTGAGGGATATCAGCTGAAGCTCACTCTCATTCATGATTTTCTTAGTGAGTGCACAAGCCAGCTAAAGCAGTCTCTTAAATATTTACCCACAAGTGACCTTCATCTGACCAAGTGTCATTTGACAATTGCTGATTTATTACATGAAGTAGTATTCTGGCTATACTCTCTGTCCAAAACTTGACAGCATCTCTGCCATGCTTCTTGCTGACAACATCTCTCCCTTGCTTCACATGCATCTTGTTTCTTACAGCAGATATTTAACCTATGAGTGATTTTTAAAACTGCTGAAAATACAGACTGCCCAAAGATACGATACCAATAGGAAGCAAAATATTTCCCCTCATATGACATGGAGCTTTCTGAATACAGTCAGGCCAGCTTAGAGTGTTCCTGATGAGACCCTCAGCCCAGCAGTGTGCTATTTGCCACCATACAAAGGACAAGGCTCTTGGCTAGACATCACACCAAGAGTAAGAGAAATGTGTTCATGTAAGTCTGGTCACAGAAACACCAAAAGTAATTTTAAGAAGGCTTTAACTAGGATGGCCCAAATGATGCCTTACTGTTGCCAGCAGAGACTTGAGAGCAACAAAACACAGCACTTACAAACCACATTGCTGACATTACTGTAGTGCAGGAGTTTTGCAACTGATCCAATACATTCATCGCGTTTTCAAATATTCAGGAGAAGTAACAAATAAATTTCCGTTTCTCTAAATTACGCTGTTTGACTCTGCTTCAAAGTAACTGGCTACAAACGCACGTTACTCTGGGCAGCTTTGAAGTATTTCTGAATTCAGAATGCAAATTAAATGTGGATTTCTTTCCAGTTTATTCACACAAAAAATACAGCTGGTCTACAAGGAAGTCATATAAGCATGCTTGTCTTTGAGCATTACTCCGTATGTCTCAAATTAAATGTTCGAAATAAGAAAACATTGGTTCCCTCAGGTATAAACCACAAGCTATTATTTTATGTCAAGTAAGCCTTGTTAAATTATTATGTTATAATCCCAGTATGTGTTCTCACTAAAGATTTCTTAACACATGGAATCCATAGCTTCTGAAAAAAAAGACACTATTAAACACAAGATGTGCCCCAGCTAGTCACAACAGAACAACTGTATACTTGTCTGACACACAGCCTGGCATTTAAGTTAATTGAGATAAAGTTAAGAGAGTTTCACTATGCATTATTAGTCCCTCCATTCTTTGTTCACCTTGTTTATACCTAAATTACTTCAGTTTTTCCACTTCTCCAACTACTAACATAATATTGGTAACATCCACGTAAACATAACAATTGCCATTAAGAATTCCATACAAACTCCCAGTTGGAGTAATAAGATAAATAAGATGGCAGTTACAATGCTTGTAGCAATTTATGAATCTAAGTCCCTGAAAAGGATAGAAGTGTAAACACAATCACACTGTCAGCATTTCCCTCTTTGCTTGGAGATTTACCAAGAAAGTTTCTGCAGGACCTGTCTGTTTCTCTGTGACACCTGACACAAATATGGATGTCAAAACCTCTGATTATTCAGGGTTGTGTGTAATAGGATTCAGACAATCCTGTGCTGGAGAGCCAGAGCACTCTGCTGCACTTTCATGCAGGGTACCAGGTCCCACCTGTGCCCTACCACATTACAGGATTAAAGCAAAGTGACTGCTTTGATGCATGATGCAAGACTTGTGGCCTTTTAAACTGCTAATGCCCCTGTTCAGTAGGGCCCTGCTGTTTCTCTTCTAACAAGTTTACCTCCAGTCAAACATACAGCAAAATTCTCAACATTTTTTTCTTTTCTTAACAGATTCAAAAACTTGGGCAGATTAATTCCCTAGAGTCCTATCATTGAAGAGTCCCTTTGCCTTCACCTATTTAATTAGGTCACAACATAATAATTCTTTCACCACTTGTTATAATCAAGAGCAAATCAGGTACTAGCAAGATACATTGGTCTGAGACAGCTGTCACTGATTATCTGGAATGTAAATGAGTACAAAATGTAATATGAACAGAATGCACTTGAAAAACCATTACTGTTTCTAAAATCTTCTTAGGTGGCATACAATGTTTACTTCCAAATGGATGGCATAGAGTGAAGAATGAGATTTGTTTTTCTCTTGGTCTCAGAAATGAACAACGCTAGTGTACAGAAACTGTAATAAGTAGTTATCAGAACCTGAGGGAGTCTATTAAATTTCAATTAAGAGTATAAACTCCAGGCTATAAAACTGAAAGGGACAAACATCCCTTCGAATCAGACTGAAAGACATCTTTAAAAATCAGATCCTAAAGGAGTAGAAAGATTAAATCCCTGTATAAACTTAAAAATTCAAATTCACAATCAGTAGAAAATGGATCTGGTCTAATTTATTCACAGTATATTTTATTGTATTCAACAGAATACAACATTATTTCCCTGAATTGAGTTATAAACCCCTACTCATAGTGGTAGCTTTTGATTTCATTTTCATTGCCTTGGGCAAACATGGCTGAGGACCCACAAGGCTGTGTCAGACACTGATTGATTCATTTGAGACTGGAAGATAATAGAAACTACTCCAACTGACTGAAGAAAAAAAAAAAAGACATAAATCTGCGTTGGGGCATTAGGCAAATTGCAAACCAGTTTTGTAATCTTAATTTAAAAAATTAGTTTAACATGAGAAACATAAGGATTCTAATTAGAAATTTTCACATCAGCTTACAACAGTCCATTACAATTTATCTGTTGGATTACATTTCCAAAATTTTGTGGAGATTAGTGTATAGGAACCCTATAAAACTGGGAGATAAAAAGGCATGTCCAAGACATTCATTTACTTCGTCATTCAAGAAGTTCAATTTCTTTGGTGTCCAGTGTGTGCTTTCCAAGTAGTAAAAGGATCTCATTTAACATCCTGTCTTTGCACAGTCTTTAGTAAGCTATTGTTGATTTAAGTCAGCAATAGCTCAAAGTCAAGATAATGCAATTAGGGAATCAGAACAGGAACAAGAGCAGCAGCACAGCTTTCCATCACTATATGGTCATGTATATAAAACACATGTCACAACAACCATTGAGTACATCTGCAGAAGACAAGTAAGTTCAGTGTAAAGGTGTGTGGGCTACTGTGGGTAGCTCAGAGCAGTACTGCAGCCTTGGCAGCAAGTGCTTCATCTGGCTGATGTACTGTATGAACAATATAAACTCACCTTCATCTTTAAATATTGATAGTAGAGGAAGGGATCATTTTCCTACCTCTGTCCTGTTCCTGCACCTTAACCTCTCTCATTATATCATCAGTCATGTAAGTGATCAGTGCTGACAAGAAGTCTCTCAAGGGGGCATTGGGAAAGGACGATAAATTAGACAGTTTAGCATAAAGACATCCTGTCTTTGAAGTGTAGTTGTCTATGAGGTGAAGCTGGTTCTCATTTATTTTTAACAGGAGGTTTGGTACCAGAACACAACACATAGACAAACAAAAGAAACTAAAACTGAAATTAAGCAGGAAACAAAACATAAATGCTATCAATAAATAAAGACTGGAGTACTGACAATGCACAACAATAGTTTTCTTGAATTTCATTAAATTCTAGATGTCTGTTTTGAGGACTTTGTTTAACTTGACAGAAAATGTGTACCCAGGATAGTTTCAAGTTCATGGCCTACGGCAATAGCTTCTGTATGACACTCAGTCCCCTGAGCCCCCTAGGCCTACATGAAGTACTGAATTAAGTGCAGTGTCTGCATCACATTTCATGAATTGGATTGATGATTAGGTCAGAAATGTTGCTGCAGACTAACGCCTATCATGTACATCTAGCTAAATAACCTTCTCTTCCTGAGAACATGGCTGTACCGATGGGGGCTTTAGGGGACTTCCAGTGCCTGAGTTCTTTAAACTGGATATGTTCCAAAGCTTTGCACTACCAGCAGTCATCTCCTTTTTTATTGTATAGCAATTGCCAATTTACAACCATCTCCTACTCAACTTTGCTCTACAATCAAGGTACTATTTTTCTGTTTTCTGCCAGCTAATATAACCACCTTAACATAGGTGATTACATTTATTATTTCCTCTACCACTCTTTTGCTTCACTGCCACAGAAACAGCACTTTGACATTTCCATGGAAAAAAAAGCACGGAAGTGAATCGATCTAAATAATCGCCCATAATTGTTTCCACTATCTTTCACACCTTCACAATATTTTTGCGTGTACAGCACAATATGTAGATTACATACATAAACCCAATATGCATATAACATACACTACTTTGTTACGTTTTAACACAAATATTAAAATTGTCTTTTAAATGCATTACAGTAATTCTTGAACTTCTCTTACACCCTGCTGGTGGCTGAACAACCTAGGGTTTTAAACACAGCACTGCATCTCTGGACTGATAACTTCCCAGTTATCAGAGTGCAGAGTCTTTCCTTTTCCTGCACTGCCAGGGGAGGGAAAACCACAGCTCCAGGCACATGAACAAGCATAAATACGACAGCCATCTGATCTGATCTTAGGAGCTATAGCTTGAGGACCAGAACTAAACAGCCAAGGTTGTCACTGCAAACCTGACTAAAATAGAAGATGACATGTAAATGTGTGTAAAAATTGGTAAATGAAGGATCTGCATATGGAAGAAACACTGAATAGACTCTAAACCACAGGCTGCGAAAATCATAGCTGCAGATTAGAAATTGCTCTAAGATGTGTTCTAATCAGTGTAAACTGGTGCAGAGAACAAGAAAAATGAACTCTAGCCTGCTAAGACTTATGCCCCCTCTATGTACTTCTTCCTGGACATTTCTGGTGATGAATATCAGATTGTGGCTCCCTTAGTTACACAAGACAGCAACCTGACTATTCATTTTCTATTCTATTTTCTATATTCTATTTTCTATAATTCTATATTTTAAAATTCTATTTTCTACAATTACTGCACATTTGACAATAGTTTGACAGAAAACGTACCATTCTGACACATTCTGATCAGGCACATGTGATTGCCTACCTACAACAGTTGTACCACACTCCTTGGAGTTTTTGTGAATGCCAAGAGTTACCAAACTGTGAGATCCTGTGACCACTGTTATCCATCTGCTCCAATATCTATGAGGCAGTTAAGGTCATGGCAATCGACCAGAGACTGACAGAGAAAGAGGTGTACACAAAACAGCAGCAACAATGGGATGACTAGGAATTACTCTTTCTCACACAACAGGCATGGGCAGGACATCAATAGCTGAACACAGGCAGCAATGTATTTTTTTTTTTTAAAGAAAAGAAGCACAAATGTGGAAGGCAGCCAACATGTCTAGTACAGACCAAGACCGGAAGGTGAGGCTGAAGTGAGGGAGAGCAGCAGCATCACCTCATTGGGATGGAGTAAGAACCAATCTTTTCAAATAAGTTAGTTACTAACAGTTATTTGCAACCAAAGTTTTTGAACTACTGTTTTTTGGACCCCAGTAGTCAGGGAGAATAGCATAACATGAAGTAAAAGTCACCCCGTGAGACAAAAGTAAAACTTGGTTTGAAAATTCTGGCTCAAGCAGCTACCACTGAGGGAAGCAGCCCATCCTGTGAGAGTCTGTCCCAGTTAGATGCCATTCTCAAGTAGCTCCAATTTGGTATGTTCTGAGTGGTTGCTCACTACTGCCATACAGTAAGAGCAGAAGATACCATTCGTGGAGGCTGATGAAGTGCGTTTCTGATCTGAGTGGTGAATGTCTGTCCACACCAACAGCCACAGGCAATGATGGTTCCCAGATAATTACACAAAGTTCCCCTATTTTGTAATAATCAAGTGAGACACAAAGCAAGTAGTGCCACAAGCAAAACAACAAAATAACTACTGCCATTTTGCCTGTAAGCAATGGCTTGGTTTGCTTGAATGCACACTGCACAAACATATTCGAATGGACCTTCACCATTTCGTTATTTTAAATTTTTCTGTGTAATATTTAAAACCATTCCCTAGACCTTACTCAGACAAACTGTGAGAGAGCCCAGACCCCACAGGAATGTTAAGATCTTACCTATAGAAATAGCCAATTAGGAGGCTTCGATCATTTTTCTTTTTTAATTGAAGGCAAACACATGTGCCAGACACAGATGACACTACCATTCTGGATTGCTTGAGGGAGCTATAGCAGTGAGGATGGGGCAGGAGGCCTTTACTCTTATCACAGAAAACAAAACAAATGAAGCCAACCAATATATAAATTAGAGGGTGCAGCAATCTGGCAGGTCTGTGTTCACTGTGTTCCAGGTGCATACAGAAGGAAGGAGGAACCATAACAAAGCCCATACCAGCACAATGCATGCTGAGGCTTTCATAATGGTAGGGCAGCTTGGAGTTTGGTTCTGTCTTATGTAAAATCTGAAATGTGATAGAGATGATCTCAGACATACAGAACTTTTTTACTAATGCTAATTCTCCAGATACTGTCCTGCTCAGCAATTTGCTATAGAACAAACTGTGAGTTGTTTATTTACATTTTGAAATAGTACAAGTATTTCCAGTAAAAGGAATTCCAAATAATTCAAAACTAAGTGATTAATGCAGGTTTGTGTTCAATCCTCCAAAGAAATTAAGATATTGCCAAGAAGACAAATCTCACAACCATTTTTTTCTCAAAATTGTGTGTTATTTACCTTTTGAAACAAATGTAAATTATTTGCCATATTTGTAGTTTCTTATTTGACTTTTCCCATTTAGTGTTTTCTAAGCCTGAGCCTATTAAGGCAAACACTTTGAATCTTTCACTGCTTACTGTATTCTTGTTATCTCTTATCAAATAAAATTCTAGGATTTGTCATTGAATAGTTTTTTTTCATACAGTCCAAGAACACTTAGAAAATCAATTTATATCCTTTAGTAAAAATCATGATTAAAAATCAATAATTAAATTTCATAATGGACAGATCAAACTGGTGAAATTCCAGTTGGACTTGTTCCTAGGAAATGCTGTCAATTTTTACTTTTTGCTGAATAGAAATTACTTTCAAAGAACAAACTCCAGCTTCTAGTTTTTTATTAATTATTATTTCTTAAATATACCAAAACCTGCAACACTCACTTGACTTAAAGGTTCTTCTGCAGACATTTAAAAGAATCTAAGGTCTCAGAGGGACATTATAATCTGCAGACTTACTTCTTAAATGAGTCAAAGGCAAACAAGAGAGGAAGGAACATCGCTGAAGACCACCTGAGCAGCCACAGCTACAGGCAGGTATCTGGTACTATTTAAATAGGTCTTCCAAAGCTGTAGTGACAAAGACCATACGATCTGTACAGCAAACCTAGTCTAGGACCTCTAAGGGTCCAGATGTCCCTTTCTGCATTTTCAGTTCAGGATTTCTTTCCACATTTTACCATTATCACAGACAACAGACTATTGTCTTTTCTTTAACAGAAAGAAAATTCTCCACTCACTGTAAGCCAGTCCAGTGTTTTCAGTGTCTTCTTCTCAGTCAAGCTTCCAAACATTACTGCTCTCCTTATTCTTGGCCTAGTCCACATCCTTGCTTTAAAATATGGTTGTTGAAAACAGGTGGTGCATTTTTCATCAGACCTTATTAACAACAAGATGGCAAAGACTGCCTTCCTGTCTGTTGTGGTTTTATTGGGGTTTTTTGTTTGTTCGTTTTCTCTTCAGTTGGTTTTTTGTTTTGTTTTGGTTTTTTTTGGGGGGGGTGGTGTTTGTTCGTTGTTCTTGGTTTTTTGTTTCATTTTCTTGTTTGTTTTGGTATATTTTTTACAGATAGTTTCTTGTTAATGCATTCTCCCATAACATGAACCTCTTTCAGAAAAAAATCAATGCCATCTTCAGATGCTATGCTTGTTATTGCTCCCACATCCTTTCCTACAGACGCCTTCTTTAGCCTGTTACTCAGCCACATTGATTTGTTGGGCTGGCTCCCCATGCTTGGGTACAGAACATAGTATTTCAAATGAGGAATTTTGAGTAATTTGGAGGAGTTGTTTCCAAGTATCTTAAGATCATTCTGAATTCTAATCATGTTCCCAGGTATATATCTGCTGTCAGATGTAAATGCAATATATAGTCACTCTTGATTCTATTGTCTGTGTCTAATGGAAGTGTTCAGTTGTGCTACATATCTCCTTGGAACTGTACCTCCTACATTTTTATAATCTGACAGTGAGCCACTGAAAATTGCTCTGACAATTGTTTTGTCAAACAATTTGTCAATCAGGATTTTTTTTTCCTCCAAAGCTGGAAAAGATTTTAAAGTATAATTGGAATGTTTAGGAATTAAACTACAAAGTAGAAAATGCAAAACACACAAGAAAAGCATTGTAGCAATATTAACTTTAACAATATATGTCTGATACAGGAAAGAGATTAAGTCATAAAAACCTTCATGAAAAGCTGCATACATTGAAGAGCTTTTCTCAAGCAGAGCTTAACAATTTGATTTTTTTTCTCCCTTCATAGCTATATCAGTTCTTCCTTATGTCTCGGTTCATGTTTTCTCACTGAAAACATGAGTGAGGAGAGGTTCAGAATGAGTATTTCTGGAATTCTATTCAACATTTTTCTCTGCTACAGCTAACAGCAAGTGTATTCATATCCTCACTTGTTGATAGGTGTTTTCCTTCATTCATTACAGCCCTATTCTGCTAACTCACAAGCTTCAGGTGTCACTGGCTTTTTGGTCTGCTTTGCTTGTAAGAATTTATCATGTTAAATATATATAATTATTTAAATATAAAATATTCAGGAAATAAATGAGGATATACTCTTAGAGAGAAAGAGAAAACCATTTTATTTGAACCCTTGCCTCTCTTATTAGCATGTTTCTGAAATACTGAATGCTGGCTATAGAGCCTTTCAGTTCCAGCAACCACTTAATACTAAACAATCTGGCCTCTTCATTCTTTGTGATCTTTACTTACTTGACATGCCCTATGGCTGGGCACTAAAAATTAGCTACTGGTACTGGACTGTCCACAGCTTTTCTTATTACATTCTTACACTCCTCACTAATACATAGATATTGTCAGGTTAGAAGTAGCGCTCTATTGAGCTCACTAGTAACTTTTAAGGCTGCTGCTGGCTCACTAATAAATACAGTAGAACCTTTTGTCAAAAGATGCATTTCTGTTTCCTTCTTGAAGTAGCAAGGACTGACAGTGGAGAGAATTCACTTCACTTACAAAATTGATTAGTTTGGAAACAATCACTTGTGTAATTAAGATAGGTCAGGCCAAGTTTCTTTATAAATAATTCATCAGGAAACTACTCTATAAAATGCTACAGAAATGTCACTCCAGGTGCACTCTTTTAAAACTATTTCTGTATAAATCAATTAAGGTGTTTTATTTTGACACTCAGTGTCAGTATTTACAAAACTTGGATAGACAAGTCCATCCCTGCAGCATGCATTTGCAAATAACTTTACTCATTAATGTTTAATTAAGACAGAGGAAAACTGTCCTTGATATTTTGCCGCAATTAGTGCTCTCTATACCCCAGTGACTTTCCATGATGAATTACTTTTCAAATGCAAAGTGAAGTGATTAAATAAAGCTGAAGATTCTCTAGCCATTGCACATTGCCCATCCTACAATTTTAAACAGATACAAAATGTATTTCTCAGCTGCAGCTGATAACTGTTCTGTAAAAGTATTATAAAACACTATGCTAACCACCTAAATGGGGAGGAAAAAAAAAAGAAACAACGTATTTTTTCCCCCTAATATAAACTCTTGATAGTGGTTTTGGTGTCCTAAAAGTCTTATTGATTTATAACACAAATGCTCAAATTTAGATCACATCCCAGGGGGCTCCCCTGATTTTTTCAAATACACCACCTCCATTTCTAAACTCTTTCACCCATTTGTGTTGTTATAAAGGACACTATTCACATCTGCTGGTGTAACTGCCATAAAAATGCCTCAGATGTTTGAAAAACTACATTTTAATTCTTCTTAGATGCATTATTTTCAGAAATATTTTTTTCAGATTGAAATAGGATAAAACACAAAATAAATTATTTCATCAATGAGATCTGCAATATTTTGCTCTAGATGCTCCACAACACAGTCTTATGAAAACGAAGGCTCCTTCTAAGCACCACAGCTGCCAGTCTACAGGAGTTGCCCCCCACCTAGGGACCTTGAAGCCCAGACAGCTGCTCACAAAAATTGCCAGGGTACCTACTCTGCAGTTCACAATGGCCTGATCCTGCCAGACTGCAGTTAATGTCACCCTGAAGCCGCTAAAAGCACCCAGCACCACCAGCACCATTGCAGAGTCCCTGCCAAGCCTCTGATGTCTGTGTCTCATCTGGTTAAAAATCTGAGAGTCTGGAGTATTGGCTTTTCAACTCCACAACTTCCATCTTGACAGGATACTGAAGCCTTAGGCTGAAGAGCTGACTAATAACCAGAGAGGACTCTGCCTGAAAACTTTTCACAGTATCTTTACAGAAACCATGACATTTTAGTTTCTCTAGTTCTAGTCCTAGGCAGGGCTTAGAAATGTTGAGAAAAATCACACTGAAAACTGTGGACAGAAGCATCTGGAAGGACCTCTACCTAGGACCCACCAGAATGAAAAGAATAATAGAAGTAAAGGAATACAGAGAAAATGTAGAGAGGATTATTTCAGAAAGTGGACAATATGTGTTTTGACCATGCACTGAGGCCAACATTCTGCCAGCAGAATGAACATCTGAAATAAAGTCTGAACTTGGAAGAAAGTTTCCATGTAAGAGGATGGATTGCTTCATGTGAGAGGCCCTGATGTGTTGAATTTAGTTAATCTTGGAATAACCTCACTGGCTCCAGAGAAGAATGCATCTGCTGTGTTGAATGCAGCATGATATAGACACACATATCAACAAAATGTAAATATGGTGTTGGGAAAAGCTTAGCCATGCTAGCAAGCTGCTGAGCCTAGGCTATTTTACCACCTGCTATTTTATGGACAGAAACTGTTGGGAATAAAGCACAGGGATAGTGATGACAATTTAAACAGGCTTTCCAAAAATCATAGACAATAATGATAGTTCTTAACCTTTACTCATGGATCACCCTTTATTTATTAAAACTATCAAAGAAGCTCTCTCTAATCTATGCCAGAAAAAAAAAATTAAATCAAACCAAACCAAATCCCATTAGAATGCCCATTTGCTGATTCACAACCTCTCCATGACAGGGTGCCACTATCATATGAAAACTTATCCATTTGTATTGTCTATAGCAGTGCTGAAGTAAGTTTTACCTCTTGCAGTAAGACAGAAAGGTTGCACTATTTGAGGCTGGGAAGTATGGATTTAAAGAAGCCTGATTTAAGAAGCTGAGTAAATCCTTTCATCTAGGATTTGCGTCGTGAGAGCTTGCCTTGGGCAGGGAAGGTCAAAAGCAGACCTTTGATCTATTTGGACTATATCTCTATCCTGTCACAGGCTTAATTTGATGTAGGGACCACCTCAGGCTTAAAGCCCCTTTACTACTCTACACTATTAGGAATAAACCTAAGTCCTATACGGACAGCCCCCACACAGCGAGTCTTCCACATCTACCTCTCAAGAACGTGTGCAGGTTATGCATCCATAGCTAAAGCTGTTGTAGGAGGACAGTAGACTGAGAGGAATTAAAAACATAAGCAACAAATTTAAAAAAAAAGAAGGAAACAATTGTTGGAGAAGTATTAGAAACTCTATCATAAATAAAGAGATCACCAGTTATGAATGGTGTTCTCATCCAGTAAAGATTTGATAAGGAACATCTGATCCTATTTGGCCTTCAAGTAGGATGCTTTTTCTCAAACAGAAGGGTATCAGTAAAATGAAATATGACTGAAAGCCTTTAGGCTGAAAAGAATGTGCAATACACTGCAAGGCTTGGGACACCACTCACATATACCAATATCTGTTTAGACTTTGAGGTATAGTTTTTATTCATTTTCTAAGTGCACATTTCAGCATCTAAAAGTTGGTATGCAGCATTGATTTGCAGGTGAGAGTGATCTCAAATGACTAAAACCCCTCCTGCTTGTCTTTGTTCCCAAAGTAGCCACATGATGTAATACCCCAGTGAGGCAGTAAAGCAGTTTCTTGCTCATAGAGAAGTAGAAATTCCACCTAATGTTACATATCCCATACCTCATGAGGTTCATAAGACTCAAAATCTCTCTATATACATTTACTTATTTCGGCACTCTATAGTACTCAGCACATTTTGGTATGAATGTATGAAACAGAGTGATTACAAGAAAACTATGAAACTTTGATTTTAATTTCTATACAACTGCTTAAGTGAAATAACAAAGGGTTCTGCAGTTAGGGTAGGGCCATTTCTACATCCACTGCACCAAGAACAGTATAAATAGCTACAGGCTCTATCTACAGTCTGTAAATATGTCTTTGCTACTATTCCTGCTATCAGTAAAGGGGATTCATATCTCCCATGCCCAATCAGCTGTCAGGTCAGGTACTTAACCACCATTGTTTTTTGGCTGCTTGATCTTCAGGCTCTTTTACTGTTACTCTCTTGAAAAGAGAGAGACTTAAACTTTGCTAATGGAGGATGATTAAATCCCGTATGTAAATGAGAACTGTCTGGTCTTGTGCCTACACAAAGTCTTTCCTTATTATTAGCAACAAGGCTGATAATAAGATATTAGTCCATTTTTTTAGTGAGGTACAAATTGATAAATAGTATAATTTCCAAAAGTGTAATTTCCTTTATGTAGTTTGTTCTGGTTTTGCTGCTCCCCACCATCTCCTTCTGTTGATCTGCTTTTCAGTGAAAGGCCTCCCTTTTTGTGGAAAAGCAATGTCCATTCTTACTAATTGCTGATAAGGATTCTCACCCCAATATACACAAGTGCACAAAGGACACATATTGTCTTGATCCTCTCCAATTTTTCAAACTATGTCATTGGATCATTCAGGAGAGAAGAATAAAATTGTGTTTGTGCTGACAAGTCGTTGGCTATATTCTTAGCCCTAACATAACCTGGAAAAGCTAAGATACAATAAATCCCTTGGGGATGGGGCAGTGGAGGGGGTGGAACTGACAGACCCTTAACTGCAGCAGCCCTACTGGATGCCACTTCTAATAACAGCTCAAAGACCTTGAGCTATCAAACAGGTTTGCTGATGGAGAACTCTTATCAAAGCTCCTGCTGTTAGTTCTGACAGATTCACCACACATGGCTGCACATGGCTACACTTGCATTCACTGGAGTATACAAGAAATGTCTATCCCTAAGCCTCTAGGACTGTGCAAGAGTAATGTTTTAATTACAAAGATACTGAACAATGACTAATATCTGATGGTGAAAATTTTCTCATAGCATGGAATCTTTCCTCTGATTTAAGAAGCAATCTGAAATCCTACTTTATATTTAAACAGTCTCTCCAACAACACTGCACAATGTAATGGGACTGGCAGCATGGAAATAATTTTCCCCTTTGATGTAGGTTCTTGCACTTCTGAGATTTGATTTCACTTGTATGTACAATCAGATGGATGGTGAACTACTAATGAATCATATCAACCAGCACTTCACAGGAGAGCTTATCGTTGCTTGAATCATAGAATCAGTCAGGGTTGGAAGGGACCACAAGGATCAGCCAGTTCCAACCCCCCTGCCATGGGCAGGAACACCTCACATTAGATCAGGCTGGCCAGAGCCTCAACCAGCCTGGCCTTAAACACCTCCAGGGATGGGGCCTCAACCACCTCCCTGGACATCCCATTCCAGGCTCTCACCACTCTCATGGGAAAGAACTTCTTCCTCACGTCCAGCCTGAATCTCCTCACTTCCAGCTTTATTCCATTCCCCCTAGTCCTATCACTCCCTGATATCCTAAAAAGTCCCTCCCCAGCTTTCTTGTAGGCCCCCTTCAGATACTGGAAGGCCACAATAAGGTCACCTCAGAGCCTTCTCTTCTCCAGACTGAACAGCCCCAACTCTCTCAGTCTCTCCTCATAGGAGATCATCCTGGTCATCCTGGTGGCCCTCCTCTGGACGCATTCCAGCATGTCCATATCCCTCTTGTAATAGGGGCTCCAGAACTGGACGCAGTACTCCAGGTGGGGTCTCACCAAAGCCGAGCAAGAGGGAGAGAATCACCACCCTTAACCTGCTGGCTACACTTCTCTTGATGCAGCCCTGGATCTGGTTGGCTTTCTGGGCTGCAAGTGCACATTGACAGCTCCTGGTGAGCTTCTCATCCATCAGTGCCCCCAAGTCCTCAGGGCTGCTTTCTAGCCAGTCACTGCCCAGCCTGTATTTGTGCTTGGTCACTGCCCAGCCTGTATTTGTGTTGTATTGAAGCAGATGCACTGCAGTTACACTGGTGAACATGGACAACCTGAGCCAAAGCACTTTTGCCAAGACCATAACTATAGAGCAAAAGGGACGTCGCTTCAGCATACGTTAGCATAAAATGCTGCCATTCTTATCGGGTAAGGTGTTTCCTTCACTTCGAGCAACTGTGAAGAACAAAACCACACGTAACACTGAAATGTAGCTAGTGAGTACTGACAATTGTGCACACCAGTGACATGACACATCAGAGACTAGTATAGGCACTGGCCATCCTCTGTAGTCAATACAGATACCCTACTTCAGAGAACCATGCTGAGCATCTTGAACAGTTTTCTGCTTTGAACCGCATGTTGTAAAAGCATCTCTCCACTAGATACATGGTGAGCTTTTAATTTGTGATTTATGAAAACAACTAAAAGCAGAAAAATCTTAAGGTAAGATCAGTACTGACAGGAAGCCCTACAGATTCTTAGAAGTACAAACCTTGAGAGCTGTCCACACAGCTATTAAGTTTCTCTTCCCATATCTCAAGTTTCCCTAAAACAATTAGGCAGCACTATGGAGAAAAGCACTAGGAAAACACAGACATCTTCTTTTGAGCTACAAAAAAAGGAGTGGATGGGGAGTGGATGGGTAGGGAAAGAGAAAATTGAGAATTAATCTGCTGGAATCAGGAACTAAATAACATTTTCCAAGGCTTCTTACAAATAATTCAATAACCAAAGTACTGGCTAAGGCAGCATAAATTTCTTTCTGGCTTGGGCTCAGACAAAGATTTTAGGAGTTTTCTACCTCCTCACTACATATTGGAACAAAAAAAAAAACCAATAATGAAACTTTAAAGTTTCATATAAACTGAGTATCTACAGCACATGACAAGGGGCACTGAGTTGGGATACTGTGAACCTAGGTTCCCATCCTATTTTCAGCTCAGACACTGATACATGATCAGCTTCAGCACTCAGACATAAACACAGGCTCTCAAATGACAACCAGGTGATTAAATCAAAATTGCAACATTAACTGCTGGATTAACTGTATCATCTCCACCCCTTTAGAGATGCCTTTGGAAAATATAACCTGATCAGGAACAGATAACTAAAACTTATTGTCTAGATAAACCAAAATTATTATCCCCAGATAGAAAAACAGGTTAGAATTCTTCAGATAAATAAATATCAACTTTGAACTTCAGTAGCATACATTTGATTTCCTCTAAGTAGGGAGAGCTTCTTTACAATACTTCAAAATTGTCTGAAGACATTTCAGTGAATGTCCTTTTCAAACCATTTGTGCTCAAAACTGCTAAATCACAACACTTTTATAAAACCCAAACCAGCTGAAGAATATAAGTGGAGCTGTGTTTTCTTCGTGAGACACATTTCCATCAAGCAGTTGTAGAGATGGTAAAACCAAAAATAAATTTGCATTAAGGGATAACTTGTTCAAATTCCCATTGTATGGCTAGGGAATCAAGGAACAGGTAAGTGCCCCGGCAAGTTGTATATATTTTTTAGTGGGACTGCACATTAAATTCAGTTTTCCCAAGTTTCATATTCTTAAATGGAAGACCTTTCTTCTTTTTGAAGTGGCATAACTTGGAATTAAAAATCTTATCTCTTAGATATTTTCCTTTTCCTATACCAAGTAATTTTTAGGGTTTTGTCCTCTTATTTTTGCTGTTATGCAAAGAAATACTTCAGAGAAAGTAAAGTCTATTCACTAAGATACTGATGCCTGTGACAATTTTGACAAGCTGATTTTTTGAACACTCAGAATGAAGCATTTGTTTTGGCTGGTATTTATTTTTATGTTTTCTATTAATAGACTATACTATCTTCCATCTAATTTGCCTTTTGAAATTGGGCATATTTGTGGCTTCTGAATGTCTTTCACTGTCAGAAACATTTTGACTGAGTCACAGCCACTGTTTAACAAACAGCAGAATTATGTCTCAAGGTGACACACTTTTCTTCTTACTGAAAATCCACCCAAGGATTTGATCAGTAGTCCTTATTTATAGGAGAGATTTTTGGAACTCATTACTAAAAATTGTATGCATATTTTATGGAGATTTTCCTCTGTTTCATTTTGTAACTCCAAGCAGAAACAGGCTGAACTGCTTCAGAAATAAAGTGAACATGAAGGAAATCCTTTCAAATCTATTCAGTACATTCAAATCCATTACACAGAACAGCTCTCACTTGAAAAGAGAATTTAAAATTAAAACAGACTACTTAGAGAAATATATTGAAACACTGAGCATCACACCCTTTGCAACTGTCTCTTATCAAGCCCTCAGTCTACATTTCTCTTAGTATGAGATTTTCTTTTCTGTGATGGTATATATCAAACATCTTTAGAGGATATTTTTGGTGATGACTACTATGAAGACTTTCTTCCTGAATATCAGCAAACTATGAAAAAAACATAAACCCTTTCCTTGGAGAATTCCTGGGTTTTACCCCCTGTAAACCTGAAACCCCTGAACAAACACTTTTAGGGCATGCTCATGTAACTACTATGTAGCACCATATAGGTTTACATCTGCCTGAGGGGCTCACGTCATTAGCCTGGGCTCCTCTTTCCCATTACTGTGAGCTACTACTTTGCTCGTTCCAGCCTTTTAAATTGTGCAGCTTCTTTCCGTAGTTGCAAGAGTCTGCTCAAGGCTAATACCCTCAGATAACCACAGTAGAAAATAGTTCCAATGGGCACCCTTAAAAGTTTCCTCTTACTTCTCAGTAAGTCCTAACTAGTTACTAGTGTAGATCATTAAAAGTACAAGGAATATCTCCTCATTATGGCCATAGCTGATCTACCATTGAATAGGTAAAAGGAAACTTTGCAAGAACTCCCACTGGATTTTATTTGAAATAGTAAAAATACATTTGACACTAGAACCATACACAAACTTTCTTGCTTTCCCATTTGCATTGATTCTTAGTCACTCAAGGACAAAAATATTTGCATAACTATTTTAACACAAAATTTTCAGTTACATATGATAATGATTGTATTTATTCCTTTAAGCTGCTATGACTCTTAATGGCTTCTTGCTGATTCACTGCATGGCTTGTTGCTATTTGTCAGTTTAACACCTTGTCACTGCACAGGAGTGAAATAGTATCTTTTCTCCTCAAACTTCAAGCTGATGTTTTGAATAAACATACACATAATGTTTGTTTGACATCATGAGTAGTCAAAATTATCACTGTTCTGAAGCTCAAAATAATTGTCAGCAATGAATAACAGTCAAGATCTATTTTCTGTCCTGAGGGACTGTCAGTCACTTACATTGTTTAATTTGGGAGGTACTCTTTAAAAGGGAATAAAAATTGACAAGTGCATTTAAGATTGATACAGAGTCTTAGAAATTGAGACTTTTTGTCATGTGTTTGCACACCTAACCCCATTATAATCCTCCTATCATTTCACAGAGAGTCTTTGCAATGCAGAATAGTCCTGAATGTCTAAGTTATGCTGTTTGTGAAACAGAACATACCACAGTCTGGAAATCTAATTCCCCCCTTACCCATGTGTTAGCTGGGACAAGGCACAGGGAACCATTCAGCAGAACATGGACCATGAATACTGTATTTGGTTTGGCTGAGCTGGAGTTAGTTCTCCCCAGAGCATCTTTCTAGTGCTGTGTTTTGCAGTGATGTAGCTGGGTGTTGATACCATGCCAGTGCTTTGGATACTGCTGGGCCAAGCACCAAGGATTTGCTTATTCAGCATTTTCCCCCACAACTGAGGGAGGGGTAAGATGTTGCGAGGGCACACAGCTGGGCCAGCTGACCCAATTGACCAAAAGGGTATTCCATGCCATATGACATCAGCTCAGATATAAAAGCTAAGGCAAGGAAGGACATGTGAGAGCACAAGATGATGGTGTCTGTCCTCTAGAGCAGCTGCTATGCATATTTGAAACCCTGCTTCTTGGCGAGCAGTGGGACATTGTCTGCTGATGAGAAGTAGAGAATATTCTCTTTGCTCTGCTTCCACACGCAGCCTTTGTGCTCACTTTGCACTATTAAACTGCTTCTTGCTTATGGGCCTCTTGTTGTGTTTTCCCTCTCCCCAGTGTCCGTAGGAAGAGGAGTGACAGAGTGGGTTTGGTGGGCATCTGGCCCCCAGCCAGGGCCAAACAACCACACATACCTTTCTGCTTAATAAGACAACTAATAATGAAAGTGAGAAGCACAACCTTAAGCTTAGCTTTTCTAGTGGGGGTTTTGATCCAGTTCTTAGATAGCACTTAAAGGAAACCACGGATCCCCATTTCCAGTATATACATATATCCATCCCTTTGATCCTCAGCATCTTTAAGATTCCCCAAACTTTTGAATTAGACAATAAATCAACTCAATTTCCAAGCAGATGAAATGTTTTGATGTAGGAGAAAACACTACTCCCTTTAGGTAAGATATTGGTGGATTTGGGCTTTTTTTAAATTTTGTTCAAAATCAGAAGACAGTGGCTGCTGTCTTTGAAGAGGGAATGTCTCTCTCATCCCACTTTTCCTGGGAGATGTCACAGCTGTGACAAGGAGGGGTTTATAATGCCACAGTTCGGTGCTTTCATAATTTATTCTCTCTGATTTTATGCTCTTTTAGTCTCCTGCTCAACCATCCACTAACAAGCAGTGATATTAGCCAATAAATCAAAGACGTCTGCTTGTCACCACCAGATGCTTGGTCACATTGCAGTCGATTATGAGATGTGCAAAAGGACAATTTCATGTAGAGAGCTACATGGAGGTGTTTCACTGATATTCTGTTTGATAGGGAACCAGCGTGGGGTGAATGCAGTGTAACTTTTATACCTTTTGGCAATGGAAAAATAAGCTGAAAGAAAACTGGGAAATAAATGAGGACCTCACCTTTATGACTATGCTATTTATGGTCCTGCATCTATTCCTCCAGTACACTGACACAAGTTAGCATAAAAATAAATCTTTTAATTTGCCCATCTTGCACTGTGCTGGGCTCAGGAAACGCAGCTCCTTTAATTTTCACGAAGGGCAGAGGAGGTGCTTAATATCAATTGTTACAAAGCACATCAATTTTTCATGTGGCAGTCTTGCAAAAAAATAATCCATTAGCCTTATCAGTCAAATGTACAAGTAACATGCCCGGTGCAATGATACTCTTTGATCTCTCTTTTTCTCTCACTTATTATAACAAACACTGTCAGTGATGGGAGCCAGGGACTATTCTGCAGAACGGAGAAGGAGAGTTAAACTTGCTGCAACAATGCTATTGCAGCTTGCTTCTTAAAATTAAATACTGTTATCTAATACTATACTGTAATACTGACAAAAGCTTATGGCTTATTCTGATGTGCTATAAATAAAATTTGTAAGGAAAACAAACAGTTTGCCGAGTCAAAAGTGAATATCTTTGGATAAACGGAAACAGTACTAAAATGAAGCACAGGCTTTGCTGACTGCTCTCTGAAGAACCTCTTTATAACATTATCTGTCTTCTCCACAGGCACGTTTGACACACAACATGGATAGTACCAGCACGTTCACCACACTAGTGCTTTCACTACTGTTCATTCTCACATTTTAAAACAAAACATCAGTAGCTTTAAAAAAGGACAAATTTGAGCATTGCTTCAGCAGGTTCAGATTTACAGCCCTCTCTTGTATTTTGGTTTAATTTCTGCTCCTGCAAATCTCAGAAGTGAAGGTCTGAGAATTTATTTTACTGAACATGGTTTTAGCCTCAGGCCATCCCAATTCTGAGCATCAGTCATGAAGACAATGACATCTAGAAGAGAATTTGTGTTGTGATATTAAAACAACAAACTAGCAATTGGCATTTGGTTAGTGGGAATACAAACTACCATACACAGTTATCCAATAGTTAGAAAATGTGCACATATGAAAGAAATGGCATTAAAATACATATATTCAATATTCTAATGAATGTTTCAACCACAGCTCGAGCCAGAAGCATTCCATAATGAAATAACAGCTTTATCAGCAGTTTGGCATGAATTCTTACTATAGTGTAACTAGACAAAACAATTCTATTTGATCCCTGGTAGTATATGATTGACATGCACCTTTCGTTTTAAGAAGAAAACCACAAGGCAAAGCAATAGAATGCCTGACTTTTTTACTGATACAAAGCATGATTAAAAAATTGTCATCTTGAGAGTGAAAGGATTGGACATCTACAGAATGGGCTGCCTCCTTTGTAAGAAAAATGAAGAAAAGTTTCAAATATCTTGTTCCCTAAGCCCAAGATGCATACTACAAATTAATTGTCAGGGGGAATTTTGTTCTTATGAGCCTTGAAATTTGGAATAAGTTGACTTTTACAACCATTTACAAACTACAGAAGTGTATCTGATATGCAAACCACAAAGTGGTCCCCTGCCATGGCCAGCCAAAAAGCCCTAAATGTTCCAGGCTATCCTGGAACAAAACCTGCTCCTGGTTAAACGCATGAGAAAGTCAGTGCAGTGCATTCAGTGTAGTGTATCCTGGGAAGCAAACTGGAGATACTCTTGGAAATGTGACATTTGATCTATGACTTTAAATTACATATCTATGTTAACCTTAAGTTTTGAAGAGGCTTTGTCAAGAGAATATTTTGTGAAACTCTTCTCACTTTTTGTTGACTTTTTTTTTTTTGTCCCTAAAGAAGTACTTGTTATTTCTTTAGAGAAGTCACAACTGGTGTACAAGTTAATCAGAAAACATTTATAAAAGCAGATAGGGTAAGTTTATTCCTCTTGGTATGTATGATGGCTCCATCAGGAATTCAAGCATGGGTTTTTCAAAATAAATATTTTTCAGTAATTTTCAGCATTTTTTCAGAAGCACTAGTAAGCCTCCTTTGAGAAAAACAACAAGAACTATTTTCTTCCTTGTTTGCTGAAATTAAAAGCCTTTTCCTAAAGATAAAAATACTTTTGGAAAAATCTAGTTCTTTACATAAAAAGTATAAATAAGCTTGCTTAAGAAGCACATGAATAGCTTCAACGAACTCCACAGGACAGCAACTATATTTGAAGTTAATCGTATATACAAGTTGTTAAGTAACAAGAGGCAAGATCAAATGAGGACTGTGAAAAAGGTCTCTTTTCCTTTTTTTTTTTTCTCTCCCATGGCCTGGGATTTCCAGTGCTATGTTGTGTTACAGAAAATCTGAGTTTTGTAGGAGCTGAAGTATGAAGAATCTCAATCTTAGCTTTCTCAGAAAGCACTTCTTAAAATTCTGATGTCATTTGTAGTTAAAGCACTTGGAATTAAATATGATCCATTCAGGAAATAGTATAATTCAGTGTAGGTTATTTGAATAGGTCCTGATACTCTGAACCTTAGTCTTTAATGTTCAGTTGTGCAGCTTTCAATTGATCTGTTCATATTTGAACTTAGGCACATGGCCAGAGTGACTGCAGTAGCAGGCTCTGCAAAGGTTGAAGAACTTAAAAGATGACTTACAAAGAATGGATTCATCCATTCAAGACACTCTCTTGCTGCGTAGTGGGTGTACTGCCAATAATTACACAACAAAGATGGAATTCTGAGACTTTAAAACAGTGACCAAATAAGGTTATTGTAAAATAAATAAGAGTAGTGAGGTGGTTTAATGGCTTTTTAATGATCCTAATGTTTCCCATTTTAATGAGTCCTTTTACATCAGCTTTAATCATTTTATGAGACTGAAAAATGGCTGCATTAGTTCAGTTTTCTGTTCAATCTCCCCACAAGCCATTATGGAGGAGTGGCTAATGGGAGTCAACTTTCATAAGTGGAATCCTAGGCAATGGAATAACTGTTAAATTTATTTGGGAAAATGATAATTACTCACCAGTAGGGTAACTTTTAAACTGTTTTAATTTTTTTAGATGATCGAAGGAAGCATTTTACTGCATTGCAGGTAAGAAATAACTGGAAACAACTCTTGTATATTCATTAATATCATGAAATTGGATGAAATCTTTCCAGTACAGGAAGTGTACAGTATTATGTACATTTAGTCTAAGCAACTTGAAGGACTGAAAATTAATATGAGTTGTTTCATCTTTTAAAATTAACAGGCAATAATTTCCTATCATACAAACATCATTCAAATAAGATGGTCTATAGCAGCTGGGCAGGATACCTCCCTTCTATCCAGAGTCAGTAGGTTTGCTCAAAGCTCATCTTCCTCTCCAGGGAAGCACTTGTATGGCAGGCAGTGGAGTGTAACCACTCAGCTGAGGACATATGGACAAAAGGTAGGGAGGAGAAGCCAACTTCCTAAACTGCCCAAGCTCTTTGTTTTCATGATATGCCCTGCCTTGGCTACTCTCTGGCAGCTCAGCACATGCTCAATTCTGTTGGCTAGTCTGCAAAAACAGTTCACTATGGCAGCTTAGCTCTAGAAAACCCCACCTCCATTCCTCATGGCATGAGCTTAGGGCTTTCCTACAGTTGCTGATTGGATTGATACACTAAATTTGAGATAATAACACATACAAATTTAGGTGACACTTTTGAAGCAACGTACACACACACACAAGGTATTTTTGTATGAGATGCTGTAAATTACCTCCAGGTTAAAAAAAAAAAAAAAAAACAAAAAACATTACAATGCACATTATGGAGCTATGAATGTGGTTTAGCTGTGACTAGACAACACTGACATATTGTCATTTCATCAGGTATGAGAAGACAGAGTGACTACCCAAAGCTAGCTCAGTAGAGAGTGATGAAGCACAATCAACTGTTGCAATGATTTTTCTTAACTCAAACATTCTGCTAGGGTGTGATTACTTTTCCTGTTCTCCTTGCTTTAAAGGGCTAACTGATAGCCTGTATTTTCCTGTCATTACAACAATATTGTGTTGCTGCTTGTCTCAGACTAAACTTCCACCTTATTTGTGCCAAAGATGTTTATTTGTTTCTCAGCTCAACACCATTTTTTTTTACCCTGCATCTCCCACCTAGTCTCAGAGTAGATTAGGTTTATGAGTTTTCTGACCTAGCCTTTTTCCCTGCTCACCATACATTCACACCCTGCATACAGAAATCTACCAGTACCAATCATAGCCATATGCCAATCATTGCATGAACTCCTGTGAGAAAAGTTTGGTGTCATGAACTATTTTTGTTGTCAATGGACCTTTAGCCACAAAACAGCTGTGATTTCTCTCCCCTTTAATTACTCTATGCAAGAGGTAAATATTCCTTTCTCAACATAGTATGGATTTTACTAATATTCAGAAGTATTTCCTTTTTTTTTTTTTTTTTTAATGCTCCCTCAGTTTTATGGAGTCAACCACCACAGGTAAAATTTGTTCAGCTTCTATATGTCAAACTGGGCGGCATCATAAATGTCATGATTCCAACACAAGGAATTGTATCCTAAAATTGACATGCCTATCTCTCCTTTTTTTTTTTTTTTCTTTCCTCCCTATTACCCCTTAGGGAATGAAGCTACTGATTTCCTTCCTTGCCTGAACTGTTGTCTTTCAAATAGAAATAAACAGTGGAAAATAGCTACCAGAATAGCTGTCCTAGCAACCTACCCATACTTACGTGAATTATGAGTTGAGCAGAAATACTGAAGAAGCTGAAAGAGGAAGATACAGAGGGAAATTTTCCTTCAGTGAGAAAAAAGCAGATCTTATCCAGAGCAATGAATCCTTGACTGTCTGGAGTATGACAGGATGTGAGCAGCTCTGTGTGCGGCAAGTGCAGATTTACAGAGTTTTCAAAGAACTGACCCTTCAGAAGTAGCAGGGCCCAATGGAAATTATAATTTCTATCTGTTGGTCTTCTATTTGCATAAGAGATCTCAGAGTTAATTTGAAAACAATTCCCTCTCTTTATTAAGATCCTTAAGGTGAGATGGTTTGGTCTTCAATCGGTATTTGGTTGAGAAGAGATGTCAAACACTGAACTGTGGATTTACAAGTGGTCATGAAATCAGATTAAAATTTGGGGATAATAACAGACTTCAGGGGATGAGACAATGCATTTTAATAGTGATAGCTTTATTCTGCTAATTGGCTTGATCAGTAATTGACTTAAGTAATTTCTGCATTTTTCAGTTTCAAGAGTAACCATTTCCAAGAATCTAATAATGTGAAACATCTTTTGTGGTTGCATGCTGAATTTTAAACTGCTACTAGAAGAAAAACGAAAATGTAATTGTCAAGAAAATTACTTAAATCTATATTGTTACTTTCATGAATCACTGTGAGGTCTTAGCTATTATTATTTTTAGCTTTTACTAACAGATATCCAAAGAATTTAAACACTTCTTCTCTTCTGTGTTATCCCAAATACTTCATCTCATTATGAAAAATCAGGAAACTTCATCTTCACAGCTCTACATTCACCAAAATCTTCACTGATTTGATCATATTCACCAAAATATTTTTACTTATATATTACACTGCATATAACTTCTTTCTCCCCCTCTCTCTCTTTTTTTTTTTTTTTTTTCCAGGCAGGAAATATATAAATATACTCTTAAGAACACTAAATCTGTAAGTACTCTTGTTCATTTAAGTGTTAAATCACAGCTAAATAGAACCAAACAATTCTTGGTCTGCTTTAGATACATTAATAGCTCATTTCTGAGGATATAGAAAGTAAAGGAAGGTAATAGCTTATTTGTTTGACTTAATTTTGAATATTTGGAATATACATTAATTCTCTGAAAAAAAAAGAGGAATAAATACATTCTGGAAAACTGCCTTAACAAATAAAACTGCAGTGAGGAAACTGGCTCACATTTTAGTAAGAATGGTCATAAAACACAGACCTAAGAAACTAATGGAATCACTGACAAATCTGCAAGTGAATTTCTCTAAATGAGCAGATCTGTTCTAGCTCTAATTACCAAGTACATCATCACCTTTTTCACAAGCTTATGAAATCAGATTTCTTCTGGAAACTATTTCCTGCCAAGACAATAATGACAGTTAAAAATATTAAAATATCTTGTCTAAAAGGTGAGTGGCAGTAAATTGGTTTGGATTTTACAAATAATTACTTAGATCTGTTATCTACGTGTGCTGAACGTTGAAACAGCTAATATGATTACATCATCAAATATAGATAGCTAGGTAATGCTCTCACTGAACTACTGAACTCAATTCAGTCATACTCAGATACATTTGGAGTTTTCAAACACTGGTTTCTTTTCTATTTGTGTGGTATTACACTATTCAGTTGCATTTGCTGCTTTAATGTTTATTACTTTATTTTCAAAACCTCTTTAACCCAAGCCACTTGTTTTAATGCCTGTAGGATCTATAATGGAAAAAAAATTTAATCATGTCATCCCCAGAGATCTTAACTCACGAAATACATTTTGAAAACAGTCTCACTTAGGAGTCCAAAATTAGCATTCTGTATTTACTCTTACTGACTTAAAATATGTTGTTCTCCAAACAATCCTGGCTATAAACTCATCCAGCTGAAGTATTTGTGAAAAGGAATACATATAGATTCCAAACCAAATTCCATTTTATTATTCATTTGTATCCAACATTCACAGATTATTATTATTATTATTATTATTATTATTATTATTATTATTGTTGTTGTTGTTGTTGTTGGCTTTTAAACACAATGTGTTAGAAGCAACATTTCCTTCCAAGCGGAAAAAAAGGAATGAGGACTCAAAAACTATCATGGTTATGTCCTTATCGTATGCCTCTCCTTTCATCCAAGACAAGACACACAACTCTGCACATGGCAGTATACCAGCTTCTCTTCCACCAAACCACACCCAGCTGAGAGTACAGGAGTGCTTGTATGGAGATATGTGAATGCTGCTTGGGAATCATTGAAGTGAGCTTCTTAGAACCAAGTGTGAGTATATAAGAATCATTTTCTGTATTCTTACAGGCAGTTTGAAGTATTTAAATAATTGGCAGTGATTATTTAAATCAATCTAGCAGTAAATGCCCAAATAACTAAATAACTAGAAAGAAAAGGCATATATGTGAAGATGACTGCAGAACCTATTCTCACAAGGGCACTGCTGTGTTCAGCTTCAGATTCTTACCCTAGAAAAGAGAAACTGAGCAGGAGTTTTCCCAGTATAGCCTGTAATTATCATGCCAGTGCAGTATTATTGACCGAGTCCCTTATACACTGCATACAGGAAGCTAATACAAGTCCTCCAAATGATTTTGCTAATGGACCACAGTCTCAAAATCTGTGAAATGCAATCACCTCATCAATCATTCACAAACATGATTATTTTTTATATCTTCTGTAAAAGGAAACGAGATGTTACATTTTAAAACTACACATCCCCCCTTTTTTTCTGCCTAATAGAGCATTAACAAGCACTAACAAATGGCACACCAGCATCCTCTGCACCAGTGACACAAGTGGAGCGATAAGCCATATAAAATATTCATAACAGGAACTTTAGATGTAGGCAGATGCACAAAACAGCATACAAGCTTTGTCAGAAGTCATTGAGAGATTGAAAGCATACTTAAAGCATTTATTAAAGCAATCAGAAGAAGCCTCTGCTCAGTCACTATGATTGCAAGGAGTTTATGGCCATGTATTTAATCTTCTTGCTCTGTACCAGAGAAGTCACACTTTCTTGTGATTTGTGCACAGAGTTTTTCAGTCTTTTCTAGCATTACAGAGAACAGAAGTACCATTTCTGCCATGCTAAGCAAAGCATTAATAGCAATGTCAGCAGCAAGATAGAACTTGTAATAAATATTAAGGTTTAAAATTTTAAAGATTTATACTGCAGAGAATATAGTCCTAGATTATGAGGTAAGATTATTATCTTTTGTTATATGAAATGATAGGACAAATGGTTTGATGACAAGGGTTTCTTTTTGCAGCACATCAGTCTACCACTTACAGAGAAGTGCATTAACAAAGAGGGGTTTAGTTCATAAAAAATAAGTTATTTTCTAAGGTCAGATAGCAATCAGGAAAAGTTATCTAAGGGAGAGGAAAATGCAATGGCTAACCGAAACAAAAGAACAGAGGCAGCAAGCTATACCAAATTACAGATGTACTGAGAACTTTTTTTATGCACAAAAAAAAAAAAACCCACCTTACATTATCTTCACCACAGTTAACTATATTCTTATTCTGGCACTGACCACTCTAAGCAGTGAACAGCTGAGCTGGTTAAGATAACCAAACAGGTAGAAGAATATAGTTTTTTTCTATTATTTTGACTTACTGCTTACAGCTTCTTATATTGACCTTTCCATAAGGAAGCCTTAGAAACATTAGTTGTGCTCTGGAGCTATTAAAAATATTTCACATGCAGAACAGAGCTGACAGACACTGGCTTCCCTGCTGAGTTTGCAAGAACTGTTAAAAACTCTTTTCTTATTCTGGATCCTTTTTCTCTTAAAAAAAATAACAAAAAATCAGTGTGTAATACCAATAGGCACACAAACAGCTTTAAACAGTTTTATGGTACAAAGGAAAAGAAAGCATTGCTTCATCTTAGAGGCTGAACTACAAGGAATGCAGGATTTGTTACAGTAACTGTACTGTTATCACCGTATGCTGCTTCTAGTGAAGAGGCTCAGTTTTACATTTCAAGTGGAAATCATTAGCAAACGTGTCTTTTATTTTGTTTACATATATGCACATGAGTCTTGCACACACCACATGGGAGGGCACCTTCCTCACCTATATAAGAACTCTTCAGCAGATAATCTAAAAGATGCACATCCATTTTGCCAATCTTTTGTCCACTTTCTGCCCAGAACAAGGGCTTACAAAATAAATTTCACTGCTTAAACACACCCTGTGGGCTTATTCCTCATCTCATGAACTCCAGCATAATTTAATCTAATCGGGTTGCCAGTAGTAAATTTGGCATTTGTCTTTCACTCCCATTCTTACTGGGCTACTACTTTATTATAACACAAAGGCAGAAAGGTCTGCTGGGCTGATCAAAAAGTGTTACACACTTGCTGAATCGGGCACTTCTCCAAAACTAGTTCCTGCACAGAATTCTTACTCCTCTATACAGATATTTTGCCTTTAGTATATACACTTCCAAACAGAGTGATTTAAAATATTTTGTTCTATATTAGTACTAAATGCTGTGTATCAAGACTGAAATATTTCTAGACATTTAGTAGCTTAAGAAAATCCAAACAATTTTTCTGAACAAATCATTTAGTCATTACCTGTGTTTGTCTGCATTTCTGTTCATGCTTCTTTATTCACTCTAAAACTCAGACTTCTAAACTATTTTGCAATGTAGCATGTTTTTGTATGACAAAACATTAGACATAAGAACATAAAAAGTAGCCATTAGTGCTGGCCCAAATATTTTAGGAGTGCTGTGTCCATGCATATTACATAGGCATCACCACTTCTTATTCCTTTTCTTTTAGTCAGAAACAAAACCAATCTCTTCTCTGGAACAAAAAAAGTAGTCTCTAAGAAATTCCAAGATCTTATCAATCAAGAATTTGCATCTACAGCAACAGAATACACAGTGCCCAAATAGGAGAATGAGGACGGGAAATTTTGGGCTGCAAATGCTTAACAGTATTTTTAGTTATACAAATATCCATGGTTTCTAATCATGCAGCACAGCCCTTTTTTTTTTATTTGTCTGGATTCAAACCCCATAATTTTGTTCTGAATTTTGAAACAGAATAAAACAAATTCAAAGAATGAAACACAGTTGAAGGATTTCATAGCTGCCTCCTCAAAGTCAAAATGAATCAATATGTGCAGAATTTGCTGTATAGGAAATCATATGCCGCTACTCTTTAGAGTTCCTGCAATACAAAATGCGCTTTCACCTACCCATCTTCTAATAACAGGTATAAAAATTAGCTGGACTCACTCTAAGGTTATGTTTAATTAATCCAAAACTGGACATTACTCAACGAATTTAGAAGCCTATTAAAGAAGTTGTAGGGGTTAAACTCTATCTTAGAGATCATGTTTGGAAAAACCTCAATCTCTTACATTTTAACTGTAGCCCATATTAAAACAGATCACAACTCCATACCTAACAGAGAAATTGTTATGTGAAGACAAGTTTTCATTCCAAATGAATAATAAATTATAGGTTATGTGTCTCTCTGATTTTAGAGGATGCATAATTTACAACAATAAATAATTAACATATCAAAGGGTTCTAATTTAACTGATGCCTTCAGCATCAGCACAGTCAAAGGAGAAACCCCTCTTTTTGGTGCTTAAAATCCATTTTTCTGGTGGAGATGAGTAGTTGCTTGGTACAAGTAATTATTACATTTCCCAATAGGTAATTTTTGATTACCACTTAAAAGTACTAATAAATATCAGAAAGTTTGATTCCTGACATATGAACTGCAAGCATGCTGCAGCAGAGGAAGGCAGGCAGCACAATTAGCAGTATACTGTTACAAACAATATTTCAGCCAGGAATACTTAATACAAACTGTATTTTTAAGTGGTGTTATGTTTTTCTTAGAGGTAGCTTACAGTACTAGCAAACAACTCAGTCACAGAAATTAGCTGATCTCTAGATAAAATAAAAAGAATACTGTTGCTGTATGGAAATTACATGTTAAAAAACATTTTTAGCACTTCTTTAATTATCAATAGCATCAACAGCTGCTCCTAAATTTTCTGTTAACAGACAAGACTGAGTCACCCTTTCAGGAGCAGTCAAGGTGACATCTCAAAAGCAGTATGGCTAAGGGCTGCATGCTAGACCAAAGCTGGACCAAGCTAGACGGGAGACTTTTCTGGCAGTGGGCAGGCAGGGTTTGAGCACACAGTTCTCTGATCATTTTTGTGGCCCTCCTCTGGACCTGCTCCATCAGGTCTGTGTCCTTCTTGTGCCAAGGGCCCCAGAGCTGCAAGCAGTACTCCAGGGGAGGTCTCACCAACAAAACTAAAACATCCGTTCACCAAATGCATGTAAAACTCTCACTGCAGAAGTGTGTAGCTTTAGGTCATTTAATTCTCAGCCCATTGCAATTGCTATTCTTCTGCCACACCACTGCCAGAGACAGGAAGCATTGCTGAAGATAGCACAGCCTGCTCCATCCCCAGCTGTGGAAGCCTATGCCATTATACTCTTAGTGCTCTCCCTAACTGTTTTTGCAAAATTACAGTTACCTCAGGTATATCATGCCTCTGCTGTTTTGCATGCACCCCTCAGGAGTCTGTGATTTAAAGCAGACACTTGCCCAGCAGTTCAGTATGACTGCAGCATCAGCCAAGCGTGGGACAGAGACTGCTGCCCAGGGCTGCCTCTTTCCCCTTCTGCTTTGTAATTTCTCAGCATGGACTTGAGAATTTATCTCAGGCAATTTCCATCAAGGGTCAAGGAAGATTTTTCATCACATATAGAAGAAAAAGTGACCGAAGATTTAGAGTCCTGAATTTGTCAAAGTCCTTGATATCGAACATCAGCTACTGTGAGACCTCAGGAAGAATAAAGATTGTGAAAAAAAAAAGCAAAAAAAATCTACAATACAGTGTATTAAATATATATGCATGCACATGCACAATTTGTAAAAAGTATTTGTACTGGAATTCAGAAAGCAATCTAAAGTGGATTTCTTTGACTTTTTTTTTTTTTTTCATGGAGCATGGTTTTGTGTTTGGAATGAAAAGCACTGGTCTTCTGCAAATGGCAGTCGGGCCTGCAGAGAAGAGAAATGAAACTCAAGTGTTCATGTAGAAAAGACAGATATAATTTTGGAGCCCAGAAAAAGAATTTTAAAATGTACGTTGATGTCAATGGAAGAAAGAGTCCATCAAAAGCATTTGCATGGAACAGAACCCTCATTACAGTTATGTCAAGGAAAGTACCTCTGCAGTCCAGATGCAATCACATGAAATATTACGAAATACAGCTTTAAGAAGGCAAGTTAAAAGGTCATAGTATAAAAAAAACTAATTAGTATCTCTTTACCATCAGCTTTCTTTTCTAACACAGGATTTTTATTCTTTTCAGTGTGTATTTTTAGTCCTTCACTTTCATTTCTTGTGCAATACTCCTGCTCTAGGCCAATAATGAGAGGAAAAGTATACTAAAGGTTACAGAAAATATGTATTTCCTGAGAGGATCCTGTTGACTCTCTGGATCATGAAAACATGCCTTCATTAGAGATTTATGGTTTCTAGTGTTCACGGCCAGATCTGAAATCAGTCTGGCATCATTTCAGCACCCCTTTAGCTACCTTCTTACATAGAAATTAAAAACAAAAAAAAATCTCCTGCACAACCCAGTTGTGAGATTCAGCACAAAGGGAATTGAAATGATTTTTTTACATATTTCCTGAGAAAACTCTCTACTAATACAGACTTCTTTCTGTCTCACTGAAGGTGGGAATTGTCAGATGTCTCCCACTAAGTTTACCACTGGTAGCATCCTAGGGCTAGTTGAAATTGAGACACTCACACAGATGAAGGGAAAGGTGTAGATTTCAATGAAGTCTGCCATTTTATAATCCTCTTTGCAGAAAAATTGACACTTGCCTTGTTAATATTGTTACATTGACATGGTTAACCTGCATGACTTTTCCTTTGATCTTCCATCTGCTCTTCATTTCAGTATGTGGTAGCTGAAGCAAAAATTTCTGCCTGAAGACACTCTGGGTCATTTCTTATAAGCCTAACAAAACTTTGAGATAGTTTTAATAGTTTTGTTTATAGAAAACAGTTTTCATTCAGCCAGTAATTTTGGTATTTTCAAGTAAGATTTTATTCAATAAAGAGTACAGTCTTGGTGGTAAACAGATGCAAAACAGGAAATTAAAAAATTTATATTTTCTGCAGATTTTAGATTAGCCTAATTGATGGATCTGACTGACAGCTCTGAACACCAAGCACAATTTTTTTCCCTGTGCCTGGAACAGGTATGGGTTCACTCAACAGCATGAATGAAGATTACCTAAGGGCTGTATTAAAATACTCTGGTTGGCTCCAGAATAGCAATTTGCTTCCTCCTTTAAGCATACGCTACTCTTGACTTCACATATGTATATATAAAAAAACTCAGCACCATTGTACCAGGGCAATCACTTTTCACCTTAATGAATTAATTCCTAGACAAGTATTTCAACAAATCAAAATTAAGATGGACTTTAAAATCTAAATCTGGTAAATTTTGCCAGTTATTTACACCTGATTCACATATTTGATTCATATATGTATAACCACAGGCACAAAATAATCGTGGCTTTGCTTTTATCATGTTTAATGGCTGAGCAGCAGCTAGCTGACAGGTTTCAGTCAGCAACACAACTTGGCCTTGCCGTAAAAAGCTTTACTCAGGGTATACACAGCACTCAGGTTCTCCACAGCAGTCCTAAAAAGCCTGAAGACACATTTCAAACACCAGCATTCAAAGGAAGCTGAAGAGGAATGCTTGTCTATGTAGCATGCCACAATGCACAAAGAACATAAGGTAATGGCCAACAAAGATTTATTGTATGCATTTATTTTCCATGATCTAGACTTTGGTACTATTCTCGTTGAACAGAATCAGTTCTGATCCCCAAGCTTTTCAGAACTGAGCGAACGTGCCAGGCTACGTGAGTTCCCCTTGGCTGGAATGACAGCTCAGACTACTCAGTATGCCCTTTATCTTTGAAGATTCTTATTTGCCTACCATTTCAAAGCAAGCAGTTCTGATGAATAGTGCAATTAACCTTTCCAGCATTAAAACAATTAATTGCAAAAATTAAAGACATGACAAGGGCTAAATACTAATGCATAAATTATTAGGTTCATGAATTGTAATTATTAATCTATGTACACTAATTGTGAAATAAACAAAGAGGACAAATTGTAATCAGAAGTCAGTGCTAGAATTGATGGCCATTTGTTTTCCCTATGAAAAGAGAAATGCACCATCTTACTCTTGGCATAAACAATTAATCATACAAAGTCTTAAATCAGAGTATGTTTTTCCTCTTGTGAATGACTTAAGATCCAAAGATGCCTAAAGTTTTGTTCATACAGCAACGTGAGTTTGCATCAATCTATTCGTCCAAGATCAATGAATTTCGATGTTAATATATCTGTCAAAATTATGCTTGCAGTGAATCTCCACTAAATTTTCAATTGATGTAGCTATAATTTGACCAAGTATTGTAGAAGTTTTGTAACAATGTGTTACTGAAATGCTGCAGATATAACAAAAACAGGCTGATCAGACACATGTCTATATGACCCTTGAAATGCTGCACTTAGAGAAGCACCTGCTTCACACATAGATGTACTAGAAAATGAAGTGATGAATATTTTTGTCCTGTGGAACACTTCAAGATTTCAACAGTGTAAGAATTTTTAATTTTGAGGACACTAAAGAATACATCTGTTCTAAATTTATCCCAGAGACAATGGAAAGCACAGTAATCCATGCCCAAGTTAAAACCATCTCTGTTTATTACTTTCTAGCAGGTTTTCCATCTCCTTGTCCTCCTTCTCACTCACTATCCCTAAAAAGACAATCTTTCTGAGAGCAGAACCATCTTCCTTTCGGTCACTGCCTTGAAAGCTGTGATGTTGCCACAGTATGATTCAAAGAAGCGAGCGATGGTCTCCTGAGATAAGTGATTCTACAGCATTGACTGCTTTCAGTAATGTTTTAGATCCCTGAAGACTGACAGAGTTCGGGTTGCATATAAACAAGTTTCCTATGGTTTTATTGATAAATATAAACCAAACCAAACAACAACAAAAAACCCCAAACCAACACACCATCATGTAAAGGCATAGCTATAAAAAAAAAATCAGTTAAATAGTTACTGCTGTAAAACATCAACAATGGCGTCAAAATGTTTAACTTGGTATATTTTTGAGAGTCAAAAGTTGGATGATGATGATAAAATCCACAGTGTTTGAGATCTTTTGCACTAGAACTCATAGACCACCCCCTCACAGTTTAGGAATGAAAAGCAGACATTTCCCCTGAAACCAGATGCCCCTTCGAATAATTTCTGTGGGCCACCTTTGGTACCACACCCAACTCCATTCTCAATAACCAGATTGTAGCTCACTGAAACCATACTATTCACACAGCAAACAAGAGTGAGAAACTGCTGAGCAGCTGCCAGACAGCAACATGGCATGCTTAAATAGGAAACTAGCTCCTAATTTTGCACCGTATCAGTTTCAAATTAAACAAACAAAAGCTTTGGATGTCAGATAGTTCAGCACATTTTTGAAGTGCTTGTATGTCACTTATTGCATTTCCATTTATAGTTATTGCATAGCATCAGCCTTGGAAAAAAAGACATCTTCCAATAAATTCTAAAAGAAAATTAGAAAGATATCTTTCTTTTTCTTGGCCTGCATATTATTTGACAAGTCCTTCAGAATATCTTTCACCTTTTCTAAGACTCTTGTAGTTAGAACAAGCTGTGCCTGTGTAAGGCAATACTGAGAATGGGGTTCCTTCAGGTGACCTGGTTACAAGGTATTGGACAAACTCCTGCATATTGCCTGAAGGTTGTTTGTTTTTTGTTTGTTTGTTTTTTGTTTTTTTTTTTTTTATGACATTATGTTGCAATCATGTTTAATTTCAGCTGTGCTACAATCTCTCTCATTCTTATCCCATCTGGGAGCCTACACACTATCTCATGCACTGGAAATTTAAAAACCTGTGAAGCTGCAATTAAGCAGGTGAAAGGTAAAAGGGCATGGGGGAGTAGATGCACATCTCAAAATTCAGGACAATATTTGAGTAATTTTCACTCTGGTTTTATATTTTGAAAAAAACCCTGTTTTCACAACTACCACGGTTTTGCCTGCACTATATCAATGGGAAAACGACTCAAGGCATCAGACTTAGTAACTTTCAAGATATAGGTGGCTACATGTAGTATTTCCAGAACTACATATCCTCCTGGGTAAAGCACTGTAAGTACAGCAAATGATAGCAAGAGAAATCTAGTTGTTCTTTCAGAATACAGTGCATGTGACCACTAAATGACACTGCTTTTAGAATTACCTATCACAAGGACACACAGCATATTAATTAATAATAAGTTCTCAATTATGAAACCAATGTTTTGGCAAATGCACTCTCATACCTTCTCATTCTTTTGCTTTTGTTTTTGTCTGTACACCATTAAACATTAAGCGCTTATTCATGTTAAGGAGAGCTAAAAAGGGAAGGGTACAATACAAATTCTGAAAACATCTGTATCACTCATAAAAAGGTGCAGCTTAGGCACAGTGCCACATTTAATAATAAATATTTGTGCTTCAATGTCAATGCAAAAAAAAATAATCTTGTGGCAATATAAAAAATTATTACACAATGGCCTTTTCTAAAGCACAGTTTACTGGAGCATGGCAGGTGGCAAACAGGTGGCTGAAAATTGTAACAAGCAATTACATTACAGATATTTTTTCCCCTTCAGTTTCATTAGCTAAATTTCTTCATATTTTAATCTGATCTTTTTAATAATGTGCCAGGACTGACACTGCAGTGGACATGAAACTCAGAATGGTCATGGCTGAATGAATGCATCTATTTAATTTTTGTCTTCAACTAGTTATAAAAATTAATTTATCTGATTGCTAAGGCTATTATGTAAAATTTGTTGAATTTTCTGTATTACTAATAAGCACCTTCCTTGTATTTCTGCTCACTATTGGCAAGATGAAGTTTTTCTAACACTAGCTGATGGCGGATTAAAGAAATAATGAAACAATGACAAAAGCCAATTGTGCATAGCTCCCACAAGGCTTCAAACAGATCTGGAGTTAAGTATAGAAGGAAAGCCTCAGAATGCTTTTCAAATACAGTTTTGGGGTAGAGAATGATTTTCCTGATGCAGTTCTTGCCCACATCACAAAAACACAAATCTAGTAGTGCTGCCAACCCAAGAGAAATGCATGAGAGTATCTAGCAATTAAAGGAGTACTGCTTATCACATTAGTTTTTTCAAATGTGCTCAGGAAAGAAGACATGAGTTTACTACCAAATCATAATGTACCATAGGAATTGCTTTCTAATATAGGTCAGTTATAAAATATCTTCATGAAAATATCTTAAAGTTTTTGCAGACTTTGGGGAGGATGTTGAGAGAACTTAAAAAAAAAAATCCAATCAAATCCCTCCAATTTTTTGAATTAGATTTTATATTCATTTAATTTTTGAACTGCTTAATCTCTTAAATCCTGTATGCATTCTGCCTCCACAGAGACTTGTCAGGGGAGCAAAATGGTTACATTTTTGATAGAGAAATTAGGCTTTTGAAAGATCTATTTAACCTTTAATAAAATACTTCACAGGCATTTGTAGAGGCTGATTTTGATCCCAAGTAAATCCAGATTAGCTATGCTGAAGAGAAGGAAAATGCAAGTATTAAACGAACAGTGGCCAGAATCGATCTTGATTTTCACAATTATATAAAGAAATACTGATAGAGACATTCCTGGCTGCCCAGCAGTAGTTCCCTAATTGTTAGGGGCTGCAGCAGTCAAGAGAATTAGTCACTAGATGGATCAGACATACATCACAGCCAAAACCTTGTGTAATATGGGAAAAAAAATGCACCCTTCACCTTTCACACTTTGGTGCCATACACTTCCCTTGCACTGAAGTTTAGTGAATGTCCTTGATTTCATTCAAGTGTTTGAAAAGAAATAACATTGAACTATTTCATCTATAGCTCTCAAGATACAAATAAAACAAATGGATTCAAACATGCAAGTATTTTGGGTCCATAAGTTAATTGCACTGCTATCATGTGATAACATGTGTTAATGAACGTGTTTAACCCAAGCTCACCATGGATGCTGTTCTTGATGGAAAGAATAATTCCTGATCTCTTGAGGGCTGTGTAATTTACTAAGTATAGCTCACATACAGAAGGTGATGTAAAAAGAGATAAGTTACAGTAGATTTACTGCAGCTACTCTACATTTTCCCTTTACTTTTCAAAAGTAGATCAGTTCCCCTGAGCTGTACAAGTTATAGATAAGGACTGACTAAAAGTCTTAGGTTTCACATTTGTGTAATGCAATATCATGCTTCTCAAATCACCAAACCTTGCCTAGAGACTATCAGTCACTTCAGAACAGCCCAAAAATGCAAGTAAATTATGAGTTCTAAGAGATTACAACTGTCATCTTCATCTTTTACACTAGTAAAAGACTCATATTTCAAATCTTAGTTATCTTTGCATACAGTTCAGTGCTATATTGTCCTGCCACCTTCTAATCAAGATTTGAGAAAAAGATGAATCTCCTGAAATCAAATACATATATCTTTCTCTTATCGCAGTACTACAGTTCGTCCCAGTTAAGAAGGTGATGATGCCACTATAAAAACTTTGATTTTTTTAAGGGGATACGTATGTTATCTATAAAATCTTCCTCTAAACCAAAACTCACTGTGCAAGGTTATTAGGTCAGGAAGCTCTTTTTTTCTTTCAAGGGTATGATTTAAAAAGAAACAAACCACAAATGAACTTTTTGAGGTGACATTTCAGACAGTTCTTCTTTTAAATCAAAAGGGTTTGTTGCAGTCATTAGTTCATTATAGCTCTAGATGCCAACGACTGAACAAAATACACTCTACATTGTAAACAGTAATCAACTTCACACCTATTTGTAACGATATGTGAATATTTCGAATTGCTAAAATATCATTCAAATAGGGGCTCCAGTAGCCAAACATATTCCCCGACTTCTGTGGAAAACTTAAAATTCTCAGCCTCAACACTACTACTTTGGCACTTAATCCTTACTTTTGCTTATTCTTAATACGTTAATTATGAAAGACTGTATTATGATTAGTGAGAATGAAAAGAAGGAAAAGAAAGGTCACATATTGAGCATTCCATTGTCTTCTCTGATTCAATTAGTTACACACACAATAGTAAGCATATGCTCACTGGCTTTACCGCATCCTTTACCATGCTGACAGGAGCTGATCAGCCTTTCTCCCATCCCTTCCTAGCCCCCTGTTGCAGATCCCTGCTTTTCCCTGCCCTTCCTAAAGGAGATATTCCTCTGCATTGAAGTTACTGAAGTTGTATCCAAGTCCCCTGCCACCACACAAAACAGCTTGCAGAGTTATAGCTACAGCCTGTACCCAGCCTAAACTCCTTCCTCCATGTGGAATGAATGCAAAGAATAAATCCTGACCCACACCTCAATGCTGGAAGCAAGGTGGCACTCCCAAGTCTTTATCTGCCATGACACAGCGGAAGGAATCATCATGCTCATGATTACAGCTCTTCCTCAACCTAAGTCAGTGGAAGGCACTTGATGACATTAAGGAGGGAGGAAAACATGTTCACCTCTTATAATAATCACTCTGATTATTTTGGTGCATTGTTTTAGAAACATAATAAAGAAACAGCAAAACTTTTCCTTTGAAAAACTTTCAAAACCTTCACTGTCCTGACAACGTCTGTTGAAAGCAGTTAAAAAAGACTCAAATCATAATTGCCCTTTTGATAGCTATTGTACTTGCCAATTTTGAAAATCCACCTGAGTAAAGAACTGTTGCCTTCTAATTGATACCTTCTGTTTGCCTCACCTCCATTCTCCTCCCTGTAGAAAAGAAAGAACATTTTATGCCTTTTTTACACATTATTTTCTGATTAATAGATTTTTTTCAATGTGGAAATATTTTTAAATGAAGAAATGAGGCAGACATTTGGTACTAATATGCACAACCCCCACCATCACCCCCAACAAACAAAACCCCAAAACCTGATATTCTGAGTAATTTAAAAAACAGCACAAGTTTGACATCTTCCACTTGTTTCCCTATTCGAAAACTGTGGAACACAGGGCATTTATACAGTGCACTGTTAAAGAATTCAGCTTTTTTCATGTATTACCCATAAAATTTCTATTCTAAAAGTTAACACCTGCATTTAAAACAAGAGGCAAAGTTAGTTGAAAGCAATTCTCACTGGAAGAAGGAATTAATTACTCATCATTATTTGACAGTAAGACTCTCTTTTAACTTTATCTTCAGTGTGAATCTGAAGGAAAGGACAACTTTCAGTTGCCCTTTTCAACACATTAGTCCCAATTCCATTTTCCAAATATGTTAGCAATATGGTAATTCCACCTTTTCCAATCTCTAGACTGTCCAGTCTTCATAAAGGTAGTATTATTACTACAAATATACTGGGGGAAAACTATTTCAGTTACTACGAGACTATGCAACTCCAAGTTTGTTTATTTCAATTTATTCAACGGTCTTGATATATTTGTGCATAGAACCTTTATAAAGAATGAATAAATTCACCTTGAAATTGCACCAATTGACTTTGGCTGGGCTAGGCTGCACGATGGAATCACTTTTGAAATAAGCCTTGACAACACTGATCAAAACAAAGTGGCTACTCATTTATTAAAGTGACAGCTCAGCAATGGTTTCAAGCTAAGGGACGGCATGGCCTCGGGTGTTAGCTGTGGCCTGGGGTGATAGCTGTGGCCAGAAGCTTTTTTGCCAGTTGCACACTCTGAAGCTGCATCTGACAGTGTGACATTTCCTAGGGCTCCTGCACCTGCCTGTGTGTCAAGCAGCTGGTTGTGAGTACTGTCACCCATTTCAGATTGCTGTTCCATGAATGGCAAGTTTGCCCTGAGATGCATACATGAAACTGATCCTTTTTCCTTTTGTTATGAGCAATCCAGCCATGGATAAAGCACTTGTGTCAGACACACATGAAGTGCACTAAACACTAATTTTACAAATTATTATACAACTTATCAAGAACAGGAATGAATCATCATTAGAAATAAAATGTAAATCATATGAGACATTTGAAAGTTTCAGCATAAAACCTGCAGTTTCTAGAATTTATAAAGCAATAGGTTTGGCATTGTTCTCCTTCGAACATTCAAGTACAGGATTGTTATAGCAACCCATATACTGCTTTAAAATCAATAGCAATTCAGGCAAGACAAGCTGTTAAACCAGTGTAACAGGTAGGAATGTGCTCCCTCTGTTCATCATAGCTGTTGCTACAATGGAAGTTTAAGTTAAAGGATGAATTACAAACTTCCTATACAATTTGGAAAAACAAATTAGGGGATGAGAGGGATAGCAGTGAACCCAGATTTGAGAAAGGGCTTAACTGAAAGCAGCAAAGATCATGAACAAGCGAAACAAAGACTCCAGACAGCACTCTTTCAGCTTTTTTAAAGGACAGAGGTCAGGCTGGGTGAAAATAATTCAGTAAGAAAACTTCTGATAATTTTTCAAATAACTGGTCATCTGGTAATTTCTTTTTCCTTTTCAACACTTTTCATTTCAAATTTCACATTTCAGAAAGGACAATTAGAGAAAATCAGTACATAATGTTTATAGTCTAAGAGTCCAACTAAAAATAAGACAGGGAAAATCAATCATATCAACATGAGAAACAAATTGTTTGGTCCCTTTGGTTTCACTCTTCACTGCATAAACTTCTGTTTTAATTCCCATCTCTTCTAAAGGCTGAATTCTCACCTTAGCTGACTATACTTCCTTGCTGCTCTTCCCTATTTCTTCACAATAATCATCATATTCTTCTTATATACAGATGTTACTTTATCTATGCCTGTAACATGAGACTGTGTAGTGCAATAATGATATCTTCTCTATTCCTTCCCTAAAAATTAACTTCAAGTAACTCATTTGACAACTGTTGAGTTCTGCACCAGTGTAATCACAGAAACTTTTGTTACTTCAATCCTGTACAGCATAGTACACTCAGAGCCCATTGCTTAAAGAGTAATTATTTTTGCAATGTATACCACTTCAAATTCATGAATGTCCATATTCAGTGTCATGTTGTCATCTGCTCATGTAGTACTGAGGTTATCCTTTGTAGTTCTGAGCTAGAAACCTGGTGAGTCTGGGTGTTCAGCCACATGGAAATTTTATAAAGGCTCTTGTGTCTGGACATCAGAAACCATGATATGTTTAAAGCAAATCTAAAACAGTAGGGAAAAGAGTAGAAATTGAAAATATGAGTAATCTTCATTCTGTCCTAATTCCTTGAGACTGTTTCAGTTTTCCACAAATGTTTACAGTACATTGCAAGAATTAATCAAATAGCTGTAGAATAAACTTTACAATAGGTAACTCCCCTTGGATGCGTTCCTGTGCGACCACTCTAGATGATCCTGCCCTGGCAGGGGGGTTGGACTTGATGATCTTTTGAGGTCCCTTCCAACCCTTAACATTCTGTCATTCTGTGTAAACACACCTTGTACCCTGCAAAAGGTAGCAATAAGGAATGCTCCTTTCCAGGAAGTACTGACAGGAAATTCTAATATATGTCAGTACAGGGAAGAATAGCAGTTCCTAGATATTTGTAGGCATGTAGACTAATGAGCAAAAAGTGAGAAACTATTCAGAATATATTTTCATATATTATTCACCCTGTGGACATGGCAAGATAAATTACACTTTGTGTCTTGCCTTCTTCCTCACACCTATGGGAGCTGAATAAACCAGCTGCAGTTGCATTCCAGTGCAACTACTGTAGAAGTTCCCTACTATCAAGGGAACTTCTTCTGACAGTAAAAATAATGCTTATAAGCAAAAGGTGGAAAGAAAATTGTCTAGAAGTAGTACACCAAGAAATAGGTAAAGACCTAAGAACAGCAGAGAATGATCCTTAGCCCAATGGTACACATTGAATGAAGCAGTATTTTTTGATAATTTCAACCTTTTTTTTTTTTTTTTATTACTGTTGCTATTTATTAAGCCTAGGGAATTGTGTCCAGCAAACAACCAGCCATCTTTTTAAGAGGTATTCTGTTGTCTGAAAATCTGTTAATGGATATAGTCTACATTATTAGATATCTAGAAACTCCCTTCAAAAATTATTTCCCGAATGAAAATGTTCAAGTTGGAATGAATACTTCCTTCAGTTTGCATCTTGCAATAGGAAGTTTCTATCGCCCTAAGTTTATTTATCCCACCAATTCAAATCTATCTGCAGGAGGTTAATAATCCTTTGTTCTTTTCATATGCAATAAATAATTTTACTTGAACCTTTCTGGGAAAACATCCAGCATTGCATCTGAGGTTTCTAGAGACAGTGGGAGAAAAGGTTCATCGTCATTTTTGACCCTGAGTGAAAACCCTGTCCTCAGGGTTGTTAGGTGTTGCTGTCTGGGAAAAGCAAAGCTTCATATTTCAGCCTGTACTCGTTTTGTAAATTACTTGAACTCTCTTGGTGTTTTCACGTTTAGAGAGCTACACAAGGGAAAGAAATTTCATTTTAACAAAGTGCAGAAAATACTGTACAGGGACTAAAGAAAGACCACCAACCTTTCTTCCATAACCACTAGTAAACCTAAGTTATATTCACCATTTTCTATGTGAAATGGATAGTGTCCCAATTCTTCACTCTCCATAAAGGATGCCTGCTGAAATGACACACTGCATGTTCCTGTATTTTTCCCCTTTGTATCTCAAACATTTACACTCATCTAGATCATCTAGTTACAATCCTCCTGCCATGAGTAGGGACACCTTTAATTAGCCCAGGTTGCTCAAGGCCTTGAACACCTCCAGGAAGGGGGCAATCACAACCTCCCTGGGCAACCTGTTCCAGTGTCTCAGCACTCTACTGTAAAGAATTTCTGTCTAATATCTAGCCTAAGAAGCAGGCTTGGTTTCCACTGTAAGGTTTTAGGAAGCCTCAATGTGATTCTGAGTTAAGACAGAAGATTTTTGACAAAATATCATATTTTGTAACAAAGTGATAGATCAAAAAAGAGTATCAGGATTACTGTGTTCAGCTTTGCTCCTTGACAGTTAGAGAGGGAAAAATTGTAGAGGGTCTACCAGAGTTTCAAAACAATGCTTCCAGGATTGGAGAACTTGGCATTTATTTGACAGGCCTAGGTTTATTCAGCCTAGAGAAAAGAAGGCTCACGTGAGATCCAGCCAGTTTTCCAACTCCTAGATTTTGCATCCCTCTTTACAAGGGGGCATAGGGACAAGGCGCAGTTGGAACACAATTCTTCAAGGGGATATTTTGCCCAGGTGTAAGTGTAGATACTCTTCACTACAAAACCAATTATACAGCAGAATATATTGCCAGAAGAAATAGTGAGTTTCCTCAACAGAAATTTGAGACTTGGCTTTTGAAAGGAAACCAAGTATCTCCAGAGGCCATTGCCCAGCCTAAGACTTCCTGTAATTCAGTTTGTGCCCTCAGCTGCTTCTCACGTTTAGATGTGCATTCTGCTCTGAGTGGAGTTCCCTTCACAGAATCACAGAAAAAGGTTGGAAAAGGCCTTTGAGATCATTGAGTCCAACTGTAACCCAACTATCATGAACCACTAAACCTGGGCACTAAACTTCCACCACTTCCCTGGGCAGTCTGTTCCAACACCTCACTACTCTCTCAAGTAAAGAAGTTTTTTCTAATGTCCAGTATAAACCTCCCTTGGCACAACTTGAACACATTTCCTCTAGTCCTGTTACTGGTTATGTGGGGAAAGAGACCAACTCCAACTTCCTTTCAGGTAGTTGTAGAGAGCAATAAGATCACCTCTCAGGCTTCTCTTCTCCAAACTGAACAAACCCAGCTCCCTCAGCTGCTCCTTGTATGATGCCCTCCAAAGCCCTGACCAGCCTCACTGTTCTTCTCTGGACATGCTCCAGGACCTCAACGTCTTTCCTGCACTGTGGCACCCAGAACTGAACCCAGTACTCAAGCTGTGGCCTCACCAGGGTGAAGCATAGGAGAACTATCACTTCTCTACTCCTGCTGGACACAGGATCCAGCTGGAGGATTTTTTTGTAGAATTTAGTTTTACTTTCATTTCATTACTGTAATTTCTACCTCTTCCAGGTTTCAGTCTTAATGTCATCACTTTTTTATTACTTCATGCAAATTTCCTTTGAAAAACTTCAAAATAAAATCTCACTGCTTTTATCTTCCCCGTTTATTTTCCTTCTGTCTTCAGCACCTTACCTAGATGGCACATTGATCTTTCCTTTTTAAGGCCTCAGGAGACTGAAATTAACCACAGGGTTCATAAGCAGAGACTCTGCCAGGGGTGGGGAATGCCCACAAGTTCCTCCCTCCCCAGGAGGCTAGGCAGAAAATTGTGCCGTGCCAGCTCCCAGGGTGTCACATTCCTAATGCCTCCCTTCCCGGCACCACTGAAGTCCACACGTACAGCCGGGGAGATGGCTGAGTCGCAAAGGCTGGAGCACAGGTGAAAATAACACAGGTGCCTCAACACCTCCAAGGGTCACACTTAGGATCTCATGTACCAGAAGGCTCCTGCCTGCCACTGGAAGGGCCTGAGGCAATGGCTTGGGCCTGGCCAAGAGCAGAGGCATTTCCCAGAGGCCAGGTCCACCCAGCCCAGAGGAGCACTCCCTCCTGGACTTCTGCACCTGCCTGGGGAGGGATGGCAGGGGTGTTATGGCTGCACTTCCCTGCTGTGGGCATGGGTAGGCTGGGCTGTGGTGGAGGGAGGACAGGGTTTCTTCCCTACACGAGCTGTGGAACCAAGCTGTTCACTTGCCAGAGCAGCTGAGGCGAGGTGTCTGAGGGGAGGCTTGCAGTTACATGACTGCAGCTCAACAATGTGTGCCTATGTCTGCAGGCCCTGGGATGGTGGATAGGGCAGGTGCCATGTGCTGAATAAAGCCAACACTGAAGGAATTAGGGACCCCCGGATGACCAAGGTCACTGCTTATGCATTGCTCAGGTCTTGGAATACATTTTTGAGGGGGTCATTGCCCTTAAGCAAAAAAACTTGCATCATACTCAATGTTCCTTGTGCCCAGTGGTAGGACTACAATGGTCACAGACACTACACTGGCTTTTGTAAACCCAGCATTCTAGGGCAAACCGCTAGTCCTGCTGTAAATACTAGTAGTCATTAGAAAACATCAAAGCCAAACAACTATAGCACAAAGAGAAACCTGTAAGAATTGGATGTTATTGGCATCACATGCATGTACTCAAAAGTCATACAGTGACCAGCTATGTGTCATTGTACCCCTGTACACAGCACTGGTTAGGCCACACCTTGAGTACTGTGTCCAGTTCTGGGCCCCTCAGTTGAGGAAAGATGTTGAATTGCTGGAGCATGTCCAGAGAAGGGCAACGAGGCTGGGGAGAGGCCTTGAGCACAAGCCCTATGAGGAGAGGCTGAGGGAGCTGGGACTGTTTAGCCTGGAGAAGAGAAGGCTCAGGGGTGACCTCATTGCTGTCTACAACTACCTGAGGGGAGGTTGTAGCCAGGAGGGGGTTGGTCTCTTCTCCCAGGCAACCAGCACCAGAACAAGAGGACACAGTCTCAAGCTGCGCCAGGGGAGGTTTAGGCTGGAGGTGAGGAGAAAGTTCTTCACAGAGAGAGTGGTTGGCCATTGGAATGGGCTGCCCAGGGAGGTGGTGGAGTCATTATCCCTGGAGGTGTTCAAGAGGGGATTGGACGTGGCACTTGGTGCCATGGTTTAGATAGTCATGAGGTTTAGGGTGACAGGTTGGACTCGATGATCTTTGAGGTCTCTTCCAGCCTTCTTGATTCTATGATTCTATTCTATGATTCTATGACATTCTGCACTGTGATGGCTGTATTTTTCTAGATATGCACGCTTTCTTGGCAGCAAGTATTTATTTCATTTGTTTTGGTTTTCTTTTTTGCCATGGGCAAATCCTTACTGATTTTGTCTTGCAATATGTTCTCTCGCAGCATATTTCTGCGTGACTCGGATTCACACCAATTCTTTTTATAACAAGGAAAAAGTGGTTCTTGAGGTGAAGAAGATGGAAAAGCCGACATTATTTTAGGGAAAACATTGCAAGTTAGTTGCTGATATGAAGACCTGTGTTAGGCTATTTTTACTCCCAAAGGATACTACAAACTTCAATATCCTTTGAAGGCCTGCTTAAGTCTGTCATTTTTACTGTCTCCAAGTTAAGTTGCTAGTGTCAGGTTTCAACTAGTGTCAAGTTTCTTTTAGATTTTTTTTTTTACAGTGCATAATGTCAGCTTTATAAAACTTTCAACAATGTCATCAATTTAGTTTAATTGTCTCCTTAGAGGTGTCAGAAACCAGCTGACAGTTTTTCTTGGAAGTATTCCCTATTAGAACAACGAACTCTGATCTTTTACTACTGACATGTAAGTATTAACGAATACCTTGACAACTGCACAGCCACCATTTGTCATTTACTTTCAGCAGCTGTACAAATCACCATTTATGTCACAACTGGAATATCACACTCCAAGGAAAAACAGTTCTTCTATGTTCATTCCTTGTCCTGACTAGTTCAAATGTTCTTATCATTTGATTGCAGCTCATTTTGCCTTGTGAAACATGTGCAAGTTCAGAAACCCATTGCTGGTTCCTAACCAACAGAAGGCAGTGCTTTCTTCTCATGCTGAAGTAATTTCTTACATTTTTCTTTACAACTCACAGCAACAAAAAATGTTCTTATATAATGTCTGGCTTTATTACTGTGATTGAAAAAACCTCCTGCAAGAAAACAGAGGCAGCATGCTGTGATTTCAAAGCTGTCCATGTCTGCAGTTAACTCATTCAGTCTCAGAGATCACTCTGCATGTATCTATACACATCAATTACATACATTATAAGAAAAAAGATTTTGCACATTCTGAGAATGCCCAGGAGGAAAATTGTTTCATTAAAGTTCATAGTCAAAATCAACTTTCCAGGGAAAGGGTCATCTGTCTTTCCCAAATTCTTATTACAGCATGACAGCTGGCAAAAAAAAAAAAACTCTGGTAGGCAATCCCTTCATCTGTGTTTAGCAGCTGACACTTTACTAGAGAGTGGGTGTTTTTGGTTCCTTTTTTACATTGTGGTTTAGTAGAACCATAAATTACAGCAAGGGGTCAATTAGTGTGACTGTAAATGTTTTTATGGTTGTCACCAAGTTTTATCCTTTAAAGCACCATGTAACACCTTGAATTGAAATGGTAGCAGTTCCCTATTACTACATTCTGACCTTTGGACTGCTATTTTTTTTGTAAGGAAAAGGTTAGTTGTAACTTGCTCTGGGAACATACACTCCCATGTGTGACAGTCTTCTAAATCTGGGCCCTGGGCTCTGACCTCCCATATGCCAACTCTGCCTCTTGAGAGGCACACCCCCTCCATCCCTGCCAACCCTCCTGGCTTCTGAGGGTCCCCAGGGACAGCTGAGACAGGACTGATTGAACACCTTCCCCTTACCCCTCAAAGGCCAAATTTGTTCCTTGCCTCATCACAAGCTTTGCCTCCACATAGTACAAATGGCACTCATTTGCCTGGAAATGGATGAACTGAGAGAGCTAAGTTCAAATTGTTCTCTCTGATTTACAATTATCCAGAGGAAAATAATGGGTTTCTTTCCTTTTTTTTTTTTTTCCCTTTGGAGGCTTAAAGGTTTGCATTATTTCATTTCTGAAAAGTTTACGTAGCCTCTACAATCCCGATGAATCTTTCCAGTTGCTCTAAAACCCTAAACCCAAAACTGACTCTCTTCACTGTTCTCTTCTCCCTTTTACTTAATATTCACAGGCTCACAGATCTCTAGAGGATCAAGTTTCACCTTGATTACATGCAGTAGTAATCATTCAGAATACATCAGTCTTAAAGAATCCAAAGAACATTTCTCCCTTATTACCCCCATTGGACTGTATTTTGCTCTTCAGAGTCCAAGATTTAGTGAAATAGCAAGGTAGATTGAAGAATGACTTCATCATTGTCAGTTTGAATATTGTGTTTGAATGCTTTTGATGTGTCACATCTAGGCTTACTTGTTGCCTTTCCTACTTGAATACCCTCAGTCTCATCGGATCTGCAAATATATACACAAAACTCAGTCCTGTCACAAACTCAACTGAAGAGGCATGAACAATTGGCATACATACAGGATACTCCATGCTTGAGCTAACTTCAGGACAGACAACTCAACCTCAAGTATTAATTCTAGGTGAATTTCCTACATATGAAAGCCTATTTTCCTAATTCCCTTCAATGCCTTCAGTCTTCCCTTTAAATGTCTGTAACATTGTTTGAATTACTTCCACATAAAAAGACTGAGATTGAGACACCCCAAACGACAAACCCCTCAAATCCTAACATAATTGTTTCAGCATTAACATACTGCTTTAAAGCTGAAAACTAAAAATGAGTTATCTGTGTGAGTTTTATGAAATAGAATGATTGCTCACTAACTACTCTTTTTATGCATTCAAACTATTGGGTAGCAAGAGATTTGTTTTTCACTACAAGCAAAGACAAACCAAAGCCTTTCAAAATTTCTCACAGGAGCACATGATACCTTTGAACAGCTAACAGTCCATTGAGCAGGGAAATCAGGCAGGACAACCAAATCCCAGAATCAAGTAGTTCTTAGTCTTTAACACAAGGAAATTAAAGAGAATTTAATTTTTTTGTTGCGTTGCACTTCAGCTTTTCCACTTAAAATTAAATTATTAACTAGGTCAGAGAGACTGACTAGATAAGCATGTTTTGCACAGAAGTTCCCTAATGAATGGTTAACCATTAATAGTTTTTTTGTTTTGTTCACAAAGAATGAGATTTTAATAGGGGTGAGAGAAAGGTTCCCACTCAGGAGAAGACAAAAACAGACAGGACACTTAGGTGAAATTTGGATGGCCCTAAAGAAAGTCCTTATTGGAGGCAGAGCCAGAAAGTGCTGTTACCCACCCATCATACAGACAACTTTTTTGATGTGGGTTTTGTTGAAACAGATTTGTTTTCACACCTGGATTTTTTTTGTTTGTTTCTTTCTTTGTTGGTTTGGTTTTGCTTTGGTTTGGTCTGGTTTTTTGACAAGCATATTTTTCCTTGAAAAGCAGGTAATCAAAGAAAGCATGACCAGTTCTGTTAGCAGGGTACCCTTCATTTCTCATAGAAATGGCAATACATAAACATTTACCTCCGTAAAGCCTTGCTTTGTCTACAAACGACTAGTACAATAAAGCACTTAGAAAAACAGAACAGTGGTGTTTTCAGTAAGAATGAAAACATGTTTGATAAATAATTCATTTATACCTACTGTGCATAATAATCACTCTTCTTAAGCCAGTATTTCTTGGGAAAAAAAATCGTCAGCTAACAATTTGTCTGGAAATACAACATGTGGGCCCTCTCATACAGGGAAAAATCTAAACATTCATAAATAAATAATTTATTTAAAAATTGAACTCCTTCAAAATCTTGGGATCGTTGCAGGTTTTACTTCTTACAAAGCAGCTCATCCAGATTCTACAGAGACACACATATGTGTTTTGAAAAGCTATATGCATCATAGCTGCAAGCCTGTACTGTCCTTGTATACAATCCTGACATTCAAAGAAGATGTCATTGTTGTTCAGGACTTGCTAAACTACATGGGCTGAAAACAGGGGATGAGAAAGGCAGTGCTTTGCTATTTTCAGTGATTATAACATAGAATTTTCTTTGAAGATCAAGAAATCATAACACCTGAGAGAAGTATTTCCTAGTCTGGAGGATGACTGTGTTCACTAGCATAACCTTTCATATCTGAGAAAGTACTGGAGCCAAACATATGGCTTCAGATTAAAAAAAAAAAAGGAAAGCTGAAAGAAATAAATTTTAATGCTTGGAATCCATGTAAATCCATGTAAATCAAGTGTGAATGACTCAAGAACAAATACATTGCTTGCAAATGGGAAGCTTGGCTAATTAAATCTTACTGTATCTGTCAAAAAGGGTAATACCAACCAATATTTCACCAAAAGTCTCTTGACTCTTTTATTCACAGACCATTCTTTTGACTACAGTGGCTGATAGCCAACATGCCCAATTTCATTATTGTTTTTCATATTGTTGATCACCAAAGCAAAACTCATGGCATAAAAAAAGGTTTGCAAAATTAAATGCAATCTGCTGATTTTATTTTCTTCCAAAGTATTGACTTACAATTAAAATGCCCAGAAGGAAAAAAAAAATAAATAAATGCATGTAGTTTATACAGAACATGAACATCTTTCATATATGCAAAAGATACATCCTGAACCAAATGGAAATAAAGTGAACTTAGTGGGCTTTGAACTAATTCAAAATTCAGCCAGAGTGACCATGAGCTTTTCAAGAGACCTAGTATCGCTCAGCATTCATAATTCAAGTAGTAACTGCTGGGGACCAGATATCAAAATGCAGTGGTATCAGGTGGCACAGCTCAGGGACAGGCATGGGGAGAACTGCAGGAGCCAGAAGGCTCCAATGCACACACTCAGGTGGAAACCTGAATGTTCATAAAACATGTACTGGGGAAAGTTGTAAAGTAAAAGTAAACGTTGTTCAAGGCCATAAGCTGGAGGTTTTGCTTTCAGCATGCTACTGATAATTTAAGAACAGTTAAAATGTTATGGAACCTACAGGTATTATGCATTCTATGTACAGAATGTGTTGCAGTATCATCATATGCTAAATTGCTCCAATTAACTTATACCAAAGGCCTGTGCAATGAACAAGAGACTCATTTTGTTAGGGACCTTTCAACTTCTGTGACAAATATAAGAAATTCTATTACACTCAATGCAAGCAATTCAAGAACAGGAGCATCATAGAAAAAAGCATGATCAGAAATTCATACTAAAGCCGCATCAGGTAGCACAGCCTCTCTAGGGAATTCAGGAAGCAACAGAGAAATCACATTTTCAAATAGAGTAAAGTCATTAGGATATAATCAATTTAAAATGTACTACAATATTTCCCTGATCTGGATGCAGGACACAGCAATAAAGCAGAAACCAAGTGAAGAGGAATTGGAGAGGCACTGTAAAAATCTGAGGAAAACAGAGATAACTCCCTAGGAGCTTCTTACCAGACATTAGTAATTTCACACTGTTCTGTTGTGCAAAGTGGATTTGTACTTCTGTAAATTGGGACAGATTAGTGTGCTGCAATCAACAATTTACAATTTGAATAATAAATTCAATTTTTCACCAATATCCTCTCTACCTTTGCTGAGGAAAAAACACCCCAGCACCCACAGCACATCACTCCAGCAGTCATTTAAAAGGAGTACAAAATACTGAATAGTGAGATTTGGCAAACAGTGTAACTTTTCAAAACTGGATCTTAGCTTTATTTTGATTCTAGAAGAATATGTGGCATTGATTAAACTGAGATGAGACTGAGATTTTAGTCCTGTCAAGCTGGAAGGTCTTGGCTAGATGTCATATGATACTGTCTCCTAAGTAGTTATGCTCATGATCCAAAATAGTAAATCAAAGCATTTGGGGAGTAGGTATATCTCCTCAATTATACTTATTCTTAGCATTACTCAAGACTACAAAATATCAGAAATCATTACAGGTGCACACTTTTAATCAACAAAGTTTCTGAAATAAGCCAAATTTCACAAAGTCTGTCACGAGCATAAATTAATTCCTTAAAACTACTCACATACCTAATTTTAGTGAACCATAGTTAACTGAGATGTAAATCCTTGGATGTCCAAGCCATAACAGAGTTAACAATTGTACACAATTTTTTAACATTGCATAGAATATATTGTGCATGACTGGATCTATCAGAGGAGGCAAATATTAATTTGGAAAGGATTCAGAGATCCCCATCTTAATGGGACATGTGTCTTAAATGTTAGTTCATTGAAAATCTGTGATTTGAAGAAATGTTTTGGAATTATATAGTTTGATGAAAGGGCAAATTAGAAGATTAGTTGTCTGAAGTAATAAAAGACTTGAAAATGCACGAGAAGAAATACTGTCTACATGCTTGCCACAGAGATCTGATGAATTGCAGCTATAAACAAGAAAGAAACCTTTGAAAAAAATGAATATACCACAAGGACAAAAACTGTCAGAGCTGTGGCCACAGAAGATGCATGAGCTAGCAGTGACAAGCTGACTAAAAAGATGCAGAGAAGTGAAGAGGGTAAACTCAAATATTCAGAGAAAGGACTTTTCTACAGGTATACATACTAAAAATGCAATTTGTAACTCAAACTCTATATATTGGTGAGCTACCTACATCCACATGTCATTTAGTTCTATGTATTTTCCCCCTATTCCATAGCAAAAAACTTTCTTGTTAATGTAATTGAAGTAATACTTGTAGGATACAAAGCTTTAACACTACTTTGTGCATTCTTTGGGCATCATTGTTTGAGCTAAACTTTTGACCTTATTATCTATTTGTATATTAGGACTGTTTTCACACCACACAGGTGACCACAGATGTTCCTGTTATCCAGGGTTCCCAGTTACATTAGCATCCATTCTTTACTTATGTGGTCATGCATTACTTGTACTTCACTCAATGCACCAACAAAGAATTCATCAGGGAACAGTGCAATGAAATCTCTGGAACAGACTCAGCAGTCAGTTGAGCAAGATAAAGTATTACAACATGAAAGGAGAAAAAGGAACTCAATTTGCAGAGATTAGTTTGTAGATTCTAATTAAATACTGTATTTTGCCACTAAATTTCAAGACACATTTACTAAGTAGATATGAAACAAATTGGATTTTTATTATGAAATTTCTATTGGGAGGCTTTTTATATAAAAGAAAACAGAGAGCGAGTTTAGGCAAATAGCAGTAAAGTTATTTCTGAAGAACACAGAAATACTTCTATGTCAGTATCTGTACTTCACTATCAAGGGCAGAAACTCCTAGTTCACATTAAGGAACTTAGCAGAACTGAAGGGATTGGAGATGCACAGGGTAGCCACTCATAACTGTTTTGAAAACATCTTCTGAGATCAGTCATATTCCTAGAGTCACCCAGACAGGATAATGGATCTATGCTCTATCAGCCAACCTGATTAAACTGCAACTCAAATTCTTGCAAGCCAGTAGTCTGTCCACAGATTTGTCCATTTTACAAGGATTATAAAAGATCTTATTTTAATAATTTTTTAGGTAATGTAAATTTGATCAAAATGTAGGTGACAGACAAAAGTCACACAATCATCAAACACTGGAGCAGATTGTCCAGAGAGGTTGTGGAAACTCTCTATATGCTTGGACTCATTCAAAGTTTGACTTAACAAAGTCTAAGTAACATGCTGTAACTTCTAACTTCAAGCCAGATCCTCCGGGATCCCTTCCAGCTTGAATTATTCTGTAATTATGTTGTTCTCACAATAGTGGTGATGTAAAGCATGGATTTCTTCTCCCCAAGTATTTGATGCATCTATGGCATTTACTTTGACATAACAAATGGTGCTCAGAAGAATACTTTTGCTTTGAGACTAAGGAAAGAAAGGCAATAGAGATTGGAGATCCAGTCAAACTCATCACCTTTCTAACATTGCCAGGTGAGTACGGTACCCTTGGATGAGATATTGATTATACGTATACAGTTAATATAGTCTATGTTTCAGTCTGTCATATAATGCTTTGCTGTATTGCTACCATTCCTCTAACTGGGATGAGATTCAATAATATTTTCCTCTGTTCTGGAAATCTTTATACTCTGATGTAGCTATTGTTATCCAAAAACCTGAAAACACAAAAGTCCTATTGAAAAACGGAGTTCCTTTTTTCCCTTCAGGTTCCTTCTGAAGCTTTGAAAAATAAAGCAGAGATGATGGCATTGTCCAGAAAAGTGGGGAAATACACACTACAGCACAAGACCTATTTTTAGCTATAAACAAAATGAGAAAACACCCTTACCCACACTGTAGATAGTGAAGACAATCTTCCTGTGCCCACAGAGTGTGGATAAAACCAGCTGTGGTGATGTATTGCTTTAAACTGACTGGCCCCAGTAGAAAGGAAAAGGGATGGGGCTTTATTAAAAAATAAAAACTATGCATTAAATCAATAAAAATACTGTTAAGCTGACAATTAAAAGATTTGAGAATATAATCCTTTCTATAGTGTTTTGGGGTTTTTTTTATTACAAAACATCATAAATACCCAGAAATAATCTGATCTTTCTGATCCATTGTACAGGGATTCCAAGTCAGAAACCATTACTATAACCCACAAAAGATCAAAGTCTGTTATGCATTTACTACTTCAGAGTTCAGACAGCAGAGCTGCTGCATTCCTGCACTGGGCAAAAATTCCCGAGCATTCAAGTGAACTCCATCAAATTTTCCTGGACACTGATGACTTCAGGACAACAGAACAGATCTCTGAAGGATTATTTCCAAATCTCCAGAAAGGCATTACACTTAATTTATCCTAAGGGATGGCCAGGAAGCAGAATGGTAGAATACAAAGATTGTTTTAACTTCCTAGGAATCTAAAATATTTTCCAAAGACATAAAACCTTATAGTTTCTATACCTGTTTAAATACACACAGGTATGTGATATGTATACGTGGTCATGTTTGAACGCTTCAATTTTTTTTAATTAAAAAACATCTTTTCTTAACAATAATCATCAAGAAAATAGTTCTCACATTTTTTTACTTTTTGTGTTTGAACAAAATGGAACACACACAGAATGAATCACTGGTTAAGTTAGTGGCGTTTAGCAGAGACTCACATTTTCACTTCTTAACTGAAAGACAATTTCCCTTTGTTTTCTCTCCTTTTGAACAGGAATTTCAATACATTGCAGTGAAAGGGCATTATATGCTTTAAATAAAAAAATGTCAGTCAAATTATCACTAAGCATTCAAGTGTAAAGCCACTGTAGACAAAACATCAACTGCAATAATCACGACAATTGTTTTTATAGACATCTTTTAGTGAAGTTTAGAAAAATTCTGTTTGTGAATAAAACTGCCACTTCCCAGGTAATTGCAAAAAATTACTTCTTTCATAATCTAGGACACTTGGAAGGTTTTCAGTCCGCATCATATTCAATACATTACATTACAGGAATTTTGTAGCTATCTGGTGCATCCATCAGCATTTGACTCAATATTAAGGTAAGTGGTGATACAGAGTGGGCTGTCAGGCATTCTTCAAAGACCTTTTTTTTTAATGTTTTTACTCCAATTCATAATTAATATTTAATTCAGTGTATTGGTTATCAAAATACAAGTCTGCATCATTTTAATTTGGATTAAACAGTGGGATATTTAGCCTTTGATTCAGGACAAACACTACATATGCTATTTCAGAAACAAAACACATGTAAGAAAAGGATCAGCCCTGCAGTAAAACCCCTTTCTTCTTTCACCCTCCTTTCCTATCTTCTCTTCTGTTCCCAAGAGAAACCCAAATCAAAAAGCCAATGACTTCAAATTAGGAATTCAGATAGAAGACTTACAAGTGTCTAAATTCCACATAGAACTTCACCAAAAGAGCCAATTTATAGCTTGGGTGAAAAATGACAGTTAACAACCTCTAAAAGAAAGAGCAGAAAAATAGCAAGTGTCATAACTTTGAATGCAATAGCTACATTTTTCTTCCCCGATTTCAACACCTGGCTTGTTGAGTGCCAGTAGCCATAGCAACTCACTCAGCATGCCAAGGCTCTGACACCACTCTGAGGTTCTTCTTCAGCAGAGCACTGCCTTGCATCAGTTACTGTGCAAGCTACCAAATCTATCTGTACTCATCAACCATGACTTTCCTCCAAACTCTCACTCTTTCTCCTTATCACGAAGGGAGGCTTTGTTTTGTTTATAGACTCCTCAGAAATTCCCTCCCTCTCTCCCTACTAACTGGAGATTGAAGCCTTTCTCATTGTTGATTGTAAGGCAATCTAAGGCAACTATGCAGTTAAGACACCTTTCAATGCAGTCACATGCATCTGAAGAGCCAAATATTTCAAATAGTTACACTGCCCTTCAGAAATACTGCAAAAGAACAACACAGACACAGTGCTGTTACAAAAAGGGGCAGCTATCACACTGAAAGATGGTAGATTACTACTACAAATACCAGATGGAAATATTTTCTACTCATAAAGCCTTACTATATATATATATTAGATAGAATTCCGTGTTCACTGTAAAAAAAATATCAACATCAGCATGGCCACTTAAGACTGAAGCATTCTGAAACACAAGCAAAGGTTTTACACAGAGCTTCAACAGAAATCAGTACTAATTACTAGCACCAGAAATAAGGTGCTCCACCAACAAGGCATGTCCAAAGATCATGCTGAAAATAAAACAGATGAATTTACCCTCATATAGCAGCTCTCCATTTTAATAGTTTGGGTACTTTTAAACACAGCTCACAAGGGGGCAGAGAAATCCATTTGCTAGTTATTACTACTCCTTGCAACCTCAACAAGGACACGTACTATACTCCACATAAACATGTTGTGTCTTGATGTGTTTACAGTAGCTTCTCCACCAAGACAGAGCACAACAACATTCCTGTTCCTTCTGTTAACCACCTTTGAATTTCTCAAACATAAGAAGGTACAAAATTTGAATGGATCCTATTTAAGGTCTGATCCGTTAATACAGAATTCCTATGCTGTACAAAATAGCATCTCAGTAACAAAAAGTGATTTTATTGTCCCGCTAAGTGCTTCCACACAAAACATCTAGCAGGAATGCTTTTTGTCCCTAAAAGAAAATGTAAAAAAAACAAAAAAAAAAAAAAACAAAAACAAAAACAAAAAAAAACCAAAAAAAACCAAACCCCAAAACAACCCACAAGAGTAAAAAACAAGTTGAAATTAGCATTGGTGCTAGTTACAAAAAATAAATGAAAGGCAAATCCACAGATGTAGAAAAACAGCTCTTGAGCCTGATTAGGATGACATAAACAGTGCTATGACTTCAAAGAGAAATTAAGTTAGGAAAGCAGATGCAGTTTGACAGAAACTTTGTTTCTTAAAAATGAAACATTTTAGTAATCAATGATAGTGCCCAAGGATTATTAAAATATGCAGCATTCATTTTTGAAATTTCAGAAGAATCACCTAGAGCAGCTTGTTGTGAAACCAGTTGGAATGGGACAGGATAACGTCCCACAAATATGTAAGAAGAGATGTAAACATTTAAAAGAACATTAAAAGCATTTGATCAATGTACAACTTGAAATGTACTAGAATTTTTAACAAGGCACCTGGAGAATCCATAAAACTAATCCCATGGCCCACTTCTCCATCCCCTGAACTATGAGCCTAACACAGGTAACATGTTTTGCAGGGAGTTTAACCTGTCAGAAACCACGCTGGTGCAAAAGATGCCCTTGTCATGAGCACTACTCATTTCTCCCTTGCACTCTCCCTTGTGCAAGTGCAAGTCTTTAAACCTTTTGTAAGTGATCCACATAGGCAAGCAATGGATTTAAAACCAAACTGGGGAGCGTGGAACAATGACAGTTTAAGCCACAGCAGTGTCTCATCTGGTTCATTTCACAGTCAGCTCAAATGGATGGAAGGGAAGGAAAATCTTCCTCCAGTGGCAGGATTATATTACCTTTAAGTGCTTGTGGAACTATAACATACACTTAACATTTCAAATAGTTTGAATAGTCATCTTCTGCAAATTATAAGCCCTAAAAATGTCACTTAGTATAACTATCATCGTGTCTGCTGTAGGTACAACACCATGTTGGCAAAACAGTAGATTCTAGAGATAGAGGTTTTGAAAATTCCCAAATACGGTGGTATCAGTAAGATCATGTTAATGCTTGTACACTGCAAATACATTACTGCATTGAATTAATTTGCTCATACAGAAGCCTCATTAAAATAAGCTTTGACTAACATTTCTGAATGGGTAACATTTCTAATATGATAATTTCTCCTGTAAAACAAAGTTACTCCCCCCCATGAGTAGTCTTGGCTTGCATCTTCAAGGTCACTGTGTGTGAAGTAGGGGGTAATGGATCAATACTGGCTCTCTGCAATGCATTTGATATGTGTAGTTTAGTAATATCATTCTAACTAGGAATCTTATTATGGAATTCTCTGTACTGTAACTATAGGTTCCTTAATTTACATTTGCAAATGAAATTTATAGTCAACAAGATAAAAGAATTATGTCCTGTTCTGCTACATATTCTACAAACAGGACAGGAGATAATTTTTCTCCTTTAAATCTTATTTAAATAAAGCACGAGAAAAGAAACAGTCAAAATACTTTAAAGTAAAATCACTTGGCCAAGATCACTTGAAAGGACAACTGCCAGACCACAACTAACATTTTTTAAATTATTAGACTGTTTTTAACCTAAGAACATGTCTATGGACTTGGTATTTTAGATTTGAATACTTAATTTATTCAGTAAATTAACACTAATATTATTTCAGCTCTTAAGTTTTCATAAAACAGTTAGAGCTTTCATGAGTATTCAAGATGAAAAACTAAATAGTTGTATCAGAAAAAGAGACAACTGGGCTACATAGCATTACCCTGACATAAATGCCACGTGTGCATATGAGATGGTAGCTGTACTGGGAGAAGGACTGTTGCAGAGAATAGTTAGACTTGTGGTACAAGCATCATCTTTGTGAACAGAGCAGTGTGGAGCTAGTAGAGACAACTCCCCTGGTAAACGTCCAGAGACTAAGAGCAGCTCAGCATATTAGGAACAAAGCCAAGGCTACTAGGTCATCACATCAAGTTGACAAATCTGTTCCCTCTCAACAAGGAGAGCAGTGAATAATTCTATGTTTGAGAAGGTTATCTCTGAATCTCCTGTGACCTCTTCCTTTTATAGTTTGAGAAGTTTAAAATGATAAATTTTAAAAATCACTGTATATTTATATGTATATCAGGTCGTGTGGCATAGAAAATCAGTACAATACTAGCAGAAAGCAAAAGATTCAAAGAACAGAATCACAGAATCAACCAGGTTGGAAGAGACCTCCAAGATCAAGTCCAACCAATCACCCAACCCTATCTAATCAACTAAACCATGGCACTAAGTGCCTCATCCAATCTCTTAAACACCTATAGAGTTTTGACCCCACCCTCTTCCTGGGCAGCCCATTCCAATGGGTAATCTCTCTTTCTGTGTATAACTTCTTTCTAAGATCAAGCCTAAACTTCCCCCTGCACAGTTTGAGACTGTGTCCTTTTGTTCTGTTGCTGGTTGCCTGGGAGAAGAGACCAACCCCCACGTGGATCCAACGACCCTTCATGTAGTTGTAGACAGCAATAAGGTCTCCCCTGAGCCTCCTCTTCTCCAGGCTAAACAACCCCAGCTTCCTCAGCTGCTCCTTTACTAGAGAGTATATGCTCAGGCTTCCCTCAATAGAGCAGTTTATCTCCTGCTTTATTCTACATCTCTGCCGTGGCAATTTTCACCACTCTGAAGAGCTGGTTTGTAAAAATCCTAGGAGTGGTTACATCAGTAAATTGTAAAATCTTGTACATCGATGCAACGTCTGCTGAAAAAGATATCGGAAGCTACTCACTACGGTTGGAGCAAATAACTGCTTCAGTTGCTGTGGCATTACCTTTCTCACTCCTTTGTTTTCTACCACTTTTATTAGGCAATCAAGATTAAAAATTTTTCCAATACTGATTATAAAAACATCATTTAATTTAGATTCTGTGCAGACTGAAAGCCAAAGGGAGTGATGTAGCTGAATCAGAACCAAAGAATTGTCAACTACTACTTTTTGTCTTTGTGAAATAAAACAATTCAAGAAGTTAACAGCCCAAGCTGTTAATCAAGTTAACTGAAAACTACATAAGTGAATAAAAAAAGATTATGAGACATTTTACACTTAAAGTACTGAACAATAATAAGCTTCCACCTGGTAACATATTAATAATGCTGTTAAGAATATGATATACTTGACTCTATGCCAGAGATTTCATAAGCCTATGCAATTTCTTATCTGTCAAGGACTTTTTACCTCCTGAAAAAAAATGTAAAAAGGTAGAAGGGGAGAAAGAAAAAAAAAAAAAAACCCAAACCCAAACCTACATTAAGACTTGAATGAGACTCTGAAAATCCAGTCACTTGACATCAAACTACATATATTGGAGACTGTATAAAAGCCCAGCACTGGATCAGGATATGGATTGTATTGAGTGACCTCACAGAACTTTCCCATCTGTGCTGTTATTAATATGACACAGACACTGTGAAATGGAGCTGGCAAAGAAATAGGATGTTATCAGAGAGATGATGGATAAAAGGGAGAATATAATACTGATAGAAACAATTACTTGGTGTAAGAAGCAGGGCATGTCATAAAAGCACTATGATGTAATGAGAGGAATATAAGTTGGTGTTCCTGAAAGTCAAATTATTAGATTTGTAGAGTTGAAAAAGTAACATCATGGAAAGACTGCAAGCTGAGCAAATAAATCAGAGTGAATAATTTGCCTTATGCTTTGCTCACAGAGGTTCTCTAAACTAGTTACATTTTCTCCCAATTTCTTTCTTTAAATTCCCAATTTCTATAATTTTCTGTGAGAGTTGGCCTGTATCAATTGATTGATTGATTTTTCTATATTCATAGAATGGTTTGAGTTTGAAGGGACCTTAAAGATCATCTAGTTCCAACACCCCCCATCATGGGCAGGGACACTTCCCACTACACCAGCTTGCTCAAAGCCTCATCCAACCTGATCTTGACATGTTCACAGCTTCTGGAAAACAACAACTGGGCAGTCTGTCCTAATGTCTCACCACCCTCATCGGATACATGAAATTCACATTGGCTTTTAGGCTACAAAATCTGGTAAAAAAACTCATGTAGAATTTTCCCATGCCTTATGAGTCAAATTATATTTACAGAATAGGGGACCTCAAATCGTAGAAAAAGGTGCAAGGAACAAAGCCTTCTGTTCAATTATGTCTTGAAGGACTATGAAGTTTGGAGAACCTTTTCTTTTTCCTACTGCATGAGGCAGTGCCCTTCTCATCAAAACCAAACAAACAACCCCCCCCCAAAAAAAAAAACCCAAAAAACAAATCCAAAACACACATACACACACACACTAAAAACCAACCCACCACAAAAAAAGAAAAAAAAAGAACAAAACACCCAAAAACCCAACAACAACAAAAAAAACCAACCAAACAGAACAACCAAAAAACCTCAGACGGTAAGTCTGTGTCCAGGAGAGCTTGAAACATGTTTTGGGGAGCATCTGCTTGAATGAAAACTGTCAAATAGCTAAAAAGGGCCAGAACACAATTACATAGAATTGAAATGTACTTTCTGTATTCTACAAAGTATTTGTTAAAAATGCACTCTGAAACATCTGCACACCATCTTTCCTAAAAAAAGGGACTTCAGAATATAAAGGGGAACAGAGGGTTTAAACCCAAAATATGTATATATGTATATATACATACACACAAATCACAGAAGACAGCAATCACAGCAAAGTTTATGCAAAACTTAAAAACTGACACAATCACTATTGTACCGGGTCTCTAGAGGACAAACCTGATTATTTATTCAGCAAGCCTGTTAAGAAACCTGCGCTGTTAAAAAAATATTTAGTTTGCCCTTCATACCCAAGCAGAGTAAAAGGTGACCTGGACTACAGCAGGTTCCCAAAGGAAATGTGAAGAGGAACAGACATTTAATACATCTTGATGTTCACGACAATATTCAGTCTAAGTAACACATGTCAGGGGACAAGACCTTCTTTTGGATAAAAAAGCAATTTAGGATAATTGAGGTTCAGATGGTTATAGTGACAACGTGTGTTACACAACATTGAGTAAAGATTGTGTATGCTGTACAGCAGCTGTACGGAAAAGGAACAAGAAGTAGTGCAAAATATGATCATATTCAGCACAACTCCATCTTAAGGAAACTGCAGGTCTAGCAAGGTCAGCTGAGTGACACTGTTGACAGTCTTAGGTCCCATTCACTGCCTCTGTAAAGGAAACACTGTGTTGCTTTTCACAGTGTGCAAGTCCTACCCTCGATCATTTTTCTGACACTGTGGCCTCAATCATTTGCCCTGTCGACTCTTTAAGCCACCTCAGCTGAGAGCCTCAGTTAGAAGAGCTAGCATTTCAGCTCTGCTATCAGCGTTGCAAGCAAGGTCAAGCCAGGAAGAAAACAAATTATTGCAGAAGTTTTACTTTCAATGCCTTAATCCTTCCATTGGTCTGTGCTGTGAACACCCTGGGGTTCTAAGAAATAATAAAAGTGCAGACCACCTTAAAAATTAGTTAAGTCCTTTGCCAAAGGACTATTTTGTTTGTCACAATTCCATATTGTTCCAGATTGCAAATACATTTTCACACTCTGCCTGTGTTTTATCTGCTGTATTTACAACAAAGCAGTTCCAACACAGTGCACGCTGCACACTAGCACATGCTGAGCACACGTCTTGCTCACTGTAACTGGGATCCATGTGGAAATGGGGTCAGTGTCTGGCCCCACAGCCTGGACCTGCCACCCCACCACTCTACAGTTGAAGAAATCACCCTGCAGCCACTACAGTGACTGCCAGGCAGTCATCACCAAATCTCAGTTGTGTCAGAAAAACTACAAAGACTTGAGCAAGCGGCCGTAACTCAACAGTTTTCAGGAAAATTCTGGTGTTGGTTTCAGACAAAGATGAAGTGCACCTTCATTGCCCATTGGAATAATCCTACACACCACTGCCCATTTACATAGTGAATAAAAATATTGGAGAGTACAGAAGTCTCACAGAGGAGAGCAAACCAGAACTTTATTAAAATGAGAGGAAGGCTTTGATTTATTTTTTAGCATCAGTGTTCCTAATTATTAATTTATATACAAATATCTGCAAATCATGCTGTGGCTGACAATCACAGCTTTGAATTACCAACATTTTCAGCATCAGCTGTAAAGTAGACTAAAATTAATGTTTCAAGAATTGTTCTAGGCTTGCACAGATGAGTTTTACAAGAAACTTGCTTTGGTAATATTTGGCCTCTTCTGCTTTTGCTTTCTTGAGACAGATTTTAAGTGACATGAATGTTCACACAAATTCAACATCAAAGATGTTTTGAGAAAAAACTTGTGGGCAATTAATTTTACACGCATAATGAAGTTAAGGATTCAGTTAAGGAATCCTTATGGTGTTCAGAGAGGTGAAAACTTCCTTAACAGAAAAGAATATTTTGTGTCACTAGGTATCAGAATTGTCTAGTAAATTGCAGAGTCCCCTAGGATGTAGCTGTAACTAAGGGACCTGCTCTACCTGCTAGCTGTTTCCAGCGTACAGACCCTGCTGCCCTAGCATTCCTCTGCATTTCAACTAACTCCACAAACCCTGTCAAATTTTGTTAGGTCGATCAGGTTTCAACCAATAACCACAAGAGCAGGCAGAGAATAAGGGAGGGCAGGTAGGGAAAGGGAAATCATCTTAAAATTTTAAACAGTGTTTGGTTCACATTTGTAAACTCCATTCCCTTTGTCCTCTGCATGCTTGAGAGAGACCATCTTGGCAGCTTTAGATGCAGATTGAGCTAAGGTGTTACCCTCTGACTTCAGAAGTCAGACGTTCTCTATGGGCATTCTTTGTCCATTTAAAGTCTGAATCAATACATCCATGGCTAAGAACAAAGTTAAGTTGCAGAAATGTGTGCTGCATATAGTCATTGGACACAACGTACTACTCATTTTGCAGTTACTGTATATCATCTGAAAAGTGCCTGTATTTTCAGGTTCAGTACATGCTAAATGCCTTCAGTTGACGATTTTGCAGTTATTAGTGTCTGCAGAATTGATAAGGAGCAATGATTTGATATTGCTCTGCTTTAAAAATTAGTCTTTGATGAAATGCAACCGTAAAGCATTAATGGAAAGTCTAAAATCCTGCTTATGCTTAAGTTTGCTGTGATCTACCAAGTATATCATGGGTTTATGAGTGAACATCATGATAACGATTCCTGACAACTTGCTCTGTTTTTAAAAGCAATTTGTATTAATTTTGCCCACTAGCTCAAATCTATTTCAAGCATTTTTTCTACTTGTTTTGAAATGAAATTTCTGCATCTGTAGCAAACTTTCTCCAAGGCTTTAAACACTGAAAAACTATCTTAACACTTACTGTTTTTCTCACAAATCAAGATTTCTGAGTCCATAAGTTTTAGCTTCCCCTTTTACTCCTGCCTGCAGCATTTTGCAGCACAGTACAAGTCAGACCACTCAGTATGAGGACTTTATCAGAATTTATGACCACAAAGCTGTATGACACTGGAGATTACTTCCATCTAATGCAATAATTAAAACTTGATCCTTATTACTTAAAATCTTACACATACATTATTTCTTGCATACATGATATTATTTCCTTTAAAGAGAAGGTTCACAAATCTACACAGATTTTATGTAGCTGGTGCTGTTTTTTCACACAATATATCTTGCACTGCTAGATCTGACCATGTCATCCACATTATGGTCTCTTGCTCCTGCACACTTCATTCCTTATCCTGTTTCAGAGACAACACCCTTGCCAATAAAAGGGAAACACCTACACATTAACATGTAATTAGCAGCTCACTAAGACATTCTGATAGCCATGTTAAGAGCAGAGATCAGATTTTCCCCAGACCTAATACTTTCAGACAGACTATTGACACGTTTGACTTCATGACCTTTCATGACTTAAGATTTTGGGAGCAAATTTCATTGCTCTCAGAAGAATAACATTCTGGAAGCTGTCAATGGTAGCTGAAAATTTCTGTCAGTGTGACTGCGCTAGCAACCACAAAGTGAAATATAATACCAACTGGGTTTGAATGCTTCAGAGAATGCTCCAACCTAACATTTCATTCCTTTGGCCAAACAGTATGCCCACAGTATGTCTAACAGCTTAGACTCAGTTTTCTTGGCCTGAAACAATGTTGCTTGCTGGCAAGATACTTCATTCACTCTGCAAATCTCTGCCTCTGCCTTTCACTTAATGTTTCCAAACCACCTAATTTTTCACACCACACTTGGCTCATTATTTAGAGGATCCTACATTTCCAGAGGGAGAACAAAATTATTTGAAGTACTGCATTAAGATGTTCATATGATCTTAAAAACCTGCATAAAGTTGCTTTTTGGACAACTTTAGGCTTCAGCTTCTACTAAACCTTTTATTTATTGTGAAATCCATTTGCAGCATGAAGCTTAAATATTGTTTTGGTTTTACAGGGTTTTTTAAGAGAAGAACAGAAGTTTGATTTAGGACATTTAAAACGTTATACCAAATATTAGACCTTAAATTCCTCATGTTTCTTTCCAACCTGAACTGAATCAAAATGCATTTGGAATGTCTGCTGTAAGGTATCTCCATAAATATGCAAAAAATAATTTCCTTCTCCTTGCATTCAGTGGTGAAAATACTCAACTCTCATTAAAGAAAACTTCTCAACTGCACTGCTTCATCTTGCAGTTTGAAGCAGAGAAAGCATATTGAAGAGTAAGAGGAAAAAGTGGAATTTATTCCTAAAATCTGTCATTCAGAGTTAAAACTTGGCATCACTTCAGCCCAATAATATAAAAATCATGAACAAATGCTGTAAAAATATAGCAAGAGTATAAATAAATAAATCCTATGTACTCTAATGACAGTAATTTCAAAGTCTAATGTACTTTCATTTATTTTATTTTTCATTTTTCTGCACAAGCATTCCCCAGCTATTTTGGACCAGGTACGTTCCAGAGGGTAGGGCATACTTTTTGAGTAGCAGAGAGAGCAATCATTTTCCATTAACGTTTTTACCAGTACAAATTATTCACTTAGCTTTGCTGAAGGATAGCACAAGAAGCTCAAAATCATGAGTGACAGAAATGTATTCCAGTCATTTGTGGATTAGAGCTCCATTCTGGTTATTTCAGAAAGGCAGAGATTGCTTCCAAAAAGACTTATTACCCACAGCATATCCTTATGCATAAAGATACAATAATCATAGAATAATAATAATAAAAAAATAAGGTGGGAAGGGTGTCAGACTATTTAATCCATCCATTATGATTCAGAAAGACACTTGCTCTAAAAGACCTTCTATATTGATGCTTCCTCAGTTTCCCAAAGCAATATTCCAATGCTTCAAGCCCTCTTATTGTTAGAAAAGGATTTTAAATGTCTAAACCAAATACCCTTCAATACATTTTTATAATTCTTTCCTTCTCCAGATAATCATCACAACAGATTATCTTCATTTCTTTTTGCAGTGGCTGCTAATATAGTTGAAGAATTTTCACGAGTCCACTCAGTTTCCAATCTTCCAGCCCCAAAAAAGCCAATTCCTCTCCTCACAGGAAATACTGGATTTTTTTGCTGCTAATTATTCTTACTTCTCTCCTAGACTTTCTCCAATTGATCACATTTTTTTCAATTGTTATGCCCAAAATCGACTACGTGCTGTTTGCCAACAGTTTGTGTCACCATTATACTTCTATATTCAGGAGTGCCACTGTGACCTTGTTTAGTGTTTTTGTCATTGTGGAGAAGCACTGAGGAGAGGATCATTCTTATGCACTCGATTTTTGAAATTGATTTCTACCAATTACACAAGTTCTGATCTTACCATTGTTAGTATGACCAGCATCCTCAATCACACTGAACTCTTTCTTCCAAAACAATAACTTAAACCTTGTCTTGAATCCAGTGAGATGTCAATGAAATCTAATGCTATCCTTAAATACAGTGATAATTCCTCCCAGTTGGATGTCATCCACCCATGTAATGTCCATATTTTGTATTTCATTATGCAGAACATTTATGAAAACACGTTTACGGGCATCCTAGGGAACTCACTTAGAATACCCCTTTATATGGACTGTGACTTGCTTAGAACTTCCCTCCACCACAGAAAAAAAAAAAAAAAAAAAGATAGGAAGGTATGAGCTGATTTGTTCTTGATAAATTAACATTCCTTCTATTCATCAGCTTCTTCACTCATGTGCCTACACTCAGCATTAACAAGTTTTCACACATTTAGAAACAACAACAAAGTTCATCACTCACAAACTGTAATGAATCTTCCAATTTCTCCTGCAGGCTGGCCCTAAAGACCTAAGTACAGAGACATGAAAACTGAGACTTGGAGTTTTAAATAGGTTATAAATCAGTGGAGGTATACATGCAGTGCATCTATACACACTTGAACTTCTATGCTGCTAGTGCAAGTTTACAAATAGCTTTTTACCAGGTTATAGCATTAAATCCTTAAATTCAATGTGGTAAATCATGAAAGAGAGCACTTCCTTCTCAGCTATCTGAAAGTCAATTCTCTTGCTTTATTTATGCAAGAAGCTGAGGTTTCTCAAATATTTTGAGTACATTTGTTCCTACAGTGCTTTTTTTTTAAATATCCTTACTCTGTAAGCAGATTAATCAGTTTGTTTTCACTCCTTTGAATTGTAAACATCTGCAAAACAAAACAAACAGAAAATCTAATGACCTCTAAGTAGTCAATTTTTTCCAGATACACACTCAAAAAGTATTCTGCAAACACCTTTTTTTACTCATAACAGCAGGAATGCACTCTGTACTGCCCAAGTCAGAGCAACTTATTAGGACCTGCTGAGGAAATGGAGGGATATTACAAAACAATCAACTTCCTTTATTGATTTTACACTTTGCTTGAACTCACTCTATCTAGATATGTAGCTCAGCTAGCACTGGTAAAGGGAATGTACTTCTGTGACATCATTTTTCACTGCCAAATGCTTATTTGTTGAAAGGTCATTTCTAAATTAAAAACTGGAAAGCAAACGTAGAAAGCATATCTCGGTGGATTTTGACACTATCATAAAAATGTATTTTAATATATATTTGAAGTAATGTTTTCTTAAGTTCTTTTCCTATGGCTGTTTCTAAAAAGCAGTAGTTCTTAACACCTTCAGGGAAGCAGCATTCCCTCAGACTATGTTAGAATGGAATTTTATAGCTCAAGGTGACAGAGTTTTGAAAACTGGAATAATCCGGAATCAATCAAGCTAATTCTCTGAGCACTAAGAGAAGTGATAATGATTTATCATGTATGGGGAACAAACAAGAGTAGCTGGAGATGTGCACATGCCTGGAGGCCTATGCTCTTACTGGCATCACAGAGAAGTGGTAGGATGGCTGCTATGACTGGAGTGTTGGAATAGGATACAGGCTCTTTAGGAAGGACAGGCAAGGGAGAAAAGGAGGGAGTCTCACCCATGGACCTGCTCAGGTGAGTCCAGAGGAGACTCACAGAAATGGTCAAGGGACTCAAGCACTTCTGCTATGAGGGCAGGCTGAGAAAGTTGGGTTTGTTCAGCCTGGAGAAGGCTCGTGGGAAATCTTACAACAGCCTTCCCATACCTGAGGGGGGCCTATGAGAAAGATGGATAGGGACTTTTTACTAGTGACACAACAAGAGATAATAGCTTTAAACTGAAAGAGAGTAGATGTCAATTAGATGCAAGGAAGAAATTCTTCACTACAAGGCTGCTTAGAGAAAGTGAGGATGCCACCTCCCTGTAAGTGCTCAAGACAGACCTGGCTGGATGGGACTTTGAGCAACCTGCTCTAGTGTAAGTTGTCCCTTCTAAGGGCAGCATAACCAAAACTGAGTGATCTCTAAGGTCTGGTCCAACTCAAATCATTTTATGATTTTAACACTGGGGTAATATAGCCATTTTGTGACTATGGCACGCATGCAACTCCATACCTTAAGTATTCTAAATTCGTGATGAAATCAGTTATCTAAAAGTTTTTATACACAAACAATATTTTATTTAAAATCCCATCTCTCCACATCCTTTGCATATAAAGAAGCTATTTATATCTTATTAAAGAAATTAAAACAAGTTGTGCAGGCCATGACTCAGAACTGCAGTTTTGCTGGTCAATTGTTGCTTTTTGAGCATCTTTGATGCTTGAAAACCGAGTAAACCTTAGATTCAACAAAGTTATCCCAGTGCCAGTGGTCCAACTTCATGGTAGTCAGCTGACTGTCACAATAGATGATAATTTCTGCTATATCATTTTAATGCTATAGAGGCACATTCAGTACAGTTATCTTTGGTTGAAAGGGTACCATGAAGTCTGCTTGAAAGCATCAAAGAGTATTTGCACTTAACATAACAAATATCAAACTACTCTTTTTCACATTAAAAGTCCAGCTCCTTAAAGGAAATTTATTTTTAGCCTTATCTCAATAAAGGGCAATTGAGCAGTTTCCTACTGCAGCATAAACTTTACACAGAAATGATTCTATCTTCTAGTGCTAATCAAATGTCATTTGTATATGATCAGAGGACATTATGAAGGTTTGCCTCTGTGGAAACTGAGATCAGTTTTGTTATCTCCAAGCCACGGTTATGAATATTATATTGTCCCAAGTGCATATAGCAGTGATTGATGCACTGATTAATGTGTTTCTCTTCTTATGCCATAGAAGAGTAGGAACTAAAAATACACTCTGAAGGCCTCCTTCTCCATACAGTTCAGTAAATCTATTTCAGTTTTCATTCACAGAGATCTTGGCAGTCACTCTACAGATAAACAAAATCCAGAGAGCTTTCATCTTGAAAAAACAAGTGTCTTTCAGAGTTCCTAAATATCAATCAAAATCCTGCACTTGTTTCACACATTGTGAGCATAAAGGTACAAATGTACCCTTGCGAGAAAGACCTGGATGGAGAATCTAGATCGATTCTTATGAATGCTAACAAAAGAACTGTGGCTTCTAAAAAGAGCACAGAAACTTTTCAGAGCAATGTTTTCAAATTCATTACTGTATTTTGAAAATACAGTAATATTTTTCTTTCTTTGAGTTCTGATTTATCTCAAAGGGTATAAACAAGGAGTTTAAGGTGATACACTTCACTTAAGGCAAAGATGCCTAATTCTTCCTGCCCTGCAGCGGGGGAAGGAAATGCTGGCAGAGGAACAGGGATTTTAGGAAACAGACAATACTTCTAACCTTGGACAGTAATTAAGTGGGCAAGTACCAAGGACTGTATCATTATGCAGTTACACCTTGTAGGATCTCACTGTTCAGCTATCTCTTTTTCTAAGTCCTATAACATGAGCTCTCTGTGAAGTACCTTTCTACTGGTTGTTTATAATGTGAATGTATTTACGTACTACTGCTTCTGTCATTACTATTCCATCTCTCCTACAGAAGGCCAGATGACATTAACAAGCTGTACAGTCAGATACTACTAATTTCAGATACACCATAATAAAAGGAATAGTACTTCAGCTGTCTCTTGCCCCCTGCCTCCAAATTTTATATTCAGAAAACCAGAGTTCAACCTACTAACCTTGATCTTAGTGCCTGGAATACCATAAATACTAATTATTCTTTTTTAATTTATATATATATTTTTAAAAGTCTGCTCCAATTACCTTCTGCTTTTATTCTTAATTGGGACCTATAACCTTCATTCCAAGTAAAAATGCTTTTTAAAAAATTCTGACCTTTAAGAGCTGCTAAATAAAGCAGTTAATTTATTTTCATCTTAAAACTGTCATAAGATACAGATTTCCCCTTATAAAATTAGCACTTGAGGAATAGATCCTGATCACATTTATATTGGCTTCATACTGATATTAGTGCATTATACTCAGCAGAGCTCTTCCAGATTTACAATATCATGAGACCAGAATCTGCACCTCTGGAGTCTTCTGCAGATGCAAAGGAAAGCTAAAGAAGAACCTGTCTTGACTAAGTCTGGGGTTAATCACTCTTTTGCAAACATGAAGCTCAACCTGTATCCAAAGTGCTTCAGCTACCTTGACTACAAGAGTACCTTCCTCAGCAAAAGTTTCATAGACAGCAGCAATCTTGAACACAAAAGTCATAATCATAATCCCTGAGGGGGAGAATCTTGCTAGCATTTGATGTTTAACAAAGTATGGAGGGTTAACTCAGGTCAGCTGCAGAAAGAACACAGTGGACTTGAGGGTTAGACAGGTAACTGTTTGGGACAGACTGTGCAGGCTCTGAGAGATAAGCATCAGTAGCAATCAATACAGCAAAAGCAAAACTGCAAGAGTTAAGAAATCATACAGCAGCAGCTTAAAAAAAAAAAATCAATCCTTTTTATTTTCCTATCCAGCAAACTACTAGAAAGATTATATGTGGGTCAATGTCACTCAGACTTTTCAAATCACTATGCTTTCTTGGACCTTATATCATACCTATTGCTTCTACAGTTTCATCTCATTCCCTTTTCTCTCTAAATATAAGGAAAGCTAACAAACCAGAACCAAGTGTAACTCAGTTTTCTTCTTCTCTTCTGCAGGTTTCTACCAGCCTTCACACAGAACTCTGACCACGGAAATTAGTGTTTTGATCTATCTTCATATAAGCAGGATTGGAGAGCAAATACACTTTACATTATCATCTGGTTTTTGCTTTCTCACTGTAGTCACTCTTAGAGAAGACTGGCCACTTCCATATTATCAAATTAGACAGAGTACAAACTGAAAATGTTTGCAGCATGCCCTTGAGCCAAAGGTGGTTAGGTGAAGTTAGTGTTCTAACAACAACAAACAGAATACAGAATCTATTTTAAAAGTTATCTTGTGCTTTATAGTTTCCCCATTGGTGCTTCTTTCACATGATTTAGTGACGTTAAACAAGATTATTTATAGTGATTATTTGAGTAACTGGTGAAAGGAGACCATAGAAAAGTGAGTTAGGTAAGTCGAAAAAAAACTTTCATTGCTGTAGTGCTCCCTTCACAGATCTAGAAAAAGAGGAAACAAACTGATGGCCTCTGAAAAACTCGAACCAGCATTAAATCTAACACTGAGAGCCAAAGTTCAGACCTAAATGTCCTCTTCATAAACTTCCCAAAAATTCAGCTAGTGTTTGCATTAGTGCCCAAGGAGCAGAAGGGAATTAATCCATGCTCTGCTTGAAGAATACACAGATCCAGAAAGGGCCCTTACAGTGGCAGTTGTTGTACTGCAGTTTTTGTTCAGTGTTAGGGATGTTACAGACTTTATTATGTATTGTGTACTGTGATGGTCCTCTCAAGCAATATCTACATGAATGAAAGGTGTGTTTTTCAGCTAAGCCAAGACAGTTACCTTCCTGAACCAACTAAACAAATACAACATAAACCAACTTCTTTCAGCGCACTGATAATCACACTTGGCATCCATTAATCATTACCTTAATGAAAGTTGCAGATGTCATCTACTCAAGAAAATTTGAGATACAGAAAAAAGAGATTTCTTCCCAGTGTTCTGACTTTTATCCAGATTAAATGGGAATTATTTTTAACTTTCCTCCACTTCAGTTCTCTCCTGGGGAGTTTTATGCCTATAATAAAGAAGCAGCTTAAAAGAAAGTTTGCAGACATCAATTTTTAGTGAAAAACACAGACAAAATTGTTTCATATGCTGTTTATAAACAAAAATTATCTTTTCCAGACTATTCATCTATCTTCTGTTTTCTTCCCAGCTGCCATCCATGGCGCCTGACACATGATTTGTGAAACCCCAATTATTCATCTGATGGGCACAACTGAATGCTCTCAGCTATTACATTATATAAATTGTGCCTTTCTCTAAATTACACAGCACAAAAGTTCTGGTGACATGCATTCAGACATTAGATATACATCTCTGAATTTGCTGTTTCTTTGATTTGAGTGATTGTATGAAACTCTGTTCTCTTTTCCTTAACTGGAGCTTTCTTTTTTCTTTCCTTTTTTTTTTTTTCTCCTTCCCACTTAAACCTTGTTCTGATTATGCTTTTATTTCTCTTTCCATTGCACTTGAAATTTCCAGAGCAAGAAAGACTAGGAGCTTGATGATTGGGTAATACAACGAAAGAAAAGAGAAAAGAGCAGACAAGGTTTGGATTAGATGAATTTTAAAGGCTTAAACTCATGTGCATTCAGCTGTTGTGGTGATGGTATGTAAGCAGAATATTGAAACATTTGCAAAGACATTGATTTTAATGATCCAACATTGTAGCACTTCAAATCTCAAACACCTATAATCTGTTAGCATAGAAGCTGTGCCCATGTCCTTTCCTCCACACTAGCCCTGGTCTGATGTATCAAGGGAAAGTGCAATACACAAAAGGCCCTGAAGCAGATGTCAGTTGTGCAGTGTTACCTGTCAGACCATCCTCTCTAGTCCACATACTGCCTGTAAAAGCATGGACAGCACCCAGGAGTCTCAGTAAAGTCAATGTACCTGCAGAAGTGCTGTGGACTGAAATATGGTGGTCAGTGCAGTAGTGGTGATTACAGCTGCACAGATGTACAGACACCCAGTGTCTGTGCTGGTACTACTGGAATCACCAAGAGACCCCAGCCTCTCCTCACACCACCCTCACTACCAGTTCCTGTGGTCAGTGCTTGACGATTTCTGCATTTTCTTTCTCACAAATTACTCTAGACTTCATACTGCTTTGTAAAGCCTGCTTCTGGAAAGAAGACTCAAGCACATAATATGACAGACAAAAACACATCCCTGTGTGTTTTCATTTCCTTGCATGCTTCATTTGCATAGAGCCAGGTTCCAGAGAAAGGGTTATTGCCAGTCAGTCATAGCATTCCTGAAAGAGCAGCACCACAGGAAAGAGGTTCGATGGCAGAAAGGGCTAGTTCAGCTCTATTGGCATAACTATTTCTTCAGTACACACATAACTATTTCTTCAGTTCACACACTAAGTTAAATAATTACAGCTAGTAGTAAATACGAGAGAAAAAAGTTCAAAACTTCCAAACTTCCCTTAAGAATAGGAGTTTACTTCAGTACTCCTGACTACAGCATAGTCTCCTCCCATTCAGTGTAACAATCTGGTATCCCGTGGGTGCACACACTTAAAACACTGCACTTGTATAGATTGCTGAGCACTACAGGCTGGCAGGAAAGATGTTATGTCATTATAAGCTCCTCTATTTCTTCAGTCCAACAAGAGCCTTTTATAACACTGAAACATTATAAATTTATTTAAATAAAGGCTGTGTGATGAAATCAAAGAGGAATTGTCTAACTTAACCAAAAGTTCATTTCACCCCTTATTTCTCCCTAGATAAAGTGCTGATAAATATATACTGAAAAAAATATTTTTGCAGTGCTTATTTAAAAAAAAAACACCATAAACCGAACTAGTGGCTTTATTTCAGTTGTACATTACTACTACTCCTCATTCTGATATTTTTCCCCACACTATTTTGTTGTTGGACCTTCCACAATTATGAACAGTCAGATGACAAATGGTACCTGGAAAGCTACTCCATGGGACTCTTATCCTCTGTGTGATCCTCAGGAATTAAAACATTATTCTGTTTTTCCTTCAACAAGTGAGGAGAAAGGTAACAAGAGTGATTTCTCATTCACTTGTTCACTTTGTGTGGAATATTTCTTTCCCAGGAAGGGCCATTATTTATAGCTATCTGAAGCATCCATATTTCCACCAGTAAAGGGCCAATTTTAGGGCCTCTGCTTAGCTGGTAATATTAATAGCATTTGAGATTGAAGCTGAGAAAGCTGAAAATAGCTTATCCTTCTGATGAAACAGTAGCTTAAAGGACTAAAATACTGTAGGAATTTGTGCTGAATAAGAGCAAAGGAAGCTTTGCATAGTTGTGCAGAGCAGGTATTGAAAGGAGATATTTTCAGTGGTATTTTCCTTTTCACAGTTTTTTTAGTTCGCACTAAATATGGCACAAGGGAAATATCAAGCATAACATCAATTACTTCAAGGTTACTTTCTTTTTCTGGTATTCAGAATACTTCCTTAGCGTCATTTGTATTACAAAGACAGCTCACTCAAACATAGTTTGTGATTAACCAAAACAGGCTGCATATTGTGGTTCAGAACATGTGCAGGTGTAAATCCGCAGCATTCTTGTTAAGCTGTTCAATAATGTCACTTTTTAGAGACCTACATTCTGGTCAGACATTCTGATAAGGAAAAAACAAACATAAAAATCCAAACCAAAACAAAAGCTACAAAGCTTTATAACAGAGTTTGATGGTCAGTCTGGCTCTTAGAATAAGATTTCATTCCATGAAACAAAACAGGCCTACAGCTCCAGTAACTAGTAATGACTTTTCTTTTCTATAACAATGTGAGTGACAACGCTTGGACTGCTGAGAACCATTCTTGTGGGATGGGGAGGAGGACATGGTGACACAAACAGAAGTACCATGCTCCTCATCACATGAGCAGGTTTGCAGTCAGTGGACTGAATGGGGATTTCAGAACTCAAGCTCAAAATCCAAAACTACTTTGAATCTGCCTCAGGTCGTATTTTGACATCAAACTCAAATGTATGTTAAATTCTTCAAAAATACTATTGAAGTGGCACATTGATAGCTGGCTCTAAAAGTTTCTCACACAAACACAGAAACTAAGGCAGGGCAAATCATCCTGTTTTCACAGTAAATTGCATTCTCACTTTTCACCAAATTTAAGCAGCTTCTTTTCTATTCTTTAATGTTTTTTGTTTGTTTGCTTGTGGGTTTTGTTCTTTGTTGGTGTTGTAATTTTAGTTTTTTAAGGGTTTTGTTTGTTAGTTTTAAACAAGCAAAATATGCCTAAGCAATTTTTGCAATAATTAACTTTGTTATCTCCAGAAATAGATTGGAAAGTGTATTCCTTTTCCTCACTAACTGACTCGACAAAATATTATAGTTATTTATCAAGTAATTTTGTAATGTTCAAATGAACAAAAGCTTAGAAGATATGCTGCTAATGAAAGAGAAATAAATTTTCTCCCTGGAACACTTTCATTCTAAATATATCAAAAGGCACAAAAGAGGGAATGCTTACACTTCTACACCTGAATATATTTTGACCAGCTATTCACCGCTCCCTTTGAAAAAAAAAAAACAAGCTTAGACTCTAAGCTCAGCTCTACTTTTCCTGAAACCATTTTATTTTAATAATTTGAATTAATTTAGGAAAGCAGAAATCAGGATTATTCTTCATAAGCATCATGGCTTCAAAAATTGTTATGACCAGTACCAGGTACATCTATCTCACTAGCAAAAATGTCAATATAATATTAATGAAAATATTGTTCTAAGAGAAAACATTTATCATGTACATAGCGATTTCTATAGGCTGCCAGTAGTCACTGACAAAATCTGGTAAGAGGATACTCAATGGGGTTGCTTACTACAAAATAAACACTGCCCATCCAAAACTCAGGTGGTCAGCTGGTATTCTCTGCCATTAGAAGCAGTGAATGGACTTTGGAGGATGTAAGTTAAAAACTTGATTAAGGTTTAAGCAAGCAGATACAAGACGCCAGTTAAAAAGCATGTCAAGGGAGATGACGAAAACACTTTTTCTGTTCCCCTCCTTCAGGGTAAAGAATCACTTGTGGAACTGCTACATTAACCAGACAGTTGCTGATGGCACCTCTTTGTGATTAGGAGTAACAATTTCTCCCTGTCCCCAAGTGACAAAACAAACACCATTCAATCAGGAAGCATCCTGTCTGTGTAAGTCATCCTGTGATATCAGTTACAATCAGGAAAAGCCCACCCAAACTCAAGGCGGGGAGAAAATGGCCTTGGCGTGAGACAGGGTTGGTTTCTTTTTCCCTTCTCAACAGGGACATTAATTATATTGCAGCTATAAGATTGAGATAAGCACAGACAATCTGATCATCTGACTTATACCTGTCAGCTAAGAAGTAGAGTTTCATGTTAGCAGGGGGAAATAAATATTGAAAATCTGCTTTTATACGCACAGTCAAAGGCAAGAGTTATACAACTCTTCAAGGGAAGAGCTTGTTTTCTGTATCAGAGGAAGTTAATGAGCTATGCAATCATCCCCTGACCTCACAAGCCAAAGACAAATTTCTGACTTTGAGACTAATTCTTCTTCCTACTCTCTCACAACCTCATGGAAGCTAAAACCAAAAGAAAACAGACTATTCTCCAGTTCCAGATCGAAAAGAAGTTTGCTGTTTTGTGCAGGTATCTTCTCACTGAAGATACCTGGAGTACAGCTTTTTGGGAAAACTCCACGTTATGAGGAAAGGTTTCTCTGTGCATTTCAGATTAATCATTTAGGGTGCCACAGGCTACTAACTCTTACATGCACTGCAACTCTTGTTTTTTTAAATAATATGATTCTGAAAGCATTTGCTATAGGAATCCTTAGAACAAATAAGCATGCAAGATTTCTGTTTATTTCTGGGTTTCTACTCTTTGTAGTTGCAGCAGAAGCCACAAAAATGTCCTTAATTCATTCTGAAATCACCAGGAACAAAGAGAAGAAAAAGAGAATGCTGCAAATAAGAGATGCGAGCAACTTCCAAGTGGCAAAGGTTAGCAATGTTATAAAACAAGCTTGGGTATAAACAAGCCAAGGCAAACACTTCACACTTCTGAGATTCCTTGAACCATGTGGCTTTTTCCCCTCATATGCATGCATGCATGCCTGTGTATAAAAACAGAGAAAGTTTTCCAAGGACTGATGCTTCTGGGAAAACCTTGAGGATCAAGAAACTCTTGGTCTTAGTCCACCTTTAACATTTCTGAATCTGTGGCTAGATAAGCACATTAAAACATCTACCAAAAAAAGTCAGTTAATTTTCAAAGAGTTTCATGTCTTTACTGAAGACAATTAACCCTTAAAGACAATTGTGCTTGAGACAAAACTCAGCTCCAAGCCAGACATTGTAGTCCTGTTCAGATGTAGAGGGAAGATTTAGAGATAGGATCATGAGCATTGTCTCAAAGGCAGGCAAGATTTTATTACCCATTTCCTCAGCATTCCTTTTCATTGCTATTTTTTCCAACATAAACACATCTAATGAGGCTAGAGAATTTAAAATATCATAGGAAGAAAATTTTGTAGTCTGAGAAAGCTGCCACGTCTAAACAGAATTCACAGTAGAAACTGGATATTCGCTTTAAGGGTCATGGTTAGTGGAGATATTGTAGACATAATGATGTAAGCTAGACTTGAAAAAACTCTTAATATGAAGCAAAGGAAAGAAAAAAAAAAAGAAGTCCTTAAATAAAAATTGCTAGAACTATAGATCTTCAATTTGACAATAATAAAAATAAAATAAATAAATAATAAATCTAGTCAGCCTCCCAGTCCAGGTAAGAGAACATAAATGTACATCAAAATTTCTTCTCTACACTTGCATTTCAAATGAGAAGTTAACAGTAGCAGCATCCCCAGAGCACCCCCATTCCAAATCAAAACTCTAAACAACTTGGGTCCTTCTCCTCACCCAGCCTGTTTCTGGTAAGTCACAAAAGCCATGATGATAAGAGAGTACATTTACGAATTTCTCTAATCTCTTTAAAGTTTTTCAATAGTCCAAAATTAAATCCCTTTCACTCTTATCACTTTATCCATCAGAAAATCCAGAGGATATTTGGATTCAGACATCCATTGCACCAAAGATCTTTCATTACAACACACAAGAAAAGATCACTTTTATTGAACAAGAACCCAATTACTTAACCCAGCTTCAGGTTTCATTCTACCCTGCTGCTTCCACCTTGACATGGACCTACTAATCTCTTCTGACGGGCGTTGCTACATATCAGTTCTGATACACAGATGATTCTTAACCTCCCTTGCAGAGAGCTACTGATTAAATGAACTGAGATGCCCATCTCAGCTTCTTTGGGCCAATGAATAACAATGAGAAAATAAAGTTGGGAGATAGAGACCTTTTTCCCTTTAATATGAACAGCGTTCAGAAATAGATGGAAAATTAGGGAGAATAATTCAGTAAAAGAAAAAGGAATGGAAATAGCTAAGTGTTTATACTGCCTTGTATAAATGATTCATTTATAATATCAGCTAGAGGTTATGCTTCCTCCTTGTGTTTTTCTGCTGCAAATTAGTAAACAGTTTCCTTGCTACTGTAATGGATAAGTGATGGTATAAATTCAGAATGCTTACCAAACAGAGGGGTCTGAATTTTAGAACACAGAGACCTCAACCCACTCTGCAGAAGAACTCCATGCTTAGTCACAGTGATACATTAATTCCATATTTTCTCTTTTTCCCCAAATGTTGACAGAATCATCATATGCTCTAAGCATATATTACTCAGACATCAAGCACACGGGTGAAAGTTTGTTGCTCAGTCCATGGGGAGTTACGAAATATGTAATACTGACAGGAGGATCAGTGTCACTATGATCTACTACTACTATTGTACTGTTTCGTGCTAGACAAAAACAAACAAAGAAAGCTTCTAGAATTTGAAAGTGTGTTCCCAGAAGACATTTTAAAATGAACACCAAACATCATAAAAAACTGAATATAAACTATTTTACCTGTGAAATCCTTTGTTTTGCTTCTATCAAAATGTGCATTGTTATCTGTGTTACTTCTTCCAATATAAGTATAAGCTAAATGTAAAAGTTTGTGCTGTTTCTACATTGTTTTGTTAACAAAGAACTGGTGTTCAGGCCTTTCCTGACCGTCTAGTTCCTATTTCATGCCTGTCTCAATTTTATCTCTGAACTAGGGACAATTAATGTCTTTCTGTATTTACTTGTAGTTACAGTAAAATAATTTTCATGGGAAAAAAACCAAACGATGAACCCAACCATGAACCGCATGGAATAGTTCTAAGGACATAATTTTTGATTTCCATGGTTTTCATAATTTCTGTACAGAATTCTGTACACAGTCCTTTAAGGAACTCCATCTTCTGCCTTAGGTGGTTTACTCTTTTCAGATGAAAAAAAAAAAAAACTACACAGAAGAAGCCATTGGGAGAACAACCATTTAATGTCACACTCTCTATTGGAAGATATTTTCAAAAGATACCTGCTGTCTTTCATCACTATGTAAGACATTCAGACAACTGTAGGTGCATTGCAGAGTATCTGATTTACAGTATTTTTGACCCATTAGGAAGCAACTAACACAACTGCTGGAACAAGATAAAGATTCACATTATCACTGCAGATTTGACTGACTCCCACTTCTGATCCTACAACAAGAAAAAAGGTTTCTCCCAAACGGAGGTCTCGGCTTCATTCATGTCATTCACAGTGTTAAGGCAGACCTCTACTTAGCCCATATTGTTTAAATTTTGTATTTATTGAAGTCACTTTTGCTTACCCTCCCCCTTCTCCCTGGATCTTTTTTATCCACTAACATGGAATTGGTAGGACAACTACTCCTTTATTTGTAGAACAGTTACATAGTGTATATTCCATATTCTCCACCTAGGGACAGCAGGGAATTTGTAGTAGCGGATAGAATGGAAACGTCACAAGAATAGTATTTTTGCAGTCATTAAATTGTTGGAACATGTCTCTCTCCCTCCTAAAAGAGCTCATTTCAAATCACACAAGTTCCAGCCACCACTTGACTCCCAGCCCCCTTCCTGCCAGTGAGGACATACACCACCAGTTCTTCATGAGCACCACACACGAACATGGAAACAGACTGCCATTCAGGCACAAGGTATCAAAGACGTGTACAAAGATACTATTTTAGACCTCTGTGTAAGGTAGGGGAAGATTCTTTTATAATGTCTGCTATTCATTTCATTCTTTTATCATTGGATATGGAATATTCCATGTTTATAATTTCTGGAAACAAATTACAACACTTCATTATATTAGTTAAATTCTGGTTGATTGATGTTATCAATGCAAATTGCTTTTGTCTAGTTAATGTTTCTGTGCCAGATGCCCTCAGCTAATAAAGTGATAAGTAAATGAGGTGTCAGAAAGGACCTTTTTCTTTTACTTTCAAGGTCAAGATGTCAATAAAGAAAGCTTAGACATGTGGTCAGGGAGAAGACTCTCTGAAAGAGGTCTTTTAATAATGTTTATTATTTTTGCCAGCATAAATACATTACCTAAACCTGTGGTAATAATCTTCATAAGCAAATATTAAGCATAAAACATCTGCTTGTTGTCACTGAAGGTCAAAGGGAGAAGCTGCAGAACTATTTGTGCATTTACATAAACAAATCTCTCAACCCTACTTCTGTTTGTGTCAAACATTAGTCTGTAGAGCTTACCAAGAGTGTCACCTGTGTTCCATCTGTTTCTGTGACTGAAATACCCTACTAATCTACATCCAGTGTAGCCAGAGTGTGTGTAGGGCAAACTTCAAATGGCCTTGCAGCCACTGCCTGTTATCTGAAGCTTTCCGTTGGAAGATACAACTTTCAGAGTGGTCATAAGAGCACTAAAAATTCTTTAAAATAAGGTGGATAAATAGAATTCACACAAACAATTTTTACCCACCAATAACAGCTATTTATTAACAAAAACTTACAGGAACCTAATCATTTGGTTGTGTTGTCACATAACTCAGAATTTAATGCAGTAGTAGTCTCTTTACTACATATAAGAAGCATTCAATAATCCCTCTTATCTGTTTGATTTATAGCTTCTTGGGAAGCTTGTCAAGTTTTCACACACTGAGAAAGGAAAAATGCCACAAAATACAGAAATAAATTGAAGTCCATTAATGCTCAAACCCTAAAATGATGTTTAAATGCCTAACTTTGGCTGAAACCAACAACTGAAGAGTAGTCTCATGTCTGACACCTCTGAAATGCAAAATCTAAGCTGCTGTGGGGTTCTCCAGGAGAAGCTGAGGGCTCCCAGGATTTTGTCTGCATTTTTCTATCTGTTCTCACAAGGCCCAAGCCCAGCAAAGCTTGAAGCAGTCTGCAAAACTTCACAGCACACACATGCTGTGCTGTGGAGTCTGTTCCTTACTCATTGACTACATTGACTACAATTCAATATTTAAGGCAAAAACTCTCAATAGCTTTAGAAACAGTGTGTCAGAAAATACTTATAAAGCAGCTACAAAAAAAAAAAAAAAAAAATTAGTGTGTTATTTGGCATATTTGCCTCCAGGAAAGCCTTTCACCAGATCCTCTAGAACTAGACCAGGTGAAATAAGATAAATGCTTTTCCCCTTGTAAAAGAGGCTGGGTTTAGAGCTTCTGCCTTGCTGTGAAGCACCATTGGTATGACAAACATGCAACACCTATTAAGTGCTCCGAGAGTCAGAAGAAAAGCATGCTCAACAAATATAATTGTAATCCACAGCACTATTTTGTTTCTGCTGGGTGACATGCATGACAGCCATTACAAATGTATGACTATACATGACAAATGCAGCCATGCATCACACAAGCCCTTGTTTCTGTCTACCATATTCAGGCAAAACCACTGAAACATACAACTATCATAAGATCACAAAATGGTTTGGGTTGGAAGGGACCTCCAAAGGTCATCTAGTCTAATCCCCCTGAAGTCAGCAGGGATATCCTCCACTAAATCAGGTTGCTGAGAGCCTCACTGAGCCTGACCTTGAGTATCTTCAGGTGTAGGGTCTCAACTACCTCCCTGGGAAACCTCTTCCAGTGTTGCAGCACCCTCATGATAAAGAACTTGTTCCTACCATCCAATCTCCTCTTCTCTAATTTCAAACCATTGCCCTTTGTCCTATCACTGCAGGCCTTTGGAAACAGTCCCTCCGCAGCTTTCTTGTAGTACCTTTCAGGTACTGGAAGGTCATTATTAGGTCTCCCCAGAGCCTCGTCTTCTCCAGGCTGAATAACCCCAGCTTCCTCAGCCTGCCCTCACAGCAGAGGTACTCCAGCCACCCAATTGTTTTTGTGGCCCTCCTCTGGACCCACTTCATCAGGTCAATGTCCTCCCTGTGTTGAGGGCTCCAGGGCTGGATGCAATACTGCAGGTGAAGTCTCACCAGAGCAAAGTGGCAGAATCACCTCTCTGGATCTGCTGGCCACACAGCTTTTGATTAAGCCCAGGATATTTTTGAGCTTGCTCTACAGTCTCTGCACCATGGGCCTAAATTTGTGGATTATGATAAGAGATTAAATGAAATCTACTGTTACAATATGATCTTCCCTTAATAATAAACTAAAACTATTGAAACAACTGTAGCTAATAAAGACTTAACACATTCAAAGCACATATAGCCTGAAGAACCTCATTAGACTGTACACATAGGACATAAACAACCAAGAGAAAAGCGCTGATGAATTTTTCACCTGAGTGCAGTCAGCATTTTAAACACAACGCAGATTATGACCTCATCAATCTGAAGCTGTGATTGGATGTTCACTTCGGAAACAGCCTTGCCAGTTGAAGATGCAAATTAATCTCTCCAGCCGACTGTCACTACAGCTTCTCCCTGAGAGCCAGGACACTGCTTCATGCAAGGACTTCCCATTCATTTCAATACAGTTTCTGAGTTACCCTATCCTACCGCAGAAAGCTATTTAAATCGTTCCCCGGCTTGAGAACACGGCCAGCCGCAGACTGCTAATGCAAACACCATGCTGTGGCACACAGTAGCCGTAAAGCAAGTTCACTGGTACATCCCTTTCTTGCTAGTTGTTTAAACAAACGCCCTGGTGGTTTTCTAGAAGGCAGCAGTCTGCCAGCCTCTTGTAACCGAAGGCTGAAGCCCACTAGATAGAACAGACCGCATGCAATTACAGATGGTTGCATAACAATACTCGTTAATTTTCTCCAAACAAAAATGCTGATATTAGCCCCAAGTGCTACAAAAAAAAAAAAGACACCATCTTCCTAGTTCTGACTTTGCTATGACTTTTTGATTAGAATTCAGCTGACAGTACAGACTGAAATAGAAAGAATAACTCAGATCCTGCAACACAGAGAAGTTAAAAGACAAGGAAACAAAGAAAAAAAAGTAGAAACCCCTCACCTCCCCCAGTCTTTGAGGGCAGAATATGTACAGACACAACTCCTGAAAAAGGCAATGTAACACAACATTATATAGTTCTTACGCCATTTAAGAGTTTTTCACCCATTTAAGCCATCACTTTTCTGCCCAGTGCTGCACTTTCCTTTTCTAACCATCCTATTGAAAATGTTCTCTGATATGACCCTTTTAGGAATTAATAATTCATACAGGTATCTCTGCATGGTGCAGTTCTAAGATTAGACAGCAGTGAGAGAATCCATTACAGTATAATGTAATAGCCAATAAAATATAAAAAATTACTGTATCTTGCTTATAAATTTATGATCTTCAAGATGCATTTTTATACATACACCCAGTTTCAAGAAAGTATCAAGAAACAAAAAAAAAAAAATAAAATGGGAGGAAAAAAGAATATAGTTCCCTAGCAAAAGCATACATATACCTATATGTTGCATGTCCTTAAACATATATATGCACATGCAGTAACTTTCCATCAATTTCTTAGTCCTCTGGCTTCTTCAGCCAGAGCTATGAAATGCAAAATTTAGGTGTGAATAAAAAGGGAAAGCAAAACACTCCAAACTACTTTCACTTTTGCATTTCTACTAACATTTTTTAATGTTACTACCTACAGGGCTGTAACAACAGAAGGCAGTTTTGCTCAGAGACTGACAAGATGATTGTTTTAAAAATTATTTTTATGTCTATATTTATGGCTTAATCTGCTCAGCAGTTAAGCAGATCAGCTTGAAGAACTAACTAACAGTTCTCCCTGTCTAGTTGAATCTTGTGCTGTATTTTCATTCTTAATAGGAAAATTATAGGGAGAGAATATTACTTCTATTTTATTCTACATATTTGGAAAAGTAGGAATACAATGTTCAGCACATTGTTGTCATTATCCAACTGTGAAATACTGTTAGCATGTTTTTAAATTATCTTGATTGCAAGTGACTGTCTGCTAGAGTGAGCTTTCTGAAAGTAAACTGAAATGTCCCTACAGAAGAGCATAGGACCCCACATTATTCACTGCAAGTGTTTCCAGTGAAGTAGGAAAAAACCTAACCCACTGAGTTGTACTGATGTATCTAGGGCTGAAAATACTGAAGCAGAAAATGACAGACTGTGCAGCTATGTTGGCCCACTGTATGTTTGTAGATTTGCAAAACAAATACATCAGTGTCACAGGAGAATTAATACAGTCCATAGCTTCTCCCTACTTCTCCAGGTGCTAATAGAATTGCCTTCAACTTTCTAAAATGAAACAAAACATGAGAGAACATTTAGTATTTTTAAAGGGTCTGCTTGCCAATAACAATGGTATTCAAACTGGTTATATTTCTTGTGCCCTGTATCCTGTGCTTGCAGCCCTTTCACTGGACTGTAGTCTTTCAATACTGTGGCAAAGCCACCCGGTAAGCTCCTACCTCTCCACACTAAGCATGCATTTCAGGAAAGTGATTTCCCCTCACCCCTGGTGGATATATACACTGCAGTTAGCAGCAGGCATGAGAAAAGCTGCTCTTCATCTCAGCAAACTGGAAGATTTCTTTCCTCTCTTGGTTCTTCTGCTGAAATATGTGTTCACGATATATGGTTTTAGTTTCCCTGTTTGATATGAACTTCAATGTTATGAATCTAGCTAAAGACAGACCTTCTGTGTCAAGTTCATTTCTCCTATATCTCGCACTTATGTAATTGTTTACTGGCAGAGCTGCCAATCCGTGGAATGCTAAAGAGTACTTGAAAGCTTCTAGAGATACCAAAGGACCTTGAATGAAAAACTTAAGACCTTATCTGGAGGTTATTGTTTTGTTGTTTGGGGTTTTTTGTTTGTTTGTTTTTTTCTCTCTTTTCAAGTGCAAACTGCAGAGAGAGTAATTTAGCTTCTTTTATTGACTAGTTTGGCAAAAATCTAAACAAGAAACATTTCCACTAGAGCTTCTAACTTGCTTCCTGATGTACTGCCTCTTAATATTTGCCCCCCAGACAGGGAGGTTCTTGGAGATATTCAAAGCTCAAGGGTCCAAGGCTTTGAGCAACCTACTCTAATGTCAGGAATAGCAGAAGGGGGGCTCAACAAGATGGAGGTTCCTGCTGCAATGGTGCATAGACAGCCAGCCAGGGACTGGGGTTAAGACAACAGGAAAACAGTATTAGGGAAACAGATTCCTATGGCAGACAGTGGAAAGGGAAAATCTTCTCAGTCTGCAGATAGTGCTAGACTAACACCTTAATGTGAAAAACTACTGGACACTGTAGATAGTAAAAGCAACCTACAAAAACCAAACAAGAAAAGCCTGCAAGTCTGCTTGGGTTTATTTGCTTCTTCATGCTATGCTGCACACAACTCCTGCCCAAGAAAATGCATAATATGACCATTTATAAATGAAAAGTATTTTCAGTCAGGGTGCTTAACATTGGATGCTTTGGTTAAAATATTTTAACTTGAAAGATTAATTAATATTTGTAGTGGTGGTTTTGCTTGGGTTTTTTTGTCAAAAAAATAAAAGAAAGGAAGGCTCAGTGCTTAGCTACTCATTAAGCGCAAAATTGCATCTTTGGTAATTGCTTGTAAAAGCTGAAAAAAAATGGTAAACATTTCTGTAATACAAGCAGGAGTACACTGCAAAGCAAGGTATGAGACTCTCATTTTGGAAAGGAAACAAGAGAAAAAAAATAAGAGTGAGCAGCCCAGTATTTTTAAAGTCTGGCACAATTGAATATAATCTTATCTTTCTTTGTAGATTCCATAGCTAAGGGATGAAGCACTGCACACAAGTTAATTCCAACAATTCTCAGTTTACTGCAGGACTGAGATTAGGAAGAAAGGGAGCCAAATCTCTCTCCACACCACGTTCAGTTGTTATGTGACAGCGAAGGACCTTTTCTGTTGTGCAGGTAACACCAGCCACTGTGCAAGTCCACTGAGTTCTGGCACCTACAAGATGGGAAAGATGGAAGGGCATTCACAGGAGCGCTATCACTTACTAGGCATGGAAAGGTGAAGCAGGCTGCTCAGTGTCAGATGTAGAAGCCCTCTGTACAGATTTCTAATAAAGCTCAAACTACAAAGAGTTGAGGAGTATTTCGAAGGCAGTAGAGATACAGAATTCAAACCAAGTATGGTTTTAATGCAGTCAAACAATTTATTTCAAGTACAAATAATCCCAATCCAAGCTCATGCTAACACGTATAAATTAACATTTACTTATAAATCACTTTGAAAACATACTAATTCCTGCTTAACTAAGCAATATTCTGTTCCAGAGGGGTCTTTTGACTAAAAACAAAGTGATCTTTCACAGTAAAATTGGTTCAAAATTATATTTTTATTTTATTTTGAAATATAATTTTGTTTCTTTCCTTTTTCTAAGCAGCAAACCAGAATGGACATCAACTTTAAACGCATTAAAAAGAAATGTTTATATTTAAATGCCAAACTGAAATTAAAAATAAATGGAAAGCCACTTTCCATTTATTTTTTTTTCCAGAAATTCAGAAGCATGTTTCTCACCAAAATTGAAAAATGAAGAGTCCCATTTCTAAATTTAGACTAGAATATACTGCCTTTTCCAAGTGTCAGTTGATTTTATTGTAGTTTAAATTTATGTATAAGAAGGACAACAAGAACATTACCACTATTGCTGCTCAAACTGTCAGTTTGATTTTTCTTTCACCTGCATTACAATTCACACACACATGAAAAAATACCCCCAAAACTGTCCCTTCACCACCCTTCCTCACCTTTAATTTGAAGAGAAAGCCTAAAAACATCTTTTGCATTTTGAGAAGTTATAATTTTATTTATTTTGGCATCAAACTGATAAACCTAAATAGGTTTATCTCTCACACAAAATGCCACCTTTTTTTAAAGCCTTTTTCTTCTGTTCAGTAAAAAAATAGCAAATAAAACAGAGTTTAATAGTGAAGCTACATCTGTAATGGCATTCTTTTTAACTTCTCATCTTTCCTGTTCTTTGCATTTCGTTTTACAGGGAATAGTTTGTTCTTTTCTCGACTAATTGCTTATGCAGGAAAGGTAACCCTGTGCTCCACACTGTGGATATGTACCATAATTGATACAGCAGTTAAAGAAAGTTTTAGAATTTCAAAAAGCATCCTTGAAATGGAGCAATCCCTAATGATGGGAGACATTCAGAGTACTCCACCATCAAACCAGGATTAAAATATAAATTCTTAGACTGTGTGAATTCCTTTCCCTTTAAGTATGCACTGAGCATTTTCTAGTCTAAGAAGGGTCTAAAGTCTCTACTTACACTTAGGGTGCTGGACACTCAGCAGTATAAAGCCAAATGATGGAATTTTTAAATGTCACACCTTTTGAGTCTGAGAATAGCAGCCTTGCCTCCTGTGGCTCTGGACAATGGCTGAAGTGTGACAGCTTTAATGCAAACTGGTTAATTCTTTTTCAAAATGATTTTTAAATGTCCATACCACATACAAACTGCATTGCTGCTTCACTTTGGGTCATATTGCCCTGGCATAAGAAATGCCATACACATTATTAATGGTTTTGGAGAACTTAGAAATGCAGCAAGACATAGGAGACCAAGAGAAAACAGCTTATAAGAGCTGGGGCTGGAAGTGCAAGTACTTTTATAACAAAACACTGTCAAGTTTTACTAAGCCAAAGAAAAATCCAAGTGGAGAAAAAAAAAAAGAAGGAGGAATTATCATAAAAGTATCCCAATATGCATATGGGAACAAGTTACAGAAGCAGGCTATTTCTCATAGCTAGTGCCAAGCATCATTGCTGTCTCCAACGCTTCGCAACCCTGCCAATGCCTCATGCAGTGTGTTTAGGAAACATCCTTCTTATAATTCTTATAGCTCAATAACACTGCAGCTAATCAAAATGATAGCAAACATCACCTAACTGAAAACTGCTCATGTTCACCAGGGAGGATGTGATCTCTCCTGAGCCATTATCACACGTTTTTCACAGGCCCCTTTTATTTAGCTCTGACAGCACTGTGATCATAAACAATGTTAGCTCTTCATTTCCTTATTATTTCTCAAGGATTAAATCAAAATCTCATCACCCAATATCCCTTTTACCTACACTTTAATTATTCTTTAAAAATTATAAGTATTTTCTTTTATTAGGAAATATGTCTATGGAGGTTAGGCACTAGAAATAATAGAAATCTTTCATTTCACATAAAGAATTGTGAAATTCTATCAGTCTTTTTAAGATGGTATTTTCAACAGTTTTAAACCTAGAAATACAAGTCCTACTGCCCAACAACCTAGCACATGAAGATTATTCCTTAAAAGGTTGAAAGTACAAATCTCATTCTGATTGAATAATCTAAACCCAAAGTTATTTTTATAATTCTGTCCTGCAACTGTTGTTCTCCCTAGTAAAAGCATAAGACTCAAAACAGAAAGGAGCAGGGAAATTCGTGGCTCATACAAAGAGCAGCAGCTGTGGTTTACTTTTGGCCTTACCCTAGAGAAACTAGGCTGCCACCAGCTTCTCTGAGAGGAAGGAATCATTGTGTTATTAAAGGAACTGAGAAAATACTAAATAACGCTTGAACGTCACATGCTGTAGTCTGAGAAAGACTCACCTGCACCTTTAAATCAATCATAACTCATACGCTCATAAACATACAAGAACACCCTCACAATGTGGTGGTTCTCATCTTCCTGTTCCTAGAACAAATTGTACACAATGAGAGGGAAGCACTTTAGAATCAGACCAGTGGGCAGCACTTACGAGGGCACTGACACAGAACTGGTGCAAGCCCTTCCTTCAATCTACATGAGCATGTTAGACACTGGCTTCATGAAGTGAGTCTGCCTCAATATACCCTGCTGAAAGCAGCTCTTTCTGTACTGATGAAGTTGACAAGACAAGGAATAGGACCCTGTTTTTTTAACTAGAAAATCTTCTCGAGCTCTGCTGCTGACCCTAAGTGAATTTGCAGTAGAGAATTATGTAACAGAAGCTGAAGCCAGGGACCTCTCCTTTTAGACATCTTGTTTCAGGTCCAGATGGAAACAAGCCACACATCCCGCTTAGGGTATATTTGCCCCTTATCAATGTACTTCTATGCTAGACCAATAACAAGAAAATCACAGCGAGTATATGCTTCAGGATATAACAATTTTATTTTATTTTATTTTTTAAAGATCTTAAATTCTGGTCCAATTTAACTTCCCTGGAAGTTAACAGTAAAATTAATAGCTTGTTGCTATAAAACCAATGATTGGACTTTCTTGGAACTGGCATTTCTTCAACTGATTTCAGCTGAATGAGGCTGCATCGATCCAGATATTTCCATATACTCTTTTTTTTTTTAATACAAAGATTAGGTAATTGTAAATTTATTTAATTCTGCCATTTGAGTGTTCACAATTTAAAGCTGGTTTGTTTCAAGTTTAAAAATTTCCAGTTTAAGACTGTAAAGCAATTAATGATTTTGTGTTTATGTAGTGGAAGGGTAAACATATCCATCTAAACATCTGGACAAACAGGTGCTTCTGCCTTCAATACCCTATTAACAATTCCTCTTACTTCTCTTTCCTGTTGATGCCAAACGATTTGTGAGGGATTTAAATCACAGTAGTATAAAGTATCACCTGCTGATATTAACTTATATATCTCAAATCCTAGGTATTTGAGTTTATCCTAAAAAGTTCTGTCAAATATCCTGAGCTAACTTCAGTCAAATGTTGGAAAGACTTCAGATCAATACCTGAGTAATGTAGAAGTGTACCAGTTGTTATTTCAGACAAAATCTAGTGCCCAAATTGCATACAGGTTGGTTTGGGGGTTTTAGAGTGCTTATTTTTAATTGCAGAAAATAGAATGCCAGCTCTTAGGTCTGACAAAAGTTTCCCCAGTTTCCAGTTTTGTTAGAAGGAGAGCATTTTTTGACCTAAGCATCCTGGATAAATGGCAGCCACAATGATTACATTCTCAGATTCCTAATTTCTGAATGAAGCCTCAGCTGGATGTAGGGGCCATCTGAGGGTACACAGCTGAACAGTTTCCATTTCTTATTCCAAAAGCACTTGCACGTCAGTGCTATGTACACATTTCTCACATATTTCACAGAACTATGTCTTGAAGTTTAGTTAATTGTTTGTAAATAGGCAATCATTGAATGAATGATGGTGTTAAGAGTACTGACAATAAGGATGAATACCTATCACTGGGTTAGATTTACACACTTACAGTAATGAGAGTGAACGTAAACTCTGTCACAAACATACTCAAACATATGCTCAAGGCTCACGCTTTCCTTGACTACTTAATTTGTATGACAAGAAAGGTCACAAAGACTTTGCTTTGTTGAATTAAACTGTGAGGAAAAGTCATTTGGAAGAGCAAAAAGATTGGTTAAGTGCAATCAATTGGAACCTTCACCCAAATTCAGTAATTCTGGATGAACAAATTGTTCCTCTTTAGGCTATTTCAAATACAGAATATAAAAAGCCTTCCCCACTTCTTCTGCTCTAGGGAGAAGTAGTGATATTTTGGATAAATTAGAGATTCTTTTAAAAGGCAAAATGAAAAAGAATTGACAGCAGGTGAGATAATGAGTACCCACATACTGAATCATCTCTCCGCTCATCCCTAGGATTTATGTATACCAGTCCTTACAGACAGACCTGTAAATAGACTGACCACAGGCAGCTATGATTAATATCTGACTATAAAAGCAACTCAGTTCTGTACTTTTCTTCAGAAAACAGAGCAAAGATCTTAAATTTTTATGTTATTTCTAAGAGCACAAATACAATTCTCCAAAACTTTGAGTCATGAACAGAGCTGACTTAAAAACTTGGAGAGATGGGGAAGGGGTTGTGAGTTGGGTGGAGGAGGGAGATGCCAGTTTTTTCATTTGCAGTGCATCCACTCACTGGATCGATCTGAATCCTTTATAAACTACAGACAGCATAGTTCAGACTAGCATGGGAATGGCAAACTGAAAAATTAGTCCTACAGACTTGTACTTTGATATGAATTACAGAATTATGGAATAATTAGATTGGAAGGACTTCAGGAGGTCACCCCATACACAACAGAATGCAGCTCTTACCACAAACTGCAGTAGCAATTATGACACTGGAATTGATTTGTGTGTTTTGAATAAATTATCTGATTGTAATGGGAAGTGGGCATAGAGTTCAGCAACTCAAGTCATCATACACTTTCATTAAAAAGAAAAAAAGAGAGAGAATCCTTTATTCTTTCCCCTAGAGATTGACAAATTAAAAAGAAATAGAACAGAAAAAAGCAACAAAACAAAACCAGTTGAAAAAGCTGGACCTTCCAACTTAAACAGCTAAAATGACTGGGTCTCACATAGGGTCAGCATTCAATTTTTCTATTTCTGAGCACATGAAAAGAAGCTTCTACAGATGCAGAAAATTCAAAAAATGTGTTTTGACATCAAGCATTGTGTCCAGTAATCCTCTCCACATATTTCAACTGCAGCCCTTTCAAATTAGTAGCAACATGCTATTTCTTACAAATACTTGCATTATGAAAGAGCCACTCTCATCTTCTGAACTTCTCTAAGATTCAGAGTCAATTTGTTAATGTATTAAAGGGCTGGCACATAATTTTCAGGAGGTTGTTGTGGGGGGTTGCATGTTTTTTTTTCTTTCTTCCTTAAACCTGAAATGACTCCACACACTGTGTGCCAAAAAGCTTTACATTAAAATATGAGAGCATGTGTTTAGGAGGGGATAATTCACCTCTGTAACCCTTACTCCCTTTTAAGTTATGCATTTAAGAATCACTCTCTTGCTGGGGAACTGCACATATGCTTCAGAGCTGTTACATCTGGGCTTCTGTGATCCCTGATGGTTGATTCTGAAGTTCAGCACTCCACGTATAGACATATTTATAAAACACAGACTAGTTAAAAGATGCATGTTATTTTACAATCTGATCTTTTCTGATATTTTTAAGAACTCGAAGCAGTAGCTTCCTCACTGTGGCTATAACTGCAGTTTCAATATATCCAAGTAATTCCATGTCAGAAGATGTAAGAATTTTTGTCCAAACTCAATTAAATAGAGAGTAGAGCAACAGAAATTATCAGAACACGTCAAACCAACCGAAGCACAACTGCTGAGTAGTTCTGTGCTGTGTAAGAAGATACCACTTATTTGCCTTACAGAAGAGGAACCCAAATGAGAAGGCAGGCTGTTGTTTCTCTTACTCAAACACACTATTCTCTTACAGCAAATAGATAGCTGGATCTCTAGTATCTGTATTAAAGAATATATTCACCTTCATTTTTTTCATAACTCTATAACTGAAAAACAATAAAAAATAAAAGGACACATCTGTATCAGAATGACAAGAAGAACCCTTAAATATGTACAAATAGAGCTCAGTAAGTTACATAGTAACCCATTACTAATTTTCCCTCAAAGTTAGACACCAAATTATGTCAGTCAGCTTCTAGATCTACAGAGCAAGAAATGCAGTAAAATGGTAGATCCTGAGGTATCATCACTATTTCCACACTCATAACCCAGAAGCAGTATTTGTTGCTGAATCACAACTAAGTGCAATAACAGAATTCTACACCAGGACATTAAATATTATCCAAAACACAGAAGGCAAAATAAGACATATTTAGATAGAGCTTTTAAACCCATCCTAAAAAACATATTTTTAATTAAAAATAGAGTTGGATGCTATGATCAGTGAAACAGAAACACAGCACACTCCTTGAAAGAGGAAGAACAGGACATTGATTAAAAATCCCTGCAGTATGTTCTTTAAATGGCCAAACAATGGAGATAGTAAGGGGTTCCCTTCCTGGACATTCTCCTTTTCCACCACAAATTCATTATTAGATTTGGCGTGAAAAGGCAACATGCTCAATTTTAACAGCACTAATGATGCCAAAAAGGACACAGAATGAATACAAGCACAAAAGGATAAAACCAAACTGAACCAACAAACAAACAAAAAAAGAGAGGTAGATCTTGGAACTCTTCACATACCACATACTGCTTGCGACCGCCTGAAACACTGACTGCAGAAAGATTTACAGCGTTGTTCATGACGTTGTAGAATGAATTCATAAAGCAGAGGAGACAGGAACAAAGGAATTAAAAGAATTAATAGTGCTGCTGAAAAGGAGATGGAACTGTTAAATGCAGTTACTGACAACACAGAACAGCTGAATGTGTTCGGTTTCAGAGAACTATGAACAATACAAGTTTAATAATCAGACATTCTTACCAGAAAGAGTGCTGTATCTGATGTACTCTGATGAGAACCAGTTAAGCTTTCTCCTGAAAGAATACAAAATGAAAAGTATGTCAGGAAAAGGCAGCTCAGAAATTTCCTGTCAAAACAGAAATGATTTAGATTGTTTATGTAGCATGAGTATAGAGTCATTCAGGAATAAGTATTCTTAGTTATAACAATATAATATAATATTCTTTTTAATAACAGTATTATTTTGGAACAGTATTTTTTACACCAAGTACATGTTGAGGCAGACATTTTCACAAGTGCAGAGCAGCTATTATGCCTATTTACTACTACTACTCAGAGTCAAGGATTCCAGCTGTGGGCATAGAGCACTTTGTGCTAGTATCATAGACATAAGAAGCTATAACACGTGTTAAAAAATAAAAGACATGCTCTCTGCATTAAGGAGTATAGGTGTGGAAAACTAAATGGACTGAGAAGTGGAAATCACTAGGCCTGAATTAATCCAGCAAGAATGCATATTCCTATTCTAACCCCAAATGTCAGGTTAAATGGGTAGTTGTAATCCCAAATGGCTAGTTTAAAACACCTAATTCAGTGTTAATGGAGGTAAGGTTTTGTGTTCCTGGTTACAGTATGCTGTGTAGCTATGCAATAAAAAATGATCCCTCAGTGCTTATTTTGTCAACCTGCTTTTAGAAAAATCTTATGAAATGGTCAAGTGATTGGCAAGACACATTGGTGGGTTTGAGTACACTCTCATAGATTAATCTGCCAGAATTTTCACATATTTTGCCTAATCGGTGCTTACAAAGGAGGTTCAGACATAGAGCTGTTTCATAGTGATCAGAAATTGACCTTCTGTCCTTGTGTCCATCACTGGGTAGCACCTTTCGTTACGGGACAGCACATTTATTCTGCCATGCCAACATGTTTAATGAAGCAGTCACACGTATTAATGGAGCAATATATTAGGGTTCAAATGCTGCCCTCACTAACACCGAGGCTGTTCTGTTGCTCTGTCAGGTAAGTCAGAAATGAGTCCTTTGTGTTCATATTTCCCTTCTGCAGAAGCCTCTCATGCCAAAGCCTTTCCTCATTTGAATGACTGCACTAACTAGATCAGAACACGTGTCTCCTGTCAGATGGTTCTCTGACAAGCCACAGGTGAAAGCTTCTGCTTAATGGCAAGTCTTAACCTTCTTTCACACACTGAGAGCAGATTTTTTATTTAGCATTTTAGAGAAAAGAATAACAGATATCAGTTGCATTCTTTCACTCAGTAGCTAAAGATTCCTAAAATCTATCTTCTATGGGTAATCTTACCCCCATTCACTAATAAATTTTACACACCTTTGTGCAAGCCACTTGGACACGTTATAGGACTCACACATTCTTACCCCAACCACTTGTTAAGCTTTCACTTTTTATTTCTACTAATTATTTTTTCCTGACTTCAGTCACCATTACAGACTAAACAAAAGGTAAATACTGTAACTACTCTCTCATAAAGTATTTCTCCTGCATACACAAAAATGAAATCTAAGAACATGAGATTTATTATAACTGTTGGCATTGCTAGTTTTGTGAGATAGGTGTGGGAAATACAAGACGAGTATTTCTTTTGACACACTGCTGAGAGCCTTTCTGTTAATATATTATTTTCTTCAAGCACAGGATAATTTTTATTTTAATCTGCTGAAGCAGAGAAATTCTTATTGTTTGTGGTACAGTAAAAATGACAGGAAAACATCCTTTTGTGCAGCTTCAGTAGAGTAGAATGCACTATGAGAATTAAGAAACCGAAAACACTCACTAGGCTTCAGATTTCCACCAGATGCGAGTATACTGTAATTACAATCTAAAGTAAAAGTGTTACACAGCTGAAAATATACCACAACATGCACCTAAAATGAAAATTGTAATAAGGTGTGCTTTACAGTCATAAGTTTCCCAACAAAGTAGTGCCAAAAGCCACACCATCCCTTCTGACTGGCTAGCTAGCTAGCTTGCTCATCTAAGTCATTTCACAATACAAAAACACTTTTCAGTGAAACCATACAAAACTGAGTACTTCACAGACAAACACAACAGAAGGATGAAAACTTTCCATTTTTCTCCTTGGAAACAAGCCAGAGAAATGAAGATGGCACTCTAAGATCATTTTCACTAGGTAGATGAAAGAACAAGGATGTATGCTTGGCTGCCAGCTGCCCAGCCTCTGTACTCCAGCAGAGGATGAAGCACTGATCTGTAGCTGTACTGCACTGCAGCACTATGTCAGCTGCCATACCAGATTTCAGCTAGCTCATGCTGAATCCAAAAAGTCACCATTCACTTCAAAGAGGTGCTACAAATTGCCAGGCACCTCCAGAACGGTTTTGTGCCAGTGTGTACCTCACTATCTGGATCTCAGGCTGAACAGAGCTCATTTTGATGTTTGCTTTACTTGCATAGAGCAAAAAGCATGGTTCCTTGTGTGGATTCTTGGAGGCCATCATTTCACAAAAGCAATCCAGTCTCCCTGGATATCTTGGAAGAGGTCTTTTCCAGACACTATCACACTACCTGAGGAAGCTTTCCCTAAAGAGATGATACTGTTAAGCCCTTCAGGCTGTGCACTTGTACCGCAGCCTAACAACAGGAAGCAATTTTACTGTCATATTGCAAGTCATTGAAGATTGCTACAGATTCATATCTCACACTATCAGTTCCAGGTGATATGACAAGGGCAAAGATAAACACATGAACTACAAGGCCATGCAAGTAGGACAAGTAGAATCAGACTGATTTAGATTTGAAGGGATCTCTAGAGACCATCTGGTCAAGGGCAACCTCGAGAATTAACCCAAAGCCAGAGCAGGTTGCCATATACCTAGCAGAGTTCTAAACATCTCCATGGAAGGATATCATCCAACAACTTCTCAGAAACCTGCTCCAGTGTCTGACTACTAACACTTCGAAATCCCACTGCTTCACCACTTAGATTCAACTGGAATGTCTCCTCTTACAGCTCATGCCTGGTCTCCTTTGCCCTTTTGCTGTACACCTCCAGTAATCTTCACCTGCTCTAGAAACTCCAATGAAACAATTGAAGATAGCAATGGGATGCTCCTCTTAATGTTCTCTTAGATGACACCCACCTCCTCCACCTCTCCAATCTTCTATTGGTCGCATTTTTACATAACCAACAGTACCAAATTCAGCAGTGTCCCCATTAACATCCTGGCTACCTAGAACATTCTCTACCTTCTGCTGCCACCTTCATGAGGTCACTCCTTTCCAGGATATTTTTTTACTGTGACACAAACAGCTATTTGCACAGCTACAGAACACTTTAGCTAAAGCAAAGATTCAAAATCAGGCTTGGCTTTGAGACCTATTTCTTTAGCAGGATTTTGTCTACTAGTCTTACCTTTCCCATATCTAACAAAAAGTTAAAAAAAAAAAAATCACAACAAAAAGCAACCAACCAAACAAAAACAGGTGATAGAATCATGAGACCATGAAAATCATGCAGAAATGATCTCTACAAGTGGCAGTAAAAGGTCATTCATTCTCACTTAATCTAAGGACTCTAATATGAAATGGTGCTATGGAGGAAGACAGCAAAACTCCTTGTACCTCTCTATTTGAATCCAACTTTTCTCTGCAAGTACAGGCGCTTTTCTTCCATTAAAGACAAAATGTCCATTAAAAAAAAAAATGCCTAGAGAAGAAACTACCCACCCATTAGGAATGGTATTTCAGGCAGCTAAGTGCAAGAGAAATCATGGCACTGGCTTAAGGTCCAGCACTTTTAGTTACACTGACACAGCAATAACTGTTGTTCTCCAGTGCCTGCTGGGTTTGAGGGAGGTACACAAGAAGGTGTTTTGAACTCACCTTGTGGGAACCAAGCAAATACTGAACAAAGCAGCAGTAGGAACTGAGGCCAAACAGAGGGCAAGTTTGAGAATAGTCATCAGCCTGTATCTGAATGAGCTCTAAGTCCTGTTCTGAATGGAAGGTGCAGATGCCAGCTGCTCATCACAGAGTGCCTAATCATTCAGGGCTGCACATGTTCATTTTTCCTGACTCCTCACAAAGTGTCACAGCAACATTTTGCCTGCTTCCTTACTTTTAGCTGCTTTTGCCTTCCTATCTTCTCTCAGCTGAAACTTACATACATGGATGGGTTTGACAAGCTCTGGCATTAGACCAAGAATCCTTAGGGTGAAAAATCAGCGTTCATTGCTTTCTCTGAACCTGTATTTTCTGGCCCTCTCCTTCAGTTAATTCAAAATTCTCACCAGCTTTTGTTCCTCATTTGGTTCCCTGCGTAGGTACAGCTGATTCCAGCTCCTTCCACCCAGAAGCTCTGGATCCTATGGATCTGTAGTCATCTTTTTCAGAAATAGGATCAAGTATTATGGACAATGAGACAACAGATGCAATGGCAGGGTAGGATCAGGTGGGATGGTTGTCATACACTAACACTTTTGATGGTCATGCCTGGAAGAAGGTTCTCAAACTAGGGAACTGATCTTTTGACAGAAGATTTATTACATCTAAAGAAGGTGATCTTACAAAGCTGTAAACCACAAGCTAACACCCATCACATATTTGTCTCTAGGGTGCAATTAAGAAGCTGGGTTGGATTTTTGTTGGTTTTGTTTGTTTGCTTTTTTGTTTGTGTTTGGTTTTTTTTAATAAATATGAGAACTTTTTCTCCTCCTAGCTCCAAGTAAGACTAGGCCTAAGGAAAGCTTACTTCTGACCACAGGCAGATAGGATTGCAGATCTTCTGAATTATGGTGTCAGTGAAATCAAGTCCTCAGAGCAAGCAAGGGAAGTTCATAATTTAATCAACACCAGGGAAAACAAATTTCTCAGATTTGAACCTCAACTGCCAATGGACCAGGAGTGGGCACTCAGAGCAGAAACCATTAATAAAACCAACCTTAATAGCTGATTTGATTAGAAAGCACCTGCACACTCTGCAGACTGATAGAAAAAAGATGATCATCTGCTGACAGCACTGGAAGAGGAATGAAGGTGCCATTAATGGATCATAACTCCTGATCATAACAACTCATTTGGAAAATTCCATCCTATATCTGGGCCCAACAGACCCTTAGTCTCACAGTAAAGAACTTGAAAGGGATTTTACAAACTGGCAGTTGAGTCCTAGCAAAGCCAAGAAGGCACTACTAGTGCAAGTCTTCAGCAGATGATTTACAAATAAATGAAACCTGAACAATGTCTCTTTTCAAAGCACACATTTTTATAGAATAGGGATTACAGCACGTTCTCTGGAGTCCTGCTTCCACTCCTAAAACTACAATAGTATGCATAACATTTCCACAGAATTAGTTTCTTCCCATACTCCCCTTCATATGAGATTTCTGGCATAAAACTAAAGGTAGACATGTAGAGAAATACTTTTCAATGTCAGACTATAAGAAGATCAAAGACATTCAGAAAGAGTAAGGCTGGATTGAATGAAATTCAAAGTACTCAAGTATTTTCCCCCTTTCTTGCTCTGAAAACAAAACACAAATCAAGAACATTTTCTGGGCAAAAAAAAAGTTTAAAGAAATAAAGTGATCTTTATAATTAAGAAAATAGTAGTATAAAAAGTGAAGTCAATGGATCAAAGGAGTAGACTTAAGTGTTACTCCTTTTGCATCCAGTATTGTAAATATTTGGTATTAGCTTCATGAAGCCACATATGGCATTTCTGGTCAAGTCTTGACAAGTCTAAGTAGATTTTCCAGAATGGATTTCAATATTGTGAAGACTCAATACTTAAAGCATTAAGTATATTATGAGTTTTTCTCACCCCGATTTGAGACAGCCCATTCACAAAACGCAAACACTTCTGCATGGCAGCATAAAAAGACTGATTTTTAATATAAAAGAAGAAGATAGAAAGCTAGTAACAGTGGGGGAAAATATTTTAGTCTCTCTTTGACTATGAAGACTGATAATTACATAAAAACAAAATAAAGTTTAAAAAATTGATTAATAAAATCAAACTTAAAATGTCAACACTTCATTCTACACCGAAACTCAACATTTCCAATTGCCTTGGTGTCATTGAGCCAGACTAATAAGTGCATTTACTGTGTACTGTTGTATGTTTGCTAAGGACCAAGCATAGTAATATAAATCCAATATAGCACTGCAAAAGGTTGTGCTATAACTCATAAATATTTATAAACCAGAAAAACAGTAAAGTTTGATTTCATGTTTGGGGAAAAAAAAAAAAAAAGATAGATTTATTTTTCATTAATACAATTCTTTAAGAGCTTCAGTACGAAACATTTTTAATCTTTATATAAATGACCTTGATAAAATGAATAAATTGAGCAAGACTATCACCTAGTGGTCAAAGGGAGTAATATTTTAGTTTTCACTGTGAGCTCTGCTGGAAGGTGTTTGGAAGCTTCTCTTTTTTTTTTTTTTCTCCACAGAACTCTGTCGAATACTGAATCTTCACAGAAATATTACACAAGCAGCAAATGAATATACTAAGAAACCCCATTGTGCCAATGTTTTATTACTTGCAATTTATTTTTATCTCTAGCAGCTTTTTAAAAACATCTCAAATCTTCAAACAGTTCTACTAAATCCTTGACTTCAGTCATTTTTTTCTGAAGTAAACCTAAATGTCTACCTCAAAAGCCTATTCAGTCTTTTTCAAGAGTATGCAGAATAGAAAACAGAGAAGATATTTCAAGTAGATCAAAACCCTACAGTGAAAGGGGAAGTCAAATAGAGTAGTTTCTAAAATGAGAAACCCAAAAAGAAGTAGTTAGTTTCAATTCTGCAGTGAAAACAGTTTTGGAGATTGGATTGGGGTTTATTTTTTGTGTTATGGGTTGTTTTATGGTGTGTTTGTTTGGTTTTGGTGGGTGGTTTTTCATTTTGGTTGGTTTTTATTTTGCGGTGTGGGTGGGAGCGAGTGGAATACGTGGGTTTGTTTTATTAAAACAAATAAACAAACCCAATAACAAAACACCAAACAAGAAAACAAAACCCACATCAGTAACAAAACCCCACCAAAAGCCACACACACACTACTCCTGAAGCTCTGCAGTGCTATAGTATTGGCATTCCAAAGTCCATAGAAGCTCTTGTTAGAACCCAGTGCACAAGAGGCTGCACCAGTACAGGACAAAAGGTGGTGAAGTCCTAAGGAGCTTACTCTCCACACCTCCACACTGGTATTACCATGGTGATTATACTGGAGTCTATAGGATTATACTTGTCAAGGACACAGAGGCTAAAGTTTTTGTGGTTTAACTGGATAATCAGCACACTCTAATTTTGCCAGTCAGGAAGAGGAAATATTATTCCATCTAAGGTGTTTCTTCCTTGCTTTCAGCTGGTTTTCTGTCTCAATCAATCTCCACCACCCCCTACCCCCCCCCCCCCAAAAAAAAAAAACCAAAAGGATGTGTTTGGGGGTTTTTAAGGAAATATTGGTGCCATGTCTCTTCAAAACATTTTGAGAAGTTATTCTAAACAGACCTTACTGCTTTTCAAACAAATTTTAAAGTAGCATTTTTCTAGAAAGGTAACAAAAAATAGCTCCAAGTTTGAAAAGAAAAAGCAGGTGCTCCCTGCAATCCTGGAGACTATCATCAATAGACAGGGCAGGTTTGTAAAGGTACAGGACCTTGGCAGCACCACTATGTGGCTTCTGATTTACCCTTGGCTTGCACACACCAGCCCAAGGGGGTTGTCCACATCTATCCCAACTGGAGAAGAAAGGCTGGTTTTGAAGGCGCCTTTTCACAGCACTGGATAAAAGTGTAACTCTTGTGTTTTGCTTTCATAAAGCAGAATCTTTTATTCTCATTCCAGATTAGGTGGGAAGAGTACATATATAACCTGTTTAAGATAGAGTAGTAGTCCACCACCGCAGAGGACTAGGCTAAGGGTGAACGACCATTTACTCGGATGAACATGTATCTTGGTTACAAAGCATCAATAACATGAACATAACAGGGCTAGAGAAAGCAAGTAAGGAAGAAACTTTTGTTGCTATTACAATTTGTTATGTTTCATAACTGTACTCATAGGAATAGGCTTTGCCTCCCACCCACTACTGAAGAAACAGTGTAGGCACGTGCTATTTCCAAAAAGTCTCATTATCACCTACCAGATAAATTCATCTTAATGACATGACACCTCATGAATCCCAGAAGAGAAAAGCAGTAGCCTCCCAATCTGTAACTCTAAAGTAACAAACAACATGCATCTAAATTATGGTTGTTTTTTATCCTGTGAATATTTACTGATAATTAACAGGAGGTACAAAAACTCCAAAAGAAACTAAATGCTTAACTGCTAGAAGCTAGTTACAATGTAACTCATTAAATTCATAGTTCAGGAACCTTCAAGATGTTCAACTTTACTGTGATGCAAGTAATTGTTTACTACTTCATTCATTACAGATTAAGAAAATGATCACAGAATCAATCAGGTTGGAAGAGACAAGAAGCTTTTTCAATAGTTCCCATGAAATTATGCTTTTAGCCCAATTTAAAGAACCTTAAATAAACATGATTTTATTCAAAGCCAACTGGAATGTAAAAATGTTTCAAGACATTGCTAACCACTTAGTGCACCTGATTTGCTGTCTCTTTTCGTAGACACCACAAAATCTACCCTAGCTCACTCATCTTGACAAAATACGTATTTTTACATCCAGTGTAAGGCACCAATGGAATTATCTCAACATAGTTTATGCACCTCTTTGCTTGGGTACCTAGGAGGTACCTAAGTATGTTGTCCCAGAGCTACGACTGGTGATTTTATTCTTTCAGCATAGCAGAGCTATAACCCGTGCTAAGGGTAAAGTGCACTTTGAGAAGAGACAGGGTGTCCTTGGGAGCCAACCTGACACATGAAACACACTACTCATTACAATAAAAAGTCAACAGTTTTACTTCTCCATTCAAATTGATTTTGCTACACTGCTGGTTGTATGCAGTGACACTTCAACAAACCACTTAGATGCAGTTTCCAGAAGAGGAGAGCATCCAGCCTATCATCTTAATGCTTTGCTTGAGCTGAGATAGAAGAGCAAAGCAGAGTTCACAGAGCATATAAGTGTCAGAGTATTCAAAGTCCCCTCTTCCAGGAGGCATATGAGAGAGAGGCTTTGAGGTGCAAATTCTAGGTCTGGTTATTCCAGGATGGTAAAAGCCACAGGTTCAGAAACCCACTGCTATGACTGCATCCAGGTCTCATGCCATGGGCAGTGATAAAACTTTTTTGTCTGTCACATTGTAGAACACACAGCAAGGAGTGACTTGACATTATGTTACTACCAGAAAAAATACAGAGGAAGCTGACTTGCTGTTTATTTGAAAAACAAACCAAAAATCTTTTCCCTTCAATATGACCCATAATATTTTTTCCTCACACACTCATCATCTTGTTTGACTACTTCAAACAGGAGTTCAGTATTTCACCTCCAACCAGAAGAATTCACTTCACCGCAGAACTCCCGAGGATCTGCAGAAGGTGACAAATCCTGCGCACACAATAGCTGATTACAAGTGATGCCCTCAACCACTGCTCATGCATCAAAGAACAAACCCAATAAGGAACAGCATGAAGAGATCCTTAGTGAAATATGAAACTTGACATAGAGAATGACAGAAGTCAAAGGCAAGCATCAACAGTTTCAAATACTGTTCTCATCTTCCCAACACACTTCTTTCTACTCGATGATGATGAGTGATATATGCTCTAACAGGCTCTCCCTTGTCTAAAAGTAATTATATCTGTTAGTTGCCCACAAATACCACAAACATGGAGAATTTGTACATAGAAATACCTATTTGTATCCAACTGATCAGTGAAGCTGGATCTTCCCCTTATGAATCATCATGTTACATGTATTCATGTTTTATTGTTAGAATCTTAAGGATGGACACACAAGAAAACTCCAGTTCATGTTACTTAACATCTCATCTCTCCTTCACATCCTGCATTAGAGCTCATCACCAATCCTTGGCCTCATTTCTTGAGAAGAAAAGCCTACAGGGAAGAGGGGGTGATCAGAAAGAAACTCTTACTGTTTTCTACTCTTCTCTTCCTGAGGAAAGCATACACCCACTGTTCCCACCGGTATGCACTTGTGGAGCATGACTGGAAAGCAGCTGGGACACAAATATATAAAGCATTTGTGTGTGAATGGCACAAGAGCAAGCAAGAATATTCTCAGAGGTAGATTTACTAGACTTTTTGGCAAACCAGCAGGTTGTGTGATGGCTTGTGATGACAGGCAGTGACTTCCTATTTATAGCTTCAGTTATTTAATATTTTGAAACATCTAGAAGGAATACCTAATTTTGACTAAAGAGAAAAAGGAATGCAGATGTGTCTGTCAGATAACACTGGAGCGACAGGATTGACATCTTGCCCTGGGGAAAATGCAACTGTGAAATACAGTGACATGAGTGACCATCAACATCTGTAGGCTCACACATATTAATTAAAAAGGGTATGTCATTTTCCTTTACCACACCTTAACATCTTTAGTTCAAACCACTCTGCTCATCTCCCTTTTGCTCACGTACAGAAGCACAGTGTGGGGAAAGGGCTGCCATTAATCTATTCTGCTTGAATACTTTGGGTCAAATGGATTGGACAACTGCTTTACAAATCTGCATCACTGTAGATTCAAGTTTAACTGGCAAAGATGACCTTAGAAATAAAGCTGAATTTATTCTAGGTCTAGGTACTTCTTATTCCTAACTATTCTAAATACCTAATCCTCTCTCAAAGCATCTTTAAAATTAATTTGAAAGCATTTTCCCAAAGTATTTGATGTAAAAGATCACTAGAAATATTACTTAATTAGACCTTCTGATCTCTCATACCAAATTAAAACAAGGAAGCATTGTTTTGTAATAGCTCTACTCAATGACAAAAGATGACAGAAGGTTTCAAATCTTGGTTTACCACAATTTGAGATTAGATTTGACTTTCAATTTGACTTTCAAAGAGACTGTAGAAAGTTCATATGTGACTGACACTATCAGAGAGGATGGCAACACCTTGGTGTGAGCAGGAGAGCAGTACTAATTCCAAATGTATTCATACCTCCACTAGCCACAATCAAACTGGCTCAGGAACCAGTGGCAGTTGATCTGTGGTGGCTGGTAACTCAGTACTATTTAATTTATCATCTTTGAAATGTTTTGCAGCTCCTGTTCAGCTTTGTTCTTCCAAGAATACTACTAATATCTGGTCTGACTCAGAGCTAGAATGTATATATGTGATATAACGCTGCCATATTTCTGCTGGCCTCCAGAAGAACCCTAAACCAGGTGTTACTGCTCTGAAAATCTGCCACAAGATACTTGCCACAGTCATACACTCTGGTTGTGAGAAACGAAAGAGAATCACAGTGCACCAAATGATTCCTATACCTCTTTTCTTCACTGTTATCATTCCTACTCAACGCATATTCAGACACTAACTCAGATACAATCCAGTATTTCCTGCAAGTTTTTACAGCTTTCACCAATTCTTGGCCTTGTTTTTTCCAAGTTTACAACTGTTTTCTGTGTATTATTTCTGCTAAACCTTGCTATCTTTGAGAGGAAATCACCCTGTCCCAGGGAGGAGTACACTTCAGTCTATGTTTACTCCCACTGAGTTGTAGAGTACCCATTATTCACAGCAATTCTAATGTTTTTACCATGACTTAAGACACCTCTACATATATAAATAGCAGGTCACAATTCTGCTCTGTAGCCAGTTTTCTGCTGATGTTTCCAATATTAAAGTCCAAGCTGAGCTTAAATGTAAAATTGAGTCAGTCTTCTTCTGATACCATGTGTAATCATTTGTGCAGGTGTTAATTGCTTTTCTGATAATACCAAAAATTAACTGTACTAAGGCTAACAATGGGAACACTGACTACCACAACTTATTACCAAGGTCCCAAAGTATAAAGAGATACCTTGTCCCACTTTACTCCTACAAATAAGGTGGTTTAATATCAACACAGTGTCCAATTCCCTGAAGACACTATTAACTTGGGCCTGTAGTGTTAAATAAATCAGATATCAGAGCAGACAGAATTAGAAAAGACAAAGTAATCAGTGGAGGATGCATTGTAAAATATCCAGGTCGACCTAACCACAGTTATATTAATGTTGGAATTTAAAGACCAGTTTCAGTTATTAATAATGAGTTCACTTTTCCCTCACATGCCAGAAATTACCTAAAAAATGTACTGACTGGTGGAACCAGCAGAATAAGAAAGAAAAATAACAATTGCTGCACAGTGTTAGCATGTTAGGCTACTTGGTAACATGAGAGTCACAAGGCATATTATGGGATTTTTAATCATAAAATACATCGAAACATACTTGCAAATTTGAGCAGTTTAAAACCTTTGTCTGCATTTCACCTGATTTAAATTGCATGTTAGCTTGTACTACTACATTTTTAACAGAAATATTTCAACATCTTCAAGGAAAATTCTGCCTCATGAGGTATGCTCATCTTCCATCTCTTCAGACCTCACTACTGCATTGTGATCAGTAACAATCTTTTTATTCACCAAGATCCTTCACTGTAGGCATTAAAATAATTTTGTAACAATTGTTCCCAATTGAGATGGACAACATGATAAACCATATTTAGCAGGGTTAGGGAAAAAAAAAACACAAAACCAAACAAAGCCCCCCAAACTAAAATAAAACAAACAACACAAGACACACAAAACCAAACCCACCGAACAAAAAACCCCAAAGAAACAGATGAACAAAAACCTCCCCCAAAACAAAGAAACTAACAACAGCCCTGAGAAGAACTGACTACACATTCAAACACATAGAACCATAAACCAGTTGAAGCTGGATGAAATACCTAGAATACCATCCCAATATGAGAACAGGAGCAGCTCCAACAGGCTGCTCAAGTTGAGGTCCTGTTGATTCTCCCATCCCCAAGAACGGAGATGTCACAACCTCTCCAGACTGCCTTTGTCAGTGGTCAATCACCATCAAACAAAAAAGATCTTTCATACTCTTAAGTGAAATATCTTGTATTCCAGTTTGAGCCCACAGCCTCTTGTCCTGTAACTGGACACCACTGAGAAGCAGTAATTTTGTACTGACTACTTCAAAGCCATCTTTAACTTTGGTCACATATGCAACCTGACAGATGATTGTACAGCAAGGAAAACCATCACAAGTAATCCAGAGCATTTAAGAAGTCACTTTCTGATAAACGCTCCCTGAGATGGGGACTGCACAGACAAAAGATCCTTGATAAATTTTGCTTGGGAAAACAGCTGCAGCGAATCAGATACAGGAAAGATAGAACTTTCATCGTTGCCTCTCCTCTGTCCCCTCTATTCCATCATCTATATAAACACTTCCATCTGGGCTGTGTATTCTGGGTATTATGAAAGCAAATCCTTTATTTGCATTTTACCTTAATCTGGCTTGAGTAAACAGAAACTTCAAGGTAAGTCTCTGAAAAGGGCATCTCTCCCAAAGGCAGAACAAGTCTATAAATCAGATTACTGTGATTCCTTTACAAGTGCTTTACCTTCCCAGTACATTCTCCAAAACAGTCAAATCATTTGTCAAAGACTTAGGCTGGTTTGAGAATGAACATTTCAGGATCAAAAGAAAAATGTCTTTTAGTTACCAGGGATTATCTGTAGAACACTCCAGCTTCCTGCTAGGATACAGAAATGTTTCTTCACCTAATTTTCAGAGTTTTAGAGCAAGTACCACTAGGGGTTTGTTATATTAATAGCAACACCAGTCATTAATTGCTTTATTAGACAGTTTTCATTTTCCATTCACTATTAGAAATATTTCTGCTTTCAATTTATTTGTACAGTGTCTACTGAATTTGGGGTTTACATGTCACAAATATTAGCAGAAGTGGTAAATTTTAGAAAATATTGATTGTTTTAGCAAAACCAGCTTTTAGATACATCTCTGTCTGGCTAGTAAAGGTATTCAGAACATCATTACCCTACCGAGTACACGTAGAAAGCAGCTCCTAGGGGGTTTGTTGTGTTACCTCCCTCCCCATTTCTTATAGGAAGCACAATTTATCACCTATGTACACAAACAATTAAATGCCTTTCATCTTTCCTGTGAGCCTACATTTTGGTGTGTACAGCATAGTTTCCGTATCACCTTCTGTCTACTGAAGAGGCCCCCCAGCTGTGCAAATAACTCAGAAATGCTGCCTTACAGGAATAAGGTTATCTGCATTAGAAGCTTTTTTTTTTGGGGGGGGGGGGAAAGGGCACAAACTTCACAGGTTTTTTTGTCATCATTAATTTACAAAGCATTAAGGTAATTAACACTGTATGATGCAAAAGCCATAACAGGAATAAAAAAAGCAAAGATGACAATTTATTTGATCACAGGTTAAAGGGCTTTTTAAAAAATTATTTTAAATTAATTATTTTTTTTTTCCTTAATGGAAAAATACAATAGAAACCAAAGTTAGAAAGCTGATCTCTTCTTTCTTCTCTTCAAATCTCTGACTCTAATAATTTTCTTCTGCTTTTGGTAGCTCCCCTGGGGGCGAAAGTCCACTAAACAAGCCAACATGCACATTTCCATTGGGTCATAAACTCTGACTAGATGACAGTTAACCCCAGTGGCCAACTTGCTGAGGAAGGGTCACAAAGCCATTTATAATTCACGAACTGTTGTGTTTGAATGAGTTTCAAACACTGTTTATGCCCTGGGGCAGTTTTACAGCTTTTCACAGTAAAGTTTACTTCTTCTGTGGATACCTGTAACTTCACCAAGGATAGCTTCTTATCAAGGTGCCTACATTCTTCAGGTGTCACCAGACAGAATTTGCACAAATGATGCAACTAATTTACTGCAGCCAGTCTTAGGTACTACATTTTTTGCCAATAATGAATCCTATTACTCATATCTATTAGTATTATATAAGGGGGATTGCAAGTTTTTGGTCAATGAAGAGATTTGTCTTTCAAAAACATTTCCTCATAAAGATCTTCACAAAACAAATGAAGCCATATCACACTGGTACATGGTACTGCAGAATGTGCACTTGCACACTGTGATGGTTTGAAACTGTCTTTTTAATTTTTCCTTGCAAAGTTCAAAACAGAGAAAGTGAAAGAATGTAAATAAGTCACCATTGGGTGTAAGAAAGCAAAATAACGATTGTTCTAAACACTTCCATTGGATAGATAGAAATGTTCAAGAACTATTACCCAAAACAAAGTAGGCATTCTGCACATTCTGTGTTCTGCAGTGGGGGCAGTTGCTGGGCTGTCTGGCTGCTGTTTCTTCTTCTCTTCTGGCTGAAGATAACACGTACTGACCTTGGCAGCTAAGTTAACAACTTTCTGCTCTAACTAAACTCTGCTTCTCTGTCCAGGGGGGTCTGGGGGGGAAGCTCCTGGGAGAGAGAGGCCCCTTTGGGAGGGTCCCCTTGGGGGGAAGCAAAGGGAGATCGATTGTGCTTTTCTGTTGATTGTATATATTTGTAAATGTTGTGAATTTTGTATATTTGTACATATTCATTGCATTTCATCTGCTTGTAAATACAGCTTTTCATTTGCTTCCAGACTGGGCTAGCCTGGTTATTGTCGGTGGGGGCGGAATTTCAGCTCACACCGACACACACACCTAGTGAATCGCACACCCCCACATGCTGGAGCTTTCAGGGTGACACATGCTGAGCATAATCACCGCAACATACTTCCTACATTTCATAAAATAAATTTCCTAGGAGATTGTTCCTACTTGCACACTATTTAATCCTAGACAGTCTGCATATCAGTGCAAGCAATGACTAGAGAAGCAAGGACAAATTAAAAATTAGGAATCAGATTTGTTGACAGCATCATGTTTTCCCCACCCCTAAGCATTCCGTATCACCTCTGGCTTTCACTAATCCAGGCAATTTAGAATTATCAACATCTCAAAGCAAGAAGAAAACAATAAGAAATTACTTAAATGACACAAGCAATGTTACAATTGATTTTTTTTTCTTCTTGACTTTAAAATTATATCTTTATAATTATTGCGATGGAGAACTCATTTACCCAGTAATAAAAAAAAATAAAAAAAAAAAAAAAAGAGAGAATCTAAGTACAAAGTTTTCTGTGAGGCATGAAGCACAGCCACATATCCAAACAGACAGTATCTGCTGGACAGTACTGTAACTTCACTAATACAGCAGTGTACCCTAGGGCAACCTGAAGTGCTTGCAGGCATAAGAAAGAACAGCAATAATTCAAGTGATGGTGAGACAGTCTCACTGACATCATCTGTAGTCTTAGGCAATTAACATATTTCCTTCCTGTTCCTGCTAAAACATAACACTGAATATATTTTTGCTACCATCACACCCCATAATCTACTTAAACCATCCACATTGTCCTGCAGAACATTAAAGGTTCTTACTGCATAACTTGCCTGGACAGAGAAGAAAGATGGTTAGAAAGCAAAACATAGAAGTTCTTCACTCAAATATATCATATGGAGCTCACTTGACATTTTCCTGGATGGGGGAGAACCTCACACAGTCTTTGTGGGAATTAATTTTTGTGCTGGATACCTGTCAGAATGCTCCAATCCCACCTGAAGTCTCATCTAAAACCCATTCTTTCTGGTCACTGCATACACGATATATGAATTAATAACTATCAGAAATAGTGTAATTAGAGCTAGTAATTGGCAGCAGTTTATTCGAATATGGGGTTTGTTATATCCCAAGAATTGTTTTTATGTTTTCTTGGGTGCAGGAGATGATTTGGTTTATGATTTTTTGCTTCAGTGGTAGAATTTGGCTTCTCTAGGAACAAGTATCATTACATCTGGCTTACCAAACTAGCACTAAACTATTTTAATTTTAGCATAAAGAAAAATAGCGTAGTCTAGTAGTGAAAAGTGCTGTGAATTCAGGAACATACAAAGTCCCCTGTTCTGACAAGCATTATCTTGCTCGTTTATTTAGCTCTTGTGAACTCTTTGTGCATGGCTCATTACTGAAACAAAGCTTGCAGCTAACAGTGTTTATCTACCCTCTCCCAAGCGTGCTCTTAAGTAATGTCCCTGCCTCTTGTTGATAATACCTTGCCACTGGGTGGGAACCTTGGAAAGGAAGATAAGAACCCTATTGCCTCTCAAGTGCCCCATTTATTCAAGTAAATGAGATATATATATATATATATATAAAAGAGGGAAAATACTTGAAAGTGTCTTTCTGGAAAGCAAACAAACAACCCAAACCACAAAACCCAACCCAAAATGTAATCAAGTTTGCACTGTTCACATTTAGCAAGCGACACTTACAAGGACTGATATCAGCATATTGTTTTACTGCCTCAGAGGGATCAGAAGGGTTTACAAGTAACTAATTTATCCATTTGGGATCTGTTTCCGGGCTCAGTTCCTAAGAAGGTTTTTGTGTGTGTGTTTGTTGGTTTGTTACCCATCCACCCCACTGAGGGCAGGAAAGCCTGTCCTCAGGAAGTCAGGTACAATGTTTTGATAGTTCTAAACATATTTCACGTCCCTGGATCTATAAAGGACCTGAAAGAAATATTCAACTCCTACCCATCCATTCATCCTCCATCCCTCCATCCCTCCAATGAAGTCTTGGGAGAGGCAATCCAAACACAATGGAGAGTCAATAGGTAGCATTCTCAATAATTAGCCACAGTTTTCATGCTTAAATGACCAAGCAAGCATCAAACATGACCATAAAGCACTGGCATGGTAATTTCAATGCTTTTTCTGTTTTCCTTCCCTGATTCTTTACTGAAAGGAAAAAAAGCTTCAGTCAGAAGACCTCACTGGCCTGGTAAATTGCAGGGATTTCTATCCATTTTCTGGAAGCTACAAAATTCACTGACTGCTGTCTGCCTTCACTGCAGCCCTGTCTGGGTAGAGTTGTCCTCACCTGCCTTTAGCAAACCACCCCCTTCAAATGTGTGGTTTGCAGCAGTTTTGCTGACACTGTTCGGGGGCATTCAGTAAAGAAGAGTCAGCCTTAGTACTCAGTGTTTTCAAGCAAAATGGTGCCCTTCATATAGCAGCTTTTCCCTTGGGAATGTCACTAGGGAAAATCCAGGCAAGGATATAACTTGGAAGCTGACTAGCAAAAAACTTTCAAAAAATTTAAATTCCATAACAAATGTTCGTATTTGTATGTCATTTTCCTTGGGCTTCAAAAAAGTATAAGCTGCATTTTGAAACACTTTATATCTACAACAGCTGGAGCGACAAGTATTATTCAAGGAGTAATTCATAGAATAAAATTTGTCTGAGACCAAGTTGTGCTATGTATGTGTAACTAACAAAAATAAGTCATCACTGAGGCCTGAAAACTTGGACAAACCTAAGTAGTCTCAAAATCTGTGCAAGCTTTTGAGCAAAGACCAAAGGCACCTGCTCATCACACCTTCATTTCTCAGCTTCTCTCTGGGTCATAAGAACGACTTCCTCCCTTCCTCTAATTAAAAACTCTAGTCTGTGTCCTCAGGCAATCAGACAGAAATCCTCTCTAAAAGGAGGGTCCCAAGAATGAAGGTCAAGTGCAATCAGATAATACACATCAGCTACTTAAGCTGCAGAAGAAAGCAAATATATTGTTACCCAAACTCATCTTGCTCATGTACAATAATTTGCCAGCAAATGAAGCAAACTTCATATGCAGGTATCAGTCTCTTTCCAATAAGTCTAAGGAGCTATTTAATAGTCACAGTCATAACTTTATTTTTGGCTAAGTGACCCGAAGCAGGAATGGATGAGGATGTGTTGGGGGTGGAGGATCTTATTCATTCAGGCAAAAGGCTCAATCTGATCACCGTAATGCTGAGACTGTTCAGGCACTTGAAAACAACATCAAATATTCCAATTCTTCAGCAGCACAGAAGAAGCCTCAGTAGAATGGTCAGCAAGACAGGACCCCATAAATCAGTCCACAGCCATAATATGGCAACCAGTGGTTACAAGCGCATTAAGGGCATTCAGAGATGAGATGGGAAGAAGACAACTCATTATAATGACAAACAGCACCCAGATGCATGAACGTCTGCTCACAGAGCCAGACACCTGCCCTTGCAAACAGCTACTGTTCTCAACCTGAAGGCAGAACAACCACATGACTGGAGAAGTTCAGCTGCACTGGCATCCTGGTACAGAGACACCTGATGTCCCAGCTAGTGAAGGCAAAAGCCCAGCTCAGACCAGTGGCACCTCAGTGCCAGGCACACTGGTCCTGGGTCACACAGTGTGGATTAGGGACACAGTTTTCAGGGCTCAGAGTTGACCTTTAAATTTCTGAATCGAATAAAAACCCATACTTATAGTAGAATTGTGATTTTTGAATGAAACAAAGTTGTGCTTCCCTTTCCACCCTGTTTCATAGATGCCAGTACAAACTCTCAGCTCGTTTACTCATTTACAATGGAGAAACTTTTGCCACCAAAAAAACATCACATAGCTTGGGTTCAAAAGTAGGTCTTAATCTATAGAGTTTTGAGATCCAGAGACAAAAAATCTTCATAAGGCTTTTGTTACCATAGGGAAAAAGCTGCAAATGTTGCAAATAAAAGAAATAACCCCACCTCTGGTTACATTCTCCTAAGATTAGCAAAGACAGATGCCTACATAGCACAGAAAGCAGATAAACACAATGCAAATCTGTAAATATGATGACTACATTTTTGATATTTAAATGTGAAGCCTAAGCTATAAGGAACTATTGCACTAAATTAAGTTTAGCTTGCCAGGTTTAATGGAACCACTCAGTTTATTTTTAATTGCTCTATTAAAGTTGTTTACTCTGAAATGAGTGTCAAGGTGTCATCCTGGCCTGGGCATTTTGCAGATATTAATTTCTCAGTCACCTCAAGGAGCACTCCTCATTAATATTTCTTTTACAAATCACAGTGCTTTAAATAAACAAAGGATTAAGTTGATTGTTAATTACTGTAATTTTTTTCTTCTTAAAAATGGTACTTTTTCATTTATTAATGACAATTTTTACTTAAAAACAACAACAACCATCAAAACCCCCAAACACCCCACAACAAACAACCTGACTGCTTTGGAAACAGTTTCAAGTACAAATACATGCAACAATGAAACCTTTTGTTTCGAGAGCAAACTCTCAAAAAATAAGTCAAAACAAAAAGACTATTCCCATTCAAACTGTAGTCTTGTTTTCCAGAGTAAATCTACCCCTTGGGCTCATGATAAAGCCTAAATCTAAAATAATACTACAAATAGCTCCACTGAGCTTGTAGAAAAAGGATTAACTTTTATAAGTGCAAGGGGAAAGCAACTTTTATGGTAACACTAAAATGACTGGTGGAAAACACTATTAAGCTTGCTGCTGCTTGATAAAGGAGTGCTCCATATTTGGAAATTAAAAAAGGTGTGCAAATGGTAAAACAATGGAAATGGTAAATCCCCCTTCCTGTGAATGGTTGGACAGATGTGCATTTCTTGAATCTGTTGCAGACTGAAAACCATGAACAAAATAACCTCCAAAGTCTTTGCTACCATTGTTCTTATGTTTCCAACATGAGAGCGAGTATGAGATATGTGCAGTATCTGTTGTATGCTGTGAAAGCTGTAATATAGGGTTCCATCTTCAAACATAGAAGCAAAGTGTTCCAGTTTGCAAAAATCCTTTTACAAAAGCAAAACCCAACACCCTTTAATTCTCAGGTTGTGAGTATTCTTTAAACATTCTTGTCCACTGCCAAAAGGAGGGCTGATTACAGTCCTTAGTAATGGACAATTTTACAGTAGTGCTTTTGAAAAAATCCTCTTCTTGCAACTGCACACCTTTAAAACCACACTCTACACACAGAGCTCCAGTTCTGCAGGACTTTACTGGAAGCCTAGGCAAGCTGCGTCCAGTTACACATCAGCACCCTATCCTACTGCCACTGAAATGGGAAGAACTTTCTTCCCACTCTTTGGAAGAAACCTGAATCACAAAACCCAGCTGACATTGTCACATTACCTACAAATGGAACAGAGAGAGGAATCCAACGATTACTGAAATACGGATTTTTTTTTTACATCTTTAACTGTAACCAGGTAAATTTAAGAACCATTCTATTAATCTTTAATAACAAAATAATCCAAAATATTTGTCTTTGTAGATGCTGGTTTAATGCTTTGCTCTTGTTTTCTGTGTCAGGTTCAGATTTTCATAACAGCAAAAGCTTAAAGTTACATTAAGATACAAAGTGCAGGAGAGTTATGAAGGCAAGTATTTCATACTACTTTCTGGTATTTTTATAACATCTACAATTATGCAGAAATCTGATCAGCAGAACCTCAAGGAAAATATTTTCCTTTTCTAACAAAGATTTATGATATTGAATTCTGACGTTTCAATATATAATAAAAATCCTATTAGACAAAGATGTTAATTTTTATTGTGTGAATTATCAATATCATGCCTTAAGCACATACAATACTATTTAAAGATAAAGCCTATAAGAGCTATTAATATCTACTATGAAAATTTACAATACAAGGAGATGCCCTTTTATTTTTGCACCCTCATTAAGAATAAATGTCTTGCAACTCTAAGAGCTGCTCAGTGCTAACTAAAACATTTCTACTTCCCATTTGCAAAAATGTCACCCTTCAAATACTGGCAGTGACTTCTGCCAACAATTGTTATGCTTCTGATGTGGGGAACTTGGTATATGTTTTCCCGAATCACCAGAAGGAAAAAGAAACCAAACAGTAAGTTAAGCAACTCTCAGACAAAAGCATATTTCAGACCCCTTCAAAGACTGATCCCATTCACGTCGTGTGACCATCCACTTCACAAAAACCCACACATAGCAAGTACTGTCCATCTGAACCAGCAGGTATGGCTTGCTATAAATATTTTTAAAACACATTTTGTACTTAGTTTATCACTACTTTTCTACCAGGTTTTCTACAGTTCCTTTAATTTTAATGTTAAAACAGTAGTGGCAAAGCCATTCAAACAATATTCATCTTGCTTAACAATTAACCAATTTACTGCAATTATATGTGCCTATTTATCATGTATCAAAAGTCGGAGGTAACACAGGCTTAAGAAATACAGCTGCAGAGCAGCAAACATCAAACCCTGTGGAAAGTAATAAATTAACAAAATGTGCTTTGATGTGACTTATCACAGAGCTACAGCACATTCACTTGAAAAGTGGGAAAATATTCTGGCACTTCAACAAGTATAGTCAAATTCATTGATTTCCAATCTCTACATTACAAGTGACAGAATAAAGGCAGAATATGACATGAAAATAAGAACAAGCTTGCATTTTTTGAATGCACTGCTACAAACTCTTTTCTTATCAACATACATATTCTGGGTTAATGATTGCAGGAGAAGATATCATGAGATAAAAACCAGGTGAGAGGATGGCCCAAGTTGTAAAGCTCTTGCAATTTTCAGGGCTGCAAAATGGCACAAAATCGACTGTTCTCAAACTGCAATCCAAGTATTTTCTAGTCATTTCAGCATTATCTGGTTCTGCCTCTTCATTAGAGCCACTATGATTTTTCTGTTAAGACTGAAAAGTAAACTTCAAGAGTGTTTTGTTTGGTTGGGGTTTTTTATATTATCTTATATACCTTCCTTTTCATCAGTTGTGTGTTAACAGAGAAGAATTTATACCTATGGCTTTTTGAAGATAGTCCAGGTTAGCACATTGTGCCACTTAACAGTAATTGAACTTGAACGTGACTCAAGCAGCTATCTATGGTACAGACAATTTACTATCCACAACAATCTAAAGTTTCAGAACTCAAAAAGTCACAGTAATAAGGCATGATTATGCAGGTGTTCATCACAGCAGAAACTCGTGGAAGGAAAGCATTGCATTTGTGTTCTGTGGTTCCTGAGTGCTTGTTAATTATGAGACATTTGTTTCAGCCTTACATTCCATAGTTTGGATGCTTTGAATTGCAGCAGCATAACTTCTAACTCCTGTGGCCTGGAGGAGTAGTTATACATAACAAAACAAACTAGGAAAAGTAAAGATTAATTCCTTAGCGCAACATCTTTCTGACATCACCTCTCTTGGAAGAAAGCTTTCTGCTCCTTTGTGCTTCCATATGCTAACATTTTGTGAAAGCAACTCCAGGTGGAAAAACCTTCTTAGATCAGGACAGCACTAGTGAACACAGCTAAACATATTAATGTAGTTCACTGAGGAACGAGTGACCTTTCCACTGAAACAACCTACAAATGTCAAAATAAAACCAGATATTTCTAAGAGAAGGCAAGAAGGGTGGTGCATTTTGTGTACTTAGCATCACACAATCTCTCTCAACTGTTAAAAGAAGTGAACACAAGCCAAGCATAAAAGCAATAAAGCAAGCAGCCAAGCTGAGCTATTCCCTCAACTTTTCACGAGTTGTGATCAAGCATTAAAGGCATTTTGCTTAGAAAAAAAAAAAATCTTGTTATCAAAGTTGGCAGTATTAACATGCACTATATGGATAAGAAACTGGACACCAATTTTTCAAAATTATTTCAATTTTTTAAAAATTAAGGTTCAGAAAAAGAATTGCTTAAAAATGGTATTTTAACAGCCCTTTGTCTGAGGCTCTGTATTCATACCTTAGGTAACGCTGCTAACATCCAAAGCAAGAAAATGATACTCGAGTCACAGAGAAATATGTTGCCATGGGAAACATGAAAATATAAACTCACGAACTGGTAGCAGGAGTAAATAAAAATACTTCTAAATCATGCTATGAAAGTACAAATAGACATATAGGGCTATGCAGCAATTGAGATTTAATTCAAATTTAGGCCAAGATACGCAATTTTTAACTATGGTAGGTGTATCTGAACAACCCCTCTTTTGTTTTACCTTAACATCCTTCAGAAACTCCTCTGTTCTGCCCATCTACAGAGTGCAATAGACTTGTACGTTCACCCCAGTGTACACTGTTCTGTGAAATGCTTTCCCAATGCAGTCCCCAATGGGCTCAGCAAAACAGACATAAAAATAATGTATCATTCATAATGAACTCAGCCTTGAACAGAATATTATGTTAAACTCCTTTTTACGGTGTAACACATTACCTAGAGTCAGCTCTCAGACAGAATTCAAATATGATTTTCTAAGCACTGCAGTTGATAACTCATTGTAAGTGATTCATAACTCACTTCAAAGTGTTGCTGTACATGTTAATTTCTGCAGATGTAATTTCAACAAAGTTTTGCTGACAAAGCACCGAAGTTAAATAATTTGCAACTTGCTAATGACAAATAAGATGAAATGTGGTGATATCAAGGTAATAGCTTCGTAATTCACTCAATAGCCAGAGGATTACAATCTTGTTATGAATCAATAATCCATCAGCCATGGTATTTGTGAACCATATTTGTTATTGATATTTAAATTCCTACTTATTTTTAGTGGAACAGAAATTTGGCATGTTCTGCTCAGCTTTGAAGAAATTACTGCAGTGATCAACTAAAGAAATGCTTCAGTTTAGTCTGGCTTCAGATTTTGAGGTATTGAAAAAACACAATCTGAATAATTAAATGCATCAAGAATGTTACTGGTGAGCACAGAGGCCATTACTCAGTGCTGCAATTCAAACGAATAAAATATTCTTACACCATGTCAGATCAATATGTATTTTTCTACCCTTACACAGCTCATGCTCCTGTTAGTAATTCTGCCTCAGGCTCTCTTAAACTCCTTCCCAAATTAAAAAGAAAAACATGAAGACACATGGTGAATTTATTTACATTTCAATTTTGTGCTATGTTTTTCTGTCTTCTTGGCTTATTGCCACTGACACCTAAATGCAAAGGCTCACTAGCACCATCCTGTCACTGTCTGCTGTTCAGACCAGCAAATGGCTCACAAAACACAATTGAGATTTCATTGACATGTTGATTTTGTAGTTTCAAGGGTCCTTAGCATCATGTGCATAAATAATTTAATATCTCATACTGTTAAAGTTTGCTTATGGAAGAGTAACTTCAGATGCTAAATATTCATTTTAGCACTGTTAGTAACTATACAATAATTCAGACTCGACATCTGGCAAGCCTCCTTTTTTTGTTCTTGAGCTCAAAGACAAATGCAACCACTGTGCTGAGATTCCCCCCCACTCAAATATAATGGCCAGAGAATATATCTGCAGATTCCTTATTCCGCTACAGGTCCCATAAAACATTTACAACACATCCCTTCAAATTAGCTGGATGGCAAAAAAGTGTTAAGATTATTTATCAAGTTCTCTCTCAAAAAGACCTATACATGCAAAGACAGATTTTCACAGGGGAAAAAAAAGAGTAAATAAAAATATGTTTAGCCCAGAGTGCTTTGATTTGAACTTGTTTGCAAAAGTCACTTAAGTGATACATTCCTCCTGAAACTGAACCGCTCCCTTGGGAGGAGGGAAAGTAGTTGTAGGACAAGCATTGAAGTTGCCTCATCCTGGAATAAAGAACATGCACTGAGGGGTTGCCCTTAGCAAAGATGACAGCAAGAGTGTAAAAGCTGAAAGACTTTGAGCATCCCATCTAATGAACATGTTTACAGGTTTATCCTGTAATGGCATGCTGACTGCTAACACTAAAAAGTTTTGTTTGCAGCTTGCATTTAAAGGCATGCCCAAGTAATCTGCTTGACAGCTAATGAAACTCTGTGCTATTACCTTTAGCTTGAAGCAGAGTTCTTCAAATATTCTTTTCATATTGATTTGTGATGAAATTAATTATGTCTTCCTGCAAGCTGGAACCCATAGCTACATCCAGAGTCTGATCAAACCACCTGGGGCTACAAGAACCCTTAAAACACAGAACAGAAAAATAAAAATTACTCCTGGTCTTTGACAGAGTGACTTGGCTCCCTGTAGGGGGATAAGGGTTAAATCACATCACAAACAGCCAGAAACCCTTGCAGTCCACTAACAAGGGTGGGGGATTACCGGGAGCTCCACATCTGTTATTGACAATGCTGATGAGCCTAATTGGCAACATGCAGCTGATCCCCCTGAAGCAGCAGGGGAGAGAAACAAATAAAGAACAAAAAGGTGGATAAGCAGTTTGAGCAAAGCTCTTCCCAGAGTGGCTCTCTGGGTAGCCCACACTTGCATGCTGCAGCTCACTAGCCCCCACTAGCAGAAAAAGAGAGGGGACGGAGGATGGGGGTGGGGAGAGCAGGGCACTGCAGGCTTTGCACCAGTGGAGTCCTGACAAACAGGCTAGAACTATACAGACACCACAGACGACAGCAAGACTTGGCAGAGAAAGTCAATTCTTTCTGTTACAACAGTCCCCTACCTGCTCCCACAAAGCAACTTACTAAAGAAACACATCTCTGGTTTACCAGAGCAATCTGAGAGCCTGTGACAGCACTTTTGGAAATGCATGTAGTAGTCATTTAGTCAAAAAAACTATTTGTATTTTACCAGTTTAATTTTGATTACGGACATCATCTAAGTTACACTACACTCAGAGGAGGTTGTTCTTGTTTACTACCAAAATATTAATCCCATCCATCATGGCTTGGCTTTAAACAGGGCTCATTCTCTGCACTTCCAAGTGCTAAATTGTAACAGCACTATAGTAGTGATCTTAAGAGATAGGAGAAGGGAAAAGTACATCACAGATTCCTAAAGTGACCTTCAAGCTTTTATCATGACTTACAAAATACTAGTCAGCATCCAAGCAATTTTATTAGAAGGAAACACTTGCAAACACTGACCTGTACAACTATATTCCCTTTCAGGCCTTTCCCTCAGCAAGATCCTGGCTGAGAAGACATGCTGTCAATGGCCACGATATACACTTAATTAAAATAGGACTAAAACAGTGATGTCAACACATGCCATAAATATGACAAAAGGAAACCCAAACTATGTAATTATTGGGCAATTGCAGCTCCACAGAATCCTCAGGAAGAAACACAAAGCTAGGTGAAAACGGGAGTCCAGGCTGAGTACAGCTCACTCGTACACTCTCCCAGGCCTGCCACCACTGACAACCATGTTAACCTCACTTTTCTAGTAAACTGTGATGTGTTTGAAAGTCATTGTAAAGACTCTCCAGAATTTTTTTTCCCTAAACTTTCATTAGCTTGTGAGGTCAATACATTCTCTCTGTACTGACAGAACGAAAGGGTCAAGTTAGGATAAATTAAACCATCTTTGCACCTTTCTTGTATTCTCCCAGACTTTTACTCTGTACTGCAAGAGAATCTGTCATTTCGTTTACTTCCCTTTTGAATAAGGGTAGCTATTAGAAATAACAGTCAAAATTTTGGTATAATAACCTACCCTAATATTGAAAACTACAAAAATCTATCCAAACACTGTGCTGGTCTCTTCTCTCAGGTAATTAGTGATAGAACAAGAAGCAATGGCTTTAAGCTACCACTGGGTAGGTTTAGACTGGACATCAGGAAAAAGTTTTTCACAGAAAGAGTGTTCAGGCATTGGAATGTGCTGCCCAGGGAGGTGGTTGAGTCACCAACCCTGGATGTGTTTAAAAGTCATTTAGAATTGGTGGTTGGGGATATGGTTTAGGGGTGAACTTTGGAGAGTAGGGTTATCAGTTGGACTTGGTGATCCTGAGGGTCTTGTCCAACCTGAATGTTTCTGGGATTCTGTGATTACAGACAGCTTGGCCCAGACATCTACCTCAGTTAAATCCACCAAGCATGCAGCATTCATCTTTGACCTGCAGGCAGGGAAATTTGCAAGCAATGATCATGTTTTAAGACAAAGTCTCAAGATGACTGCCTAGTTAGAAATTAAAAAGGCCTCCAGGGAAGGAAGGTGTACTAAACATGTCTTTCTCCAAGGATTATCAAGAGCTAACAAGGAAACAATTCAAAAAATGCTACGACCCATAGAACACTTCTTGAAAATACACTCTGGCAGATCCTTCAGTTCTTTCAGTCTGTTTAGGTTTTTTCATTTTTGTTTTGTTTTAAATTATTATATACATAATTCACTCATTCTGAAGTTTATTCACAACTTTTGGGATATCCTAACTGATATCCTTCCAGGTGGCATTTGTCAACACATCCCAGATAGTTGGAGTGTTGAACTGCTGTAAGTGCTGCTTCACCCTATCCCAAACACCTCAAAAATCCCCAGATCCAACTTAAAACACCAGCTATATATTAAATAATTCCATTTCACTTTACATTAAAATGAATTATTTATTTAAACAAATGTAAAATTGTTTTTGTTTCATGTTCAGTTAGTAACCAGACTTAAAAGGGCATTTAGAAAACCAGTCGTGTTGAAATTCTGTCTGCAAGCACTGCTCCAGCACTCACAAGAGCCTAGTGCCCAATGGCATGGGTTTCCCATACCTCACATGGGGTTTTGCATGCTTCTGAAAATCCACAAACCACTTAAGTCCCTCTCCAGGCACAAAAATAAAGTTTCAATACAGTGCATAGCAATTCTGTAAGCAAACCGTAAGTTCAGACAGACTTCTCTGCCTCCAGAAGACAGCTCTCCCATTCTGTTTATTCTCACATGCATTTAATTGAATTCCTTGCCATTGCATGTGCATTGTAATAGACTTGTTTTACACCATTAGGAAACAAGTTTTTAAACATGTGCTATGCGTTAAATATCACATATATTCAGCAGGGAAAGAAAAACATTTCTGGAGGAGTATAGTAATTTTACAGTCTCTGGTTTCTAATAAATTTTTTATAGCAATCTTAAGATGCATTAGCAAGTTCCAGTTTATTGTCAAGCTTCTGCACAACATCCCTCAATGACATGTCATATCTTTACCAAGGCAATTGAACTCCTAAAGCAGTCCTCATTGGCAGGAAACGTGTCAGATTAAACTGTCACCTCTTCTCAGGTAAAGATATATGATCTGATATCACTCTGCGGCTGCTGACACACTGTCCTTTCACTTCAGATGTATTATGAATCTCCAGGGTTTCTTACTCCAAGCAAAGATCATGGTGAGAAAGAAAATACTGCTTGCTCGCCACTCTAAATATGGTTTACTACTGATAGAAAGGAATATAAGACTCCTCAATTGTTGTAAATTCTGTTTTGTTTTGTTTCCACATTGTTTCAGGGTATTTGCTTATCTGCCTAGATAATCAAAACATAAATGTATTTCCATTGTCTCATCTCCCTTAGGTGCCATTTCCATAATGTTGCCCTAACAGATATTTACAATTTCCAAACATTCTCAGAGATTCCTATGTGTTGCTGCTACTCTTTACAAGAACCCTAGCAGCAGAGTTTTGCAAGAAAAAAATAAGTGTGAGAACACATGCATTGTTACATGGCACATGGATGATGGACTGGATCATTGCACAAACAGCATTTGGCTTTGTGTAATGCCTTTTACAATCACAAAATGGTAAACTGCTTTATAAAATGTATGCAACAAAACCAGACAAACCAGTTAGATAGGAGCAAGTCAGCCACCTTTGTGACTGATGGCAGGACACACATATGGAAAGTACTACAAATGCTGTTAGGACCATTCCAAAGCCCAAGAGCAGTCAGTGGAAATTTCAGTACATGATAAAAGTCCTCCAGGATGATGGGCTGAACTTTGTAGGCAAGAATTTACTGGCCTGTGAAGGAAGCAACATGAAGTTGGGAATGCAAACACCACCTGATACAGCCACCCAACTAGTGAAATCCAAGCAACATTCACTTCCATTGATTGAAAGTTTCATATGACCTTTTAGTACTAAGAGAGACGGCCAGAGGCATGGCACTTTTACAGTGCAGAAGTGTCTCTCATGGCTGAACACATAACTTAAACCTTGTGGGAAGTCAGTTTCTGGGAGGTAGATCAGACCCAAAACTTCAGGAACAGAACAGAAACACTGAAAGAACTGTAAGGTTTTTCTAGTGTTTACACTGAAGTATTTCCATCAGCATTTTTCAGATTGCTATGATTCAAAACCATGTTGTGGGCTTACATATTCAAAACATAACCATCCATCTCTGACACACAGGAAGTTCTAAGCAGCTTTCATAAGTCTCAAAAAAAAAACCCCAAAACCAGTGATGAACATCATAGTGCTAACATACCTACACAATAAAAGTTTTCCTAAGTGCCCTTTTGGGTTGTATTTACATATTTAAGCTGAAACAAGTTTCGTGTTTACACATCCTATCTTCCTCTCCCCAAAAAACCCCACAAACTCAGAATTCTCTGTACATTAGAAACTCAAACCAAGTTTCAGACAGCTTTCTCTCTCTTTTTGCCCCCACTCCTTCCTTGAAAGAAGAAAGCAACCACATCTCTGTCTACACAGGAGGGAACTAAATTGCATGTCTATTTACAGTATTTCAATCTTGAACTAGAATTTACAGGTAATGTAGCTTAAAGGTTTCTAGACCATAGGAATAGGACTTAAACTTTCGCGCTGCTCCAAAGATCACATTCTGTCAATCTGCACTAGCATAATTCAGACACTTGATTCAATGGTTTAAAACAAAAATTCCTAATACTGTGTAGAAAGTTTTCCAAAGCCCTCTGAAGCACTAGTGCTGATTAGGAATTTTTATTTCCTCACCTGTTTGCAGGAACACAGATTGCTTATTCTGTTCTCATCATGAACTGAAATGGCTCCTAGCAGTGCCTGGGAGCATAATTAAAACCCAAAAATAAAACTGTGCCCCAGAGAAAGCTGCTCATAAGCCTGAGCTAACTCAGAACTGCACTCACACCTTTTCCTACTGATGGTAATAGATGGGCTGCACAGGAAGTTCAACAAAGATGAGATTTATGGTGATGCTGCAAATTTTCTGGGATTTTATTAGGTTTTGTAAGTGTCTCCAAACCAAGTTCAAACTAAAAAAGAAAAAACAAACAAACAAAAAAAAATACCAAACAAAAACCAAACAAAACCAAACAACAACTGCTATAAAACCCAACCAACAAACCAAAAAGCCCCCACCAAACCCAAAAATAAACAAAACAACACAGGCTAGATAAGAATTTGAAATTGGTAAAAGCAGATATCAGTGCAGTGTTTTCAGCAATGGTAATACTGGTGAATGAAATCACTTAAATTCAGCATAATCACTGAAGTTCGAATTGAGTACAAAATGCTCAAAAAGGGATACTTTTTTTAACCCACTTGTCTTTTACCTAAAATAGACTCTTTCCAATAACCTTTTCTGTGGTCCTAGACCCAAATTTAGATGACCCCACTATCATCTTCAAAGAAAATAAATGTATTAGAAAAATGAAGCTATAGACTAATGTTATCTTATTAAAACCCTATTTACATAGAATTAACATAAATACAAGTTGGTAAACCATATGCTATCACATCTGTTCCTCTGTGTATTAATAACAAGACTGTCCCCTATAGGGCTCTTAAATTAATATGTATTTGTATATATTACAAAGTATTTGAATTCTCTTGACAACATAATTTGTAGCTAGGTTCTTTGTAGACTTCTAGCTTGAAGTTACTGCTGTTGCACTATGCATCAGCTACTTCTTATAATGTGATTCAAGTACTACACCTGGCTCTTGTGGTATTAAAAGTTTATGGACCTGTGTCAGTTTTCAAATACTCAGCTTGTTACATTTTAAGCATATTCAAATTAAAAGTGTCAGAACATTTCAGTCTATTCCCAAGCACAATGTCATTTAGAAGATTTGTTGTCCGTCTTCCAGGACACTTAATATGTGTCAAAGAAGAGCAGTGTTCAATAATTATGTTGGGAAAAGCCCCCACAACCAACAACACTAATAAGAGAGCTTTAAATCTGAAATTTAAGACGACATACTTATTTCACCTTAATAGCCAAACACTCTTCAAAAACATTTTCATCTTCCAGTGAAACTAACATGCCTTCCTGCACTAAGAAGACTACACTCTACCACATGGCGTAAATCAACTCTGACTTATGAGCAGCAGTGTCTGACTGCTGCCTTTCTGAGCAACTTCCCACATTTTAAGCTCACAGGTATTACGATTGACATGGATTGAAGTTAGTTTGAAAGAGATAAAGTTACTTGTTGGCTTGTTGCTTTGTTGTGGTTTTGTTTTGTGTTCTGTACCAAGGAATCCTATTTTAGGAAAGAAACAGGTATGAAGCTTTTGTTGAATGCATTTTGCCCTTCCATACTGCTAACAGCTTCAAAGCAATCACACCTCTTCAGAGAAATTTTAGCAGAAGATCACCATGAATTTTTCACCCTACACCATCCAAGAGTTCCATTTTCACACTTGCAGATATTAAGGCAGCCTTCAGCAGGCACAGAGGGAGGCAAGGAAAGCATGCAACCCAGCTCCATTTCAAGTGGGATTAACCAAATTCCAGCTGCAGCCACCTCCATGAAAGCAACTACTTGATCAGTTGTATTGGGGGTGAGGGAAGGGGCAGCAGCTGATTCCACCAATACCAGCAGTGAACTGCTTTCTCTAACACTAGAATTGGCTTGTTGTGATTATTCTTGCTTCTGTTTATTGCTTATAGGTAACCAACGAAAGAATATCAGATGTATATGAGAGAGGCTTGTACACCGACATCTACATCACCCTTTTCTTATAAAGATAAGGAAACTTGTAATTACTTCACTAAAAGGAAATTCAGAAGACTGGAGAATACTTTAGGAGACTAGAAAAGTCTTCTATGCCCACTTTTTAATACTTACATTTATTTTCTTGACATAATCTGTGCAAACAAAAAAACCCCAACATTTTTTCTTCCTTTTTTTTTTTTTTCTTCCATAGGGTAGGCACAAGGATCCTGCTTATTTTTAAAAACTCAATGCCAAAATATGGCTTCATATTAACTTATAATAGATCCTGTTCTAATGCTTTTGAAGTAATACTGAAAAGTAAAGGTGAGGTTTTGGGAAAGAAAAAAAATCATGCATTTCATAGGAGATATTAATAAAAGACTGCTCATACTGTATTGCTTGACTTGCATAGTTCTGGGGCTCATGCCACTATGTTAAAATTTTCAGACTCTGCTAGGTAGGCCAGTTTCCAACATATACTTTTTGTAAACACAGAAAAATCAGAAATGCCAATGAAAATCTTTCTTCTTAGTGCAGTTTGGGTTTTTTCCTGCAGTTGTGTACTCTGCAACAAAGTAGACACCAGCTAAGGAGCCAAGTGTTAGAAAAGGCCAAGTGCAGCCTTTTCTGTTTCAGCACTACCACAGTAAGTCTAAAACTTGTCATAAGTCAAGGAAGCAGGCACAGCATGTGTGATTCTAGGTGTTAGGCACTGATTGTGCCTTTTCTAGTATCACAGAAGCTTTAAAATGAGAGGAAGAAATCTAAAACTGAATGATCCTCAACTTGTTCCACACTGGGTCTCCTTCTCCAAGCCTAAATCCACGTAATTTTACTTTCAAATTCATACTATCTTCTGCCTGAAACTCCAGTAAAAGATGCAAGGGTGCACTGCAGGATGAAGGGCCTACTATATCATCTCCTGGAATGAGATGCAACCTTAAAAATAGAAGATCACCATAAATTTTAAGTAGTGTCCAGCAACAGAATAGGAATTGTAATATTCAAAAGTAAACTAGTTGAGAAGTATGGGGATGGAAGCCATAGAAACAGGATTGTAACGGTTTTTTAAATTCTGAACTGCACTGTTAGACTATTTTGCTTTATAATGTACATTGTGCAAGGTTCCATAATGGATCAGACTGCTGCATAAGGCATTACAGAAATATCTGAGCTCTCAACTTTCCCACGTGCAATTTCTTTGTGCCTGAAAAAATCCCTTCATTTTGCATATTCATTAATTGCTTGAGTTTTCATGGTATTAGGTTCTGAAGTGTTTCATTAATTTCCAAATTAGACACAAATACAATTATCTTTCCAGCCAAAGACAAATAGATGGGATCAAGAGTAATCCTGCTGAGCTCTGAGATTCAAAGTAGTGATCACAAAGGGTCTCTCAGTTATAGACCAGTGACCCTTTTGAACAGTATCCACATATAATTAATATAAGCATGTCTTAATAAACCATATGCTCACTCAGCTGTTCTCTGCTGTACTAATAACAAGGCTGTCCCCTAAGGGCCTCCAAAATGAATGTATATTAGACATATGTATCCTAATAACCAGAAGGTAACACAGTAGTACTTGACTTACTTTAGAGAAATATTTAATACAGCATCATTTTAATGACTTTAACAAAATGTATGTGCCTGTCAGTTCAAAAATGCAATTTATGTGATTGAGGATAAACAATATTGGAATTAAAAACCTCAGAAATGCCACTCCTTTCCATTATGTATTAATAATAAATGAGATTAATAATAATATCTTACATTAAAAAAAAAAAGAAAAGTGAAAATGAGGCAAAGCGTAACATAACAAAACCTCTGAATACATCACATGATTTCAGGTCTCATTTGCTGTTACTCATTACCTTATGACATAGACTATAACTGTGATTTGCTCTTCACAGTATTAAAGTAAGGAACTCCATTATTTAAATAAAATAATCACCATCATCTCACACAAAGGTTCAGCTGATTGGAGTGATCTGAAACTTTTTTGTTTTGTTTTTAGTTGAAAAATATTGATTTATCATAAGCAATTTATTTTAAAACATCCTAGGCTCACACACACTTTTGAATGAAAAAAGTGGCAGAAGTGAGTTCTGGTATTAAAAATCCTAGAGTGAGAGGAGATATTTCTGTGTGAACTAACAAATATTAAATGGAATAAAAAGTACTGCCTGTGTCTTTCACTTTAAGTAAGACTTGATTGCTGGATTTTTCCCTTCTCTAGGATGGATCTCACTTTTTTCACAGAAAGCTTTGAAAGATATTAACCTGGTCCCAGTATGGTGTTTTAATATCTAAGCATTTTTTTGTGGGATGGGAAAGAGGTATAAGTCAGGCATTTAAATTATAGTGCCCTATACCTTGTCAGCACTTCAGAATCAGGTAGGCATTTCGCTCAGAACTAAAAGTTCCAATTTAGGTGGTGCAAGTTTGCCTGTTCCCACAGAAAGTTTCAAGTTTTCTCCAGCTGATATGCATTTTCAGCTACAATACAGAAAAACAGCAGAAGACAGGAAAACTGTCAGTTCACCTAAAGACAGTGGAAGCACGGCCACTGAGTGGGTCAGATATACTCCCACCCAAACAGCTTGACCTATATTCCCAGTACAAAGAAATATCTTTTTTCTCTTTCTTCCGGTCTCATTTCCAGTGTAGCAGTAGTTCCACATGCTTGAGATTTTAAGTCATCTTCACATGTGACCAGAGTTATTTTTGAGGGGAAGAAAAAAAGGGAAAAAAACCTCAAAAGCTGTTCCATCCCCACATGACTCCACATGACAGGAAATTGAGGAAAGAGTTCCTCAGTGTCAGGTCTTTTTTCTACCTGTCAAAAAGGATAGAAAAAAATGGTATTTGCCTTTTAAATTGTAAAATTTTCTCACCATATGCTATCTGCACACCTAGTACTTCCTTCAACATAGATCTTCCATGCTAAGGAATAGCCATGAAAAGATCTCGTACCTACTTGTACATAATTCACATGTGAGGATACTTCATGAATAACTTTTTCTAACATTGTTTTCAGTGAATGCCATCTCTCCCCTCCCAGGTGTACACTCACCCTGTGCCACTTTTAGGTACAGATGATAACTTTGATTTTTTTTTCTTTCCTGATGTGCATAATGACCATCAGTGCCTGAGCATGGGGAAACCATGTGAGTAATGGGGGCGCTCCAAATAATAGCCTCATGTTGGATGAAACTTGCAGTTCTACCTGATATACAGCTTTGCATAATAATGTTACAGCTCACAGAAAACCTCAAAGTTACACCTTAATTTTTTTGAGCAGCTGTGACTCCCACATTCCAAGATCCACTGACAGATAACAATATACCTATCATTTTGAATCAGATTAAGAGCATCTGATTTTCATGTATTCATTTAAAAAATACATACTGTTAAATGCTGAAATGAGAACAGTTCTCCAGAAAAAAAGCATTTATTTCTTATTAATTTATAACAATAAGTCACAGGCTTCAGAAGTAGATGCAAGATTCATATAATAATGAAGCCTAAATATTGTGACGCAAACAGCTATAGCAGGTTAAATATCTCCACTGGGCTAAATTAGCTGAATTGAAATGTCTGGTCTCAATTGCTTGCTGCCATGTTGTGCTTTCACCAGCTGACACAAGGAAACTTCTTTTCCTGACAAAAGACAAAACATTTCTGCCAGCTGAGGTGACATTGTGTTCATTCAATAATGATACAAGGTCCCGAGGTTCTTTGGCAAGAAAGATAACAAAGAGAATCCTCATTAACTAACTGCAGAAGAATGAAGGTCAACCCACAGTGAGAATTTCGCGCTTACATGTCAGTTAGAACATTTGTTCTTCATTAATTCTTTAAACCCAAGCTGGGATATCATCTAGCAGCATTTTCATGTCCTGAAATAACTCTTAGGATGTTGTCTTCTTTGTACTATGCTGAAGAGCTGTTTTTATAAGCTCTTGATTTCACATCATTGGGCACTAATAACATTTTAGGATTGTTCTATGGCAAGAATACATGTAACAATAGTTTGGGTATTCCAAGATGAATAAGAAACTCACTGTAAGGACATAGAAAAATCATACCACCATTGTTTATATTTGTGCACTATTTTGTTATATTTGTATTTTTAGGTGCTTTGTGGTGCATCAAACTGTAGTATTTCTGCTGAGAGCACATTCTTCATATAGTAGTACAATTTTATGGAAGACACTGTATTTTCAAGTATATTAGCAAATATTACTAGCAAAACCAATGCAGAAATATTCATTATGTCTTGTAATACTCACAAAATGTAATTCTGTGTAGAGTTTCAGAAAATTTCATGATTTCTTAATTGCCACTTGATTTGACAATGATTAGAACCTGGTAGTAGTGAATCTTATAATAATGAAGCAAAGAAATAATATTTTAAAATACTAAACCAGTAAGACACATGAAACAAAACAGACCTCAAGTCTAACTTAACTCTGCTGTTTTAATCCAAATGAACAGGGAAGGGAAGTGTCTATTTGTCCCCTGGATTGCAAAGCAGGCTGTAGCCCTGAGTGGGCTTATCTAGCTGGCTTTTAAGCTGTTTCCATCCAACCCTGTCCATGACACAATCCTTGGTTCAATACTCTTGTTTCTGCTGTCAGGCAACACAGTGAACATGACTTTTTTTCTACACTCCCCAGCACCTGCAGAGTTCTGATGTCTGCTCCCTCAGTCAGGCAGCCCAGCAGACAAATACTTCTCTCTTTCACATCTCCTTTGTATTAGGAAGGCGGCAAATTATAAACTATTCTCTCTGTTCCAAAACTTGTCCTGCTTGGCTTGAAAGGAGACCCCTGAGCCACTCTGCCACATCTATTGCACAACAAGGCACCTGACAGTCTTACAAAGAACAGCAGCATCCTGTGTTTTCTCTTTCCTACACACCAAGTGGTACTACCTCAGCGTCCTCTTCTGCTGCTGCCTGGGGTCTTCACTGCACAGGCAGCCTTGCTTCTGACAGCTGCCATTTCAGATTAAATGGCCACAGCACCCTCTTACAGAACATGTCAGAGAAGTATTAGTCATTACTATTCTAACAGACTTTACTAGGGTATGCTAAGTAAATAAAGAAACACAAACTGTACAATAGTTACAGTAGATTTTGATAGCATGTCCATCTTACCTAGCTTTTTTACGCTCCTTTAATCTGTCACAGTAACACTGACACACAAAAACCTCTCATACATATCCTGATTTTCAAAAAGAGAACTGTAGCAGTTCATAATTATAGAAAATGACCCATTTTGTTCCAGCTTTTTTTCTTTATTTTAGTCTAATGTTGATCAATGAAATGACTACAGAGGGGAAGATCCTTACCTAGTAGGTAGATAGGTAGATGAAACACAGTTGTCTACAGCACAAATAAAGAAGATTCCTTAATTTCTGTTCCCATGCTTGTACGGTTAGAGCACAGGATTTGATTCCCTCTCTTCTCTACTGAACAATTATGAAGTAATGTCTGGTCTCCTCAGCAAATGGTGCAATTTCCCCTCTCACTTTTATTCATTTATTTATTTTATATTGAAGAGAGAGCTCTCAGAGTGAACGAGCAATTACCCAGCACCTTCCTCTGGGATCTCTCTGAAAGTAAGGAACAGAGGCACTCAAACATGATTCCAATCCACCTTTGCTATCATCCAGTAGCGCAGTCAATTTCAAAAGCTGCTGACATATCCAAAGGTCTCACAGGCACTCACGTGAGTTAAGTATGTTAAATGCTTTCCTAATCAAAACAAAAGACACAAAGTTCCTAGTGAACATGCCCAGTAATTACTAACACGTTGTAATTTTGTGTGAGGATATCATAGTCCTTCCCCTGAAGTTTATAAAAAAATAATGCCTCTAAAAATTACCTGAATGTGCTGAAGTTTTTGTAACAAGGTTACTGGATTCAGCTGCAAAAAATGCCAAATCTCAATGTACCTTGCACTAGTTTTCCACCAAAGTAAAATGAAATAGAAGGGTGTAGGTCACTTGATGTGAATTTAAGTGAAAGGAAGCAAAGTCAGGTGTTTTCCATTTTTCTTTTCTGGTGATACTGAAACATTACATTACAAAAGCATGCAAAATACTACTCATTCAGTTATAGGAAGGTACGTGGATTACCTTCAAACCAATAATTATCTGAATCCTATCCTACTATTGCACAACCACTACAAAACACAAAACTTTCAGTAGTGGAAAACTGTTCCTTTTCTTCCCCTGTAAAAATGTTAATGGAAATAACATTCTCTTGCTATTTTCTTGGATAATAATTGATAGCAAATAAGTAAAAAGTATTAAAAATCTGAAACATCTTTTTAAAATACTACAACATTTAATGTTATATTACAGGATAGAAGTATAGACTTCAGGAAGGTTCCATACTGAGATAAGAAAATTTAGTATTTATTCAATATATTGCACCAAGTTCTCAATTATCTTACACCTTTGGAAAAAAAAGAAAGTGCATAGAAGCTTAGAAATTCAGCCATCCAAACCTGCCACAATTTACAACTTCCTGCTACTGGATAAAGAAGATATAAGGCAGCAGAATATCAGTTCTACTTCACATACATTTAAATAGATTGGAGAAATAGATTTAAAGCTTTAGAAATTCCTGATCAGCATGAGACTTTTTAATACAAGTATTTGTGTTACTGGAAAAAGAGATTCTGTTCTCTTCCATCAAACTAAGTCTACTTATTTAGAAATCACTAGGTTATTAGAACTGCTTTCTTTCCTCTTGCATTTAATTTTCAGTCTGCATTACATTTATATAACTTAGTGACAGAGCAAGACATGAATGGTTCCATTTCTGCGGCTTCTAGTTTTGTAAAATTAATCTTGGTGTGAAAAACTAAAATTAATGTGCTTCATAATTACTTTGCTCTGTTAAAGACAATTTGAATAAAAGGGGAAGAGTTCAAACATGAAAATATCTTTAATATCTTTGGATAAATATAAGCATTGTACATAATTGTAAGCTCATGTAAAAATCATTTTATTTTCTCTCATGCCTCTGTGAAGCATCACTACCATATGCACACTGGATTTCACGATGCTCTCTTTCAAACTGTTAGCTATGGCATGAAAAAGTCTATGAGAATATGAAGCATGGAATATCTGACTGCTACTCTGGATGTGTAATTTGAAGAATTCCACATACCCATTGATATTTCAATAGCTAATTTATCCCCTCACTTTAACTGAAGAGTAGAATGGCTTAGCTTGAGAAAGATAAAGAAATTCTGATTCCAAATTGCCTACCTGGTCCCCCTTTGTGGTACTTCATCTGGTTCCTTTATAGCTCAAGAATTATGGTTTTGGATGAGTTTAGCATCTAAAGATGCCTTGTAGCTGCTACAGGAACAGCTGAAATTTCCCTGCATTGGAGAAGGAATGTCTGAGTGAGGAACGGTGAGACCACCACTCCCAAAATAAGCCCTTCCTAACATCTGTCAGTGTCTTGAAACTGCTGGCCAATGTAACAGGCACAAATTCGGGCTGCTTCTTTCTTCTGGGATAAAATCCATTCTATCATGTGACATAAAAGTGACATCTGATCAAATGTATTCCATATTAAAACTTCTACAAAACTGGTTGCAGTAAAATATTTCACGCCTATTCTTCTACCATCTCCAGACAAATTATCTTAAATTAACAGGGTGACTGCTTGAGAAAAGCCCAATGTCACCACGCTGACCAAGTACAGCATTGATCCAGTGGAACTGCTTCCTCACCATTACAAAATCAACATACATCACCCACCACCTTTTGCTTTACTTCTAACTTAGCCACTGTCTCTGTTGTCATGCTGTTCTGCCATGTCGAATGCTACCCTCCAGTAATCAAGTGGGGAACATGGCACGTTCCAACCCGTAGGTGGTATTTTACTACATTAGGTACAAAATACTGCAGTTTGCTGAAATCTTGCAAAATCTCACTTTCCATCCTAGCAAAAGACTACTGAACCCATAATGTGTACCAAGTCTAATTCAGATTTTTGTAACTGCAGAGCGAGCATCAGCATACTAGAACCATAAATATTTCACTATTTCCAGAATCTGGTGCCAGCCTAACTTTTATTTTTAATTTGGTTCATGTGAGTTGACATCACCTCAGGTAACCTCTGTAATCAGATGCTTCATTTTGCAATAGAAACAGAATGTGACATAGCGGTTTAAAAAGGTAAAAAGGTGCTGTGAGGTCCTGACTTGGAGATGGTCTGTTGCTAACTTTATCTTTGGATGCCTCACTTTCATAATCATTAGTTGCCAGTCTTACACATCTCAGCAGGGTGACAGAACAAAAGGAAGATATAAATAAGTACTCATTTACAACAGCAGAGAAAAACTGACTTAAAGCACTATACTTTGCAAATAAGGGACCACTTTGTTAGACTAGCTAGAGGATCACTGCATAACTTGGTCAAATTAGCTATATTTTTGCAACTAAATTCCTTACTTGCACAACATTAAGTTCTTTTTGTTTCCTTTGTGCATTTAACTTTGCATTTTTTTTGTAAGGTGTGGCTCCCTCACTATGAATATACAAAAATGCTTTTAGAAACTACTGCAATACAAATAAAATAATAGCACTGAGTATTAAAAAAATTCTAATAAAGTCTGAGCAGATGCATAAGGAGCCCCCAAAACTGTATTATCCTGGAAGACAAGTGCAGCTACCTGTTATACATTCCAAAGCTTCATGTATTAATCATGGCCATTCATTGAGTCTGTATAAGCCTTGGTGCAATACACTGTATGCAAAATAACATACATTATACATATATGCATATGTATAATATATGTTATAATATACATATGTATATACACATAATATACATTAACATATATGCAGACACAGATTGTACAAGGCCTTAAAAAGCAAGCATTTGAGCCATGGCTTTCTAACAGCAGAGATGAATTGTTGAAGCCTTTGACCTCACAGTTTATGACTATGATATCTGATGGAATCAGACTCAACAGCTGATGAACTCCTCAGGATAAAAAAAAAAAAAAAATCACATAAATTCAAAGTAATGTCAGTAGTAATGAAAAATGATTAAAGTAAACTAAGACACTATCTAGTCTAACACAGATGTAGAACTATATTCTCATAGAGAGATTTTATTTGAAGTTTTCCAGGAGGCATCAGTGGATCAATAAAGAGTAGAAATAATCCCTAAAACACTGGGAAATGTGAAGCTCAGGCTTTCATTTATCTTGCACTCATGGTGTTCACCATGTATATCAGGGATCTGACAGCACTGTGTGATATTGCTGCTGCACCATCTGTGCAGCAAATGCACACCTAAACTCCAGGGAAATGCTGCAAGACTGGACTGAATTTTTAACTCCCTTTTTCTCCTTAAATATTGTATGGAATCTCACTGCTGACTCAATATTAAAATATTGCTAACTACTGAACAAGAACAGTAAATATTAGAATAGCCTCTTTGTAAAGAAGATTTGCTTTGTGAATACATATTACTTGGAATCCTACCTTGGAGAAGACAACTAGAACCTCAGCACTCCCATAACAATACTCAACTTTAATCTGTCACATTCTTATATAGACGGTGTATTGAATTTATTTATTCTCACAGTATTCTGATCTGGGAGAGAAAATATACTTCAAAATGGAAAAATACTCTTGTTATACTCTTTAGGACTCTTTTAAAATATGATACAGATGAGAAGGATACACGAATAACAGGAAAAAGCAAAGCATTGAACATAGTATCTGATAGAGGACACTCCATATGACATATTGATAGAAAACATCCAAATATTTGCCCTTTTTTTTGAGAAACACACTTTCTGTTGTGCAAATAAAAAAATTTTGCACAATTAGGTATAATTTACTTAACTGGTATCAAAAGATTCTGTGGAAGTTTGCATTCCATTTTATTTTCATTGCAATTTTCTGTACTGATATTGCTGTTAATTCCTTGTAATAAATTTTAAGTAGAAGATCGTTTTTTTTTTCTTTTTTGTTGGCAGCAAATACAAATTTAATTATTCTCTTGTTTTTAAATGAAAACAAATTTCTTACATACTTATTTAATAACTAAAAGTTACCTATTTCTAACCATGTTTCCAGTACCACAAAGGTTAAGTCTGTGCCTCATTCGCATAGTAAGAGAATAATTGCGTTAGAAATTTGCTCTTTTATTGTCACACATGTAGTGTTCCAATCATTGTGAAGCTCAAGACTAGGAAAAGAGAGGATAAACTTGGTTTTCTTTTGACCTTACAGTGATCATATAAACATGAATGATGGCTAGAACTGCATATGAAGAACAAAAATAGTAATGGCAGGAAGAACCCTAAAGAAGTGACTAAGCTTTCCAGCTGGAACTCCTCTCGGTGATGGCACTTCTGCCTACTTGGCTGTGTGCAGTACAGAGGAAAGAAACAAGTGAATGGAATTATCAGCTTCTTGTGATAACAGTACTTTGTTTTAGTAGGGATTTTAGTCAGATTGTAAAGCTGACATACACACATTCAGACTCACTGCTATTGGAAGAAAAAACAGTTCTACCATGGAAATAAACTGCCTAACCTACATTAAGTTTAAACAATGAATGGATAAACAAATTAAAATAAACAAAAAAAGTAGTGACTTCCTGATAGGTTTCAATCAATACCTAGCCATAAAATAATAATAATAGTAACAATATAACATAATTATTTTTGTGCATGAATCCAAGAAAATGCTCTAAATCCAACAGGAACACAAAAGTTTTCTTCTCTTTTTCCCTCAGAACACTGTTTCAAACAATTTCCACTCTGAGGATTGCCACACTGTTTTATCCATTACCTCTTAGAGTTTACGTTAACTCAATCTACCTCCTACCTACAAAAAGCTAATTACTGATCTCAGTTAAGCCCATAAACAGTGCTTTTACATTAACAACCAGGGTCATTAAATATCAAGAGAAAACACTTCCTTCTCCAGATGGCTGAAGAGCTATCTCTACACAACATGTTCAGCATTTGTTCACTTGTGAAGACTTCAACATGCTTTAATTTTAAAAAATATACACAACTTATTAGACTCAAAGCTGTAGGCACTACTAATAAATTCACTGCAGTCATTCGGTTACTCTAGGACAATTCAGTGCAACCCTATGAGTCACATCACTTTACATTTCACATGTTTACCCTCTAAGCATTCTCAGAAGACTCTGGTCTGATTTTTCAAAAGTAAATATATACTTAGGGTATCAAATTTAGCTACAAAGAAATGGAGTGGAGTACCCAGCATGAGTCCCTTGAAACCCATCAGTAATTAACAGAAATACTTAGCACAGCATCAGTAGTACTTAAAAAAAAAAAAACCAAAAATAATAACAATAACAATAATAATAATAATAATAATAATAATAATAATAATAATAATAATAATAATAATAATAAAGTCCTGTCTGTTTTTTTTTTCTCCCCAGAAGGATACACAATGGAAATCGACATTATTATTAAAGAAAAGCATGGGGTTTCTTCCTACTACATAACCAAGTACCTTGATCCAAAATGTTATGATTGATCTAAATGAATTTCTGAACAGATGGGAAAAAACAACCCTCCTGCATCAGAGCAACCTGAGGTTTCTGAATGGGAAGACAAGAAATTGTCATCTAAATTTTTATAAGACTAAATACATAAAAATACAAAGACAACAAAGGTCCTTCCTTTGCTCTAGTGTATTACTTCAAGGTGAGAGCTTTGCAAGACAGTCACTTAATGATTTTCTTCTGTATATATCACCTGTTTGTCAATGACTGCCTTCAGGTTCTAAGGAAGAGATGGATTATGAATAAACTAACTCTTGCTTTCATGTGAACCATACATAAGAGATTGTGAGAGAAGAAGAATGAGTATTTAGTGGAAAATGTCCTGAAAGTGACAGAGAACTCAGAAATCCACACTCCTTGCCAGGGTGGATATCATAGGCATAACTAGTTTGACCCTAGTTTGACACAACCTGCATTTCTAACTAATATTTCACAGCATGTAAGTATATTTTAAATTGCCTTCAAGACTGTTCAGATTGACGGGGGAATGAATACTGTATTTCACACCTGTAGTAGTAATTCAGTCATACCAGTAATGCCACTTCTACTTAGATCTGTGCACCACACACTCACACTTGAAATACATGACCAGGTTCTCATGGTTTTCTAAATCGTGCTACAATAACTCACCATGAAATACTCTAATTCTCTACCTGCCAGCTGACGCTCTTCTGGTACACACCAACTGGCACTCAGTAATGCTCAGATTAGGAGGGCTGCATTGCCAGGCTCCTTTCATCATCAGTGAGGAGATGCAGTGTCTCCAGCAGACAATCTCATCATCCAGTGAGGCAAGAACTCAAAGACTCTCAGAACAGTCTGTAGGAGATATCTCTTTCTAGGTTGATTACAAGGAAATCTGGTTTCCTGTCTCAAGCTTTTACCTATTTTACTCTGATCTAATTATCAGAATACTCTGAACTGTCAATTTTGAGTATTGCCAGCTATAACTGTGAACACAAGATAATCATGATTCCCAAAACTGCTGGACAAAATTTTTCAGCTAAAACATTTGGTTAAAAAATTAATACTAAGCCATTGCAGAATGTTTCAGAAATTCATTAGATTTTGCCAGACTGGGAGAAGAATCTTTTGAATTTTCTTTCAGCTTTTTTTTTTTCTAAAGGTAAGATACTTTGAAACATAACAACAATACAAAAACATCCCACAACTTTTCAAAATTTTCCAATGTTAATGTTAATTCTAAACCACATATTCATCATATCACTTAATAATCTGCAACTTGTAAAACACGTTAAATACAGCTAAAATAAAAAGAAAATAAACCAATTCCAGTATTTTCATTCAATCTCACTGTGGTGTTAAACCTGAAGCACCTTCCAAAATTATTTTCTGTAAGAGCCAAGCCAAGCAATCTATTTTTTACCTACTTGCCATCACGATTTTTTGCAACCACAAGCACAGTATAATTATATATATATAAATATATACACATTCTCTTTCGTCAAAAAAATACATTAAGAAAAAATAGATTAATTCAAAATATGCAGCAAGGTAACAGCTAGTGCAAAGGCAGTGACAATGGGTTTTGAGGATGTCTGTGAATTCTTAAAGCAAGAATGCTACCAAAAGCGTTCTGTATACAACTCACAAATGATTTTGGGGCTGTTGCCCATTTTATGAATGGGCTATTCTTCTGTTTTTATTAATATTGTTGACTAGCTACAACAGGTGACACTTTTATCCCCTTAGGCTGTCCATTATCCAAATGAAGGGCCATCTGGAAAGGGATTCTGTTCACTGAAAAATGTGACAGAGCTGATGGCTTTTTAACTGCAAGTCATCCATGATTGCTGGTAAACACTGAAAATTAGCATTGATCCCCCTCAAATGAAAAAAATAACAACAATAAAGTGCTTCAGACAGGCTTATGGAAACACCTTCTTGACAGATGTGCATGCTAATTAATAATTGTAGATAGCAACCCTTCCTCATTTTTGCAAATTAATGCCAGTTTTCTCTAAAACAAATAAACATGACTACAGATGGGGCAGCTACTTGTATATGCCCAGCACAGCATATGTAGATTAGGAGATGGGGTGGGCCTGAAATCTCTGCCATACTACAAACAGGTAGTAGACAAGCACCATTACCATAACCTGCCACACTCAGAAAATCAGATAGTTTGTCCTTTTGCCCACCAGGTTACATTCTGGGAGGGTTTCCAAAGCTGGAGGTAGATGCCATGCTGCCTCTTGTTTTAAAGGCATTCTGTACAGAGGCTAGGGCTGGGATGAAGTCAAGAAACAGTCATACATACAGGTGTAGAATAAGACTGCCACCATTTGGGTATCAATAACCCTCAGTATTATGATTTACACCAGCAGTAGAAGAGGAACTGTAAGAGGCAATCAAAATATGAGTCACTCATCTATCTTCCAACAGTACCATATTTTCCTTCTAGGGTGAGGAATGTACTTGCCAAAACCACCGGGAAACCACATTTCAGCTTTGATGGACTTGAACCAGGATCTCTAATACAACACCAGCAAAAATTTCAGTAGGATCTGAGATACCTGACAAAGCTGCAACCCACTAAGAACAGAAGCAGTTAAGATTATGAACATCAGAAAATAGCTTAATCAAGTACCTTTATTCTGGCACTGAAAATATCTATAAAAAAAATTCTTCAGCATACTTTGTCACCTCAAAAGCCATTATGAGTATGATTATTTTGTCTTAGTAAACCCACATCCGTCAGAACCTGCGATGACAATGGCACTAACTCTTGTTTTCCTTCTGCCTACTTTCTGATATTGGAAACCATCTGTATCACTCTTTCTGCATCTGGTGCCATCTTGGAGAACGCTTGAAGAGCAAGATCAAGTAACTTAATGCTTCACACTTGATCTATAAGGCTTGCACAATGTTCACATATCAAACCAATGGCAATAAAAAAGCTAAAAGGAAAAAAAATCAAACCCAAAAGAAATAAAACATTTTAGTTATAAAAGTACTGCTCTGCACAATGTAACAAACAGAACAATCAAATCATTGTCTACTTGTCTAACACGAAGGCAACATTATCAACAAACATCCTGCAGCTAGTAGATAAGGTGCCAGAGAATAAGTAACGTAAAATGGTTTATCATGCAACCAACAACAATCAGGTAATTTGGCCATTTCATATTTAATAAAAAACCATTTACATCAGAAATCATCAGACATGCAATAGCAGGGCTTATTTGTGCTATGTTTGTATCGCCAGCCAATGATTGAATTCTCTCTATTTTTAAGAGCTACACTTTTAAAATGATAGAAACAAGTAAGATGCTTGGTCTGACTTTTAAATTAAACCATACAGCTGATATGAATAAAAGAAAACATCCTAAAGTATTCCATAATATCAGAGATATCAATTGGCTACCAGAACACCTGACTTGCTTTCCCACAACAGATTGAAGTGCACTGTAATGTACTGAAAATGATTTCTGGTCCTCCCTTATATCAGAAATCATAACCTGTATAAAGCCACATGAGAAATCAAAGATCCATTTCAGCTGTGATTCATATGTGCATGTGCTCAGAGCTAGAATTGCTCAGTGCTCTATAATCAGGACTGCAAACATTTTTCATTAGTTTCCCACTTTATTAAAGCCATGAAAAGAAGGAAGAGATGAAAGCAAATGTAAAAAGAATGAAGTTGTTATATAAGGACAACATGCTTTGTAAATTCCAAATGTAATCTATGCTGTGTGCATGTCTGTGCACACATGTAGGTGTTCATACTCAATTTCTGTTTAGCCTGGAAAAGAAGAGGCTCAGGGGAGACCTCATTGCTCTTTATAAGTACCTGAAAAGAACTTGTAGCTAGGTGAGGGTTGGTCTATTCTCCCAGGCAACCAGTGGCAGAAGAAGAGGACACAGTCTCAAACTGTGCCAGGGGAAGTTTAGGCTCAGGGTGAGGAGAAAGTTCTTCACAGAAAGAGCAATTGGCCAGTGGAATGTGCTGCCCAGGGAGGTGGTGGAGTCACCGTCCCTGGAGGTGTTCAAAAAAAGATTGGATGTGGCACTTGGAGCCGTGGTTTAGTTGTTAGGAGGTGTTAGGTATTAGGTAATAGGTTGGACTTGATGATCTCTGAGGTCTTTTCCAACCTGTTTGATTCTGTGATAAAGTAATCATGGAAGAAGTCCTCTGTTGCCCTTTCAAGAAAAGGTTTCTCACTCCTCAAATCAAAACGTTTGTGCAGCAGATTCCTAGGTCTCGTACTGGATATAACATGATAATTAAGATACTATTCTCCAAACCATCACATTATGCAGGAGAACAGTATCTACCAGACAGTACATTCTCGTTTTTATTAGGATGGAATGATCATTAACACGTAAGTACACATGATATGTCTATAAATTATTACTACATAAATGACATAACTAGTCCATATACTAAGACGCAGTTAAGAGGCTAGCACTCAAACTATTTTTCAAAGATGAGTGGAAGGTATATCTGGAATTCAGAATTATTTTAGTGAGCAGCTATAAAGTCTCTACCCTGCACTGAAGAACAAATCATCCAGACCTCTGAAGGAGATGTGTGAATAATAAAAGTACAGATCAAAACAAGGAAAGGAAACAGATCTACATTAATATCACTAACTCTACTTGTCCCTTCAGGAAAAAATATATATGCAACCCTATACCCACATATTCCACAAAAAGGCAAAATTTATAGCAATGTTCATTTAAGAAGAGGTTCTTTTTCTATGAAAAAAAGTGCAATTCATGAAGTCATCTAAGACAGGTCAGGAGGGTACCTCAAAATCCTAGGTGGTCATAAAACCTATCTCCCTCAACAAGACTGGATAAGCTACACCAAAATGATTTCTGGCAGCTGTTTCCTTAATCTGTTCTTGAAAATCTCCTGTGTGCAGAAAAGTCTGCAGCCTCACAGGGTGACATATCCAAGTGCTTAAGTATTGTTAGAGTTAGAAAAGTGGTTTTGGTTGCTTTTCTTTCGGGATGTCCAATCTAAAGCTCTCACACTGAAAAAAGAATTGCATTACTTACTGTCCTACTGATCTGCAATGGACATGGAGAACAATTTATTACATTCCTATCCACGATAACCTTTAATCCTTTTAAGACTGGTATCCTTTCTCATGTCACTTGTATTTTCCTGTCTAAACAAGCCCAGTTCTGTCAATCTTTTCTGAGACACCGTATTTTCTCTGATTATATCTGTTTCTATCCTCTGGACTGTTTCTGACCACTCTGCACCTTTCCCTGTATGTTTAAAATCAGTCTGCCCCAGTCAAGAGTCTGCCAGTGTGACTATTATTAGCAGATCCTGCAAATTTGCAATAAACAGAGAGCAGTGTTGTCAAAAACATTAAGAAGTCAAGACACATTTCTAACCCACAGTGCATGTGATATGCAAAGGATGCCATTTTTAAAATATGATAAATGTTGAAGCACATCAGGGAGACCTACAGCTTGCATCGATGTCAGGGATTTAGTGTAATAAGAAGTTAAACACTGTAAAATGGGACAACAAGTGAATTGGTCATGACCTTTCCCTGACAATAAACACAGAAGTGACCAAAGGAACAGCTGAATGCTAAACCTCTGACATGCTGTTGGGCTAGGGCCAGCTATGACTGGATTAGTGATGTAACTGCCCCTTCACACTGTAATAATGGATCTTCCAAGCTAAGTGAGGAGCCTTCAAAGTTTCCAAGTGTCAGAAGTGAGAAAGTTGTTTGAGCACCTCTGTACAATGCTGAACTATGTGCTGCTCTGAGGGAAATGAAGATCGTTAAACAGGTACATCTCTGTTCTTCAGCATATTTCTGATTAAAACCTAGAAGAAAGCAAGCCTGTATAAACATTTGAATACACATTTGCATTAAACAGAAATATATTAAAGAAAATGGGCATTATTCATGCTACACAGCTCTTCCAGTCTTCCATACTTAAAAAACAAATCTAATGAATGGCTTCCCATCCCTCAGCCATTAATTTCATATTTCTAAGTTTCCACAAGTAGCGTAGAAGACTCTCTGTTGATTGACTGTTGATGTATGCATTTTAGGATTCCAGTTACAAAAGTGCATGCCTATGTTGTGTCTAGAAACACAGAAGTAACCATATGCAAAAAAGGCCTATCTAATCACCTGACTCTTTTGTTCAGTCTGATTTTAATTTTGTAACAGGGAATAGATTTTGTTCCTGGGACAATATTCCAAAATTGCACAGTTATTAAGATTACACACAGTTAACACAGTTATTAAGACATTATGATACTAAAATTTCCTTTACTCCATTTCATAGCACTAAATTTAATGTAATTACATATGCTGAGCAAATTACTCACTTGCTCTTTTCAGTAAGTTTTTCACAGACATGGGAAACATTTTGTACCAAGTAAAAACATAAACATTAGAACTCTGCCTTCAAAAATTTAGAGAATGCATAGGGAAAATAACAGAGAACAGAAATAGCACTTCCCCCCCCCCCCACTATTTTAACACATTGACTTTCTTTTGCTATGTTTGTTTGAAATAAGCTACTTCCATTACAGTATGTGAAAGCTGCACTACAGAACTGATCACAAACAGCTCATAAGGCATAGCTAATAAAAGAAGCCAAAATACATCTTGTTGTTCATTTGAAAGGCCTTTTCTAAAAGATATTAAAATTATTCAAATGACTGTATTTGAGAGGTTTGTTTGGGTTTTCATCTTGGGATGGGGGGGGGGGGGGGTGTGGGCAAAAAAACTCCACAAAAACTCCAATGATGATTACTTCCAACTACATGATGATGGCTTCTTCATCTTTATTACAGCTGAGAGCACAGGAAGCCATAGCTTAATTTATCCCAGTATAAGTAGTCTTGCTGAGTCCACAGAAAAGAATGACAGCATTAAATTACTCTGTCTGAAACTAACTACGAAGGTTAGTGGGGTTTATTATTTCTGTGGTATTAACTACAATATTTATAGTACTTTCAAGGAAGTAACCTTGGAAATTTTCCTTCAATAATAATAATCACAACAACAACAAGCTCTGGCGTTTTGACTTGCTGTTGAAAACAAATCTTAATGTACCTGGTATTTCAGTGGGATACAAACAGTAGGATGTTTTGAAACAGAAGTGGTTTTACCTTTCTTTCCATAGGAAAATGAATTATCTGGCAAAATTTCTCGTCACAGAAAAAAAAGCTTTGAAGTGTACTGCTTCAAATTATGCTTGAAAATAAACATCTATAAATAGATATTTTTCCACTGAAACTTGTATTTTACCGGAAAATTAATTTATTACGAGGGAATTCTTTTTCATTAAAATAATGTTAGAAAACTTGCATCTTATATAAATACACGTTAATTGATTCAAATTTTTTGGCTTTAGATAATTTCAAAGCAAGTAGCAAAACTCAGGATGTTCAGCATCTTGTCCATATGACCTCTAGAAATGGATGACCTGAAGTTTTGGATACTCTGTCACTACACTCACCCCTTCCAACCCAGCAGTAGGCTTCTCTTGCCTGTGGCACTTCCTTGCAGAAATCTACTCACTGGCTTATTTTAGTGCAATATGCAAGAAGCACAGGCAAGTCTGGACGAGGAAAGACTGTTCTGCAATTACAAGTCCTGCTGTGCCAGAGTGAAAAAGCAATATGAAAGCTGCCCAGCTGTAAGTACCCATCCTAGTGGAAATACATTTGAAAATATGCTCTTTGGAAATGATGCACCTCTTACCAGCTCCCTATCTATTCCATTTCCTCTTCTCTTTGCCTGTTTTCTCTAGCAGTCTTGTCCACACCTGTACTCCTCTTCACCAACCTACTTAAAATCACTGAGCCACCCATCAAAAGCCATTCATGAAATACATGGCTGAATGTACCTTAGAATACTAATTTAAGGGCATGGCATTTTAACTTGGCAAACATTTATATCCAAATTTAACCCAAAGCATTCATGCAAACTAAAGCAGGCATGAAAATCAGTGATACTGCCATAAATGTCTCCTTTTATGGCCACTGTTCTCAGGCAGTTTGGATACCTGGGCTCTGAACGGTGAGAATCCTGAGGCACACACTCATAATGGCTTTCCATCCAGCATGCAGAATTCTGCCTAGATTTTTCATGGACAAGGCTTTCCAAATAACAAAGGTATCATATTACTTTCCTCAGAATTCTGTACAACCACAGCATTAATTATTCTCGCAGTGCTACTTCAATCAATTGTGCAAATTAATTCTGTACATATCAAATGAGATCCTGCCCATTCAGAAATACTAGAGTGTTCTTCCATCTAAGCACCCCAAACAGTACTAAATACATGAGAACTATTTAGACATTTTTAATAAGTAAGAAGGTCTAATGGGTTTGTAGGTATTAACAGAATGAAAACTTGCAGTTTTAGGAAATTGTACAATGAGACTGTTGAATTTTTCAAGTGAGCATGCCTCCTACAGGATGCCAAAATGGTTTTTACTGGAAAAATGAATGACTAGTGGGAGGGAGATTTGGAACGCATGCTGTCTTCCAACCTGCCTGACAGGCTAGAAGGAGTTATTATCTGGCCCTAGATAGCAATAGAAGAGTTCTCATTATCTCCAACAAAAGGCAAATTTTAGGCAAAAGTGCTAACTCCTCTGACATCTGAAAACTTAACTCCATTGTGGTTTGGGATCTATCTGCTTCTCCAAACTTTTAAGTGGTGGTTGAAGCTATTTTAAGAGAGATGAGTGTTTCCTTTAATCTGTAACATTCTGTGTTTTTGTACCACAAACCTGGAAAGTGTTCTTTTCCCCTTAGCAGAATGAGTCCAAAGACATCTAGACAAAGGCCCAGGGCCTCCCTCCTCACTCTGTCTTCCATAGCATCCTCACTTATTCTTTTCACAGATTTAGCTATTATCTCAGCTCTCTACAACCATGGGAGAAGATGGATGAATAGCTTCCAGTGTAGCTGCCACAGATGTCCCACTCCATAGACCACCCAGTAAGCTGAGCTGAAGCACCATGTAGTCTAGAGATTCGCTGTATCATATCAGATGTCACCCCACATTGCCGGGGGCCTGTGAAACCACACTCACTCCAGCAGCAGAAAGCTATGCCAGAATAAGAATCAGGTTGCATTACTAGTCATGACTGAGGGAGTTAAAACTTACAGCTGTAGTTTACAAAATTCCTAATGAGCTCTGTGCTGTCTCATGAAGGAAACAAGCCCACTGACTTCAAGAATCCCACCAGCATATACTAGACATGCAGCTGACGATAACTATGTAGCAGAATAAAGGCTGTTTCTCTGTGTAGTTTTTACAAGTACACATCAGACCTGTATAAAAATCAAAAGTCAGCCATGCAAACTCTAACTGAAATGACAGATAGATAGAATATCTGAAAGGACACATACATTGTATTCAGGCAAGTCTCCCTAGCATCTGTTCTGACATGACAAAATAGTTCAAAAGCTGCAAAATCCTACTCCAGAGGGGTTCAACGATGAGAACCTTGCACATTTGCTTGTAAATTCAAACCTGGCCAACTTTGGCCTCCAAGGGAAAACATCATCTTTCCTTTTTCTTTTTATTGGCTTGTTTATCCCCTCTCCTCAGCACTATAACAAGTATATAACCCTCCAGAAGGACCAAATAGTTTATTCTGTAACTCTCAAGTTTTGGAGAAGTTCGGTACAAAAGTTCTGCGATTCTGTTCTGTTCTTCTGATCATCAACATCAGAAGACACTGCTGATAAAAAGGCAGTGAAGTTTTTGGACATGAAATTAAGAGTGAAAGACTACAGGGGTTTTTATACAGAGTAACCATAAGAAGCTACTTTATTATTTTGCAACCTATACCCAAGGCTGGTGATTCAAAAAAACATTATGTCATACAGCTGCAAGAGTCTTGGTCCAAAGCTTAATTCCACCATATGTGGACTTGACTCACTGTGTGACAAGTGTAACTGATCTCAGGGGATCCACAAGATAGTAAATTGGCTCTTCACATTATCAAGTATTATGATATTCTCAAACCCAACAAACTGCCCAAACAATGGAGATTTCATAGTTTCTCCAGGTCTATCTTGAGAACAATCAATTACAAATCTTTGAATTGCAATTGATGGATGCTTTAAATGAAAACCACAACGAGCTTACAACAAGGGAAATGTTACTTGCAGCAGAAATTCAAGGATATTCAAGAAAATTCAGATGCAGCTAGAAATACTGGCAATATTACTGAGATCTTCTTTTACAACTGAGAAACAGAACAAGAAGAGAAAGAACTGAACCATGTTGCAAACTGTCAGGTCTGTTACCGAGCCTAGTGAAAAGCTTGTATGAAAGCCTGACTGAATAACCCTAACCTTTGCGGAATAAAGAGTGGGTTCAGGACAGACAATTACCCACTAGTTGAATGATGTTACTTATTCTAAGGAGAATCCATTCTCAATATTTTAAATATATACAAACAGCTTTATCAAAGGGATATAAATGCCTAAATGTCTTTTTTGTGATGGATATCATTAGCATCTGGTATAGACACATACTAATATGTTCTTAAGCTCTAAAGTATGACACTCCTCTATTTTTTAAATTTTAAACTCCTTATAGTTCTTATTGTGTTAAGAAAGAAGATAAAAGGAAAAGGAAGACATGACAGTTTATATATATATATATATACACACACACACATATATAAAGCAGTCAGTTCACACTTTCAAAAAATGCATGCTGATGAAGAATTAATCACACTGTAGTCCTCACAAGCCTTGTGCAACAGAAAGCCTGCCTCTATAATGTGCAGTATAAAGCAAGGTCAATACAGGAATTTTGAAAGTTTTTATTGCTTTATATTCTATCTGGGGTGATATATACCTCAGTTGGAAAACTCATCTCCTTATGTCTCCCACACCTGCCCAGTATGTCTTGAAGAATCTCTTTTATCTGGAAGTATTAACAAAAGCAGTAGTGGTTTGGGAGTTTGGTCCACAGCATAAAGGATGTGTTCAATTGTTGCAGGAGAAAATCCTAGAGACAGTCTGAACCATCCTAATAAACTAAAGATGTCATTAACCTTAAAACCATTAATACATCCTCCCTTTAGGATTTTTCTAAATTACTGTATAATAATGGTGGACTATTCAAAAATATATCTTTGAAATGCAAAAAAAAAAAAAAAAGGTAAAAAAACCCTAAAAATCCACTGAAGTAAAAGCATGCTTTTTAATTACAACCAAATAAAGATTTGTGTGTAAGCCATGGAACATTTATATCAGTGTTGTTCTTTGGTTGTTTGGGTTTGTTTTTTCTTTTAATTATTTATAATTTCAGTTTGATTTGGTTTGGTTGATAAAATTACACAAAGGGAAGATTGCATTGCTGCCCTTTCAAAGACATGTCACTGTTTGAACAAAGTCTTCCTTGCCCTTTGAATTTCTCGGCAAGTGTTATCAAGTCTAAGTTTATGCTCATTCATAACGTGCAACAGTTCAGTTGCTTGCCAGCCTCATGAACACACACAGCAGTGGGACAGCTGGCAGGATGAATTTTGGAACCTATTTGAAGGATGATAGCAGTCAAAGGAAATGTAAGAGGCTATGGCACTTGGTGGTGTTAGATGCCAAGTGGTATGTTCAGGCCTAAGCATCATAGGTATACATGAGTTTGGTATGTTTCGTCTGGGGAACTACATTTTTAATGTGAAAACAACAGAGAGAAGTGTAAAGAAAAACCATCTAACATAGGTTAGAAATAAACCTCAGATGAAAGGAAAATGTTTGGGTTTTGGTTTTTTGCTGAGTGAATTTGTTTTTGTAAATATGTTATTGCATAACATTGTACAGCTTCCTTGATTTAACTGCATGTTATCTACAGAATTTAATTAAGCAATGTAGAAGATTTACCTATTATTTACATCTCCAGCCATATACAAAAACCTGATTTCCTTTAGAATACCTGAGTATTGCCTAAGCAGTCAGCTGGAACTTTCTTAGTAACTGATGTTCCCTAAAGCCCAAGTTCCAAATGTCCTCCTTCACCATGACACAGAATCCATGGATAAAGCAGTGAGTGCTCAGAATTACTTTAATGCAGATGCCAGATAAGTTCAATGTGGCAGCCTTCTCTCTGTGGTGCTATTTGCTTGCAAAACACCAGTTATCTGAGATGGTTCTACCTCCAGCCAATGTTTAAGGGAGTGCTCTCAGGCCTGTGCAGGTGAGTGCATTGTTGGCACTTTCCTGTGGTCAGTTCCTGCACTGTACCTGCCCACTGCTGACTGGCAGATGAATGAAGTCCTGAACTTTCCAGAGCAGTACAGCAGGACAGATCTAAGAACTCCTGGTACCTCAAGTGAGTTTAGATTATGGTGCTCAGGAGGAAGTCAAAAAATGGGGATGAGTTTTACCAAAACCCACACAAACACAGTAAAAGTTATGAAATGACAAATCAGTTGTTTTCCCGATACTGGAAAAAGAAATAATAATGAAGTATCAGCTGAGGAAATCTGAGTCCCAGGAATATGCTTCTAACATTAGCACGAAGACTGCAAACACTGCTACGTCAGACTAACCCACACTGGCCCCTTCAGTGCCATCTTAGTAAACAGTCTGCTACCTGTTGTCTTGTATGGGGATGATACATCTCCACCAATGCCCTAAGCCAATTATGCTATTGTGTAGATAAGAGGGAAATACTTTCCTGAGTCCTTTTGTGGTCGGTGAAGGCTCTGAACCATGAAATTTTATTAGTGTTATTGTAGTAAGAACTGCAAGTATCCTGAAATGATCCAGGCTTTTTAAAATTCCAATTGCAACTTACTCCCCATGGCATGAATCCAACACATTTAAACAAAAGGTACAGAGAAATTTTTCCTCTTAGACTCTTCGTAATTTCTCCGCTATTATTTCTAAGGATAACTTGTCCTTGTACTCTAAGAAAGATGGGATCATCACAAGGGACCCTAAAATTAACAGTGAATTTGAACTGAAGTATTACCCAAGAGAAACATCCTGTTCCTAGTTTTGCCATCTGTTTTGTTTCTAAGTGATGCTTGAAGAAAAAGTATCTATTAAGTACAGCATATATTTAATATTTCTTATGACACAAGATATAAAGCTTTACCAAAATATGTCTTCAAAAAGCTACAATAGGAGAATGTAGTTTGAAGCCTAAAGCAAAGAAAGCGTTAATTAACACACATAAAAATGGTAATAAAATGACATTACAGAAGATGAGAAGAAATGCTCTAGTTCCCATTTTAACATGCTACGTCACAGCTCTCCATCTCAGGAACTGAAGGGCATGGGAGAAGGGGAAAAAACCATCATGCCCTACTGTGGTAGAAAAACAAGAAGCTGCCTACAGCAGCTTCTCTGAGCTGGTCTCATATTTAAACCTCAGACGGTTTAACAACCGTGGCTAATGGTCAGATCAGGAAAGCTGTAAGTCTCAGCCAAAGGGGAAGCTGCAGAAGGTAATTAGCCAATCCTGCAATTTAGCTGGGGTTTTATAGCAACACTTACTATGACTTACTATAATCTTAATGCTGCAATTTGTTCTTTAACTTTTGGAACCGTATTCCATTATGTAAATTTGTGTTGTAAGTAACTGCATTTATTACTGTCAGATCTTGTCCACTGATAAGCCTGAAAACATAGCAACATCAAGAGGAATACAAAGATTCTCAAAAGTGGCAAATTCATTCATTGTCCAGCACCACATGTAGAACTCCTTAGTATCCTGAAAGGTGATGTTTCACCTGGACAGGAGTGAACACAACAAATGCACACTAAGAAAAGCTTCTCCAATATATATAGATAGATAAAGAGAGCAATAGATATTTAAGCTTTCTTAGTGCTATATTTGAAATTGCCAGTATTTTTGAGGAAAAAATAGCAGTTAGGAGCTGCTAAGGACCAATGATCCCATACTGAAAGTGAATTTCATTCTGAAGATGGGATTTGTCTGTCTTCTGTTTTCCTCAGTATGCTGAAGTTCCAAACCAGCCATGCACTAGTAATAACAAAGATGTACCAAAATACCAGTGGCATGCCATGTAAAATAAATTTTAAACCCCCTATTCTCACCAAGCCCGGACTTGGACATCTGCAGAAATGGCCTTAAAGAGGAAGTGGGACTGTGCATGTGGAAGAAAGGCAAACTGCATGTTTGACAGAGTTGTGGTCGAAAGGAGACTCAATGTGCCAGATTCTGTGGAGAAATGGAAACACCTTGAATTCCTTGGAATCCCATACCTACAGTTCAAGCAAGTGTCATGAATAGTATAGAAACTGAGACAGAAAAATAAGTACAAGTTATTGCTATTGTTTTTCAGACAACTGAGAGAAAATGAACACTTTTCCTTTGTGTTTTAAGTTCCTTGATTCAATAGTTTTTCCTGATTTCCACCTGTATATTTAGCAAATTTAGCAAACAAGGACCAACCTTTATGCAGGTAAAGAGCTGCCTGCATGAATTCAGCTAAGCAGTATGGATTTTGGATGGGAAGATGTAAGCTAAAAGCTTTGCTTACTTGGAATGCAGAAAGAAAGAACATGCATCTGGAGAACGTGTGATCCCTGACCACCCAAAGGGTGCTGGCACACCAGGCAGACGGTGCATCTTTGGGGTGTTATCTGGATGGCTCTGATTTTGGGCATCTAGATGACACATTTATTCTTCTAAATAAATTCTCTGCCTTAACAGATGGGCTGTAATCTGCTCACTCTCTTAAAAGTCTCATACCTCACTCTGCTAGTGGAGGTAATGATACACTGCCTGCTCTAACCACATTCTGGCAGAAGTAAATAGTGAACAAGCAGCCCTGCAAAACAAAACATTTAGAGACAACAGGTGCCTAATCAGGTGGGGTTTTGAAGACACCGGAGATAATCCCACACTGTGTGGTCTCCAACCCCAGAACAAAGTGCCAGATAAAGCATGTTTATAATTACCTGTTAAGGCCATAACCAAACACAAAGCCTTGCAAATTTCAGGGGAATGGAAGTAACCCTAATGCCTGAACTCCACAATCCAGCAGATGAAAACACTGGATTTCATGGAATTTTAGAGAGTTTAGAGGAAGAGTTTAAAGGGGTCAGAAGCTGCTACTAAATGTATTGGGTAATTTGGACAAAACAAAGTTATGATCAATCCTAATCTGAGCACATTGCTAAAGTGCTATGCAGAAGATTATCCTTGGAGAAATGTACATGTTTAATCGGGATCTTTGAAAATTAGCCTTCCCAACAAGAAGAGAACATTCACTTGTGATGAGACACAAATCATTTTCTCCATTTGCAAAGGATTGTATGAAACACTTCAGTCTGCACCTACACTTTCACTAAGCATGTCCTAAGACAACTGAGAGCAACGCAATTGCATTTGCAACTGCCTGCAAAATAACGAAAGACAGAAAAGAGTGCAGAGCACCACTGGGGACCATCAGGGCAAAGGTGCCTCTGAGACAGTTATTGTTTCAAGCAGCAAGTTGGCAAGTGCTTGGTTTCTGTTACCAGGAGAGCCTGCGTGTTGCTGTCTGACTTAAACTAGTGTAAGAGCAACAGTCAGTAAAGGCTTGTACCTAAAATTTCTGCAGAATCAACAACCTCACAAACTGAGCTCTAAGCAGCATATATGCTGCAGTAAATCTCCCACAGCAAATCACTTTGATAGCACCGGCATCTCCTTTCTCATTGATTTAGCTGCCTTGTGTTTCAACACCTCTGTTATCAGGACTAGAAATTAAAACTGAGGAGAGTAACATTTTTTCCTTGGCTTTGCTCGTGGGCAAAAGAATTGGGTAACCACACAAGGGAAACTGCTGTAATTTGTCCTTTTAGAGAGAGACTCCCCAGCGTCAGTTCCATGTGTAACTTTTCACACAATGAATAACAGGCAGGACAGACTGATTTTTCACAGTTTCTTTAAGATGGGATAGAACGTTCTTCAAACTTCAATTTGAGTCAGTTCATTTGCAAAAACTGAAGAGCTGACCATCTACATGAGTCGAAAGAAAAAGAGAAATTGAGAGAATAATCCTTGCCACAACAGCACTATGCCTGGGAAGGTCACACAGGACCTTTTCCGCAGTTGACCTTTCTCCCTCTTTGACACCAAGACCAAAAGCAGGAATACAAAATTCAAACATTTTTTCTCTCTCAGATACACAATCTAAATAATTAAAGCACCTAAAGCACTTGATTCCCATGTAAAACTGATCTTGTGATAATTTCTACAGAGAACTCATGCATCATGCTTACTGAAGTGCATACATCAATGCATTATTCATAGCCACAAAGCGCACACACCACCTTACTCTCCAATGACCCTCATTATTTGGGACATTCTTCATTTTAGATTCACATTCATCTCGATCCCATACTGAGGTTACCATCTGGTCATTTTTTTCTTTACTGACTCAGCCTGTTACTTTTATATAAAACTCATTTAAAGCTGAGCACTAACCCATTCTATCAAATTGCTTTCATAAATAAAAACAAATACGCTGTATGTGATTACAAAGGGAAGGAAATCAGTAGGCATGGAAAGATCATACAGTAGTGTTAGAATGAAACCAAGGTTAATATAATCAGTATTTGTTTCCTAATAAATCTTCCCATTAATTTTTGATGCTTATAACAGAGCAAAAAATGAGATTTGCTAAAAATACAGCTAAATCTACACATACAAACTTTAACCTACATAACATACAAGTATGTACAAATTACTAGCCAAGAAAATTATAAAGAACAAATTCCCTGAAACTAAACACACCTGTCTGTTTGAGACAATACAGAACAGACAATGCAGCGTTTATAACTCAGAGCCACTGTCTACAGCATCATTTAGGGGATTACATACATGGGAGGACCACACTAGAAATTTCTTTTTACTGTTTCAAACGAAATTCCTATTTTTTTTTTTTTTTTGGTGGGGGTGGTGGTGTCTTTTTTTTTGTTTGTTTGTTTTTTTGTTCCTAAAAATGTACATCCACAGCAGCAGAGTTGGGCCAGTACTACCAGTTATTATTCACCTGACTGGAGGAATCCATTTGCTCACATTGCATTCCTGCCCCTTTTGATTCATTTTTAAGCAACCTCCTAGAAATCCAGGTGCAGCCAGGACTGACAAACAAGGACCATGGAAGAAAGAGAATCAGGTTATTATTAATAAAAGACAGTTGCAAGCAGGAAGACAGAAGACACAGAGCTCAAAAATGACTTTTCTCTTCCTTAAAACAAGAACTCCTACTCATAAGAGAAACCCCACCAAATGGCACCATGTTCAGGCCTAGAGTTGTATTTCTGCATCTGACTTCCAATTTGTAACATATCTGTATCTTGTGTAAACTGAGACAGAAAGTTGGGTGAATTGCTAAATCATACAAATACTTTTATGAGGTTTGAGAAAGGACTTAATGAATAAAGTCCTTTTATATAGCTATTCTTTTCTGTTAAAAAAATCAATGGAAAGAAGAGGTTTTTCCTTTTTTCTCTATGATTATTCAATTTTTTTTATCAGTTGAACTACTGGACTCAATCCCAATTAAAATGTTTCCAAATCTGTGTATTAATTTACCTTTGCTTTTATTAAAATGTCCACATAATGCATTAAAGCTGAAATCTTCTAACCACTGATTTGAAAGTATATTAAAACCTTCTTTTGGCTATGCATTTATGGCAGCTCCTTCAAGGAGAGGTTGTTTCTTCCACAGGAGTGAGAGTTCTCTGATACCATCTATGATGATCAGTCCTACCTGCCAGGTATTCTGGAAGTGTATGAGGAGAGGTGCAGGGCTTCAAACTATTCACTATTGTATTTCATGATATGATGTCCCATCTGCCAGATCAAAGCCTGAAAACGGAGCAAAAAGGGGAGCATAAGCACTAATTACAACTAGTGCTGAGAGCTGCAGCAGTATTTAACTCAACAAATCTGAGGATTTGCTTTTTCTAAACTCAAGAAATTTTAGCGAAAGGTAATTTTTAAAGGACAAATTTTAAGCAATTTTAATAATTCTTTAGAAATGGTTTCTTTTCAGTAGCTCTGCAATTTATGGCTGGGCTCTGCTATATATTCCATCACTGCCTCCTACAGCATAATTCATCTTTTGTCTCTGAAAAAATTATGTATGAGTGTTTTGGTCCCCTTGTTCATGTATTTGCCCTTCCCACTGTCCCCTGCTAGAATCCTCCACGCTGTTCAGCACTTGAAGTTGAAACTCATCTTATTGTTCTAAGGAATATTATTAAGAGCTTTGACGGATTCCTACTTTAGATTTCTCAGTTCGATTAATAGAAAATAATCACTCTCATGCTCTCCCTCTCTGGTGATTTGGTTAATTAAATGGTAGAAGCAGCACAAATAATTTCTACACCACTGTACTTATTGTTTTTAAAATTATGTGAAAATTAGTCCCTTACTAAATGATTAGGGTTTTAGATCTGCTAATGAACAACAATAGTCTGCCATTGACATCTTTTAATTTACTTTTAATCACCAGCTAAGTAACAAAGAAGTGGCTTTTAAAATAATTAAGACTACATATCAGGTCTCCGTAGGATGTCAACAATAAAGGGGTTAATGATGCATTCAGTCATCATGGAAACAATCAAAAAATGTCTTGCTCTAAACAATGCAGAACTCTCACTTTCTAAATGCATCTGTGCCAGAAACTCCCCACAGCTTTACAGCATTTTTCATCCTGTAGCAATCACACACACACACAAAAATAATGATGGAAATCACCTTCATAACAAGGCACAGATTAATATTAAAGTATCTGTGAAAAGCAGGCACTTTCCTCTGACTAGACAGAGTGCTCTCAGCGTCGTGGTATAACCTCAACTGCAACAACATGGCAGAGTTAAAGATGCCTAACCAAATACAGCACTTAGAGACATGTAATGCATTTTTGTGGTGAAGATTAACATCTTCCTGCACTAATGTTCTTCACCTAAATGAAAATTGGAAGAATTGAAAATTAGGGTCCCAAATCTTTACTCCAGAGGGATTTTCTAAAGTCTCTAGGACACATAAGAACAAACCATACCAGGGTGCAAAAGAGCAATCATTTTGCTTTGAATGTACTAAACATTTAAGTAGCATTTCTGTGGATGCATGTGGTGTGTCTATGACTGCTGCCATAAAACTAACCCATCATAATTTTAGGACAGGCTGCTAATTGATTTTTTTTTTTCTTTTACAGGTGTTCGTGTGTACATGCAGGCATCTCCTTTCAGCCAGCCATCGAAGGATCTAGACAAAAGGGAGGCAGACTCTTTGGGAATGCTGTGTCCTTCTGGTGAAATATTAAAACAAACAAACCAAAAATAATTTAAAAATCTAAAAATCCCTCCACTTAGCTGTCAGTGTTGTAACATTGTGAAAGGCTACCAGATTTTCATAGGTTCTGGAAGGGATAGGCAGGTATTGCACTTAAAACATCTGTAGTATTAACAATAGGATCCCACTGAGCAGTAAACACAGCAGAAAGCTCACTTTAATTCTTGACACGGCCAAATGTCCTAAAAATTCTCCATAATGAATCATCCAAAGTACAGAGAGATACTACAATCTAATGCATGTGCTCCCTTTTGAAAACTGTCTTTTCAAGCAGAACGTGTTCTGGCCCATGGGAGTACAGTATGGAGACTGTTGGGAGACTGGTAGAAGGCCATCTGTGCTCTGCTTGAAAAGACTCTGTTAATGTGGAGAAAAAAACCCATATAATTGCTCTCTTCACAGCTCCTGTTTTTGGAGAATTATATGTGAAAATAACGTAAAAATGACAGCTGGCAACAGCCAAATAGGTAACTTCACAACAGTGAATGACAAGAGCTACAGAGACCACGTGCTCTTGCTAGACCTTGCTCTTTCACACCTCCTGCAATGTCAGTCACGTCACACCCTCTCTTTCCGTCCTTCTTTCCTTCTTTCCAGAGTTTTGCTCATTTTACACAAAGTATAAAATCTTCATGGTAATAGACTGGCCAGTGTCTGTTGGCAGCTAATTCCCTACTGTAATACTCATCTGAATTTTACTTTCACTGTGTGCATTGTTTTCCTGCTCTCACCTCATTAACTCAAATTAACACTTTTAACCTTTTTCAGTAATCCCTTACCTTGTTTTGTTGTGTTTTTTTGTTGGTTTTTTGTTGTTTTTTTTTTTTTTTTTTTCATTCTCTAAAGACTGTTAAATAGTCCATGCACAATACTGGAGTTACAATGATATTAATTTTTAAGCAGCTTTTTGTGGAGTATCCAAATGCAATCTGCAGCATGTAAAAGAAATGAGCTTCCCGTATTTGTGACTTCAAGTCTCCATGTATCCAAAGAAACAATAGAGCCATTTCTTAGCCACACTGCTTTACAAAATCCTTATCCACTGTCACCAGAAGCTTTCAGCCTTCTACAGACTCTGGTGTTCCCTAGTTCTTCTGGTTATTCCTCGCTGCACTTCACACTTTCACTTCGTTGATCATTATTAGCATTTGTGTTCTGTGAAGTCTAGCCTGCTCTTACTATTACTACCTTATGTCAACCATACAAAATATGTCATATTTTTTTCATGTGCCTTAGAAGCCTCAAAGGTCTTCTTCCATAACTTCAATATTGAAAGAATCCTCTTTGAAGGAAAATGCTCAGCAATTCTAGAAAATCCAACTGCCTAAAAGCCATTGTAACAGGCATTAAAGACATTGATGTTATAAATGTATGAGATTATAACTATGGAAAGTAATGCTTTAAATAAATAATGTGAAAAAAATACTAGAGAAAAAAATACTTAATTTATAGGCTGGTTTGCAGGACAAAGCAGACTATTCAAAGACGTTTGCAATGCATATTTCACATAAAGATAGTTACTATTAAAATGCCATAAAATACTGGGGGGGGGTTGTTATTTTTTGCTCTCTACATACTTTCAAAATAGAAATACAGTTAAATTTACAAGAGGAAAACAGATTAAAAGCTTGTATACAATGAAGAGGTTGACTCTTCTCAGCTCTGTACGATACATCTATTTTCTTCACAGACTTCAGCAAGTAATATCAACTTTGCAGTATAGATGTATTTTGCTGCCTTGCAACATGAAGTAAAATTCTGAATATCCCATACTGGGATATCTGAGGAATTTGTTCCTTTTTTAATATTAATGAGTATCATTATAGTCATGACCCATGAACTTCACCCATAGGGATACTCCAGAGGCAGTCTGTGTCTCTGATGAAAGGCAACTTAAATTCAGCAGCACATTGTCCACCATGTGCACAATGGTCCTCTGCTTTTTCATTCTCCTGGAACAAAATGGCTCATGTGTATTCAGGAGACTTCAAAAGTGTAGCCAAAGAGACTGAGACTCAGAGTGGTCCTTTTATGCCTTTGATGTACAAAGCAAATCACTCTGAACTCATCAGAGACCACTGATGACAGGGGCTGGGCTAATCTTTGAATGATCAAAGAACTTGAAGTCAGTGACATTTGCAAGGAAATTAATGATTCCTCCATAAAGGTTTTAACCATCCCATAAACAGGATAAATGTAGAAATCCTTAGATGGATGGTACCATTAAGTACAGCAAATGTTACTGAAAATAATCACAATGGTGGCTCATTTATTAAGAAACTGTTCCCCACATTCATTTACATTCCACTGAACAGATTGTATGAAAGCAGGGTTTTTTCTGTCTGGTTAACGTACTCTGAAATGAGAAATTACACACTGAAAAGCAGTACTTTGTGTGTGTCATGTCACAGAATTACAAGGGATCATTATCCAATCTTTGAGACACAGAATTATTACAGATTTATCAATTGTTTCTGCTGATGTAAAAGGTCTGATAATGGCACAATGTGCCTGACTAACAAGAACCACTATAATGAAGTTAAATGCTTTAACTTGTTTAATGATTCTGGTGGCAACTATTACTTACCAGGGACCAGTGAAGAAATTGTAAAATATGCTGTTATCCTTGATGCAATTAGAGGCTAAAGTGTGAAACTGTAAATTCAAGGTTAGCATTTGCTTTTAGAAAAGATTTGTTAATGTTGTTAAATATGCTGAAGTGATAATCATACTGGCAGAAGATAAAGCAACCAATCAAGATTTTTTCAGAAGAGTGTCTCTCCCTGCCTTTGTACTGTGTTGCTTTATTTAGTAGCACTAACATGGTGTATGAATTATTAGGTTCATTAAGTAGCTTTAAGAGCATTTTACCTTTTATTCTGTAGCCTCAGGAAATTCTCATATCAGACAAAAATATAGGTCAACAATTGCTCTTACTGTAATTAAGTATGACTTTGATATGTGGTCAAAATAGGAAAAGGAAAAGGAATAACTGTAAAACACTTCTGCCACCTCTAGTAAGTATTGATATTGCTTATCTTAGAATGATTTGCTGTCACATTTGTATGCCTGAACTATGAAGAGCAGAGTAGAAATTATTTGTTGTATTGCAGGATCATCACAAGTATAAATCAGCTGGTAAGTTTTGATACACAGCCCAAGACAAAGCTATAGGCACAGTTAAATGTTCCTGCTAATACGGGAGCCATTGTGCTATGTAGGCAGTTTCCTAAACTGTTATCCTCGCAATACAGCACAGTCTTCCCACAACTGTAAATACACTTGGTAGAACTTCTCCTCCAACAGACCCATGGCCCTTTTGCTGCACATTTCTGCTTTTCTTTTGAAATATCATACTGACTCTAACATTCCATACACATAATATTTACAAGGCCCAGAACACTGGGAAACCTGACTGATATTTAACAGAACTCTCCAGATCTTTGCTCAGCTCAAAGTGCCATCTTGGTGCCTCTCTCATTCCTGAACCCAACTGTTGTAGCCCCAGACTGGACAAATAGCATGTTTCAGTTTAAATTGCAGTGAAAAGTACATCTGCTTCATTTTTCTTGCACTCAAAAAGATTTTAATATGTGGGGGGGGGGGGTTTCCAGCCTTCCTGGTGGGGAAAAAGTAAAAAAAAAGAAAGAAAAAATCACCATGAACAAATGAAAACTGGCAACAGAAAAGTACCTTAGCAATTTTACCTGTGAAATACGCTGGAGCTCTGATTGCAGTGATCGGGGTTAAAGATAACAGAACTCAAAACCTGAGAAAACCTGACTACTTTTTCAGAGCTGGCACCAACTCAGTGAGGATGTCAGTGTCAAATATGGTCAACTTTATACCTTGCAGTATTACTGCAATGTTGTTTCTGCACCGCAATACAAACAGCTACTTAAACAACACAAACGCTGTGTACTTCCATTGAGACAAAGGGACATACTCTGCTTTTCCAGTTATGTGTTGGGTTGCTATATCTTCACTACAAAGAGAACCTGAGCATGAACCTGTTTCATACACAACATTCTCCCCATGCTTCAGCCCTTGCTTGTTTGTTCTATTTCTACATTTCGGTGATGTTGTTTCTTCTTTGTTGAGTTACATTTTATTTAGCTCTTCTTTATGCAGCCACAAAGCTTTCTGTTGTGTATGGGAATATGCCAAATGTGTCAATAACATTCATTCTGTTCAGTGTGACTGATACATTTCAACACTGTAAGGTACCAAAGAAAATGTCAGTTTGAAATGTACAAAATAAATACATTTGATGTTAAGTTTACAGTGCGAATGAGACACATGAAAGCCAAAGTGCTTGTGAATACCATCCAGGTGATCTTGGCAGAAAAATCTGCATGAACTAAGGAGCACAGACAGGTATACAATTGTGGGTTCTCTGCTCTTTTTGTTTTGTAGTTGGAACATAAAGAAAATGAAGCTTAATTACTTGTAGTAAACTAACATACAGGTGTTTGTGTGTTTGCTAGGTATGCAACTTACATTGGTTTTGGTTACTTGTGTACATCACTGAATTTCAAAAAGAAGGAATATGAAATGTATTTAACCAGGCTAAATTATCAATTGTAATATTTTCAATAGTCAACAGTCCAATAAATTATTTGCTAAAGAAATATTTTAAAATTAAAGCAATTACATTTGAAGATTTTGCATCCATTCACAGCTGGAAGTACAAACAGAAACTAAGTGAGCAGGAATTAATTTATTTATGGAAATTATTCATTTAGCTGTTGTCTTACTATTTCCTTTTTAAAAAAAATCTTAAATACTCTTAGTTTCTTCCTAGAAATGGAATTAACATTATAACCATTCCTCACAAAAGTCTACGACAACTGAAAAAAAACAGTCACCTTTCTGCAGCTTCATGAAAGAGTAAAGGTCTCTTTTGTTCTCATGTCAAACTTTGCAAGACAGAAAATAATTCTGTTTGTGTGCAGAAGGGGGGATAGAGGGGTGGGGGTTACCACTGTTTCATCATAATAAAAGAGAAAGGAATTTTAATAGTTTCCTCTATAGATTTTCTTAACATCAATGTCTCTTCAAGAAGAAAATTTGAGACCAATGAATTCTCAAGTGCTGCTCACAGAGGCTCACCGTATAAAAATGTTTCTAACTTCCCGAGTAAGTGGTTGATAGTGCTTGGGGTACAGGAACATTTAAATGAAAACTACTGTTTTGTATAATCTAGTCCATTAAGTACACACCAGAGATTCCAGGACCTCCTAATCTTCATCATTTTAGCATGGCTCTAGGCTTGACCTGAGAAACACATAATGCACCTATTGCAGTAAATGATGATAGGTGAGCTCTGCTGAGCAATCCCCTTGCCATGAGGTTAAAATTAAAGTTACAGCAGAGGTTTGTTTTCCTTCCTTTTTATTCAAGTAATTCATATGATAAATGGAAGCAGAATTCTACATGAACCAGAACCATTTATTAATTTTAATTTAATTTATCATATCAAAAATATATTCTGAAACAACACTTGCATGCTTAAATACATAGTTAGCATTAAATGATGAAAAAACCCTCAGAATTTTTGTAAACAGAAATATGATTTACATCACTATCTTTCCTACAGTCTAGTTCAGCCTCAGAAGTAAAAAAAAAAACAAAACAAAAAAAAAAACTATAAGCACATTCAAGCTGCAAGATATTGCTCTTTTTAATGTATTCATCCTGACTAATTATTCTATAGCATTCTTCAGCTTTGTAACCTTAAGCACTTAATCAGTAAAATCCAACTCTTTTCAGAAATTAGGAGCCTCTCATAATTTAGCTTGATTTCTTTTAAATGTCATTCCTGTATGAAACTTCCCTATTAACTGAAAAGTCATGGAGACTGCTTATCAGATAAGGGAAATAGAAATTTTCAAGCTGGCTTCTCCTTTCACAAGGGAGATTGTCATGTCTTCTATTTATTAAAGATTCTTTGATGTTTATGCTCAGAAAAAAATATTCTTTGGAGATGATTTAGTTTGTTCCTGATTTAAAAATCCATTAATAACTATTCTGTAGTTTTAATGGATTCTATTTTGCTTAAACTCTCCAGAATGAAGTCTGGGATGTTACCTTTCTTTTGTCAGCACAGTAGGAAATCTGCTTTAATGTTGAGGGTGAACTGTGACTTGTCCTACTGCTGAAGATGTCTATTTGCAACTATGATAAAGGATAGCCTTATCAGTGACTTAGGTTTGAGGACTTTAAAAAGAAAGGTTTCTGTTAGCTTCCTAATAAATCAGCTCATGGGTGTACTCTTTTTAAGTGTTCTTATCTTAGGCACAGAAAAAGACAGTGCTGAAGTAAACTAAAGCACAATGATCAGATATTTAACATGTAAATTACATTTCCAGGCTTGTACAGAGTTAATTTGTGAGGTATGATACATCCTGATGAAGATCCTGCTAGCCATTTCTCTTCGTTTTTAGAAAATATGACTCTTCATCCCATTTGCAAGGGACTCATAGGAGCTTAAAAGTATATTTGCAGTACTCAGTGAACTCCAGGTTAAGGAGTTGTAACATAGCAGATATGAACTGGTAAATTCAATAGAACAATAGTGTGTACTGTGTTGACCAATATTTTTGGTTCCAACACTACCTTGCAGAATCAGCTTAGCTGACTGTTCCAGGTGATGATTCACACTTGATATTTCTATATTTGAGTCTGTATAACTGTTTTTGAGAATGTCATGCTAGGTTTTCAAAAGCATCGAGAGAATTCCCAAACTTGTTTAATGCATGACTGGTTTGAATGCAAAAGAACTTAGTTCTCATATAGCCACTTAAATGCCTAAGGAGACATTTAAGAGAGCTTGGGTTCTGAACTATTTTGAAAATGTGGTCTCAGCTGTCAAGTATTGATACAGGATATACTGACCTGAAGAATCTTTTTTTATTATTATTTTCATTTTGTGGGTACCTAGCAGAAAAGGAACAGGGTCTGAAACACCCAAAGCCCAGATCAGAGAGGACAGTGAAGTAAACAGTAATTTTTTTTTTTTTTTTTATGATCTCCCTTTTAAACATTTACCGGATCACACATTCAAATTTAGAGGGTTTGGACATTCAGGATATTAATATCAGACACACAAAATCACAGAATCTCACCTAGACTGGAAGAGACATTTAAGATCAAGTCCAATCATGTCATGAATGCCAGTTCTATCACTGGCATCCACCAAGTTACTCAGTCTGTTTATGTATCAGATTTTGTTCTGTAGAATGAGAAAGTATTTCCTCTGCATCATAAAACATTGTGAAGAGAACTCAGTAATGGTTGCAACAGTGCACAAGGAAACAGATTAGCAACTACTATATTACTACTTACTTTTTATCTCTTATTTTACTCCCTTAATTTTCCTCAAGTTTCCTGTCATCCACATTGTTCCATTCTTACCTTTTTACCATCCAGCTACGCTTTTCCTCCCGTGCACTCGTTCCTATGTGCTCTCACATGCACATCAGAGTAAGGACAAACAAGCCAAAACTAGATATTATTTCCTATTACTGACAATACAGTCACGTCATTCTTTCTCATCTCATTCTATCCCTTGTCTGTATTATACATTTCATACACATTTTGGTATCAAACAATAACAGGTGCTGTACAGGGACTCTAACGCTTGATCTAAACTCAAACCACTCAGTCATGAGATGACCAATCCAACAAGCTGCTGCTGATTTGATACTAATAACACTGCTCTGCAATGCTACTTGTGGAATACATTATTCAAACGGTAATGGATGAAATTGAAAGATGAAGCATTCACAGGTTTTGAAAAATCTACAGCTCTCTGTGGCTGCTAGTTAACCTTAGGCAGGGTTCTGGCATCCCTGTAGTGCACAGAGAGAGAGATCCACCTAGTGACTGTTTCATCTCTAAGACTTGTACAGTAGGTTAACATCAGGCAGCACAATCTATGTTTGTAAGCATGCCAGAGAGAATACAGTTGTGTTTGTACTCAGATAAAGACTCCTCTTTATTTTGAACGTCCCATTAAGCCCACTAATTAGGTTGTGATCCTGGTCATCAAGACTGTATAGTGTGCAATGTTTGGTATGTCTTCCTTTGCTGATTGTGACAGTTAGCTGAGAGCTAAACAAGGTCTCTCCCCTAGGAGCATAAAAATATTTTTCAAATTTTCTTTCCAACTCGTAATAGCACAAAGTGATGCTCCCAGTCCCAGAACAAAGCAAACCTTGACTATACATGACAATAAAACCCTCTCTTACATCAGCTCATCTCTACACTAAAAAAAAAAAAAAAAACAAACCACCAAATGAAATGATCAACACAGTAGAAGTTCACACACATGGAATCCAGCAGGCCACTAACAGCTGAATTGAAAAATATGGGCTCATATAAGCCAGCTCTGCTGAATCCACCTGGGAACAACTGCAGAGACTACTGCTCCCGGTTATTGGTCCCACCCCACTGATAGAGGTTACCACATTTTATACAGGTGCCTATGCTATCACCTCAAGTGTGTAATTTAGAGTACAGACCCTAAGCTTCAGTGGACTGTGAACCTCAGCATCTGAAGGATAAATACATGCCCTATTTTGCCTTCATGATATGCAGGCAGTGACCTCTGCAAAGATCAGATGGGCCAGTGGCAGGGAAAGCATAACTACTGCTGTTTCAAGTAAGATTTGGCAGGCAGATGCATTTGCTGCAGTCCAAAGAAGCACTCAGATAGAATGACACAGATCAGGAGTGACAGGCAGAAAAATCCTGCATAGAAGAAAAGAAAATTATTTCACTCATGTTTTTTACAAAACTAAATTGCAGGAATTTGCCTTCACAATGCACACATTTGCTGCAGCACATTCTGAATATTTTTTCCCCTTTGATGTCTTCAGCTTACCTGAAATGTTTTGTAGGTAAATTACTGAGGTATGTATCACCAGCTTCTATGGATTTATCTGATCTTTGCTATTTCATTGCAAATATCACAAAAGATCAAAATAAAAGCCAGGTTTTGTGACTGACTTGCTTCTACCTAATTATATGGAAACACATTTTTTTTATAATAATGATATGTTAGCAGCTTGATTTACTAATCAGATTCCATATCTAAGGATACGAAGCGTGAGGGGGGAGTGTGTGTGCAAATATGCATCTGTGGTTTTGGTCCAAAATTTGCACTAAGTTAGCATTGATTACAATTTTCAACAGTAATTGTAGAGAATAATTTGACTGAATCATCAAGCACAACATGGAGGCTTTGCAAGTAGAAAGCTAGAGTTCTGTCTAAAATCCAAGATAATACCAGTATTATATACTACATCAAAAGCCAACAATATTGTTGGAACGAGCTACTCACTCCCCTGAATAAATAAGTCCAATCAGAGAACAGAAATAATAAAACTATGCAACTCACTAATCATGTAAATGATACTGAACAATCAAAATAATTTGCAAAATGCAGACTGTAAACCATTTGTTTAACAAGTTGTTTAGCCAGTCCATCCAAACCCAGAGTCACTGCCAAAAGATTCTGGGTCTGTAACAAATACATTGACAGAAAATGTTCACACTGCTATGCTCAGAAAAATACAATATCCATCATTTCATTTCTATACGTCAGTTTGACTTCCAATCTATCTTAGTAACAACCAGAATTTGCCATCACAACCAGCAAAGTATGAGCATGCTTGTTAGCAGGCAAATAAAATATCACTCTGGCCACCTGATCATTTCACCACTGAAGTTCATGACTGCAAAAGGCCACTGTCTAAATTTCACAGTGATACATACTTGAGTTTGGACACTTGGATAAAAAAGCTTAAAACCACAATTTGTGTTCTAATGCAGTCATGGTGCACTTCATAAAGAGATGGAGAATTCAGATCCCAATTTGGACAATACAGCTTTCTTCTCAAAGCCATCAGTGATTCCAGGTTGAACTTGCCAATTTGTTATGACTTCACCTTGAGGAAAATTCCCTCAGTTTTTTGCTATACCACTGACGACATAATTTCCTTTACTCTACTGACCTCTTCTGAAACGTGGCTGGATTAGTTCAGTGTGACATCTACACAATTTGTCCCACTAATTGAAAGACTAGAGATGATGAATCTCTCCAAAGACTGTCTGTAGTCAGCAAGCAGGAACAAACGTCAGTCATTTCTGATTGGCTACATTTCAAAATCATGCCCCAGATGTACCTGGTTTGTGTTTTCTATCTGCCACTCATCTCTTTTAAACTGACATTTTCATTATCTCTGATCAGCTAAGACAGGCCAAGAGATCTCTTTGGTTTCAATCCAGCTGCACTTGTGCCTGATGTGTTCCTCCCCTGGAGACTGAATGTACAGGTGAAACTCCTACTTACTCTCAAGTCAAGCTACACTCCTACTTACTCTCAAGTCAAGCTACATAGCAAATAAAGTATGAAATTTATGCCATGTAATAAGAAATATCATAAAATGCTCCTAGGGAACAACATAATTTGTGAACTACATAATTTCGATTTCTACAGAAACTACTCTGAGTTTCAGTCTTGCTACTCTCCCAGCAGTTGTTTCTGGTTCATTGTTTGAAAAATTAAGCCACCAAAACCACAGAGGAAATATCATCATTAAGACAAAACTGAGACAAAGAAAAGAATAATGCTTGAGTCAAGAACAGAACTATCTCAGCCTCAAAATTCCCCTGTACAACTTAAGAGAGCTAGAATTGCCCTGGAACTGGAGGGAACACACATAATTTGAAAACTGTCCCAGTGATCAAAGATGAGGTTGTCAGAAGCCATTCTAACAGATGAGCTTTTCTTTTTGACTCTGAAGACTGGCAAAGCTACTGGCAACCTTGAGCAACATTTGCATGCCTCTACAGTTATCTGCAGGAAAATGCAGCACAAAAGGGACATAGAATCTATTATGATGTTTTGGAATCAGTATTACACTCATATTTCAGCTGAACAGAAAAATGGGAGCTTATGACAGATGGTAGAAGAGAATTGGCAGGAACAATTAAGATCTGAAGAAGGCACGGGAAACATATTTTTTGTTAAAACACTTCTCTGTAATTAAGCAATATGTGTCTCTTGACACCATTTCAGTGCATAGATATGTTTTAAGACCTGAAAAGGTAAGACAGGCCAAGAAGTTCCTGGGTTTTAAATAAGCCACACTTGAAAAAAGTCCAGGAGATATTTGTCAGCATAGCAGTTTTTGCCTTGTGAATTCCAGGAAACTGAAAATACACATCAACATTTTCAAATGGTGAAGATAGAACAACTTATTCTCCTTTACCCCACTTCTTCGTAAGTCCTGATGTATGGAAGTTTATAGGAATTTAGTATGCACTTTTACCAATTAAACATATTTTGCAAGTCATGTATATTCTCTGCTAGGATTCTTCTGAGTTTATACAACCAGCAAAAGCAAGGCAGAAATATTCAGTGAGTTACAAGAAGTTCTTCCTTAGTCTTCTTCAATGATCAACCCTAGTAGGCACATTTGATGTTAAGATGAATGATCAACTCCGAGTGATGTGGATTCACACTTCATGTTTTCTCTGAAAATTACCCACTGCAGACAATGGATGAAGCTGAACTGGTGCTGCACACACACTGGTGCTGGAGGTACAGTGACAGAAGAAACAGGTCCATTTCAGGGAGAGGTTTTAAGCTGAAATTTCTGTAGATGCTTTCCTGCCCTTGGCTGTACACTCAGTTAAATTTTGCTCAGCAAAATGACCACTGCAGTGTTGAGACACATAATTCAGTCTTCAACTATGTCTTATTAAGGACTATCAGCAAGGATGCTAATTGGTGTCAGATGTGATTAGAGTTCTGCTCTGCAAGAAGACTACCAATTTGTTTTTCTCTGCTTCTCTAATTCTGAGAATCCAACACCTGGTGACTTATTACCCTCACCTGAAGTAGGATTCAGAGGAATAAACACACTAGGGCTTATCACCAAATGCTCCAGTCCACCTACTAAGGGTCTTTTTTAAGATGAGATTATGTACTGAATTTACCCTGTAGAGTGACAGAAAATGTAGGCATCTTTTCTCTAATTTTTAGACAACTGTAATAGTGATCAACAGAATTTTTATGCAAAACAATACAGAACTGTGATGCACTGTTGACTATACCACAGCAGAACATCCATCCAAACACTTTCCCTTTGGTAAGCCCAGCAAAACAGAAGCACTGTCATTTTGTAGTGACAGCTTTTGTACTGCTTTTCTTACCAACAACACGTACATAAGTAGGATAGATCTCTCCTCATGCCCAGTATATGAAAGGGGATGCAGAGCCTGTGAACTACAATGCATGGCAGGTGAATATTTCAGCACTCAAGGTAACTTTCTCCTCTCCTGCTTCCCTGAACTTATCATGATTCATATGATATACAGGAGTCACAAGCCTCTTCGTACAAAATGTTCTCCACAGGATCTCAGAATTCAGCAGGGAACAGCTGGAAACTACTGTTGACTTGTTTTTATTTTCTGAGCAAAAGCAAGATCAGATTTGATTTCCAGATCAAATTTCCAAAAGCAAAATCAGATTTGTTCCAAGGAAGTCTAGAGACAAGATTTGTCCCAGAAGACAAATGTGGAGCTCAGGTTGATCCCCAATTCCAGAAAGCAAGGGAGGGTGAGGGGCTTCCTTTGAATGGGAACTAAAAAAGAAACCATGAAATGGAACAGCAGAGAAATATCTAGATTGTAAAATAGGAAATAAGGTGACATAAAATGGTTAAGAATGCAAAATAATTGAGAGTAAAGGAATCTATGAGCAACATAATGGGGGGGTGGGGGGTGGGGGGGAGTGCAGGAAAGTGAGAGGAGAAAAAACAACCTAGGAAGATCAGGATTATTTTAAAATAATTCCGTTAAGTTGGACCTAATCATCATGTACTTGTACTGTGCTCTGCTTCATAGCCCGTTTGATGAGTTCCCTTTACTTTTTATTCAAGGCAAAGCAATGATTCAAGCTGACACACATACATAGCATGTGTGGGGGATGCAGGTGCATTAGGAAAGCAATTTTGATCTCGGTCCATTATGCTGTGTTTACAGGACTTGAGATTGTTTAAGCAAAACTTTCAAAAATACATTTTTTTTACTTGAAAAATGTAATTTTATAGCAGTGAAGACATAACCACAGCTTAAAGAAATAGGCAAGGAGGTTAAATTTGAAGTTCTGCTTCTCTCAAAACTACTTCTGCATTTGACTAGAAGAATAGTGGGATGAGGGTAGCAGGGAGTGGGAAATCAGCACTTTCATAACATCTGACATCCCATTGGCTGTAAAACAATACTGGGATCTCTGTGTAGGAAAAAGTTCAGTGCAAATGTCTTGATGTGATGCCTTGACATCACATATTTCAGCAACTTTGAATTCAAGGACAAAGTCTAAAGGTCACTGTCTGCACTCACAATGTATGCAACAAAAATGCCTGCTAGCCACTGGGACGTGCTTGGGTCACTGAAAAATAGCCAATACAGTAGAAAAAGTGAGCCCAATTCTCAAATGGAGCAGAAGGTTTCCAAGCCCTTAGGCCTGGTTCCAAAAACCTTAATGTCAGTCAACACCTGCCTGCAGTAGCTCCTGATACGTGCTGACACAACTGCACAGATGCTGAGCAGTGCTGTTGGAGAGGGGCTTCCACCTGCTGCTCTGCCCCTCTATTCCTGCAACATATCACACAGCATCTTCTGGTAGTTCTGGATGACAGTGCTTAAGGAGACTTGCAAGTTTGACCAAAAAAAAGTTGGTGAAATTGATTGGTATTTAGAGTTTAGTGGTCTCCTATGAGCATTCCTGTGCTTCTCTGACTGATTTTGATGAAGTGCTTTTATTTGTCTTTCTACCGAGAGACTGCAGATGAATTTGCAATAGAGCAGCATGGCTCCTGTTTAGCTTTGTCAGGCACCACTTAGCCATGTTATAATTTATTTTCCAGGAAAAAAAATTTCTCATGAGAGCTTCAGGCTAACACAGTTATAAAGCACCTGGCTACCGTTCAGCTTTGTGTCTGAAAGCAGTTTCATTTTCATGCATAAACAGAAAAATACCAAACTAGAGAGAAGGAAGAACCAGAGTTCCTCCAGGTAAACGTGCCATAGGCACACAGATCGACTTTCCAACAGCATTTAATTAAATCAAACACCACCTTAGTACCAAAGTTAGCAGAGGCAAGGTTAAAAAAGGCCTGTGTAGAAACACAGCCCTGCTGGCAGTAGTGGTGATGCCGCAGCAGGCTCTGGGAAGGGTTATTCACTTAACAAAGCAGCCTGTCTCTGCTTATTGCCAGCTTGGGAACTGACTGTTCTAAATTTTTGAATGGATTTAGACCTGTATTTAACTTTGACATGCTGTGTAATAGAGCAATCTTTACCTTGCTTCAGCTTTATTTGGTGAAAGTCCCTTTTACTCAGAGTGCAATGATTGTGGTGTTTGTTGGGGTAGTTTTGTTCCTATTTTCTGCTGAATTATAGTGATTAGTGAGCAGTTTGAAAGCACCAGCTCAGAGATCCTTTCTGCTTTGATCACCATTGCTGTTATTCAGGAAGAGGCACAAGTATGGTTACAGAATGAATGTAAAATATCAATTCAGTTTCAATGTACTTATGGAGGGTCTGTTGTACTGTTTTTTTCCTGTACTTTCTTCCTACTCTTTATCTCATTAGAATTCAGGGGAAGAAATGCAGTGATGTACATATAATTAAGACAGAAACTCTTTCTAGAACATGCCACTAATCATAGAATGTGATTTCCAGTGTCAATTATAATTTAAAAGAATATTTTTGTTTGTCTCACTTAGATCTTGCATTTTAAGAAACAGAGATGAAAAAATCTGAATATCCAACGAGAAAATGGAGCCTGTTGATAGGGAACTGGTCTCTTTGCCAGCTTAATCAACTGTGACGTTTTATTAGCCATGACTTAACCAAACCAGACAATGCTTATCACAGCACCTAGCCCTATAATCATTGCACATTACTACCATTGGGGGGGCTGTGTTCATTGAATACCCTGCAATATCGCCAAATAACTGGTAACTGCAGACTCGGGCTCAGCTAACTTTCAGCCTCCAAAATAATAGGACATTGTGGGAAGGAACATCACCTACGCTTGCATACAAAGAAAATGAAGCCCAAACCCAAAAACCAACTTCAGACAAATCACTTTTCATGGAACATGCTGAGCACTCCCATTCATCCACACTGAGTAATCACATTCATTCTCTCACTTATACCTCCCAGACGTTTTCAGTACCAAATCAGTGGATCTAAACCTGACTGCACATTGATAGACCTGTCCTGTTTATTTCCATAAAAACATCACCTTTTTTTGAAACTGAGCCCTGGAAAATTATTAGTAAATGCAAAACTGTAAGATAACATGAAAGCTCTGTCTTCCCAATGCTTTTTCACCAGTATGGTCAGCGACACATGTCCAGATCTTGCAAAGAATTTTTTGTTTACTCCTGTAAGGAATGTACAGCCTTTTAAAGAAATTATTGTGAACAAGTGAGTGAGATAATGAGGGACTGATCGTTCACAACTGGATGAAGGGAGCTGGACGGAGCACTGGCTATGCTATCAGGAAGAAGTGCAACAGCACTACGGTGCCTTTGTGTTCCAAGAGTGTCAAAGGCAGCTGATACTGGGGGTGCTGATGGGAAGGAGAGCTAAATTTGAAATCCTGTTTCCTAACAAGCTTCTGGTGGAATCTAAAGCAGATCTCTTCTGCTCTGTGCAGCTGAGTTACTCGTCTGTAAACTGACAATAATAGGACTTCTTTATCTCCAAGAATAAACAGTGGAAAGACAGGAAAGTAGTCAGATATCATCATCAGGAAGACAGAGTAAAACAGCAGCAGCAGAACGCAACGTTTCTATTTTTTGAAGCAAATTCAAAACAAACTGGAAAAAGCATTTGACATCCCTGGGATTAAAATGGAAATGGAAAGAGGATATTTGGACATATTTTCCCCTCAGAAAATAGTATTGATGTCATTTTACTCTGACTTTATAATTCCCATGGCGTATTATAACGTAGCTGTCCTCTTTGATTTGTGTATTGCAACATACAGTACAACTGCTTATATTCACAGAAATAGCCTTATTATTGTAACAACTCAAGGGAATCTTCTGAATTGAGGGAAAACATTTACACTGGAACAAATTACATCTTACCAAAAACATAATTATTATACTGAGAGCTGTATACTGTTGTAATTGCACTGTCCTAATTACACACATTGCATTATTTAAAAGGAATAGCATTGCTTATTTGCAATATCCTCTGCTTATTTACAGATGCATATTTGAACAAGGAACAAGGAGTTATTCTTACAAAGCAGCAGAGAGATTGTTATCTGCACAAACCCACAAAAATAATTCAGGAGAGGAAACTACTCTCAAAGAAAGAGAGAAATTCCTCCTGAGGCAAGACTTTCTACAATTGTTTCTAAATTTCTGTATAATTAACAAAACACTTACCATCTGCAGCGATTGACCTGTCAGATCTGCTCCTCTGAGATAATTTCAGTGACATTTTAAAAAACAAAATAGCATGAATATAAAAGAGCCACATTCAACTTGTAGGGAATGGTGTCATCCTGTAAGTAGAAGTCACAAACACTCAAGATGGAATTAGTTTAGGATGACTGCTGATTAACACCAGTAGCCCTGATAGATGAGTTCAGCTCAGGCATTAGTGGGATATCTTTGCTGGCTATTGTATAACACACTCCTTTGACTCCTTTTTTTTACTGTGCAAACACCTCTCCAGCAGAGGAAAAGGCATCTTGGAAATTTCCCTTACCTAGACTAATACACCAGGCAATGTTTATGCTTCCTGTTACAGGGCATTACTGAGACATTTCATTGTACACGAAGACCAGGTTGATTCTCTCGTTTTCCACCTCCACCGCACATTTAATTTCAGCCAACAAATTAGTGTTCTAAGTTGACTCAATGATACCAAGCAGCGGTGACCCCATTTTTACCTCTGTTGTGTGAATACCTGAGTGTGTTTCAAGGCACAAACTGGTACTGTCGTGTTTATAGAGAAAAAACATGGTCTTTTGTTTATAATTTCAAATTAAATCTCCTAACCCCAAGCTCCTCCTCTCCAACTATTCCTCTTTCTGTTCCTATTACATTAAGTATTTATAGATGCTGCAAAAATGCTTCTCAGCTAGGGCCTGTAATATTTCTTCCTTCAGAAACCTGAATTTATGGCAAATGTTATTTAGAGACATGCGAAATACATTATTATCCAAACCAATACACACTTTTCTCCCATCAGGTTTTGTAAGTGATCTTTTTAAAAGCAGTGCAGAAAAAGAGCTGGATGTTGTGTGGCACAAGAGATGAATGCATCTTCAGTTCTAAGGAACAGCTATTGAAGTTTCAGATTGGTAACGATCACAGTCAAAATGATATTTTAATCTTAGTACACAGTAGGGAATAGACAGTTACTGCACAGTTCACTAGAATTTTACCCTTCTTGAGACATGAAAGAGCAAGTAGTCTGACTTTTCATCTTATTTCAGAAGAGATCCCCTTCTGGAGGTGGTCTAGTCAAGTCCAGCCAGTGCTGCTAATACAGAAACTTTCCGTTCTACAGTAAATGTGACTGATCTTTTATCTTTGACTTAAGTTCATTGCCGCAAAATCAGGAAGAATTCGTTGAGAGGTGAGGATAAAAAACTGCATGAATAAGAACATCTGCAGTACCAATTGTTTGTAAATTTTTATCAATGACTTTTTACAATATAAATTATATAGAGCTGTGACACTCCTAAAGTATCTTTGCCAATAAATAGGAAGTTTAATCTTTTTTTCTTTTCTTCAAGAGAGATTTTTTTTTCCCCTTTCAAATCCACATTGCTAGATGCACCATGCTACATTCTCTTGATCCAGTGATAAGGAAAAGAGGAAAAAAAAAAAAGCTATTTTTCTGCTTTTTCTATGATGCCAGTTCTTGAAAAACATGCCATTTTGGTGGGTTGTATATTCATTACAACTGAAGAGTGGTAGGTAAAGGGAAAGCAGCAAGGACCTTTTCTCCTTGTTTGCAGGTAATGCATAATGAAAGAAGCAAGGACAAACTCGTATGGTCTTTCAACAACCCAAAAAGTACTAGCACAGATTTAGGCCTTCTTTAGTCTGAATAAAACAAAATTTTAAAAAAGGCATAGAAAGATGTAGGTAGGCATCTCATGAAGCCTGTCAGGGAAGAGACAGCTGGGAAAACTGTAATTCTTTAATTCAGAGATCCTAAAGAAAGCTTCAAAGTTGATTAGGACTTGTACTAACCATAGAGACATCCCTTAAGAAACAGAAGCTAAACCACAGTGGAATCAAGAATACAAAGTACCCTATGTCATCAAAAAGGGAGAAAACATGACACAATCCTTGCATGTCAGATGAACTAAAGGATCCATAAAAGTTAGGGGCTATTTTTACAAGTTATCAATCTTACACTTCTTAACTGTAGTACTTTTACCTAGATATCTTGAAGCAGTTGGACTGAACCAACTGAGGAAACCTCTATTTTTTCTGTACCAGAATTTCCATAGTTCTGAACAAGGACAGTACTTATTAAAAACTTACCTTGGTAAGCACTTCATGACATGCTATATGTATAGATAAATCTATTTTATATCATTCTATGAGAGCTAATCTTATTGCAGAACACAGTGATTACAGCTTACACTGAATTACTACTTTTTATAATTCATTGTAGTGAGGTATTACTGTGTGACATCTCCAAGCTAGTGAGCACTTCATTATCTTTAAAGAGAAAAATTGAAGGAAACCACTTACATTGAGCTGATTGCTGATTTATTTCTTTCTCATACTAAGTTAAAAGAATAAGCCATACAATAAACTAGGCATGTTTAGTCACTGGCCTTGTATGTGCTTACTAGCACAAACATTAGAAGTCCTTCAAATTGCTTATCTCCAGCATCACACTCTGTATAGCACAGAGAATAAACTGCCTCCATGTCCATACACTACACTACTTGCACATGGCACATTTAAGACATGCAGAAAGATATATATATATATATTGCATACAAACGACACTTAGTCACACAAATGCAGACAAGCATTTAAATTGGCTATGAGTTACCCATGCTTTTAAGGTAAAAATGTCAAAACTTGCGGTTTTACCGTAAGAAGGACAAAGGTAAAATGTTTCTTGAACTTGTGCACATTGTTTTAGGGCATACTCTCTGAAGGAAAATGGATTATTTTCCCAGGGATTGTACAAAGACTTCATTTGTGCTCAGACAGAGAAATATCCTACCTAATGACACATTTTTAATTCTGTTTAAAAAGCTTTTATTGTCACCTTGGAGAGTCCCTAAGTATACTTACTAAAGCACACTTAAGGAGAAGGTGTGACAGCTGTGGGTTTTGACATGAAAACATCTCTCACTGTAGGCACAATAACATTTTATTTATCCCGGTTTGATGAGTATGCGCTGACATTTAAAAAGACCAGAGAGAAAAAACCCTAGACCCTATTTTATGGAAGTAAAAGAAAGTCTTCCTGCGCTTTGTTGCAGTGTGGCTTTTCTTGAAGATTCTCACTTATCTTAGCTGGTTTAAATGTTAACAGATGCTCAACAGACTTGAGTGCAGTTAAAAGAAAAAAATCACAGATAGTTTTATGGTTAAAAAGTCAGCAAATATAGGCTTACAATGTTTAAAAGGATAATGAGAAATTAAAACTATTTTTTATTTCCATGCTTACACAAAAAAAAAAAAAGGAAATGTTAAACACTTGAATATTAGTGTTTTAGCTTGATCTTTTCTTTCTGAACTTAACACATGCTATGGTAACTTATGGAAGTTGTTTTATAACATGCAATTAACACGGTACTGACATTTGTTGCTGAGTAGCTTCTCAATGACCTATATGAAATGATTTTTTTGTTTAGCTGCTAATGAATCAATACTTCATATAACAAACTACATGACCTCAACTGACGGTCTGGATAGCAGTATCAGTTGAAGTGATTAAGGCTTGCCTCATTGTGGAAAAATACCTACTGGTCCCTTGCATCCAACACTCTGAAAGGATATATGAAGGACTTCACTCTCCAAATATTAATAACAGTAACCATTAGACACAGAATTCTCCATTTAAGTATCCACATGTACTAATTTCTTAAAAGCTTTTATGGAAGTGCATTCTACAAGCACAAAACGAATGAGGAAATCAACAATCTCAGAAAAAAAAAATCTACGACATTTTTCTTACTTCCGAAAGTACATACAAAAATTCCAACTACATTCAGCACCAATCTAATATCAAGTAGCTTAGTGTGGCTTTAAACCTACAAATTGATAAAAGTTATCATTTGGCTAAATAACTTTCATAGCTCACCTCGTTCTGGAAACATGTATTTCCAGAGTGCATTTGTCTTAGGTAAGCTGTGCACTGGATAATATCAAAGAGATTTAAGAAAATATGCAGAATGACTGAACTGAGGACATCTAGCTGCAAATAGCTCTGTGGACTGTTTTGTTCAAAGCTTTTCTTGCAGATGTGATAAATGGGAATGTGGGATCTCACAAACTAAGATCTAGGTTTAAAAAGTTAGGCCTAAACATATGCTTTAGTGCACTGCTCTCAGCATATCTGGACATCAATAGATGTGTGAATATTACACAGCTTTTTTCCATTTATTTTTTTCTTGAGAGAGATACAGTGCTAGGATAGCTAGAAATAAACAGTGAGAGAACCAACCTGTTGTCCTCAGTTGTGCCAAAAAAAGCAAACCATATCCATGAGATACGGTTTCACTGCAGAAGCTAAGAGAACTGAAGCCCTGCAAGCAACAGAGGATGAGAGCAGAGGTATGGAGAGTCCTTTGAAGTACAGCAGGAGACTGGAACTGTCCTGGGGGTAAGTCTGAGATGAAAGAACTCTTTGCTTAAACAGATACTGTGCAAGCTGATAAGACGTTATCAATTATATTTAATTGTATTTGATTCAGGTCATCAAAATTGCCTTTGCAAATACAAGACCTGAAAGTATTGCTTTAAATTAAATGTGAGATCCTGATACAATCATGTAGTTCTAGAAACTATGTTATGATAACCTCAGTACTGTCCATCAGCTGCACTTCAATCAACACTCAGGCCTTCTCTATAAACTTTAGAATTTTTTGGGGGGTTTTTTGTCTCATACCCAACATTGCAGGACTGTGATCCTGATAAGGATCAGAGTGTAGAAATTGCCCACTTAAAAGAATTGAATGTCCACATCAGCACAACAGGCAGAAGTAGATGAACCTCTATTATCATAATACACTACAAATACATCAGGAGGATTTGTATAGCATGCAGAGAGAGCAACACAGGCTTAGTAATGTACACAAAAAGTCTCAGTCTTATAGAAATATTCTGTCTGCTTCAGTTAAAACCTATGGAACTGGAGACACATGTTTCATAAGCAACAAAGACATGGAGTAGCCAAACTACCGAAGATTTCATACTAAGACTTTCCTGTATTATTTGAATTGATTCCACATTTGAATGAAGAAAAGACACCAACCCCCCCCCCCCCCCCCCCAAAATGTCTCCAAAAGGAAATCTTCTCCCCCATTCAGAAAACGTTCTTATTTGGAAAACAGCTTTACCTACACAGATGTGTATTTGCAGCAACCTCTGTCTAATTAGATCATGACTCCATCATTTTCTCATGAACAAAACCATACGCAAAACTGGAATGTGTTATCAGAGAACTATTCTAAACAGAATACCAAAAAAATATCCCTGAGGAAAATGAGATTCCTCTATTGTCATCACAGATTAATAAGTCTGTGATAGCAATAGAGAAGCTGGAGAAGCACCCTTCTTCACCCACTTGCCTCTTATTCTTCCCTTCAATATAAATTCAGTAACTAACTTACCTTGGCTTGCTTTTCTATCCTTTAATTTCCTGTCTCATTTGTCTTTGCAAATCTTCATATAGTACAAGTTAAGAGAAGTTCCCAATGTGAGCCTATTTTGAAAGGGGAGCTTGGTATACTGCCAAGAAGAGAATCTAAAAATGATTGCTCACCCTTCCCTCTGTACAATTCTATATCATATCTCTTTTCTGAAACCCAAGGAACAAATCTATTTAATGCTGAATTATCACTGTCCTTTCTCTGAAATCTGCCAAGTGATTACTTTCACCACACCTCTCTCTTTCATTTAATCTGTAACTGAGAATGTGCCTTAGTAAAAGTGGTCACCCCTTAGTTTGATCTCACTGCACTCTCTAGTTTTTTGATTATCTACACAATAAAATAAGTGCAAAATATGCATTCCTGCATACTTCTCCTTTGCTCCAGATACATATGATGTTTTGAAAACAATTAATACATGTATTTACCCTGGAAACTTCTGAACTTGAACATGTTCTTTCCCCATTTCCTTCCCACCAGTCACAAAACACAGTTTTGTAGTTGGAGTGTTAAAATACTATCATAGAGAATGGAATTGCTCTCTATTACTTGGAAATTTACATGTTTAGGAAAATAAAAACAAAGAACAGGTGAAGATATTCCTGGAATGTTTTGTTCAGTTCATTTTTTTTTCTTCGAAGTTCACCAACACTTATGATAAGGTAAGATGAGAAACGTGCGCTGCAGGCAGAAGGAAGAATAACTAAAACAGGACACCAAATCACTCATCCTGATTATCTGGGTATAATAAATAGTGATTTTTTTAACCATAATGGAGAGAGAGAACAAACTTTACTGGACTTGAGGAGAACAGAGTAACCATATTTTAAATTGTACTGTGCAAAGGTGTCTCATCTCTTGATCATGACAGACAAGACTTCTTCTCCAAAACTTCTTGAATATGAAGGAATTTCAATGAGCGTAATCGAAAGCCAAGGACTAAGAGCGTGACAAACTGCAGAATAGCTAACTTCTGTAACAAAAGAAGAGACGAGTTAGCACAACAGACTTGCTGCAGGAAGCTTTACACTCATGCAAAACCAGCAGACTCACACTCTTGACAGAAAATTGTTGAAACAGACCCTTCCCTTTCTTCTCCTGGCTGAACAAAGCAAGAAAAAAAACCCAAACTTTTCTGTTCCAGACAGTTGCAAGATTCTGCAGAGGTAGAGGGAAGGCAAGGTACCTACTAAAATGGAGTGGGTAGAAGAGGTCACAGATAAACATGGTTTGCAAAGATAAAGGTTGGGGCCACAGGAATCTGTGGGTGTCTGTATCTGAAAGACTTGCAGTTGTTTGTATATATAGTTTGCATGTAAGTAAATTCTGATTTAAAGGACTACAAGACAGCCAATTTGATCAGCACTTTCTCCTGCTACGTGCAATAACGCACAGTGAACTTCTGACTATCCACCTTAAAAAAAAAAAATCTAACTTTACCTTTTCATTTTGAAAAATTAACACACGACCATTAATAAATCACATAACCTAAAGCATTATTGCAGGCTATTTATGCATTTAGTAGATGGTGTGCACCACCATGTGACATTTTATGCTATATTTGCTCTAAATGGCTTTTTTGTTGTTGTTTTTTTTTTCTCCCGTGCCTTTCTGAAAGGTTTGTAAAATAGTTTCTGACTCTATGTTGACCTCTTTGTCTCTTCACCATATACTTAACTCAGTGAGTAGCCTGTGAAGTTTACTGAAGTAGGTACCATCAAACTTGACAGCAAGAGAAAACCTCTGTCTTGTATAAGCAAACAATGGTACTAGTATATGGAGAACCTAAAGGACAAAAGAATATGACTACTGCAATTCAGTTATTTACAGCTTCATATTACAGCTTTTATTCTTTTTCCTTCTGGGAGCTGGGTTATCCTCAGGCTCCTTTAGGTATTTCTTTCAGAATATACATCACACTGCAGTCCCACCATGGCCCCATTACTTCAGTACCTGAGCACCTTACTATCTTTCACTGTCTGCTCTCACAACACCCCAGATGCAGGCAATTTTACTGATATCAATTTATTGAGAATCAAAGTGCACTGAGATTTTTTGGTATCTGAGGTCCAGAGTGAAATTCAAATCTCTCATTCTGCTCTTATTGTAGTGCTTGGGATCATCCTTCAGCTTGTCAAAATAAGATTCAGGACAATCTGAATACCAAACAAGGAATCACCCACAGACAGACTTTTGTTCTGAAGCTGTCTAAACCATACCACTATGTATTCAGAAAGCATCACTGCAGACCCTATTTAGAAGAGAAAGACTTATATTCTACAACTAAGAACGGATCTGTCTTTCTTTAAGACAGCTAAAGAACAGCCTAGAGGCATACCTCCTCTCATCTTTATAAGTCACCCATGGTAAGGGAAAGTCTGGTGCAGTTCCTTGCTCTGCCTGAAGGGATTTAAAATTCACATTTCTCTCCTCACAGAAGAGTGCCACAACCATCAAAACACAGCAAGGGCTGGGAAGGCATCATGTATTTCCTCAGCTTTGAAAGAGATGAAGAAATAATTTCAGGTTCAGTGGTCTGAGCAGAGTGAATGAATACAACAACTTATGTCTCAGACAGTGCAAACACTGCCTGGTTTTAGCTGGATTTTACTTCTTGTCACATGTATGCTAGTCTGGCTTGCATGGGTTTGTTCAGTAGCAGGACTGTCTCAAAACATTCAAGGATATTGGAACACAGAGTCCTGAGATAGGAGATCTCTGAAACAAATTAAATATAGGCTTGTACAGCTGGGAATTCCTATCTGAAGAAGGAGGAATTAGAGCCAGAAATAATTCTGTTTCCTCATTCCAGAACAGAAAAGCTAATTTATTTAGAACAATACCACACAACCCTCCTCTTTGTTTGTGATTAAATGCCAGCACATTTTTTTTTACCTATTGCTGAAGGAGAAATGCTGTAACAAATTTTTGCTGGCTTTTATCTATTCTATTATAGTCTACTGAATATTAATAAATTACCATCTGCTAGTTTTTGCAGGAGTAGCTGAAACTCTGCTTGCATTAAACTTGAAAATAACTCCCTCTCTTTTCACAACCTTCAAAAGAACACAGATTTGAAAATAATAGCTACTGCTTGCACTATTTCAGTGGTGTTTCCCTTTAAAAAACAATATTAAGATTTATGTGATACAGTCAGCTCTGGGATTGATAATTAATTGTCACTTAATTACACACTTTAATAATATTTATTCTAGAGTTATAACAACTCTGGCTTAGAAATATGACCCTGAATCACGTTAATTTATTAATTCACTTAATTAAAATACTTAATCTTGAAAAGAGCTTTCAGGCTGTTCAAATAAAGGTAAACAAATCTTCAAATTAAATCAACACTTTTTTCCTTTGATATATGTAATTAATTTTCACTCAGCTCAATAAATAAATCTCCTGTAAGGTTGTTCATGTGACAACAGAAAATGGCTTGCTGTCAGCTTAATCTTTCTTAACACTGTAAAGCATTTTTAGTTATGCTGACAGGCCTGCTGAAAACCTTTTGCTGGAAAGCAATAAATATTAGCAATTTTTCCCACCGGCACTGCAGGGAAAACATTTATTTGTAAATGATGATCATTAATCAGCATTTTTGTAAAAGCAATCACAACACCTCCCAGGCTTAAGCAAACTTGCTGGAAATGAAACTTCTGTTTGCAGACAGATTTAACCTAAGCGCATTTTTCCCTTAAATAGTTGAAATTAGTGTTTTCTTCTCATACTGGCTGTAGGTAGAAGAGTTCTGTGTGGAAAGGACTGCACTTTCTGCCCCTCCTATGTTAGAAGTGAAAGCTCTGTGACAAACTATAGGACTGAATTATGGAGCACACAGCACTGCCAAGGTTTTCATGTGCTTTATTACTGCAATTAGCTCCACTGAAATCAGCGGCAGTCAAATTAACCACACTCATGAGATGTCAGTGTCATGATGGAAGCTGTCACTCATACAGGCACATGAATACCTTTAGAAATGCAAGTTTTACCACTAACTTGAACACGTTTCTTCATCTACTTAGCACTGCTTGCATGTACTTCATTGTGGAAAGGAGACCCTACATTTTGAAAAGGTGGTTTCTACTGAAAGCAATTTTCGGTTGTTCAGCATAACTCACCTGGAGATGATACACTTCACTATCCTTTCCCTTCACAGTTTGGTCTTTATCTTGAAAACTGTGCTACACGAGGATTTCTCATGCTCCTTGTATCTTACCAAGGACAAAGCAGCCATGTTTTGTCTCAGTTTACCAGTTTACCTCCCTGTTGCACATCCATGTTAGGATGGAGTATTGCTGCCATAAGCTGTACTTGAGTAAGGAAAGAATTTAAAAAGTTGGGCTGGATATTTACAGCCTACATCTCACTCTTTCAGTCCAACTCAGCCTTACAAAGCTTAAGTTAATTAAAAGCAGATCTAAGGAACTACTCTAATCAAGATGATAATCAGATGGGACTGGATATGAAAAACAGAGGCTTCACCTGATAGCAGAAAGTAGCTTTCCATCACTCCTCAGAGGCTGTTTATAGGCATTTTTATCTGGCTGCCATGATTTTAAATGAAATTGCAATTCATTAACATCTTTCACTGAACTGAAACCAGCAAAAAATGCCCATATGAGCACACACGGTCAAGAGTTTTTCAGCTGCTTTTAGCAGTCTGGAGAGCAGAAATAAACCACAGGATTCTACAATTTTGAGGAAGAGAGATAGTCAAGAAAGGTTCCACTTTTTAGGTGTGTTAGGTGACAGCACAGCAGTAAGAAATGCCTGAGAAAAAGGACCTCCATTGTTGATGGATTCTTTTCAGCTGCCAAATTGAGTTCAGTCTGACTTCTTGATAAAGACTCCAGAGGGTTTGTTCTTTAGCTCTATCATTATCTCATCTCTTATTCTCATCCTGCACAATTTAGTAAAAATACATCTGGCAAGACCTCACTTTGTTTATTTGGTTTTGTATTCATTTTCAGTGTGCAAATAGACTCCTTGTTTAGGAAACAGCTAAATAAAAACACAGATCATTTTCCCATTATAAATAAAAATGGTCGATTTTTGTATGTATTTTTGGAGAAACAGAGTGTGCTGATTATCACCCTGGTTACCTTGCAAGGGATTCTGAGCAATGCAAATTAATCCATAAGCCTAAAAAGTAAGCAGTGTACCTACTGTATAGGAAGCCCAGTCAGTGACATCTCTGTTAACTGTACTAAGAGTCAGCTCATTCAGCTGTTTAGTGCAGTGGATTGCAAATTGCAATCAGAAAAATTATCTAGTTATTTAAAACAACTTTCCCTGCAGCGTAATGCAGAAAACAACATTCAAAAATAGCCTCAAGAGATGTGGGTGTCTATGACAAAATTCAATGCTCAAGTGCCATTACAGACAGCTGGCCTCCAGCTGCTGTTCCAGAAGGGCACAGGTCTCCTTTTCATGACCAATCTCTGAAGGTCATTCAGATGCCTACAGCTGGCAGAAGAGACATTGACAACCCTATCAACATTTTTAGGTTGCTAAACATTTCTCAAAATCCAGTCCTATGAGACTGAACTCCTCCCTGGAGTGCAATGACTGAAAAGAGTTTTGCAGGATTTACTCTTTCCTGCTCTGATTTAACAGGGTTCACAACCTCAATCCCAAAGGGTAGAGAAGTGACCTTATGACACTGCTATACTTCAGAGCTAGAAAGCACTTGCCTTATATCTTGTGCTGAGCTCATGGGAGCTACAGAGCTACTTGCAGGTAGCTTGTTAACTTCAGCAGTAATGGATCAGTTTGTATCAAGTATTATCCATTTGCATTAAACACCCAGATTTTCTGTTGCCTGCTGCTGATGTGGGCATGCTAGAAAAATATGTTCAAACATGAAAAAACAAACAAACCCAACAAACTGATCTAAATGAAAGTGATGCTGTATTGGGCCCAGTGCTCATTTTACCTGTAAACATAACATTAAAATAAATAATCTGTATAAAATATTTTATGTATATACACTTTAATTATGCACAATATATGCCATATACAAAATATAAATAATGTAAGATTTACCAGTATGTACTTTAAATAAATAGAAACTCTATATATCTAAATCTTAACAGCATTTTCATTGTGCCTCTGTGCAGAGTGAGAGGCATGCACATCACCAGCCTGATGCAGGGGCTGGCTGTGAGGGGCTCAGGAAAACCTTTGGGTATGATCTGCCAGTGCTGTGGCAGCTGCAAGGACACAGTGATCAGCCCAGGACTGGAAGGTGCCAGGAGCTCAGGGAACTGAAAGAGAACAGGAAAGTAATAAGTGGCTTAAGAAAAAAAGAAGAAAGGGCCAGAGGAGGAACAGAGTGAGCTGAAAAATTTGAGCAGAAGAGCAAAGAGAAAGCTGAGCTAGTGCAGCGAAGGAAAGCTAGAGCCAGGCTGGGTGTTGTTCTGAGAGAGAGTGGTGGGGAGGGCAGTGTGGAAGTCCTGGAGCCCCACAGCTGTGGCGTGAAGGGCTGCACAGCCAAGAGCCAGCTACGCTCCTCTCTTCCACTGCAGCAGGTGATTTCTGCCTTCGTTGTGGCAAATGGATTTGGGCAGCCTGTTTGGATGTGTCCAGTTTGAACTTCCCAACCATAGCTGGGATTCGCCTGTTCATTCACTTAGACAACCATCAGAGCCTTAATCTGTTTACTGGTTTGTTAATAAAAGCTAGCAACATAGATTCAAATTGCAAAGGAAGAAATTGCACATCTCTCAGAAGGGAAAACAACCCCCCCATTAAACAATTGCATGACAGGAAAAGGCACATAGTCACTACTTCCTAGGTAATGAAAGACAGTAGTCACACCAGTATGCTCCAGTTGAGCAGTGATTCCAGGCTGCCGAACTGGCCTGAGCCAAGTCAAATGGCAGCTAGGCTGTGACGCACCTCACGCTCACGCCATGGAAACTAATGCAAGGCTGGGACTGAGAACCTGAAATAACTGAGTCTGCTGAAATAAATTTCACGGTTAAACCCTAAGGTTAGAAAAAAAAACCACCCTAAAGACTATGTAAGCTCAAATGTTCCTCATCTTCAAGCTTCCAGTAGTATTTTTAATATTCTACATTTTGAATATCAGTGTTTAAGCTCACAAAACTCTTCCACTTATTGTTATCACAGTATTATGGTGCATATGTTGAGATCAGCAAGGTGTTGGTTGCTAGAGAACTTTCAAACACAACTGTAATGATTTAATCACTGTACTATAACAATTCTGCTGCAATAACCTTACTGACAACTGTACTGACAACACATGCACTCAACTACCAGAGGGAGCAACAGCCTTCTTATGTTTAGAAATGTTGTATCACAAGTGTAGAGACCTTTCAGTCCTTGGCTTACCCTGCACATAGCAGTGATGGGAGAATACTCAGACTTTATTGATTTTGGCTGCCAAGTGTTGATACTGCCATGCTAACAACCAGGCTTCTCCTCAGGACTGCAGAGATCTTTGATTCTGAACCATACCACAAACTAGCAAAGAGACCTTCAGCAAGCCACTTGAGAACCTGCCTCAGACTTCAATACACACTGAAAAACCTTTCTGTCTAAGCAAAGGGATGCTGGCATATCTTCAGCCTCTGTGAAGCATCCCGACATTAAAAGACAAATTGTATTCATCAGAGCCGTGCCTCCATGAGAGAAAAACAAATCTTTTCCCTGAGACAGTGATCACAATTTGGGTATCTATAATTTAGCTGCCTAAACAAAGCAAAGTAATTTGATGAGTGCTAAATTCCTGCAGCACCTTTTCTGGCATGTGTCCAGAATCAGTCTGGAAATGAAACCCAGCATGAGCAAATTAAGGAAGCACTCAAAAGGAAGGAACAAAGCAAAAAGAAAAACAGTAGAAGATTCTGCCCCATGCTGAATGTTTCAAAGGAATGCAGCACACATTTCATTTAGTTTTGCAATTCATTACTGAAAACGTTGCTCTTGCTATTCCCTAGAACAAAGACAGCAAACCCTGTGTGGGAGACACCTCTGTACACAAACCACAATCGAATGTCTAACTTGACCTTTCATCTTCCGAGGGAACAAGCAGATTTGAGGTCTAGTCTATGCTCCCATGTTATGCAAGCAAAAGACACAAATTTGTTGAAAATTGTTACACCCCAGGCTTTCCACTGCTTAATTAAATCCACCTCCACAAGCAACCCAAACTGCCTGCCTGTATGCCAGCAACATAGCAATGTCAGCTAATGGACTGCAGAGTTTTGTCAGCAAACCTAACCTTTCTACAGAACCAAAGTAGCCTTTGGTGGAGTTCTTGGGATAATTACAGGATAGCTGTGGTTTATCCAGGAATGATTCAGGTAACACATGGTCTGTAAAAGCACTTCAATTTGTGTAGCTTTTAACATACCAATGGATCAACAGATCAATGAGGATCATCTGCTTAGTTCTGGTATCACAGAAACAATCAAAGATTTCAGATCTTGAAGATGACTCTGAGTGCTCTGACACCCATATAATTCAGGTCTGCCTCTAATGAAGACAGTTATGGCACAGCAGCATAAAGCTACTATAAGACGAGGCAGATTTAGCTTTCCAGGTTCTTAGAATTTCTCTTGTCTAAATGGCATTTGGAAGAACAAAGCCAGACAAATTCCTCTGCCAGTTTCTAGAAGTCATAAACCATTTAAAAATCTTGGTTCAGCAAACAGCCTAAACGTGGGATTCTTCTTACAAGTAGTTTACTCAGATAGCTAGGCATTTTGTGGATCAGATTCTGAAGACTCTCATATTCAGATAACCATTAATACCTACCTTCAAGCACACCAGTTCTTCTAGATTCTACTAAATTAGCATAAAATCATGGCACTGCTCAAAAGCCAGACTTTAGAACCCTTTTTTTAGCATTGCTTTAGGCAGTGCTTTTTCATAGACAAGAGGACTTTCATTTTGTTTAGCATGAGAATCTTGATTTTAATGAACAGTTCACATTAAGAATCTCTATTCCCATTTTCAAATCATGAGATACTGTATCACTTTCCCCATTTACTGTATCTGAGTGAGGAATCTGAGCAAGACAATTCTTATGAGACACACAGCTATAACCAGAGGCAAAAATTCTGGGAACCTAGTGTAAAACATTTTTCTTGTGCGATTCCAGGCTTTGCAGACTGTTCTTGTCAATGTAAGTCTTTTGATTTCAATGCAGTCACTCCTGATTTACCCCAAGGGGAGAAAGGTACAAGCTGGAGACACAGCAGTACAGCTTTTTTTTCTTTAGGAGCTCCCGTGTAACTGCATTGAAGTCAGTTGTCCATTCTGATGTTTGACTTTGCAGAATACCTGCTACTGTGAAGAAATCTCTCCTTTCCTACATTTTGAATTTTCTTTTCCCAAGTAATTACATTGGAAAATTAAATAACATCGTTGCTATTTGTAAGTAAGTATCAAGATAAGTAGTCTGAAAGGGAAGATGTGTTCAAAAAATCATGTCCAGTTCCATTGCTTGACTTTTTTCCTTGCTAGAATTTAATGAATTCTTCATTTGCTATTATAAGCTAAATATTTCCTTTGAGTCCAATTAGCATAGCTGAAAGAAAAAGCAAAGCAAGGCACTGTTCAGCATGCATGAAGGTAATAAAAAATCAGTTCTTTCATTCTGGCTTTAATAACTGCAGCTTGATTAGAGAGAAAGAAAAAGCTATGAGAGAGAGGTGGGGGGGATGAGAAGGCCTGCCAAGTTAGTACTATAAGAATTCTCAACCTGTCTGCTCTCTGGCTTACTATTCAAATGCTAATTGAGCCTTTTTGTAAACAGAATGGGTAATCATGGAAGACAAAAACAGACACAGAAAACAAATGACATATCACACCTTATCCAAACCAGCAGGAAATTTCACTGATGAGCTTTGGAAGTCTTAAAATTTTGTGGGTGTTGATCTCTTTAAAGAACATGGAAAAGAATATAATTAATATAATAAAGTAAAATATAACACAATAAAATAATAAAGAACAGTTCCTTTTGAACAATGAAACCAGTCATGTTATAATTAGATAAGAGAATTTATATTCACAGCTATAAATATGAAAGTGGACCATGAGACTGGATAAAGGCAAGGTTTTAATTCTTAAAAATTAATTACATGGCATTATTGTTATCGGTACACAGGATGCATTAATTACACAATTAATAATAAGATGAAAGGGATTTTTTTTTTTTTTTGGCAACTTTAAATCACTTGGGGACATTAGGGTTTATACAAGAATTGTCCTTCAGGCATTTCTATAATCTTGTTACTATGCAAAGTCAAGACCTTAAACCTGTTAGTGGAAGTAGTGGATGGAATGAATCTCTCCTAAATTAGACTTTGTACTTACACATAATGCAGCACATTTTAGATACCCTCTGTAATTGGGGTCTAAGGTGTAACAGATTTATTACAACTTCTCCTCATAAAATAAAGACTGATGTTATTAGAAGCAAGTACATCCAATACACAATCAGGTAGAAGTGCTTCTTCTACAGAAAGCCTACACAATCTCTTGTACAAATCACCTAACATGAATGTTGCACTTAAGACTTCCAAGTGAATTTTTCCATTTCCTCAGAGAGGAAGAGCTGAGCTTTTTGCTCCACAGAGTAGGAATACATTCCCAATAACTGAAGTGCCAGACCTGCTCTGTGTTTCATCTCATTGCACACACCTTCTAATCCTATAACTGGGCCATTTGCTAGTCACAGCCTTGCTCAAACCAGATTCCAAAAGAATGAAGCAACAACCTGTACAAGAACACTTGCCATATTTAATTGTCCGTCTTTCATATACACATGCAACATGGCTAGGCTAACCTCCTGCTAAGAAAGGCCACATTTAACTGTTAGCAGCCATTAGGAGAGAGTGGGCCAGCATCAGAGAGTTTGGCCACCACCACCACCACAGGTACTCAGATAGGGTATAGATGGACTCAGAACACAGAAGCGAATAGACCAGGGAGAACCTCTTGTACTTTTGCACACGTGTATTGCAACACAATTGGGTTTTCTGTTCCTATTTTGTTTTCTGTTAGATCTCAATGAGATAAGCCCCTTACCATCCATTTTAAATTATAATTCTTTGGCAAATTTCAATTATCAGAAAAATTCTGCCCTCAGGTATAGAGTTGATAAACAATTTTCAGCAGTGTCTGACTTTATTCAACTGCCAGCAAGGGCTCACACAGGAGTTTTAAGTAGCGGTGTAGAGCTCTTGCTTGATGCAATGAAAACTCTGGCAAAGGTTCATCTTTCAGCTGACACCTTTGAAAATGAAGCACCTTTAAGACTACAAGCCTGTCTTACTACCACCAAGTAATCATTACCAAGTGTTATACTGCTCCTCTGTTCTGCTTCTGGTCTTACTTCTCACAGATAAATTTTTACCAATAAGGGCCATGTGTGAGATACAAACTTTATTTTGATTTCAGGAGTGTTCACTGTGACAGCCCCTCTTCCTCATGAAAGAGCTCACCTTATTTTATCTTCCTCCATATCCTGCCAGAGTTAGCTCTGTAGCTAAGGTACACCAATCTGATCTGTGCATATCGTAAGCCTGCTTATTTCTGCTATACTTTTTAATATAAGCTGCATTTTGATTTATTATTGTTTGTATCACCACAGTTCCCTGAGAACCCAAGGACAAGTACATCAGCCTTGCGACCTACAAACAAAAAAACTCTATCAACCATACGATTTTCATTGCAGAAAACAATGTTGCTTTTGTTTGTTTGGTTGTTTTTTATAGAATAGTATTATTTAACTAGGTTTCTTGCCATATAGGACAGCACTTCTATACAACAGCAGCATTAATTTATAAATAGAGCGGGGGATAAAAGTGTCCTTTTCCTTAATCAAAAGATGTCACGCTTTATTTGGAAATGTTGGCCAAAAGTCTAGTATTCAAATAGGAAGAGTCAAGATAGTCAAAGTTTTTCATTAAGACCTTTGTCCTGTGTGCCTTGCTAATACAAAAGAGAAACTTTCCATTTTCTAAGTCCATTTGAATTCAGCTCTATTATTATTATAATCAAGTTACAATATTAGAGTAGCACCAAGTAATAATAATCAGTATCAAATGTGCACTTTAAGTACTGGATAACAAGGGGAAAAAAACCTGTTTTTACCTGAAGGAGTTTAGACTACATACTAAAAGAAATAATTTAGCATATATGTATGTGCTGGTTTGGGGCCAGACACAGATCCTCTCTTGCCCTGAAAGGGACAAAAGAATGAGACTCACACAAACGGATTGGAGAGTGATGGAAAGTTTAAATGGAAAAGCAATTGGTGAAGCTACAGAGAACTACAAACTACAAAGCATAGTGACAAAGAGTATCCCAAAGCATACAGAACCCCTCACAGAATTCCCAAAGCTTCCCAATCCTTCCCTTCTTCCCACCTGAGGGTAAATCCAAACCCCCCAGGGCTCTTTCTTCCCCCTCCCGCTGCTAGGCAAGTCTCAGGCTGGCCAGGTCTGAGACTGCCCCCCCCCCATTCTCCTCCTGGCATTAGGCCTAGACAGGCCTAAGAGGCCTTGAGGATACTCCCCTGGCATTACCCGATAAGAGAGGACATCTCCCATAGGAGCAGAGAAGGAAGAAAGAGGAAGAGAATGACTTTGCAGATGGCCTTATAGGGTGCAGGACTTATGGGTAGAAATACATCGTTTCCTGTGTCCACCCCTCTGGGTGGGCACCCAGGACACCAGAGGTGTATCTCATGCGGCAGTGGCAGGGGGCACCCAGCCTAAACTGCCACAATGTATTATTAACAATGAGCTAAATTCTAAGAGGTTTGACCTTTCTGGCCACAGATCAGCCAGGTGCATGACCATGGGTGTACCTCAAGTCTCATAGCTGAAGTCAACAACTCACATGACTCCCTGCAACAATAAGCACATATGAAAGAAGGTAGGAAAGAAAAGAAAGTTAACAGAAGTGAGATAAATAAAATTGCTACTTTCAAAAAATTGCAATTATAATGCAGCCCAGAGTTGCAAGGATTTTCTCCTTCAAGAAATTGCTTTTGCTTTTTGCGAAAAACTCTTGGGAAATTGGGAATCACATAATATTATTCCTTACATGTGTCTATAGGACCCTTATGGCCACCTACTGCATATCTGTTTTGAGCAGTTTGGTAATACTGCACATTCTCAATCACTTCTGCTGAAAGAAGGCATTGCCTGGAACTCTGCTCAGAACATAGCCTCTATCTTTCCCAGAAACTGAATTTTCAAATACAAAGGGCCTGAAGCTGCTGTGGTTTCTTCTATTTTCCCCTCACCTTCCATCCAATTTGCTTACAGTCACTTGTTTGTGAACACAACAAAAGTCAGCCTTCTGAAAACTAGTGCTATCTGTTATTTCTGGAAGTCTTCGATGCCAGAGGGAAATATTTGAAGTGTGACATTACAAACACACTGCAGGGTTTAGTATGGATTTTTTTCTTAGGCTTTTTTCTGGTTTGACTATAACAAACATGGCACAAAGCTTACAGCTTAAAACCTTGGTTCATGAGCTCATATGTGTGTGTGTTTTTGTGTGTATACACAGTTTGAAATGTCATAAAAATTTACTGTGATGTATTTACATGTGGAAAAAGAGCTACTAAATATGAAAACTTTCTCCCCTTAAGCACAGGTGTGATGGTTTGAAACTGTCTTTTTAATTTTTCCTTGCAAAGTTCAGAACAAAGTGAAAGAATGTAAATAAGTCACTATTGGGTGTAAGAAAGCAAAATAACGATTGTTCTAAACACTTCCATTGGATAGATAGAAATGTTTAAGAACTATTACCCAAAACAAAGTAGGCACTCTGCACATTCTGCGTTCGGCAGTGGGGGCAGTTGCTGGGCTGTCTGGCTGCTGTTTCTTCTTCTCTTCTGGCTGAAGATAACACACTGACCTTGGCAGCTAAGTTAACAACTTTCTGCTTAACTAACTCTGCTTCTCTGTCCAGGGGGGTCTGGGGGGGAAGCTCCTGGGAGAGGGAGGCCCCTTTGGGAGGGTCCCCTTGGGGGGAAGCAAAGGGAGATCGATTGTGCTTTTTCTGTTGATTGTATATATTTGTGAATGTTGTGAATTTTGTATATTTGTACATATTCATTGCATTTCATTGTAGATTTTAGACTCTGCTTGTAAATACAGCTTTTCATTTGCTTCCAGACTGAGCTAGCCTGGTTATTGTTGGTGGGGGGGGGAATTTCAGCTCACACCGACACACTTTTTATTTTTGGCGCCCAACGTGGGGCTCGATTGCTTGTTTGATTTATTTCTGCTCAGATTAGGAAGCAAAATGAAGCTGTTTTGGATTCTGAGTCATTCTATTTCATCTATTATCGTGTGCAATTGTCTACAGATGGGCCATTTCTTGCATGATAGACAAGATTGTGAGATATGTGGCATATAAGTCTTTCTTTGGGTTAAGAACAAGTTACTGAATGTTGGTGAATTCTGTTGTGGTCTTATTGGGCTAAGAAGCTATGGTAACTCAACTATGGATCTGCTAGCAGACACATATGAGTTTGTTACTCCTCTTACAACTACAGAGGGTCCTTGGAACCAGTGGTACCCTAGATATCTTGTACTTGTCTTAATCTTAATTTTGTTGCTTCTTGGAATAATCATATGGCTACTGATAGCACTGTGTCAAGAAAGACATAAGGCTACTTGCTCTTCCAACTCTGCTGTGAATGTGAAAACCAAGCCAGTAAATTTGGTGGCCACTGTAACCAGAAAGCGTAAAGGAGATGCAGATGCTGCAGGAGATGGTGCAGATGGAGATGAGGGTCCTTCTACTCAGGGTCCCTCTGTTAAGAAAGATCCTTCTGATGAGGAAGAGAGGGTTAGCCTTAAAACTCTGGTAGACCTCTTGAGACCCCACATGGATGATGGAGATGTAGGTCAGGATGTAGACCCTGGTAGATTAGCAACTGCTGGTAGTGCCTCTGAACTCAAGGAAATTCAACGGAGGATTACAATAGGATTATGGGGACAGCGACCTCAGGATGATGATGATGATGAGGATGAGGATGACATACAGTCAGCTAATGCACCCAGACAGGAAATTAGACATGTGAGGAAGGATTACATCAGAGGAGATAATGAGCCAGTCCTGTCTTGGCTAGCCAGGTGTTTTGATATGGGAGCCCCAGCATTGGTGGTAGGTGACAAGTCGGCCTCTCAGTTGGGGATGCTCTCAAAGGATACAGGCATAGACAGGCATCTAGGCAAGTGCATTGGTAAAGTTTCTCTGTGGGCACGCCTCCTACTGGCAGTCTCGCTGAGGTACCCCAGCAGAGATGATTTACCATGGAACCCTAAGCCTTGGACCACAATAGCTGAGGGAATCAAGCGTCTGAGAGAGTTTGCTGTGAGAGAAGTAATGTATGGAGATCATAAGACTCTGAATCCTGATGAAATTCCTGTTGGAACAGGCCTTGCCAAAAAGCTCATTAAGCTTGCTCCTCCTAATTATGCCACTATTCTGGCAAGCAGGATTGTGGCAAGAAATTATGGTGGAGCACCTCCTACTGTTGGCCATTTCACTGACCAAATGAGGCAGTTGGAGGATAGTCTTGCACGTACTTCTTTGGTTTCAGCCATTGAAACTCTGTCTGGAAAGATGGAGAATTGCATGAAAGAGCTGAAGGAGGAACTTAAAACCTCCATATCCAACTTGATGAAGGGGGATGATTCTAATTCCTCTTCCTCCAGATGGATACAAGTTTCAGCTGTTAGGAACAGACGTGCTCCAAGGAGGCCATTCCAGAATAGGTCAAACCAAAACAGACAGCAGAGGCAATCACGTGGCAGTATCTGGATAACTCTGCGTGATCAGTTTGGTGAGAACATGAACAGATGGGATGGTCAACCAACTTCTGATCTTTTCAAGAGGTTACGGGAGCTGCAGAGGGGCAGATCCCGAGGTAGCAATACCAGGAGGGTAGCTGTCGCTTCCTCAGTTTCCCAGAACAACTCTGATAGCTCCAACAGTGATCCTAATTCTGGTGCTGGACGTTGTGCCAGCTGTACATGTGGATGTAATCCCCACCATTAGGGGTGCCCTGCCTTCCGCCAGGGGGAGGTAAGGGATAATGGAGATAACAGAATCTATTGGGATGTGTACATCCAGTGGCCTGGCACTTCAAAATTTCAGAAGTACAGGGCCTTGGTTGACACAGGAGCTCAGTGCACCATAATACCATCAAATTATCAAGGGGGAGAATCTATAACTATTCAGGGAGTCACTGGTGGATCTCAAGAGTTGTTTAAGATAGAGGTTGACATAAGTTTAACTGGGAAGCAGTGGAAGAAACATACTATTGTAACAGGTCCTAATGCACCTTGTATTTTGGGAATTGACTTTCTGAGAGAAGGGCGTTTTAAAGACCCTAAGGGTTACAAATGGGCTTTTGGAATAGCAACTGTAGAAATTGATGGAGGAAAATTGAAGTTGTCCATTAGACCTGAGCTTTCAGATGAATCTGCAGTTGTGGGACAACATGAGATAGAGGATGTAAAGCTGCCGGTTGCTTCTCAAACTGTGCATCACAGACAATACAGAACCAACCGTGACTCTTTGGTGCCCATTCAAAACTTGATTCGTCAGTTGGAGAGTCAGAAGGTCATCAGCAAAACTCATTCACCTTTCAACAGTCCAATCTGGCCTGTGAGAAAGCAGAATGGAGAGTGGCGTCTGACAGTTGATTTCCGTGCCTTGAATGAAGTAACTCCACCCATGAGTGCAGCTGTACCAGACATGATGGAACTCCAATATGAGCTGGAATCCAAGCAGGCCAAATGGTATGCTACCATAGACATTGCTAATGCTTTCTTCTCTATTCCCATAGCAGAGGAATGCAGGCCTCAGTTTGCTTTCACCTGGAGAGGCATTCAGTACACATTCAATCGTTTGCCCCAGGGGTGGATTCACAGTTCAACCATCTGCCATGCAGTGATCCATGATGCTTTGGAGAAAGGTGGAGCTCCAGAACACATTCAGTTCATCGATGACATCATCGTCTGGGGTGAGACTGCTGAAGAAGTCTTCGAGAAAGGTAACAAAATCATTGACATTCTCTTGCAAGCTGGTTTCGCTATCAAGCGAGACAAGGTGAAAGGACCTGCCAGAGAAATCCAGTTTCTGGGAGTGCGGTGGCAAGATGGTCGCCGTCACATCCCAATGGATGTGATAAACAGAGTCTCCACCATGGCAAATCCCATCAACAAGAAAGAAACTCTGCGTTTCTTAGGCATAGTGGGATTTTGGAGACTGCACATTCCTGGATACAGTCAGATTGTGAAACCTCTATATGATGTGACTCGAAAGAGAAACAGTTTCCAATGGGGTCCTGAGCAACAAGCAGCCTTTGACCAGATCAAGCGAGAGGTAGTCCAAGCGATGGGTCTGGGACCTGTCCGAACTGGTCCAGACATTAAGAACATTCTGTACACGGCCGCGAGTGACAATGGTCCAACCTGGTGCTTATGGCAAAGAGCTCCAGGGGAGACACGAGGACGTCCTCTTGGTTTCTGGGGTCGTGGCTACAGAGGCTCAGAGGCAAACTACACTCCAACAGAGAAAGAGATTTTAGCTGCTTATGAAGGAGTGAAAGCTGCTTCTGAAGTGATTGGAACTGAGTCACAACTTCTTCTAGCTCCTAGATTGCCAGTTCTGAATTGGATGTTCAAAGGCAAAGGTTCTTCACCACATCATGCAACAGATGCTACCTGGTCTAAGTGGATGGCTCTGATAACACAGCGAGCTCGAATGGGAAATCTCGAAAGGCCTGGTTTGGTGGAGGTGATCACAAACTGGCCAGAAGGCACAAGCTGTGCAAAACCTCCAGAGGAGAGAGTAACTCGTGCTGAGGAAGCTCCTCCTTACAGTGATCTGTCTGATGATGAAAAGAGATATGCTTTGTTCACAGACGGTTCCTGTCGTCTGGTTGGGAACAAGCGGAGATGGAAATCTGCAGTGTGGAGCCCAACGCGCAGAGTTGCAGAAGCGAGAGATGGAGAAGGAGAATCCAGTCAATTCGCAGAGGTAAAAGCTGTCCAGCTAGCTCTTAACATAGCTGAACGTGAGAGATGGCCAAAGCTTTATCTCTACACCGACTCGTGGATGGTAGCCAATGCCTTGTGGGGTTGGCTGAAAGACTGGAAGAAGAATGGCTGGCAGAGGAAAGGAAAGCCAATCTGGGCTGCAGATCTGTGGCAAGACATTGCTGCTCGCATTGAGAGAATCCCAGTGAAAGTGAGACACATCGATGCTCACATTCCTAAGAGCAAAGCTACTGAAGAACAACAACACAACCATCAGGCAGATCTAGCTGCAAGAGTTTCCCAGGTGGACACAAACTCTGATCCTGATCCTGATCTTGACTGGAAACACCGAGGTGAGCTGTTCTTAGCTCGGTGGGCCCATGACTCGTCAGGACATCAAGGCAGAGATGCAACCTACCGATGGGCTCGTGACAGATCCATTGACATTTCCATGGATGCTATCACACAAGTCATCCATGACTGTGACATTTGTGCTGCTATTAAGCAGGCAAAGCGGATCAAGCCCTTGTGGTACGGTGACCGATGGTCCAAGTACAAGTATGGTGAAGCCTGGCAGATTGACTACATCACTCTACCTCGTTCTCGATCTGGTAAGCAGTATGTGCTGACTATGGTAGAGGCAAGCACTGGATGGCTGGAAACTTATCCAGTTCCTCATGCAACTGCACGTAACACCATTCTTGGTCTGGAAAGACAAATCCTGTGGAGACACGGAACTCCAGAGAGGATTGAGTCGGACAATGGAACTCATTTCAAGAACAATCTTGTAAAAAACTGGGCCAAAGAACATGGCATCGAGTGGATATTCCACATTCCCTACTATGCACCAGCTGCAGGGAAGATCGAACGCTACAACGGTTTGCTGAAAACCACTCTCAAAGCCATGGGGGGTGGATCTTTGAAAAACTGGGAGAAACATTTAGCACAAGCAACCTGGTTGGTGAATAGCAGAGGTTCAGTGAATCGAGCTGGACCTGCCCAATCAGATTTGTTGCGAAAGGAAGAAGGTGATAGAGTTCCTGTTATCAGAAAAAGAATCTGTTAGGCAAAACTGTTTGGGTATTTTCTCCTTCAGGAGAGGCCAAACCTGTCCGAGGGGTGGTTTCTGCTGAAGGTCCTGGTCACACCTATTGGGTGATGCAAGAAAATGGTGAAATTCAGTGTATTCCACAAAGAAATCTAACTTTGGCTGAGAGAGGTTAAATTCAGAGTGTTGCGCAGATATAGCATCGTGCCCAAGAGGAGAGTCCATGAGATCTACGGTGCACGAACCCTGAGAGCCCTGAGTCACCTGAGAGTCCCTGTTCCTTTCTTCGCTCCATCTGCGAGGAAACAAACTGTTTGCTGTTTTTCCTGTGATTTGACTCTTTTGAATCATCTACATCTGAGATAGCCGGAATGGACTATGGTCTTTATTCACCTATTGTTGTAGATATTATTTTAGATTAGATAAATGATAGTAGCAGCCAATGGAATTGTTTAGAAGGGGTGGACTGTGATGGTTTGAAACTGTCTTTTTAATTTTTCCTTGCAAAGTTCAGAACAAAGTGAAAGAATGTAAATAAGTCACTATTGGGTGTAAGAAAGCAAAATAACGATTGTTCTAAACACTTCCATTGGATAGATAGAAATGTTCAAGAACTATTACCCAAAACAAAGTAGGCACTCTGCACATTCTGCGTTCGGCAGTGGGGGCAGTTGCTGGGCTGCCTGGCTGCTGTTTCTTCTCTTCTGGCTGAAGATAACACACTGACCTTGGCAGCTAAGTTAACAACTTTCTGCTTAACTAACTCTGCTTCTCTGTCCAGGGGGGTCTGGGGGGGAAGCTCCTGGGAGAGAGAGGCCCCTTTGGGAGGATCCCCTTGCGGGGAAGCAAAGGGAGATCGATTGTGCTTTTTCTGTTGATTGTATATATTTGTGAATGTTGTGAATTTTGTATATTTGTACATATTCATTGCATTTCATTGTAGAATTTAGACTCTGCTTGTAAATACAGCTTTTCATTTGCTTCCAGACTGAGCTAGCCTGGTTATTGTTGGTGGGGGGGGAATTTCAGCTCACACCGACACAACAGGATATATAATATTTATTCTGTGGCTTTGGAGCATGTAGTAACATTTTTTTTTCCATACAGAACACAATGCAACACCTTGTAAAACTGAGTACAAAGAAAGAGTTGTGTTTTTTTTTTTTTTTTTTTTTTTTACTATTCCCTGCTTCTGAAGACCTGTCTGGGTGCTCTGTTTTCAAACCTGAAGTTTATTTTGTGTTACTTTTCTCTACCTTTTTTTTTTTTTTTAATAATGTTTAAATGCCGCTATTACAGCATATTACTCTTACCTAGTGGTGCTACTTAACATTTTTATCTACTGTTTCATCTGTACTGCTTTCTGCTGTAAGCTAGATAAGGTCAAAATGATTTTGACTTTTTCCTATGAATTATGAAAGGAAGTGAATTTATAGGCATGTTGTGATTAAACGAGTTTTAAGGTTGCAAATGGTCCTCACACTATTTTCTATGTGCATTACCAGTTCTAATATCTGTGTGGGGAAGGAAACACTTTTTCCAGCTAGTAGTTCACTGATGACAGCATAGAACATATTTCTAGTACTTATGGATAAAACACCAAATTTAGTTCACAGGGTTTGTAGTATGAAGAGCTTCCTTGGCTTTACAAAACTTACATCAGTTGCCTGTCCCTTTCAGAAGGTGTCATGGATTCAAAGGAAACCATCTCAGAACAGAGGACAAGAAGAAATGTCAGTGGGTTTGCTTTAGACATGGGCAAAGCTGCAAGTCTGGACCATCTCACTGGAAGATCATACAGAAAGCATGAGGATAATTTTGTTCTCATTCTCTCACAGTCTTCAAAATAAAGCTCAGTAATTCTTTACCACAGATGGGTGATGACAATTACCTTCACAGCATTCTTGAATACTGGGGTTCAGAAGGTTGCTTTGCTTTGTGCCATAGGTTTACAATCAGATGGAGTGAGCAGCACTTGAGACCAAGGCAGGTACACCTCAGGATGTGTCTAAGCTGAGATATGCCTGTTTATATACAGCTTTTAGAGTTCTTTATATTCAAGGTTTGTACTTGCTCACAGGTGGTTTCCCTATGAATTTATTGAGCAACTAGACACAAATGAAATATTTCTAAACCCTAGTAAATCTTTGAATTGGTCTGAGTCCTCAGGAGAAAGCTTCTGTGAAAAGCTGGCATTTTTCTTTTTTCTGAGTTTAATTGGAAACATTTTGCATGTTATACTAATCACACCTTTGGGAGAATGAAAGACAAAAACTCTGCCAGCAAAACTCCTTTCTTTTTGAGATCTTGATTTGTCAGGCATTTGTATTTGCAAGCTACATCACAGCTCTATCCCAGACCAAAAACAGTAACTTGTGAAGTTCATCTAAGTTCTGTATTTCAAGCTAAGAACATGACACTGGTACCATTTACAGTAGAAGAAACCCAAAATAACGTTGCTGAATTCCGTAAGGTTAGAGCAAAATATGAGTGATGGATGTGTAGCATAAATCAAATCCCAAGCTTTTGCCATAAAGCTGAAACAGCCTCACCTCCTGAAATAATCCATCCAAACTCACAAAACACCATGTTATTACTTTCTATTCTGGAAAGACAGGTACTCAGCACGGGTCATTGCTTCTATGGCCACGTCTCTCGCCATATTACTTTCACATTTTGCTCCATCTATTCATCATTCACTCTTTGTTCAGTTTCTGTGTGTCACACGGTGTCCCAAGCCATGGAGGTGGCTAATTATGCACTCCATTATGAGCAGTTTGTGAGAGTTGTACATGACTACAGAACTTGTTAATGATGAAAGTGAAGGAAGTTTGACTGTGACATGGTACTTGACAGAACTGCAAACGTTCAAAATGAACAAAGACGAATACCAAATATTTGTGCTCTACCAGACAATTTTCTCTAGACATTAAGGTAGCTACTCCAGTCTGACAGAACTGACAACAGTAACAGAGATTTTCTAAATATGCATTTAAAGAATATTCTATCCATGCATGTTTTTTTTTTCATTGAAGAAAGAAGCTAGTAATAGAAGATTCATGTGCCTTAACTAATCACAAGGTAACTGTGAACGAGATGGCTGTGACAAGAAATTTGATTTTAAAATTTATTTTCAGTAGGGAAAGAGCAAGACACTCATGGGACATCATCCAAATTACTTTGCACAGGTCTGATTACCTATACTGCAGCAGGAAAAGTTCAATCTTAGATAAACTTGACTATTATTGCAATAACAACAAGGGAACAGAAACGGTACTGTACCGTAAAGGTGTAGGAGAGAAAGGCGAAAACTCTATGAAAAGATGATCAGAAGTAAAACAGAGAAGAACAGTGCACACAAGAAACAGGAATCATTATATGCAATAATAAAAATTGGGCAAATAACCCAAAAGCTCAGACTCATAATGAGGAAGTGAATTCAAACTGCTGAAGAGTGAGGTTCCCAATCAAACAACTTGGAGTTTTTTGAACCAAAAAAAAAAATTGCAGTAAATTTAAGAGGGAACTTTCTTCAAGTTAAAATGAAATGATAATCACTCTGCACCCCTATGTTCCTAAATAAACTGAGTAGTCAGAACTCATTTTAATACATCTGAATATTATTTAATACATTTGAATATTATTTTATCCATTAAGACTATGTGGCAGGGAATAACAGAAGACAGTTCAGAAATAGCACTCTATTTTCTACTATTTTGCTGCAAGAATAATTTCAAAATACCGACTCTGATTCCAGTATTTGACCAGTATGTCATCCACTGGGGGTGAAGGACAGGTTTATTTTCACCCTGAATCCTCATTTTTTACCTCTGTTTCTTGTGTTCTCTGCACAGTCTAATTTGAGTAAACACTGAAGTGTGGCCTATCTTACGCTCTTCATGAATTGGAACCTTGTCAGCCTGCACTGAAACATTTCATTTAAACATTGTTTTGTGTTGATAAATACCTGTGAGAGATTACATAAATCCAGCAAGCCACATCTTGGTTCTGAGTGGATAGAGGGGAGGGAGCTAATACAGTGTTAATGCTGCTAACACGTTTTTCCCACTTAGCATGCGGTAATTTCAGGCTCTCAGAAGAGGACAGCTTGCTCAGCCTCCTTTCATGAAACAAGCAAACCTGCAAACCCTTCACACACTTCAGAGACAGCAAACAAGGCCGACAGAGCGTTGCAGGAAGCCTGTTCTTCTTTGTGTACTTTTGTAACAGTGAGTTCAACGTTCCTGAAGTAACTGTAATGACCTAAAGGAGCTTTTAGCGTCAGATTCTTCCCAAAGCTCTACATTCATAACAACAGTGAAATAATTCACCTTACCAGTAATTGCTAGCAAAAGAGGTGTGAACAATGCACAAGCCCTCTCTAAAAGCCTCCACTGTCACGGCTGGTGTCAAGGGCCGGCCTTGCACTTGCTTTTGCAACAAAGGAGTGTTGTCAGAAAGCAGGATTTTCCAGCTAATCCCACGGGCAGCACAGTAATAGAACGGCCCCTCCTGCTTATGCAACATGGAGATAGGTTGGAAATAGCTTCGCAACCCAAGTTGCAACTTAGAGGCTGGTTTCAGCCTCCAGTACAGCCTGAAATGCTAGCCTGAATGCTTGTCATTCGAAAGGATTAGGAAGGCTGAGGTGACTCTGGGACCCCACCTGAATCTAAGTGTTGCTACACACTGAGACTGGGATGCAGGAAAGACAATTCTTTTGAGAGAATGTGTACAGCCAGATTTAATCACAGAAAACAACATAGGCAGGGAACGGACACCCAAATACAACATCATCAATACAGTATTAAAGATATATTATGCCCTGCAGCTGATTCATGTCTTTATGGGAGTCACAAAGAGAGCAGTAAGACACCAAATCCTGACACACTGAATAGGAACACGTAGCTCTTTGTTGGCACAGAAATAACAAGGCTCGTTCTTGGGTCAACAGTTTATCACACAAAGAAATCAAGTCTCATCTTGATGCAGACTTTGAAGTCTGTGTTCAATCCAGAAATACTTCCCTTCCAGAGAGGGAAAAGGAAATAGAAAGGGTTCATTTTGAAATATATTTCAAAATTAATGCTCCAAAGCTTGACTATGAAACTTCTTACAGGAATAAATTTATTTAGTTTAAAAAAAATAAAGAAAATAAAATGAAAGCTTTATTCAATCAATAAATGTCAGCAATTTCAAGCCCACTTTTCAGTAATCTTATTTTGATACAGGAAAAAATAAGGCAAATAAAATTAAAAAGCAAAAGACTTGTACTAATATATACTTATTTAAAAGTACTTTTTCATTCACCACTGATCTAAAAGTCAGTATTTCGCTCAGCTCTAAGACCCAAAGAGAACTGCCTCAAGTATTTGCTCAAAGGACTCAACAAAACCACTTGTTTAATTAATGTGATTTTCTAAGAAGAACAGACAGAATACTGTTGAGAATAGCAATGTCTCTTAAGACAGGGGTTTCTTTACAAGCTCATCTTAAGAAGACTCCTCTGTACTTCTTTCCTATACATGTGTTCCAAGGAACATTTAATGAGCTTCACAGAGTTACCCATGGAAAAAAAGTAGTCTAACTAGTTACTTTCTAGATCTCTATTGAATTTCTTATTAATTAACATATTAATGCTGTTTGCCTAAATTTAAAGAAAGCAAAAGAACTTTTCAAACCAAGTCATAAGACAAGAATGTTAACAGCTTTTTTTTTTTCACTCTACTAATTCATACACTCATTAAAATATCTGAGGTTTTTACAAAGAAAGATAGCAATGACAATGTTTCTATTTTTAACCCAAAATCCACTTGAAAAATTAAGCTCGCTCTTTGCTGGTTCCTTTGGAAATTTTTATCTGTCAGAAATTAAGTCAAAGTTTGTTTTTAATCATACAAATAACTTAAAGCATATACTCAAACAAGGAAATCTCTATGGTCTTCTATCCAGCTATGTGTCCTTCATGGGAACACAGGCAATGATCCTGAAGACAGCTAATGGAATTCAGCTGTATGAAGTGCTTTATTTCTTCTCTCCATGCCTCACTCTCCTCTCCCATCCTTCACATACAAATCTACTTCAGGACATATGATTGAAATAGCCCATAGAGAGTTGTCTTACTTCATCTGCTCTGGGAGCATCAACACTAGCACTTTAATTTGGATCTGGACACTTAAAGCAGTCTTCCAGTTCTCCCCATTGACTGAGATCTGTTTATGCCACAGTGCTGTCACAGGGCATGAACTGGAACTCAGGGTGAGGTTGGATGGGGCACTGAGCAGCCTCATCTAGCAGAAGGTGTTCCTGCCCATGGCAGCAGAAGGGTTGGAACTAAATGAACTTTAAAGTCCCTTCCAGTCCAAACCAATCTATGATTCTATGCACTCCAGCTAAAACTGATGTTTCAATATATGTGATGAGAGTAAGCTAGTCCCACGTTGACAACAAAGAGACAAACTCAGAAATATATACAGAGACCTGTATACACCTACAGGTGTTACCTGAAAACCAGTTGAAAGTTTTACAAAGCAAACAAAGAAAAAAAGCGTTCACTGATACACCTACCTGAACACCACTTTCTTCTGTGACTTGTTTATCTTGCCTGCACTGGACTGAGCTTTTCTTTTAAAAAAAAAAAAAAAAAAATCACTATTTCTGTGGAGTAGGGCAAACTACTCCTAGAATTACTACAAAAGTAATTTTGCTTTAACTAACAAGAAATTCTTGGGTTTCTTCCTCTAGCTGGGCTTTGTTTTAGCTCTGCACTGAATTATCCATTCAGCACATAGTTTCTTTTAGATGCAGATAGAGAAGGCAAATCTACACTCTGATTGCAACATTGCTTTTCTGAAGAAAGACACAACCCAGATCCTCTACTAGCATTTCTGCTCCTGCCAGCTAGCCCCATCCTGCACATCACCTTTCCAGTGCCTACACAGGCCTTTTTTTTCCCCTCTTTCCTGTGGGATGTCAGTGATAGGCTTGCCCTTTTCCTTGCTTCCACTGCCCAAGGAAAACTAAGATATCTTTCCTGGATAAGGCAGCCAAATGAGATTTAGTAGAGATTCACCTTAGATTCTACATTTTTCTTTAAAAAAAAAAAAAAAATCAAGAGAGACAGAAAAGAAGAATTTCAAAAGGTCAAAGTGGAGAAACAAACAAACAAACAAAATCTTCCTTTTGTGACACAGGAAGCAGAATAAAGCACTGTGATGAGAACAGTGCTTCTACCAGTCAGGAAAAGGATGTTGGTGGAATAGATTCCTTTGATCGAACTGAACAAAGTCACAATGACTTTAAGAACTTCATCCCAAGAATATGAAGCATTTTCCCGAAATGAAGAACCAAATGCAGCTCTTGAAATGACTTATCAGTAGGTCTCATGTTTCTCCCTCCTTCCTTTTTGTTTTGTTGGCATTGTTCAAAAGCTGAAAACAGATTTGTTTGCTGCTGATGTCCTACTATCAGCTAACTTGGGCAGATAATAAAAATTGAACACAGTAGTATCAATTTCCCTTTGCATGGGAGATTAAATTATATACCCCAAACATCCTCTCAGACTTAGGACAAATAACATCAAACAAGATTTTCTTTCAGCACGACAGTGTCCAGATAAAAGAAAACAGAAGCAGTAACAGAGAATAAATCAGCTTAGACTAGAAGGGAAGCCAGGATGCTAGCTATATGAAGCCCAAGCACAAAATCTGTTGGGGGCAGGAGGACCAATAAAGTACTCAGGATTTGGATTCACATTCATGTGATTAACAATCATACGTGAGGAGGCTCTATAGAGTCTGGCAAAGAAAATCTTTCAGGTCACCATACAAGCTGCTCAATGTAAAGTTAATGTCTGTAAAAAAATGTGTTTACAAGATACTAAAAATTGAAATGTACCTTGAATGTGCTACAATGCCTTGGTATAGGAAAAAAAAAACAGATGGAGCTTTCTCTAGTCAAACCCTAACTTGAAAGACACACGCCTCATGGAACCGAAGCTTGGTTGGTTGTGCGCTTCATGTCCTTCATGTAAAATATTCTGTCAGTTTTAATTTTGTATCTTGTTTACCTTCTCTGTTACAAAAGAACTGGGACTTGTTTTTAGCAGCTCTGATTAAGTTTCTATTGATTTTCGAGATAGAAAATGGAACTTTCAGATTTCCCACATGAATCTAAAGCAAGTCAGATATTAACCTCGAGGTAAAACATCTGCCATGACATTCAAGGAATAGACAAGTACTATCTTAGTGAAAACAGCATCTGTGCTCAAAGATCAGATGGATTTTGAGAGCAATGTGAGCAGTAGGACTGTATTTTTACATGGGTAAAACCACACAAGTATATCCACATTTAATCCAAAGAGACATTCACTCACAGAGCCACCAGCCCACACCCATTAAAACACCCTTTATTTACACACTTTTTAACTATTGCAGTACTAATGGTTAGTGAGTTAGAGACGGTGTGAAAGGGGATTAAGAAGACTGTGAAAGACAATGCAGAGCTGGAAAGAAACTTCTTTTTTACATCTCTTGTATCTATTGTTTTTTAGGATCAATGTCCATTTTCTTAGTCTGTAACAATTCTCAATGTGTACACACATGTTGCAGTTTATAACTTTCATTATCAAATGTATCACTGCTCTAGGTAGTGGTAGACATTATTTAGTAAACCAATCTAAAGTAAATATGCATAAAAATCTGAAATACAAGCTATACGCAACACCTACTGTGTTAAAAAGTATTACCTTCAAATCCTTGGAAGGGTTTTACCATTATTGGTTTTCTTTAAGCTAGGTCTTTAAAGACGTATGTGATATTGGTGAATATTTCCAGATTTGGGAAGATTCTAAAACCAAAGCCCATCCAAAATGAAAGAAAAATTCATATGAAAGTAAGTGAAAAAACCACCTGTGAGATGGAACTGAAGCATCCTAGTTCTTTTCTATGTTGTGAAACATCTGTGACCCTTACAACTTGATTGTGCTTCAAATGTACACCTATTTAACAAAGCTAGAATGTGCCAACTATTTTATCCAGCAGACAGAGAGAACATCTTCAGTGATATTTGTGGACTTTAAAAAGAAAGTGATGACTACTATCAGCATTACAAGTGTAGTCCCATTGAGCTTTGCATCTAAATGGAGACAAACATAAAACCTTCCTATCAATGTCCTTGACAATGGAAGGAGTACTCTGCAGATGGTTAAACTCGGGTCAGTATGCTCAGCCCTATTAAAAAGAGTTGGTCAATGCATTCAAACACCCTTTGTGTGGAATAAATATGAGAGAAGTATAAATACATGCTATGTAAAATGGCATCACTAATTTCCAAGTCATTTCATTTGTGTGGGAGCAGTAACAGCACTCCTAACATCACGTTTGCGGGACTGTACTCCCCAAATGACCTAGCCATGAAATCAGATGGCAGAAATTAAATACTTAATTAAAAAAAAATATTGTGAAAGATTCTCTAATAAATTTCTGTGGCTACTAAATTATTTGTAAAAATAAAACTTACACTTGAAATCAATTGTTTCCACTTTCATATCAACATGTGACAATTTTCTTTGATGATTGCCTCTGTAAATACTGTAAAGTAAATGTTGCAAGACCAGAGACTCCCTTATGCAGCGAAAATACTTTAGGAAAGGTAGTTTTCCCCTGAATAACTGTGTGTTGTTGAGATTGGTAGGAAAAAAAAATTGTGCTCATTTCCACTTGTATGCCTCACAGAAATAAGTTTCTGAGCAAGGCGTTTCAAAAGACTGGCAAATTCTCTGCATTTGTCAAAAAAGGCAATCAGTATTTTCCCCTCTACAGCAGAAGATGATCCCTGAATTAAACTTCATACATACTCAGATGTATAGAATGTTACTATACCAGAAATTCACATTCAGCAGAAGCCATATATTTAACAAATGATATATTGACCCAGTCACAAGTAGTCCACAATCTTCTTGTGAAGATAAAACCATCAGCTGTTCCTTCTGCTGTTTTATGCTAGCAGTGCCTAGCTCTGCCTATAGGGCTGTCTTACTGCTGCCTTTCTCCAGCTGCCTTGAAGTGTTCCTATTGGCTTTACCCATATGCACTAGAAACCCAAGGTAGGTGTGCTAGTTATTACCAAGTTCTGCTGAAACTGAATAAATATAGTCAAAAGCAGGAAAACCAAAGAATGCTGGTTTAAATCTTCAATTGATTTAGACTTAGCCACATTTGAATTGCACATCTGAACAGCCCATTTATAGTCACTTCTTGTGAGCATTCAGTTTACAGACACAGATGTTCAGGGAAAATACATTTTAATCTCAGGATGAGATCATTTAAATAGCCTTCTGTGAACACTCATGCCAGTCAGGGAACAAGAAAAACACCAATCAAATTATATGACTAATCATTTTTAAGTTGTGCACTGAAATGTATTTGAATTTCAGATGTCAATCTGAAAAAAAAAAAAAAAGGAAAGAAAAAAAAAGGTTCCTCAAAGCTTTAAGGAACATTCAAGAAAAGGGCTACATGTTCATGGAAACACTACTGATGGCAAAAGAAATTCCTATCCTGAGTGGCTCAAAACAGATTATTAAAACAATTGGAAAAAATATTGTTTAAAAATGCCCTTAATGGACAGTTTTGTGGAAATTCTTGTGAAGAATACCACACTCTGATGTTTGATAACAATTTATAAAAAGCAGGTTCAAACATTAATGAATGAAAATTTACAAAGTATTTACTTAATTGGAATGAAGATTCTGAACAGGATCCACTGAAAATAAGTTTTCCACAAATGTATGTCAAGCTGGAGTAATTCAGATACTTTGACTTTCTAGGCTAATGAATCTCACTGAAATCTGGTAGTTGACAACCATCCCTTTTCAAAAAGGATTTCCTACAGAATTATCCTTTTCAAGGTAGCTCCCCTGTTCTCTTGTTCTCAGCAGGCTGAAGCGACGAGTGTCTGCAGTTAAAATGTGCTGTTTCAGAACTGCTCCCACTTCCTATTTCTCCAGTGGGAGTGCAGCCAAACTATTCTGAGACCACTGTCTTCCCCACACTGTCAGACTTGAATCTGTGAGATACACTGGTGTAATTTTAGATAAATATCAAAAAGAGACAGGAGGTGTAAAAGTAGAAGAGGACAGCAGCATTCCCTTGCAGAAAACTCTTTTCTAGGAGAGATGATGAATATTTATTTCAACTCTTAAGTAACTTAGAAAATATTTTTTAAAAGTGAAGTGGGTTTTGAAAATGAAAATCCAAAAATATATTACAATACGAACCAGGGGGAAACAAACAAACTCATTCCTGTCTACCTGGAAGGTAGTTTAGATGTTTGCTGTGAATACAAAGCGACCTGAGCAATATTCAGTTAATTTGCCTTTTCTTTCACTTCTGAAACAGGCATGTGAGGGTATTGTTAAGGCTAAGGTTTGGAAAGGGTTTTCTGATCTTTGAATTGTGAGTTCCAGAAATGGCAAACCCACTGTTATTTTACCTCAGCTTCACAGAAGATTAAAATGCACTATCATGCAGTATAGATCATTATGTTAATTAGATGGAGGCTTGACTCTGATCAAAGCTAATTTTAAACACAGGCTTTCATACAATCTTCCAACATTATCTGACAAAGTACTTTCAGTGACTATAGTAATATTCCTAGGAATATATATATATATAGAAAATGCTTCTGCTGTTAATCAAGTGTATAGGAGAAAGTGCTCAAATATTGGGACAAACTCAGCTTGTTCAAATCAGTGTTAAGTACTGGCACTATGCAAATTTTCATTCCAGGTATCACACTGTGTTTCTAAAGCACTTTACCAACAAACGACATGGAGGAATGCTAAGGCCATATATCCTTGGGACAAAGTCGAAATCAGTAGAGGTATCGAGCAGCAAGCTAATACAAAGTTACTTTCCAATCTCTTTTTCTTGGTTTGCAAAGCTGAGGGGTAACTTGATCAATCAATCAAGTTCTATACTCTTCCCCAAAGAATGAACAAGATGTCTCCACTGAAAAAAAAATAAAAAAAAATCAAGTGAAATAAGCATGCTACTAGAGCAAGCCAAGAACTTTAGTTTTAATTCCATAAGGAATTATTTAGTCTAATTTTTATAAATAACAAACCCTTAATTAACAAGACCAAAAGACTTGGTGAAACAAGAAACTTTTCTTGCTGCCTCTGGCTTGGCATTTGCATCCCAGAGATACATATAGGAATTGAAGCTTCAGAAAAACATGAGATATTTTAAAGTCCTGTATATGAATTAAGAAAAAATAGGCTGGATTTCGTTGCTATAGTTCTTCCCAGAATGCCTTGATTTAATTTCCTGCAAAGGAGACATAAAACACTCTGCTCTTAATTAGTTCTTGATACAGCTTATCTGCTTTTATGAGGGTTTGTCAGCACAGCATGACTCAGAATCATAGGAGAGCTTGAGTTTATGCATGGCTTGTGGGTTAAAATCAGAGGGAGGCCGCACAAAACTGACATCCTGGTTGGAGTCTGTTATAGACCACCCAACCAGGACGAGGAGGCCGATGAGATATTCTATAAGCAGCTGGAAGCTGTCTCAAGATCATCAGACCTTGTCCTTGTGGGGGACTTTAACCTACCAGACATCTGCTGGGAACTTAATTCAGCAGAGAGGAGACAATCCAGAAGGTTCCTAGAGTGTCATGGATGACAACTTCCTGATGCAGCTCTTAGGTGAACCTACCAGGGGTAAGGCTCTGCTTGATCTGCTGTTCTCAAATAGAGAAGGGCTGGTGGGAGATGTGATGGTCGGAGGCTGTCTAGGGTGCAGCGACCATGAGATAGTGGAGTTTTCAATATGCAGGGAAATAGGGAGGAGCAGTAACAGAACCCTCACTTTGGACTTCCGGAGGGCAAACTTCAGGTTGTTCAGGCAACTTATTCGGAAAGATCCCTGGGTAACAGCCCTTAAGAACAAAGGGGTCCAGGATGGTTGGACCTACTTCAAACAGGAGCTCCTAAAGGCACAGGAACTGGCAGTTCCCACATGCCGTAAGACGAGCCGGCGGGGAAGACGACCGGCCTGGATGAGCAAGCAGCTCCTGAAGGATTTAAGGGAAAAAAAGAGGGTTTATCGCCTTTGGAAAGGGGGGGAGGCAACTAGTGACATGTTTAAGGATGTTGCTAGATCATGTAGAAGAAAAATTAGAGAGGCAAAAGCACAGTTAGAAATTAAACTGGCCGCTTCCGTGAAGGACAACAAAAAGCATTTTTATAAATATATTAATGCTAAAAAGAGGGGCAAGAGGAGCCTCCACTCTTTATTGGACGTGGAGGGTAACATTGTAACTAAGGGTGAGGAGAAGGCTGAGATTCTAAATATCTTCTTTGCCTCCATTTTCAACAGTAAGGCAGGAGGACTTCAGGATAACTGGCCTCCTGAACTGGTCGATGGGGTCAAGGAGCAGTGTTGTACTCCTGAAATCCATGTGGAATTAGTTCGAGACTTGTTGAGTCACTTGGATATTCACAAGTCCATGGGACCTGATGGGATTCATCCTAGGGTGCTGAAAGAGCTGGCCGATGAGCTGGCCAAGCCTCTCTCCATCATTTTCCACCAGTCCTGGCTCACTGGAGAGGTCCCAGAAGACTGGAAACTGGCCAATGTGACACCCATCCACAAGAAGGGACGGACAGAAGAACCTGGGAACTACAGGCCTGTCAGCCTGACCTCAGTGCCAGGGAAAATCATGGAGCAGATTGTCTTGGGGGCAATCACTGCGCACCTGAAGGATGGCCAAGGAATCAGGCCCAGCCAACATGGATTTAGGAAGGGCAGGTCCTGCCTCACCAACCTGATCTCCTTCTATGATCAGTTGAGAAACAGAAATGGCAATCAAATAAAATTGAGGAAAATAATACCAAATGAGCTTATGCTTGTGTATTATTTTGTGGATTACAGATACTTCTAGCAGTAACCTCAAACTCCTAAAGTGCTGCTTCTCAAGAGCAGGAACTCTTAAGTATTATCAAGACATTTTACAGGTGAGGCTACAGCTGCATCAGAAGGCAAACTGGCCTGTCTCAACTAGTGCCATGAGCTGCTTGATAATGCAAGAGGAGAGCACAGGGGTGAGCATGCTAATTCAGCATGGCCCTGCTTCTTTTATTGGTTTCTGCACTGCTCACCTTTGCAGAGTATGCTCTGCTAAGGTGTACAGTCAGCACTCAGTCAGCAGAGCATCAAGCAGGAGCTAAGGAGTTTTACAAGATTATCTTTGCTTGCCTTAGCTGCTTTGTTATTCTTTGGAAACTAACTAGCATCTGGACTGAAAAGTTTCATGATGAAAATACCTGCTGTTCTTCCAGGAGGGGAAAAGAATGCTGAGCTCTTGATATGAAAGCACAACCAGCCTCCATGTCAGCCATCCAATTCAGGGTTGTATCATTAGCTTAGGCATTCTGCACAGGCTAACAGGATCTTTTCTGCTATCAGAAACTATTTTGCTTATTAATTGTATAGCTAATTTAACCAAAATGAAGGGAAATTACTTTGCTATTTACGTTTCTCCTGCAATATTTTGTAAACTGTAACCGTACACAAGTTTGGGGAGTGTTGCAGTACTGGGAAGGGCATTTCTCCTGTGAAGGTTATCATTTCTTCCCAGGGAAATCCTAAATTGCTCCACATTGATGGGCATGATCCTGCAAGTTCTGGCGTGAAGTACCCCCTGCAGCTCCATGTGGGAGTTCTGCTTGAGAGGTTTTGAATCTCTTAACAATATTAGACTGTAACAGCCCCTGAGGAGTTTGTGAACATGCCAGCCATTATGAAGCACAGCAAACCACTGCTCTTACAAAATGTGTCACAGAATCTTTTATCCAGACAGAGTAGACAGATTATTTGAGAAGGAGTCAAGCTACACACACACACACCCCACCACAGCTATCCACTCAAAGCCAGCAATTCCACCTCTGCACAGTATAAGCTCTGCCACACAAGGACCTGTGTCATTACATTCTTTGACTATCTGTCGCTTCTTGTGTATAGTTGTCTACAACTCTTCCATTGTATTTTAAAATGGTTTGTTCGCAGGACTGATGGTTAAACCATCTGGCTACAGTTGCTTCTTCTACTTCTTTTCTCTATGTTCCAGCTTTCTCCTAAAATGAGACTGCTTTTTGGCTGCTTCACCTGCTTCGATTACATATCAGTATTTAGCCATATAGTCATGATTCTGCAGTTAACTGTGGCCTGAGAATATCAATAAGAGGAAAAGGCAATAAAAAATTCTCTGTAGGTCAGGCTCCCCCCATTGGAAGCCTCTTGAGGAAAGTTAACTTCCCATGCATCATAAAGCCTAACCCTTTGCTGTTCCCATAGCTTGTATGGGTATTTCTGTGCTTCTGTGGGTAATTCTTCTTTTGCAAGCTGAAGAATATGTGAAAGGTCCCGATTCAGCTGTCATTTGATAACATGATTATACAGGACAAGCTAACAGTTTTGTGAAAGACTACTTCTGATGAAATATACAAGGGTACAAAGGTAAGAAGCTTTCTCTTGCATGTGAAAAAGTTAACTGAGGAAATTCAGAATAGGCACAGTGTCATATGGCCTGATGCTACTTAAGTGACAACTGAACAGCAGATTGAAAAACAAATAGCAATACATATTACCAAGTTAATTACTAACTTTAAATGATACCTTTATTCTAGAGCAAGAGGGTTTTGTTGCTGGGAGCCGTCCCATATTATTGCCAAAACGCCCTTTGTTCTACACAAAGAAACATCATCTAAATATGTCATTAATACTGACACAGCTTAGGTCTTCTATGTATTTCTTTCAAAACACTCTTAAGTTTCCATCTAAAGCATGGCACAATGAAAAATGAAAGCATAATAAATATTTCCATACAAGACCATATAGTATTGCTGCTTTACATCATGTTTCATTTATCAATGTGAATTAGGCTTTTGAAAGAGAAGGAAATGGAGCTTTGCAGTTCAGTACCTTTGCTAGTCCTTTCTTGCAATAACAAAATTGCTTAATGTCATTTCAAGTTCATCCTGTTCCATACACACATGTACGCAGAGCTATGGGTAATTCACTTACACAGTGCAACATCTCCTTTGTCACAGATGGTAAATGTGCAGATTTTTCCCTCAAGGAAAGAAACTCTTTTATAAAATAATTGTATATTCTGTTCATTTTTTTACTTCACTGATGCTCTTGTATTGTTATTATACCCTGTCAGCCTGGTAATTAGCATTCAGGCTCCATCTGACACAAACACAGCTCTCAACTCTCCTTAAAAAAATCCCTTAGGACACAGGATAAATAAAATAATGTGAGCCACTAAAGGGGAAAAAAGTATTTTAAATAAATAAATAAAGGGGAAAGAAAAAGGCAGAACGAATAAAAAACACGAGACAGCGAATAACCACAGACTGCTTTTGTCATGCAGTCAATGCATGGCTCTTGTTCAGTGAACTGCATGGAGCTAATCCTACTGTGTGCAGTAAGCCTTCAGAATGCTACAGCTGTCTACCTGCGGTTCTCCTTTGCTTTTCCTACACAAAGATCTATATCCTCTTCCCAGTCCCAACTTTGTCCCAGACTTCTAAGGCACACAGCCTACTTGGGTTTCCCTCTTTTACCCACAGTGATTGACCCTCCTCCTTTTTCAGGTCTCTGCAGTGAATAAACATTTCTTCCTTCAGATCAGTCAGTTCTCCAACACCCTGTCACATATGATATTTAAAGGTACCATTGTTCTGAACTATTCTAACTAGACTATACTGCTCTTGGTAAGGTGACAAATTGACTTAGAGCTATATGCACACACCAGAGTTGTTCCATAGTCAGGGACGATGCTGTCACTATGTGATAGTTTGAAACTGTCTTTTTAATTTTTCCTTGAAAAGTTCAAGCAGAGAAAGTGAAAGTGTAAATAAGTCACTATTGGGTGTAAGAAATCAAAATAATGATTGTTCTAAACACTTCCATTGGATAGACAGAAATGTTTAAGAACTATTACTCAAAACAAAGTGGGGCACTTGGCACTCTGCACTCTCTACAATCTGCAGTCAGGGCAGCTTGCTGGGGTGTCTGGCTGCTGTTCTTCTCTTCTGGCTGAAGATAACACACTGACCTTGGCGAGCTAAGTCAAAAAACTTTCTGCTTTAGCTAACTCTGCTTTTTGCCAGGGGGGTCTGGGAGGGAAGCCCCTGGGAGAGAGAGGCCCCTTGGGAAAGGTCCCCTTTGGGGGGAAGCAAAGGGAACTTGATTGTGCTTTTCTGTTGATTGTATATATTGTAAATGTTGTGAATTTTGTATATTTGTACATATTCATTGCATTTCGTCATAGATTGTAGATTCTGCTTGTAAATACAGCTTTTCATTTGCTTCCAGACTGAGCTAGCCTGGTTATTGTCGGTAGGGGGGGAGAATTTCAGCTCACACTGACACACACTAGAAGTAAGGAACAGAATTTCCTTGCGGGTTCATACACAACCCTGTTTTTCGGTAGTTTCTCCTTTAAATGACCAGCATGGTCACAGATTAGAGCTAGCCCAGAAATTATGTAAGACTAGTACCATCACACAGTTAATTTTCTGCTAAGGTTGTACCCCAACACATACTTCTGCTTTGATGTAAGCCAGACAGGGTGTGCTGAAGACAAAGAGGCATAGCACTCACACCGTGTCACCCAATCCATTTTACCAGAGATGATGAGCCACAGTTTTCACATGCACATCACAATGGGCCAGAGAAGCAACTCTTACTGAAACTGGTGGCTTAACATCATCCCAATATCCTAATGTTACTACAGAAATTTCAGCAAAAGAGGCTTGCACCTCAGTACCAATTTAGTATGAATGATCACTAGGTCAGAGACCTGAGAGGTCTAATGGCTTTCAGCAATCATGTAACGAGACAGAATCAGTGACAAGTCTGTGGCTTCACATAAACTCTGACTGCTAGAATTCTTACTTTTCTGATGTGAAAAAATGTTGTATCCTAATACCAGCACAGGAAACTTCTGTGGTGATATCAGGACAGCAATTGAACGGTTCTGAATGCTGACCTCAGCTGTGTCTATTGGCGCATGACCAGCGAGCAAGAGATGTTCTGCCAGTATATTATGGCTGAGACATGAAGTCAGTGACTACAGAAGATGGTCAAAACACACAGAAAGGTTGGTAAAGGTGGAATGCTGTGCCATGGAGCTCCAAGTGACACTGCTTCAACTCTACCCACCGTGCTAAAGCTGAGGAGCTACTGAACACACAAAAAGTTCAGTATCAAACACAATCTGAGGATGTCAGATAAGACATCTTCATACAAAAGCTACTGAGTTGTTAACAGAGATGCATGCGTTAAAATAGAAACACCAGATTTATGCTAATACTAATTAAAGATCTGGCCTGACGCTACATATGCCTTGACATCAATCTTAGATCCTAGAAAAACTCAGTTCACAGAAAGTATGTGAGAGAGATCTGTTCAGAGTGCTGACATAAAGGTCTTGAGTAAGAAGTCCACAGAGATCTATATTTGTACATTAGCTCTCCACAGGTGAGGTAACAGGGCGAGTGTAAGCATAGCAAGATTTGTGTTTTATTTCCCTTCACAGACACTTTGTTTGACACCTCCAGCTGGGTACTTATCCATAGGTGGGAGAAAATCAGTTGATATAAACTATTGCTAATAACTAATTTCAAGTAGTAAAATTCAGACTCTGAGTGATTTAAGCATTTAAGACAGTCTGGATGAGAAGAAATATCTCATTCCAAATGAATTCCTATGAAAGTGAGATGAGCGTGAGGACAGCCACACAGCCAATTCTGAGCACACTCAGTTTAAGCTGCACTATTTTCATATGTTTAGAGGAGCCCTGTGCATTTTTTTCTGATTAACTGACTGGGGTGCTAGGTGAAATGCTACACCTGCACCATTCAAATATCTAACACAACCACTATCTGAGACTAGCAGCATCATACTGAGAAAAACAATACAGTCAGTTGAAAATGCTGCCTTAATCTTCTATTATAAAAAAGTGCAAGAATAATGTTCGACCCTTTTCTGTTTCTGCATGTCACAGATCTAGGCAGTTTTAGCATTGTTTTGATAATTGAGAGTGCTTTCTCTTCTCGTACTAATATCTTCATCTTCTACTAGGTAAACCAAGCAGAAGGATTAGATATTCTGTTACTCTGGGATTTATAGTTACAATGGATTTAAACATGTGAGAGACATCTGCAACAGCACCTGAGAAGCAACTATTATATACTTATCTCAGGAAAAAAAATAGTGGTGGATTTTCTGCTTTTTACAGTAGAAACGAAGTTGTTCCTCTCCTGACCTCTGACTTCAACCTCTATAGAGTGCTTATTTACTACCAAGTTAATAAGCTGACCTTCAGAACACATTTGTACACTACCTGCTCACACATTCATACTTTTCGTGTACCAGAATTCCCTTTTCTTGGGATCTCAAAACTCTGGAGATCCAAAAGAGGCACCTGCTGGAAAAACTGAGGGACAAACGTTCAGACTCAACATTGCTACTCAACCCAGAGGCCATGTGGCTCTCAGTTGCCTCTGTGTAATTTTAGGCAGCTATATATCACATTGTCAGGCAGTATCTCAATGACATTTCATCTCAGTGCTTACCCCACAGTTCACATCGTGGACAGGAACCATTTCTCATGGAAGGTGTCCCCTCCAAAGGGGAGAAAACCTTCTGGAATACCTTGTCTTCTAGGTCTTGCACGCATTTCTTGAATGAGCAGATGGTTAGGCTCTGAACTAGCAGTAGTCTCAGTATATCAAAATGCCTAGTTCTTCACTATTTTAAATCTTCACTTTCTGAACTTTGAGAGACATTTAAAATTATATATTTGATATTCATTCACCTATCTTTAATGCTCTGCAGGATGAATAGGTAGAAATTTCCAACTAATAGAAGAATCTGTATCAGAGATTTCCCATACTTGACCATGCTTCCTTTGTCATGTATTTACAAAAGCACATCTATATAATACCACATTTCTCTGCATTGACCTGCAGTGCATTGACCTGTGTAAAACAACCTACCACCAATTTTTCAGATGTCTTCAAGGTAAAAGATGTAGGCTTCCCAGTTCTTCATGTAGAAAGAAAAAAACACTGTCACAGATTTATAGAGAGAATAAATACAACTTTTCTAACCCATCATTTCCATTCATTCCAACAGCAACATGTTGCTCCTTAAGCAATTAATAAAACAAACATATGCCATACCAGGGAAAAATGCTGATTATGTTAAAAGAAGTGAGCCAATACATTGTCCAAGCATATAAATACATTAAGTGACAGCATAACTAATTCTTAGTACTTAATCAATGAGGAAGAGTAAGGTCTTGTGAAAACTGAAGACATCAAAATGAGACCAAATTTTCTCTGAGCTAAAACGTGGAGTCACTCGTCAATGAATCTTCCCTCATGAGATTGTAACAAATACAAAGAACCAGCTCAAGGACAGCCAGAGTTGTAAATTGAGAGCTATTAAAAAAAAATAATAATGTAACGATTGTGCCAGCACATTTATAATTTATAGGTTGGAGTTACAGGTGAGAAATAGGGGTTAGCAGCCTGTTATAATCTGAACTTGAGTCAGTAAAGCACTGCAGAACCACTAAATCACCACTTCTCTTATTGCATGTAGTTTAAAAACATGTAATAAAACTATTGGACAAAGCCACTTTCTTCCAGTGTTTGAAGTTGGAGCTGTGGACACCAATCTGTTCAAAGTTACAGTGCTACTAGGGAGTCCAGCAAAGGGAAGCTATTAATTTTTGCTGTAGTCTTTTCTTCTTCACATTGGGCACCTACCATAAAAGTGCAAAGAGCACAGGGGTCTTTTTGTCATAATTGAGGCAGGCAAGAAAATAAGAGTTCCATTTCATAATAAATTTTGGCACTTTCAAGTTCAATTCCATTTTGATAATCTAATTCAAGGTACTAAAAATTTTGAGCATGCATTTTAATAGACTGAAACTAGAGCCTTTAATCCTATGCAGTGCTGAGTAACTCTGAGTTTCAAATTCCCTTCTCCCAGTGGGTGTTGAGGTCAATGCTTGCTGCAGAGCAAATTGGAGCCTAGCAGGATTCTGTTCTTTGTAAACAGGGGAGGCTGCCTTGCCTTGCTCTGCTGGGACTGAGTAGCTATTCCAAAAGGGTTTATATCAAGGCTTTGGGTTGTTTCTTGGGAATAGCTGCCCCTTAGAGAAAAATTAATTAAATGGAGTGACTCTGCATGCATTTGCTAATAACTGGACAGATAGCAGTATACCACTTTTACTTTTCTTTCCAGTCATTCATCTCGCAAAGTTTCCCATGCTTCCCATGAACAGAGAAGTCATTATTGCCAAACAGTCTTGCTACATCTTTTACAGTGTATAGGAACGTACTGGAGCACAGTACGTAAAGATGGACCTACATCCATTCAGACTTACCCTTTGAAGATAAAGTATAGTTATAAATACTTAAAAAAAACTTCTAAGTGACCTTCAAGATAAACAGGCAGTATCTGACACAATCGCCATCTGAGCTGCAACTCATCTTCCCTTATACTGAAATATAAGTATCCCTCAGCCTTCGTGATCTGAATTTAACCTGACCTTTAAAACACCAATTGGCATTCAGTGTTCTTTGCCCATAAAAGGATGTGAATCTTTTTCCTGATAGAATTACTTTTCTGCATGCTGTATCTTTCATTTAAACTCCAACAACTTTCAGTGTGAATTTTCCATTGTTAAATATGCCTGTGGACAATAGTTGCAGTGTCACTGATCACTGAAGTTGCTACTAGCAAAAAAAAATATCTGGAAATTGAAGTAGATGAGTGTCACAGCTTAACCCCAGCCAGTAACTAAGTACCACATAGTCACATGCTCACTCCCCTCTCCTAGTGGGATGGGAAGGAGAACTGAAGGAAAGTAAAACTCATAGGTTGAGATAACAACAGTTTAATGACTAAAAATAGAATATTAACAATAATAAAATATAATAGTAAGAGCAATGAAAATGAATATAACAACCAACAAAAACAAAAAAAAAAAAAAAAAAAAAAAAGAAAGCCAAAGAAAGCCAAATGATGCATGATGCAGTTGCTCACCCCACACTGACCAGCATACCAGCAGCAATCCACCATCCTCAGCCAGATGCCCCCAATTTCTATACTGAGCACGACATCCTATAGAATGGAATATCTTTTGGGCTAGTTTGGGTCAGCTCTCCTGGCCCTGCTGCCTTCACACCTTCTTGTGTACCTCCTTGATGGCAGAGAATGGGAAACTGAAAATCCTTAACTTAAGCTAATTACTAAGTAGTAATAACTAAAACATTAGTGTGCGATTATCAGCATTATTCTCACACTAAATCCTAATCCTAATTCCAGCTACAAGGAAGAAAATGAACTGTCCCCCACTTGAAACCAGAACAATCAGTAATGTAGTGAAATTTGTAGCAAGTGAGAACACAGCAAACCCTTTACACTGCATGAGTCCAGTGGAATGGTTTTCTTTTTACATTTAGAGCCCTTCCTTTAAAGCAAGCCCGACAAATACGCTGACAGGTGTGTGACAGACAGAAAATCTACCAGGCAAGCTCACAAGCTATATCTTTGTGGGAGCCTGACAGCAGTTTGGCTTTCTGTGGCACAGTAAACAAAATAGCAGTCCTCTGTTCTCACATTGTTCAGTAAAAATATTTCTCTTAGATTCAGCTACCCACCAGTCAGTGGAACCTCAAGAAAACATTACACATCTATTCTGATCCATCACAGGTTCACGGGTATTCTGTGAGAGAGAAACTGGATAGAGTGAGGCAGTGAGGTATCTGCAGACGTCTTTAAAGAAACACCATTTACACAGGGACTCTAGTATCAAACAGCTTCTAGCATCTTGGAATATTTGGTATTGGAAGAAATGTAGAATTGCTTCATGAATAACTTCAGACCTTCTCCATACGAAGGTTAACTGTCCATAGCTTCAGCCTAGCAAATTGAAGGTTGAAAATAAGAGCTAATGGGTAACAGGAAAGCTCATGTCTGCTGAGCAGAAGCAATGCTTCCCTTAACCCACAGGATAGAAACATGGGTGAAAAACACACACACAAAACAACAACCCAAAACCAAACCACAGATGCCCCACTCTCAGGTAATTTTTTCTAGAGTTGGGATTCACTTTTGAGTTCTCAGCAGCCCAGCATTTTAGGAGAACCCTCACATACTGCAGGATGGAAACAGACAGACAGCAAGCCATCCAAGTCCACTTAGGCACTGGGCTCATCTCACTTGCAGCATGCTGTAATCAAATGAAATTGCTCTGCTGGGAAGTGTGTGATGCATTTAAAAGCTACTTCTGTGGTTTACATTTAGCAGTAAACTGGACTTAAGATGGCCAGAGTAGCACAGAGGTCAGCACACACTGAAAAGCCCACAATGGAAGCACCTGATGTTTTAAGATCCCTGCCAGCAAGATACTGTAAAGCTTCTGCAACTACAGTTGCAGGAGTGCAAAAAGCCTTCTAAGTACTTCAGGAAGGAAAGTAGAAGCTGACTACAAATCAGTAACAGAGACACTTTCTTGAGCTGCTTACTTTTATCTCAAGGGAATTTAGCATTTCTGTAGACCACAGCTATTGTAGGGTCATCTCAAGTAGAAAAGTCAAAGCCCTCTCAACTCTCCCTGTCAGAAGCAACAGTTCCAACTTTCTTAAGAAACAGAAACACAGTAAGTGCAGAATTGTAAAGCCAAGTGTCACACACACTCCATGAGATGTGTCAGGTAAGAAATTACCTTGTACATTATCCACAGATTCCATTATCTGAATGAATTCACTGTAGAGCAGCTGGTGAAGGTAAATTTCAGTTTGACCAAACCATGGAGGAAAGAATAAGCAGATGCACAATTTTAAGCATGCTTTATGCTACAATGGACATACTATTCAGGAGAAAAATTACATCCAATATATACTTTTGTGGGGTATTTTTGCTTTGTGGAAACCAACCAACCAACCAAACAAAAAAGAGTTGGAAGTACTTATTTCACTTATTTCACATAGTATTAAGCACACAAAATTGCTTTAATTTCAACCTGCCTTTATTTTTTTTTTTCTTAACTATCACTGATTCTTTACATGTTCTCATCTTGGGTAACTGTAAATATATAATACGTTTGAAATACAGTTGACTGAAAAGATTGACTACACAAAAACTAGATTTAAGGAAGAAATTCTGTGTTTCTTTGAAGTGTGAATGAGAACTGCTCCATCACAACCTTAAAACCTTTCAGAATTCAAACTCCATCTCCACAGATGTCTCTCAAGCCCATCTTCTCAGGAGGTTTCAAGCTTCTAATAAGAAAATCTTTGCCTATATGCCAGGGCCAAAGTCACAGGTGTGGTTTAGCAGTCACACGCACTTGGGTCAAATTCAGGATAATTCAAATCATCTAAGGGAACTGGTATATTTTGAGCAGATTGATTTGTTTACCCAAGGGAAAAAAAAAAAAAGAAACAATAAATAGCCTGTATATATATTTGTATACAACTTTCCATTTGTCAGTATCTTTTGTCTAAAGAAAGGAAGTGCCAAATACTTTCTGCAGAAAAACTTCCACCAGGTCAGCCTTGGGAAACTAATAATGGAAATTTATAATGTGGCACAAACAGGAAATACAATTTTGAGCTTGTCTGACTTCAGTTCAATAATCTCAATGGGGTGGTTTTTTTCCTAACCTCATTATAGGTTCCTGAAAACAGGAAATTGCCTCCATTCTACGAGATCGATGTGCTTGCATCTAGCATGATGCTTCTCTGTGGTCGCAGTTGTAGGAATAAGCATGAGATGAGAAAGAATTGTCTTTTGCCAACAGATTTGCACAGAACACATGGCCTTCAAACAAAAGTGTCAGGATGGGAATATACCTTAGGCACTCGGTATGAGCTAACTAGGATCAAAATGTAACTGCTGCTGCAGTGAGTGGGACATAAGGTATGTGACAAGTCCTGGCCACAGCCATGTCATGACAGACTGTCTTTAAAGAGTGACAGAGACTTCAGGATTGTGATGGGACTCTCCCACACAGCCTCATGTTATCCCTGTACTTGTCCATAACTATTGTGTAATAAACTAGTGCTGACACCACGGGGATTAGTTTGCCCTATTCCCTGTCTGGTACTTGAGAGGCCCTCAGTGAGAAATTCTCCTTTGGAAACCCCAGCAGAAGGTCTCAGAGTACTATCTTTCAAAGCTGCCTGCAAAGCTTGGCCCCCTATGTTCTCCTGACAGGTTAGAAGTTTTGCTCTTACCTCCTGTGGTAACACATTGGTTTGCAACTCCCAATGTCTGCCCACTGAAAATCCAGGCTTTACCCTTGACTGCTTGTGAACATTTCAGTCCTTGAGGGCCACATTATGTACAACTGAATAGCTATGGTTCCTCTCTCGCTGTAGAGAAGAGGTTCTAAGCATTTCAAAGAGCATAATTTGGCTTTGTGGACTGAGAAGCTCTTAATAATTAAACTGAAACACAGTCCCAGGTCTCAATACTCTACCGTGTAGTGGAAGTAGAGGGAGAACATCAGTGACACCATACCTACACATCTACTCACTTCACAGTGTGCTTTCTGCATAGACAATTTTCTTGCAACTGAAGGGAAAGAAATGTCAATTAAATAAAGTTTTGATTCTACTTTTGTTGTTGCACACTTGCAAGAATAAAAAAAAAAAAAAAACAAACAGAATGGATGGTGTGATAACTTCTAAGACAAACTCACTTGTGATGGGGAAGAGTTAATTGATACCACAGAATGTGTCTGAAATATTGATTCCCTATACACATAGGGAAGCAAGTCCCAACATACTTTCCTCTGTTCTTAAATATAAATGAAAAAAACCCAATATATTTACTGTAAGGTCACAGTAGGAACAAAGAGGATCAGCTGAAGCACACACAGCTTCTGATTTATATTCAGAACCCACAGGTAACACAAGAAGACAGACTGATAGCATCATCTTACAATCAGCTTTTGGATCATGTTGTGCATCTGAGAATGCAGAGAGTCCATGGCTGTTTCTTTCTTTGCATTCTGCAAACAAGTCTTATTCAATAACCAAACATTTGCCTTCTCTATCCACCAGTACACGTAGCCATATAATATGGTTTCATACAGTCATTAAAAGTTTGCAGGCACATAATTATCACAATCCTGGTTGTCTCTCTAATAGTACTAAGAAAAATGTAAAGCCTGTAAGAACAGTAGATGCCCATGGCTATTGAAGTTCCCCAGGATTTAGCCATAGACCTGCAATCACTCTTAAGCACATGGAGAAATAACAGAGAGTTTAATCATTTGTCCAAAACTTGAGGAGGGGGAAAGGTGCAAAATTACAACAGTCATTGCCAAGATTGAAGAATACTTTCACATAGTTCAGCAATCAAGCTAATTTGATAGGTAACTCTGGGAGTTCTGTGGGTACTCTGAAGGCTTAGCCAACAAGATCTCAGCAAGGCTGTTAGTTGCCTCTCCATCTGCTTCACAAGGAACTCTTGGCAAGCTTAACTCTCTTTCCAGTTGATAGAGAAACACTTTCAGCCTCAGGATGAAAATAACACTGGTCTTTCCTTTCAATACATCGCATTGTAACTTAATTCTTAAACAATTTTCACTGTAGAGGTTATGTTTGGAAGACAAGTTCACAAGCTTGCTCACAAAAATACTTAGCCCTTTATAAGACAAATAACTGAAATAATAAAAAAAACACCCACAGAAAATAAGTTCAGAACTAACTGTGAAATATGGTTGTTTTATCTTTTTTTGTGTGGATGCTTTTTCCTGCTGTTTCTTTTTTTTCCCATTTGTTGTTGTTGTTATTGTTGTTGTTCAAGAAGCCAAAGGCAAACACTTAACAACAAATAATATATCTGACACTTTCTTTTTGCTCAAGATGCCCAAAATAGTGGTGGAGTCACCATCCCTGGAGGTATGAAAAAAAATGCACAGATGTGTTACTGAGGGGACATGGTTTAGTGCTGGACTTGGCAGCATTAGCTTAATGGTTGGACTTGATGGTCTTAAGGGTCTTTTCCAACCTAAGCAATTCTATGACTTTGTGATCCTAATATTCTGAAGTAGTGTGTTACAACCTTCATTTTTAAGCAGTTTCCCTAAAAAATATGTCACATCCTGAACTTTATTGGAATGTTCAATACACCAGAGTTAGAAAGTAGCATATCAGAATAGAAACGAAGGTAAACAGTTCTGGTGTCCACATCTTCAAGTCTAAATTCAATACTAAGCTTCTGTGAGCGTATCCTCATAAAACTTTGAGGTGTACTCACTTCCCTGCTCTCCCCAGAGAAACTGACTAGCAGAGAAGAACCATGTGAATGATCATGAAAAGGAGGAGCATAAGAAAAGCAAATGAACTCAATGTAGTTCTTTGAACTAAAAAGAGAAGCACTTGGCAAAGTCTGGATTTAGAGCACGACACTGAAAATTTACAGAATGGTAAAACGCAGAAATTCAGCTATTCTCAAATGTGCTGAGTAGAATATTTACATGCTCATCATCCAACAATCTGAAGTAAAGATAGTTTTGTCTGCTCTGCCACTGTTCAGATTTGCAATTTCTAACAGTGGAAGTAAAGCGGACTAACACTACGTCCCTTTCCTTTATCAGTGGTCCTTCTTTGCCTTATATGCACTAGGCTGAGAATTCTTCAGTCAAGAATGCTGACCTTCACAGCTCCCCACTCCTTAGATGGCCTTGGTAGAACTGCCCTGCTGCAGAATATAAGGAGTCCAAGACAAAAACCAACCAACCAACCAAACCCCAACCAAACCATGAGCACATCTTTTAGACTGGTGGCAGACAAACAAAACACAAACTGCTTCCCAGGAAATAGCATGCTGGGCCCAGGTGTCTCAGATACTGGCTTTTCCTAATGTTTGTTACATCTTCCAGGCATGACTAAGTGTCTTCCAGAATTAGAAGTGCAAATGCTCCCTTTTTGGCCCCTCTTCATATGCATTAGAACATAGTCTTTCAGTGCAGATCCATTTCCAACAAAATATAGATCACATCATATATCTGTACAGCAGCCCCTGAAGAGCTGGCTTTCCTAGAATGTGAAAACCTGCATTACAAGCACAAAACACACTTAATTCAGTGACACCTAAATTTGCCTCGGGTCCACCATATGTGCCATGGCAGTCTTAGATAAGAGATACACAGGCCACTGGTAATTAAAATCATATTGATTTTTCTTTGTATCACAGTGGTGATATGAGCAATGTTAGCATTCTTGTAACAGAATGGAAAATGCTAAGTGGCTGTGTAAATAAGATACTTTCATTTTCTGTAAGATACTATCAGAAGTTGCAACAAAAACATTTCAAATCAGTCTGGTGAAATAGATGGGTTTTCTTTAGGAACTTCAACTGATATATTTTAAAAGAATTTAACCCAATAAATACACAGAAATAATCCTTTGCCTAAACACTGAAAAAGTGCACTCAAGGCAGGAATATTTGCAAAGAACCTCACCCTGCTTGCAAGTTGTGATTTACGGGGAAAAGTATTAATAGTAATTCCTCCCTCCATCATTCCATAACGTGCAGCCAGTTGTTTCTGTTTCTCATACTGTGCCTGCACTGTCCTCTGCACTTAGCCAGCCAGTCAGAATAGTCCACAAAGCCCACCACCAACAGTAGAATATTCCTAGGATAGTGCTGGAGGAAAGAACTATATCTGGTGGCTCTTTAGCTGCTGCTAAAGCATTCTTCAGATCTGCCAGAAGCATAACAAATTTGCAAGTCGACATGTTTGAAGATGGATTATCCTTTTTAGAAAATGTCTGCAAGGATGGTTTGGGGGGAAAAAAATGAACAAAACTTCTAAAATCTTGTTTCTGGTTTTAGTGGGGTTTGTTATTCCACATATACATACATGCATATGTACACATACATATACCTGCACATTCCAAAGACAATGGACATAAATTTATAATATCTCTACATCCACTTTTAGAACGATAACCTGAGGAGAATTTTTCAAAGTTCTGCATCACTGCAAGCCCCACACATTTCATAAAGATAATTAACCACTGAAGAAAGCTCCCAGCAATTTAACAGACACAAGTGAAAATTTAATGCCTTGGAGGCATACCAAATATTGGAGAACAGCTTAACTACTGAATTATCCACTAACCTTCTCTTCCAGCTTTGCCTTGGGGATACTACAAAAGATGTTTCAAGAATGAGATGGAAGGACTTGAACAGAAACCCATGTTGAAAACTTTAAAGGAGTGGTCCAGAACTTGACCTTATCTAAATTAGCTTGGTCATGCTTAAGATGGGAAATGGTTGATGTGGGGGTAAGAAGTTACGATAATGATCGTGTGTCTTGACTTGCAGCTAGGCAATAAATCACTTTTATTGGACATGCTATGAATGACAACAGAAAGGCTTGGCACTGAGATGGAGTCACTGCAGACGTGTCTTCTGAATCATCTGGGAAAAAATAAATCTTGTTCTCTTAATTTGCAGAAATGTAAAATAATAATCTTTCTTAGTTTTCAAATAAAAAAGAAAATACTTTCCCAAACCTTCTGGATAGTCAGTAAATTGTCTCACCAAGCTGAAAATTTTTCACTGGCTACTTCCTCAAGATAACATCCTGGCTGCCCAGGGCTGACCTTTAGGATTTAGAAAAGAAGTTGTATTGACATCTAGTGATTCTCCCTGCAAATCCAGATAAGCTCATGGCCTGTCTGAAGGAGTTAGCTCTAGTGCAGGGCTGTTCCAGTTCCCCTGTGTGTAACAGGGAGGTCTCCCAGCCCATGCATCGGGCAGGGCAGCGTTATAGCTCTGCCCTTGCTAAGTGACTGACTTGGGCACTGAATTACCCTGCAGATGATGGGTGGTAAATATGGGCATCCCACTGCAAGGTGCATAGTAAGGAGCTGCAGGGTGAGTCTGAAGACAGTTCTTGTGGCCAGCCATATCCAGATACATCACCCCTGGTGACAATCAATAAATGCATCTTGGAACGTTTGCTCTTAAGGTTCTTTTCCCTGGTCTTTTCTTAACAAAGGAAAAGCCTTACTTAAAAACAGTACCAAAAAAAAGCAATTCATTTCAGTGACCTTGTTTGCACAAGCCAGTACTTTTAAACACAGATTTTTAAGCCTAACCATAAACTTTGCAGAAGTAATTTCCTGCTGCTGCCCTCTCCAGTTTTTCCTACTCTCTTGCTGCAACAGAAAAGGAGCCAGCAACCTGAACAAGATCACTGTAAGTGCTGCCAACTTTAATAAGCACCAAACAACAACAAAAAAAACCCCTTTCAAATAAAGCCTAAGACTATGCACACATCTTCAGCAGAGCTGCATATGCGTTCTGAAGATTCTTTAAAATGTGCACTATATGCTTTACAAATGTCAACTGCTTAGTTGTTACACTTCACGGGACGTAAAAGCCTAAAGGATTCGTAGATGGATTCACTTGATAGTTCAGTTTTTTGCAAAGGGGAAGATAAAGGCTCACAGCTTACACAAATGAGAACAAAGGACTGAAGATGCTCAGTCTACTAAATCACCTAGAAAGGATCCCACATGGGCATGCAGTATATTCGTGAGCTGCTAAAGAAAAGATGGATTATGACCTCTAAGATGAGAGTATTTGGATATATATGTCTCCTCCTCAGTGGTTTCTGAGAGTGCAAGCAGTGTTTCCTTACATTTATACACTAAAAGGAAGTTTTCTACACTTTTTTTATCTTAATGTGTTTGTGTTTTTTTTTTTTTTCTCCTAGGGTTGTAAATCAAGTTGTACTTGTAAAAAATTCTCAGTATGTCAGAGAGTCATACAATAGCCTAAAGAGAACTTCTGCTTTATAGACAGCATGTTGAGGTTTTCTCAGGAGCTCAGGCCTTTCTCTCTTCCTCACTACACTCACTGTGTTTGAACCTTTGCCTCACCTCATTAATTAGTTCAGTCCTCCAGACACACAGAAAACTCCATGCTCTTCCCAAGTAGCCAGCCTCCAAGAAAACAAAGGACAAGTTCAAGCCCTTCTTTCAGGTTCTTCCTTAAAGGTCTGTCAATCTTTTCCTTCTGAGGCAAATCCTATAGTCTTGAGGGACTTCATACTTACCCTTTTCTGTCAATGTGCTAAACATCTCATCTATCTTTCAACTACTCCCTTTTCATTTAACTCTCTGCTCCCCTCATACTCCTGCTTGTACTCTAATATCTCTACATTAAATTATCTAATATATTCCTCACATGATTTCCAGTTTTCCTTCCTGCACTTGGATACTCTTGGCCTCCCAACTGCCACAGCATCCAGCCAAAGTACTCAGCCCACGGTTTCCCAGCCTCATTTCACTATTGAGATCCAGCAATCAACTGTCCTCACTTCAAGAGCTTGCTCCACTCCTCTTTACCCTCTGCAAGAGACTCACATCTCTTTCGCGGAGTCTCAGCTACTGAAGGAACAAGTCTTGTCACCTGCAACTTTCTTGAACGGATAAGGAAAATCTTGTCACAGTTTTCCCATACACAAACACTGCTGCACATACTGACTTCATTATTTGCTGCTACACCTTGCCACCTAAAACCTCAATATCATTTCAAAAGTCTTCAATATTGAGTGCATTGAGAGCATGAGACATCTGTAAGAAATGCTCCATAAAATGCTGAGATGATTCAAAGGCAACATCCTTTTTCACACTGCCCAGTCTCCAGAAAGTTTTCAGACTTGCCCTCTCAAGTGCTTCTATCAGAGAAGAGGTAGAAGTCTAAATTTGCCTTCTCCCACCTGCAAAATCAGTGGCATTTCTTTCCACCCATCTTGTGACATTGTACTTTACAAGCTGTTCACTACAATTGCACTTTTTCACCCATTTGACTTTTAAAACATTTTTAGTTCTCAGGGAAGAATTGCAAGTCAAGAATGAATTGCATAGAGAATGCATGTCCAACTGCAATTACTTACAGGGCAGCTGAACATTCCAATCAAATTCTGAATATCTGCAGTTCTTCAAGTTCTTAGAACTTAATTTCACAATTATACTCTGCTGTATGCAGGGGTTTTTTTTATGTTTGCACTAGGAAAAAGGAATGTGGGACTTGTAAGAGATTATTGTACAGTCTTATTAATAATAAAAAAATCAGTCTAAGCCACAAAGGAATTTTATTGACTCATGGGATATTAAACCTGCCTTATTTGAAACCTTTATATTTATTCCTGAGTTCTCTTTTAAATCATTTTTATTGTCTGGTTTAGAATAATTCAAGGTAAGATATGAGTTTCCCAGATAAGAAGCCATTACCAAGTCAAACACCAAACTGACTTTGCTTCTGATATGGCAGAAAGTGAACTTAGCTTGTTCAACTTTCCTTAAACTTCTTATAACTTAGAAAGAATAGCTCTGTCTTTAATGCATGAAAATATTTTACTGCTGTAAAACTTAGATGTTTTACTTACCATGTATTTCAGGTTCAGGTCATAGAAGAGATAGGTACTAGATTTTCTGACTATAAAAATGGGTCAAATGTATGCCTATGCATTCTCTGAAATACATTGATGGCACAAAATCTCTTAAGAGATGTGAAAGTTACTTATACTTTTTACTCACACTGACTGCATATAACATTCATATGAACTGGAAGATCATTGACTATTTTCAAGGGGGTTGGTGGAGCTTGTTAAAAGTTGAAACAGTCTTCACAGGAACATTTAAACCAGTTTTGATAGAAAACATTTCCTGGATCTAAAACGGAATTGCAGCCATAGACACGACAGGAGTGGAAACTCACTCCACAAATAACAAGCTCTATCTTATAATAACCAATTCTTTCATTGTAAGACCTGCCTGTCCTCCTGCCCAGGTTAGTCCAAGTACCAGGCTCATTTCAAAACAATACTGAAAGGCTGATCAGTCAGGCCTATACCACTTCACAGATTCAGAATATCACCTGAGGATCAATGTTCTTGGAAATTACAAAACTCTGTCTTTTGGTACCATTCCCACATCCATAATGCTCATGGCTAGAACGGAGAGAGAGGGGATGTAAATAAAATATTTGTCTGAGATCACTCCACTAATAAGTTGTATGACTTGCCAATCATCTCCTTTAGCCTTATATTCCATTGTCTCATTTTTTCCATCAAGTAAGCGCTTCCTAGACATATCTGCACATTCAAAGTTTCAAAAGATGTTGGCACCTACAGTAGTGACCTACATTTTCTCAGAAACCAGGTGAATATGGCAGTTGCAAACACTGAGCACTGCTCCTAACAAGGCAGTTTGTTTCAGAAAAAATATACAGTTCAGTCAGGTGGGTCAGAAATGAACTGAACAGGGTACACACAGCTTAGATCAGGACACACCCTCATTTGTCTAATTCTAGAACATTCTGGAAATGAGAAGAGGAAGAGGGGAGTCCCTTCAGACTAACCTACCAAGTCCTCCAGTCCAGACCTGCAGTTGGATGCAATAAGGTGCAAAGCAATTTTATAATCCCATCTGCATTACAAAATCTATCAAAAGCAGTACAGCCTTGTGTGTGCAAACATAGTTCTGCTGGAAAGAGGAAACTACCCACAGTGGGGAAGGGAATTAGATGTCTTCTACAAAACAGGGTTGTCTGAAATTTTAGCAGGTTTTCAATAATTCTCTGAAGCTGAAATCTGATAAGGATTTGCCCTAAGATATGAAATCACTAAGGTTTTTATTTCTCTAGGTTAGCTACTATAGCTGCACACTCTAGGAAGAAAATATTTCTAAATTTTCCATGGATAATCCTTTCACATACATTCTGGATATGTACACTTAACATGCAAAGTTTTTCAAATAGGATTATTGGAGAGAAATGAAATACACGCAAAAATGCCTTTACTCATGTTAAAAGCCAACATACATATGAAATACAAGAAAAAGACAGACCTTATGTTCTTTCAGGAAGCATTCATATCTTCCTCAGAATCTCTATCATGACTGTATACTCGAGCTCTGGGAGAACGACATATAAATAATGAAAAATACTACAGTGAAATTATCAATACAGGGATACTGTTGCCCTGAAAATGAAAAAACTAATGGCAACTTTTTTTTTTTTTAAAGTACTTGACTTTTAGTACTGTAATAAACTGGATTTTTTACATGCACAGCTACAAGCACGCAAATATTCCACGGTCAGTGCAGGTTTATATATTGGAGGACAAGAGAAGTCCTTGAAATTTGTCTGAGGCTTACAAGTTTCGAAGGACTATTTAGAAGCATACAAGAACAAATGACACACGTGCTAATTTATTTTTCTTTGCATTTTTATTTGCCCTGATAATTCGAGTTCACAAAATTTTATTGGCTAATATTTTTACATGAATGGCCACTGGGTGCCACTGTTCTGCTGCATGGAAAAAAGAGCTGAAACAACATTTTTGTTGCAGTAATGAGCTTTTTATTATTGAAGAGTGAGTGCTACAGCTGTATATATCCATCTTTTAGAAATGACACTGCTTTGCAGGTCATAGCAAGCTTTTCATAGTAGAACAATACGAGAAGTGGCACTAAGAGACTTGAAAACCTGTTTAAACTCAATAGGCATTATAATCTCAGACAAACCTGCTTACAACAGTAAATTTTCTACTTAATAAAAGGTATGCAGCAGCTGAGTGACCCTCCATGCAGACTCAGGTTAGATATTGATTAGCTGAATGGTCTTGTAGAATTCATGGGGGACTGTTTCTGCCCAGTGGTGCACAATTGCTTGTCCAGTGTACAAAAGCATCCAATATACTCAAGTGATATTTAGAATATAGTGCCTGTGTGTGCAGCTACAGTAACTGTCTACATGTCATTGGTGCACTTCTGAACTTGAAAACCATATCCTTAATTTCTCTCATCCTTGTCTTATTTAGTTAGGAAATGGAGTTAACAGCAGGTGTGTTCTTTACCCAGGCAGTAAAGTAATAAGGTACAGGCTTCAGCATATATTAAAAATAACCTCAAGAAGCTGAAGTCCAGCTAAAGTGAAACTTGAAGGTTTAGAAGGGGACAACTGAACTTTGGCATGGAAAAGGACAAAGGGCGGTATTATATGCTTTGAGTTGCCATTTTCCATCCAAGTGATTCTAACTGCAGTACTAAAAATTCTCAATTGTTTCTAGTGTAACATAAATATATTTAAGGACTAAATGAAGCTCTCTGAGATTAAGGAAGAAGGTCAAAAGCTCCCAGTCCAAAGTATTAACTAATAAGCAAGAATAAAAGACAGTGATTGAAAGACTGAGTTCCCTGAACAATTTAGTTCCTTTAAAGTCCAGAAGATCTATTTTTACAATATGAAAACAATCAGAAAAAAAACATAGCAGCCTTGACTGCATGATAATACCTTTATACCAAACTAGAAACAAAGATCTTTCCAATTACATAGACAGTATTCAATATTTCAAATGAAAATATAAAGAAGAATAAAGGAAAATTCGTAAAGTTTGTTGCAAATTTGTCAGATTATTGTGGCAATTATCTTAAGCAACTTTACCTAATATTTCTAATATATTACACTGCCCAAGTGTGGGTTGATAGTTTTTCCCTGTATTACTCAAATGCACACTTGAAGCTATTTCAGAAATGCTAAATGGCTTTAGAACAAAAGATATTTTTATTAATGGAATTAGGATAGTCTTCTTAATGCAGTGCACAAGCTCAAACCCTACCACATTCCTACAGAATAATTTTCAAAAGTGAAAAGGACACTGTTCATGTTTTATAGTCTTTTATGTATGAGATGAATCGGAACCTTTTTATTTTAAAAGTGATTCAGAACTCAATAGAAAACATTGTGCCCATCTCAAGTATCTCACAGGATTTTAAAAAGGTATTTGGAAAGAATTTTCATTCACATTACAACATATATATATATATGTGCACACATTTACTAATCACAGATAATATTTCTAGGTCCTCATCTAAGAACAAAATTGTTTGGTGTCATCATTTTAGGACTGTTAGACCCTGTGCTGCCCCCTGCACTTACCTGCCATGTTCCTAGCCCTCACAAAGTTCCCCAATAAAAAAAGCACAGCAGGGCAATAAGTACCTGAATGGAGTCCTGAACTCCCCTGTAGGTAGCCAGGTGGGCAGCAAGTGAGTGAGACATGAAGATGACAAGATCGTCTGCACATCTTGCCTTTAGTGTTTGCAGTTTAATAGGAGACAAAAATTGGTTTCTGTCCTGTGCTGACTGCCTTCCCTCTCCTGAATTGATCAGCTCAACTACTGTACAGTAAAAACTGTTCCACTTCAAGGAACTGATGGGCGAAGGGCAGAACACAGCAGAGATACATATGACCTTAGGGCACTTCCAGCTGTCCTTGCGATATTGAATGGTTTGGAAACAGCTTCTACTTTGAGACAACAAAGATCAATTTTATGAAAACTAGTGAGCATTCCTTGGCCTACATAATTTGAGTGCACATGAAAAGTTAGAAGAAACAACTAGAAATAATAACAGGTTCAAGTGTACCCAGCACGTGTTCATATTGCACATTGCATGCTTGGCCAAACAGATGATGTAAGCAGGGAAATTTAGGACTATTAAAATGTGTTCCTTTGTGGTTTCCAAAGTGCTATTATAGTAATAGGGTCAGGACAAACCTACAGTTACTTTTCCTCATTACATTCATAAACAACACACAAATGCTTCTTGGGAATAAAGGGCATAAAGCCAAATATCTGTCTAAACAAGCTATGTTGAGATTAAATGTATTTTCAACTAATATTTAGATTTGCTTCCAGTGTCCTAGTCAAATGATCTTGCAGCACATCCTTTATTTTAAAGCAAGCAGAAGATACAGATCTACAGTAAGAGAACATTTCATGCGTTGGTGGAAACAGAAGCAAGCATATGGTTTTCACTTCCCTAATTTCATTATAGTTCAGCTCTTCTCAGCAATAACTGTCTCTCCCATAATACTTCCAAATGCCCTAAAACACTCTAAGTGAATTTGGTAACTAGCAAGCTGCTGTGTTTTCCTGTTCATTAGCATGAGCTGTCTTGTTTCACTTGCCTATCACACCAATGCGATATGGCATAATGCAGCGCTACACGCTGTAACAAGTCAGAAAACATTTAAAAGGCCACATGTTTGGTTTTATACTTAATTCCAAACAGCCTCACTGTGTATTGTCCATTACACAGCCCAGGTAATTTAACAGCCCAGCTGCTCAAGAAGAAAGCAACATGACAACTTTTTACAAGTTCAGAAACTTGTGTTCTTGCTGTTTATCTGCCAATTGCTGTTTGGGGTTTTGTTTATCTTGGTAGAAAGCAACGCTGATAGCTTTTATAAGCTTCTAATAAAATTTGATATAAAATGTTAAATAGTTTGGCAGCATTTAAATATATAAACTCACAACTGTTAAAGTGCTTTAACACTGATAGCTGCATAAGAGATGGAAATATAACTTGGCTGCGGAAGCAAAAACACTGAAAAACTACAAAATTTAATGCTCAAAAGCTAAATATCAAAAGTCAACCATCTTTCTGAAGAACAGCTGCATAGATAGTTGTTATTATTTAACATAATATGACATTTTCTGGATTGTACACATGCAAAGTGGGCCCAGACACTAGAAGACAACATGACCCTAGACATTTTTCCCAAGCCACTCACTCTAAGGAGCAAATTTCAGCAGGGCAGAAACCTTGCTGAAAACAGAAGTGAGGTTTCAGCCTGCCTTCATGCATCATGCCTCACTCCTGGCCTTACAGGCATCAGGAATGACTGAGTCCCTGCATCTCTTCTGTTCATTTGCTAAGCAAGCATAAAACTAAAGGAAAAACACCTAATAAATTAGCAGTACTTTTCCTAAAGTGAAGTCACACAGCCTATCTTACACCTCACTGATTCTTGCCGCTTCCAAAGTATGCAGCTTTCTCAGGAGAGAGCAGGGCTTAGATGCAGAATATTCCTGCAGAAATCATTAAATAGCCCCTTGAAGAAAAAAATTCACTCTATCTAAAGCTACACTTGTATCAGAGATGATCTATTTTACACTATATTATCACTATTCTCCATATTCTGCCAGGCATAGATGAGGTGAGGGCAACTGATCTCACAGTCCTTCTGAAGAGATAAAGAATATACTATACTGTAAGTTTAATTTATAAATTATTTCTCACCTTAAAAAATAAATATAGCAGAATTGGGTAACATTAAGATACCCAATGTCTTCATCCTATTTTCTCTTACATCGGACAGTTATTTTATGTTAGAACAGTAAAGAACAACTCTTGTCATTGGAAGATCCAAAAGGAGCTCAAGCATTATCTACCACACTATACAAACTTGGGACTTATGGCCCACAAGACTGTGGCCAAGGACTCTGAAGCAGTGCCAAGTAGAAGAACTTGGACCTCCAAAGTCCTAGCACAATCCTTCATCTACTCTAAGAGTAAGAATAAAACAGGGAGGCTGAGCCTCACACTGTGCATCTGCTGAGTAGCACAAGGTTTTAATATTAGTTACACTTTCAGATTCTCTCTTTCAAGCCTGTTTCAGCTTTCCATTTCTATTTACTGTGCTTGTATATAATCTTGTACCAGTCTAAGGGTGGTTAATACATTTCATTTTCTTATCTCAGTTTTCTTCTTGTAGCAATTGTTTTATATTAAATAAAAGCAGTAACATATAAAAGGTCAGACAGGGCTGAACCTAATATGATGGTTTTCATAGGATGGTACTAAATGTAATAAGAACCATCCAGGGAAATGACCTTTACTCCTGTAAAATTTAAACACTTAAAATAAGGGTAATTTGGTGCCAGCCAAAACCTATTTTAGTTTGCCCTTTATGGAAAGAAAGCACCAAATTGCATTGTATGGTTACTTGATCAGGTACACATTAGAGGTCATCACAAGCTCTATTAATCACTATGTTTCTGGATGGGAAAGGACCAAAGATATTGAGGAAAAAAAAAAACAAAACAACAAAAAACCCCATCAGAGTAATAATACTCTAATGATGAAAATTTTTGGTCCTGCACCTGTCTATTCCAACAGCAAACTCTCACTGAGTACATGCAAGACAAGACCCCACTTGATGATGATTGTGAAGTACCCATGCAGTATTAATACTTTTAAAAATCCATGGCACATACAGAAGATCTTTGTGTTAGGCAAGGCATAAACTGAATCTGTTTCTCTTCAAAAAGACATTTTTCCTTCCAATAATAATGCACTGATAGCTCTGCTAAAGAAATGTTTTTGTTCACACCTTACAGAAGCCTTACTTAAATATGACCACTACCAATGCCTGTATGAGCAGTATTTGAGACACTCTAGAATCCTGTGGCTGCATGGCAGATAGCAATGAATGTTTTACTTTTAATTGAAATATATATGTATTGGTTGTAAAATCCATAAATCACACCAACAGAAGAAAGAACATTATATGAAGAATTTGATACACTTCACACTAAAATAAATGAATCAAGTATTAAAATAAATGTGTGTATTACAGGAAAATTGATCAAAATCAGATACAATATTTCATTCACCGAATCAGACACATCCCTGTTGAATCACTGCTCATTCAATGCAAAATGAGATGCATCATCTATCAAAACAGATATCTCCAACAGTAAATCAAACACACCATCTAATTCAAATATGTCTCCTACTGAATCAAAAATATCACCCAATACATCAGTTATATGGCACCAGATACATGGCATTTTAAACAATTACTGAGCAGAATGCCTCTAGATTTAACAAAGATAATGTTTAAACTGAAATTTATTTAGACAAAGAGATCAGTAGGTCTGGGCTGTCTCTTGGAGTAGGGACTGCTGTTATATTGATGTTTCCCTAGAGTGCCTTTAGTTTAAAGCACCATGGTAGGAGGAGGTGCTTTCTCCATCTCAGCAGAAAAGGAGGGCTTCAATTCCACTCTCTACTTCATTCTTCCAAGCCTCTAAACACCTATGACCAAGTTCTAAACAGTGACATAGTATCCCCAGGTTAGCTGTCCCAGTTCCTTAAGTGAAGTGCCAACAATTTTCAAATGGGTTCAGACCACCCACAGTCCATGTACCATTAAATATAGAGATGCAAGTAGTATCAACTCCAGCCCAAATGTCCTGGACACTGAGACTGGACCACCCAACAACCAAGTAACAGGGTGATGCCCCATAGTGTTTTTCTGTTACGCCCACATGCAGAACAAACCCAAGTCCTTGTTTTGCCTCACAGTGGTAAGGCCACAGTTTGTGTTCAGTGGAAAGGAAAGGACAAATGGGCTGGAAAGATCAGTCAGAGGAGATAGGGAAAATGATTCCATCAAAGGTTATCAAATATGTAGGTGTCACTACTGGCTTGGGAAACTACTGAGAGACTGACTCATAGAAGCTGGGAGGGTAAGCTTGTGAACTCTCTATACACTCTTGCACTGGCTTGTAACTTTTTCCTCGCTAATTATGAGAGACAACTGTCAAAGACATAATGCTATGCTACTGGACCTGAGACTACCATTTCCATGTTCTTACACACCGTATCTGATCTCACACTTCCCTTGGGTTTTGGTGTTTCAATTAAAGCTGTGTGCTGGGAACCTCAATCTTTTCTGAGGACCCAGTACCTAACTAAATGTGTCTCACATTTTGTAAAGCACCGTGTGGAACAGAGGGAATAGTGCTCTCCTTTTCTGTAAGTACCCAGTGGCCGCAGCGCTCCATAAAGAAGGGACACCGCTGCCTTGCAGATGAGCTACTCCATCAACTTGACATGAGGAGACTCAAGTTTTCCTTATCTTGATAGGCACTCTCCAAGTGCCCAGTTTGAGACTTCTGAGTATGGGTGACCTTCTGCTTCTCCTTTGTTTAATAAGCAACAAAGAAGGGATGAATTTTGAAGTAAGAAGGGAAGCTGACAGGACAGAGCCTGACAACACTCCAATTGCTGGGACTGTAAAAGCAACAGAGCAGTTTGATTTCCACTCCCTGGAACAAAATTAATCTCTTGATTTTCATCAGTGCTGAGAAACGAGCATTAACTCATGTTAAAAGTGACCATACCTGATGTTACAAGTATCCAGTCATCTGCAGTGGCAGAGTGTTTAAAAGAAAGTCTGATTAACCAAGCCAACTTGAATATTCTTTCACAGGAGACAAAATTTGTTCTTTTTGCAACAGCACACTGCCAAATTTTGGGTTTAGCTTATAGGACTGGTTGTCTTTTATTGCAAGCTTCCACAACAAACAAACCATGCTTGTTACTTATCTGCTGCTCCCTATTACCACACTTCTCTGTCAATATGAGCATTGATTATAATTGCAGTTTTACCCAATTTAGACTGATTAGAATATAAAGCAGCAAGAATTGGACAATTATGTAAAAAAAAAAAAAAGTGCCTAGTCACAGGAGACATCAAGCTGACTTGCTTGATATAGTACTAACAAGTAGAAGAAACCTATGGTTCTCTTACACTTGCTAGGTATCCTACAGAAAGAGATACAATTCTATTCTGCATCTCAGTACTCTTAGAAGGAAAATGTACCATAAAATTAGCAAATTCAGGACAATTCTAGTGAAGGGAAGAAGCAATTTACAGACACCATGTCTCTACCAAAAATGTCTTGCCTCCTAAATCTGATAGCATTAACCTGAGTGCTCTTTGTGCATTTCATTATTTATCTGAACAGCGAGACCACCACCATGCTGAAGCTGATGCTTTTCTTAAATCAGGATGGACACTGCTGGGCTTCTATAAACTTCAAGCAGCAAGGCAGGTGCAACTTTGTTCCACCTCCTCTGCTGGATATTGCCAGAGCTTGAATTGCAAGTTCCACCTTTGCAAGGAGAGCAAGGCTGTCTGCAGTAGCAAAGAACAGCAGGCAATAAATGCTTTGGCCACCTACGCTACAGGAGAGCTTCTCTTTGGCAGGAAGACTTTCCAGTGAGGGTTCTTTGTTTACTGTCACACTACCATCTACTTGAGTAGGTAGAAGAACTGAAGTTATCAAGTTTATATGTTTAAACTTCTTTCATTAATTGATTCATGATATGAGCTGGCAAATATTAGAAATCAGACGTAAAATTTAATTTTCAAGGGAAAGCACAACTACATAAACTAAATACTTTCTTTTGGAACACCTGTAGTTTCTGTATGGTACAGTAAGAGCTCCAGAACCAAAATGGTGCATAGGAATATGTATAAAGATTTGTTGCCTTCCTCTCTCTGTGTCACTCTCTCTCAAAGAACATGTCCTCTTGCAGTATATACTGCACTTTCTTTCTAGAACTTATCATTTAAGGAGTTTAAAGCCATTGAACATTGATTTTGTTAATGGCATGTGCTATAACTGAAGACACAAGGGCAAATATTCAAAAGATACTACCACCATGCTTTGAACATGAAGTTTTAAAATGTCTGCAACATCTAAGATTTTTTTCCACAGCTTAAATTTTAAAGAAACATCTATTTTTACAGTGTATCTTTAAGAATCTTTAATTAAGACAATATAAAATACAAAAATCCCTTAATTTTTTTTTAAGTTATTAGATGGTGCTAAGTAAAATTTAATTAACAGAGATAGAGACTAATCCTTTTTTTCTTAAACAAAAACATATCTAGCTATACAGCAAAGTACCCAGAAATTTACACAAAGCCCGTTGTTATTTTCTTTGCTTTCAAGGCACACTCAGGTACTTCTTTTAAAGCCTACCCACAGAAGAGGTAAATCAATTAAACTCAATCAAATCAATTACAAATCCCTGTAACCTCATGATTAGCAAAACATTCTTGGTTAGCATTAACGGGAATCAAGCAGCTAAATTCCCCACTCTCTACTTAGTTTGAAAAAAGAGAGAAACTAAACAAAAAATCAATTATTTTGAACATTTCATAGGATCATAGGATTTGCCATACTATTGTTCCTTGTTCCAGCTATTCAAGGATATTCTGTCTGCAGAGAAAAGCTTCTTATGCTACATGTGGCTAACTGGGCTATGCTGTACACACGGGATAGCCCTCCAACCCAAGTCCTCCAGGTGATCAGTCTTCATGCTGATGCATGAGATTAGATGAAGCAATTGTTGGTTTAATTCATATAGCCACCGCATCATTAAAATTATGCTGCCTTTCTAGCAAAGATTCCTGATGTGCTGCCAGTCAACCTTCACAGTATATATATTAAAATTCAAAACACTTGCAAAACTCAAGATCCTCCTCTCTTATTTCTGAGGTCTCTCACCATATCAAGCTCTGCTCCATCTCTAGGCAGGGGTGTCCCAGAGTAACTGGATGCAGGGCTGCACAGCTGTGACTCTGGCATGTTGCACAGAAACTTGTGCAGCACTGGAATGGGCCACTGGTTTTAAGGGAAGAGATGAAGAAACGAAGTCCCAGCAGCCACTGGGAAAGCTGCAATCTAATTTTATTATCTAAACCTTTTCAGACCATTGTTTCATGCAACTATATTTATATTTAATGTGTGACTAAAAATATAATTCTGTAAAAGCTGAAGAATCCTGCTAGCTATTCAATGAAGAACCACAATCTACCAATGAATTCAGTACAGCCAGCTCCTGCAAAGAGAGTCCTCTAGACACCATATTAAACTCCTGCATGGCTTATTTTTTCTGATAAAGGACATAGGAGTTACCTAAAGATTACAAATGTTACCTTGTAATACACTACAAAGTTAATGAGCACAGTGAACTCATCAGGCTGCACTCCTCTTAACGTTGCGTGCTTTCCAACTTCTACACCAACCATATTTTTAGCAGCACCCAGGAAGCAAGCATATTCACTTCCGTAAACATGCCTAAGACAACACGTTTAAGCATAACAGACTTTTTCCAAGTTCTTTGTCCATAATAATAACACTGTCCCTTTTGAAATAAAAGATAATATGGTTCTGAAATCTCTCTGAAGCAGACAGGATCTGATATCCATGAAAATATACTTTATACATAATAGAAATTCAGAACAATGACCAGATAAACATGATTGCTGGAGTTCCTCAACTGCCATCTCTGTACGGAAAACATACTTGCCCTTGGTCACAAGTGCCTTGTTGCAACCTTCAAAACAGTAAAGACCCTGGAAAAGTTCACCAGCCACATCGTAACAAATCACCTATTTTACACGCCTTTTAATGGGTGCTTTTGTTAGCAAAATGCTTTGTGCTTTTCACTGACAAACTTTGTGTCTGAAGTAACTTAATCTAAACCATTTTAAAATGTTCTATAATGACTACTGCTGCAATGTTACTAAACACCACAGATGTATCTGAGGTGGGCATGGATATTACAGAGTGTCATTATCCCTCCCATTTCACACTTTAATAAATGAGACTCTATACTTATAGGACTGGAATTTAATCTCAATTTTCCATGTTACAATGCATTTTGTAACTTTATACAATGCACCTTGAATAGGTAGCTGTTTCTTTTTTCTCCTGACTGTGTATTTAATGGGGGGAAGACCATTATTCATATCTTTAATCAAAGCTGAGAATTCTGTAGAGAAGTAGAAAATTGAAATCGGCTCCTGCAACCTAGAGCTGAACAATTATGACTTGATTTACAAGGAGCCACTTTGCTACATATTTAAATGCAGCTCTGCTGCAAAATTTGGGGACTTTTCAGATAATCAAAGTGCTACAGACTTAGCACTTTTAATTTTTGCTCCATCTCCTCCCAGCTTGAACTCTGATTGTAATTACCATTTCATCTTCCTCTGAATGACATTGTTTTATCAAAGGAAGACACTGTGTCTAAAGTCTGAGTGTGATGATTAGTAAGAAACCATCTTTCAAAGGGAAACAATAAGTGTGTCCTTAAATGAATCAGGGTGGGATACAATAATGTGAAGCTAGAGATAATCTCAAGTCCTTGAGACTTAATGCATAACCCCCCATAGCACTGAAATGTATGTGAGAATATACAGACCTAACTATGCAGAGACACAAACGAGAAAAAACAAACCTCCTGTGCTGCAGAGGGAACTTTTTAAGGAATAAAAAGGCAATAAAGTCTAATATTTGCTCCAGTGGTATTTATCTACCTTTGCATCTTGAAAACTTTTTCTACTTCCTTGAAATGATTTCACTAACTGCTAATAACAAAATCATGCAGGACAGCTTATTATTCTTCAGACCCCTCTTTCTGTGTTTTCTTCCCAGAAATAAGGTTAGAGAAAAGGACTGCAGACTACTCGTGATACAACCCAGCTGCTGGGATGGTGATGGAGAAAAGCACAATGGGTGCTACAGTTGCTCCTGGCTCCCGAGTCTGTTTCACTTGCTACACATCTAAGTAATCAACAATGCTCTCTGCATGATTTAAAAAAAAAAAAAAAAAAAAAAAACAAACCACAAAACAACAAAGGCACAGAGAAGTGGTCTAAAGCTCTAAAACAGAAGTAATATATATGCTGGTAATAAGAAACAGCAATAGTGTTCCCATATACAGCATCCTCTAGATTTCAACTCGGTTAGGCGCAGAGCTGTGGAAGACTCGTAATAAATAAATTCAGCTGTTAGAAAACCATTAAACCTGATATAGCTATAACAGAAGCAGACTGCTTTGGAGATTTCTTTTTCTTCCTGAGAATTATCTTTATAGTGAAGAGAAAATGTACTGATAAGGTGTCAAGAAGAGCAATAAATTGACAAAGAAGAGGGTGAGCACCTTTTGTCACAGCTGCAGTAAATTCTGATCAGTACAGGAGTATGAAAACAGATGGTGTTGTCCTGGTGCTCATCCCAAAGACAAAATATTATTCAGATGGCAAAAAATGTAACCTAAAATAACTAACAAATTGTTGCTGCTCTTTTAGGTTCCAATTTTTTGGAAGATCTTCTCCCTCACGTACATTTATGATGCATAATGGTCTAAATATTCTTGTTCTGGTCAAGGAAACCATAGAAACATTTGGTCCCAACAATGATATGGTTTCTAAGACATGTGATAAGGTAGTACCTCAAAACAGGGGTATGTTGAATGTCCATAAACTCAGAAGATGCCTCCACTACAGACATTGTATATCTGTGTGTGTTTTATATGAAAGGACCTTTTCTATGTAAGAATATGGAGGGAGGAAATCTCACCTTAGTGCTCAGTCAAATCTCTCAGCCAAACAGAACCTTCTACTTATCTCCTTCAAAAGGGTACAGTAAAGCTCTTTAGAAAAAGGCACACAGAAGATGTGTGAAAATGACTGGAAAGCAGAATATATTTCATATCAGGAAAGACTAAATTGATTAGCAGGCACCGCTCTGGAAAAGATCCAATGAGAGAGAAGGAAACTCTCAGAGAGTTATATTTCTCACAGTTTCCCCATACAAAAGAACCATGAGATGGCATGTGAACTTCTCAGACAAGAACTTTTTTTAAACAGGATTTTTTTTTTTTTTTTTTTTTTGCAAAACCAACAGTTAAGTTGTGGAATTCAGCATCACAGGATGTCGTGGGGTAAATATTATACATGTCCTAGAATGAGTAAGTCCAAGGAGCGTTAAGATCCAACGGTTAATTAAATCTGTGTCTCAGATGTGTTAATTTTCTGCTGTTGTGAGAACAGGGAAGAAAAGACTAATGCTGTGGCTGCTCTGCCACTACTGCTGGCTTGCACTACTGGACTGATAGCAGCACCAGGATGGGCTACACGATTCCAGTGTGCATGAATATTCTTGTTTTTTCTACATCAGCTTTTTACTACCTTATCTTCCTATATATATTTTTTTTTTTAAGTGGGTAATAATAAATATTTTTCTCTTTAACATGCATGGAGATTTGTGAATAAACAGCGCTGTCCAAAAAGAATGAGAAGAATAGTACTGTGCATGTATATTAAGATTCTTCCACATGGGAGAAATCACAAGACGAACAGTATCCTGAAAATTAAATGTTGATTAATACCTGACATTGCAAATTCATGTATAAACTTCAGGGCAATTTACCCTCTTCTGTGGTACTGCTGCAGGGAAACTTCAAAGTTAAAGATCCCCAGAGAACAAGCAAATCCTCAAAACACAGGAATGCTTCTGTGGGTTTGCCTCCTTGTAATACAACAGGGTAAGTCTGCAACACTAGAAAAAATTGTTCTGGTATACTTACTGGCAAAATGGCAATTGGAATGTACTTTATAAATATATTGTACAAGACTTATGAAAAGATGGAGACCATTAAGGAAACAATTCAGAATGAATAATTTTGATCTTAATAGCACTTACAAGGCTGAAGACTGCATTGTACTGGTTGTATCAAATTTCTCAGAACTAGGAGACAAACTTTAAGTCAAGTCTTGTAAATACAGGATTGCCTATATTCTTGCTAAAAAAACTAGCCAAAAAGAGGTTTTTCAGTTTTCTACCAAAGACCCAGTGTTTCTCTGCGACTCCTTGATAAAAAGGGAAAAAACACCTTCAGGTCCTATGTGGCAGGGGGTCCAAGAGGGATGGATTTTTCAAAACGCAGTAGTTCAGCAACTCCAAACACCTCTCACCTTACTGTAGTTTCCCTTGTTTCCAAAACAGTACATTTGTTATTTATCTGTTAAAGCATAAAGTCTACTGAAGGCTTTAAGAAACACGCTTGCTCCCATGAACTACAGTTTAATTTCTTTCACCGTGAATTTGAGAGCAGGCCATTCAGAATAAACCATCCCCTAAAGCTGAGCTTCACCCATGGTGAAAAACATGACCAGCTCAGTAAGGTTGCTAGTCTCACATACAGCAAGGGAATAAATTAGCTACAAACCAGTCATGGTTTCAAGCTTTTGTGCACCTCTAAAATATCAATAAGTGGTATTATGGAGTTCTTAAAAAATGATGTGCTTGAAACAATGCCCTCAGGAGGCACTCTCCCATATATTAGGTAAGTCATTGAGCTCTCTTTGGCTAGCCTCAAACACAGGATTAAAAAACATAATAATATTGTTCTCCTGAAAAATAGTATTAAAAAAAAAAAACACAACCAAACATACAAACATAAGAATAAAACCCAAAACAAACAAAACCAGGACACAGCTTAGGAAATCAACATTTTCCCCATTATGAGGAACCAGGAGGCTTAGAGTTGCTTTGGCACCTGAATAATGTTCAGGACTAGAGGCAGCAGGCTCACATGGACTCACTAAAGTGTGAGCTGCAAGACTCAGGATTTCAGGCTACATTTACAGCATGTGAATCTGCCTCAAAATCCCACAGATTTAGGAAAAAGACTTGCTGCCATCCTTTATAACCAAGGCAGGCCTTCATCACTGACCCAGCTGCCTCTGTTCAGCTTTCTGCCAAAGTAAAATCAGCTTGGCTGCATATTTGTTTGTGATACAGATTAAATCTTCAGAGATTCTACAAAAGGAAATGATGGAGCAAATACTGAAGTAAAGAGGAATAAAGACCACGAGCAGCAAACAAAAGCTGCCCCTATTAAACACTCCTTCCTCTGAGGAGACAAGATCTGCTTTTCTTGCTTTTAAGTGAGAACAGGAAAAACATGTGGATTGCACCTGTCATGGAAGAAACCTAACAGTGAAATGAAAAGTGTGACCATTTGTAGTACTTCAGCAGAATTTTGCTCATGCAAACTTGAAATCATCTTTGCAACTCAAAAAACATCCTGAATTCTTTTAAGAGACATGCCCTACTGGTTAAAAGTCTAGTTGTCCTCTCTTATAACATAGGCATAAACAAACTTTTAAATGAAAACCTCACTGCTATGCCAGTGGGCAAATTCTACCTGCACTCTATGCATCTGCTCCAGATTTCATCAGACTGAACTGTTTTATCCTTAATCTGGGATACATAAATATATCTACTACAAAGAAACAGGAAAGCTATAAGGAAAAAAGTAGTTCACAGGGCATGGGAATCCTTGTATTGACCTTGTATTTGAAGCAAAAACATACGGAAAGGTTTCATCATAGAGAAAACCAGCACAGATTTCATTCTGCATTAAAACTTAATTCTGCATTAATACTTGAATTCAGGCTGATTTAGGATACAGGAAAAGATCCTACTTTTTTGATAAATTGGACTCTGAAGGATGAATGAAATAAGTTAATGAGTTAGCTACACTTTCACAGATACATCATTGAAAGACACAGGTTCTGCTACCACATCGATATTAATGAAAAAGACAGCAAAAAAGATCTGGAAGATGTCACTGTGTGAAGTCTGATGATGAGAGCCTCATGTATTTCTAAGTAACCACTATTTCTTTTTTTGTCTAAAGAAAAAAATATAATTCAGTAAGTCCTTATTTCTGCAAATACAACTTTCTTTATGAGAGTAATTATGTGAAAATCATTTAAACAAGTCACCTATAGAAGATGAAGGAGTCATTAAGGGCATGTAGGACTCTACATGCAGGGATCATGAGCATCTGTAACATCTGAGGTTAGTTCTACCTGTGCAGATCATGTTTCATAGCTATCATCAAAATTCAGAGCAGAACGACCATGAAAGCATTTTCTTCCGCATTAAGAGATTGAACTGGGAAATCACATTTCCCTTCTAGAATTGGGCCAGTAAACAACTTGCTGGATAGTGGTCACACTCTTGATAGCCCAGGACTTCATGATTACAAGAAGGAAAAAATTATCATCATGACGTGGGAAACAGAACTAATCACACTTGAACTGAAAATGCCTGTAAAGACCCTGAAAGAATGGAAAGCAATTTTTTCCCCTTTACCTGCTAATTTGTTCTTTCCTCCCAGTCTCCTGCCATCCCCTTTTCCAAGACGTTCACTTTCCTTGACAGATCAAGGCTCTTCTCTACAAGGTAACCCTGGTTTTGTATCTGTAGCATTTCCATACTGAACATAGAGACAAGCCAACAAGCACTGTAAGGGAAAACATGTATGTGGGAGTAAATCCTGCAGGAAAAGCATCGATGGCCTGTACTCTACTATAGATTGGAAAAGAAAGAAATGAGTCATAAATCACTCAAGACACAATAACCTCTCTTCAACTCTCTTTTTTTTTGTGTGTGTGTGTGTTTTCTTGTTGTCATTGTTTTTTGTTACTGTTTTTTTGGTGGTGGTGGTGTTTTGGGCTTTTGTTTGTTGTTTCCTTTTTTTCTTAAGGTAAGTTTTGGAATTCTTTGCCTTAACTAAATAGTTAACATTCTGTCTACATTGCTATAATATAGCTTGAGAATTCTGAATTCAGAAGCCAATCAGAAAAAAAAAATTATTGTAGCATCCAGAGTAGGTAATTGGCATATTTAAAATTCAGTTCTTGAGAAACAAGCCCAGAGTTACTATGCAAATCCTTGCTCTTTGCATGACTAACGGTGACGGGCAGCCAGTCACCAGACAAGGATTTGCATGCTTTGAGTTATTTAGACAATAACTGTGATTATTGAAAGCAGACACTGCAGATAAGAGGTAATGAGGGTGTAGCATGAGGGGAAGGGATGATGTGACACCAGCAACTATGATATATTTTTAAATTCTTTGGTGATGTGTTTCACAACACAACATACCACAAATTCTGCACCCGCTTTGCAGTTGTGTACTGCCCTTGTGAACTGACACATGTTTTCAGAGCTAGGTCATCACAGCTCTGGGTTATCATTAAAGGACAAATCACACACAGCATTTCTGAGGGTTCAGTCCTATCTGATATAATCATTTGAGGCTGGATGGCTGCAAGTCCTATGTTCACAGCAAATGAAGGTATGGTTGATATAAAATGTATCACTAGTTCTTCATTAGTTCATAATTGAATATGGTTGATACTATACAGTGAAAATATGCAACTGGTTTTACGTACTCCTTTACATTAATATTACTACATGACCAACTGAGAGAAACCTGGAAAATGGTTCAGAATCTAAGTAACACATTACTTAGTACGAGGTACAAAACAGTAGTTAGAATTCTTGCTAAAATTACAAAATCTCTGAGAAGCCCCTATCATCTGTCTCAGATCAGAATCATTTGGTGGCCCTCACTAGAATCACAGCACTGACAAATCCTTGATATAAACACAACTGAGCCTTCATGTGTATTCACAGATGCAAAGTGTTACTCAGACCTACCATTTCAGATAGTTACTATATGCTGAGCAACTTCAATGAGTAGAAACTGCCTTGTGGGTTTTTTGTTTTATTGGTTTTGTTTTGGACTTCAGAAATGCATAACCCTGTTACTAGAACTATGTAGCCATTGCTGAATCTTACTGGGATTCAGTAAAATGTTGAAACATTTTCACTTTACTAAACTACCATGCCCTAGAACAGAAAAAAATTACTGAGTTTTAATAGATTTACAAAGTAAAGTTATTTTTAAGTGTTCTAGTACTCCATTTCCAACACTTTGTGTTGGAAACAGAAACAGGCTTTATAATTATGTGAAAATATAACACTGGGGAAGTAACAAACTTTGTTAAGAGAACTTAATTCACTTTTTAGACCTGTTTTAAGTCTATTTTTCTGTTGTTGTCTTTCGTATTTTGCATCATTTTATACTACTGAATGCAACATTAAGAAGTATGACACAGTGAGAAATCTCCTTCCTAGAAAGAAATGCATAGAGCAAGCAATATTTAGCTTCCCTTTTTGTTACACCTTTCTTTGATAAATCAAGACTTCAGACTATCAGAGGCTTCCCCATACTTCTTTAGAACACAGCATTTCTCAGCACATGTCTGCCTTTCATAAATTCTTATTAAATTTAGCATAAATATATATATATATGTATGTATATATCAGGGAGCCAATGGCATGAAAACAGTCTGCCTTTCTTTTTTAATTTTTTAAATAGAAATATTTATGGAACAACATAACATAAAATCTTGTTCTAAATTGTACATCTTGGGCCTAAAAAAATTAATCTCAGAAGAGCAAATATTAAGTTATTTGGGGGCCTGTAGTACTACAAAAATGCTGAAAACATGACTGCAAATACTAAATATTTAGAACATATAGGCACATTTCTTAGCAGTGTTGCATAAAGCCAGTTTGGTGGAAACCTACAATACCTTAAAAAAGAAAAAATTTGGCACTCCAAACTTCTCTGCTGATGACCAACACTATTTCAAGGGTTACTGCAACCTTAACTTGTATGCTTATTTTCATAAAAATCTCCAGAGCACTAAAATCCAAGCAGTAGCTGAAATGGAGTTTAGGCCTTTGTCAGAGGACATCTTAAATTGCTTCAGCATTCCCAAAGGAAACTGTATTAACATTTTTGCTATGCCAATAGCACAGGTAATAGGCAGACTGATAATTCCACACAGTATAGGCAGCACATATCAGAGTCTCCTATTAATGAAATGATAAAAATAATAAAAACATATAATTAAACAGAGCCAGTTTAACAGCATAAATGATCTGGTTGATTAAATCTGTGCAATAGCACTTGATCTAGTATTACTTTGGGCTATTTATTTCATAGAAGTTGTGCTGAAGAGGTCAACAATAAATCTGATACAAGTGAATCCTGGTGCTCATTAGCATCTTGTGATTCGACTATGATGTTACAAGCAACGAGACTTAGCACTTGGCTCTTCTTAGATCATATTCTGAGTAACATTTCCAAATCTGCACTAGCTCTGGAATTTACACAGGGTCAGAAAGCAATTTTACTTTGTAGCAATGTGCAAACTAAGGTCATTTGTATTGGAAAGTACCTCATTTATCAACTTAGCTATGTTCTACAGGAAACAAAATGGGAGTCATGCAGAATAGTGGCTGCTGCTTTAAGACAATTTTTTCTCCATTGCATGGCAGATGGATGGCTATAATGCCATCACTTGACACCATGCCGAATTGTGACTGTGTCACTTTGTTAGAGCCTGCTGATTTTGTATAGAAATTTGCAGTTGGATTAGGGCTTTTGCCAATCCTGGCAGAAGAAAAAGGCTATTTAATGTGTCTTGAACTGCCATATGGTGTGGATAAAATAAGTATTTTCATGTCAGTCATAAAATCTGATGCATATGAGTAAGTCCATGTGGATTTGCCATATTCCATGTCATACAGTGCACCTGCTGCAATCAGGTATTTTACATGAAAAATATGACTGTCATAGCTCTTGATCCTGGATGTATCTCAGTGTCAGAAAACAGTACCTCCTCACGATATTTTCAATCCACATGGAAAAGCCAATCACATGAACTGGAATGTGAAGTGAGGAAACCCATCTTACAGCATAGTTGGTTCAGATTATACTTTAACACATCATTCATCTAGCAGTTCACATGGTATTTTACTAACAGACCTGCATGTCACCATTTTCTTTCAGATTAGCTAAACAGAACATATTATGGAAAGAACTGATAATAGTGCCACCAAATTCAAGGAAATCTTGTGAGTCTTAGTCTAGATCTTCCATTGGTTTATTGTGATAAATCTCACCCGGCTTCTTCACCCATTTCTGCCAGCACTGCAAGCCCAGGATATCCACTAATGTAACTCTTAGCTACTTTCCTTTCACTTTGCTTCCCCCCCCCCCTCCCCTTACTCCCTAAAAATAAGCCTAGAATAAAGCAAACAGAGGCAAGGACATCTTTAACACTACAGTTTTCCCTTCCACTGAATAACAGGAGATATTCTGGCTCCACTGTAGCTTTGGTGTTTTAGCCAGTATTTTTCATGCATCAGGCATTCCCAAAGCTGTTTAGCAGTGAACAGATTTGCTTTAGAATTTATGTGACCACCACCATCATAGAGAAATACAACTATGCTAATGCTATAAGCACTAGAAAATTCTACTTATAAAGTCATCATTCTTACCAGCACTCAGTTCATCAGATGTACTATATCTAACCCTATTACTATGAGCAATCTGTTTGTCAGAATTTCAAGCTCCAGAAACATCAGCATTGATACCTAGTCTCCCCATACAACATGCAGGTACTCTGCTGCTAATCAGCCTTGTTGACACCGGATCACTAAAGGGCCATATGGAGCCAAATCTTGAGCATGTCTGGGGAGTTTCAAGGAAAATAATGAATGGTTTGTAGAATGAAGTTGCCTTTCAACATCTGGCAATAGCTGAGCCAAAATTTTGAGGACTATAAAGATAGTGGCCATCTAAATCCCATTTGGGGATTCTTAATTCTGCTGGAAATGTTCCTTAGGGTAGCATACAGACTATGAAAAATAATACTTCAGCTGTCATCTTTTTCCTAGACATGCTTGAAGCCTTATATTCACTTGGTAAAAGGCAAAAAGCTCAGGATGTCTGTAGGACCTGGACTATGTCATGCATAATGACTTCTGTCAGGAGCCTTTTCTCATAAAATCTACATGAAAGTACCATGAGCGATAATTCTTCACTTCTGTTTGAGGCAGGTTTCCAGGATAGAAAGCATGGGGCAGTATGAAAGTGATGAGAAAGATGGAGACACAAGATTCTTCTGTTTATTGCACAATGGAGTTAGGTACCTCCATCCAGCTCTAGAGCACAGATATTAGAGCCTCATAGGGCCCTGCATCCAATCCAATTAATCCACAGAGGTGCTGAAAGACTTGTCCTGGCAGTTAGGGCTATGGCCATCCAAGAGGTCACATCCTCCTATATCCTCATCACAAAACCCCATCATTTCAGCAGACTGGTTTTAAGAACGTCCCTTAGTTGTGTTCAGAAAGATGTACTTAAACATTAGGTTGCTGTTGATTCAAAAAGGTACAGAAACTTCACACAAACACATCACAGAAAATAATGCTGGGCACGGCCACCTGCTGAGATATAACAGACAAGCGATAACAGACATGGAAATCCTAGCACAAGCATTCCTTTCCCTAGGCCTCTTCTATCTGCAGCATAGACATACCAGCTAATAGAAACAGCATACAGATGCTTAGCAATGCTTAACATGCTATTGTTTTACACAGGAAAGATGTGAGAAGCTAATCAAAAGACAACACCTCACATTAGGATTCCATAACCTGCTATCCCTGACTTCAGAATACGTGAGGACAATGTCAGGTGAAACAGCTTACCCTGGTCAACCTCCCAAGCTTTATCACAAAACCTGGGTGCAGCTGCAAGCCCAGACAGAATTATGCTCTTCTGCAATGCTTATTAAAACTCTTGCCACGACGCTGTGAGTGTAATAAAACGACAATGTTGAGCAGTACTTCCTGGATGGCATCCATTTTAAAAAAGCCAGCAGATTCCCCAGAGTGTTCAGAGAATCCTGATGACAATGTCTCTCATACACGTGTATGCCCTGCTCTGCATACAAGAGTCCTGGTCTCGCAAAACTGAAGTCCAAAGCCTCTAATTTCAAGCATGTGTTGAATGTAAGGATATTAAGTGATAATACAGACAGCAATAAAGATCAATTAAGAAGCTAAAAATAGAGTGTAAAGAGACACCATACACATGGTTATGTCTGTGCTTAAGACACTCCTTTAGTTGTTCACCTGCTTCCACCTTGCCCAAAATCTTTTGGTCACTTTTACGCCTTACCATCACTGGAAAGGTCCAAATTACAACATGCAACAATATCAGCCATGTCTCAAAGTACAACAGCAGCTAAGATTTTCTCATCTACAGCTTCCTTATATCCAACATGTTGGATTTAGTTTAGCAAACAACTTTTCTGGAAATTGCTTTGTGTGCATTGCATGTTTTGCTAAGTGATATTTCCCCAGAGCTGGCAGATCACTCCAGAGTAGCAGATGTGCATGTTTTAGAAAATCACTACCATAAGGAATAGCATAAATATATTTACTGCTGTTTGTTACTGCACCACATATCGAAGACCAGGCTTCTGGTACAACTGAGACTCACTAAGAACATTTCTTCCTTGGCATAATATACTTAATTACCTTTTTTCCCCCTCTAATTGCAGCTAAAGATCACCTGCTCACTAATAAACTTTTCCTGCAGTATATAGCCAAAACAAAGGCCTGCTGAAGCCAACTGAGGATGTGTCTTAATTATCAGAAGACTTGGGATTATATCCTATTGAGTTTTCCACCTGTCTTAATTTCACTCTAATACTGTTTTCTAAAAAGGTAAAATCATTGCAACAGAGCATGTACTTCTGACAGACTATCCTGCTGTACTCGGTGATATCCAGGCATCAGTTATTTGCTGACCAGAACCACTACACAAACTTCCACAAGAATTTAAAGTTTATTACTAAAGATATGGCAAAAGCCTTTTGTGTTATTTTTATGTTCAAAATCAAAGGGAATTAAACAGGCAAGAATATTGTCCAGGGAATGATAAAATTTCAAAAAGATTTTATTGAAAGCATGTTGCCTGAAACCCTCCAGAAGTTACTTTGTAAGTATTCCTATTCCCTTTTATTTCATTTCTGATTTGAGAAATGTTGATTTCTGCATTCTTTCTCATTTAAATGTCAATTGTTTCTCCATTAGTCCTAGACACATTGTGAATTTTCAGCCTTTTAAAATCTGTCCTATTTTGCACACATGCATTTGGCCAGAATATCACTTTTTAGATCAAAGCAAAAAGAAAGAAAAAAATATTGCAGGAAATTCAAATTTAGAATGGATATTAGGAAGAAATTCTTTACAGTGAGGATGGTGAGATACTGGAACAGGTTTCCCAGGGAAGTTGTGGATGTGCCCTTCCTTAAAGTGTTCAAGGCCAGGTTGGACAGGACCTTGAGCAACCTGGTCTAGTAGAAGGTGTTCCTGCCCATGGCAAGGGGTTGGAACTAGATGATCTTTAAGGTCCCTTATAACCCAAAGCATTCTATGATGCTATGGCTGCATGACCCAGCTGCATGTTCTTCGCTGACCTAAATTGCAGTTATGTCCTGTTAAAGGATCTGTAAAAAGTCACTGCAGAAACACAATGATGGTATGGCAGCCAGCTTCACTTTGCTCCTAGAACAATACATGGGATTTACTACATCTGATGAAAAGAACAAAATGTATCTCAAATTCACCGGCAGCATCAGCAATGATACTAGGAAGGACTTTTGGAAAAGTAACACTCCTCAAAGTTAATTGAAAAATCTTGTCCTCTACTAAATTATGGGTACTGACTGTGACTTAGGGAGCTATTCTCTCATTCAACACAGGTTACAGCCATGCCAACAGAGTGACAAGGTGTTTCCTTTGGTCCAGAAGGCCAGTCTTGTCACTCCGCTCATATCTATATAGCTTAGCCTACTTTCTGACAAAAGCAGTATAGCCCCACCTGAACCATTTACTGGAAACAGTCCTTGGCCCATGTACTTTGTGAAGAGCTCTCTGGAAATCAGTGGAGGCACGCCACTGAACATTGGCCATATTCAAAACCATGCCTGCAACTATGGCAATCTTTGAACTGAAGGGATGATGATGTGACCAACACTCAAAGCTTTTCACTGGCTTTTTGAGTTTACTACTGCAGCTGTAGTGTGTTGATCACCACCTACTGAACCTCTCTGCTCCCTCAAACAGAAGTGGAGTACTTCTAAAAGAAGTAACCCACACTGCAACAACAAAACACACTTGGCAAAAACAGTCTTATTTCATCTTGTTCTTTAGCAGTGCCTTCCTACTCCAGCTGGGCCATGCACTCTGCCACACACCAAAGTTTACAGTTATAAAGGTATAGCTCACAAGTGCATGTAAGTGATGATTGCTTTCTAGAAATAAATGGTTTCATAAGCCTACAGACGATTATCAGAGGGGAAAGAAATCAAAGAAAAGGGAGAGATGAAATGTGATGAGCAAAGTAACTTTAAAAGAACATGTTCTTACTTATGCCATTACCCTTCCCTTAGAAGTGGAATTGTTATCCATTTTTATCTTTGTGACATTCCATTTTCTTTGACTAGCAGTAGTATCAGCAGCAAAACAGAAGGTGATCCTCTAAAGAATTCATGTTCATCCAGATAAATAAAACTTGGACAAGAAATGTACAAGAAAATGAAAAAGCTCAATTGATTTAAATGCTATTCTCTCAGTTATCCAGAGATTTTCTGTTCAATAACTGTCTTGTCGTTCTGACTTGTTTACTTATCTGCATTTTTCTACTAATACTCTCTTTCCAAAATAATCATTTCACTTCTCTGAAAATGTTTGTGTTCTTTAGATAAAATGCTAACATACATGTAACAATAGAAAGTAAATAAAATGTACCAAACAACTAATTCCTCACTTTGTTCTGTCCTAAAACTCTGTTGCAAACTTCTAAAGGCTAAACAGCCTTTAAAAAAAAAAAAAAAAAAGACTCATTTTTGGTTCATTTTTGGGGGGGGAAGGGGTGGGGTGGAGTGAGTTTGTTCAGGTTTTGTTTGGTTTTGTTGTTGTTTTTTTAACACACATACCTCTGAGACTTTTTACTTGGTAGTTAACCTCTTGTTTATATTCTGACTTCACTGTCATCACTGAAATACCTCAAAATTAGCGTCAGGAGAATAATTCTGCATGGTGGAAGGGATTAATATGAATCTGAATGTGTGTCAACCAAGAGGTGCATCTTTAACCTTAACATTGGGCTTTGGGTAAGGTCCACAGATCCCATGGAAGTATTCTTAGTGTGCCAGAGAATTCTGCATTAGGCCACACATCTCAAAGCTACAAAAACGAGGAAGAGCATCAGATTTTGTTGTGATTCTCTAAAACAGCAACACTACGCTGCAAAAATTCTGCAAACAGCAATACTGAACTGCAAAAGCCAGCTACTGAAATTAGCTGTTCAAAACACTGATTTTCTTGAAAGAAAAAAAGCCAGAGCAGAGAACGAGACCAATTTTTTCTAACCAGCAAACTTGCAAAGCATGAGTACAGTTTTAGTTGGCCTCAATCATGCTCATGCTAGCAACAAATGGATGTCTGCAATAAACATTCAGATCGAGCTAGCAGCCATACTTAAATTCACTAAAATACCCTCCTCCTTATCTCTCTGCCTTGATACAGAAAGTGCATGACTGGAGCCTGCAGCAAGATTTAGTCCTGCCATCAGCTTCCACTGTGCATTCTAGGTGGACATTTTACTAATGATAATTAATAAAGGGCCATTCCCACCTCTTCCAGTAAACTGAATAAGCAATATGGTCATTACTTAAAGGACAAAATGAGGCTTCTAACTAAGGAGAAATGCAAACAACACTCCTGTGGTATTCAAGCATCTGGGAGGAACCAGTACTCAAAGGATCTCAGTCTTCTTCACACATCAGTGACAGTGGGACTAGAAACAGATGAAGTTCACTAACAATATTCTGCAAGCTACACAACAGTGAGAAAACATAGCACAGAAAACTGATTCGGTATTAATGGCTATTTTTGTTGTCCTTTAAACTCAGTTGCATCCCAGTATAATGTTTTTACCTCCCACCTTTCTTCTGTATTTTGAAAGCCTGTCTTCATCTTCCATACTGTCTAAATGCCCTGGGAAGCTATTCCAAAGAAAGTCTATTTTCAATGTTACAATTCTGAACATACAGAAGATAAATCAAACTCAGAAGCAAGGAATTCAGGTTTACTTAAAGAAAATAAAACATCCCACTGAAAATTAAGCAGTATCTCCTGAGTGTGTGCAAACTGTAACTTTCACATATCTACAATTTTATCCAAAGTTGTGTGGATTTCTAAGCACAATAGAGAAGGTGTTTCTCTTCTCACAAAACGTCAAATCCTTGCTCTAAAATACACCAGTATTAGAAACTATTCCAAGGAAATCTTTAACACTGAAAAGCAGTGACTTTCCCTTGTATCATTCTGAACCTTTTTTTGCAGGGCTAAGTAGATCTGATACAATAATGGAGAAGACCACAAGTACAGAAAATTCCAACCCCAAGCAGCAGACCCTGATAAAATTACAGGCAATTGAAAAAGTAGCACAAGGAGAGAACACTCAAGTCCCTAAATGGGGCAATCTTCAATGCCTCTCATGTGTAAATGACTCTTATATGTGCATAAAGTATAAATTTAATATCCAAATAAAATTTAAAGGCTAAACTAAGCTAGAAAAAATACTGAGTAGTCATTAAATAAATTGGTCAAGTTGACCTTTAACAATTTTTTAATATTTATATTACATTCTAATTCAGAATAATTTTTAATGCTACAATTTTCTTGAAAACATTAATTTAAGTTCTTCACCAGGCCTACTGCTGAGATAAAGTTACATCTAAGTTATTCAGTGTCGCCCAGAACACATTACCTCCTGTGTCCTTGTCCAGAAAAAAGATAGGGCAGTCCAAATTCCATAGCCTTCCTTATGCTAAATCTAAAATCAATCACACCTGCAACCAATCAATTCAACACTTTTATAAAAGCTTCACATAAAAAGCAAATTTCTTACTTCCACTATGAAATAGCCAGATTTAAATAGGACTTTCTTTCAGAAGACCACATCATTTTTAACATGCTTTAAAAGATGGAAGAAAATCATTTAGCCTCCTTCACTCAGCAGTGTGAGAGGGCATGGGGGAGCTGCAGCAGTGGGTTGCTGACTCTCTAAAATTGCACCCATTTCAATGACTGCACCTTCAGCAGCTGAGTGAAGGTGGCTGTAGACAAATAACAGGTAGCAAAACAATGATGTTTGACATTCATATAACCCCAAAGAGTGCCTGCTACATAAACTGACACCATTCACATATCCAAGAATACCCTTTTTTTATATGTTCATCAGCTAAATACTTTTGTAACAATCTTGCTATTTCATAGGAAGGATGATAAAGGAAAATACTTAAAACTGTAACCAGACTGATATTTGTAAAAACAAACCTAAATGAAAATATTTGTAGAACTCAAACATTAAAAAAATAAAAAAGTTCAATAAAACCCCAAAACAACAACAGCAAAGAGCCAAACCAACATCAAAAAAACCTCACAGATTTATTCTTCTGATTTTCTTATTTAGCAGAAATAAATTATATTTACAGAATCACAGAAACATTCAGGTTGGAAAAGACCCTCAGGATCACCGAGTCCAACCAATAACCCTTCTCTCCAAAGTTCACCCCTAAACCATATCCCCAAGCACCACTTCTAAACGACCTTTAAACACATCCAGGGTTGGTGACTCAACCACCTCCCTGGGCAGCACATTCCAAGCCTGATCACTCATGCTGGGAAAAATCTTTTTCCTGATGTCCAGTCTAAACCTACCCAGTCGTAGTTTTAGGCCATTCCCTCTTGTTGTGTCACTAATTACCTGTGAGAAGAGACCAGCACCAGCCTCTCCACAACATCCTTTGAGGTAGTCGTACAGAGCAATGAGGTCTCCCCCTCAGCCTCCTCCTTTCCAAACTAAACAGCCCCAGCTCCTTCAGACGCTCCTCAAGACTTCATTTTCCAGGCCTTTCACCAGCTTTGTTGCCCTCCTTTGCACTTGCCCCAGCACCCCCACATCTCACCTGTATTGAGGTGCTCAAAACTGGACACAATACTCAAGGTGTGGCCTCACCAGAGCTCAGTATTTAAGTGACTGTAGGACTTAGTGGAGTCAGGCAAGCTTGGGTATCAAGACACAGAAAAAGAGAAAAAAAAAAACAACACCTCATGCTTTTCAGATATTCTTCCAAATATCAAACAATGATGACAATTGTTTTGGACACAAGCATTTATATACATGTATGTTCTCTTTTTTCCACATTATCATTTCCCTACCTATGAGAGCTCTGGCTATATGCAAAACGTGGCAATCTTGTATCACAGACACATCAGTACTTACAAACAAAAAAAGCAGCTTCCCACAATTTTCTCATTTTCTAAACCATCTATGAAGTATTTTACCATGCTGTAAAGCCCCTATCTTATAGAAGCATTAATTCATATGATGCCTCAAGAGGCAACCACACTTTAATAATGTAAAGATATAACACTCCAGTTACTGAAATGCTGTAATTATACACAAGCAGAGAGCAAAACATTCCAAGTAACTTTTTGCATTATCATTTCCATGTTGCAAAATTCTAAATTTGTTTTGAAATAAGTTTTATGTTATTCACGTATGCATCTTGTCATAAGTTTAGAAACTATTATTGGCAGGCAAGCTGCCTTTAGCCTTTGGATTACAAATGCAGACCCTAAACTTTTAGTAAGAAAGACAGTGAAATTTCATCCATTGATCCGGGAGGGATTAGAAAATAATTTCTCTTCTGGTTGCTTATAGCTTTCCAAGTCAGTATCTGTCCAAGAGAGGGTAGTAGTCACATCCTCCTTTTCACTTCAGCGTAATCTCATGTCTTCCTGTTTGCATCCACTCAACTCTCTTGAAGTACTGCCAGTTCTTTCTATCCCAAGCCTATCAAGCTCTCCACTGACTGACTGCAATTTCTGATGTGGCTTGACTCTTAAAAATCTCTCCCCTCACTCAGCATAATATCTAAGTAGTCTCATGAATTCAGCTCCCTGAGGAATTTGATGTGTCAAAGTTACATGAGTAACATCTCACTCAGCCTCCTATGTTCATGGACACACAAAGCAGCAGGTTTTACTCCCAAACCCTTAGGAGATGGCTAATCTTTACAAATGAATTGTGGAATAACCAGCCATAAACACAATATGAGAATTAGGCAATAAGAACCAAGATCAAAAAGCTACCAGCTTCAAGGGAAATAATTTTCAGAAGAAAATGACAACTTACATTTCTGACCTGAACTACTCCTTGTGCAAGATAGTATAAGTAGACACTTTCCCTTAACATCAGCACAAATTGCACTGTGACTTCACGTTAGGAAAACACATTGAGTCTGACAAGTCAAAAGATCCTAAGATCATTCACTACTGCATATAAGGTTTCTATTTCCAAGTAAATGCATCCAATCACTGAAGTGAACTGGATACAATGCAAGATTTGGGCGTTCACTCTTAAAATGCAGACACTTCACCCAGTCTTTGGTAACTATATTTGATTCAGACTCAAGCAAACCCTGAAGAGTCAAAAAAGATGGCCTGCACAGACAATGAGGGACCCCAATACCTTTTACCAATGAAAGTTTGCAAAGATGTTTCCTGAAAGGTAACTTCTCTCTAGCATCTAACATGTGCATACCTATAAAAAGAGAGCTCATAGCCCTTTCATGTTGACATTTAATGAATACTGTGGGAAATGACAATTCAAAGAGAACAGTGAAAGCTGTTGCTGTTATGAATACAGAGGTTCAGCACTCTGTATCCACTGGTGCACTTGCTAGCTTATCTCCTTCAAAGATGTGAAGCAAGCACAGGCACCCCAAATCAAGAAATGATGAGAAAGACTGAGTTTATTCATCCCTTGAATTTACAGACAAAGGCTGTCGTCTTTTGATCAATGCTGAACTGTAGGGATTTCATAGTAAGCTTACACCCTCACACCTGTCAACAAATTAATGCTGGTGTTTGCTGGCAGTTAATTCTGGACAGAAATGCTGCAGTAAACTAGACAAGATAAATGCATAGAGGGAAAATATTTCCAGCCCTGGGAAACAAACAAAAAAACTTGCATTCAGATTTATATGCATGAATTATAACAATAGGGCCAAATGAACTGCTAAGTTGCAATCCTTTACTGATGGTGAAGTTTTACTCCCACTACATAACAATGCTATTATTATGCCACTGCAGTATATTATTGTGCTATTACATACCAGTATCTTTAACATCAACACCATTTATGGCATACACCAGTACAGAAAGGAAGAACCCAGCTTTCATTCAAGAAGCAAATGTTTATTCCAGTGACATGCTCAAGATTGTCCTGTGCCAAAGGACAAGACAAATCCAGCATAACTCCTCCCTAAACGGGACAATACAAGTAATTTTGGGGGCTGTAATCTCCTGTATCTGTGAAATACTGATGTTCAATCTTCCATTACATATTACTTGCAAAGAGAGATCACTAGGATAGACTACAATGCCTTCCTGCTTTAGCCAAGAGAGAAAATAAATGGTTGATCCTTTACTGAACTCAACTCCCTCAGTAATGTCAACTCTCTTAAAACACATTGCCCTGTCTGGTCATTTTAGCAGTCTCAAGGCTGTGTCCCATCATATTAATTTTAGAGTGAAATAAAGGAAGGGTGGGTACAAGCCTAAAGAAACTATATCACAACATAGAGGGTTTCACTCACTGTTATATGATATTACATACTCCTCATTGCTGAGCCAAATAAAAAATGTTCTGGAGATTGTTTTGGGTTCACAAAGTCCTTCCACTGCACGTCCACCATTCTACGATTCTGTACACAGCCTTGCAGAAGGATTTTTAGCAAAGCAGCATGGCTCAAACAATCAGATAAGCTCAGACCAGAGGTTTTTTTTTTTTTTCCTGATGCCCTTGACACTTCTGGTACCAAACTCTACACATTTAACTGAGACCCTTAATTTTAAGACATTTATGGGAGAATTCCCTTGTCTGAATACACATAACTGGTCCCAGCTGAGATCCTTTGTGGATCCCCCTACCTATCCTGAAGGCCTGAGTCTGCTGCTAGCCCCATCCTGTGGCTGCTGGCCTGACAGGCTGTATCTATGGATCAGATGCCTGATACGGCACCACAACTGTGTTTCAGCGCCCACGTCACTTCTTCAGAAATACAACAATACTATAGCAATTCAAATTAGAGTACTAAGGCTGGGGCCATTATTAAATAAATCCAACTCCTATCACCAACATGCAATCTGAAGATCACATTCCCCAAATACAGGCACGCAGCTAGTGCCTCGTTTATTCTGCAGATGTCACTAGGGTAAGGCGAGATGGTGGCAAACAGAGGTGCAGTACACATAGAGACTCTGACAAGCTGCTATACACCTCACAATGAATTAGGCAGGAAAACTGGGAAGGCAAATAACTGACATCGGTGACGCAGTTGGATACAACAGTGAATAAGCCACAAAAATAGCTGGCAAGAAAATAAGTTTCTTCATTCTGACTGGGTACTGGGAAAGCTTAAAGATTTATTTTGAATTGTCTCAGTTTTAATGGTTTGCTGCAGTCTCTTTGGGTTTGTTTGTTTGTTACTGAAGTCTTTTATTATTATTTTTATTGCTGGTTTTGGCATGCAATCTTGATGAGGGATTTTAACTGCAAGGTGATTAATTTGACGAAAAGTAGAGACTGCAGATTTCATAACCATAGCAGCAACATAAAAGTCTGGCTGGAACATATTTGAAGAAACTTCCACCCTTCTCCCATCAGGATAAGATTTATAGTGTGAATTTCTGCAGAATATTTATGGTGATACTTTCTCTTTCATGTATGTACACTTCACTGGTGAAGTTCACAAACTTGAAAAATGGAACATACTTGAGGCCCAGCACAGTTCTCCTCACTGTCTCTCCCTAAATGGTTCCTCTTGACATTTTCATCAGATCTATTAGAATCTTTCCAATACAAATGTGATCATAGATGCTCTAAATGTATTGTGCAACTAAACATACAAGGGCCACTCACCTTTGAAACCGAGTACCCTAAAAGGTTGAAGAGCAGCTGCTTTGACAACCAGGGCAGTTTTAACCTCACATACCAAAGTCCTAGAAATCATTCTCCCAAAAACTAACTTCAGGTCTGGAGGAAAAATTGCATAATACTAATGATATAACTGCAAAATAGAGTTGTGGCCTTCAAATCCGGAAGCAGAGCATGTGTATGAGTTGTATACTGCAAAAACAGAATTACCAAACTACACCAAGAATGAGTGTAAAATAAACCTGTTTGCAAGGTTATAATCCAAATTGTCCCTCCTGCAGTACTTCAGTCTAAAGCTATGCAAGCTCTGCTCCAGGAAAAGCTCACAAACATATCAAGCCTTATTGAATCCTGCAGAGAATTGTGTTTAGAAGAAACCTACACAGTAAGTATCTGCATTATTACAATAAGTCATGAATAGTTGGGTTTATGCCAACCAGCTAACCAGGAATTAAGCTGAGAAAAGCTTTTGGTTTTCTGAGCATTAGCAGTCCATCTTTTTATTTTCTTCTTTTTTTTTTTTTTTTTCTTCTTCTAAAAGCTTCCACATACCAAAAAATAGTAGTTCAGGAAATTTTACTCCAGCTCAAACTCAATCTATGATGGGAACCTTGGCCACTGTCAGGTTTCTGCTAGATGCACTTCAAGTATAAGTCTTTCTTTGGTGAGCCTATAGATAATTCTGACTGTTCAAGAATTACACATCACAAAAACTGAGTGGCTCTACCAACAATAAATATATACTACAGTACAAATGTTGGCCCATGCTCCACTTACCTTGGGGGATATAAAGAAAGTGGTTTATTTGACATCCTACCAACCACCGCAGAATTAATTTACCACATAGACACGTTTTGAATCATCACAAAGAGATGATGAATGATTAGCCATTAAATATTTAGTATAAAATAGTTTTGTAGCCTCAACACTTGTAACAGTGAGGATATCATGTTCTCATTAATATTCATGTGTGAATTTTGTCTGAATGACTAAAGACTTCACAAAGCTGCACAGCATGAGAACACTATGCTTAAGAACTAGTTACAGAACCTTTTCTTTTTCATGTTACTGTTTAGAACTAACATTGTAGTTCATTGACTAGCACCGAGAAGTCGCCAATTCTTAACATCTCTCATCTGTTTGTTTTAAAGGCAAGGAAACTACAGAATCTGCTATATAATTTCACATGTGCACACATAGAATCATAGAATCAGTCAGGGTTGGAAGGGACCACAAGGATCATCTAGTTCCAACCCCCCTGCCATGGGCAGGGACACCTCACATTAGATGAGGCTGGGCAGAACCTCATCTACACATGCATGAGAATGTAAGAACAAAGTACATCATCTTTCAAGTAAATTCATAATAAACTGTTGTTTTCCTCCTTTTATGACATGATGATGGACAGCACAAGTTTTTAAATTGAGAGATTTGGCTTACTGCTTCAGAAAAATGTTTTCTAGGGGTTGAAGCACAGGGTTTTGATTAACCCTACAAACAAGCTTAAATTGCTGATCCATTTTAGCTTTACATGTTAATGGTTTGATTCCTGATAAACTTTTTCTACCACATCTTCCTTACAAGTATGGATTATACCATATATCATTCCTACTTGCTGTATAACATCTTACAATCACTGTATCTTATCACTAAAGTTTCATTCTCATGGATTAATTGAGCTACTTTGGAACAGAAGAGTAGTAAGGAACAAAAGGAGGTCTCTGCCTCTCAAATGATCAGAAATCTGGGACATAAAAAATTAGGTACTGGTCTTTCAGGTTTGAGACATGCAAATAACCTAAAAATAGAAAAAAAAGTGAGAAGAATGGGTATTCCACTAGGAACTTTGACTTTCTTGACTCCTTCCAAGACCCTGTATTCTGCAAGGATGAGAACTCACTACCATTTATGTTCAGTGATCCTCAGGAAAATTGCTTTTGAAGATTTACTACTTTCAAAAATAAGTAAGTTCTAGACAATTGGTCATAGAAAATAACAGACGCTTGTCCCTGGGCTAAGGGAAAACATATAATGGAAGCCATTTGATTCTGATTTATATGTGCAAGATTTCATTGTGCAAATACAAAGCTTAGCCTTCCAAGATGCCTGCACAGAAAATCTGGTGTTTAGATGGGACACTGGACTTAGCTGCATAATTTCACAGGACCTCTCAAGTGTCACAGCTGAGTACAGCAGAACTAAGAAGAGCAAGCTTAACAAAAGCGTTTTCAACTCTCAGATCTGAAATTCAGGATTCACAAATACAGTGTACAGATATGACTCAACTACACTTCTATGTGGATACCAACACTGACAAAATTAACCATCTCAGAAGACTCTTTGGAGTCTGCCATAAAAGCTTAAATTGCCACCAAGTTTGGCTCTATACTTTTGGTTGCTCCCTATTACAGAACAGCAATAACTAGAGTGGCTGATAACTGACTTCTCCACTAGTCCCAATTGTTAGGACAGTACCAGGAAGCTTTACTGATGACTCTGCTGTCAATCTGATGCATTCCTTTAGCAATACATTGTCATTTAAGAGATAAAGTGTAATCCCACGAGGAGATATTGCTAATTATATTTTAGGAGTATAATTTTATACCTGTTCTTAAATCTAAACATAAACAGTTTTCATAAGCTCATCAAATATTTGAGCTACAACTGGAGTCTGTGTCACTTTCAGAGGTGTTATTTATGACTGAATGTCTTCTGCTAATACATCACCAGTACACCACTTGCATTTTCATCACTGTTCTGAAGCAACTAGTAAATCATGTACATATTTCTCATACTAGTCTCTGTTCTCAAAACCTGAATTAAATATGAAGAATGGAAGCTGCACTCATGCATTCTGAAAAGCCCAGCACAATCATAACTCAAAGACTTACTTGTGGTTTTTCTATTAAAATCAAACTGGCAAACTTGTGACTCATTAAAGCAATTTTCTAATACAGTACTCCCTGAATTGTTTCCACTGGGAGACTGAGCTATGGGATCCACCACCAGCAGATGAGGATGCAGCCTGCAAAGGTATCAGACAGTGGGTATTTAATCACATGGAAGCAGTTCTCATCGGCACATATGGTTTTCTTTCTAAATGTGAAAGGCTGATTTGTATCCTCTTCAGCCCTTTGCTGCATGGCTTTCCTCAGTGGGGCTTTCTGGAGCAGAGAGGCCATGTGGCTTCTGCAGCGGCTTGGAAAAGGCAAACTGTTGACAAGATGATACCCAGGAGCTGCGTGCCTTGTGCTGCTCACTGCCACGTGGGGCCTGGGCCTAAGCAAAGAGCACAACTCAGCACAACTTGGCCACTTCAACTTTCTCCAGCTAAAGAAGGAAAGTGGGCTGAAAGAAACAAAGTGGTCAATGGTCCTTTGCCTCTAGCTCGTTAGCATGAAGCACTGCCTCGGCATGCGGTTGCCCCAAGGAAAACTGCAGTGCTAAAGAGTAGAAGGGTGACTACCCCTTTCCAGCAACAGCTGACCTACTATTTCTGGGTCTCTGCTTCAAGCAGCAACCTTGGGAATATATGAAAAAAACCTTAGAAGATAGGCTGAACATTCAGGGTAGATTTTCAGAAGTTTGTACCAATTCATACCTTGTAAAATCCATGCACATGTTATGCATGCAAAGACAGTGCAGAAAAACCATTGCTCACAAGCTAATTCATTATGTCAGGTAAGGACAGATACATGTGTGCATTTGGTGTGTATTTTCATGAGATCGGCTTTGGAAAATAGGTCATCGGCTTGACATGAATCATCTAGCTACTAATATACTAATTTATCACCCCATTGAAATACATCACATGGTTCATCTCTAAAGATGATCAGATGGTCAGCCAAACAGGAATATGATTTCCTAAATACAATTACAGTCTTTGCTTTTCCTTTCTGGGACCTAGTTGCCCACTTCATTCCACAGAGGAAAGGAAAAAAAAAATAACCAACAAAAAACCAACTACAGAATTTTGAAGAGTCAGTTCAAGGGCTTAGTGAAAAAATTCCAGGCTAAGTCTATTAGTGCTCAGAGCAAAAAGTTGAACTAAAACTAACACTTTTACCTATGTGTCTAAGATAACTATAGATTAAATGTGTATCTTCCTTTGATGTCAATCCCTTGTAGAAGTGCATCCCCTGGGGCTGCTGAAATCATTGAAAGGTTCATTCCTCCAAGAGAATTGATAACACCTGGATTGCTCTCCAGCCTGCCCAGGTTATAGCTTGGAAAGAACGATCCTTGAGGCAAAAGGACCCAACAGTGGGGCTAACTACTTTTTTCATCATCACATGATTATTACAACTGGTATCAAAACAAAACAGAAGTCCTTGGCTCCTCATACAAATAAGAAGGGAATGGACCACTCACATCCCTTATCAGGCTGCTGTTATAGCACAGTGGTAATATATTGGACAGGCCACAATACCAGCTGCACTCCAGCCTTTCATTCCTCCAACTCCTCAGTTTTATCATAGCATGTAATAGCCTGATAAAACAAATCTCTGGAGCTAACAGGTGGTTCAAATCCACATCCCAATTTTTGCTGCAGCAGTGTACCTCACTTCCTTTCTTCTTGCTCCCAATGTCAGCCAGCTCTGCTGCCTCCATAACTGTGCTTGGACACAAGATTTGTCATCTGAAGAAAAGACCTTGAGAAGATCCTCCAAAGCCCCTGAGAACTGCTACCTTTAATTACTGCCATTTCAGGGCAGGGCACAGACTTCTCTTTCATAGTTAAGAAATCTCACCCCTGCCCTGGAGCTGTACAGAGTATACCACACTGAGCAATTCCAGCAGCCAAGATCTCACGATGCTCTTAAGCAAACAGATAACAAGTTGGCACAAGAGTATGGACTAAGGAACAGATTGGATGATTCTCAGTAGCTCTCATTCCCATACTTAGTTCTTTTACCTTAGCTGTTACGCTAATCAAGTCCCATTTTAAAATAGAACAATATGCAAAACCTGCTGCTTACCACATGAATGCACTTGGAAGAAGTGCTTTCTCTCCCCACCCCAGGGCTCTGATGCAGAAAAGTGGCAGAGCAGAACCACGGGATTTACTGTGTTTCATTCAAATGCCCTTCTATCTAGACAGGCAATTTCTTTCCACATCTTCCCTCATTTGAGAGTTTTTAAAGTCTCAGAATAGACCTTATCAAGTGTAAATTAAGTATAAAATTAAGTTTGGGCAGCAGAACATGTGTTCTATACAGATTATTTTTACAGTGTTTGAAGAAAGGTTAAAGAAATATTTGTATACCTTTGTTTTTAACAAGGGGAAGAAGAAATGAACTTGAGTTATAATAGAGGAATTACAGTACAACTATTGCACCCTAATTAATCCTGTCTGTGAGTAAATCAAAGCTCTAATTATAGACACAAAATCTGCTCAATATTGTGGAATATTTATGCAAAACATCATTCCTAGTACTTATCAGCTAAAATATAATGTCTCACTAGAGCTGAGGCAGCAGTTTTAAAAAGAATATCATCAATTTTTTTGCTACTTCTTTAGAGCTCAATATATGGAGAGTGCCTAATGAGAGTACAATTTCATTTTTAAGTACTTTGTAAATCCCCATTGACAACTGGTTCAATTCTTCCTTTAAGAAACATCTGTCTTTAAAGAGAAAAAAAATAATTAAAAGAAATTTGTTAAAATAGCATTTATCTTACTATTGTGAAATAATGTCCTTGAGCTTCACAGCTGTGAAGACACTGAAAAATCTGACCATCTTTTCCATGTGCATGAAGTCATTCACACTTCCAATACATCACGAAATAACTCCCTCCAAACCCTAATCCTGAAAGGTAGTCTGGCGAGGAAGACTTTAATCTACTTGCAAAGATAGATAACTTGCTGACCAAAGAGACGGTAAAGAAAGGATTTGGGATACAGATTCTTTCACTATGGAAGGCACTGCTGTTATTATGGAGTTCTGTCTCACTGACAAAATAACTCTCACAGAGCTGCTGGAAGTAGAGATAAACATTGTAAAAAACTACCATTTCCTGAAGACTGTGAAATGGGGAAACCCCAACAGAAAATAGGTGTGTTCATCAGCTAGAAAACATGCCAAAGAAAATCAAGTTACTTGCACTATTGGACTGCATTTATCTCATTTGTCTGTTTCAGGCAAAGTTACAGGGCCAGCCTCTGAAAAGGCAGGAGACAAAAGTACAACCTTCAAGGACCAGTGGAGAAATTGGAGTAAGAGAAATTTTAATTTTGCTAGCTTGGACTATGACCCTGAACAATCTTTGTCAGGCTCTAAAAACAGGCAGATATTGTTTTTTTGATGCAGATCTTGTATATGAGAGAGGAGAAATACAACACATGCAGAACTCATTGTCCCTAGCAGACAGAGGACAACTGCAAGCTGATAGGTGCAGTTCCTTTCACACTTTGGCAGAAGGAATGTAGCAAAATAACTGCATTACAATGGGGAGAAAATTAGCTTTGTATCCTGTCAGCATTATCAGATGCCAAAGGTTGGAGACACTAGAGAAAGGGGGAGAGTAAGTCACTGCTTAACCCTCTGCAGTGCGATCACACCAGGAGCAACCCAAAAATCTATTTTGCACTGCTGTCCTCCTGTACATCAAAGAAATCACAAAGTGTGTGCCACAATCTTATACTAACCTCATCAGTGCAAAAGTTAGTAGGTATTTAGGGTATTAAAATTACTGTATTCAGTGTACTAACTGCAGATCAGAAGCCTGATTTTCAGGCTAGTCATTTCCTCTTATTGCAATGCAAATAATCCAGTTTAGAAAAGGGAAAGTTAATTGAATCCTTTAAAGGAATATTTCAAGAAAATCAGGCTACCTATCTCAGGTATGCAAATTGTCAATTCCTTCTTACAACTTCAGGGAGGCTGCTTCAAGCCCGGCCAGAGATACAAGTACAAAATGCTAATTCAACATCTCCATAACTTAAGCATTTATTTAGTTATTTATACAGTTCATTCAGCTTTCCTAACAGTTAAATCAAGAACTCTAATGAGTACAGGAAATATCCTGAGTCACTCAATCTTCTTAATATATTTTCAGAGTTCCATTTTCTTCTAGTGTTAAATTTGCTGCTTATAGTGTAAATGTTATTAATTATAATAATGAGGAAGCAAATTTTTCCACCTTTACGTACATAAACACTTTTTATACTATGTCAAGTGGTGATGAATGATGTTTATCTGCTGGTACAAGTTTGCTAATGGCATGCACAAGAAAACAATATTAATGTAAGCTTGCAATTCAAACTCTTGCGTAGAGTGTGAGAACTTTAAATACTTTTCTTGACCTCCTAATTATTTGCTTACAATATTGGTGTTCCCAAAGCAAAGAATGAGGAAATGGGTCTGGGAAAAAGGTACAGAAACAGCAGTTTAACAGCAAGTGTTTGGAAATGGGCATGAAATGTTTTATCAAAAATGCCTCCATGTCAAACAGTAAGAACATAATAGAGTTGGCATCTGGACAGGTTCTGGAACTTCATTTGAGGCTTTCCTGTTGCTGTGAACAGCACAGCACTGGGATGAAACTCCAGCAGTCATTCTTTCACAAGCTCATTCTCTATTCTTATAACAATGCACTTTAATTCCAATTTGATGAGCATTCCTGCCAGCAACATATTTTCATTTTACTAAATCTCTGTCTGGGGACTTCTCAGAGCTGACGGTGCTGTTTCAGGGCCAATTTCTCGCAGTCATTGCTACCTATTCCCATCTATACAGTTTTGCCAAGTTGCACAGTTCATACTATGGTGCTGTCCTGACTGAATCTAAATTAATTCTTTCTATTTGACTTCTGATGCTACAGCCTCAAACTTTAGTAACTATCTCCCCAAAGACCTTTGTTATGTCATTCATCCTATTAAAGGGGAAAAATCAGCTTTACTTGTAAATGCTGATTAAAGCTTCTGAGGGCTGACAAGTTAGAAAGGCTAGGGATTTAAATAGCAAACTTCCTTATTTAGGTGCTAGATTCACTCTAAAAGTAACAGGACTCTTCAAGACAAAAAAAAAAAAAGATTTTACGAAAGTAGATGAAACTGCTCAGAAGATGCTTTGTAGCAGTATTTTTTAAATATACACTATGTTCTTTGTCCTTCTATAGCATATAAGTTTATTCTTCAGATCTCTCTTCTCCATATTCTAACTTCCTGCTCCTCTTCTCTTGCTATACTTAGTATTCTGATACTTCCAGACTAATTGAAAGAGTCTGATCCATGACATGTGATCAATGAGACACACCAGTTGATCAGTGGTCAAAAGCCAGTACACTACATCAGAAATTTAGATAAGCTCAAGGCACAAGGTTTGCTTCCCAAATGCATGACAACTATTTCCTGACACACTGCTTTATCAAGAACACCTTCAATAACAGCAACCACTAAACTTATTATGATGGTCTGCTAGACTGTGAGTGTGAGAGCAGGCAGTAAGTGTGCACTTAATAAGGTCTACCCAACAATCTCCCTCTTTCCATGCATTCTACTGGTCACATTTCCTACTGGTCTTCAACATTTTTCTTGTTCAGTATGATTTTCTAGAGCTCCCACTGAGAATATTATTAATGAGACATCCTTTTTAAAAAATAGAAGTCAAACATATGAATATATTACAGCTAAAGAACAATGTTTTGTGTTCCTTGACATGTATTTTCAGAACACTGATCTTGAAATTTCATTTTCCAGAGCTTAGCTACATGAAATACCATTGAAATGTCTAACATTTCCCTTCACTAATCCTTTTACCTAACTTCTAATAAGGCTTTAAATCTTTATTAAGCTTTGATATTTAATACATTTGATATTCTGCTGGATACTGATTTTTTTTCTCCTCTAATTATTTTACTGGCAACATCTGTTTTTAGTAAATTGGAATTCTCTAAATAGGGTTACAGTGTATTAATAAGCCAACATCCCTTGCTTCTGATGTTTAATTATTATTTTTTTTGTCTTTTTCTTTCTTTTTTATATATTTCCAGAGGAAGATTTAATTTGTACGTATTAAGCACACCAATCACAAGGTCTCACACTCAGGATGCATTTCATTAAGGATAATCCCTAGTAATGAATCTTTTCAAATCTCTCATACAAAACACTCCTCCTTTTTATTCCCCCTCAGATGCTTCTTAAGAAATTTAATCAAATTTATTAGAAAGGAAGCTAAAAATTCCCATTGTGGTATGAGGTATCAATCTTTGTTTTATGCAGATTTCCACACATCACATGAGTTGCCAAGGGGGCTAAAGGAATGCCTCATCCCTCAGGTTCAATATATACCAATTGCTGCGGCATTTGCTAACAGAACTGAGACAGTGCTGTGAAGTTCTCTTGCTCTGAAGGGACCAACTCCACCTTCATACTATTAATTATCTCTTTATTTCCAACACATCACGCAGCTGCAAAGGAGGTGCAATCATAAGATAATAAGAAAACGATCTTTTAGGAAAAATATAATTTCTCACTAAGGTACACATGTTGGAATAAAGGAGATTAATCATCTGTTTATTTGCAGCGCATGCTTAGCATTTCCATGAGTTTGTGTATCAAGTCTTGATTACAGGATTATCAGAGCCTGCTTTCAGCTAATCTGTTTTTAATGAACTTGTGCTTGCCAGCCTGATGTCCTCATCTCTGTCAATTTTACACCATTTGCAGTATTTTAACCTAACATTCTGTCAAAAAAAAAAAAAAGGGAAAAAAAAAAAAAAGCGGCTTAAAAACCTGAGGAGAAGTACTAAAAACATTTTTAAGTCTTAATAACAAACTTTAATTAAGGAAAGCATTTAAGCATATGCCTCATTTTATGCCAAGGTTTAAGTACATGTGAAATTAGTCTTAAACATTATGTTGAATAGGACTCCCTGTATCATTAACAGTTTGAACTGAATTGCAGTAGTAGTTCTGTTACAGAACTTTTTTTTCTTCACTAAGTCATCAATTTCTAAGCCAGGGATATCACTACAGCTACAACTAAACAGTCAAGGAGAGCGATCACGATAAAAAGCACACTCATGCCACTGATGGGATTACTGTTGTACTACTGTTTGCAATTAAATGCTATAAGAGCAAGAATTCCTCAGGGAATTCCTGAAGGCCACCACATAGCTAAATACTAAATAGAGTCTGAAAAGCTTTTGGTGCTACTTCATCAATGCAATAAGCCAGAAGAGAAGACAATGTTGTGTAAAGCCTTTTGCTCATCTCTTATTCTAGAACCAGACCTGTGCCATCCCAGTCCCCAAGAAATGACTATGTTAGCATCTGTAACAATACCAGGCAACTAGGTCATGTATGAATCTAGACAGATCTCCAGTCGATGCCAAAACCTCTTGTAGAAGCAGTGAGATGGAATCCTGGGAGAAGTCTATAAGACAGGGAAATTTCCCAGTAGTTATTTAAGCCAGTTTTAGGGAAACTTTGTAACAGCAGAGAACTTCCCCAGCATCTCAGGAATTGAGTTCCATCTCTTATTTCAGTTGTTCAAACCAGTTTAGCTTTACAGCAGATGGTAAAATGCTTACTTATTAGACCAGACAAAATTCTAAAATCCTGTTGTGGTGTCATCTTTGAGCGAGGTCCACATTTTGCATAGCTAATTTAAGTCTAAGAGCAGCCTGAAAATGTGTTTTCCCACTTGAGAAGAGGTTGTTTAAGGTGGAGACTTGCAACTACTTTAAAAGCTGCTGCCTGGCACTGGTATGGCCTTACAGTGTTCAGTTTTGAATTCATGTTTTAAATGTTTGCTTGTATTACACCTTTGAATAACGTGATTATGAGTTTGAAAGATCCCTTATAACTTGCTTAGAAGCTTCCCATGAGATCCTTTAAAAAATTACTGATGTCTGGGGGCCTTCTCTAAAATGTTCTGGATCAAGCAGAACAAAACTCAGAAGCACGCAACACAGTTATTCTGACAGCTGTCCCAGTTTCACCAGCAGCATAACTTAACCTCTATGCCTAACACTGTTGCATTTCTTCTTAATCATATCTCAAGCTCTAAGATCATCTAGTCAGGACCAGAGCCAACATCAGGACCCATACCATGTTACCATTCTACTTCTGCCAGGAAGTGATCTCTGTGAGAAAAATTGTATTTTCTACCCTTTACATCTTTCTGCCCTGTTATGTCATTGCTTTGATTTTCACAGATACAATAGCAAATACAATTGGAAGAAAAATTATTGATACATGAAAGACTACAAGCTAAAGATGCACTTTTATGAAAGCAAGCTTCTCCAAACATCTCACTTTCCCTGAGACTAATTAAACCAAGGTAATCAAATCAGTCATTGTCAAATGTCTAGCAATATTTCAAGATACCAATTAATGGGATTGGATTAAAACATTAACAGACTTCTGCCTTCATATATAAGAATTAGCCAGTATACTTAGTAATTCATAGAGGAAGCACTTAAATCTAAGTGGCATATGGCTTGCCAAAATATGGCAGATCTGATGACCTGACCTATGATTAAAATGATGAGCTACAGCCGTTTACACTCAACTGTTTCAGTGATAAATCTTCTCATTCCTTTGTCACAAAGGCAAGAGGTTACTCATGCACTCAGAAGCACAATAGGATTATCTCATCCACGGGATGAAGCACAGATAAAAGATAAGGAAATTAAAAAAAAAAAATAGATGTCAAGTTATATAAGCAAACTACTTAGAGCAAACTGTGTCTATAATTCATACACGTGCGTACTTTCTACTATGGAACAGTTGAGCTTCTTTTTTCTCCACAGAAGAAAGTCGAAGAAAACAGAACACCACAGCTTCAGGTTTGGAAGGCTGAAGGAAAGGACCAAGGGAAAGACACTCTCAGATAGGGAATAGTCAGCCTAGGAAGAGGACTGGAGTAAAGCAGCATAAGGAAGCAGCATACTTTCATTGTTGGGTAAAATAAGGCCAGATGAGAAGATTGCATTCAAAGGTATTTTTCAATAATCTTTTCTTCTTAAAAAACTTCTATACACTTCAAAGCCATTCATATTTAAACATTGTTAAAAATGAAGTCATAAATGTCCTTTCTTACTAACACACAGTGAAATGCAAAGAATTACCTGCCTATAATGTGATGCATAGGCTTTGTTCTGGCAGTTTGCATAGGAATTAAATATCCTTGAAAGAACCTAATATCCCTGCTGACAAGATAAAGCAATGGTGGGGGAAGCTTTGCCTTTCTAAGACAACAGAAGCTGGACCCGTGAAGAGGGAGATGGAGCATACTGCAGTGTTGGAAGCCATACTGGCACCAGGAGCACCCATGGTCTCCTTTGCCAACACTCCTCAATTCTGGCTTGGAACAGAGCATCCATAATGTGAGATAATCTTCAACCACCTTATCCCTTTTCCCTGTAGAAAAATCCAATAAAAAGTGTGCAGTAATTTTGAGTTACAATGCCTTTTTATGTCAATATTTGATTACTTCCAATGACTTGACTATCGCCATGTTTTTCAGACTGGTTCTCAGAACGACTGAAGAAAATGGTAATTTTTGATGGATAATACCTCCAGAAATAAAAACTACCCCAGTTAAAGTCAAACTAAGGTAAGCAAATTCAACAGTCTCTAACTTCTAGTAGATATTGTTCTCCTTAGCGATAAGGAAGATTCTTGCTGCTTATTACTTAAGGACCAACATGCATCTCTTTCAGTAGGCAAAGAATAATATTCCATGCAGTTGTATTAGCCAGTAATTTAAATGCTTTCTGAAATCCAATTTCCATATAATTTTGCTTCCAAATAGCATATCTTCAGATGAGAATGCCAAATTCTGTCACTAATTCAGCATTTAAGTTAAATGTGTAAGCATTTGCCATTAAACTGAAACTTGGCAACAGAAATAAGTTCTGTTACTTAGGCTTTCATTTAACGAAACAATAATAATTGCATTTAAATGCAGTTATAAAGAAAAGTACTGTCATGGTAGGACCATGACATGGCCCAGACGGGCCTTAAGATGTCTAGACAGGGTCCCTTTCTCTCCCCTCCTTCCTGCAGAAAAATAGAGCAATACGGGAAAGAGAACAAAGAGGACAGGACTCCCACCTGTCTGGTAAACAAGATGTTTATTTGGAGTGAGAGCACGTAACCTGACCATTGTTCCCCCAGATACAAGGTCCTTGTTTCTGCCTGTTATGGCTATAGCCTGGCAGAAGACCTTTCCATGGGGGAGCTAGCATTTGCTTCAGTGCCCCATTGGACCAATCGATCTCTGGCAAGATGTATATATACAAGTGACTTGGTAGTCACCCTTGCCTTGCTCATACCTCGCTTCAAGCCCACTTGGACCCATCTCATAGAAGCTGCCTCGAGTTGCCCTGCCCCGCCTCAAGTGCCTGGTCCAGAGCCTGCGATACAGCCACGAGCCATACACATGCAAGCCAGAGAAGCCACAAGCCTAGAAGGCAGATCCACCTAGCCTGCTTCCCCTTGCCACTAGAATCGTGCCATGCCTCAGGTTACCCAGAAACCAAGCAAGCACCCATCGTGAAGAGTGGTGCCTGCTGAAGCCAGATCAGCCTGGGACTACGCAGTGAACTCTTCTTGCCAGCAATCTGCCATGCCGCACCGTACAAGAGCATCCCAAAGCTAACACAGCAGCAGCATCCCCCCATGTGGGTAAAACCAGCTCTGAGTAATTAATTCATTGCCCTTTGGGTTTAAAGGTTCTTATCAAGCCTCCCCCCACTGTGATTGAGCGCTGTCTGCTCTCGGGGACTCTCTTTCCAAGTTGTTGCCTCCTAATTTGCATGGAATAGTTTGTATTTTGCCGTAAGACTGCATATTCCCATTGTAAATACATATTCCAACCACACAACGATCCTTTTAACGAGTTTTGGCATATTTTACTAATAAAGGGTTATTATTTTTATTAATACCCGTTTGCCATATCGTTTATTATTGTTGTGAGGGTAATTAATAATTCCCCCCCTCGACCACAACAAGTACATAACCTAAAGCTGCTGATTTACGTATTTTTGTCACTTAGTGCCAATGCTGAAGTCATGGGTTTACCCCACCTACTTAGATTTGCTACATTATTCAATGCAGGGAAAGAAACAGCTATGTCCTAAAGGTGAAAGAATCCCCTGATTAATATTTTCCACTCAACAATCTCTGCAGTGTGATGTCAGCACAGACATTTCTAGCACCTTCGCTGCAAAAAAAATTAAGGATACAACGATCCATATGGATTCAAGGCCAAAACAATGACTGAAAGGCTGCTCAGAAAATATAGTCTCATTTCATATTAATTTCCATATAAAACCTGTTTTTATTTTCCTGAAGATGCCATACATTTTGCAATCTGCTACATTCTTTCGACTGAAAAATTTGGGTTCATTTTCCTGTGGCATACATTGGGCCTTCATTAATGATGTTTGAAGCTGTAAATGATAACCAGTGGCCTATAACAACAGCACATCAAACGCTTAAGCTGTATCTCTAACAGCTGCTAACAGCTAACCTGGAGCTAGTGAGATCAATAGGGTTGCATTAGTGCAACCGAAAGAAGAAAGCAAAATAACCAGCTGCCAGAGCTAGGAAGAAATTAGAGTCAATTTCTCCTGTAGTTAAGTAATTTCAAAATGGTTCACCAGTCTTTGTTACATGTTCCCTTGAATTACTGACTCCTTGTCAGACATGGTAGCTGCATGTGGCATCCACATGGACATGGTGTAGTTGAAGCACTGCTATACGTGGCTCTTTTTCCTTTCACCCATAAGTATACCTGCAGTTCCACTGGTGTCACTACATACTGTCTTACTGACCACAAGGTGGTTCAGGAATATGGTTCTGTTGTTGGCCACATAGTTGAGGCTTGTTTGGTTTATGCAATACTAAGAGTTACCACAAGTTAATGCTAGATGTGTTTTTATGTTCAAGGAGAAACTAGTAGACAAATTTTCATTCATATTAGTTTACAAGGTAAGTATAGCTGTCAGAAAATGCAGTTCATTTATGGGATTCTCACTCCAGTCTAACCAACCATCCACTATATAAACCCCTCCAAGCTTAGCATTGGCATAGACAGTTCATTACAGGAGCTACTGAAGCAGATTTTCACCAATCACATTACTAAGACATCCCTCATTAACGTCATAATTACACTGTATATATCCCACACATCACATATCATGTTTTGGAGCTATTAAAATATAGCTTTCATTTTTCTGAAAGGCTAACCACATTAAGTCACAGGAGCCAGAAACAGTACTCTCAAAACAAATCATAATTCACATTAGCTTTTTAAACCAACTTTTTTTCTGAATTACACCATCCAGCAAGGTGCAGAATTGCTGATCTTCAGAAGCCTCTCATTCTTCAAAGATCAGATTTTAATTATGAAGAAAATGATAGTTGTGATGAATAGGCTGGTAGATCAAGTAACTATCTTTTGGATTGCATGTGGTATTCTAGGTACCATTATTCTCACCATCGTTCAAGAAAAACTTGAATTGTTTTTAAAACCCAAGTCACTTAGACTTCGTATGACTCAAAAAGTATTTGTGATGCAACTCTGTTGGGACCCTATATATCCTTAATTCCTTTTACAACAAACCACAGAATTTTGCATTGAAGTACTGGTCTCCTGAGCAAGAATACAGTTATTTTTTTCCTAGTGAAAAGACAAAGCAAAGACACAGGACTCCTTGGACAGCACTTCTAATGGAATGTCCTTCACAGACTGAGCAGACATCTAGAACAAGATGGGTCCAGCTATGGCTCAAAAGCTCATGCCTTCCATGCTTCTGCACAGAATCCCATACAAACACACTCCTCCCAGCACCTGTTCTCACTGACAGATTCTTTTTCCCAGTCATTCAAAAATCTTCCTTTTTGCATCAAAACACTTGATACTTTTGATCATATTACCCATCCATACTGTAAACACAATTTTGACTGCTTGTGTTTTTCCAGTAATTACTACAAACACAAAGAATAGCAACCATCATAGAAGTAGGCTGCTTCTGAAACGCTGTTGTGCAGGCAAGTTACTGTGTCTGCAATTAGATACAGCAAGGGTCCTGAGGCTGCCAGTGTATTCCCCCAGTAGGCCACCTAACCACTAAGAGAGAAAGCAAGGGAAAATGGAACCATGGTTTGAGGCAGTTGCTTCTCAGTACATCTGAGGCTACTAAATACAAAATGAGTAATTATTGTAAATACTACACATTTACAGAGTTTTCCTGACAGGTTACTCTACCTGAGAAATTCATCATCCCAAACATTTAGCTGAACCATGAAATGTGTGCACTAATTAGTTTGAAGTATAGACTGCAATTAAAATTGTACACAACAGTCTGTATTTAGAGGATTTACTATTTTTAAAAACCCTACTTCTTATCGATTTTTTGTACATTTAATTTTGAATTAATTTCTGTAGTGCGTAAACCTCATATACAACAGTATTATTTGTACATCCTCCTGTCTTCTATCACATGCTCCTGAAGCTATCTGCAAGCCATTCCCTAACATACTACAGCATTACTTTGTCCACCTTATCTATTCTCTCAGATGTGAAGCAGAACAATGCATCAAATCTTTATAGTGTTTAGGTGAATGGCATAATAAAGACATCTGCAGAGATACCATCATGATTCTTGTTTGTAAATGTTACTGCATCCAAAATTTACAGTATCATCTGAAAATTACATACTTCCATGGGCTAAATGAAACAAAATCATCACACACTAATATAGTAAGTATTTTCACTTTTAAGAGCACATCAAGATTCCCTAACCACCCAAAGATGAGAATCTTAACTGCAAATACCAGGAACATTTTCTCTATCAAAATAAAAACATCACCTTTATCACCTTTTCTATTCACCTCTCCCCAACTACAAATGTATGCAGTCTTACTTGAAGCTGCAAGTGATTTACATACTGAATAGTCTATCAGTAAAATATTTCAGTTCGATTTTGTTACCTTAACTTCCTGTCTTGGTTAACTCAAACTTGCACACCCCAGACTCTCCCAGAAAATTTTAAAAAGTCATATCCCTCTCATTCACTTCAAACCCTCCACATTAAATCATGCTCCACTCCATTTTTTCTCCTTTAAGCATATACTGTGAAAATACTTGGGACTACCCTGCAATATAGAAGACTTCCCACTTAGAAGAACAATGAAAATGAATTATTGAGTCTCTTACTACTCCACAACTGTAAAATGTCATCAGCAATTCTTATAAGATCACCAGCTGTTGAAAATGACTTGACTTTCTACACTGACCTTTAACATTTGTAGTTTGCAAGAGGAACCCTGCACTTTTACAGCTGCTTGAAACAGATCATAATGAAAACGAGACTAACACCAAAAATTACCTTAGAGAAATGTACACATCTGTGCACATGTGTACAGGTGCCAGTAAGTGCTCACCTGACCGTAATACTCATTCAAGGCATCCAGTGAATACTTCATTATCTCTTCTTCAAATAGAATTAAACGTTAATACCAGAAGAAATTTTATTGTATGTAGCCTATATATGAATATGACATTTAACGTGACTTTGCTTTTAACAAAACATCAGTAAGGTATAGCATAAGGTAAAGTTTGGTGGTACCTGGTCATAAACTTGGTATGAAGAACAACAGGATGAAGGAAGGCTATGAATTAAAGATAACGGAGGATAAAGTGGTTACGTGCAAGGGCCGTTTGCAGCTAACATTTTTCAGTTTTACAACCCACCTTCTAAGAGCGTTGTGTTCCCTCTACAGTCAAAATGCAGTTGGCCCTCATAACTGGCACAGATAGGTTGTGCCTCTAGATGAAGATTTGGTTTCAATTCAGGGCTGGAGACAATTATTGTCTTGCCTTCAATTTGTTTGCCTGCTGAAATTAAGTGGAACTTTGATAACCTTATGATTATGGTAACATTATTATTATGATTATGATAATTTTATTCATAATTCTTATGAATTCCCTGTATAAAGGAAACAGATCTTGATGGCCAAACAGCTCCCATGAAAGCAAACAATAAAATGGTACCAGCACTCTGGCAATGCTTTATCTGTCAGTTAAACTCATTCAAACGCCTCACATAGGTATAGAAAACAAAACCTTCATGAAGAGTCTTGAAAAATGTTTTGTTCAGTGCATATGAGCTACTAGTTACCACACTGTACATAAGGATAAGGAGACAATATTATGCAAAAATAATCTGAGCTCATTCTTATTGCACCCTCTTATTATTTGTAAATAATCAAGGTATTTGCTGTATGTGTGCCTATTTCTGAAACATACTGAGTATAAAAATCTTTAATGGTATAGATAGCTCTAGTGAGCTTTCTATAGCTCACACAAAGTGAGTGCTATCTTCCACATTAGAAGACAGATGACAGAACAGGAGAGATTTTGTCAATTCCTATTAACATTTTGTGGTGTCAGTTTGTGAATACCAAATGCGGTTCAACAAAAGTGAGAATTAACTCTTTACTGGGCTGCTTCAGTACAAAACTTAACAGACCTGAAAAAGAGAATGCTGCAGTCCAGAGCTGCCAGAAGCAAACATTAGCTCTCAAAACACCACAAATCAAGGAACAAATTACTTTTAGCCAGACAGTCAGTATCAAATCCCACCTAATATAACTGAAAAAGATCCTCTCTTTCTACAATCTTGCCTAGACATTTCTAAAAGCTTTAAGCAATATGCAGACAAAGCTTGCAGCAAGAAAACATTCTACCTGCAGACCAGACATGATCTATGGCTGCAAGACAGATGTTACACAAGAGACTCTTAAATAATCAAAGGAAGATGCCAGATGAAAATTTTGGTGTTAGTGATAGTCATTGTTGATTTCCAGGATAAGAAGTAAACAGAACATGCTGAACGTGAATAGCATTAAATCATTAATTACAGAAATCCTAACTTTCCATTCTGAACAAAACAGAAATTATGCAGTTTCATTTAATGGTGATTTTACAAATATGTTCTCTTTGATTAATTTATCACCTTCATTAAATAAATTATACCTATTATTGTATCTCTAGAATGCAGAGAAGGCACAGAATATGTTCCTTAAAAGCCAGATGAAAAAAAAAAAAAAATTTTGAGTTCTCCCCACATTTTACTCCCTTTCTTACATAGCAAAGTTTGAACTACAGTGAGGTTTGTTGTACAGAAATTTAGACCTAACCTTTCTTGAATTAACCTGTCTTGCCAGCCTGGTGGGAGTCACTTCTTTGAATATCTTGACCTTTCCACTGAAAATACTCATAACTCTCTAATATTGATGTATTAACAAAGAGTCAACAAAGAATGGACTGTGCACATTTAGCGCAGTATATTATATAAAATATAATATTATATAAAATATATACTATATTATATAAAACTTGTGTTGGGAAAGTTTATGGAATACATTGCAAATGAGATGCTTACCTGGGTCTGTAGCAAACTACTTTATAGTTTCATAGCTCAACTGGATCAGCATTTATTAAAAAGTTGACTAATATTACAGTGCCATCAGTACATAACCAATGTTTCATTATCATAAACACCTTCCCTTACAAAACCAAACAAGAACAGGATGTGATGAATGTCTGACTGGAATCTTTTGGTTATTTTATTCTACAAATGAAAGACAATATGGGTCTAGCTTCAGCAAGTAACTCTGTTCTCGAGAGAGCCTTCAGAGATCCCTGAACCTGTAAAGGACTCCAGTATTTTGTCCTCCCGTACCTCCCTGAAGTACCATTTCCGTATGAAAGACTGGAAATGGGTGCTGTGGAAATCCACTGCTCCAGTTTTATGTCACCTGGACTTTCAGACTTACATTCACTAATACATAATCAGGTATTAAATCAAGCTTTCTATAGGAACTCTTTAGGTTTTATTTGCAATATATGTATCTGGAAAGCATAACTAATTAATTTGGAACATGATAAACTCTCAAAGCAAACTTAAAGTAAGTATTATTTCCCTGCATTGAATAAAGGAAAACAGAGACACTTCCTGCAAAATTATTTTTTTTCTAAAATGACACAAATTAAGAGACAATGATGAACACTAAAAAGATTTATTAGCCTTGAAGGCATATGACAGGCAAGTAAATTTGAAGAACTACATGGAGAAAGAACTTCTCTATGCACTTATGCAACCTTAACACTTTATTCTGTCTCCCTGCATTCCCAAACCAACACGAGACTTCTCTGTCACTCAGCAATGAGTTTTCTCTTAATTTTTTACATGCCTTATTCATTGATATCAAATCTAAATATTGAACATTTTTTTATTTTTTTTAGGTGATAAAAGGAACCAAACAAATACAGGTCAGGAAGGACTGAAACTTCTCTGAAATTTTACAGGATTTCATTGGTAAAAGGGTTATGGTCTCAGTGCTCTGCTTATTAGGAACCATAACTGCAAAAACTCATTAAAATTTTATACAACATTTCGTACAGCAAGTTTTGTTTTATAATAGTTTTGAGGAGGGTTCAAAGTCATCGCTCTCTGATGCCTGTGATTGCGTGAAAAAACGATTTTTAAAAATAAAGGCAACCAAACAAATATTCTGGGTTGGAACGTTTAGGGTGAAATGCTTCAAAGCATGACTTGAATTTGGGCTAAATAACCACAGCACAAAAGACGTGAAGAACCACTCCACGTTCATTATTTTGTAATACTAATCTTCTGGGTACCAAGCCAATCTCATGACTTTCATGTGCCTGATTAATGAGTTTTTTACATCCTCACATGGATTATGCCTACTGCTCACCACAACACTCACAGCACCTACATCTTTAAGGCTGTCAGAGGGTGTGGAGTGAACACTTAACAACAGCATGCATCACGTGCTATAAATCCACATTATTGACTGCATAATGAAAGTCAGTTAGAATATCAGCTAATGCACTCAGAGTCAACACCTACCAGCTCCTTGCTTAGTCAATTGTTTGAATGTCAAGACAGATCCTACCATAAGTTATACAGAGAGAACTGGGCCACCAGTTTTAAGTATGAAGTCACAATCATGTTTGGATTGATGACCTAAACACAGGTAGCAATGGGAAACACTGCCACTACATACAATTTCCAGAGACTGTGGTGCAGGTCACACTAGAGCTGGAATGGATAACCCCATTCCTTTTTGAGCTCCTGACCATGTGACCTTATCCCTGCTCCCCTTAAATCAGCACAAGGCATATGCAGACATGTAAGGAGCCGGATAAGCTTCTTTCTACTGGATTAATTTTCAGCAGGAGCTCTAGGCTGATCCAAATTCCCATATCATTACTGTATTGCTGGTGCAGACAGAAAATATGGAGGGAACATATTGGAGTGGAACAATACAGAAGAGGCAAGGTTCACCCATTTCAGACACAGCTCACACTGAAATCTGCTTAAGCTAATCACAGAATGCAAACAAACAAACAAAAAAAACCCCACCCACAGCTTTCTCCAGGCCCTCTCTAATGTTAAAAGGATCTTACCAGCTAACCAGGAAATCCACCTTATATCCAGTTTTGAGGTTTTTATTGAATATAGTTTCAAGCCAGTTTCAGAAATTACTTTGGATTAGCATGAACCTCTCAACTTGTTTCCATCCACTTCAATATACATTTTTCACTATGAGTGCTGCAGACATGCTCTTCTCACCTAGGTAAAGGAACATCTTACCTCTTTCACCACCCTAGAATGCCATCCTGGCATGTCTGTAACCAAACCAGCACTTAGAATAGTTTTGATAGCAACTGGTTTTGAGAACAGATATATGCTACTGAAGGAGGATCAAGGTGTGTTGAAAATTTGAATCTGCATCAAGCACAACATTACTAATCCTGATCCAAGCTCTTTACATGAAGCACTTTCCTCACAAATCTACAGGCATACACCCAGCACTAGTACTTTATTTGACTGCTCAAAGCCGGATGTCTAATCTAATCTTGCGATCCAGGCTCTCTTTTGGCACTCTAGTCACTGGAGAAGGAAGGGAACTTCCTGAGTCTATTCATATGATGCATCTTAGACTCCTTTTAGAGATGCATGCTTCTCTCCACTAACTAAAGAGAGAAGACTATAGGGACAGTTTAATGACCTGACTAAATGCAAGATAAATACCATCCTCCATGTCTAAATTTAATCATTACATTCTAACCCATCAAGATGCCAGAAACAGGAAAGCAATTCTAAGAAGACTTTAAATAAAATACATTGCATGAGTGAAAAAAATTAGATGTAAGCTGCAAATTTATACTCTCTTGAATTTGATGCTTCAGGCGAGCCATATGCACATCTTTTCAAGAAAGTCCTTTGTCTTTATAGAAGAAATTATCAGTGTTAGTGAGTGAAGCAGACTTTGCCCTTTCCTGGATTTTTTTTTTTTGGTATCAATTATGCTTTGAAGGTGCTGAATGATTCCACTCTGCGAAATGCATCTCAGTTAATTAAAAGGTCGTATTTTTCTTCAAGAAGGAACATAATTTCACAATGAAATAGGAGAGTAATACTTTCTAAATCAGAAATCCTTTGGGTGAAAGTAAATTAGGTTTTGGAATAGCTTCAAATTTGAACTAAGGGAGTGCAGGGCTGCATATGAAGGCATGGAGCTTTCATTATTTTCCCTTGTGTAACTTAGAAACAATAAAAAAGGTAAACACATGGGATTGTACCTCCAGAGAATGAATAACAACTCTCCAAACAGCACATAATGCCAGGCAAAGTGCCTGCAATGCCAGCAAGGCTATAAAAAAGAAAGGTGAGATTTTAGAGTGGTTCGCACATTGTAGACGGACGAGATCAGGAACCTCATATATTTCCTAATAAAGGCTTTTCCGTCTGACAGTATTATCAAGGGCTTCTTAACTTGCATCTTTCTTTATACATAAACTGCTCATTTGGGCAAGCAAGCAAATAAATGTATTTTCTGTATAAATTCACTCAGCTGAAAAAGCCTCCAAAGTTTTGCTGTATGGGGAAAAAATACATTCTCAAGCTGCTCAGTGCAGATCTTAAAGTGATAAGACTTAGTAAATGTCAGTTCGGACACTTACTACGTAAGTACGGACCAGGGCACCACAGCACTTTGAAAAATGCCAGTGACAAATACTGCAATGTAAGCGCTGGTGGTGGGCCTGAGGAACGTGCATTTCCTCAGAGGCTACAACAGTAGGCATTACTCCTACTGTGACAGAACAAGACAAGGAAGAATGAAAAAACGCTCACCCTCTGATACACAAAGGGGCATTCTTGGCTGGTGCCAAATGCTCACTGAAGTGCTCTGAACAGCTCATTTCCCCACTCCAGACACAGAGAGTTCCTGGAAGACATAGTGCACTGCACTGTGCTTATTTTTGCTCCTGAGACACCACAACAAGCTTAACTCTGTCCATCAAGGTGCTCAGGAGATGTGTTATAGGAATAACCAAAGGCCAGAATCTTCTCCTGCAAGCACAGTTACAATAGTGAACTGACACTTCCAACAGAATAGCTTGTCTCCTAGGACATCATTTTATTATAACGACACATGGCACAGCCTTCCTTTATCACTACATTCATTCTGCGATCGATTTCTGTGAGAACATGAAAGTCCTGAGATTGTTCAAGCTAAGATATCTTCAAGTTTTCTCAGATATATATCAGATATATATTCTCAGATTCTCTTCTACCAATTTTCTAAGGAAAGAAAGTTGGTCAGAATGGGACTCAAAGTCTTATGATGTCCTGTGTAAACACACCTACTGGTTGTCATCCCGGCCTACTCATTTAATTCCTACTCTCTTCAACCTCAAATATCATTGACAGAGCAAGTTCACTTAGTCCTATCTGCAGAGGCATGCAGACAGCACTAGCATCCCTATAGACACCATACAGACAGCATTAGCATTCCAGCATGTATATTTGCTCTCCAAAAAACAGATTTTCAGTAAGTGTTTCTGGAGCTACACTGATTTTTTTCATTTAAGGGATCTACTTCAAGATTTTGTGTAGCAGATCTTTTATTCGAGTTACTCTGATTTAAAATTTCTCCCAGAAAAGCAGAGTTGCTGCTTTTTCCCTACAGACCACCATGTTTTAAAAGTCATGTGAAAAGTTGTAGCAAAAGTTTTTGCCTTCTTACAGGTTTGAAAAGTAGCACTATGTCATACAAAAATTAATTTTCTACACAGAGAATCTACATCTTCTCAGAACTAAAATAATTCAAATGAAAAAAGTTAGAGAAGTTCAAACCAGCAGTAAGATTTGTCCTCACACTCTTTCAGTAAATCACTACTGGATAAAACCTCAGACCACGTGCACTGTGAGAGCTAGTCCACATTCCACTTTGATTAGCAGTAATCTTACAAAGTTACATTATAAACTAAAGAAAATGTCATCAAATGTCCTGTAAGTCCTGTCAGCACTGAAAACCATGTGTATATTAAATAATAATTTAGGAACAGCTCTATAATAAAGGACTGCTAAAAGGCAAAATGGGAAACAAAAAGCTCACAGGTCAGCATCAAGTTTTTGAGAAAAACTGTTTATGTACTTACTAAAACAGGTTTAATGTTCTATGTCACTAGAACAGTTTGTATTATCCATTCTCTTCTAGTTTTCTTAGTTCTCTCCTCTCATCCTGTAACAGTGATTCATTTGGACTCTTTTTTGTTAAGCAGAGTTCAGAAATGATACACAAGATCAGACCCAGTCAGTGACTAAAACATGATCATCTTATGAGCTTCATAAAGATGAAACCTCTACCAATATATTTTCTCAGTTACTCTCTGTCTTCAGCTACTAGACAGTGCCAAAGACTGTTTCTAACTCTCTGCCCACAAAAGTGCTCTGTTAGTATGCGATCTGCTAACTACCAGAAGTATGCTATTTACAAAAGACTGAATTATAACCAAGCCACATTTTGTTTCACATACTTGGGCAGGGACTAAATTTGTAACCTTATCATTTTGTTACTTTCCTTATTTTGACTGAATTGCATGTCACTGAAACAACCCACGTGACCACAAAAAAAAAAAAAAAAAAAACAAACCCAAACAAACAAACAAAACCCCACAAAAAACTCTCAAACCAAACAAAACAAATAACCCATACACATAACAACAAAAAAACCCACCAAACCCCCACACTTATGCCATGTGCAAAATCTCATCACTGTATTTCTGCAAATGGGCTAGGAATGACTACACTCTTAAAACTATTCTGTTAGATCATTTATGGCTGCCTGGGAATATGTATTAGAAAAGTTTAGCTGATGCAACTAACCCTATGCCTCAGAACATAACAGCAAAGAAATGAAAATTTTACAATTTATTGTTTAGCATCATATAGAAAGAGCAAGAGATGACTCAAAACACATTCCATAAACATAGTACTTTGCTCAAAACTTAACTGCCGAGGTGTACGTTTCAGTACGACATTTCATGTTTAAGAAAAATTTAAAATGCATCTTTAAAATATATTGCAGATGCTTCTGGGATTAAACTTGCTCAGAGGTAACACAGCATTAAGGACAAATGCAGTACTTCTAAGTGCTCAACAACAGCCAGGCATTGCAGTCACAAGTAATGTTTGTTAACATACGTTAACCATGTAGAAGGTGACACTTCTGTAGAAATCTCTTACCTGCCTTGGTTGAATCACTCCAGATAAGGTTTGTTCTGTGAAAGATGCAAGTAAAAAAATCACAAGCAAAGGTGCACTTGGCACATCCAGTTTTCAGCAAAGCTGAAGTGTTATAGGTGTAAGTTAATAAATTGGCTTCCCAAAGTAGCTCAGACCATATTAATTGGAAACAGAGTCACTGCTCGCAAGGTTGCTGATGCTGCTCCTTCTGCTTTCTGCCTTTACAGAGAGCTAATGTATGAATAAGCCAGAGAGCAAATCCCTTTCTCTCTCTTTACCTTTCCCTTTTTCTCTTAAATGGTGAGTTAGAGTTCAGTTTATTCTGCAGACAGTGGCAGAGGACAGGCTGACAGGCAAAAGTGTTGTTTCCTCCCCTGCCGAGCCACACTGAATGTGTTGTGAATAAAGACAAAGCCCTCTACCACTGCACCACATCATTCTGTAGATAAGAGCTGCAAGGATGTGCTGTGCTGTTCTTCAGCATGCAGACAAGCTTAAACGCAGCCAGCCAGCCAGCCTGCCTTAGCATGCTTTCTTTACTGAAGACCGGCACCAGTAACTTGTGTTGGGGACCACACGTCTTCTGCAAAGGGCACCCCATATCTGTAGCTGGAAAGAGCTCTATTTTGTCTTCTGGAAATAGCAATCTATAATGTTTTTTTTTTTTTTCCCTGCACCATAAAGGACAATTTAGTTATAGTTTCTGCTTCTGACTGATGGTTAACTAACTGAAAAGAGTGTCAATTTTCCATGCAGTTCATTAACTCCTGTAAAATCCTTATGCTTCAGTTGTAGGTTTTACACTGAAGTTAGGCCTAAAGGACACTTGCTGAAGAGTTCTGTACATGAACAACAGAGCTTTCCTCACTATTCTACTCTACCCCCACTCCCTCCCCTTATTTTTCACTATAAGTAAAAAATTCCTAGGTACTATTATTAACCAGTGGAAACTGACAAGGATACCATTGGAACAACAGACTGAAGCTGGCTGTAAACAGAAAGTAAGACTATCAAATAGCATCTGAAATGACCAATTTCCAAAGCACTGCTGAACACAGCACACCCCTCCAGGTTCACGAACAGTGGACTTGAGGCAATTGAAAGAAGGTAATACGCATTTTCCATGTTCCTGTCTGTGAATACTGACTAGTAGCAGGTGGAAAAGGCTTCAAGCAAAGTTATTCAAAAGAAGAACAATTTGTAATATTGTATTTTTCTGTTATGCATATAGACATGTATCCATGGTTATGTGCAAACCTATGACTTAGTGACTAATATGAAACTATCAGCCTCCTGATATCAGACAGCAGGAAAATGGGAAAACCTCACAAAATATTTTTTCCCTTAATACAGTCTGAATTATGGGAAAGAACTTTCCCTCCCTTCACCCCCAAATGATAAGAAGCTCTTCACTAAATATTGCCTGTGCTTTTTTCATTGTAAATGAAAGCAATTTGATTTCCCATTACATCCAAGCCTGGTCACTTTGAGGTCTAGGTCTGACTAAGAGAGAAATTATTGTGAGATTTGAACGCTCTTGTCCAATTTCGTACGGTTTGAAAAGATAACAAGAACAAACATGATAGCAAGCACTAAGCATTGAAAAATGTAATTTGTCCTAGGCTGATATTTACAGTAAAGCTGATCCAGCTGTCAGTCACACTGATGTTGGTTTAGTGAACTCAAGTAACAAGGAAACAAAGAAAAATAGCACTTGGCAGCCTGTGCCAGTTTTATGACAGGGACAAGAAACTTCTGACAATAGTGATGTACTCATTTTCTCAAGGATGCTGCTCCCAAGTTTGTTTCTGACAACAGAAAACTTGATTTTATGAGGAAATTCCTATTCCTAGTGGAAATAATTAAGCATTTGGCATTCAACTTTATGTTTAAGAACTTAGATAGTTTGTGGGGTATTCTGAACCTTAGAGCTTTGATAAGTAACTGCAGAATCATATCCAGTGTAGAAACATGACCTGTCATAAAACACCATTAATCCCCTATTCACCTAGTCTGTATCCCAAAGGTTACAGGTAAAGTTGTTTGGAAGAAGAAACAACAGATTATTAAAACATAACCACCACTCTAGATTTCAGTCTGTGCTTTTGTTACATTATATAAATGTTCTAGCTTTTTATGTTTGTATTACTATCAGTGTTTAAAAAAAAAAAAAATGTATCAAATGCACTGACATATGAATAAATAAAAATAAAATTTAAAAAAAATATCAAACACCTCCTAGAATTTCTATATGGCATGCTATAGGAATAAATCCATCATATATTAAAAAGTGTCCAGCCCTGTATTTGTGAATATTCAGAGCCATGAAATTATCCACTCAAAAATCCATCACCGATACCAGAAGTAATTCACAGCGGAAATATTTTCACCTGCCACTGAAAGAAGCTCTTCTAATAACTCATCTAATAATTCATTACATAATAATGAATGAACTATTATTAACCAAAAAGAGGATTCCTTTTATGAGACCAAGTACTCCAGATAAGGAATGGAGAAAATCCTAAGTTCAGTTGCCAAAGAAAAAACAGCTTAATACTCAGAAACTAACCTACTTGTATAAAATAACAAACCCAGAAACTAAAACCTGCTCAGAGGAGATTCAACATAAGGATAGCCATGTTATAAGTGTTGTGAGTTTGGGAGTACCACAGTTTTCTCCAGGGAAAAAATCAGCAGTTTGGCCAAAATATTGAACACTGCTGTCTGCCTAACTCCTTACTATGACTGGGATCCAAACTGCCACCACTGTGAAACCTGACTAAATTCTTCATTGCTAATCATAAGCAAGAGGGATAGATATATCTGACAAATTTATGCACAGCTTATGCAACCAATTCAGCTGAACTCCTAATACAAATCTGTTTTTTAACACATGGAACAGTGACTACCTGCATAACATCACAATGAGAAATAGTTATGCTTGAAAATTTTATAGCTCAAGCTTTTACCCAAGGGTCATGAGATACAGATTCTTCCATTCGTAAGGCACTGTTTGAATTTGAAATACTTCAGTGGGCTCAAAATCACTATTAAGTCACTTTTGCACAAGGAAAAAATTGCCTCAAGATATTCCTTGTTGACCTACATTTTGCAAAAGTAACACTGAAGTTAGTACCTGTGGGGAATTAATGAACAAAAAGTACTATGTAAATTAAATTTCAGTAGTTAACTGTTCTAAAAATATTTTAAATGGTAAAGAGGAAGAGGAGTTTTGGGTTTTGTTGTTGGAGTTTAAGTTCTAACAGAATGGGTCATCTCACCCCAAAATTCCAACTGCCTTTCAGCTAATGGTGAGGAGAAGAAATTGCCACTGCAGATGGCTAATGATAAAGTCAAAAGTAACTGAGACAAAGTATCTTAAATTGGCACATATGGTAACCTTAATGAAGAAGAGGTGCTAAAATGTTACCTCTGTCACTGACCTTTTTTTTCCCAGTACAAATTCATACCTTTTACCTTATGAAGCCTGCCCATGACTGGCAGGCAGTATCACAATAAACAGAACTGCTTCCTAATCCCCATGCTGGAAATATAATTTCTTTCTAATCAGATGTTCTCACATGAAAGGAGGATGCTGCATATATTAATTGCATATTCCATTAGATCTTCACCTTCATCTATTGCAGCACTGTGGCCCCTACCATTTCTCTAATATTCCTGCATTTATAAATGTAGACTCTTTCTTTACACTTATTTTTTGATTTGTACAGAACCATCACACAGAAGGAACATCAAGAGGGAGTATGAGTGACTAAGAGTAGAGAACAAGGTAAGAAGCAGACTCCAATTTACTGCTAGTTAAGATACCCCCAGCTGTTTTGCTAGACTCTGATCTGTACTGCCTCCATGTCAATCCAGAAGCTAATTAACTGACTCCATGTGATTTATGACAGGTAGAATTAGTTTACTGATTCATGTCTTGATACAAAAAAGGCTTGTCAGTACTCTAAAAATTCAGAGCTGAAGTTACTAAAAATGAAGTCTAACTTGGAGCAGGAGGATAAGAGGTTCCCTTTTTAATTCTTTTCAGCTTATTTACTGAATGCATTGCTACAGACAATGTCTCTGGGATGTCCAATACAAGCCAGCAGTTCTGGCACCACAGCTCTAGAACTGCAAATATTACTTAAGACTCAGGGTTCCTGAATAACCAAACCAGTTATCTGGAAATGCCTGCAATTCCAAGGACTATATCCATTCTTTCCCAAAGATGCACGCAAGACATAGAATTTGCCAATTATTACAGATTTTAAACAGATGCTGGAGATGCTCTCGCTGAGGACTTCGAATGCTTTATACCAGTCATAGCTATTGCTACATTTAGTCAAAGCGTATGGACAGAATCTAACAACATTCAGGAGCAGCTTTCATTTCCTATTTTCCACAATCCTTTTTTAATCTATTCATTCATAGGTCTTTCATGAGCATAAAGGCCATTTTTCAACATAATAGAAAATGCAAGCAGGGCATAAACTTTTGTCAGATTTTATGTTTGTGAGATTTGAAAGGCATATACAAGACAGTTGAATAGCACAGTCTTAAACTGTTAGTTTAGAAATGATTGCTTCTCTATACACACACACAAAAAAAGACAACAGAGTTCTGGCCAAATCCTGCATACTTCTTGTACCCACAATACTCCAGATGAAAGTGATAGTTAGAGAAAAATGAAAGAAAAGGTGCAAGAAAAGCTCACAATACTCAGTGACTTTAAAAGGTATTTGGATGGATGATAAACAAAGACTAAGCCCTCTCTTTTGTACATTTACTGATCCATACAACCAGTTGTAGCTGGCCTTTCAAACACTGTTCCACAACTCAATATTTTTCACTTTATAGCACAGAATTTTCATATGGCAAGGGATATTAAGCTACCAACTCAATGTACTTCAACAGTCAAAAGCATAAGAACTGTCTGAATTACACTTGGTGTACTTCAAATATTATACTATCCAATTTGAATGATAGCCTGAAAATCACTAGGAATAGAAATTCTGAAGTTCAGTCTAGAGAACATTGATAGCAATACACTCCATAGAGAATACAAGGGGCTTTTAGCACAAAAGTAAATACATTAAGCACAATAAAATATTTCTTAATTAAAAAAAAAGACAGAAATCTGTCATTTTTGGGGATCATTTTTAAGATGATGTTCCCTTTTAATAAAAGAACAATGCATTTGATAGAAAGGAAAAGAAAATGTGTCTGGGAAGGAGCACTATGCAAGCAAATTTTTACAATTACATAGGTTGACAGATAACTTTGCAATAGCTTGCTTATTCCTAGAGCGTAAAAGGTAGAAAATCAAGATCAATTCTGCCTCTGAGCTACTGCATCCTTCACATGCATGAAGTGCTAAATGTGCTCATTATACATAATTATTTAATTACTATCTAAATCATCTGTGTATTAGCTCAGATAACTGTGCACCCAGGGGAGTGCTGTAGCTTCTGGGGACTTCTGCATTTCATACTGGAAATGAAACAGCGAAGAAAAGCAACAGATTTGTTCTCAAGTATCTACAGAAATAGAAAGAAAATATGCAAAAAGCGGTGCCTTTAATCTGAAAACACAAATAAAGCATTTCCCCTTGTTTGTAAAGAAAGAAAGAGATAAAGATTAATTGCAAGCTCCAGACTTTAAGTGACTTTTTACATCTAAAATTAAGGATAGCTTGGAATCAGAAGTCTGTACATGGAAAGAGGAAGAAAATCAGCCACAAATCCCATTTACTGGAAGCATGTGTGAAATCCTATGGCAACAGATAACAAAGGGAAAATATTCAGTGTCTTCATGGAACTAGATAACCTGTCTTGGACACCTGTATAGTTAAAAAGAAAAGTAAACACTTCAAAAGAATTATGTGTAACCTTGTCTGACGCAATTCAACACATCTCCTTTACAGCATTTAGAAAGCGAAATTCAAAGGTGGCTGGACATAATCTAAGCAGACAATGGGTCTGAAAAGCATCCTTCCCTTGGAGTCCTGCAGTGGCCCAAGATGGCTTAGAGAGGTTTAATTTAAACCTTTGTGCATCTGCATTAGTTAATCTGGCCATTAAACTGTAGAGTTATCCACTTCTGAATAGCTCTGCTCTTTAGGTGATGTAATAAATCAAAGCATGCCACATTAATGGAAAGCTAATGACAGCAGGTTGACCTAGTTTTTCCATCTAGATTTCACTGCTACTTGTGTCCTATCAGTCTGTCAGCCCTAGCCATTATCCAGGAGATGAATCCAGCCATTTGGACAGTCCATCCCTGGTCTCAACCTTAGATTAGTTTTCAGTACCTTCAATACAGTTTCCCAGTTTTATCATCAGTAGAATACACTGAAATCCATCCCTCAATTTAGCAAAGGGTGGTTTCAAAGCAACTAATCTTGGGTCTCTAGTGAACAATTTGTCATGCTCAGGCTAGCTAGCAAACAATTTCTCAAAATTCTTCTGCTGTCTTCGGCTATATTTGAGTTTTTCAAACAGAAACAATCAACTGTTTCTATGCACAGGTTAGTGGATAGCAGAAGGAATTTTTTAGTATGCTTGTTTCCCTAACTCTTTCAGTGTTTTGCTTTCCTAGCAAGAACTTTGCCAGAAAAGTGCTAAATGGAAAATTCAGAGAGTGAGAGACTAGGTGGGTATTTTACTGCTGTCCAGGGTCAAAAATTCAGAAACTGAAATAGCAATTCTCTCTCCTATATGTAAAAAAAAAAAACAGTCTGATGGATTTCAGACTTCTGGGAAACTGTTTTTGACTGCTATTTCAAGAATTGGAATTTGGTTTCATAGCTCAGTACCAAGAATTGTCATGACCTTCCTGCACTTTGCAATGGTCTCACTGTTCCACAGGACCTGGGAGGGAGCTCACAGCCCCACAACAAAGTGCTGCCTGTGACTACACACATCTTCAGACAGCTTCTGCTTTCAGTAAAAAGCTAATACAGTGAAGAAACACAACTATTCCATAGCTGGCTTTCTGGCAGAAAGAAGGTAAGTTGAAGTCACAACGAAATGCAAACATCATGTCTTCAATCTCTATGGTTAACTCAAGCTGTTTCTTTTCTTAGGTTGTTAGACAGAATCATGTCCTTACCCTTCTCTCCAGCTTTTTCTCTTCTCCAGTAGACACTATTGTCTGACACGTTTGTGCTGAATTTTGAACTTGAACTACCAAGCATGATGAGAAAATTGATTTTTCTCAACAATGGTTTCTGACCTTTTACCCATTCAGAAACATCTGAATTGCAGTACTTGATGACTTCACCAATCTTTGCTTAAGAAATTATTGATGTGAGGTATCGGGTCAGGAATTTTGTTCCTGGCAACTGTGAGCTTCCAGCATTTTGAGTGTTTGACTGTCTAGTTTCAAACTGTTAACTTTCAGAAAGCAACAGGCATAATTTAAGTAATTTTATTTTTCATCCCCTGTTATTCTCAACTGATATGACACATTTCAATTCAACCTCCTGCTGATGAGGATCAGCAGTACAGTATACGGATGGGCAGACTATAGGTTAGTCTTGATGCTGCACTATCCATTAAGTTGTTTATCCAGCAACAGATTCAGTAACTTTACACAAAGACTTGAACATGCCCTAAAAATGAATATGAGGAAAGGAGAAATGTTCTTCACTCACCCTGCACACCCCCCAGTTCCTTATGTAGAAGCCTCTAGGAATCCAGCGACCACAATTAAAAGAACCCTACCCTTACAGCAGGCTCCTGCTTCTTTCTCTTGCTGAACAGGGGAGCTACAGCAGTATCTGAAACATGCTCAATCTAAGGCTGCGAGCAACTTGGCTCCAGACAGCAATAATGGCATGAAAATGTTGGTGTGGGGTTTGTTTGTTTGTTTGGTTGGTTTTTTTTCTTCTTTCATTGCAAACAAAATATTTTGGACCAGATTATAGTGGGTGTATGGTAATACATTAATCTAATAGAACATAGCAGCAGGAGAGCAAAATGCCTTCACTTTGGTCAGCTTTCATGAAATGCACCGTACAGCAAAAACCACTACCATATTGGATGACTGAGGAGGAAGCCCCCTGAGAACCTGGTGGGTAATACAACCAATAACTGCACAGGCCTGAGGTGCGTAAAGAATGGTGTGGGTGGGGAAAAACCTAACACTTCTCTTGTACAGATGGTTCTGAAAAACACTTACATGGATTGAAATGAAAAGCTCAGCCAGCACAGCATGGGCAGCATGACATCTTTATGGCTGGTATTTAATCTTGCTTTTCTTCCTTGCTTTACTTGGCTTTAAGATGATCTGATGGCATCAGAGAGCAGTCCTTACCATCCTCTCTGGTTTTATCTCTGAATGACAGAGGTGAGAATAAGACTCATGTCTATTGTCTCTCACTTCTTTTAGTTCTTTAGACTTTGAGCCACTGTCTCAAAAAGTGTAGCTCTGGCCTTTATTCTAGCTAACTCTTCTGAACACTTCCCGATCAGACAAGAGGAAGGGTTCACTCAAGTCCCTACTCAGCTGCAACAAATACATCAAAAATAACTCCAGTCTTTTGCACGCTCCATAAGAGAGGCAACAGCTGTATGTACGTAGCATTCTGGCCACAACATCTGTCACATAGAGAACAGTACCCACAATCCCAATCTTAAAAGTAAAAACCAATTCTCTTTTAATTGCCTTGGTTTCAGTTGTTGATAATATTTCCTAATTTTACCTGTTTGGAATAGTATTTACAGAAGCCCGCTCCTCAGGGAATTTATCAGAAAAAAATAGATCTGTAACAGGGTGTTCAGACAATAACATTGGAATTTACAAAAAATCAAGGATTGCAGGAAATAAATCAGATGGGGATCCCTAATGATTTGGTTTACAAAATGGAAAGAACACGGATGCAGAGAGTAGTGCAGAGCTTGTAAAGAAGAAATGCAGAACAGAGCAGAATCTGGAGGTTTTGAGCTAAATGTCTAAGGATTTAAAGAAAAAAATTATGTGCAAGGCAACAAAATTGAAGACATAGAAACTGATGGATGAAATCAACTGTGGCAAAAGGACGTAGAAAAAAGAAATCAGACAGACTTTGAGGACTGGAGTAGAAAGCAATAGCTCTGGAAAAAGATATGCCCCTCGCTCTTAAAAACTACCTGTGAAAATCACCACTATAACTTAGCAGTAGTTTCTTGAAAAGTGACAAAATTGGTTTGTTGGGCAAATGCATAACTTCATGTTATAGTCTTCAAAGTTTGCTTGCCTTATTGAATGCATGGGACAAACTTGCATCAGTGTTCAGGCAGGAAGGTCGTTGCAAAATAAGGAGGAGTTTATTAGATCAGACTAAAAAGTGTAATCTTGGATCCTGTCTCATCACAGACAATAGTCTGTAAGTGTAAGAAAAGTATAAAACCAACAAATACAGATATTTCTACCACTATGATGTCCCAACTTCCTGAGCTGGAATTTGCATCTGCATCATTGTATTTAATAGCCCTTGATGGGTCCATGCTTTTTTCTAATTGCTTATTACTCTTTTCATACTTTGAATAGCCTAAAAATCCCAAGTTACATAAGTGAATTATGCATGGCATATAAAATAGAGCATTTTGATTTAAATTTGTTTTATGAGAGTTTCAGTAGTTGCCCATTGGCTCTTATGTTACAAGGTGATGAATAATCACCCCTTATTTGCATTCATTTAGAGACCTTTATTGTGGGCTTGCTTCAGTCATTTCTTTTCCTTGTTCTAGTCCATTTAACTTTTCCACATGGGGAATTCATTCCAACCTTCTTGTCATTTCATTATTCTTCTCCATCTATCTTCCAGGTCTGAAATACCCTTGCCAAATTGGAGAGGAACACCACCTTCTAAAAATGTGCCTGCCTTTTTCAGTCATTGTTGCAATGAGGTGGGCACTTCTGCAGAAAAACCTGCCATCAGCCAGCATCTCTCTAAATAATGTTGAACCTTTCTCAAGCTGCACACAGGCACCATTTCAGAACTAGCAACACAGAAACTTACCTGCCATTTTTTGCACGGTGACTCATGCCAGTAAGCTCTAGTTCTGCTGTTACTGAGCATTAGTTTTATCATTTTTTAGTTTTATCACCTTGCAATATTTGTTCCCTGAATACGTAGAACAGAAATGCCTTTAATGATTTTGTAGTTTCAGATGGATTCTCACATCTCCCTAACCTTTCTTTTCTGTTTTTAATGAGCAGTTACTCAGAAGCAGCAATGTCTGTTTTGACATTATAGTTTGATTTTAAAGTGTGTAGGAAGAGATCTTACCATAAGCTTTGGAGAAATCTGCATATGGTACACCTGCAGTCCTTCCTACCCTTACCCACATATCTTTTGCCTGTTCTGAAAATAACTAACATGGTTAGAAGGAATGATTTCCTTCCACAAGTCTATTGGAGCCCTTTTTCATTACTAACACTGCTGTCCCTTATTGCAGTGGGTTTTAAGTACAGAAGACATGTTTCATGATTACATATAGTGTCTTGTTACATTTTTGTATTGCAAAAGCTGGAGTCTGTGGATAAATAAGATGGAGACTGCAGATAAAAAGAAGGTGGTCTCATGCTCAGAAATGGTGGGCATTACCTTGAGGAACTGAGATCCTTTACCTTTTTTGACAGTTCATATACAATATTAGTGAAAATGATTTGTTCATACATTTCAGAAAGTGCCCAACTGACATGAACATTTCCTGGCCTCCAGGGAAATTTTTCAATACTTAAGTTTTGTGCACATCTGGTACGCACAGGTACACCAAAATTTTATCAGAGCTGAATTCTATATGTACAAGTTGATATGTAATGCTAAATATTCTGGGCCGAGAAAAAGGTAATAAAGTAGACCACCTGTAGTCAGATCCAGCCCTGATCTCTCTGTATTTCTATTCCCAGCTGAAAAGACAGATAATAATAATACCATTCATCTCAAAGCTGTTTCATGAATCGAAACTCCCTAATGTTTCTGAAGCACTCAGATATGTTGGTGATAAATAGGATAAACACCATTTAAAAGCCCATGAGAAAATTGGTGACTCTGACTTAGGAGCTGGGTTTGAACAGCAAGCAATAAATATGACATGAGACGCATGGAGGAAAATATATACAGCAAAAAGGAAACACCTACGTAAAAGAAGCAACACATTACTACAGAACTTAAAAGTTCAGGAAAAAAAGATGTACAGCACTAGTGCAGACACTTAGAAATTTTTGAGAGCTTGACTAAAAGGCAGCAGTGATGTACCCAGAAGATAATTTTGCATAAACATAACACACTAAGTGCACACCCTTCCTAATTATAATGTTCAGTTTACAAGTGCAGATAGATGAATGTAATCTCATGCTAATTATTTAAGGACAAATACTGGAGTCTGATTCATCAATCAGATGAAAGTTTCACTGGATTTAAGTTGACACTTCACTTACAAACCCTGCAGTATGCAGCCTATCCTGACTAAGTTTTCTTTTGTCTCAGATTTCCCAAGGACATGGAGGAACGGTTTATGCAGTAGAGAATTTGACATAATATTTATCAGTTCAAGCTTTATGAATACATAATTCTTTTCTCTGCTCCCTAGCTATTATTCAACTTTTAATCATTACATTTGCAACTCTTTTACAGCTGGACACATCCACCTTTGGTATAACTGCTACATAACAGATGAGGCAGAATGCCCACCTGATTTTTGCCTACTGTGCTAAGACTAGGGTGCTTTTTTAGCAAGCTTTTTAATTTGCACTTTTTAGGAAGCTTTTCAAAGAGGAAAGGAAGCACTGCACTCATATGCACATGTACAATACTTCTGCTCTTGTCTTTCAGAAGATGCTTCACATAATTCTTTTTGTACCTTACTAGTTTTGCTGGCTGGTGTGCACTTAAGAGACAGAATCAGGACTACGTCGATGTCCATATTCCTCTTAAATTATACAAATGAATAATCTTGCCTTCCTTGAGCTTGAAAATGAAAGGATTTAAATATCAAACAAAAATAGAATCATAGATTCATAGAATGGTCTGGGTTGGAAGGGACCTCCAAAGGTCCAACCCCCTATGCAGTAAGCACGGCATCCTCAACTAGACAGGGCCCTGGGCAACCTGATGAAGCCTAACCTTGAATATCTAGTTTTTCATTTTCTGAAATAAGTATTTCTTTTCTGACAAAAGATGATGTGTTGGGGACTGTTGAATTGCTGTCTTTCCTCCATAGCCTTCATTGATCTCAGTCATTAAGGCTGTGAATGTCCAGCGAAGGGACAAAACACTTCTTCCAAGTTTAACCAAATAAATGTAGCCAATAAAGAACAAACAGGATATTTATTTTACACATAAATGTGTTATATATAAAGCCATAAACTCCAAAACTGAGAGAACTACTTCAACCATCTGCCTAAAATAACATATACTTCATGCCATACATTTTTCACCCACATTTGTAAGTTCACTATTTGTTATCTTAAGTGTCAGCTTTTCTTATCAATGCTGATTGTCAGAATTTGTGGTGCATTTCTTATGGCATCTTCTCATTCATCCCTTGGTTCAAACTAATAAAATTATTCCCATGGTCCAAATACTGCAGTCATTATTCAGCTTATTTGCCGGACAGTGGATAAATTAACTGGATGCAGTAAGAGCTCTGACTCACTCACAGTTCTCTTTTAAGAGCTGAGCTCAGCTGCAGCTGTGGAGCTCGTGTGAATACTCTCTTAGCATGGAACTGTATTGCTTTTCACAGAAAATATGTAGCTTCTACTGAGTGTCCCAGGGTATATAAGATTTTTCTCAAAATAAAGTTTTCAAATCTGTCAAAAGAAGAATGTGCATTCTAGACACTCCTGTTAACAGGATATTTCTATTCCAACAACAGAGCTCCATATTTCATGTCTTTCCTCTGACCTTGGTCCTCTGAGGCTTGCAGGATGGAGGTGCATTATATATCTTTAGGACTGTCCCCCCATTATCCAGTTAACTTGGCCAAGAGACTGAACATAAACATTTGTTCCTCCCAATAAAATGTATCCTAAGTGGAGACTGAAGTCAATGGTATTATCTTTCTTTTATTGCACCGTATGGTTTAAGCTTAGCATTAGTTTTTTGTGCCCATTTCGGTGATTGTTTCAATTAGAAAAGTGTGCTGTGGAGCATTTTATTTCTGATGAGCATATTTCTGTGTGAACATCTACCAAGAAACTGCCTTTGTGAGAAGATGAAACAGAAAAGTAACAAACAGATGTGCACAAAGCCAGGAATTTTCAAAATTATTGATTCAGTTTTGCTCCCTTTAAATACATATTCATTAAAACCTCTGCAGGTGCTGTCAAAGTTTTACAGAAATTTTGAATACATTTGACTGATTATGAGGCACACAGATTTGAAAAAGCTGAGAAATGTAAGAAGATAAACACTGTGAAGTGAGAAAAAAGTGGTAAATCTCCTTATAGGTCAACCTGAGTGAGGCTGCCAAATTCCACTGAATCTTTTATGCTCTTTCCATGCCCCTTACAAAAAGAACACACCTGTGGAATGGCCACCAAATTGTCTCTCCAGTCAGGAGGCTATTTTAATCAGAGTGTCTGTGACACGAATAAGGTTGGTGTTATTCACCACAATAAAAATATATGGCTAGTTTGTTTCTAAAAGATAAGGCTGAGGATGAGGAGAGTCACATTCTAAATGTAAACCCATGGCGGTTCTTCCCACCGCAATCCAGTATGAAGTATACACTGCCCCCTAATGCCAACAGAAGAGGAGGCACTAGCACCACCTCAAACTAAGCAACAGCTAAAAGACATTAAGAAATAAAGATAATAAATATTATACAAGAATTGGAGTGAAAATGTGTACTTTTCCTTTGTCTGTGATACTTTGAATATTCAGATTCCAGAGGCATCCATTTCCTAAGAAGACAGACATTACTCTTTTTCCCAGCACTGCCAAGTTTGTAGAATTCTGAGTAGATGCCAGTTCTGATGCTTCTTCTGAGAAGAAGCCAGTTAAACCTCCTTGCATGGAATCTGATTGTCTTGTTGTCTGCAGTTGGACCAAGCTCATTGCCTTCTACTGCAGCAGTATTACAGCACTTCAGCTCTGTGGCTGGTAACACAACCAACACTTGCAACTCAGGTAAAACAGGGACTTAATAAATGCCTCAGAAGGCTCAGATACCTTTCTATATCTCAGAAGCATTTGCAATTGTGTTTCCATGGTTTTTACAATCACATTTTTAAAGAAAAGTGGTCTTCAAAAATTTCACACCGTAAGTACTGCGCATAGAAATCTGTTAAAATAATCCCCATAAACTCTGTACAGCAAGAAAGGCAGGCTTTCTGCACTTGACTACCTTGTTTAAATGCACTTTCACTTAACTGGACAAGGTTTCTGGCACAGCCATTGCTCTCTTAAGACATCATATGTCTGATGAGGTTTCATGTTCAAGTGGAATGCACAAATCTATATTGAGTCAAGTGGCAAAATGATACAACAAAACATAGCATAGTTTCACAAGGATTACAAAGGTTGAAATGAAAGTGCTGGTTTCTCATGTAGTTTACAAAGAGCCCCTGCCAAAAAGAAAAAAAAAAAAGACTGTGCATTTAAGGTACCAGAGTCAGAGGATCAAATTCTGAGCTCTGTATGAAAAGAATTCTTAAATCCTGCTTATCCACAGTTGTTCATTAGCAGTACTTCTCGCAGTTTTTCAGAGATACTTATTCAATGAGGGGTTTAAGTTGCTGTAATTCAATGCATTATTTAAACCACCTCTTCACCTTTTTTCAGGAAGGACTTAAAGATTATTTTTTTTTTCATACTGAAATATATACATTAAGATTGTGAAACATTTTTCATAATAGGTATCTCCCCATACAAAAGAGCAGGGCACACATTTTATAACTGCTTCACACTACACTGCTCAGGTCTGCGTAGAAACTTAAGTCTAACAATACCACTACAACTGAAATCTGATGCAACAGATTGAGCTGTTTCTTCTGCAGGTACAGCCTGACCATGTATATCACAGATATATTCTATGAGGACTTCTGGTATGCGGAAAGAAGCACAAGAGAAGAGAGCAGCAGAATACCCTCTACTACAAGGTTCCAACAGCTGCACAGTCAGGAGGGAGCAAGACAGTTTGTGCAGCAAACTTTTGCCTATTCACATCAAATCATTAATATGTCCTCACTTCTTCCTCTTCCTACGCTCCCTTCCTTATATTCTAGCACCCAATTTTAGAGCTAGAGTGTTCTGAGTGGTACTTAAACACTCAACTGGTGCGAAACAAGTAGTCTCTCTATTACTTGTATTCACCCCAATATTTATTCACCAGCCCTTCACTCCAACTAATCCATGCTTGACATCAACTCTCTCAGTTCAGGAGCCTGGGGGTGGGAGGGGGACACACAGGTCTGTAAAGAGACAGCTCATTTCTAGGTCCCAAACACACACATACAGAGTTCTTCCCTAAATTCAGAACCATCACTGAGCAAGTCACTGCAGTTTACCCATAAATTAAATGGCCACATGTAACACACCAGCCCTGCTTTACCTGCTGTCATTAGTCTAACAGAAATTTTCAAGTGTAGGATTTCTTTTAGGAAGAACAAATAGGAATAGTTTTTCCATACTTTTAAAAGTATGAAGAAGAAAATTCCCCAAACTAGTCAAATGTCAGACCATTAGACATGTTCACTCTCCTCTCCCCGTTGAAATCTAGCACACAGAATAATATTCCTTTCTGCAGCCTAAAGTTCCACCTACAGGGGACTTGCTTCACAGCATCATAAATTACATTTATCACTGTGATTCCTGACCAGCATGGAAGATTAAAATTAAATGCTTCCAAAGCCCAGACTGATCAGCACTGGAGATATCTCTCCAGGCTGTTATTCAGCAAATATTTTGTACCTTCAAATAATGTATGTGAGGAATATTATGTTTGGGGAAGATATGTTCTCTCCCTGACATTGCAAGTTGATGTGTGTTAACTGTTGTTTATAGAAACAGAAAGAGGGAGCCTACTCCTTGTCTGAAAAAATGTTTCAGCCCTAGAATGCTGCTCATAGCTATGTGGGGAGCAGTAAATAATGCGGACTTGCCTGGGAAGCCTATCCAGAGCTGGCATTTGTCAGAAATCTTTACATGGCATGCAGTAATTATGATCTGGCAAAGCAACTGCCAGCCCCAAAAGGCTAATCCTCAGGAAGAGGAAGTTCAGAGAAAACCCCAGGGACAAACTATGAAGGTTTTTTTTTTTTTTTTTGTTTTTTTTTTGTTTGGTTTTTTTTTTTTTGTTTTGTGTTGTTTTGTTTTTTTTTTTTTTTTGTGGACTAAGAGAAGTACTGTTATAAACTAGCTCCAGGTCCAAATGAAAATGACTGTTAGAGAAAAAGAGAAAAGGGGCAAGAAAAGCTCACATTTCACTCTACCTCCTGCCCTAACCTATGCCACAATACCCCACTCACTGGCAGCAGCAGTGGCGTTTCCTACATACCTGATATTTCATATGAAGGGAGCTGGCATGGCATGTTTTATAAACCTCTTTTCATGGAAGACAGTGTGCAAAATGGAGGACCATCACTTATCACCTGCTTCATTGCTATTTGCCTTGAAGCTACCAAGCAGATTACCACTGAAGGAGATCGGGCACATTGCTGAACCAGGGAAGGAACTCAGCAGTGCAAACTGCAGAAGGCAAAGTAGAGTCAGCAATTTAGTGTTTTAAAATATGAATGCTCTTTCCCTGTAAGTCTAATTACCACAGTTCAGTGGATTAAATGGAGTGACTCAATAGGTTCAGACCTGGCTTTTAGACACCAACCTTCCAGTGAAAATCTTTAATCTTCTTTATAGTGCAGTTTGTTTTCTATCTCCCTGCAAGGCTTGTAGTTTACAGAACCGATCTGCTTGCTTGTTGGTTTGGTTGGTTGTTAGGAGCTCACTATGGGAGGGGGGCAGGCAGATCTAGGCTGCTCTGGATTGTAATATCCTTTCAACACCAGATCAATGTTCTATTTCTTTATGATTTGCAAAGCAGCTCATGAATTCTTTCAAGTGAGGTGCCTCCCCAAGTGACCTACAGAAAACCCAGTGTTGTCCAGGCATGCATGAGATAAACACACCACATCTAGAAGTCAAAAACTGACAAAAATAAAATTAAAAACTAAAGTCTGAAACACAGTAATTTTATACATTCCTACATTGTTGCCAACTTCAACAGCTAATATATGCAGGAAGCCTGTAAGTATATGTAGGCTTGTACATACAAGTGGGAGCTGCCCTCCCCCACATACACCTCTTGCCCGATCACATGCCAAAACATCAGGGGGCATGACAGAATGTTCAGAACATGAACACACTCCCCAAGTGGAGATTCGCCTCCCAGTACATGAACAGCTTCCTGTTTACTTTTTGTCCAAAGGAATGGATTCAACATGATCCATCTACTGATTGCAAGAATTACTAATGTGATTTTTATGACAACTCTGTGAAACAACCCTCTGAAGTTTCTGTCAACTTCATTAGCACAGAATTCCTGAAAGCTGCTGAATCTCAACAGTTGTATTGCACACTAGTAATGATAAAAAGCTGGAAAATAAATTCTCAGGAGAGGCAATCTTCACTACACTGTTCTCTCCAAAGAATTGAGAGAGCTTGAAAGTTTAATACTGGAGAGATGGAAACATCCACAAGCATCAGTCAAAAGGGTAGCATCTACTGTCAAAAACGGCAGATCCACTGGACATCATTTTTATTTCTTGAGGAAACAGCTTTTTGTTCCTTGATTTTTCCATCTCTTCAAGTATGTTTATACGGATCATGACTCACTGAAATGCAGTCTACATGTTCCTCTAAATAATATGACCAGCACCACTTACTGAACAATCATGATCCATAATCATTGTACCTAATCCTTTTAAGCTATCATATTCCCTATTCTAAAATACTAAATTGAAATCAAACTGGTCTCTAGAAGTCTTCAGTCCTTCTTGGCTGTTGAATCAGTCTAGGGATGTAGAAAGTAAAAAACTGTAAATGGTCAGCAATTTTTCAGATTTAGACAGCCTGACGGTTGCTATTTTTCGCTATACTTCAGAAAAGCAACTCGATAGTGAATTTCTCACTTCCTAAAATAAAGAATTACAATGCATCAAACAAGTCTGATTGAATTTCCATGAGGATAAAGGACATGTGGATTGGTTCTTTGCTGACGCTGAAGGATTCTGCTAAATTTGTATTTACTTCCTCAACCCTTCACCTCATAACCAGAAATCACTCCTCTGTGATGGCTTTAGGGAATAAGAACATCAGTCTACAAGACCACAGTATCACGTGAAGGATTGATTTCTTTGCATGTCAGCTCCATTAATTGATACAGGACTGGATAATACCAATCCACTAATAGCTCTGAATGTGGCTTTAATAGAAATGGAAATATGGAAAGCATTACACTAATAAAAAGAAACAGAACAAGATTTATGCAGTAGCTATGAAAGGAAAGCAGAAACAAAAGGCTCAGTTATGATCCCAAGCATTCGTTCACTATCAATGTCCTCATTTCTTTTCATTATGCCAGTTTTAACATGTCATTTGAGATACATACATGTTCCTGTAGACTGTTCACAGGGAGCTTGTAGATTGAAATGGGTGAATCAAATTCAGATATCACTTATTTTCCACCTTTCCCCCACCCCATTATTAGTGTCAATTCTGACTACAACGTTCTAAAGCAACTGGTGGTTTTCACTTGTTCCATTTGAATATGGTCAGAACAATCATCAACCCTTTAAGAAACTAATGGCAACACTTCTTCATGCTTCTTTGTCAGGTGACCAAGCAATTTAAAAATTGATTACTCTGTGTTGTTCATTCAGCTATCTCAAATGTATGGAAGGCTATTCTAACAGTCTGGAGATCTCTCATTATCACATCCAACTTCATCAAGTCCACTGAAAACAGAAAATCAAAGTTTCCTAGCCAGATACTTAACTCCAGATTGAGTGAAACTCATTAGTGTATAAAAAGGCAGTTGTAGATGTGTACTAAGAAATTAACACTCAGGATTCAAGTGGTGCCCAGGATCTAGGGCTTCCATAAAACCAACTTGACTTTATTTTGACCAATAATTTGTTTCCTCGGGGATCTACTTAAATCAGTAGGAGGATCATTTAAGTAAAGCTCTGCCCATTTACAGAATCATAGAATGCACTAGATTGGAAGCAACCTTTAGAGGTCATTTAGTCCAACCCCCTACTTGATCCTTCCTCGGTTGCAAGAAGTCCTCACCTTCACTTTACTAAATTGCTTCAGACAATCTTGTTCTTAATGCCATCACTGAATTCAAGAGATTTAATCCTTTTAAGGGCAAGTAACAAATATAACAACATAATCAAGAGGTATATTTCTAATCCATGTGTGTACTTTTGTACATATAGTCTTACAGTTAGTGTATGCTGCAGGTACTTCCTACCTTCCTCCAAATTCTACTGAAACACTTGAACATTCCATTCTTTATATATAAACACATCAGAAAAGTAACATACTGGAAATAACTAGCAAAGAAATTAGACAGAAGTGCCCTGATAAAGGTCATATAAAACAAGTCACTGGGAAATCTGAAAAAAAAAAAAAAAGAAAAAAACAACAGATTTGCAGATCCAATTTTCCAGCTGGCATATGTAAGCGTAGCTCTAAGGAAATCTAAACCCCAGCTGAGATGCTGCCTTCTCTGAGTTAACAATTTAACCTTATTGTCTGCTGAATAATTGTATAAGATATGTAAACAAAATTTATGTCATGCTACAACATACTATACCATCTAGTAGGCATCATTTGAAGTGTCTCAATTTTTAACATAATGCAATCTTCTATCAGTACTGAAAATGTGAAAAATGAGCCACTAGAAAAAAGGGTTTAATATTGCCAAAAGGAAAACAAACAAACAAACAAAAAAAACCCAACCAACCAAAAAACCCCACCCACAATACCCACCTCTAAAAGGTCAACATTCAGACCCTAATTTGAAAATTACTGCACTATCCATTCTAAGAAAAAAACACTGTACTTTAAGTGACTATATATTGGAATACTGGGATGTTTGCTGGGTAGAATCTGAACAACAATCCATCTAGTTTTAGATTTCATCTAGAAATATGATGTTTAGGGTAAAGAGGTAAGACAACACCTACATCACAATTACAGGAAAATCTAACAACACAGAATTCAATTTAAGTGCTGCTGTCAGTAGTTGGTTAGCTTTAGTCTACTAAATATAACTAGAATAGTACATCCTTTCTCAAATTCTCCATGCTTTACACTTAATGATAGATTGTGTCAAAGAATTTCATCATCTAATTTAAAATGCTACAATTTGGTAATCATCTTGTCACAAAAAAGCATGCAGTAAAGTCAAAATTAATCTAAGTACAGCAATTGCCAAGCATCGCTGTGGAGATGTGAGCTGCTTTCTAAATGCAAATCAAATTCAGAATATTGTTTTCGTTTCAAAAAAAACAATCAATGGTTGAAATATAGTGTGAATGGGCTAGACTTGACTGTTACACTAAGCAGAACACAGTTTGCAGATCTACTGAGATATTGAATAAATTGCAAGATTTTTCCAATATCTTATGGCAGAAAATGTAATTCAAGTACAGTTTTTTACAGGGAAATCAATGATAAACCATTAGTTTGAGAAACATGTTTTCCATCAAAATGAGAAATTACCTGAAATAAATTTAAGAAGTTTCTTATTTCTTTAATTGTTCTTCCCTCTGTTTGTGGGGTTTTTGGGGGGATTTTTTGTTTGTTTGGGGTTTTTTCCCAGTTTAAGGAAGCCCAATTCTAGTTGACAAATAATGAAATTTATGTATTTATAAGGAAAAAAATTTGCTATCCTTCAAAGTATTTCTGTAACATCGTATTTCTATCTAGAAAGTCAGCATATTACTCAAATTTATATGCTTGTGTCTGGATGTTTGTTTATATTTATTCAACTCGTGCCAGAAATACATCAGGTCAAGCAACATATTTTTTTCCAAACTTCACTCCAAAACCGTTATTCTCTATAATGTACTTGAAAGGCTTGAAGGAAGTAACTGTTCCCCTCGGAGCACTCAGAAGGCCACATCTGGAGTACTGCGTCCCATTTTCAGTCCCCCAGTACAAGAGTGACATTGAGAAACTGAGGTCCAAACAAGCTGCTTACATGAGGGACACTGGTTCATTTAACTCACAGAAGAGAGCCTGCAGGTGCACAGCAAGAAGGCAAAGGGTAAGTGTCAAGCTGCAACAAGGAAGGAAAAATTCCTCTGGATATTAGGAAAAACAAAAGCATAATAAGGATGCCTACTTGTACAGATTGTCCAGGATCTCCAACTTTGAACTATCTCAAAACTCAACTACAAAAGGCTGTGTTGATTCAGAAGCTGACTCTGCTTTGTCCAGTGTCCACTGCCAGAATGTGTATATATGTGCACAAAAAGCCACTATGGAACCATGTGAGTGACCTGTTTTCAACCCCAATACACAGAACAGACCATTCTGAGATCCTACAGTATATTGCACCACATATTAACATTAAAGAGGAACAACATTTCTAATATGTGTTCTATGCTCTTTGTTGATTCTGGTTACTTGGCCCCAAAGACCAGCTGCAAAATCTGGAAGAAACAGACTTTACAATACCTGTGTGAGATACACATGAAATACTGTCCAAAATTAACAGATGGTTAAACTGAAGAGATTAAATTCTATTAAGATGATCATAATATAAAGTAGAGCTGGGTAAGATATTTTACCAGAAGAGATGTAAACCCAGATTTAAAAAAAAAAAAAAAAACAAATTTCTGTTTGAACACATCAAATTAGGTGGCAGAACTCAACCTTTCAAATAAAAAAAACTTTTAAGATAAAAAACCAAACCCAAACCATCTGATTAATTCATCTTTCTGACATGGTGCCTTCTTAGTAAGAGGTTTGTTTGTTCCAAAATTAAGGAAAACAGAATAACTTTCTTGGTGAGAAAGGAGAGAAATCTTTTTGCAACTAAGCTTTATCAAGAGAGTATTTAGCTTCCCTTGACAGTGTATTAGGTTCAACCAAACCATTCTAGTTTTTCCCAAAATTCCACTAAGAAGATCATAGAATTGCTTTGGTTGGAAGAGACCTCTAAGGATCATCAAGTCCAACTGGCAACCTGACACCACCATGGCCACTAAACCATGTCCCAAGGTATCAGGATAGTAAGCATCATCTCTTGATACATGAACATCACATTCAAAATGTTGTGGCCTACTTAATCAAAAGTTTCACAGACCTGAAAAATTACAGTGAAGACAAAATAAGCTATGAAGTTTTTTGGTTGGTGGTTGGTTGGTTGTTTTTTTAACAAACAAAAAAAAAAAAAGGCAAGCAAGAAAACAAGACAAAAACCCAATGTCACCATACACACAAATCCCCCACAAAAACAAAATAAATGTTTTTGATTCACATAGAGATCTTGGAGAGCTTTTCAATGATAAAGGCCATAAATATTTTACATAATAAAACCCTGTAAGATGCAGGCAGAGCATTCCTTGCCTTTTGAAGCATGACGTGATCATAGTCTTCCCTGCATCCCTTTCAAGCTTTTTGATTTACAAACACCCTGGGTTCATGCAATTTGATTAATGGTTTATAAGTAATTCATTCTTCTTTGACAGAACCTGCCCTTACCAAACTGTTTAGAATTTCTCCTTACTTGAAACTGAGTTGAAGATTTATTCACTTAAAGCAGCACCTTGATTAACATACAAGCTTCTGCATCAGCCACCTTTCAACCTTCATTTACATTATGCACAAGCTGGATACAGATACACTTCAGCCCTGAACTAACCAAGAGCCCACTATTGTCTGTCATCTGTTTAATGACCTCTACTTACACCTGTCACACTATAAATATAACACCTCGGGATAGAAAACATGTCTAGGCAGCTTACAATAAAATGAAACACTAAATTCCTGCTTATTGTATGCAACTGTATGAAAATTAGAGGCAGTAAAATCTATATGGTTCTCTCAAAAAGATTTCTGCATCAGTGAAAGGGAAGCACTTCCTTATTTATGTATGCTAAAAAGAAAGTTCAGGGTTTCATTTTTGTCTTGTTATTTGATGCTGAGAATACTCCCTTGAAAGAAATTTTGTAACCTCACCTAGGAGGCTTGATTTTTAAAGATAAATCTTTTGCAATCATTTCTGATTATGCAGGAGATAAATCTGAAGAAAATATCACTAGATGGAATTGTAATACAATCTCCAAAAATCATTATAGGACCTGTTTTATATCTGGAATCAAATGCACATTGTAATGGCACATTTTAATTCAGGGTTATGATGCAGAAATGTACTGACTTTTGTACTCCTTGTTTTGGTCAGACTGTTTCCTTCACGCTTCACTCAGGGGACAGAGGGTTCACATAGAAGCATAATATTATTCCATGGCTGCTATGGTTAAAATCATTACACATATTGGAATCACTTTACTCTTAAATTGCAGATCTCTGTAGTTATTTGATCATCTTCTCTCTTTTGTAATTCTGCGATCAACATGCAATATCCTAAAGGTGTAATTAAGCAATGACAGCTCAGGAGGCTTCCTGGGAATTATTGACCAAGTGGGAGAAGCTGATGTGCCAAAACACAGCCTAGGGCCATTAACTTTACTTGTTTATCAATCTTTAGGAAATACTCCATCATGAGGTTACTACCTCTATTACAAGAGTGAAAAAATTAAGCATACAGATATTTTAAGCTCACTGTACTTTTGCTTGCAAATATCAGACACTCCTAGAGAATTTAATGATCCATACAACTCTTTAAATTTGTTTCATGGCAATGTTGTTTGTCATTCAGGATTTTAAAATCAGGGGGGGTGGGGAGGGGGGAAAGCAGATAATCCCAAAACTTGCATTATTAAAGATGAGAAAATAATCTTCATAAAGATGTTGTGGTGGTGGCTTACTCAAGAATCACAGGAGTATATACAGATGTCGATTTGGGTCAAGAGGGTTACTAACAAGAGAAATACAACCTGCTCCTGGTACTAGATAAAGAGTACAAAACAGGAGAAAGACTTTGAGGAGTCTTCCCACAACCTTCAGGATAACAAAAGGCTAAGCAAACTTAGTTTGTTATTTCTAACAATACTATGAGTGCCACCTTGCACACCAAAATAAATTCTTTACACTTTATTTGGAGTTTCTGTCTGATTTGAAAGTTACGATCATGTGCAGAACCTATCTCTTTGTATGGGTGAAGTTGTAAGATCATGGGTAGTTTTAGCACCCCAGCTTGGAAAATAAGGTGTTCTTTCAATTTGTCAAAAGCAGATTTTCAAAATACTCACTCCAAAGGCAAGTGCTTTTTTTAAGAAATATGGCATTAAATGAGAACAACAGTCAAAAAATGTGTGTTTATTCCTTAGATTATTAAATTACTACAGCTAAAAGGAGTATCTGGCTTCCACTGTGTAACTGCTAACATCCTCTTGCCCAAACAGGAAAAAGAAGAGCATTATTTTAGACAAGAGAGAATAAAAAAGGGAAGATAATCTCCATGTAATCAATATGGTCACAACACTGCTGACAGTTTTTTTTTTTCTTTTGTTCTTGTGTCAAACACCTTCTGACATGCTAACAATAATCTTGGCTACAACATTGAAAAAAACCCAAACACACTATTCAGAGCTGCATATATTAGTGTGGAACATCATCTCAAGGTAGAAAGGGAGAAGTTAAAGAGGGAATTTTCACTGGAGATTTATGTAGCTTCATAACAAAATTCCATTAAGATGGTTATTCCTTAGCACATCTGTCATCACGCCACCAGCACTGCCTCCCACTGATGTCTTACACGTTTGCCAGACTGCATAAAGGGTGTACTCCTTTTTAACTATAGCACTTAAACTGGAGTGTTGCATAGAGACCTTCAAATGTAGCTGCCAATCCTGGATCACAGAACAAGCACCATTCTAGGAGGCTCAGAAGGATCTCAACTAGTATGTGTTTTGTAGTTTACTGCAAATCTGGAAACAAACCAGTGTTTCAAACACAGTAAAAGACTTCTTCAAAAATATCTGACTGCTCACTTTAATTAGTGAGAAACTCTGCAGAACGTTGCTGAGAATATTACCACCAACAAGCAGAATTATTTGGTTCTTAGTCTAGGGAATGCCAAGTGATTCCTTTTAGAGATATCAGCACTTTTAAAGTTGCCTAATATCTAGGCATGGCATCAACCAAGAAGATGGTACACTGGAAGTACTTTGTTTAGCTAATAAAACAAAGGAAATTAGCAAGGCATAATTAGCTCCAGCCTTACTGGAGGTGAGAAAAGACAATGAAAACTGTTATTTCCAATGTGGAAAAATCGAACAGGTGATCTTATAGCACACCAGATGACATCATTATTCTCTCCAGATAGATGTTCAAGTGCTCGCCACATTAATGAGCCACAAAATAGAAATGCTTCTCTGGGATGTCTGGAAAGATCAATGCAATGAAAAGATGTTACCCAAGCCCTGTTTCAATTTTAGAGAGCTATCAACTGATTTCAGAAGAATGGGAGTCAAATTTTAGGAAAGAGGTGTCACATGAGCTTCAGAACCATCACAAACACTGAAAGTACAATAATGGTATTACAGATTTAGCAACAAACTATTCTGGATATGTAATGTCAGAAATTATGAAAAGAGGCAACCACTTACAAATCTTTCTTTTTAAGCTGTCTCCTGTAACAACCTAATGTTAAGATTTCACTTTTAAAAAATTGTCATGCTTCACTGCAATGATGAAAGTGGATACATTAAAGATGCCTCAAAGATGGTAAATCTCACAGCATTTCACAGGTATAGTGGTAAAGTCCTGGGAAGAAATAGCTCAAAGGAATTATAGGGAATATAGATCTCCTTATCACTAGGAATCTTCCAAGAAAGTTCTTCATGGGATTTTATTCAGACTCTCCACATTCAATCAGAGGTGCATTTAAAGTCAATATTTACTTCCACTGGTGAAGAAAGCTGAGATCCCACCCTAATGAATGACACAAGAGATGCAAGAAGAAAACAAACAAAATGTCACAAAAGACACCACTGTTTTTACCTGAACTAAACACAGAACCAGTCACTGTAAGAGATGAGCAACTGTACTAGCAAAGGATATTGGTCTCTCAGTAATTCTCTGTAGCTGCCCTTCAGCTGTGGGACAATTAAGAAAATCTGGGCTGCTCTGTGTGTCTGTCCTGATCAGTAATGGACAAAAAATGAAAATATTCTGCCTATTTTCTTTTCTACCCTTTCAAAACTACAAAACACTAAACAAAAAAATCTGAGAAGGGATTTACAGGTTCTGTAACAAAGAGTTCCTCCATAATTCCTGAAATAGTTAAAATACATACATAGCAAAGCAACACTCCACAAAGTCTATGGGATCATTCAGCCAGCTACCTATCACCCATGTCAAACAGTTTCAGTTTACAACCATGAAGTAACTGCCCCAGGTAAATGTGACAAAATGAGTATGTTCCACTGCCTCCCCTTAGAATCCCTTAAAAAAATCTCACTCCTCCTTCCCTGGTTTTATGAGATCACCAAGCAGAACCAAATGAGAGCCTGCTGCTAACCTTTTTAATATGCTCAAATGAAAGAGCTGCTGCAACACAGCTCACATCCAGGCATGGGCTGAACGTTATCAATAGCACAGTATAGATGCTTTTTTTTTAATATATCTCTTGATAATAAAAGATAATCTGATACTAAAGAGTAGTTTAAAACCAGACTGGAAACAAGTCAATTTAATCAGCTGTAAGCACATTCAGAAAATGTGAGGATATTTCACTGTAATTATTATTTTTTTTAATTGAAATGGGCAGAGTGCATCCTACTTATCTTAAATGATGTTTTTATCCCTCCTCTGAGGCAATTTAAGCAGAAAATACTTGGCTGTAGAAAAGCTTTATTGTTAAACTGCTATGGCTGTTCTTCTTATTAATCTATTCTCATTTGCTTTTCCCAAGTGCAATAACACTTTTGATTTCAAGGGTCACATTCAAATGCCACTATCCCAAGGACTAAGTGGAGGAAATTTAAGCACAGACCAACATCGCACTGGGATTTGCAGAACCTTCTGTAAAGTAAATACGGCCCTTGTGGCTTATCAGCCATTGGTGTGTTCAGCTCCCTAAACTAAGAGAACTGAGAGGATTAGTTAGAGGAGAAATGAAATGTACCTAATTAATTCCCCAGATCCCTGCAGATTACATGGCATGTTTGAAACAGCAGGAAATTGTGACTGAAATTAAAAATACATACCTACAGCAGTGATGCTTAAAAGTGCAGCCTTTCCCCTTTCTATTATAACATCACTGATACATAAGAAGGCATTTTAGATTTTTAAATCATTTTCTAAACCATTTTCCTGTCAGGCTTTTTTTTTTTTTAATAACTATATTTCATATGGAGCTGAGAATTCTAAAACTTTGACAAGCAAAAGAGTTATGTTTGGAAACAGATATTATTTATCCTTGCAAATTTGCTAGGCTTTGATTTTGTACTGCTTGTTTCTCCCATGCTCTGTTTTTCTCCGATTCTTCATCCATCACATAAAATATCAACAGAAGACTTCGCATACTACTCTCAGTGACAGAGATATAAACTTGGAAAAAACTTAGGGGAGCCTAAAAGACTTTATCTGAGTGTAAATAATGGCGGAAGAAAACCAGAAGCAAACTTGTGATTTCATGAAAAAAAGAGAAAGTAAATTTAAAAGAGTAGATTCTAACTAAAATTAAAAAAAAAAAAAAAAAGGCAGTTTGAATTTGTGAAACTCTGAAATATTTTTTTTTTATTTTCCTGTTCTATCCATGTTTGGAAGAAGTGCCTTGATTATCTCTAAGAGAGAAGGAAAAAGGAAGAAGAAAAAAGTGGTGTACTAAAGAGCAGATTACAGAACTCTTCAACAATGCTCTTCAGAAGAAGGTTACAGGAAGATCTCTCTGAAGTCATGTTACCATATTCAGAGTTCTGCTGTTACATAGCTTTTCAAACCACACAAACTAGAACTAATACAGATGTTTCTGCAATTCCAGTCATTTTCATAGGAATGCTTGCCAGATGCTTCTGTATGTCCTGATGATAGCTTTCTTGTGTTTCACAGCATGGAGAATAACTATGTATTTTTCCTTGTTTGCCCATCCTCTTCTGTGGTCCTCTCACATTCTCATCCATAGAACTGAATATCCAACCAAGGATGGAGAGCATTTTTCTGTAGGAACCCTGTATAATACCACTGTCAGTAAGCAGAAAGATTTTAAAGCAGACTTTTAAAGAAAGGGGTCTGTGACACGCTATCAGATTTCACATGCCACTCGGAACGTTTATATCTTCGTACATAGACCACAAATTACTCAACTCAGATTAAACCAACTCAATGTATCACAAAAAGTTCAACTCAGCTATTATGATGACAACTATAGATCAGCAAGGAAAAGTTTGTGTGGAACTGTAATGACCTGGGTTCTGTCTGTCACTGGCAAGAGAAGTCTGATCAGTTGTGACAGATGGCATTACCAGTCAAATTCCTTCGTAATGCGCTTCTCAGCTTCAGTTTGGGGCAGAAGACTGGATTCTATGCTATGGTTCAGGTCTCAGCAGGTAAAACGTAGTTCACCTTTAGTCATTTTAAGTTAGTAGCATTTATTCAACAACACGGACCAGCAATTACACACACCTCTAGATCTGCCCAATTAACTGTTTACAGAAACATGTTTAAGCATCTGCTTAGCCATTGTAAAGCACCTGAAGTCATACCAGGTTGAGCCAACCTTCTACTAGAAATCTGCATAATAATTTAACAGTGCAAATGTTTCCAAAGGGAAAAGTATGGAGTATGACCAAAATATTATGCAAATTTTGTTTTTGCAGCGATTTAGCCCTGCTGTAATATCTTGTGCCATAATAAAAGCAGTGCACTAAGCCATGTCATTGCTGACAGAAACAGGCAGGAGCTGGACCAGATATCCTGCAGCCTCAGCCTGAATGTATGGATGCCTCAGGGGCACACTACCTATTAATTCAAAATTCTAAAACTAATTATGTATGTCAGGGTGACCTCTTTCTAATCTACATTCATCACGGAATACAAGCCTTCTGTCTCCGTCGTTCCCATAATAAAATAGCTGTTGATAGACTTACACAATTGACGATATCTGAAGTGGACTCATGCCACAGCGCTACATTCAAATTGTATGTAATCCTAGCTGAATAAAGATAAGCAGAAATAATCCAACTATCTCAAGTAATTAACTTCTAAGGTTTCGTAGTAACACTGGAAAAAAATTATTGCCCATGATCTTAAAAACAACGGTGCAGAGTACATAAAAGTCACACTGACTACCAAGCTTCTAAGAAATTATTTGCACCACCTAAAGAGGTACATAGCATAAACCAGATGGATTTCTATTTACTTACCCCACACACAGCATCACATGTTAAAGACATTGATGAAATATACATCTGTACTTAGGAAGGTCTCTGAATACTCTGACACTGCAATTTTTAGACTGTAAAATATTAAGTACCTAATTCTCATTGAATTCTAAAGGAAACTGAGAAGGAAATCCCAGTTAACATTTCAGTAACAGAAGTTTTTTTAGGGGGATCATCTTCTGCTAGACCTCTACCCATTAAAATGAAAAATATGCAGGGAAAAAAAAAAAAAAAAACAAAACGTGTTGTTGTGGCTGCCTTCTCCAGTCTATCTTGGAGAACTCCTTGGAGTTGCTCTTCATCATATTAAGAGAGATCAGGCTTAAAACCAGCCCATTTATATGCCCAGTTCAGAATGCTAGCATCATAAAATCCCCAAATCCTCAAGTTCTCTTTTCTTTGGCAGTGTGATTTTCAGTTATGCTTGCAGTCAGGGAATTCTCAATTGTCCACAGTCAAGCTACTCAGATAGATGTACTTACATCAGATAGATGTAAGTCTTCATAAGATCATATTTTCACTCAAAGAGCATAAAAGGCAGCACTGAAAAAGAAAAACCAAACCAAAAAACCCAATCACCCAAACACCTAAAAACTTGACTGCGTTGCATGTTTGAACAGTGAGATTAAATTGAAAGACCATTGTAAAGAGACTGAACTCTGAAATTTCCTAGCCCAAGGAACGCATGTGCCCTAAGAGGATCTCAAAGCTGCAATACAGACTGAGGTTCAGAAAGCAAAAAGCAATCAACAAAACAAACCCCATAAGAGGAGATGTGACAAAAACAACTCATTTTTGATGGATGTTGAAAGTCTAATATTCATGACAGATTTTAGGCACTGTTTTTTTCCCCTTATAAAGAAATTATGAATATAGCTACACTACAGAAAACACATTAAAAGGTGTGAACAAGATACAGCTTCAAAGTAAAAAATAAGTTTATACTGAGCAATTAATATTAAACTTGTGTTGCAATGAGTCCATCAGGTATCTTTTAAAAAAATCACAAAATTAGTCTGCTCTGTATAAATGAGTTGCAATGAGAATAAGGTAAATGCATTAACCAATCTGTGTGATGCTGTATCATAAATAATTGATTTAATCCCTTAAAAACATCAGTGCAACATTTAATAATCTGTTAAAAACACGAGCATTTTCAATAAATAGGTCAATGTGAGCTCCTATGATAACTCTGAGCTGTAACTGAAGGAGTCATATGTTTGAACCAAGCCAAACCAAAGCTTTCCTACTTCTGTGTGCATTTCGTTCACCAGTTCTACTCTGAAACTGCTCAGTTTCTCTCCTTTTTACAGCCTGATTTTCCCCAATATTTATATTAATAATTAAATATTTAGACTTATTGTTCCACTGAAAGACATTCATTTGCACAGCAGAGCATTTCATTAGAACCCACCTCCTCTGGAAACTATGGGCTTTTTAAAGCCTTCATGCTTTTCTAGAGAACACATAAAAAGCATTATTTAGCTCAAAAATGCAGCTGTGTGAAGTTCTACAGGATCTCACACAGCACATACCAGACAATTTCATACTCAACTTTGGCGTATCTATAGCCTACAGCTATGAAGGAGCTTCCATATGTCTAAGGAGCTATGTTCACCACTCAAGTAAAAGACTTTTTTTTTTAGCTCATGATCTCCACCTGTATGTCATTTCCAGAGGAAGCATTACTCTGAATACATTTTCTACATGAGAGAAGCAGCAGGTGTAACCTCCCATACTACACTGCTGGCAGGATCCAAGTATGACCGTAAGAGAAACGGTGCAAGAATAGGACAGAAGAGCACAACCTTGCAAACATTTTCCTATCATTCTTAAAACCTGAGCGACCACTACTCTATGACTGAGGTTCATTTCCATGTATTGAGTGACATCTTTTGCCCATTTGAAATGTCAATCACTAAGATTCTCAGAAAGTATGAATAGCTGATGCTTACTGAGGAAGCACATGAGAGCTTCAGTGAATACAATGCTGAGTTCCTATAGTACGTGGGACTAGTGCATCTGGGTTTACAAAATTCCCCCTTTAGCTACAGAAAACTCATAAAAGTCTACTTACTCTCCTAAATGAGTTTCTCTGCAAAAGCTACTTGTGGTATTTCATATTTAACATTCTTCTTCAAAAAAAAACCCCAAACCACATTTCAGAAAATGGTCACAAGGTACAGAGTTCTACAATAACTAAGCAGGTGTTTTTTCAAAAGACCACTCAAATATCTAATTCTTATGGCTTGAATTCTTCATGTTCTTACTCTGACTTCCACAAAAGCCAGCATATCTTTTTGAGATTGCAGTGCTTTTTCTTTTACACTTTCTACAGGTAAACTTACACTATATTCTCAAGGCATGGTTTTACCTTCTTTATTTTCTTGGGTGATTATTTTGTTCACTGTTGTTTTTACCTCTGGAATGTTTGCACTGTTGCCGAGTCCTTTATCTTTTTGTCAGGTCTATACAAGATTCTTTACAGTTTCTCAACACACTTCCATATTACAGAAATATTTGGAATTCTAAGCACACATTCTTGTTTCTTTCATTATTGACAAAAAAATTTCAAAGGAAAGATGCAAGCAAATGATATACATGCCTGGGTGGGAATTTCTGAAGCTATGACTGAAGGACAGAATCACTCAGATCCTACAGACACATGCGCAACTCAGAGCTGAAGTTTTGGTCTCATAATATGCAGCTAAGCTGGGAATAAAGAAGCTGAAAGTTACAAACACTCCAGTCTTCTGTCTGTTCTTCAGTCATCAGTGTTCCTACTCTCAGAAATTTTCCAATATCCCAGGCATGTTCTAGTGCATAAATAACCTTATTATAACATTGATTGATTGGTTCACTAGTTGCTAATACTGACATTATTAACACAACAGGAACATCATTAGCACACAATAATTTTACTTTACTAACAACCTGCTTCTAAGTTCGCGATTCTAGTGTAATTCAAGTGATGGCCCCATTACAGTGCTGAATCATGATTTCCATCACTACAGGAAAAAAAGCAAGCAATATGAAAATCACTTATTCTGAATTACATTAAGAAACCTTATCATACTGTCTAGGGCTTGACTTTAGCCCAGGTACTGGGCAATCTGTGAAGCAGAAGCTTCTAGTTGTATCACCATCCCAGTGTTTCCTCTGTGGCTTTCATTATCCTTCTGTGAAGAGTTCTGAATAATTTTTAACACTGCACAAAACCAGATAGCTTTCTAGGAAATATCTCTACTTTACATGCACAATGTTGCATTTAGGAAACCCCGAAGTGCACCTACATCTTCTCATAGGTAAGAAATGACTTCTAAGAGATTTAGGAATGACAGACACCTTGAATTTTACTATTCTGTGATACCAAGTGTTTGGTTTTGTTTTTCAAAAAAATAAACACATAAAGCATCTGTGCTTGGTGTTCAGTGAAAGGCATATACTGACAACCCCAAAGTCTCCCCCTTAACAGTAATTAACTTCCATTTCCCATCTTTCGATTAAAGCAATGTTATCTCCAGACATTCTGCAGCATAGATCTACTATGACATATAATGGCTCTCTTCTGTAATTCCTTTTCAAAAATCCAATCTCTCATTCCTTGCACAGTTATAATCTAATAATAGTTTGGGGGCTGTGTAACATGAATACACAGAAACAGAGGAATGAACTCTTCACTGTGTCTTCATCTCAGTGTTTGTGGATGTTTTCAGCTTATGAAGGTACACTGGGCTAGAGAATGGGTATGAATCAGCAACCAACTTTTTTTTTTTCCCTTGTTTTTAAAAAAGAAAATTCTTTTGTCCAATCATTAAAAAAAAAATAAAAGGATATTACATCCATTCTGATAAGAATTTTCTCCCAGAATCATCACTGTCAGTGGCAAAACAGCATGGTAAGTCAGGACTTTACCATCCACAGTGGCATAAAAATGCACACGGCCTTTCAGGAGCTTTCTGGAGGCAAATAGTTACTTTTTTCTATGGTAACGACAACTCCCACACACTGCAGAGAGAACTAATGCGGACTTTATGTAGTTAAACAGGGTACCCAGAGTTTCTTTTAACTAGTCCTTTTTATCCCCCTGTTCTCATTAGCATAATGCCAGATAACGTCTTAAATGAGATTTATATTGAGTTCCAAAGTAGTGAGGAGTGAATAATAAACATACTGAAGTTATAAAATGCTATAGTTATAAAATGCAGCAACCATCAACAGAAAGGATTGTAAACCTTGGAACTGGCTTTCCACAGAGGTGGTGGAGTTGCCGTCTCTGGAGGTGTTTAAAAAACATGTGGATGTGGTGCTTAGGGACATGGTTTAGGGGTACTTGTTTAGCAGTAATCATGGGACTGCAAGCTCTAGGTGAGCAGTTATATGTGATAATCTCAAAGGCCTCTTACAACCTGGACAATTCTATGGGTCTGTGATTTGCATTACATAGTATTATAATTGCCCTTTTGAAAGAAGAAAGGATTGCCATTCTCATTAGGAAAGCAGAGAAACTTCTGAAGAGAATCTTTCTGTATAAGTGGTCTGTTGCGATTAGTATTCACTGCTGCATCTATAAATCTATTTCCTAGAACTTAATCCTGAACTCAAAAGTTAAACTTCTAGACACAAAGCTTATGAGCATGCAGAAATGGTTGCAAAGCTGTATCTGTCCTTTAACTAGCCCACTGACGATAATTCAGCAGGCCACAACTATTCAAAGAACTTCAGCAGCTCTTAATGAATTTCCCTTAGAAACTTTCTACAGCACTTGCACTTCTGTTATGAACTTCTTTACTAATCGAAGCTCTGAGCTACCTATCTTCCTGCTTCTACATTAGCAAGTGACTGATGATTCCTGAAGTAATTACCCTTTACAAAACTAATGAAATGAGGATTTTGTCTTTTTCTCAGGTAGCACTTTACAGCTCCTCATATGACTTCACTGAAGTCCCTGCAAGCAGGAATTTTGTAGTGTCCTATAGATAAGGTAAAGATTGCCCCCACCCTTTTCTTTCAGTGTCAAAGAAAGAGCTTTTGTACAAGTCCACTTCTTGCAAACGCATAATTCTGGGTTTGTCAGTGAAGAGAACTGCAGAACACAGAAGGGTATGTGTGCAAGTTGTGTGACTGATCCAACTCCAGCATTAACTTACACTTCCTACAGCACATACAGAGCACTGCTGATTTCTCACAGAACACTGGAGTGATGCTTCACTTTTTGGAGTTTGAGCTGTTCAGTGATAACTGATCTTGCCAAACATCTGCCTTGGCTTACTTGTGTTTATTTGCTTACTTATTTACTATCAGACAAAATAGTATCATGTTCCTGGAAATTACACTTTTCCATGAAACAAGAGGATGGAAGAGTCACATATTACTACTAATACTGAAATAAATCTACTGGCTTTACACTAAGAAGCTTCAGAAGTATTTAATTCATAGTGATTACTTCAGAATGAATGTACACAGGAAGCTGTGTTCCTGTTTTGATTTCATCATTTCTGCTTGACTTGGCAGATCTAACATTACATCTGTACACCTTACAGTGTATGAGATGATACCAATAACATCTGCTTTCAAACCTTACCTTTTAACAAACCAAAAGAAATGCCAGGACGTAGAAAAAAAATAAGTAAAAATCTTCTTAAGATTAACAAATAAGTTATGCAGAAGATTTAACATGTACTGTAGGCAACCTGTATGCTAATCAATTACACAGCACACTATACTTCTTGAAAGTTGCATTTGTTGCTGTAGGGCCTGTTGCAAGGAAAGTGTATTTTCTCAATTTCACCGTTCTTCCAAAAGTGCGCCATTAGAAAAATCATTTCTTGAGCTAATTTAATATGGTTCAAGTAGACCTACATGCTGACTGGCAGTAGGTTTTTTTGTGTTTTGTTTTTATAATTACACTTCTAGGATCCTCTGAAAAATATGTTTTATCTTGTAATTCACTGTTTGGGATTCTGGGTGGACCACATTATAAATATCACAATCACACTTCTGGTATATTCTGCTCACATAATATAAGACAGGTAAGAATGCAGGGAAATAGGGCACTAGAGCTTATCAATGTACAGCTGTCAAACCTTTTATTCATCTCAAGGTTTGGTGCTTTCTGGACAAATGCACTGTGGTTGAAATCCCATTGCAGAAGTAAAGCTTTCAGGGTGAAGTAGTATTTCATTTTCATTATCACAAAATAAAAGAAGAAAAGTCTGTGGTAGCAGAATGCCACAGCAATACCTTAAGACTGGCAATTTTGTGACATTGTTAAGTGTAAATAGAATGGTGTTTATGGCTAGCTGTTCCCTTCCTCCTGATCCCCATTTCTTTCCTTGGCTTTCTCTGCACTCTTCCAGCAAACAGAATTTATAAACAAGGAGCACCACACCAAAACAGACGTGGTTTTGAGACTTTGTCCAGAAAAACACTGCCTTATCCAGAAATAAAAGATGTTTGTCTCACCTACTTCACAAAGAAAGGGAGAAAATAGTGATGTAACTTTATTGTTATGTATTACACCTAACTATTTTTACATATTAACAAATCAAATTGCAGCATTTTTCCTGGTGCAGCCTTCTGGAAGGCTGCCCTCTATTCCTTAATCCGATAAATTTGTCACAACACTTCCAACTACTGCTTTACCAAACACAAAAAGCAGCAGATGAATCTTCACTGTAGCAGTAAAGCAGGGGCTCTAGCTGCCAATACTCTATGCCCTTTACACTTGAGTTAGCAGGGTCCTCTGCTGAACAACTGTGTGGAGGGAGCATTGCCAGACAAGATGCATTTTACGACCGTGTCTACCCACCAGTTTCTGTACTGCAATGAAACAGAATAGAGCATGGGGCAGAAATAATAAACCAGTCAAAGTACTTCCCAGAACAAACTGGTCATGTGGAAATAATTTTTCTCCCCTAATTCTTCAGTAGAAAATTAGCCTTAAATATTACAGAAAGTTCCCCAGACTTGGTTGACTGTAATCACAAACATGAAGTCCATTACAGATAGAGGAAGCACTTGCTCTGTGCATCTGAACACCAGGCTTCCCAGGTTCCAACCCTGCTGCCATCGGCAAGGACATCTTCCACTGCACCAGGTTGCTCAAGGCCTCATTCAGCCTGGCCTTGAACAACTCCAGAGGGAGCATCCACAATCTTCCTGAGCAACCTGTTCCAATGACTCACCACCCTGACTGTAGAGAATTTCTTCCTAATGTCCAGTCTAAAATCAGCCTTCCTCAAGCTTCTCTCTCAAGAGAAGAATGGAGGCACTGCAAACACTGAACACCCAGATGGCCCTTTCTGGACATCTGAGAGCCACTGTCTCCCCTGAATGAGGCCATTAATCTCACGCAGCCCCATGGAAGACGGGAGAGCAGGGCCAGGGTGGGATCATCCTACAGGCTGTGCTGAGGGAAGCACTGGGCCTTGCTCAGATCCACCAGGAAACCTTGGAGACATGCCTGGCTATGTGAGGCTGAGGACAGGAAGGGACAAAGATTTGATAGCAGCTCACTTATGTTTCTTTACTTAAATTCAGCAGTATCATTTTTTCCTTTGTTTAGCAGGTCTCAATTTATCTCTGCACGTTCTGGTCACTGAGTGAGTTTGGGGTCTCCAGTGTGTGAGCTGAACAGCAGCAGGGGTAGCATTGCACCAGCCTCAGTGCAGGGCCCTGGCATAGATGAATTCTGCTCAAAATAGTGCACAAAAACCTGGGAACATAGTAACAGTTTGACATATTCACTTAGCAGTGTATTTCCTGGCTCTAATCAACAATTGTTCCACCCAAATATTTTTTGCAACAGGGGACAATATCATTCCTATCAAACACTGAAAACCGTACAATATCACTGCACTATATTACTAATGGATGGAGATTAATTGTTTGATATTGCAAGTAATTGAGGACTGTGTTTTATTGATCCGTGAAAAGCAAAACACTTAAAATGGCAACAAATTGCATCTCCAAAACACAGGAAACAACTTGGTTCCGATGAAAGTTTGTCTCTGACCTCTTGGATACACAGTAGAGGGTAAGTCTAAAACATCTGCTGCAAGATAGGCTTCAGAAAAATCTAATTAACACCATGTCCAGGAACGATGAGAGCAGATGTATCCTGGATAAAGTCACCGACAGGAGATCACTTTGTTATGCCAACACAATTTTGGCTTGAAAAGTAAAAGGTTTGGAAAAGCCTTAATTGAAAAAATCATGTAAGATTTAAATGAGAAATTATGGCAAAGGAGGAAAAGAATCACATCTCATGTTTAAAAAAGTAGCAAACACTATCAGAGAAAAAGAAGCTGAAAGGAGGGATCCCCTTATTACTCACACTTGCAAGTGTGAAGGTCAATAAAAAATGGCTGGAGACTTCCTAGAGAACAGACTGGTACACTGAGGTAGTAGACGTATTTTAGAGCCTGCTGCTGGTGTTGACTCTGATTAAAGTCCAAATAATGGCCTCTAAAATCTTGAGAGCAGATACCAGTGTCTTTTCTGCTTGCATCTAGCAGCAAACAGCTGAAAAACAGCTTGGACTCTACATGACTTTATTGTTAACACTGTTCACAGAAAGATTAATGCTATCGACAAACTGCTCTGTCACCTAAAGAAGGAGGAATATGGCTTTTATTTATGAAAAAAACAAACAAAACAGAAAAAAAGGAGAAAAGACAAACAACAAAAACCCAACACCACCAAAAAACCCCGAACACAGAAATCTGTTTTTATTCAAAGCTGAAAAATGGCAAACTCGGATGCATTTTTGAGCAGAAGAGATTCATCTGTCAGTGCTGCATTTATCACATACCCTTTTAATGCAATTTTCACTTTATTGATTGGCATTACTCAAATATTTCATTGCCTCCCAAAGAACTGAACTCACAGAGGGAGATAAAAAACACCAAGTTCATCAATGTTTACGCCTACTTCTTGGCATCTGTGCTGCCTCTCTCCCCAACCACCTTTTGAATGCAGGCTTTTTAGAGTCAATGACAAAAAATGCAATGGCAGCCAGGCTTGCCCTGCTTCATGATGTCTGAAATATTAACTTTGGTTAAAAGTACCTTGATTGAATTTCCTCATTGTAAATTGTTCACAAGCACATATACCCCTTATTTTTCACTCCTAGATTTGTTTACTTGGTTACAGTAAGACACTACATGTAAAGGAGGAGAAGAGAGCAGAGATGTTGCAATCCAGCAGTGTTCAGTTATGTCATGGTTATATGGCAGGTGGCAGCACCAAACAAGGTGGCAGGCCCAGGCTACATGCTCATTTCAGTGCCAGCTTGGACAACAGTTCTGCTTGATCAGAGTTCACAAGTTCCCATAAATAACAAGTGATTTCATTGTACTGTCCACTAAATGTTTTACTTGTGACAGGCCACATTTCAGGAATGAAAACAGATTATGACACAGATAACAAGCAACAGGCTCATTCATTTTAACTTACAATTTAAAAATTGTCATCCCAGAATTAATAAATGGTTCTGAAGAAAGTATTTCTTTCCAGTTTTTTTGTTTTGTTTTGTTTTTTTTTTTTTTTTCCAAGCAGAGGCATGCACTAGAAAAAAATCTTTTGATCTGATACGTATGAGTATCTGGTGGATAGAGAGGAAACTAGCAATGAAGCTTCCTGAATTTTACTTTTAAGCTCAACCATTGATCTCCACATTGCTTTTGGCAAGTCACTTTTTGTGTTAGAGTTGATCTAAGCATAAAATACCGTAAATGATGCAAGTGTGGTGAAGTCTATTTAATCTATGTAAATCACTTTGCAGGATTTAAGCAAAGCAGATGCCCAAGCACCACAGTGATGGGAGAGAAAAAAATCCCAACTGGACTAAAAAACTTAACATTGTTTATTGAGGTTTCAAGGGTCAGTCTCAAAACAAGCAATTTTCTATTATCATCCACATACTAGTTAGATCTTGCTGATTTTTTTCACTGAAATGTTTCCTTCGGTCACTGACAAAACAACAGATTCTGTTAAGTGCTAATAGCAAGGGCAGCTGATTTTTTTTTTTCTTCTTTTAGTTTTATGCCTGATTTTCCATCAATTTCAATTCTGAACAGTTGGGTTTTTTGCATTCACTTTGAACAGACATAAATGAGAATATGTGGTTTAAGGTAGGGAAGAAGTAAGCTTTTGATGCAGGAATTTGAGTAGTTCTGCAACTGTTATTTAGCTTTCATTTTAGTATACAGAGATGGAATGGAAAGAGACATCTCATCTTCAGCAACCCATAATTGCTACAAATATGAAGGCAGAAGGCTATTTTCAGTTAGTAATTTCAGTGCTGCTTATATGCAATAGCAGTAAAAAAGAAGAGATAAAGTTACGCATCAGCCTTGGAAGGGTGCTACTTGCTCAAGAGACAGTAACAAATCTTCAAGTTGTTTAATGAAAACACCAGCATCGCCAAAAAGGAAGTAAAATACAGGTGGGTAGACAAAAGAAGGCAGTACACTGAAGATCTCTGAAATGAGTAAAAGAAATCTGGATTTAGAATCACAACAAATACAACCTAACAAGATATTAAAGATGGACAACAAAAACGCAGGAAATAATTAAAACTTGGGGACAACATGATTTCAGTCAAGTAACAGATAACAAACAGGCAGCAGTTGCAGTTTTAAGGAAGAAGCAAATACTGAAAAAGGGGGATGAAAATACTGTGTACAACAAAGTAGAGATGACAAAAAAAAGGCAAAAAGGAGTAAACCCAAAGACACAAAGTATTGTTATTTCCGAAACCCTGTGTGTCTTTCCGTTTTCTGATTTACCTCTTGTGATACTGATTCTCCAGACCTCTGATCTTTCATATCCTCACCCTTTCACAACATTTAGCAACTCAGCTCCGCTTCCATCCCACACTCTCTCAAACGTTTCCTTTGCAAACATAATCCACCTATGTCTTGTCATTTTCTGTACACCATACCTATCTTAGAGGCATCTGTGGCCTCTCCTCATGATGCTACTTCCACAGAACTACTCACATAATTAGGAGAGAACTCTTAAACCCTCATCCCTAACACCTTCCTCTATGTCTCCCACAAAACAAACCGACAATGCATCTACAATTTTCTCAGCATTCCTATCCTATCTTCTCCTTGGGGCTCAGGGCATTCTTTATAAACCCAGCTTCTCTCTAGGACCTCACATCCAGAGCATGCCAAAGCCTTTACAGAACTTTTCTGTATGCCACAAAGTACACATGTAATTATGCAACCTTTCCTCCTAGCCCCTGAAAATACCTTTTTCCTAACTTAACTGTTTTTCCTATGTGCCCTTTCTTTAGGCACTTCCTCCTCCTCTGTTACCTCAAACAGGAACTGTTCATCTTCATGTTCAAAGCCCTTAGCCTGTGTCTACCTTACTTGGCTCTCACTCCTAGGAGGTCAATCCTTCCCCCAGGTTAGACCATGACCCCAGCATCTTTCATCTGCCTGCTACATTTTCAGCAAGCACTTCCTCCGGTGCTGCTTTTGCTGGGAAGAGGTCCCATAAAGAGACACCAAATTATTTCATTATACATCTTCAAACACCTCTTCAGAGAACAACACAATGCCCTCAAAAGTTTTAACAAAGCAGAAGCCACTAGTTCTATAAGACCACAGCCAGCAAATACTGTTTCACATGTTCCTCTATGTCTAAATCTGTCATATCCTGTCAAATACTTAAATGACATGCCTGTATAGTCTTTTTGATCTGTGTTCATACTGTGATTGGCATATACACTCAGATTTCCAGATGCTGCTACACAGGGCAGTGGTTCTTATGTGCTTTATTCTTAGAATTACTAAATCGTGCAGGCACAAATTAATACCTTGCAACAAAGCCAAGATTTAAATCTCTGCCTTGAAAATCTGGACATTTACAACAGCTCTATTTTTGTCATAGAGCAAGTGTTTAAAAAAGCTGTGTCTAAGCTTATGGGGAAGCACTACTGAATTGTAGCACAGAATAACAGATACTGATTTATAGGCTGATATGAAGAAAGCTTGTTGGTATTATCCACATGATTAGACTAACACCCACAATTACAAGAAATTACTCATTTCTTCCATTTTGTGTCTATTGCATGTTTATAATCCAGTCTCTTCCTAAAACAGGAATTGTGAAACCACCCAAATTCTAATTTGGAGCACAGTTTGTTTTGCAGCGCTGTGTTGTCTTTAAAATATTGACAAAACGTAGTGTAAATGAAGAAAACATTAAAGCTTCCAGTGCTTCAGAAACCTTCAGCAGAAAGGAGATTCACTTATTTACCAGACTGACATACACTTGATTCCTCAAAGTCGTATTTTAAAACAAGTGATAAGTCTGAAGAACCTCAGTGTTCTAAATGAAATCATTATTCTGCAGACTGAACCTAATGCTGAGGTAATGTAGAGTCTGACCTTTGCAAATAAATCTCTCTTAATAAATGTTCCTTTCTTGTTTCTGCAACAACAGAAGCCTCTAAGGCAGCAACAAACTAGGAACAAGGGCAAGATACAATAGCAAAGCAAGAGGCAATGTGATTTAAAGGTGAAAGGATTTGGACATGACCCTACTAGGCAAAAAGAAGCAGAGAGGCTACATTTTTCATGAGTGCCTAGGGCATCGTGTTTGCAGACTCTGAACCTCTGGTGAACAGCTCACTGCAATTCTTGTCTTATATTTTTGAATTTTATCATCCTGATTTTTATGTCAGAAAGATGAGCGATACAGCAGCTGCTGTACAGCAATTTACATCAGGGAATTACCACTATATATACCAGCCTTTCATAATACCACTAGAGGTGCTATTATCTTTACCAGCATCGGTAAATTTTAATTCCCAGCTGTAAAGAACACTTCTAAAAACTTCCATATAAATATAAAATGAAATAATCCCACACAGACCCATCTTTCATAGGAGGATGCTTCACTCTTCCAGTAACCCAGGGATAAAGGACTGCAAGAGATGAGACAGAAATGAGGCTAATAACGTAACTGAAATGAATATAGGAGGAAAGGTTTCCTGAAAGAGGATTAAACAAAAGGGCACAGCGGGGAAGCCATCCAGAGTCTACACAGGGCAGCACTAAGAACCCACTTAGGGCACTTCGGTGGGGTTCTTAAACAAATTGCGCCACTTACTGAGTCGGGGGAAAGTTCCTTTCATGTGAAATAGACTGTAATGGTTCCTCCTTTGTTAGCCTGAGTATTTCAGACAAAGCAACTCAAGTTAGACACTGGTTCTGATTGGACACTTGTAGAGGTAATAGCGTTCAATGACACATCATCTGAGTGACAGGCCAAACACAAAAGGACTTTTCAGTTGCATCTAGGGTGAGGCTTAAGATACATACAGAATCACACACAGCAAAAACGCTGACAGATAAGCACAGTAGAAAGGCAACTTGCTCACACAACCTAAACACCAGAACTAGGTAGTTATCTTGAGGTTTCCAAGTGATGCACTCTGCTCAAAGCCATGCTGGTACTTCTAGTAACAGAGAATCCCCATAGTTACTGTTCAGTCAATTTTTGCTCAAGTTTATTCTATGAGTTCATACTGAGAAAATTTTGGAAGGATTTTCTTTTCCTCCCTCAAACACAGTTTGTGTACCTGTTTTTGGCTGGGGGAGAGCTGATTTTTATTCTTAGTAGCTAAAATATTGCTGTATTCGGAATCAGTAGGGGAACTGGTGCGAGAAGAATGCTGATGATACACTGATGTTTCCAGCTGCTGATAGGGGATCAAGGACTTCTCAACATCTCATGTGTAGGTACACAAAAAGCTGGGAAGAAACAATCACAGCAACAGACCCAAACTGGCCAACAGAATATTCCATATCATACCACGTCATGCTCAACGTACAGAAGAAGGTTGGCCAGATAAGCTGGAGCTGTTTAGGGACTGGGTTTCAGGGTGTTTGCCCAGGGAGGTGGTTGGGGTGCCATCCCTGGAGAGGCTTAACAGGGCTCTAGGCAACCTGATCTAGTTGAGGATGCTCACTGCAGAGGGGTTTAGACTAAATGACATTTCAAGGTCCCTTCCAACCCTAACTACTCTATGATTCTATATTTTCTCTTCTGGGATTGTTAGCTGGGAACAAGCTGAACACTAGTCAGCGAGTGGTGAGCAATTTCATCACTTTCATACCTATCTCATTATTACTATTATTATAACAATTATGTTGTTTTTACCTAGATGCACAAGTCTACCCCTCCACTTATCTCCGTAGTCCCTGCCCTGCCTGCATGGTGTCTGGCTGCCAGTTGGGTTCAAAGCACAAAAAAAAAGTACCCTGCAACGTCTTTCAAATATCCTTCTAAGGAAAAGATATAAATAAAAGTTTCTTCTACCTTCTGTATCTTTACTCCTATAGAGGGCACAGAGATCTATACTGAGGTAATACTCCAGTTATACATTCCTAAGGTAATGAGCTTTATCTCTCAGGATCAATTTTCCATTAATAGCATTCAGTGCTCCATCCAACTTTCAAATTAATTTGACCTGTGAAACTGGGGGGGTTCTGAGACTGCTTTTAAACTACTGGAGTGTAATGTCAACATAACAGAAAAAATTATAGCAGCAACACTTTAATGACCAAACTGATGCTTACTGCAGAATTATGAAGCAGTTTAAATGACAAGGAGGCCATGTCAATTCAGAAGACACTGAAAACAACAACCACCAACCCAACCAGATCAAAAAAATCCCAGACCAAATTTTTAAATAGACATCTCTGCTATTTCCACCTAAGCTATTGAGTCGGTAAGATAAGCCTTTATCAGAACTGAGGAAAGGAAAGAAAGAGTCCTATGCTATCGATCTGAAAGAATTTTATTTCTTCCACTCTGCAATGGTAAAGGAATCAATCTCTTAACTAAAGAAAAAAATAACAATATTGATAATCAAAATGACGGTTTAGCTTTTGCAGGGCAATGACTGGGTTATATTGGTAGCATAATAGCATAACTGCCAGGTTTGATTGTGTCTGACATGCCAGCTGGTAGGTTATAATTACTGAAGCAATTCTTGACAGTGAAAGACATCCCCAAAATATTCAGTGATACAAGCAAATTATTAGGAAACTAACTATATTAATCTCTTAGTGTTATGCATGGCACAGGTATATTTTATTACATAGTCCAACGGACTGAGAACATATTCAAGCGAACACAAATTAAATAACCATAGACAGACAGCTCTAAGTACATTTGTAGCCCCGTTATCTGTGGCAGTACACACAAGCTTACATTCCCGTCTTCTCTACTGCTGTTTCAGGCTATCTTTTGAAGAAAGTTTCCTAGTGAGCACTGTTTTAGTTTAACAAAACCAAAAATCTGCTATCTCAAAAAAAAGATCATTGGAAAAAGATGTTTAAACGTCTAGAACAATGACTCTTGCCAGAGCCTGATATCTTGTTCCAAGAAAACCATTAACCTGTTCCCACTTACCTAGACATGCACAGAAAAAATTTACAACTTTTGTCTCTTGAATTTCTAATAAGGAAGTAAATGCCACCAAGCATCTATCACCTTTTCGAATATCAAGTGTTTGGCTGTGATATGTAATTTACAACTGTTTTGAGAGTAATAACTGAAGATTTAGTTCTTGAAGGTACTGAAAATGCACCAATTTGTCCCAATAAAAGATATCTCAAGGAGATATTGTCCCTTAATCACTGGTAAAAACAGGGCAGAGTACCACTGAAATGAGAAAGTGCAGACACACCGAAAGTGCTGCAGGTCTTTGGTAGAGAGGCTGTCTGCAAAGCACAAAAATAGGGAGGCTACTATAAAAGTACACAGACCTTTAGAGTAACAGTTGAGAAAGCCTGTCTTCTATGCACTTCATCCATGAACTGAGGCACATAAAACAGCAAATAAGATTACATACATCATTTGTGACTTTTTCACTCTATTCTGACCCTTCTGACCCACAGAAGTGGTGGGGTTTTGGTGGTGGTGGTTTGGTGTGGGTTTTTTGGTTTGGTGGGTTTTTCCTGCTTGGTTGGGTTTTGAGAGCTTTTTTTTTTTTTTTGGTTGCTGGTTGTTTTGGTTTGGTGTCTTTGGCTTGGGGAGGCATCCGCTGCTTCTCTTCTTGGCCTTTTAAAAGATGATGATGCAACATGGTGTTTTAATTTAGGGAATGATGTGTCTTTATGTCTATAGCAAAGGAGAAGAAACAATAGGTACTAGATAGCTGAGCTAACAAAACATCATACTTGGGAGCTCCAGTGAGCCAAAGGCAGGCACAGACACCCTAAGATATCCAGGCCAGTGACAACAACAATGTAATCATCAGAGAATTCAGTTCATACATTTACAAAGGCTCATGGAATAATTACTTTTTCTAGAATCTCCACACAAAATAAAAGATTAATCCCATCAAGCTAGAAGACTCCCACCTTGGAAAAACTTGTGCATTCTCTCTTTCTTCAAATACAGCAACACACTGTATACCAGGAAAAGCAGATGCAAGGCTTAGAAGAGTTAGATACCACTGGATGCTGCAATCGATTTCTGTAGTAGCAAGGACCATCATGTGTGCTTTTAAATTGTCCTTTCCAGCTTTCTAAAACACCTTCACTTTATAACATGTGCTTGCTTTTCTTTCCTCAGTTAAAGGCAGAGAGGTGTAACCACATGACAGTTCCTAGGCTGATGACATGGTAGGATGATGCAATGCCAATGGGATTCTTGTCCTATCCCTGCAGTGTAGAGCAAGGTGAAGCACGCTTTACAGAATAAATTACTAAACTCAGTTTATAAAGAGGGGAAATATTTTAACAGAACAACAAAACACACCCCAACAAGCAAAAATACATCACACAACTGGAAAAAACTAAAAGCAGCTTTAGTTTTACATCTCTCATGTGCCGAGCAGAACTCCTCCTTTTTCAAGGAAGTGTGTTTTTCCTCTTACTATACCTCTACAGTACCATCAAATCCTGAAGGATAGCTTGTATCACAAAAATGAGAGTATTTTAGGCCTGTGGCATTCAAGTACTATTCTCATACAGTTATTCCAAAACTTCAGGTTAGCCTGTTTTATTACATGCAGAACAATAAAAGGAACACCAACACTGGCTCTGAGTGATGAATTTACTTAGTAGCCCCCTTTTCTGAGCTAAACAGCAAAATGAGACCATGAAGACAAGTCAGCAAAAATTCAAAGAATGTTACAATGCCTAGAATGCCAAAACTGATCGAAATGTTTGAATACACCACCAACCATTATCAGCCACTGCAATGTCCCAGAATGTTAACTGTACCTAAGAAGTTCTTTCAAGGCTTGTCTTTGGCTCTTATTCTCAGGAAAAGCAGCTAAAGAAAATATATGAACACTACCTGTATTTTTACACTGCCTAGTGCAATGAGCTTGCAGTATAAATAATGGAGAGTAAATAACAATGACACTTTTTAACTGCAGAAACTCATCAACCATGCTAAAAAGGTACACCACATGCACTACTACTGTCTCTCACTGTTCATTAAAAGAGAATGAATCCTGAGGGAGGCATCACTGAATACAGATGTGTCTCACAGACACCAAATCATACACTGAGCCTGCAGTAAAGCTAATAAAACCATATTAAATACATTCCAAAGGTTCCCTTGGCTTAGTCCGTGTCACTTGGGCAATTTATAAGTTAAAGGAGAACGAGATTAGAGAGAGAGATGAAAATAGTGTGATCTAGAATTTGAAGTAACAGTTTAACTATTCTGTCATACTCAGAAGATGCATTGGTTTACAGTACACAACACTGAAATTTGCTCATAGAAAATTCTGAAGTTCTCTGTATTTCACTTCCATAAATTGCATTACCAGTACTGCTGGACTTCCAAATAACAAAAATATACTGCTTTTAAAATCAGTATAGTAAAACCCATTACATTTTTAAGATGCCTGCATGTCACACTGATTGCATAGCATAGACATGTTACATCTACCCTAACAGTCAATAGCATTCTGCTTTATGTGCACAAACAGACCTAGAAATTGGAGAAAAATAATTCCTAACCACTTAATTTTCCTAGTTACCTATATGCCCAAGACCTGTGATATCATCAATACAATCTCACATGGTGCTGCCACCAGCTCACTCAGCAGTGCTGCAAAGCAACTGAAACATCACACCTTGGTCTAGCAAGGCTAAGTGAGCACTTAGATGTCCTAAAACTTCCTCAAGTGATTTGACTCCAGAGAAACCACCAACACTAACCAATTTTGTCAGTGTGTTTTAGAGCAAACTCTTGGCTTTATGTTATTTAGGGTCTATTTCTACCTTCATGTGCCCCTGAGGCACAAACAGACCTAGAAATTGGAGAAAAATAATTCCTAATCACTTAATTTTCCTAGTTACCTATATTCCCAGGATCTGTGATATCACCAATACAATCCCACGCAGTGCTCCAGCTTCTTTACACATCTTTATCAGGACACAGCCAGTCAGCTGACACCTAGCTGCACCATACCAAGGTAGCACCTCCTCAGAATCATTACTTTTGGGCTCTGCACTGCACTTTGCCTATTTCATTACACCGGGTACTACATACAACGATTCAATATGAAATGAGTCCTGATAAAAGAAATGTAGCTTTGCCTTTCTAAAACTTGTGTTGAAGTCTTTTTTCTTCTTAGCCACATCTGCAGCAAGCTCTACTCACAACTCTGCTGGGTTTCTTTCACCCAGGAGAGAGCAGAACATGCAACTGAGGACACCACCAGTGAAATCTTGTTCTCCTCTAGTGTTATGTGTGATGTTTTCTGCTGCTGTACAGGCCCAGCATGTTTGTCAGACACAAAAAGTGTAACTTCCGATATGCAACTTTTTTCCTAATAGTTCAATGTCACAGTGCTAATTTCAGTTAAAGTTACAGCTCATTAATGCTCCAGAGCAGTACAAGGAATATTAGTTGGCCTCAACTCTCCTCCTTTCTTGCTGTTTGAGACACTGAGCTCAAGTCAAACTCTTAAAGAGCTAAAGGATTCCTAAGAGAAAACTAAACCCAACTAAGAATAACCGTAACAAATAGTTGATTAGTTTAAAAGTGAACAATTACTGAGACAAGGAAGTGATAAAGTGTGAGAAATAATGAAAACTAGCTTCTTACTCCATTCTGCCACAGTTCATAGGAGGTGCAGTTGAATGTGTAAGGTTTTCTGAAAGAGAACAACAGTAAACTGCATGAGAAATGTAATACAAGATTCAGTGGTATGAGTTTATTTTCTTACAAAATGTTTGGCATCTAAAAATCCCTTTCCCAGTACTACTGTCTCAAAACACCACAATGTTTCACTAATAAATTTGAGCTTCCAAGTTGGGGTTGGTTAAGGGACTTTGTTCAATTTGAGAGTCATTGGGAAGGCAGAAATTGACCCATGAAAATACACTGTGCTTTTCCATGCGGATCATGCCCACCACATGGCAACTTCTGCACAGTTACTGAAGGCTTCAGCACTGCCTGCCTGCTGACCCCATCGAGAGACCAGCTGCACTTCCTTTGGAACAGATTTAAGGAATCTCATTTCTTATCAAGCAGTTGCTGACTTTTGGCTGATTATTGGTTCTTCATGAGGTCTATACAGCAACTCTGAACTTTGTTACGAAATACTGATCCTCTAAAATGCAGTGATAATCCTTTTTTTCTTAGAGGTCTAGGCCTCTCTCCCAGCTAGTTTTCAGGGCGCATTTGTTTCTGCAGGGCACATGAACTATTAAAACTAGACAAATCCTTTTGCCACAGCAGCTAATTGGCAAAGAATCAACTAAATGGCCTATAAGCAATAAACTGTCCCTACTTAAATAGAGACTCGGGTCCTTTGGAGGGACAGCAGTACATGCTGACAGAAAGCTGGCTGACAGCAGAATCCATAATCTCAGTTTTCTCCTTGCCAGTCACCCTGCCTCTCCACGTACCTGCTGATTACCCACTGCTCAGTGGATGAGTGACTGCTCCCTTAACACTACTAATAAGCATTCATGCTTCTATTTTTAAATAAGACAAAGTATATGCTGTTTAACCTGAAAATCTTCTTCACAACTACACCTCACTCCTGTAAGCATACCTGTAAGTATTTTGAACTAGAAATCATCTCTTGCTGTCTTTGGACAGCACATCTCACAGCACAGGACTGATCTCAGTTGGAACCTCTCCCAGCTGATGCCACCAAGCGCACTGAACTTAAATGGTAAGAGGGAAGACCATTAGCTAACCTAAATTAGTTTTGTGTAAAAATATACTCTTAAGGACTGCTTCTCCCAGAACAATGTTTTACTAAAAATGAAAAAAAAAAAGAAAAACACCAAACCCACACAAACAAACAACACCCAATTACCAAATCTAACCCAAATAAATACATCTATATGAAGAACTTTATATTCGCTTGCATATTCAGTCTCCCAGGTTAGTATTTATCTTTCTTTTAGTCTCAACTTGTGAATGAGACTGTCATCACCCTTTTTGTTGTTATTCTACAAAGCACACAAAAATCATCATTACCATCCCCACAATTTTCTTGTCTGCAGTTTGTGATGTTTGTCTGCTCCTTAAACATTTCTCAATTTTATTTTGCTTTCACTACTCAATTTACTCATTTGTCCAATCCCTCATACTTACTGCGTTCTTTCTTTTGATCCTCACTGTGTTCTTAACAGTGGCTGTTAGGGCTACCCCTGACTTTAGGAAACACTGACTTATACCTGAGACTTACACACTACTGGAATAAATAACCATATATCTCTCTGTTCCTTAAATACCTCCATAGCTCCAGTCAAAAGATGACTACATTTTAAACATTAAAAAAAAAAAAAATCCAATCCCTCCCCCCCAAAAAAAACCCTCAAACAAAACCTCAGAACACTATGTTTTGATTTTGTTTTTTGAAACACTTAAATTATAGAATCACTTGTAAAAGATGGTTCTGAACCTGAGCTATCTGGATGCTACTATAAAATCTGCTTTAGCCTGAAATTTAATCATAATGTTTGCAAGAGTAATTTCCCCATTCCAAAAATCTTTTGCACATGTGATGGTTTGAAACTGTCTTTTTAATTTTTCCTTGCAACGTTCAGAACAGAGAAAGTGAAAGAATGTAAATAAGTCACTATTAGGTGTAAGAAAGCAAAATAACAATTGTTCTAAACACTTCCATTGGATAGATAGAAATGTTTAAGAACTATTACCCAAAACAAAGTAGGCATTCTGCACATTCTGCGTTCGGCAGTGGGGGCAGTTGCTGGGCTGTCTGGCTGCTGTTTCTTCTTCTCTTCTGGCTGAAGATAACACACTGACCTTGGCAGCTAAGTTAACAACTTTCTGCTTAACTAACTGTGCTTCTCTGTCCAGGGGGGTCTGGGGGGGAAGCTCCTGGGAGAGGGAGGCCCCCTTTGGGAGGGTCCCCTTTGGGGGGAAGCAAAGGGAGATCGGTTGTGCTTTTTCTGTTGATTGTATATATTTGTGAATGTCGTGAATTTTGTATATTTGTACATATTCATTGCATTTCATTGTAGATTTTAGACTCTGCTTGTAAATACAGCTTTTCATTTGCTTCCAGACTGAGCTAGCCTGGTTATTGTTGGTGGGGGGGGAATTTCAGCTCACACCGACACAGCACACTACTGAATTGTAAATAAATGTCCTTTTCCCCACCCCTCCACTCTTGTACATTGTATTCTATTAATCCAAACAAGAGAAATATTCCAACTACTATGAATTAAAATAATGCTACTTAATGCTACCCTTTGATAAAATTCCACATTATATCTGCCCAGAAGAAAAGTCACTGACACAGTGACTTTCAGGATGGTTTGGACTGTACACTAGGAGACTGAGGTTCACTCTGCCCACTGACTCTTGTGACCTCTGTTCTCCACACACTATTTTATATCAGACTTACTGAATATCTAACTCCTTGTTTTCCTTGCATACTGATCCAGACAACCACTTCCAGTTCTTGGTGACTCCATCCTGCCAGCTAATGCCTGCTGGCCAAGCTAAAGATAAGCTCCTGACATACAGTTTGCATGCATAAGAGGCATGTGCACATTTTGGTGAACATCTGGAGGAAATACCCCAAGCAGAATGATTTTGGCTGGACTATGAGAAATGCTCATTATTATATCACTTGACTCCAGCTTGTTCAACTGGGCATTTTCAAAGCCAGGTTAGTGTGCCCAGAGCAAAGTAAGTACTGCAAAGAGTTGTCACTGGCAAGAGACAGTAAGTGGAGTTCCATGAATGCCCAGCTAAACAATCCTTCTTTACTCAGTACCTGCCAGTTCCTCAAATATTGAAAACCTTCTTACCACAGAGTCTTAACAGAAATTAAAAAAAAAAAGAAAATAAAAAGAAAAAAAAAATAGGCACATCTGCTAGGCAGATACCAGTCACTCTGTAGTCCCAAGAAAAGCAGATGCTGAAGGAGGTAAGGCTGGGGGGACAACTATGATTTGTCCTGCAAAGAATTTAGTCCCTTCAGTACACTGAAACTGCTGAAGGGAGGGAAAGTGCCTAGTTTCTGTTTTCAGTGAGGCTGAATTACTATGATTGTGTGTGTGATGGACCAGACCATCCTTCTCTGGTTCCTCACTCCTTTTTGTTAGTGGCTGGCAGGCTGGTCTCTAGCTATTAATCAAGCAGGCCCTACTTCATTAGCTTCTTAAGTTTCTCCTGGATCTTTCTCCACCTGTGACAGGGGATTCTGTGTTACACAGCAGGGATTTTGGTCAGGTCTGCAACTGACTATGTATTGTCACCAGTGCACCATATCATCAATGCACTCTGGAAACTCATTTTTGAGTGAAAAATGAAGTTCAAGAGTGGGGCAGAAAAAGAGAATAAAAGAGGGAGAGAGGAAGGAGATACTCCTGCAGAGAGCAAATTTCAGAAGAAAAAAAAAAACATACCTTAAAGAGCACTGGCCAACTTTCTATACCAACATTGAACAGAGAGATTCTGAAGAAACTAGCCTCTTAATTTAGATATCTACTCCAAGAGTACAGCATCTGAAGGACAACTCGGAAAGGGAAAATAAAAGGACAAGAAAAAAGATCCCACAACCATTTTGAGGCCTGATAGGCTGCACTGGTATGGGGCAGTAGGATGTATTTTATATTTAAGTATTACTTTGTTGGAAACATGAGGTTTGTAAGACTGCACAATTTGATTCAACCAGCCTATGCTACAAAAATTTGAAGAATAATGTACTCTAGTAGCTATCAAATTTCTAGAAGATCTCAGCTCTGTGTAAGAAATCCAATAAACTTATGAGGAGTAGAAATTTTGAGACTTGAATCAGGCATCTAATTTGGGAAGGCTTTTGGAATCCCTAATTCAAGAGGTTTGTTTAATGGAAATAAAAGATCTGCATCTGGAGAAAAATAAGGACAGAAAATGCTGATTGAAATGTAGAAGAATAAGGCAGAGAGGAATTTCCAAGCTGCAAAACAGCTCAAATGAAGAAAATTTTTGAAGGAGAAAGTTAGACATAGTCACCATGGGTTCCATTGCCAAGTAAATAGTCTGAGCAACACAGAAATGCCTGAATAAGTCAAAAGTTTCAAGGAAAAACACTGAAAACATAAGCAGAATGACTGTACAGACAGAATCAAGAAATCGTTCACAAGGCACAAAGGCAAACCTAAGCCTCTCCTGTTCATGAGAAACTAAATCATTTCACCAATGTTGTAAACGAGACAAAGCATGCCAAACACTCTGCACATCAAAGAGGATCTACAAAAGGGTAAAAAAGAACTCCTTCAGGGACTTCATTAGAAGACAAATGAAGTTTAGGATTGGAACAGTCTCAAACCAGTGTTCCTTTGAATGCAAAGTACAGAAGATGTAGGTTTGTCATGATCATGCATAGCACATCCATTCTGGGTGTGAGTCCCTGGACAACAACAGGCCAGTTAGCCACAACTGCACATCAGGCTCACAAAAGAAAAGCTATTGCATTGAGTTGGTGATCATATGCATCTAAGAATACCTGCATGATTCTTACACACAAAGGACTGTGATATGAGAGGACAAATAATTTGTCTGAGGACACTGGACAGCCCCATTTACCAGGTACTATACTTCAAGACTACATCTGAGATGTGAAAAAGGACAAAAAAAAAAAAAAAGGAAAAAAAAAATCTCCCAGTCTCTGACAAATTTCCATCCTGCTAGAATACACAGAGCTACTCAATGGCCTTAGATCTGCAGAAGCTTTTCTCCACAGAAACTTCCTCAAAACCTACAGAAAATTCATAAAGCAGTTTTACACGAGTTCTATTTTTCCTGATCATCTTATATAAGCTTATAGTTTCCATGCTGCAAACACCATGGATGGCAGAGTAAGAACACTACCATTTGAAATACCAGATTGCTTTGACACTGCATTCAAACAGTTTTTTCTCTCTAGCTATTAACATCTGAAAGCCCTGCCAGAGTTGGAGAAATGCCCTACTTTACAGAAGTCCTCTGTTTGGTTAATGGAAAAAAACCACCCTTTTGCCCCCAATCCAGTCTGGTGTGTGAAAATAGACATTTCATCCCAAAAGAGCATCAGAGCACAACACTAAATTTTGTACACTCTTAGCATCATTACTTTGCAATTATGGCATATGTATTATGGCAAATCTCAAGTAAATTATGAACTCTGTACATTACAAAGGCACTGTGAAACACTGATTGATTTGGGCAGTTTGTAGTTAATTAAGTTCATTTTCAATTCCATCTCTTCACACAATTTCAAAGCATTCTGCATTGAAAGCCCATTTTCAATTAGTAAGGAGGATGAAACAAAAAAAAGAATTATATAAATGGCAATCCTTATTTAAATCCTCATAGTACAGCAATTATTTATGTTAAGTGTTAAGAAACTGGAGAGTTGTACTTGTCTAATACTGGGTTTTTTCCTTGCTATATCTCTCATATATATTAAATCTGTACAAAGTAGTGATGTAGCATTACTAAAAGGACTAAATTATTGCTCACAAACTTGTACAGAGCTCCAAGAGGTAGAAAAATGTCTGTGCTTGGTAGAGCCATATTAAGTGTATTAGCTTGAATCTTCTCACTGCTACTGTGCTGTTAACCTAAGGTAATTCCATTGCTTGGACAACAGCAGACATACTTTTTGAAGAAGTAGTTTAGTAGTAGTAATGTCAGTAGAACTTTATACTGGGGAATGACTACCCAGCTTCCCAGAGTTAGTCTAGTGTTTGATGATATCCAAAATGGTATAAACCACTACTGCAAGTTATCACAATGAAGAATAGACAGGAAAGTTTTCAGATGGCCTAAAAGCCTTTCCATAGGTACACGATCAAAATTTCACACCTGTTTTTTTTTTTTCAGATTTGGTGAAGAACCTTACACTGTCTCTTTACAGAATAGTCCCAAACACCTGGTACCAAACTGCTTTTAGAAAGAGGTACAAATGACACCTGGTTAGTCTACAAAACAGACCTATTCATTATGAATACCTTTCTTAATATAAGACAAGTATGTCAAAATATGTCCAATGTCCATTAAAAATTAGTTCAGTCCTGTTTCTTTTGTCCATGCACATTTGGCTTTCCTGCTTTGCTTCTACAGCTGAGGAGCCAGTGCCTACCCCACTCATCACAATCATAACTGTGACAGTATCAGCGCAGATACTGAAAATTCTGTGCCACACAGGAGCTTCTAAGGAGTAGGCTCCCATCTAGGTATTACCCACTGCTCAGATTACAAAAGAATTCAGGGCAGGGCAGTAAAGATTTAGGCTTCACGTGATATGCTTTTGAGAAAGCCACAACTACTCCTAAACACACACCAACAGGAGATCCATTGCACAATCACTGCCACTACAGTGGCCCTGTATCAGGTGAAGGAAATCCTCTATAATCTTTGTGACCTGCCTTGACTGTGCTTTATGAAACTGAAGCACAAAGAATTGGAACCACTGCTGCCACTGAAATCAACAGCTGAGCTCCCACTAACTTCAGCAGAAAAAAACCCTGGGTCTCCTATTTCTTAACAATCTCTTCGAAGTAACACCAACAAGCATGAGATAGGGTTGACAATCATTTACATGCAAGTGTGACCTTTTTACTCAGTCATGACATTTGTATCCTATTAGCAAAATACTGTATTGTATTTAAGCAATAATTGCATTTTCTATGGAGACAAACGACACGTAAATCAATAAATGACAAGGCTGCAGGCCAAGTACATCATTGATTTCCAGTCATGTTCATCTCTGAGCTTAATGCTGAGAAAATATGGTATATGCTACGATTTTCTCACAAGTTACATCTTTTGGGCTCAATAAAAGTTTCTGAGAATTAATAAAGGTCTTCTTCAGTTGAGAAAGAGGATATTAAAGAGTGAGAATGTAGCAGCTGTAGTCAAAGTTAACACATAGTGCCTTAAAAGTAAATGTGAAAATAGATCAATAAAGGCTTCTATGACAAACATCCTTTTCTGCTCAAGATATGGGTGTGAAAACGCTAAATGGTTCAGAATCCACCAAATTAGGACCCTGGTAAGTGACAGATACAAAGAAAGGTCTTCCTGAAACATGAATGGTGTCTCCAAATTTGCTGCGTTTTTCAGCTGACAACACTAATCAGAAACTTTAATACAAAACTAGAAAGAGAAGAAACAATTTCTCTCTTTGCCTTTTATTTATAAATAAATGCAAGGGTCACTTTCATGGGAATAGGCCATGAGAAAGGCAGGCATCAGAGGTACACAGACTTAAGAACCAGGCTGTCAGTTATTAACAATAGTGTATTCTGATACTTAAACTGTGGTTTTAAACAAACCAGACTTTAGAAAACACAAACTTAACTAGTTTGTGATTCCTTAGTTCTATACCTGCAGAGATAAGTATCTAGAATGAACTCCCTAATGGATCACAAAAGTGGTCACTACCTGGTCTCTAAGTTGTGATCAAATGATCTGAATCTCCTATTAGCAGAGTAGTGAGTGAAGAAAAACTTCAGAGGCACTCAGCTGCAGCTGTTCTAGGAAGATACAAGCAATCTTTGCTGGCAAAGATGCCAAGTCATCATCTTTGAGGATGAGACAAGATCACAGGACCATTTAAGCTGGAAAAGACCTTTAAGATTGTCAGACTCCAACTGTTAACCCAGCACTGCCGTGTCCACCATTAAATCACGTCCCTGAACAACTGTTGTGGTTTGAGCCAGAACAGAACTAATGCTGTTCAGTGATTTCACTTTTCTGCTAAATCTCCAAGTAACTGAATTTTCTGAAGTTATTAGTATGTTTTGTGGACAGCGCCCACACATCTTTTAAATACCTTCAGATATGGTGACTCCACAACTTCTTTAGGAAAACTATTCAAGAGATGGACAACTCTTTCAATGAGACATTTTCCCTAATATCCTATCTTAACCTCCTTGACACATCCCTGAGGCCATTTTCTGTTATCCTATCACTTGTGCATGAGAAATGACCAGCATCCACTTCATTAACCTCCTTTCAGGTAGTTGTAGAGAATGTTTAGCTTCTTCTCCAGGTCACAAGAAACACACTTTAACTGGTGTACTGTTGCAGTAAAAGCATTTTTTTTCTAGATCTCCTACTAGATCATTAATAAGGTCATTCACTCAGAATATTTTAGGAGACTGTCAGTGTGATTTTGAAAATTCTTCTCACAAATCACAGATGCCAAACAGAAATTTAAGATTACTGTTTTTAAGTTCTTTATTGTGCTTGAGTAAATCATGTGAAAGGAAAGCTCTTAACACTATAGTCATAACACCAACAAGTGAGGTTCACCTGTATGGCTCTGTATGGGGAAAAATCCTGCAATATTCCTTCCTGCTGCAATATTCCTTCCTGCTGACCAATCTTTTCTATACAGCATAAAAGGAGGAGCCAGAGACATTAATTTCCTCCACAATGACCAATTTTCCTTCCGCTGAAAGTTATTTTGAATATGGATTATACAATCTAAATGCAGTGCTTCAGTGTGTTAGACTCTATAATACCCTACAATCGAACCAACAGGTTAAGACACTTTTCATCTGACTGCACTAAATTATTGATCCACTAGTCCCTTTTTCAGATTTTAAATCACCGAAACAGAAGGAAAAAAATAACGCATTAAAACTTCTCCAATATGTGAGAAAAATATATCTAGGTACATTGAGTCCCCCAAAAGTAAAAATAATCACAGAGTATCTTTCAGTAATCCATATGATTTTGAATTAACCACTCAAAAAGCAGTTCATTTTTAAAATATATTTTTAGTTTGCTTGGGAGTTGACTATATAAGTCCCATCTATCAATTCCTGCAGTTTGGGTATTACGCTATGAATAATATATGCCTTTGTCATGTGAATAAGATAACAGCCTTCACTCTTCAGTGCTCTACACTTCTGCCTCCAAGTGTGTCATAAAATAAAATTTTCTTCGAGTAGCTGAAAAGGAATTTAGAATGAATTATGAATACATCAGTGGAGAGAGACACTTTATGAAAAATAAAATTAAGAATACTGAGCAAATATCAAGAATTACTCATTAAATTCAGCAAGATTTTTATAAAGGCCTGAAGATTTAGCCAAAGAACAGCGTTTTCTCAAAAACACACTTCAATATCTGCACTTAGAATATTTTAAAGTTACCTTTCAGAAGTTTCTCAAGCCCTTATGAGCTGCTTCAGTTGCCAACAAATATACCCCTTGGCCACATGCAGGTGAATTGAGATGGATTCAATTACAGTCACCTTCTCTTATTTTCACTTTCCCTCCCCCCCCCCCCCCCTTTTTCTCTATTTTATTTGTTATCTGGCAATCTTCAAAGCATTAGAAAATCATATCTGTTAAAAACAGGTTCCAAGGCTGTGCAGAACACTAAAACCATCCAATACACAAGCTCCTGAGTTCCTCTTTGGCAGAGTCATGATTTCCATTTCTGAAACAATTCAAATAATACATTTAAGTATCTGCTTCACTGACCATAACAAAGCACTGTGGCTTTGCCTATACACTAACTACAACACCATATAGCTTTGTCAGTAAAAATCAGAAATTAGGTTCTGACAAAAAAACCCCAACAAACACTATTAAAGTGATTATTTGGCTCAGAATGTACAACACTACACTCTACGCATTTCTGACCTGTGCCCTCCCTCCTTCCCTTTTTCTTCATATTCTTAAGAAGAGTAAAATACAGTCTTAGCTTTCCTTTTTTTTTTTTTTTTTCTCAATACTGCAGGACATATGACTTTCTTCTCAGGCCAGAAAAGAACCAGAGCTTCATTTTCATGGAAGAGCTGGGAAGAAGCCTGGTACCTACTTGTTTTGGAGCAAGAACTGCTTATTTTTCTGACTTTTTCCAGGTTTTAACATTTGGACTGTGACAACAATTGTTTAAGACAGCTCTGTGTTTAATGCATGGCTAAATATTCACAGAAAGAGCCAAAAGTGTAAGAGCCAAACCATTGCAGGCAAAATTAAAAGACTTTTTTTGGGGGAGGGGAGGGTGAGGACAGGAAGAAGGCAGAAGGGAAACAAGAAGGGGTTGATCTATCTTTATTTCATCTTCACATAACAAATGCAGGAAGTACTGAAAATATTAGAAGTGACCCAATTCTCAGAAGAACGCCTTTGGATTTGTTTTATGATGTGTACATAAGCTTCATTCTCAAAGGTTTAAGAGAGTCAAATGAGGTATTTCAGACAGAATTGTATTTTCTAGTAACATGCCCAGAGAGGTCATGGAGTCTCCTTCTTTTCAAAACCCACATGGACATGTTTCTTGTGCACCCTGATCTAGGTGTAGCTGGGTTACCAGAAGGGTGGGACTAGATGATATCCAGAGGTCCCTTCCAGCCTCTACCATTCTGTGGTTTTTTGGTGGTTTGAAACTGTCTTTTTAATTTTTCCTTGCAAAGTTCAGAACAGAGAAAGTGAAAGAATGTAAATAAGTCACTATTGGGTGTAAGAAAGCAAAATAACAATTGTTCTAAACACTTCCATTGGATAGATAGAAATGTTTAAGAACTATTACCCAAAACAAAGTAGGCATTCGGCACATTCTGCGTTCGGCAGTGGAGGCAGTTGCTGGGCTGTCTGGTTGCTGTTTCTTCTTCTCTTCTGGCTGAAGATAACACACTGACCTTGGCAGCTAAGTTAACAACTTTCTGCTCTAACTAAACTCTGCTTCTCTGTCCAGGGGGGTCTGGGGGGGAAGCTCCTGGGAGAGGGAGGCCCCTTTGGGAGGGTCCCCTTGGGGGGAAGCAAAGGGAGATCGGTTGTGCTTTTCTGTTGATTGTATATATTTGTAAATGTTGTGAATTTTGTATATTTGTACATATTCATTGCATTTCATCTGCTTGTAAATACAGCTTTTCATTTGCTTCCAGACTGAGCTAGCCTGGTTATTGTCGGTGGGGGGGAATTTCAGCTCACACCGACACAGGTTTTCAATTTTTTTTTTTCTTTTTCCAAGTCAGAGAAAAGTGCTGTTTAGGATAACTCATCAAAAGTTTTTTGCTGCCCTCTCCTCTGGTAAAATCAGCAACCTAACAACATAATTTATTCACACAGATGTAATTGGCGTCTCTACAGATCTGTGAACAGCTCTCCAAAAACCTTGAGAGAAAGCCTTGGCTTGGTGATCACAATGAGAAAGCAGCCCACCATTTTAACAGCAATGGCCTTTGTCTTTTAATCTACTCTGGGAAAAAAAATGTTCTTATTTCAGACAGAGAATTCAGTCTTCAGGCCTTGGTTTGACCTTTAAATCACAAGGACCCTGAAGAAATGGCACAGTTGGATAATTGTTAATGATGTTCACCAAGGTGCAGTGACATCATACTGAAGGAAGCAAAGCCTTATTCCTGTACTCTCCTGTTCTCCATGTTAGAAATGGAAAGTCCAAATCTCTAAGCAGATGATAACATTTGTTTTATAGGAAAAGTTAATTGAAATTGGCATGTCCTCACAGCTAGGAGAAGGACCACAAGAGATTAGCAGAAAGAAAAACCGTGAGAGAGTTTCACCAGATACACACTGACTGCCAGCCAACAGCAGGGAGGGCTCCACATCTGACGAACCATTTCTAACTACAGCAAGGTTAACCTGGACCTGAATAAAAAGACATTTCTAAAGTACAGAAAGCCTATGGCATGCTCTTCTAAGCATATGAGCAGTAGGTGAACGAAATCATCACATAAGATCTAAATTTTCTTTATTTTTAATAGACATTGAGACCTGAGAGTCTCAAAAGAAGAAAAAAGAAATCAAATATTTGTTTTAATGCATGCTATGCAATGCTTACCACTTAATAATTCAAAAGTGTTGGCAGGTTTAAATTACAGTTTTCAGAGGCCCAGAAAGATGAAAAACCCATGAATCAGAACACTCAAACCCAAATCATGAACTTCAGCCTTCCCCTCCCAGTGTATAGTGGAGCCTTTAGGAAAAGCAACATATTATAATACCCACTTTTAAGCAGAACACCAAACTAAACCAAATAAATTCTTTGTTAAAAACTGTTTTTACAGCAGGGACCAAAGTTTACCTATAGGCAAGCAGTAAACTAAATCAAACTCTGCATTAGTTATTGCTTAGTAAGGCAGGAGCTCTACAGGGCTAGGGGAACTCTACAGATAACAGCAGATATGAACACAGGATTCAGGTGTCAGTTACCACAGTGATTGAGAAAGCAGAGAGGGGGGTGGGGGGAATCATCTCAGAGAGCTCATTACAACAGCCTGCCAAGCCTGAGTGCTGCCATGCCCACAATCAAGAAGCATGGCATTCTTCCCAGGGGTGAAACTCCAGAGAGAAGATCTCTTTAAAGTGTGGGGTTTTCCATCTATGCTCCATCTCACAGGTATATTACAGGCATGAATTACCACTAAGCCTTAAGCTGCTCATTTCCCCAGAAGCTTGCTTATTCGCAAACATCTAGATATTTATCTAAATGCTTACTACACTGCAAAACTTACAAATATCTGAATGTTTTGAGGAACTGCACTTCAGAACCCAATCAGTGGAAAAAAATCTCACTGACTTGAGTAGTAAGCCCAATTTCAGACAAAGGTATGAAATTCAAGGTAACTGTTTTGATCCAGCAACCGTTCTCTGATATGCTGAGGAATGCAATACATTCATTTTTTCCTCTACACCTTGGAGAATAGTTACTGGCCTTTGTAAAATGACCTTCTGGTCAGCAGTTATAGAGGATCAGTTTGTGTGTCCAGTTTTCTAAACAGATTCATTCAACATCTCCTGCCATCAGAAAAATCAATATAACTACAAATTGAAGATGGTGTCAAAGTCACAGCCCCATGGCAGCCACTCTTCGTAGGGTCAGATCCCTTGCTGATGTAGGTGGCCTTGGCAGCTGGACAATTCACTTCTGTGCTGAAGGGTTACCCCCTTCCCCAGCCATTGTACTGTTTTACTACTTCCAGATGCCAGCACAGCAGGAATGAATCTGATCCAAAATTCACATGGTTGAATCGGATGCCTTCATTTATTTTAAACTGGCTACTAGTGAGATTTCTGACTTTTGTTCTCTCCTTTGCCCTTCTGACTATGGTCCTCTTCACCATTTGAACAGCAATGCAAAACACTGGTCTCTTTCCCTTCTTGCCCTGTTTTTGCTCTCATTGGGTCTATTCCTGTTTCTAGAACACATCTTGTTCCAATAGCTACATGTGATTGAACACCCAGCTCACTTGCTGGAAGCAAAAAGCCTTCTTACCAGTGTCATTTCCTAAGCCATTCTAATGACTGTCTGTAACCACTAATGGGTACAAAAATAGTCATTATATAAACACCCCTCCCTGAAAAAAAACACATGTGAAAGTAAGTTAGTGTCTTTCATGTATAGAAAAATAATAAGCAAATTTATTGATACCATCCAAAATATAATTAATTTCTCTGAGTATCAATGTATAATTTTTTTTCTTCCTTTTCATTACACTCAAGTTGATTCATAGTTGCACATTCAGCAGGGTCCTTCCCCTAAGCTTTTAGAATTACAGCATTAAACTCTATACTTAAGGCATTAGACACACTGAGTACACAGGACATTCAACATTATACAGAAAAAAAGTGAGGTTTTCACAGAACTGGCTCATATTGTATATACTTGCATTGAGCTTCTGAGACATAGGAAGAGGGAGAAACATTGGTAATAGAAAGAATGATCATCTTTTGCAGTGTTAGGCCTGTTGACTTACTTTCAAATACCACTTTTGCTTATGTTTTATTTTGATGAATGGTAAACGTGGCTATGTGGAGAAATTAAATTAGTTGGATAGAAAACCCTAGCTCATCATTTTCAAAGCTGCATTCCTATAAACAGGAACCTAAGCTTTGATACAGGTACATAAAAGGAAATTTATCCCAGAGCAAGAATTAAAGGCTCCTGATACAGAATAATTAGAACCTTGCTGAAGGGACAGGTGGAGAATTAAAAAATGCTTATAAATTTACTTAGTTTCCAAACAGACGCAAAAGTAAGGGGGCTTTCTATTAGTCTTCTAAGATGGTGGAAACTCTGCATTTCCCACCTGTGATTGCCTGCAATGCATTTTGTCACTAGCTTACTACCAACATTCATTTTCATTATTTATACAGCTCTGAGGGGAAACAGAAATTACTCTATAGTACAACAGCACTTCTACCACACAACACAGCATACAATTCTGAGTATCTTGTTGAATGACTGAAATTATCAGAGGTCTGGTCATCTAGCATCTGAAAAAGAACTAAAACACCACCAAAACCACCCCAAACAAAATGCCAAAACAAGCAAAACCACCACTCAACACCCCCCCACCACACAGCCAAAAAACCCACCCAAACCAACAAACCAGAAAGAAAACAATATGAGCATCTTCCCAGATGGCAGAATAAATATGAGCGCATATCAAAAAGCCTATTTTAAACTTGTGTTCTGAAATAAGAGGTTAACAGAACAATATTTCTATTTAGTTTCTGGCACTTTCATTATGCCATCAATAATTATACTGCCATCTTCTAATAGGAATTTCATCATGTATTCAAATTGGTGAGCATTTAGCAGCCTCAACACATAGAGCTCAGCAAGCTTTATTTCAAGAACTACAATGGTGTCAAGTGGTCAGTCCTTCACTTTTAATTTCTGGATATATGAGATGCAAATTGCATGGCCTCTCATTCTAACAGCCAGTCATGGCAAATAATCACAATTACATTCTAACAGACTCTTAACTGTGAGTAAGCAACATTATCAATCTGGGAGTTTGGCAGTTTGGAAAAAAAAGATTTGTCCTATTATATATTTGTTAAAATTTGTTTATCTTTATTAACCATAGTCACATCTTCCTATGCAGGGAAGTAAATACCAGAGTTTGTACCTTGACCCAATGTAGGTAAGGGCAATAATTGCATGAATTGCACTTTTTTCTTTCTACATCTGCAAGCTTGAAAAAAATTATCTGCTTCATAACAGGCTCTGTGTATCTACATTTTAATCACTGCTTAACGGTGAAACACAACATTCTGCTGTACAGAAGACAGTGACAGCTGCCAAACAGGTATCTAGCACATTCTGTACAGCAGAAAGGTGCCAGTGGCCAGTGAGAACACTGCATGCTAGCTGTCTAATGATAACCAATGGAATTGGGGACTGGTATAGTCATGTGGATATGTCTCCCAATTTGGATCAGCAAATATTGACATCTCACCGACAATTGATACCGGCCTAATGAAATTAGTGAACACACTGGCACTCTCCTGTGGCTTTCAGGCTTGGAGAACACAACTGGGTCACTGGCAATTCTGAACAAGCTAAGTGAAAACTTACTCTGCTCTTCAGCCAACTGCCTCTTTTCCTTTTCCAAGGGCCTTGTTCAGAGATGCCAAATACCTTTTTTCCCTTTAAGCTCTTTTAGCAATTGACTTTTATTTTTATTTGACACTACCAAAACAAATTCCTCTGACTAACCAGATCCCTGAAGTCTAATCTACTCTTTATACACTTTTGTACAGCCTAATGTCCACCTACCAAACCTCCTCTTCACTGCAAGGACCCTGAAGAAGTGCTATGTGACACTAAGTACTAATTCACACATCAACAGGAACCTCAATCCTGACTTTATGCTGGATAAATCAGAAGCGATGGAAAGAATTTCAATAGATTGCCCAGGGGAAGTGGAGTCTTTATTTAACCAACACTCCAGTTTCTAAACAGCTCTAACTAAGCTAGTTGTCAACACAGCAAGACTACACTGCTGGTTCACTGCTATTTGAGCAGAACTTGTAAAAGCAGAATACTCTGCCACTTTGCTGTTCTACCAAATTAAAACTGAATTCTTGAAAAGTTAATTCAATCAACAACAATTATAGAAATGTGATGTCTAGACCTTTGATAAATATAATACGTACAGAATTTTAGGGGCATCTAGGGCATCTACTCAGAAATGCAGAGGGTGAGAGTTTTTCTACAAAGACGATTTTGGATTTTGTTTTTATACTTAATTTAGATATCCTGTCATAGTTCATTTATCATTTTAATAAGTCATTACAGCTGTATGTGTCTCCAGGTTCTGGCACAGCACTGAAAAGCTCCAGAAAGGACTTCCAACAAAAACATGAAATGGATTGTAAACAGCTAATTAAGTATGATAGCCAGCCCTGCATGTAAGAGTTACATTTGGATGTGTTACATTATTACAGCTCTCTGTGGAATAATTTTCTTAGGAATAGGAGATTGCATTCCCTGGCCCAAATCCCCAAAACATCAAAAGACAATGCTCAGTGACATATTTCAGACTTCATCTCTTACTGTCTTCATATAACGAGCAGGTTATCCGTGGCCTTTATTCCACAAATTGCTGCTCTATGGCTGGAACCATTGCAGTATACCCATTGAGTGATGCTAATTAAGCATGATTTCTGACCAATTCATAGGCTACACTATTTTTCTTACAATTACATTACAACATCTGTACATCACACAACAACATCTCAACGGTTTGTTGTCCACGTGGGTTTAGACTGATATTCCTGGTGAAATAGACAATTATTATACCCATTTTCCAGATGAGGCAGAAGGATGGTAAGTCTGGGTTTGGAGGTTGCTTTTAAAGGCATTTGGATGACTGTTCCACAATACAAGAGTAAATTCATCATTAAACTCTCCAATTTCACAAGCAAGTGCAAAACACTCTGAATCAAGAGAGATGTTCCTTAACTTTCGGAAATGCTTTTGGAAAGAGACTTTATGCCTGCCACTACTAAGCAGATGCATACTTTGAAATATAGGCTATAGGAGTACCAGAAGGTCACCCAGGAAGTTCACATCAAAACAGGGAAGGAATCAGAACTTCATTGCTCTGTACTCATTTGTTTGAGATACCCTCTCTTGTCCAGACCCCCGCTGTCATGAGGTTAGTTGAATCTGCTGCTGATATTCAATCCCATGCCACCATTATACCAGCTTCACATTGAAAGTGCTGGCTAGAGCAAGAGTATCCTGGGGCTTGCAGTTCAGGTTGTACCATGAGAGGCCTCCTGCTCCAGTTCCCAGCTTTGTGGGGTTGGTCTTTTCTGCTGGGCTTGCTGCTGCTTGCTTGGATGGGGAGAACTGTCTAGGTCACTGACGACTTCTGCTTTTTGCTAAGGTGACTGTACACCATAGCATCTCATTAAACTTTACCTCACCCCAGAGGTTTTCTGTGTTACTTTCTCTTCTGTCTGGGTGTGGAGGGGTTTCACCTGGAGGACAGAATGTGAAGCCAGGACGCTCTCCTTCCTGACCTGGTGGGGTGGGGCTTGCTTGTTAGAGCAGACTGTGTTAAACCAGGAAACCCACCCATTACATTCTCTGGCCCTCCTTTCAGCTTTATCTGTTCTTCTCTCTCACCCTCTCCTGCTCCAAAATTGCCCACTTTGTGTCTACTGCCCTTGCTAAATGTTGTAAGACATCACATATGAACAAATCCTCACTTAACTCCTTATAATACCTCACGCCTCATCATTTGTCTTTCTGTATGCCAAAACCACTATAGAACACGCTAAGCATTCTTTGGTGTTCCTACAGCACAAACATCTCACTGATCCACTTTGTGGTTTGTTTTTTATGAAGACAGAGGTAACAGCAAAAGGATTGAGGACGAACAAGTCTAGCATGAAAAAATACACTCATATAAAAATTACATCCCAGTGACTAGACTCTTTGATCTAAATGCCATAACTGAGTTGGGCTATGTTTCTTCATTAGCTTATTTAATGAGGAAGGAAATAAAAATTTTTCTCCCTGATGCACATGACAACACTATCGAACATCCAAGCTGAAACAGTACTGAGGGAGAACATGGGATAGGAAAGAATCTTTAAGAATGCTTAAACAGTGAAGGAGGTTTATAAGGATTTAGAGACAAATTGCCCGGAAATCTGCTGAAGTATGCTATAAAACCATACAAATATCCAATTAGCATACTAAAAACTGTTAATTTTGATTGATGCTACTATTTAGGCCTAATTTAAAAACCTGCATAGATCTGCCAGTCTTTCTGGGTTGTAAATATCTGTCCTTGCTAGATAGATTAGCCTACTGGCACAAGATTTTCTTCAGCTGCTGTTCCTGTTTTGTTCCGCATTTCTTCCCTCTATTTCAGTTCTGAAACTTTTCTCTTTCACCACCTGTCAGAATTAATCCAAAGTAAACAGATTAAGTGGTGTCACTGGAAGGCCAAGGACCTTCCTCTGGAATAACACAACTAACTTAACTGCAGGCAGTCAAGCTCCATCTACCAATGGCAGCCTGAACCCAGAGCAGCAGAAAATGCTGAACAGCAACTCATGCTTTACATCTCAGCATACAACCAAGGCAAAAAAAATAGTGGAGCAAGTGGTTCACAGAGGTCTTAAGATATTCACACACCAGGACTTCCCATACACAATTACTGGTTCTTAACTTTTGCTGCGACTGTGCAAGAGTCATCACGTACATGTTCCTCTGTGCAAAGTGAGCGACCAGGATAACAGCAAGCTAAGAACCTATGGAAACCTACTGCTGAAAGCAGTAACAGCACCATGGTGTTTCTACATTACCTTTCAAGCCAGGTGAATTTTACTAGGTACACTCAGCTGTTAACAAGAATGGGATGTAGTTCACTGCTGTGCAGATATTTAATGTTGCAGAACAATGATACATAACCGTTTAGGAGAAGAACTGATAACGAGCATGAAATGAAACTTTAAGAGTCTTTAACCACAGGAACATAACTACCTGGTTGGAATTTGTGCGGAACTGAACAATAGCAAAAACTACTAGAGGATATTGTCTACGACATTGTCTAAAAAAAGGATGATTTTTTTTCCTCTGAGTCCCTTAAACACAGATGATTGTGTTAGCACTAACAAACTTCTAAAGACAGATAGCTAGAGATGCATGTACATATAAAAAATAAGGTGTAATGCATCAAATAATGCTAATATCAAGTACATCTACCTGCAAACAGTACTCTGCTGCTTCACTTTCCAGAGAATCACCACCACTCAGAGACCTCACATCTCTCAACATGTGCTTCCCCAGAATCTCTAGGGCTTTGCTATCAACCATGGCAAAAGTTTTCCACAGAGATAAGATTTGCTAAAATGAGAGGGTGTAATAGAAATCAATTTAATTCCAAAATCTACAATCAGCATTCTTCAATCAAAACCAGAGTTCTGTGAAAACCATGATTTAGGTCTGCCTGTAGAACCAGCTCGACAGCTGCATTTGCTGTGGCTATGGTATCATTTCATAATCTATTTCACAAATACCCACAAAAATATTTTGCATGTAAATATTTATTAGGTGCAAATTAGTGGTTTCACAGCTCTCTTACCTTTCCTCCTACAAGCTGCTACAATAAAACACCACTTCACAGAATCCCAGTTAAATGTGAGGTCTCTCCCTTGATCTATGCTTGTGCATCTCACCTCTCCAGTTTATTTAAAATACTGATTATTCACATTTCTGATGGCTCTGAAGTATGACATGCACATACTTGTACTGATTTTCAGCTAGAGAAAATAGCTGGAAATCCCAAAACATTTTATAAAAGGCTGAGATTAAATCAGTGTCCAGTTCAAAATCTGAAGCGTTCAAAAGCATCACACTCATTCTTTTTCAAGAAAGACTTAATATCTCAACAGTGTGAGCTTCAGCCAACACCCTTGTTTTAAATCACATTTCTTTTACATAAGGAGAGGTGCAGCTTGGAAATCTTTGGTATGCTCTGTGGGAAGAAAAATAGAACTTCCAGTAAGAGGTGGGGGGGAAATGCCTCTTTCTTTCAAGTAAGGTGCTCGAAAGATGCATTTATAAAGCTAGCAAAACATACAGATCCAGTCCAGTGTCCTGACTCACATGAAGCCTCTGTATTTGACAACACTAAATACTAGTCCCATGCTTCAGCTTCTTTAAACTTCATTTGTCCAAAAGACTAGGGCTTGTCAACTCAATACTGACATCAGAAAGCTTACACAGAACAGACCACATGGTTAGAGAAATCCATCCTCATCTCAGTACTGGAGATACATCACCTTCAGCTACCACTGACTGGTGCTGGAGCTGTGTGTACAGATGAGTACATGTGAAGACCAGACACACAAATATCCTCATTGTGAAGACATTGCCTTTTTTTTTTTTTTTTTTTTTTAGAAATGCTGGTAAGTTCTAGGAAGGAAAAAAAAAAAGAGGGCATTCTTTTCAAAATGGAAAAGAGTCTTTTAGTCCCAGACTCCATAACGAATTGCATTTAAATACTTAATCTGCACACCAAAGAAATCATCTCTATCATTTGCTTATATAGATAAGCACATGATTTATAATATTTACAGCATTGTTGTTTTTATTACAAAGAAAAAAAGAATTCTTAGGAAAAACATCTACTTTACAGCTGAGCTGCTTGTGCTCAGGTGTGCTGCAGACCCCATGCAGCCATAAGACACTTCATAATATCAGAATTGCAGAGAGGATGCAGGACAACGCTGAAGGAAATTTTGCAGTGATACTATCACCTCAGACCTCAAGATGTTCTTTCTAGGGGGTTATTTTATTTTGGTTTACATCCACTGGGAGAAAAGCAGCAGCCATGAGACATTTGCCTGTTTTGAGGTTTGGGGTTTTTTTTCCCCTCCTTTCTTCCTCACCCTTTGTTTCCCCCATCATCCAATATCATTACCAGAGATAAAAGAAGTTAAACATTCACACCAGCTCCAGGCAGACATAGTGAATCCCTTTAACAATTCCCCTGAAAGCTCCATCTGTCTGATTTACTTCCCAATGAACCAGAAGACAAGTATTCTTTCCTACGAATACAGATGACACTGTAGTGATGTGTTCAAACTGCTTTGCCCCAATTTTAGACCCTATGTCTGCAGAGAAAAATTCAGTTGGATGTACTGTTTTATTCCACTAGCTTTACTGATGAAGCTAAGTAGAAATGTCAGTGTCTGAGTGATTGTTGGATATTATTTATTTGATATAAAATGAACACTGAGAGAACTGGCAAATTAGTCAGCAAACAATATCATTACCTTGAATAGATTTAAGCTACTCAGTGAGAAACTATAGCTTGTTATACAGCTGTGATCACTGGCTGAATGTACAAGCCATCAGGAATGTTCTTTATAAAAATAAGATTAGTGGATAATAGGAACAAGGTGGATGCTGGAGACAATGCTGACATTTCATATTAAAGCCAGAATTATGAAATTGAGCTGAAATGTGCTATAACAGGGAGGAAAAGTTGATCATCAATAAATTTCATTTATTAGAGTACACTGTTATTGACATTTTGCAGAATTAGAAATCACGAGGGCTTTGCATTCCACAAATTTCAGTGGAAGTAGGATCATCTAATAGCATATTGAGAGAAAGCAACCAGCTAGATGTGCACAGTAAGTAGAGCATTTTCTCACTAAAGTTTAAAATATTCCATTCAAATTCTTTTTCTTCTTCCAAAAGAGATTTAGGAATGTGTGCTTCAGTGACACACACACAGAAGCTCCACATGCTTTCAGCCCCATGTGTTAGGGCAATACCTGGTATAGAGGGCATAGAAGGGTGAGTGCCCTGAATGGTGTGAAGATGTGGGACTGATGGGTCAGAAGAAGATCTGGAAGGAACCACCTGGTACTCAGCTCCCTTTGCTACTTGATTTTCTCCAGACACTGCAGAGGCAGACTGTCATAGTTGATAACAAAAACTATCATGTTCTATCACATGCAAAGCAAAGTGACAGTTAAGCTTCCGCACTACATTATTGATTTCTAGACAGGCAGACATATAAAGGACAGTTTGGTGCATTTTGACCTGTTAGCCAAAGCACTAGCTAGGGTTTTTAATTGTTCATTTATTAAATACCATATGTCTGCTATTATCAGTAAGGCACCCAAGAAAATATTGCTAACTACACAAAACTTCATTAGTCAAACACATACCTGGAGGTTTTCTTCTACAATTTCCTTATTTGCAGCATCCTGTGTCTCAAGACATTTCTACTATCCAAATGCTGCATTTCGTCTTTCTTTACCTATTCCCAATAGAACCATCATAACATCTAAGCAACTCTGAATGGCAGATTTCTGAGGAAAACACATGATATTTATGACAGCCTTAAAAAGACCTCTTACTTTTAACATTCAAAGTACTGTCAAGCATTCTTGTAAGTCAACACATTCTGTCTGAAAAGTGTACAAATAAGCCAGATTTTATTTTAGACAAATTGTAATCACTCCCTTAGAGTTTCTGGGTATTTCATAGAATCAAGAAGGCTGGAAGAGACCTCAAACATCATCGAGTCCAACCTGTCACCCTAAACCTCATGACTATCTAAACCATGGCACCAAGTGCCACGTCCAATCCCCTGCAATTAAAGAACAAACAGTTTAGTTGAAGGCAGTGAAAGATATGAAGGGTTCACTATCCTTTTTTCCTTACGAAGAGGATCCTGTGGGCCAAATAAAAACGTTCACCACAGAACACATTCTTGCTGTAAGTGACAAAATTAATTTGATTGGGATGGAGTTTTATGCTAAAATATCTGATGACCAAGCACATGAAAGCATACCTTTAAATTTGGGGGAGGATTATTCATCCAGTTATGCAGAACTGGTTTGTGTCCATACATTCTCACCACCAGCTGCTTTGTCCATAGAAAATTCATGCCCCAAACCAGCGTTTCACTTGAATCACACTGGTGCTGGCACACCCTGGGCAAAATTAGACCTATACCCTTGCAGGTAAAACTGACTCAGTGACATTTACAGCATCATTACGTCTTTTATCTTTACATAGGTATCCTGATAGGCTACCTGGGGCTTTTTTATTTCCCTTTTTCACAAGATGAATAGCTTCACATAGCAACACAATTACATCTTTCATTTTTCCTGTCCAGCATACACAATGCTATTTATACCCATAAGCTTTGCATAGATGGCTATATAGATATATGACATGTTCATAAACATGCACACACAGGACAGGAGTACAAATTCGAAATTTTCTGATGACAGTCACTGATGACCACATAGCAAACTGGCGCCAAATGACGCTCTACTTGAATCATTTCTCAAAGGGTCAGTTATAAAAAAATGGTATTTGCCAAGAGAGGCTAATTCACCACAACTACTGAGCATAAGGAAAAAACTCTTCAGCTTAATGTACATTAGCAAATATTTTTGTGGTTGGGAGGAATCTTTTTTTCTCATGCTAGGCTTGTTTTATAGTTTTTCCTTTCACATTATAACACAGGTAAACAAATGAAACAGAGGCACAACTACGTTTACTGAGCCGCTCAATCACGATCCTGCCAGGCTGGCTCTTCCAATCACCACCTACCCAAGAGCAAGAAACACAATTTAGCAGTTCTACATCAGTACAGCTACAGGAACTCTGACTTCAGAATGGCTTTGCATTAGGCCACACTATGATTTAGTACAGTGATTTTTTTACAACCTTTTACAATTCTTCAGAAAGCTTCAGTCTAATTCTAGCCTTTTCTTGATACTGTCAGAACTTGGCCCTTCCTTTAGGACAAACTTATCACAGTTTTCACCCCTGAACTATAAGGGAGTCTGCAGAAAATTAGCTGCAAAGACGACAGGGGGCTTTTGTGGCAGAATTGAAAGCTTATGAAGAAATAAATTACTGAAAAACCGTTTTTAGTAGACACGTTTAATGCTTTTACTGGTGAGAATGCTGAAGTGGCTGCCAATACTGGTTTGCATCCAAATTGTCAAACATAATTGCTTGTATATGCAACACAAAAAATAAAATAATCTTCATTTTAAAAGTCTTAAGAACACTAAATAACATAACACAGGCTTTTACAGCATTAAGAACAAACAATAGACTTATGCCACATTATTGTATTTAGAGAAAGGCAGAAAACCCATTAGATTTCATCAAAGAGACAAATTGTTAAATGGTTTTTGCTGCTTTGATCTGCACAAGATAAAAATCATTCCTCTGGAATGATTCAAACTTGCCTCCTTAAAACGTGCTTTTCAAACTGTGCATTAAAATAAAAGCTATATTCAAATGCAAACACTCAGCTAATAATTTCTCCATGTTGATAATTGTATTAATCGCGTAGCAATCTGTGCATCTGTGATATTGTTGTGACCTCTTCAGCTGAAAGCAACTTCTAATAGGCACTCTGAGAATTCAAGAGTCATTGACATGAGTGCAAGAATGTTGTATTTTCAAAGGAATGTGTTCAGCTGGTAAACAGGAAAAAAAGCCTTCAAGATAATCTGAAAGACACCGTAAACAAAGTGGCATCAACTGAGGCATAATAAGAAAATGGAACAGCAAAAGCAATTTAAATGGCTCTCCTGCTGCCACAACCAGTCCGATGTGCAAGTTTAACTTCGTAAATAGAGCCTACTCCTTTCACATGCTTTTATTCTAACCCTAGCACATCTGGAAACCTAGCAAGGTCATGTTCTATTTTCTAGGGGAACATCACTCAAAACTTTTAAAGATGGAAAAATAAATAATCTGAAAAGTAATGTTAATGTTTATGGAAAAGAACTACGTGAAAACAGATTAGGAAGTGATAAGGTTATGGGGAAAATTCAAGCTGTTTCCAGACATCATCCCCTTTGACAAATGCAGTAAAAGGGAGCATGAGGCAACTGTTGTAGTAAGACACGGATGGCATGCTGTCTCTATACTTAGCCCCATACCCAGAAAACACCACAAAGAACAAGTGGGGGTTTTCCCCCTCTCTTTAAAAAAAAAAAAATATATATATATTTAACTGAAAGAAAACTGCAGAACCTATCAGACAGAAAAGGATAGATTCATATTTCGTATTTTAAAAATACAGCCATAACCAAGTATTTCATTTATGCAGAGTAAGAAATTCAGTATTGATTTTCTAGAAAGCTAATGTCAGCTTTTACATTTTCAAAGAAGGAAACAGAATAACCCCTTCCTCAAAACCAGTTAATGCCCTCATAGCACATGGGAGTTATGAGATCATTTTGAAAAGGAGTATTTTATTTGGAAGTAAGTGCTATACAACACTCCAAGTGTCCTTAACAGTCAGCCTTTGAAGGGAACGAGAGCACAAGACTCTCAACATCTAATGTTTAAGAATGCGACTTGGATTACTTGGGAAGCTGGTCCCCATCACTGCATGGGCAGCAAATCCAGGAGAGTTATATCAGACTACCAGTATCAGGGAAGGACTTGCTTCCATCTACACTGCCCTGAGATATTTTCCTTTGCTATGATCAAAACATACTAGTTACCAAACCATATGCCCAGAGACAGCAGCCCTTCCTCCTAAGTAAGAGTGAAAATAGAGACAGTGGTGCCGCTAGCCACTAAACAGTGTGTGTCCCCCCACCCTCCAAGACCTCTCACTTTTAAATCCTGAACTGGAACCAACTTGTGCATGGAGCCACAAACTGGAGACCTAAATTTAGTCAGAATTTAAGAATGGATGCACAAATAGTATGAAGGGGGAGTGACTTCTTATTTTTATTATTATTTTTAAAATGTAATTAGAAATGAAATACAGATGAGGATTGCCTTCTGGACATACTTAACTATTACCCAACAGTAATTTTCTTCAGGTTTCATAGTAATAAGTTGAAATATGAGTTGATACACTCAGAGTTTGAAGATCAGCTCCAAGTTGCAATTGTTAATGTTCCCTTTAACTATCTGTAATCAGCTCTTCAGTTAGAAACTGTTGACATGACTAAATCTTGCATTCTGAGGACACACCACATAAGACATTATTACTCCAGTGTCAAACATGCAAATAACACAGGCACAATGTGTTGATAGTGATTACACCTAGGAACTCCAAAGCAGAGGAACAGACACTGTGTTTATTTTGCATTTAGGAAGTGGACTCCCCTCCACACTGTGGTAGAGCAAATGTCAACAGGAGCTGATCCATAGCAGTACCTAGAGACAACCCCTACAGGAGCCTGCGCCGTTAGCAGGTTTTGATTTGCTTGTATGTGTTGCCATTATTCTTAGAAGGAGCTTATTTTCATTCCCCTCTGTGCCAGCTATTATCATCAAATTTTAACAGCCCAGCTCATCTCCTGTGCTGGATTAGATTTCCTACTTCCTTGAACTGCTAATAACTTCCCTCCAAAGTGGGGGTGGGGGGAAGAAAAGAACAATCAATACATGCACATTTCAGGCAGGGTTTCACAGGATCTCAGTGGTCATATTGGACAGGGAAGGGCATGCACTTGGAAGATAGGAAGATTCAGAGACAAAGGATGAGCTGTACCCTCACCATGGAATCTCCAGGCAAGGTACCAGACCCTACACCAGCCAGGTGAGCTCAGTTTGAAACTGGGGCTGGTTTTATTTACATTTGCATATTATTTCATTTTTTAAAGACACCCATGAGAAAAACTGAAAAAAAGCTACACCTTTTCCTGTTCCCTAATGTCTCAAAGTCAAATGAAAAGGCCTGTCAGTGCCACTGCCTGCCACCCAAGGCCCCTCTCTGCTGGGACACCTGGCCCTTCACTGTTACTCCAAGTGCTGAGACAAACATTCCGTACCCTCAGCCCGTCTCACCCAGGCAGACCTCAAAAACCTGTGAGTTTCTCCATGCCAATCCTTACCAAATGCCACCTTAGCTGGCCTCTCTTACCCCCAGCAGAATAAGCTTTCTCCTTAAGTCTCACAGGTTAAATGTTTGCACAAAGATATTGTATTCTCTTAACTTTAATAACTTCTATCCTCAACCTGTACTTACTACATTTTCCTCATTAATCAGCTCTGGTGACTTGTGTGTCCTGCTTCTAAATGAAACTAAAACTTTTATGAGGAAAAGAATTCTAAAGCTTTAGAGCATATTGAAAGACATAAAACCAACCAATACGTATTTCCCAGGAATGCAAAATTCCTCAAAACTGGCCATCAGAACAAACTTCATCCTCTCAAAATGCTTCTTCACCTAAAACGTGACCAAGCTCAATAAAGTTTTTTCCAGATAGTTGTTTGAATTTCAGCCCTTTGTCCACACTGTTCTTCCAAAAAAAAAAAAAAAAACAAAACCCCAAACAATTTCAAGTGCTATATTATAAGATTTTGCCATGAAGCTGTAGAATAGAACAGCAGAAAAACTGACCCTACAAGCTGATCCTATATATACTGGGAAAAGAAATAAGATCTGTGTAAGTTCCAGGGAAAAAAAAAAACAAAAAAAAAAAAAAAAAACCCACAACAACAAACTTTTTTAGAACTGGCCAGATGAAAAAGGCAGAAAAGCAATTGCTGCCCTGAGAGCAGGACTATACCCTTGGCTTCAGCATTTAACAGGTTTCTCATGAAAAGGCTTTTTTGGGATGTCTTTTAAAGACTATGCAAAGTATTTTGAGTCCATCTTTCCTTTGCCTAGCAGAGACAACAGCGCCTTCTAACTGAAGTATGCAAGAGCACACTATATCTGGTTATAAGTGGCACAGTATGTACGTATGCTGAGAATCTATCCTCCCATTATGTTCAAAATAAACAAGAAGTACTACATTGAAAGGAGGATTTTTCACTCTTCTAATGAGAAAAAAATATAATGAACTTCAAATGTTGTATTAGGACAACACATCATCATTAGCCACATATTTAACTGATGGTAGTGCGTTTGAAATGAAAGAAATACTTTAACAGCTGAAAGGATGGCATTTACCCTAACTGATACCCATGCAGTACACCAGGCAACAGGAAGAGTGCAGAGAAGAGCTGGGCATATCCAGCTAAAAGGTTTTAGGTCATTCAAAGACAGTAAAGAAACAGTCTGATCCCCAGCAGCCAGCCACAGACTTGGCAAGTACCCTCCTTTATTTTGGTGTTAAATAATGCTCTAGAGAACTGTGGATAGAAGGTATTCAAGAATTAAAAAAAAAAAAAAATTAAAAATCAAGATTTTAACTGCAACAAAGGAATAATGAAAATTAACTCAGACACTTAGAAAGCAGAACTGTAAAGACAGGAAAATAGAATACGGAAACTCACAGCTATCGTGCAGTGCACCTTTGGATAACTAAGCATTTAAGTGCTATCCTGATGAGCAGACACTTCATTAATCTTTCCTGACAAGTTACTTGTGAGAAACAAAATTGTGGCAATATTTCTGCTACTGAAGGGTATTTCCATAAATAGAAATGGCTGCAACTGAACAGATATGGTAAAACCCAACAAGCACACAATAAAGTTGCTTTAAGCAATTGTAATCATAAATATCTCTTCTGCAAAGTTACCTTCTCCCCCAGTGCTAAGCTTTATGGGGCATATCATCAAATGAAGCCATGGCATTGACCCTAGGAGAGCTTACATCAAACTGCAGTGTTTGGTCTCAGTTTGTGTCTGTTTGTATTCTCCTCCCCCATAATGCAGGTGCTGTGACAACATTAGAAAATAAAAGTGCTTTCATTTCTTTTCAGTCAGTAAAGAGGGCTTCTTGTATTCTGGAATTCTTTTTTTCTACCTTTCCATTTAATCTTCCCTTAGGGCAGCATCTCCAAGACAGGGCTATGAGAGCAGCAGGGGAGGGCAGGAGGAAACCTTGCCACTTGGCAGTTTGAAGACGACACTGCCTCTCAATCTTGTTCCTCCTCCATCACACAGATCAGATGCTTTTAAAGGCAAAACCTTCAGCTTGCTCTTAACACCAGAACTTCTCCTTGAACTTGCCACCAGTGGGAAAAGAAGAATGGATAGCACAGAGAGAAAGACAACAACAGCTCAGAAAACAAAGAAAGCCAGTTTCATGTCCTTTTCTCCTGTGCCAAGGAAACAATCAGACCATAAAATACTGAAATAAAAGGTTGGCTCTACAGTTAAGTCATTAAAAGGTGTCTTGCATTTAATTCTAACAGAGATAACTTCCCTCTGGGCAAACCACTGTTTGCTCATGCCATAAATGAAAACAGGAGCTGGTCTCAATCCTATGCAGCAAAGGGACAAAAAATAAAAAGGCTTCCTTCATGGGGGCGCAGACAATATTCATTTTATCACACTGATACTGGTTTGGGTAAAAGCTTATGATCTTTCTTGCTTCTCCTTTTTCAGGTTCTGAGACACTAGGAAAAAATGCAGAGGTGATTTCTCATCTTTGTTGCCATGTGTATTCTTCCCTTCTGAAAAGCATTCTCAGCGTCAAGCTGCCTCTTGATTTTATTAAATGGACCTTTTCTTGACAGTGTGCACCTCAACAGAATGTAAATTTATTATCCACAGTCCTAAAGAAGCGACAGGATTTTCTGTTCTGGAAAGGAGACGATGCATTGAACTTGTGTTTTCAGTTCTTCCTTTTAGTAACTACTGTACACAGAATGTATTTCTGTCCCTTTCTGCCTTGTGACCTCTTAAAGCAGTTAGCAAGTAAAGGATTATCTGCAAGAGCCATCTAATGTCCTCTCCCCTTAAAAACAAGTTCCTTTTTGTTTTTCCAAATCCTGCATTTCCGAAGACTACACTTGAGACACTACAGCAAGATTCCTGCTTTCCCAGGCTTGTCCTTCATGAATTAACCTATGGATTTTATACATCATACCACAGTTAAAAGAAAAACCTGGAGGGATGAATGATCTGGGTTTGCTTTTAGGATTGGGTTTTATGCCCAGTCTAAGAGCTTTAGCAGACAAATTTGGGGCATGGGGAGAGGAAGTTGGAAACAATCAGGCTTAATGTTGTTTAGTTGGGTTTTTTCAAAGAAACAATTACAGCTAACCTTCAGACTGAGACCCTACATAATAACCATAGCCCACAAAAAGGAATTAATAGCTGTGGATGCTCCGCCTTTGATTTTTTTTTTTTTAATGACATTAACATTCTAAGTGCTTGATCAGAACTGGGATATCCATCTGAACAAAACATCTTCAAGTAAAAGGTCATGGTGTCTGGGTCTCAAGCAAGGACACGCTAAAAACACCTCAACCTTCTAATAAACACAGAAGTACCTGAACAAAATACATGTTTTCTTCCTCAAAAGTGTGTTTTTACTTCATATAAAACAAGGTCCATGTTGTCTGTGCTGTTTTAGAAGAAAAAGAGTTTAAATTAATTCAATAATAATAAAAGAAACTGTTCTAAGTAAGAGCCAGAGCAGTTAATTTAATTGACTAAATGTAACAAAGAGCTCCATATATCAGAACTTTGTAACAACAGTGTTTACATTCACCCCTCACATCAGCAGCTGGAAGAAAATCAATCACAAATTGAGAAACACTTGAGCAGGCTGACTACATGAAACTGAGAGCAGTGGCAGAAATACACATTACATGTTCTGCAAGGTTAAACTAATGTGAAATAAATTCCTAAAGTTATGTAAATATAATTACAGTAATGTTTTCTGACAGCTTGTATTAAATAAGATTAATTCAGCAATATAAAATATGCAGGGGTCTTTTTCCACCCATGTATCCAACAAGCACCTTCTGACACACTGGGCAAAACCACCCTCAAAGAAGATTCTGCAAGCCCACAGAACCAAGTCTGATGCCTGTCTGTTGAGCAGCATCAGGGCTCTTTGCTAGCTCTGTAAAAGCTCATTTCTAAGGTTAAGCCCATGTGATTGCACACTGGAGGCACAGTGCATGTCTGCAGCTCACTGTGAGGTGACACACTGAATTCTGCTTAACTACTGGAACAAGCAGAAGCTTGAGAAATGAAACAGACTCCTCTGCCTTTCACAGGGATGTGAACGGACTACCCATTATATTTAGAAGCCATCCAATCTGTGGAACAGCAAAGAATTTCAAAAGCAAAGAATTTCAAAATTATTCAGAGGAAAAGGAACTGTTGTTGCAAATTCAAGATCCTTTTCCCCCCCAAGATTTTTAAGCCATATTCTCTCACGGTCAAGACCTCAAAACGCAGCAAACCACAATTCCACCAGGAAATGGCAACAGAAGAGCACACCTCCATGATTAGCATTGATATTTCCATTCTTCTATAACATTGTAAAAAAACTCCCTAACTCAAGGAGACTGATACAATTCCAAAGTCATGATTCAAGAATTCGTCTTTTGTCCTACTCTCCCTTTGCAGTTTGGCTTGGCATCCAGCTTCTGAAAGTTTTATTCTCTGAATCTTTTTATACAACAAAAGTATATCTGTAGCAAAAAACCCCCACAAAGACACCTATACATATACTGCTACAGAAAAAGCAGAGTATCCCAAGGAACTTTGACCTTTTGAAACTCAGTCCAAACACTTTTCACACAGAATCACAGAATGTTAGGGGCTGGAAGGGACCTCAAAAGATCATCTGACTGTCCATCACCTCTGCCAGATCACCTAGAGCGGATCTCACAGGAATGCATCCAGACAGGTCTTGAATATCTCCTGAGAAGGAGACTCCACAACCTCCCTAGGTAGCCTGTTCCAGTGTTCCGTCACCCTCACAGTGAAAATTTTTTTCCTCATGTTTCCGTGGAGCTTCCTATGTCTCAACCTCCACCACTGCCCCTTGTCTTGTCATTGGGCGTCACCAAGAAGAGCCTGGCTCCATCCTCTTGGCACTCACCCTTTACATATTTATAAAGATTAATGAGTTCACCTCTCAATCTCCTCCTCTCCAAACTCAACAGCCCCAGTCCCAGTTTCCTCAGTCTCTCCTTGTAAGGAAGGTGTTCCATTTCTTTAATCTTTTTTTGTGGCTCTGAACCAGACTCTTTCAAGCAGTTCCCTGAGGTCCTTCTTGAACTGAGGGGCAAATAACTGGACACAACATTCCAGATGCAGCCTCACCAGCGCAGAGTAGAGGAGGAGGAGAACCTCTCTCAACCTGCTGACCACAGCCCTTCTAATACACCTCAGAAAGGCATTACCTTTCTTGGCCACAAGAACACATTGCTGGCTCATCATCAACCCTTCCATCCACTAGGACCCCCAGGACCTTTTCCCCTTCACAGCTCTCCAGACAAATAAACACAAATTAAAAAGTACTGAAAAATGAATTTCATTCTAGCAAGTGGGTATATGAATATTCACTTTATAAACCAATTATAGAGGAAGATATTTTCATTAAAGGAAGCGTAAGTATAAAAAAAGGTTTGACAAATCTTCATCAATCTAGCTATGAATGACACAAAACCTAAAGACATAAAGGCACTGAAAATAGCACTCTGTCCAACACCATAAGACATTCATTGCACAATATATTACCACGTCAGAATAATCAGATAAAGACTTTATCCACCTATCTGTTTGCAGGCATGACTTGAGCAAGCAAAGTTTTTCTGCTTTCGTTAGGTTTAATCTTCTTAATCTTCATTTCAGCTTTCATCTTAAATTTCCTTCTTTCAAGTATCAAGCCAAATTGATTTGATACTTAATGCTTGACAAATAAATAATGAGCCTCTGAATTAGTCCACGTGTGATAAGGCAATGATCCCATTATTTCTAACATTCTTACAATCAGGCAATGATTAAATTATTTCTGATGTCCTTAGCATGAATGCAAAAATACACTAAAAAGATCCTTAACAAAGCTCCCTGCCATGTTTTTTTTTTTATTAAATGCTCTTAATTTGAGTATTTTATCACATGATTACTCCAGCTGGGCCGTAAGAGCTTATTTTAATGAGAATGGGAAGAACTCAAACAGTGGGTGTGCTGCATATCTCTCTGACATCTTTACAACCATTTGCCATTCTGAGTGTGATTAGCCGAATAGCAGCCATTAGGAAGGTTGATTAATACTTTTTAAATATGCCAAATCTTTGGATTAGCACTCAGTTTATTTTCCTCAAGGAACAGAATGAAACAAAGACTTCCACTATCTCCACCCAAGGACACCATACAACATAGTGTAGGCAACAAAAACCCCACTCACATTCAGCTCACTGCCAGCACTGCTGACATTTCTATTTACAGAGATCTGGACTCATATATGATATCCAAGGACTTATCTTAATTAATATCATGTCCACATTAGAAGCATGAGCACAGTTCCATTTAAAAAAAAAAAATGGCATAAGCAGTGTGGTTTCAATGTGTGCCTCCAGGAAAGTGCTATTGATAACAGACACCTATTAGAGCTGAGAATCAACATGAAATGCCATTTAACACCCTATTTTTTAAGAAAGTTAAAAAAAAATCCTCTACATACTGAGCTGGCAGAACAAAGAAATGCATTAAAAGCACTGATAAGGGTATTAAAAGGTAATATTTCATGTGTGCCTATCTAGTACATTAATATTGAATTTGGCTGTGATATGAGTTGCACTAGTTAAAATTACATATTTCTTCTTTGCCTTGAATCAGAAGTGACAGTTACAGGAAAAAAAAAAAAAAAAAAAAACAAAAAACAAACAAAGGAAACGATATCTAAAGCTTACAAATCCCAAAAACCTTTTTTCAGCACCAAGATAGTATGGTGGTGATAAAGGCCACGAAATAAAGGTCAGAAATAAAGAAAACAGAAATTAGATGCACAGAGATATTTGTAATATGTACTGAAATTTGTAATGCCTTGATCTTAGAGAGGCTTGCCCTAAGAGCTAATCCTGCTAGCATAACATGTCCTCTTCCTTCTATTAGCCCACAGGTATGCAGTGCATGTCAACAGCAAGTAGCCTTGTCTGACCTCTGTACTGGGACTTGTGGGAGAAATGGGGAAAACTGCACTGTTGGTGATAGAAACAAGCAAGCACAACTTTTGTCATGCACCCTACTGTAACAGCCCTGAGGCTAACAATCTTTCACATGAAAATTCCACAGGAATTTCGAGATGCTTCAGATCTCTGCAGACAACAAAATAGGTTTGAGTTATTGCAGCCCTTTTCAAGCAGGTGAGGGACAAGATGCTTTGACAAGACAGGAATGGACAAGATTCTTTGACAAGACAGGAACGGAGGAAGTGATGTGAGGCCAGAAAGAAGCATCCTAATGTGCTTTCCCATGGGCTATAACCTCATGCATATTGCCCAATACTCAGGTGGCCATCCTATCAGCTTCTGCCAACATTAATTTGCTTCTAGAGTACTGAAGGACAGCTAACTGGAATAAGTCTGGGTTAAGTCATACTTTCACCACATGCCTAATAAAATTATGTGCACACACATGGCCATGCTGCTGATCAACTGTGTACTTCAGATAAACTAGGTAGTAGGGACAAGGTAGAAGAAACAACTGTAATTTTCAGACCTAGCTAACTGATCACCCTGCCAAGCCAGCTCATTATCTGTGGTGGATGAATAAGATCTCCAAAAAGATCATCTGTGACATTTTATTGAGAGATGTGGAGGCATGAAGACAGCATGTGTTTGCCTGCAACTGAAACAAACTACAGAGCAATGTCTTGTGCTCATACAAATGTACTGGAGTCCAGATTGTCACTGGTAGACAGGACTAAGCCCTGGCTTCTCCTTATTTCCCTACACTAATTCTGTTGTATTACATGAGAGGAAAACCTTAAATCTGTTTGCCCCAACAAAGAGCAAGAAGAAAGAGGGGTGGGGGGGGTGGGGGGAAATCAAAGAGAAATGTCTTTGCTGATGTTTCTGTGAGAAAGGCTTTAGGAGAGGTGTCTCCTGATCTTAGCATCATCTACCATTGCCTCTCTTGGGCAACAGCAACAAACCTCACATGGGGAAAACCAAAAGCAGGAAGGCTGTGGCCAGTCTGAGTTCCCTGGCAAGCTCATCCATGCCTGCAGTTTGCCCAGCTGTTCATTTGCTTTTAAGGAGAAATGGACAGAAAGCAAGGCTGGAAGAAGGCCTGGTTGAAAAGAAAGGGAACTGGAATGGGAGATGGATCAGTGCAAACGGAAGAGTGCTACAACATTAAGAGAGATCACTTTTTGCAAGCAGAGCAGGTAAACAAGGATAAATTGATAAGTGAAGATAAATCCTACTGAGAACTACCACCAATCTCTTGTGTTGCCTTTTTGAAGGCTACAGAGAAGGAAAGGAAAAGGAATATTCCCACGGAATTTGCCTAGTTTTTCCAAGTAGGAGTGGATTGCTTTTCTAAATAATAATGTGCTTATATATTTGTCTCTCACTACACTTAATAAAGGCTGTATTCATCAAGACTAAAAGACCACTCTGATGGAATAAAACTTGGTGCCTCTAGGATTGAGGGTCACATAATATACTGATGCAGAGAAAAGGGTTCATTTCAAAACACATGGAAAGTGTAGGAGAATTAATAGGAAATTACATTTACTTTTGAAAAATGTAACTATTACAAGTCTGAACACTTACTGTGTGGGGTCTGGTAAAGCTCAGACAAGAGGAGCAAAACAACCCAGCTCATTTTATCATCTAACACATAAGAGCTGGAGTCCTGCCAACAAAAAATGCCCTCTTTCATGCATAGTTTTTCTCCCCATGCCCTCTTAGAAGAGAGATAATACTACAAAGAAGACAAATATTTTGCAAGTGCTTTATCTGAGATGACCTTGTACTACCAAGCTCAAGTGTCTGGCACTTGTAGATGGGAGCACAAGGCACTGCTTTCCTTGGTCTCTCATGGTACAGCTGCTATTTGAGAAAACAGCAGAGCAGCCAGGGACCATGAAATGTTTCCCAAAAGTAAATCATTCCATATTAGCATCATACCTCTTTAGCTATTATGTTACTATCCCAGAAACCTTACTAGCAAGCTGTCCCAGGTAACAGCCCTTGCAATCAGACTGTTTTCCTACAGCAAAGCAGATACTAAACAGAGAACCTTCCCTCACTTTGTGTGGATAGGGAAATCCTATTTCCACAGACCATCTCCCTTGATTTTTCCATGAGGGTAACAAAACCACCAGAAATATTATGTTTAGTCTCCATGGAAGAGCAGTGAGCATGTTTGTCATTTTGCAGTGAGATGCTGTGAAATGGCTGCCAGGGCTCCAGGCTGCATTACCACTGTCCCTTCTCACCCATTTAAAGCCACTGAGCACAAAGAACATCATACTGACAATTCACAGCTAAGTCCAGACACTGTTTTGTTTATTTTCCAGTAAAGAAGCAAGGCATTTTCCTGAGGGTGAAATCTAAAAAAGCTCCCTCAAAAAAGTTCAGTGATATGTGAATACCAACTCTGTTCTCAGTAAGTGGGAACTCATTACATCTTCACTATATCACCTGGAATCCAGTACCAGGGATAAGAGGACAAAAGACACTTCAGAAACAGTCTGGAACTATGGGCATTGAAGGTTTGATGCTATTAAAACAACATTTGTCAGGACACTGTCAAAGAGGCTTTTATTTCAACAGTGAATGACTGGCCCTTGGCAAGATTCTGGGTCAAAGAACACACAAAAGCTGCCCACTCACATTCCTACCTACACAACTCAGGTAGCTATTATGACAACCAGCAAAGCAGTTTTAACAGTCTTGTCTTGTTTCTTCCAGAATGCAATCCTACCACTGTGCCCATTTGCTCTGCCTGGGGAGTGCTTCATCTGAACAGCTCTGCAATGAAACTGAAAGGACAAGCAACTTTTACCTGTAGGACAAGATAAATCCAGTATCACTAACCATTTAATGAGGACTACAAATCCTACTAAGTGCTTTGTAATTTGGAAGCCCTAGATAAAGGGGCAGGAGAAAGTACTGTTCCCCTCCAGGATGCTCCAGACAAAGACAGTGCTGATTTTGGCCTCATGGCAGTATGTTAGTACAAGACCACATGCAATAAAGCCTTTACAAAGGACACCAGAAAGTGTGCTTCAGTGATATGCCACAAGACTGGTTTGCTTTAACAGTGTGATTCCCCACCATTACAGGATTCAGTGAGGTGTAGTCATTTTCCTATGTTAGTACTCTTAACAGCATTGTTCCATTTCTTTTATACTGTGTAATGAAAAGTAGTTTCAACTAGATTTGGCAGGTGCTGGTGTAGAAACAAGCCTGTTGCTTGCCACTGGAGCTCAGTTATGCTGCTTTACAAGGCATCTTCATGTGGTGTCACTCCTTACTAGATCTGTCAATGGGATATTTACAAGACAATCCTCATATTGTGTGTGTATATATAGATAGATATAATAGGGGAAGCAAAACAGACTAGAAGAAACTACAAAGTAGCTCACACACTCCTCCTGCACAATTTCTTGGTTTTGAGACCCCAACCAAAACAACCAGCAGGTCTGGTATTATAGGGCATAGAAGAATCATGCTCTGCTCAAATGCAAACACCTTCTTCAGGTTCTTTCACTAAGAAAATGACCTGCACTATCATCTTCATAAGGTAGGCATCACCACATTCTCAAACAGCAACACACATCTGGAGAAACAAACTTCTTATCAAGATAAATGAATTAACCCAGTTGGCAGTACATACAAGCTTAGCTTGATGCATTCTGCAAGTAGGAAGGAATACAAAGATTACTCATTTTAGATCCAGGTTAGTTTTGCTTCCCTATCCATGTCCCACACCAATTATTGCCTACAAGGCAGCCTTCAGTAGGAACATGGCCTCAACTGCATGATTCCTAACCCACTCAGAGCTTAACATCACACATTGAATGCCTAGCTCCACAATGAACCTTTCTAACAACATGCATGCAAGAGGTGACATTCAAAATTAATTTTTCTTCTCCAGGATAGCATTGAATGAAGAGGTGGAATCCTGTGTTTGTGTGCCAGCTGTCTTGAGTAAAACAATCATGTTTATTGTCACTGTTTCAAAAGGAAAAAGAAAAAAAAAAAAAACAACAAAAACAAACACCACTACCTTTACCAAGAGTTTGTTGTAGCTCTGCTTCACCTTTATCAGCTATGAACAACTAGCAGCCAAACCTCTGCCATCTGAGTTGCAGAGCACATGCTTCCTGTGAGGGAATGAGGAGTACAGGCTTCCTTCGTTCTGGGCTCCCTTTCTCCTCCGTCTCCCCAGTAGCCATGCCAGCCCCTTCCAGACAATTTGAAGCACAGGAGCAGAGACCCAGAACCCATGGATACTAGCTGTGAATTTCAGAATTAAGCAAAGTTGCCAATTTTACCTGCCAGACAATGCAACAACAAACAGGAAAAGAACATTAGTCTTCAATTTCCCCACTCCTGGGGTCTGCCAAGAGAAACCAGCATCTATGAATGTAGCCTAAAATTCTCCAGACTGTGGTAATTCTACTTGTAGCTATAACGAATGTTTTTTTGCCAGAGTTTGCACATCCAGCACTCCACTGCAGAGAGAAGCAACTTGCTAGTAGCCTTAACCACACATTAGTTTGCATTATCAGTGCAGACATGTTGAACTAGCGAACCATGGACACTTAGCCTCTTAACCCTGCTTATAAACACACTAAGAGCTGATAAGAGGCTTGCTATCCAAACTGATAGCAAATGTTTATTTTTCCTCTTCCAGATGCAACAAGGTAGATTATGATGCATTTTGCTGTGTAGTATAATGTCAACACTGTGATGCAGTGCAGTGTCACAACACAACAGGACACAAAGAGCAGCAGCATAATAGCATTTGAGATGGGAAGCTGGGTTTGAAATGGGCAGCTGGATTTTCCAGCAATGCATATTCAAGTGTGTCCCTAAGATTGATGTCCTTTTGACATCTCTAGCCTGCCCATCACTCAGTGTCACACTGACAAAGCTATATATACGTATGCAGATGGTTTCTCTCTACGTATGTCTGAACTAACAGATATCTGCGTCAGCAATCAATCCTCCTTTAAAGAGTTCCCCATTACAGATGAACACCTATATCTTTATACTCTGCTTTATCCCATCATGACTGAAAATCCCTTTATGATGTCTAAATAGGACTTTTAGTAGAACAGTTCATCTGCTGAAAGGAGGGGGACAAAAGAAAGACACCAATTGTGCAAGTGAGAATTATGAGACAGAAAAAGACTTTGCACCTTTTAAAAAGGTTCTTAATGAAAGAAATAAGTCATCCTCAACACTTCACAATCTGAGAAAAAGCTTATTACATGTAAAGTGCATGACAAACCTAGTATCTCTGGTTTCTCCTTGAATTCCCAAAGAGGACTAAAATTACAAGAGTGCGCAAGACGGAGCTGCACAGCAACAGTTCTTCAGACAGCCCCGTTCCTAATTACAAACCCAGAGAAGAAATGTATTTTCATCCCTCAGGAATACAAAAGAGAGAATGTCAAGACACAATGAAAACTTGCCACCATCACTCTGTTATTACCTAATCCAAACTATTTAACAGACCTAAGCATATTTTGGCTTGTAACTTAAGGCGGCTATCAGAGACCTTCCACTTAGATGCAATGTTCCCAGAATAATTTCCTATAGCTTTACAGCACCTTGAATCCTTTAGGGGAAAAAAAAATATTTCTTGTGTGAAGGCACAACCTCAGTTCAGTTTACCCATGAGGAAAGAATATTGCTCAGCCTCACAGCCAAGCTAGAGAGCACCAGCTAGGCTAGCACAAGCTAGTCAATCAAGCTAGCTAGCATCAGCTCCACTTTTTTCAAAAGCATTGAGGATATCACTCCAGAAATGCCCTACTGGCAAATCTTCACCTGCAACTTTTTTTTTTTCTTTTTTATTTTTGAGGGGGGTGGAAAGGCAAAACCAACCAACTGAAATCTCTACAGCTTTTGCAGTCCACTTTCTGGACAATGCATTAGTTGGGAATGAAGCTGAGACATGGGCTTCTTACAAAGTGTAGTTTACACTTCAAGCCTCATTGATACATTTGTTCAAGGCTTCCAAACTTCCCATCCTTAGAAGAAAATAGAAATATTTCATTCTCTGAAGACAATTAGTGCCAATATGGCTTATGGTGTACTGCAAGGATGTCCAAACTTCTTGAATTCCACTCTGTAGATTCTTAGCTACAGCAGGGCTAGCAGAGTGACAACACGGGGGCAAGTGCCATTTTTGTGAGAACGAGAAGCACGTAACTGAATCTGCTCAAAATGACATATAGAGGATGAAAAAATACAAAATTTAGGGGGAAGGTTTTTTTTCCTGATCCCAGAGTTTGCTGAAATGCCACAGACTTACTGATAAAGGCTTACAAAAATCGTATCTAAAAGTATTGTCCATCTTGAAATAAAAAGTCCTGATTGACTGCAAAAATAGGTCTTTGCTAGCAATCAACAATCTTTGTGTTTCAGCCTCTCTGCATTTTGTGGACAACAGCCCAGATTTTGGCAGATTATTTCATTAGGGGAAGCTTGCAGTTTAACTAAACAAGGCTTTCTCAAGAGAAAATTGGTATCAATCATTTCACATTTTTTAGGCAGACTGAATGATTCATCTCCAGGAAATCTGTATGATAATCTAGAGTTACAGCTGATCAGACAAAATTAAAGGAGCAAATCACTTGATTTTTGCCACTTACACTATTGTATATCTACATACATATAAATAAATAAATATCAAAACAAGTCTGTTTCACTGCTTATCTTCCTGCTCCTTTCAACATGAAGCTGAACTCCTAATACACCCACTGCAATACATTTACCTGCACAAAGACAGGAATAGTCCAAGCTATAGCCAACCAGCATGACTCAGCTATTCCTTTATGAAATCGTCCTCTTTCTAGTCCCAGTAGCTTCCACAAAACTTTTTGTGGCTGTGTTTCAGCTGGATTTCACTCCCACCGCCCTGCTTAGATTCAGTGGGTCTAAGCAAAACAGTTTATTTCTGCTGGGGGTGGAGTGAGAAGAAGAACTTTTATTAAAAACAAAAAAAAAATAGAAAGAGTTTGATACTCAAACATCAACCCTGGCTTGCCAAAGCAACCACATTTGTTCCGTAATTGACTGTTGGTATCATCTCAGGCCTCAGTAAACACTTGAGTGAATGATTTTGCTTCTCTAACCTTCATTGAACTCAATAGCACAGAGGGCACAGTTTCTCCCCTGTAACAGTACTAAATGAAGAGGCCTTGGTCCCTTTTTCAGTTTCACTAGAAAGATGACCCACGTCTAACACCACTAAAATATTTTACAAATTAACTGATCTGCAGTTGGACAATTTTCTACAAGGTATTACCTAGGTAAGTAAATAACCATACCTGAATTCTTCTGCTCTACATGTCCACTCACATCTTTCAAGAAGGTCCTGTCTCCTTTCAGGCTTAGAGCACAATAGCAGCAAACAGTTCTTTGGCCCCAAATGGGCTTTAAGAAGGAGGTAAATTAGAGCTAATCAACATCACATGCTATTTCATGCCCACACCTGATCACAATGATTTAATTTGCCCACAAAGAAAGGCAACACAGTGACTCCCTTTGAAATATGAGGTTTAGTTCGCTCTCTGAATAGAAAAAAATTGTTCCTACCACAGATGCAGTTTAATTTGCTCTCTGAATGAGAATTTTTGTTCCCACCTAAAAGAAACAAAAGGGTGATCCCCTACTCTGGCATCTGCAATTTTCTTCGCAGTCACTGTTTTACTTAGGCAAGGCATCACTGGGTCAGACAGTCACTTTAAAACTAGAAGAAACCAGGTGCTTCTTATATAAACATAATTAAGCAATTTAATGAAAATCTGTTGAGTCCATCTCTCTCCGAGAATATGCAGGGCTTTGCTTGGTGCATTTCTGCTTGTTTTTGAATGCACACTGAACTTCAATGTAACTTTGCTGTCACCAACAGGTTGCCATGAGAATTAACTGGTTTTCATTTGTTTATTTTTTTATTTTATATCTCAGGCTAACAATGAGACTCACCCAGACTTCCCCTTAGTGAGCACTGTTCTAATTTGCAAGTAGTTCTGTTAACTTTGATGTAATTAACAATGAAGTAGTTAGTAATCTCTAACTCTGGGAAGGCAGATTAAAATTACTGCTGTTCAGAACATCACAGATAAAAAGAGAACATCATTAAATAATCCCTCTGATTTTCAAATTGTAACAGAGAGATGCATCACACAGCATGTCACTTCTGGTTTCTCAGAGAGCTTATTGTTCTTTCATTATGAACAGAATCATCTCTATCCACTGCATGAGACAACTGACTGGCTTCAATATAACTGGATGCTTTGCCAGCCTTCACTATGCTCCTACTTAATATGACATGTAAAATAATGTGCTGAAAACTGGCTGACCTGCCTGTCTGCTGGGTGTTTATACTGACTTTGTCTCCATGGCATTTCAGTTCTTTATCTGAAAACAAAACTGGAAATATAGGAAGCCAAGGAAACCTTAAAAGTGTAGCCTCAACAATGATATACTCAAATAAGATTTGATGACCTAAACACAATCCTAAGAGGCTAATGACATGCCAGTGCTCTCACTCTGCTTCCAGAGAAGCCCTCAGAACACCAATATTCTCTTCCAGCTTCCACATTGCTCAAGGCACATATCCTACTCTCTCCTCATCTTAAATGTATCGCATACAAACAGGCCCAGCTGCCAAGAAGCATGTTTATGGGGGAAGAACAAGAGCCCGACCCACTTTCACCACATACCTCAGTACTCCACCCCATCCAGCCTGCTTCCTCAAGGGGTCATTAATACTACAGACACAAAAGGGGACAGCTAAGTCTTGAAGTGCTTGCAGGAAGCTGTATGACAGCAGCTGTGCATGAGAGATCAGTGTATTGGGAAACTGAAGAAACAGCTGTGCATGGAAGCAGGCACCAGAGAGCTCCAGACATTCAGATCCAGGGCTTCATTCGCTATTGTTGGGGCCAAGCTAGATCACTTTTGGGAACTGAATCATGTGTTTGCAGCTAGGGCAGCTCAATTTGTCATGAGTTAACCTGGTATATCGTCCATGGCCTAAGTACCTTTAGTACAGAGTGCTCACTTTATCATGCACGTAAAGGCTGAAGGCCCATAGGAGCAAAATGGAAAACCTGGAAAAAAGACTTGAATTACTGCTTTCTTTACTTTCTCATTTTGCATCTAATTCAAGTTCAAGTAAATGATAACATAAATTAGATCATTCTGTGCTAACCTTCTTATGGTTTTATTTTAGCAATATATAAGGGCATCGAAAATGAAAGAGGAATTTCCAAAAATGTCCAGCTGCAGTAAAGTCTCCCCAGAGCCTTCTCTTCTCCTTAGTGAACAACCACAACTCTCTCAGTGTGTCCTCATGCTCCTGCCCCCTGGTCATCTTCACAGCCCTCCTCTAGACTTGATCCAACAAGTCCGTGTATTACACCGTGGGTGCCAATACAGCAGGTAGGGTCTCAAGAGTAGACTAGAGGGAGAGAATTACCTCCTTTGACCTGTTGTCAGAAACCATCACATGGTTGTGAAGCAAAGTCTTTGATAAAGAAGTAGAGGTATCCATAGAATGTGCATGATCAAGAAGCTTACCAGGAGGCTGTAGCTCACCCCCCCCACCCTCTCCCCTCCATGGTACCTTCCTCCACACAAGGCATTCCCCAAACCAACAGAGCAATCTCTGTTCCACACAGGTGAGATGAAAAACAGCCCCACAGCAAGCCAAGAGGACTTGCAGCAGGGAGCTCAGTGGGTCTGTCTCTACACATGACCTTTAAACCATAGGAGTTGGTACAGATTTTGTTAGAGTTCTGCAAGGACAAATTTCTGCTGTCCCTTGCTTTTTGCCACTTTTTACACATTTCTGCTGGCTTTAATATTTTCCCTTTTTAGAAAGCTATCTCCTCTGCTTGTGTACTCATGATATTACCAACTTTAACTTTGGGTGTAATTTTTAGAATGACATATGGCATAGTAATCACTGCACCTCTGGAAAGCACCTTATACCATCTGGCTTACTCCTTTTGTCATACCAGGAGTTTTACGGAACAGAAGCGTGCCTGTACCAGGATAACTACCTCTGCTGCCAGGTCTGAGAGGACAGTAATGAGTAAACTACATCAGTATCATGAAAGTGGTACAAGACAAGCTTATAGGATACTCCAGCAATTGCTGCTTAAATGGGGATGATGACAAAGAAAGGGAGAAGCCAGGAGTGAATGAGTTCCAGGGAGCTGTCAGGTTGAGATGGCTTCACTCCTGCAGCAGCACAATTCCTGCAAGCTCACACAGTTGAATGTGCTTGGGAAACAGCTCGAGACAAAACAAAACACATAAAAAGAGCTTGCTCACCACCAGGTAGGTTTTCCCTTGTGTCCTCAGCTAAAATGTTAACCTGGATGTCTTTCAGGATAAATATCTCAAGAGTTATTTCTACACAGTGCTGCAGTGTTTACCTTTTGATTACAGATCTTTACACACTGTCCATTATTATCGAATGCCGGGATGAAAGGCGGCCTAAGGGCCTGAATGCAATGTTCTGTCACAAAGAAAATACAGCAAAAGTAATGGCAGGCTCTGAAAGTACAAATGCACTAGGCTGGAAAGAAATATGAGGACAGTATCAGGGTTTCTTTTGCAGGGTGTTTGGCTTTTGCTTTAGGGGGAGGAAAAAAAAATGCAAGCATGTTCCAGTAGTCTAGATTTGCATTTTGAAAGGCCAGGGTCTGAAGCTGCTTCTAGGAAGCACTTTTGATGTGTTACCTGATAGACAGGATTCACATTTTGAACAAGGTCAGTAGTGAAGTGTTCACAGTCAGAGGTGTCCAGACTTCTTTCCATGTATCAGCACACTTTTCTCCACTAGTCAAATTTTGGCAAGATTCTTAATGAAAAACCTTTCCACAGGTATTTGTTAGGGCACCTGTACCTTAACTGGTTAAAGCAGTTTTCCTGTGCATCTTGAACTCTAGTTTGAATGTTGTCTCTTTTACAACATCTTAATGCTTGCTGCCAATATTTCTAAGAATGCAAAACTCACTTTCTATGTTTAAAAAATTGTACCTGCTGACTCAATCTCCTTGGAATCACTCCTGCTGTATGCTAGGTAGGGCACCACGATACAAAAACCCACAGCGCCACCTGACTTCATGCAACGGGAAGAAGACTTCAAGTACACACAACTGCTTTACATTCAAGGGCAGGAAAGCAGGCAGCAACAATTTTTCATACATTCTTGCATTAGAATTAATTCTTATTAATAAGAAATGAGAGTCATTAACACTATTAAAATCTAATTACATTAGCAATTTTCCATCATGTCATATATGAGTAGTTAAGTATTGGTATTTGTTTTTCCTAATGGGATTCAAAAGTCTAATTAAAAGTCTCTCTTTTGTGGTTAAGTGGAATGAATCTTTATGAAAAAACAAGGCACTTTTGATAGCCACAGACAGTTTCTTTCCTTAAATATCATACTTCACAACTATCTTCCTCTTCAGCATTTTAGCCAAATAAGAATGATACAGAGGCAGACAGAAAACCAAATAAACTCACTAGCTGTTACAACAGCATACCTGTGAGTCCCCTTCTCCTCATACCTCTCTCCATGCCCAGCTGTTTTACAGGCTACAAGGACTTAACAACAGTAATAAGAACAGGTATAACAAACCTTTTGACCCATTAAAATAACACAAAATTTATCAGTCCTACCTGCAAGAGCTTTATTGCCAATAGAGTTACAATGGAGTAAATTATTCCTCTCAAGAAACTCACGCAAGAGAGAGCAAAAATACCCCATTTTGCCATACAGCTGCCCCACACAATTTGCCAGCACACTGCATGTTTCATCACAGCTGTTTGAGTAACATTTGGCTAGTTTTGGCTAAGGTCTCAATTTTATTTTGTAAGCATAACTGGTAATAGATCGTAAGGTAAAAACTGCCATTGCACTGGAAGCTTCCCCTGCTTTCATTCAGAGGCAGCAGGGCAGCTAGCCAGTCCCTTCACAGCCAATTCAGAATTTCTCTCTCAGTGGTTGCTAATGCTCTTTAGTGAAACTGCTCTCCTCTGCCTTCATGACTTCTTATCCTTGGTAGCATTGAATGCTGAATCAGATGTTTATGTAACAGAAGCCCCTGCTAAGACAGACAGCAGAGGTAAGAAAGAAGGGTAACAGATGTTCAAGACATTTGGGAACCCCCTGAAAACCAAGAACAAGATAAAATAATTTTATGAGTACAGCAATCAGTAAAACCATCTATCCCTTAACAGTCTAGGACTTTGACTACAGTTGAAGACTAAAGCAGCAGCCACCCTATCCTGAAAGCATCCTGTCCTTCAGTTGTGCCACTTTATTTGCCAATGATAATATATGGGGATTATTTTGCTTATCACTGAGTGTCTCTGCTTTATTCAGAGCATTTTACACAAAATGCAAATCTGAAGTGCTCCACAGCGTGCTGGCTTTGCTTTTCCTTAATGTGTACACATCAATGACAGCTTAATGCTTAGATAACATTTATTAAGAGCAACATGGTTTCAGAAACTTCAGACTAAAGGTGTCAATTAGATGACAGATCCTTCATGAAAGATGAAAGAACCTCTGTGTTGGGCGGATACTCTTATGTTTTACTGTCAATGATTTATTAGTTACAAGGTCCCAAGTGTCCAAGCTTATCGGTAGTGAGATAAACAAGTAAGAACCAAAAGGTACTGTTGATTATTTATTTCACAGAATCTCACTAACCACAGCTGCTATCAAAATTATCCAGAAATTACAGATATACACAGTCCTACAGTGTCTGACACAAAGTAAGGCATCAGACACAGCATTAGGTTGAGAGCTAACTTGTGGTTAGCTTGCTAAAAGCTTGTATAAGGGTAACGTATCTATACTGACACGTCAATGCTGATTACAACTTAAATTCCTCACTCCCTTTTACATTGGTGCAGACACTGAGACTGAGTGAAGTGTCTGACATTCTGTGTATAATTACTACTAAATTTGAATGGGAGACATTCATACCCATTCGAGCTGACAGGACAGCAGCAAGTCAGGGACTCTTAACTAGGCAACATCTTGCACCCAACAGATTTTTCACACCTTCTCTAGCAAAGAAAACCCAATGAAGCTGTGTGAAAATGGTCTTGCTTTAGCTCTTTGTGCCCTAGAGATCAAACCCCACTGCACTGTCATTTTGCACAGATGTGATGCACTGCACAAACAGAAAAGCTAACAGGAACCCAGACATGTAAGTTTAATCTTAGCTCATTCTTAGGGTGCAAAATACAAACAAAAGCATGTTATGAATAAATGCATCAGGGGCACAGGAATTTTAGAAGCTCTGCAGTATTACAAGGAAGAACATCTACTGTACAGCTGAGCCATGGCTTTGTGTGGGCTGGCAAACAGATCAGCTGCCTTGTCTTTCTTTCAGTAAGAGTTACTTAACAGTAGGTAAAAAGCCATCTTCTAAAGAGCTATCACAAAATCTATGCTAGAAGATACACACTATTAAAAATATTTTTTCTCCATCTTCTTTGTACATGGCCAGGACTCCTTTCCTTTCACGATAAAAGAAGTTATGTCGATCACCCTAAACCTGCAGGAACATTTCCGTTACATATATTTATTTTTCAGTGTTGACAGCACTGAACCTGACCTCAGTTTATCAATAAGATGAACATTAGGAATACCTTTCGGTGCAGGAGATTTTTTGTTTTCAATCATCACCTGTCAGCAGAAAAAAAATATTACTGAGCAACAAAATAACTCAGAGTACTGCCAAAACTTTGAGAAGGGGAGGTGTGGAATATAACTTTTTGCATAACAGGAACTGTAAATTCTTTTATGAAAAGGTACTACCAGAAGCTCTTTTGCATCTCAATCAAAAGTCTGCACGCACAGCCTTGAATTTCAATTGCAGATGGCAAGATGACATACAATTAATATGATTCTATTTGTGTCATCTAATCAAAGCGTGAGAGAACAGGAAAAATAAATGGAACATATTGTGGGTCTTCAGTTTCAACCTATGCTGCACTGAAAGAGACCATTAAAATATCAGTACCAAATTCACATTAATTTCCCTGCTTCTGCAGGAGTTCCCTTCTTTCTCAATACCATCACACCATCTTGAGCCATCTCTGAGGTGTTTACAGAAACTGACAAGAACATATTTTTTACCCCTTTGGAATGCATTAGATGATGTACCAGGTGTCAGATTTTTCTGCCAACATTTCCCCAAAGGTGAATCACAAGATCTTTTTGGTTTATGTCACGTATCTCCTATTTGACTACCCCCTTTCCCTGCTCCCCCATCAGTCTTTCTGTATAAAAAACACCTACTGGAAGAACAGTGTTTTGTTCCTGATCACACTGATGTCTTCACTTTGTCTCTGCATCTGCTACAGGCTCAAAACCTTCAATGCTTTCCAGCTCACCACATGTACCTGACTACAGATTCAGTACACAGTGGTATGATACTGTTCTTTCTTAATTTTTTTGTTTCATTGTAGCAACAATGCGTTTCTGTCCATCTGAATTATTGAAAGCTATAGAGAAGAAGGGGAATGATCTGCAGGGAACAATGGCGCTCTGGTGGAAAAACAAAAACAAACAAAAAAAAAAAAACATTAAGATGATTAGTAAGTCTTTTGTACACCCTGGAATGCACTAGCATAGCTACTTTTCCTAAATAAGTTCCATTCCTAAGAAGCCTGATCTTGATATAATGGGGCTCTGCTATTCTAGTATATCACCATGTCTTGAAATAAAAACCCAACAGCCACGTAACACTGACAAAAGAGACATGCTTCTGAACATAAAGGGGACATGGGTATGTATTCTGATCTTATATACACCTTACTGTGTTTTAAACTGGGAATTTCCTTGAAAAGATACTGAAAACCAAAACAAAAAACCAAACAAAAACCAAACCAACCAAACAACCAATCGCCCCCCAAAACCCCAAACCAACAAAAAAAAAATCCAATCCAAACCCACAACCAACCAATCCAAACCCACAAACAAAAGCAGATAAGACAGATCTAAAAATGATGGGAGAATGGCTATATAATATTTTTTTCAGTACAGTACCATATTCATAGAAACCATTGACTTACTGTCCCCAAACTTGTCTGTGTTTTCCTACTGATTATTTTATTCTATCGATTGATTTATTTTATTATACCAGGTGAGGTACCACATGTCCCTACAGTCCTTTCCAAGGTGAAATACAGGCCCACATATTTAATCCTGGAAAGCAAAGCCAATCTGTTGAACCAACTGCCTGGTTTATCTGAAGAACTCCCTGTAAACACATCATACCCCAAGCAGCTCCAAACCCAAGACCAAGATCAAGTACAAAAGTCACTCAATGCTTCATGTACATTGATTTCATTCGTTGGATACCTTACAGACTGGCATCATAAATATTCATCAGCATTTACCAGAGCTGAGTTACAGTCTCTGTAAGGATCCAGCTATGACCAGCACTGTGCTCAGTATGAGGCTGCTAATACAGAACATTGACAGTGTGTGGGTAACGGCCTGCTGCACAGGATGAATTCCATCCTTTCAATTGCATGACAGATCATTTTTGGTACTGTTTCTGCTCCCCCTTTGTATAAGAAGAATTGTACAAACTCTCAGAAACTGCATGTCTGAACACGCACATCAACAAAACCTTTCTTCTCGGAATCTTCCAAACAATCTACATAAAGAACTGTTAGATACTGCAATGAAATACTCCAATATTAGCTTCTATGGAATTCTTTACTTACTATTTTCCCACAGTCAGACTGATCTGTCTGTGTCTGACTTTGCACTCAGCTCAGAAGTTGGGCCATTATTAATGAATTAGTCCAAAGAAGTTGGGCCATTCTTAATGAATTACGCAAATTAATTTTCATCTTACACATAGAATTAAACCCAGGAAAGCCATTGTGCTGTGAGACACAACACCCTTTTTCCTACAGTACAGTTTTTATTGCTACAGAGTACAACATGTATCATGTGACAAACATGTAGAATGTTAAATGAGACATGAATGAATAATTCTCCTTCTACACTTCATTAATTAATCAATTTTCAAGCAGATAAGTAAATGTTAATAGCAAAGGTTTAATGCCAGTGCATAATAAATAAACTTAAATATCACCAGCATATATTTTGAAACATCAAAGGAAAGAAAGGAAAAAGGAATTGTGAAAGTGAACAGTTTGAAAGAAAATGAAGTTTAGGTGACCTAATTAAAGGCTTTTCCTCAGCTACAAAAAGACATCAAAGTGCTGCTTCTGAAGTTCTTTTGCCAAACCAACAGCCTCAAATTAAAAGACTGTACTAATTTCAGGGAATGAGTCAGAGAACTACTACTGTAAGAGCCTTCAGTCCCTCTGTGTTGCCACAGAAACAGAACACTACATCTAGTTTATAATCCAAGTGCTCCATTTATATAAGAGAATTTATTTTTCATTTTCACCTTTTCATTTACTCATCCAGACTTGTAAGAAAGCCCCTCAGAAATTCTTCTTCCATGATTGACAGCTGAAGTTTGAATGTCAAACAATGCTTGGCTTACATTGTTCTTTCTTAATGCTGTCTGATGTGACAGAAAGAGGCAGGCTTCTGTGTATTTGCAACTCAGAATGACTGAACTAGTGAGTCTCTGTCAAAGCTGGGATCACGTCCCCTGCAGACAGAGCTAGGATCCAGAGACTAAGCAGAGCTCATAGCAGCAATGTGCTTGAGGATAGGCATAACAGGAGAAATGCAGGAAGAACCTTTTTGGCACACCCAGATATCACCAGGAATATTTAGGGCACATCCTGGGTTATCACCCAGGTTTGAGGTACATGGGCTGCAGTTCAGAACTGGTCACAAATCCCAGTTCCTGTTCAGTCTGGCAGGTTTTAAGAAGTACCACCAGATGGAAGTCTGGACCAGTGTCACGGCCCAGGGAATGCAGAGATGTAATGCTGAGTTGAAAAGCTGTGTGTGACTTTCTGTTCCCACCTATACAGGCCAACTGCTGATTAATCATCTTCCTCGTGTAGCTTGATGGGCAGATGCTCTGCAGTAGGGACACACATACCTACATCTCCTGGGGCTGCCAAGGGAAGCAAGCTGAGACTCACTGCACAGAGCATGCAGAGCAGCCACAAGAAGCAGAGGCACCCCAGCACCAAATTCTTCTGCCCTCTACATTACTTCTGCTGCTAAAATTACTTTCCTGGGTTTACTGGCTTTGTGTTGAACCTGGCATAATCCAGCTACTAATATTAGCAGATAAAATTTGGGAGAGATGAGCTGATGCAAACTCCACCTAAAACAGTTCCTTTCAAGATAAAATTGACATAAGCTTTTGTTTCACTCACCCTGTGTACACTGTGCTACAAAGGGAATAAAGTGTGGATTCCACACAAATTCAATATATACACTGTGCTCAAAATACAAGTTAATCAGGTTGAGTATTACCTTCTTGGAAACAGCTAGCAACATGCCTTGTTTCTATGGCTTTTAATGAATATTCTAAACTGAAGAAATGCATAAACATAAGGGTAATTTACATTGCTAAAGTTAATCAGTTTTCTTATGCATTTTATGCATCTGCATGATTTTTCATCTGTATTGCATAAATGTACCTTCTCCTCATTTTTAATATGCATATGTACATCCAAGCACTCCACTCCTAGTACCTTTCTACTTTTACAAACCTCTAGAACCATGCCTGTCTTGAGATTCGAGAATTCTGTGGCTTACAAGAAAAATGAACAGCAAAAGGTTGTAAAATACTTACAGATTCAAGGCAGCATTTAACTCAGATGTGAGCTTGCCCTTTGTAACTCAGTTTTTCTATCAGTAAAATGATAATAAAAGAACCTCCTTCACAAGCTGGCATATCAGCAAATGTCCAATACAAAGGACAACTCCATTAAAGAGAATGGTTTTGTACATACAAATGTTAGGTATGAAATTTGACAAGGGTACTGCAAATCTTCACTGATTAGCATTTGCAAAGGTCCCTGTGATGCAGGGATGAAAGGTCTTTACTATAAAACAAAATGCATATTTGTTGTTAACATCATTCTACATTTAAAAGCTTTCTCAGTCCACCGTAACTAGATACTAATGAACCTTCAAACATTTCTCTGGTTTATTCCAGCACGAAACCAAGGACATCCAAATTTTCCTGTGGCAGGGTCAAGAGAATTAGGTATCTAACAAAATAACTTACATTTGTTTTTTCTCAAAAGCATTGACCTTTACCTGATACTGCTTAAGCTACTACATATCCAAGTTAATTCCAGTCAAGTCCCCACCTAGTTTACATGGGTAGAAATGGGAGCAATATTAATTTCACCTTTTAATATGCAACAATTCATTATTTACAAACTAACAGAAGAGGTTTAATAATATAACTTGGGAACTCAAGCACAGTGGTTAGTTGAAGGGACTTTTAGATCAGTGAAGCTGCTATTAAAGTGCCATCAAAGCATTTTTGACTCCATAGAATTAATCATGAAATCTGTTCCTGCCAGCTCACTTATCATATCCGAAATATTAATTTTGAGCAAAATTAAATTGGACACCTACCGACAGCAACATTTTGCCCTTCAGAACTCCCCTTCACATTGATTTATTAACGGCTGCCAGAACAGTGTACCAGAGCAATTTATTACTACTTTCTCGATGCTTCTCTGTGCTTACAAATAGTGCTCCAAAGTGAAAGGTGCTACCTGACAGCATTCTGACAAAGGTGCATTTTTCAATTTGCATAATGTTCCTCAGATTTATTAGGATGTAAGGAAAGGAATTTCATTTCATTCAATGGGAATGGGTGATTCACACAAAGAAAATCAGAGTGGAGATCCTGTGTTGAGCTGCTTTCAAATAAAGCAGACCTAGCATTTTCATTAGTACATGCAGTGATTTCAGACAGGAGAGTTAGCAAATTCTTTTGTTTTATTCATCAGCATCATTTTCCTTGCATGAGAGACAGCCAAAGACATTTGTACAGAGCATTAGGTAGAACTGGTTCTGCAGATGCAGTGCCAGCCCAAAGACATGCACACCTGTCTTACTGCTTTTCAGAAAATGCCATGTTAGAAAAGCACTTTTCATTGGGTGGAAAACACTGGGTGCCTGGAAACAGATTCTATGATTCTAATTCAGGGGCTTTTAATTCTTTTCTGTGGAACTATTCCATTCTTCCTCTTTCTTCAATTTATGTGGCTGCACAAAGTATAAGCAATCCCACTGTAACAGATACTGTTTTACTAACTTGCTGCATGACAGAAAGACAATTCATAAATACAATGGCTCCTGCCTGTTAATATGCCTGGCTCAAATCCAACTATTCAATCTATGTGCTTATTTTTAAGCCTGAATAGTCCCATTAACTTCAATTGGGCTGCTTGTGTTCTTAAGTAAAACAGGTGTTTAAGCACTTTGCTGGATCAGAGCCTATGAATGCGCATCTGCAATCTTCTTTGGCTCAGTTAAAGGTTCTTTCCTAATGATTACACATTTTTCTAGGAATTCCTCTTGTTTATTCTTGCATAGGCATTCAGCCTTTGTGACAGGCTACCTGACATATTTAAAAGCAATTGTGTTTGTAATCAGAGACAAAACTGTCTACACAGCAACATAAGTTTGTATATGTATGCTGAAGGAACACATACACAGCTGAAAGCATAATAGGAGAGAAGAACACACAGTTGGACACTAGTAGAGAGGGGAAGCTTCTGGTAATTCACTGGAAGGCAAAACAAGTGCAACATAAGCAGAACCAATTAAAAACACTCCAGATGTGGCTAGAAAAATTGTCATCAGTATGTATCAGAAAGCAGTCTTTTCAAATGTGAACATTAAAAGTGAAAAACTGTTAATGCTGTCCAGCAGTTGTCAAGTCTTAAAATTCATTAAACACAAATACTCCTGTCTTTCTAGAACCACCTATGGAGAACCTGCTGCTAGCAGTTATTTGCATCCTTGTTTATAGTCAAGACAAACATTTCAAATTCTGTGTGAAGCTTGAACAGATCCTTGTTTACAGAACACAAAAATTCTCCTGTCCACTTCCATTGCGTTCCTACATATCTATGCAGCATGTTGTGCCATTTTCTACTCTGCACCGATAGTTCTCATCAACAGCTAAAGCCCCCTCTCAGGAAAATTTTCTTTCACCAGTCTTCAACAGCCCACCAAGAGCCTATGTCCTCAGAGCTGAGTTAGTTCTCTTACAGTTTGAGGGTTTGTATTTTTACCCCTAAATTTGAGCTGTTTGACACTGTCCACTACATCTCAAAGAAAGAAGAACGAACACATATACAAAAACACCCCTAAAGTTACATCCTGATTTTGCCTGAGGTCACAGTTTTGTCCAGCAAGTGTTGTTGTGTGAACAGGACTGTCTATGACAGGAAAAGAGCTAGGGTGAGTGGGGTATTTCCCCATCTGATCATGAACATGGCAGGCAGAAATCACATTTCTAATGGAGGAAAAGACTAAAGAAACAGCTTCTTTTGAATTGAGATATATATTTCTTAAAATATGCTCCTGAGCCTAAGGGATTATCTAGGTTTACAATGAAGCTCTCTTTCCCAGTATTCTTACTTGTCTTTTGGAAAGGCATTTCCTACTAAAAATTCGAAGTGCAGCCTTCCGAATACTTTCTTCTGTAATCATATTGCCAGCAACAAGCTCATTTTTTGTAGTCTTCACCAAGTTCAGTTACCTGTGGCCTTGCACTTCTTTCAGGAAAGGCAAGTGTCACAATAAAAGCAAATGAAAATTAGTACAGTATGGAAGGGCAAAGTGGAAGTGTGCATTGCACTGTACTCAGGATTAGGAATGGGAAGGGCGCTGCCTGGTTTATCCCCCTAACCATGTCTGATTTCATGCCTTGTGGTCTTCCATGATCAGTTTCAAAAACTAATTAACCTGTTTCCTCCTTTATGTTCCTTCTACCATCTAGAATAATTTACTCATTGCTTCAATAAATATTCTATGATTTTTAAATTTTGTTATTTAATAGCCCCTTTGTTATTCCTATTCATACTGTGTTTCTTGAACATAATTATCCTTCAGTGATCTCAGATATTTATTATGTACCTATTTTATCATCATTTTGGCAAATTGTTTCTATTTATTCAGTTTACTTTTTTATCTTAAACAGCCTTTCTAATTAATCAGTCTTTTTTTATGACCTTTTCTGACCTACCTTCACTTTTGTGAAGAATTTTCAAAGTAGTACTTACAATTTAGGACTAAAATGTACCAAGATAAGATTAAAGAACCACTTTTCAATTACTTGAGTTTCTTTTTACTAGCCATATGAGGTAATTCTTTTTCTTATTTAAACACCAGAAGCTAAAACCTCATTGAAAATTAAAAATGAGACTCATAATAGTATCAGGAACATCGGGGCTTTCAAGAAACAAGTAGCATTCTAATGATTTTGAATTCTGTATGCTAAACCCATAGCAAGTCAAAGCAAATCTAGGAATTTAGTCTTTATCATTATTCCATGCCTAGTTTACTACATAATAGTCTTATAACTATTCCTTGACAATCCCTTCCCCATTATTTGACACACAGTTCACAGTATAAAATCATACTGGCTTCACTATCTCCTCTCCTTTGTGTTGAAGTACTTCTGTCTTGCTACATTAAACATTAGCTTCTTTGTTTGCACACTTCCTAGATGACTTTATTTATTATTTCTTGTCATATTTCTAACTGCAAGATTTTTAAGTTATCATCTGATCTCACAGGTATTCACAGTTCTTCCAAAATGTAATATAACCTGCAAATTTATTTGCCATGCTGGTTACTGTGCCTTCTAGATTATTAAGGTGTTAAATAAAACCAGATCTAAAAATAAACCCAGAGCTATCTCCCTACAACTCAATGTACCTGTTTACCAATTTGTTTGACAGATAATGCTCATATCTAAGATAATTTGAACTATTTTTTTCCGAAGTAATCCACAGGAACCTGAGATATTAAATTCTCCTCCTGGATGTAACTGTACATATATATAAAGCATAAAAGCATTGTAGACTATTAGGGATCATTTTTGATACAGAAGTCTAGATTAATCATTGCTATCTATCTTCCTTTTATTACTAAAGCTATACATATTTTACAGATACATGTACAGTAACACTAGGAAACATGTTGTTTCCTTAATAGGTCCACAACAGTTAATTCTCTCAAACATCTTTATACACTGCTTTGATTGTAGTTATCAGATAAATACTACAGTATGTATGTGCTATCAAGATACAAATTAAGAGCTGATGATCCAAAGTGTACCACCATCAAAAGTAGATTAAGAATACAATCACCACGTGGGGACTAAAATAAGGAGAAATTATATATTTTCAATGGCTTGAAGACAATTGAAGCATGGGGAAATGGTCCAATTTTGCACAGGAAGTGCCCTCATCCTACGGTAGGAAGAAAACAAGTATTCTGCACTGCCTGGTCCCTCTTTCCTTCCTTGCTTAAAGCTTTTTGTGCTTTGGTCCCTCATCTATCCATCAAAATTAAAAGGAATCAAGCCAGGACCCATCACTGAGACAATCTTCTTCCTGCTTGCATCCATGCCTTAATGGACTCTGCCTCCTTCAACACTGGTGGGGAAAACCCTGCCTAACTTGTTTCAATCTTCTTTAAGCTACTGGCTTCAATTTACACACAGAGATGAATCTGACTCAGAATCCCCCTCCCCCAGTTCTTACCTAGGTATCTTCCTTAAGAGAGAGAATTTTTACTGGAAAAAGTCTTTTAGCAGGGGTTGAGCAGTGCAACAGTGACATCCGATGGCTGGCTACATCAGTCTCCAAAGAGCTTTCCTGACTTGCCAGTGGCCTCCTCCACCTTTTTAAAGGCCACTCTTGATAACTAAATATTAGCTGCCCTCAGTGCATTTTATTCATTTTGCCTCTACATTACAACTACCTATGCAGTTTGCTCCATGTTTACAATGCACTAAGAATCATCTTCAAATGCAGTCTTAGACACACACTGACTTCCTGAGATCTCCTTGCATTGCTTGCTAACAAGGGAGTCTCAGGAACAGGCAGATAAGCAGGTATTCTTTTCACTCCTCATTTGTAGCTGGAAGCAAGGTGCATGTGAGGCATGTTTATGGTGAACACAGCTCTCAGGAGTCTGATGTATTTCTTCATATATCAGAAAGGTAATTAGATCCTGGCAGAAACACTTCTGGGTGTGTGTACAGCAGTATCTTGTATGCCAAGGGAGTGAAAAGGTTATGAGGAAATGTTAAATATAGAATTGCTATTTAGTTTAAAGGGATCCAAATTTACATTCCTCAAACCAGTGACCACTCAGCTTCAAGGCTGAACAAAATAAATCTTTTTCGTTGGTTGAAATCTGAATTCTAAATTCTTATTAATACTCGAAGAGTTGGCTTCTACAGCTTCATGTCAGCAGGTTTTATTATGCAGCTTTTATAGTATGCTTATTTAAGTGCTGTTTTGCAACAGTGTGGTAAGGTGTAAATAGGTTTTATTATTCTGTGGACTTTCACTTGGAGTACCCTATTCTGATGTTCCCCAGGTTGGCTATGGACCTCCTTTAGCTTGACCATATAGGACTGCTCTTATGCTTTTTCCTTACAGACATAAATTACTCAGTCTTGACTGAACAGTTTGGTAACCTAGAAAACCTTCCTCAGCACGAGATAAATCTGATGATAAGGCCAAAAAAGAGCAGCCCAAATAAACTACACAATGCATTACCAGAATGAATCCACAACACCAAACCCTTTCAAAGCTGTAAGACAAAAGACCCTCCTCATCCAGTATTCTGCAATACATTTTTAATGTATGCACCAATCTTTAACAGAAAAGCCAAAAGCCACAAGTAGTTTGTGTCAGGAATAGAGCTGAGCTGCAACTAAGCTCTTCACTGTTAAAGATCCACTTGGACATGACATACTTTTACATGTGGCACCTCCATTGCTTTCACAAATAACATTGGTTGCCTAAAGCATTGTTATTAGCTAACGCACTAAGCAGCTGTTATTTTTTAAAGCCTGAAATATCTCCAATTGCGTTCTTTTTATAACCTATTTTTATTTTTATTTGTAGGGAAAAGTCACTATAAGGAACAGACACTCTTTCCATAGATTATTAGGAGGAACTGTGAGCCACGTATAACTACCCATTTTCACTTCATAGGCTTTCCCTTGAATGGAGAATACTCTCCAAATTACACACACACACTCCTTTCTAAGTCAGGGTAAGACTGAAGTGAAGGCTGTTTACTGTTTTCCTTATTTTCCTGCCCCATCCCTACGCTCCCCCTTTGTCTTATTTGTCTGCTAACGAATCTTACTTTGCCCAAGTCTTATTGTCATTTTGTTGAAACTACTCAAAAGTGCCTCAAGCTGCTAAACAGCTGGCAAAATACACAAACATTTAAGACTTTAGTCTGAATACTAAATTATGATTTCCAGAAGAGAACAATGTGGTCCTTTCTGCTTTAATTCCTTCTTTTGAACTGTATGTCATTTCTGCTTTCAAATTAATCTGACTGTGGAATACAGGTTGAGTAGACTTTTATTAGAAGACACTCCAAATATTTAGACAATTATTTGAATCATGTTTTGGCAAAATGATTATGCTTGTCAGTCTGAAAACATACAATTTCCATATTTCCCTTACATTAACTCTCTTTAACAAAGAATTATTAAAATCTTAAATGCTATTTACTCTTCTTTGCCCCTCCCTCTCTGGCATGCATACTTAAAAGAAGCCCTAATAAAATATTTGGGATACATTAAGAAACATCTGAACTGCAGTTGCAATTCGAGGGTAGTCACAAGCCTGTCATTAAAATGCACAGCACAGTGCTAGTGCAGCTGTATACAGCTTTTATTATTCAGACTGCTAAATGGATAAAACATATTTTAATTTAATGTAAACTGTGCCGCTAGAAACACGAGCGTATGAGGCTTTTTTATTTCCTCAGGAGATGCCCAGATCCTTGAGCTCAATGATAACTTTTCTTGGCCAAGTTCCAATCTAGATTTATTGTAAGAGTCCCTGTGCTGTAATACTTGAAGAAGCTGGATGGGAAAGGCGTGCTCTCAGCCTCTACTGCTGTGTTTGATTAGCATGAGCCTGATAATATTTTCAGGATCTAACTCTATATTCCATAGCTAGGTTATAGCCAGCAGCACTCAGACTGGGAGTCAGCTCAGATACCACCAGCATGAGCTTACACAGAGACACAGTAGAGCCCAGGGCCTCACTGCTGAGTTACAGAACAAACATGTCCCCTACTCTGCCACCTTATCAATGTATTGCTCCTTTTATTAATGTCCTGAGGAGTTCACAAGAGCTAAAACTCCTTCCTGCAAAGATTCACTCAATCTCCATACTGACTGAATTCTAGCTGACCAGCTCATAAACAGCCTTTGATACTAACTTGATGTTTCAAGCGTTAGTCTCTGTTACTAGCTGCTGATCATCAATTACTTCTAATCACAGACTATGGAATCATCTCTAATTTTTATTTTGAATTTCATGTATCAGGCCAACAATAAAGTAGAAGAAATGCTTCAAAGCTCACACACTAATCAACTGGAGTATGTAGCTGGAATAATACAGAGATCCATCAAAGCACACTAGAAGACAATACAGAAATGTATTCTGAGAGACCAGCAGTCAAAGAGTTCGTTACATACATTCCTCTTTATGGCAGTCTTGCTGCAGACATGCAACAGAAGATAATAATGCAGGCTACACATGGCACTCAGTAGAGCCCAGGAGCCAGATGAGCCATCAGTGTAAGTAAAGGACTTAGCCTTAAAAGGATGTAAGTCCTTTACCAGATTTCAGCCCTCTATAAGCTAAGCAACAAGGTATTTTCTGGCCCACTGTGAGCCCTTCTATTGAGGTGGCAGTGGAGTCTCATTATCTCCATGGGCTATAAAAGTCCCTCTAATTAGCTAGTCACCAATGCTCTACCAAAGGGTATTTTGGAGTAGATATATTCTAATTGTCTCTGTTGGGTATCTACAGTGATTCCATAGAAAACAACCTTCACACAGGGTAAGCTCAGCTTGGAGGCATTCCTGTCTGCTCTCTCACTCATTCATAGCATTTTAAGCCTGGATGCTGCATAAAGCCAAGCTGGACATGCTACGATTAAAGACAGAATAAAAATGAAATGAACCAATAGACCAAGGTTAAAAATTGGAAGTAGCAACAGCTAATTAGTTCCATAGTTGAAAGGAGAGAAGCCACAGTGGTTCTGTTCAAGGGGCTACTGCTGCTGTTAGAATATGCTGGTATTCCAATGATGTACTTCTACATGGCTGTATTTTTTAAAAAAATAAAATGTACATTTTTATTATTGATTTCAGTATTTCTCAACCTTTCTATAGCAATCTGTTGCTAGTCACTCTGAATCTTTAATGCCAAAGTCATCACCTACTTTCACCACAAAAGAAGGTTCTGTAATGCAAAGTAAAAGAGAATATTCATTAGGTTGTGGCAGAAAATCACTAGACTGACAGACTGTGCTCTTTTACTCTAGTTAGAGGTGAAAGCAGGGGACTTCTATCCCTTCTTTGTACTATTGGTGATAGAGGCTCTCACACACACACTTAGGTCCTTTAGTTGCCTTAGATCCAAAGGACCAAGTTCTCCTGAATCTTACACCCACAGGGGTAAGGGAAAGCTAACATGTCATACTGAAAGGATGTATTTATGGAGAAGGACAAAAAAGTGGTTATTAGAAAAGCTCTTATGCTACCCTATTTTCAGAATGCAAGGATCTTCGCCATAGGTTCTTGGGTTCATAGGGTAATGTCTGCAGAACTGCAAAATTATTTTATATGATTCACACATTTGGAAAAAAACCCTGAGCTAAACGTACTGTCATACATATAACACAAAGTCCAAATGGCTCAGATTCAAGGCATTTCCCTTGAAATATGTTATCATCTGCCTGCTGACAGGATTACAAGTGTGTTTGAGAAGAGTTATCAGTCTCTGTTTAAAAAAAAAAAAAAAAAAAAAAAAAGGTCAGACAGTTCTTCCCCGAGCTCTCTGACACTGAATCTCACTGGCCACCAAGCAGACTAGCCTGGGCTATAGCAGTTTTGGTCCTGCTACAGGTTCCCTTGACACATGATCAGTGTCAGCCAACCAGCCCACAGCCAGATATCAGCCATTTGGAGCAGTTTCTTTCCTTGATGAGAAGATTTCATTCACTTTCTTATGTTTGAAGGTTACTGCAGTAATTTCACATTTCACAGATTCATGCATGACTTAAAATTTTGATAGCAAATGCAAACCACAGCAGCATACTATTATGAATTTATTGCTTTTAATCAGAAATGAGACTGCAATGTCTGGAGATTTATCTAGATATTTCATCATTTAAGTAAGAATGCATCTTAATGAAAAATCATGGGATGCTAAAAACACTGTTTGAAAAGTTACTGTTTTCTATGAACATAATGTTCTTCCATCCCTCCTCCAATTCAGAAGTCTAGAGGTCTAGCAAAAAGATTATTTTTCAAAAACAGTATCCCAAAAAATGACCAAATTTCCTTCATCTCTGTGAATCATCTTTCAGTTGATTGAACCAATGAGTTCCTCAGTATTAAATAAAGGGTACAGGTAACAGAGTTTCTCTTCCTTTTTACTCCTTTTAATCTTGCTGATAGGTTATTTACATTCTGTTCAATAAATAATAGCAAGATTAGAAAGTTGAGCTGCCTGAGGGCACTCTTTGCTGACAGAGAATTTCAAATGTACAACTTGGTTTTGACTTTTAATAACATCCAGAGAGATACTGTGTTTTATTACCCATGTGGTGTGCGTGCATAATCAGTGGGGCACCCAAGAAATAACTGCATTTTCTCTTCTATGTACTTGCCACCTACATTTTGATTGCTCTCTATGATCTATATGAACATGCCACTCTGACACCATCTAACCAGTTTGCTGGATTAGGACCAAGAGAGTGGAATTCACAATGTGAACACAGAGAGAAACCCTTAGAGAGAATCAGGGTGAGAAACTAGTGCTTAAGAATTACAGTGCTGCTATACCTCACTGGTGGCTAACAAGGACTAGCCTCTGGGTGGCCCACTGGGCGTGTTGCAGGCACTGTATTGTGTAAGACCCCAAGCTGAGTGGGATTTGCTACCAGACCAACTGTTGTCACTGTTTATTAGAGACATTTTTCCTCAGTCAGTGAACTGAAAATGACAAGAAAATAATCAACAGTTGTCTGAGAATACAAGCCACCAGCAAGCAGTCTTTCTCAACAGCATTAAAAAAAAAAAAAAAAAAAGAGGAGGGGGGGGGGGGGGGGGAGAGAAAAAATAAAAAGGCAGCCATTAAGCTAGTTTAACACAGCTGGAACTGGAACTGGTTCTGTTTCTAAATTGCTGCTGAAGGCAATGGAAAAGCCCAACTGAGAAAGAAGTAGCTGTAGTAGCCAAATTGCAAATGTCTTGGAAAGAAGGCTTTTCAGCTGGCACATTCTACTGTGGATTATTAGAGGGGTCAACAACCTCTGAAGACTGATATAAGGAACTGTGTGCTTCCTACCCCTATCAGGGGTTAAGACTGATAGACTGCAGACCTTGTGCAGAGACCTGTCGATCAGCACGTCTGCCCAGTTCCCCATTTTTGCCTGGAGTCTGCTACTTCTCTCAACACACTACGGTTTCCCACCCACAGGCCTGCAACAACGCTGCCTTGTGCCATGCAAAACCTGTGTTGGTGCTGTCTTTAGCATTTGTATGCCACAGGTTATCATCCTCTCCCATTCTTCAAGCCCTCAGTGTAAGAGGAATACAGGAAACGCATCTGAGAGAGGGACACATCCAGGGAAAGTGTTTCAGACTTGTCCTTGTCAGTTGCTCTTTAACAGATCACCACAAGACTTAGGTTTCCTTTTTGGGGCCAACAGAGCACCTGACAATTAAATACACACACGTCCTCTGTCCAAAGCCAAACAAGGCTTTACATCAGCACCTAGACACTAAGAAAGAGATCTCGAAAATCTTTTGCTCTTCTCCCTTGTTGAGAAATGAGGTTCCTTCCTATCATTAGCCTGTCACATTCTTCTCTTTCCTCCTCCCCCTTCCCCATTAGCGCAGTTACAATGAGAAAGCTCTAAGTGTAATAATGCTACACCTAGATAAAGTGGGAAATGGCACAGGATTACTTATATTATATCTTAAAGTGTTCAAGGCTTAGGGACTGCAATGCTCATAAATAACACTTCAAGCAATTCTGCTAGAGGTCCTTAGCTCAATATGACATAATTGCACTCTTGCAGGTGCACTACTTAGCCTGCAGCCATTTCAGAGAACTGCTAAAAATTCAAATAGAAAAATAATTTCAAAATTCACCAGCTCACACAAAAGTTCTTACTTGAAAAATATAGCACTAAACTCTACTTTAATTCAGGTATTCCTGAAGCAAAGAGCCACCAAGATGGTGAGCTATCATTTCCTTACTTAAATGTACACTAAGCAACAGAAATGGAAATTAAAACCACAAAATTATTGTAGAAGTAGGACTTTTTTTAATAGAAAAACCTTGCTGTGATAAACACTCAATTGAACCCAGACTAAAAACATACCAACCTAATTAGACATGCACAAACTGTATTATACAGAATGAGGAACACAGTGATAAAGCTTCATTGAGCAGACACGGAGCAAAGACAAATATTAGAAAGACAAAAAAGCCAAGATGTGACATTTTTCATATGCTTTCATGTATTTTTAATTAGATTTAAAACTAATAGCACCAAATAGTTGCACAAACCCTGTATTTTGCAAAGATGTCCAACCTACAGTTAGTTCTTTAAGATTTCCTAAGAAGCTCACATATGTATCTGAAATTCTAAAATCTCAGCCAAATTTCTCAATATAAACATAGCCCTGAAATCAAAACACAATGAATTTTGAGGGGTTTCTTTCAATACATCATCACCATTCTTCCAACAAAAGTTATATCTTTACAGAGATTAAAAACTGTGAATATTACATTTAAGCCTATAATATCTAGTTAACTGGCTTACTTAAATGATAACAGTGAACAGCAAAGCAGCTTCTTGAGAAGAAAGAACAAAAGAAACCAAGCAGGAAATGAAAGTGATCAGCACAAGACTTCCTGGAAATATATTAATTCACCTGTATTTCTATTTCTGAAACTAGCTGTCAATCACCTGCTGTTGGGCCAGCTAAGATCTGCAAGATTTGCAAAAGCATAATTCATTGGTTCACATCTTCTTGGCAATTACCTTCTAGAACTCTTGCAATTTTCCTTTCTGACCTTCAATTTCATTGTGCCTCAGGTTTGCTGATCTACTCTTTGTCTGTGGCTTTTAGCAGAAACTACTTGAGCTTGGTATGGGCCAGGTCTCGCCGCTCCCAGCAGTAAGCAGGACTGGTCCCATTAATTTGGGCTTGGTCTTGGATTGCTTCTGGAAGATTCCTTCCTTGAGCTATAGACAACAGATCCCTTCAGCACCCAGAGACATTCCAAACAACTCCAGAGACAGAGTGACAACAAGCCTCCCTGATCTCAGTGTGCTTTGAAGGAGAGCAAAATAATTTTTTCTTGGCTTCAAGAAGATTTTTCCTATTAAGCAAAACTGGGAAATCTACTTCAATTTCTGCTAAAACTGGGGCTGTCCTTCTCTTCTATCTCCACACTCCAGGGCTGGTCTCTGCCAGTGCTTTCCAGCAGGGTGTGGTCACTCCCTCTCCACTGGCTCCTGTCCAGCTTTTCCAGCTCACACAGCACTTGTCCACCTTGTCCCACAACTGCTTCCTTGTCATCCATTTCGTTAATACACAAAGCAAGTTATTACTTAAGTAGCCCCCACTTGTCATCAACAAGATTTCTTATCATTTATCCAGTCAGATGACAGAAACTGTCATACCCCACATTGCTATTTAAATATTTCCTTCAGATAATGACTGAATAGTCCTTGAAATTGCACCCATTACGCTTCCAGCTCCCATTTGCCACCTGCAGCCATCATCTTTGTCCATCTGCACTCATCATGGTTGTTCCTCTTTGTCAAATTTATAGCAAACACTCTCAAAAGGAACAATGACCAAGCAGTACTGTAAATATGAGAAACAAAAGGGGTGTGTGGGGAGGTGTCTCTAACAAAAGTCGGGTGTAGAAGTTACTAATTAGTTGCAGAGATAGGGCACAGGTGATTCAAAGTACAATTTAAATAACTGTCACAATGCATTTGCTCAATGCATCTGAGAATTGTGTCCCCTTACCTTTTTACTAAAGCACTAAATGACATAGAATTATTTAGGAAAGAGTGTTCATTAAATTCTACCATACCATGAGAAGCAGGCTTTAACCAAAGTATTTAGAATAAAATATTCATATTTCAGTAGACACAGGCAGTAAATTTTGACAGCATCCAATCCCTGGGACTGCCATATCTGTACTCGAGGCCCCAAAGTAGCAATGGTAATTGTTTCTTTTTAAAAGCAGTGCTTAAAAAAAAAAAAAAAGTTTTAATTTGATCAAATTAAACTTAATGAAGGTGATTTAGCCTATAAAGTTAATCACCACTTTGGTGTCACTGTTTCAAAGGTTTTGGAGCCTTTCCATTCTGAGGCAGAAATGCAAACTTTGCAGACAAGGGTACATTGATATTTCTCCCACTATCAGTTCTACAGATAAAGGAGAAGATGCAATGCCTGATTCACAGGCACACTGCTTTTTCCCAATTGCTTTATGATAAATATAATCTTCCTCTTCTTGGACTTATTTGTAGATAAGCCTCTATTCCACATACCTATCTGTGTACTCTCCAGGCTCCCCAGTGTGTATTTCTGTGCATTCTAGAGCATCTTAAAGGAAAAAAGGTCTATTAAAGCCCTCATCTACTGGGCTGGGCTTTGCTCTGCACTTTCAGGGACTGATCCAAAGTCCACGTTACATCAACAAGAGTGTTTTCAGTAAATGTAATATGCATTCAGTCAGGTCCCTGATTATTCACCACTGGTCCCCAATTATTCAACCTACAGAGGATACATGCATTATGAAAGCAAAACACACAATTCCAAGAGGGACAAATTATTTTTCTCCACTTTAAATTATCTTCCTGTGATAAATACAGCCTGAGATTTCTATAGCCAAAGGGACTGCCCAGAGACTTCCAAGCTGTTTCACTTTTTTCTGGCAACCAAAACAACCAGAGATTACGAGTGATGAAACAATGAGAATATCTAAGTATTTTAAAACAGTTTTCTGCATAGTGTCTGAAACTGATTTCATTACATTCATGTTGCTAATGATGAACTGAAGATAAGATCTGGTGACAAGGTAGGTTATTTTGTGTTCCTTTAGGAGAGGAACTTGGCTCTGTGAATATAGTTACTCAGTATCATGCACAAACATATCCACAGTATCCTCCCTCTTCAGCAAAACAGGCTAGCATGCCAGCATGAGGAATTATCAAACCCCAGTATTATGAATAATTAATTAGCGGGGAACAATAACTTCTTAGGATTATGGTACAGTCACTACATGCAGTACATACAAGGCAACTCCCACACAGTGCCAGAACCCTCAGTTTTACGTTCAGATAGGAAACTCAGTACCACATTTAGACTTTCTCACATTTTTATTCTTTCTCTCCATGTTTATTTTCTACTTCTCGGCTACTCCATAAAATATGCCAAAACGAAATATACATGGGCACTTTCATCCACCAGATCCAGTTCAGAGCTGTCTGGTCTCAATTCACATTTTGGTGCTTTTGCTCAGTCCTGCCAGCAAATATTTCAAATTGTTGGTTTTTTCTTTTTTTTTTTTTTACGTATCAGAAGGCTTTAGTTCATGGAATGAATAACATTTTGATAAACACCATAATTTTAAATGTTTTAAAGCCTCATTTATACTGTTAATGAGATCATAAAATAAAGAAATTGAAATTACATGGAATTTCCTTAAAGATATTTTGCTTGGAAAATAAAATACTTTCACAGATTTGCCAGCTAAAAGGCAAAATTTTAATATACTCAATGTAAGCCTTTAGTACAAATAGACTTCCTGGCAGATTTATGTTCAGGATAAAAAATGTTACCTGTCAAAAAAAGCTATAAAAAATTAAATATCTGCTTAATGTGAGGCATCAAGTAACGTGAATGCAGCATTCATTATCATAAGTACAGTAGTATGATCTAATTATGTATTCTGTACTAAGTTTTTCAGATAACACGATTTGAAAATGGCACAAGTAAATCAAATATGTTCTACTTACCTGTTAGTGATAGTGAAATTGCACATAGAAAGGCTTCTTTACAGTCAATTTTGAGATGCTGCAACTTTGCAATGGGTTTTATTTTAGGATTTTATCATCAGCTTACCAAACTATTTTAGAGATTTTTCCAACAGGAAGTTGCCTTCATACCCAAACACAAACAGAATTGTTAGTTGAATCATCAGTCTTTTCACCGTGTACCTTTATTCCACACACACTGCCAAAGGGCTCACCTTTCTTCCACTATAATTTGATTTGTAATTTAGGAAAAAGTAAAATAAGTCTTTCAAATTAGGTGATTGAAATGGAAAAGCAAGTCAAAAACCTGAAGTACAGGTTTTTGCTTAGTTTCAACATCAGGATTAACAGTCAGGGACAAAAGAGTGTGGTTTGTATCATGCATCTTAGACTAAATAAAAAATAGCCTGTCCTGTTAAAACTAAAATCAAAGATAAGAAACTGTAAAAAAGGTAAGAAATTGTTTTCTTGTGCACTAAAGATGTAGAGCTGGGGCAAAATTAAAGGAATTAATATTTCAAATAACCTTTCCTCAACATCACATGAATTTTACCTCAATCAACCTAATCTCTAAATGCAGATCCTTGAGATCTAAAATAAGTCTCACTTTTGCTTTCTGCTCAAACTCATGGGCCACTGGCCATTTCCCTCAGAAGCAGTGAAAGCACAACTTCTACTGTCTTGCCCTTCAGCTAGCCATTTTGTCTAGAACAATCTCTCCCCTGCCATTCTCTGATACAGCCTTGTCCTCACAGCGTGGCAGAAGACACAATATTCATCAGGTGCATTTTTATCAGTTCTTCAGGAATCCACCGCTATGCCTATTTCTGTGGTGGTCTGAAATTTCTATCCCTTCTCCATGGCTCCCTCCTTGCAAAGCAAGGTTTTGATCATTCCCTTGTTCTCAGGTTCCCAGCTTCTTTAATGTCAGTATTCTAACAGCATCTGCCCAGAGTGTCTTAATAGGATTTGTGAAACTGTGTTAACAGAAGGAAACAGTGGAAGTATTATCATCTTTTTCCATTCCTGTTACTGGCAAAACTAATTCTAGGGTTGCAGTCTGACACATACACAGAACATCCAGCTAAAAGACCATCCCTGTTTCAAAGAGCTCGCTACACGTGGACATTGAAAGACTGTAAAGATGGTTTCTGAAAAACCACTATATGGTTTTCCTGACTCAGAGGAAGATGTCTCATTCATCAAGACGTCTGCATTCCAGGTTGCTTGAGTTTGTTTTGATTTTTTTTCTGACTTAATGTTCTCTAAATTCTTTAAACTTGCAAAGGATAGCAAATTCATACCCATTTAATGAAAAATCAGACAAAGAGTGATTCTGTTATACACATAAACCAACATAACAGAAGGTTGCAAAGATACACAGAAGAAAACAAGAGGAAATTTGAGTAGTACATATACGCATAAAGGTTACTCACACAAAAGCTAATATTTACTTCCAAATCAAAATACTAACTGTGCACATGAAGACACATGAAAGCCTCGGGGAGGACCATCACACACGACACACATACGGGACGACTTCAGACACAGCATCTGTGGATAATCTGGTGTGGCTGAATACCAGAATCTTCCTCACAATCAATTTGTCTCATCAAATCAGAAGGGTCTGTAACACTGCATGGCATAATTAGTTTTCAATTGGTTAACATAATTATTGCGCACTGAGCACAACCTCAAAGCTTATTGAAAGCTCTTGCTTAGTTTGGCGACTGGGCAAATTTCTCCTCAAAGTGCAGAATGAGATACCTCCTTGAAATGAGATCCAGCTTATACCCAAGCAATTTGCCTCCTTAATGGCTCTAGTAACCCTGAATCTTACTGGGAAGGATCTGCCCACTGCACATACCAATCAAAACCCCTGAGCTTCAATACTCCATAGAGAATCAGACACAAAGGTGTTAAAAAGCAGAGGGTCTTAAAAAGGAGAGCAACAAGGTAGAATCTGGCATTCCAAATGATGGTACAGCCAGAGATGAGAAACCGCAAAACATGGCTCCAGGATCTGAGAATGCTTCTGCTGCCCTGGTTTTGGGCTCTTGTGTTCTGCCATTCACAAGCATGCACACAAAAAAATGCCATTAATCTGAACTATTTTGGTGTGCACGTTATGTTGATTATCCATACTTTGCCCTTTTCAGAATTCAGTTACTATAAAAGGAAAAAATGAACTTTTTTAGACTTTTGTAAGAGGTTTTACAACTCTCCCTTGGCTCGTGTCCATTTTCTGATCAGAATGTTAACATACGTGGCACAATTCAAGAAAGTTTAACATTTGTCTGGGATTTAGGGATATCTGGCAAGCTGGTTTGAGCTATTGCTCTGTTGTACATCTGGAAATCCTGAATATGTCTACTGAAAGAAACAGATTGGGTGCCAAGCACTTGTAGAGCAAACCTTAGTGTTCAAAAAGCACTAAATATGATGCCTCTTAAAAGCACTGGGCTTATTCCATAAGGCATCTTGATATACATCATTCTATCCATAAAAAAAAAATTACTTTCAATGCTATGGTGCAAATGTTCAGCTGTCAAAATGGAAGGAATGAATGCTGAGTAAGTATCCTGTTCAAATGTTAGTATTTGAAAGAGATTATTAGGGAATTAATGAAAACATTTTAGGGATTTCTTACAGTATTTGGCAATTAAATATTAAGACTACTACAATAACTGAAAAGGGAGCACTAAGCACTGTGGAGCCCTGGGTCTGTTCATGTGCACATAAACAGTCTGTTCATGTGCCCATGATCAGGTTGCTTGTCTTCATATGCTCTTAATGAAGCAGCTCTTTTAAAATTAAGTCCACTTACACATTACAACAGTGTTAATTTGCTTTATTGGTAGAGAGCAGGTCCTGCCTTCACTTAGTAACTTCTGAGCTGTTCAACTCAACTGATCATTAATTTTAATGTATCCTTCACTAAAAGGTACCAAGGACTTTTTTTCCCCTTTTTTTTTTCTTTTTTTTCTATAGACTCCATTCATCTACTTTGAAATATGAGATTAAAGGCTTCAACTGATTAGAATCAGCTATATCTGAATATTTTTGTGTAGACACAAATGAGGAAAGAGAAACAGTTTTATGTTTGCATGCAATTCATTTCTCACAGGCAATCCTTTCTCATTTATGTTTCCACTTCAGTATTATGGTTTTTAACATTTCTTTGACTTCCAGTGTTTCATAATTTGAGCCTTTGTAACACAGTTTTTACACTTTGTCTCACCTTTATTTATTTTACTTGTTTTCTTCACTATAAGCAAAGTACAAGTGACAAACAATTCTTGCACACCACAAGCACTCTAAGATTATGACAATAATAAAACAAACCTTGGTATAGCCATATATAAGATCTGTGAGTATCTACTGCCCACAAAAATGCAATAATCCAATTCCTCTTCCATTCAAAGGAAATGCTGGGCCTAAATATTGCAAGAAAATAAGCCTTCAAATTTAACCTTTATAATACAAAGCAAGAGATTTTTCTTTTTCCCCTCAACATTCAACCTACCATGATATTGTTGAAAAAGGGTGAAGAATTTAAAAAAACGTCAAGTACATTGAAAAATACTCATGAAACTCCATTAACAATGTTGGAGCTGAAGTATGAACTTGTGGGATAACTGAAGTTATTACATTATTGGCACTGCATGGTTGGGGATTAGAGGGGAAATATAGGTGCATTGAGTTAGAGCTACAATAATACAATTCTTCATTTCTAATACTTAATTTTTTCCCCATCATTATTATGGTAAGAATACTCTATGCAACAACAGTAATTAATTTAATTAGTTCATTAAAATTATTATGGCTATTATTGCTATATGTCATAAATTAAGAAACCAAAATATTGTATAAGACATTCTCTGAACATAGAGATAAAATATGTTTTCCTCTGCACAATGGACAAGGCAGCAGCTGTTTCCTTAGTGAAAAAATTGGATGATTATCTAAAGATGCAAATGAAGCTTCTTTCACTAGCCACTGTGAAGGTTGAATATCGATTACAGGAAAATAATTTTTCTTCAGATGGAAAGAAAACAGCCACAGGCCACTGCAGACAGGGGAAAGCTTTTTATTTTCCAGTTCAAGATCTATGACCTGGCAACAATTCCCTCACCATATTCTTCTTTCCCTGTCCCCTTCCCCATAAGAAACATCCATATGCAATGCTGTATTTGTCACTAAAATGTCGATAATTTGCTTACTTGCTTTCTGTAACACATTTATGATGTTCCATGTATGAGCTTTTGGGTATACATTTGTATGCATTAACTGTATCTATGTGAAATATCATATATGATAACAAACACTTATCTTGATATGTGGAGGTGAAAACCTTGGGAAAAGTTGCAGAAACATATGATAAATCAATTATTTATGCTCTTTTATTGCCTCACTGGCCAGATAATTCTGTGTTCCCCGGAGCTTTACTCTAACATTCCAATCCAGTGAGCAAATTACAACATCTATCATTTGCTTGAAATCAACACACCAAATAAATATTTCTTCCATCTGCCCCTGATGTGAAATGTCACCTCTTTTCTAAAAGCACCAGTGAGATTCAATCTTTAAAGAGCCCCAGATTTCCCTGCTATAAAAGCTTCAGAGTCTGACTTGCACCCAGACCCAAAATTATGCCACTGGGGCAGGACATTCCCTTCAAGTCTTGAAAGATTCCAAATCACCTATGTTGAATACAAGTAAATTACATGGAAAATATCAGAAATTCATATCACTACTGTCCATCCTCTCTTGGGTTTCCTAGGAAAATGCACTAGATGCTGTGCCACTATGTGAAGCCCTCTACAGAGGTCAGCCTCATGTGCCTTAAATGTTGCCTCACTCTATACATCTCAGAAACTGTCAGAAAATGACATCCTACAAGGAGCAGCAAGACAGAGAGAAAAGCAAAGCGGAAGCTGCAGTGATATTTTTCCAAATGACAGTTTGCAGAGATCACAAAAAGAAAAAAGGAACATCACTGTGCACAGTGTTGCACAGTAATAAGACAAGGAACAATGGATACAAACTTCAACACAGAAGTTTCAACTCAACATGAGGAGAAAATTCTGACGGAGCACTGGAACAGGCTGCCCAGGGAGGTTGTGGAGTCTCCTTCTCTGGAGACTTTCAAAACCCACCTGGCTGCATTCCTGTGTAGACTACCCTAGGTGATCCTGCTTTAGCAGGGGGGTTGGACTTGATGGTCTTTGGTGGTCCCTTCCAACCTCTCACATTCTGTGGTTCTCTAAAGTACTGCAAAAACTTCTGACCTCTGAGTTAAGGACCCATATGCATCTGTTCCCAAAAGTTATTTAACATAAGCATGGTGTGATTGTTTCATAAATAGGGGCAATATTCGTACACAGACAAATGCCATTTGTCCCTCCTGGAAGGAGTTGTTCTGTGGCACTGGTACTCCTTAACACAGCAGCCCAGACTTATCCTTGTGTGAGGCTGATATGTTATATTCATTAATTTTGTATTTTTCTACCCTAATAATTTAGGCTAATGCCAGTAAATACAGACATGAGTGAACCTGAAATATGACCAAAGTGCAGCATCATATTCAGAAAAGAATGTGATAAAAAGATATCATCTAAAACCATGTAAGCAATTACAATGATAAGGTTGCATTTCAGTGGGGAAATGCCATCTGATTTTGCTTTCAAATATAAAACCAGAAAAGTCACAAACCAAGTCTCAAAGTATGCTGATTTTCCAGAATCTGCAAATGCTTCATAGGTATGGGTTTGGTTTTGTTTAATGTGTAACTTCAGTGGCAGTCTTAATTTTTTTTTTTTTTTTTACAAAAAGGTTATTTTCTGTGCATTTTTAAGGAAATAATTTTAATGGAAATAATTAATAACTCCATTTTAAAGAAGGAAGCTATCTCTTTTTTTGTTTGTTTGTTTGTTTTTCCCTTAGGGGGTAAATTCCTTTTGTCTATAAAGAACTAATACTTCTAGAACAAGTGATTTTAATTACAGAAGCTCAAAACACTGTCCCAGCACTGAGTCCCATTTTGTGAAATGAGCTCGATGGAAAAGTGGAAAAAGAGGAGAAATGCACAGAATTTGAATAACATTCAATAGTATTTTTTTTTCAAAAATATCACAGACTATTAGCAATTTTTTCCTATGACTTGTGGTATTAACCGTAAGAAAAATGCTAGTCTGGTAAGGGATCTAAAGAAAAAGAGTAGAAAAAAAATCCCAACCTCTTTAAAACAACAGAACATGGCATTTTCCTTGGCCTTCCCCTGCTCAGAGCCTGAGTGCTTTTATAAAGGTAATCTGAGACAGATTCTTCAACAAATCAAAATTGTTTCTCACTGCTTTATATTTTTTTTTTAATAAACCAAATAACATCCATGCTCCCTTCTACAGTATAGTATTACAGATTCTTTGGGATTTCATTCTGCTCTTGCTTTCCTTTTGTTTTCCTAAATTTGCCACTGCCAATTTATTGTTCCTTATGTTCACAGTGTTGTGAAAGAGATATGGGAGTTACTGGTCCTGTAAATGCTTGTGATACACTCCTGCTGAACGACATGGTTCTTCTTTTCAAAGAAACACAGTAACTTGAAGTGATAACAAAACTTCTCCCCTTCTTCTCCAAACTATGAGCAAGCTCTTGTTTCCAAAACAACACTTGTGCTAGTCATTCCTTTAGTTAGTCTCCTTTATTATTTTTAATTTTTTGTGTGTGTGTGTGTGTTAAGGTTCATCTTTTCATCTTCTCTCTGAAATAATGAGAAGCAAAAAACTACACTTTTAAAAATGAAAGCTGGCTCCAGCAGAACTCTTTCAGCCTGGCAGTTGGAGCTTTATAACTAATACCCAATACAGGGAAGAAAAAAAAAAGAAAGAAAAAAAATAAATAGGGAAATAATTGAGAGAGAACATTAAAGAGAAACTGCCTTAGAGGAAATGCATTTTGTCAGAAAAACTCAGGAGCTGAATGTGACCTACCAGCCTACTCCTCTTCTCTCACATCCTGTGCTTGTGTCTTCAGTGGTTATTCCTAGGATTTTCATGCTGCTAAGCAGACAACAAAAATCACAGAACATTCTTCAAGATCCCATTTTTAAATCTGGCATTTTCTGCCATCTGCCAAAGGAATCCTATTAGTAATATATGTGTTAGACAATGATGAGGTAAAAAAATCTTAGCAAGAATATCGATGTTCACTTGGAGACCTTTTAATCTAGCACTGGATATGCAAATCTTTCATGCTCAAAAACTGCTCACAGAAAGCTTATGCATAAATATACTTTATTTATGGCTTGGTTTGTAAAGTGCCCTCACCTATCTTATAAAAACAATAGAATATTAAAGAAACAAATAGCAAGATGTTCTTAGAAGACCTTCTATGCAATGATTTCTTCTATAAGGTACACATACCCATCACTGACTTGGATTTCTAGCTATTGCTCAGGATGCCAAACAGAGAAGTCTAGATATCGTGTCCAAGTTGGCATAGCATACCTTTGGTATGTTTGCTGTCATGAAATCTACTTCTTGTCTTAGAAATACCCCTACTAGGTTTTCTTTTGTCCATCTTGTTGCTGCAGCAGTCCAGATGTTCGCCTTTTTTCCACTCCAGTCAGAAAAATCATGAAACACTGTCTCATTTCCTTGTGGGCAGAATTGAGTAAGCACAGCTGGTACAAACCACTCACTAAGAATCTGTCTGGCACCAAATGGAAAGGAGAAAATAACTGCATTTGCTATATTGCAATGACTGCCAGTCACATTTTTGTTGCATCTTTGAACCAAGTGACCCGTGTCACTTGAGATCACCTAAATCTGGCCTGTGTCATCGCACCTAATGACGCTGCTACTGGTCAACTAGACCATCCTCTTTTTCACCCAACAGAGGACATAAAACAATAATGACTTCATTCAGGATGTTGATGTGAATAATGAACTTGAACCCCTATGCCTAGAAACTCCAGTAAAGCCTGATTTTTAAGATGTAGGTGCTCTGTGCTCAGCCATTTCTGAAAGTCTAGGCCTCTGCAAGGGTACTCAAGATAATATTTCTGAATAAAAGGTAGTTCAAATCAGTGGTCAGATCTGAAGATCTTATCCCCTATTTGCAAAACTGGTATGATAAGGAATCTTTGTATACTGCTGGTGGAGCTGCAGCGGCCCTTGAGAGGCAGTTCTCAGTGGCTACAGCACAGTAAGCACCAGCATCTGCCGAGCTCCTGTGCTGTGCGAGCTTCCGCTGCAGGAACAGCCCAGTGTGGCCCGCTACACTCACTAACCTGTCAGCCTAGACAGTGCAGTCAGGAAAAGTCTTCATTAGGATATTTTCAAGGGGAAACACATTTTCCTTTCAAGTCTGTCTGTTCCTAAAATTTACCCTCTGTTCTAGAGGTGTAATTATTTTTTTACTTCCACAGAGCTGAGCACATGCTCAGAGTGTGAAAAAGCACCCCTCTGCTAAGACGGCATTTTTTTTGTCCAGTAACACTGCACTATGTACTTAGACTAAATTCCCATGTTTGACTGCCACAATTCATTCTGTTAAAGCATACTGAACAGAAATTGCATAGCTCTGTCATTAATAGATGATAATTTAATAAAGTGAAACATTTTTACATTGGAAAACAGTATAAAATTGGCATTTTTTTCTGAAATAAAACTGAAACACGAGTCATCACTCCTGCACTAGAAACAAATATAACAATTAGAAAGGAAAACAGCTTTGCTTCTGGGAGAAATGATGACTTTCTCTTAATCAAATTCATGAATTCTAATCATTAAGTGCCTTAATGTGTGAAGGGAAAATGGCAATTTTCAGAGCTCTTCTCCCTGAAAGGATATTACATTCTATCTTTTCCATTCTGAATGTCCCAGACATACTTTACAAGTGCCTACAGATACTGTAAAGTTGGGATTGAATTCTGTATTTAAATTGCAACCCATCTCTAGTTTCAGGTCATTGAGATACAAAAGGTCATGATATTTGCCTTTCATTTTTCTTCATGCAGAATACTAAAACTAGAGACTACAGAGAATGCTGTATGAAATATAATTTCTTGCCAATTGCATGAAGAATATACAGTGATTAAGTAGGTAGTTTGACCTGAGTTGTTTAATCCTATTCACCTAGGATCACCTTGAAAAATTTGGCTTCTCAGAGCAAGTATGAATATTTTAAATAGCACAGCAAAAGATTCAAGGCAAAAAGAGGGCACAAAAGATTAAAATCTGGTTCATCTTTAGGTCAAAAACATTGTCACTGAATAAAAATAATCAAAAAAATGTGCAAGTGACTTTTCCTCTACATGCAGCACAGAAAAAATTATTTGTGATGTGGGACCTGAGAACATTAGATCTGATAAACAAGGAGCTGGGCTAGAGATGGACTCTCTTCTCTCAGCCCCAAAAGCTTGCAGGACAAGCTTTAGAATAAAGCTTCCAAACCTAAAAAAAAAATCCTTTTCACTGGTCTACTAGTGAAGAAAGAAGAAAATGCCAGTAAATCTTGCATCTACTTTAAGGTCTCTTAAGACTTCTAGTTGGATATGAAGAGGTCACAGTGCAAATGACAGTTAGAGCCAGCACTTCCAATGAAATGATCAGATGCACTGATTTTTGGGAACTGAAATGGACTGTCATCATCACCCAGTTTGATCTTCTGCATATTGACGTCTATAGGATTTTTAATAATGTATTTCTGAACCCATGATGTGTGCTCCAGCTACCTTGTATCTTTTGAAACATGCCAATTTTGATTTTGACACATTAAGTAATGGATATTCTGTCTCATTCACAAGTAAATTTTCAATTGCTTAAATCAATTTCACTGTGAAGACAGAGTGCCTCTGTTCTAGGGTCACACCAAGTCCTGTATTTTTCATGCACTCTAAAAATCCTGTCACAGCTCTGTGCACCGCTTTCACCAAGCACATATTTATGTATAAAGCAAAGGCTGTCTTTTAGCATCCCACAGCAGGAACTCTACAGTTGAGGCTTTTTGTGCCCAGCACTGCCACAGAGTGAACACCCGGCGGTGCAAACAGGCAGGGGTGCCAACACCTTTCCTCTGGCAGCCCTGCCTTGGCAGCAGCCCTGCAGGGCAGGAGAGACTCACCACAGCTCACTCACAGGTACAAACTGGGGCAAACTAACTGAAACAGGGGTGTAATGCTCTCCTCTAGCCTGCTTTATTTGTGGACCCAAATCAATACACCTAGCCCAGAGAAAATAGTCACAAAATAACGCCATAACCCTCCAATTCCATTATCAATCTCCTGATTACCCTATGAGGAGCACATTTGAGACAGTGTTCATCAGAGAGTGAGGGCTTTCTATTTGCACATCAGTGGATTTCCAAAGATATCTGATTTAAAAAAAAAAACAATCTGTTCCTTTTGACAGAGCCTTTAGCTGCAACCCTCTTGCTTCCTCACTCTTAAGTCTAATAGCTCTTCAAAATGCAGCTTGCCAAACCTGCTTCTCTTCCTCCTCCTCCATTAGGTCCATTTTCCCTTTCAGTGCCTGGCATTTTAGAGTTTCTGCTTATGAGGTTTATGGGCAAGAAACTCCTATATCTGTTGATCCTGCATCACTGACTTTTTCACTTTAAATCAGTATTTTACCGCTTTTAAATACATGATGGATCTTTACTAGCTACTTGTTTTGGACAACTTAAATTTGACACCGTGCTGTGACTGCTAACTTAATTCCTCCAACTGATGCTAAACCACTTCACTCTTCACTTTATGTAAACATCACCAACTTCCCTGAATAAATTATCTCACTGTATTGTGCATTCATGATCTTACTCTTATGCAGAAGTCACTATTTGTTCCCCTTAAAAATCTCGTTACAGAAGATTATTTTCAATTACTTGTTAAAATGTAGCCTCTATGGAGAAAACAGGGAAGAACAGACAGAAAGCACGATGGACTGATTTTCCAGGATGATTGTCTGCATTCATGCTAAGGGTATTAGAAGGATTTACTTCCTCAAAGAGGAATTGGAAGAGAGTTAAAGATAAAAGGAAGAAGATTAGTTTGATACTGAAGGACTGAGAATCATGTTTTTTGAAGAGCAGTCAGGAAAAAAGAGAAAAATATAAAACCCAGTTTATGCCAAACCTTCCCACTCTTAGCTGCACTGTAGGTTATACATGTATGTTAGATTTTCAAGTAATTTATTATTGCAAAAAAAGGCCATTGGTTTGTTTTCTGTTAAAGACACAGAAAACATAAATAACTCTCAGTTCTTTCTCTTTGAAGTGTCAGGTGTCACTTTTCAGTGCAAAGTTTATCAGCCTTAAAAGTCTTTTTCTTCTTTTGCTTTCTGCCACTGCTCTTTTTATCATGCGTCACATTTATGGAAATCTTAACTATATTTTGGAGTTCCCTGTTTATACCACAGATGGTGTAGCTGAAATTTATACATTTATTTTTATTTACTTTTTTCTCTTTTCTTAGAAGTTTAATGAGCTCTCACACCTCATACCCAGGGGAAATAAGAAGATGGAGTAGGGCACATAAGAAGTAGTTCATCTTATAGCTGATAAATTGAAAACATGCTATTTATAACAGCGGAACTAGAGCCTGTGGCTCCTATAAAATTCTTGAAGTCTGATGAACAAATGCCTTTAGTTGCGGGGGAAGATTCACAAGTCATCCTACTGAACTGGACAGGAACTCCTGTGGGATAAATGATTGTAAAAGAATAACACATGTTAAAGGATAGCAGCAAGAAGAAGGACACATTATCTTCATTTTTCCTCAGAAAAGAAGCAGCCAATTGGACAGAGCCTGACTCAGCAAAGATCCTTCAACTTAACTAAGATCTTAATATTCATCATGAAAATACTTAAACACTTGAACATTTTAAGACATAAACTTATCACTGGAGTAAAACACACATTCAGACCAATGAGGTCTGGATGCCTGATGTACAACAAAACAGGAAGTTTCTGGCAAAACTGGGATTTTAGTATAGTTTTCTTGAATATCATCATGCATTCAGAGCATGACCCATCCTCTCCCTGCCTAATACATGTCAGGAAGGGATCAAATGTTGTATTTTTTTTCTTCTTGTAGGCACAAAAACACTCACTACATATGAAAATGATCCTGGCCTCTCTGCAGCCAGGCACATCTAGAGGAAGCTGATACAAAACACTAATGCTAAACTATCATCACTGATATCATCATCTTCCTTGCTCTGCCTGCTGATTTTATACAGCCCTCCATTTCCATACACTCCAATTTCAGAGGCCAAGCCTGTGCTCAGGGCAGATAGCACAGGACAGACAGCCACTTCTGTATACATTGAATGTATATTATCTATACACATCTTAGCTATTTGGCCACTGTAATAATACTGTTTATACTTTCAGTTGCAGAAACGTTGATAGTAAACTATTATGGTAGAAGAAAAACTGTGAAGCTATAGAGACACATCAACTCAAGAATGGTATCTTCTGCCTTACACAGTTAACTTTGAAGCTATTTCCATTTCCCCCCTATGGCTTCAAAGAAGTCAATAAGCAATTGACAAATCTTCTGTCACCCTGGGCAATTAATGGGAGTTACACAGTATTGGCTGCATCAATTTTTGTGCATGTGAAAAGCAAAAAATGGATTTCACAAACTTACTGGTGCTCATTGATTTAGTGCCTGTCCCCAGGCCATTCCCATTTAACGCTTTTGTGCGGTCATTGAAAAACATTTCAAGACTGTCACATAAAACTTGTTTCTTCAGAGCTTTATCTGTTATATTATTTTGCAAGTATTTTTAGCATCAGCAATATGTTTTCAGGCTGAGCTTCAGGACTGTGAGATTTTCACCATCTAGAAAATAAACATAAACCAACTGACCCAACCAACCATTAAGTGGAGATTGTCTCAAAGGTTCAATGTCCTCTTAAGAAAGCAAAAGTTCCACCTACAAAAATCCAGGGTCATGATAAGCTTACAGAGAAATCAAAGTATCTGTGTATCTAACTAACCAATTTGCATCTGCATGCTTCTGATTGGCAGCTGAACACCAGGAACATCTATAAATATTAGCCCAAGAAGAGAGATTTGTTCCCAAAACTGAGCTACTAGCAGAGGATCACAGAGAAAAATGCAACAGAAGTAAACGGAATGTACAAAAGAATAGCAGCCTTTTGGGAAATTTGCCCTCACACACCTGTAGCTCACAACTCATCACACACATTTGTGAAGATAAAATAGGCAGAAGAGCTAGAGAAAATTACTTTTCTGTGTTTTTTTTTTTTTTTAGTTATTAACTCATGTTTTTAAAAAGTAGCACTAAATGGGAAGTCATTAAATTCTGAACCCTCTTCAGTCTTGCCCTGTTTCACACCTTTGAGATGATAACAGCACCAGCTTGATCTAGTTTTCAGCATAGTAGTACTCAGAGTATCAGAACCAACAGCAAACACTCCTAATGTTCATGAGCTTGGTGGAAGGAACAGCTAAAATGAGATTTGGAAATTCTTAATTGCCCTCCTTTGCAAAGAGATGACTTACACCCTGCTCTTTGAACACTGAAGTAAACTTCTTTTTCAAGAACATTGTAATAAAATACACTTCATTTCTAATGAGGTACTGATCTAGTTTTCAGCATAGTAGTACTCTGAGTATCAGAACCAACAGCAAACACTCCTAATGTTCGTGAACTTGGTGCAAGGAACAGCTAAAATGAGATTTGGAAATTCTTAATTGCCCTCCTTTGCAAAGAGATGACTTACACCCTGCTCTTTGAACACTGAAGTAAACTTCTTTTTCAAGAACATTGTAATAAAATACACTTCATTTCTAATGAGGTACTGATGCAAGTTGTGTGCTGAGTCTTGAATGAAGTCTGGATGAGAGGTGATGGGGTTCTTGCATACTTTGAAAATTCAGTATACTATCTTTTGGAGTAATTTTGCACTGGCACTTTAAAACCTCAAGGTGGAAGTCTGAAGTAACAATTTATTTCTGTGGAAGTGAGGCATACATGCATTGACTGATGTACACAAAAGTAAAAGAACACGTCTGCAAGCATAATTCTTATAGAAAGCTTGACAACCTAAGACTAGCAAAGTTAGTCCCTTTATACACAAAGGACAACCTCTGATAAATCTAAAAGTGCTTTAGCATCTCTGGATGTGTGAAATACGAATTGTATGACCTTCCTTCACCCCTAGGCCATCACAAGTTTGCTCTCTGCATAAGACACCAGTCTTTGCTAAGAAGCATTCACTGGTATGAAAGCACACCAGGACATATAGTTTCCAAAAATCCACCTGGCACAGCATCTGTTTGGGGTTTAAATTATCTACGCTCAATATCTTTTTCTGGGAAACAAAAACTAACAGCTTTGCAACGCAATCTTTTTTTACTGCCAGTATAATGCAATGAGATCCTCTGAAAGAGGAAACAAAACTAGCAGTACTGTTGCTTTACAAAGACATCAAAAATATGAGGTAAACTTTGATATGTGAGTTACAGAAAACAAAATTGGAAATAACACAAACCCCCAATTTCCAATTGTATAACTGCTATCAGAAACTCCAAGTACATCCATACTGTGAGAGAATGATAAAAGTCGCTTTTAGTAAGAACTAACAAACTGAAATTTACTAGGACACCTTGTCAGTTTGATATCCTCCAAGGCAATGATCCCATATCTGAGTAAGGATGACTATTTAATGTTGTGGTGCCAGTGTCGATTCCATATATGGAATAAAAGAGCCCTACGTATTCTTGCAATGACTGCCCTTGAAAACTGGAAAAATGTTCTCTGAAGTGTAGCTAAAGGAACAATAAATAAATACATTGTTATTATTGTCTTACTTTGCTTTATACAACAATATTTAACTGCTTTTTAAAAACTTGCTAGAAAATATTGACTTGCTACTAGAGAAATAATTTCTGTCACCATAAGAACATAAATGACCATGACAGTATAATAGAAACAGAGATTTTACAAAAGATACAAACAAAAACTAAAAACAGGATTGACATGTTTTTTTAAGTTTATATAGGGATGCAAAAGTTTTATCATTTTCTGTTATATATCTTTACAATTTCTATTTCAATATAGTTCTTTTGTCTGTAGCTGTCCTTGTCCTGTAATTTAAAGGTGTAATTTTCATAACATTTTAAATGAAAACTCCTTAGAACTTGCAAATGGTTATTTTACTCTATTAAAGAAATACAGTTTGCTTATTTCATGGTCATAGTGACAATTGTCTTCAAACCACAACATTATATAGCTGTTACTGTGACATGTCTTCTCAAACATGTTCACACTGCAAGCACCAGAATACAGAAAGAAGCACATAAGCTTTTCAAACACAAAGGTACATCAGGTATCAAATTAAAGAGTTATGTAATGCAGCTGTGGATATTGGCCTGCACAGAAAGCAGCTACATCTCTATAAAATTTCCATTGTCAGAAGATTCTGCTTCCAGTGCAATTTCTATTTTATGTCTGTAGTTCTTAAATTTTGGACTCTTCTCACCTCCTTGCAACAGATAGAATCATAGGATTGTCAGGGTTGGAAGGGACTTCAAGGATCATCTAGTTCCAACAGCCCTGCCATGGACATGGCCACCTCACACTAGATCAGGTTGTTTACAGCCCCATCCAGCCTGGCCTTAAAAACTTCCAGATCAACAGATAGATGGGAACAAAAGCCTTTTAATACCAGAGAAGTCATAGATTAGATTTGTACCAGACTAGAGAAGACTTTCTGGTACATATCTGCTCTAATCAATGTTCAAGAGCTTTCAGAAGTTTAAAGGAAGAATTCTCAAAAAATGTAAAAAACCAGAATACTCAAATGCTTTCAAATTGCATCCCTGTAGTAATGATTGAAACAAAAATACTTCGAATTTTCTTACTTTTGTTCTATATTGACTGAAATGATTGACATGCAGAAAAAGAAGGAAATATCACTAGAAGTTGCTCAACATAACTGATGACCACTTCCCCAGAAGAAAGTGTTAAGTCTTTTTGAAATACACAAAACCTTAACAATTTCTAAAATCAGAATGCAATCTGAAGCAGAACAATCAGGTTATGACTTCAATAGACATGACTGGCATCATTGTCTTGAGGGAAAGAAAAGTAACATCAGACTGTATCAACCTGAATTAACAACTGAGAATACTCATTTGGTGTGTTTAGGGACCATACATTTCAGAGCTCTTTAACACTGAAAAACAGTGTTTTGTAGGAATTGTAGGACTAACCTCAATTCCTGGGTGGCATTTAAAGCCCTTCCTCCTGTTGAAATGAAACTACTCAGTGCCTTTTTCAGAAGTGATTTAAGTGTTCAGGAAACAGTAAGATAATTGGAAAATAATTGCATGCTAAAACTTTGCTAAGAACAATGAAAAAGTATGCTACACCTATCATGTATTTCATTCACAGTACAAAAGAAATTACATTTTAATGGTATTACAAATATTACATTTATTCAGTGTGTATGATTTATTATTAAAACAGTAAAATGAAATATTCTGTTTAATCAAACATACTCAAAGCAACTTCCTTGACTGAAAATGCAAACGCCTATTTTCTCTATAGCTCTCCTTGGAATCTCTTACAGACACGAGCTGCACCCATGAGAGCATAGTGAGGACTGCACATTTTGTAAGAGAGCCATTTCCCCCTTGGCTCATTTGCTGTTCAGTCTGCTGGTTCTGAGCACCTTCGTTCAGCTTTGCAATAGATCTAATTCAAAATTCACTGAACCAAACAGAAAGACCTGGACCGGTTTCTGCAAGCTTTGGACCATCTGCCTTCAAATAGCAAGTAGAAGTGGAAGTACCTGGTAAAATGTTGGTACAGACACCATTGATACTGAAGATGAAGTTTCCCCTGTAGTTCAGCACTTGCAAGACCATACTCAAACTTTTTTTTTTTTTTTATTTCAGAAGCCTGCATTTTCTAATGAAGAGCCATGTAAATGCAGTAGAAAAATATTTGATAAACCTCTTTGTTTATGCACATAAATATCAATTTGAAGAATCTCTGAGAATAAATGCAATTCTCAGATCATTCTTCTCTGGAGTCTTCTTCCAACAGCACTGACGTCACAACTGAAGGGGAAGATTGCTGGTTTGGGGGAAATTGCACAAATGGGTGTTTCAAATTTATTTTGGAAGTGTTCAATTGGTCTCATTTTCTCCAAACACATGCTATACATATACACCCAAGCAAGACCTGAAGAGCTAGTTAGGAGTACTAGGAACAATGCAGCCACACCACTGCAGCATCCTAATGAGTCACTTCTGAGAGAGCATCTCAGCTCAGGCAAAACATCATGCCCTGATGAGCCAATCATTTTGAACTAGTTTCTGACTAGGTAATGAAAGCAATTGTGACCCTACAAAGAGTTATGCTTAGGTGGCATGCTCCTGCCAATGTTAGCATGTTTAATAGTGCCTTTGCCACAACCATCTGCCAGTTTACTGCTGCCACTCACATTTACCCCACTCTGTATTTTCTTGGACTTTAGCTGAGTCCAGCCCACTTAGAGGATCACAGGATGTTAGGGTTTGGAAGGTACCTCTGGAGAGCCTCAGGTCCAACTCTCCTGCCAGAGCAGGACCATATAACCTAGTGCAGGTCACACAGGAATCCATCCAGATGGGTCTTGAAAGTCTCCAGAGAAGGAGACTCCACAACTTCTCTGGGGACCTGTTCCAGTGCTCTGTGACCCTTACAGTATAGGATCATAGGATGTTAGGGGTTGGAAAACTTCGGAGATTATCAAGTCCAAATCCCCCTGCCAGAGCAGGACCATATAACCTAGCACAGGTCACACAGGAACACATCCAGATGGGTCTTGAAAGCCTCCAGAGAAGGAGACTCCACAACTTCCCTGGGCAGCCTGTTCCAGTGCTCTGTGACCCTCACAGTGAAGTTCCTCCTCATGTCGAGGTGGAACTTCCTGTACTGTAGTTTACATCCATTGCCCTTTGTCTTGCTTATTATTGATTTTGTGTAAGTTCTTCTATCTATAAATTCTTCTGCAAGGATATATTTATATAGTAGAACCGAAAGTCTTCTAGATGTGCAAATAGAAAATGGAAAATTTTGAAGTTAGTTTCAATTGAAACCTTTACCAACATAAAATAGGCACCTCTCATTCAGTTTCCCAAAAGAAAACATTCTAGGGCTTCTCCTTCTCAGTAAAGACCTTTCCGGGGAGTTGGGGTTTAAAGATATTAACTAGTGGCTACTACAGTGGACATACTCAGTCAGCAATTTAAGATTCTATTGTCTTAGAAGCACTATAATAGAAATGGATTGTCAGAGAGTTAATTTCAAAAACTAAATGAAAAACTGGTATACATTAAATGAAACTCTGAAGAACCAGAAAATGAAAAAAGTAAGTGGATATATTAATGTGTAGTTTATTATATTGATTTTTTTCAAATGAGAGATTCAGAGTATTAATGTTCTATTATTGTGGGAATAACTAGGTGTAAATCAAAAGGATGAGCTACTGCACATCACATCCAGCAGGTTAACTTTCCTCCAAATAAAGTTAGCAATTTCAAGAGCATTGTGAAATCTGGCTGTGTTAACAACAGTTCTGTTATAAGGCTTACAGCTTGGCTGTTGTTTAGTCAGTCTCCACAACGATTTCATATGGTGCCCACAACTGTAATGTCCCTTCACTATAAAGCCACAAATGTCTCATGTGCACATTTCACCTGTTACAGCTCCTCCGCACAAGCCTCTGAATGGGGAGGAAGATGCTCCCTGTTACTATGCATTCATTTTTATTTTCATTCGCTCTCATGTTCCAGTAAATAAATGGAGAAAACATGAATGCTGCCTTCTATCCTTCTCTGAGTTCCAGCTCCGATTTCATCCTGCCACAGAAATCATCTACCCATACTTCATTTTCTAGTATGCCCTTTAAACTTGCTGCACTGCAGCTGTCCGTCCTCCTGGCTGCTATCTCCTGCTGCAGGAACTATAGAAGCAGTGTCCAAATCTAAATCCAAATATTGAGTAAACACAAATTATGCAGGCTGCTACTCAGTGTAACAGTTCTTTAAATACTCTGTATACAAACAGTATTTTATGGACCAAATACCACTTCAGTGGAGATTTGCCCAGGCAAGCAAAATAGACACTTTACTATCCTATATCCACACTTGTACTGGTATGAAGATTAGCCCACAGTAGGTACATTAAGTCCTACATTACTAACACAGCAGAACACTCTCCACTACAGCTTCAGAAAGAGCTACTGAGGCTGCCTGAGAACTGACAGTCCTTATCCCATCCTTTCCGAATGTTTCTGGGCTCTTCAGGTTAAGTGCAGCCTACCTCACTGAACTTTGATATCCCTTTGTACCAGGACAAAGATGAATGTTAGAGTAAAAGATAATGGAGAAAAGCATCCCTGTTAAGCATACTGAAAATGAATTTAAATATTATTTTCTCTCTGTAGAACTAACGGATTACTGCCATCAAACTCAGCAAAGAAGCACTCAGAAACGTTCTGTCATCACTCTAAAACCTCATCTTAGTAAAGCATGTCATGGAACTGATGAAAAGTTGCTGACATTTGGGTTATAAACAAGCAAATATGCTAATTCAAAATGTGGAGTACACTAGAGCTTGCCTAAATTCTAAATGGGAACTAAAGGCCAGGTGAACAGCAGTTCCTGTTACTGTCTACTTGCCTGTGAATAAAACTGTGATCATTAATTTCCCATCAAACAACAACCAAGTTTGCTGCACCTCTACATTTCCTTCAAAAGGAGAGTAAATTGGATAATGTGGCTTATTTACCATGTGGCTACTGAACCCCATGGTGCATGTCCTCTCCTGTGATCAGTGATGAGAGAGAAATCATTCTATCACAGTATTGTGCTCTGGGAAGAGGTATCCTATTTTCTGGATCGTGTGAAAGACACATTGCACCTCTGTCCTCCTAAGAAAGGAGCGGCAATCTTTTATATACACAAGAAGAGAAGCTATATGAGATATGAGGTGTAAATATATTGACCTTGTCCCAGAAATTAATCCTTTTCCACTACTCAATCCTTGCTTTCTCTATCTATAGAGGTAATGATGACTTTTCTTTCCTATTTGTTCTCGCAGCTTCTTTTCTTTCATTGGCCTCAGTCCATTTACCCTTCCCATGTGCAAACCAAAACCAAAACCAAAACCTTTTTCTTTTTGTCTCTCCACTTTCATGTAACCAACCTCTTCATCACTTTTGGTTTCTGCAATAAGAGAAAGTCTCCCAGGCCTCATTTCAAAAGGATCTTTCTTAACAAATTTTGTAGCTTATGGTTTTTGTGAAGTGCTTTCCTTTCACTGTGATCACAACTGCTTGTCAGCAAGGAGACTTTGCTACTGTCCTTTACTCTGCAGCTCTCAATAGATTTGAAGAAATCTAGTTCTGCATTTGTTCAGTTAATGCTATGTTGCATTTACTGCTGGTCATACAGTCTTAAGCTCTTCAATAAAATAACATGAGCTTAAACAATTTTCTGTTGCTTTAAAATGTCAAGATTTTAAAGACAAGATAAAGGCTGAATTCTATTTGAGAAGCTTTGTGAAAACTGGTGTGGGTTTTTTTTTTTTTTTACATGCTATCAGTTCTGAAATTTCTTTAGTTTATATCCCTATGGTTATAGGTGTCATGGTTCAGCCCTGAAGTCATGAGAGAAAACAAGAGCTATATACACATTTTGTGTAAAAAATGAAACTAAAAGATTTCACCAATTTCTGGAAATAGGTGAACAACTTATTCCCTGGATGGTGCATCTTGGTGATTTTTTGCTTTATGAACCACTTAGTGTTTTCAAACTTCCGAGAATAAGATAAATTTTGCAAGACCAAAGAGTATATTACAATGTATACTCGTATATTTTATTTAGTTATCTATTAAAATTGGAGAGAAGCCCTCAGCACATTCTTGCTGTAGCCTGTTCACAAGCACAGAGCACAACTTAAGTTAGAGACAACGCACACTGTGTTCTCTCAGGCATGCACTGTTCCACCAGCCTCCCATGGGAGCTGTGTCTATGAGGACTTACCCAAATTCCAGTGTAACTTAATGGCATCACTTCTAGTGACCTTGACAAGTTCTGTGCCAGTTTCATGATGAAATTAAGCAACACTGCCACCTCCTTTGCTATCTGTATCACAGCACTGGGTATGACTTCACTGTGCCTCCCAGTGACAAATAGGTGCTCAGGAATAGAAAAAAGGTTTTTACAACTGAACTACACAGAGAGTACATCATCATGGTAAAGTTTCAGGAAAGTAATACGTAAAGTAGAAAGCAGATTTGTGACTTTGTGTTTCAAGTTAAGATATAGTAGGGCACTTTCTCCTTATAAGGTTGCTTCTGTGTGTCATTGATTTTGCAGTTTATTATTAAAGTGTCTTACAAGAGAAATAGCAACTAGATTTGACACTAGGAGACATATTAATGGCATGAAACCTTAGAAAAATGGGCACTCTCATAGTTATTAATCAGACCGAGCTACTGCACAAGCCTCTCCTTGTTCCCCTTTGCCTTGACAAAGAAGCAAATCCTCTGGCACCCTCCAACTTAGTTCAACAGTTCCACAACCACAGATTTCCCTCCTGTTCATGAAACAAACCACTTCTTCAAAAACTGTCACACTGGTTCCCAAAGCAGTACTTACTTCTTCATGACTCTACAATAGCACAATACATTATGAAGCAGTAAAAGCTTGTTCCATCAAAAAGAAGAAAAAAAAAAAAGAAAGAAAGAAAGAATGAAAAAGGAAAAGATACAGAAAGCTATGTTCCTGCAGTCAGCTGTGATTAGTTCTAACCTAGCTCTCTGGAGGAGGAAGACATGACATTCAAGACATTGAGTTCCTCTATTCCAAAAGGCTTATTCCTAATAGCATTGAGGAGAAAAATTGACTCTTTTGATCTTGTATTTTAATCTTAAATTTTAATTTGAACCATAAAATTTTAATAACTGACTTCTAGCTTTCAAACAGAACAGTGCTAAGTATTTTCTGAACACTGCATATTACACATGTAAAGTCAGATTCCTTTGTATCTGTAAGAAAAGTGAGGACTGCTTATTAAATTAGTAATGACCAGCAGTCAATGGCTTTCAACCCCTCTGAGGGTGTGCTGTGTCTTAAGCCAAAAAAAAATAAAATCACCATTGTCTGCGTAGAGCCTTTATTTACATAAACGTCATGGCATTTACAAATCATTATGTGTATCAGCTACCTATGGGATTTTGAAAAAAAGGCAGGATTTCCCTAATGATTTACTTACCAGGTTTCACAAGGCTGAAATGCAAAGTAATTGTGTCCTTCCAGAAGCTAAAAAGCTGATTATGAATTTTGTACGGTACAAAGAAACATGTACCAGCTGGTGCAATAATTTCACCATTCAGCAAGCAAGCAACACATTTTCTAATATGAGTCCAAGAAGAAAGAAATTATGTTAGTTATGACAATTTGAGTAGTTATCATGGCAGTCTTAGAAATGACCAACAGCTCTGTTTCACAGATCTCAAAAAATATTTTTCGTCTGAGCAGATTACAGAAAAAAAAAAAAAAAAAAGAGATGCATTTAAGTGCTGAAAGAATAGCTTCATAAACAGTAAAAATTTCTGAGCTGAGCTAACTGCGTTGGTCTGATGTGTCTGCCTCTCCTACCTGTGGGAAGTGTGCATCCTGCTGTAGCATATGCAGGCTTATGTCAGCTTATCTGCTGAGACAGCATCTTTGGCTTTTTACACTTGCAGTGGTAGTAAATGTTGTTCCTGCTGATAGTGTAATTACACAAACTAGAAGCAGCTGCCTAGAAGTTGAACTCCAATTCATTTTACAGTATCTGCTGTTTGCCTGCAGTTCTTAGTTTAAGTGGACAAGAAGGTTCCTAATGTTTGCAAAACTATGGGGAGGTTAAGGTAAAAAAAAAAAGATACTTCTGAGGCAATAAAAACTTCTTTCATTTCCAATTCTCTTTAATGGAGTTACTATTAATGGAAAAATGACCTTCAATTTTCCCGGCAACACAAAAGTGTGTATGGGGATGAGAACCACACTTTTTTGGCAAATGGTTCTATCACTTAAATTAAGTAACAGATTCAGATAAAAATTTCCTTGTATTTCTCACATGTTCCTTCCTTCAGTTAAGATTAAGAGGTATATAGGGGTGAAACATTCACACAGAGAGGATACTGCAGTCAAACACAAGCTAACCTTATTCAAAAGTCACTGAGACTTAGTAACATACATGGTGAACTACAAACCAGGACAGGCAGGCAGGTTTTGAGGTTTCTCTTTCCTAAAGCCAAGATGACACATGAATGCAGATGTAAGTACTGGAATACTGAAACCGAGCAAGGCCTCCAAGTGAGATGACAACTGCTGATACAAGATTAATGGACAAAGGCAAATTTCTAGTTGCAAAGCACTAACTGTGAGTGAAGGAAGATTGGGTAAAATATTAATGGTTCAGTTCTACTGACGTGCAGAGAACTTCTCCTTTGCTTTTCTTCACCCCCTTGCTGGTTCCTGTGCATTCTGACAGACTAGCTGTGCACTGAGAACAGCTGGTTGCAAAAGAGAAGGCTTCTATTCAAAGCCTGTCACAAACATCAGTTCTTGCCTGCACACACTGGATTTCATTCTGCCAAAATCTTAGGTTGATGTGTGTTACCTGGTGCAGTCCATCATTTGCAAGAAAGCTGTCACTGAACTTCTACTTTCTCTAATTCTGCTTTCAATTAAATTCTTTTTAAGAACATATAGACAACAAAGACAACACAAATATCGATGAATTAACTTCATCATTTCCAACTACCAGGAAAATAGTTTTTATTGTTAACTGGCCTTGGATAGCAATTTTGTACTGCCAGGGTAAAATGCAGCCTTTTTCTTTCCTTTTTTTTCCAAAGGCATTCACATGGAGAGCATTTTAATTTTCCACACTATAGCTATGTTGACCTTCCAGACCTTGCAAAGTAAAGTATTTATGATCCTAGTTTGGTTTTTTTTTTTTTAGGCATTGTTTCAATATTTTTGTAACATTTGTATTTCTTGCTGATGTTTTTGGCATTAAAAATCACTCAAGCTGTGCCGAAATATAATGATATTCACTGAACCATAGTATGGAAGGATAATTCAGTTCAGGGAGGTTATTCTAGCTCATCATGTACACAAAGGCTTGAAAGAAAATGCAGAGGATTCTCAGTTCTTGACATATGCACTATTCAATCTCTCATAAAAAAAAATAACATGACACAGAGAAGGCTTCACTTACATATCAAAATATGCAGCTTTATGTCTGCAGAGCCAGCCAGGCAAAAAAAGGTATCCAAAATGCACACATGAAAACACCCTTTATGGTCTTTCCAGAAACTCACTGTCTTTTAAATTCAATTGATCATGAAAACTCAAGCCTGTAAGAATTTCCTTTTTCTTTTCTTCCAGCAGCAGAGCCTGCCACTCATTAACCCACTGCATCCCACAATACTGTAAATAAAGCCACAAAATGTTACTGTACTAGTTTTCATATAGGCTATGCTGTGCTTTATGTTTATCCCCATCTTCTTTCTCTTAATTTCTGTTACCCTTTCTCTCTCATTATCTGGACTGTTTCTTCCTTGGTGTTCTCTGTTGTCTTCAGTGACAGTGGCAGAAATTCATGTGGAGCAAGGTAACTCTGTACTTATCTCAACCATTTTGATGCTTGGGATCAGTCTTCTATTCTGCCATGCATTTATATCTTCACCCACCTAGTCAGTCCTGAGGCTGATCACTTTGAAATTCTATGGGGGATCAATGTCATAAAATTAGACACATACCTAGGGTTCTTCATTCAGTTGCACTAATGTCCTTTAAACATTAGGATGAAAACTTTAGTCTCATCCAACATATTATGGATTACTAGAAAGTAATGGTGCAAGCAGACAGAACCAGAAAAATGACTTCTCAGCAGTTAATTTTCTGAAGAGCTATGGTATCAACACCAGCCTTAACTTAAATTTGTCTAGTACGGTTGTCATACCTAGGGGAACTCAACTGCAAGAACGCAGAAAAGAAGTAAACTCACAGATTTAAATATTGCCCACAGGGACAGTCAGGTTCCTCAATCACCACTGCAAGTTGTAAAGCCAGTTCCAGCTTCAACATCCACAGCTTGAGCTGCTCAATTGCATGTTAACTTAAAGAAAGCTCTCCAGTCTTCCAGTAATTTCTGAAATGAGACTACATGAAGAATCTGCCCTGTCTTGGCATCAACTGCTATGCAGGCAATTTGCAATTTATTAATGTACTCATTTGAGCCTTTCTAGCAGCCAACAGCTTGTCCACATCAGCATTCTCTGCATTTCTGAACAATGCTGGGATGCAAAGTGCGTGATGATCAGTCTAAAATATTTATGAAAACAATAAAGTAACCAAAAAACCCCTACACCATGGCATAATGATTTCATATGACATTGCTGTGATGTAAAATAAGAAAATATTGTGAAAAACAGATAGTGAAACTTAGCTGAACATAGGCCTTAAATCCTGCTCTTGTGTTTTATGTTGGATGCTTCAACAGAATTTCCATACAAGAGCCAAGTTTCAGAAAGGAAACATTCACTGGCCCCTCTGCAAAGAGTGCTTAGGATAAAAGAGTACAAAAATAAGAATTAAGAAATATTTTAGACTCCTATGTCATTCTCATTACATATCATAACTCAGTGGGTACAAAAAGTCAGATGAAGCATTTGAAGGAGTAAGTTGTTAAAAATGGACTTAGTCCTAAAATAGACCTATCTTTTGATGGTTTTCTGGAAAATTCTCATCACAATTCAAATATTATAATGAAAAATATCATCCTAACCCTGGACTCCCAAACTCTTTTGATATATTTATGACTAAGGATCCTTCACAGAGAGCAGAAGAAACACAGTATGTTTGCATTTATTTTTATTTCTTCTTCCTATCCCACTTAAGCATGATTCTCTCATACAGTATGGTTGCAAAACCACTTCATATATTAGAGAAAATTTCCATTTCACTACATGAATTTTTATAGATAAGATGCAATAATTACCAAATTTTATAAACTGTGCAAAATTAGCATTGCTTTTCAGCTACCAGTTTGAAGTAAGCTACCAGGAACCTTTAGCTTACTTCATTTTTTTTTTTTTTTTTTTTTTTTTTTTTTAAAGCATGGAGATGCAATAACATTTGTGGAATGTGTGCTAAGAGAATTCAGCTTTGTACATATGCATATTACACACAGCACATATACTACTGGTTTATATATATTCATGATATTTTCAAAGCTGTACTCCAATAACAATAACTGTAACTCCAATAACACTGTGAGGAAATGCCACTGGTGGGCATCACCACTGCAGATGACCTTGTAATGATTGACACTTGTTCTGTTCTAAAGGGTGACCTCAAGAGATAACCACTTGTACATTTTCTTTCTCACTATCCTTTTGCTTCTATGCAGCAACAATGATTAGAAATAACAACCTGAAAAAAAGTCATTATGAATGTGCATCCAGATCACATCTTACTTATTTTTAGAGCTCTGTTTAGAGTCTGAGTGTTGTTTTTCTTCCATGCCTTCTGTAGATCCTTCTGGAGTAAAGATCTATGTGGAAAGGACCATCCTTTTTACAGATTGTGATCTCGATAAACATAATCCTGCTTTTAGCTGGCTGCAAATCAGTTGCATCTGTTGTTGTAAATACACAAAAGCAATGAAGTCTTATGACAAAGTCCTTTTTTCCTCCTGTGCTCAAAGAAATCACTGGAGGAAGAATGGCTTAAGTGCCAGTTTATATTTCAGTTTTTCAGTAGGGATTTGGTCAGCTTATCATTTATTGTAGGACAGTGAAAAATTGTATTTATTATGTGGAGAAGTAAGATTGCTTTCCTTTATAAAGTTGGCTTTGTCACAGTTATCTACCCGTTTGTTATGAGTAAGACTGCAAAGAGAATACGAAGTCCAGAAGCAGCAGCAAATCCATGTTATTATTTTCAGTCTGAAAACTTGTGGCTTGCTTTAGTATATTTTAAATAATGTCCACTTTTACCATTACAGCAGTAAGAATTAATCACTTGTTGACATTGTTAACAGAAGGAACTCTGGGGACTAACATTTTGTGAAAAAGCCTACAGCTCCTAGTCAAATACTTCTGGTGCTCAGTTTCTGATTACTACTTGGTGTTCGTTCTGACTTCACAAATCTATCTTCTATGTTAAGAAATATGTACAAACCTGCACCTGTAAGGACCTGTCCATCACAAACCACTCTTCTTCACCCTATGTGGAAAACTGCAGATTTGTAATTTCACCAAACTTCTATAGTACCACTATACCTAAAGTGAATAGTCTCTCTTTTGGGATTCCACATCACTTTTGAAAACAAAACTGAGACTTTAACTGACTAGCTTTAACTGTGTGAATTTCATATTCCCTGATACTCTTCCATAGTCAGGAGAGGAAGATGGACCATAACTTCATGTTCTGTGAGGACCTCCATGAAGAAAACTCACTGCTGACTACAAGGAGAAAACAGGGCAATTATCTTCTCTAAGGAAACTTATAGCTCACACATCATTCTCTTGAGTTCTTCAACCACTCCACTGGTTTGGAGTAGTTCTGACACGTGTCCTAGTTCTGTCTCACCAATAGCTGCTTTGCATTTGTACTTAAAAGTCAAAATTTGTGCCTGCATAACATCACTTATCTCACATCCAGGACCTGCTCACACAAGTAGTACAGCCAGCACACGAATTGCATGTGTGCTGTCTGAAGCCCACTATGTGCTTTTGCAAGCACATTACATCCAAGTGGTGACTAGCAGGGTAAAAGCAGTTACAACAGCAGCTAAACCCACCACATAAACTCACCACATTTAGATATCTCAGGTAAAACTGGGCTGGGTTCAGAAATGAATGAATTTCCATCATCTGTTATACTGGACCATACTGATACTTTTTTCCTAATTATATATTCAGCTGATTCAAAATTTTCAGATCTTTAGAAAAACACAGAGCACTACTTCCAAAGACAGAATTTCTGTGCCTTAAGTATTATTTTAGTAAGGTTTTCCTAACCTCATAGCACAATTGCAGTTTCCATTTATTTTTTGTGGAAGCCTGTCAGTGAAAAAAATACTGTTTCAAGGGGCCAAGTAAATAAGCAGGCTTACTGGAAGTAAGTACTGTTTTAATTTAGAGTAAATTTAGTTTCCATCTAAATACCTGCTCCTTTTATTTCTGTCCAGCACTATACTCACCATCAGGCTGACTGTTCCCTGCAGCTCTACTGACCCAAAATAATGACTTGTAGGGGAGCTTTAATGACAGAACAAGGGGCAGTTTTAGACACAGCATGAGCCTTGGAATAACTGTGTGATGTATTTTGTGCAGTTGATTGACCTCATATTAAAGTCCATTTGGACTCTGCTGCTGTAGATCTGGTCTATGCCTGAAGGTACATGGCTTGTTAATCTCAATATAAAACAGAACAGATTAGATCACATTAGACTGTTCACACAAAAGCAGAACAGCTCCAATTCTTGGACAATAAATGGTAGCAAGAGGATCTGCAATTGCTCTGAAAGCAAATATTCCTTTGCCTACAGACAGTAAGATCTGAGAATGTAAGAATAGATTATTCAGCCACTTTCAAGGTTCATTTCTGTCTATGAAAAAAGAGAACGTCACTTTATCCCTTAAGTATTTGAAAAGATTCTTGGGAATTTTGAATAGCCAGAAAAAAAAAAGCTAAATTTCTAAAGAAAAAAGTTTCTGTGAGAATTGGTCTATGGAGCAATAGCAAAACCAATCACACTACCTCCCTTCATTCTCTTGTTTCTCTGAAAAACAACCCTGCTGTGATACAATTCAGTGCTCAAAACAGAAGAGCTCTTGTGATAATTTGTCTTAATCCCAGAGCCAGTAACTGCTACTAAAGAAGAGAGAAGAGAAAACTGCAGGTGGTTTCTCTCATCAATATTAGTATTTACCATTAAATGAACTACAGCTATCCAATGCTACTATGAAACAAACAAGGAGACAATGTTTAATGATAGCGTACATAGCCTTAGAAAACAGTATACAACAGCTATGTTGAAGCACTTGCCCCAGAAATTCAGAAACAAGGCATTGACTTTGAACTGTTTCAAAATCAGTACTCCCCTGTTTACAAGCAGCCCCACTTACCTGCCTATCTATGAAAATGATTGCTAGCATGGAGATTAATATTCAATATAAGCCTAGAAAAAGCTATAGGAGCAATTTTGTTATAAGTATGTGCATGAGGATGGAGCTACACCTGGGTTATGCAAACACAAAATTGCTTCTAGCACTTTTACCCTACAAGTATCCCCTCTGACACTGTTCTCTGCAGTGAACTTGTACCCAAACATGCAGCAGCAGTAGTTATGTTTTCTACAAAGGTTTATACAAACCTTCAATGAATGCACACTCTTCCCAGGCAAGCTATTTCCATGATTCATAATTTTAACATTTAACAATTAGGTAGTTGCAAATGGAAAACAATTTACTGTTAGCCGCACTGAGTGTCACTTGGAAATAACTTTCCAGAAGAGCTTTACTTTGACTGAGAGCTTTTATTAATTTCTACCTCTAGTAAGTATGGCTGGGGAAAAAAATGCTACTTTTGAATCCAGTGGAACGGTCACCACAACAGGGGTTCATAGCCCAAGCACTTAAACAGAGAAGCAATACCTATAACCTGAAACAAGCTAAGCACCACAGGGAAGTTACTTCTAACATAAAAGCAGACTTTCAACCATATGAAAATTAACTTTTTTTGTTTTCAGAAATGACCTTATGACTTAGCACTTTGTAGTGGTTTGAAACACTACAAAGGGAGGGAGTGGGGGAGGTTTTTTTGCTCTTGCACTAAAGCCACAACACTTCAAAGCAATCAAGGAACCAGAACACTTGCCTTACCAGGAGGAACTAAATAAAGCTAGGACTTGAAAACAAGTAGGGTGAAGGTCTTCTCTGGGGAAGATCATGGCTAACAAAATCCATGAAGGCAGAATACTTCTTCCTCAAGCATCTCCCCTCAGAGTTTAACTTGCAGAACAGTTTCTTAAGTGAACTAAAACAGTAAAAGAAGTGTGGGATATTTGGCTTTGTTCTTTATATGCTGCTTCAGTATAGATGTTCCCAGGGATTGTGGCCCATTTAAAAATGTGTTTATGAATGATGCAAAGCATCAGCACTAGCAACCAAAGTCTTCAATATTTATTTAAACAGTAGGTAACAAAACTTCCCTTGAATTTTCCCTAAAATTCACACCAGCAGTTCCAAGTGATCCTTTAAAGATTAAAGGATCAGTGTTGCAATACAGAATAAGCTATCTAGAAATGAATGTTAGCTACATCAGCCACTGATCAACCTCATTTTGAAACCTGCAGTATTAAGTATTTTTATTAGCTGACTTGACATTTTACAAATCTAAAGAATAAGAAACACTATATTACTGCTGGATAAACTAAGGAACAATAAAATCTGTGCTAATTCAAATCAATGACTCAGCTATGAACTGTCAACACTTTTCTTTTGAGAACGCAACTCAGATCAACCATTTGGCACATCAGATTTACTACAAACAAACTACTTTAAAGCAATCTTGAAATGACACCAAATAAAAATTACTGCAGAAGAGACAATAACAAGCTGAAGGCTTTCAGATCATGAAGCAGCAATGCATGGCTAACAGTCTGCTGTGGAGTCTTACTGCTAAACCTTCACTGGTCTTATGGAGACTGGAGCAAGTCATAAATCATTATAAAAGTTCTTGTCTCAAGAGGGGCAATAAATGCAAGACTTATCAATTACCAATGAACATTAACATATATTAAGAACTGATTTTTATTTAATTGTCTTTTTTTTTTTTTTTTTGTAGCAGGATTAATTTTTTTTTGTGTGGCACCAATTATGGAGATAAACTGTATAACTGCTGCAGTGCAAGACTAGAATAGTTTTCATCCCTATCAGAGAATGTCAGTGAGTCTACTTCTCTTATTGTAAAGGTCAATATCTAATCACAGAGTTTGAACCAAAATAATTTAATGAGATATTCTAAAGACATTAAATCTCTTCTGTCTCTGCTGGGATGTTTTCCTCCTTTACCTTATGCACTAGAATGTGTTACTCAAAATGAGGTTTCTTTCATTTAATGAGGATAAGATCTTGAGATCTCCGACTTATTTAGCAAAAGATCACATCAACACTGACTGACAATATGAGGCAACGCCATCAAAGCTTTGCTGAACAAAGTCTAACTTGGCTCGATTTTATCTTTTTATTTACAAGACTAATGAGATTTTTTTTTAGGTAACTCTTCTTTGAAAAGTCAGAGAAAATGAAACCAAAGAGAGCATAAAAGCACTTAGTAAATTTACAATTTAGGTAACATCACACTCTTGCATATGCTGTTATGTATTATTTCTCCAAATGGCCAAATCTCTTCTTTTTTCAGCTCCTTCCCCAAAATAAACAGTAGGCTGCAGTACCGTCTATTCTCTCCTGTACATTTTTAAAAGGTAAGAAATAAAAAGTTTCTATTGTTATTTTAACATTTAGTTACTACAATTAATGCTTATCAACACCTGTTTTTACACATCGGTGTAGGTGATGGAGAAGAATAAATAGTGCCAAAGCCCTGTAAATGCAAGCCACATTTTGTTAAACTGCTCTGTGGAGCCAATATATTCAAAGAAGTGAAGGCAAAATGAGGGAATTCAAAACCAGATTGGTGAAATGCAGCTTCATATGGGCTGCACAGAGAGCTTTAGTGAAGCCGAAGTTTGGGAGAACATTTTCCTAAACATTTAGCAAATTTTTCAAATAATTTTATAAAGAAAAATGAGTGGACTGAAGCATTTTACACCAATCCAGAACTCCAGTTGCTCTTTAGTTGCTGGATTCTGCAATGAAAGACAACAATGTCAAACTTGAGGCTGAAGATGGGAACAGGTAAAAGGCAGATGTTTTATCTCGTAAAACTTGCACACAGATTAGGAAAAGGTAAAGAGAGAACATTCCAAAACATCCCACATTCTTCATCCTCAGCATCAGGCACAACAGCATGAGGATTCTCTTGTTCTCAAATGCTAGTGCTTTTTCTGGGAAGAAAAGTCAGGGGATGTACACCTAGAAAACAGCAGAAAACACCAGGAACCAGCTCCCGCTCTGCTGCAACTTCCCATCCCTGCAGAGCTTCAGCACTGGGGCAGCAAGGCAGACATACAGACATGGCAAAAACTAACACTTTGGCATCACTGCTGCTGCAGATATGAGAATATCCCTTTCCTTTTTTAATGTTTAGATGGTCCAAGGGAAAGGCGAAGCACAACTGTATCTTTTGATCCCCTTTTTCTCCCCCTGAAGGTTTTGCTTCAACAACCTAAGATGACAATAAAGTTACTTTTGAGACTGTTTGGAAAAGATTAATTTGCTTGCTGATCATTTTGTGCAAGTAATTAGTCACAATTGCTCCTAGAAAGGAAGAAGGAAAAAGATATAAAAAGCAAACAAGCCTTAACAAATTCTATAAAGTCCCTGGAAGTGACAAAACCTTTTCAATCTTATAATTGCCTATGTAAATACATCAGTTTTATTCCCAGTGGCTTAACAACTTCAATTTAAATAGGAAATAGCTGAATATATGCTAATCGCTTGTTCATTTTACATGCACTATAGTTCATTAAAATAAAACCTATACTCGGCTGGATATCCAGCATTTAACAGTGATTTTTATAGCTTATGTAGCTGTTGAGAAATTAAGTTGACAAGAACGAACACTAGATATACTCCAAAGTCAATTAGGATTTCAGTTTCTTCTTTTAATTGCAACAGTGATAACTAAAACCAAATTTACTACAAAGATGTAGAAAGCATTATATTTTCAAGTGGTGCTTAAATATGTAAGAGTAATCCAAACAGCATTTTCAGACACATTTAACTTAGGTAGCTAGGTCCTGCAGAAATCAGGAATCTCAAGCAGTTTTGGACAAACAGCGGGTCCAGTAAGTTCTTTTCAGTTCCCTAAGCAATGAAATGTTTCACCAAATGATTAGTGGAAAAAACCTCAAAATGTTACAATTACAAATGCAAACAGGAGCCAAGTTAAATAAGTGGAAGTAAGAACATTACAGATAATCAGTGTGGCAAAGACATACAGATTTAAATGACTGCAGCTTGAAACTGAAAGAGAGGAGCTGAGTTGCAGCTATCCTTTCAGCCTAGCCAAGGTTCTCTGTAGAATAAAGTAACTGAAAAGGGATTAAACAAGCAGAACGTGCAGATACTCACACAGACTTGACCTCTTAGAAGGCCTTCTGTGAAAGGAAGCAATCAGAGAAAAGCAGCAAGGAAGTAAACTAGCCAGACTGAAGAAGGACCCAGAAGATGGCCTTGAAAAAAACAGGAAATGGCTAAAAGGGTCCTGAAATGAGAGCTTTCAGCCCTGTTACAGGGCTACCTCTTTTTGCCTGACTCTGTGAACAAAAAGCACTGAAGGAATTCAATAACTATCTCCTCCTAAAAGAAAGGCTGATAGGAACCCAAACTCTGGATGTCTGGTCTGATGAAAAAGCAGTAACCTCAATAAAAGAATTTACAGAATGCATAAACTACACTGCCTTATGAAGCAGAGGCAAGTTATTAATCTGCACAGTTTATGACACAGAGGCTTCTCCACCTCAAGATCTTAATCAGAATCTCTGTAAGGTAAATGAATTATTTTCCTCTTCCTTCTCTCAGTTCTTCTACCTCAGACCTTCTCCCTGAGCTTTCCTCAGGGAAGAATGGATTGCTCCATTTAACATATCTGCCTACCCTTGTTCCTTTTCCTCAAAAGGAGGAATGGAGTCCAGAGAGCTCTGCATGTGCTCTAGCTACTTACCACAGTCTACATGGAGGAAAGCTGTCAGAAGGCAAATGCTGCCACATTAGACACTTCCTTGAGGTGCTGAAGTTAAATAGTGTTGGTTAAGTAACAAGGGGATTCTTAAAGATCCAGGCTTTAGTCAGGTGAGAAGAATCCCACACCTCCCCTTTTTAGCCATGTGGCCTTGGTTTTTGCATGGAAGGCAGAGGTCAGTACTGCCACACTTGCTGCCTTTTCTTAAAATTCAGCCTTTACCTCTTTGTTCTATTCATTGCCAGATATCCACATGTTGCCAATTTATTTCACAGGAGTACACTAAGCACCTGAACAATTAAAAAAAGGGATTTACAAACAAAATTCCAATGCAGGTTGGACATGTTGCTATCAAAAAAACCAAACCAAACAAAACCAAACCAAACAAAATCAAAACCACGCCCACCCATCCCACTTCCTAAACAAATAAAACCCAAATCACTAAAAAAAAATAAAAAAACAAAAGACAACCCCCGACACAAACAAGTATGGTCTTGTAAAAACAACAGTTTGAACTTGTATCAAATTGCATATCTGCAACTTCTTAATAATGCATACAGTAGCACTATTGTTACATTGGTGGCACACAGCATTCATATTTCAGTTGAGGTGGCAGAAGAAGAGATCTGAGCACCAAGTCTGACAGTCACAACATTTAAACTTTTTTTCACATTATTATTACTTTGCCAGTGATCTGACACATCACTGACACTCACTGTCATGGCCTAACCAGAAGATAGGAGGGGCGGGGGGATTTGCAGGAGGTCTTGTCTTTTTCTCCCAAAAAGGAAGTGGCAGAAAGAGGCAAGTTTTCACAAAACTCAAGCTTCTGTAAAACAGCAGATTTGTTCAAATGTGGAGTGATGCATGGGTTCAGAAACCCTCAGAGAAATCATCATTACAGAGTTAGGGTATACACTGACATCTAAAAATAACACAACTTTAGTGGCAGATACAACCCCTCTTTCTGAAATTTGCCCCTGGTCTGGCTTCAAGAGAAAACTGAGATCCTCAAAGACCTCTCTCCTGAGTTAAAGAAAATCTCCATTATCATTTGGCAGCAAGAGATTTGACATCTTTGTATTTTCCTGCTGCTAGAGGGTATGAACATTAGACCTGCAATCAAAACATGCACATGTAGAAAAGCAGTAACAAAAAGCACACCACGGGGAGAAATTTTTGTCTTTTTACCAGCTATCCCTTAGCCTATTTTAATATACCAATTAAAAATATATTTAAAAATGATGGAGGTAAATGCCAATTCTACCACAATTAAAACATCCCTTTAGTTTCCCTGCAAGGTAGCCAACCTCATTTGTTGTTTCAGGTTTGGATGGATGAGCACTAAAAGGCAGAACATATTACTGGGGCAATGACCTCTCTGATGCTTTATAGATTTATAACAAAGCAGCTTTACTGATATGATTTTAAAGAGCTCTCAAAGGCACAAAACACAGTTTGTGTAGGAATAAATAGCAGACATCCCTTTGTGAACAACAGATGGCACCCAAGGTGACTTATCTCCCAAACAGGTAAGCACTCGTTTTCACTTATTTGTAAATAGCCATCATTTATCCTGGTTTGTTCAGCAGGTCCCAGTGGTGTCACCTGCATCAATGACTAAAAGGAACGGATGGCAAAAATAAAATGTAAAAGTGCAAGTTTAACTTCTTTTGCCCCTCAGCAAATCTGAGACCTGAAGTGCAACATAAAGAAACCTGTGAAAATAAAAAGTAATGGTTCTCTTGATAAAAATTATGTGTTTCAGCAGGTTCTGAATTCAGCATAGGGGAATACTAATGTCCTTTTTCTCCTGCTGAGATTCTAGTATGAACTTACCTCACTAGAACATCTGGGTAAAACCAAGTTTTGTAACTAGCCTGGATACCAAAAATCAGCATTAACAGCTTAAGTGGAGATGCACAGCTGCAAGTTGCTTATTAAAATGCTTTATCATTCATTAAATCCCACTGGCAGAATCAGAAGAGCTGGAAGACCTTCCAGGCTGTTCTTTAGAAGTGTTTCATGATCATCATTAGAGGAAACTCAATTAGAAAAAAAATCATGTCTCAGATACCACAAAAAATCCCATGCAAGATAGACCTCCCTGGCAGATATGTCCCAAGCTGACATTCCCCTCATCATGTAGGAATGCAGAATGGTTTGATCTTTAGAAGAAGGTGTTTTTATTAGCACTATTCAAATAAGCAGTGCACTTTGGAAGCAAACTTTTCCTACTGAGTACACTTTGGTGTTTTACAGCATTGTAATGGGGACTCCCCTTCAGAAAATGATGAAGAGAAACTGCCCACTGACAGCACACCAAGCACACTCAGTTTACTAGAGAGCGTTAGTCCATGGAACCAGAAATAAAGGTAAGCTCCACACATCCTCTCTCCTACCAGGTCCTTACCATTATCTTCTGTCCTACAAATCTGCTCCTACCTGCACTATTACTGTGCCTGAGGAGTTTGTTTCCAAAGGCAGAGGCTCAGAACTGAAGGATCCTACATCAAGCTACTGAAGTGCAACAGCATTTTCCACAGAAGTCAACATTCCCTCTGATACAGAGACAACATTGCTCCTCTTCCTTGTCCTGGGTCAGACCCTGTTCCAGCCTAGTTACATGGTTTGTATTTTGCTTCTAGGATATTTTTAGACCAATTTTTCCATGCTCCCAAACAAAATTCATCATCCCTCAAATATTCAGAGTTTGTAATCTTTGAAATGTATAAATCACTACATGTTTGGCAAAAAGTACCATTTCATATTGGAGCCAAGTATCGCTTTTCTTAACACCTAAAGAATAAACCACTGATCAGATTACAATGCTGTTTTTCTGACACCTCAGTCCTGGCAATACAGGACAAAACATTAATTCCCACAATAAGATCTTTCTTCCTAAGTAGTGAAAAAGAATCAGAGGGAGAAAGGAAGCAAAAGCATTGTGAGTATTCAGCTCAGTTTTGCAAACCACTAGAATCCAATCGGCCTCAATTACAAACAACTTTGAATTGCGATTTCCATTCCTACAGTTCAAGTCTTGGTTTAAGTTGCTGCAGTGGGATTCACATACCCTTCAATTATCTCAAACCCTCAAGCAAGGCCACTTATGCCCAGTTTTGCATTCAGGTTGCAAGTCTAGAAGGAATGAGCGAGAGAACAGGTTTGATTCCTATTCCTATAAGAGGATTTTTACAGAAATGTGCTCGCATAATTCTATCCCATGGGCATGAAAAAAACTATGAAGAAATAACCAAGGATGAAAAAGCTGGGCAGATATACCAAGAAGAAAGGATATTCTGTGTTGTCTCTCTGGAAGCATCACTGAAACATGCAGCAGCAATAATGAGCTCACAAGCAGATTCTTTCTCACTGTGCTACATTGCTAACGTACCACAGACCTCCCTACTCCCGACCATGCTCACCTCCATGACCACAGCTTATTGTCCTAATAAACTGAGGCTTGTTCCTAATGTATTTCTGAGGACCCCTCAAGTGTTACCTTCTCAAAATATTGCAGCATGAAATCACCCTTTACAATGCAGAGAAGGATTGGCAGTGTTGAGAACTTGCTGTGAAATAACACCAGACAACCTTCAACAGCTCAGAATAATGGCCAAACCAGCAGAGACTTAAACATCTGAAAGCAATGTTATCCTGACACCAGCAGTGCCACGATGCTGCTAAGTCCCACTTCAAATTTAGGCCACTCTTCTCTCTGCTCTTTATGCAATTTCTGAACAGTGGGGGATTAGAGAAGTGGCTATGAACAAAAGGAATGACAGAAGATATTTGCTTTTGATTAACAAATTGCTAGAGAGAGATGAAAAGTGCTCATAGTTTACTGATATAAGGATGTATTTTGGTGATAAATTTGCATACAACGCCTTCACCCCCACTCCCAAAATGTTATTCATGGAATATTAGCATTCAAATTCATCTGTCAAAATGATTGCTGATGTAGTATAGAAAGGCTACATTATCATCTGCTCTGCAGTTTTCCTCAGAGCACTCTTGATTCAGATATTTACATAACCAAAGATTATGACATCTTTTCCATCCCTTTTGATGTGTCTGTCAGCAAGATGTCAGTGGAATCAGATTCATTCCAGCTAGATATTTCCCTGATACCCAAAAATAGCTGTGAGGCACGAAGCAGAGTCGTTTTGCTGAGTAAGAAGTTTGTTTTCCAAAAAAGAAAAACCCTGACAAATCATTTGAAGTAGAAAAAACACATATACAAGAGAGGAAAATGTGCAGTTTATTATATCTTGAGGCCCAAGATGTAGCAGTTTTGAAGACAAGTATGACCACTGGTAGAATTATCTTTAAGAACAGTTTAAAAGTATTAAAACATCTCCCAGATATCTTATATCCAATGTCTTCTTCTTTACAACTACCCCATTCATTCCAGCAACAGAGGTAAACTGTGAAAAACTGCAGATCCTACTTGCAAAGAATGACTCTTTCTGTGTACTGTTGAGACCTGTTGAGGCTCACAGGTTACAGAATTTAAATTTCTGCGAAACACCCAACCCCTACACACCTTGCATCCACTTTGCTTATCATTCCTCCACAGTAAGAAGGGAACAGACCTTGTTGACATTGACGAAAATTGTCTTCTGACTTTTCATAACAGGTTCAGATGACAAAATGGACAAAACCACTTGTGCTTTATCAACCTTAAGGCTGCTTTATGCTATTGCAAAGGAAGCCAAACTGGGTAGTAACAGAGAAGAGAATTCTTATAAAGGTCAGTATCCAAGGACAGAATGAATTGGTGTAGAATAATTTTGTTCTGAGACCTTACAGCATGAAGTATAAAGAATGTAAAGAGAATAATGTTTGTGCATAAATTGATGCTGAAGGAGAGGAAAGGATTATTAAGTAGATAATACAAAAGGGTCAAAAAGGACAGATTAAATGATGGAGAAGAGAAACAGAATACAAGTAGTAAAAGAAGGGCTGGGATCTTAAACATTATCAGAAGAAAATGGAAACAAGCAAAGGCAATGCAGTAGATGAACTAACAAAGGGCTAGACGCAAATCCCAAATCAGAAGAAACAGAATGAAGCATCAGATAATTTGTGAGAATTTGTCCAAGCCATTCAGCCAAGTCAGTCTTCTTACTGATGGGTGATAAATCAGCCTGGAAATGACTGACAAATGGTAGAAGAGACTTTGGCTTATGAATATTCTCATAGTTGAGTTTTACCATCCCAAGTATTTTATATTTTCCAGATTGTTTTGCAAAACTTCAAATTCTTCCAGAAAACACATGTCCTGTTTGTTTAACATCTCCCATTGTTAGGAATGGGTTATTTTGCAATTACATGTAGTGCTTTAGTACACCTGCTGACCTTATTTGTTTGTCCGTTTACCAGTATATCATGCTAGAGACAAAACTTAGTCTACAGGGGCCTGAGTCATCTCAACCATTCTTACCCTCAGAATACAGTAACTACTGTCATTACCAATCAGTCATTGGATAGACTGCCAGGTTTAAATCCTCCTCCATAATTTTAAAGCTTTTTTCTCCAGTGTAGCAGCACCTGACATTATATCATGTGCACACAGGAAAGACAATAGCATCTGACTGATATTAAATGTTGTCACCCAGCTGGGGCTGGGAGGATGCCAACTGGTCAAATTCTCCAAAATCTTTGAACAGATGCTGTGGATATTTCGGTTATTACTTCAATTTCACACTCCTCCTATCTGTGCTGACAGCTGTTTTTAACAGTCTGCTCTCTTCTTCTCAGCTCTCATGTCAACCTCAGACACATAATAACTGGGTTAGAGCTTGAACAATGGTGATTAGATCAGGTAGAGGAGGAAGTATGGTGGCAATAAAAATTAAGATGCTTCAGTAAACCTTCAAACTCTGGCTACTTGGGCTGAAAGCAACTTGACAGAAATTCATCCAGCAAGAAAAAATTGTTCAGAGAAAAAGAGCAGGCACTTTGCTAAGGCCTTGGAGTAGTTTGTCAGTTTTGTAGGGTTTTTTAATTATACTAATTTCCATGAAAGATCCTGTATGACCAACTCAGTCTTCAGAGGCTCAGGATTTAGAGGGGTCAAAAGTTACAGTACATCAATTTATCCTTGGCAGTTCTCTTTGTGAAAATGTCCTACACCCTCACAGTCATTTGATGCAATTTAGCCCTCATTAAACTAATGAAGCCCCTTGGCTTCTTAAACCACTTTAACACAGGTAATAGCAAGTAAATAATTAGAAGAAAGAGTTGTGCATCAGACCCCACTGCATTTAAGCATGCCAAGTGGTACTGTATGCTGTCATCACCAGAACCTAGCCCTACATAAACACTGCTCTCCTCTACAGTAGGGATAGCTGTAATAACTGAAATGCATTTTTGCCATCTGTTAAATAATTCACACTAACAAGAACTGCAGATGTATTTTTTTTCCAGAAATGCTAGCAGTGTATTTAAAAAGGTAACCTCTACAATCCTCACATTCATAATTAGGTTTGTGGGTAGACTGAAGAAAAGAATTCCATTTGCAGAAAAGCTCAACAGATGGCATTGTGTATTAAAGTAGAACCATGTGAAAACTATTTGAACAAATGGCAGATGTGTCTGTCAGCTTTCTCCTTTGCCATTACAATAAAGATTGGCATTTGGGCCATTATTCAGACTACCTCTGAAGCTTGTGTCAGCCAAGAACCTTTCCAGGCCCAGAGATAACCAGACAGGGTGAAAAAAATTAAAAATTGAAACAAGAGTGTGGAATTTGCATGGCATCTCCTCATCCAGCCCCATTTGCAGTTACATTCAAAGATCCCTCTGTGAGTAAGCAGAAGAGATTGTACTTAGCTGGGTTTCAGACAATGGTGATTGGCAATCTTTTGTGGATTTCTTCCTGTAACACTGAAGATATTTCACATCCCATCAAGAGTTAACAGTGCTTCAAGAAACAGTGCCTTCTATCTAGCCTCTTCCACAATTGCATTACTTCAATACAACTCATGCAGAGCATGCAGAAGACAAATAGTGCAGTACAGAAAAGGGAATCTATTACAGGTTCACAAGAGCTCAGTATTTTTAGGATCCGCATTCTACCACATAAACTATGAACAAATGCTACCTATTGGTCCAGGTGGGTTTTGACTCCACAGCCTCTCTGGGTAGCCTGTTCCAGTGCTTTGGCACCCTGACAGGAAAGAAGTTTCTCCTTGTATTTAGGTGGAACTCCCTGTGTTCCAATTTATGCCCACTGCCTCTTGCCTTATCAGTGGGCACCACTGAAAGGAAACTGACAGCCAGCCTCTCCACACCCATCATTTAAACATTGATAAGCATTCATAAGATCCCTTCTCAGTCTCCTCCAGGCTAAAAAGCCTCAGGTCTCTCAGCCTTTCCTTCTAGGAGTTCACCGTCTCTCTTAAACTGGGGAGCCCCACATTGGGCACAGTACTTCAGATATGACCTCACCAGGGCACAGCAGAGGGGGAAAAGAACCTCCCTCAACCTGCTGGCCACACTGTTCTTAATACACTCAAGGACACCATTGACCTTCTTGGCCTTGAGGACACATTGCTCACTCATGGTGAACTTCTTGTCCTCCAGGACTGCATCAGTGCAGGGGATTATTCCTCCCCAGGTGCAAAGGTGCCTTTGTTGAACTGCACGAGGTTCACCTCTGGCCAACTCTCCAGCCTGTCCAGGTCTTGCTAAATGGCAGCACAGCCCGATGGGGTGTCAGCTACTCCTCCCAGAAAACGTTCTGATTGTACACTCTTTCCCTTCATCCAGGTCACTGATGAAGATGTTGAACAAGGTTGGACCCAGTACTGACCCGTGGGGAACACCACTGGCTTACAGGCTTCCAGCTAGACTCTGTGCTGCTGAAGTACATTCCTTTTTCATGGAACCAGCAGTGAACTGCTCTGTATCGTAGTTTGTGTAACCTGGTACCACTGCAAAAAGTTAATGTCTTTAATTACACATACTTAATAAACATACGCTTTCTCCTAAATGTCTACACTTGCTACTACTGAAGTGAGGCAGAAGTTTTTCCATTAGTATAGCAAAGCTGGATGCCTGTTCACCAAATCAGTAAGAATAAAAAATTTTGCTAAATTACAAGATACTGCTTAAGAAACACATATAACAAGAACAATCTGTTTTACTTTGAAGAGCTTAGATAATTTTATTTTTAGGAACATCTTTGAAAGAGTCAAGTCCTCTCTAAGAAGCAATTGCCCAAAGCAATAAAACACATCAATATTTTCATGATAAATATCCATAGTTCTAAATTTAGTTGTTAAGTAAGGCTTATTTTAGCCTTTTGTTTACTCAGAACACAAGCTATCTTCCCCAGGGAAGAGCAGAAAGCCTGCTAGCTAGTTCTGATTCACAAGGAATCAAAGCCTGTCTCACACTCTAACAGCTTAGGAATTGCCTCGTCCCAGCTCTGTCTGATCTGAAGTCCAGGCTTCAATCCTATAGAGTGCCAGAGACTTCTTTACTGTGGAAATTCTTATTTAAGAGTCTCTTCCATTTGAATGCATTCTGCTACTGGGAAAAACCTTACCTAGATTTTAAAATGAGAAAGCACCCTTAGTGCCAGCATGGGTTAAAAACACTTTCTCATTGTGCATTCTCCTTTTAGCACCATAGGGTGAGGTTTATTGGTCCAAAGTCAATGCCAAAACAAAGAGCCCATCTGCCTCTTGAAAGCTAGAACATGCTGCCATCACACAGGCAGCTTAAACTCAGGTAATCCCATTACATACATCAGGACCTGCAAGAGCACCCTGAGTAACCCTGTTCTCTGCCTTTTTTCACTAGCCTTGAAGCTTGCCAAAGCACAGCCAGCGACAAGCCAGCCGCAGGAGGCAAAGATAGAGGCTGTTCCTTTGGGATACTGTCACAGCAAAGAGTATGCACAGACAAGGGAGAGGCTGTTCCACTCCCAGGGACATGAATTGCAGCTCCATGGATTACAAACGCAAATGAAAGGCAGCTCTTGACCACTGTCAATAATGCAGCATCCAGAAAAAAAGTCCTCAGAGGACAACTCTACCCCTTCATGCCCAGTCCTGGTGTATTTTGGGGGTACACAGGTGTATTGCTAGCTCTCTGTGTAAGCTTTTGCAAAAGTAAATCCCTTGATCAAAGAAATCTTAAATGAAGGGATTCCCAACTTTATGAGCAGACTTTATAAAGAAAAGCCCTTCCCATGACAGATTCTATGTCATGCATCTTTTGAACTTTTGGCAGGCATTTGCTGCAAATTTATCTTCCTCCTTTCATGTACTTGCATGGGAGATGCTAATCTTGAATAACTACTTTATTTAATGCAGCTTTTCCTCCTGAGTTTTAGATATAGTATTTCTTTACTGATATCTATTCCAACTACTTTAAAGATGAGCACAAACCTGGAGGCAAGTGGCCATTTTTATTAAAGAGTTAATTCTCTAAATATTCCAATTTTCCCAGAAGGCTGCAAAGAAAAAAAATACACAAATGTACCCATAAAGACAGATTAAAACATTGACATGATATCCTTTTCTTAAGGTGGATGATACAAAATTTGCAACTTTGCCTGTAATTAACAGATTGTATCATTAAATGAGAGAAACCTTTTTGTTCCTTTTACATCTTAAGTTTGGCACAAAGCAAGTAACAAGTAAATGCACCAATCCAAAGATCACACAGAGAAAAATTATCTTCCATTGACTTAAAAGTGTTAGGATTGCTTACGCTAAAGCCATTCTGTAACTGAACACACAGGACCAATCCACAGCTCTAAGTAATTATTCACAACTAACCAGGAACACAATGACTTCAGAAATACACGAGAGTGCTTTCAGTTCTGTGGTCAGGGTTTTCATTTTGTTTTTAAACAGAGCAGACAAAACCATAAGAAACACACTGACAGCATCTTCAAGTTCTAGTATCTCCACCTGCTCCTTTCTCCACTAGTATCTGCTGCATGCTGAATAGATTAGTATAACAGAGTGTGCAATACTAGCTACCGTTAGTGAGGCTTTGTAATGAAGAGGTAATTATCCAAATAAGGAAAATAAATATTTTCAAGCAATATGTTAAAAAAAAAAGAAAACCAAACCAAAACTTCTGTTCATAATTGACCCTAAACCAATTTGCGTTACACTGGATGATAGGGCAGCTTAAAGCTCAAAGCAGAAAAGAGTAAAATAAAATGATAGTTAAGTAAAAGAAAGGGAAGTATTTTCAGGAAAGCATTTGATATGGCCAGAAGAAGACATTAAACCTTGCTGTTAATCCCAGTGTACATATTTGATTACTTTTTTTAAAAAGCAATGGGTTAATGTAAAAAATGGCTAGTATGTATGACTAGGAAAAACAAGGGCTTGTGTTGTTCAGATGAAAAGAACGCTACATTAGCATTGTGCCCATAATAAAAACAAAAGCTCAAAGAGAACAATAAATAAATAAACTTTTGAAAGAGCAAGATATCACACACATCCCCTCATTTCAACCAAGCTCCTTTTTCTTCCTATGTTTGTGCAGTGAAAGGAAATACAGAGCATAGCACCAGAGGATATTCCCACAGAAGAGGCACTACCTTCCAGTAGACAATGCTGAACTAGATTCTTTGCAACATGACAATGTCTGGAGAAGCCACATCAGAGCAGAGCAGAAATTTGAATTTAGACATCATTATCTTCTTTGTCCACACTGAACAGATAGATGTGACCCCTCTCTCACTGAAGATGACCAAGGACTGAGGTACAGTCATGTAATGAAAGATATACAGCATATATATGATGAAATGATATATGATGAATAATGAAATATTCATTAATAATAAAAGAATACAGCATAGATAGAGCTGTTCTCATCCAAACAATGGATCAGGCAGCTGAAAATTAAATAACTTTACACCAATCCAAATCATCAAATCAGTACTGTAATGATGGTCATCACCTACATGTTCGTGTTGTATCACCCAGACAGTCCTAACTAGAGTGGCTACAAATACCAGCAGAAGAGACTCTGGCAAACAGTGAAGTTATAACATGTGGTTTGATGAGGGAAATATGCACTGGCACTGCTTGGGTGGCCTGGAGGATTTTTTTAGAAGGAGTTGCATTCTTCATTGCTATCAATCTTGTTCCTTTAATTTGTGTTAAATTCACTTCAACAACAGAAAGAATGAAACAAAAAAAAAAAAGAGTCTTCCTGTCTCCTACCGATCAAACTCCCATGAAGGTTGTTCATGTGAAATGCAATTCTTAAAAATATTTATATTCCCCATTTCTAAAGCACATTACATTTAGAAACCCACAGTTAATAAATCATACTTCTAAAATGTTTTACAAGTTAAGAAATCTCATTCAACTATTTGCAACATTATTTATCTGCTGAAATGGAACTTAAATCATCACCTTTACACTTGTGCAGCATGCCACAGTGATGTACTGCACACTGACAGTGCTCGGGTTTGATGCTGTTTTTCACACTAAAACCTGCATTACACTGGTTATTGATCCAGTGAAAAACATGATTGATTTCCTACCTGGCTTTGCCATTAAACAGAGAGAGTCCCAGCAAATGGCTCTCTTTGTAAGGTGTCCTAGTACATGAAAATCAGTGCCTACTCCTTAATTGCTGACAGATGGCTAAATTCTAACTACAAGGTATTAGGCAAGTAGGATAAATGCACCAGAGACTTGATATGTAATAGATGCAAACCTAATACACCTTCTGAAAAACTTGAAGTTTCTGTCTAACAGAAAATACCAATAAATAAATTAACAAGAAGAAACAGGGCAAAAATGTTTTTTTTTTCTAACCTGATTTTCCCCAGTATCTGCTTGGACTGTGAACAGAGCTGCTCTCCAACTCACAGAACAAAATATATGAAAATTTCTCTAACCACCCCACTTAGTGAATCCTGCCACTTCATTCTCTACTGTTAAGCATCTGGGTTCATGAGATTTGAGGGAAATTAAAAACCACTGCAAATCCTATGCTTTTATAGTGATTGCACCACATATTCATGGTAAGTTGTGAGTCAGACTTAGAATTACCTTTGAACACATGACAGTTTCAGCTACTGAAAAAAAAAATATAATTCTTCCACTGGTTAAATCAGCAATAGGATTTTTAATTTAATAAATATTTATATATTTGTTTAGGCATCCATACCAAGATGATGAATATTACTGAATGGACTTGCATGTAAAAAATAGTATCGCATGAAAAGGCATCTTTCCTTTGTCACTTCAAAAGGTTCATGCCAGAGAGAGAGACAGAAAAGGAAAAAGAGACAAGTCAGAAAGATTCCCTCCATAAGGAATCAGGAAGAAATGAATGGAGATACAGAGTATATTGGCACTATAGTGGATCCAATTCAATTTAGAGCATCACATCAGAATTTCCTATCCCTCATCTCATTTACTTGTCAACATAAAAGTATCTTAAAGCCACCACAGAATGGCAAAGTTATTCCAAAATACAAAACTAGTCTCACATAGCTTAAACTAAGAAATATACAATAGAACCTAGAGCTGATAAACTTCACAGAACCAGATTATTTTGCACTAGTTTTTCTTAGACATCAGTATAACATGAAGTCCTTTCAGACAGAAAAATGATGGTGCTGTATGGACATCTTTCAAGGAGCATTCACTTATTCTAATAAAGCCTTCTCAAGACTTGCAAACCTGCTTACTGTCTCCTTTTATAAAAGATATTATTCTGCCAGGTGGTTTATCCAGACTCCCACAAGCTTTAATTATCTCTTCACTTAATGAGTACAGTAGCTGATCTAGATTTATTGCAGTAGCTAGAAGCTTGTGTGAATAAAATATCAGTTCTGTTTGTGATGTGGCAGTTATCTTTGTTTGCAGACTCTTCTAATTACTTCCAGGTCATTAAGCCCATCTCCAGCAGATATTTTACTGTCATGAGAAAAAGTGGCATAATGACACCAAAAAAGAAAATAATCAATGAGTACAGAAAAAAAAAAAAAGTCAGAAAAGGTCAAAACAAGACTCAAACCTGTTAATTCAAAGCTGGATTACAGATCACAGAAATCATGCAGATAGTTTGGCACACGTCCTACAAGACCTTATAAGAATCATTAGGTTACACTGGGCATTTATCAGGCCATAATTACAGCCATTCAGTCATTTGTCTTCTAGAGGTTTGTTAAGGTTAAATGCTAAGAACAGTTTACCTTGCTCACTAGTCTAAACATTGACTTTGCAATATGCAACATGGTATTTTGAGGAAAGCATGCAGATCTATATACACACATATGCATGTGAATGACTGTCAGAGGATAAAAGCAGCAAACCTGTCTGTACTTGACCAAAGGCAGCATTGAACCCTGTACAATTTTCTTCCATTTCACTAGTGAATATTCTTTTCAGAGGCGCACAAATCCAAATACACTCATTTGCTATGTCTTCTTCTCCTGTCTCTTCCAGAGAAGCTATTTGCTGAGGTAGAAATCCTGGCTGCTCTAATTGCGTGATCCACTTATTCACTGAAAGATTGCCTTCATTACCAAAGTTTTCTTCAACGAATCCATTCACCATGAGTCCTTTCTTGAGTCGTTTGTTTGTGATACATTTTTAAAAGGTATAGCCATGAGTATTTCAGTAGTAATTAGATACTGCCACTTCAGCTATCCAGTCAATGGCCGTGATTGTAATTCTAAAGGAAGAATTCCAAATGCAGTGCCACAGAACACCTGAACAAGTGTAAGTTAACCTAAGTGTTAAATTGATCACTTACGCTGACAGGCCTAATTGTTCACAAGTGGACAAAACTATGCATTAAAACACCCCTCAGCACTATACTAAATCAAAGTATAATCTGATTTCACTCATCATGTTTGAACATGCAAATTAATTTAATCTCTTTTGTTTCCTTTCAGAATGAGTTGTTCTTCCAACTTAAAAGATTGCCAACATCTTCTCTGAGAAATACTTCAGTCCTTATAAACAAAAAGGCATTATTCAGTACTCACCAAACATGAACCACACAGCTTCAGTGTTTGAGGATTCTGACTCCCCTGGCTAAGTGCACAATGTCATTTTTCACTCCCTATTAGTTGGGCATGTGTAAGTATAATTTGTACAGGTGAAAAGAGCAAAGTTAAAACATGTAGCTTTGCACTTAGACTTTAGTAAAGAGAACTGAAATAAGGAAGATTTAAAGGGGAAAAAAAAACCTGTTGACAAATGTGTCTTCACACTATGCCTGACCTCACAATTACCAGAACTCATCACTCAAAGAGGATACTCAAGTGAAAAAGTTTCCTGATATTGTTTGAATTTCAGACTCTAGGTTTTTTTTTTTTTTTTTACTTCCAGCCCTCTTAAGCAAATGTCACCTTAAGCTCAAAATCATAAGTTTTATAGCTTGGAAATTTTTGATCAAAAGATATATTTGTGCACAGTTGTCTTAGATTCATCTGGATTTGTCAGAAAATCATAATGGTAGCACAAGGCTGAACTTTATTTACTGCAGTTCTCATTCTGTTCATTGAATCAGAGAATGATAGGGATTGGAAGGGACCTCTGGAAACCAAGTCCAACTCCCCTGCCAAAGCTGTATCACTTCCAGGCAGGTTTTGAAAGTCTCTAGAGAGTGAGACGTTCAAGTATGTACTGACAGTGCACATTGGTTCCTTTGGCTCATGCTTTGGGTTTTAGCTCCTTCAAATACGCTGCAGTAGCAAATGAATAATAGCAGTCACCATAATATGAAAAAAAAAATAAAAATCAAAACAACTTTATCTTGCACTCCTTAATTGAATCACCAAGTACCAGATCATGTAATTCAGTGAAAGGAAAAGACATGGTTGGTAAAGTCCCCTATAAAAAAAAAAAAAAAAAAAAATCAGCATGTACACTGCAACTACTGGAACTCTGAATCAGGCATTCACTCACTCGGGAAGTGATCACTTAAGGATCCCTGATGAAGCTAAGGAAAATGCTGGATGCTATCTATCCATTGCTAGTCACTGCACCAAAAGTAAACCAGGGTTTATATGTCAGGTAAGCAGAGGCTGGGGAATGCAGAAGGAGGAACTGCATGGTGGGATGACTATGCAAGCAGGTAAGTCACTGCTGCGCTAAGAGGAAATTATTTGTATCAGTGGTCCACTGGGACACTACCCGTTTTACACACCGTTTCGTTCTCAAGAGCCAAAGACAGATACAGATTTTCCTTGGCACTTCCCCTCCCCTCAAAATCAATAGCAGCAGTCACTGGATTGTGCCCTTTCTGTCCTTTTAATTCTCCAACTCCCTGAGGTCTTGGGCAGCCAGAGCTCCAATGATCTGACAGTCCCCTGCATAGTTATTAAGAATCCACTGGCATCCATTTAGGTCTTTGTCAAGCTTTACCCTATAGCTTCAGATTTAATTCCAGCTCCTCAGAGTCTGAATAGATTGTATTCCCAGACACACTTCCTAAGATGTATTTCTTTTCTCTGCAGTACTCCAAACAGGAACTGCTTGATAACCTTTTCAGTTCTTCATTTACTGCTATAGGTCAGTAGAAAAGCAATGGTCTTCCTCCCTAGCCATGTATGTTACGGTATTATAGACACAACAAAATGATTCATAATCACCTAGAGCTACAACGGTCTTTCCTGTGTTGCAGATACCGAAGAGGAATCCTTCATCTCAGAATGTTTAGATCATCTCAGATCCTTTTTTTGTCTTCTTTGTATGTTCATTCACTTGCAGGCTGCAATGATTATAAATCAAGCAGCATCACCTCCACCTGCACTCCAAAGTGATAATTTAAAAGATAAATAACCATATATGTTTAGGAGTGTTTTACTGATGCTATAAGAAGGTAAAATTTCCATGTTCTAATCAGAGATGCCCTATCAGAGTGTTAGGCAAGTCTCTTCCACCATGGGTTATTAACAAACCACTGGAATGTGAAGAAACTCTTTTGAAAAAAGAATTTAATAATACAATCTTTATAATGCCAAGGAGTTGTCAAATCACTCACAGATTGCATGCATTCTATTCTTTCTTCCAAGCTAAATATGCATTAGGAAAATGGTCACAAGATGGTGTTATTAAGAAAAAAAGTTATGTTTCAAAGAAAATTTATGTTTGTAGCATGATAGATATACCAGATTGGGTAATTTATCTCCTTGGCAAAAAATGGTTTTGTCACTCATTTCTTCTTTTAAATATATAATCTTATAGCTGATATTAAACAGTCTGTAAATCTTCAATAGCACTGCATCCAAAAAGCATTTAATCCAGAAAGAACTCCTATTTTGTAACAGTAGTTTCAATCTCATCAGAGATCTGATGCTGCATGATAAACCCCCAGTTACGTTATCTATGTAATTTCTTTTCCAAAAACATCCAAGAAATAAAGTTTTTAAAGGTATAACCCATGCTGCTGACCTTGGGTTTTCAGTAATCACTTTACCAACACGGCACACACATGTCACTGAACTGGGCTCCATTACATTTCAGAGTCAAATCACTGGATTTGCAAGACATGAACTATGGTCTTGATTTTGATCCAGCTTACTCAGTTGACTACAATAGAGTGGCTTTAACAAACAGAGCTACTTCTGGGACACTAAGAAATTGCAAAGGATATTCCAAAGGATCATTCTTCTTTCTCCTCCTTGGAAAAAACAGTTAAGAGCTGAAATTTGTGATTGAAACGGTTCTGCAATATTGGTTTCTAGGTGCCACTTCTTTCTTACTAGCATATTACTAGACATGACATACCTATTTACATGTTAGTGTGTACTCTAATTATGATGATCCACATGGTACCTTGTATGCTGAATGATGCATTTTGGGTATGACTTGTAAATAGGGATAAACCAAATCTGAATTTGTATTTAGGGCTAAGATTAAGCTTGTGCATAACCAGGGTTTTGCTTGAATCGTCTGTGTCATGAAGTTTCTCTTTACTACCCAAGTTGAGTTAAAATTACCCAGAAATACAGAGCCTATTGAGACTTACTGCTTAAATATACAAAAGGTTCAATCAGATAAATTACTGAATCTCATGGTTATACTTTTCTTGCATAGAGTACATTAGACTACTGCCTTTTACAATATTTAATTAAACCATTCTATCAATTATCCTGAGCAAATATGCAAATACAACCATGGCTGCTTCATGCAGTGTTTTCAGACTTAGCATTCATTAAAAACTCCACTAGACTGTGTAGCATATTAAATTGATTTTGCAAACATAGCAATTGTCTTACCTAAGAAAACTGTTCCTTGTAATTAAAACATTTGCTCTTATTTGGCACTTTTGCCTCTCTAAGTTGCATTAAGAAGCTGAAAAAGGCTCCCCTGCAGTACCGATATGCCTGGTATCTGGAGGTGGAAGCACACATTCAGGTCTAGCTTGTAGTTTATTTCCCTCCTGAATGAGAAAGACAAAATTAGGCATCAACAACTTTGTACCTCTAATCTCATCTACACAACAAATAATAGGCTTGTAAAACCCATTGCCACAAGCTACTACTAGAACCAAGGCCTCAGTGTTACAGAGTTTGATTTGGTATCTACAATGAAAATGAGAGCTCTATATTTACAGTGGTAGAATTACAAAAAAAAAAAAAAAAAAAAAGGCAATCTTTTTGGAAAATATTCAGACTCCCATATCATCATGATCTTACCTGCCACTGCTACAGGGCTGCCTCTGCCAAGATGCATCTAGGATGTTTAGGATTGATCTTGACATTGTACTCAACACCTACATTTGATAGAGACTGTTGAATGCCTCTATGTAGCATTCTACTTTCTCTGTGCTCAACTTAAGTTGAGCACTTTAGCTGAGTGCTTTAGGTATTCCTTTATATAAAAAAACATATCCCCCAGTCTCCCACATACCCTTGTAAAACATGTATGAAACCTTACTAGTGCAGCCAGTTAATAGGGAAGATCAATCAACTGGCTTAGAAGTATTCCCAAGATTAAGGAAGCCCAAGCCTAAAATCAAAATGGCTTCTACCATAAAAAACAGAGTGTCCCTTCTGAAGAAAGCTCCCTGCTCTGGTGCAGCCCACAGATTATTATCAGCAACTGATCTTCCAGATAACCAATGATGAACTAGAAAAAAGAAAACTGAGGATGGTCAAGAGGGACTTCAGGGCTCTGGGTCAACTGGTCAAAGGAGTGGGAGCACAGGCAGTGTTCTACTCCATCCCTCTAGTAGTGGGGACCAACCCAGATGGACTGAGGAAGACCCACCAGATGAATTCTTGGCTTCGAGCCTGGTGCCACTAGCAGGACTTTGGGTTTTTTGATCATGGGTCAATTTACTGCTGGCGGCAGATGGGGTATACCTTCCCAAAAGGGGAGAAGGGTATATCTACCATCAAACATAAAATTTTAAAGCTAAAACACAGTTTAAGAATTCTAATATTTTTCCTTCCTTTTATAATCCACAGCTGAAAGCAAATACAAAATTACAAACGACTAAAACCATGAAATCATACATTAAAGCTGCATCCTAAACATCCTAAAAAGTGTTTGGTGGCCTATATTTGGTACATAATACATTGTCAAGAGTACTCCCTGCTCTTATCACAATAGCTTTGTAGTTATTTAGGGAATTCAGTCACTAGGACAAGTCTCTGCACATAAATAAAGACTGGGAGCATGAAAGAGAAAGTATTTCTGAGGCTCTTAAAATAGTTAAGAGATTAAACAAAATGCATTTCTCCTTATTATGGGTTCTGTATACTACAAAGTACTGTTATATTTTCCTTTATCAACCTCTATTTGTATTTGTCAACAGTAAGATCTAAAATGCTTTAAGGTTTGAGAGCAGTCTGAAATGGTACACTTGTGAAAGCCACAGAGGTGGTAACAAAGCAATAACCCAGAAGTGTCCTATATATTCCTAACAGGGCATTGGCCCTTTAAGATACAAGGAGATAAGGAAGATTCATAATCTCGTTGGGGGCTGGGAAGAACTGGAAATGCAGATCCCAACAGGATCCTTATCCCTCCAACAAAAAGGAATGGTGGAAGAAGAGTTCATTGCAAAGCTAACCCAATGAATGCTATCCATCAGTTCTATGTCGCATTTTTAAATGGTCTAAATTTTAAAGATCACCCATAGCGCTCTAGACTCCTGCTCCACTTACAAAACCAAATATTCTAGAGAACACTGAATCCTTGGGGCACCTAAATAATTTTTCATTTCTGAAAACAGACTACTAAAACATTTTACACAAGAATTTATCTTACAGAGTAGGAAAAACTTGTCTGCTTTTTCAGGTATACTTATTAACTCCTGGTTTCTGTTATGTTGTACACCCACTTATTCTCACATATGTCATCATCCACATATAAATCTTCCATTTACTTGCTAGAAACCCAGACCCACAATGGTTAGGGTTGCTACTGGTTTGGGGTTTTGTTTGGTTTTTTGTTTGTTTGTTTGTTTTCCTTTCCTGCTGGAAAGTGAATGGGAAAACAAGACTAGAATCAGGTTTTTGCATTTGTGAAGCAACTTTATTCAACGTTTGTTGAGATTTATGGAAAAATACAGGCTTACAGAAGCTTCCCATGAAGTTTCATGTAAATACCTTTCCAGAATTCAAAGATGTCTTGTACTGCAGATTAATTTTCCTTTGAATAAACCCATGAAATAATTGATTAAACTATCCAATTATCAATGTAGTAGTTTAATTTTTATTTTTGAAAAAATAACTAAAAAGGATATTTGAAATCATAAGAAGTGCTGTGCGTTTGACACTATGCAAGTCTCTCTGGGGAGTGAAACATGTTTTATGAGCAAAGCCTTCTCATTTTCAATTAAAAAAAGGAAAAATTATTTTCTCATGCTTGGGTACTTTGAAGTCCCAAATACTATCCCATGGTAATAAATGCAAGCACAAACCAGTATCATTGAATTTCAATCTTTATCTTATTTTGTAAATGTATATGCATGTAAAACAGTGCCATGCTCCTATACCCATCAACGAGACTACGGCATAGGCAGCAACAGGTTTTTATTGGTTTTAGTTTTTTAAACTTCACTTCTTCTCCTTGTTTTCAGGTTTGGTTTGGTTTTTCCTAAGACAAAGTTTAATTTCATTACAGGCTTTAAAGCTGAGAACTGCTGGATTAGCTTTCCCACTGCAATGCTTTCATTGTAAATAACTTCAGTACAAGTTGGAAAATTCACAAGATGAAAACCTATCCTTGCCAAGCAACATCTCTTGTCCTTTTCCCTCTTTCTTAAGATCAACTGTCATTGCCTATAGAGCACAGTTCTGCTGTTACTGAACCACAGCACGTGCTCCTTCTGCTGACTGTGAATTAAACATTTTTTTTATTACAGCAAAGACCTTTTGGTCAAGATAGAGAAATTACTTGAGTCTCCATCAGATACTAAAGTCACCTGACACCAATAGAAAGAAACTACTGTCAATACTGGGCTTCGGATTACACCTTCTAAGAAGCTTTTTTTATGTCTCACATTGTGCTGATATTTCCTTCCCTGCTATTTTTCACTATGATGCTTTATTTCTATCCAATCTCTACAGTAATGAGGAAACCATTCAAACATAATTGGGTATCTCCTTGCTAAAATAGTAAAGTTGCCAGATTAGTCTCTTGATGAAGGTTAATATTTCATTGTACACAGGAGTAATATTCATACAGTCATGCTGCTTGCAGGGGGCATTGCTCCTAAATGAACTTGCAGTGTTAGCAGATTGTATATGCATGCCCCAAAAGTCATTCAATTAGAGCATTAATGATTTTTTTTTTTTTATCATTACTAGTACAATGGAGTAATGTATTGGTATTTCCATGTGCAAATAAATGCAACTAATGAAGTAATTGATAGAGACATGAAAATTAGTTTAAACAAGTCAATTAAATCATAAACAGTTCAGAAATAAGAAAGTGTGCTTGTAATGCAATTAGTGTTCTAATATGCTAGTAACTTTAATAAACAGGATCTTAATTATATGACAGGTCAGAAAGAAAAAAATACTTTAATAGATAAAAAAGGAGCCTATTGCTGCTACACTACAGAGTTTAGCTGAGTTCAGAGAAAATGATCCATGTTAATGAGATCAAAATGCTGTTATCTAGAATAATAAATAAGAATTTTTTTTAAATTTCTTAATAACAATGCATCTCCAAAGTGGTCCAGATGACTGCCTACGAAACTAATTGTGCCACAATCTACACGATTGAATTACACGTTCATACAACGCTCTCCCAAAAGCTCCTCAGAATAGTAAAACAACTGCTGGAATAAAATATTTGGTAATACTTTAACATTAATCATAGTAAATTAATCTGATATTAACACACTGAACAGTACTGCTGCTCAAAATTAAATGAGCTGTAGTGAAGTGATGACTCACAAGAAAGGCCATCTCTCATCACTGTGTAACTGTGTGCTAATTTATGGGGCACTGAGCTCTATAAAGGGTACAGTCAAGGTCGCTGAATTCCATTCACCAGACTTTTCTGTCAAGTTGTAGGGCTCATTGGGAAGGATCTTTTCAGGTAGCTGGTCAGATTCACTGAAGAGCTAATATCTTAAATGCAGAGGATGGTATTTTTATTCAAATTTAAAGGACAACTACTGTGTATTACCCTACCAATTTATAACCTGTACCTAGGAAAGAGCAGCAATGAAAAATCCCTAGAGCCAGAGAAAGAAACTGCCTATCTGTAGCAATAACTTTTCTTGCTAGCTTCAAATTTAAATACTAAACTGAGCTACTATAGAGTGCCAAACTGCCAGGACTTACAATAGTTTAAGTGTATGAACTAGCTCCCTTAAAACATGAGTTTCACTAAGCTGAAGCCCACAGCAGCGATTCTTGCAAGCTGCACATTCTCTGCTGAGACACAGTGGAGTGGGGATGACATGCTGCCCTAGTCCCATCCCACTGCATTGGCAGGAAAGTAATGACACCCCAAAATCCTGGTCTTCCCAACAACCTTGAAATGAGAGAGAATGGGAAACCACTCTGGGTTAGGAAACTGCCTTTATAATTGACTTACCAGTTTGCATAGAAATGGCATTTCAGTTGCGTTTTCACTAAGCTGCTTGTCTGCAACCCAATTTCTATTTTTAAAAAGCCAGTATCTTTGTTTGAAATAAGTAATGGGATGGAAAAAAACACATTGTATATAGCAGATTATGTTGTAAAAGAAAGTCCAGATGCTGAGATTTTCAGAATTAGCCCTTACTTGGAACTGCCAAGTATAATATGGAAGCAGCAGTGTGGGGTTTGGTAGCTGAAGCTGCCACACACAGGGCATACAGAAGACATGAGCTCTGAATTTCTTTGCACTTCTCCTGTCGGACTACTGACAAAGCCTCCAACAGCAGAGACCTGGCTCCTATTTTATTACTGCTTTCTGGGTAATCAGACTTAACAGCGACCAGCAGGACAAAATACCTGGGCTCCAGAATATGTTCAAGATCCCCAATTATGTCAGTCAGTGACAAAACAAACTTGTAAGAACCTTAAACACTTCACCAAAATAGACCAGAAGATGCTGCATGTTCACTCTCCCTTGAAAAAAAAAAAGTGTGATGAACCACAGAGAGGAAGTTCACTCCCTCAAATCAGTTTTTTTCTCCTAAACAACTTTCAATTAAGGCGTTATGCCAAAAGGACCAGGTTCACGGGAAACCGTCAGTCGTACTACTTTACCACTGCCTGCAAAGCAGGACAATATCCTTCATCTGCTAGAAAGAGGTTAAATTCATTAACAGAGATGAAGTTCCACACTAGTCTTAGATGATAAATCATTTAAAAAGCTGAAGTTCTACATAATGCAACATCGTCTGTTTTCCTTTTCTCTGACCCCTACATGCTTCCCTAAGAAGGAAAATACCTTGTGAAAACCTCACATCTCAAAACAAGAGATCTCTATTTCACTGAGTGAGGTACATTTATTTTTACATATTTTTTTCTGAGAAAAAAACCCTAAAAAGACTAATTTCTCTTCCCAGATGTTCTCCCAAAGCTTTGCAGTCAAACCCCAGAGATTTTCACTCTATCATGAAAAGCTTTTCCTCACCCAGATGCAAGCTTCCAGTTCCTCAGTACGAGTCCCATTCTCATTATCCTTCTGGTACTGCACTGCACTCTCCCCTTTTCCAGCTCACAAAGTTTGCAAAGACGTTAATGTATATGCAGCTATACCTGAGACAGGCTAGAGCATGAATTGAGGGAAGGTTGCAAAATTTAGCTGAGTTCTCACAAAGCTCAGAGCTTTTGCTGTTTGAATTCAGTCTGTTGTGAAGACAGTTCAGGGGTGCCCAGCTCCAGAGCACAGTCCCTCCATCTCTGGATAGCTCTATTCTGTCACAGAGCAAGTATTTTGAACTCAGAATCTAAAAAACTGGAATATGTACTCATTTTTAAACTATCTAACATATAAGTAATATAAATAGTCTCAGATTCCTGATTCTGTCCAATTAATACAAAATATCAGAAAAATACAAGGCTGAGTAAATATCCCAAGAATCTTCATTAAAAAAATTAAACTTAGTTTCTGGTGCCACATTTCATATAAAGCATGAGGATGACATTTAAAACACCTTCTTGCACAAAGGGCACTGTTCATATTAAAAAAAAAAATTAATTAACCAAACTCACACACTTTTATGTATTGTAATTCATGGATTACTGAGATTCATAATTGAATAATATGTAGATGTCACCTAGAGGTACTAAACCAATTCTCCTACTTGTAATTGCCTGACTAAGTAAGAATGACACTAACTTTAGCATTTTCTCCCTGATTAAGGCCACGATAGATTTGTGGTTACCTCCATGTAATATAAATCGATAAAGAATAATTTTCCAGGCAGTAAATCAATTGTCAGTTCACAGACCCTAATACCCCTGTGCAGGATTTATTGAAAAAATGAATGGCAGTCTGGTTAGTGGCTGTAAAGCTGCTTTGCAGGCACAGACTGGTGTAAGGCCCAGCCGATTACCTACACAGCTATACTGATGCCAAGTGCATTAACATTTTCCTTGCTTCTTAGAACTGTGTTGGAATGGAATAAAGGTCAACAGACCTCTTAATAGGAAGCAAAGCAATTAAAAAATGCGTTTGCTTTGTATTCCTCCATGTTAGCTTCTTCACAAGCTCAGAAGACATCAGTGGAAGCACGCCACTGCACTGGGTGAGCATTGCAAAATTATCAGCCTATCCATAGGGCTCAGACTAAGATTTCAGTAGTTCAGCTGTCTGGAAAAGCAGTAACAAGAAGGCACTGGAAAATATTAACCTGATTAGATCCAAGCATTTTGTATACATACTTTTGCCAGGTTGCAGGGGTGAGGGGGAGGCTGGCAAGAGGTTGATTTGTTTCTAAAAATCAGGTAAGACTTCTTTTTCTGTATTTCTTTTCTGGACTTTTTTACAGTACTGCATTGTTACAATCCCAGTTTCAACAGACGTCTTCCTGGATCTATTGTGATATTTATTGCTCACGCATCCATGAAGTTAAATACTTTTGGTCACTAAGAACTAGTTTTATTATCTCAGTGCCAACAGCAATGTGCCAAACTATAAAGGGATATCAGTAAAATCATACCTAAACAGCTTGCAAGTCCCAGTCTATCAACACAACACACACCTAAACAACATTCATGCAGACCATTTGCCAGGACTAGACTAAGAGTTTAGCTCCTTCATAAGGGAGCTAAATGCTCCTTCATAAGGGAGCTAAATGCATCTTAAAGACACTTAGTGAATACATACGTTTGTCATTTTCTATAAATTAAGGCCAGGTACATTCTTTGCCATCATAGGAGGAAGAGAGCAAAAATGACTTACCTCCTTCACAGACAATTGCCAAGGGCAAGTTTGGCCCTACCTGAAGTGGGAGCTAAAATGAATAACAATAATTTAAAAATTCCCACTCCACAGCAAAGTGTCAAGAAACAATTTTAAGAAATAGTTCCAAAAAGTGTTCAATGACAGTCAATCTGCATCACTATAATTCACTTTGGAATCACTAAGCACTTCCACCAATGTCACCTTTAAAAATTAAAGGTATTTGAACTTTTTTCTATACAAAGAACAATGGCTGCTCTCTTTCTTACCAAGCAGTGGAAAGGAAAAGTAAAATAGAAGCTATACATAGAGAATTTTATGCAGAGAAGGCAAAAATTATGCCTTATGCCAGACTATTATGAAGAAAGAAGTTGTCATAAATTCAAACTAGGCTCATTCTCTTACACATAAAATAAAGGCTGAGTGCAACCTTCAAGCAATGGAGACAGAAAATGTGCAGGCATTGTAATATCCACTCTCCCACAGTGCTGAGAAAATAGGACCTTAATTATCCAACATTATTGTCACCTTAAATAAGAACTAATGCTCCCCCACTGGTTTCTGAAAATCTGTTCCACCCTCAATTCAGTATCAAACCCACATTACATAGTCTAACTTCTCATCCTACTTCCAAGGTTTCTATTTTTTGGTATTGTGAATTTCATGTCTTTGCTGGGAAATAAATGTAATTGGACAAAAAGCATTCATTAAAACCCATTTCTCAAACAAAATGGCCTTCAAAATAAATGCTCTCCTCCCCCCAACCCTTGCCATTTCTGCTGATGTTTTTCAATACAAGTTAGATATTATTTAAAATCAGCTTGTGGATTCCTTTCACCAAGGTAAACATCTAATCTGAGAGAAAAAGTCAGTTTGAGGTTCCAAGAAGAAAAAATAAAGCAAGCTGTAGTCAAACAATTCATATATATTTGTCTTTTACCATTTACTTAAAATTATTTTCTCACAACCAAGTGTTCTTCCATACTCTTTGTCTTTTCAGTTTGCCAACCCTTGAATTGGAGGTCTGTAGCCCATTACCCTGCTCAAAACTGGTCACAGGTTGCTTTGGGTCTTAACCAGATAAGTTTTGAGTATCTCCAACAACAATAACATGTTTGGGCACCTATTGCCCACATGATTGATATTTTTCCCCCTATAAATATATATGATGAGATGAAATTACCACTGAGGAAGAGGAGGCTGAAAGGAGACCTTATTGCCCTCTATAACTACCTGAAAGGATAATATAGAGAAAGAGGTGCTGGTCTCTTCTCACAGGTAATTAGTGATAGAACAAGAGGGAATGGCCTCAAGCTGCACCAGGGGAGGTTTAGGAAAAAGTTAGGAAAAAGTTTTTCAGTGCAATAGTGGTCAAGCATTGGAACAGGCTGCGCACGGAGGCAGTTGAGTCACCATCCCTGGATGTGTTTAAAGGTTATTTAGATGTGGTGCTTAGCCTTATGGTTTAGTGGTGAACTTGGTAGAGTAATCATAGAATTGTTAGGATTGGAAGGGATCTCAAGGATTATCTAGTTCCAAGCCCCCTGCCATGGGCAGGGACACCTCACACTAGATCAGGTTGCCCAGAGCCAGATCCAGCCTGGCCTTAAAAACCTCCAGGGATGAGGCTTCCACCACCTCGCTGGGCAACCTGTTCCAGTGTCTCACCACCCTCATGGTGAAGAACTTCTTCCTAACATCCAATCTGAATCTACCTACTTCTAGTTTTGCTCCATTCCTCCCAGTCCTATCACTACCTGACATCCTAAAAAGATCCTCCCCAGCTTTCTTGAAGGCCCCGCTAAGATACTGGAAAGCCACAGTAAGGTCTCCTCAGAGCCTTCTCTTCTCCAGACTGAACAGCCCCAAATCTGTCCTCATAGGAGAGGTGCTCCAACCCTCTGATCATCCTTGTGGCCCTTTTCTGGACATCTTTCAGCACGTCCAGATCCTTCTTATAATAGGGGCTCCAGAACTGGATGCAGTACACCAGGAAGCGTCTCACCAGAGTGGAGGAGAGGGAGAGAATCACCTCCCTCGAGTAAGGTTAATGATTGGACCTGATGATCTCAAGGGTCTTTTCCAATCTGAATGATTCTATGATCCTTACCACCTGTACATCCACGATGAATTTCCCTTAAATTCTCCATAAGTAAACTGGATCCTGTAATTTATTCTCTTCTGTGATATGAAGAATATCCAAAGATCTTCTTTTTTTCCAAAAGCCCCAGCTGCCCAGTTCTGCAAACTCCCGCTCATCTCCTGCTATTCTCCTTGCTAGTTCACCAGATAAACAAGGTCTTTTCCTAACAGCTTCTTTCCAACAGCTAGCAAGTAACATGCACTGGGTAATGCCATGAAACGACTAACAGACCTGCTGGAAGCTCTTTTTCTGCCACATAGCATGACAAATCTTTCTTTTCTAAAGGGGTTTAGAAGTAACCAGTAAATGACCAGCCATTACACATAATTCTTAGTTTTGTATTTAAAACAAAAGAATGTAAATCACAGAAAGAACATTCCCATCTTTTCACTGTAACATCTTGATGGCTAGAAGTGATAGTAACTGAGTTTCCAAGTCATTAAAATGTACAGATGATAAAAAGAAAAGGCACCATGCTAAAAAAAAATGCTACTATATAAATTTACAGACATTACCAAGTAAACCCACAAAAATAGCCTTCCAGAACTGGAAATCTGCTCATAATTAACAGGTACCACTGTGCTGGAGCTGGGGATTGTTTGCTTTCTTGTCAAGATTTCACTTTTTGTGTTATCTTTGTTCGTTTGTTGGGGGTTTTTGTGTGGCTTTTTTCACCCCATCTTCTCATCATAAGCAGAACAAGAAAGCTACTAGATTCGTCAACTGAATGCAAATTTTAAAACCAAACAAAACACATCAAGATGCACTACACTTAATTCCACATAATTATTTGATAAGAAAGAGTTTATATTTGATGAGGAAAAGTTTAATCGACTGCTTACATGTGAACCTGAGTAACATACCCAGTTGGTTTCTCCTTCAAAACACAGTGAACAAGGAAGTGTTCTAATTTTCCTGAAATTCCTCATTTCATTATTCCCTACACTATTCCAACAATGCTTTAGAAATACATCTAAATATTTTGGTTCATTTAATTCAATGGTATTTCATAATCTCTCTGTGCTACTGTTGAACTTCAGACAATTCCTATTCACTTTCCTGGCTGATCTATATTGCCCATGAATTACTGCCACCTCAAGACTCCTGCACCTGCAAACTCAAACATTTTCCCTGATAAACTTCCGAGAAGCTCTGTGCAAGAGCAAAGGAATTACCCATGAGCTATACAATAACCATTCTTGCACAAGAGAAAACAAGCAAGGTAGCTAAGTCAGCATGTCTATAGCTCCATACCTAACTCAAGCACTGCTTCTGCATGCACTGCAGCAAAAACTGTATGTGCAGAAAGCACCCATCATTGCCAGTGCTGAGAAACTCAAATTGTATCTCCACCTACGTAGCCCACATCTTCCATAAACACAAGGTTGCCCATCTTATACATTTGATTCCCACTACCAGTTGCCAGAATTTCCCTAACGAACTGGTCTCCAGACAAAGCTTAACACTGGACACAATTCTTCTCCCAGTTTCAGGTCCTCTCTTTGGTATAGAAAATTTGTCTCATATGAGAGGACCTAATTCCAAGCTAGACTCAATGAAAGAAAGACTACCAGATGCCCTTCCATGGAAAATGGAGACTTCTATGGAAACTATTCCATTTTTCATCAAATCACTCAGTAAAGAGAGAAAGAATAGTAAAGAATATTTCCTAGGAGAGCTGAGAGAGTAAAGACTAGTTGTCTAGTTCACGTTTCACTTACAGCTGCTGGATGTCATTCAGTACCTGTTTAACATAAAATGGAAGCACTCAAAGCAGAGACTGTGAAACATTGAGTTGTTAACTGAAAAGGAGATGATGACCAATTCCCCTGATCCTGAGGTTATGTTGTAAAAAAGTAATCTTACCTTCACTCTTGAAAGCAAATGTGAAATGATCCAGAGCTGGTGTGAATCCTACTCTGAGCCATCACCTGGGGGACCTAAGGGCTGAAAACTGTGTGAAGAAGGATAGATGATAAAAAGCTGCATACTGGAAATCTCAGTCTTGTGCTTTCTGTCCCTCTTAACTCTTCTGCAGATCTAGTCCAGGAACCTTAAGAACCTTACAGGGCAACATGGTTCACAAGGGCTGGCCATGCTTCTGCACTCACAGAAACCCCCTCTACATCAGTAGATGTAGGTTAGATGCTTTTTGAAGATTTTAAAGGGTTGGAACATTTCCTGAGGCACACAGAAACTGAATTTCCCTTCCACTATGCTTGTGCATTCCATAGCCAGACTTAGCAAAATTAAATTCTCGCTCTTGATAACAACTGATGCCTTTACATGGTGTCTGATCTGTAACCCAGTAAAGATGTTCCTACTGACACAAAACTCTGAATAGGTGAATAATTTCTATTATTTTAACCATAGTTTTATATTGAGCACAGTATTAAACAGTCTAATAGAGCCATATGGCTGGATGACTTGCCTGAGAGGCAGTCAATAGTTTTGTTTAAATTAGTTTAAATATGTCTACAGCTCTTCTCCTATAAGGGGCTCATCACTAACAGTAACTCAATATACCATTTTTATCCCCGTATGATACTTTCAATAGTTCATCACTCAAAATATACCAGAAACTAGAGAGAAATGAAAGGAGACCTCATTGCAAAGCCATCCCAGCTAACAAGGGATTTGAACTCAAGAAAAGTGAACATAAGCTTTGGGAAGTTTCATACAATAATTTCAGAGCTGAATGTAGCCTTATTTTGTTTATTTTTAAGGCTTTTGTGCATATTCTACTCTATAATTTGCACATCACCTTGTTCATTACTGAAATAGCATTTCAGTATATGTCTAATCAAAATAATTACTACAAATTGCTTAGAATCTTGAAACATGTGGGACTAAGCTTTCAGTTCAGCATTAAGTCTATATAACCACACAGAGAGCTGCTCCAGAAACTTTATAAAGTAATCAAATTGTGAAACTTAGCAATGCAATTGATTTCTTGTCAGAAAATCTACATCACTGCCTGCAGTGCCAAATGGTTGATGAGAAATTCATTCACCTACAAGCCTGGCTATAATTAGCCACCTACCAAAACATTTGAGTCACCTAATTATCTGCAATATATTGGTATAACAAAACAAACAACACTGAGGAATAAACATTTTACCCTACTTTCTTTCTTTTTCATTTCTCATTGACATTTTTTCCTTTACAAATAAAGCTCCCTTCTTTCAAGCCATGTCAGAAAAGACACAAGATAATGTTGTAGCATTCAATGAGGACCTGCTTCATTAACAACTGAGTTCTGTCACATCCTTTCATACCTTGCTATATGACTGCAACAACTTGACAAGACAAACCCTAAGACAATACATCAGCCAGAGTGGATAGAGAGATACTGCTTTCAGAAGCCTGCTGTCATGACAGGATTTCTTTATTTTTTGCTCTGTAGGTTCTCCTTGCTGAAGGCTGAACAGGTCCTTCAAATACATCTTGGCAGGCCACACACTGGCTCATGCATCCTACTGTTACCCACTAATAAGTAGTCACACAGCATGGAACTGTTTGATGTAAAATTGTGGACAGTACCACAATACTGCACACCAACTATTCCTTCTCAGTACTTAATCTGGAAATTCTAAATGTAAACAAGAGGCATGCTATGTGCTATTATGTGATGCTTTATATCATATTCCTGGGTTTTCTATTCCCTGCATGTTGTTTTGCATAACACTTTACCTTGCCCTGTCTGTTTTCTGAATACAAATATGTAATATAATACAGTTTTATTTCTCAGGACTGTTATAGGAATGCACTAAATGTTAAAAGGGTTAAGGACTTTTTCAATAGTGGTTAGGCAACTCAAACATCCAAAGGCAGCAAAAGATTCATACTTCAGAACAAGACACTGGTTTTAACTACTTTCTTTCTAAGCAGAGTTTCAATTTTCCCTCAGGAGACGAAGGTCTGCAAGAAGCAATAGAATCAAAAATACTCATGCTCTCAAGCCCCACTTAGCACATTTTGAAGGTTTCTCCTATTCCTCCTATCAACAAGCTTTGTTGATGAGTACAGTCACCATAAAGAGTTAATTAAAAGTACACATTTATAAAGCTAGGAAAACTGTATAGAAAAATATTATTTGATAGTTACATGCAGAGGGTTCACTGAGTGTTGCAGTTATTACTGAACCAACTTACCATGTGCCCTGTGGAAAGTGTAGGTATTGGCCACGTTTCCTTCACAAATCACTGTATCCACTTCTGTACCATACTAGTCTTAAGTGTCTTCTGCTTTCACCTTTCTGGAAAACTCCTACTTAATGATGTGGAAAAAGCTGACCTAATACGTTGTAGGATAACATGCCTGGCCACTTACAATGCTCAGAAAACCCACTCTCAATGTGTGTTTTCCCCTGACTCCAACAGGTATATTTTTCTACTTTTTCAGACAGTTTATGCATCAGGCATCACTTCATAAAGATGAACTTTACTGAGATTTTTGGGGAAGTCCAAACAATTCTACACATTATTTTCAAGAACAGATAAAAAAAAAAAGGAAGATTAGTATTTTATGGACAAGAATGAAATCTCAAGCAACAATTGATAAGGACAAGCCAAAGTGAAAAGAATTATCATCTGGCACACTATAAAGGCTTGGCATGTACCTCATAGGTTCATCACCTTAGCATGCAATGCTAGTGAAAAGCAAAAACAGAACGTCTTTATGTTTACTAGTGTTTTTCCTGAGACACCAAAGATTTTACTCCATTTCATCATTCTATGCACCTCGTGTTGAGCAGCAGTCCTAGGAATGCTTTCCTGGGTAGCAGGGATGAGCTTTCAATATCTGGAAAGGGAAAAGAAAGGCATTTTACACAGCTCTTACTGTGCATGCATTGCTGGGAGAAAGGCCATGTGTGTTCCACAGCTTGAACAAGATCTGCACACTTAGCTCCAACTTCTCAAACTGAGCTGTTTCCATTACCTCACCAACCACAATGAACCTCACAAATATATGACATATTTTAATAGTGTAGATGCAGACTATGAAAACAAAACCAGTCCACCTTGTCCTACCTCCTGCCTGAGAAAGCTCTTAGTACTTCCCTAACCAAGCATCCCTTGAACATCACTCCTGAGATGCTGGAGAATGCGACAGCAGTGGCAAGTTATCCAGGAGGTTAATTACCTGTACTACTAAAGCAACACACCCTATTTCTAAGTCCAAGTATCTCATTATACATCTATGCAGCAGAATAAAGAAACTTGTTTTCTCAGCTCTTATATACACACTGATTACATTTCTCTCCTGTTCTGTCTTTGATAAAGACAAAGGACTGTACTCCTTGAATCTCTCAGCATAAGATGTATTTAAGGTTACTCTGTGAACTTCCTCCAAGGCCTTAAAATCCTTCTGGAATTGCCTGTCTTTCAACAGTCACTGCATCCTTACCAAAAGTAGACTTTATTACTAGTACTGTGTTTCTTACTGAAATACTAATATTATGCTTCCAGGGAGGGGCTGATGGGACTAATATTCAGGCAAATACTCCAACTCCTTGTTTGAATCTTTCCCAGCACAGTTTTCTGCCCTAGATATAGAACTACTTTTCATTTAAGCATATTAAAACCACATCACTTTCTCATACTCTGCTTTTCAAGCAGAAAAAAGAATAGCTCTCTGATGGGCAGTTTCTGCTGTTATTTACCATTTTGCAATTGCTGGGTCCTTTGTGAATATCACCAGTGCTAACACTCTCTTTTGGTGGCCATTTTCCTTCATTTCCTCTCTTCATTCCAATATTTCACTCTAACCACCTTCATACTGTTCCTGGAACAGTGAACAAATGACCCAGAACCACAAAGCTCCTCCTGACACTTCTCACAGAAACATTCCATTCTAAACCACTTCTATTTTCAGAATATAACCCCAAATTTGAATAGCTTCTTCAAGTGTATAAAGCTATACTAGTTTTTCTCAATTAAGGATATTGCTCTACAGTATTTAATGATTTTTACTCTGAGGCAACTGGAGAAAATATCTTTTTTTCTCCCTTTAATCTTACAGATGTTTTTCTACTCATTCACACTGCTAGTCTCTAACAGTTGAGCTGCAGCATCTGGGTGGGGGAAAAGAGAGAGATGGCACAGTCACAAGTAACAGACACCAACAATCTTTTCCTTCAGGTCAAAAATCTTCCATGAGCATACTTTTAATTAACCTGTCTACAGAAAACACTGAATACAGCCTGGTTCCACACTCCTTTGAGGCACACAGGCTCAAAGGGGAGGGTATGACTCTTCTGAAGGTTACTTGAGCATGGGGGAGGAAAAGGTGCAAACAGGTGATCCATTCATTCACATCACCACTAAAGTTTGTACCAATACAGAGAAGCATAAATAGATTCCTCTGGCTGTTGTAGATCTGTCTCTCAGCTGTTACCATTTATCCTTCAGTGAGCTATCATTTTAACCAGCCTCTATAAAAAGAATTATTAAATTAAAAGAGGCTCATCCCAGACTTGCAATTTCTTGTCCAACCTGAAGACAAAGCTCAGGCATTTCCTGCCTTGTTTTGTTGTTGTTGTTGTTGTTTGGGGTTTTGTTGTTGTTGGTTTTTTTTTTTTTGGTCAGTGTTCAGCAAAAAGCAAGCTTTCATGTTTTTTCTTAACTACTTTTATTATATCTTTCTCTCTCATTTAAATAAAAAGCCCTGGAAACCTATGGTTTCATAGATTGCCCCAAACCCACAATTTATGGATGCTACTTGCAACCTTCAAAAGCTTTTAAAAATAGTACTGGATCTATTATTGTGAATTACAGTAATTGTAGCCAAGATTTAAGAGGCACTCTGAGAAATTTCAATTTTATGATATGTTTGTGAACCCAATTCCTTAGCATCTGGGGGACAATAGAGTTATTATTTGTGAAAGAGATTGTCTTCCTATCTTTTGATATAAAGTTTCAATTAAAACTTCAGTATCAAAATTTCCCTTAAGAAAAAAAAATGCTGGATTTCCAATTCAAACTGCAACAGAGTCAAAGGTGGTATTAGCCTAGAGCCTCGTCTCAGCTGTGTAAGTATAAGCATAAAGCAACCCCATCAGTAGAGAACAGCCTTTGGGATCTCCATTTTCTTCATCTTCCCAGTAATCTCTTTGTCGAAGGTTCTAAACTGAAAGGCCTGATGTGGTAAATATATTCTTTGATGAACAGTAAGAACTGAATTTAGGAAAACATTAATTGTGAGAACATTAGCAGATTTGGGCTGAAGAAGGAAGAGTTCATTGATACACAGGACCAGAAGAAACATCCTGGGCACTCCAGCTTGCCTTGAACAACCTGCCCACTACCCTATGACAAAGATCACTTGGGAGAGGTTAGGAGTCACAGGACAAACTAAGAGGACATGGCCACCTCCTTTATTTCTTCCTTCCAGAAATGCAGCTTTTCTTACCTTAATCCTAAAAGCACCTCTACAATCTGGACACTGATTTTACAGGCTAGAACAGCTACACCTACTGCTTCACAGACAAGAACCATGTATGCAGCAAGACAGAGGAGAAACAAGGGCAATTTTTGGTCTGGTACAATGTAGTAACACGGTAAATTTTACAGGTTTAGAAGCCACCCAGGTGGTTTCCCTTAAAGTGAGCTTAGACCACCTCTCTCTTTGAAGTTGTAATGTTACAGTTTGGAAGAGGGGAATTAGATTTCTGCTCTTAATTTTATGTTAAATGGGGAATTAATCAGAAGTACTAAGATTTTTTTATGCAACTATCATGCAGCAGCAAAGTAACACCAGCGCAGAAGTACCTTGTCCCCGAAATACAAGCAAATTCTAAGAGGGGAAAAATGCTCATTAGAATCATTGGCTTTGAATTCTGATCTGTGTGCTACTTGCAAAGCAGTTTCACTGATGGCTCTTCATGTTTCAAAGTAGTGAAATGGAACAATCATGTTGTTCAGTTACCAGAAGAATTAGTTATTACCACAGAAACAGCAGCTGAATCACACTCTCCTGCCTTCTTCCCCTTCCCTCACCTCACACTCCCTCATACTACAGATACTACCAGTTTGACAACTGGATGAACTGCCTGCAGAGCCTTGCCAATACCAATCTTCAAGTAACAGATTCAGACAACTGCTCTGCTGATTGACTACAGTACAACTGCATTACTTGTTGTTGGACCTGGTCTTAAATTTCCTGTTCAGCATGCTTCAAAGTAATGCATGTTTCAAAATGCTGCTGCCATGATTCAACTCTCTTCTTTCTCTGAAACTGCCAGGACTAAACCAGAAGAGGTCAAACACTCTGGAACTCTGACTTCTCAGAAGCAACAAATGAAGAGCCTCTTGGTTGCTTTACATTAAAAGGAGGGCTGCAATCCTCCTAGACACAGGAACATGTAATGAAGAACACAGTATATGCAATGAAGTTTATCACATAAAAAAACCATGTCAAATGTTCAAAGGGTCTAGAGAATAACTTATATGAGGAACAGCTGAGGGAATTGACATTGCTTAGTCTGGAGAAGAGGAGGCTGGGGGGACACCTCCTTACTCTCTACAATTATATGACAGGAGGTTGTAGTGAGGTGGTAGTTGGTCTCTTCTCTCTAGTATGAGGTGATAGAAGGAGAGGAAATGGCCTCAAATTATGCCTGAGAAGGCTTAGACTGGATATTATGAAAAACTTCTTTATAGAAAGACTGGTTGGGCATTGGAACAGGCTGCCCAGGGAGGTGGTGGAGTCACCATCCCTGAAGGTGTTCAACAGAAGTGTAGACATGGCACCTGGGGACATGATTTAACGGCCATGGTAATGTTAGGTCAATGGTTGGACTCAAAACAATTCTATGATTCTATGAAAAATAAACAGTCTACTCAAATTCTTGCTACAACATCATGGTAAAAGCACAGTGAAGGGATTCCTTCCTCTCATCTCTCCTTTATTTCTCTGAATATCAAGACAACAGAAATGAACTTGCCTCTTTCAGGGGCTGAGCTGGGCTGCCCCTGCCACTCAGCTATACACAGACTCGAAGGCATGCCAGCCCTCAGAATGCCCTTCCTGTACCGCACTCAGCTACTTCAGTATTTGCTGGAGCATGCAGGGATTGTTGAATAAGCTCTTTCTGAAAAAACACTGTGAGCAAAGCAGAATTTCCCCATGGTTTTGGGTTTTTGCCTGCTCTCCTACTGAAAAGATAACTATGTTACCAACATACTTTAATACTAGAAGGTGTATTGGCTCTGCTTTGTACAGTTGATTCATGCAAATTTTGACAGACTGACAAGCAGGCTTCCTATGTCCAATGGTATTATTTTAATTTCTCTAAATGCTGTGAATTTTATTGTACTTTACCACTCAGTGTGCAGAATATTTACAGTTTACAGATGCTTATTTAATAGGTCTCCTAAAGAAGGGGAACCTGGAGACCACACTTCTGATACTAGCTTAAGGTACAGGACAAATACAGTTTTATCAACATATATTTTTTTTCCAAGTTATCTGACAATGAAATGTACAGTCAGAAAGCTGCAACAATACTTCATGAGTGGTAGATGACATATCTGATTCCTTCAGGAATGTTCCCCACTAACACATTTGGTTTTCAATGGCCTAAGTCCTTCCTTGTTAACAATATACTATAGAGCCTGGAGCAACGTGCTACAGTTCAGAAGCCAGCCAGCTATCACTGCTTTACAAAACAATTCTGTTGCTGAATCAATATTTTCATGGCCTCCAGCTAGTAGAAATGTCAGTATTTTTAGAGCTGCCAAAACACTGAAATGTCATTTTCAAATCAAGGCTCAGATGATGATTTCCATTATGCTTGTATAATTTGATGTCAGCAGAATCACTCAGTATTTGCAGATCAAACTGCTCAAAACACAGCCTCATCACCTTATTTATTTTGTACCCTGCCTCTTAAGCCATTACCGTTAGTACCACTAATCATGAAGGCAGGCAAGAAGCCAGAGACCTGATTCCTATCAGGACAGCTGTTAGGCATTCTTGACTCTCCACTGACCAACTTCCTTGAAGGCTGTCCAAGTTCTGCTGTAGGAGGAGGCAGAAACAACATCAAAAGAGTAGATGCCTTAGCTGGTGCACTGACCAGATCCTCTTCCCAGCATACTCAGTGCTCCTTTTGAGCTCACTCCCTAGCTTTCATTCTGCCCTTCATTTCCTCCTTTTCCTGTAATATTAGCCAAGTTTCTGGCAATCAGTTATTTTCCTGGTAGGATTCCCATGACCTTCTGGAAGCTGATAATCAAGAGAATATATCTTTTACTTAGAAGTTCATTTCTCACTCTTTAACAGGTTTTTGGGGTTTTTCTTCGGTTTACACACAGTGAAAACACAGCTTTTAAATACGACCACTGATTGTGCAGTTAGGTGTATGGAACAGTGGCTATGAGGTATCCAACAACAATAAAAACAATGATCAGATAAATCTAAAAGGAAGTAGGAGAATTAGTTTTTTTCCCCCCACCTGACTACACCCCATTACTCACCATTCTCCTAAAGAGTAGTGGAAATGTATTGGCATGAGCCCAAAAAAAAGACCTCCTGCACAAAACGAAGGCCAGACATAGCTTCATCAAACAAGCCATCCCACAGACTCTAGGTTCAGCAAATAACCAGCAACTGAAAAGAGTTAATTAATATTTTTGGTGCATGACTATGCTTTTCAGTTTTAATTGGTGACAAGTGAGGAACCAAAGAACTGTAAGTGCAATTTCATTTATCTGTATATAAGAGATCAATATTCACTCAGCATGCAACAACTCCTTGCTTCTCAAAGGGATGAAATAAATTGTCAGTCAGCAGCAGCCTTTTGTTGTTGGAATTTTTCTAGCTAAATTATTCAGCTTCTCAAAGGGGAATCTGATAAATATTTATTTCTTCATAATTGTGCTAGTTGTGCCTGGAATAGAGTTAACTTTCTTCATAGTAGCTGGTACAGACTATGTTTTGGATCTGTGATGAAAACACAGGGATGTTTTAGCTGTTGCTGAGCAGTGCTTATACAGAGTCCAGGTCTTTTCTGCTCCTCACATCACCCCACAAATGAGTAGGCTGGATGTGCATGAGAACTTGGAAGGAGACACAGCTGTGACAGCTGACCCCAACTAGACAGATATTCCATGCCATATGATGTCATGCTCAGCAATAAACTGAAGAGAAGGTTGTCACGGGGCAGCTGCTTGGGGACTGCCTGGGCATTGGTCAGCGAGTGGTGAGCAATTGTTTTTGTTTGCATTACTTGTCTTTCTTGGGATTTATTTATCTCTCTTCGTTATTTTCCTTCTCATTACAATTATTATTACGATTTATTTTTTATTTCCATTAAACTGTTCTTATCTCAACCCACAAGTTTTCTCACTTTTACCCTTCCAATTCACTCCACCCCATCCTGCTGGCAGAGGGGAAGCAAGCAAGAAGCTGCATGGTGCTTAGTTGCCAGCTGGGGTTAAACCATGACAATAACACATTCTAACAACTGCTGATTTGTGTGACACTTGCAGTGGACAGAATTTAAATTCAGAGCAGGGCTCTAGGAAAATACTAAGAGGTACAAATGAGAGAGGGCTGTGGGATTTTTTTTTTTCTCCACTTCAGATATTGCAATGGCCTCCCATGGTATAAAGGGCACTAATTGAATTTAAGAGATGTAATAAGCAAGACATTTTCCTGCTCATTTCATATCCCAGTGAAAGCCAACTCAACAGTACTGGCAGCAGCAACAACACCAGAACAGCACATAAAAGCACAAATTTCACAGCCAAGCAGAAGAGACTGTGGAGCTGTAAAGTTCACTGATGAGTGTTAGCTGAGGGCAGTCCTGTATAGCAGCAGTGAAAGTTTCACAAGCACTATCCGGACTATCCATTTAGCCAGTAATAATCCTTGACTGGTGTCATTTTCAATGTCACAGAAAATTTAGATTTCACTCATCCCTTTTCAAAAAGTTTAACTGTATATTTCAACAGTACGCCACAAAATCTGGAATCAAAGTTTGGGAAACAGATAATTACAAATATGATTTCTGCATTAAAGCATTTCATATACTAATGTATTACCATCTCAGGAGTTTAACTTTGTTTTTACTAAAACATAAATCTTCGCCAAATTGCTATGATATGACCATTACTTTCAATTTGACTTCAGGGGAACATAGAGCTCAAACCTGCAGTGTGCTCAGAACCACAACAGAATCACAGTTGTAACTCAATGGGCTGGCAAAAAAAAAAAAAAAAAAAAGAAGAAAAAAAAAAAGAAAAAAAAGACAGTTTGAGAAGATTTTTGGGAATACAGCATGATTAAATGAAGTTAAATATTTTGCACTGTTTCCTTATCTTTGCAAAACAAACACTACAGATAGAAGAACTTCCTTCAAGATATACTGTGTCTCAGTATGGATTTTGAATGATGAGATAAGCTGCACAGAAAGCCTCTGAACAGAGTAATACGACAGAAAGCTCCAGTTAACTGGCAGGAAAAAAGAAAGGGATTATGATCATTAGTAACATAGAAAGAATATGAACAATGCAATAAAAATATGACAGCAAAGCGACTGGGTAATACAAGATGTAAACAGGATAAGCACAAAATGAGAATCTGATGAGGCATAAAGACAGGGTTCATTTAGAGGGAGGATGTTCAGAGCTGTTGAATTTTCCTATACATTGGAAAAGGGTGATACAGCTTTGATTGCAGCTTGCAAGGATGCTGCAGTAATCCAGATGGTAAGTTACGAGAATCTGTTTAAAAGTTCTAATAGTGGAGAATAAAAAAGGGTAAACAAACTTATACTGCCCCTTTTTGAATGTCCCACATTTCTCACTGGATTCAAATGATGCCGAGTTTACCTTATACTGGATAGAAAATATAAACTTAGAAAGCAGAAAACTCCAGTGCAGGGAAACATAGTGAACATGAATTAATTTCTAATAATTATTCTACAAGTCAGGCAGATACATACATATTGTACATCGACTGTAATTTCTGTTAAATGCAGCTGTAACTGCCAAGTGATGTGCCTATATCCTCAAAAACAGAAAAGGGGAAATGTAACAGATGTTGCTGTAAAACACTAGGCAATATGAATGACTCCACTTGTTTTTCTAAATAAAAACAAAAATTAACTAAAAAAATGCACTATGAACCTAAATTCATAAAATATTAAATGTCTCACTGCAAATCTCACAGCTGCTGTGTAAGTGATGGTAAATGGAAGGAAGCAAAGGAATGGGCATTAATGTAAAATGATGGGGTTTGACATGTCATGGCAGAGATGCAAGACCCTAAACCCTATAATTTAGAAGCTTTCAGAAAATGTGGGGTTGCAGAGCTCAAGGCAATAGCCTCAAAGAACTTTCTAAGGCTATGTTATATAGGGGAGGGAAGTGAGACAGTTCTAAGTTTTTGACACATGAGTTATTTTGGTAGAGTATCTGAGGTCTTTTCAGAAAACATTCAGACTTTTACTAACTGAAGAACCACATCTGTCCCAAGAGATTTCTCTGTAGGGCTTTTGTAAATAAGATACTAGTTTTATGCCTGTCACCTTGCTGTTGGAATAACTGCAGTGCAGCAAGTGCCTTTGCAGCAAGTCCTGAAGTCCAGCACAATGACATCCTGCCCATTTTATTCTCCCAGGACAAAGTTCATTTAGACAGAGCGAGGATTGCAAAGAGCAAGTCTGAAGTCAGTCAGTGAGAAATGGATGCAGAAGAGGAATCAAAGAGAAAAAAATATAGAAAGGCAGAACATGCACACAGCTGGCATCTGGGGCACATGGCAGGAGTCTCCAAGCAAATGAACTCCTGTGAAGGTATGACACTGGTCTGAGACTTTTGTACTGGACATTCAGAAACTTTTACTTTTTTTTTTTTTTACTCTCACACAGTTGCTCTGGTTATTGTTGTTTGCACCTTTACTATCTTGAATTTATCTTTGAGGATCAAAGGCTCTCTTGCTGCTCCAGTTTACCTCACTACATACCAACCACCCACTGCAGTGACAGAACACAGAATGATGTTGGATACTTTGGAATCAAGGGTCTGCTCTCACCTTTACAAAGAGCTATGGGGCTGGAGGAAATGAAGAAGTATATTTTCTACTTCAATGCTTCTCCATGGCTCAGATTGCTTTAACAGAGGAATTTGAAGATCAGTGCTCATTTTTATCCCCACATATTATCTCCTCCACACATTCTCTTTTCCCTGAGCTCAGACTACCAAAATAGCTTTGTAATGTTTACATTTGCACCATTCAACAAAATGTAGTAAAGACCCACAGTAACTGCTGAGAAATTTTTCACTCCCCTCCCCCAACAAATGTAATTCCTCTCTGCCGCCTGCACATCCTCCCTCCCCACTAAGCCAGTGCACTGTGATAACCATGCCAGTAACATTCAGATAGAGATCAAGTGATGCAGCCAGCTCTATCTCAACTCTGACTTTCAACTTCAACATTTTACTTGGATGTACATTTCTCCTCTAAAGAAAACTGCTTTTCAATAACAGCAGAACTACCCCAGATTTAGACAGGGAAGGAAGGAGTCAAACCCATCTACATGTGGGGAAAAAGGTGAAATTCTGTTACCTGATTACAGACAGAAGATGCAAATTAACCATCCAAATTAATTCCAGCTGAAAAAGTATGCTTCATACATTCATATCTATGAGGACATCACTTAAATGGAAGGCATTGCTGAGCTTGATATTGCAGAATCCAGGTCACCTAATTCTGATGCTAGTGAAGACAGCAAGTTTGTCAAGCAGTGTTACCAGTATGTCCAACCTTTTCACAACAAAGTCTTTTAATCTTCCTTTCAAAGCAAATGTCCAGTCATCAGTCCTGCCTGTGAAATTTCCATACAGATACACTTTGTGCAGCTGCATTGCCTCCTTTCTGTGTGATAGATTTACAGGGGTTAAGAAATAGTCCCCACACTGGCATGACAAATGCAGCAAGTGTTCACCTTCTCGAGTAACAAAGGCCCAAGAACAGTTACTCAGCTTTCCCCTCCATCCACATGTGTCCACCACTACTGTCAGAGCAATTACATTTTCCACTGGCTAATGGCTTTGAGACCTAAACTGAAAGTGTTTCTAGGGGAAAATCTTTACCATTAAGAAACATGCAGAAGAACAGTTAATCAGAAAAGTTTGGATTACACAGGTACTCTACTGAAAAACAAACAAAAAAACAACCAAACAAAACACCCAAACCAACTAGCCACCACCACAAAAAAAAAAACCCACAACAAAAAATAAGAACCCCAAACAAAAAAACCACCCCACAACAACAAAAAAAACCAATCCACCACCAAACCAAAACAAAATAAACACAGAGAAAAACTCCCAAAATTAAACCAACAAAAAAACACTCCACACAAACAAAAAAATCCCTGACAAACCAAACCTCTAAAAACTATCAAGGTCAAGACTTGAAATGCCTACAGAAAGCAGCTATTAAGCAAATTATGAAATAATTTCTGAATAACTGCGTAAAAGACTAAGCCAAAGTTTTTTGAACTTCTGCCAACTACATGTTAGGTTTGTTTTCTGGGTTATGGTGTTCCTTTTAATAGTCTAAATCTAAGAACACTGCTAGAACCTTTTATACCTCACCCCAGCCTCTTGAAAAGGGCAGCACAGACAATATGTTATTTCTAACAGCCTTTCCAATACTGGATTCATACTGTTAGAAAAAACAATCCTGTCCCATATATAAACACACAGTCAAGAAACTAGGTATCTACAAGACTATTACTGAATATATCAACTATCCAGAGGTTTCCTGAGCTTCATAGAATTGCTATAACAGAGTTAAAACACACATAACTAGGAACATATATGCTTAAATACAAAAGCTTGGGTTCCATTTCACTACATTTGGCTCTTTTGTGTTTTAATTTAAGTCCTGCTATATGCTGAAACACCAAGAGAAGGGGAAGCATTTGCTTTGGTTACTAAGAATACCAAACACCTTCTTAGCTTTCATGGAGGTTGAGCATGGATACCCATAAACACTGCTCTCATCAGCATGTCTCTGTATTTTAACAATGAAGCCTTCAGTGATTCTGGAAGACCTCACTGACAACTAAGTGTGAGAGCTTGATTAACTTCAGAGGGGTTGCTTGTATAAGAAGTGATTCTAGAGCTGTTTCTAGATTAGTGTTTCTTCTCTAAGTTGTCACAGAGGTTGAACCTACCAACAATCACAACCCCAGTTAGATAACCTTGCCACCTTATTGCTACAATGGCCATCTCCATGAGTTATCATGGACAGAATTCCAGGTTTCCTTGTAATCTACAACCAAAGGCCACAAAATTGTATTCATCCGACTGATGCTGCTGTTATGGTATGAATACTTACAAAGTGCCAGTACACTTAGAGCAAATATACCACTAAATGACGAAGCACATCAGCTTATGCTTCAAAGCACAGCCTGTGCCCTCTGATTCACTGCCTGCTCTCCCTTTGCTATCATATAACAGCAGAAACTTGGCTTCTAAATCAGCTGCTGAAACAATCAAGGACTCATGTAGACTGAGGGAACCAACTCTCCCCATAGAAATCTGGTCAATTAAATTCTGCCCGGAAGGGATCCAATCTAATATCAAACATGCTGCCATAAGGGTAACTTCCCTGGAGCACAGGGTTAATGACTTAGAGCATGTCAGGCTGGCCTGGAGCAGTGGAAATGAAGCCACACCTAAATAAATAAACAAATAGCTACACAGCAAAACAACCAAAATACATACCTGCAGTAATTAAAAATAAAATTAAAAAAATTATCACCATGGAGACATACTGCTGTAATTGGCACCCCATTTACAGGATATTCGTATTTTCCTGAAATCTCACCTTAATGCCTGAATATTTTATTTCACAAGATCACTGAAAAATTAAGCACCAGAAAGTCTGTTAACACCCATGAAAAAACTCAAAGTCAATCATCTCTGAAAGCAACTACAGCTCCTGCGAGGAGCAGGTGAAGAAATTTTTTTACATTCAAAATGGAGAATGAAGGTTAGGTGTCTTCTTTGCAGACTGCAATTCATCCTTATAAATACATTGTCACCAACACTAAAATACAAGAACCCTCATAGTCTAAAGCATTTATCTCTGAAATCACAATGAACCAGAAGTGTCTTGTGATACGATTAACATTTTCTAAATAATACTCCAGAAGAAATCCATGCAACTAACTGCACTCAAGTCCAAACATGTTATGTTTTCTGAGGTTGTTTTAGAATTATTACTCCTGAATTATTTTTTGTGGTTTTGCCACTTGCAGTGTCAAATGGGCACCTATTTTTCACAACTACAATTAATACAGTAGGTAAAACCAAACAAAACCTTTTTAACATGAAGGACACTAAAGAACTGTAAAATATGATTATTCTGCTTCTGAGGTTACTTTTAGAGGGAACCTTTCTGTCTCTGTCTAGAAGAGCTGAAAATTATAATGAAGCAGCTCACACTTTGCAAATAAGGCTAAGATGTAAACTAACCCTGCACCTTGGGTAGCTGCTTCTGAACCACATGTGAGTAAAAGTACTGTTAATACACAGAGCCACTAAGGGAATCTGTGTTAAAATTGTTATGAGTTAGCACACCTTTGAAGAGGCAAGAAAGATACCATTGTGATGTAGGCTCTGGACAAAATCTCACCATAAACATTTCTCAATGTTCTAGTTCATCTAAAAAAAAAAAAAATAAAAAGTAGTGTCAAGATATTTCTGACAGGAATACTGAAATCTATATAGCCAAATGTGGATTTGGGAACATCAGCCCTCTGGAGCAGAAACACAGAACCCCTACTGTATCGAGAGGCATTAGCTCTCTTTAACCATCAACTTTGTGCTTATAGCACATCCTTGGTATTGAAAGACTCATCCTGAACTCTGCTTTTCTTAAGAGGCATGGCTCTCCTCTCACTAAAGCATCAGGTGCCACTATACTAGACAATGGATCTTGTGGCCTCCCATGGCCATGTTCTGCTGTTAATAAATGAAAAATGATAACCAACGTGCAAAAAAACAAATAACCAAAAAACCACAAAACAAACAACAGCACAAAAAACTTCCTTGACCATCTTGACAATACATATAAGTACATGCCCTACTAATCAAAGAAGAAATATTTTTGCTTGCCCTCTCCATTTATTCAGAATGGAACAGTTCTACCTAGAAAGAATGAGAGTTTGTTACCATCAAATATAAAAAGCAACCCCACAGTTTGGACACTCTTGGAAAGTATCATGGATCAAATTCTATGCCAGAGAAATTAAAGTCTGCCTCTTTTTCATTTATTCCAAACTCAGCTGCCAAATCAAGAAATTCATTAGATGTGCTCCCTAAAACCAGAACACCACCCTCCTTTCCTATATTGTGCACACTACTTAGCAAGGTGCTATGGCAAGGGCAATTTGCCCACTAGATCAAGAACTATCATGAGCTTTTAAAGGGTTCTTTCAACTATCATATAATACCCTTTAAAACATAATATGTAGTAATATGTAATCATAATAATATGTAATAGATTCCTCAAGCAAAAGGAAGAACTCACCACACATGTGGTTCATGTCCTTTGCTGTAACACCAGCAACAGCCAAAGGAATCCAAAGAGAATGAATGACTCCTCTGAAAGACAGAGTAAGTGACATTTTTAACAGCTGTGTTTGATGATCATACACATGCAATGTATCATTTATTTGTATGTATTTTCTTTTTTTTATTTTTTTGCTAAAGCTTCTCTAATATAACCTTTAAACACATTTGTCTGTGAAGATTTAGAAAAGCATGCCAGTGTTATAAAGTAGGCAATAGTCATGTCCCTGTTAGCCTCGTTCTAGTTGAACTACCTTTCCCTGTACAAGCAGCATCTAAAATTTAATTAAGTGAATGGAGTTGGTTTCCAGGATCATTAATAGTTTGTACTAAAGCCATCAAAATGAAAGCTCTCTAGAGTTGAGCAGGTTTCTGTTTATAACTGAAAAATATTTGGCCATTCTGCCAAATTAGTTCTACCATTCCTACACCGGGATCTCAGATATTTTATCTTTGTCCAAAAAGTAATTACGTATTTACAATTAGCTCTACACAAAAGCTTTGCTTTAGGAACTTCCCATGCTACCATTTGTAGTAAGCTACTTATGCTATGTATGTAGTCTCTATTATCTCAGCATCTTAGCCCTCCAGTACAGCGGAGTGCTCTTGTACAGACCTTATAGCCAGGGGCTAAGACACAGGAAAGGTTCAAAGGACCATCCTGGGGTGTACTGGAAGGGGTTAGTAAGTGGTGAGAGGTTTTACTTCCCCTCTACTCTGCCATGGTGAGGCTGCATCTGGAATATTGTGTTTGGTTCTGGGCCCCTCACTTCAGTAAGGACCTCAGAGCACTGCTTGAGAGAGTCCAGTGTAGAACCATAAAGATGCTGAAGGGAGTGGAACATCTCCCTTACAAGGAAAGGCTGAAGGAATTGGGTGTCTTTCACCTGGAGAACTGAAGGGTGACCTCATTCATGTTTATAAAGATGTGAAGTGTGAGTGTCAGGAAGATGGAGCCAGGCTCTGCTCAGTGATGTCCAATGATAGGACAAGGGGCAACGGCTGCAAGCTGGAGCAGCGGAAGTTCCATACAAACTGTGAGGGTGACAGAGCCCTGGAGCAGGCTGCTCAGAGATGTTGCAGAGTCTCTTTCTCTGGAGACATTCAAAACCCACCTGGATGAGTTCCTGTATGACCTTCTCAAGGTTGTCCTGCTCTGGCAGGGGGGTTGGACTAGATGATCTTTTGAGGTCCCTTCCAACCACTAACATTCTGTGATTCTGTGGGCTTCCAATAGTAAAATAAAGGCCCTGGAGACTGAAAAAAAAAAAAAAGAGACAATATTTAACAAAATTTATTTGAATAAATGTCTAGCAGAGAATTGCTAATTGAAAACAAACCCTTGTTGACAAAGGACAGGACTAACTCACTCCTCTTTCTCTCTGACCAACAGGCCCAAGCTGCATCTCTTTACAAAGAAAGCAAGAGTTGAGCCTTTAGAAACTGAAAAAGAATGTCTGGTGCCAGAATAAATCAGTTTTGTGCTGTTAAGGTGAACTAACATGACAGTGACAGAAATCAGAAAAGCAACAGAACAATCAAGTCGATAGATAGTTGTTACCATGGCAACCAAACAGCATAAACTATAAGGCATATATGCTAGAAAGAGCTCTGAGAAATTACAGAGAGAAATGACAGAAACGACAACAAAAGTAGCTTTGAATATACTAGACTTGAAAAGGAGGCCTACTTGGTATCTGTTAGTAAGATACTGACATGCAGACCACTCTTATCTGGTGGCTATGTTCTTCAGAAGCACCCACAGGAGAAGAAAGGCATGTTCAAGTTTGGCAATAAAGCATGGTATGAATGAAGATGGCAAAAGGAAATTTTAACTGTCAACTAAGACAGATAATTCAAAAGTCATTGCTGTATCCCATTTGACAAAAATCTCTCCCTGGCTCTGTGACAGGTTCTGTATATTAGCAAAAACCTACTCATACCTATTGATATATTAGTGCAGCACTAATTCCCAAGACTTCCAGGTAAGTCTTGTAAAATCTGTATTTAGTGTCTAGTACATGTCACATGGCAGATTAAGGTGTAACTACAAAATTCTTTTTTTCTAAGAGGTTGGAGAAGTTCTACAGACAGCATTCAATGCTTCTCTGAAGTATAAGCAAGAAGAAAAGCAGATTGTGGTCTTACTAGGGTATGGCAACCTTCATCACCTCAAGTCACTTGCACACACAGCTTATTAGTCACTCCAGATTTTGCACCTGAGATCACCCAGATATTTTAGCTTTCTACAAGTAGTCAAACAGGCAGAACTTCTAGAGGAGAGAGAAGCAGCAGCCAAGGGCCTTTTACTTTCAAGCACTCCTTCCAAACTGGATATTTCCTGTTGGCAGTCATACTGTCAACTCATTCCATTAGAAAAATTCCTAGGGGAAGAAGCTATACCAGGAATGCTGGCTGAAATAGTAGCCCTTCGTTGTTAAGGTCAGTGGAAAAACTTTCCTGTAAGCTCAGTGAAAACCTCTCAGATAGACAGGAATGAAAGTAAAAAGAAAGTTGCCCAGTGTATAAACATCTCCAAAGTAAATAAAAATCATGAAGGGAAATGACAAAGGGAGTCAAGTGAAATCAAGTGAAATACCAGAAATCAGGAAGACAGATTCCCTCATGAGTAGTAAGTCAGTAGCAAGACCAAAAAAAAAAAAATTACAAACTATGTCAGGTACTAATAGATTTTTTTAAAAAAGAATAAGTCTGACACAGCTGTATCTTCTCCCTCTAAGAAACAACACAGCCACAAAACAAAACAACTTTAGCATTAGCATTGGAAATTAAAATCTATTAACTTCTCAAAGCATTTTAGATGACAATGCTTTTGACAGGAGGTTAGAGGTGCACTTTTCAAAGTGGAAAAGCAGATTAGGATTTCACTTGAGGAAGTAAAAACACATGAGAAAAGGAGCAGAAGTTTAGCACAAGCATTGACAGAAGCGAGCCATTTAGCTCAGCTCTCTAAAATCAAAATACATTTGATTGAATTAGTCAGTGCTTAGCTGAACAGGGCATCTAGACCTGCTGCCAATTTGAAGGAAAACAGCTGATTTGAGAATCATCAGTGGCACAGGACTTTGCTGTTGTTAAGCAATGTATACACAAGAAAGCTTTTTGTTTCTGTGATCATATTGGCAATCCTAAACACAAATTGTCAAGGAGATTACTTAGTAGCAGCATATGTTCTCATGAGCCCTCTGTTACCATCATGCTCTACAGTACTATTTTGTGTGTAAAGCTGTACAGAGTACTCCAAAGCAAACATGTCCAGGACACAGGATCAGGACTCAGGACTTGATTTTAACTCTGCCACAAACTTGCTTTCATTTAATCTTCATCTTCTTTTACATATATTTGACCATACCCTTACCTATCCCTCTGGACATACTCTATGTTATGTCCCACCCCACGGACATCCTTGAAGCACTCACTTCATTCTTCTTCACGGAAATTTCAAGAGCCATGCCATCTGCTAGGAGTTTATTACCGAAAATGGGCAGGTCCCCACTGGCAATAAGACTGCTGCCAGCACTGTAGCTCTGTTTCAATACACATCTTCATGCCTACCTTTGCCCAACGCAAACAAAGAGTATGAGGCAGTATCAGCAGAAGTCACACCACAGGTTGGCACATGTTAGTGTCCAGAGAGAACACTAACTTTCAGGGGCATTTTTCAGGTGCATAATGAGACATCAGTTCTCCTGTCAGGAAGCTGTACAAGACAAGGATCAAAATTTCACTTTTTGCTTCCGTTCTAACCCTTCCCCACCCCACCCCCCTTAAGAAGTCTCACAAATATCTTTTTATATTTTATTAATATCTCTTAATCTCTTCATCTTTTTGCAAAGCTTGCAAAGAACAAGAGAGTAGAATCTACAGTATTTATCAGACTCATGACAAGATTAAAATAAAAACAGCTCTTCTAGTTTCGTTTGAAAATATGACAAAGCCTGTTTATCAAATACAACAAACCCATCTATCACCTTCTAATTGGAAGCCTTTTCTGCCAGCATGCCTGGTGCCTCACTAATCTGTACACAACTTAATAGGGAAGTTAATAAATTATACAAGAGAACTAATTACACCTATTTGTCAAAAGATGAGATAGTTAAACCGAGGATTTAAATAACAAGAAATTAGCATTTTATCCTAATTAGTTTGACCTCAACTTTGGGAGACAGGGGAAAAGAAGAATAATTTTTTTCTGACTAATCTCTGAGTGGTAAGAGCTCCTATCATACAGGCAAGACAAGGCTGACAATGAATGTCTCATTGCAGTCTTACAGAAGATAGAGTGGGCTAACTTTGTACGTCTTGCCATTCTGTTTTCTTACAAAATACACATTTGTATTCCAATTCACTGCTTTTTATTGTAACCAAGATGGAAAAAACACATCTGTATGCTGAAGCTAACTGGTAACAGGTACAAGCACTTTTTAAAATGAAGTAAAAAAGTCTTTGCTTTTTAATTGAATCCAGCAATTACTGTTGCTACAGTTTCTGGTTTTGAAGGGGAAGGGAGAGCAGGAGGGAACAGATCATATTTATTGCAGTTTTAAGATTCAGTGTGGGTGAATCAAAACCAGACATCTCTCAAGCCTGGAATATATGACTGAAAGCTTCTTGATTCAGTGCTACAAAGAAAATTCTTCTTTCAGCATAGATCAACCATGGACAATCTGAACCCTAAAAGGTAAGAAGTTTCCAAAACTCCATGGTTATACAAGTAGGTGGAAAAGGGTTAGAATGGAAACAGGTACGGCAATTGTGACCTCTGTGCTGTCATAGGCCTATTTACATGCACTTAAGACTTTTGAGGTCAATGATTTTTCTTGTAAGTTCTGGGTTTCTCTCTTTTTTTTCCACTTGAAATCTCATCTATTTTCCTTGCCTTTATTTTGTGTAGTGAATAGATATAGGGATAATGTTAAAAATTTGAGTTCCCAAAACCAAAATTGACAAAGTGAATTTTCTTTTTTACTGTGTGCACAAATCCTGATCAGGAGCTTCCAGGAATGCCATCACAAACACTTCAGTATCAAGATGTCTTTAACTCAAAATGAAAATAAATTAGGGAAGAAAAAAAAAAGAGGTTTGTATACACATGAATAATTATTACAACAACAAAAAAACGCCATCAATAATTTACTCCACACAACTTTAATTGCCTCTACTTTGTACTGGAGATTAGAACAGACAAAATAATGGTCACAGATCATTCAGGATTTGGATCCATGGAGAGAAGTTTCAGTAACTTTAGTGGATTTTTGGATTGACTGAACAGATTTCAAGCTGTATCTTTCTCAGCAAATCTAATTTTTGCTTATCTTTCTCAATTATGTTTCTCAGAGTAAGAAGAGCCTTTGTTCTGCACATTCATGAGAAAATGACACTGCAACTTCTACTTCACCAGTTAGTAACAGTTTTGATTGGAGACATGCTTACAGGTTCTACTGGGCTATTTTTTCTTATTCTATTAGGAGTATTAGTATTCAATAACAAAACATACAGAACACCAAATTCTATCAGCACATTTAGAGTATTGCAGTATTTAGCAAGAAGCACAGTACAAAAGGCAAGATCAAAGAACAAGGGAAGAACTAACAGAGGTAGAATCACCACAAAATTACCAAGTACATCTTCCTGCAACAAGGTATGCAAGTCAGACCTGTTTGCAATCTGATCTTAAAAGCAAGTTTTAAAGGCGTCTTACAAGGGAGAGCCTACAACCCATATGGCCTTCATCATGATATAATTGAAGCTCCATACTTGCTCCATCCACCACAAACAGATAACACATCACAGAATCACAGAATCAACCAGGTTGGAAATGACCTCATAGATCATCAAGTCCAACCTATTACCTAATCCCTAACACCTCCTGAAAAGTAAACCATGGCTCCAAGTGCCACATCCAATCTTTTTTTAACACCTTCAGGGATGGTGACTCCACCAGCTCCCCGGTCAGCTCATTCCACTGGCCAATTACTATTTCTGTGAAGAACTTTCTCCTCACCTTGAGCCTAAACTTCCCCTGGCACAGCTTGAGACTGTGTCCTCTTGTTCTGCCATTGGTTGCCTGAAAGAAGAGACCAACTCCCATATGTCTATTACCTCCCCTCAGGTAGTTGTAGAGAGCAATAAGGTCTCCCCTGAGCCTCCTTTTCTCCAGGCTAAACAACCCCAGCTCCCTCAACCTCTCCTCACAGGGCTGTGCTCAAGACCTCTCATCAGCCTTGCTGCCTTTCTCTGGACATGTTCAAGTATCTCAATGTCTTCCTTAAACTGAGGAGCCCAGAACTGGACACAGTACTCAAGGTGTGGATTACTCCCTTTCTTCCTAAAACAGTGTTCTCTGTGTTTTATTATATCCAGCCTCTTTCTATTTTTAAGCTAAACAACTTTAGCTCCTCTTTATTACTTTCTCCTTTCTCAGCAACGTTTTCTGGACCTGCTGTTTTAATTCTGAGATTTTAATTCTTTGGGACCACCAGTGAAAACGCTTTTCTAATGGAGGCCTCACTAATGCTGGGCAAGGCAGTAAAATTATTACTTCACAAGTGTTACAGGCATGTTAATATGGCCTTAACTATCACCTTAGCATTATTTTAATGACTTGCAATTAGTTGTGATTCTCTATAAATCCTAAATCCCTTTACACAAAAAGATCATTTAGCCAAATCTTTCCATGCTGCATTTATGCAGCTGATCCTGCTGAAGTGCATTACCCTGCTCTCCTCCCTGTTGAGTTGTACTTCCCAAGATGATTTTCAGTTCTGTACCTGTCTGTCCATACTCTTGTGGTCTTTCTTACTCTGGTAAAGCTGGCAGATTCAGCAAATACTTTGCATTCTACTACACAAGTCATTAATAAATATATTAATTAACACAAAATATAGGATATTGACAAGCTCTACTTGATATATTACTGTGTTCTGACAATTGGCCAATTATATCTATTTTTGGAAATAGTTTTGGACCAATTCACCATCCATTGTGTACTGGACGTCTCTAGACCGCTTTTCCTCATCTGACTTAGGAGAATGTTACATAAATACAGTGCAAGAAACTTTAGTCAAGTCCAAGAATATAATATCTACTGCTTCTCTCCTAACTACCTGACCTGTAACACTGCCTTACAAGTAAATTAAATGGGTTTGTCATGATTTGCCCTTGAGAAATCTGTTTACTCAGTAACCAATCTTGCTAACCGACAGGGGCTTATGAGATGTCTATCCAATTATTCCTTGCTATATTTAAGTCAAACAGACTGGTCTTTAATTACCTAGCTCATCCTTTTTCTAGCCCCTCCTGAAGCATTTCCCCAGATACCACTTTCTTCCCTATGCAGTCAATTTTTTAAATGCCCTAGAATTAATCTCATCAGGTCCAGCTTCCCTGGAAACACTTAACAACTACACTTAGAGCTAGAAATCTTCTGTACCAACTTCTTCATCGATATAAGTCATTCAGTACAGAAGACAGTTCTCTCAAGCAGCTATAAATGTTTTCAAAATAAATAAATCCTAAAAGAAAAAAACAAAGTGACACTTATTCAGCTAAAGCAAATGTTCTCCCTAGTCAGCAGGCATTAGGATCAAGAGAAGCAGTGATGGGTACCAACAAATATTTACAATTTTTAAGCAGTTGAGAGTGTAACTGTGCACCTGAGTCTCAGGATTTTTTTTAAGTGCATTTCTACGTCTCCATCCCAACATTTATTTCAACTTTATTGTACAATTTTTTTTTTTGAACAATAATAAAAGTTTCTGCTTTATATCCAGAAAATGAGAAACCTGACAACATAGAACACAGTGAGCAGTAGAGTTAAGTTAAATATTTGACTACAGTTCCATTCTTTGCTATCTTTGTTGTGTGGAAGGACCTCAGCAAGTCACTTCAAGGACTCTGAAATATTAATCCCTTTCCATCTCTCTCATAGCATCACAAAATGATTGTGGTTGGACAGGCGTTATTTTGTTGACTACAGAGGTCATCTTGCCCACCCCCCTGCTCCAAAAGGGTCACCTAGAGCAGGCTGTCCATGGCTATGTCCAGACAGCTTTTGAATATCCCAATGGAAACTACAGAAACTCTCTGGGTAACTTGTGCCAGTGCTCTGTTGCCCTCACAGTAAAAGCACGTTTACTGATGTTCTAATAGAGCATCATGCATTTCAGTTTGTATTGATGGTCTTGTCATGTTACTAGGTACCATTGGGTAGAGGCTGGCTCCACCACTTTTCCATTCTTTCTTCAGGTGTTTACACACATTGATAATACTCCTCCCAGCCCACCCCACCTTGTCTTCTCCAGGCAGAACAGCCCCAGCTGTCCTAGTCTTTTATCACAAGAGGTATGTCCCAATCCTTTAATCATCTTGGTTGACTTTTTGCTAGGTGGACCCTCTGTAGTAGCCCCTTAACTCTCTTGTATGGAGGAGTCCAGAACTGGACACAGTACTCTAATGGGGCCTCATCAGTGCTGAGTAGAGGGGAAGGATCACCTCCCACAACTTGCTGGCACTAGTCCCACTGGTGCAGCCCAGGATACCATTAGCCTTCTTTGCAGCAACAGCAAGTTTCTAGCTCATGTTCAAATCAGTGTCCACCAGGATTTATTCTGCAAAACTACCTTGCAGACCATTGGCCCCCAGCATGTAATGGTGTATGGGTTATTCTGCCCCAGGTACAGAGCTTTGCACTAGAACTTCATGAGGTTCCTCTTGGACAATTTCTCCACACTGCTGAAGTCCCTCTGGATGGATGTATTATCTCTTGCTATATTAGCCACCCCTCCCAGTTCTCCATCTGTTCCCCATTTTGCCTATTCAGGGCATACATTGTTAAAAAAGGGAAAGGTTTTTCTCCCACTGTTTTTGGATAAATGCAAATATTTTGTGCATCTAGCACATACCTAATACATCATGTTTTGTGAAACACAAGCCCACAGTTGAGATCTAGGAAATGAGATAAGAAGCGACTGAACTAGACATGTGCCAATCAACAGCGGAGCCCATATCTCATACTGGGTGGAGTCAGCTGATCCTCATAAAGTAGACACATTCTGAAAAGTCTGTCCATTGCAGTACAAGACTTTACTGCTAATACAGATATCAAAACTAATTCTTTTTATCACAGTCAGGTGTTCTATGAATAAGCACCTGCAGCCTTCCACTGCTGCCATTGCTCAAAACCGAACCAAACTACCAAAAAACACAACAAATCTTTTAAGTCAACTCCTGCACATTTCCTGAATGTAGAACAGTTGTAATTTTCAAGTCACTCAGTGTTTGACAGATAATGCCATGGTGTAATGCAGCTAGAGAGGATCTAAGACAATACAATGGATCTTCAAAGAACTTCTTCAAAATATGACACAGGGCTTGATTTAACATCTTCAGAATTGACAAACAAGCTAACAAGCAATAATATGTGATCTGGTACTTAGCTTACTGATACTTTTATTTTCTTCTTTTCAGGAATGCACTCTTACTGTATGATGTATTTCATGAGCACCTACAGACAGCTACTTCCCACCTTGAAAATGCTATTTCTACAGTACTTATGTGACAGTTATGATAAAATCAGCTTTAGTCATAGAACTGTACCTGTAGCTCGTAACAAAAACTGCACTTCACTCAACAGCTAAGATGTAGTGGCAAAAAAAATCCTTTTTGTGTGATCTTTCCTTAAATACAGAGCCTATTGGCATAAAAATATCAAGGCATGAATATGAAGCATGTTCCGGACTCAGTCTGGTGCCAGCAATTCCAAATTTTATCTTCTCACTGACTACCAAAATCAGCGTATCTCACTGTGGTTGGGCACAGTTTTGAACATTACAATGACACCTTGCTTAGTATAAAGGGCCTTGTTTCATGTGTAAGGTAGAGTAGAAACCAAACTTTTTCTCTTTCCCAGTATAAAACCAAATCTGTTGTAGAAGGAACACACTTCACTAGAGCAACAAAGCAAATTTCTGACAGACTGTCATGTTCTCTAACTACAGTAGGTGCTGCTTACTGGACTATACATGGTTACTATGATAAAGAATTAATTCTTCGCAAGTCCCTGCATCTGTCTGGAGATGGAGATGATTTCTTGACGGAGCTACACACTATTTCACCTCTCCTCATATTATTTTATTGTTCATGGCAGTTCTATAGATGTCAGAGTAAATGACTCAGCCCTTACACGATAAGTGTTGACTGATTACAAAATCATTACTCTTTTTTTGCCAAAGATGTTGTGGTTCAAATATCAATTTTCAGCTTAGGTCAGCTTAAAGGTTTTTAAACATTACACTCAATTAATCCAAATAGAGACAATCCTGAAGTATCTGCATTAAAGACATCATGATATCAAAGAGTAAACTACAAACCATACAAGATAAATACAGCTATTATAATTAATTACACTAAGTTGCCTGAGCCAACAACAAGGGAAATGCCAAAGATCTGAGACAGCTACCATTCTACCCAGTAGAATGACTGTATAATTACAAAGCATAGAGACTTGCTTAGAAATCACAAAAGAGCATTGTGGTTTTGGGCATACCTGCTCTACAGCAACTGCTTTAAGAACACTTACAATTAAGGATTACACTTGTTTAACAGCTAAAACAAATAAAACGCCACCAAAAAAAAGCCAATGAAAATTATCAATTCCATTTTCAAGGGGGCACTCTCCCCTCCTCAGCAGACCTAATCTGTCCAACATGAAATATTCCAATTGACCTTCAAGCATCATCCCGAAAATATTCAATTTTTCATCTTTTGAAAGAAACACAAAGGAAACAAACCCTCCCCTTCAACTAACTACTAAAAGACAGCCTTGGTTTTTTTTCCAAAGGTAGAACACTCAGCCCTTATCAGAGGATCCAACTCACATACCCTCATTTCTACAACTGTTAGAGAAGAGACGCTTTGCAATGAGGATTCTTAATATTTGTTGAGGTTACTACAGATTACATAAATGATGAACAATGATTTTCTATTGCAAAATGTAGAACCAGTTAGCTCAGCTCCCTGATTCTTCTCATGTGACACTACCACTCCAACAGATGGATGATCGTTTATTTCAAGCAGAATAGCTCCCAGAGAGACCAACAATATATCCCACCTAAAAATTCTGTTAACTCTCTGTCATTGAGAAGGAATTTGAATAAAGTCTTCTACTCTTGAACTATCTTTTCTTGCTACAGGTGAGACCACTGATACAGCAGCAAATCTACTCAAGGCTGTTTTCACCCAAAAATTCTTCATTGATACTTACATAGCATGCTATAAATCCTTGCCAAAGTGTCTGTATACTATTTAACAAGGTATCTTCAAGAGGAAGTAAGCAACGAACAAAATTTGCTGCTGTGCATAACACAACTCAACCCAAAGTCTACAGGTGTTCTAAGAGGTGAAACACTGATTTATGTTACCCAACAGACACAGACTAAATATGGCTGGGAAATACAAATCCTTGTTTACAGTAAAGGGAACACAGCAAATCAATAAACAGAGCATGTTGCATGTCTTTCACATCAAAGCTATAAAAGAGGGACAAAATATAGAGATAATTTTGTCCTCGAACTGTAACACCATACTCCACTGGAGCTTGTTTCTTACTGATACACACTCCTCTTCTGCAGACAGGACTAAACAGTAGGTAAAAACCATTGAGCCATTTTATTAAAGTTCTGTTTTTGCAATCTACTTTCTCGATTAACTTGCTGGTAATTAATTACTTCCTATAAGCTTAATTACAACCAGCTAAAAAAACACTGTGCAAGTCTTTAAACAAAAGTTTGGTCAATTTGAGGTAATGGGTAGTTGAAGCTAAATGAGATTTCTACTCAACTACATTGAGCAGGCAGCATATTAACATGGTCAATATTACAGTGTGAGATTCCAGAGGAGCCTTGAAAATTAACTGTGGAATTTATAACTATAATCTATAAATCCGTACTTGTTTAGGCTGACAGAACAAACAATATTCTTACAACAGACTTCTTACAGAAATTTGAGGCAGCTCTGTAATCTGTTCACAATCAGGCTTAATTAGAAGCAAAAAACCTGGGCTCATCTATAGCAAAGTTTCACTCCAGATTGCCAGAAGGTCATACTGATTATTTTAAATCAAGTTTATCTAAAGAGAACAAAATTACATCAAATCTTTTCGTATATAAATATAAGAGGAAGGAAAGTGATGGGCATCTGTTGGGAAACAACTTGTGGTTTGCATTAACTAGTCTCTAAGGAAGCACTTTTCCATTACCTTCCTGCTGTTTGAGATCCAGCTCTAATACTCCAGAGCTCTTTATCCATCTGAATTCTGAAAGGCAAATGCAGGCAGCAAGAGACAAAGAAGATATAAAGGAAGAAACAATACTGAAAAGATAAAGATAGTTTTCCTGAATACTCACACAGTACTCAACATCAGATTTTTCCTTCATTTCTGAAGATTCCCTGGCAGATGTCTGCTTCTCACACAGTTCTTCAACTGTACAATTGATTACATTCATTACCTATTCAAGGTATCATTCAGTGGAGGACACAAGCTTATCACTTCCTATGTAGGGACCAATTGTACTCTCACATATGACAGCTCCTGTTCCAGTCTCTTCCTTCACCAGCTATTCCTTTATTCATTCTACCACTTTTCTGAGTTGCTCTAGCCTATGAAACTAAAAACTCACACTAATTGTTACTGGTTACTCTTTCTTAGCAACCAAAATGCTGCTTTCTCAATGGGTCTGTCATGTACCATGTCAACTTTCCCTTTGGAACTGTTTTGTAGGCTTGAAAATTGTGTTGCAAAACAGATCTTTCGATGTAATTTACAGAATTACTGCCTGGTATAGAAAGACAGTTTCAGTCTTCCTCACATCCACACATATCCTCAAGCAATTCAGCTAAACAAAATGAATCTCTGCTTCTTTGTTAACCCCAAATGTAAAATTTTAAGTAGACAGCCTGTCCAGTAAAATGTGTGTTAGTCCAACAGTTCTTTCTCAATACTTAGTCAGATACAGGCATTGTTTCTTGAAAAAGCACACCATATGAACTGAATGTCTGCTGATTAGTTTCCATTCATCAAAACAAATTTCTTCCTCTAGAATATTCACTGTTAAATCTTGAGGAATTATTCCCTTTATGGTACTATAATAAAATCCCTTTCTGACCTTTGTTGTGTGACACTAAGTCAATGGCAGCATCATGTTTCAGCATTGAAAATCACACATTTCCCATTAATCAGTAAGTCAGTGGATTACTAATACATGTTTGATGCTGAGAAAACATCAATGCCTCTATTATGATGGAACCAAATACTTGGCTATTTGTTTAAAAGCCTATCCACAAGTGCTGAAGCCAGTTCAGGACAGTACCAGAGAAAGATGTTCACCAAGAAAGCAAGAGTGCCCTTCCTGCAGGAAAATTATATGCATGGCACACTTTCAGCATTATGAAATCCCTCATAGCCTGCTCCACAGGCAGTCCTTTTATTCTGCACTAACATTGAGCTGCAACAGTTCCGAAGACAGCATCTGACCACTGTTAAGAGGGTGCTGGAGGTGACAGCGTAACAAGGCAGCCATCTCAGTTATCTCTCATGAAAAACTGCATTGTTCAATTGGTTCCTTCAGACAAAAGAAGTGCCACCTCAAAATTATCAGCTCAAGTTCACCAAAGGTGGCACCATCAAATGTCCTGCATTAAAGGTTCTTCTTGGTGTTACTCTGCCTGCCAGAACTCAGGAACATAAACAGCTGACAATTGAATCTTTAGATGTTAAGCTACTTTTCCACAGATCATAACTCAGTTTTGTTTTGAGTCTTGGCACAATTCCTCAAATTCACCTTTGCTGACAAGTTCTATAACTATTTAGTAGAAGTTTTTCCAACAGCAGACTTCTAACTGTCTACCTGTTTGCACTGTGTGAACATTTTAAGGTTATTTTTCAATTGCTAAGAGCTACTGTTTCATGTGTGTCAGACAGACTTCATGAGTCCCTTTGGAACTTTATTTGTCTTTTATCATCAAAAGCACATGCTGGTATATATACGTAAGCATAAAACTTTTCATTCTTCCCCCCGCCCCGAAAATGTGTAATTGTCAGCACTGCAGATTCAGAAGTGGCTTGCAAAACAGCATTGTAGTCTGATTTTCAGAACTACAGCAAGGGTTTCACAGAGCACTATGCATACAAATAGGTGAGATAAATGCAATAGAGTTACACTGATAAATTAAGGTAATTCAGAACTTGAGCTTTCTGCTCACCTTGCTTGAAAACTCATGCACATGCCTAAACTACCTAAACACACACTCCTTCATGCACATGCCTTGGTTTGTACTAAAAGTCATGGGCAAAATAAAAAGAGAAGGGAGGGAATATATTTTCTGGTATGTCTACGCGTTGAACTTTGATGTAGTGTGCACAAATCCAGATGAGTTTAGTTTAAAGCAAACCAATTAATGCAGGAAAGCAGTTTAGCTAGAGCAAGATGGTAATGAAGGAAAAATTACCTCATAAAGACTTCTGGACTGCTGCATTACAAAATTATTTCTGGTATGCAGTTAACCTCTTAAAAGTTACCTCAGACGCAGTTTACAATACATAAATTTTTCTAGTCTCCCTGTCACATGTTATTTCTAAAGGTCTACAGAGAAAAGGGAGATACACAAAGCAGAGCAGTATCTGTAGTATATTGTTCCATTACCGTAACATCTCTCAATCCAAAGTACTGTGATATTAATTTTCACGTAAAAATGGCCCCAAAACAAAACATGTTAATATGTTCCAGTAACTACATGACACTGAACACTGAAACCAGATTCACAATTTTATAATATAAACATTTCTGCCTCCTTAGCATCATGGCAACATCTACCCTTAGAAGTCTTTGCCATCCTTTGTTACATGGTGAAATAAGGAAAACATTCAAAACCCTGAAAACGTAAATAGATGAAGCTTTCTTTAAAACAAAAAAAAATACAAAAAACAAAACCACACGACAAAACACACATAAAAAGTACAAAACCAAGCCCAATCAAACAACAACAACAAAATCCAACATGACAAAACCACCAACAAAACCATCAACAACAAAACCATCAACAACTAACACTTCATACTCATCCCCATTCTTTTTAGGTAAAGGACATAGAAAGGGGAACAATCTTTTAGACAGTATTAGTTGTTCTGCAGTGTGTTGTAGTTCAGGTATGTTGGAATTTGGTCCTGCTTAGAATCACAGGAATTCAGACTCAGCCCCGGTCTCCACTAGCCATATTGGTACCCAGGTACCTTACTTTGCTTATCTGTCTTTAGATGTCTTTGTTCAGCAAGACAGTGTCACTTTAGTATTTCAATAGCTTCTTACATTGTTTACAATCCTACTCAGACTAATGTTGAAAATGCTTTTTTTCCTCTTCCCAGTGTGAAGGTACAACATGCTGTTACTGTTTACAGCAAATAGGCTAGCGTGGCTCTGCAAAGAAAGGAGGAACACATATGCACTGATGTATTTGCTGTAGTATTTTCACAGAAACTTGAAAATATACGTATTTTTAAATTGTTTTGGTATGAAAATGGGTCTATGGTTCTTTGACTTTGTAAAGAAAAAGAAAAAAGCTCAAAATGAATTTGTGGAAAATACCATGAAAGAAATAGCATGAAAATGTGACCTGCTGTTGCTAACTTCTTAAGAAGTGATCTAATTTTAGTGAGCAATTGAAGGAACATAATAGTACCTGGTCTATTTGGAGGTAGTGTATTTTTTCCAGGAAAAAGAACAAAATCTCCAGATAGTGCAACTAGAAAGCCTGAATATGATATTCTGGACAAATTACATCCAATTTTATTTTTACCTATACAATTCAGTTTGTAGGCTATGCTACAAAGCTGTGGTCCAACCTCTAAGGAACAGTTAAACACACAGATTTCCTAATCTACCACTGAGACTCAGAGCAGGAGGCTCCTCTATGGTAATGTGATGTGATGTGGTGTGTGTGATTTAGTGGGGGTGTGGTGAGGTTTTGGGGGGGTGGTGCAGGGTGGAAGGATAGGGGAATGGAGCAGGGAAGGTGCATGGGGGGGGGTGCAGTGTGGGTTGTATTGTGTGATGAGTGGGGGCTTGTAGGGGTGGTGTGATATGGAGTGTGTGGTGGGGAGGGGTGTGGTGTGGTTCTTTGAAAACAACTTAGGCATACGTAAAACCAGAACAGGTTCTACTTAGAAAGGCAGAAAACACTATTTTTGGTGCTGGCACATAGAAATTGCCTCCAGACAAAACTCAGAGGAAGCACAGAATGGTGTCAGATACCCCAAAGCTGGGAAAATTATATCAGATTCAGAGTTTCGACAGACATTTTGTCTGATTTTTTAGTGATAAGGTTAGAGAAGTGTAGAAAACTACACAGACCTAAAGTCAAACATTTAGAAGTTAGAAAGGAAATGCTACTGAAGTTATCATCAAATTCTTAAAAAATACTGGGATTAGGGTGATTTTTTGCCATTTTATTCAGCTCCTTCATATATTTATTTTACAGACCTTTTATAGAATTTACTATTACCAGCTGCACATTAGCCACACATCAGACAGCAGAACTTCAATCTATAGGAAAAATAATTGGCCTAGGTTCACTCCAGTAATGTTAAGCAAATACTAAGTAATAGTACCTGCTCAACCATGGGAAAAGGTAACCGAGTAGAGTGGAAAGGATGGAGGGAAGAGCGAGAGAGAGGACATGCTGTGAGAGTGGTTTTAAACTTTTATTCCTGGTCAAGCTCCTTATTCTCAAATTCATCCTGTACTCCAAATAATTTTCTTTGCCACGTAAAGAGTTCCACAGCCTTTCTCCCTTTCCCATTCCAGGTCATAAACTTCTTGCCCAACCTGTCTTATATGGAGATCATCAAGTGTCCCACAGTTTGGCTCCTCATCTATTCAAATGATGCAATCCTGCCTCTGGTATGCAAATGAGAGCATTTACCTTGCAAAGAATCATCACTTTTTTGCCATTATGACTTACAGAACTTCACAGGGAAAGGATTTATTCTCAGTATTAATACAGCCTCGAACTCCTCACCACCCTTAGAAAAAGGCAGTGTGTCTCCTTTGGTTAAACTGTACATCTTGGGAAACAAATCAGAGATGAGGGGGTTACTTGTAGAGGCATGACCCTCTACCTCACACTTCTCAGATCAAGACCCTAGAGCCTAGGCAGACAGATGTGCAATCCAGGAAATACTTCAATAAACAGGGTAACCACCACACATGCCACAGCTCTCTGTATTTTTGTGCAAATACCTGCAAGTACACTCAATGGCTGTCGCTCTTACTCTTCAGGAAAAGAACAGTCTCAGAGCACTCACTGAAATGGTTTAGTCCAGTTCAGATTTGAACTGACAGCAGTATTAGAAAACAAAAACCTGTAGTGCTTCCATATCAATGTATTCAGTTTTAAATCCCTATCATAGATATCTCCATCTCTTTTCCCTTCTGAGCAATATCAGAAAACTGTCCATCAGCTACCATCTATTCTGACTCAAAGCAACATCATTGAGAGATGGCTGCTGTGAATGTTATATTTCAGACAGCACTTGGCAACAAGGGGAAGAAATCTTCTGTTATTTTGGCATGTCTGCAGATCACAAAGCTAGAGTGGCACCAAGTGGTGAGCAGCTGAATTTAGTTCTTAAGTGCATTTTTTTCAATCATACCAGAAGCTACGCTTCACATATTATGAGTTAAAATGAAATGGCTGAGCAGCTCACTTTTGCTGAGGAATGGAGATTTATTGGAAATACTACTTCATGCACACACAAGGGGTAGAGCTTCCCATGGAGTACTCTTACATGAATGAAGTGCAAAACTATTACACCAACAAAAAGCATATGAATGCCAATAGCAAGCAGGAAGTGAACAAAGGTATCCTAATTTTCATGATCAGATACAACCACAATTTATTTTTATCAGACCATTTGACTTTAAACATTCAAGGTTACTCAGTTCTCTATGCTGGAGCCATTACATCTCTTGCTATATTCTAAAAGGAACACCTTTCTATCTACTTGCCTACTTTATAGCATCCATCACCACCCCCTTTTTTAAAATATCTTGCACAATGTCTCTTCTCTTAGCAGCTCAGAAAAAACAACAACAGAAAACAAAACCAAAATCCACCACCCAAACCAAGAACACTATGTAGCTCCACAGATCATGTCAAGAAAAGGTTTTTCCCCTGTGGTTAGTCATAATAACCATACACTTCATCTTGCTCCTTCTCACCACAATACCTAGGCTTTTAATCAAACCTGGATGAATAGAAGAATAGATGAGTATTGCTATGAATAACAGTAATAAATAAATGGATAAATAATAAAAGTAAACCACACAGACACCCCCTTACCTCCATTCCTGTTCTGTGATTCTCAATGAAAGAAAAAAACCCTACAGCTATTTCAAGTGCACTACTGCATTATTTCTGCAGAAAACGAGAGATTGTTTTCATTGTGCATTTGTACAGCTAACACCTAACAGAAGCTATTATTTACCCAGGCAGCTGACAAAACTGCTCCTTCACATGGAACAAAGTATTTGATGTCAGACATTTGTTGACTACTTTGGCCCAGTTTTTCAAGTAGTGAAAGGCAATTTCACCTTCTGCCTGATACATCCAGGATAGAAAAGACGTTGTCCTAGGAACAGTAACTAAAACCAAAATGAAATTACTATCCTCATAAATCTGAAATAAAAAAACTTGCCGTCATGATCACATCCTTAAAAAGACACAAATAGGAGATGTCTTTGAAGGCATATAACCAAAAAGCCATAAACAAGGTCAGTTACAAAGTTTACAAATCATGTCAATATTTACAGGAAAAAAACCCAAAACACCAAGTTCTGGAAAAGTGAGTAAAAAAATGGAGCCTTATTAAAGTAGATCTTTGTTGTAGATCTTTTTTGCCCATGGTAGTGATGGGCAGGTTTATAACATACCACCAACGTAAAGATGACACCCCAAGACTGATGCTGGGGTGAGAATTCTCTTAAGTAATTTTGAGAACAGCAGAAGCTCAGAGGTTCAAGCAGCCACACAAACACCCAAAAGCTATGGATCCCTTTCAGTTACCCAGGCTGCCAGTAACAATCCTGTCTCAGCATTATCAGATTTTTTGGCTTCCAGGTAGCAAGGCTTAGTCTTCACTTCAAAAGTCAGAAGATGCAAAATCTGAGCTATGCATATGTTTACTACACAAAACCACTAAATGTCTCATTTCTTTTTTGTTAATTTAATTTAATTTAATCTTATTTTATTTTAATACAAGGTCAGGTGGTTCCCTTCTGTGTATGAGTGTCCCGGCTGCAAATTAATACATTGTCCATACACTCCACTTTCTTTCCTTCTTCTAAGAGATGGTATCAAAACTGATCTCCACATTAAGAGCAACTGATTTCCAATTTGAAAACAAGTAAAAAGGCCTTTGTATCTTTTCCCACTGAGATGTAATTAATGGATATTTGCAAGCTGCTCAGAGATCCTCCAATAAGGGGGGGTTTGTGTGGTTTTGGGGTTTTGCTTTTGTTTGGTTTGGTTTTTTAAGTGCTGTGCAATATTTATAGCCTGTTTTTCACAAAGTTACATAGTTTACTTTTGTGAGATTTCACTCACCTCACTTTATTCTCTCATGCTTAACCCCAAGCTTCACTAAGACTAGTCGTATCTGAGGCACCATCGTCACTTTCTGTTCCAGATCAAACAGCCTCCTCTGCTCAAACTCAAAACTTCCAAAGAGCTAAAGAATGAAGATTGGCAGCTATGCCGAGGTCCATTGCTTGATCACTTCCCTGTCTCTATCAACTTCAGCCATTTGTCAGATTTCACTACTGACGAGCTATATGCTTAGATTACAAAAGATTTGGGAGAAAACTACGAGCTTCATCAGTGATTTGTAGCAAGCACAAGGTCCCAATCTCAGGAGCCACACTTTCTATTAATTGCAAACTTCAAAATTAGCAAAAGTAAGAGGGCTGAGAAGTGTGCAGACACAGATACGCAAGTTGATTTCCTCTAGTCGTTATAAACAATGAGGTGAAAATCCACAAAAATATCCTGGTGTTTAATGAGGATGGTATACAGTCCTTTTACAAACTATCTAAGGATAGCTGTGCTTCCTTGGAGAAGTGGAAGCTTACATGATTTTACAATAGCACTTATCTCCTCAGAGTAGGCAAGTGTTTGAGAATAAAGATATACTACCCAACAATTTATTGTAAATGAGATGTTGCACTTTGTGCTTCATTCTGAATTCTCTCATTTGTAAATGAGTGTTTTCCTGGGATAAGTGGATATGGATGAATAGCAGACTAAAGCACCAACTTCTTTCTTAAAACAAGAATTATCTGAAGTCAGATCTTCTTTGTTGGTTGAAACCGTAATTGAAGAGGGGATATTTAACTATGTAAGGAGAAAATCCACAGATAAGCTACCACAGACTAGAGAACTAATTGTCTTTATCACTTCTTCTTTCAGTTGAGCTTCTAATAGAAAGCTTTGTCTAAATATCAAAATACAGTGTCATTAATATCCTCTGATGCAGATTTCTTGGTAATTAGGCTTTAATGATAACAAAGTGCTGGCATTTGGATTGCTTACTAGATAAAACTGGTTTTTACACAAGAGACCCCAAGTTCACCCTTTTGTACTAAGGCTGAAAAAAACCTACTGAAAATAGCTCAGGGCCTTTAGCAGCATTTTCAGCTGCATTTTTGCAACTGTATTTTTGTCTACCTGCTATGTTCCTCAATTCTCACTGTATGGCTCTCTTCAAAGTTCAGACTACACATTCTGACACCACCGCAGAGGAACTGACCACTGTATTCCAAGACTTTGTTTACTATCAAGAACTACACTTTTGTGTTATATATCCTCACCTTTTGCATCTCCTTTAGTTATTAACTACTACGCAGAAAAGCCTCTGAATTCTTTGCTCATAATAACATTGGGTGGAGATACAGAATGCAGACTACAGAAGAGCAGAGCTGAAGGGATCTTTTCAGTCACTGCCGTCATATATGACCAGCTTAGTTTTATTTAGCTTCCTTTCAGAGAGCATTACAACTGGCTGAAATAGCCCAAAGGCCACTAATTATCCTCTTGAAAGAACAGAATTACAAGGAGTTTCTCATAACAGTCCTTTTACTTCTCTTAGCAATGTCTAATCACTCGGTACTTGTCTGCAAATGGGTTTGGCCTCATACATAGTAATAATGATGACAGATGTTTTTCTGCCAGTCAAACTTAACATTCAAACTTGAGTTGCCTATTATGAGTAAGCTACAATTTCCTCCATAATTAGGGCTGCAACTTTGTTGTCATTAAAAAGTTCAGTTTTTACCTCCCACTTGACATCTATTAATGAGAACTTAACTGATAGATGAGAATCATGGCAAAAGGAGAATTTTCCTTCCCGATCAGAGTGAATCGAAGCAGGGGAATTCCAATTTACGGCAATGCATTACAGATATTGCCACCTGCTAGATATCTCTCACTTTACTGGAGGGATAGAAAGAGGGAGAAGAAGAAAGTAATATAGCTTTACTGGAGTCAAAGTATGTCCTCATGCACAGAACTGAAGCTGAAACAACAGAAGTCTGATTTTTAAATGTAATTGACAGCTCCTTTACTAAGATCAGGACAGAGTATGGGATCAGAAGTAAAAGGCAACAAACAAGCTCTATAGCTATCTTCCCCTGACTTTTACCTCATTAAAACAAACTACCTTCCTCTCAGGCACAGAAATCCAAACACCATGACCAAGATGACCAAGAGAAAACCAGAATTTTTTCCTAACAGAGCAGAATTTATTTGGATGGCTGAACATAGTCCAACAACAGCTGATTTATGATGTTCAAGTATTAGAGGTAATCACTGGATTTCTAAAATTTTGTATTTGGGCAGTCTTTACTAGAAAGAGAAGGAAGGTGTTAAGACATAGCTTAATGGATTTATCTACTGAAAATCTAATGCAGAGGGACAATGTTTTGTTACCCAGAGTCCAATTTTAAAAGTTATTAAGATTTTAATAGGCTCACTACATCGGTATGTTGACTCTGACAACCTAATTTCGGCTCACTGGCAGTTTCAGAGATGCTGCATTAACTCTTGGAGCTGGCCAGTTTAAATAAACTCCTTACTTCAGAAGAGCAACAAACCAAAATAAGCTTTTCTGAATAGCTGAGGTTAAAGGATTTGAAAACAACTGAGGGATGTGAACAGGCAATATAGAGCCAGGACCCATAATGAATCTCTAAATAGACCTGTGCTTGTTATGGGAGACAGAAGGCACCAAGGAACAGCCTTCCTGAACCGAAGGAAAAAATAAAACCTAAAAGTCTTTATTTTCGTTACTGCATGCAAACACACTGAGTAGTAGCAGGAGAACTGGAAAACAGCTTGAGAAGGCTGTAAACAGAGAGATTTTTTTTTTTCATAAAAACCTGTTTCATTCCACAATCTGTGATTACTCAAAAATCACAATAATTTTTGTCAGAATCGAGGCATAAAAATTTTGATTGCTGAAATGACTCCAATGCAAAACTATTTTATCTCACCATTAAGAAAACAAAAGAAAAATTACTTTCTTTGGGAGTGAGGGGTGAGGGAGGAGGTGGAGAGTAGTGTTATTGTCTAACATTTTTCCACTACATCATTTGTTTTCACCTTGTCAGAAACAAAATTAAAAGGAAGAAAGTGAAATAAAATTTTGTTACTAATATTTCAATGGCGATGCACTTAATTCCAATACACGTTGTTTAATCATGGATGATAAAAGCTCATAATTAGTAACTGATGTTGTTCCTTGGCTGCTAAAAAGCACTGAAGAGTCATATTTATTACAACAGGAATTGAGGATAGTTTATTTCCTCACTAAAGGTATTTCCAAGTGGTTGAGAGCAGCACAAAAATTTCTAGTGGAAACTTTGGAAAATAAAAGAAAATGCCAAAACACTTGACCTCTAACTTTCCTGCACCAGCAGCTATGAGGTTTTCCATTTTGGCAATCCTAGAAGATGTGCCGATTCACAATCATCCATCTGAAGCTACTCTTTGGACTTTATTTTTAGGTGCTTTGTACTTCCCCCAGACAGAGCAGTTCACATTCTGTCAACACACTATAGTAAGCTCTTTAGGAAATGCAGGTACAGTACAGTCCTCTCGATCTAAACAAGAGCAATAAATAAATAAATAAACACCACAATGTTGCCACCAAACACAAGAGACACGGAATCTGTTCAACATAATATTATGGGCTACTAAGCCATTTGAAATAATTCAAGAGATGTCTTTTAACCTTGAACACTTTAGTCTAACCCCATAGCCACTACAAACCCCTTGATTTACACTGTCTTACCAGTATTTTCCTGCTTTTTTCCTGATTGTTTCTGCCACCAGGATCGAGTCTCCTCCATTTGTTTAAGGGCATGTGCTTCAGAATGTTTACATGCAATACACATTCATAGATGAAGTGAAAGGACCAATATTTTTATTTCCTTGGATGTCTTTGTTACTGTCCTGACCTACCAAGGGAAAAGAAAGTATGCATCTGCATGACACACCAAAGCCTAACACAACAATCCAGTGGAAGCTGATATATCCAGTTAAATATGTCAGTTGCCTTATTCTCGTATTTTCATCTGATCACAAGCCAGTAGTATCAGTGCAAAGAAGAATTTGTGAAGAATGCAATCAAGATACCAAGGCTCTCCCTAAACTCTAATGAAGTTTGACATGACACAATTCCACTTAGCTCTTTCAATATATACTCTAGCTCTAGATGATCTTATCCAGACAGCATTTCTTGGAATCCTAAGCTTTTGGCCTCAGTGAAATCTTGCTACTCATTGCTTCTGCAGCAATGCTTTGTTTTCCTCTTCAGTCAGTCAACTGTGATATACACTGTTTCTCCCAAAACATTTAGCTTGTAAGGCAGGCTGAAACCTATTACTAGATGCCACCGGTACTGTCTGAGGATCTCTGATTTCAAGCCATGTTTCCTCAGCATTGATGGGGATTTTTTTGTTTGGGGCTGGGCTTTCTTTGCAAGGGTCGTCCCAATGAAGACATCACTGTCATTTTCTTCCTTGAGGCAGGAATAGGATGGCAATTCTAACATTTATATTATAGATGGTAGAGTTCAGAGAAATGCCTGCCTTATCTGCTCCTGCTTTCTTGGTTGTTGATACCAAGGTTTCTCCCATCTTTCAAAGCTTTGTACATATATTGAAATGTGATTTCTTCTTATTTCACCCACAAGCGAGTTTTGTTCACTGCAGCATAAGACAGACACACTTACCTAAGCTCACCTGATTTTCTATCAAAGTTGCTGCTTAACAAGAAGTCTATTATCAGCATGTGTCAGCAGCTGGTGAAGCTATGATACACAAGAACTCCAGAGTCAGCTCCAGCCTGCAACATGTACCTCCATTAGATAAGACTGACTTTCAGTGGAGTGACCCATCAGTAGGGCTGCTGCATTTACCAGCGTAAGGACAGCTGAAAACATAGATCAGTCTTCTAGCAGTGGCAGCACAGAAAAAAGCATTACTTACCCTGAAGTATCAAATACAAGCATGCACATTTTCCTTGAGATCCACAATGAAAGTACAGAAGATTACTGAAATTAGCAGATGCCAACTTGTTCCACAGCAGAGAGAGCCAACTCCATTTTCTCAGATGTAAGGCACATAAAAACTAAACAACACTGAAAGCCAAGCACTTACTCATGTATTAGCAATTTGATTCCACCTCAGACAGATTTCGTTTGGCACTCCAAAAGCACCCAGAGTCTCTCTTAAGTACAAGTTTGCATCTTCCACTTAATACTCCCCATGCCTCTAAACAGAAATCAGAAATCACCAAAGAGCCCTGTCAAGTCTCTCTGAACAGGCAAGACTTTGTTAACCTAATCGAAATAGCTCCCTTTACACAAATAATGTTCAACACATTTCACTCTCCTCAACACTGAATCACAGCTATGTTCACCTTTGTTTTTTATCACTACAGCTCACCTGAATACAGCAAGCACATGCAACAGCACTGGAGTTCTCGACAATTCACTTCACCCTTCTGCAAGTGCTATGTCACATGTAATAAAAAAGAAATCACACATTTGAAACCCTCCAAACGAAACGATGCAGCAGATGAAGAGTATTACTACACTATACTTAAACAGTTCTAAAACAGCTTGGCAGGGTCAGGGCAGTAAGCTACACCTCTAATAATGTTCTGAGGAAAATGACACACAGACAAGCAAGCATTCCAAGTACTAATGAAAGTTTTCAAACACCACTCCACTGTTATGAAGCCAATTAATAAAACTGTCATCTTAGGAACCCAACTGACCAAGATACTTTAACATAGCTTTGAAATTGGTATCACCTGAAACACGAGTTCGAGTTATTGCCTTTTTAGGAAAAATAACTATCTATGTGTGCATGATACATCTTTCAAAATCTCTTTGTAGAAAGCCAGTGAGAAAGGATGGGCATGCAACCTATTTTAATATCATCTGTGTGGAGCAGATAGCACCACTAAAGAAATGGTGTATACTAAGTGGCTATAGGGAGACAATATTTCAGGGCATCACATCATCCTTTCATGGTAACAGCTATGGTAAGGCAGAAGAGCTTCAGAAAACTGGCAGGGGGATGATGCTGACAGACACATCATAAGTGGACCATAAGCCTGAGTTAATACTAACGTTCTAGGATTCACCTTGTGGGTTGACACAGGAAAACTTCCTATAAATATCAGGTTCGGAGCAAAAACACTACTACAAAACAAACATTTTAAACTAACTAGTGATTATTCTGCCAACATCACAATACACCTTACTTTATCAATCTAATTAGCAATCTGTATCATCATGGAGGAAGATGGAAAGAATACAAACCATTATACGTATTATATACACAAAACACAATGAAGTCATTCATGGTGAGAAGCTGATATAAGCACATACACACACAGGCATCAGGCACTTCTCACTTTTTTTTTTTTTAACTAAGATAATGGGCACACTGCTGCTGGTGGGCAAATTCTGATCATACACTGTATCACACTTCCCAGCAATTTTGATGAAAACTACAGGTGGAGATAGATTATAACGGGAATATCTAATTGAAATTCATCTCCATTTTGCCTCAGATGGAAGACATGCTGCTTGAGCCCTGAAACAGATTCAATTTCATTCAAATTGTATGCTGATTTTCAGGCAAAACTGAATTTATTAAAAAAAAAAAAAAAAAAGTTTCAGAGAGTCCTGGAAGACTTCAGTGCTGTAAATGCTTTAAAACCTTATTTTCAGTATCTGTGTACTCTTCTGCCCCCATGAAGGCTCCCTGCCAAGGCAGGCAAGGGGAGAGAAAAATAACAGTGGTCTCTCCTTTTGATAGGAGTTTGACATCTTCCACTGAAGTGTTCAGTCAGTTTAGGTCCTTGTAGATTCACAGGGGCATTAGCTCTTCAGTGCGGTTCCTTCCAACACATTCCCATAAAAATACACACAACTCATCCGTCTTTCACTTTTCAAAATCATCTTGTGAGTCAAGGTTGCATCCTGGGTGGTGTGAGGTTTTTTTCAGTTTTGGTATTTTGCTAGTGAGAAGATTGAAAGCTGACAGTTTTACAGAAGATTTAGGAACAAAACCAACCAGCACAACAGGATTCCTCTCCACTCATTTGGATACAGTCCAGAAACATACTACATCTTACAATAAAAACTCTAAGCAAACTCCACTTTAATAATGGTCTGGATTTACATAAAGAATAAAATTAATGAACAAGAAGTTTGAAGTAATACTTGCATCAAATGGTAGCTAACATGGCCTTCTTTTCCCTGCTACCGATTGATGCAACCACATTTAAAGTTATTTTAATAAAGACCCTGTCCCATCATATAAATTCATAAATCCAATAAAATGACAGAAATTGATACTCTAATGTTTATCCTCAGTATCAGATTTTAGCTTAAAATTAAATCTAAGTGAAAAAAAAACTAAAAAAAAAAAAAAACAAACAAAAAGAGGGTTAAAAAACAAACATACACACAAAATTAAGCACAAAAATAAAGAATTAACAGAAGAGACCCAAAATTTAGACATCAAGCTGTCTCTAAGAATGGATCATGAATTTAAGTTCAGAACGTGAACATGCCTTTCTAACAATGCTCAGGCTTTTCTTTACTGAGTATTATTTTGATGTACACAAACAAGAAGAGAAGTATTAAACCTTCATGAGAAAATAGGTAAGAAAAGTATTTATCACTGTTTGAGAAGACGGTGACAAACCTCCTTTCTACCCTTTGGTTGTTTATTTTTCATACAAGAGTACAAAGGGTAAACCCTAGTTTGTTCCTCTTCATTTAGGCAACAATCATTAATAAATGCTGAACCACTCCTACACTTAATTTCCCCATATAATTTCTCATGAGACAAAAAAGGTGGGAAGAATGAAAAGTGTGTTGAAAATCAGACATGCACCCAATTCTACCACACCAAAATCAGACTGCAGGAAAACTATGCAAAGCAGAGGGGCTACAAAGAACTAAACTTGTAGAAGTCTTCCACCTAAAAACTAGAGTAAAATATACTTCAGTTCTGGGGGGGGGCGTGGGGGTGGGGGTGGGAATAAAGTAAAAATAAGTACTCAGATGACATCCTAATGTCACTTTTCACAAGTAACAGTCCACCTCTAACCAGAATTTTAACCCATGCTAGATAAAGTGCTGCAGCAACAGTACTCTAGGCCAGCTGATCAAGTGCTGCAGACACTGAACTCTGGATCTGAGAAAACTCTCAAGGAACATATTTCTCAGGAGCTGGCAAGAGATTAGAGCACATTTTCATAGAATAAAAACTGATTTTCACTGGAACCTCAACTGCAAATTATACTTTGTCCACAAATATGGCAAAATGTTATATAGTACAATATCTGTGTAACAAGTTATGCAGGCATGCAGCTCCTCTGGTGTGGCATCTTGAGCGATTTCTAACAGATAAGAGCAAGTAGCACTGCAATAAATACACAGGGACTATATGAGGAAAGCAGAAAGCATCACAAAATGTTAGTTCATGATGGCATTGAGACCCTTCAGTCACCAAAAATGGGTATTGGCAAGGCACACCTCAAATATAACAGGAAAAAATCGTTTGATTTATGCACAGATGGGAAATCTGTACAAGAATCAGTGTGGATCTATCCTCTCTTGAAAGCATAAGCAGTCAGAGAATACACTAAACTGACCATCTGTTCCTTTCTGATAACATGTAATTAAGTAATTTATTTATTCAGCACATAACTCCCTTCTCTTCATATTATCAAGGGTGATTATGCTAAATCCAGATGTAGTTAACATATTGTGCAATCAAGTGAGCAATGTCCTCACAGGCACATGACTTGCCTTCTGGGTATCCACCTTCAGCACCTCAGCCTCTGCCTTGTCGATCCTGTTTGATATCCTCTTCTGTTCTTTCAAGCTGGTCAAGTATTAGGGCATTTTGTATGGGGATTAACTGAACAACATGCAGAATTACGAACTGTCCTGTGGGCCACAGTATCCACACACATTCCAGCTGATGTACACATCTGGCTAGAATTTCTTCCTTTAGAAGAATAATGAAGAGGAGCTGACAACATAAAGTCAAACTGGAATATATTACCCAACCCAAGCTTCCTTTAGTATTTCTAGAAATCACAACTACTCTGGTACCTTTCTGGAGATTTTTCTGGAGTCTTACTGAGATCTCAGAAAGTCAAAGACTGCTTAAGGCAGTCTTTGCTAGAGAAGCCCTTTCTACTTTTCAGGAAGGATTGTGTAGTACTCTGTGGCGGGTTGAAAATTCCCCCCAATGTTAAATTGCCAGACCAGTCCAGTTGGAAGCAAATGAAGCCGTATTTACAAGCAAAACTACAATCTACAATGAAATGCAATTAATATATACAAAATATACAGTATTTGCAATATTTACAGACATTTACAATTTATAAACAGCACAAGAACCTCTCTGGCTAAAAACCAGGGAAGCTAATAGCTTTCCCTTCCCTGCTTCCCTCCTTACCCCCCTGGACACAAAAGGACAAGAGAAAGAGCAGAGGAATTTTTTTAGTACTTAGCCAAAACAAAGAACACAGCCAAGGTCAGCAAAACCAGTCAGAAACAAGTTAGTGTCTCCCAGAGCAAGGAAGCCAAAAGAGAGAGCGAGATAATATATACAATCCCACTTTATTGATAGTGTGTTCTATGGGATTGTTTTGAACTTATCATTATTTTCCTTTTTACACCCAATAGTGATTTATTTACACTCTACCACTTTCTGTTCAAGATCTGTGGAAAACTTTAAAGGCATAGCCTGAAACTACCACATACTCCCAAACTAATGCTCAAGTGATATAACCTAACACACAAAGACCCCATTGCGACAAATTCAAAAGCACATTACATTCAGTATAACCTTCTACTATAATACTTACACTGCAGCCAGTATCTTCTGACTTCTACTCAAAAGAAGTCAAAAGAAAAAAAAAAAGTACTATCATACAATCCACCACAACTGTTTTCCAAACTGTTTTCTATACTGTTTTCCCTAGATCTTCTAGTCCTGCAAATCTGTCAGAAGGTCTGTTTCTAGTTCTCCTCAGCACACAGTCACCTGTCTCTCGAATTCAATGAGCTGACACTACTTCTTGTATGTGTTCTTCTTGCCAGTTTTCGGTTTTGTTTGGCTGTTTGGGGTTTTTTTGGCATGTTTTGTTTTTAGGGTTTTTTTTTATAGGTGTGCAGCTTTAAAACACATTTACCCATAGCTCTGCAGAATTTTCTGGGGTGGTGGTTTTTGTTTCATATGGGGTTGTTGTGGTTTGGGTTTTTTTTTTTGGGGGGGGGGTTTCCAGGTTTTTCTGTTTGTTTTGTTGTTGTTGTTTTGTGTGATGTGTTTTTTGTTGTTGTTTTTTTTTCCCCTGGGGGTGGGGGGGTGTGCATTTGTTTTAAGATCAAGAAGATGTATTGGGAAGTAACTGCAGTCCTGAATCACCAAGTAATGCATCTGGAGCCAAGGAAACCTCTCCCAAAGTCTTCAGAGATCTTGATGCTGCGCACAGACAGTCCTTCTCCTGTGAAACCTTCTCTAAGACAACACAGTTTCATCTCCCGTGGCTTTAGGATTAGCCTCTAGGAACTCGTTAGAAAATGGGCCCAGGTTTTCAATGGACTAAGGTTTTTTGCCATAAGGTACAAGTGATTGAAGGTATCCCTTTAGTAGTGGCTTCCCTGTATTCTTCTGGAAAAAGCATGCCAGATTAAGAGATCTTGAGCTAAGATCAAGCTTTGTTTTGCAAGTTTGATTTGTAACATTTCTACAGCCATCTGAGCAGAAATAAATCATACAAGCAGTTGAGCCCCGAGTTGGAGCACCAAAAATAAAAGATGTGTGGTGTGAGCTGAAATTCCCCCCCCCACCAAGAAGTAACCAGGCTAGCCCAGTCTGGAAGCAAATGAAGGTTGTATTTACAAGCAGAGTCTACAATCTACGATGAAATGCAATGAATATGTACAAATATACAAAATTCACAACATTTACAAATATATACAATCAACAGAAAAAGCACAACCGATCTCCCTTTGCTTCCCCCCAAGGGGACCCTCCCAAAGGGGTCTCTCTCTCCCAGGAGCTTCCCCCAGACTCCCCTGGACAGAGAAGCAGAGTTAGTTAAGCAGAAAGTTGTTAACTTAGCTGCCAAGGTCAGTGTGTTATCTTCAGCCAGAAGAGAAGAAGAAACAGCAGCCAGACAGCCCAGCAACTGCCCCCACTGCAGAACGCAGAATGTGCAGAGTGCCCCACTTTGTTTTGGGTAATAGTTCTTAAACATTTCTATCTATCCAATGGAAGTGTTTAGAACAATCAGTATTTTGCTTTCTTACACCCAATAGTGACTTATTTACACTCTTTCACAGTGACTTATTTACACTCTTTCACTTTCTCTGTTTTGAACTTTGCAAGGAAAAATTAAAAAGACAGTTTCAAACCATCACAAGTCATTACTGGCATTTCTTTGAGGTGCCACAAAGCCCTTGCTTCTCATATATATTTAGCCTTTTTTTTTTAATTTGCTTTTGCTGCTAAAACATGAAGGTTGGATTGAACTCTTCATCCCACCTGTAAACCAATAACAAATTCCCATAAAGATCAGCAGCTTAGCATCATTTGTCTTGCAAATTCACACATCTCTTCAAGTCAAATTACTGCTCTGAAACATGAAGGTGTGACTTACATCAGCTCACTTAAGGGCACTTTCCAAATGACAGTTACTTAGTTCAAAAACCTGCACTTTAAACCCACGGGTTTTTTTACCTGCAAGTTATCAGCATATATTAGTTCCATTTTGCAAACACTGGAGTGATTTTTCACTGCAAATCCACAATTTAGATTATATTCACCTAGAACTAAACCATAACTTGTAATAAAACAGAAAATTGTGAGTAACTATCAAGTATCTCTCCACGTCTAACAGCAGTATTGAATGGACTTGGGCAGGAGTGAGGAGGGATAGGAAAAAAAGAACAAACAAACAAAAATCAAACACACACAAATTCTTAACCTCACTGAAGACTTGGTTTCAGAAAATGAGAAGTTTTGAAAATTAGGACTCTCCTATCTGGGCCCTTGATAAAAAAAATCCCCAAAACAACCCTACTGACATTAACATTTTAACTTTAACACAGATCAAAAAGCAAAACCCAGGAACACAAATCGTTAAACTTGTATGTATATACTGTGAAGGAGTGGTAAAGAACTTTATGAATATAAATTTCAAAGCAACACACAGTACTTCATAAACAAAGATCCCACCATAGAGTACAAAATCCCTATTAAAATGGTACTTATATGGAACAATGAAATAGAAATTGATGGCACATTCACAGGAGCAGAAAACATCCATCATAAAAGACATACATTTTATTTTCCATTTTTATGTTCTTATTTGCTAGTGATTGGTGAGGGGTTGGTTTGGACTTCTTCCTAACCAATTAAAATCAACAAAGAATACAAAAGTCAAGCAAAAATACTACTAAGCAAGTTGTATTTTGTTTGAAGGCAGAGTCCAAAACTCTGGGTCTGTAATAAGTTCTAGTTTTCCAAAACCTTGCATTTTCCATTTAATTTTGCATTGATTTATAAGTCAGTCTCCTGGGTACTAACTGTATATAAAAGAAACATTAACTCAGTGGAGGCAATAGTTTGTGGGGCTTTTTTAATAATAAAAAATGCATATCGTTTATACCATTATTGCTTAGGAAATTAGACGAAATTCCTTCTAGCACCCTGTGCACAGGACACTGTCACAAACCACTTAACACACTGTAATAGAGTATTGACGAGGCACAGTGATACACCAGACAGTGCTCTCACCAGACCAGAACAGTTCTATGCTGTTACAGCCTTTGCAGAAACAAATTTCTTCCACCTTAACAAAAACTTCTGCAGAGAGATTGCCTCCAAGGCACAAAAAGATCAAATTTAAATGAACTATTTTGTGGTTATTTCATAATAAACAGTGTCCATAATAATTAGTGTTCATTTTATAAACAAAAAATGACCCTTTTTTCTTTTGTCAGGAACAGCTCTGTGAATGGGTTGTACACAGCACAAGAAGGTAATATAGTATTTCCCACAAAGGGCACCCAGAAATACTCTGCTGTCACAGACAGAAAGCACTGCACAAACCTTACATATTTAAAGTCTTCTGCACATGCAGTGCATTTCACCACCTGCAAAGTACCACTTCGTTGTAAGAAAGCACATCTTTATATAGACAGCTGTACACACTAGCAAGGAAAAAAAAAACTCCACGCAAAGTCCTTTTCAGAGGGAGTCTTTGTTTGCTTAAAAAGGCTAGGAGATAATTTGTAATTCAGTCAAATGCAGGTTCATTGGGCATTTTTTCCCTTCTTAGTTTGTTTTTTAAAAGAAGTTTTAGAGGTGGTTTTATGTATTACATTTGCTCTTGGGTCTTTCCCTCATTTTCAAAATCACAGTTTTCTGTTTTTTCTAAATATTTCCATCTTCCATGCCACTACCTGACAAACAATAAAAAGACATAGAGGGCTCGCTGACAAAGGGGAAATAACACCACTGTCCATGCACTGAATGCTGTCCGGCATAAACAATGAGAGAAAGTAAGAAGAAAAATGTTTTCCACATGCAACGAACTTGAAGAAAATATTAAGGAAGTGCACTGCTCATAAATGTGGAAGTAGAGTTGCTGAGAGATAGAGAGAGGAAGGGCAGCAATAAACAAAGAATATTCTAGGAAATTTCATCCCTTTTTGTGGGTAGGTAACTGGAGAAGAACCAAGATATTTATCCCAAAAATTAAAATACACAGACTATTTCTCCCACAATGCACAAGGTGTTTAAATATTTTGCAACATGGGAAATGCAGTTAGCAGAAGGGAGATGTGAAACAACCAAATGTCAGCTCTCATGAGACTTCAAAACATTTCTATTTTTGGTAGAAGCAGTCGGAGGCAAAGGAGTGGAGTTTTTGTTTTTCCGACAAACTATTTTTACTTAAAACAATTTTTGCTGTCGAAATTTAAAATTTCACTTTGTTGATTTTAAGATGAATTTAAGAGGTCCCTCTTAAAGATTTTCCCTTTTCACCAGGGAAAAGGGGCTGGTCTGCATAAAGGTAGCACTTACTCCCACGTACAAGTTCCATTCCCATCCAAAGTCCCACTACATGGTAAAATATAGATCAATAAAAGTACTTTCCGTCACGAATAAGTGTCTTGGTTTGAGTGGACAGAGAACTATTTACAAGACAGCTATCAAGCAGGACTTCCAGAAGAAAATTTCTCCAGCATTTACAGTCATTCGTGCCTGCGGTTCAGAAAACCCCTCTTTCTCCTTTTACAAGAGTTCTGTCATACAGTAAGACAGACATAAGAACAATGCAGTCTTAGTGGGGAAAAAATCTCGTGGCTGAAGGCCATCTACTCAGGACTCAGCATACTATCTAGCTTTGAATTCCTATCTTCAATTTCATTTTCCCACATAAGTTAAAGCAAAACACTTAACTATTTTCTATCTCAGCTTCCCCATCTGTAAAACAGGAATATAAGTACACTATTTCTATGCTTTGTGGTGTCATACAGCTTATCTCATTAGCATCCCTGAAGTGCTTTTCACTTCCTTACAGTTGAAAAGATTAAAAATCATACTGCTGTATGAAGGTATTTTTACTGATGTCTTCAGAGAGTGGCAGGTGGGGCCATGAACAAAGAAATACAGAAATGTAGAAATAATATAGAAAAAACATAAAACCAGCATAGATTGAAATACAAGCACCTGTCAAGCACACCAACATAGTGTACAGTATCTACTTGGCTACTGCTATTTAAATTCTACCTCTGGGGCACTAGTAGCCGATAGAAAACTTTCTGCAGTAGGTAAAAAAAACCCTCTTACAGCTCAGTCCAATTTTGAAAATGACCACATTTTTCAAAAGCCTCTCAGTGAGTTTGTCAGTAGAGAAATGATACATCCCTCTCTTGTCTATATGTAAGAGCTCTGATATGGTAATTCATTTGCTAGCACTGCTGTTGTTCCAAGTAAAGACAAGTGGGACTTTGTGCAAATTGAACTAATCGGCAACACTTGATCAACTTAATTAGTTCAAATCAACCCAAGTGTTTCTCTGTCTACAGAGATGCAGCATGGATGCAGTCAGGCTGTAACAGCAAATTACATGCAAAGAAACACAGATTTGCTCTGCCTGACCTCCAAGCTAACCAGAAGTTACCTGGTTTGGAAGTTTCACAACTGTATTAGCAAAACACCATGTCCTGCTGATGTGACCTAGCTGAATTCCTGCCTCTGTCAACACGAACTGGGAATATTTCCAAGGAAGACATTTCAGTTCATAACTGAACAAAACAAGCAAGAATAGCACAATCAGTATCACTATTCTAGGAACAATTTCTGCATAAACCCAGAAAGTCTGCATACCTTAGATAGATTTCAACTATTTTAATGCCACAAGTTTTAGGTCTGATTTGCAGTATAAGAGAATTGCATCTTAGATGACCTTGTTGAATTAGTCCTGAGATTTCAAGGTGTCTCCATGTGAAGGAAATGAGAGGAAATGAAAGGAAACCTAACAGCTTGCCCACTCATCTCTCCTTTCTCTTTGCTGCCAAGAAATCATGCTGGCCACTGAGACATGGACAGATTACTGCACTGAAAAAGTATTGGTGGCTTTATTGATGAGTCTCTCAAATCATTACTAAAACAAAATAAGTTGTTCGCTTCTCAGCTAGAGTCAAATGGACTGATGACTATTATCTCAACCTTGGCTGATGATAAATGAGGCTACCCTACTCATTCAGGTCCTTGACCCAAATTCACAGTTAGGCCAGTGACCTAGCCAAAACCTTTGAGAGAACAATGTCTAATGATGCTTGTCTCTATTCAAACTACTCATTGGCACCTCTAGTTGCCATACATCTGCTGAAATAGATATTCTTCAATAAACAACACAGCTTCCAAGGAACTTCATGAAAGTCAACACTTCTTTCTGCTCTCCCTTGTCTGTCCTCCATACTTAACACACAGTTCTTTGTAGCTGCACCGAGTGCTTCAAACTTTTTTTCTTTACATGACAGGAAGAAAAATGGTGAAACTCCACACAAACTCTAAAAATGAAACAAAAAAAAAATCTGGCTGGTTTTGGTTGGGATGGAGTTAATTTTTATCATAGTAGCTTATATGGTGTGTTTTGTTATCTGTGACAAAAACAGTGTTGACACAGAGATGTTCTAGCTATTGCTGAACAGTGCTCGCTCAGCCCCAAGGCCACCTCTGTTTCTCACATAACACCCCCAGCAACTAGGCTGGGGATGTACCAAAACTGGGGAGGAGACACAGCTGGGGCAGCTGACCCCAACTGACTAAATGCATATTCCATGCCATATGGTGTCATACTCATCAATAAAAGCTGGAGGAAAGGAGGAGGAAGGGAGATGACATTCACAGTTATGGCATTTGTCTTCCCAGGCAACCAATTATGTGTGATGGAGCCGTGCTTTGCTGGAGAGGTCTGAATACCTGTCTGCCAATAAGTAGTAGTGAATTAATTCCTTATTTTGCTCTGGGATTTGTTCATGCAGCTTTTTTTAACCTATTTTGACCCATAGGTTGTCTCACTCTAACCCTTCTGACTCTATTCTCCATCCTGTTAAGTAAAAGCGAGCCAGCAGCTGTGTGAAGTTTAGCTGCCAGCCAAGGTTAAACCATAACATATCTCTGCCCTCACTGTTCACCTACCCACCATTTCATCTTTCTAATTAAAAAACAAAACCAAAAACAAAACAAAAAACCTTTGCCCAGCATTATTTTGAACTATTACAACTCACAGACTTATTGATATGCAGGGTTACAAATGTCTGCATAATAAGTTGGTATTTTCTAGGAACTAAAAAAACAGTCAAGAGCCAAATCCAAGCGAGGTTATCATCATCCCTTATAAATTCTCAAGGAAGATACTTCAGTGCTTTCAAGTACCCCTCTATATTAAAAATATATAGAAATAATTAAATAAATAAAATAAAGTCAAACGGCCTCTAAACCAGTATGTCCCTATGTAATAATAACAGTCAGATTCTACAAGGGCAGCATTTGCATTTTTCTAACTTATTATTGGAGCAGTGTAAAAGATCATCAGCACTAGTGAAAAATTAGACAGACACATATGTATGTGTGTATATATATCTATATATCTATATCTGTATAGATATCTTCCAGAACCTACATTTTGGCATTGCCTTTGTCAGTAATCATTCAAGCTAAACAAGAAACAAAGTTAAACAAAGCAAGTTTCACTATATAGAAATAAACAAAAATAAACCCCAAACCAAAACAAACCACCAGCACAAATGCAGCATCCTACTTTAGTGCTTATTAATATTCAAGCCACATATTATGATACTCTGCAAAGTCACCCAAGCAGAAACAGATATACCTTACAAGGTGTTATAAGATTAATTAGTTAATAACTATAAGGCAATTTGAAGGTGTAAAGTCATGTTACAGAAATGCTAAGTACTGTAACATTACATATGTAGAAATGAAGGTGAGCTTGCCAGAAATTCTATGAGACTGACTGCATGTGAAGTAATTACAATAGCAGTTCAAGCTATTTTCTTGCTTAATATAACAATCCGTGTCCCAGCCCATCAAACCATTGTTTCCAACGAGTGAATATTGAGTGAATCTAACAGCTTACAGTAATGGAACTGTTCTCCAGAGAACAGAATACATATCACTATCTCATAAAAAAAATAATCCTGGAACAAAGAAGGCAAACTCAAGATGAGCACAGGAACCAGGCTGATGCCATTCTTTTATCCATGCCAGGACTAGAGGAATTCTAAGAGAAGATTAAGAAAGAATATCTCAAAAGAACAGTTTTAATCCTATCTTTTGTGCCAGTGCAGTGCCTATTAACCTCACTTTACCTAGGGAGTGCAGCATTAACAGCAATGCCTCAAAACCTGCCCAGAGTGCTTTAGAAAGATCCATTTATATGCAGATATATACACGTGCATGCACATGTCCATGTACTAGAAGACGAGGCCAGATTTGGGTCTCAGCTCCAGCAAATTTAACTCAAGGAGTAACAATAATTCCACACAAGTGACTCTGCACTTGTCCAGAATGAAAGTGTCCTCAAAACCACAGAGGTCAAATTCTGAGCCGGTTTTCAGAGCAGTACACATGTCCAGTTCAAGCCAGTACTACTGCACAAGAGCATTAGGTGAGTTACAGAGTATAGCACAATCAACTTTGAGACGTGAAAAGTATAATGATGGCACAAAGTAAAAATGCAAGTGAAAAAACCTATATTGTCAGTCCTACTTCGAATTTCCACATTTCTACATCATTATCCAGCCATTTCAAAGTTAAAGATTCCTATTAAACTGTCCTCTTGTACATTGTATGACACTACTGTGTAACAGGCCAATGCAATGCTACTTCCCAAACCTACATTCCTAATCAGTCTTACTGATAACCATTTCCAAAGGTTCACCTGAAACCAAAGCTGATGTCAGTGACAGCAATAAATAATCACACTCTGCTTTATTTAGCTTTAATTTCACTCAGTGTCCTTCTCAATTGCTTATTATTTTCCTTGCCACTCAGTTTATAACACTACAGTCAGGGGTTCTTTTAATAATCTTTGCAAATCCCCCTCATACTAACCAGCTTTACCAAGTTCTGCTGCACTAGTCTTTTGTCAACTCCATGACCAGTGTGGGAAATGTTCTCTTGAAGCTAAGGATGGCAGAGATTCAAACCCATGGAAAAGGACCAGGCAGAAGACAGTCTCTCAGAGATTACTTTCCATAAAATTGAACTGGCAACATCTGCTCAATCTACTGTAGATAAACACTGAACTATTTTCCAACTCATTAATTCAGGGGATAAGATATTAAATAAACCCCAGGGGCCTCATGCTTTGTTATCATATTTAAGGTTCGCCCCAAACTCACCTAATTAGTTCTTCTGTGCAAGAGAGAATGTAAGAATGCGAGCTGCAGTTACACAACAGACACATACCCATTTAAATCCCTGGATAACCTAAAAATACCCAAATCAACAAACCAACACAAACCCAAACCAGCCCTTACTTAATCTGACTGTGTTTCTAATTACTAGTCACTTAGCCTAAATTATTAACCACGTCCTCGGCAGTGATATATGGTACATGTAAATCTCCAAACAGGATTCTAATAGAATTATCTAATTCTATTAAACCACAAACAACTATCCATTAAGTATTTATTAGCAAGCTTGCAATCACTTAAAATAGATTGGAGTGTCAGCAAACTCTTGGCTAATCCCTTATTTCAGTCTTCTATGTTTAGGGTTCAAAATGAGCTTATCAGAATCACGCTTATTGATTAAGTACACATTAGTTGGCTAATGAAAATCAATAAAGAGATCTGAAAATAATTTATAAAGTAGACTATGGATTTCTCAAAAAAAAATTACACTGTTTAAATAAACAAGTTTGTTAAATTCAACGTTATTTGATTATGTAAAGCTTTTTAGCTTATTCTACCATAGGGCAGGGGTGATGAAAGCCAACTAATTAAATTTTCTTCACAGTGTCAATGATCTGCACTTCTTAAAAAGAGAAAACTGTTTTAAAGCACTTGAAAGATTCAATAGCATTTTAAGTTCTCAGTACAGCTGTTAGGCTGGATTCTTCCAACATTAGACAGTATAACCTGGCACCAGAGCAAAAGCAGTATTCCAAAAAACATAAGGACAAATGTTGCAAGATATTCAAAATCACATATACACCAGCAACAATTAACCTTACAAAAATGAACTGCTGAGGACAAGTAGAAAGAATATAGAAGACAAGTAACCAAATGCCACCTTTTCTCTGCAGTGGCTGTAGATGAGTTATGCAAAACCAGTCTTTGTGCCATTATATTTTGTGGCAGATGTCACCATTGATCAGCATGATTTTACATAGATAGATAGATTGATTGATAGATAGATAGATAGATAGATAGATAGATAGATAGATAGATAGATAGATAGATAGATGATGGATAGATAGATAGAAATTCACATACACATCTGAGCCACTCCAACACAATCCAGGCTGCTTTAAGTGTAGTGTAACCAACCCACTAGTGACACATGTCCTCTAGAGTCACCCCCTCAGGAAAACACAAATCTACATTTACTGAAAGAGTAAAATTCAGGAAACCTTCATGCAAGTCCCAAAGGAAGACACACTTAGGTGCCCTGGAGCCCAGAAATTATATGAAAAGAAGCTAGTCTCTTCCTCCCCTCTTATTTCCTCAATGCTTTTTTCAGTCCCTCCCATCATTTGGAACTTCTCTCTTGGTGAAAAACCCCATACCATATCTGATGCAAATGCTCTAAGTGCTGCTGCCAACATGCAGGTAACACTGGACACTACTCAAGATCCAAGTGTTGGCTTGAAAGTGTACCTATGCAAAGGAGGAGAAAGTAGAAATTTGGGAACTCTTCCATGCTTAGATGAACTCTACACCAATGCTAAAACACCCAGAGAGGCACAAAGCAAATCAGACAGGCCATATACTATATTTCTCCTAATCTTATTAGGACTCTGAAGCCTTTTACATTTCTCAAAATTATGTCTATCACAACCAAAATAAAAGTAATTGCTTTTTAAGCTACCTAGGGTATTTTAAATTCCCCATGGCAAGATCCCTGAAGGACAGGATGATATTCAAAGGGACCTGGACAGGCTAGAGAGGTGGGCAGTAAGGCAGAGTGTAAGGTCCTGTACCTAGGTTGGGGCAATCCTAGATATCAATAGAGGCTGGGTGATGATGAGATTGAGAGCAGCCCTGCAGAAAAGGACTTGGGGGATGCTGGTGGATGAGAAGCTGGACATCAGCCAACAGTGTATGCTTGTAGCCCAGGCAGCCAATGGCCCTGAAGATATTCAAGGTCAGGCTTGACAAGGCTCTGAGCAACCTGATCTAGTGGAAGATGTCCCTGCTTACTGCAGGAGGGTTGGACTAGAGGACTTTTGGAGGTCCCTTCCAACACAAGCCACTTTATGATTCTATTATTTTTTTTTAAATCAGCATACAATAAATTCATTTAGAAATGCTAACATAGTAAGAATTTCTACTAACAGGAAACATGAGCATATGAATTCATAACTATCACAGATAGAAATGCACTGACATTTATGTAACACTTGCAAGAAAACTGTGTCTAGCTGGTCAGACTGAGAAAATTTTAAGAGAACATGCAAGTCTGTAGTCTAACCATGGCAAGAGGTCAAAACTCCATTTTCAAGGCCATTTGTTTAAAACTAAGCAATTCACCTGCTGTACCTTAGATGAGAACAGCAATGTAATTAGCTTACTGTGCTTCGCTCTGCTTTGGTTTACAATGCTAAGCAGAGGCAACAAGCCAGCTTTACCTGTAAGACATTTGCTGTCCAGTACATGAATATTCTTATTTCTTTTCCACCTCTGCCAGTTACAGAGACCAAGAAACTCTCTTACTTTTACTGAGTCGGTTGGGGATTTTCTGTTCCAGGCAATTGCTGAGCAATGGCCTGCATCCTTTGCAGGGATGGCAACACAAGTAATGTTGGGCTGTTGCGTGTTGTCTGAAAAAATCCCACTCTAAACTGTGCAGAAGGAATCTATTGCTGACATTACTCCTTGCCAGTTCATAAGGAAGAATAAACCAAAAATGTCCTACACTTAACACTCCATAGACATATGAAAGGTGCTCAGTTATGCTCGAGTCCTGTAACTGAAGTTCAGCCTCTTGCAAAGCCAGACTGCTCAAGCAATTCAATAACAGAGACTACCTACATACTCTCTGAAGCATCCAGTGACAGTTAAGTACCCAGCTGCTGTCTTCTTTTGACATTTTGAGAGTCTGAATCTTTTAGACACCCACCCCGTGTTCTGTTTTCACACATTTTTCTGTGGGTCATTGTTATCAAGCATGGCTCTTTTGGTGGCAAGAAAATCGGGCCTGATTCTGCACTGCATACCACTTTGTGCCATCTTATAGCTAGGGCGTAAGGTGAGAGAGAACTATCAGCTCATAAATAGTTGCAATTTACAATGACTTTGCACAGGTGTAATTGACTGCAGAGAGCACAAGATGAGGAGAGTCAGGCCTGATGAGATTTTATGAGTAAGGCAAGCAGAAATCTGCCTTAATTTCTGTACAATAGGCAGCACTTCAGCTCTTCACTTGGAAACTTCACAGCTGTGAAACATTTACAGAAAGAGAAGGCAATTACAGAGCACTACCACTGGAGGAGCTTAAATAATTTAAGGTTCACTATGTATCTGATTCATTTTATGTTATTTTTTTCCTCAAGACCAGATGCTGCTCATTTTAACACTTTTAATTTCGAGATACTGAGCTGGGGTTCTCTTTTCATCTAAGTATATACAGACAACATATGCCTCTATGAAAATACAGTGATTATTTCCCAACTGGGAGGATATGTGTTCTCTTCCATATCTGAATCCTGGAAAGAGCCTCTTTTTTGATCTAGCCATGCTAATTTATATGGGGATGTTAACGAACTTGCAGAGAACTGCACTGTCATTGTAGAAGTTAAACTAATGGAAATGCATTGTCAGTATAATCTGACTGGTATACATGTGTAAATATGAACCCATGTCAGCCAGAGTGTAAGTGCTCAGCCTTTTGTTTGTGCAGTGCCATGCACTTTACGGAGAGGTAGAATTGGACTGACAATAAAGATTCTGTGGCAGGCTCTACTCTTTATAGTATATCCATTAGAATCTTGTTCATCTGAACACTTCGAAAATTCACGTTACTGCAAGACACAGTTTTACACTAAAGGAAAATTTTAGCAATAAAAAAAAATCCCTAATTAAATAAATAGCTAATTAAAACATGTAAAATACACTCATCAAAATCCAAGGTGGCCAAGGCTGGTATATTACAGGAGATACTAGAGTAGCAACACAGTGGATTTTCTGTTCCAAGCACCTTTCCTCAATTCTGCTCCAAGCCTACCCTTTGATACAGAAATATGCTACTAAATCCAAATTCCTCTTGATATAAAGTTAGCACACACAAGAACACACAAACCTGTCAGCTTTAACAAAGATACAAGTGAAAGTCTAAGACAAAGAGGTGGTCTGGGGTGGGGGGCTGTTGTTGGGATTGGTTTCTTTTGGGCTTGTTTTATTGCTTTAAATGCTTTTTTGCTTCTAGTCCAAGTCATTACTAGGGAAAGGGGTGGTTTGGGTTGCAGGAGAAATAGTTTTGTTAGTTGGGGTTTCTGTTTTAAACACAAAAATGTTATTTCATTGCTAACTACAATCAATAATGATGAAAACCAAAGAGTAGGAACACAGATTCTAGGTTCTTACATATAGATTAGTTAACCAGAAAATTGGTAAGCAACATCATGGTAATCTGAAGGTGGTTCTGCTACCAATAACAACTGTACTGTGCAAGCAACAATATTCACAATGAGAACATACAGAATAATTCAAGTAGGCAGCTGTTAGTAAGATGTCTGGGCTCCCATACGCTACACATTCCTGGCACATTTCTCAGCATTGTTTACCTGTCCACCTTCATCAGCCCTTGTCCTAATTCAACACTGTAACTGCTTCCTGTTGTCATGTCATATACAAAAAGATGCAGCTTTGAGAAGCTGATCAGAGTCTTTGGCCCTTTTGTATGAAATAGCTGGAGACTTGTCTTTCAGTCTTTCTGCTCAACGACCGATTTGCTTGAAACAGTCTTCCATTTGTCACAACATTTATGTTTTAGGAACAGTGATATGACTCTCAAGTGCTCATGATTTTACTGTATTCACTTAGTCTGTGATACACGAGCCAACACAGTAAAAAGAAATCCAGAGGGAATGGTTTTAGTTATAAAACAGATTAAAAGCTCTGTAAACTGATGACAATAATTATTACCGATGTGTAACTGTGTATCTCTAGCTAGAATTCATAGTGGACATAGAACTGCAGCAAAAAGAACTCCCTCAAAGATCAAGTAGAATAATAAAACATGGAAGGGCATTACATAATTTTAGCATGTCAGCAATAAGAGCAAAAAGCATCAACCACTGACTGCACAAAATTTTGTTCTAAAGTATCAGGATAGTCAAGAAGTATTGGTGAGATATGTTAAAAATACCTACTGCCAAGTTTAATCACTACTTACCAAATCTAACTCCTTCATTTGTGAAATATTGTACTTATGACCTTCAAGAGTAGCCTTGCCAACAAAAGCACCACATTATAGATATGTAACAGAAACACTGATAAAGAAAGCGCTGTGCAAAGATCAAACAAACTGCACTGAAAAGACAACTTGCTCATGAGCACCATTAACACACCATGGGTCTCAGAGTCTCAAGATAATTTAGAAGTCTGTACTGACTCATAATTTTCAGATTTTAAATTGTAGATTTAAATCTTTCTAATCTGAGAAAACCTGGCAGATGGCTACACAAGACCTAAAAGCAGCAGTCTTGATTGCTCAAGCAAAACATTCAGCCCCAAAACCCTCAGGGCCACACATTATCTGACTACCAATGAAGCACAAAATGTGAGACTAACTCCTATGAATCATCTGGAAGGATTTGCATAAAACGTACAGTTCTCAAATGTCAAAACCTCAACTATCGCCTGTTTCACTTACAGAAGGAAGTTTGAAAAGGTATAATGTTCTTTGAATTCTCTCTTTTAAAGGGAGCAAGAGCTGAGTTCTGATCAAGTAATAACAGATAATGCCTTGTAGGAAGCTCATCATGATGAGCAAAAGAGCTCATAATGACTCACTGAATCCAACTTGTACATTTTAATTTTTTTTTTTACTTCCAAGTTATAAGAAGACTCAGATTATCAGTGGTTATCTTTCATCCAATTTTAAACAAGTAAATGTGAAACATGCCTCTCCCAATTTCTTAGGACATAAAACCACCCAAACATCCTCTATTACCCACAGTGCCCACTCAAAAAAACAACTCAATTAACCCTGTGACACATATCAGCCATCTCACTAATTGAGAGTGCTCAGAGGAATTCCATCCTAGTTTTCTTACTCTAAGATTTTCTGGCTTCTTTCATAAACACTAAAGCACTTTCAGACTTAGAATATTTAGTTACCAAGAATAATTGGAAATAAGCAAAAGATTTATATCACTGTAACTGAACTCTAGTTAATAACTTGTAACTGATATAGCAAGCATCACTAAGTTCCAAGCCACTAATATTTAAAAGGCCTCAAGAAAGCAGTGGTACATTCTTTTGTGTGGTGGTAAGGAAAAGGGAATAATGAAGTACACATAAAGATATTTAGTTAATTTTTTTAATGCGTTTCACATCAGGCATTTCCAATAGCCATAATACCATCAGAAGCTCAGCAAAAGGCAGCCTGGCTCCAAGAAGAAGCTCGGAGAGGAGACTCATAGCATTATCTCTGTGAACTGAAATGCAATCAAATTGAAAACAGCAGCTGATTTTCTGAATAATGTGCAGTATCTTTAATATATGGATGGTTGGGTAGACTAAATGACTGTCACACAGAAAGCTTACCTGCAAACACTGCAGAAAGCCTTACTACAATAAATGACTGGTTTCAATCCAATGCTGCTAAAGCAAAGGCATGGCCCACAGGAGCAATTACTAGTCTCCTGACAGAAACAAAAGGCAATTAACAACAAGCTGAAATATGCTCACTATAGTTGAGCACTTGATTCTAGACTGCTGCAGCAATCATCAAGACAGGGATATTGGGGGTGGGGGGAGGAGTCTCTAGGTGGTCCCCATTTGATACTACTGGGTAGTGAGGGGTGGGCTGCAATTTAAGCAAAGCTTAAATTTTGACTTTTACAACACAAGTATTTCAAGTATTTTTATTGAATTTTGAGTACAGAAGAGAAAAAAAAAAACACAAGGCAGGAGATGAGGAAGGCAGCCCACATGTCCAAATCGGAGTGCGGACTATTATATGTAATGTTACCATCCTACAAAACCTTTCACATTTAAGTATATTCCCTGTAAATCATGCGGCAGTCTGAATAGTTTTAATTATTTTTTTAATCATTAAAACAAAACAAAAAAAAATCATCATTAAGTGGGGAAAAATAATTTTACAAATACAAGACTTAAAACATAGTAAAAGTGATCTTTAATTTGGTGCCTGTCTTTCCACTATGCTCCTGCAAACAGCCATGTTCTACATTCTGCAAGTTATCCAATAAACAGATTTTAGTGCTCTTATTCTCACATATCATTAGATTTTCAGTGAGATGAGAAAGTGCAGTGAGAAAATGTTATTTTTCCATCAGTCATTCAGTGCTAATTTCTACAGTATTAAGCATTCCTGTATTTCACCTCATCCAACTCTGACCAATAGGGTTTGACTGTCCTATCACTTTCCTTGAACATAGTTCAGCTGGAATTAGTATAGAGAAAAGTTCAGAACTATAAACCATGAAAGATCTAGAAAAGTCAGCTTAACAATAACAACAAAACATGAAAGCAAAGAAAAAATAAATCAACAAAAAAAGTAGTCTTGTGATGCCAAATTCAGATTTGTTTATGCTTAAGATTACAAAAGAGCAATTACATGATGAACAGGTAAAGATGGAATACTGCACAATGCAAGTGGTATCCAAGTTAAATAACATTCTTCGTTAAACTGTTTTATTCTCACTGCATGTGCTGCTCAATCTCTTTAGCTCATCATCTTAAAAATCTACCCATGTAATCAATATATGTCAACACATCACAAAACAAAACAAGCTAAAAATAAAAGAGCCAGTTAGTCACAGGTGGTTTCTCAAGCTGTGGCTTATGTTTTTCTTATTATTTTTCACATCTTTTCAAAAGCCACACAAGATGTGCGCACATACACACAGTCAAAAATCCTGAAATGTCAAGTTCTCAGCTCTTAAAAAGCAAACCCTGGCAAACAAAGAGCACCTCAGCTTTTTTGCTTGACAAAATGCAGGTATGCTGAACAAATTCTGGATATAGCTTCAGACTCGTTATTTCCCTGAGATCATCATTTCAGTGATGTTCTTGTGCATCAGTAAAAACACATTTAAATTTGTGCAAGCATACTGCATATTGGATGCAGCATAGATTCCTTCCTACGACAGGGAAGGTTTGCTCATTAATAAACTTAATTGACTTATCCTTCCTGTATACATAGCCAGAAGTCAGTTACCTGGTCATACTGAATCTGTGACCTTTGTACACAAATGCAGAGGTTTCTATGCCTAAATTAAGAGACCAGGGCAGTTATCTTGAAGGTTGTAACAGACTATTTTAGGAAGTTCAGGATCAAGGGAAATAATGTCCTGAGGCTGGTTAATATGGGTCATATTTATTATGTGGGTCGGGCTGTCATTTTCCAGGCTGCCTAAGGGATCTGAACGTCCAAGTCACATAATGCAAGCAACAGGTACAGCAAATCCTGCTGAATTTTTTTCAAGACAGGGCAACCAACTGCAATAAACAGAACCAGAAAACAGTAATCCTGAAAATAAGCTTGAAAAAATCCTAAATGGATGTAAGGAAATAGTTAATAAAGCCAGACCTGCAGCAGCTTCCTCTAAGGTACGCTGTTAAGCTGCACCCACAACCCTCAAGCGGCAGCCAGCCGCCTCCATTTTAAGTTCTAGAACCATTCCCCGAAACTGCCTGAGTTCGCCGCGGCCAGAGACACCGAGGAACAGGCAGAGGAGCGGGAGGGGGTGACCTGCAGCGAGCTGACAGTACGAGGATTTTATGCTCAGTTTTTGCTCTCTGTCATGGGTTGAGTAGAATCTGATGATGATATTCAATACCATGCTGTTATGACTCAGGGCTTCACCCTAGTTTGTACTTGGGTATAGGAAAATCATGAAGTCTTCATATAGAAATTTTACTCTGCTTGCTCGGACATCACAGCTTTCATGCATGTTCCTTAAAATTATTTACAAAAGAGAAAATGGACAGCTTATGTCTTATTCCAGACCACTACCTCGCTGTAGGTGGGATGGCAACATAGTTGTATTCTGCCTTATCCAAATTTTGAGAAAAAATGCTAATTTGTATTCCTAGCACATAGATGTAGCACAGACCCAAAGATCCCAGAGAAACAGCTTATAGCTTTAAATAGTGTAGTCAGTCACCAAATCAACAGCTTATTAAAAAAAACCAACCAAACAAACACATGTTATAAGGACCATAATGATTATATTCACTTGCTGTTCTGGCGTAATGGATACTTGATATGCATCAGTCTGATTTTCCATTCAAATTCCATATGGTAGCTTCCTACAACACTGAACACCAAGAGAGACGTTAACATAGCCTCCCAAAGAAGATTAAACAAAACAGTAAAGGCTGAGTTAACAAATGATCTGTGAGCTTAAAGTCTGAACCTTGAGAACTGAAGAATTATGGATCAGTGTGGTTTAGATGCATAAATATTAGGTAGGTAAGATAAAAAAATGTGCTAAGAGGCAGGACTGTAACAATCAAGTTGACAGAGTGGAAATACCCATGTAATTATTGTCAGCAAACCAAGAATGACAAAGGTTTAGAGAATGAGACAAAACGTATAAACAAAGCATCTTGTATCCACAACTGTCATTTCAACCCTCCTTTTGAAATGGCTTTTCCCACTCCAATCTGCTTCAAAGAAGCAATAGACTCTGAAATACTGAATATGTATGATAGACTGTAGATATTTTAAGGGCTTATTTTCTTTTCCAAGAGACAACTTGGCTGAAAGGACTGTTGTGAGTTGCTAATTATGCCACCTACTACTTTGTCTAGTTTAGTTAACTATGTTTGAATACCTGTGCAGGTGCCATGTATTTTAATACACAAATATGAATTAGAACAATTTATTTTTTTACTCATCACACCCTATCAGCTGCCATCTTTACTCTCCACATTCTGTTGCTACTGTGGCAGTCCTTTCCAGTAACTTACAAGTCTTTGCTCTTAGGTGAGTGAAGAAAAATTTATTTAGCAGTAAAGAATAGAATCTACCTGCCTCTGAACAACTACAGAAATGTGCCTGAATATTACTGTACACTTTAAGAAGTTGGGGAGAACGAAAAATTCAGTGGATCAAATGGCTGACAGCAAGCTATGTTTGCTGAGATTTCAGCTGCTGAGTCAATGGCTTTGGAGCCAGAGCTTGTTAGGAGAGACAAGGCTTCCCACAGACTCATTTTTCTGAGTTTAAGTTTGGGACCACTAGAAAAAGAAGACAACTGGCATGGCTTTTTGACTTCTGCTAACTTCTAGGCAACTTCATTGTCAGTGGCATGGAAAGTTTTACCTGTTAAATGTGTGTTCTCCCTTTGCTTCTGTAACAGATGTTTTAGTCATGTGATCATAATAGTCCATTGTTAATAACAGCCCAGAGCAGGAAAAAAGCCCTGGTCAGTAAGGAGAACCAGAGCCAGTTTCAAAGGGAAAAACAAAATAAAACAAACAGAATTAAAAAAAAAATAAAATTAAGGACTTGGCTCTTTCGTGCTTTGGCACTGACCTGCAATATAGCTAAACTATCCCTCAGGTGGACTTTCCCATCGTTGTGTTCTCCGGGTGTGAATATGCCATTCTGACAAATAGCCTAAACATCTATAAGGTACTGGAGACAGAGAGAAAGTGGGGGTTATTCCATCTGGAGAAGAGAAGGCTCCAAGGAGACCTTTTTGTGTCCTTATTGTGACCTTTCAGTATCTTAAGGGGGCTACAACAAAGTGAGAGATTTTTTAGGATGTCATATAGTGATAGGACTGGGGGGAATGGAAGAAAACTAGAAGTGTGTAGATTTAGATTGGATGTTAGGAAGAAGTTCTTCACCTTGATAGTGGTGGGAACAGTTTGCCCAGGAAGGTGGTGGAAGTTTTAAAGGCCCAGGCTCAGGTGCTCTGAGCAATCTGATCTAGTGGGAGGTGCCCCTGCTCATGACAGGGGAGTTGGAACTGGATGATCTTTGAGGTCCCTTCCAACCCTGACAATTCTGTGATTCTGTGATACTGCCCCAATTCAGCGTTTTCCAAAAATCCAAAGTTTTTCTTACACTGCAAAAGATGTTTCTGCTTTAAGTCAGACTCATCAGTGAAGCTTTGTAACACAAATCTCACTGCTTTTGCATACTGCATCATCATGCTGCATTTTAATTCTGTGGTATGTTTGTATCCATGTCCTATTACTTGATTTTAAAGTATTCTTCCTTGCCACTTTGTTTTCTTTCTGCCCATGTCGCTGATTGCAGCGGTCCTCTCAGAGCCAGGCAGACTACTAGACAATCACTTATCCACAGAATGCCAGTTTGGATTTCAGACATCTCAGGAACCTACTTCCTGACAGCTTTTAACAGCTATTTGGCTCCTGTGTATCTTAGCCTTAATTCCCTGAATGTATTAGCAACTAATTCTTACTGAATTAAAATGAAACTCAACATATAAAAACCTCTGAAAGCAAGGGGAACTAGGCACTTTGCAGATGGCAGCCATTCACAGGAAAATTCTTAAGTCTCACTGTCATTCAAGAAAAATAAAAGGAGCAAGGAGGGAGGAGGGGGAGAAGAACCACCACGCCTGACCTGTTACTACCTAAAAATGATCAACAAATGAATCCACAGACCCATATGTTTATGAGAACACTGTCCAGTTTAGTTAACTAAACTGTGCCTTTGGTCTATCATTCAACATCTGGTTGCTGTCTTGCTCAGACTGAGTGACTGAAATGCTTTGCACTGGCAAATAGGAAACTAGGAAATACATTGAATTAGAATCTATTCCCTGACAAATCACATGCCATCAGTTCAGCTCAATGCAAAACCAGTATTAGTAAGGAAACAAAACCAGATGTTTGCTCTACTGTCATATTGTCATACACACACCAGGAGCTTTATTGTACATAAAAGTTCAGACTGTGTGACTACAGGGATTAATCTGAAGCTCTTGTGCACTGCACATCACATACGCATTTGGACTCAATTTACCTTAGATACGGGTTTAATCACTTATTTAGTTACAAACCCGTGTTAAGAGCCTCTACTTTGGCATACAGCTGTAGGGGTAAAGCCTGAGGTTACAGGATCTTTTGTCTAAGACCACCTTTCTCTCAGCATGGGCAGCCTAGTGCCAGGAAATCATGATTCCACGTAATAGAATATTTGACTTACCATCACTGGAAATAATTTATACTGTAACACTGAGGAGCAGAATGGGTTACTTCTATTCAGTCTAGTATCTAAAATATTTTAAGTCTGAAAGACTGAGAAGGAAGAAAAAAGATTTCTATATGTTTTTCCCATGATCCTCAGCTCAAAACTATTCCTGTGGGTGAAATTGGTTAAGATTTTCTTGAACAGAACTGTCTTTGATTAAATCTTTTCTCTGTTCACTCTGCTCCAGCAATGGCATCATTACAGTTCTGATAAGCTGATGTTAGATAGTATCTCACTTTACAATCCCATTTGAACTTGCAGTGATCATGGAAGAAATATTTTTACTGTTACACAAAATTGAACTATTATATAAAAGGCATCAAAGTCCAAATAATTAAAATCCCCTAGTGTGTTAAGAAAGCTACTTATGCAAGAGAATAAATGTTTGCAGAAACTTCAGAGGAGAACTCTGTTATAGTAGTATTAATGTTTCTTGCTAATTAAAAGCAATATGCTTCCCCCCACCCCCCTCAGCTGAGGGACAGACTACTATCTGTCTTCCAGAAGAATAGAATTGAGATGTTTCCATTCAGGATCATAAAATAGCAAATGTCAGAGGCAACCACCTGCCTTCCTATGTCCTTTATTGTTTTCCTTTCCTTAGACCTGGGTTCCTAGTGAATTATGTTCTACTGAATAATTTAAGTATCTTAAATGAAGGTATTTTTACCTCACCTTTGGGAGACTACCTAGTAATACCCTAACTGACAGGGTACTATTTTGATAGCCTTTTTATTATCATAACAACTAGAAAATAGTTAAATACTGTTACAAACTATCCACCTGAACAACAACTAGTCTGTCTTTCCTACAGCTTTGCTGGATTTGTGTTTCCTGTTGCTTTCTTTGCTTTTGTTCTATTTTTTTCTTTTAGGAAACACCCCCTAGCATGTACTGTGTCTTCCTTTTTGTGTCTGTAGGTGTGGCACGGAGCAGGCTGTCCCATTCTAAGCTCTGGTAGAACTGACAAGCAATCATCTCAGCAGAACTTTTCCTCAAGCCTCCTCTGAATCAGTAAAGTGACCTTAACTTGCTTCTTTCATAGGTTATTAATAACCTAATGATAGAGCTCTGATTTTTCTTCTTCCCAACCAGCTAAATTGTAGAGGCAGCCATACTGCCAAGATGAGAGACTTGGTGCCAACCACCCATCTGGTAGGGGAGGTGAAGAATGAGCAGGATCAAAGCTGATCATTTGGGCTTAGTCCAGAACATTCATGCTTTAGAAAGAAAAGTCTAAATTCCTGATTTGAAAGTTCTGGTGTTATCACAACAGAAGCAGGTAATAAAAGCCAGCAAACTGCTTTCCTGTGACACTCTGGCAACCAAATTGTGAAGTGTTTGTGGTTTGTTGGTTTGTTTGTTTGTTTTTTAAAATGAATAACCTCAAGAGCAAAACAATGGAACTATTTAGAAGTCATTTTAAAAAGAAATTCGAAAGAGAGATCAAGACTGTCTGGGCTACCACAGAATATAAGGTGATTCAGAAAGGATTGTAAGAGCTGGTTAAACCACAAGAGCACAGAAGACAGCTGACAGGCAGAAATAGGGATGAGGGAACTGCTGAAGTAGCTTACCAGTGTGCAATCAGCCATGTGAAATTTTGGCTGTTAAGACTTTCCTCTGCCTAAAAAAATAAAAATAAATGTAACAGCCCAGTACTAACTTTGCATTTCTTTAAAACATCAAAATTTCTCTGTGTTTTATCAGGTGAAGAGTTTCAAATCTCAGAGGAAAAGAATAAATTGATTTAATCAGACCACATCCCACAGCATTTCAGTTCTCCTTGAATACTCTCAGTCAAGCATTTGGAATCAGGCTGGACTTGCATAAGGGGCAATTATACCAGAAGACCCACATTCTTTTCCCAACTGCCATTCTTTCTGTGTGTTCTCTCCAAATTCACTTCATGAATTTCTGCAGCATAGCACAAAGAATAGTTAGACCTCCTAAATCAAGGAATAAATAACAGTCCAACTCATTTTTCTTGAAGATAGATATGGAAGAGCACAAAATAGTCTGGCTGTCCTCCTCCTTCCCACTATCCCCAAGAACAGTGGCTGTTGATAAGCTTTGTGGAATGAAACATCAGCCAGCTGGCCTCAAAATTAAATTTTACTACCTTTCACAAAAAGCCCACAAACATGTGAAAATTAAGTTCTAGTTATTCCTTTATTGTTTGGAGTAGCTTGCCACTCCAAAAGAAGCATATTCTAAGCGTGTTGATAGAATGGTATGCTAAGAAGCATGGAATGTCACTGCTTGCTCCATGGGTAATTAAGCCATCCACTTGTATTGCTGTCAGTCTAGGAACCTCCCACTAGAATCAAAAGGAAAAGAGGAAGAAATTGCCCACGGTCTTAAGGCATTTCATTAATGTATGTCTTTGGTCATAAATTACTGTTTACCTGTCAGCTGGGTTCAGAACACCCACAAGGTGTTCTTTGAAGTTAACCTCTTGTATTTAAAGATTTTTAAACAGCTGTTGAAGGACTGTTTGATCTGAAAATCTGAGTCTTTTGAAGTTGAGAGCTAATGGAAGTTTTTTTTTTTTTTTCTCAACACTGATCAAGCAGTTAATGAGATAAAGCTATGGGAAGACAGGCTTAATAGAATATGGGGATGCATCTTGTATTATTATTTTTGTAAGGATTAACAGGAAACCCAAAAATACTCAGGGCCACACGTGTCAAAATCATAATGAAGAAGAAAATTAACTTTAGTCAGACACAGTGCTTCACTGGAATCAAAGCTATTTTGGGACTGTAGTCTAGACCCCCTAACCGATGCACATGAAATAGAAAATTAAGCTGTTAGAGATTTGGCCTGTGCTGGTTTGGCATGCTAAGACACCTGGCCCTTGACACATGGCTAATACACCAAGGAAAGGGCATGGTTAAACAAAACGAAGATCTGATATAAATGTGCTATACATACACTCAGTGTTTTTAAAACCCATCAGGCTTTTCAACTTTACTATTGAAATGAAGTGCTTCCCAACGGTAAAGCTAATATTAAGGCATTAATGGTTTTAGCTACAGAAACACCCTGCTCATCAAACAAAATCCTCTGATGACAGAGTCCCCTAGTAACATGTACCACTGGCATAAGTTAGCTACTCCAATTCACATGGGCTACAGCACCAGAAAAAAATCAAGACACAAGAAGAGTAAGGCAGTTCAAGGACAAATTTCCAGTTATGGACAAAAAGTCTGAGAGGTAAAAAATTAGGTAGTGGATTCATTTCCTTATATTAAAATAAAAAAATGGACCAAAATCATACCTTAGTTTACTATGAAATTGAATAAATCCACTCGCCAGTTATATATGACTTGGCCTTCATTAGGTTTTGTACAAGTCCTTTGCCTAAGTTAGAAGAAAAGAAGTATAGATATAAAGAAGAGTATTTTTAATGTACTTCTTACAATAAGGTCATATTCTACAAAGGATGGATAATAACAACATACATTTATAGTGGGGAAAAAATTGGTACCCTCTCAATCTTACTTCTTTTATAGAAGAATACTGACTACTTTGAGCATTTGAAAATAAATAAATAAATAAGGTTATGGGTACAATCCACATTTATTTGTATCCTTCTTTAGATTAAGCACAGTGTTCCCCTTGAAGTCAACACCTGAAGATGATGAATCAGTCAAAACAGTTGCTGAGCAAATAAAATGAAATGCAGAGAAAACAGCCCCATAAAAGAACTTGCAATCTGTTTTGATAGCTTTGTGCACTATACTTTAGCCTTCATAAGTCACAGTAAAATGGCAGAGGATTTCAGTCCTGCATCCTCTAAGGCTGCAATATAACAGTGACAGAAATGGCAAACAGAAGCCACAGGGGGAAAAAATGAAGATAAAAAAAAAAAAGAGGATACTTTATTTCCTTTAGCACATTCTGTTCTAGGGCAAGAGTGCCAAGGACACTTGGAACAGAACTGTCACATGACCTGAGCAAACTAGGTAAAATGTAAATACCATCAAAATAAGTAGAGAATAGAAGCACATCTAACATGTAATTTAGAAATCATGTTACAAAATGTAGATGCAATCACTGATAAGTGAGAATATTTTTTACTGTCCTTCCATTATTGCCCACCAATAGCCTAATAATTCCTAACTACATTTGCATGGGTTCTTGCAAACCTTCTCTAATGGGATAGTTAATAATACAAAACCACAGCTCAGGACACATTGCTGCTCTTTAATATGCTTGCACAACCTATGTAGTACATTTGTTGGTAATGTTTCTAGAAAGGTAAAAAAAACCCAACCCAAACCCACAACTATCCAATGCTTATCAGCAGCTCATTTCTGATAGCAGCCAATACCAGATCTTTCAGGAAATACAAGGAAACCCCAGGGTAAACCCATCACTATACAAACAGAAAGATGCTTCTTTCCTTAAAGTAAATACTAGCTTATATTCAGTTTGCTCTAATGATCACTATTAGCTTGAAGAACTGAGGATGGAGTAGTTGGACTATCAAATATTATATTCCAAATATTTTATATCAGGGTTGCTGTCTCCAATGCTTTGGAGTCACCACAGGGAATACTAAATAGAGTAGCTTATGCAATCAATGTCTTTACTGTAATTAAAGAATTTAAGAAAAATATCACTAGCATACATCAGACTGCCCATCAGTTTTTGAGTCAGTAACATCTGTAATACAGAGAAATAAATAAATAAAAATTGGTCTGCCATTTCCCATCTTAAATAGATGCAGAAGGAACAGCAGAAAAGCATCAAAGCCTTGGCCACATGAAGTCTTTAATCTCTTGGAGAATTCAATGATAGCAACCTGAAAGCTAAGAACGCCAGCATACGATATCCACCCTGCCAAAAACTACTTAGCCCTGTTAAGCGCGGTGTAGAAAACACAATGTGAGCAATGTAATCCTTCCTATCACTGTGCAGAAAATCAGTCTGAGCCCTCTACACTGCTTAAGTCTCACCAAAGTCTACAGTACTGTAGTGTTCAGAGCAATACATAGACCTTGAGTGTAAAGCAAGTCAATAGGTGCTGAATCCCAATTTATTGTTAAACATTTTTTCTTACTGTGATCTACCTTGGCTTTCAATTCATCTTAATCAGATCACCCACAGAAGCCTTTTACATAGTTATCTGGAAACTAAGTTGTCTGGTAAGGAATATTTATTTCTCTTACAGAAGCTAATTTTGAGAAATTCAACTGGGACTAACCATGGTTACAGAAGCCAATATTACAGAAAGAATTGTTCCCTCCTCATACAAATAAGTCTCTGCTTCCTTTGCATGCAAGGAGTATATGCAGCTTTCTCAGAATCAAAGGGGGAAAACAAAATCCACAATGCAATGAAATAATAGATTCCACTCCTGTTCCAATGTCAGAAGGCAGAGCACAACATTTAGGAAAGGGCTTACAGAGAAGGATGCCTTGGCATAAGTCCAGATGAGGTTTAAATAGAACATATTGCTATCCTATGTCCCCAAAGTCAAAAATGGGACTCTAATCCTAGCTTTTGAGGAAACTCATGCTCAGGCTTCAAGTCAATATGTCTTGCAAATATCAGCCATAAAACCTAATTTCAATACTAAAGAGCAGATAAGAGGTAACTGGAGTGATTATTTTAGCTCAGTGTGGATGTGTCAGGATCCAAGACTGTATCTCATAGCCAGTTCTTTCTGCAAAATTTTCTTTGATATGCCACAAGATTAATTTTCATAATTCTTATTTTAAAACAACTGTTTAGCCTTCTCCTAGCATGTGTATCACAGGTCATTCTACATAATCTAAAATTCAAAGAAAATAAAAAGCAATTCAGTGATTTTGCTTATTTGGTTCAGATTTTGAAGGTGTATTTTCTATCTTTTACAAATTACTTCATTAAGGCCTCAATTATATCCTGAATTCAAACCTGCTCCTTTCAAGTTCAGAGTAAAATCTGGTTGAAGTTGGCCCAACTGATATGCTTTAACTGCCTGCAAGATCTGGCATCGCACTGAACTTTGGCAACTCAGTTACTCGTGGAAGTTTCCAGTGAGAAAGAAAGTGGTTGGAAGAAACATTCATGAATATACATGCAAACTAAAACTGAATTTTTATTTGGCTGCATTCATAACCCACTTATGTTCATTTATGTGGATGATCAGATGCTAGAGATTTATTCATGAAAATGAACTGAGCATTCAGTCACCAAAAGGGAATTCTGAGCAGCATTTTCAATGGCAAGGTCTGCCAGTGCTGGTGAACTACACAAGTCACCTAATCAGACAAGGGAAATAAGAAAAAAAAAAAAAAAAGAAAAGAAACATGTAAATGGAGCACAAATTACAAATATTCACAGTGTGGTGCTCGCAGATGAGCTGTTAATCAGTACCAATTCATTGAGGAGTTCAGTGGTCTGGGTTCTGCCCTGTATCTATCTGCAGGCAATGTGAAGTGGTAATAACCAGTTCTCTAACACAGCATCTGAAAAGCTACAAGTAAGAAGCATGAGAGAGGAGAGCTAGCTATCAGTAGTAAGCCACAGAACTGTACAACTGTGTGCTGTCCTTTCACAAATGAAAGGGAGGACAAAAAAAGAAAAAAAAAGGAAGAGAGAGAGAGACAATAGCTGCTTATTTGTTATGAGAACTTGAGAACTTGCACAACTCTACATAACCTAGACAAGGATTCAAATTAAGTCCACAATGATTTTCTCTGTACTGAAAATCTGCACAGTGCTAAAGCACAGCCTTCTGCCCTAACCAAAGAGATAATCTTGACTGTCCTCTCACATAAAGACTTTCTTTGTACACTGGACAGTGCTCTAAAGCTATATAGTGCATCAGATTTCAGGAGGGCAAATGGCAACCTGGCTTAATTAGAAGCCATCAGGAGAGCTGTATCACACCACTTTCTTCTTCAGATTATACCAAAATCCAAGAACTGTGTTACAGGAGATTTAAGTTTGAGCAGCACAGAGCCTCAACTGCAAGACTCTCTTACATTTCGGACTTTCAAATTCTTAAATTTGCCCTTTACTTAAAAAAGTCAATGATTTCACCAAGAAAGTTTGATTAGTTTCTTTTACTTTCTGTAATGAAGTGCCATCCTTTTTACACTTGAAAGGATCTTTGTAATAATGCAACATTGATCTTTTGAATACAGATGAGCTAACCTAGATAATAGGATTTGGTACCCAAAAGAAAGGGCTTCTGAGCATATATATCTAAGGCTCCAGTGCCATCAAGAGGATTTTGAAGATAAGGCACCTATTCACGAGCAAATGTTGAGATTTGGCATTGCAACAATAGTCTTTCATTTACATTATATTTGCAGGTGATCTTCCAACACGAAGAAAAATTCCATGACATAACTGAGAATGTAATAAACACACATAAGCAAGTGACAATGCAGAACCAGCCACAAAGTAAAGTAAGAAGCGACCAATAGTGGCTTCTATGGAAAATAATTTTGGAGATTTTCTTCTTTTCAGTAGTCCTTAACATGGTGCCTACTTTATTAACTGTAGTAACTTGTTCTGGAAAGAGAGAATGGTTTGAGAAAAATGTTGACAATATTTTCCTAGACAGAAGGGGAAACTAGAAATTTCTTTTTAACATATGTGTTTCTACATTTGAAATGGAGTTTCACAACAGAAACTGTGCTAACAGTAGTGCCCAGTGGAAAACCGACAAGTTACCTGAGTTCCTAACGAACACCATTTACCATTTCCTTAGAGTGTATAAATACAAATCCCTATTTCCAGCAAACACAGCAAGGAATTGGGCATTAAAATACTTGGACTTTCTTCAGATTTTACTACAGGCTTGTTGCATTTACTTTCTAGCCAGTGTAACAAATCTGCACCTTTGTTCTTTCATCACATCCCTCCTGTTCATCTACTTTCATAATCAATATGTCAGAGCAGCAATTTTTTATGTGCTTATAACTTGCTTCTATTTTTAAGTCTATTTCAAATCTATAATCATTTAATTAGACTCTGCCCACCACAAACTGTCTGTTCTGAGAAGGAAAGTCATGCTGGAAATAGTCTTAAAAGCAATTCAGGATGGATTTTGTGTTATCAACAACCTATAACAACAGAAAAGTGTTTAGCACGAAACCAGACACATTAAGGGGTAACAAATAAAAAAATTCAATGTACCTGTGCCAGAGGGTACTTTGTTTAAATACAACAAATGTAAAACCCTTTCCCGCCTCCTCCAAATGGAAAACATAGTTTCTAACATCCAAGCTCTTGCCAGGCTGCCAAATCATTGTCGTAATGGAACAGCAAGAGCTGAACTCAAACTGCGCCTCAACACCATTTTCAAACACAACTCTATTCCAAGTGTAGGCAGAGCCTTTGAGGAAGATAACATAAAGAGACATTTCAACTGACCTTTTTGAAATCTTTTTATGATATAGTCCATTAATGGGCTTATTTGGAATGCATTTTGCACCAGAAAGATTTGTATTGGTCTGGATGACTTCAATGGACTTTTCTTATGCGAAGCAATCAGATTTTGCTGGTGACAGCACACACATGTCGTCGTTTCAGCTTCAACTCTCCAGGCTTTCAGACTACTGAAACACAATCATTCTATATTCAGAACATCAAGCGCTTCTGTTAGACCATGATAGCAGCAGGATACCTCCTGATTTTTTTTCTTTGCGAGTGCCTTCAGGCAGCACCTATAGATTGGTAGTTTAAGAAGAAAGACAGACTGAGCCACAGCTTTAACTTGTAAACAAGGTCTTTGAAAGAGCAAAGGTGTGAGTTTGTCTCCACTAAAGCAAACTTACTTTGCTGTTTGCTTTAGGCATTTTTCTGATTAATCTACAGAGTAGGAATGGATTTCCTGTCTGTATCTACAAACCTGCCTTTTACTGAATCAAGCAAAACTGCCAGAATTTTATTTCCAATGCCAATGTGTGTCAGGGTCAAAGACAAGGTCAAAAGGTACATTGCAGGATTAGGTGCATTTCTTTTCAATGCTTTTGCAATTTGCTGTCATAAGTGAAAATTAAACCCTAGGACTTCCAGGGTGTCAAAAGGCAAAACAAGAAATCTCTGGTATCTTGTTCCTGGTTGCTTTACTAATGCATTCTCTCATCATATGTGAGTAACTGACACTTGCAAATGAAGCAGATGAACATTCCATTTAAACCAGAAAGATTTCACACATTATTGAAATGAGATGTTTATATTTTCATCAGATAAACACAACTAAACTCTGTATAGTGTTTTCCACCTTGAGACCCTGGTATGTTTTACAAGAAAAATCCCAAACCAGTTGTGACCATGATTTTCTCATGGTCTCAGTTGAGAAAAGTACAATGCCACAACTTGCTTGAAATCACACACATTTTCAGACTCTGTGCCATTGTTGTCGCTTCTCAGCTACCCTGCACAAAGCGAACAAGCAGACACATTTCCACACACCTCCCCAAAAATGATCCGATTGTCTCCAGCCATTCTAACCTCCTTGTAGAAAAACACACCTGAAATCTTAATGACAGGCCTGGCAGGTAGCATCCAGTAAGAGATGCGTACACACTACTATTTAAATAGCATCCATTCTGCAAGTGTTACATCAGAGGGGAAATGAGTGTCTACTCCTACCATTAGCATGTGTCCATCAAATTGACAAATGAAGATAAATCAGCTACTTTGCTGCTTCCATCAATACAAATACATAAAGAAATGATAAACATTATAGATTATTAACTACCTATCTGCTTCTACCTGAAAACATGAAATTCACTCACGCTTCAGTAGATGAAAAAATATATTCAATGAAGTCTAAGAAATATGCCATCTCTTTTGAGAAAGCTGATAAAGCACAGGAGCAGTTAAATGGGGCAATACTGACCTCCCGTGGCAGCTTTGCAGATAAACAACGCCAGAAGCAAATCGATCATTTCTAAAAACGGGGGAATTTTCCTATATATTATGCTAATCATTTACCACTGTCGTTGCAGCACCACGAGAAAGCCCTAGTCACAGGAAGAGGCTCTCAGCCTCAGACACACACTTCAAAGTGAAAATGAACACCCCAGCTCCCAAGAACAGACTGAACAAGTGAGCAACACTCAAAGAAAAAAGCCTATTAAAAATATTCTTTGCTGCTTTGCTTCAGTTTAACTCCTGCACACATGTCCTGTTCACATCATTATTACATGTTAAGCTGCACTACTTAATGCACTACTAGAAGCCATGAACATCTATCCAGAACTGCTTATTCCTTTGGTAGGAAAAAGACCATGCTCAAAGAATAGGCATGGTTTCTGCAGACTAAACGTGGGGTAGTTTTCCCTTGGCCGAAGGAAGAGATGGACATCTTCATAACTCTCCATTCTGAAACTGATTCCCAGCACACTATTCTTAACACTTGCCCCTTAATCTATAATAGGAGTGTGACTAGCACCTAGCAGTTTCATCTGCAGTGTTCCTGCACATCACCTGTAGCACTAAGCACCTTCATACTTGGTTACAAGTTGTGCTTGCATACTACCATGATGGTGAGACTGAACCTTACTTAAAGACTTTAAAAATTTTATTCCTTTCGTTCATCTGATCTAAATAAAGGGAAATGTAAGGAGCAAGAAGATCATGATGATACACTAATGCAAAATACCTGTGAGCAATGTTAAAGTAACTCACTGCCCATACAAACAGATAGTCCTAATAGTAATTATGATGCAGCAGGAACCAAGACACATTTGTGGCCAGAAACCAGAGCAACACATGAACATTACCAAGAAGACCTGTAGGAACAATGCTTTTGATAGCAAAAATGCCACGCACTTGGAGGCACAGTTAAGCCTCCACAGAAAGCTTCACTGTCTCAGTAGTCACTGAGGTTTCATCAGGACAGCAGCAAGCATTCAGCAGAAACATAAAGCTTCACACCTCAACAGTCAGTTCAGACAGGTAAGAAGTACTAAAAGATCAGGAAAAAAGATTCCTCAAGATTGCCAGCCATAAGGCATTAAAGAGGAGAGCCCCTATGATGGACATGTCTTGGATAGACACTGACTACAACTGAAGACAGGAAAAAGCCACTGGGGTCCAATCTGTGAAGTTTAACAGCCTAGCCAAAATACTCTAAGTGAAAATGTCCCTTGCTCTGCACTGAGCAAAGGTCTGAAATTTTTCTTGCAGCACAAAAGCAAAATCCTAAGAATGGTTGCTGGACATGGAAATGAAAATGAAGATGGAGGCCTAGAGAGTTGTCCTGGTTTCAGTAGTTTCCATCCCAGAGTTAGTATAGAAGTGGTTACTTAGAGGCAACAAAGAGAAACACAAAGCCTCAGGGAGTCACTAAGCAGTCTCTGAAAATCAGAAGGGGAATTGTTGTAATAAAAGTGTTACATGATATTTATGCCTGCTGTCTCTACCTGCCCTAATCCAGTCCAGTAGCTATCTTTTCTCAAGCTATGTTTATGGACTCTGAAAATGAGTCATCTTTTGGTTTATGTAGGATTAAGAAATTTTTCCCTCCCTCCCCATAATCCAGATAAATGATATCCCCTTTCGCTGTCCTGCCTACTCAGAGCTGCCAAGCACATTTGTCTTGCCTAATCTTCTTTTCCAGGATCCATGCTGACTATCCCTTAAGCAATTACATGTATCTAAATGTTCTGTGTGCATAATTGCTCTTCATGTATTTTCTGCTGCTGAGATCAGATTTACAAGCCTGCAGTGTTCTCAATCTTCTTCTAGTCATTCTGCTTCTATTAGATGCTCACTGGTGCCTAATGCTATGTTTTTTCCCTTACTAAATTATCAGTAAAATACATATTTTTGTAGAGAAAGTCAAAATGGCCACCACTAGAACTCAAGAATGAGTACTTTCTAAGCTATGTATCTCTACTCTCACCCAGCCTAGAGGCTTTCCTTTCATACATGCCTGACAATTTTGAATAATCAAATTCAAAGGGAGAAGCAGATGGGGCTGCCCATGAAGCAGGCTGAGCTCCTGATCTGCTGGCTACAGCCCTCTGCTCCTGAGAGGAGGACAGGCGGTGTTGATATCCACAGTCAGCCCTGGAGATGAAGGCTCAGAGAGGCTCTTCACAGCCCTTCCCTGCAGAGCCTCTCCCAGTGGCAGGATCCCAGTGCATGCTGCTGATCCCACAATGCAGCCAAACCCAGCTGGGAGCTGTAGAGCCAGTGGCACCATCAGAGCCCTGACATCTATCTGCAATATACCCAAATGATCTAAATCTCTATCTCTGAGCCTATCACTCCACTATCAAATACATTTCCTTGCGTTTTCCTCATCCGTTCGGTATTTGTTCTGTTTCCTATATGGCCCCTAGTAGTTATTGCCCTGCCCTCAGCTTCCCCTGTTGGAAGTACTCTTGAAAATTCAAGCTAAAAAGAGATCTGTCATAACCTGAGCTTTGAAACCAAAATATAAATAAAAGAAAGACTGAATACAGAGGACAGAGGTTAATCTATTGCTCAACTTCTGCCTAATTCCATATGCCTTGCCCCAGAGAGAGGAGGAAATGAGTCCTTTGCTCTGTACTGAGAGGCCCAGAACTACTGTTTCCAGAGTTCCCCTAATTTTGCCTGAACTTCTTGTTACTAACTTGCTCTCTTCCCTTACTCTGCATTAATTTAACATTGATGTCCAGAAGTGAAGCCTCTAGATCTGTGGGATATGCAGGCACTTAACAGGAGTGATCTCCATGGCCACAGTTTGATGGATCAGGTTTCTAGAAGCTGAAGAAGCTGCATTTTTCTTTTGATAAACTAAAACAGCTCTCAGTAGGAGGGAGGAGGACATTATGCAAAGCTCATCACTGAACTGCAATGAACAGATAACGAACAGAGGGTAAGTCAAAAGTATAAGTAAAGGTTCAAGTATACATATGGTGCATCCACATCACATTGACTGGATACATAATATTTCTTTTGTGATTTTAGAAGTCAGGTTGAAATGAACAGTACTCCTACCAAGCACACAGGCAGTGTGTGAATGTGTGAATCGAGACAAGCACTGCCTGCTGCAGAATGGTTAGACTCCATGTGATAGGTATTTGCCTGGCTCCCAAATAGCTTTGAAGTGCCTTTGTAAAAGAAAATTTTGTAACATTGTATTGGATTTGGCTGAGCTGGAGTTAATTCTCCTCAGAGCATCTGTCTAGTGCTGTTTTGCAGTGGTGTAGCTCGGTGTTGGTAACACACCAGTATGTCACATGTAGGAATGTGTTTTGCTTTCATTTGGACAATTTACCCAAACTCTTCCTTCCTGCTATCATCCTCTGGAAACTGAACTTAGACATAATAAAGCTCCCTTGTACAAGAGCATGTTTGTTCATTTTCAGTTCTTCAGACCTACACTCACCTTGTGGAGCTCCACTAATGCAAACCAGGTGCTGCTCAAAATATTTCCCTTCCCACTCCTGCTAGAATACTGAAATATGTAATTCATCTTGACCTTGCACCTTGTCAGCTTTTAATACTTCTAATGCCCTCTCTGCTCCAGCATCACCATAGAACCTTTTAACATCTCAATTACTCCAGTTTACAGAGTTTTACCTTCTTCACCCTTTGTCATGAGCAATGGGCTAAATAAATTCACTTAGACTATGGGCATTGCCCTCATCATTCATCTTGATCTTTTCTTACTGGATTTTTCTCTTCCTGGCTATTTGTTGCTTATAAATATAGAACAGTGCTTTATTTATTTCTACATTTTCCTAATTCTTGTAACCTTTTTCTGTCATAGGATAATTCAGGTTAGAAGGGACTACAGGAGGTCTTTAATCCTGCTCTTAGCAGGGTGAGCCCTGAGGTAAGGACAGGTGGCTTTTTTCAGTCTCATTTTGAAAATCTCCAAGGACAGAGACTGCACAGCCTCCCTGGGCAATCTGTTCCTGTGTCCCACAGTTCTCATTGTGTGAAAAGCTTATGTCTAGTCTGAACATCTCTTATTTCAATTTATCTCCATTGTCTCTTGTTCAACAGCTCTTCAACAGCTTCCTGTATGCCAGGACCTTTCTTGCAGAGCTGCTCCCCAGCCTGGATCAACTGAAAAACATTCTTTTCAGGCACAGCACTTGGCACTTGTCCTTGAAGAGTTTCATAAAATCCCAGTTGTCCATTCCTGCAGCCTGTTTAGATCCATCTGAATGGCAGCCTTGCCCTTGAGCATGCCTACTTCTCACAATTTAGTGCCATCTGCAGACTCGTTGAGCATGCACTCCATCACCTCCTCCAGGTTGTAGTCTTCCCATTTGCTTCTTCGAGCTGTACAGAGAGGACATCATTTTCTTCACAGTAGAAATGGTGCCGTTGGCATTGTCCTTTCAGTATTTGTCTCGGGGCTGGCATTTGCCTCAGAGGTGGATTCTTCAGGGTTATTGTTGAACTAATCAAACTTAAATGGGGTGCTTGTGCTACCTCTGAGTCAAAAGAACTAAATGGCTAGGACCAGTTTATTTTCTATTGATTATTTCACTTTGTCTTCTGGTAAGTCTTTTTTCTCCCATACCTTAAGTGCTCATCCATCATTCAGGACTTTCAAAATCACTGTCCTGATTTTCCTATATCTAATGACTCAGAATTTGCAGGCCATTATTAGAAGCTGATCAGTAATTCTGAAAACTAAGCAATTCACTTTTTTGAGTTGCAACTAAAAATATATTGGTCGACTCGAAAGGCAAGTATAGAACCTGGTATTTGAAACTGTAAAGTACAGGGCTGTTGTGGAAAATTCCTACACAGGTAGCAACAACAAGCACAACAAGCTTGTTATATATTTGAGGATCAAAACCCTCAAGCAATTAAAATTCCTACTGATGACTAAAAATTGTATGTTGGAGAGCTGGTGGAGGGAGTAAATGTTTTAATGTAGAAGCAGGGGTTGAGAGTACATCAGCCCTGAAGGGCCAGACAAAGCTTTCCCTGGACATATGGGCCAAATGTGACCTTTATACCTTCCAGCAGTGGGGCCAACATGGAGCACTAAGAGCCTGTTACCACATAACTTCCCTTGGCTTAAATGGAGAAGTGTGTGCTGGAACAAGGGGATCTTTTCCTATAAAATGTTTCTCTGATTTCTCTGCTCTGCTACTAATAACTTTGTGAGCAATTAGCTTTCTCAGATTCCTTCAAAGTAAAATGTACAAGCTCTATTACAAGAGGGATATGGAGATGCTGGAACATGTGCAGAGAAGGGCCACCAGGATGATCAGAGGGCTGGAGCACCTCTCCTATGAGGACAGACTGAGAGAGTTGGGGATGTTCAGTCTGGAGAAGAGAAGGCTCTGAGGTGACCTTATTGTGGCCTTTCAATATCTGAAGGGGGCCTACAAGAAAGCTGGGGAGGGACTTTTTAGGATATCAGGGAGTGATAGGACTAGGGGGAATGGAACAAAGCTGGAAGTGGGGAGATTCAGACTGGATGTGAGGAAGAAGTTCTTCACCATGAGAGTGGTGAGAGCCTGGAATGGGTTGTCCAGGGAGGTGGTTGGGGCCCCATCCCTGGAGGTGTTTAAGGCCAGGCTGGATGAGGCTCTGGCCAGCCTGATGTAGTGTGAGGTGTCCCTGCCCATGGCAGGGGGGTTGGAACTGACTGATCCTTGTGGTCCCTTCCAACCCTGACTGATTCTGTGATTCTATGATTCTTTAGCCTCTCCTTTGCCTTTTATCAACAGAACAATTCCATCAAATGCTGTGCAAGCCCTACCTGCACATATGGGGCTAAAGTAGGAGCTTTGGGGATCTGATCAGGTTCACTCCCCCATGATTGCACTCACTGCCATCAGTAATACTTCCTAGACTGCAATAAAAAGATTTGGAACTAAACTGGTCCACTCTTTGATACCAATCTGAATTACAGTAATCCCAAGAGGGTAGTATCAAAACTTAAAAATACATTTAAGAGGACAGTCTGTATCCTTATTCACTGCTCATCAAGATACTCCCATGCATTGATGCTTCAAACTTTTGTGCCTGTGCTTAAATGTTATGGAACCCTACTGAAATCAGTGGAACATTAAGCACAGACAGAAACCTTTTTTTGTAATAGTTTTCCTAATGTAATTCCTAATCCCTGCTGTCTACACACGTTTTCTTTTTCCATAACTGTTAAAGACAATTTTTCATGCTGGCAAATGCCCTATAACATTGCACAGCAGTCATTATTTTGGAAGCTGGTGTCATGAAACAGCCAATCCTGCTCAAGAGTCCTTTCTCAGGTTATAAAGAAGCCATTTCGGACAGAAGTTTCCTTTCTCTAAGGTTTTAATTAAATACAAATTCAGGCAAATAAGAGTTATAAAGTAAACAAACACCACTGCAAAACCATGAGTTCCCTGTGCTTAAAGCTACAACTCAAGATCACTCAAGACAGTGCTAAGCTTATCATTCAATTTATCTCTAAACTCCAAAAATCTCACCAAAACCAGTGTCTATCATAGAATGCTAGATATTTCCATCTTACTATACAGTTCACCTAAACTCCTGTTACACTGCAATCCCTAGTGTTTTTATATGAATGACTGCTTGTAACATCAACACATTAAGCCAACAGCTTAAATAAAAATGTGCCATTTAAAAAGAAAATACTGGCTTGATTTAATTACAGAGCACCTGGGAACAGAATGGTTAAAAACAGAATGGTCATTAGCGAATTAGTGTAGTCAACCTCATATCAATTAGGTCAGGAATCACTGATACAATTTGAAAATGAATTATCTAACAGGCATGCACAATCTGTCACTGCTCACTAATGTATTTTCTCCTTTCATTTAGGAACTAACTTAGATTTAAATTTGGATTGTCCATTTTGGCATGATCCCTGGCAGCAGCTGGCACAGAAGAAAGAAAAGGCGTGGTGGGGAGCAGCGAGGCAAAAGAGAGAAGCAGTGTTGGGCTGAAGAAGGGTCCATGGGAAAGGCACTCTGGGCAAAGGGACCTCCCTGTCACTGGGGCTATAGTCACACAAGACCTTTGCCACCATCTTTAGGGTGTCCTGGCTGGCTTTGTGCTGGGTGACCTCCCTATAAGCAGGGCTGGCTCTTTGCTTTTGCTGTTGGCCTTTCCCCACCTTGCTCCTTTGGCTGCCCTGTAAGGAGGCTCCACACCTGTGGGGCAAATGGATTTCCATACACCCCGAGGCCCTCCTGTAAGCAGTGTAGGGCACTCTCCACTTCCCGAGTGGCTTCATGGCTGCTGCCAGGCTGGCCAGTGTGACCCCCTGTACTCAGAATATGTCAGTGCCTGCCCCTTGGCCACGTGTGAAGGCCTGCGGTGTGTTGAGGCCCCTCTCGCCTCCATGCAGGCCTCAGGAGGCAGGTCTGAGACTCTACTCTCCTGCACTGGGATAGGGATAGCTGCCCAGACAGTGGCTGCCTGGAGCTTGCTCGCTCTCCTGGGAAGAAATGTGTGTGCCTCACCATGTCTGTGCCTCACCCTGTATGTGTGCCTCACCTTGTCTATGTGCCTCACCTTCTGTGTGTGCCTCACCTTCTGTATGTGCCTCACCTTCTGAGTGTGCCTCACCTTGTGTGTGTGCCTCACCTTCTCTGTGTGCCTCAACTTCTGTGTGTTCCTCACCCTGTGTGCCTCACCGTCTGTGTGCCTCACCTTGTCTGTGTGCCTCACCTTGTCTCTGTACCTCACCTTGTCTGTGTGTATCTCACCTTGTATGTGTGCCTCACCTTGTCTGTGTACCTCACTTTGTCTGTGTGCCTCACCCTGTCTGTGTACCTCACTTTGTCTCTGTGTCTCACCTTCTGTGTGTGCCTCACCTTCTGTGTGTGCCTCACCTTCTGAGTGTGCCTCACCTTGTGTGTGTGCCTCACCTTGTCTGTGTGCCTCACCTTGTCTGTGTGCCTCACCTTCTCTGTGTGCCTCAACTTCTGTGTGTGCCTCACCCTGTGTGCCTCACCGTCTCTGTGCCTCACCTTGTCTGTGTGCCTCACCGTCTCTGTGCCTCACCTTGTCTGTGTGCCTCACCTTGTTTCTGTACCTCACCTTGTCTGTGTGCCTCACCTTGTCTGTGTACCTCACTTTGTCTGTGTGCCTCACCTTGTCTGTGTACCTCACTTTGTCTGTGTGTCTCACCTTGTGTGTGTGCCTCACCTTGTGAGTGTGCCTCACCTTCTGTGTGTGCCTCACCTTCTGTGTGTGCCTCACCTTGTGAGTGTGCATCAGCTTCTGTGTGTGCCTCGCCTTGTGTGTGTGCCTCACCCTGTCTGAGTGCCTCACCTTCTCTGTGTGCCTCACCTTGTCTGCCTGCCTCACCTTGTCTGCCTGCCTCACCTTGTGTGTGTGCCTCACGTTGTCTGCGTGCCTCACCTTGTCTCTGTATCTCACCTTGTCTGTGTACCTCACCCTGTCTGTGTGCCTCACCCTGTCTATGTGCCTCACCTAGTGTGTGTGCCTCACCTTGTGTGTGTGCCTCATCCTGTCTGTGTGCCTCACCTTGTGTGTCTCACCCTCTCTGCATGCCTCACCTTGTCTGTGCGCCTCACCTTGTCTGCCTCCCTCAACTTGTGTGTGTGCCTCACCGACTGTGTGCCTCACCTTCTGTGTGTGTGTCACCTAGTGTGTGTGCCTCACCTAGTGTGTGTGCCTCACCTTGCCTGTGTGCCTCACCTTGTCTGTGTGCCTCATCTTGTCTGTGTGCCTCACCTTGTCTGTGTGTCTCACCCTGTATGCCTCACCTTGTGTGTGTGCCTCACATAGTGTGTGCCTCACCTGGTGTGTGTGCCTCACCTGGTGTGTTTGCCTCACCTTGTCTGTGTGCCTCACCTAGTGAGTCTGCCTCACCTTGTCTGTGTGCCTCACCTTGACTGTGTCTCACCTTGACTGTGTCTCACCTTGTGTGTGTGCCTCACCTTTTGTGTGCCTCACCTTGTCTATGTGCCTCACCTTTTGTGTGTGCCTCACCTTCTGAGTGTGCCTCACCTTTTCTGTGTATTTCACCTTGTGTGTGTGCCTCACCTTGTGTGTGTGCCTCAGCTTGTGTGTGTGCCTCAGCTTGTGTGTGTGCCTCAGCTTGTCTCTGTATCTCACCCTGTCTGTGTGCCTCACCTTGTGTGTGTCTCCCCTTTGTGCCTCACCTTGAGTGTGTGCCTCACCTTGTGTCTGTGCCTCACCTTGTGTCTGTGCCTCACCCTGTCTGTGTGCCTCACCTTGTGTGTGATTCACCTTCTCTGTGTACCTCACTTTCTCTCTGTGCCTCATCTTCTGTGTGTGCCTCACCTTCTGTGTGTGCCTCAACTTGTATGTGCCTCACCTTGTCTGCCTGCCTCGTCTGCCTACCTCACCTTGTCTGCGTGCCTCACCTTCTGTGTGTGCCTCACCTTGTCTGTGTATCTCACCTTGTCTGTGTGCTTCACCTTCTGTGTGTGCCTCAACTTCTGTGTGTGCCTCACCCTGTCTGTGTGCCTCATCTTGTCTGTGTGCCTGACCTTGTCTGTGTGACTCACCTTGTCTGTATGCCTCACCCTGTGTGCCTCACCTTGTGTGTGTGCCTCACCTTGTCTGTGTGCCTCAACTTCTGTGTGTGCCTCAACTTCTGTGTGTGCCTCACCTTGTGTGTGCCTCACCTTTTCCGTTTATCTCACCTTTTGTGAGTGCCTCACCTTGTCTGTCTGCCTCACCTTCTGTGTGTGCCTCACCTTTTCTCTGTATCTTACTGTGATGGTTTGAAACTGTCTTTTTAATTTTTCCTTGCAAAGTTCAGAACAGAGAAAGTGAAAGAATGTAAATAAGTCACTATTGGGTGTAAGAAAGCAAAATAATGATTGTTCTAAACACTTCCATTGGATAGATAGAAATGTTTAAGAACTATTACCCAAAACAAAGTGGGCATTCTGCACATTCTGCGTTCGGCAGTGGGGGCAGTTGTTGGGCTGCCTGGCTGCTGTTTCTTCTCTTCTGGCTGAAGATAACACACTGACCTTGGCAGCTAAGTTAACAACTTTCTGCTTAACTAACTCTGCTTCTCTGTCCAGGGGGGTCTGGGGGGAAGCTCCTGGGAGAGGGAGGTCCCTTTGGGAGGGTCCCCTTGGGGGGAAGCAAAGGGAGATCGGTTGTGCTTTTTCTGTTGATTGTATATATTTGTGAATGTCGTGAATTTTGTATATTTGTACATATTCATTGCATTTCATTGTAGATTTTAGACTCTGCTTGTAAATACAGCTTTTCATTTGCTTCCAGACTGAGCTAGCCTGGTTATTGTTGGTGGGGGGGGAATTTCAGCTCACACCGACACACTTTTTATTTTTGGCGCCCAACGTGGGGCTCGATTGTTTGTTTGATTTATTTCTGCTCAGATTAGGAAGCAAAATGAAGCTGTTTTGGATTTTGAGTAATCTTATTTCATCTATTATCGGTGCAATTGTCTGCAGATGGGCTGTTACCTGCATGATAGACAAGATTGTGAGATATGTGGCATATAAGTCATTTCTTTGGGTTAAGAACAAGTTACTGAATGTTGGTGAATTCTGTTGTGGTCTTATTGGGCTAAGAAGCTATGGTAACTCAACTATGGATCTGCTAGCAGACACATATGAGTTTGTTACTCCTCTTACAACTACAGAGGGTCCTTGGAACCAGTGGTACCCTAGATATCTTGTGCTTGCCTTAATTTTGTTGCTTCTTGGAATAATCATATGGCTACTGATAGCACTGTGTCAAGAAAGACATAAGCCTACTTGCTCTTCCAACTCTGCTGTGAATGTGAAAACCAAGCCAGTAAATTTGGTGGCCACTGTAACCAGAAAGCGTAAAGGAGATGCAGATGCTGCAGGAGATGGTGCAGATGGAGATGAGGGTCCTTCTACTCAGGGTCCCTCTGTTAAGAAAGATCCTTCTGATGAGGAAGAGAGGGTTAGCCTTAAAACTCTGGTAGACCTCTTGAGACCCCACATGGATGATGGAGATGTAGGTCAGGATGTAGACCCTAGTAGATTAGCAACTGCTGGTAGTGCCTCTGAACTCAAAGAAATTCAACGGAGGATTAAAATAGGATTATGGGGACAGCGACCTCAGGATGATGATGAGGAGGAGGAGGAGGATGACATACAGTCAGCCAATGCACTCAGACAGGAAATTAGACATGTGAGGAAGGATTACATCAGAGGAGATAATGAGCCAGTCCTATCTTGGCTAGCCAGGTGTTTTGATATGGGAGCCCCAGCATTGGTGGTAGGTAACAAGTCGGCCTCTCAGTTGGGGATGCTCTCAAAGGATACAGGCATAGACAGGCATCTAGGCAAGTGCATTGGTAAAGTTTCTCTGTGGGCACGCCTCCTACTGGCAGTCTCGCTGAGGTACCCCAGCAGAGATGATTTACCATGGAACCCTAAGCCTTGGACCACAATAGCTGAGGGAATCAAGCGTCTGAGAGAGTTTGCTGTGAGAGAAGTAATGTATGGAGATCATAAGACCCTGAATCCTGATGAAATTCCTGTTGGAACAGGCCTTGCCAAAAAGCTCATTAAGCTTGCTCCTCCTAATTATGCTACTATTCTGGCAAGCAGGATTGTGGCAAGAAATTATGGTGGAGTGCCTCCTACTGTTGGCCATTTCACTGACCAAATGAGGCAATTGGAGGATAGTCTTGCACGTACTTCTTTGGTTTCAGCCATTGAAACTCTGTCTGGAAAGATGGAGAATTGCATGAAAGAGCTGAAGGAGGAACTTAAAACCTCCATATCCAACTTGATGAAGGGGGATGATTCTAATTCCTCTTCCTCCAGATGGATACAAGTTTCAGCTGTTAGGAACAGACGTGCTCCAAGAAGGCCATTCCAGAATAGGTCAAACCAAAACAGACAGCAGAGGCAATCACGTGGCAGTATCTGGATAACTCTGCGTGATCAGTTTGGTGAGAACATGAACAGATGGGATGGTCAACCAACTTCTGATCTTTTCAAGAGGTTACGGGAGCTGCAGAGGGGCAGATCCCGAGGTAGCAATACCAGGAGGGTAGCTGTCGCTTCCTCAGTTTCCCAGAACAACTCTGATAGCTCCAACAGTGATCCTAATTCTGGTGCTGGACATTGTGCCAGCTGTACATGTGGAGGTAATCCCCACCATTAGGGGTGCCCTGCCTTCCGCCAGGGGGAGGTAAGGGATAATGGAGATAACAGAATCTATTGGGATGTGTACATCCAGTGGCCTGGCACTTCAAAATTTCAGAAGTACAGGGCCTTGGTTGACACAGGAGCTCAGTGCACCATAATACCATCAAATTATCAAGGGGGAGAATCTATAACTATTCAGGGAGTCACTGGTGGATCTCAAGAGTTGTTTAAGATAGAGGTTGATATAAGTTTAACTGGGAAGCAGTGGAAGAAACATACTATTGTAACAGGACCTAATGCACCTTGTATTTTGGGAATTGACTTTCTGAGAGAAGGGCGTTTTAAAGACCCTAAGGGTTACAAATGGGCTTTTGGAATAGCAACTGTAGAAACTGATGGAGGAAAATTGAAGTTGTCCATTAGACCTGAGCTTTCAGATGAATCTGCAGTTGTGGGACAACATGAGATAGAGGATGTAAAGCTGCCGGTTGCTTCTCAAACTGTGCATCACAGACAATACAGAACCAACCGTGATCTTTGGTGCCCATTCAAAACTTGATTCGTCAGTTGGAGAGTCAGAAGGTCATCAGCAAAACTCATTCACCTTTCAACAGTCCAATCTGGCCTGTGAGAAAGCAGAATGGAGAGTGGCGTCTGACAGTTGATTTCCGTGCCTTGAATGAAGTAACTCCACCCATGAGTGCAGCTGTACCAGACATGATGGAACTCCAATATGAGCTGGAATCCAAGCAGGCCAAATGGTATGCTACCATAGACATTGCTAATGCTTTCTTCTCTATTCCCATAGCAGAGGAATGCAGGCCTCAGTTTGCTTTCACCTGGAGAGGCATTCAGTACACATTCAATCGTTTGCCCCAGGGGTGGATTCACAGTTCAACCATCTGCCATGCAGTGATCCATGATGCTTTGGAGAAAGGTGGAGCTCCAGAACACATTCAGTTCATCGATGACATAATCGTCTGGGGTGAGACTGCTGAAGAAGTCTTCGAGAAAGGTAACAAAATCATTGACATTCTCTTGCAAGCCGGTTTCGCTATCAAGCGAGACAAGGTGAAAGGACCTGCCAGGGAAATCCAGTTTCTGGGAGTGCAGTGGCAAGATGGTCGCCGTCACATCCCAATGGATGTGATAAACAGAGTCTCCACCATGGCAAATCCCATCAACAAGAAAGAAACTCTGCGTTTCTTAGGCATAGTGGGATTTTGGAGACTGCACATTCCTGGATACAGTCAGATTGTGAAACCTCTCTATGATGTGACTCGAAAGAGAAACAGTTTCCAATGGGGTCCTGAGCAACAAGCAGCCTTTGACCAGATCAAGCGAGAGGTAGTCCAAGCAATGGGTCTGGGACCTGTCCGAACTGGTCCAGACATTAAGAACATTCTGTACACGGCCGCGAGTGACAATGGTCCAACCTGGTGCTTATGGCAAAGAGCTCCAGGGGAGACACGAGGACGTCCTCTTGGTTTCTGGGGTCGTGGCTACAGAGGCTCAGAGGCAAACTACACTCCAACAGAGAAAGAGATTTTAGCTGCTTATGAAGGAGTGAAAGCTGCTTCTGAAGTGATTGGAACTGAGTCACAACTTCTTCTAGCTCCTAGATTGCCAGTTCTGAATTGGATGTTCAAAGGCAAAGGTTCTTCACCACATCATGCAACAGATGCTACCTGGTCTAAGTGGATGGCTCTGATAACACAGCGAGCTCGAATGGGAAATCTCGAAAGGCCTGGTTTGGTGGAGGTGATCACAAACTGGCCAGAAGGCACAAGCTGTGCTAAACCTCCAGAGGAGAGAGTAGCTCGTGCTGAGGAAGCTCCTCCTTACAGTGATCTGTCTGATGATGAAAAGAGATATGCTTTGTTCACAGACGGTTCCTGTCGTCTGGTTGGGAACAAGCGGAGATGGAAATCTGCAGTGTGGAGTCCAACACGCAGGGTTGCAGAAGCGAGAGATGGAGAAGGAGAATCCAGTCAATTCGCAGAGGTAAAAGCTGTCCAGCTAGCTCTTAACATAGCTGAACGTGAGAGATGGCCAAAGCTTTATCTCTACACTGACTCGTGGATGGTAGCCAATGCCTTGTAGGGTTGGCTGAAAGGCTGGAAGAAGAATGGCTGGCAGAGGAAAGGAAAGCCAATCTGGGCTGCAGATCTGTGGCAAGACATTGCTGCTCGCATTGAGAGAATCCCAGTGAAAGTGAGACACATCGATGCTCACATTCCTAAGAGCAAAGCTACTGAGGAACAACAACACAACCATCAGGCAGATCTAGCTGCAAGAGTTTCCCAGGTGGACACAAACTCTGATCCTGATCCTGATCTTGACTGGAAACACCGAGGTGAGCTGTTCTTAGCTCGGTGGGCCCATGACTCGTCAGGACATCAAGGCAGAGATGCAACCTACCGATGGGCTCGTGACAGATCCATTGACATTTCCATGGATGCTATCACACAAGTCATCCATGACTGTGACATTTGTGCTGCTATTAAGCAGGCAAAGCGGATCAAGCCCTTGTGGTACGGTGACCGATGGTCCAAGTACAAGTATGGTGAAGCCTGGCAGATTGACTACATCACTCTACCTCGTTCTCCATCTGGGAAGCAGTATGTGCTGACTATGGTAGAGGCAAGCACTGGATGGCTGGAAACTTATCCAGTTCCTCATGCAACTGCACGTAACACCATTCTTGGCCTGGAGAGACAAATCCTGTGGAGACACGGAACTCCAGAGAGGATTGAGTCAGACAACGGAACTCATTTCAAGAACAATCTTGTAAAAAACTGGGCCAAAGAGCATGGCATCGAGTGGATATTCCACATTCCCTACTATGCACCAGCTGCAGGGAAGATTGAACGCTACAACGGTTTGCTGAAAACCACTCTCAAAGCCATGGGGGGTGGATCTTTGAAAAACTGGGAGAAACATTTAGCACAAGCAACCTGGTTGGTGAATAGTAGAGGTTCAGTGAATCGAGCTGGACCTGCCCAATCAGATTTGTTGCGAAAGGAAGAAGGTGATAGAGTTCCTGTTATCAGAGAAAAGAATCTGTTAGGCAAAACTGTTTCGGTATTTTCTCCTTCAGGAGAGGCCAAACCTGTCCGAGGGGTGGTTTCTGCTGAAGGGCCTGGTCACACCTATTGGGTGATGCAAGAAAATGGTGAAATTCAGTGTATTCCACAAAGAAATCTAACTTTGGCTGAGAGAGGTTAAATTCAGAGTGTTGCGCAGACACAGCATCGCGCCCAAGAGGAGAGTTCATGAGATCTACGGTGCACGAACCCTGAGAGCCCTGAGTCACCTGAGAGTCCCTGTTCCTTTCTTCGCTCCATCTGTGAGGAAACAAACTGTTTGCTGTTTTTCCTGTGATTTGACTCTTTTGAATCATCTACATCTGAGATAGCCGGAATGGACTATGGTCTTTATTCACCTATTGTTGTAGATATTATTTTAGATTAGATAAATGGTAGTAGCAGCCAATGGAATTGTTTAGAAGGGGTGGACTGTGATGGTTTGAAACTGTCTTTTTAATTTTTCCTTGCAAAGTTCAGAACAGAGAAAGTGAAAGAATGTAAATAAGTCACTATTGGGTGTAAGAAAGCAAAATAACGATTGTTCTAAACACTTCCATTGGATAGATAGAAATGTTTAAGAACTATTACCCAAAACAAAGTGGGCATTCTGCACATTCTGCGTTCGGCAGTGGGGGCAGTTGCTGGGCTGTCTGGCTGCTGTTTCTTCTTCTCTTCTGGCTGAAGATAACACACTGACCTTGGCAGCTAAGTTAACAACTTTCTGCTTAACTAACTCTGCTTCTCTGTCCAGGGGGGTCTGGGGGGAAGCTCCTGGGAGAGGGAGGTCCCTTTGGGAGGGTCCCCTTGGGGGGAAGCAAAGGGAGATCGGTTGTGTTTTTTCTGTTGATTGTATATATTTGTGAATGTCGTGAATTTTGTATATTTGTACATATTCATTGCATTTCATTGTAGATTTTAGACTCTGCTTGTAAATACAGCTTTTCATTTGCTTCCAGACTGAGCTAGCCTGGTTATTGTTGGTGGGGGGGGAATTTCAGCTCACACCGACACACTCACTTGTGTGTGTGTCTCACCTTCTGTGTGTGTCTCACCTTGTGTGTGTGCCTCACCTTGTGTGTGTGCCTCACCCTGTGTGCCTCACCTTGTGGGTGTGCCTCCCCTTGTCTCTGTGCCTCCCACTGTCTGTGTGCCTCACCTTGTGTGTGTCTCACCCTCTCTGTGTGCCTCAACTTCTGTGTGTGCCTCACCTTCTGTGTGTGCCTCACCTTGTATGTGTGCCTCATGTTGTCTGTGTGCCTCACCTAGAGTTTGTGCCTCACCTTCTGTGTGTGCCTCACCTTGTGTCTATGCCTCACCTTGTGTGTGTCCCTCACCTTCTGTGTGTGCCTCACCTAGTGTATGTGCCTCACTTTGTCTGTGTGCCTAAACTTGTCTGTGTGCCTCACCTTCTGTGTGTGCCTCACCTTCTGTGTGTGCCTCATCTTGTCTGTGTGCCTCACTTTGTGTGTGCCTCACCTTGTGTGTGTGCCTCACCTAGTGTGTGCCTCACCTTGTGTGTGTGACTCACCTAGTGTGTGCCTCACCTTCTGTGTGTGACTCACCTAGTGTGTGTGCCTCACCTAGAGTGTGTGCCTCACCTTCTGTGTGTGCCTCACCTTCTGTGTGTGCCTCACCTTGTCTGTGTGCCTCACCTTCTCTGTGTGCCTCACCTTCTCTGTGTGCCTCACCTTGTGTGTGTGCCTCACCTTGTCTGTGTGCCTCACCTTCCGTGTCTGCCTCACCTTCTGTGTGCCTCACCTTCTGAGTGTGCCTCACCTTTTCTTTGTATCTCACCTTGTGTGTGTTTCTCACCTTGTGTGTGTTCCTCACCTTGTGTGTGTTCCTCACCTTGTGTGTGTGCCTCACCTTGTTTGTCTGCCTCACCTTGTCTCTTTATCTCACCCTGTCTCTGTGCCGCACCCTGTCTGTGTTCCTGACCCTGTCTGTGTGCCTCACCTTGTGTCTGTGCCTCACCTTGTTTGTGCCTCACCTTGTGTGTGTGCCTCACCCTGTGTGCCTCACCTTGTGTGTGTGCCTCACCTAGTGTGTATGCCTCACCTTCTGTGTGTGCCTCATCTTGTCTGCCTCCCTCACATTGTGTGTGTGTCTCACCCTGTCTCAGTGCCTCACCTTCTCTGTGTGCCTCACCCTGTCTGTGTGCCTCACCCTGTCTGTGTATCTCACCCTCTCTGTGTGCCTCAACCTATCTGTGTTCCTGACCCTCACTGCCTCACCTTGTGTGTGTGTCTCACCCTGTGTGCCTCACCTTGAGTGTGTACCTCACCTTGTGTGTGTGCCTCACCTTGTCTGTGTATCTCACCCTGTCTGTGTGCCTGACCCTCACTGCCTCACCTTGTGTGTGTGTCTCACCCTGTGTGCCTCACCTTGAGTATGTGCATCACCTTGTCTGTGTGTCTCACCTTGTCTGTGTGTCTCACCCTCTCTGTGTGCCTCACCTTGTGTGTGTGCCTCACATTGTCTGTGTGCCTCACCTTGTGTGTGTGCCTCACCTTGTCTGTGTATCTCACCCTCTCTGTGTGCCTCACCTTGTGTGTGTGCCTCACCTTGTCTGTATATCTCACCTTGTCTGTGTGCCTTACCTTGTCTGTGTCTCACCCTCTCTGTGTGCCTCACCTTGTCTTTGCGCCTCACCTTCTGTGTGTAATTCACCTAATGTGTGTGCCTCACCCTGTGTGTGTGCCTCACCTTGTGTGTGTGCCTCACCCTCTCTGTGTGCCTCACCTTCTGTGTGTGTGCCTCACCCTCTCTGTGTGCCTCACCTTGTGTGTGTGCCTCATCTTCTCTGTCTCACCCTCTCTGTGCCTCACCTTGTGTGTGTGTCTCACCCTGTCTGTGTGCCTCACCTTGTGTGTCTCACCCTCTCTGTGCCTCACCTTGTGTGTGTGCCTCACCCTGTCTTTGTGCCTCACCTTGTGTGTGTGTCTCACCCTGTCTGTGTGCCTCACCTTGTGTGTCTCACCCTCTCTGTGCCTCACCTTGTCTGTGTGCCTCACCTTGTCTGTGTGCCTCACCCTGTCCGTGTGCCTCACCATGTCTATGTGGCTCACCTTGTGGGTGTGCCTCACCTTGTTTGTGTGCCTCACATTGTCTGTGTACCTCACTGTCTGTGTGCCTCACCTTCTGTGTGTGTCTCCCCTTGTCTGTGTGCCTCACCATGTGAGTGTCTCACCCCCTTTGCCTCACCTTCTCTGTGTGCCTCACCTTGCCTGTGTGCCTCACTTTTTTTGTGTGCCTCACCCTCTCTGTGTGCCTCACCCTGTCCATGTGCCTCAGCTTGTGTGTGTGCCTCACCCTGTCCGTGTGCCTCACCTTGTCCGTGTGCCTCACCTTCTGAGTGTGCCTCACCCTACCTGTGTGCCTCACCTTGTCTGTGTGCCTCACCTTGTCTGTCTGCCTTACCTTCTGTGTGTGCCTCACCTTTTCTCTGTATCTCACTTGTGTGTGTGTCTCACCTTGTGTGTGTGTCTCACCTTGTGTGTGTGCCTGACCTTCTGAGTGTACCTCACCTTGTGTGTGTGCCTCACCCTGTGTGCCTCACCTTGTGGGTGTGCCTCCCCTTGTCTCTGTGCCTCCCCCTGTCTGTGTGCCTCACCTTGTGTGTGTCTCACCCTCTCTGTGTGCCTCACTTTGTCTGCCTCCCTCACCTTGTCTGTGTGCCTCACATTGACTGTGTGCCTCACCTTCTGTGTGTGCCTCACCTTGTATGTGTGCCTCATGTTGTCTGTGTGCCTCACCTAGAGTTTGTGCCTCACCTTCTGTGTGTGCCTCACCTTGTGTGTGTCCCTCACCTTCTGTGAGTGCCTCACCTAGTGTGTGTGCCTCACTTTCTCTGTGTGCCTCACCGTGTCTGTGTGCCTCATCTTGTCTGTGTGCCTCACCTTGTCTGTGTGCCTCACCTTGTGTGTGTGCCTCACCTAGTGTGTGTGACTCACCTTGTGTGTGTGCCTCACCTAGTGTGTGTGCCTCACCTTCTGTGTGTGCCTCACCTTATGTGTGTGCCTCACCTTGTCTGTGTGCCTCACCTTGTCTGTGTGCCTCACCTTCTGTGTGTGCCTCATCTTCTCTGTGTGCCTCACCTTCTGTGTGTGCCTCACCTTGTCTCTGTGCCTCACCTTCTGTGTGTGCCTCACCTTCTGTGTGCCTCACCTTCTGAGTGTGCCTCACCTTTTCTTTGTATCTCACCTTGTGTGTGTTCCTCACCTTGTGTGTGTTCCTCACCTTGTGTGTGTGCCTCACCTTGTCTCTTTATCTCACCCTGCCTCTGTGCGTCACCCTGTCTGTGTTCCTGACCCTGTCTGTGTGCCTCACCTTGTGTGTGTGCCTCACCCTGTGTGCCTCACCTTGTCTGTGTGCCTCACCTTGTGTGTCTCACCTTGTGTGTGTGCCTCACCCTGTGTGCCTCACCTTGTCTGTGTGCCTCACCTTGTGTGTCTCACCCTCTCTGTGCCTCACCTTCTGTGTGTGCCTCATCTTGTCTGCCTCCCTCACATTGTGTGTGTGTCTCACCCTGTCTCTGTGCCTCACGTTCTCTGTGTGCCTCACCCTGTCTGTGTGCCTCACCTTGTGTGTATCTCACCCTGTCTGTGTGCCTCACCTTGTGTGTGCCTCACCTAGTGTGTGTGCTTCACCTTGTCTGTGTGCCTCACCTTGTCTGTGTGCCTCACCTTGTGGGTGTGCCTCACCTTGTCTCTGTTGCTCACATTGTCTCTGTGCCTCATCTTGTCTGTGTGTCTCACCTTGTCTGTGCCTCACCTTGTGTGTAACTCATATTGTATGTGTGCCTCACCTTGTGGGTTTGCCTCACCTTGTCTGTGTGCCTCACCTTCTGTGTGTATCTCACCTTGTGTGTGTGCCTCAACCTCTCTGTGCCTCACGTTGTCTCTGTGCCTCACCTTGTCTGTGTGCCTCAGGCTGTCCATGTGCCTCACCTTGTGTGTGTGCCTCTCCTTCTCTGTGTGCCTCACCTTGTGTGTGTGCCTCACCTCTCTGTGCCTCACCTTCTGTGTGTGTCTCACCTTCTCTCTGTGCCTCACCTTCTGTGTGCCTCACCTTCTGTGTGTGTGCCTCACCTTGCTCACTGTCTGTGTGCCTCACCTTCTGTCACTGTTGTGCCTCACCTGTGTGCCTCACCTTGTGTGTCTCACCCTCTGTGCCTCACCTTGTGTGTGCCTCACCCTTCTCCTGTGCCTCACCTTGTGTGCTCCTGTGTGCCTCACCTTGTGTGTCCTCCTCGTGTCATGTGTGCCTCACCTTGTGTGTGCCTCACCTTCTGTGCCTCACCTCTGTGTGTGCCTCACCTTCTGTGTGCCTCACCTGTCTGCCTCACCCTGTGTGTGTGCCTCACCCTGTCTGTGAGCCTCACCTTGTGTGTCCCACCCTCTCTGTGCCTCACCTTGTCTGTGTGCCTCATTTTGTGTGTTCCTCACCTTGTGTGTGTGCCTCACCCCTCTGTGTGCCTCACCTTGTCTGTGTGCCTCACCTTGCCTGTGTGCCTCACCTTGTGTGTGTCTCACCCTGTGTGCCTCACCTTGTCTGTGAGCCTCACCCTGTCTGTGTGTCTCACCTTGTGTGTGTGCCTCACCTTGTGTGTGCCTCACCCTATCTGTGTGCCTCACCTTGTGTGTGTGCCTCACCTTGTCTGTGTGCCTCACCTTGTCTGTGTGCCTCACCTTGTCTGTCTAACCCTGTCTGTGTGCCTCACCTTGTGTGTGTCTCACTGTGTCTGTGTGCCACACCTTGTCTGTGTGCCTCACCTTGCCTGTGTGCCTCACCTTGTGTGTGTCTCACCTTCTGTGTGTGCCTCATCTTGTCTGTGAGCCTCACCTTGTCTGTGTGCCTCACCTTGTCTGTGTGCCTCAGCCTGTCCATGTGCCTCACCTTGTGTGTGTGCCTCTCCTTCTCTGTGTGCCTCACCTTGTGTGTGTTCCTCACCTTCTCTCTGTGCCTCACCTTCTGTGTGTGCCTCACCTTCTCTCTGTGCCTCACCTTGTCTGTGTGCCTCACCTTCTCTGTGTGCCTCACCCTGTCTGTGTGCCTCACCTTCTGAGTGTGCCTCACCTTGTCTATGTGCCTCACCTTGTGTGTCTCACCCTCTCCTTGCCTCACCTTGTCTGTGTGCCTCACCTTCTGTGTGTATCTCACCTTGTCTGTGTGCCTCACCCTGTCTGTGTGCCTCACCCTGTGTGCCTCACCCTCTCCGTGTGCCTCACCTTGTGTGTGTGCCTCACCCTGTGTGTGTGCCTCATCTTGTGTGTGTGCCTCACCTTGTGTGTGTGCCTCACCTTGTCTGTGTGCCTCACCTTGTCTGTGTGCCTCACCTTGTCTGTGTGCCTCACCTTGTCTCTGTGCCTCACATTGTCTGTGTACCTCACATTGTCTGTGTGCCTCACCTTGCCTTTGTGCCTCTCCTTGTGAGTGTCTCACCTTGTGTGTGTGTCTCACCCTGTTTGCCTAACCTTGTCTGTGTGCCTCAACTTGCCTGTGTGCCTCACCTTGTGTGTGTGCCTCACCCTCTCTGTGTGCCTCACCTTGTGTGTACCTCACATTGTCTGTGTGCCTCACCCTGTCTGTGTGCCTCACCTTGTGCGTGTGCCTCACCTTCTCTGTGTGCCTTCACCTTGTGTGTGCCTCACCTTGTGTGTGCCTGACCTTGTCTGCCTGCCTCACCTTGTCTGCCTGCCTCACCTTGTGTGTCTGCCTCACCCTGTCTGTGTGCCTCACCCTGTCTGTGTGTCTCACCCTGTCTGTGTGCCTCACTCTGTCTGTGTGCCTCACCTTGTCTGTGTGCCAAACCCTGTCTGTGTGCCTCACCCTGTCTGTGTGCCTCACTCTGTGTGTCTCACCCTGTCTGTGTGTCTCACCCTATGTGCCTCACCTTGTGTGTCTCACCCTCTCTGTGTGCCTCACCTTGTCTGTGTGCCTCACCTTGCCTGTGTGCCTCACTTTCTGTGTGTGCCTCACCTTCTGTGTGTGCCTCACCCTGTCTGTGTGCCTCACCTTCTGTGTGTCTCACCTTTTCTGTGTGCCTCACCTTGCCTGTGTGCCTCACCCTCTCTGTGTGCCTCACCTTGTGTGTTCCTCACCTTGTATGTGTGCCTCACCTTGTCTGTGTGCTTCAGCCTGTCCATGTGCCTCACCTTGTGTGTGTGCCTCTCCTTCTCTGTGTGCCTCACCTTGTGTGTGTGCCTCACGTTGTGTGTCTCACCCTCTCTGTGCCTCACCTTGTCTCTGTGCCTCACCTTCTGTGCCTCACCTTCTGAGTGTGCCTCACCTTGTCTGTGTGCCTCACCTTGTGTGTGTGCCTCACCCTTTCTGTGTGCCTCACCTTGTGTGTCTCACCCTCTCTGTGCCTCACCTTGTCTGTGTGCCTCACCTTGTGTGTGTCTCACCCTGTGTGCCTCACCTTGTCTGTGAGCCTCACCCTGTCTGTGTGCCTCACCTTGTGTGTGTGCCTCACCCTCTCTGTGTGCCTCACCTTGTGTGTGTGCCTCACCTTGTCTGTGTGCTTCAGCCTGTCCATGTGCCTCACCTTGTGTGTGTGCCTCTCCTTCTCTGTGTGCCTCACCTTGTGTGTGTGCCTCACGTTGTGTGTCTCACCCTCTCTGTGCCTCACCTTGTCTCTGTGCCTCACCTTCTGTGCCTCACCTTCTGAGTGTGCCTCACCTTGTCTGTGTGCCTCACCTTGTCTGTGTGCCTCACCCTTTCTGTGTGCCTCACCTTGTGTGTCTCACCCTCTCTGTGCCTCACCTTGTCTGTGTGCCTCACCTTGTGTGTGTCTCACCCTGTGTGCCTCACCTTGTCTGTGAGCCTCACCCTGTCTGTGTGCCTCACCTTGTGTGTGTGCCTCACCCTCTCTGTGTGCCTCACCTTGTGTGTGTGCCTCACCTTGTGTGTGCCTCACCCTGTCTGTGTGCCTCGCCTTGTCTGTGTGCCTCACCTTGTCCTTGTGCCTCACCTTGTGTGTGTGCCTCTCCTTCTCTGTGTGCCTCACCTTGTGTGTGTGCCTCACCTTCTCTCTGTGCCTCACCTTCTGTGTGTGCCTCACCTTGTCTGTGTGCCTCACCTTCTCTGTGTGCCTCACCCTGTCTGTGTGCCTCACCTTGTCTATGTGCCTCACCTTGTGTGTCTCACCCTCTCCTTGCCTCACCTTGTCTGTGTGCCTCACCTTCTGTGTGTATCTCACCTTGTCTGTGTGCCTCACCCTGTGTGCCTCACCCTGTGTGCCTCACCCTGTCCGTGTGCCTCACCTTGTGTGTGTGCCTCACCTTGTCTGTGTGCCTCACCTTGTCTCTGTTCCTCACCTTGTCTGTGTACCTCACATTGTCTGTGTGCCTCACCTTGTGTGTATGTCTCCCCTTGTCTGTGTGCCTCACCTTGCCTGTGTGCCTCACCTTGCCTTTGTGCCTCACCTTGTGAGTGTCTCACCTTGTGTGTGTGTCTCACCTAGTGTGTGTGTCTCACCCTGTTTGCCTAACCTTGTCTGTGTGCCTCAACTTGCCTGTGTGCCTCACCTTGTGTGTGTGCCTCACCCTGTCTGTGTGCCTCACCTTGTGCGTGTGCCTCACCTTCTCTGTGTGCCTTCACCTTGTGTGTGCCGCACCTTGTGTGTGCCTCACCTTGTCTGCCTGCCTCACCTTGTCTGCGTGCCTCACCTTGTGTGCGTGCCTCACCCTGTCTGTGTGCCTCACCCTGTCTGTGTGCCTCACTCTGTCTGTGTGCCTCACCTTGTCTGTGTGCCAAACCCTGTCTGTGTGCCTCACCCTGTCTGTGTGCCTCACCCTGTCTGTGTGTCTCACTCTATGTGCCTCACCTTGTGTGTCTCACCCTCTCTGTGTGCCTCACCTTGCCTGTGTGCCTCACTTTCTGTGTGTGCCTCACCCTGTCTGTGTGCCTCACCTTCTGTGTGTCTCACCTTTTCTGTGTGCCTCACCTTGCCTGTGTGCCTCACCCTCTCTGTGTGCCTCACCTTGTGTGTGCCTCACCTTGTGTGTGTGCCTCACCTTGTCTGCGTGCCTTCACCTTGTGTGTGCCTCACCTTGTCTGTGCCTGACCTTGTCTGCCTGCCTCACCTTGTCTGCGTGCCTCACCTTGTGTGTGTGCCTTACCCTGTCTGTGTGCCTCACCCTGTCTGTGTGCCTCACCCTGTCTGTGTGTCTCACCCTATGTGCCTCACCTTGTGTGTCTCACCCTCTCTGTGTGCCTCACCTTGTCTGTGTGCCTCACCTTGCCTGTGTGCCTCACTTTCTGTGTGTGCCTCACCTAGTGTGTTTGCCTCACCTTCTGTGTGTGCCTCACCCTGTCTGTGTGCCCTGCCTTGTCTGTGTGCCTCACGCTGTATTTCTGCCTCACCTTGTGTGTGTGCCTCACGTTGTCTGTGTGCCTCTCCTTGTGTGTGTTTCTCACCCTGTCTGTGTGCCGAAGTGTGTCTCTCCTGCAGGTTCCTTTGTTGCGGCTCGGCTTAGAGTTCTCAGGAGGAGAACATGGCCTTTGTGCAGCCACAGGGCATTCTCCTGGGGGCTCGAGCACAGAAGTGGGGCGTCTTGCTCTCCTTTTCTGGAAGGACGGAGCACAGCTCCTTAGTGGTAGCCTGGGCAATGCAAACTGCCTGCAGTTCAGGGCTTGGGGCTGCCTGTTTGGCTGCCTGGTCCTGCTGGAGGCCTCGCCAGAGACAGCCCCGGACGCGGGGCCTGTGTTATGAGCTGTGGAGTCCTCTGTCGCCTTCTGTGCCCAGAAGAAGCCCAAGCTCCCTATAAGCAGGGGTGAACAATGTGCTTTAGGCAGATAACAGGGACGACACCTCCCTGGCCCTTGAGAGGGTTGAGGAACTGCTGTGCTAGAGGGCACAGTGCCTCCTCTGACGGTGCTTTTGGCAGAGCGGAGCTGCTCCCCACATTCCCCACGGAGTGCTCAGTGCTGCCACCGCGTGTTCAATTGTCGGCACTGCAGGTCTACAGCGGCGTGTGCCGCCCGGCAGTGCTCAGTGCTGTCACCCTGTGTTTAATTGTGGGGACTACTTCTTATTTTCATGTAGGTACTAAAAGTTGTATTCATTTATAGTTAAAAAAGGATTTAAAAATAAAAAGCACGCGCTATAGAGCCGCGTTTTTGTTAGGGAGTCGGCTCATTCGCTATCGAAACGCTCATTATCGCTACGGCAACGGAGCCACACCTTGCTACGGGCTGTGCGCAATGAGTTGTAGAGAGACGCGCTGCTGTGGAGTCGGTGCATGCGCCATAGAGCGTCGCGTTGTGTTACCTATGCGCCGTAGAGCCAGAGCCAGTCCGACCTGAGTCGAGCCGCGCCACGCTGAAACGAGCCCACTGGAGCCGGACGGAGCCTCCGCGTGCCCCCGCTGCCGCGCTTGGGAGAAGCTTCCGCTCTCCAGCAAAGGCCTGCGGGATGGCTCTTTCCTGGGAGCAGAGGGGTCCCGGAGAGCCCGAGACTCGGCGTCTGGCAGGATTCTGAGCAGCTCTGGGTGCTTGCGAGCCGCGTCCTCTCGTGGGGCGGGGGAAGGAAGAGCTCACACATTCACTGGGAATGGTTCGTGCTGATTTGCTCCGAACGGGGGCTTTCCTCTGAAAGCACTGGTACAGAAAATGCCCTCAAGCTCCGTGCCCTAGCGTTGCTACGGACGCGGCTCCTGCGCTACAGAGCCGCGCGTTGCTAGGGACTCGGTGCATGCGCTCTTATGCCGCGTGGTCTCACTACTGCCGCTGTGTGGCCCTGGGGCGGTACTGCTCGCTAACGTATTCCGCTAAGGTTCTTGCAGGGTTCTGTCGCCGCGCTCTTCGCTGCCTCCCGGTAAGGAAACACCCCGCCCGCTCTCCCCCATGTGCGGTACCAGCGGGCGCCCGGCGAGCAAAGCGCGGAGCTGCAAACGGGTACCAGGCGGACTCGAGCGCCGCGCAGATGGGGTTGAGGAAGGGCAGTGCGGGCGGTGATGGATGGAGCCGAGTGCGGGAGCGGGCGCCGCCGAGGAAGTCCGCGGGCGGAGGGGAATCGGGAGCTGTAGGCAGTCGCCGCACAGCGCTGCGGTTCCGGGGGAGGAAGCCAGGGTGTGACCATGAATACGGCAGACTTGACAAAGGCCGGCGGCTCGCTGAGAAAGAGCTGCTGGGAGAGCTGCCGAGCCTCGGGATCACCGGAGGCTATAGGTGGGCACTTCCCTTGTTAAGCTGTTAATGTTCTTCACGGTGAAATCTTGTTTTGCTTGGCTTATGTGGGATCCCAGTGGAGTTTTTTCGATATCTTTGCGAATTAATAGGTTTCAGACTTTTGGCAAAAGTTTTTGGTGCTACAGGTATCCACAGACTGGTGCGTTGCTTTATGTTCCATGACGAACCAGGAACCACAGGGGAAGGGAATTCCGGCATGTGATGAATTAAAGGATGAAGTTTCCTGTAAAGTGGCTCTGATTTGGGTTTCTTTCTGTCTTTCTTTCTGTCTTTCTTTCGGTATGTCTTCAATGTATGTTCCTTTCTACTCTCAACTGAAGAACTGGAGAGCTGTTGCTTCTCATTTTTAGCACACTCAGATAAGTAGCTGAATTCCATTGCTATTAAAATGGTCTGTTGCAGCTGCATATAAACATACTCAAACCTTTGCAGTGTAATTGAGATTGGTTCTGTTTTTCGTTTTATTCTTTAAAGATTTGCACTTCACTTTCTACTTCATTGACTGAGCAAGCAAGATGTCTACCAGCAGCAGCAGGATCAGTGCAAGGACCACGACTGCTGTGGTGACTCCATTTGCATGGATGCTGGTTATGGTGCAGCCTCATCCTGCAGCCTCACAGGGTGATCACCTTTTGCTTGGCTTATGCAGGATCCAAGTAGGTTTTTTTTCTATGTCTGTCAGAGGGGAAAGGTTGAAAAATAAATTGTTCAGTTAAAGCTTTTACCTAGTTGATGGAGTTTCTGTCAAATCTAGACTCCAACAGAAAAGTTACCTAAGCAGAAAGCCTTTAATGAAAAATAATATAGATGGCAAAAATATTTCATGTTTTCATTGTGAAATCCTTCTGTTTGTTCCCTGACATTGGAAGATTCTGGCAGATACTGTATTCCTTTTGCACAGGTAGATGGTGAAGCTGTGCTCAGCACTTTGGAATGCTGCAACTGGGTTACAGAGAGTGTGTTCACAGGATGCCAGGGGTTGGAAGGGACCCAAAGAGATCATCGAGTCAAATCCCCCTGTCAGAGCAGGACCATACAGGCCTTGAAAGTCTCCAGAGAAGGAGACTCCACAACCTCTCTGGAGAGCCTGTTCCAGGTGTCTGTGACCCTTACAGTAAAGAAGTTCCCCCTTGTGTTGAGGTGGAACCTCCCTGTGCTGCAGCTTACATCCATTGCTCCTTGTCCTATCACAGGGAGCAAGTGAGAAGAGCCTGAAAACTCTGTTCCTCACAGTTTTCTCTCTGTTTCTAGCAGGACAATGGTACAGGCCTTTTCTCTGTAGTTTGATAATATCGATACAGCTAATGCCAAGATTAAATAATCCTTTGTTGCTCAACCCAGTGGCACCTGATTTTTCTTATATATATTAAACAGGATTGCTCAGATACTTAGAACACCCTTCTAAAAATGCATGGGTAATGTCATCTTAAGGGTAAGATCCCCATGTCTGACTGTCTAAGATTCCCAGGACTCTTACTGGAGCTATTTGACAAATAACTTTTGTCTCTCTTTTTTCCAGTGCTCCAACAAGGACTTGTACTGACAGAGGTTCAGAAAGCTAAAACACTCAAATGGTGTAATTTATTAGAGCAACAGACAGTAGTTTTGTGATTGCCAGTGATAAATGCACTGACTGCAAGGTGATCTCAGGGTAATAAATCCTGGAGACCATCTGACACAGTCAGAGACACAAATCTATGCAACAGCTCTCGTATAGAATAGAAATGCAACAAAAGCTCAGCTGTGTATTGAAGACACAAATCTTACCAAGAGTGTCCCTGGCTTGGGTGGAAGAAAAGGAGCATAGCCCATCATCCATCCCCATCTCTGTATTTTCTTCCGTGGTGCCACATGGGGGCGGTGGTGATGCAGCAGAGATGCAGGTGAGTGAGGGATGGGGCAGTCCTGGATGCAAGCCTGGCTGCACTTAAATGCCTGAAAATTCTTGGAGGGGATTAAAAAATATTTAAAACTGTAAGTATTAGTATGAGGTGTTCCAATAGAAAAAATCTCTCGTTTTTTATTTCGATATTGAAGAACTGCATTAATTTATATGTAAAAAAGATTTTAAAATTATTCCCCTGTATCTTTATTATATAAAGACTTTTAAAATACATAAAAAAACCTCCTAAGTAGATCCACACAGGGTTTTAAAATATAAATATAACTTGTGTATATATAAATTAAAAATAATGGATTTTCCTTTGTGTGTGTTTTTCTTGGTTTTTTAATTTAAATAGAAGAAGCTCTGAACAGAGCCAGCTGAGCTGCTCCCCACGCACAGGGGAGCGCTCAGTGCTGCCGCCCGGTGTGCAATTGCCGGCACTGCAGTACTGCAGCAGCGTGTGCCGCCGCCTCCGTGCTGCTGCCTCGCCTCTAAATGCCCGGAATGCTTGAAATACCTGAAAATTTTTGGGGAGGGTGGGGGGGAGGAGAGGTGGGGAGAAGGTGGAGGAGGAGATTAAAAACATTTAAATTTGCAAGTATTAGTGTGAGGAGCCCTGCAGCCGTGTCATTAGTTCAGTTAGAACTTGAGCAGCTCTGATTTTTAACAAGCTGTATGCATCTTCTTTTTAGCTGTGGTCAGGTGTCACCTTAGCAAAGGCAAGCAAGCTTTGGAGAGGTACAGCAGCTTGGCTGAGAAAAGAGCAGTAACTGATTCCCCCCTATTCAGCAGACCATGATTTCTGCAGGGTCTCTGACACAGAATCTACAGAGGGCCAAAGCTCACTGTACAGTACAGCCTCCTAAATGATCCTACTGGCATGCTGGGAAGAGCAAGAGGATGCACTTCCTTAGTAACCTCTAGTCTACGGGTTGTGATGTTGAATGGAAATGGAAGAAATCCAGGTCAGTGTCAGGATTTTCAGGAGTGTGTTCAGATCTTGGAGATTTTGTGTTGAGGTGTCCCTCTGCGTGAGACTGTAGCAGACAAGCTGGTATGTAGAATTCATCCACAGTCAGTATGTTTAAGGGCACACAAGTGCTGTAGGGGAGAGCTGCCTCCTGGGATCATCTCCCAGTGCTCTCTGTGTGTCTAACAGTGACACTTCTAAAATGTTAATCTGGTGCCAAAGTCATCACCTGGAAACAGCCAGGTGAGCTGTGTGGTAGAGGTGCATGATGCAAAGGAGTTTTCATCGTGTGCAGCTAAGGAAACAAAAATCAGGGTGAGGTCACCTCCAGGCTCTCTAGATATCTTTTAAGAAGAGCAGTGGAATTTAAGACCCTTTTTCACCTAAACATGTTGGAATACATTTTAAAGTTTCTTTGACAGATTGGGCAGAGAGTCAGGGTTGGCATTTTGAAGACAACTAGTCATGTAAGCAGACTTTGCCACAGATGTAGTTTTTATTTGTGGAATCAAGCCTTTAAGTCTTGTTTATTAAATGATTGAAATGGAGGGGAAAAAATCCAACAGTGCAAGGGATTTTTAGCATATGCTGGGTTAAAGGACGAAGCTGTATTTCCAGTAAGAGGGGTTTTTTTGAGTGTTTATTTCGTTTTGGTTTTTTGCTTCTGGGATATATTTAATGTACATTCTTTTCTACTTTTCAGCTGAAGAACTGGAAAGGTGTTGCTTCTCATTTTTAGCACACTCTTAAAGGACAAGTAACTGAACTTTGTTGCTGTTGAAAGGGTCTGTTTTAGCAGCAGGAAGGCCCAGAGAGCCATGTGTGGTGCAAGTTGCTTGCTGTTAGCAACTCAAAACCACACGGTTTGCTGTCTCTCCTCTTTCTGCCTCATTTCTCCAGTGCCCCACTGGCTGGGTAACACCTCTCAGGGTAGCAACTGCTGGATGCTGTGGGATGCTGTGAGCAGAGCTCACCATCCAGATGTTTTCAAGAGCTGTTGAGTGGCTTTTTCTTGCTGCCAGCTCTCCAGCAAGGTGAACAGCTTTGCTGCAAGCACTGGATCACAGTGTCAATAATGGATTTTTTCAGTTCCTATTGAGATCTTGGCAATCCAATCCAATGCCTGGCAGCCTGGAAAAGTCTCAGCAGTGAGGTAGAAGATCTCTTGTCTTGGAAATGTGTATATTCTGAAGACATACATTTAATTAATGTGTCTGTTATTTCAGCTGAAAGAAGACACATTATGAAATGAACACCCAGTCTGCTGCTTTGGTCAGGAACCTTATGAATTCATGGAGACTTTTAAGATTAAGTCCAAATGTTAACTGTCAGGTCACCACTAAACCATGTCCCTCAGCACCACATCTACACAGCTTTGAAACCCCTCCAGAGAGGGGGAATCCACCCCTTCCATGGGCAGCCTGTTCCAGGTCTGAACTCTTTCAGGAATGAAATTTTTTCCTAATATCTAATCTAAACTCCTCTAAATGACTTAGTTATGCAACTCTCTCTCCCCTGTGAAGAGATACTGAGATCCCTGGGGCTGTTTAGTCTTGAGAAGACTGAGAGGGGATCTGATCAATGTCTATAAACATGTGAGGGGTGGGTGTCAGGAGGAGGGGGCCAGGCTCTTTTCAGTGGTACACAGTGATAGGACAAGGAACAATGGGTTCAAACTAGAACATAGAAGACTTCACCTCAACATGAGGAGAAACTTCTGTACAGTGAAGGTGACAGAGCACTAGAACAGGCTCCCCAGGGGAGTTGTGGAGTCTCCTTCTCTAGAGACTTTCAAAACCCACCTAGATGCTTTCCTGTGTGGACTATCCTAGGTGCTCCTGCTCTGGCAGGGGGGTTGGACCTGATGATTTCTTGAGGTCCTTTCCAACCTCTGATATACTGTGATACTATGAACTTTCACGGTGGAATAATCTCTTTTTTTCAGTTACAGAGCCAGGATTAAGAATCATCCTTAAAAACCCGTGCCATCCTTACAGCCACTGCAATCCTTCTGCCTACTTTCACCCATCTCCTCCAGCTATCCCCCAGCAGCGTTATTATAAAACTCAAGCAAATAATTTTGTTGAAAGAAATGACACACCATGGTGTCTGTCGGGAGAAGTGGTTGGCTGCCTGGCAGTAAATTGCACTGGAGTAAATTAGAGAGGCATTTTATGACTTCAAAATTGATCATTTTTTTAATAACTGTTAATATATTCAAAGGAAATTTTGTCATCCAACTGTGCCAGCCAATGCAAGCATTAAGGCAAAGAGTCAATCAAGGCATATTTTTGTGATCATATAATTTGGAATGGCTGTGTATTCTTTCTAACTCACTTTTTATTGCTGTGGCTCTATTACAGACAACCATAAAATGCTGCTTTTACCTATTCTTTCTCTTGCCCCTTGTTTAAAATACAATTCTTTACAATTCCCTTTAAGCTGACGACATGTCAAACTCTGCAGGTAATAAGAGACATAATAGGAAAACCCTCTTTAACTTCAGGCTTTCTCAATGCATTACACACCAGTTGCTAATTGGACTTGGAGAATTTGGTCAAATATCTTTGGAATGTTTGGTCTGATCCACCAAAACATTCATAGAATCATAGAATCAAGAAGGCTGGAAGAGACCTCAAAGATCATCGAGTCCAACCTGTCACCCTAAACCTCATGACTATCTAAACCATGGCACCAAGTGCCACGTCCAATCCCCTCTTGAACACCTCCTGGGATGGTGACTCCACCACCTCCCTGGGCAGCCCATTCCAATGGCCAACCACTCTCTCTGTGAAGAACTTTCTCCTCACCTCCAGCCTAAACCTCCCCTGGTGCAGCTTGAGACTGTGTCCTCTTGTTCTGGTGCTGGTTGCCTGGGAGAAGAGACCAACCCCCTCCTGGCTACAACCTCCCTTCAGGTAGTTGTAGACAGCAATGAGGTCACCCCTGAGCCTCCTCTTCTCCAGGCTAAACAGTCCCCAGCTCCCTCAGCCTCTCCTCACAGGGCTGTGCTCAAGGCCTCTCCCCAGCCTCGTTGCCCTTCTCTGGACATGCTCCAGCACTTCAACATCTTTCCTCAACTGAGGGGCCCAGAACTGGACACAGTACTCAAGGTGTGGCCTAACCAGTGCTGTGTACAGGGGTACAATGACCTCCCTGCTCCTGCTGGCCACACTATGCCTGATGCAGGCCAGGATGCCATTGGCTCTCTTGGCCACCTGGGCACACTGCTGGCTCATGTTCAGCTGCTGTCAACCAGTACCCCCAGGTCCCTTTCCACCTGGCTGCTCTCCAGCCACTCTGACCCCAGCCTGTAGCTCTGCATGGGGTTGCTGTGGCCAAAGTGGAGCACCTGGCACTTGGATTTGTTGAATGCCATCATGTTGGACTCTGCCCATCTGTCCAGCCTGTCAAGGTCCCTCTGCAGAGCCCTTCTACCTTCTAACAGATCAACACCTGCTCCCAGCTTGGTGTCATCTGCAAATTTACTGATGATGGACTCAATCCCCTCATCCAGATCATCAATAAAGATATTGAACAGGATGGGGCCCAGCACTGATCCCTGGGGGACACCACTAGTGACAGGCTGCCAGCTGGATGTGGCACCATTCACCACCACTCTCTGGGCTCTGCCCTCCAGCCAGTTCCTAACCCAGCACAGAGTGCTGCTGTCCAAGCCACAGGCTTCCTCTGAATCCATGTCAGTCCGATCAGTTGCCTGATATCTGGTCCCTTTCCAATTCCGTAAGCCCAGAATAGCCTATATGTAGTTTGGATTTGTAGGCAGCAAAATTAAAAGCTGGATAAAAGTTGACATCAATGTTACAGGTCACAGCATGGACCAATTTATATTCTTAGCTTGGTTTCCTAAAGAAATGGCTCTCATGTAATCAGGCTGCCAATGCACATGCTAGCATGAGGGTGTATCCCTTCTTCCTGCAACTGCTGAGCCTATTAGCATATTTTAACCCTATTTCCCAAGAGCAGAGGCTTTGAAGAAGTGATGCAAATTTAGTGGCAGCAGGCAGCAGAGAAAATCCTTTTCAGAGCTTTAGACTATGGGAAAGGTTGAAATGTTCTCTCACCTCCTTGTCAAGTACCGATGTCCCGGTTTGAGGTAGACCAGAGCTAATTCTGGTCAGGGATGTCACTTCTCAGCTCAGTCTCTGCTCAGTGAGGCACTTTCTGAAGTTCAGGGCATCTTTGCATAGCCAGTGACTGCTTTTACCCATGGGGATTCTGATGGGGAGAGTTCCTGCCCAGGGCTAGGCTACAGAAAGGCTCTGCCTCAGACTTGCTCCTGCGGAGACCAAGGGCACTGCCACAGCTTGCACCCTGCCTTTTGAGGGGCAGGGAATCAGAGGTGGCACCCGTGGGAGGAGCAGACAGGACAGATGGCCCTCAACTGTCTAACAAGGGATTCTATCCCACGGATGGCAGCTCAGGGGAAAGCTGAGGGATCATCAAGGTCAAGCCTCCTCTTCACTGGCTGGTGTCCCGGGAGGACTGCGACTCTTCTGCCTTTGATCCTGAATCCAGTTCCAGAAGCAGCTCCTGAATCCATTTCCCATCTGCTGATGACTCCAGTATGGGACTTCCCCAGTACCTGCCCCCAGCATCAGTGGTGACAGTGGTGACATCATTGCCATCAGGGATTGGTTTGGATATTAATTTATATCACTTTGTCTTTATTTCATAGGGTTGTTCTTTCCATACCAGCTGGTTTAGTTTCTTTCCCACCCCATCAGTCTCTCTCCTTTATTCCTTTTCTCTTCCCTTTAGGAAGCACAGGGATTTGTAGAGAGCTTCTAGTACTCATCTGGTGCCCAGCCCAGCCCTAACCTTTGACAACCAGGGAATCAGCAGAGGAGAGGGATCACCTTGCAAGGTTGTGGCAGATGAGCAGAAAGCTGCTGAGATTTTGGGCTTTTGAAGGTGAGCAGGAGCTTCATGAGTCTTGCAGAGCTGTTTATTTTGATGACAAGGAGAAGGGCTGGAGTTTTTAACTGAGTCACAAGCCCTGTTGTTTTTCTTAAGTGTTCTAAGACATCTTTCACATTTTCTGTTTTATCTTTGGCTTCTTGCCTTCAGACCCAAAACATCTGAGAGATCACAGTTGTGTGTATTTTTCATGCTCCTGGCCTGGTGTGCATGGTTGTATTTCTGGCTGCAATAGCTTTTTGGGTACTTTTTTTTTTTTTTTTTTTTCCCAACCATCCATCTAAGCAGCCTCCTTGCAGGGACTGTGTCAGGCAGTGACTCTCCATCCTGTTCATGTTGGGTTGATTATTGCTTCTAACACACTCTCAAGGCTGCTGGTTGTTTTAATCCTGCGGTTTTTTTCTGCCTTGCTTATTTTTATCTTCATCCTGTTGTCTCTAAAGAGGTCTTTACAGAACAGTGCCTATCTGCAATGCACGCCTCTCTTTTGTTAATAATTCATTAAACAATTTAGATTAAAGGAGGGGAAAAAAAAGACACCAAACCCCAACATCCAGAAGTGATCACAGCTGAGGAACTGTGCTGTGCATATTTTGCACCTCAGGCTGAATCGTTCAGGAGTGCTCCCTGCAACACTCCTGCCAGAGACATCCAGAGGTTTGTCTTTGTAGATCTGCTTTAAAAATAAGAAGTGTTCAGGTTTGTTACATGGCAAAATGTTCCCTGGGAAATCGATTGATCCTGGGCAAAAGCAGCACTGTGTGTTTGGAGCTGGTATGTGATTTTTTTGCAGGGAGGCAGACATTCGTGTGGGCACTTACTGGAGTCTGCTGGGCAAAGCAATTACAGGTTCATCAAGAATTAAAATTCACCAGTGACTGCACAGTCATTTTGCTGCAGCTTCTGGTAATAAAGTCAGAATTGGTCTGATGACACTTAGGAATTAATGCCTAATTCTGAGCAGGCAGCTTGTTTCTACAGCCAGTATCACTTGCCAGTTACTTTTAATATATCTTGGAGAGGGAGATTTTGGCTTTGTCTGTGCAAGCTTGAAGACTTCTGTGGTAAGAATAGGTTTCAAGAAGCTCTGCCCCATGCCAGGGCAGGACCTGGACAGAGATCCCCATGCTGCCCTTTGGGTTCCATAGCTTGGTGGTCGGAGGGCATGATGGATAGCATCTGGGTGGCAGGTGGAGAAGAGAGTATGACCACTGCTGTGTCGCTTAGATCTAATTGCTCCCAAATAAGTGCTGTCTTAAGACCTTCTCCCCAGCTTCAGTTGTGCACAAGCAACTCCTCCCTGGCATTCACCACTGAATTCTTGCCAAACCTCATTATGGCACCAGAACCAAATTCACTCTCTATGCTTTATGTGGAGAGTCACCTTTGCTTCTGTCGTTCAGACAGAAAATGCAAAGGTTTGCTCGGTTTTCTCTAACCTTCAGCAGGCTGGTTGCTAATCCTGCTGTGGTAAGGCAGTTTAACACTCCATTAATTATTTTGGAGGCGGTCTGGGAACCGCACACAGTAACGACTGCACTGCTTAGTCAATGGGAAACACCTTCTCAGCACAATGCCAGCCCTGGTAATAGCTGCTGTCTGCTCACCAAGGAGACACTTTCCCTTCTAAGGAAAGTCAAAGCCTGTTCTTAGTGTGCTTCTCACCCAGAGTTTCCCTCCTATGTTCCTCCTTTCAGCAGGGAAAAAGCAGCTCACTGTGAATTAGAAGAGCTGGAGCAACCCTCCAGAGGTGGATGAATCCTCAGCCACTGAGGATGTTAAACAAGTTCCCATACTTCATCTGAGCTTCTGCCACTAAGTCACAGGAAGGGATAACATTATGAGTTGGTAATTTATTTCCATATTCTTTAATCATATTTCAGTGGCTGTTTGCTTTATGACCTTTAAAACCACCTTACATTTAGATTGATAAATGGGTGGCAAATAAATTTAGCAAAATAAGCAATTTCAGCCTATGGAAGGTCAACAGAGGGCTGTGCAATCACAGCTTCCATTAACACATTACATTTCAGTCAAAAGCTTTTAAAAGCTGAAGGTTTTCAGAGGGAAAACCTATAGCTTTGATGAATGGGTTTCTTCTAATAGCTGAATGAGAAATGAAAATCAAAGGGAATAACCACCTGAACTAGAGATGAAGTTAAACAGAAGGGTTTCCTCTGGCATCAGGGCAGGACAATTGTGTGGGCTTGGCAACAAACAAATGACATTTTGGCTCTTGAGATCATTTGGATAACTTTGTAATTAGTTAACTGACAGATTATTCATAATAACTATTGTTATTATTGGTGTGGGGCTTGGGTAGAGCCACATAGGACAGGTAAACTAAATGGGTGTCTTTGTGAGCAGATCTTAAGAGGAAGAGAGAGGAGAGAGCACAGGGATGTTAGCACTCCATTCCAATTGGCAGCTTTTCTAGCAGCTGTCAGCCAAGGTTTGAGCTGCCTAGGGGGGGATTAGGTCTCTTTGAAGAGGAAAAATCTGTTAAATTAATTACTCGCTGCATATTAGCTCAGCTACATTCATAACCACATGCAGCGCTCCTCTTTCTGCTGGGGTATAAGATGTCAAATTAATAGAATAATTTTGGTTGGAAAAGATCTTTGAGACCACTGAGTCCAACTGTTAACCCAGCACTGCCAGGTCACCACTAAACCATGTCTCCCAGCACCACATCTACATGGCTTTTAAATTAATAGAAAGCAACGCAAAAGCTTCTTGTGGGACTGAGACGACCTTTCCGTCTTGTTTAAAGCTATGGAGCTTTTGTGTGGAGCAGGAACTTGGATCTGTTGAAAGCAGAGATGAGGAAGAATCATGACAGGAGAGATCCAGAAGATGCAGGAAAGCAGCACATGAAAAGCTGAATTAGAGCTTCTTTCTGATTCTCACAAAGTGTATTTTCAGCACAGAAAGGATTAAAAAATCAATTGTAAAATCTTGTTTTTAAGAAGGAAATAAGGTTAGTTGTTGCTTCTGAGACCTTTGAGTCATATCATTGGCCTGGATAAAATTGTCTTGAATGTCTCCTGTATGTCAAGGTTGCTTTAGATGTGATGTGGGGCTGCGGTTTGCATGGGCTGAGGATCTGTGCCCTGAGCAAGAGGTTACTGAGGTGGGTTTGCTGGATGATTTTTTGGGGTGGTCTTGGTCTGCTCAGCCCTGGAGCTGATGGGAGGAGGTATCACAGTCCCTGGACCCAGGGAAGAGCAAGCAGACTTGTGCCATTGCCCCATTCCTCTGGTCCCATAGGAGCTGTGGCTCAGCTGCAGGCATCTTCCAGCACCTACCAACAGCTGAGGTGGAGATGTAGGGCAAATTGGGGTTGGAGAGAACAAGGACAGGTGCTGGCTTCTCTCTAACATAGGTGCCACTGCTGCAAAATGCAACCTTCCTGTTATGCTGAGCCTCTAAAATGAAAATTCCTGTGACAACTGAAGCAAAGACTCGTCTGTGGGATGGATGTGTCTGGATGATGTGGGACAGGACATCAGGAGCTGGTTTCATGGGGAGCTGTGAGGTTTATACTGGCAGAGGACTTGTTGTCTCTGGACCAGGGAACTGGTTATTAATGCTTGAACTGCCAGCGGTGTTTGCACCTGATTTAGTATCACTTAAGTAAGTGATGTATGATTTCAATTAGGAAGCAAAGATGCTTACTGCATCTCCATGATATGTTTGGATGGAGAAAAGTGCTTTGCACAGTCTTTCTGTGTCGGGGGAGGTAAATGGAGCACAGGGTGTCTGGGGCTTGCTTGCTGCAAAGTTATTTCAATGTCGTCTGAGAAAGCAAACTGCGTCAAGTTCATCCTGCGTGTGCCAACGTTGGTGTCAATTGGCTGGGACAGGCTTAAGGGCTCTGGCTGGCACTGCAGCCAGGCCAGTGGGTGCCAGGGGGGATGGTTTCTCTTGGGGTCAGTGCTCTGTTTCAGCTGGAAGAAGAATACTTCCACTGTTTGCTGTTGACTCTGCACTACTGACACAGTGTAGAGGTACAGGCTTAGGGAAGAGTGACTTGAAAGTTGTCTGAGAGAGAGGCATCTGGGGGTACTGGTTAACAGCTGATTGAAGGTGAGCCAAGGTAGCCAAGAAGGCCAACAGCATCCTGGCCTGCATCAGGAACGATGTGGCCAGCCAGACCAGGGAAGTGGTCATGCCCCTGCACTTGGCACTGGTGGGGCTACCCCTTGAGCACTGGGTTCAGTTTTGGGCCCCTCAATACAAGGACACTGCAGTGCTGGAGTGGGTCCAGAGGAGGGCAACAAGGCTGCTGAGGAGTCTTTAGTACAAGTCCTGTGAGGAGTGGCTGAGAGAGCTGGGGTTGTCCGGTTTGGAGAACAGGAGGCTGAGGGGAGACCTCATTGCTCTCTACACGTCCCTGAAAGGAGGCTGGAGCAAGGTGGGGGTTGGTCTCTTCTCCCATGAAACAAGTGATAGGATGAGAGAAAATGGACTTAAGTTTAAGGTTTAGATTGGACATTAGGAAAATTTTTTTCACTGAAAGGGTCATTGGGCACTGGAACAGGCTGTCCAGGAAAGTGGTGGAGTCACCATCCCTAGAGGTGTTTAAAAGATATCTGGATGAGGTGTTTAGGCATATGGTCTAATGGTTTGACTTGAGGTCTTGTCCAACCAGGCAATTCTATGATTCTTTTAGGGTCATAAGAACCTCTAGTCCTGGAAGAAAATGGAAGTTTCATCCTTGTTGTCAACATGTAGTTCGCCAATTTCTGTACTTCACAGATTGCAGTGGCGTGAGGAGCCCCTGGGTTTATTAAAATTCTACAACTTTATCCTGCAACAGGACGGCAGCATTAGTGCCAAAACCAAAAACTGAGGCTGAGCACAGGAGCCAAGGAGAGCAACCTCAAAAGATTTTTAAACCAAGATCAGCCCCATGATGCTTGAATCATTGACATCTGAAAGGGTAGTGGGGTACACACACATTTCTGAGTAGAATTAGTGGTCACAAAGAACTGTCACATTCATGCATTGATGTCTGAAGGAGGCAGTACCTCTTCCTCCAGTTGCACCCTTGCACTCAGCTCCCCCTCCAAGCCCCAAACCAAGATGTCAGTGCCACCATCACCTCAAAAACACTTCAGGTTCTGAGTCTGTGCTGCTGGTGTTTGCCTTTGTTTCCTGCTGTGTGTTTTAGTAGGAGGCAGTTGGAGCTGAGCTGTGGTTTGTGCAGGTCAGTGGCTGCGTAGACAGGGGCAGAGGTTTGACAGCTGGGTGTATGTGACCTGTAGAAGATGCATGAAACCAATCTCATTTATTAAGGCTCCGTTAATTCTCCTTCCAGGTCTCTCTGCACTTCACTGTTCTCCAAAAAATTCAAACGGTTGCTCTCATTGCTTTCTTAGGTCTGCGTTCTGCAAGTAGTTAGGTTTCAGCTGTAAAACACACAATGTTCAGAGTTTGGGTGTGGGTTTGGGTACCAGACCTATGCTGGAGCTGGTGGGAGAGGGAAGTGAGATGGCTGACACACAGGTCTCATGCTCTCCAAGCAAATCTTCCCATAACACTGTGTTTCTTTGCAAATTATGAGCTGATATCAGACCTATTATCCTTATAAAATAGATGCCAATGGGGATTTAAAATGTGGGTTTCAGAACCTGTTTGCTACTGAGAGCTGTTCCCATGTTTCAGCCATATGAGCTTCCAAACTGCTGAGCTAAACAAAAGAGAGTAATTTTCCTTTAGAACAATGTAATGAAGTGCTTACAAACAAATTAAGTGTTACCTTGTGCTGATTAGAGGAGCAGTTGGAAAGCCTCTGTAAAGCAGTAGCAGAGATTACTTAATTGCTCAGCATGATGCATCTCTAATTGTGGCAGTGTTGTGTTTCGTACCAGATCCCACCTGATCTGCAGGCAGGGAAAATTTCCTAAAAGATGAAAATCCCACCTTAATGCTTTCCTCTGGTAGCTGGAAGTCCTTGTTTCCCAGTGAGAAGACAGCAGCAATCTTTTATTGGTGCTGGAGTGACTGGAGGTCCTGGACTGGTGCTGCTTTGCTGCCTACTAAAAAGCTATCCTCTGAAAAACAGGATCCTTTCTCTCTGGTCACCTCCTACCTTGTGTGGGACCATTCCCTCCTTACCTGCAGTTCATCACTTTCCTGCATTACTCTGGCACAGTCTTTCCACCTTTGGGGCGGGGGGGGGGGGGGTTCCCTCTTAATGTGATATATTTATTTTGTGCTGAACTCCAAGACAGTGTGAGAAGCCAGTTCCTTCTCAGTGGATAGGGGGGCATCTTCTGGGTATCTTGTCTGTCCTTAGCCAAGGGATCCTCAGGTCCAGACTCCAACAAGCCACATTTCTAAGTTGAAGGTGAGGCTGACAGCAAGCTCTTCAGATTCATGCACTATTCATGCAGTCCTCTAGGCTTCACTGAAGCCCTTATAAGATAATAAGAAATTAATGAAATGTGGCAGTCTATACCTCCACTACAGTTTTCATCCAGGGATCTCTGCCTTTCACTAATATTTATTAACTGAGTCTTGAGAGAGTCCAGCATGGTCTGAGATTCATTTTAGATCCGAGGAACTCACTCTGTGCAGTGAGTCCACAACAGAGCTCACTTACTGATTACTGTGTGAGAACATGGGCACCTCTTTTTCAACTCATCACTGCTATCATCAGGGTTCTACAGGATTTGCTAACAGAGCTCCTTGCACCTTTGGGTTTCCTCTGCCCTCAGCACTGCAGGAATGAAAGGGAAGTTCAGGATCTGGTGCTTAATGCAACCTACAGGATTGGAGAAGAGTGGCTGGGAAGCTGCCTGGCAGTGTTGGTTGGTAGCCAACTAAGTAAGAGCCATTGTGTGCCCAGGTGGCCCAAGAAGCAAACAGTATCCTGATTTAGATCAGCAAGTGTAGCCAGCAGGACCAGGGGAGTGATTTTTCCCCTGTACTTAGCACTGATGAGGCCACTCCTCAAATACTGGGTTCAGTTTTTGGGCCTCTCACTCCAAGGAGGACATTGAGGTGCTGGAGTGTGTCCAGAGAAGAGCAACAGAGCTGATGATGGGTCTGGAGAACACTGCCCAGGGCAGTGGTGGAGTCCCCATCCCTGGAGGGTTTCAAAGCTGTGTAGGTGTAGTGCTGAGGGACATGGTTTAGTGGAGACCTGGCAGTGCTGGGTTAATGGTTGGACTTGATCTTAAAGAGTTCTTCCAACCAAAGCGATTCTCTGAGTCTGTGACTCTAAGAAGGGTAAAGATGAGGAAGCTCAGCAATATTAAACACAGGTGTGAGTAGAGGTAGGTACAGTGGAGCCTAAAATGGGTGCTGAAATGGAGGACAAGGTAAAAAATAAATGATGTCCCACTTCTCAGCTCTCCTGGGGCAGATGGAGTGAAATGAAGTATCTTGGGACAGAAAGTCACAGATGAGAAAGGGCAGGATAGCAAGAAGGATAGCAAGAAGGAGAGATTAGGGAAGAACAGACTCAAATGAGAAGGGAATGACAAAGGCAGGAGCTGGAAGGTGACAAGAAACAGGGGTGCAAAAATGGCATTCAGAGAAGGACAAAAATTGCGGGCTGGGAAAATGAGTTACCAGGAAGGATTAGAAAGCATCTGTAAGTGTTCATGTGCCACTCTCTGTGGGTGGCTGTGGCTGAGTCACTCCCTTGCACATTCCTTATTTGTACAGAGGTGTAAGTGGTTTTCCCAGCTCACTTCTGTGTGCTGTTTGCTCTCATTTCCACCTGAAGCTGACTGAGATCACCCAGCACTGGGGGCCATACTGCCCTGCTGCAGCACGTGAAGCTCCAGGCAAGGCACCATGTTGACCCCAATGCCTCTTGCTGAGAAAGAAAACCTCTACACTGCCCTCTTGAAGAGATATGCTAAATTAAAATGACTGCCATGATTGATGTGAGCACGTACCTGCCATGGGTTGTATGCAGCAATGAATGTGAAGAAGAAAGTCCATCGTACTCAGGCTATTGAATCTGTCTGTGCAGCTCAGAGATACAAGGCAGTTGACATTCTGGTTTTGCTTCAGAAATCAGAATAATGCCAACCTCCAAGCTGGCTCCTTTTCACACAGATTTCATACCCTTTGTTGCTATTTTTTTTAAAGGAAGTTGGACAACTAAACTGAAAAATATCTTTTTCTTCTCAAAGCTTCCTAAGCAATATTTGAAAGTAAGCTCCTTCTGTACTGGTACTGATTTAGTTTAAACCTGCTTCTTTAGATCTGTGGTGTTAAGGAGCTACATGCCTTTGACCCATAGATAGTAGCAGCTGTACAGATGCAAGGATGTTAAAAATTGCCTGAGTGAACCAACTGTAGCCCTTGCTGAATTTGATACCTCTGTTTCACATGGTGGTGGATACCAGATGCTCTAAAAGCCCCTTCACAGGCAGATAGAATCACAGAATTGTTTTGTTTGGAAAGACCTCCGAGATCATCAGGTCCAATTATCAACCTAAGACCACAATGGCTGTCAAACCACATCCTGAAGGGCAGTGTCCACACATTTCTTGAACACCTCCAAGGACAGTGAGTCCACCACTGCCATGGGCAGCCTGTTCCAATGCCTGACCACTGTTGCAGGAAAGAAACACTTCCAAGTACCCAACCTAAATCTCCCTTGGCACAATTTCAGGTCGTTTCCTCTCCTGTCACCAGATACTATGGAGAACAGACCAACCCCCACCTCACTGCACCCTCCTTTCAGGGAGACAATGAGGTCTCCTCTCAGCCTTCTTTTCTCCAGACTGAACAACCACAGGTCCCTCAGCTGCTTCTCACCAGACCTGTTCTCCAAACCCTTCACCAGCTTCATTGCCCTTCTCTGGACATGCTCCAGCCCCTCAATGTTCTTCCTATAGTGAGGGGTCCAAAACTCAACCCAGCATTGAAGGTGTGGCCTCACCAGTGCCCAAGTATACGAGCACAATCGCTTCCCTACTCGTGCTGGCCACACGAATGTGAGATAATCTTCTGCCTTTCAATATCTGATCCTAATAGTCTGTGAGTGCCTTAGTCCCAGAACCCCCAGAGGACTGATACTTTCAATGTTTTCTCCTGATGTTAATTACAAACCTCAATCTGTTAATGCTGAGTTAAACCTCTGCACCTACCGTCTCAGCCCTTGACAGAACCCCTCTTACCAGCACTTTAATCTAAAATCAGGAATTTCTTTTCTCCATCTACCAAAATTAGTTTTCCTATAGAGTATTTACAGTTGTTTACTGTCATCCTGCTGTGAGAAAGACAACAGCTTTGTGGCTTTTTCACAGAAGTCTTGCTAGTGTGCTGTGACATCCCCTCTCACAACTGTGTCAGCACAAAGGTGTTCCTCAGGAGGTGTGTTGAAACGATTTTCATCCTCAGAGTGTCACTTACCACAGGTTACTTTCATGAAAATCAGTGTTTAGAACAGCTGTTTCACCTAACTTGTGTTGGGGTTTTTGCACTCTCTCATCCTCTTCTCTTGGTTTCTGCTGGGGGAGGCTGAGCCTCATAAGACTGAAGAAATTTGAGACCACAAAGAGCTATTTCTCTTCCCTAGAGCAAGATGAGTCCCTGTGATCAAAGCAAGCAGTGATGGTGACAGAAGACCACCTGGCCATACCTCTCATTTTGTAGCCCCAGGGTGCTGGCAGCAACACATTTTTTGTTTCTCGAAGATACAGGAGAAGGAAGAATTTGAAAGCACTGAATGAGATCCTGCAATGAGAAGCCTAAGGGAGGACATACAGGGATATACAGGAGGTAGAAGTCTGGAGTTACTGCAAAATTGCTCTTTTAAAGGAGTGAAGCAAGTCAACAAAGAAGATGCTTGGGTTCTGTAAAGTAAATCAGATGTTAGAGCAAACCCCAAAAGCTCCTGAAGGGTAGGACCAAGCCACAGCTCTCCATCTTTGGGGTATGTTCGTTGTTCAATTTGGGATATTTCTGACAGTTGAGTCTCACAGTTGTACATGTCTGAGGTGACCAGATGGTCCCTAGCATGGCAGCAGAGCTGGTGGCCAGGCTGGCTCCCCTATCCCCTGCTGCAGAATAGAAAGGGGCTCTTCAGCACAAGTGTCCATGTAGATCTTGGACATTAGGAGGAAGTTCTTTACAATTATGGTAATGAAATACTGGAACAGATTGCCCAGAGAGGTGGTGGAAGCCTGGTTCCTGGAGACATCCAAGGTCAAACTTGATGACGCCCTGGGCAACCGTCTCGAGCTAAAGATGCCCCTGCTCACTGCAGGGCTGAGGGTGTTTGGAAAAGATGACCTTCAAGGACCCCTTCCAGCCTGATGCATTCTAGAATTCTATGATTCTATGATCTGAGTCACCATGTACCGTGTGTTAGCCAGGACACAGAGAGGTATTTCTCACCTGGTGAGGTGCTCTGCCTTTGCACCTCCACATGTGAGAAGGGGATAATTTATTGAAATTTATGATGGCTAACAGGCTTATCTAACCACAGTTAAAATAACTTGCTGAATTATTCATGTGATATTTGGAATCGTGATTGTGGGAACAAATTAGCTGACTAAAAACTGGAGGCTGATGTTGCTCATTAATGATGCACAGGGGGAGGCTGGGTGCTGGGCGAGCAGCTGGGCTGGCTCCGAGCATACAAATGGGAAGTTTCCGTGTTAGAGATGTTCTTCCTGGGCAGTGGCTCTCTGGGAAAGCATTGCCAGCTCTGCTGCTGGCTGACTGGTTGGATGTGATTATGTGATTGCAGAAGCAGGACTCTGTGTTGTTTTAGTCAGATATGTTCCAGTCTCAAGGAAACTGTGAGAAGGAGAGGCTGAGAGAGATGGAGTTTTAGGCCTGGCAAAGTGCAGCCTAAGAGGGGATCTTCTCAATGTTCAGCAAGAGCTAAAGGCTGGAGGGCAAGTGGATGGGGCCAGACTCTTTTCAGTGGTGCCCTGGAACAAGAAAAGGAGCGATGGGCACAAATTAAAACACAAAAGGTTTCACTTAAATGTGAGGAAAAAACTTCTTTGGTGTGAGGGTGTTAGAGCCCTGGAGCAGGCTGCCCAGAGAGGCTGTGGAGTCTCCTTCTCTGCAGAGATTCCAAACCTGCCTGGACATTGTGATCCTGAGCAAGCTGTTGTGGGTGACCCTGCTTTATCAGGGGGGTTAGACTGGATGATCCCAAGAAGTCCCTTCCAACCTCCACCATGCTGGGATTCTGTGTGTAACTTGATATTTAACAGAGTGATATTTTTCTTCTTTTAGGTTTTGTTTAAAATATCAGATAATGTGTTGGATATGTTGAAGAAAATCATCTCATCATCTAGAAATCTAATGGGCATTGCTCTACTAGAATCTTAGAATCATTTAAGCTGGAAAAGATCTGTGAGATCATTGAGTCCAACCATTAACCCAATACTACCAAGTCCCACTGCTAAACCATGTCCCTTGGCACCGTATGTACACATTTTTTAAATTCCTTCAGGGATGATGATTCAACCACTGTCCTGGGCAGCCTGTTCCAGGGCTTGTCAACCCTTTCAGTGAAGAAATATTTCACAGAATCACACAGAATCACAGAATCAGTAAGGTTGGAAAAGACCTAAAGGATCATCAAGTCCAACCTGTCACCCAAGACTTCATGACTACTAAAACATTTCCTAACATCCAACTGATAGAAATCAGTTCTTGCAATGCCAAAGGACTGGGAGATGTTTAAGGACTCAGGATCACATGAGCTGTGAGGATTTGCCACATGGGTTGGTGTACCATCAGATAAGGATGATATAATACAAACAGGGCACGACTTGGATAATGAGGGGCTATATGTGAAGTGACATGATTGCTTGATTGAGATAATAGTTGAAGCATGTGGAGAAGGAAATTATAATTTATATATTGCTGATTGTGAGGTTTATTTTAAGGACATAATTTAAAGATTGTCAAAATCAGAAAGAAAGATCTTGAGTGAAAGCAAGTCACCAAAAGAAAAAAGAGAAATTGCTACTGAACAATAAATGTCTTGAGGGTAAGCAGGGGGTGGGCAGCAAAGGGTGGAGGCATTGGAGAAGACAAAGACAAGAGCTCCTGTTCTTAGCAAAAACCAGAACCAGGAATCAAATGTCTGCTGGGGTGGGGAAGGACATTGGTTGTAACTGCCTCATCCTTGAAGGGAAGATGCTGCTTGAGTTTCAGCTGGGTGCATGGAAGCTCCTCCCACTGGCTCTTCCAGCCACCCGTATCCATGTTGTTTGGGCTGCTGCAATGCTGGGTCTTAGCTAGAGCAAATCCTACTGCATGTCTGAAGCCATGTGCATGATGACACATATCTGAAAAATATAATTGCTTCACGATCTGGAGGAAAATCATGGGTGTCACTGCCACCAGCCTTTAGCATCTGGATGATGCTTGGGTGATGATGAATGGTGGTGGTGAAACACTACTGGGTGGGGGAAGGGGATAGGCATGGTGGGCAAGGTGTTATCAGGGCTCACAGCCATCTGCAGTGGCAGGTAGGCATCTCTGTGTCTCCAGAGGCAGAAGCATGAGAGGACTTTCTCCAGGGCAGCCAGTTTCCTGCCTGCATTGCTGATTTGTTCACCTCCAGTGTCTTTAATGTGATTAATGTGAAGAGTTTTGCAAACTGATCAAGACAGACCTGGTCTGCCTGTAATTTCAGCTAAATTACAGAGATGTTCAATTTCAACCATACCTTTGATAAGGTAATAGAAAAAGCTAATTTAGCATATTGCACAGATTGCCTAGAGTGAAGGCGATGCTGCATATTGATCAAACACATACACAGGTAGCAATATTGGGGGATAGTGATAAATAATTCTGTAGAGGCTAAGTAGAGTTATATTGTGAGCTTGCACCTTAACTCCTAATGTGTTTAATTGGAGCTGCTCAGGGCAGGTTTTCAGCTCACTTCCATTGTGTCCCCATTATGAATCAAAAGTTTATTTGCTTCTCTGGTTGATGCCTGGGAAATAATGATATGGCACATAAGCTCACAAGTTGCACCATCAAAATGCCACAGAGAATGAAACTACCCATGTGTTATGACCTTGATGCACAATTTAAATAGATGATTTCTCAAGCCAAATAAAACCTTTCACATTAGGCAGTAGATGAGCCACTGGCACACGTTACAAATGCTGCTCCCCCCTCTCCTAATTAATAATACAAAATAGTGGTGGAATAGATTTATGCTTGTCAGCAGAGCAGTTAACTGTCATGCTGCTGATGAGTCAATGGCTTGTTGTATCATAAGTGCTGATAATACCCAGATCTGGGCTGGGCACTAAGCTGTGAGATGGCAATTTAGTTTTCACACATCATTTAGTTATGCTTTTATTTCAGATTAATCTCTGTTTTCTCTCCCCTTTTTATCTCACTTCTAATGCAATAGGCTCAACAGTGACCCAGGTCACACTGTGAGAACTTGCTGTTATAGGCTGAACTTTAGCTGCGACTGTTTCTGTGGGTTTTAGAGAGGAGAATGCCTGGCAGAACCAGAACAACCAGCTCATGGGCTGGAGACAACACCTGGAGATAGCTTAGGAGCAGAGTCCAGGGTCATGGGGATGCTACAAGCAACAGGGAAACACCACCACAGGTAACTGAGATTGCATTTGCTTTTCCACACCACCATCAAAGTCAAAACTTGAAATGCAAAAGGAAGAAGTGTCCTCTCCCCAGCCACGTGTTTACTAGAAGAAAGGCAATGTAAGGACTCATAGGCTGCATCACTGGGGGGTTACTGCTGCTCTTTGTCATTCAAGGTAGAGTAGATTAGGTAGTGCAGGAAGGACCTGGGTCCAAGCTTGGTGGAGATAGTGTTATGTCTGATTGGAAAAGGGCTGCAAGTGTCTGTTTACTTACAGACTGTCTCCAAAACAGGGGCTTGAAGTAGGGGCTCAGTGATCTGAGGAGCTTTTGGCTCTTTACATTCATAGATTTTGCTGAAGGAGAATCCAGTTCCAACCTCTCTGCCATGGGCAGGGACACCTTCCACTAGACCAGGTTGCTCAAGGTCCTATCCAAGCTGTCTTTGAACACCTCCAGGGAGGGTACATCCACAACTTCACTGTTCCAGTGCCTCACCACCTTCATGGTGAAGAATTTCCTTGTAATATCTAATCTAAATCTCCCCTCTTTCAGTTTAAAACCATTTCAAAACCTTTTGTGCAGCAAAAGACTTGCCCTGCAGACATGGAACTGCTCAATATTTTGCAGACCAGAAGTGCCCTGAACCTGTTTTTAGCATTGCTCTGTCGACATTTCAGCAGAACTGTATTGATTAAATTCATCTGGGAAAGGAAATCTTGTAACCCTGTGCCCACCCTCACACATGGGCTTCCCAGTGCTAGCAGGAAAGTGTCATTCAGGGGTATGTACTTAAGATAGATAAGCTTCATTTTTTCAGGAAGTGAAATGACAAGCAGGGAAAAGGAAAATCAGCCCAGAGATAATCACTAATCTAGCTATTAATAAGTATTACATAACAGTTTTGTGTGTTTTCTCACAGCTCTCTTGCTGCTAGCTCGAAGCTCTGTCTGTCTGAATGACCCTGAAAAGTAGAGAAAGATCTTCCCTATATGTGGGATGGAGGTGACTGCATCAGAGTAAAGGGCTCTGTGTCCAACAACTCTTCTCTGTATTTTGCCACTCGTGGTGATATTCTACACAATTCACAAGGAGTCTTTATTTTTGCTGCCTCAAATCTCAAAGCTTTTTTAAAAATCCAGTCTGACTGTTCTTTGTGCTTGTGAACACTGAGGAAGGGTTTTAGTTCTTCTGGAGCAGGGTCTGGAAATTGAATTAATTGAAAAATAGGACCTAGCAAAATTCAAATGTACAAATATCATTGCCTCAGCTCAGTGAAGGGAGATAGGAGGTAGATGGTTTGCTGCTTTCTCAAAGGCCTGCTTTGAGAGGGATGTATCTGAAATTCCCTTCTTGATGGGCTTCCCATGCCTTTTCTGCCATTTCCTAGTTGGTCACTGGGATATGTTGCTGAGGCAGCCTTTCCACTTATTGGACTTTTAAATTAAGGTGGTTTTATAGTGATAGCACATGGTTACATGCTTAAGTGTGTGAAAGAAATCTTTAACCCTGTGCTAATTGGCTTTGGTTGAAAACTTTCATTCATAAGTAAGAGACTGGAACCTCTCTGCAGTGAGGACAAGTAGAGAGCTGGGGTTGTTCAGTCTGGAGAAGGCTCCAGGGAGACCTTTTGTTGGCCTTTCAGTACTTCAAGGGGCTGATGAGAAAGCTGGGGACAGACTTTTCAGCTGGACCTGTTGTGACAGGACAATGGGTGATGGTTTAAACTAAAAGAGGGAGATTTAGACTGGATAGAAGGAAGTAATTTTTTATATTCTTTTTACAGTGAATGTGGTGTGACCCTGGCCCAGGTTGCCCAGATAGGTGGTGGGTGCTCCATCCTTGGAACCATTTCAGGTCAGGTTGTTTGGGGCTCTGAGCAACCTTCTTCAGTTGCAGATGTCCCTGCTGACTGCAGGGGGATTGGACTAGATGTGACCTTTAAAGGTCCCTTCCAACCCAAGCCACTCTATGATTCCAAGTTTGGGTACTAATTTTGCATCTGGCTCATCCTTTCCCTCTGGCTGGCTGCTGGTGGCTTCTACCTGACTTCATGTGGCTGTAGAGATGCATCACTGACAGCAGAGCCTGTGCAAGCCTTTGTCTCCAGGGTTAGTAGCCTCTGCAGTCAGTTCAGTGAATATCTCTCTCCACCAACACTGGTTTTTTTTTAATTTTTTCTTAAACATCTGAAATCAGGGGCCTGGTGCAGTGCAGTGTAAATTAGGCTGATGTTCCCTGGTACTGAAAGTAGGCTTTAACATTACTAGCATGATAGCCTAATGCAAGTTTCTCTGAGGGCATGGCCTCAATTTAAGGATTTTTTTATTTTTTTATTTTTTAGAAGGAAACTAAGTAGGTTAAACCAGAAGATCTAGAAAATGGCAGCAATATTGTCCATGTTTCATGGATGGAGAAGTGAGGTGCTGGAAGAAGCATGATGTATCTGAAAGTACCACCAAAGTGGAAAGGCAACCCAGATCCTGCTTAGTTTTAAGCATTAGGTTGTCATTCCTTCCCTTGGACACTGTGCTAAAGTTGTGTCATATACCAAATACACCTTATGCTGAGGCTCTTCTGTCTGAGCTCAGGGCCTCTGAGCTCGACTCACCTATGGCCAGATAGGCCTGGTTTATATTTCCGTCACCCTTTTATATTCTTTGTTCATATACATAAGATAATAAGGTTGAAAGAGGAAAATGGGCATGGTGATGGAGAATATATAAAGAGAGCAGATGATGCTAAGTAATGACCGTTAAACTACATAATAAATCCTTGGTGATGGTACAGAACCATTGCAGCTGCTCACAGGTAGAATTATTTCATCGCTTCCAGGGCCTGTACGTAGATATATAAGTCAGTGCATCAGCATCTTCAGGGACACATCCATAATAAAGATAATACTAATTTTCATTGCAATGTTTTTTTCCTGTCAGCCAAAGGTAATTAAGTGGTTAAAGCAGAACTCAGTTTGCTACCTAATGTAAAAAATAACTCATGCATTTTATGTCTCCTAGTCTTCTAACTTTCCCCAGTGTCAGGCCACATTGGTTTTGCATTTACTGTAACAACCTTTCAATAGATATGAGACAGAGCATGCCAAGTGTGGAGTTTCTAATCACTTTTCTTTCGTGTCTGATGTCCCAGCTATCCACAGACTTTAGGCATGATCAGATCATGGCTTTGAACTGATCGGATTTAATGTAGAAATAAAGGAATGGATCCAAAATGAGGTGGAACTAACAAATGAAAATAAGAAGGGAATTCAATGACAGTAGTTGAAAAGGTTTCTAGTGTCTCAGATGCAGCACAATAACACTCCTTCAATACTTATCCAGCCTTGAATCCGCTTACCTGTTTTTGAAAAGCTGTGCAGAGCTACATAGGTTTCTGTAGGTTCTCTATTTTCTGTACCTACTCTACTCAGACTAATTGAAAAGTTATCATGGAGAGGAAATTGGGTTGGTACTGGGAGCTTGAGCTTGTGCTCTGATTTTCAGGAAGCTTTAGAAAATCTCTGGAAAATTAGTTGTTTAGGCTTGAAAGTGCTCCATTAAGCTGAGGTAATGGGCAAATTCGGCATTCCTCAACAGTGATCTCAGGTTGCTTCCAGATCCTACTACACTAATCATTATTTCTGCGCCATTCAGCCCTGTATTTCCTGGGTTTGCAATTGCATATATTGCCAAATTACCTCTGCAGTTGAGGAGGCATCATGGCAGGCAGGTACATTTTACATTACAGTAAGTTTTGCATTGCCTGTTTTAAGATAAGATCATCCCAGGGGGACAGTTCACACCCCTCCAGCACTAGAAGGGTTGTTTAAAATCCCCACCAGAATAAAAGCACTTGGTGAAACTCTATTTTTAATGTTGTTTATGTGTTTGTGTAAAAGGGAAATTTAAACCTTGTTTTCTGGCCAGGGCCCCTTTGAAGAAGTATAGAATTGTTTGGAAAGGACCTTAAAGATCTCTGTTACAGCTCTGCAGGAGGGACACTATCCACTAGACCAGGTTGCTCAGAGCTCCATCCTACCAGGCCTTCTCAGGATCACAGGATGTCAGGGGTTGGAAGGGACCCAAAGAGATCATCGAGTCTAACCCCCCTGCCAGAGCAGGACCATACAATCGAGCTCAGGTCACAGAGGAACACATCCAGATGGGCCTTGAAAGTCTCCAGAGACGGAGACTCCACAACCTCTCTGGGGAGCCTGTTCCAGTGGTCTGTAACCCTCACAGTAAAGAAGTTCCCCCTTGTGTTGAGGTGGAACCTCCTGTGCTGCAGCTTACATCCATGGCTCCTTGTCCTATCCCAGGGAGCAAGTGAGCAGAGCCTGTTCCCTCCCTCCTGATCCTCAGCCCTCAGGTATTTATAAACATTTATTAAATCCCCTTTAAGTCTTCTCTTCTCCAGACTAAAAAGCCCCAGGTCCCTCAGCCTCTCCTCACCAGGCAGTGCTCCAGTCCCCTAATCATCCTCTTAGCCCTCCACTGGAGCTTCTCCAGCATATCCCTCTCCTTCCTAAACTGGGGAGCCCAAAACTGAATGCAGTATACAAGATGAAGTCTCACCAGGGCAGAGTAGAGTGGGAGGAGAACCTCCCTGGATCTGCTGGACACACTGTTCTTAATACACCAGGATCCTGTTGGCCTTCTTGGCCACAAGGGCACATTGCTGTCCCATGGATAACTTGTTATCCACCAGGACTCCCTTGAATGTTTCAATGGCTAAGACAACTACCACCTCTCTGGGAAACCTGGGTCAGTGTTTCACCACTCTCATAGTGAAGAATTTCTTCCTGATATCTAATCTAAATCTCCCCTCCTCCAATTTAAAGCCATTATGCTTTCTCCTATCACTACACGCCCCTGTAGGACCACAACCCTCCCACACCACAGGCATGTCAGAGCCGAAGCCTGTTGTTTCATATCCTTTCCAACCCACAGCACCTTCCAAGTGCAGGAAACACTTTCTTTTCTTCTCTTTGTTTGCTTGTTATGCTTTTCCTTTTACTGGTATATTAGTGGCAGAGAAACCCATTGAAATAAAAGCTCACCACAAAAGGTTACAACAAAATACTTGATACTAGCAAGGAATGAGTGAGACCTTGAAATTACAGCCTGCAATATATGACTCAGTCCTGCTGATGGGTACTAAAGGCATTAATTTCTGAATACTGTCTGCTTTAGTAGGTAATTTTTGTGAGATGTCTGGAGAGGCTGGTGCCTTTCACCATATACTATAATGAAGTATGGCAGGTTTTAGAGAGATGAAGGACTTTGCAAAGGTGCAATAGCTTGACACGAGGATTCATTTTGAGCATGAGCTGGTTCCTATTTTATCTAAGCCTGATTCCGTCATCCTTGGAAAGGAGGGTGCTTTGCTTTTGATGGTGAATCGTGCTATAAGTACTTATTTGGCATGCCAGCACGTAAGAAAAGCTATCATGGTTTGACATGTGAAACGTGAAGTCTCAATTACTTTTATGTTGTTTTTCCTTCTGTAGATGGGGAGTGAGAAATACATTTTAATTAAAAAGTGAAATATGATCTCCAGATCTCAGCACGCCTCGTGGAGAACAATCTGAAGTTTGGAGTGCTCCATAAGTCTTGGGGCAGAGCTTATGCTGCACTTCACAGGCATGGGCAGCAGCCGTGGCTGCTAATGCCGACTGATTTATTTGGCTATTATCTGACAGTTTCTTTACTTAAAGGAAAAGGAGGATGGATGACATCTTGCATATTCAGATAGCTCTTACTGCAATGTGCAGTGCTCCTTTATGTATTTGATATTTTGGGTTTTTATTTTTTTGTCCCACTCATATGCCTATTATTTTTTAAGGAAATGAGGGTTGTAGACTCATAGAATTGTTTTGGTTGGAGAAGACTTCTAAGATCAATGAGTCCAAAAGTCAACCCAAAACCACCATGGCCACTAAACCATGTCCCAAAGTGTCTTGTCCACGTTTCTTGAACACCACGAGGTTGTCTTGTCCACATGTTTCTTGAACACCTCCAGGCATGGTAACTCCACCTGGGTAGCCTGTTCCAATGCCTGCTTACTCTTTCAGGAAAGAAATTTTTCCTAATATCCAACCTAAACCTCCCCTGGTACAATTTCAGGCCATTTCCTCTCTTTCTATCACCTGATATTATAAAGGTGTTCTTCCTGCCTTTCTCCATCACCATTCACCTCCTGCCCACCCACTTTTGAATGCCTTGACTAGCCTCACCTGAATCTGATCATGAGATTAAGTCTCATTAAAGGCATCTCACTGTTAATAAATTGTAACAACTTCCTTCAGTCAGCGTATTTAATGTGAAGACCTTGGCTCCTCTTCCATTATGGTAAGTGGACTAAAGCTAAAACTTTTTGTGGAGCTCCTTGTGATTTCCAGATGTAGCACACTGCTTTACTCAACAGAAAATTCTATTTACCCAACCTTTTGTTAAGCTAAATGTGTTGAAAGCTGACCATCTTCAACATCTGTCTCATAATGATGCTTGCATTTTCCTTTGAATGCTCCAGCTGCTGAAGGGCTAAGATCACTGCATACTGATGGATACTTTAGCTGGTGCTTCCTCACTAGGCAAGCTTCAGTTTAGTCCATGTCTTACTAAAATAACTGTGGAATCATAAAATCCTAAACTATGAGGTTAGCAATCACTATGATTGGTGGTATGTGGTTTAAGCAGTACTTTGTGTATCTCAAATCACCAACAACTTAAAAAGGAATCAAAATCATTTCTGACAAAAAGGTAATTATGCAGCGTTTTAATAGAATCATTAAAAATTCATTATATTATCTGCATGTCTTGCTCTCTGAAAAAAAAAGAAAATGAAAAAAAATTTAAATCCTACCTCTGTTAAATCAGAAACTGCTGCAGAATTTCTTGTGCTGAGGTCTCCCCTCAGCCTCATTTTCTCCAGGCTGAACAGTCCCAATTCTCTCAGCTGCTCCTCACAAGACTTGTGCTCTAGACCCTTTATCAGCCTCATTGTGCTTTTTAGTCCCACTACAGCACCTCAATGACCTTCTCGGAGAGAAAGACCCAAATCTGAACTCAGTAATTGAGGTGTGGCCTCACCAGAGACAATCCCTGCTCCAGTCATGCTGGCCACACTATTGTTGATACAAGCCAGGATGTGTGTATTAGAACTAATATAATCACCCCAAAATAATAATAATGACCCCAAATCCCAGTGCCTTTAGGACTGGAGCATCTGGGAAGCTCAGGAGCAAGGACACAAATGGGACCTCCTGGCCAGCCCCTTTGTCGTGCCCTAGCAGAAACTCTCATTGTGGTATCAACACGCTTCCCACGTAGGGTTTGCTCTTTGCCTGACAGTACTGGAAGTGGCAGAAGATGTGGTAGGATATTTCTGCGCTTACCTCCTGTCCTCCTAAATTAGGTATGGCTACTGAAGCCCATCCTCTTCTCCAGGTGGTTGGAAGTGGGCAATCAAGGGCTTCTTTTTGGAAGCTGGCTGCTGAGTGCTCTCATGCAGATTTGGTGTGTGTAGCGCATGCTTTTACCTGGGTTGAGGGGTCCATGTGTGAATAAGCAAGGTCTTTCTGCATTAACCCTTTTGGCCCTCTAAGTCAGGCTAGAGCTCATCGTAATTGTTTATTTAATATTTAGTTTATGTCACTAATCATCTTTATTTGCAAGGAACTGATTATATTTAAACCCTGGGAAGTCAATGAGTATTTTATTACCAATTTCATTAAGGCCAGCATTTTAATCCTTGCCATCTAAATCTCTGCATTTGAGCAGGGATTTCTCCAGAGCTTTAAATCTAAGAGCAGTGGGTGACCTTTGCCAATCACACCATCTATTATTACATTTAATACTGGGGTAGCTGTAGCACTAGGAAGACTCTTCAGCTAAGAAGTATTCAAATCAACAATATGACAGTGATAATGGAACATACACTGTGAAATTATCTAATTAGTGTCACTTTGAGGCTGTATCAACAATTTGTTTTGAAATAGGATATAATTAAATTATTTTGCTCCATATGCATCCTGAGGAGCAGTACACTTTCCGACTTCAGCTAACAGAGTGAAAAGGTGCCATGTGAAGATGATTTTAAGCATCTGGAGGATAATATTCTTGCTGAAAATATCATGGCTACCCATCTTGAACCTGTTTGCTGGCACCTATTAAAAACTGTTGATGGCTATGAAATGGTTGGACTTGACGATCTTGAAAAGGATGTTCCCAAAGGAAAAGGAGAAAATTAGAATAGTAACAGATGCTATAGCACCCCAGAATGCTTTACCTTTGGCTGTGGAAGATATGTAGAGCCTGATTTGAACAGGAATTGCTTTATTGGGTCATAGCTCTGAAAAGTAATGTAGCAAATTAACAGATGCATCTCATCTGTTATTTAGAATAAGAATAACCAGAGATGCTTCTAAGTGTTGGGAGGTCACCACTGCAATTTGGTGATACCAGCTGTGAAACAGAAATATGAGTGTGCTCAGTAATTATTAGAGTTAACTGGACTCTTGGAAAGGTGTCTACAAACAAACATATATGATCCAAATGTGTTAGTTTTCTATAAATCCAAGTGTATGAGTATCTCAGGGAGCAGCAGATGTTCCATCTGAATATGAAGAGTAACTTCTTTGCTGTAAGGGTGCTGGAACCCTAGAGCAGCCTGCCCAGAGAGGTTGTGGTGTCTCCTCTGCAGAGATTCCAAACCCACCTGGATATTGTGATCCTGGCAAGCTGCTGTGGGTGACCCTGCTTTAGCAGGGTTGTTGGACTAGATGATCTGCAGAAGTCACTTCCAATCCTCACCATTCTGGGATTCTGTGAAAGAAAAAAATGTTTCCCAGGTTACATTGCTTGTAGCATGCTAGAGTTCTTCCCTCTTTCTGTCTCTAACAAGAAATCTGGGTTGCAAGCATTAAAAAAAAAAAAAGCTACAAGAAAATTTGGGAGTCACTTTCTCTTCTGATCATTGTTTTGAATTAATTATAACCTAGATAACACATCAGTACAAACCTGGTGAGAATGTCATCTCTCAAGTATCACAGCTTTTAATAAAAGTCAGAGTGGCCCGGTCCTGACCATCTGATGTTTATGGCTGCTGCTCCTGAAGCCCATTTTGTTTCAGTGTCTACCTTGGCTCCTCTCCATTCTTACTTTCACCTTTATGACTTTGGCACGGTTCTTTCAGTGCTGAACTTCCCCCCTTTTGTCTTCTGCAGAATATGAAGTCTGCTGCTTGCTTATCAAATATGAAACTCTGTACAACTGGGCAACCTAATGCTAATGGAATCGATGCAGCAAAAGAGATCTCACAACCTCTCTGTACTTTTTACAATTTACTTTGTTCGTCACCCATTAATTCTTACATTGATTTTACTATAAACCACAAACTGCATTCCTATCACAGCCCCAGAAAAAAAAAAAAGGCACATTGATTATATTGGAACAAGGTATGTTGTAAAAATGAAATGCCTAAAACATTTAAATGTAGTAAGCTCTGCTAAAGTACATAAATCACATTGTTTAATGTTGTAAATGAGTGGTGCTGCCTTAAACAAGGGAAAAATATGGTGCCATAAACCAATTTTGACACAAAATAACAGGCTCTGTTTCTCTGTACCTGCCATTTGAGAAACGCTATCAATAATGGTTATGGTTGTGTGTAGGTGGGAGGGGGGAAATGTTCTCAACATCCCCTTTAAAAAGTTCCCTCAAAGTCACTTTGGAAAATTGACAACAGTGGTGTCTTTCCTGGCTATAAATAATGCCTGATTATTACTGTGTCCTGTTTACTTTTATCATTCACTCAGCAAAACCTTTTTGATGCATCAGTACAAATGATCGCTTCAGGAGCTGAACTCAAGCCATGTGCTTGGCTGGTTTTGCTCTCTACAACTACCTGAAAGGAGGTTGTAGTGAGGTGGGTGTTGGTCTCTTCTCCCTGCTATCAAGTAGTAGAATGAGAGAAAATGTCCTCAAGTTGCACCAGGGGAAGTTTCATGTTTACAAATATGTAAAGGGTGAGTGCCAAGAGGATGGAGCCAGGCTCATCTCAGTGATGCCCAGTGACAGGACAAGGGGCAAAGGGTGGAAGCTGAGGCATAGGAAGTTCCATGTAAACATGAGGAAAAAATTTTCACTGTGAGGGTGATGGAACACTGGAACAGGCTGCCCAGGGGGGTTGTGGAGTCTCCTTCTCTGGAGATATTCAAAACCCACCCAAAAACCATGCATTCCTGTCTGATCTGGTACAGGTGATCCTGCTGTGGCAGGGGGTTGGACTAGATGACCTTTGAGGTCCCTTCTAACCCCTAATATTCTGTGAAGGATAGATTGGACATTAGGAAAAATCGCTTTCCTACAGGAGTGACCAGGCATTGGAACAGGCTGTTCAGGGAGGTGGCAGATTTGCCAACCCTGAAGTGTTCAAAGAACATGTAGATGTTGCACTTTGAGACATGGTTTAATGGCCATGGTGGTGTCAGGTCAATAGTTGGACTCAATGAACTTAGAGGTCTTTTCCAACTGAAAGAATTATATAATTTTAAGATGATGGACACCATTCTGCCACTTTAAAGGGAAGCTGATTCCAAGACAAGTCATCTTTCTGCACCACTTAGAGTTTGACCCGGAGTGCAGAAGACTACTGATTAAGTGTAATTCTGCACCATGATAGCATCAAGGCAACCATAAGTGAAAAAGGAGAATTTCATGATGGTTACAAAATAAGTGCTTTTTGTCACCAAAGTTATGATTGCAGAAATGTCTAGTTGAGATTCCTACAGTGCTTCAGAGCCCTGGTTGTGATCCAACACTCCAATAAGCCCAGTATAAGTCCAGGAAATATAGGAAAGACACTTTGGAGAGCCTGCAGCTAACAGTTCAAGGGGCAACAGCCGGGCAGGGATGGAATTGGGTCCAGAAGGAAAGAAAGGCAAGAAGGGGGTAAGAAGGATTGGGCGTGGTCTCAACAGCTTAAAAACCTAAGCTGTTTCCAAGATTTTCAGAATCCATGGAGATGGCTTTGGTGGAGAGCATAAAAGAGAGGAAAGCAGGAAGGAAGAACACATGAGGGTGATTAAAATGGGTATTGTGCCTTTGCTTAACATTTAAGCTGGTCAGAGTGGGGGCTTTGGCTTCCTGCTTAGTGCTGGGTCTGTGCACGATGCTACAAAATCATCCCTTGTGCCAGATTTTCTTGAATGGGCTTGGGAAGAAGGAGAAGAGGAATTATCTCATCTTGGATTAGAGATCATAAAGCAGGGGTGGGACTATTTGCTGCCAAACCCTTGAATGGGAGCTTCTGTTATTTTAGTCCTTGCTTCATCTCGTTCAACACTTTTACCTTTTTGATTCAACTTTTCTTGTGTTTTTCTCACATATAAATCTGAGCAGCTGCTGCAGAAGCTGGAACGGCTCTGCCAAACTTTGTTTATCTGTCAGCTAAAGTCTCCCTGCTCCACTTAAAAACCCAGCAAAGCTCAAGGGACTGTAAAGTGGTTGCTATAGACTTTACCTAGGGACAGCAGAATTTGGCCTGTTCCTCTGGAAAGAAACAAGCAATTTATTTTAGGGAATGTGGAAATTCAGTAAATCTGCTGAGACTCTTCCCACACATGTTCTCCCCCACAACAAGCACTGGGGGACACCATGGGCTGCATCCAAAGCAATGTGATCAGCAGAACAAGAGAGGTAATTCTGCCCCTCTGCTCTGCTCTCCTGAGACCCCATCTGGAGTGCTGTGTCTAGTTCTGGTGCCTCTAACATCAGAGGGACATGGAACTGCTGGAGCAGGTTCAGAGAAGGGCCACTAAGATGACCAGAGGGCTGGAGCACCTCCCTTGTGGGGACAGGCTGCAAGAGTTGGGTCTGCTCAGCCTGGAGAAAAGAAGATTCCGGGGAGACCTTTTAGCAGCCTTCCAGTACCTGAAGGGGCCTATGAGAAACCGGGGAAGGGATTTTGCATGAGGGCTTGTAGTGATAGAACAAGAAGGAATGGATTGAAGCTTCAGGAGGGCAGATTTAGACTGGGTATTAAGAAGAAATTCTGTACAGTGAGGGTAGTGAGACATCGGATCAGGTTGCCCAGGGGTGCTATGAATGCCTCCTCCCTGGAGGTGTTCAAGGCCAGGCTGGATGAGGCCTGGCGTGATTCTAAACCCTTGTATGACTCTGTGAATCCATTTAAACTCTTCTGGAGACAGGGAAGATGGTTTCTTTTGACTGGTGTCTGTGGAGGAGCCTGCTGGTGAACTGGTGTGGGGCAGGAACAGCAAAGATACAAGATGGTGGTCCAGATCTGGTCAGTGAAAAGAATTTTCCTTGTTTAAGCTGAGTGCTAAAGGTGATGTGTGGAGGGGGACACCTTGTTTGCCTGGTTGGTTGGTTGATTAGTTCTTCTGGTGTAGGACTTTTTGGTGTTTTACTGTTTTCCAAGTTCCTGTAGGTCAGTGTCACGGCCATGGTATTAAGCAGTTGCTTGCACTTCACAGGTGCTGTGGAGAGGAGAAAGCAGTCCAGCTTCTGACAGCTTTAGACAGATGGTTACCAAACTGTTCTTGCTCTTTCTCCAGGCAGTTTCTCTTTGAGGCAAGCCATTGTTAATTACAGCACTGCTTTGGGAAGGCTCAGTCAGTGCTTTTGTGAAGGTGTTTTGTCTCTGTTACTGCCTGAATTGCTATTTTCTGCCTTAGACATAGGTAATTATTGTTGCTGCGAATAGCTTTCTTGGATGATTATCAGCTGACTTGTATTAATATTTACAATAACTCTTTGTGGTAGTATTTTTTTCTCTGCAACGGGAAATGAAATGCAAATTAACAACTGTAAAGATTAAAACATAATGAAATAGGACATGAACTCTGGAGAACTAATGAATAAAGTGGCTCAAAGGCACAAAAAGATGTCCTTCAAAAACAAACAGAGAGATAAATAATAAGATAAATAATGTTGAGGCATTAAACTGACAAAAAGAAAGAAATGCCGAGTATGGGATAAATTGTTTCATGCCAAATTTATAATTGTATTCCTTTTTCTTAATAAAAAGATGAAGTTTCTCCTGAAAATTAATCAACTATGTAATCACTGTGTGGTAGATTTTTTTTTTTTCCTAAATTGCAGTTCAAGACATCAAAGGTCTCTCTGTTTGTTTACCTTCATGCTTCTCATCTGGCTGTTTAACAAATATGTTGGTCTAATGGACAGAAACAACACTTTAAAAATCATCATCTGTCTCCAATACTTTCTGTTTTCTGAAGCAGAAATGCATATTTAAAGCTGCTGGGTATTATGAGGTGTTTAAAGCTTGTCCAAGTTGAACTGGTATCAGTCCCTACTTCAGCAAAGCTTCCAAGCCATGACATGTCTTGTCTTTCATGAGAATCACTTTAGCAGTTGGCTTTAAGACAATACATTGATCCTTTTTTTGCTACAGACTTTTGGTTAAACAACCTGTGTGTAGGTGCTCAAGACTGCTCTTCAGGACAAACCCCTCACTGTGTTTGGTGTGTCTGAGTCTGGAGTAAATTTGTGTTGCTGTAAATGTTGGCTGCATTTTGATTTCACCAATTTAAGTTCTCTTTGGTCTTGTGAAATCAGGAGATAGCTTTGATTCAGTGCATCTTTAACACTCTTTCATGTCCTATATAACATAATACACCTTTGGCAGGGTGCAAACATCTGCACACCCTTAGGTATGGGTTAAAATACCTCCCCTTAATCAAGGGAGATGTTCCCAAGGCATTGCTTACAGTGAGGTTAATACTTTTGACTCTAAATGTTGTCAGGATTTCCCTTCTCATGGTTAAGCCAAGTGCAGCTCTGACAGTTCAGCGGAGATGGAGAGGAGCCTTCAGGGAGTTCCTGCTCAGTGACTTGGTATGACTAGGATAGCACTTGTTGCCCAGGAGGATACAAACATCTTTGTAATCCCAGGTCATTTGGATTACTCAGCTGTAGCCTGAGATATTTCTCTAGGTGTGCCTTCCATCTGTACTGGTTTCATTAGCAAAAAGGATGAAAGTTTCTACTTTAAAGACACTTGCCTAGCTGGATTTTCAGGAGTGCTTGAGCCTCCTTGGGAATAAATTGCAGTAAACATTGCACCTGATTGAATTCCCAAGCTTTTAGGGTAAACAAATCCCTTTGCAATTTCTGTTCACCAATTCTTTGAGTTTTCATGCCACGTTTAGAATACCCAGGTGAGACCTCACAGTAGTTGCTTGCCCAGGTGAAGTTGATTTGCATGAATGAGTTGAGGCAGTCAGGCTCTCCAGCAGTTCCTGTCTGGAGCCTGTAATGATTTGTAAAGATTCAGTCTGGCTTCTACACAGATTTTTTTTTTTTAGCATATTTATTTATTTATGTTCCTTTATGATAAGGAGTGGTATCATAAAAATAAGAGTCTCTTACTTTTTAAGAGAATTCGTGCAAACACTGGTTCAATTTATTCTCAGCCTCATGTCAGAAGAATTCTGTGTATGATATTGCATTCATTATCATAGACTTGTGTTGGCAAGCAGAGGGCTTCACCTGATGGGCAAAGAGGAGGAATAAACTCTCAAGAACAAATCAAACTTCAAAAGGTAATTTAAAGAAAGAGCTGTCTGCACAAAATGTTTTCTTTCCTCTTTGTGTCATTTGCTCTTCAAATTTCCTTGGATGGTGAAGTCCTAGTACGGTAACTTTAGTAAAAACCTCTTTCCCAATTGAAATGTTTCCAGCTCTTTCTCATGGAGTCTTATTGCCTCTTAAACATTATTTTTAATCTCTAGTTCCATCTTTGTATCATCATGCAATTTTGGGTGGCCTCAAGGCTGCAGGTTGATTGGTAAAGTTAGTGCTTTCCAGCTTGGTAGCACCTCGTGATAGCTGAGCAATTAGACCAATCATAAAAATAATATTTTGTACCTTATTACCCACAGAAGGTGATCTATCCTAGTAAATATATCTGGGAAAAAAAATAAAAATCCTATCAACATTGATGTACATTCTCCTCCACCTTTCCATAACCTTGGTGGCAAGTTACACAAATATTTCACCTGCTGAACACAGACTTGACTTTAGAAAGTGTGTATTTCAGATCCCCATAAATAAAAATAATGGGCCTAATTTTCATTTTTAGGGACCATTTGTATCTCTTTGGGCACAGATCCCCAGCTAGTGCTAGTTGTCACTATTGCTGGTGGAGTTTGGATGCCTTGTACCTACCAAGGCTTTGCTCCTGGGTGTTTCATGGCCCTATTGAGTAAGTGCAAATTTACACCACAGTGAGAAACAAGCCTAATTAAGTTTTGTAACTGAAATCATTATTAAGGTCTTGCTCATTTTCACTATACAAATAACTCCAGCTGAAAGGATTATATTTACAAGTGCTATTTATAATTAAGCATCTCAGTTGATTTGCCTGCAAACAGAATGTAAATCATAGTTTGCTCCGCTAAAAGGCAAGGAAAAGTGGAAAGTGTCTGCAAGTAATTCATATAACATTTTGTGGTTAGGAAAACTACAGCTTTATGTAAATATGGATTGGTTGAAGTCTGTGTATTTCGCTTGTAAGGGCTCTGTGTTTCAGTCAGGCTCTCTGCTGGGCAGAGAAGAAGGGGGAAAAAGTGGTTGATCTCCTCATCCTCTGCCGTGCAGCTAAGCAACCCTTGGAGATGTCTGGGCTATGCAAACCTGGCTGGGGGTGAAGGTGTACCCTCATGAGTGGCTGTTCCAGCCAAGCTGTGCTCACACAAACATCTGAACTGGTTCCAGTAGTTTAATGGATACTTAGACCTCTTATGGAATGGGAAAGGTGTTGGCACATCTGTAAGGATGTTGCTCAACACCCAGGGGATTCTCATTCAGATGTAAGGGATTATTAAACCACTACTTTGGGCTGCCTCAGGAAGAGGAAAAGTGTCCAGAACAATGTATTTGGATATGTAGGGAATCCTTTTATACAGGGATGAGATGAAGCTTGTCAAAACACTAAAAGGTGAGGACAACAAAGTCCTTTGCATCTCAGTTGCAGATCAGGTTTTCTTGCAGTAAATGAGCTACTAAAATTGCTTAAAAGTTTTTTTCCGGACTTATTCCTGAAGATGGGAGGGAATTTAAAGACTTACCCAGGAGATGACCCCTTAGCTATGACAACAGGACTTGGCCCTGCAAGAGTCATCAGTTCCATTGTCTCACCACCCTCATTGTAAAGAATTTCTTCCTGACCTCTAGTCTAAATCTCCCCTCTTCCAGTTTAAAGCCATTCCCCCTCATCCTATCATTACAACCCATTGTAAAAAGTCCCTCCCCAGCTTTCTTGTAGGCCCCCTTCAGGTACTGGAAGGGAGAGACCTGGGGGAGAGAAAACCCAACCCCCCAAGCCACGGGTTTCAAAGCTTTAGCTTCATCTCCTTGTGTTTTCCTGAGCTGTGTTGTTTTTCCAGTTGCATTGCTCATTCCCAATTCCTCAGATTGTTTTCTGGCCACTTACTTTGTCAGTGCTTCAGCTTCTTCTACAGAGCAAGGACTGGTGAAGGAAATCAGTGCATTCTGGGGAAAGATGCAATAGTCCTATGCCACCATCTGTCCACGAGTTAGATGTTTTCCCTTTTCAAATGCACTTTGTGAGAGTGTTTCTTAAGGACATTAAGTTGGAAGCAAATGGAGACAGAGTTTGTGACTTGTTCAGCTGTAACCACCATTAAACAGAAAATGTTCATCCTTGGTATCTGCAGGCACTTCTGCTCTATATCCAGTTAATAAAATGAAGCTTCAATAACTTTAGTGAATCATGAGCACATGCTGGTGCCATATTTCATCCTTTTCTGGGTATTTAGTATCTTCTGCCCAGTATGAAGTGGAGACTACAACACTGTGGGTGGTTTAACCTGCTCAAGATGCTGCAGCTGGCAAAGGGGCTATCCTGAGCTATCCTTGGCAGTAGAGAGTGTTTTGTCTTGGAACAAGGCAAGGGATCACATGCAAAAATGTTCCTCAAGAATTGGAAAAATGGAAAGTAAAGGAGGTGCTTCTGATTGGATCTGTGAGCCTGAACATTTCCATGGGCTCGATGGAGCTGACACAATGAAGGGTGCATGGTTTCATTCAATAATTCAATTTTATAGATAAGCTATAAAAGCATATTTTGTTCAGGTTAAAGTACCTGCCTTTTTAACCGTATTTTTTGCTGTGCTTTAGGTATTTACCCTTTGGTTATCCCAGTTAATTGAGAACTGACTCTTCAATTTGCAACTGGAAAATGAAATATTTCCATTACTGTGGTGATTAGGAGCTCCAGCCAAGGGTTAGGCTCTGTTTGTGTTAGATACTGAACAATCATAACTCAGAAAGATGATTCCTGCCTTAAACACCTCATAATTCAACAGGAAGACAAAGAAAATAGATGTGTCTAATTACAAGGAAAGGGTCTGATCAGCAGCGACCTGGGAAGGCAATAACCAAGTGATCGCTCACATGGGACTGTCATCAAATCCTTCCCTCCTGGGGGGATTTGAATTGTGCTGCCAGTTCTGAGTAGATCTCCAAAATTAGGCAAGTTTAAAGGCTGTCTGCTGGTAGATTAAGTAAATAAAAATATAGCATAACTGGATTGGGTGCTCATTGCAGCCTTCTGGGCTATAAACAGCAGAGAAAAGGTCACATTTCTTCAGGCTATCTGAAGTTGAGTGGATTTATTGTTTTGGCTTTTCCTAACCCCTGGGTTAAGACATGATATCAATTGCACTGTTATCTTTTTTTGAGCCATGGAAAATCTCTTTTGTGATGCTGTGTGTGGCACAGCGCCGTTGGCACTGGCTGGACCCATGCCAAAGGGTTGTGTGTTTATATCTCTCTCAACTGTGTTTGGAAACAAGCAGATTTTTAAATGACAGGATGAATCAGTTGGGCTGGAAGCTTCCAGCTCGAGTAATTAGCATTCTGTAACCTTCTGCTTCAGAATTTTCTGTTGTAGATACCAGACGTTATGGGAATAGCTGGATCTTGATGGGTTGGATCTGCCCTGGGATGAGCAGGACAGGAAGGGAAGGATGGCCAGAGGGGAAATGTTGGGAAGATGTACCAGGTGGGAAGTTCATCAGACTAAACAACTACAAGATGAGATAGAAGATTAATACAATGGTGATTAACAATATTCTGACTTTCCTTCAGTTAACTGACAATCCCTGGAGACTTGTGGTGTGACCGAGGCAGAAATGAGGAAAGCAGTAAAATGTTTTCAAAAGGGAGATACGCAACCTGAAATACTTGCATCTGCTTATCATTGGCACCAATAGGATACCTAGATTAAGAAAACACAAGTCAGGGAAAGAGGATGATTAAATCATGCTTGTTCAGTTTAAAGAATGAATCAGAAGATCTGAAAGTGAAGTAACTGCTCATAAGCTGCTGTCTGTGCTTTAAGACCGAGCAGTTCAGCAGCCAAAAGATCACCCCGAGGAGAGGGAGGTTGCATCACTGTGTCTACAGAGGTTCAGTCAAATGAAAATGTGACTGTGTGGAAAACAAAGAACAAAAAGGATTTACCCTTAATTATTTAATTTCATACAATCACAGAAGGGTTTGGGTTGGAAGGGACCTTTAAACCTCATCTAGTTCAACTGCCCTGCAGTCGGTGGGAATGTCTTCAGCTAGATCAGGTTGCTCAGAGCTTTTCTTTAGAAGCATTTATTATTATTTTTAAGTTTGAAATAAGACTTGCCATTTTTACTGAATATTTAATTCTAATTGCATGAACTAATTTAATAGTTTGGCATGAAACCACACTGCTTTTAAACCTTTCAAACTGATTTATCAGAGGTAGATGTTCCTTCAACACAGGCTTCCCTCCCTCTAAACATTTCCCTTTCATGTACACTCCTAGGCCTCTCCTCCATCCCACCTGCTCACTGTATGGGTTCCTACACACTAGAAGTGAAACATGCTTTATTTCCCCCCCTACAGGACTGTCTCCATTACAGCATCACTACTCAATGACACCACACGTATCCACCTGGAATTCTCACTGTTTAATTTATGATATTTTAAAGAGTCTCCAAACTATTAATTTTATGCCAGCTTTCTTTAGACTAAGCCTCTCACAATATGTAGCTATGAAAATGGGGTTTTAGAAGTATAGCTACAATATGTAGCTATGAAAATGGGTTTTTAAAGGACATAAAGGTGAGGACAAGGGCTGCTGTGTGATGTAATCAGTCAGAAACCAGAGGAGGAGACATCCTCCACCGTACAACATGAAAGGTACCACACTAAAAATGATAGGCTCAGTATCTGGGGGTGCTTTAAGCAATTAGGTGCTGGATGTTAAATCCTAATAAAGCAAAGCTCAGTTGCCCCCCCATTCTAAGTCTTGGTTTTGCAGAGGTGCCATAGAGTATCTCAGGTCAGGATCCAGGTAAAGGGGAGAAGCTACTGAAGAGCATGTTTAATGAAGTAGAATAAAAACAATGAATACAGGGTGGGGGGGTTAGGGTACACACAGAGGTAGCTGGGAAGTAAAAATGAGCTCCCCAGGCCCTGTAATGGAGATGTTAAACAACTCATTTCTCTTCAATCTGCTTTGCTTCTTCGCAATGCTTATTCAGCCTGTGCTTGCAGTTGCCCTGCAGCTTGGAACATTGAAGGGTTTGGGGGCAAAGCTTAGCAGTAATAGTAGGCAAGCAGCTGGATTTGGTGATCTCAGAGGTCTCTTCCAGCCTCAACAGTTCTGATTCTGGTGTTTCTATGTTCATGATAGGGTTTTTTGGATGCCCAAGGTACACTGCTTGGCCCAGTACAAACATGCTCCTGGGCTGGGCGGAGGCTGCTTCTGGGCTGGCAAAAGAGTTTTCCTGGCAACCTGAAGCAAATCCATGTGAATTGAATCTGCATTCAAGAAAACAAAGCCTATGAAGATAAACAGGGCTAAACTCGCCACAGCCTGCAAACAAACACCACTGTTCAAACCTGAGACAGATAACACAAACAACCCTGGGAAAGCAGTTTGGAGAGTGTCAAAAGACACCACAAAGCCGATACATGGCTCCATGACTTCCAGTTAGAGACTTGCTGCTGCATAATTAAGTTTCTGACGACACTGTGTTTAAAGTCATGTCAGTGCTTTCATTTATAGATGCTGCTCTGCAGGTGCCCAAGCTCCCAGCTGGAATCTGGTTTTCAGGATCTAATCCTAGAAATTATTTCTCCCTCCCCCCATGCATTTCAAGTTTGACTGGAAAAAATTAAATAAAATCCCTGTGAGCAGTTAGGATACACAGGGGAGAGAGAAGGATTAAGTCTTTTCAGCTCTTTTAGATGTGCTTTAGATCCCAGCTGTGGATATATGTATTTTATTATTGGTATCAGGGTGTGTGTTTGCACATTTCTGTAAATTAGCAGTAATCAGACATAGAACTTGTGCTGCGTGGCATGTTTATGCTTTACAAAAACTTCAAACAACATTATTTCACTTTTTTTTTTTATTTTCCTCGTTTATTTATACTCCTTTCCTCACAGGATGCATACGTTCAGAACAAAAAATTCTTGTTTGTTCTGTACCATGTGTGGGATCCCAAAATCTTGGTGAGAAAGGGCTGGGGTAGTGTTTCATGGTCACAGAAAGCTTGAGGTTGGTAGGGGCCTTTAAAGCCCATCAGTGTGGTCATTGTCAACTAGAGCACTTTGCTCAGAGCCCCAAACAACCTGACCTGGTATGGGTTCAGGCATGGGGCACCTACCACCTCTCTGGGCAACCTGGGCCAGGGTTTCACCACCATCAGCATAAAAGAGTTAGTTCTAGTTTAAATCTTCTATTTCTGTCCAAATTGTTTGGTGTGGAGGCAGGTCCTCTCCCACTAGTGCAGGCAGGCAACGTGCCTCTTGGATGTATTGATTTCACAGTCAGGGTCTGATGGGCTGAGATTTGGGGTTGGCACATGCCTTGCTGTCCCATGGTCAGACAGAGGTGTTACATGATAAATCTCCTTTTGTGCCTCAGCATACAAAGCAGTGAATTGAGGGGACTGGAATGCAGCCCTCACATCAGTTCCTGCCCTCATCTTCTAATCTGCCCACAACTGAGATGATCAAATATGATCTGGCAGACAGGCCAGCCGGGATCACCACACCTATGTTATCACTTTAACTTTCGTGTTTAGAAGTATAAATCTAAGTGGGGTAAGTTAATTACAGTACAAAAATGGGCATCACCTTTGACCTCTGAACACCAGAGCAGACACAGCAGACTGAATTTTTCACCCCCAGTTCATGTGTGCAAGCCCCATCACGTGTGAGTGATGGATGCTGCCCAGAGCATGAATGAGTGTAGCCAGGGCTGTGTCCCTCTGCCAGCCTGGGCTGGAGACCAGGCTCTGGCCTAGGCTTTTACCTCCTGAGCAAACACAGCTCAGAGCATGGTGAGAGCTAGCACATACCAATGAACACTCCTCTGCAAATGTTGCATCCTCCACACCCAGCACAATCTCTGCTTTCATCAGGCTCTGTGGTGGCTTTGCAGGTGTGGGAGGTGGTGGCATGGTGTGGACAGCTCTGTCCCTCACCTCATTGTGGGCGGTTGCTCCCTGGGGCAGGGAAAACAACCCAATGAGTTGATTTCCCTCTAAATAGCTTCAAAAGTCCCCAAACCACTCAAGCTGTTGGTCATTACCCTGCATTTAGAGCCAGATGGGAATGCCCGCTGGTCCTTTTGATTGCTGTTGTTTTCCATGCTGATGGAAATGATGTGGAGCTCTAAAGGATGGAGAGGCTGCAGAGTGCCTTGGTGGGAGGGTTGTTGTTGCCTTCATACCAGAGGGATGTTGAATGCTGGTGCTCCTCTGTTCCAAAAGGCATTTGCTCCATCCAATTCAACAGACATAAATAATGATACCCACAGAGCTGTGGAACTGTGTGCCTGCATTTCCTGAGGGCCATTTGAGTCGGTCCCGCTTAAAGGTCTGGAATTTTCAAATGGATAACTGAATTCCTGAGTCCATTAAGCAAGGCAATTTACAGCCTTCTTCAGCTTTGCCCATGGAAACACATTAACATAGCTTCCCATTTGGCTTGTTGAGGAGCCGTTATTCTAAACACAAAAAGGGAAAGAAAAAGATTTTGTGCTTCTTCAGAGTCTATTTGTTGTGTTTGTAGCAGCACAGCAGTGTCAAGTGGTGCTGTGCAAAACCTTTTCTGGTATTGGAGGAAAGTGGGGAGGAACATCATGTTCCTGTGTTACGAATGCTCTCACCAGGCTGGTTCTCTACAGGTACTGCCTGCTGCTGCCATGGGAAGCTGCATTTTTCTGTGTTAGACATGATCTAGCAGAAAAAGAACGAGGGCTGTCCTTGGAGTAGACCAGAAAGACTTATTTTGGCATAACTGACCACTCCTGAAATCACCAAAACATACATAAGGAGAGATGGTAAATTGTCTCTGATGCCATCTCTGATAATTTATCACCTCCAAACAGATCTTTAAGATGATTGATCACTTGTGATGAGGTCAGCTGTGTTTGGAGAGTTTGGCTTTGTTGGGGTTTTTGTTTGTTTGGTTTTGTTCTTTTTTGTTTTGTTTTGTTTTTTGTTTGTTTGGTTTTGTGTGTGTGTGGTTTTGTTTGTTTGGCTTTGTTTTCCTCATGATATTCTGTCTCCTCTTCTCTTGTTTTTTTACATTGAACACATCAAAGTGTAATACACATTGAAGTGTATTTCTCCCTTAGGTGTGAGAAGAGGGATGGATTTGAGGGAAATAGGCGATGTAACAGAGGTTTCTTGGCCAGGGTTGGGAGTGCTGTCTCCCTGAGTCTCTGCTTCCCTTCTGCAAGTGAAACAGCTGCTCATGAAATCAGGTTTCTCACTTGTGGCTTTGGCTCTCAGTGGCATCTGTGGACAAAGCACAGGTACGTGATGGCTCTAGGGATGTAATTTGTTTTCTGCTGGTAGTGGCTACTGACTTTTTAATTCTCATTTTGAAGAGAAGTGGGATTTATCAGCAGTTAATACACTTTGTCTAGAGGAGACAGCCCATGTAACCTCGCTGTTCAATTTAAGGCATTAACACTATTTTCCTTCCTGTCAAGCTGCTGTTGCTGCTGGAGGCAGGGACAGTTGTGGAAGGGACCACAGTAAAGCGCTCACATTACTCAAGGAGATGGGTAACTTCAGTCTTACCCTGCTCCCTTCTGTCTCCAGCAGAAAACACTTTCTCACATCAATGCTGGGAATTAGCAGCAAATCTTGTCTATCTGTTAGATGCTAACTAAATAAACACTGTGTGTTATCTCAGGGCACCTATGAAAGAGTCACTTGAAGATGACAAAGTGAGTAGGACCTTTTTCTTTTTAGCAGTGACATTATTTCCAAGAAGACCTACCTGAAGTCAGAGTTGTATAAAAATAACAAAGTCGAGTAGAGAGTTTCCTTTAGATGCAGTTAATTCCCGCTGATCTCTGAATTTGCGGTTTTAGTTATTATTTATTAATATGTCCTCGTATCAGCAAGGGGGAAGTATTGATTTGTCTGACTAGCTGCATTCCCTCATTGACTTGGGAAGATGCTTCCCAGCTTCCATTGAGGGGAGTTAGAATTGTTTATGTTGAAAAAGACTTCTAAGACCTCTAAGGCCACCATGTCCTGAAGTACCACGTCCACATGTTTCTTGAATACCTCCAGGGGCAGTGACTCCACCACCTCCTGTCTTGCTGGTAGGAAGTTATTCTGTCTGCTGACTTTGGTGGTCAATTTTATTTATTTTCTTCATTTTGTTGATTTTTAGTCAGATTGCAATAACCTGCCTGGTTATTTGTGCTTTATGTAGCAGCTCCTAGAAACTTGCTCTACATGGTGGGTGAGGTTGAAGCGTTATGGGTGGTTGATAAGAGGATGGTCTCAGAGCTTTCAATAAGAATGGTCTAATAGGTGTATTTGGAATATCAGTTTCAGCTAAAGAAACTTTCTATTGACTTTCCTGCCTATGACATATGATCAAGCCCTGGTACTTTGTTTTGCTTTTATGTTCGAATTGCTATCTACTGGCTGAAATTTTGGCAGGCAGTGGATTTGAATAAAATGATGTGCACAAGGGCAGGAAGGAAAGGAGAATACAGAGAGGGTATTGTTGCAGGAAAAGATGGGTTTGAAGGGGAAACTCACTTCAAGGCTGTTTAGGGGTACAACAGTTGAAAGATGACATTCGTACACATGTAGGAAGAAAGGGCTGCTAGAACGTAAATGGAAAATCTTTATTATTATTACCTCTGTCAAAAGAGGTGAAAGAAAAACTTTCTTTAAAGATGTTTTCACAACACACAGCTAAGTGGAGCTTGGTACCAAGACACAAAGTCATAGCCAAATGACTGAGAAGACTTTAGAATAGATTAGGTATCACAAGATATCAGAGGTTGAAAGGGACCTCAAGAGATCATCAGGTCCAATCCCCCTGCCAAAGCAGGATCACCTAGGATAGTCCGCACAGAAACGCATCCAGGTGGGTTTTAAAAGACTCTAGAGAAGGAGACTCCACAACCCCCCCCCTGGGGAGCCTGTGCCAGGTCTCTGTCACCCTCACTGTAAAGAAGTTTCTCCTCATGTTGAGGTGAAATCTTCTATGCTCTAGTTTGAACCCATTGTTCCTTGTCCTATCACTGTGTACCACCGAAAAGAGCCTGGCCCACTCCTCCTGACACCCACCCCTCAGATATTTATAGACATTGATCAGATCCCCTCTCAGTCCTCTCTTCTCAAGACTAAACAGCCCCAGGGATCTCAGTCTCAGTCTTCATAGGGGAGATGCTCAAGTCCCCTAATCATCCTCGTGGCTCTCCGTTGGATTCTCTCCAGCAGGTCTCTGTCTCTCTTGAACTGGGGAGCCCAAAACTGGACACAGTATTTCAGGTGTGGTCTCACCAGGGCAGATTAGAGAGGTAGAAGAACTTCCTTAGCCCTGCTGGACACCTTTCTTGATACATCCCAGGATCCCATTGGCTCTCTTGGCCACAAGAGCACATTGTTGTTCCATGGAGAACTTGCTGTCCACCAGCACTCCAAGGTCTTTCTCTGTGGAGCTGCTTTCCAGCACGGCAGCCCATAACCTGTACTGGTGCCTGTTGTTATTTCTTCCCAGATGTAGGACCCTGCACTTGTCCTTATTAAACTTCCTGAGGTTTGCCTGCACCCAGCTCTCCAGCCTGTCCAGGTCATGCTGGATGGTGCACAGCCTGACAGGTGTCAGCAACCCCCCCAGTTTTGTATCATCAGTGAACTTGCTGAGGGTACTCTCAATGCCCTCATCCAGGTTGTTGATAAAGATATTGAACAAAACTGGACCCAGTACCGATCCCTGGGAGACACTATTTGCCACAGGCCTCCAGGTTGACTCTGTGCCATTGGTGACAACCCTCTGAACTCTGTTGTGGAGCCAGTCTGCAACCCACCTCACTGACTAACCATCCATGCCACATCTCCTGAGCTTTTCTATGAGGATGTTATGGGAGACTGTATCAAAAACTATACTGAAGTCAAGATATATGACATCCACTTCTCTTCCAGGTAGAAAAGACCTGGACAAGCTGGAGAGTTGGAGTAGATGAGAACCTCATTTAGTTCAAGCAGGGCAAGTGCAAAGTCCTGCTCCTGGGGAGGAAGGACCCCCTGCGCCAATACAGGTGAGGAAGTGAACTGCTGGAAAGCAGCTCTGTGGAGAAGGTCCTGGGAGTGCTGGTGGACAACAAGTTCCCTGTGAACCATCAATGTACCTTTATGGCCAGGAAGACCAATAGTGATGTGTGAGGCATTAAGAAGAGTGTAGCAAACAGACTTCATGTTTTTCCAACTCTTGTATAAAAGTTTTAGAAAGGTAGAAAATGGAGGTCCATCATGTCTTGCTCTGAGGTGCCCTCTCAGAATGGTCAATACTGTGCATCAGGCTTAATCTGGGTCTTATCAGAGGCTAAGAAACCTAACCTGCTAGGATTCTCCATTTTACCTACCAGTGAAGGGTTTAGAAGTGATGAAGTTCTTGTTCCCAAGTTACCTCAGTGTATGGAGCCTACTTTGGAGTCCTTCTTTGGAGCTGTCTGAATTTCCCCCAGCTTCCTGGTAAGATTTAGGGTGCATGTGCCTCTTGCAAGGCTCATGATTCATCATGGCCTTAATGGTGCTTTCAGGCTTGCAATGCAAAGTGAAGCTTGCAAGATCACCCTCTCCAGAGGTCACAGTTTGAAGGTCTGGCAAGCTCCTCACAGTACCTTGTGTTCAATACGGCAGGATGTTATTTCCTAAATTATCCTGTGAGACTTGCCACAGAGCTGGGGAGTTTGTCCATTGCTGAACCACTGCAGCATGCTATAACTAGCGTGATATGAAGGCTCTACAATTCCAGATGATGATTCACAGCAGATCATTTGATATTTAGGGCTCTGTTCATTAATAAGTTATGCTCCATTTACCTTGTTTTCGGTGGAATTTATGAGTCAAAAGTGCACAGTGCACCAAAAATGACCCATTCATCAAATTCCTCTTCTCCCTATATAATTGGCTAACCCATCATCACAGCCCCCAGGGACACATTGCACAAAAAGGTGTGTCCTGCATGAGAGAGCAAAGCAGCCTTAGGAGGGGAAATGAAGATTCCACTTCTGTTTGAGTCGGCAGGTTGTCCCAGTTGGTGTCTTTGAGCTGCATAGACAAGAAACTTCCCAAGCAGATTTGTCTCCTTGTTTGCTCTGTGCATACCCAGGCTTTGTGACAGCAAAGGATATGTCCTACTTGTCCACAGGTCCCACTGAGTGTGTGCGTGCCCTTGCATCTGCAAGGGTCAGGAGGCAGAGGGTGGAAAAGACCAATCTGATTATTTTTGTCACATGCAGGTTATGCATGCCAGCATAACCCAGCCTGTGACACAATAAAAGTGACTCTGTGGGGTGACAGAAAAGCCCCAAGGTGCCAGAAGTCACAGCACTAAGAAACCATCAGTTATGGGAACACAGATATTTGGGGAGAAGGGCATGTTACCTAAAAAACAAAAGAAGTGAGATGACTCCTTGCTTGTAAATAACAGAAAAATGTCTGCAGACCACAGTGTCTCTAGATGGCATCTAAACATCTAGTGCTGTTTCTTAATGTTCTTTCTTGCGTGGTGGACTTGTGTGGTGTGTATGATACAGAATTGTGTACTGTTTTATAGGTGGTATCAAACCCAGAGTTTGCTGGACCTCTGCCTTCCCCAGGTTCCCTGTAAGCTGGGCACAGCAAAGGTACTGGGTTGGGGAGGGAAATCACATCTTCCTGGCATGTAGGTAGAAGTATGATTTATGTGCTTCACCTCTGAGCACAAAACACCCTGTTTAGTGCTTTTCCTGAAGCAGGAGCTAACTCCACTTGATATCAAACCAGTTGATGATGTGCTCAGCTGCTTCCAAGAAGGGAGGCTCCAGGCTAAATGTGGACTCTCCAGTGCAGATATGAGACTGCTGGGATCACACATTCATGCACCTTAATACACCAGGGCTTGTGTCTGAAGGTGCCAAGTTTTGCATGATCAAAGATTTGCTTTTAAAATAGAGCCCCTGTGTGAAACACCTGATGTAAGCCTAAGGGAAACAAAAATAATCTCAATAATTTGTCTTAATTGTTATAACCCCTAAAAAGAATAAACTCTCTGTGCTTGTGAGTGGAAGCAAGATGAAAATATCTGGAAGTATTTTGGAGGTCGTGAGTATTGGATTGGAGCTTGTAGGAGTGTAATTTCTGTTGGGAGTCAAGTCTAATAGCAATGTAATTTATATGAAATATATAGCTTGGGGCTTTGTCTCGGTTACACTGAAGTTAATGGTAAAACTCCAGTGTCCTCAGTGGGGTAAGGTTTGATGCCTGGAGAAACACTCTATGATTAAAAGTTTATTAACACTTTGTATGGAAGGGTTATCTTCTCTTGCTATGTTGTCTCATCTTTGTAAGCAGAAGAGCTGAAGAACTGAACTGTAGAACTAGAGCCCAAACCCTCCCCTCCATCTGACTTTCTCAACACAACGTTGTATACAAGGGCTGTATTGGAAACGTTTTGCAATTATATTAAAATATGGTTCTTTTAGACAAAGAACCCTTGTAGCAGGATATATGGAAGACCTGTAAGGATTTTTATCTCCTCAGACTTTGCAGTGTAATTACTTATACTGCATTACAACAGAAAGCAGTGAGCAATTTGGCTTGTTAACCTTACAGCTCTTGTAGCATTAACCCTTCACCCACATGATGAGTCCTTCCCTTTCCTTGCTTCTGCCTGCCTGGGGTTAGTCTCACTCTGCTGCCTTTTTATTTATTTGTTTATTTATTTATTTATTTATTTATTTATTGAACACCGTTTGAAACATCTCTTATACTGTAGAACTTTTGGTAGATAGAAACATATTTGATGACCATCTCAGTCCAAGACTGTCACATGTCACTTTCTTTTTGCTCACGTGTGCTTTAATTTCACATTTTTTTAAATGACCTTACAGTCCTGTCAAGCCTGTTCTGCAGTTATGGGTATTGCTCTGTCACATCACTTTAGGGAATTGTTAATCTTATAATTAATTCCCACCATAATCTCAATTAAATGTGCAGACACCTTAGCTTTGTGTGCTTGTCGATGGAAAATGGATGGTCTCTATTATATTGCATGCTTATGACTGAAGGTGCATTGCCTGCATATGGAGCTGCTTTTTTAACCTTCAGCAAAGGTGCCCTGCAGTAGAAAGAGAATACTTTGCACAAGCAGAAATGCTCTTTTTTTCACTTGGTTTTGGACCGGTTCTGCTGCCAGATGTGCAGGATTTGCAGGAGGCTTGTCGATGAGAGACTAAATTGGAGTTACTCAAAGGATTTCAGCAGCTCTCCCTGGGTGCTTTTCTGCATCTTTAGGCAGCTAAATACATTTATCAACTTGACTGCTTGTCTTTGGGAAGTGGCTGACTGCTTAAATAGACTCACAGAACAAAGGGAGATGGAAGGAACCTCTAGGGATCTTCTAGTCCAACTTTTCTGCTACAGCAGGGTCACCTAGAACATGTTTGTGTGTGGTTCACTCTAGGTGATTCTGCTCTAGCAGGGTGTTGGACTAGAGGTTGCCTCCAGCCCCCACTACCTGTGATTCTGTGAAAGCTAGGATGGGTTAGAGCTGTGAGGATGATTAATGAACTGGAACGTCTCTCTTACGAGGAAAGATTGAGAGATCTGGGGCTGTTTAGTCTGGAGAAGTCTGAGAGAAGCTCTTCTTAATGTTTATAAATAACTGAAGGGTGGTGTTAAGAAGAAGGGGTCAGGTTCTTTTCTGTGGTGTCCTGAGACAGGATAAGGGGCAATGGATACAAACTGGACCTCAGGAAGTTCCACCTCAGCATGAGGAAAAGCTTTGGTGTGAGGGAGCTGGAGCCCTGGAGCAGGCTGCCTAGAGAGGTTGTGGAGTCTCCTCTAGAGACTTTCAAGACCCATCTGGACGTGGTCCTGAGTGACCTGCCCTAGCTGATCCTGCTTTGGCAGGAGGGTTGGACTTGATCTCGGGAGGTCCCTTCCAGCCCCTACCATTCTCTGATTCTATATTCTATCCATATACCTGGATATGGAGAGGGAGGATGCTGGAAGGCCTGAGATGCCTGAAGGTCTGGCCAGACCCTATTGCTTGCAGCATCTTGGTGTAATTGAGGTGCTGCTGACTTGTGGGATGCTGTTACCAACCAACATCCTGGAGACCAGCAGAACCTAAAGAGAAATTTAAAAACTTGCCTTACAGCTTCTTTATTCCTGTTAGAGGTTGGAGAAAGACAAATTTATTAGTACTTCACAACATTTTCCTTGTTAATATTTCATACAAGTAAGTTCTTGAAAGGCTTGAAAGGAGTTCTGAAAAATTACAGACTATTAGTTGTTAACACTATTGATAGCAGTGGAGAATTCAGACTGCTGAGCACTTGGGTAGGACCTGCCAAGATAAAAAGACTGTGATTATGGGGGTGGATTTTTTTTTTTTTTGATGTATCTCTGTAGCTAGCCAAAGGGTTATAAGGCTGTATGACTTGAGAGAAAACATTTCATGTTATAAGCATTTCCAGAAGAAAAGCTTGTTCCTAATTAGTTGTGAAGCATAATTCAGAAGCAGGTATAGCAAAATCAAATCCAAATTGAGAGCTGGGTCCACAGCTGCTGTGCAGTAGGTTCTAACCTCTGACATCTTGAAAAACCAGAATAGGAGTTGGTTCTTCACTGTCAGTTCTGCCTACCTCTCTTTGGCTGTACTCAGATCTCCATTGCCTGCACTATTGCTCTTAAAACCAGCCAAATTGGAAGACTCTTATTCTGTTTATTACTGGGTTTCTGCCATTCTGTTATCAATTGTGTTATTCAGCTCTAATGAAATAATTTTACCTGAAAAACAAATTTGTTAACTTGACCTCTGGTATAATGTGCACAATTAGGGCTAGGGAATATTTACCTTGTTGGGCTTTGTGGACCACCACAAGCATGAAGATGAAGAGCAAAAAGGGTGGGCAGTGGTGCTGCAGCTCCCATTCTGAGCATTGCTTATCTCAAAGAAAAATGAGCTGGAGCTGCTAAATCAGCTGCCACCTGAAAGGCACAAGAGTTTAGGAAATGGGATTTGGGGAGAGAATCTTTGAAGCAAAAGAAAGAACCTGAGGTCTGCTTCATCCACAGTTAAATGTCTTATATATTTGCATTTGAAAAAGCACCCACCCCAGGTAAGGCCTCTAGCCAGAGTCTGTTTTTAATAGCTTTGAAGTCCAATTTGTATTTTCTTTTGCAATTTTTTTTTTTTTCTTCCTGAAGGCTCCATTGTGAAGGCCTGGAAGCAAATAAATATTATCCACCATGTTTCATTTGAATTCAAATTAGTCCCAAAGCTTTCATGCTTCAATAGCTACAAACTTGGTGAGTTACTAGCATGTTCAAAAAAAAAGTAATAAAAAGAGGGGAAAATAGTGCCTGAGTACTAATTAACTCCCCACAAACCACAAATCACCCCAAAAAATCCCAAAGAAAGCCCAAATAAAAATTCCAACAAAATCCACCCCAAAACCCACCAAAAAAATCCCAGCAACCAAACCCCTCAAACTCCAAACCCACAAAACAAACCAACCAAAACCCTTCAAACCCCAAACCCAACCCCCCCCCACCAATCAGAATCCCACCCCAAAACCACAACAACCAAAAATCCTCAAACCCAAAACCCACAAAACCCCTCAACAACAAAAACCACACCACAGAGGGAAGAAAACAACTAAACCACCCTTCCAGAATTCAAAACCAAACAAAAGACAAAGCCCAACAGCAGGAAAAAAAAAAACCAAAGCATCTCTTTCCCAAACCCTGTCCCTTGGATGTTGCTTTGGGGTTCTAGAGGTGGGGTGAATAATTTTTTCTCTGATATGGATATGTCCAGCAGAGATGTGGCATATTGGACAAATGGAACCTCCTAAGTTTCTTTTGTCCCCCAATTTCAGTTTTAAATCAGATCTATAAACTTTATAGCTTTACCCAGCATTTAATGAGCTTGGCTGGAACAATAAACTGTGGCTTATGAGACACCATGAATTAAACTCTTTATTTTCTTATTTTGATCCTTTTTTCTTCTGATGTTACTGCTGAAGAAGAAGTAGCAAGGCTTGATAGCAAGAGAGAATTGCATATAAATTGTGAGGTTTAAAGCAGCAGAAGTAGAAAGCTATTTATTAATCAAGCATTAGTTATGGTAGTTGAGCATTCAGGAGTAATAAAATGGAAATGTGCTTTCAGCACAAGTTGTGGTCCTTAAAAGAAAAAAATTCTTTAAGAAAAATTGTTGCATTAAGGTTATGGCTAATATTAATTGCTGAATTTACTTGCTGTACCAGACACCTCTTATACTAAAGAGCAACTTAAGGAATTGCTTCTGTTAACATTTACAAAGTGACTTAAATGGGCTGATCTTCTTCAAGGTAAAATGAAGTTTTTCCTGGAAGAGTCTCATTTTAGCCTTCTTGCCAGTGCATCTCTCCTAAAAGATGGTAGACAAGTCAACCCCGTTCTTCATGTAAAGAATATATGAGCATAGAATACAGCTTGGTGGGCTCTAAAGCTTGTTCTGCTGTGAAATCATAGAATCATAGAACTGTTGAGATTGGAAGAGACCTTTGAGATAAAGTCCAACCACTTGCCTAGAGCCCACAACCCCACCACTACAGTTAAGCTACTATGAATAAATCATGTATCTCAGCACCACATCCACACATTTTTTAACTCCACACCTCCCTGGACAGTCTTTTCCAATGCCTGACAACTCTTCCTGTGAATAATTTTTTCCTAATATCCAGCCTGAACCTCTCTTGGCACATGAATGGGAAATCAGACCACAAACACACCTTTTGGGTTGGCGTTTGATGTCTGTCCTGCAGCAGAAATATTGTCTGTCAGTATTAGCAGATTTTGTGGATGTAGGAGGCTGTGCTGCCATTCAGTGAGACCTAGACAGGCTGGAGAGTTGGGCAGAGAACCTCATGAAGTTCAGCTAGGGCAAGTGTAGAGTTCTGCACCTGGGGAGTCTCCTTCTCTGGAGAGATTCAAACCCCACCTAGATGTGATCCTGGACAACCTGCACTGTTTTAACAGTGGGTTTGGACTGGGTCATCTCTAGAGGTCCCTTCCAACCCCCACCATGCTGGGTTTCTGGGATTTGCAAAATACTAGTGTAGTTTGTTGTTTCTTGCCTCTGATCTGTCTTACTTGCATGTGTATTGCCATGTTGGCCTGGTAAATGCAGCTAGTAAAAGCAAAAATGTAATTATTTTTGTAGGCAAACTTAAATAAATAAATAAAATTTAATTAGGAAATATTGTAAACAGAAATATGAGACATGGGAGATAAGTGCGAACACTTCTATGAAAAGCAGAAAATGGTCATATGTGGTCTGGGTTGGTTAACTAGGAACAGCCATTCAGGACCCTGACCTGTGCTCACAGTGTGGCTCTGGTGTCTCAATGAGTCTCAGCACTGGGGTGTTAAGATCCCTTTCTCTTTGGAGCACATAAAGATGGAGCAGCTTGAATCTGAGGCAGGAACTGGACATCACTTGATCTGTGGGTTGCTGGAGTTTAAGATCTTGCTCTGAATCTCAGTGTTTTGTAGTCCAGAGAAGAGCTCTGTATGGTATTGGGCAGGGAGGGAGATGGGGGGTGTGGAAGTGGAGGGAAGGAGCTGCTCTTGCTGGCTTGAAAATTTGTCCTTTTTGATAACATTTTCACTGCCATAAATAAGCTTCAAAGGAACCAAAGAAGCTTTCTCCCTCCAGTGTGTCTCCTTGTAGATAATGATGGTAGCTGTGCTTGGCTGAGGTGCTTTTGACAGCTGTGTGTGTCTTTGAATATCTGGCAGAGGCAAGGCATTCTTAGTGGACAGCTCTTGGTGGTGCCATCAGCTGCCTGAGAGCGTCAGATTTCATTGGCCCACAAGCCCTTGCAGGGCTCATCCATTTCTTCAGGACTCTTTCTGAGAATGGCAACAGTGGAAAACATACAAAAAATTTTTTTGAGGCAAGAACCTTTTGGACAAATAATATTTCACCTTTTCCCTTCCAGCTGTGTACACAATGTGGTCTGTGTTGTGTAGTATCTGAAGTGATGCTGTTGCTACCACACCAAGTTCCTAATACAGCTTTTGTAGCTGGTGGGCAATAACTGGTGCAATGAGCTCGTGCCAGCTGAATGTGTGACAGATAAATACACATTCTGTCTTTGCTGGAGTGGAATGGAAAATAAATCTTGTGCTGGTATTCTAAAACAAAATGATAACAGCATCCAGGGATTTCATTACATCTCCTTAGAGAATTGTTCCACCTTCTTTGTGCCAGATCTAACAGTTCTCTGGTTCAGTGGGCTGGTACCTGCAGTGGAGGAGGATGCTGGGGTCTGTGCTGACACTGCATGCTAAGATCTTTAAGGAACTGCTCCTTCCTGCTGGGATATGCTGGGGCTCTTCTCTAGGTAAGCCTCTTCCCTGGGGCTCCTTCTGCCCAGAGATATTAATAGAATCATAAAATGGTTTGGGTTGGAAGGGGCCTTTAAGTTCATCTAGTTCCAAGCCCCCTGCCATGGGCAGGGACATCTCCCACCAGACCAGTTTGCTCAAGTCCCTGTCCAACCTGGCTTTGAATGCTTCAAGGGAGGGGGCAAAGAAATACAGTATGTTAAAGAAAAACTTGTTGTAGCTGAAGCCATCTCTGGCAGGCATGCACAGCAGCTCCATGGAGAGGGGCCCCCATTCCCCACCAGCAGCAAGAGGCCAAGCATCAGTGCTCACTGATACAGCAGAAACCTGGAGAGAGGCTGATGCAGCTTCTCTGCTGTGGATGAAATGATGAGAGGAAGTGGTTGACATTTGACTCATGTGCAGAGCCTCAGGAAAGTCAGATGATTTAAGGGACCTTGTGGCAGGAACTTGCCTCAGCCAGTCCTGTGTTTGTTGTTCTGTCAGTAAGCCTCTTGCCTGGGCTTCCTAATTCTTGCTAAAATGGACAGTTCTCAAACAGTAGAGCTATTGTGAGTGTTGAGCAGCTCTGCAGCATGAATAATGGGATGATGGGGGTCCTTACCCTGCTTCCTCTGGGATGGGGGTACAGAGAACAAGGAACCATGCTCCTGGCTGGCTGCATGGAGGAAGCCTAGGCTCTTGTGCACTTCAGAAAGCTATTTACAAGCCTGTTGTGTACAGATGATGGAATATTATGGAATGATAAAATGAAAACTGCCTGTGGAGTTCAGCACATTTCTTAGTCTAGGTAACAGGCTATGTGTCCTTACCCTTGCTGCGCTGGCTTTAGCAAAGAGGATGCTGAGGTGGTATTGTTGCTGTGCTCTTGTGCTGCTCTGCAAAGAAGTTGTTGGATTATGTGCTGTCTGTGTTGGAGATCTTGCTGGCCCTGCAGTAGTGAAAGATCTGTGGAGCTAGCACAGAAGTTTTGCACTGGGCTGTGTCCTAGGTGTGCTCCTGCATCCTCTTGGAGGGTGACAGAGCTGGAACAGGGTGAAGCTACATCCAGCTGTGCAGCACTGCAGATGTCTGTGCCTTGCTTCTCTGTGGAGTGGTAATGATAAACCATCTGTAAAACAGGAGAGATTAGTAAAGTTTACACTTACCAGAGTTTGTAAAGCACTCTGTGCTGCCTTGGATGGATGCTGATGCTGGCACACAGGGTTATTTTACTTCTGCACCACTTGGGAGAGCTGCTGTGATTTGCTGGTGTTCCAGCTCCTGGGGAATCCGCAAGGACTCCTAGCTGCTTTGCAGTCCCAAATGAGTTTTTTCTGCATCCTTAATATATTGAACTAATGTAATATAAAGAACATCATGATACGCAGGAGGTTTTATATCAGTTTTCATATGAATAGTATTATGGCCAAGCTCAGCTTTTGATAAGGAACAGCAACCCTCTGCTCTTGGCTCTCTCAGTGTTTGGATTTTATTGTTTTTGTAATGAAGAGCAATATGCTGATACAGATGCACACTGAGCAGGATCAACAACAGGAAAAATATTACCCTGTATCTTGAGTTGTGTTCAAGATCAGGTTTTCTGGTTTAAATACACACACATTTAGGTACATTTCAATATCTGAAGGGGACGTGGAACAAGACTGGGGAGGGAATGTTTAGAAGGGCTTGTAGTGATAGGACAAGGGGGGCAATGCTTTCAAGTTGGAGCAGGGTAGTTGTAGGCTGGACATAAGGAGGAAGTTCTTTACAGTGAGTGGTGAAATACTGGGACAGGTTGCCCAGGGATGTGGTTGAGGCCCCATCCTTGGAGACATTCAAGATCAGACTTGATGTGGCCCTGGAGAGCCTGATTTAGTTGGAAGTGTCCCTGCTGATTGATTGGGTGTTGGCCAAGATGACCTTTGAGGGTCCCTTCCAACCTAATGCAATCTGTGAATAGCACCCAAATAGGAAGGAATAGCAGCCTGAGGTCTGACAATGTAGATCCAGGACTAAACATATGGAGCTGGGCTGGGGAAGTGTTTGCAACTGCAGTGAGCAAAGGATGGATGTTGGTGTTGTTCATGGCTGCTACCAAGGCTTTGTGTACAGACAATGAAGTCGGGTCAGGAAATTCATCATCCCTAATGGTGGGTTTGCACTGAGTGTTTTTTTCTAGAAGATCTCCCTTGTGTTTATCAACAGTGATCACAGAGTTTGTGAAACACTTGTATGTTTTTTATTCTAGATATAGGGAAATAGCATTAAATGTTGAACAGGATTGTGTTGCATGTAGGAAATGACATTAAAACAAACTGCAGTGGTTTATAAAATGGGGGAAAAAAGTCACAAACATACCTGATCCAGTATCTATCAAGTCCAGCTGAAAGAAGACAGCAGGAGAAGAAGCCCTGCTTAGCATACGGCTAGTGACTTACCCAAATTGCTCTGAATTGCCAACATGTGACTGAGAGCAGAATAAAGCCTAGATGTAATCTGTTCAGTTCAGGCCAGAAAAGTTGCAGGATGTTTTCCTCAAGATGAAGCTTTCATCTCTCTCTCTCTTTTTTTTTTTTTTTTTTTAATTTTGTGGTTGTTTGGTTTGGTTGTGTTTTTTTTGTTCCACAGAAGCTTTGATGTTGGATAGCCAGCCCAAGCAGATTTGAGCAGAGCCTGCCCTGCTACTGTGCTAGGGCAGGACACCAGGTGGTCCAGAGCCCCCTCCCCACCAAGCTGGCAGAGAGAAGTGTGCATTATTTATTTATTTGTTTGGGTTTTGCAGAATCTGCATTTTCTATGGAAATGAGCTGAAATCTGCTGAGATAATTTTGTGCTTGGCTATTGATTAAGCTCATCCTGTTCCTCAGCAGGTGTTTGTTGTCCAAATACTCCTTTTCTTTTCTCCTTGCTGATTAGAAGGATGGAAACGTAATCTGTGCCCTTATCAGAAAAGAAAGGGCACTTCTTTATGTAGCCATTGTAGCCACAGAGACATAGCACTCTGGTCCAGCTGTGCCCTTCTAACAGCTGCTGAGGGGTGCCTGGGATGAGGAGTGCAAGAGGACATGGAACCTGGGGAGCAGCTGAGCCATGGTTTGGATTTATTTGGTGCTAATGTGCACTTTTTGGAGTTGATTGAATTGGATGTTAATATTGAAAGAGGTGCTGTGATGCTGATCTATGTGTGCAGACAGGTTCTATAGATCTCTGCTATACTGTTCCAGAGTGAAGTTAGTCTTGGATGAAATTACGAGTTAATGCCAAAGTGGGGAGTATTGAAATATTTAATATATCATTTATAATATATGTCTCATGATAACAATATACATCTCATTTTGACATTTCCAAAACAAACTGTCTTTCTTTTAGGCTCCAAAAGTGTGATTTGAGAGTAAAGCTAGTCAGGATATAGATTTTTCTTTTAAATCAGAGGAACTAAAAGAGACATTCTGTTGGCAAACTATATTTTTGTTTGTTTTTTTGACAGAAGAGAAATTGGGCAGATTATCACAAGGGTGAAAACCAAGTATTTTTCTATCACATTAGGGTTTCCCTGCCTTAAAGCCTCCTTTTGCCACAGCTCCCCATGGTCCCTGTTTGCTGTCCAAGGAAAGGGGCCATAGCCAGAAACAGGACAAAGATGCCTTTAAAGGTCATCTAGTTCAACCCCCCTGCAGTCAGGAGGGACATCTGCAACTAGAGCAGGTTGCTCAGAGCCACAAAACAGCCTGACCTCGAATGGTTTCAGGGATGGGGCATCACCCACCTATCCGGGCAATCTGGGGCAGTGTTTCACTACCCTCGGTGGTTCATCACCTCTTGTCCTGTCATAACAGGCCCTCCTCAAAAGTCTGTCCCCAGCTTTCTGATTGGCCCCCTTAAGCACTGAAAGGCCACCAGAAGGTCTCCCTGGAGCCTTCTCTTCCCCATGCCTGAGAACCCCAACTCTCTCAGCCTGTCCACACAGCAAAGGGTTTCCAGCCCTGACATCATTGCTGTGGCCTCTTCTGGCCCTGTTCCAACAGGTCCATGTCTCTGCTGTGCTGAGGACTCCAAAGCTGGCCGGCCCCAGCACTGCAGGTGGGGTCTCAGCAGAGCAGAGGCACAGAATCCTCTCCATCCACCTCCTGCCCATGCTCTGAGGATGCAGCCCAGAAGACTGTAGGCAAGGATGGAAAAGGAACGGGTTCCCCTTCTTCTGGGATTCAGCAGTGGAGCCCAGAGGTGTCTGTCTTAACAGGGCCACTTTAAAATTCTGTCAAATGAATTTTCTCCCTGTTGTTAAAATGACAACCTGTGGCAATGGGTTTGACTTGAAAGGCAATAAACAAGGAAATTGCATATTCTATTGCCAGTGTATTAATTTTGTCGTTTGAAGCATGAATTCATTTTCTGCTGTTGCCCTGGGTGGTGGCTCTGTGCACACATGTACAGGTCCCAGGAACTTGGGAAGATCAATTCCTCACCCTGCAGAGAAGGGAAGACAACCAAGTGATTATTCTTGTTGGTGTTTTTGCTGGAGACCATTATTGGCCTCTCAGCAATCCCAGAGGTTTGCAGTTTGGTGCAAGATGGTCCTGCACTGGAGAGGACAGGAGGTGTCTGCAGTCAGCCTACTGCTACTTATTATATAAACCATTTATCCAAAGTTTCTGACCTTAAACTACTGCCTGCTCCATGATTTACAGCTTAGATTTTATTATATAATGTTGGTTGAAAATGTCCTTTTCAGAGGGATAATCACTTCCAGGTGCAGGATTGTTTTTGCAGTGTTATCCTGCTGAATTATCATTCATGAAAGAGTCTGGAGATGGTTTTCAGGCTGAAATTTTAAAGTGCCTGAATTAGAATAGAGGTTAAAAAAGTATTTCTTGTAATACATGTTTAGTTTCACTGGTGAACCAATTTCCTTCAGGTTTAATCAAGGACATTAGAACTACACCATGGCTGAATTTATTCATAATTTCTGTGTCTGGGAGCAGAAATTGCTGCAAAGTTCTTCACATAGATGTGCAGCACATGCTGAGTATGTGGGCTGACACGTCACAGAGGCTGACTTATTGCACTGTAATAAATAAGTAACTTTCTGTAGGACTCTGGAAACTGTGGCTCTGGACTTTTCACCACTCTTTCTTTTCCCATTTCCTAGACTCACCTCTCATTTTTTCCATGCTTCCTGACTGAGGTTCACTGATGGTCAGATTTTTTTTTGCTGGGGAAGGAATACTGCTTAGATGTTGATGGAATGTGTGCTTTAGGAATATCTATTAACTAGATTGTTGGCCACATGTAAGAGCAAATCTCTACCCAAGTTAATGGGGATATGCTGCTTATTAACGAGTAATGAAGAAATTGTCATTTCACAAGCATCTAGATCAGTCCTACCCGTTTAATTCATAATCTGATTATTTCTTTACTTCCCTGGGAAGGACTTTTTCTCTGACCAAATAACTGGGATGCAGTGAGAGTGGAATAAACTGCTTCCTCCTTTGTTCAAGAAGCCAGATGACAATTTCAAGTGCTCCTGACCAACACTCTTCCAAGTTACATTTAGACCTGATGATTAAGCTCCCTTTAACTTTTTAATCTTGAACTGATATTGAGACGTCTTTAAAAAGATGTTAAACAATGAACTTTCTAATCAATCACACAAAATTATAATATATTGGAAACTTATTATTAATAATGGACTATTATTCTTTATGTACCACATCTTACTTATCTAATCTATCTATATTAGTTACTTTTAAAAGGAATTGGGTGATAAATTACTCCATTAAAACAGAACGAAGAGACTTAAGCTCCTCAATGGGGAAAATTATGAAAAGGATTTTTACAGTGGCTTCATGATTTTGCCAAGCACATTACATGCTGCTGGCTTCCTGGATGCTGAGTGCTGTGGAGAATGTGATGCTTTCACCAAGGGATGTGTATTTACTTAAACTGTTGTGGTGGAGAAGTAAGAGATGTGAAGGCCACCTCTACCTGGTGCAATGTGTGCATGCCATGTAGATCAGTTTGTGGCTTTCAACTTGATGTTCATAGAATTGTTTAGGCTGAACAAGACCTTCAAGTTTACCAAGTCAAACCATTAACTCAGCACTGCCAGGTTAATACTAACACACATCTTTCAGCAGCACATTTACACATTTTGTAAGCCCCTTCATGGATGGTGATTCCACTGCTGCCCTAGACAGCCTGCTCCAGGGTTTGACAACCCTTTTGGGGAAGAAATTGCTCCTCACGTCCAAGGTAAACCTCCCCTAGTGCAACTTGAGGCTATTTCCTCTTATCTTGTCACCTGCTACTTAGAAGAACAGATTGACTCCCACCTTATTCCAACCTCCTTTCAGGGAGTTGTAGAGAGCAAGAAGGGTTCCCCTCAGCCTACTTTTCTCCAGAATAATCAATGATGAAATAAATTTTAAAAGTCATGTTTTGGCATCCATCAGGTCTCTGCATCATTCATTTCCTCCATACAGACCACGAGTTATGGAAAGTTCTTTGCTTTGACCCTTTGTAGGAGCTGATAAAAGCAGAAGGAAGCATCAGCTCTTTGCTTAAGCACTTCTGAGGCTGTAGAGAAAATACAGAGGAGAACTTAGGTGAAGAACTGTGTCAGGATGTTTGCATTTCAGTTTTTCTCTGTAATTTGCCCATCTCTGTCACATTTTCTATCACTTTGGGGCGAGTTTTGTAAAACTAACTGAAACAGTCTGCTCGTGTGTGATTTGTTTCCATGGGCACCTTTCCCTGACAGGTGTGGATTTATTACACTCTTTTCTTAATGCACTTATTTCTTCCCCTCCAGCATGCCAGGCAAGTCTTTCCTCATGGTCTTCTGGGTATGTGCCAGGCTTGGGGAGATGAAAGCAGAGAGATGAGCACATATGTGTTTGCCTTGGTAATGGCTAGAAAAAAAGGCTGCATACAACCCTTTTATTTTGCTGTGGGATGGCAAAGAGCAGATTTTATGAGGACTGGGGAGAATCCCTTTCAGTGCTTTGATCTTTGGGCTTTTGGGGTACTTTCAAACCAAGGTGGAAGACTTAGTCCAGGCATCCTTCTGGGTACGTGGGCTGTATGGGGCTGTTTGAACACCCTAGGCATCCCATGTGTGATAAGGTCAAATATCAGCATTGTTATGTGCAGGTTTAAGTTCATCCCCCTTATCTGTTGCTACAGTCTATTGCTATTAGAATGGCACCTAAAAGATTGTGAAGAAGGTCCCATCCCTAGAGACATTCAAGGTCAAACTTGGTAGGGCCCTGAGCAACCTTCATCTAATAAAGATATCCCTTCTTGCTTCAGGTGTGGGGTTGGACAAGATAACCTTCAAGGGTCTCTTCCAACCTGATAGATTCTATTTTTCTGTGATTGGATTGGCACTGTGTGGCATACTGGGAGCATTGGGACATGCTGCAGAACAGCTGCCAGGTGACAGTCTGGAAACTCAGATGAGGAGGGAGAGAAAAATCAAACCAATGAGCAGGATGAGATTCATCTCTTGGAATGTTTTAGCTGTGCAGTGCACATCTAAGGGGAAAAAAAAAATCAATTTCCTGCAATCCTAAATAAATAACTGATAACAGAATGAGTTCATCTTGAATTGAAAACAAAAAAGGAAATGGTGAATAAATGCCTGTCTGAATGGGTAGAAGTGTTAATAGCAGCAACAGAAGATTGGAGGGCTAGAGGCACTAAATTTTCATATGAAACAAAATATAAAAGCGACATAAATTGAGGATAAAGGCCCACTTGTAAGAGTCCTTTGTTTGTTTACTGATATTTTAAACAGCTCATTTTTCTCTCCTTGTTTTGATTTAAAATAATCAAAAATGGTGGGGAAGGATTTTCAGGGAAGAAGCACAGTGTGCAGCCTAATCTTCCATCCCACAGACTTACCAGCATTATCATAAAAATGCTGGAGGTTTTCTTGGGTTTTAAACTCATTTTTTTGTGAAAGTCTTGACAAATGAGCCCAAGTGCATGAATAATGGAGCTGGAGTGATTTTCCTGTGTGTAGGGAAATGGGCAGTCTGTCTGAATTTCATGTTGTCATTGTCTATGACAGCCTTTATGATGCCCCACTGGCAACAACAAACTCTTTGCCTGGGGTTTGCTTTGGCTGGGTTGGGTTTTCCCAGTGCATTGCATCTTCCCAGTTGCAGCTGGTAGTCCCAGATTGAGATGGAACAGAACTAAATTCGTTCAGCGATGTCACTTCTCAGCTCATTCTGTGCTCATTGAGGCACTTTCTGAAGTTCAGGGCAGGTTTACACAGCCAGGGGCTGCTGGCAGCAGTGAGAGTGCTGATGGAGAGAGTTCCTGCCAAGGGCTGGGCTGCAGAAAGGCTCTGCCTGAGACTTGCTCCTGTGCAGACCAAGGGCGCTGCCACAGCTTGTGCCACACCTTGGGGTGCAGGAAGTCAGAGGTGGCACCTGCAGGGAGGAACAGACAGGAGAGGTGACCTCAACTGACCAACAAGGGATTGCAGCCCATGGATGGCATCTTCAGGAGAAAGCTGAGGGATTACCAGGGTCAAAGCCTTTTCTTCACTGCCCAGTGTCCCAAGAGGACTCTGTCTCTTCTGCCTTTGATCCTGATTTGTGTTTTCCTTAATGCAGTTCCAGAATCCAGCTCCTGAATCCATTTCTCATCTGCCTCTGAGTCTAGTTTGGGACTTTTCCAGTACCTGCCCCCAGCATCAGTGGGTGCCAGTGGTGATGTCATTGCCATTAGGGGCTAGGTTGGATATTGTTTTGTATCTCTTTATCTCTGTTTTGTTTCTTCTTTCCGTCTCAGCTGGTGTAGCTTCTTCCCCACCTCATCGGTCTCTCTCCTTTCTTCCCTTTGGGAAGCAGAGGGATTCATGGAGAGCCTCTGGCACTTGTCTGGTGCCCACCCCAATCCTGACCCTTGACAAAAAACAATGTGATTTTTAGGTTGAGATAAGTTGAAGGCTATATGATGCTCACTAAAACCCACATTCTGTACTCCAGGAAAGCCACATTTCTACCTGTTTTGCTAGATAAAGCAGAACCTCTTCCTCTGGACTTGGCTTTTAAGAATAACTGCACGTTACAGTGAATTTCACCCTCTAGGACAATAAATATCTTGCAGGACAGGTGGAATTTTAAGACCTTATTTTGCTGTTGCTGCATGTTTGAGACTTCTATTGAAATTAATGACAACTGCACTCTTGTAACCATGTTAGGAGAGAACCCTGTGACCTTATAAATGCAGGCAATATTGTGAAGGAGCTAGCTGCCTTCAGGTGGTGAAGAGCAAACAAAACTGCACTTTCTATTAAGCATCACTCATTTGTCCTTTCTCTTCTTCTATTGCACTCCAGGTCCTGATCCTATTAGCCACTGTGTCCTTTTGTAATTTACAAAAGTAATGCTGGGTGCTGGGATGCGGGAGGTGATTTCCTGCATTGCCTCCATCAGCATCACTCTTAACACAGCAAATAGATGAGCTGGGGCCAGTTCTGGCAGTTCCAGTGCATGCCAGAGAGCCTGTTTTATATGCTGGCTCAGATATAAATCTGGGTTTAGTGGCCTCTCTCTCTTTCTCCAGCCCTACAGAAGGAAAGTGCTGATGTTGGAGGAAGCAGGAGATGCTGGGGGTGGGCAGAGGGCAGGAAACTGGATAAATGGTCATGTAATTTACCTCTGATCTCTCCTCTTACCTGGTGCCCTGGTTAATTGAATTTCTACCCAAATATGAACTCTCCCACTAATTCCCGTGTGTGTTATTTTCAGAATCCAAGCATGGTGGGGGTTGGAAGGGACCTCTGGAGATCATCAAGTCCATGCCCCCTGCTAAAGCAGGGTCACCCACAGCAACTTGCCAGGCTCACAATGGTCAGGTGGGTTTGGAATCTCTCCAGTGAGGGAGGCTCCACAGCCTCTGAGCAGCCGGGTCCAGGGCTCCCTCAACGCAAAGAAATTTCTCCTCATGTCTATGTGGAATGCAACTTAATTCCTGACAGTCTCCAACGTGCATTCAAGCTCAGATATGATGGCACAATGGTATCAGTGTTTTGTGAAGTCGTCCCATCAGTAGCCATTCATTTTGTGGATGATTTTCAGAAACTCAGATGTTTCTTGGCTTTTGCTAAAGGCTCTGATGGGGACAGAATTACTTGCAGGGCCTATTATGACAGGATAGGAGGTAATGGTTTAAACTGAAAGAGGAAGATTTAAACTAGGTGGAAGAATTGGCTGCAGTAAGGGTGGTGATACACTGGCCCAGGTTGCCCAGACAGGTGGTAGATGCTCCTTGGAATCGTTCCAAGTCAGGTCGCCTGGGGCTCTGAGCAACCTTCTCTTGTTGCAGATGTGCCTGCTGACTGCAGAGAGTTGGACTAGATGATCTTTAGTGGTCCTTACCAACTCAAATCACTCTGTGATCCTATGATTTTACAGCAGAGGGGGTTGGGTTAGATGACCTTTGGAGGTCCCTTCTAACCCAGACCGTTCTATGATTCTATGATCTGGTTTGATTTCTTTTTAATTTTTCTTTTTAATATTCAAGTGAGTAAATGCTTGACAGAAGACTGTGACTCATGCTCTCATGTCTCTTACTTGCTGTTGAAAACATCTCTGAGGGTTTTTTTCCAAATGCATTTTTGTAGCATGTTCAAATTGCCGTAAGACTTAAAACCTTGGTCTTCTGCATTACTGTCAGCAGTGGAAAATTTTGCATCACTGTAAATGGATTTGGAGACTGTCTCTTTTCCTAGGCAGATCAAGGAGCCTACATTTCCTTCCATTAACTTCTTTAAGATTCATTTGAATATTAGTTATTTTTTGCCCTAAATGCATTTTAATTCAAACGTTAAAGCACACTGTGCACCTCCCCAAAACCACAGAGCTTTCTGTTTGCTGTTAAAAAGATTTGAGCACCAAGTGCTAGAGTTCAACTTTTTGTTTTTTAACACTCTTCCCCATCACTTCCTCACCCTACCCATGGAGAAATCAAAGGACGTATGGGGTGAACTGACCTTCTCCAGCTGGCACAGAAATCTGGATTAGATTCCTGCAGAGGTTCCCCAACCCTGCTTTCATCACAGGCAATATTTCCAGAAAATAAAACAGTCAACCTAATTTTGGCTTAGGATCAACACACTTGAAAAAACAAATCCAAATATCAATTCTGATTTGTTTCCCCTCCACATTGCCCCTTCAATCCCTGGGTGTCAAAGATTGTGTTGACAGAGCAGCTCTTCTTCTCTTCCCAGCTACTGAGAAATTACGTTGAATCTTACTGTAGCACTAATTACTGAAAATGTCTTGGTGTCCTTTATCTGAATCTTCAAAGGGTGAAACTATTATTATAGGGAAATACCATATCACATGAAATATCGCAATTGAGTCTGCAGGGCCATGGATCAGGAAGATTGCCTGAATTAACTCCACTCAGTGATGAATGGGAAGGGTAATAACTTCTCCAAAGAGTCATAGGAGGCAGGCAGCAGCTTGATTAGCAGTGATATATCATGGATAGGGATCTAGGGAAACACAGATCTAGAAAAAAAAAGTCAAAATTTGACTTGTTCATGAAGCTAGCCTCTGGGGAAGAAGTTGGCAATGAAGGTGAGGGAGATGGAGCTTCATGCAACCTGCTCTACTTGCAGATGTCCCTGGGGCTTGAAAAGTCCCTTCCAACCCAAACCATTCTATGATAAGAAGCAGAAATGGAAGAAACTGGCTGTCATGCATCACATTTGAGAGCACACACCCCTACCAAGTTCTTTCAGCCCAGTACTGTGCAGAAGTAGAAGAATAACCTGCTAAAAAGGGGAGGCTGACGATCTGCGCTGAAGGGATTAGTCTACTATAAAATACATTAGTGGCTAATTCCCTCTCAAGGTTCCTTCTAGGAATGGACCTTGAGCAAATATCCACAGCAAACTGTCAATACTGTTTTGTTCTTTCCCCACACAGACTCTGCTACTGAAACTTTGATTTATTTTAAATCCCCCAGTACAGAGCCATAGAATTGTTTTGGTTAGAAAAGACCTTTAAGATCATCAAGCCCCACCATTAACCCATCACTGCCAGGTCAAGTATGTGGGCTGAATGTGCCCATAGGCATGACAGAAAAATCTGTCAGTCTCTAACTGCAACACTGGACTTTGATAGAGCTATGACTCTGTGGTCTCAGTGCTCCTGGGTATCAGGTCCGTATGTTCCAGGACACTGGAAACAATAGAAACTTCCATGGTCATGGTGTGCTGCTTCTGTCAACTGTTGTAGTAGGAACTGCTCTGGAAGGTGCTGGTCTGCATTTATCTCATTTGAGATCTCTAACCAGTCCATGTAATTAAAAGACAGGAGATGAAACTTTTGGTGGTGGTTCACAACACCAGCCTTTGGAGCTTAAGGAACTAAAGAAACCTCTATCCAGGGTTTTAACTTCCAAAATAAGATGAGCTTCGGGAAGGTTATGAAAGAAGCAGCATAAACCCAGCTGAGTGTGCAAGGATTAGAAAAGAAAGTAATGTTTCAACTATCATTTTAAGGATTTAAGACAGTCCTAGCAAAATAATGGATAATATTAAGGAAGGGGTTACTTTTAACAGAACAACATTTTGTTCTCTACCATGTGGAAGAATTTTTGATCCAAAAGGTTCTGTATAGTAGAGTCCTGAGCCTTAGCCTTACACTGATTAAGTTCTTATTTCTCCAGTTCTTATAAAATGTTGTGAAGTTAAAAAATTCATCATTTTCAGAGATTATAGTAATGAGTTTTAGATCCTTTTCCAGTTTATAGATAAAATATCATATTAAATGCAAGCAGTATTATGTTTAGTTATGCAATTCTGGATAGCTCTTCCTCAAAGATAAATCAAAGTAGACTAAAGACGAGCATTTTTTTTGTAATGTAGATTTATGGCAGTGTACAATAAAGTGCTGCTTCTCAGTTGTAGGTATTTTTGGCATTCTAGTTAAAAGTGTCAAAATAAGTGATTAAATTTAAATTACTCACTAGCAGCTCTGCTACCCCCCATACCAATGTAATAAAGCAAAACTAAACCTGTAAGAGACAAATCCAGCAGCAGCAGCCTGCTGTGTCATTAAGTTTTTTCCCAGTTGCTGAGATATTTGCAAGTCTTGCTCTGTGTCTACAATACAGAGGAGGAGAAACAAGGATGGTTTTAATCTGGGGGCAGCAGCAGGACACATTGTGGGTTGCCAGAAGAGAAGCAATGAAGTCACAAGGTAAGAATTTACCTATGTCTGTGTTGTCCCAAAACCAGACCCCAGTGAGTGTGAGGCAGAACCCCTTGTCCTGAACGTTGCTTGCTGGCTCTTTAACAAAATCCTTGGAAAAAGATGACCTGGAATGACTTTGTGGGTTAAATTAGGACCTCTGTTTTGAATTACATACTTGATAATACTTCCACAGATGAGTGGGAGCCAGGCTCTGCCAACAAAGGCCATTGATTTTGAGCATGTCCCAGTGATGGGCATCTACCTCTCTGTCCCCCTGTGAGATGGGCATTGCCACCCTATGCCTCTCCTTCATGGGCAGAGCCTGGCCAACTGGAAATATTGAGACCTTTGCCTTTAGTTTGATGTGTCTGAACCAAATACTGCTGGTTTGGTCCAGCATTTGAGGAGAGGGGCCTGTGGTTTGTTCATATTGATAGTCTTCTGAGGAGAGGAGAATGAGCACCAGGTAAATTTCAGGGCAAGCAGAAGAAAAATAGGTCAAATTTTAAGCCAATAACATAACTGTGAAGCCCTGGCTTGTAAATGTCTTTTCTTTCTTTTTCTATTTCTTTTCTTTATTTTAATTTTCCCCCTATTTTATTTTTTCCAGTATTAACCAAAAATCATTGGCCACACTGGCTACTTAAGCCAGCAGTGGGCTAAACTAATTCCCCAGTGAAAGACTGTGACAAAGCTCAATCTGTAATGAGAATTGCTGGATACTTGGGGTAGCAAATAAACAGTCAGAGCAGAGGTGAAGCTCTGATGTCCCCATGCAGATCTGCTATAGTGTCATATCAGCTGGGGTATCACATCACCTTCCTGTGAGGTCCTGGTGTGGCAGAGGTGATCTCCACCTTTCAAACTTCATACCAGAGAAAACCATGTCAGTCTGGGGTTTCAATTACACGTGTGGAATGTAGAAGTTGATGATATTCTATGAAAATTCAATAAACCTTGAGAGCAGCATCAGGGCTGATATCTGTAATTTAAAATAATGGATATCAAGAAATTGTTTCTCATTTATCTTTACTGCTTGAGTTTCAGAGGCACCAAAGAGACTTCATTAGTCTCTCTCTCTTTTTTTTTTTAATAGCTTCATTTATCTCAATCAATGATGGGCTCTAGAGGTGGCTGACTATTATGTTTAATAATACACAGGATAAAGAAAAAAAAATCTCCATCCTTTCACAGTTTTTGACATATGTGGAAAGGATATGTGAAATCTCCATGGGAGATAGAAATGGATTTTTTTCTAATTTAAAAAAATATCATTATGCAAGATAACTGTGAGGGGGTTTTCACAATGTGATCTGCAGGCAGAATATTTAAATCTTTGTTTTACACAGATTCAAGTTTCACTGGAAGAAATTACTTTGGAAACTTGAGTTGAAACAAATGTTGCTGCCGAAACATGACTTGATTTAATCCTATGAATGCTACCCCTAACAGGATTCCTCAGGAGATCCAGTTTAATCTGGACCTTTGAATAGAAGTTTTATGGAAACCTAAAAATTGGAAGTTTTAACATCTCCCACTCCGCTCCATCCTTCTGTGGATACCAGGTGCCTCAGCCAGGGGTTAAAGACTATGGGCTTAGTGTTATCCTTAGGCTGCATAACCTGAGCTTTCACAGAATGGTGGAAATCTGGAGATCATCCACTCCAACTCTGCTACTTTATCAGAGCTGCCCAGAACAGGTTGCACAGCTTTTGTCTTGCTTAGCTCCCTGCAATGCCATCTCCCATTCCCCTCCCCTGGGCCCTGTACTCTGCTCCAGAAAAGAGTATTTCTTTTGCAAACTTAAACTCAGATCTTGTGTTTGGATGTTCTAGGTAGTGGGCAAATCTCTGTCGGTATGTACCTGCTGCTCTGGCTTATAATGCACTGTTTCAGTCTCTTGTTACATCTTGTCTTGATGGAAGTTGAAATAGGTTTCATAGAATGATGGAATTGTTTTGGTTGGAAAAGACCTTTAAGATCATCCAGTCCAACCATTCTCTAACCATACCAAGTCTGGTGCTAGACCATGTCACTCAGCACCATATCTTTGCAGCTTTTAAACACTTTCAAGGATGGGGATTCAGCCACCTCTCTGGGGAGCCTGTTGCAGTGTTTGAGAACCCTTTCAGGGATGAAGTTTCTTCTAATCCAACCTAAACCTCCACTGGTGCAATTTAAGGCCATTTCCTCTTGTCCTATCATTAAGGAGCAAAGACCAACATCCAGCTTCATCTAACCTCCTTTCAGGCACCTTGGCAGCTTCTGTTTTTACTCTGCTCTCAGATAATTTGGTTACAGGTTTAGCACAGATTACAAAGTGTTCCTGTGGAATCAAATCTACTTTTGATCTTTAACATCCTTCAAAAATTTGCAAAACTATTGAGAAATGACTTTTCACAGCTTAGCAAAGATAGGCTGCTTAGTTGTCTGACCACAGGAACACTGTGTTTGGGAATGATGTGAAGTGCAAAGGGTTCATCTAATGGAAAAAAATGAAACAAAAATAGGTCCAGGAAAAGAAACCCAATAGGTCTTACTGTGGTGGGCTCGCAGCAAATGCTACCATCCAAAGTGCTGCTCACTGGGCTCAGAGGAGTTAAAGGAGATAAGACTGAAATGAAATTAAGTGGATTCTAAGGCAAAAGTAACAAATATGATGCCAAACATGAGTGACATGCTTGTTGCTCACACCTCTGACTCTGTATGGTGACTCAAAGTGGACAAGAACTCTGATTACATCAGGTTTTCTTTTGCTAAGTAAAACTTAGCTTGCTCTTGTGTATGGTGTGCTCAAAATCCTACAGGCCCGTGTAGGAGCAGACCAAGAACCAAGAGTTTCTAAGAAAGAGGTTTCTAACAGGGATTGTCCTTCATGGTTGTTATGAAGGAGACTTTACCTGGCATGTTTGAATACTGAAGTCTGCCAAATGAGACATGTTCCTCTGTTGACAAACATGAGGAACTTGGGAAGCTCCATTTGTGGTCTAAACTTACTTTGCTAGGATTTGGCAGGGAATAAAGGCTTCTCTTGGATCCGGAGTGCCAATGGGAAAGGGCTCAGCAGTGTAGGCTCTCTTTAGAACTAACTCAGATGGCATGACAGTGACACATAACTAGTTCTGTATATAGGCAACAGATGCAAATTATGTCTTTATTTGACATTGATAAATTGTAGCTAAAATATAAAGGAACTGTGTGATTGCTAAGGGAGGAAAACAAATTTTGGAAGAGAACTTTTGGAATAAATCCTCCTGAGCTGGTTAATTTCCGTGCTCCAGAACCAGTATGTTCCTTTTACTGCAAAAGCTGAATGTTTGGGAGCCCACATTTGAACCCCAGGGAACATCAGTTTATTAACTCAATCCCTGTGGATAATTTTAATGCAATTTTTTTTTTTGGTCGAGTGGTCATGTTTCTAAAGGGTAAAAGACAGAGGGGGAAAAAACTCAGAAATGGAAAGAAGGTATTTGACTTCCATTGGCACACAGGGGAAGTATGGTCTGTTCCTGTATGGCTGCAGTGGTCGCAGGCTTTATATCAAAAGAGGGCGAGGTTGGGAGGCATTAACCTACACCTTTAATTCTGGAGGTTGCAGAATTAAGAAAACAAATGGAGTAAGTGGGTGACAGTGACTTTGCAACATGTAACGCTGTTGATTCCAGCTAGCACAAATACAAGTGTGATTTTTCAGAGTATAAATATCCAGCTCAAAAACAGGTTTTTGCTTTAAGAGATGACCATGTGCCTTGGTGCTTCCTCAGGTATCCGCAAAACCAATTCGATGAGGGCAGAGAGTTCTAAGCTAGTGTGTAAATAAAATTAAATCAGACAGGAACTGTGTGAAAATGGGGATCCTTGGAGGTTTTGCGGTTTCATCTGGTGCAAATATTAAGGCTGGCAGTTTATCTTTGCATTAAGGAGCCACTGAATAATTTACATGTTCTGGACAGCATTATTCTGCAGCTACAGAAGCAGAGAGAAGAGTGGTCAAAGTGATAGCAATTAGTGAGTTAACTGGAGTGCAGGATGGAGGCAGATGAGCACTCCTTTGTGAGGTGCCATCAAACATCAACACAGTTAGTATCCAACTATTAAGTTCTCCAGATAACTGCAAAAGATTAGACCACTCTCATCATTCACACCAACACTTTACCTGAACTGGGGTAATCAGACGTCATCTTTCTTCACCAGGTGCTGAAATCAAACATGAGATCTTTTTCTAGGTTGTTCCATTTTTGACACAAATAAATCCTTCAGAATCTGTTTTAAAGGCACCTAAGATACAGTGTTTTCTATCGCAATTTATTTCTTTCAATTTACTCCTAACTAAAAATCCCATTGCTTTTGGTTATGCAGGTTTATTTCATCTTCTTATTGCAGCTAAAACACAGATCTGCATTGACAGCTGTTTTCAGCAGGCTGCGTGAAGTGTCATGAACAGCTAGAGGTTTTCCCAGCATAAATTGTGGAACTATTTTAATTTCCTGTGTGTAAAAGCACAGAATACCAGTGTGGTGAGGGTTGGAAGGGACCTCTGGAGATCATCCAGTCCCACCTTCCTGCTAAAGAAAGGCCACCCACAGCAGCTTGCCCAGCATCACAATGTCCAGGTGAGTTTGGAATCTCTCCAGAGAAGGAGATTCCACAACCTCTCTGGGCAGCCTGCTTCAGCACCCTCACAAGAAAAATGTTTTTCCTTGTGCTCAGATGGAATCTTCTGGGTTCCAGTTTGTGCCCATTGCCCCTCGTCCTGTCACTGGGCACCACTGAGGAGAGTCTGCCCCCATTCTCTTGCCCTGCTACCCTTTAGATATTTGTAAGCATCTTGTGTTCTTACGGTCTTTGGGTAGGAGGTTCAAGGCACTCTTGAAACACCAGAAAGTCAGGGGCAAGCTCTCTTTCCAGAGACAAAGCTTCTACTGATTCATTTCTGGGGCAAAAGGATGTCATTAATTTTAAGGGCAATGCATTTTTATATGCACTTGGAAACAGACACTCCATGCTGGATTTCTTTGGTTTCTAGCTCTTTGAGATTCTTTGCCGAGCACTGTTGAGAAATGTAGTTTCGAAAGGTTACAGTCACTCCTGGGATCAATAATTCTGGTACAACTATGGACAAGGAATAAGTAAATCTCAGCTTTCTGACATGGAGTGGAGGTTTCTGTGCATGAACATGATGTGACTGATCTCTAGATTTGCAGGAGAAGATGGTGTGCTCATATCAAGGTTGCTCTGAAGCTGCTGCCATGGGTGTTTGGTTAATTATGAGCTGCAAGCAATAATGAAGGAGGTTAAGTTGAACACAAGGAGAAAGTTCTTTACAAGAGTGGTAAATATTGGCACGGCTTGCCCAGGGATGTGGTTGAGGCCCTGTCCCTGAAGACATTCAAGATTAAAATTTGATAAGACCCTGGGCAGCCTGATCTAGTTGGAGGTTATCCCGCTGACTGCAGGGAGGTTGGCCAAGATGACCTTTGAGTGTCCCTTCCAACCTGATGCAATCTGTGAATCTGTGAAATAAGGGCTCTCAGCTGTGTGCAGTGTGTGCCTGAGCCAAGTTTGTCAAAAGGGTTGCTGAGAGGAAATTGGGCATAAGGATGGAAGTGGCCTGGTAGAGCAAAGCCTTCCCATGGGCTGCTGGTCCCTGATGGGTCATGTAGGGCTTGAGAGATGCCCTGCAAGTAGAATTTCCTCAAGGGCAAAATTCTGAAACCCGGCAGCTGTTTTTTCCTCATGTTTACAGTGGAATTACAACATTTTGAGCAAGGCATGAGCTAGAGACACTACATTAACTGCCATCACATCTAATAAGCTGATCATTAATCATCAATCATTGCTGATGTTCAGAACATGTTCACTGTGTATTTCTACCTATTTCTCAGCTAATGATTCTTGATACAGTTGTATCAGAGAGCTGAGTTTGTCACTTTAACTTGTAAAGTGGCTTTTATTAAATTCATCTTTTCCTGTTAACGTTTTTCAAGGACTGGTGTGGAATTTCCTATGAAAATATTGAGTAAAACATTTAAATTTTTATTTTATTGTTGAACAAACGCTGCTAAACTGAATCAACCATCTGACACTGTACCAGATTATCTCACCAGGTTCTCATAAAGGTATTGTGTTTCAAATGTTCTTCCATCCTTTTTGGTGAGTAAAGCCATCCAAGGGTTCCTCAGAGTTCTACCAAAATTGGTACAATCTCTTTATACTAAGTTTGGCTCATCCTAGATGATTGTGTCCAGAATAAAATATTCATTTATTTTATTTTATTTTTATTTTGTAACTATTGCTATCTGCACCTACATGCCGAGTGCCACAGCTTTCATCCAGGCAGCTAACCAAAACCTTTTTGAGATTGGAATTATTTATTTTTCAATTTTTTTTTTAATCCCATAAAACTTTTAGGGAAAGGTCCAAAATCCAACATTTCATTTGTTTGGAAGAAATGGCACGTTACCAGTTTGTTTTCCCTTACCTTGTGCTTACACTACCATGTATGGGTTTCGAGCAATATGATACATCTAGTTCCTGCTGCAATTAGACTCCCCTAAAGAAGTCTTTTGATTCAAACCCCTTAAATTTCCATGACTCATTCTATTCAATTCACACAAAAACACTCTTTCTTTGAGTGATATTTGTGATTCTGAGAGTGGAATTCCAAGGGGAGCATTCCCCATGCCAGTGCTGTGACTCAGGGTGGTTTTGGGTACAGGAACAGACAGTCTATTGCAAGGAAACAGGATGTATTTTAAGACCTGTTGTAACTCATTTGTAGCTCTGGCAGAACATCCATCTCTGCTGAGCTTTTTTCCTCTATCTACATTAGCAATGGGAGTTCAGCTAAAATAATAGACTTTGAAAGCTCTCTAATATGAATCCTGTCAGTATAAAATTTAATCTCTTTCCCCTTAGGATTTTTGCTTGTTGGTTTTCCTTGAGCTTTTCCCAATATACTTGAATTATTTCCTCCTCTTAATTTTATAAGATTTCTTCTATATGGATAAATTTTAACTCTAAGACTGCAGCCATTCATGCCAACTGTAAATCCTGAGGAAGCTCAAGAGAAAAGGCGTGCCATCCTCTGAAGATAAATTCCACTTTATTTAATTTTCCTGTTGTGTTTGTGTCATGTCCAGTGGGGCTGATTGCAGCTGTCGATGTTGTATTATCATGTAGTTAGAATAGAAGGAAGTTTTAATACTGCAGTTGCTAAGAGATTTTTGTGATACCCACTTCCACAAGGAAGTTAACCTGGAACACAACTACCAGAGCCTAGACCTTAGAGTCATAGAATTGCCTTGTGGAAAAGATCTTAAGGTCATTGAGCTCAACCATAACTTAATATCTCCCTGCAAACAACTGTTATACCATATCCCTAAGCTCCAAATGTCTTTTAAATACCTCTAAGGATGGTGACTCCTCTCTGGGCAGCCTGTTCCAATGCATGACCACTCCTTCAGTAAAGAAATTTTTTCTAATATCCAATCTAAACTTCTGATGCAACTTGAGGCCATTTCCTTTTGTCCTACCACTGGTAGAAGAGGCTGGTGCCCACCTCCTTACAAGCTCCAACAAGAGTTGAAGAGAGCCAGAAGGTCTCCCCACAGCCTTTTTTTCTCCAGGCTGAACAACCTCGGTTCCCTCAGCCTCTCCTCATAGGACTTGTGTTTAGATGCTTCTGAAAATCTCTATTGTCCAGTAGTTCAAATACATCATGGGTTATCTAATCAAGGTTTTGTTTCAAGTGATCTCTTGGTGATTGTGGTTTACAAGCATGATGGACTGCAGTGGGATGGAGTCTATTCAGTGAGGTTCATTGAACTCTTTTAGAATGGGAAGGATAAGAAAAGAGGGGGAAGTATTAAAATCTAAAAATACTGATTTTATTAGCATAGAAGTCCTTATAAAGAACTGTTGGCACAAAAGGTAGATAAACTAGAAGAGATTGTATATTTGTTACTCCTTTTAGGAATCAGGTGGGACCAGTCTCTGTCCTCTGTGTGTACTCTTGGAGACATTTGTTCAGGTTTTGCTTGGCTAACTAATTGCTGTGTTTTCCTGTTTCCTGGGAAGCCTTACTTCTCTTTTCCCTAAAGGTCACAAACTCAGTAGCTCAGTAAGGCTGGTTTTGTTGCACACCTCCTGCTCCATTAACACAGTCCAGAGGTTATTTCTAATCCCCACAACTGATTTATTTAATCCTTGTAGATGTTACTTGTTACAAATTATTCTCAGCATCTATACACAGCACAAACAGATGGTCCACGAAACCAATTAACCTTTCCTGACCCCCCTTTCAGGTTTTCCATGGGGTTTTTTTGAGTCTATGGACAAATGAACAAAAACTACCAGGAGACTTCGTGCCAGGGTGTGATGAATAGGAAGGTGGACTGGCACGTGTGCTGTGCTCAAATAAACTTTGCTGCCCCCCGGGCTTGAGTGCTGGAGGAGGACTATTGCTGACAAAATGGATTGGAGAAAAGAGCTGCCAAAAGGTGGAGTGATTCGAGCCTGTCTATCTGTCTGTTTAATGGTGTGGAGGGTAGGGAAAAATGACAGCTTAACCTCATTCCTTGGTATGGTTTCTCTTTTAATAGGATTTGTCTGAGGAAGGTGTATTTTGAGGTTAAATGACAGGGTTTGTTGTAAAAGATTCTTTTAATTACCAAAGCCTTCACTAAGTGACACACAGGAAAAAAAAAATCCACTGTTTTATTAGCACTAAATGTAATATATGAGTAATTATAACTTGCATCCTTGCCCTTCACTGATAAACTGGAAGGCAGACCATGTAAATTGAGACCAGTGCTCGTTGTAAACTTTTATGATAAAACCATAAATAAGTGTTGAGGTGGATCCTCTTCCAATCTGTTTATCTGTGTAATAAAAACACAACTGCATTTGCCTTGTACAAAACAGCTTTTGATTGCTTCACGCCCAGTTGGTTTATGATCAGAGCATGTGCCCTGTTGGATGGACACATCTAACTCGTCCCTGTGTCAGATTGTGAAGAATCTGGGCTTGGCAGTGTGTGGTAAGGCTGTGCCAGGGCTCAGAGTGGGAATTCTGAGAGTTTCTTTAGTCTTCACAGGATTTCCTGATCCTACCTAGCAGATGGGTGAAGAGCTGGACTTATTTTATCTATAAAAGCTGTGTCTGCCTGGGTAATAACCACAGAGATTTCCCACAACAAGTAATTAGTGATGGGACAGGAGGAAATGGCCTCAAGTTGCACCAGGGAAGGTTTACATTGGATATTAGGAAAAAATTCTTTCCTGAAAGAGTGGTCAGGCATCTTCGGACTTGATGATCTCAGAGGTCTTTTCCAACCTCAATGTTTCTAGTCTGTGCTACCTGTGTATCCAGCACAGATTTTATATGTGTTAAGTGAAGCTAGGACTTTACAAACCTAACAAAAAATGTCACTCAGGCTATAGCTCTTCTGGTTTTATCATAAACAACTTAGTCTGTCCCAGCTGGATTAACATCTCACACCAGCCTTAGCCTGTTGGAAAGGTTTACTCAAGGTCTGAGGTGGTGACTCACTGCCAGTAATAGCCACATGTTTGTCTGTATAGAGCTGTTTTGCCATTTATCCCCCTTTTAGGTGAAACTCTTGTGTTTGGTGAGGGTCAGAGGAGAGATGACTTGCCTGTGTGCCTGCTTTTTAAAACAAGAATGACACTCCCTTTCTTTCAAATAAAGGTCATTTATGACTGATAATATATTTTACTCTCCAGACCTTAAAATCAAAGGCTTAACTCTAATTTTGAACTTGACATTCTCTGATTAAAATTTAAAATTTAATAGAGCTCTGTATGTGTCCAGTTATAGGGAAAGGAGTATTGAACTTCCAGCTGGTTGCTCCATCTGTTTAAACATCTCTGTGTAATGAGCATGGCTGTTTGTAAGCCAACAATGAAAATAGTATGGTTGGGCTTTTTCTTTTCCTTTTTTTTTTTTTTTTTTTGTTTGTTTTTGTACAAGGGCTTTCAAGACCCTCCCTGTTGGGATGATTTTTCAGCTCTCCTTTGGCCACTGAATGTGGCTGAAACCAGATCTACTGTTCTTCTTTGCCTGAAACGACTTCTCATGGGTATCATCGTCACTGGGGCCAACCATGTTGTGACAGCAAGTAAAGCTTCCAGTCAGCTGCTGAAACTCTTTAAGGCAAAGATACATTGACGTTATTTTATTTAGTAGTCTACCTCTGAGTCAGACAAAGCTGGAAGGCAGGAATGTTTATTTGCCATCCCTTTGCTGGTTTCTTCCCTTGTTTTTATTGTTATTTGCATGGTAAATGTTCAGGCAGCTGCAAAGCAATGATTTCATTCAAAGTGTCTATCAAGTGTATTTTTAGGACTTCTTTAATAAAATCAAATAATTGGTGAATATTTATCTTTTAACTCCCATTGAAATCATATGTCAGAGCACAATGGAAGCTGATGAGGATGCACTCCAGTGGAGATCATCTTGTTATGATTTATGTACCTGATTTCTTGTATTTTTTTAATTTTCGGGGGCGGTGGGGGGGGAACAAACAACAACAAAAAAACCAAAATCAACCAACTGAAAAAAACCACAGCCAAACTGAGCTTCTGATTTGGGTTTAGGAATCTGTAAAGAAGGAAATCTGTAGTCCACTCACAGGTGAAAAGATGATATTTATTGCAAATAGATCAGCTGGCTTGGTGTGTTATATAGCCATGGATGGGAAGTGATTCCCAGTTTTCCAACTAGAAGATGTTGCGCATTAAGTAAGTGTGTTCAAAGAAGGGCAGTGAAGCTGGTGAAGGGTCTGGAGAACAGGTCTGATGAGGAGCAGCTGAGGGAACTGGGATTGTTTAGTCTGGCCAAGAGGAGGCTGAGGCTTTCTACGACTCTCTCAAAGGAGGTTGTAGTGAGGTTGGAGTTGGTCTTTTCTCCATAGTATCAGATAATAGAATGAGAGAAAATGGCCTGAAATCGTGTCGGGGAGGTTTAGATTGGAGATTAAGAGCAATTTCTTTGCTGCAAGAGTGGTCAGGCATTGGAACAGGCTGCCCAGGGAGGTGGCGGAGTCACCATCCCTGGAGGTGATCAAGATGTGTGGCCACGGCACTTGGGGACATGGTTTAATGGCCACAGTAGTGTTAGGCTGACAGTTGGACTTAATGATCTTAGAGGGCTTTTCCAACTGAAACAATTCTATGGTTCTGTAAGTTGGCAACACGGGCAAGGGCTGGGTCATTTGGGGTTTGGCAGGCAGTGTAAGTGTCAAGGCAGGAATCACACTGTTGTGTTTACACAAAGATGAAATCTGCCTTTTCATGAGCAGCTTCATTATCGACTTAAATGTATCCTCTTCTTCTTCTTTTAGAGGATACAGAATATATACTGTAAAATAAATAATTAATATCTTTAGAGAATAATGGCAATCTGCCTTCACCCTCTCTCTCCCCTCAAGAAAATCCCTCTCAAAGACTAAAAATCCCCCAAATCCCACAAAACATCCTTCTTTTTGTCCTATCTTTCCTTCTAATGTCCATCCTCAGAAGAAGCAGATCTCGAACCACACTTGCAGCTCTAGAAGATAATGTGCCAGCACTAGACTATTTCTGTAAGTAGAAAAAAAACTATAATTAACCCCAAATTTAGCTTCAGACAGTATATTTCTTAATTCCCTTCATGAGCAGTTTCTTGCAGGAGTTAATTACATTTTAAAGTCATGATTGATTGTCCTGATGTGGTTGAAACCCCCGCAATTAAATGTAAGAGCAGTCAGAAGAGTAAGAGCAGTATTAATATGCAAAATGCTCAAATAATTTTATTTTTCCCCCCAAATCTCTCTTGAAACATTTTCCCACCTACGTGTTCTTAGCTCCTTTGTTTTTTTTTTAACTTTTTCTTTTTTTTATGGTAGGTAATTAGCAAGCCAGTTAACTTGACATACACAAGGTTTATATGGGGGTAGTTGTGAGATATTTCAGTATTGATGTGTTTCTGCTTGCATTTAATGTTTTCGGATTAAATCTAAGCTGCACAACTCAAGTATTTTTAGTGGATTGAAAGCAAACTACTTTTCCCTCTCTAGTTTTACCCATTTGGATTCGTGGATTTGTAGCTATTGATTTGTTGGGAAAATAAATATTTCAGGTAGTAACTCCTTAAACAGAGAGTTAGGTTTCTCCATTCTCCCTGTTTTAAGTCAGGCTTTGGTAGCTTTGCGGAACATTCTCTGCTTGTTCCTCTTGACTCACAACTGAAGATCTTAAAATCTTTTACAAGTCTGACACAAGCTTATCTTTTAGGGATCAGTTCATAAACTTTGGACTTACAAGGTCTTGTTGTGATAGGGTGGGAGGGAATGGCTTTGAGCTTAAGAAGGGCAGATTTAGGCTGGGTATTAGGAAGAAATTCTTTACAAGTGAGGGTGGTGAGACACTGAAACAGGTTACCCAGAGAGGCTGTGGATGCCCCCTCCCTGGTGGTATTCAAAGTCCAAGGGAAGGTGTCAGTGCCCATGGGGAGGGGGGGGTTGGAACTAGATGATCTTTAAGGTCCCTTTCAACCCAAACCATTCTATGATTCTATGATCATCCTAAAGGATTCTTCCTACCAAAATGATTTTATAAATCAAAAAATTGTGTGTAGCATTAAAAATGAACTTGGGTAACTTGTCTCAGTTCCAATGAGCTCCATCAGTTTAGTTCAATTGGGAATACATCAGACAAAATCCTGCATGAGACTCAGATAACACACGCAAGTGATTTTTGTGACCACAAGCTCTTCTATTTTTATCTGTTGAAAAATTTACTAATTGTTCTGCCTAATGCAGACTTGTAGAGTCTGGAGAAGTCTAATTTGCTGCTTCACTTAGGTTTTTTGGTTTGGTTTGTTTTTTTTTCCTCTTCGCTGTCAAAAACTCCCCAGACATCCATTAGTTTTATTTGCTATATAGACAATGAATTAATTTCTATTTTTTTCCTGTCATTGTGACTACTGCAGAATTAATTAACAATAAGCAATTTCTCTGTATTCTTGCTGCTTTTTACTTCTGGTTTGTGGTATTTTTTGTGTTATTGCCGACACCACATCAGGCTGTACTGCTGTTCAGTGAGACTTGGGCAGGCTGGAGAGTTAGGTGGAGAGGAACCTCATGAAGTTCAACAAGGGCAAGTGTAGAGTCCTGAACCTGGGGAGAAAGACCCCATGCACCAGTAGAAGTGAGGGAGTGACCTGCTGGAAAGCAGCTCCACAGAGAAAGACCTGTGAGTCCTGGTGGCCAATAAGTTCACCATGAGTTCACAATGTGCCTTCATGGCTAAGAATGCCAGTGGTCTCCTGGGATGCATTAAGAAGAGAGTGACAAACAGGTCAAGGAAGGTTCTCCTTCCCCTCTGCCACAGTGAGGCCACCACTAAAGGGTCCACTTCTGGGCTTGCTAGTTCAACAGAGACAGGGAACTACTGAAGAGAGTCCAGTGGAAGCTATAGAGATGCTGAGGGGCCTGAAGCATCTCTGTGAGGAGGGGAGGCTGAGAGACCTGGAGCTGTTCAGCCTGGAGAAGAGCAGCCCCAGAGGGGATCTGAGCAATACTCGGCAAGAACTGAAGGGTGGGGGCAAGTGAATGGAGCCAGGCTCTTTGCAGTGGTACCCAGTGACAGGACAATGTATAACAGGCACAAAGTGGAACCCAGGGATTTCCTGTGAGGGTGCTGGAGCCTTGGAGCAGGCTGCCCAGGGAGGTTGTGGAGTCTCCTCTGGAGAGATTTTAAACCTGCCTGGAAACTGTGATCCTGGGCAACCTGCTGTGGGTGACCCTGCTTTAGCAGTGGTGGTTGGACTGGATGATCTCCAGAGGTCCCTTCCAATCCTCTCAATTATTTTTCTTACAGAGAAAACCCCTAAATCCTGTTCTGGGTCCCAAAATGACCTTTGGAAGTGACAGACCTTTATGTCTGCTTCCCTGTCTCCTGGGACAAGACTGTAACTACAGGATCTGGATGCTGCAGTCAAATCGATAGTCACTGTGCCTACTGACTGGAGACTCTAAAAGGCACCAGTGCCCAGTGTGTGCCTCTGTTAGTTAACAGCTACTGCCATAAGCACCACCTCACAAGAAAACTATATAACTGCCAGAATGATTTATGGTTTTCTATTGCTAAGCTCCCAGTCAGATAATTTTTCAGTGTCCACTTTTCTGCAGTACTGCGTAAAATGGAATTAAAATTTAGAATTCACTTACAGCCTTCACTTGGGAAATGTCTTATTTGGGGAAATTATTTCTTTTTGAGAAGTGGACAATGAAGTTGTGGAGGGGTGGCAGCCTTTGGCCAGCAGTATGCTTCTGCATATGTGGACTTTCCTCTGGATTTGGGTTTGGTAGGATATTAGGTGCCATTCCTCATGCACCCAGCTCTTGCTGGGGCTTAGATGTCAGCAGAGGCTGCTGAAGGGAGGGCATGTGCCACCATGTAATTGAACTGAAAAGCTGCCCAGAACATCACAGAAGGTCTGGGAAGAGGAGACCTCAAGGTTTAGGTGGGAGTGGAGCAGGTTATTTTGCAGGAAGACTTTGATGGGAAGGGTGATGGTATAATCCTGGGCTGGCAGGTTTATCCAGCTGGAGTCTGGGATAGAACATTGTAAGCAGAAACTTGGGAATGTAGCCTTGGGGAAAGCCCATCATTAAAACAGGAGGAATTCAAGAGAACTTCTTGGGTCGTCTTGCCTCACATCTGATAAATGTGAGATTGCAATTTCTCTGTCTCTATATTCTGACTGTCCTCTGGTGCCAAACTTGAAGCTTCAGAAATGAAAAGTCCCAAATCAAGTGGCATGAGCATATCTAATAAATATCCTGTTGAGAGCAGATGTTGGCACAACTTGGTTCCTCCAGGCTGGCAGCTGGGGGATGTGTCAGGTCTTCTCTTCAAGATGCTCAGTGCCTTTGGAGGTCTGGAAGCATTTATAGCTACTTCTCCCCCTCTTGACTGTTGCAAGGTGGGATTAAACCATGTTTACCAAAACAAAAGCATCATTTGCTACATTTCTAAACTGTTTTTCTGCAGTAAGTGATTGCAGCAGCTCATCTTCTCAGCAGGCTAGTGTTGCATTGCACAGTGCTAAGCACACTGCAACATCTCTTGTGCAATGTTTTAGAGTTCCAGCTGCCAGCAGGTAAAGAGAGTGAGGAAGGATGTGTTTTACCTGAGACGGGCAAGTATTCATTGTTATTATATTTGATTTGTGATAAAGGTGCAGAACATCTACCAGTAGCGGGAGCTGGTTGATGGCTGCTCTGAAATGATGAGCTGAGATTTTCCTGCTGGGACCATTTTCAGGGTGTCCTGTGGGGAAAAACTCCATCTTATGTATTTTTCCTCACACTCTGGCTTCTGAGCTCTTAGAATCAAGCACTGGCTCTTCTCAATGTTTGATTAATGAAAATGGGCCTTTTGCATCGGTGCACAGTTCAATGTTTGATATGTTGTATTAGGTGCTGTAGTGAGCCCAGCAGTTCTGCAGCATAATGATAAAGTGTGAAAGGTGATGTGAAGTTCACAAGAGAGGAAGGAAGAATAAGAGAAGGAATCCATAGGGAAATGTGTCTGGGTTTTACGGTGGCTCAGTATAGCAGCTGCATTCCAATTCTGATGTACCACAGCCGCAGAAGTGCTGAAACACCAGGTTTGCCCTTTGGATAAGCCTACAATTTATTTACATTTGTGTAAGCATGTGGTGACCTACAGAATTAAAAAAACCCAAACCCTGGAGACCTTTGTTGCATTAGTGTAACAGGTGAGCAGAAAGTTCCCAATGCAGGCAGCAACAGCTGGGATGGATGGATATCCTTTTGCTATCCTTCTCCCTCCTTAGAAAGCAAAAATGCCTGGCTTAGATAAGATCAGTGTATAAATCACCCCAAGTGTGTGGAATATTTATGGTGCTAATTTGTAATGTTGGATTTATCTCCTGCCTGGTGAAAGAGAGAGTAAGTTTTTTTCTGATACCCTCAATGGCTTCTGCTTCCCAGTTTATATCACTTGTTGTCATTTTTTATATAACTTGAAAGGCTATGTGTGAAAGTGGAATTTGCACCAGCATGTTACAGTACAGTTAAAAATAACTTTGGTGATTGTCCAGGTTTCCTTCCGTTCACTGGAGGAACAGAGGGCTTTCTCTTGGAGGACTGGTTAATTGGGACTCTGTCTAAAGGGATAAGTTTATTTCAAGATTTAAAATGAGTGCTGTGAAGGACTTAGCAAGGCAGAAGATGAAACAGGATAAAATATAATCCTAAATGTTGAAACTGTGCCCAGTTTATAAACTGGGTTTTTCCTGGGAAGAGCTTGGTAAGATAAATAACCTTTCCCTAGGAAATGTGTTTTCCTTTGTGATTTGGAAAATTGTGATCAAAACTCCTCCAATTTGATGGGGTTTTCTTGCGTGGTTTGTGTGGGTTTTGTTGTTTGTTTTCTTTTTTTTCCCCTTCACCTTTGTGAGAATTTATGGTCCAGCTTTTCTCTGAAGCATAATGCTGAGAAGTTCTTGTGGTACAAGCACTGATGGGCATGGGGCAAGGTTAGCAGGGCCAGGATTGAAGGAAAGTCACCCAACTTGCAGTGCTTGTGCTGCAGTTTTTAGGCAGCTGTGGGCAAGCTTTGATTTTTTAAAATACCGCTGGACAAATTAACATCTAAAACCTAGACTATGTTCAGATCTTGTTCTTTGAGATAATATTCCTGAGGCTGGCAGGATAGCGCAGCTACTAAGGTATCAGGTTAAACCATTTTACCTTGAACCCCAAGTATGAATTATTCAAAGCTTTCTCATTAGTATTCATCCATATAACCTCACTTGTCACTCATCAAAGGTTACATTTTCCATCTCTGCCAAATTCCTCTTGTCACTGCCTAGACCTCCCAAACCCTTGTATTTTGTAATAAGCACTGAATTACAGGGGCACAACTGCTCTTCCTTTCTCTAGCTTCTGGTGCAGCTTTTAATTTTCATTGAGGTCTCCTAAATGCCAATCCAATGGCAGCACAAGTTTTTGTAGTTAAGCAAACCCATGAAGAGCATGAAACCCAGTTTTCTGGTGAGTGTTTATTTCCAAGGCTGCATCCTGTAGCAGATTCCATCAGAATGGTGCAGACTGTAATGTTTTGGTCCCATCGGGTCTGGAGAGAAATAATCTGGAGGAAGCAGTGAGGGACAGCTTGGTGGCAAGTGATGGAAGCAGGAGGTGATCTGCAAAGGTAGGGGCAGATGGAACGTGCAGGTGTTCAAGTGCTGAGGACTTGGCAGGGAGCTGGGAAAACTTGAGGCTTTTACTAAGATGTTTAAGTACTCAGGCATAGGAGATTTACTAGGCAGGTTTTTTCTTCATTATTTGGAAGCTGTGTTTCTTTGTGTGCCTCACTGGATGGATCAGAGCCCCTTCTTGCAAAGCCATCAGGTCACAGAAGGGACTTGCTGTGGTCGGTGGGTGCTTCCCATGCCTCCAACTTGACTTCTGCTGGTGTTGACAGTGATGGATGGTGCCTATCTGGCTTCTTTGCTCTTGGTTGGAATGTTGCATTCCTTTAAAAAACACACAGTGTTCAGGAAGGATAAACTTCTACTCAGCTGCTCCCCAAGGGCTTACCGAGGTCCCTGCTGTGATGGAAAAGGCAGCAGGGAAGGAAGAGGGTTTCACGGAGAAGCGAGGAGCCCCAGCATCATGTGGGGAGCTGGCCAAAAAGAGCAGGAAGGAATCTACAGGGAGGAGCAGCTGGTTTTCATGATATCCCAATTGCTGGATCAGAATTTTTCCATACTAGGAACATGTCTGGGCACAGGAGCAGGTCACGACCAAGAATGGTGTCCTGAGCAGCTGGCTCTCTGGGAATCCCAATGGCCTTTGGTTGTCCCACAAAAAAGTCCCCAGGAGAGAACTAAGAAAACCACTATGTTCAAACTCCTATCTGCCAGGCTGTCTCTATCTCCCCAGCAACTTTTGGACATGTTTCAAGTGCATCCTGACAGGGATTAAAATTCATAGGAATATCTGTCAGAAGAAATAGTTGGCTGGAAGAGGAAGACCTAATGAACACCACACAGAGCAGTGCTACAACAAGCAGGCATCGTAAACTTTTATTATTCCTGGAACACATTTTCTCTGCTGGCATCAGGAGGCAAAAGCTCATGCAGATGTTGAGCCCAGCAGTTGCACCTTTAGCACAGCTGGGAGCATGTTGTGATGGAGGGGAGTGTTGTCAAGTCCAGTTGGGCTGTGCCTTGGCATTGCAGAGGGAGGAGAATTGCAGGCAGGGGGAAGCTTTTGGAAGCTGCCTGCACCAGGGGAAAAGCCTTTCTCTCTTCCAGCCAAAATGATAAAGCAAAAAACCCTGACATTCTCCATCCACATGATTTCCTTCAGATCTGCTCAGTCTCCTTCTGAATCCAGAAGGAATGCAAGTAATGCATTCCAGTTAATTAGAAAACTAAAACATTTTAGGAAATAATGAATTTACACATGGTAACTACAACTTGTTTAAAGGTCATTGGCTAAGGACTGTTTAAAACTCTATTAAAGATCTTGCATCCATGAGACACCGTGATCAAATTGTTTGCTCATTCTCAGAGTTATTCAGTTTTATTCTCGGGTAAAAAGAGGTGGGAGAGGCCTTTTCAATGACTTTTATTTTAACGTTTCATTTCACCTTTAAGGTAATGTGGAAGCTGATGATTCAGCTTTGATTGCTATTGCAGTGGTGACGGTGATGATTATGGATCCATAACATCCAATGAAGAAATACAATCTGTTCTGCTGCTGGTGTTCCTTTCTGTGATGTGGTGCTTGATTCAACACCTTGGTGTCCTTGTCTGAAGCACAGCAGACCTAGATGGGGGCTTCTCATGCTTTCTGCTGCCAGACCTGCTTCTTCTCTAACCTGGGTCGCTCCTGCAGCCGGAGTAGTTTCAGGTCTCTGCTATGGGAGTCCCATATCTGGTTGTATCCTCCACATTGAATCTAGACCTGTTGTGTTCATTAAAAATGATAGCAGAGCTTTCATTGATGGAATGAAGAGCTGGGGCCAGACTGGGGAGGGAGAGTTTGTCTCCTTTGACTTTAGGACTGGCACCTCTAAATCAGGGAGAGTGGAGAAAGCAGTGGCTGGACACTGGGTGCCTGGATAGGTGATTGCTGGGATTGATTCCAAGATGTGGGTGCCCTTAATTTAATGCTGTTAGGACAGAGGAGTTCCTGATGATGGGAACTTGTGAATGGGTTAATATCCCTACTGCAATCTGTTCTTTAGCTGCATTGCCTCCCCACCAGCCTGGGGCCCTGCCACTGTGGATACGCAGTGGATGGAGAGGTGTCAAACTGGGCACCAGCTGAAACCTGGGCACCACTGTTCCCATTATAAGCAGTTCAAACTCTAACCTTCCAATTTTTTCCAGAATTGGCTGTGATTATCCTTGCTTCTCTGGCTGAATGAGCTGACACAATTTTATTAAATTAGCCATTTGTTATGTCTTTTGTACACCATGGAAATCAATTTAAGAGGCTAATGACTGGCTCGTCACAATAGCAGATGTGAACTCTCCATGCTGTAGTCAGTCTTGGTGAGGACAGTATCACCAGTGTGGCATCATAGAATCATTGAATTGTTCAGGCTGGAAAAGACCTTTTAGATAATCAGGTCCAACTGTTAAGTCAGCACTGCCAAGTCACCACTAAACCATGTCCCTCAGCACTACATCCATGTGGCTTTGAAATCCCTCCAGGGATGAGGACTCCACCAGTGCCCTGGGCAGCTGTTTCAGGTCTTGACAAGGCAAGTGCTTCTAATTTCCAACCTAAACCCCCAGAGATGACAAGAGCAGCATTTGCTCTTCAGACAAAGTGCCTGAATCCAGGTCACTGATAAGTAAGGGGACATCTTCCCAATAAGATAAGGTCCTGAAAGAGGTCATGTATTTTCCTCCATCTCACGTACTAATGTGGTGTCACTGGGCCAGCTGCCATTTGGAAAAAAGGCATCGATGCATGACATCTCCTAGTGTCCCCAAACCATGCATACTGAAAATGTAAACCAGCCTGGTTTCAAGAAAGCGTTTCCCATCTCTTCCCACTGTAACAGAATGATGTCCTTGAAGACAAGAAATTAGAGATTAAAATAGGAAAATAGCATTTTATAAAAGCAATTCATGGAAGGAAGGATAGAAAACAATGTGGTGAACTCAGAAGATGCTGAGGGAGAAGAGAAGGGAGGGAAGCATGTACAGGTCTGGAGGAGATGGCAATAGGTAGACAGTATTTGCGCTGCTGATTCCTGTTTGGTTTAATGTGGAACTTTGCTCCTCGCTGCTGCAGCAACCACTCACTTGTCACCCAGCCCTTCAGAGCAAGACGTAAAATGGTGCAGGAGGTATGTGGCTGCCAGCCACTGCATGCTATTAACCTCCTCCCAGCAAGCCAAGTCGTCATCCTTCTTCTGTAGCACCCATGAATCAGCTTTTTTTTTTTTTAATGCCGGAAATCTTCAGGGATGGTAGTCCTAGAAATGATGCCTTATCCCAGGTCCTGTCTCTGCAAGCAGGTGGAGTTACGAATTGCACCCTTTCCAGAAGGTCACCAGATTCCACTTCTACAGAGGCTCTGGGATATTTACAGGGCACTTTGCAGCATTTGTGTCATGATCCTCTCTCCTAATATATGCATTGGTGATTTTTTGAGCTTGGTGTGCAAGAAAGATTATAAAACTTTGCATGATAAATCTGCTGGTATTAATTCAATGGATCTCTTATGCAAAGCCTTTTTACTGCTGCCGGCACCGAATAAACACAAAGCAAAGTCAAAGCAGAGTCAGAGTTTGGGATGACTTGAGGGTGATGCATAAAGGCTAAGGAAGTCCACACAGACAACCTCAGAGCCGTATCATGTGAGACGTTAAGCCCTAACAAATGACTGGGTGCTTTTCCTACAAGCTTAGGCAGAGGATGTCTAGCAGTGCTTTAGGTGGTCAGGTGAGCTGTTTCCAACAGAGGACAGTGTTGCACAGTCACACTGGCTGTTTATTAATTGTCTTTGTCCAGGGAGGTATGTTGTAGACTTTCAGTGGTCTTTTCTGATCTTCGAGGTCTCTTCCAACCTAGTTGATTCTATGATTCTATGATTCTGATTCAGACACCTATTCCAAGGCTGTGTGTGACTGCCAAGGGTGGTGTTGCAAGCGGAAAGGGCTTTTCCACTTCTTGCTTGCATAGAATAGGCTGAGGAGCCCGTAAATTATCACTACATTGCTAATGCAGTCATTAAATTATGTTTGGCGTGAACAGCAGCCTCTGTCCTGTAGTGCGGTTTCACACCTCCTAGGAACATGGGTGAATCTGCTGTTGAGAGGCTGTTCTGAATGTTAACCAGAAAACAGTTGCTTTTCCTTCTGGAAAAAGGTTCTTGCAGAATCCACTCACCCTTAACCTAGAGGGATGGACACTTGTCTGTGCCATCAGTCACTGACAGATGCCTAGGGAGAAGCCAGTGACATCTGGCATGGGATCAGATACTGCTTTCTTACTGTATTTACATGGTGGGAGTGATTTTTGGCTGTAGTGTCAGAAAACTGGGGAAAGCCTCTTGACAAATTGGGCAAATAGATGCTGCCAATAAAGCCCCCAAGCAACAAAGTCTTTTTTATTGCATTATGAGGCCACATTTTATTGGTGAATTAATAGGAATAACAGAACTATTTTAGTGGCTGACTGGGAGCAGTATATTAGCAGCAGTATTAATAAGTATGGAGTGACAGGAGACTTGTAAGAGTGGGAAAATGAGATACAGTATTTATCCCTTGTGCAAAATCTTTTTTATTATTAAAGACATTGGGTTAACTAGGGATAGATTTAATACTTCAACTCTATTTTTATTGGATAATTAGCAGTGAGCACTCTCAACCCTGGGACAAGGACAGAAATCTGGAAATCAAGGAAGTCACAAAAAGGGGGAAAGGAAAAGGAACTAGATAGCAGGTCTGGGATTTTGTCGTATATCTCCCAATGAAGTTGAACTCACGTGGTGGCTGGTAACAAGAGATGTTCCTCAGAGCTCAGTACTGGGGCCTGTTCTGTTTAATATCTTTATCAATGATCTGGATGAGGGGATCAAATGCATCCTCAGTAAGTTTCCAAAGGACACCAGATTAGGTGGGTATGTTATATACACACACACACACACAGAGTGGCAAGTTGGAAGGGACCCCAGGGATCATCTCATCCAACCTTTCTACATCATAGTCCAGTTGAAATGAGCTGGCCTAGCACCCTGTCAAGCTGAGGCTTAAAACCATCCAAGGTAGCGGAGTCCACTGCCTCCCCTGGGACACGATTCTAATGTCCAATTGTTCTCATGCTAATGGATTCTCTTCTGAAGTCCAATGAGAATCTCCCCAGCAGTAACCCATCACCCCTTTTCTTTTCCATGGGACTCCTTGTACAATGGGAATCTCCATTCCCCTGGTAGCCACCCTTTATGGACTGGTCCCTGGTCATAAGGTCTCCCCTAAGCCTTCTCCAGGATGAACAAACCCATGTCTTTAAGCCTCTCCTCACATGGCAGGGCTGCCAGTGCCCTGAGCATTCTGGTGGCCCTTTTCTGGACACCTTCCAGCCCATCCACATCTTTTTTTGTACGTCAGGGGCCAAAACGATAGTCACAGCATCCCCACCAAAGTGACACTGCTTTCACACAAAATCAAGAAGCATCCTCCTCAGGCTGTATGTTTACATGTTCCAGGCTTGTTGATCTGCTGGAGAGTAGAAAGGTTCTCCAGAGGGATCTGTCCAGGCTGGATTGTATTGAAGTCAGTGGTATGAGGTTTAACAAGGTTAAGTGCTGCGTCCTGCACTTGGTTCAGAATGCCATGAAATACTTCAGGCTGGTGAACAGAGTGGCTGAAAAACTGCCTGGAGGAGAAGGACCTGGGGGTGTTGGTTGGCAGTAGCTGAAGATGAGCCAGTGTGTGCCCAGGTGGCCAAGAAGGCCAACAGCAGGACCAGGAAAGTGGTCATGCTGCTGTACTTAGCACTGCTGAGGCTGCACCTTGAACTTTGCCTTCAGTTTTGTACCCCTCACTTCAAGAGGAGCTGGAGTGTGTCCAGAGAAGGGCAGTGAAGCTGGTGAAGGGTCTTGACCACAAGTCTTGTGAGGAGCAGCTAAGGGACCTGCCATTGTTCAGCCTGGAGAAGAAGGGGCTGGGGAGAGACCTTTTGGCTGTCAGCAACTTTCTGTGAGGAGGTTGGAGCCACATCAGGGTAGGTCTCTTCTCCAAAGGAACAAGTGATAGGACAAGAGGAAATGGCCTCAAGTTGCACCAGGGAATCACAGAATCACAGAATTGCTAGGGCTGGAAGGGACCTCAGAGATCATCATGTTCCATTCTAGTTTTCTGGAGCAGGTAGAGCAGCAGCTCTTCACTCCAGAAGCATGCAGGTGGGTATCCCTCTACAGCCCATTGCTCTGCCTGTCCAGGAGATGAACCCAGCAGGACGGCTTGCTGACTGTTCATTAAACATCTCACCACCCACCAGCCTGTGCACTGCCAGGTCTGTTACAATGAAGAATTAAAAAAATACATCAGGTGTGCAATGCTGAAGTTCTTACTTAATTTTAGCTTCCCAGATAAAAGTAGATCCCAAGAATAATGGCTAAGACGTGATTTCCAAAGAAATAGAATGCAATTTAGATGCTGTGAGTTGGTTTCAAAAGCTCTGGAGATGTTCAGTGTTGATGGAGGGCACAGGAGGTACCAACATTTTAGGGGGGGTTGAAATGTAAACCACACTTTCTTAGGCTAATTGTGCAGAAAAAGAGCCTAGTGCTGCAGTTTTCTCTGTGAAATGGTGTGATTGTGCAGCAGCACTAACATTTACTGACTATGGAGTCTGCTTATTTTCCCCCATTTTTTATTATCAGCAAAACTTTAATTACAGCTTACCTACCACCTTCTGCCTACGTTTACAATGCAATAAATTTCCAGTCTCCCTATGCAATCTGCATCTCAAATAGTGCAGTGCTCTGGCAATGGACATTATTGATTCCTTGAAGAAATTATAACAGCATTTGTTCCAAGGAAAACAGGAACACAGAGACATACAGGCATGCATGGCAGGTATTAAAATGTACCCTCTTGCCAGTAGCTCTCACTTGTGTGTGCTTTCTTGAGCAAAACTCCAGGTTAGAAACTGTCCCCCCTCCAGTTATTTTAAAATGATTGATGGTAGTCAGGAGGTGATGGAATTTGGACTTACTTTCCAGAACAAGAAGCAGTTTATCATAGAGTGATAGAATGGTTTGGGTTGGAAGGGAACTTTAAAGGTCGTGTAGTTCAGCTTCCAGAGACACCTTTAACTGGAATAGGTTGCTCTGAGCCCCATCAAAGCTGACCTTGAATGTCTACAGGGATGGGGCGTCCACCACCTCCCTGGACAACCTGTTCCAGTGTTCCACCACTTTACTCATAACTTCCTCTTAATGTTCAATCTAAATCTACCCATTTCTAGTTTTTGATATTGTTTTCCCCAATCCTGGGTCATAGGACTATTTAAAACTGGTAGACAAGATGATTGCCTAATGGTTTGAAAAGTAAATGGGAAATTACTTTGTAGTGTTTAACTGATTTTTTTTTTTTTCTGTTTGAATATCAGGAGCAGATATGGCTGTGAAGAGTAATTAAAGGTGGAATCAATGGGCTCTTGGCTGTTGGGAAGGAAAAAAAGTAGCTGGAAAAGGAGTAAATTAAATATTTGAAAAATATTGTCTGTCAGATTTCTGCTAGCTTGAAAATATATACAGCAGAATTCATTAAAAGAGTCTGAAGGTGAAAATCTGCTTCTCGCTTAGTTTGTGTTAATTTGTCATTAATATTCAATGACTTAATGAATGTCATAACTGCTGCAGCATCTGGCTGACCTTAGACAAAGCTCTATGTGCTTCAGTGAACTTCATGGAGAAGTTTTCCTGTATGCTTTCCATCCTTGATGAGTGAAAAGCTGGACATGAGCCAGAATCATGCACTCACAGCCCAGAGCCAGCCATGTCCTGTGCTGATCCCTGGCAGCAGTGGGAGGGAGGGGATTGGGCTCCTCTGCTGCACTCTGTTGAGACCCCACCCGAAGTGCTGAGGCTAGCTCTGGAGTCTTAAGCACAGGAGATACATAGAACCTGTGTGGCAGTTGTTACGCTCTCTCCCACCAGCTCAGGATAGACCTCCAGGTGAGATTTATGAGCAGCTGATCATTATCAACTATCTCTGGTGGGCCTGAGTCTAAGGTCCTTTTGTTTGCTTGGAGAACCAAGTAATTGAGCAATTGACCACAGCTGAACCCACAGGGGTGTAAATGGAGTTGTGCTAGGGAGAAGAGCTCTGGTAACTGACCACAGCTGAACCCACAGGGGTATAAATGGAATTGTGCTAGGGAGAAGAGCTCTGGTAACTGACCACAGCTGAACCCACAGGGGTGTAAATGGATGTGATGGTTTGAAACTGTCTTTTTAATTTTTCCTTGCAAAGTTCAGAACAGAGAAAGTGAAAGAATGTAAATAAGTCACTATTGGGTGTAAGAAAGCAAAATAACGATTGTTCTAAACACTTCCATTGGATAGATAGAAATGTTTAAGAACTATTACCCTAAACAAAGTAGGCACTCTGCACATTCTGCGTTCGGCAGTGGGGGCAGTTGCTGGGCTGTCTGGCTGCTGTTTCTTCTTCTCTTCTGGCTGAAGATAACACGTACTGACCTTGGCAGCTAAGTTAACAATTTTCTGCTTAACTAACTCTGCTTCTCTGTCCAGGGGGGTCTGGGGGGGAAGCTCCTGGGAGAGGGAGGCCCCTTTGGGAGGGTCCCCTTGGGGGGAAGCAAAGGGAGATCGATTGTGCTTTTTCTGTTGATTGTATATATTTGTGAATGTTGTGAATTTTGTATATTTGTACATATTCATTGCATTTCATTGTAGATTTTAGACTCTGCTTGTAAATACAGCTTTTCATTTGCTTCCAGACTGAGCTAGCCTGGTTATTGTCAGTGGGGGGGGGAATTTCAGCTCACACCGACACACTTTTTATTTTTGGCGCCCAACGTGGGGCTCGATTGCTTGTTTGATTTATTTCTGCTCAGATTAGGAAGCAAAATGAAGCTGTTTTGGATTCTGAGTCATTCTATTTCATCTATTATCAGTGTGATTGTTTACAGATGGGCCATTTCTTGCATGATAGACAAGATTGTGAGATATGTGGCATACAAGTCATTTCTTTGGGTTAAGAACAAGTTACTGAATGTTGGTGAATTCTGTTGTGGTCTTATTGGGCTAAGAAGCTATGGTAACTCAACTATGGATCTGCTAGCAGACACATATGAGTTTGTTACTCCTCTTACAACTACAGAGGGTCCTTGGAACCAGTGGTACCCTAGATATCTTGTACTAGCCTTAATCTTAATTTTGTTGCTTCTTGGAATAATCATATGGCTACTGATAGCACTGTATCAAGAAAGACATAAGGCTACTTGCTCTTCCAACTCTGCTGTGAATGTGAAAACCAAGCCAGTAAATTTGGTGGCCACTGTAACCAGAAAGCGTAAAGGAGATGCAGATGCTGCAGGAGATGGTGCAGATGGAGATGAGGGTCCTTCTACTCAGGGTCCCTCTGTTAAGAAAGATCCTTCTGATGAGGAAGAGAGGGTTAGCCTTAAAACTCTGGTAGACCTCTTGAGACCCCACATGGATGATGGAGATGTAGGTCAGGATGTAGACCCTAGTAGATTAGCAACTGCTGGTAGTGCCTCTGAACTCAAAGAAATTCAACGGAGGATTAAAATAGGATTATGGGGACAGCAACCTCAGGATGATGATGATGATGAGGAGGAGGAGGATGACATACAGTCAGCTAATGCACCCAGACAGGAAATTAGGCATGTGAGGAAGGATTACATCAGAGGAGATAATGAGCCAGTCCTGTCTTGGCTAGCCAGGTGTTTTGATATGGGAGCCCCAGCATTGGTGGTAGGTGACAAGTCAGCCTCTCAGTTGGGGATGCTCTCAAAGGATACAGGCATAGACAGGCATCTAGGCAAGTGCATTGGTAAAGTTTCTCTGTGGGGACGCCTCCTACTGGCAGTCTCGCTGAGGTACCCCAGCAGAGATGATTTACCATGGAACCCTAAGCCTTGGACCACAATAGCTGAGGGAATCAAGCGTCTGAGAGAGTTTGCTGTGAGAGAAGTAATGTATGGAGATCATAAGACTCTGAATCCTGATGAAATTCCTGTTGGAACAGGCCTTGCCAAAAAGCTCATTAAGCTTGCTCCTCCTAATTATGCCACTATTCTGGCAAGCAGAATTGTGGCAAGAAATTATGGTGGAGCACCTCCTACTGTTGGCCATGTCACTGACCAAATGAGGCAGTTGGAGGATAGTCTTGCACGTACTTCTTTGGTTTCAGCCATTGAAACTCTGTCTGGAAAGATGGAGAATTGCATGAAAGAGCTGAAGGAGGAACTTAAAACCTCCATATCCAACTTGATGAAGGGGGATGATTCTGATTCCTCTTCCTCCAGATGGATACAAGTTTCAGCTGTTAGGAACAGACGTGCTCCAAGAAGGCCATTCCAGAATAGGTCAAACCAAAACAGACAGCAGAGGCAATCACGTGGCAGTATCTGGATAACTCTGCGTGACCAGTTTGGTGAGAACATGAACAGATGGGATGGTCAACCAACTTCTGATCTTTTCAAGAGGTTACGGGAGCTGCAGAGGGGCAGATCCCGAGGTAGCAATACCAGGAGGGTAGCTGTCGCTTCCTCAGTTTCCCAGAACAACTCTGATAGCTCCAACAGTGATCCTAATTCTGGTGCTGGACATTGTGCCAGCTGTACATGTGGAGGTAATCCCCACCATTAGGGGTGCCCTGCCTTCCGCCAGGGGGAGGTAAGGGATAATGGAGATAACAGAATCTATTGGGATGTGTACATCCAGTGGCCTGGCACTTCAAAATTTCAGAAGTACAGGGCCTTGGTTGACACAGGAGCTCAGTGCACCATAATACCATCAAATTATCAAGGGGGAGAATCTATAACTATTCAGGGAGTCACTGGTGGATCTCAAGAGCTGTTTAAGATAGAGGTTGACATAAGTTTAACTGGGAAGCAGTGGAAGAAACATACTATTGTAACAGGTCCTAATGCACCTTGTATTTTGGGAATTGACTTTCTGAGAGAAGGGCGTTTTAAAGACCCTAAGGGTTACAAATGGGCTTTTGGAATAGCAACTGTAGAAATTGATGGAGGAAAATTGAAGTTGTCTATCAGACCTGAGCTTTCAGATGAATCTGCAGTTGTTGGACAACATGAGATAGAGGATGTAAAGCTGCCGGTTGCTTCTCAAACTGTGCATCACAGACAATACAGAACCAACCGTGACTCTTTGGTGCCCATTCAAAACTTGATTCGTCAGTTGGAGAGTCAGAAGGTCATCAGCAAAACATAAAAAGTGCCAAACCATCACAATGGAGTTGTGCTAGGGAGAAGAGCTCTAGTAACTGACCACAGCTGAACCCACAGGGGTGTAAATGGAGTTGTGCTAGGGAGAAGAGCTCTAGTAACTGACCACAGCTGAACCCACAGGGGTGCAAATGGAGTTGTGCTAGGGAGAAGAGCTCTAGTAACTGACCACAGCTGAACCCACAGGGGTGTAAATGGAGTTGTGCTAGGGAGAAGAGCTCTAGTAACTGACCACAGCTGAACCCACAGCGGTGTAAATGGAGTTGTGCTAGGGAGAAGAGCTCTGGTAACTGACCACAGCTGAACCCACAGGGGTGTAAATGGAGTTGTGCTAGGGAGAAGAGCTCTGGTAACTGACCACAGCTGAACCCACAGGGGTGTAAATGGAATTGTGCTAGGGAGAAGAGCTCTGGTAACTGACCACAGCTGAACCCACAGGGGTGTAAATGGAGTTGTGCTAGGGAGAAGAGCTCTAGTAACTGACCACAGCTGAACCCACAGGGGTGTAAATGGAGTTGTGCTAGGGAGAAGAGCTCTAGTAACTGACCACAGCTGAACCCACAGGGGTGTAAATGGAGTTGTGCTAGGGAGAAGAGCTCTAGTAACTGACCACAGCTGAACCCACAGGGGTGTAAATGGAGTTGTGCCAGGGAGAAGAGTTCTAGTAACTGACCACAGCTGAACCCACAGGGGTGTAAATGGAGTTGTGCTAGGGAGAAGAGCTCTGGTAACTGACCACAGCTGAACCCCCACGGGTGTAAATGGAGTTGTGCTAGGGAGAAGAGCTCTAGTAACTGACCACAGCTGAACCCACAGGGGTGTAAATGGAGTTGTGCTAGGGAGAAGAGCTCTAGTAACTGACCACAGCTGAACCCACAGGGTGTAAATGAGTTGCTAGGAAGCTTAGTATGACCAGTGACCCAGGTGTAATGGATTGCTAGAGAGTTCTAGTAACTGACCACAGCTGAACCCACGGGTGTAAATGGATTGTGCCAGGAGAAGGTTGTAGTAACTGACCACAGCTGACCCACAGGGTGTAAATGGAGTTGTGCTAGGGAGAAGAGCTCTAGTAACTGACCACAGCTGAACCCACAGGGGTGTAAATGGAGTTGTGCTAGGGAGAAGAGCTCTAGTAACTGACCACAGCTGAACCCACAGGGGTGTAAATGGAATTGTGCTAGGGAGAAGAGCTCTAGTAACTGACCACAGCTGAACCCACAGGGGTGTAAATGGAATTGTGCTAGGGAGAAGAGTTCTAGTAACTGACCACAGCTGAACCCACAGGGGTATAAGTGGAGTTGTGCTAGGGAGAAGAGCTTTCCCAGTTTTGCTCCCCAGGAGCAGGTTTTCTGGCTCAGAACTTGTCCACTTTAGAACAGAATCTAAGGAACTTCACACCCTTTCTTCCTTGGTGAGTACATACTATCTCTATATATGTATTTCTCCTGGGAATATGTGGGAGATTTTTCTTTCATGAGTGAGACATGTGCGTGTTTTGCCTCATCTCTCCAAACAGTTTAATTAGTTGTGCAACAGTATTTTCCCAACCAACATCTGAACCTATAATTTTATTGTGTTGGAAGAAGAGCAGATTTAGCTGTAATAAATCAGTGGCTGTTAGCCTCCTGTTTTGTCTGACTCCTTCATGACAACCTGTTGGAGTGGGGCCAGAGGAGGCCACAACAATGATGAGAGGTCTGGAACCTCTCTGCTGTGAGGTCAGGCTGAGAGATTTGAGATTATTCAGACTGGAGAAGAGATGGCTCTAGGGAGACCTTCTCGTGGTCTTTCAGGACTTAAAGAAGCTAATAAAGAATCTGGGGACTTTAAAATTTAAAAAAAATATTTTTTTAAATTTTAATTTTTTAATAATATTAAATGTTTTTTTTTTATATTTTTTTTTAGCAGGGCCTTTTGTGACAGTACAAGGGATGACAGGTTTAAATTAAACCTAGAGAGGTGGTAGACACCCCATCCCTGGAACCATACCAGGTCAGGTTGTCTGGGGCAACCTGCTGTAGTTGCAGATGTCCCTGCTGACTGCAGTGGGACTTGTTTAGATGACCTTTAAAAGTCCCTTCCCACCTAAAACAGTATAAGTTTATAATAAGTGATGGCTGTCATCTAATATAATTTAAAGTGCAATCAGGAGAACTGTAATGATTAACTTCCAGTCATGATCATCATGGGTTGGAAGATGCTAAGTCTGAAGGTGTAATCCGGCGAGTGCTTTCTGTCACTAACTAGGTCTTCTCCTGTTAGTAGTATTTTAGTTAAGATGTTTAGGTGAGGAGTGAAATGCAAAGCCCATGACTTTGCTATTCTTACTGTGGTGATGAAGTGATCAGTCAGAAGGGTGATGTGATCCATTCAATCACTGAGCCCTCAGAGGAGCTCCACAGCTGCTCCTGCTCTTTCCAAACCTGAGCAGAACTCTGCACACACTTGTTGGACAAAGAGTAAAACCTCAGTGACATGCAACTCTGTGCCAAGGATCACATCACAGCTCTCAAGTGCTCATACCAGGCAACAAAAAATGTCCTGTTCTCTTATAGTGCCAACTATTGAATGTTCATAGTGATGATTTATCGCTTCAGTAAAGCTGGAGGAGTATTAAAAGGTTGTAATTGTTGGAAAACAAGCCTGATTTTAAACATACTGCATATTATTTCCCACCATAATGAGAAGAGACTTCCTTCTTCCTGAATCTCTGGTGTTTGTGGTACAGCATTACACAGAATGGTGGGTGTTGGAAGGGACCTCTGGAGGTCACCCACTCCAACCCTCCTGCTTAAAGCAGGGTCACCCACAGCAGGTTGCTCAGGATCACAATTTCCAGGCAGATTTGAAATCTCTCCAGAGGAGAATTCACACCTTTCTGGGCAGCCTGCTCTAGGGCTCCAGCACACTCACAGAAAAGTTTTCCACCTTCGCATGTAACCTCCTGGGTTTCAATTTGTCCCCATTGCCCCTTGCCCTACCAGTGACAAGAATCTGGCCCCATCCTCTTGACCCCCACCCTTTAGCTCTTGCTGATCTTCTCTCAGGGTGGTGTTCTCCAGGCTCAAAAGCCCCAGGTCTCAGCTTTTCCTCCTCACAGAGATGCTCCAGTCCCATCAGCGCTTTCAGAGTCTGTGCTGGACTCTGTCTAGTCATTCCTTATCTCTCTTGAATTGGGGAGACCACAACTAAACAGCCCTGGGTCAAACTGAAATCTGTACCAAAGGAACATCCTCCAACTGCATCAGATAAAACAGTTTTGAAAAAAAAAATTAAGAAAGAATAAAAAAAACCAAAGTCAGAGATGAGAAGTGTTGATTTATTTCACAGAAAACTCTGAAAAATGGAGGTAACTGGATCAGGTCAGACTCTGCCAACTGCTATGACCAGAGAGCCACCATGGGCTTGTGGGCTGCAGGAAAGGTGATGTGATGCTGACACTGGAGATTCTGTTCTGCCTAGGGATGTATGTTGTAGATGGACTGCGCCTCTTGTTCCACATCAAATGCTGCTTATATGGATGACAATATTATTGTTCAGTTAGAAATACTCCTGCCTGGCCTGGCTGGTTGAAGGTGATTAAAAACAGGAGCTGGAGGATGTGTTTTGGTTGAAAACATACCCAAACTTGCAGAGAAATTAGTTCAGTTTCTTCATTCTGTGATTGTCTTTTACCCCCAATTCATGCAATATCTTCTGCTTCTGCTTTCAGCTTGAGTGCTTCTATGAGAGTTAAATTTCAGGGTTTTTCAGAATTCTCAGGAATTGCAGAGTTAGGAAAGGATGAAGGTTTTGCTGTTGTGCCTGCCTTTTGTTGTGGTTTTCATTTTTATTACTTTAAATGTGATTCTTGGCTGGGGCACTAGATGGTGTTTAACCAAGCAGAAGCCAGGAGACAAACTGGAAGCCCAAACAGAAAGTTGAATAAAAAAGAATTATGGTTCAGGTCTTACCTCAAGTAAATGAACACTGCATTCTATACTCCAAAACTTGTCTGAAAAAAATTCAGGTTTCAGTACCCCTTTTATATGGTAAATCAATAGTGCTGACATGGAGCATGCACTTAAAAACCAAAAGGAAAGGAAAGTTTAGATTCCAGCTCAGCCCCATCCTCAGCCCTTGTATAATCAATAATAATGAAGGACTAAACCTAACAATAAACCTTGTGGATTCTGAGAAAATGAAAAATATCGCAGCTGGTTTTCCTTGAGGAGCTTCAATTTATACTAACTCTTAGAAAGGAGGAAGGTGTTTCTCAAAATGAGTTACACTGTCCTTGTCTGAGAGGTTCCCCTCAGTGTGCATGGTATATATGTGAGCATAAAGCCTGCCATAAACAAGTGCTGGGTGGAGGGCAATTACCTCAGTTCTGCTTTCTAGGGCCTGTCTCTTATCTTCTTGGTGAGACAGAAACTGGATGCTGTGTCTTTATTGCAATGTGAGACCAGCAGATAAGCAGACTTTGGGAAAAAAAAAACACAAACAACAAAATAATAACAAATCAAGCAAAATTCCCATGTTAATAGCTCTCAAAAGCTTCAGGATTCCTAGGCAAATGCAGTGGAGTTAGCTTCATACAGCAAACTTTGTGTACTCACTTGGTGTATAAGCTAAAAATAACCACCACGAGGTCTTACCTCGGAAAACCATTTACAAATATCACACAAGAAGTGTTTAGTTTGGCAAGCTGAGTGTTTTCTGTTGTGTTGATGCTGTTTAATACCTTGTACCGATAAGCAAAACCTGGACAATAATAATAAAAGGTTAGAAACAAATCATGATTCTCCTTCAGCTGGATCTCAGTAATGGAATTCAGAGAATCACAGAATGTGTCAGGTTGGAAGGAACCCTCAAAGGTCATCTTGTCCATCTTCCCTGCAGTGAGCAGGGACATCTTTAACTAGATCAGGTTGCTCAGGGCCCCATCAAGTTCGACCTTGAATGCGTCCATGGATGGGGCCTCTACCACCTCTTTGGACAACCTGTTCCAGTATTGACAGCTCTTTCATTTCCAGTTAAGTTTAGCAGTGCTGAATGTTTTCTAAACCCAGCACACAAGGATATCTGCACAGCTGAGATTAGTCATCTAGTCTAGTAATCTAAGTAGGACAATTTAGAGAATCACAGAATTACTAAGGCTGGAAAAACCTTCCAAGATCATCAAGCCTGAACACCAACCAAACTCCACCACAGCCACTAAATCAGGTCCCACAGTGCCATGTCTACACATTTTTAATACCTCCAGGGATGGTGACTCCACTATCTCCCTGGGTAGCCTGTTCCAATGCCTCACCACTCTTCCAGGAAGGACATTTTTCCTAATATCCAACATAAACCTCTCCTGGTGCAGCTTGAGGCCACTGTCTCTCACTCTGTCACCTGATACCTGGGAGAAGAGACCAACCCCCACCTGGCTCCAATCTCCTTTCAGGGAGTTGTAGAGAGCCATAAGCTCTTTTCTTTGTGCCAGATGCATTCTGTTTTCCTGTGAAACAGGAGAAAATAGATGAAACAGAAACATTTACAAAAGCTTTAAAAGTTGAATGTCACCAACTACAGTAAAGACCTAATGGCAGGGAGTAGTAGGTTACAGTGCTGGAGCTGTGGGGCCACCAGGTCTTTCATTTTCCAGATGCATTTTTCTAGTGTGCTACCATGACTGTGAACAGCAGTCACTCTAACCCAGTGGGTGCTGACCCTAAAGCAGGTTTTGGTAAATCTAGTCCTATCTAATACCATTCCACATAAACAAAAAATTCTGGTGACTGTGTTTGGGACATGGGTGGGCTCTAATCCCCCTGTAGCTGGGATGGCTTGGTACTCACTGTGTGCATGTCAGGAATCCAGCATTTCTGCCATTTCTAGCATCGTTCTAGCGTTCTTTCACCTATCTGCTTGTTTGGTCTCCCCATCCTCATGGATGGATGCTCTGTTACACCTCCCAGCACCAGCAAGGAGCAGGTTCCCCATATTTGGGGTTACTTTGTTGCCTCTTGGAATGGGCCAAGAGCAAGCAGCTCTTCCCATGGACCTGCTTTCTGGTTTCATGTCCCATGTGAGTTTGGTCCCCTACAGAGAGCTGATGTAAGGTTGCCCAGGCTGAAGTCCTTGGAGCTATTTACTCATTTTTTTTTTCCCCTCAATAGTGCTTTTATGAATACTTTGCCTTTACATATGAGCTTTTCTTCTCTAGCTCTTGAAATGTGCCACATGTCTGAACTACTCCTGAGGTCAGTTCTGTAGGATGACTCATCAGGTGATTCTGAGACCAGGATGGGAGCGGAGTATGGGGCTTCTGGTCCAGCCCCAAGCCAACCCAGGGCTGGTAGCCTTTGATGCAGTCAATGGTTTGGAAAGCTGCTAGGAAAACTTGGAACCAAAGTAAGTAGGGAAGTGCAAGGGCTACCATGTGGGATCAAGCCGTCTATCTTGATGTTCATGGGTTTTTTCAATAGCTTAACACTTCCTATGCTGATGTAAACTGAATCCCAGTTGCTTAATCAACTGATTTATCATTTTTTATGATTTCATTATTGGTTTACGTATTTATGTCTGTTGTTTTGCATTACTGCCATCAAGACAGCATTCTTCCCTTACAGCTAGGACAGTCAAGTGATGTATGAAATATATAATGCTCTTTGATTAATATTAAATGTGGATAACAAATACACTTGGAAGATCTTTCCCTGCTGATAGACTCAGTTGTTTGCAATGCTGGGACTTGAGGACATGTGGGGTGTCCTCCTTTGTTTTCAGTGCCTCTTTGAGTGAGCAAAGCTTAGACTGCTTTTTCTTTGTTTGGGTTTCTAACAGTTTAGATATTTTTGTTCTTTAATATCTCACATATATTAAGTTTTGTAGCTGCTGCTTTTATTTTACTTTTAGGAGGCAACATTTCAGTATTAGAACAGGCTGCCCAGGGAAGTAATGAAGCTACCACCCCTGGAGGTGCTCAAAAAACATATAGACATGGTTTAGTAGGTGTGGTAGTGCTGAGTTGATAGTTGGAGTTGATAATCTTAGAGGTCTTTTCCAACCTTTCTGATTATATTGAGGCTTCATCTGTACTGTGAAAGCAGGAAAAAAGAAAAAAAAAAAGAAAAAGGCTCTTTTACATTTTGAAGTCAAGATTTGCTCTATATGCAGTATCATATTAGGTGCATTTTTTCCCAAAATAGTAAACAGGCATTTATAACAACTCTGCTGTACTGCATTTTAAATTAATTTCTTATCTTTTGGCCATGACAAATGTCAGGAGGCAAAAGGTGTTTTTGTGAATGAAAGATACATGAAAAGAAATGTAATGCTTGAGCAGGGTTCTCAAATCTGTTATTTTCTGGCCAGAAAGAGGTTTCTCCTGCTTAGAAATGGCTTTGAACAAAACCAGTGGTGTTACCACCAGTCATTATCTATTTTTGTTGTCTCTTCTGCCTTTCACAGCTTTTCTTTGCATTTTGTGTCCAATTGTTTGCTCTGTGAGATAAGAAAAGTGTCAGAGCTGTGAGTAAATACTCCAGACTTTCAGGAAACCCTGAGGATTTGTTGAAGAATGACACTGGGAGGGATTTGGGAATATAGCAGACTCCTGCCAACATTGACTGGTGTTGGAGGTTATCAGAGAGGAAAGAGGACACTGGACAGTGATAAGTACTGATGCTTTCAATATGTTTTGACCTTAGAGCAGTGATCTTGGCTGGGGGAATCAATGATATCTCTTCAAGATCGAACTGACCTTGGACATTCATTGCATACTCTTATTTGAGGCAGGCAATTGGGTCCATGTGTCGACTGAGTTAGGCTTTCATTAAGCTGTTAGCAATTAAAACCAAGCAAAGCTAAGAACTAGGAGAAAAGCTTCCTTTGTTTGGGGGAGACAAAAACCTCCCTGTGCTGTAGGGAAGAGTTGAAGGCAAAGATTCAATGGTGTGATGCTCCCACCCGTCATTTCATCTAACATCCAGTGTTGGACACCAAATTGGTGAAGCTTTCACTAATGCTTCATAAGGTGAGTGGTATTACAGCAAATCTATTGGAGGTGCTCACCTTTACCAAGTTATTTGTAAATAAAAGAGCATTCGTTTTGCCTACAAGAGAATTACACAGATAAATCAGTGCTCAGCTCCTTCCCTTTGCTGTAGCCCCCTGCAATTTTCTCTGTGAAGCCTTTACAGTGGATGCTCTCTCCAGAGGCTTAAAATGAATCACAGAACAAAATGAAACCTGACCTTATGCCATATGTATTTTTTATGACTAGAGCTTATCTCATCAGGCACAGTTGCCTACCTTGCACGGGGAAAAAAAAAGAACTGGCAGATGTTTCCTAACAGAAGGAAAGAGATGTTTCTTCAAGGCCTGATGATGCCATCAACCTTGCATATGTGTTTCACCCAAGCATGACCTTGCTTAGGAATAAAGTCACTCCTAAGCTCTGTTTTAAGTGTAGCCTAGCAGAAGCCAAATTGCTTGGTGGCAGTTGAGCATGGAGGGAAGGGGTGTTGTGATGGGGCTGATGGTGCTGCTCTTGCTGCTTGGCTTTGATGGTAATCAGATTGGGCAGATGTCTCCAACAGCTGTTGCTAATGGGCTACTGTACTGGGCAGGGACCAGACCTTGAAATTCTTGCTGCTCCACAGCAAATGTACAGGTCTGAGTGCACAGAAAAATGAAACCTCTTCTGCACTGACATTGTTCTTAAATTCTGCCCTTGCTGCTAACTCAATAAGTTGTTGGTGTTTTGCTCATGCAAGTTGGTGTTTTCTACATAAGGTTGGTTGTTTTGTTTTCTGTCTTTTCTTTCTTTGTGGGGTCTGTCTTTTTGTTTGTTTGGTTTTGGTTTGTTTTGGTTTTTTTTTTTTTTTTGCTTGTTTCTTGTTTTATCTGTTTGAAATGGCTATTTAAATTATTGATAAGATCTGACAACTGAGCTAATTCACTTCAATTTATCCACTAGACAAAACTATTTATAATTAACGGAGAAGCAGAGGTCACTTCGGAGTGTAATAGCTGCCAAGCCAAATGAATAACAATTAGGCAGTTTTTTATGCTAAGCTAAAAATTATGCAAAGGGCTACCTTCTGAATAGCCTTGAAATGATTAGCAAGAGGTTCAGATAGCAGGCTCTGGGGAAGAAGGGAAGAAATACAGTGGGGAGGTGGGGTGTGTCCCCAAAACTCTGCACTTATCTGGTTAGACTAGCTAAGCTGGCACTGGAAACAAATGATCTTTTAAAATAAGCCTTATCTTTAAATCATAGTGACAGCAGAAGCCCTTGTAAGAACATGACCATACATAATTGAAAAGGACAAAGGGTGAGGGTTTTACAGAAGTGGTGGCTTCGTTCATCGGTCAGGATTTGCCTGGGCAGTTCTTGGGGCCACTGGTGTGTGCTTAGTTCAGGTGGAAAATGCTGTAATCAGTTCCATAACCTTTTGTTTTACTTAAGACTGGAAGAAAAATCACAGAATCATTAAGGCTGGAAAAGACCTCTAAGCTCGTCAAGTCCAGCTGTCAGTCCAACACCACCATGATGATAAAACCATGTTCCTAAGTGCCATGTCCACATGTTTTTTGAACACCCCTAGGGATGGTGATTCCACCACCTCCCTGGGCAGCCTGTTCCAATGCCTGGCCACTCCTGCAGAAAAGAATTTTTTTGCTAATGTCCAACCTAAATCTCCCCTGGTGCAACTTGAGTACGTTTGTCTCATTCTTTCACTTCTTACTAGGGAGAAGAGGCTAACCCCCACCTGGCTTCATCCTCCTTTCAAGTACTTGTAGAGAGACAGAAGGTCTTCCCTCAGCTTCCTTTTCTCCAGACTAAACAATCCCAGCTGCTCTTTACCAAACCTATTCTCCAGACCCTTCACCAGCTTCATTGCCCTTCTCTGGACCCTCTTCAGCATCTCAATGTCCTTGTAGTGAGGGGCTGAAAATTGAAGTCAGTATTTGAGATGTAGCCTCAAACATGCCCTAAAATGTCCTCACCACCTTGCTCTAAATTCTTCTGGGGCTTGCATGCTGTTTGAGGAAGCAAGACACAAAGGAATCACCTTGCTCTTGCATTGTCTGGGTACTGGGCTTTTGTTTGCACAGCAGATTTTTACTGTGAAACAATGAGTGGTTAAGAGAGGAAAAAATTAATGTAGGCTACAATACAGAGTTATTCCACCAAAGCTGAAACAAGTGTTTTAAAAAAAAAAGGTAGCACCAATTGCATAATGGAACGATAAAGAAGGCTTCTTACCTTTGCTTGCAGGACATAATACCAGTTCACAACACAGTATAATTAGATTGCCACATTGCCCCTTGTAAAACTAGAAAGAGAAGAAATGTAGAGGTGCATTAAAACTCCTTTCATTTTCTAATGTCTTTAGAGAGCTATTGGACATAGAGGATGTGCTCTGGCAAAAAAAGCTCTAGTGAGCTATTAGGTTTTTAACTATTTTATAGGTTTTTTTATTGTTGCCAGGCCTAGTTTTTTCAGTACAATGAGTTTGTCCCCTCTCCCCCTTTCAGCCTGTCATGCATTTATCAATCTTAGAGATAACATTCACTATAAAGATAAGTCCAGGCTCTTATGAAGCACTGTGTCCTGCTGACATATCCTTTCTTCTTTCTGCTTTTTTTAGCAAGTCTCACATGACTTCTTTTATCTGATGATCTTCTGATATAAATTTCTTGTGTCAGCTCCATATCTCACAGACAACAGGAACAAAAACCTGTCATGCAAGAAGTGGGCACCATCACCTCTGGGCCAGGTACAAGTGGAACACAGCAGGGAAGAGAGCAGAAACTTTTAGGTCAGAAGATGACCTTTCCCAAACAGTTAACCATGAGCAAAGCTCTCACTCTTGTTTTCCATTAATTAATCTATATTTTTTTGCTCCTCACAAAGGCAATAAGGCTAAAATGTAAACGGTCAGAAAGGAAGGAGCAAATGTTTGGAAAAGCAGCTTTCTTCTCTCAGTGAGGCTGATGAAAGTTCTAGAAAAGGACAGCTTTTGCCAAGGACAAATGGATGCAAAAATTACTACATAGCTCTGGGTTGATTAGAATTGGGCCTTTTCAAAGAAAAACAATATTACTTATTAGTGGACCTGCCAAATTTTGTCCTGACTCACATTTTTTTAAATCTGTGGAAATGTCAGGGCTGCTCTAAGTGTGCAGAGCTGACAGTGATAAGTTGTGTGTATCTCTAACCAGGAGTTTTCAAATGATGCATAGGGAGAGCAACTGAAAGAAAACTTACAAACTGATAACCAGCAAGAAAAATGTTCCTGATTAATGCAGTGGGGAAAAAAATAAAGTTGTGGCTTCCTTGTGTTTATCGTTTTCATGGCAGTGGGAGATGTAGGCTTAGCTGTGAGTTAAGGATTGATCATGAATGTCACCATTCATGGTGTGCCTTTCAAGGCTTTCCAGGCAGCTTGGGGGTATGCTACCAAAAGCACACAGAGAAATAGATAGGATGGTGACCTTGCTAAGTGAATGTCTCTTTGCATGTCCTAATTCACCTCTTTCACCTATTTCATGTTTAATTGGCTGTGACAGGTATCCAGAGCTGTGTTTTTAGATCCATAATGAACAAATTCATGTTGCTGGGGAGAGAGCAGGACAAGTCTGTTTGATTTCTTCTGTGTCCATCCATCCATCCTGAAAGCTGGTCCTTGAGAACTGAGATGGAGTTTGCTTCCACGCCACTGTGGTGGCTTCAGTGGCTGAGGCTGGACTGCCACATCCATCACTTTCCTACAAATGTTTCTGTGACTCTTTTCTGCTCTTAATGACAAAGTTCACAGCATTGTTTTGGCACTAATGGAGACCTCAGCTGAGCATTTCACTTCAGATCTACATTTTTAGTTGAAGAGGAGATTAAGGAGCATCTGCCCTACCCTCCCTAGGCTGAATTTCCTACTTGAGTCACAGGACTTCTAGCAGCTTAAGTATGATGAGCTGACAGAATAAGGCTGGACCACACACTTCCAGAGGCAAGACATTTCCAGCTGCTCCAGGCTGATATGATCTGTATACTAAATTCAATACCACAAATATCTAACAAGATGCTGTGAGGATTTAAGCTTAGGGCTGGAGTCCCTCTGCTCTGAGACCAGGCTAAGAGAGTTGGGATTGTTCAGCCTGGAGAAGAGAAGGCTCCAAGAAGACCTTCTGCTGGCCTTTCAAGACTTAAAAGGGGCTGATCAGCAAGCTGGGGACAGACTTTTTAACAGGGCCTGTTGTGACAGGAAATTTTTTTGTATTGATAGTGGTGAGACCCTGGCTCAGGTTGCCTGGAGAAGTGAGAGGTGTCCCATCCCTGGAACCATTGCAGGTCAGGTTGCCTGGGGCTCTGAGCAACCTGCTCTAGCTGCCGATGTCCCTGCTAAGTGCAAGGGGGTTGGACTAGATGCGATTTAAAATGTCTCTTCCCACCCAAAACACTCTGAATCTATTATTGTATATGTCCTACACATGTATGAGTGTACACACAAGTATAGGCCATAGTTAGTATATTTACATACTTCATTTGTCCCTGCTACTCCTCATTTCACACACTGTGTGGACTCTTGCTGCCTGAGAACAGGCATTGACCAGGGTATTTTAAAGCATATAGAGGACAACAGGGAGGATAACAAGTCATGTGAAACCTGTTCAGTTTTCATTTACAGCAGCAACAATCCTTGTGGGGAGTGAGAGAGTTTTGCATAACATCACCATAAGCAAACATTTACAGTGCAACTACAAAACCAGGTGGAAAACCGAGCATTGGTATACATCCCGCTCTGCACAGGATAGAGTGGTGGTCAAGAGGATGCAAAAAACCTGTTAGGAACAAAAATTGACCAAATGTTGTCTTTGAATAAGTAGCATGTTTCAGTTCTAAGGGATCTTCCAACTGAAAAGTCTTCATGTGGACAAGAAAGGTTAAACTTAAATTGAAATAAAGGGTTGTCAGCCTGGATAGGTAAGAAAACAAAACAAATAAAAATAAAACAAGCCACCAAACAGCAAAATAGAAGGACAAAAGATATTGGGTTTGCTCAGGAACGTGGGGAGTGTTTCTGAGGACAGGCAAAGGAAGATGCTTATTATTTTTTCTCTATGAAGAAAAATAGTGTCATCATCCAATGAGGGGCTGATTTGTTTCTCCCTTTCTCTAGACAAGGCCACCAAGTTCCCAGAGTAACCAAGCAGTGTGACCCATGAGTGGCAGTGAGGTGCTGGCAGTGTGCTAGGTAGGAAGGGTGGGAATTGTCCCAGCTACTGGTGAGGTGAATCTTTGAGATGCAACCCAATGGCTGTGTGTGCCTAGGAATGTAAACAGTATTTCTACAGCAGCACTTGACACAAGGGGAAACACCTGAGAAAACCCAGTGAAATGGAATGTCTCTTACTTGTTCCACACTCACAACCTCTCTCCAAATCCCTAAGTAATGAGTTTCCCTTCAGCCCTTTTTGGCTTTTTTCTTTCCAAGGTTAAAGTTTGAGCTTTCGAGCACAAGGGACAAAATTGTCCATGTTGTCTAGAGTTGTGTGAAAGGATGTCATTCAACAGTCAGAGAACTTACCCCACTTTGGGGCAATTTTTCTCTACGAAGACAACTCAGCAGAGTAGAAAATGGTCTTGGGCAAAACAACTTTGAGAACAGACATTAACATGTAAATTATCAGAGTGTTTCTGCAGTACATCACAGAAGTTTACCCAGAGTAAAAAGCCTGGTGCTGAAGTGCTGCTGGGTGATCAGCTTCCAGAAACAACCCAAGATGACTTTTTTATTTATGTTTGATGTTTCTTGCTAATTTAAATGTCACAGCTCATATCTATGTCTCTGTTACTTCAAGGGTAGGCTACTCAAGTGTGAACTATAATAGTGCTGCATCTCAAACACACTTGAAAAGGTACTTCAATACAGAATGCCTCTGTTTACATTTAAAATGATGTATTATTATTTATTATTTATATTGCAGTAATACTCAGCAGCTCCATCTATTAGAAAGCCTTTATGGTCAATGCAAAACAGACCATAAAGTAATGTCCCTACCCGTGATAGCTTCCATTCCCAAGTAAATCCAGCCATGAATATATCAGTGTGTCCTCACAGAAACCTGCTACATCTGGGTTGCAGCATACAGATGTTGGTTTTCAGTCATACAGCTTTCAATGGAGTGAGATTTTACTACACAAAAGGCTTTATTTTCTTTCTTCCACAGCTAAAATCATTTTGGGCACTCAAGCTTGGGGCAAGTAAATGAGATTAAGCATTTGAAAGTGTATTTGGCATTTAGATTTGGTGCAAATAACAATTTAATAGCAGATAACTTACGTTGCAAAGGTCTTATGAGAATTTTGGAATGTAGGAGAGTATTATCTTGGTGTTCTCTCTCCCTCTTTGTTTCCTTGAGCTGAAAGGTTAGAAGCCCATGCCACGTGGAAACCTTTTAGATCTATTTACCCAGAGGTTGTTTTCTCTTGTTTTGTTTTGGTTTGGTTTTTATCCTGTTGGTTTTTTAAAAATATTTTATTTTTATTCTCCTGCAGATGTGTACAGGCTTATTGGCTTTGACAGACAGTGCAACCTCCACCTTGTCTGATGAGAAAGGCCCCATGCTAATAAGCTAATATTCTCACTTGCACTCATAAATGATGCAGTGATCCTAACAGGCTCCTCAGCTGCTACCACAAGTCCCTGATCCATATGTTTAAGTGCTCTCATAAATGCTGCAGGAACAGGGGAGGTTTGCTGCTCGTGGCAAGGAGCAGGTGTGGTGGTTAGTGTGTTGTTGCCCTTTTCCTTTCTTCTGTATATCTTTTGCTAGATGAGCTGTGCTTAGCTTCCATCCTGTGTCATGGATTGAAAAGGCAGTAGTACTGAGTGGGGAAAGACCTTGTGTCTGTTTTGTCTTGGACAAGATGGCAATCTGATGTGCTGGCAATTCTGCCTTCCATCTACCAGGTATCAAAAGGATTCTTGAAAGGATGCCTGTAAACTTGGAGTATGTTTCTCTGGAGACATTCAAGATTAGGCTTGATGGGGCTCTGAACAGCCTTATCTAGCTGGAGATGTCCCTGCTTACTACAGATGACCTCTTGTGACTAGGCAAAGGGTGATGGTTTTAAACTGAAAGAGGGAGATTTAGACTAGATAAAAGGAAGAAATGCTTTACACTGAAGGTGGTAAGACACTGGCCCAGAGGGGCTGCCCAGAGGCTGCTCTGAGGTTAGCCTTGTCCAGAGATGTGGTCAAAGCCTGATCCCTGAACCAATCCAGGTCAGGTTGTTTTGCGTCTGCAAGCAACCTGCTCTATTTGCAGGTGACCCTGCTGACTGCAGGAGGTTGGACTAGATGAGCTTTAAAGGTCCCTTCCAACCCAAAGCAGTTAATGAATCTATGAAAGTGACCCAGGAGAGTCCTTCCAGTCTCATCTTTCTGGCTTTTTTTTCTCTCTTACACTTGATCAAGTAGTAAGTAACTTCACTTATTATTTGTATGACTTTGTCACTGTTTGCAAAGTAATTAAATCCAGATATCTGTTCAATAGCCACAAAAATATTCATGAATCCTGATTGTTTTGTGGATTTCAGTGCCATAATCAGTCAAATAAGATGTGTTACACCTCAGTGACTAGACAGTAAAACACTAGTTCTTTGCTCCATATAAAGTGACAGAGATTTTAATAGCATGCTTGAAGGGTCTGGGGTTGTTTCTGAATAAGTGAATGAATCTATTAGTGCTGTTGCCTTTGACTGTAAATGCTCTCACATAATGATGAGGCAAAGCTATTACATCCACTTGTATGGAGCACTCCCACTCCTGTGAACCTCAAATTGTTTTCAGTCAATGGTCAACCCTGTGCTGGAGTCGTGAACTGAAAAAAGCAAAATGGAAGACTAATGTAAAGTACCAGTGACCCTTTCAAAGTTTAAATGGTTTTCAGATGATGAGGGGAAACACACCTACACATCACTCACACCTCATTCCCTGCCTGCAGAGACTGGATCTCATAGAATGGTGGAATTGGAAGGGACCTCTGGAGATCATCTAGTTGAAACTCTCTGATAAAGCAGGATCATCCACAGCAGGTTGCCCAGGATCATGATGCCCAGGTGGGTTTGGAATATCTCCAGAGAAGGAGACTCCACAACCTCTGGGCAGCCTCATCCAGGGCTTCAGCACCCTCATAGCAGTTTTAAATTGGGTTCATCCAGTGTGAGGTGTCCCTGTCCATGGCAGGGGGGTTGGAACTAGATGATCCTTGAAGTCCCTTCCACCCCTAACAATTCTATGATTCAGATGGAACTTGCCAGGTTCCAGTTTGTCAGTTGCTCCTTGTCCTATCACAAGGCACCACTGAAAGGATGCTGGCCCTTCTTGACACCTGTCCTTCAGATATTTGTAAATATTAAGTCTTCCTTCTCCATGGCTTTATTATGAAGTTTATTTATGGTAGGTTTATTTTATTAGTGGGGGTTGGTCAGCTTAAGGGATCAAAGTAATTTTTTACTCCTCAAAAGTAAATAGTGTATTTTATTTGGCTGCATCTAGTGTGGTATCTCTGTTAAAAGTGATCCCTAATGCCCAGAATCCCAGCATGGTAGGGATGGGAAGGGACCTCAGGAGATCATCTGGTCCAACCCTCCTGCTAAAGCAGAGTCACCCAGAGAAGGTTGCACAGGACTGTGTCCTATACAGGGGCCTTGTAGGGGGTCTACAAGGAAGCTGGAGAGGGGAGAGGGACTATTTACAAAGGCATGTAGCAAGGGGAAAAGAGGCAATGGTTTTAAACCATAGCAGTGTAGTTTTAATTGGACATTTGAAAGAAATTCTTTAGTGGGGGGCAGGGGGGGCTGTGGAGTAGATGACCTTTCCATTCCAACCTCAACCATTCTGTGGCTTCATCCAGGCAGATTTGTAATGACTTCAGAGATGTAGTCTCCTATTTGGGCAGCCAGAGTGAAGAAAACCACTGGGAAGATTTTTTTTTTATTATTTTTTTTAATCCAAAGCAGTATTATAGGCTTTATTACTGACAAAATATTATGGTGCCTGCTGGCTGCATTGTTCTGATCCTGGCTTTAGTATCCAAAGTCACAGATTCCTCTGCAGGTACCAAACACTGTGCTACACGGAAATCCTACACACTGGCTGTAGGAATTTTTTTGGTGTGCTGGAGAGCTTTGCTAAAATAGCTTGAATAAATGAGTCTTTGTCAATTAAAAAATTAAAGCTTACAAATGCATGTTTAATATAAAATATCTGAATGATGACAACACAGAAGTCATCCTGAAGGCTGGACACATTAATTGCAGTGCCCTGACTAATGGCAAGTTAATTTGTGGTAAAACTGGAGTGTGGTTTGCTCTTGCTGGAGTATTTTTAGGCTAAGACAACCCATCCTTTTAGTTCAGCCCTGGCAAGTTCCTGCTGTAGCCACAGTTCATGTCAATCAAAAAGTGCTTTGGGCACTGTTATTATTTATATCAGTTCTGTAAACAGCATCTTGCTGGGATAACTGGATCTTCAGTGGGGGGTGTATTGCTGCAAAATATCAGGCTCATAATGTTCTGTATGACTGGAGCAGTTATTTAGCCAAGAGTAAGAGTGAAAGGTCTGCAGATTGGGTGAAATTACCCTGAATCACAGATTTACAGAGTGGGTGAATCTTGGGCAATGAAGAAATGGGCCTACTGACTTCAGCAAAGATCAGTCCCCACCATCCTGCATTAGGGCTGGATTCCTGCTGTTGAATCCAAATGTTTTCCTCCTTTTTGTGCCAAAATCCATAAAATGTGTAAAAACTCCTCTATATATTAGCACAAAACTCAGCAAGCAACTGTCATAGATCATAGAATGAAAAGAAACATATTCAGGGACATATAATTATTTGCACAGAAGATTCTACAGATGAGAATAATGGAGAAGGGAAGTGGGGAGGGAGAGATTTTAATTTAGTAGACCCATAGAATCATGGAATTGTTTTGGTTGGAAGAGATAAAGATCATCAAGTCCAGCTTAACCCAGCACTGCCAGGTCACCCTAAACCATGTCCCTCAACAGCCCATCTACATGGCTTGGAAACACCTCCAGGGATGGGAACTACACCACTGCCCTGGGCAGCCTGTTCCAGGTCTTGACAACCCTAGCAGGGAAGAAATTGTCCAACTCAAACCTCACTGCTGCCAATTGAGGCTGTTTCCTCTTGTCCTATCAGTTGTTCCTTGAGAGAAGACACTGACCTCCAACCTCCTTCCAGGCAGTTGTAGAGACCATGAAGGTATCTCCAGAGACTCCTTTTCTCCAGGCTAAACAATGCCAGTTTCCTCAGCTTATGAGGACTGCTTATGAGACTTTATCAGCTTTGTTGCCTTTCTTGGACGTGCTGTAGACGTGTCTGGTTGAAAAGAACAGAAAAAATTTGGAACTGACTTTGGGTCTCCCTGAGTCTGCAAATTTAGGAGCCTTAAATGTGTAGATCCAATGCTCTGATCTCACTACTGCAGATTTGTCAGGTTTCTGTCCTTATTTCTTCCTCAGTGCATCTCTATCCTGAGTAACACAAGCCTGGTTACATCTTTCATTCCTAGCTGCACAAAACCAATAAGAGTAAATGACTGAAATACAGTATTATGGAACAAAAGTTTCCTCCTCCCTCATCAGCTTTTTCCTACATGACACAAGTTAATGATATGTCCTTAGAATTATTATAGAGAAGGATATCATCTATGAGAGAAATCCTGAGCCTCTCTTCTTTCCTCTGTGACATGGGGAAGTGATTTCTCCACGGCACAAAATCGGTGCAACCGGGCGTGGAATCAGATTCTAAATGTGTGATGATGGCTTAGTGTAATAGGATAAATTAATTCTTGCAGAAGAAAGCAGCACACTATTTGTCAGAGGTGTCAATAAATTTCCACCTATGTTTCCTTTCATGAGCTGAAAGCAGACAACAAGAGAACTAACAAATGATTCCTCTCCTTCACTGCCTCAAACATCACTATAATGATGGGAAAACAATGGCAACCTCTATAACCATCATGAAACTAAGAATTTACTGTCCTGGTTCTCATGGGATCTAATTTAAAGCAGTGTTTTTAGAGAAACTCAGGTCAAGAGTAAAGAAGAAAAAGCTGACAGAGATGTGGTCTGACAGCTGGAATATCACAGAGCATGCCAGGTTAAACTCCAAAGGGCTTTATGGAAAAGGACTTCTTATGGGGAGTGTGCTTGAATCCCAACTAACTGGAAAGAAACAGCAAAGCTTTTCTGTTTTGTTGTGCAGAATTTCCCTTACGTATGCATGCTGGAAGTGCAGTGTTGCCAGAAAGGTTTTCATGATTTGCTGTCTTTTTGCAGCAAACCTGGGATATGAGTCTTGCCTTTAGTGAGGAAAAAGCCTAAGGTTTTGCATTAGGGTCAGCGAGCAGATGTAGCTGTAGGTCTTTGAAGAAAATGTAGTCTGAAGGCAGAGCAGACCTCAATCTGCTGGTGGCCATCTTTCACAAGGGTTTTTTTTCCTCTTCCTAGTTCATAGATCCTGCTGCTAACATGAATTATGAAGTGATCTTTCTGGCTGGTGAGAACGTGGCTTTGATCACTCTGCAATGTGGATTTAATCCATCTTCTGGATTTAAGCACTTCTCTACCAAAGCTTATGAAATGCACCAAATACCTAAATTAAGCAAAGCTTGACATCTTTCCTTCAGGTCTCTGTGCACATTCCTTTCATCCACTCTTACTCCAGGACTAAATTTGGCACAAGCATTTGTCAAAAGCCCAAGAGCTAAATATTCCCCCCCCTCCCTCCTCCCCCCAATTCTCTGAAAGGATGAGAAAAGAACATACCCTTTAGGTTTAGTCAGTATTCCTGACTTCAGAGGAGCAAAGCAGGGTCCTGATGCTCTCAATTCCTTGTAATTTGCTTTAAACTTTTGCAAAGGTCACATAAGTGAAGGGGTGGGGGGGTACCTGCAGAGAAATGTCTCTTTTTTTTTTTTTTTCCTCCCCACACCAAAAGCAGGAACCTACCAATGAGGTTATTTCTGAGGATTTTGCTAACAGGATGGGGTTTCTAGCTGCCTTTATAGTTGGGATTTTAAATTTTCATTGCTAAACGTAGCAGACCGCTTTAGCAATATATATTAAAAAAAAAAAAAAAAAAAAGCCCCAAAGGGGCTTTGAATTAAATGCTCCTTTTGCTTTAAAAGGTTCAAGACACTGAGTCAATTAATGGTTAGTCCTCCTGTATTTGAAGGCTTTATGGTTTGAAGCATGGGGTTTTTGTGGAGTTTTTTTGTTTGTTTGCTTGGGGTTTTTTGGGGAGATTTGGGGTTTTTTTTGTTTTTACCATCCAAAACATCCTGTGGGATTTTGAGAACACTTTTACAAAGCCCCAGGTCCAAAAGTCACCTGCTTAGGGCCAAACTTCTCTCCAGAGAAGGGAAATAAGTAAAATTGAAGTAATTAATCTCAAATCAAGATAAAAATAGACACAAATATTATCAAGCTTTAATAAAAGATGAAGTATTGCTAGGCTGAAGAGAATGAGATCAGAGGATGAGAAAGAGAATGTGGATGGTTAAAAAACAGGATCTCATCCTAAGGATGAGACTCCATTTATTGATATGGTTCATTTTAAAGGCAGGCACTGCCAGTTGTACAGGATGAGACCTCTTTGCCTCCTATCAGTGAAGGTCCTGCCCCAAGATGCTATTAAAGATCATGGACTTGAGAGTCATTGCAATTCTGTAACAACAGCCTCAGACAAAGCTGACAGGGATCACCTGATATCATGGGGTGCATTAGGAATAGCGTAAACAGCAGGTCAAGGGTGCTTTTCCTTCCCCATAGTCTGCCCTAGTGAGGCCACATTTGGAGTACTGGGTCTAGTTCTGGGTTCCGAAGTTCAAAAGATACAGGGAACTACTGGAGAGAGTCCAGTGGAGGCTACAAAACGCTGAGGGGACAGGAGCATCTCTGTGAGGAGGAAAGGCTGGAAGCCCTGGGGCTGTTGAGCCTGCGGAAGAGCAGCCCCAAAGGGGATCTCAATGCTCAGCAAGAACTAAAGGGTGGGGGGCAAGAGAGTGCGGCCAGACTCTTTTCAGTGGTGCCCCAGGACAGGATGAGTGGCAGTGGGCACAATCTGGAACCCTGGAGGTTCCATCTGGAAATCAGGAGAAAATTCTTTGGTGTAAGGGTGCTGCGGCCCTGGAGCAGGCTGTCCAGATTGGTTATGAGGTCTTCTTTTCCAGAGAAATACTTATCCTACCTGGACACTGTGATGCTGGGCAAGCTGTTGTGGGTGCCCCTGCTTTAGCAGTGGGGTTGGGCTGGATGATCTCCAGAGATCCCTTCAGCTCCTCACCATGCTCAGATTCCATTCCAGCATAAAGCTCTGCCAAGTCTTTTAGCAGCATTAATGTAAAAAGCCACCAATGTCATGTAAAAAAAAAAAAAGGTCAGATGCATGAGATAAGTTGAAAACTGAGAAAGTTTCCTTTGAAACTTTACAGGCCTTTTCCTGTTTTGGTTTTTTTTTTTTTTCCATTTTATATCGGATGTATAAATATTGTGCCAGACCTCATCTTTTGTATGAATAAAATATCATTGAGAAATATTTTTGCTTTTTCTCATGTGGCATATTTGCTTAAAAATATCAGACATTTTCATGGGTTATAAACAAGCAAATCAGGAGCTAGTGTGTGCTGCTGAATCTCCCCACAGCCTGACCATATTGTGTTTTCTCTAAACAAACCTGTGCTCAAGAGCTGCCAGAAGCTGGTGAAGCTAAAAGCACAGGAAAGCACAATTTTGCTGTCTTTATTCTTGTAATTTAAATGAAGTAGCAAGAGCCACTCTGCATGACCCAAATTTTCTCCTGCTGAAGTGGGACAACAGGAAATGGTTCTTCTCTATGAGGAAAATAGCCCAAGGCAAGCTACTGAGAGATCCTCTCAGCTATTAATGAAGCCAAGCTTCATCACAGCTCTTTGAGTCTTTGCTTTCAACTCAGCCAAAGGACACATGCTTTGGCATGCACAGTTTAAAAATAGTTTGTTTGATCTGCTTTGAGGAGGGGACATCCAAATCCAGGGACATAGAGTACCCCTGAACATGTCCTTACTTGGAGAGAGTCCTTTCTTGGGTCATTAGGAGTCCTTTGCTTTGGCCTCCTCTGTATGCTCCAGTCTTATATCTCATTGTATATAAAGTGCATTTTTCACATACAGAAACTCATGTTGTAACATAAAAGTGGATCTCTTCCAAAAAGACATTTTTGGCAACCTGACAGGGGTCATCCACACATGCCAGCTACTCTTTTAAAGCTTCAAATTCTCCACTACAATAATGATGCTGAAATATGTTTTCATGCTCTAGAAACTTGTTTATTGGGTCTTTTAGTTTGATTTCTACAGAATGAAAAAGATTATCTTGAGGTAGGTTTAAGGTCTTAGATAAAGTCTCCTTGGATGGACAGTTTTGTTAATGTGGTAAGTTTGGGAAATTTTGAGCTTCTAGGCAGTAAAGGCAAATTCTAAATTTCCACCTCAGTGGAATAATCCACAATGGGGTTAAACCAATCCAAAATTTATCTCAAGAAGATGAAAATAATACAGATTTGTGTGGGTGCATTGTAAGAAGACTGAGGATAGCAGATCCACACAGGAGGCTCTCCTCTCCTTCTACTCTGCCCTAGTGAGGCCATGTCTGGAGTAATGTATCCAGTTCTGGGATCCCCAGTTCAAGAGGGACATGGAACTACTGGAGAGAGTTTAGTGGAGGCTACAAAGATGCAGAGAGGCCTGGAGCATCTCTGTGAGGAGGAAAGGCTGAGACACCTGAGGCTGTTGAGCTTGGAGAAGAGCAACCTGAGAGAGGAATCTGATCAATGCTCAGCAAGAGCCTAAATGGTTGGGGAAAAGGGGATGGGACCAGATTCTTTTCAGTGGTGCCCAGTGACAGGACAAGGGGCAGTAAGCACAGACTGCAACCCAGGAGGCTTCATATGTAGATGAGAAAGAACTTCTGTGATGTGAGGGTGCTGGGCGCCTAGAGCAGACTGCCCAGAGAGGTTGTGGAGTCTCCTTGTCTGGAGAGATGCTAAACCTACCTGTGATCCTGGGCAAGCAGTTGTGGGTGCCTCTGCTTTAGCAGGGATTTGGAACAGGTGATTTCCAGAGGTCCTTTCCAACGCCCTCCTTTCTGGGGTTCTATGTGACTCTGTGTTACAACTGCAGTGCAATGAAAAATGCATCTGATGTGGACACTTGGCTTTCAATTCTGAATAAAGGCTGCTGCTGAGAGACTTCACATTCAGCAGCTGACCTTGTGTGTTACTTCCATGTACAGCTGGATTGAGTGCATCCCAGGTAGTGCTGCAATTTCAACGTGCCAATCACCTTAGGAAAAACTAAATTAAAATGTTACCAACTAATAAGCCCTAATTTCATCATCCTCAAGTGCTGGAGATGAATAAGCTGTGTAATTAGACTAACGCTGTCGGTGGCCTTCAGAGGAGACTTGTTTTTAAGCAAAGCCAACAGAACCTGAATAAGAAAATAATTGGATTTATGGGCTTTGGGATGGTGATTTGATAACACTTTTTGATGAAATACCTTCACTGTATAAACAGTGAAGACCCACAAGGGGTCAGGCATAGGAAGGGCTTGAAAGGAAGGTGCACAGTGGTGTACAGAGCTGAACAGCTTTGGAGAAGCTATGGTGATTTGACCTTGCTGCTAGAGGTCTCCTCTTGAGAATCACCTGCACCATTAGTCCAAATTTTAGAGTGATTTTCATATGCTAATCATCCAAGAGTAAATTTAACCTTAAAGTTAGAAATGTGCAGGGCTGTTCAAGGAGCTGTTAGCTCAGGTAGAGCATTTTGACCTGGCCTTTCAGTAGGTTTTGGTACCATTCTAGTGGCAAATCAGCAGGTGCATGAAACAACCCTTCCTCCAAAAAGTTCTTTGTAAATTAACTTAATTAGCAAATGACCTACCATTAAAGTACAATACTATTTTCCATCCAAAGAATTTCCCTGGCAGGTCTCAAGGTACCAGAACATTTTTATCTCCAAATCAATACCAAAGCTCCCCAACACTTGTACTAGCAGACGATCAAAGCTCCGATAGCACAGCAATCAGTCAGAGCCACTGAGAGCACAATGCTGGCTTCTAATGACACGAGTGTTATCTGAGAATTGCAGGAGCTGATCAATTGAATGAGACAGTAGTTGCCAATCAATAGTTTTCTATCATTATAGCAACCCCATTCATACTGCTGGAGTAAGGGGTTTGTCAGCATTTTCATTTTGTGCATTTTTCTGGGGTTTGATCTACTCAGATGTTTGAAGTCAAACTCCATTTACCAGATGTGTGCTTGGAAGCAGGCTCTGCTCACATCCCAAATAGCTCTTTTTTTTTTTTTAATTAAAAATTATTTTTCTGCAAATCCAAAAAGGGAAGGTTCGTGAGCAATTTCCTTAGAAAACAGTTTTTTGGGGTAGAGTTGCAATGTGGATAATTTCCCATTCCCCAGAGGGAAATGAAATAGCCTCAAGTTGCACCAGGGGAGGTTTAGGTTGGATATCAGGAAAAATGTCTTTCCTGCAAGAGTGGTGAGGCATTGGAACAGGCTACCCAGGGAGGTGGTGGAGTCACCATCCCTGTAGGTGCTCAAGAAACCTGTGGACATGGCACTTTGGGATGTGATTTAGTGATCCTAGTGTTGGACTTGATGATCTTAGAGGTCTTTTCCAGTCTTAATAATTCTATGACTCCTGAGAGCCACAATTACTGTTGTCAGTATCTGTACCCAGGCCAAGGTGGCCCATATTCCACAAAAGTGCCACCACCTGACCTGCTGCTCCATCTGTCTCTCATACCCATAGGTGTGTTCTGGTAATGGAGCACAGAGTTTGAAACCTTGAAATTTGGCATGCACGTTATGAATAGTCCTGTGCAAGTAGAGCTTGGCATGAAAGTCTTCTAAGACAATAATTTTCAAACACTGAAGCCAAAATCAGTCTCCTAAATCTGTACCCAGGCTCTTCTCCAAATAGAAGACCTGATTTTCTCAAAGCTAAGACCCAGTTAGCTCCAATTAATTGGATACTCAGCAGTCTTGACATCAACTTACTTATTTAGGAGCTAAACTATGGATTTAAGAGTTTAAGGTCATGTTTCTCTTTCCAACACCTCAGTTTTTGTTGTGCCTATATATTTATATTTGGTGTTCTTGTCAAGCTGGGTGTCTGCTTGAGGCACACACCCCACCTGCAGCAAAAGTTTGCAGCTTCGCTCTTGGGTTAGCAGCTCCAAGTTTGCTTCTACTTTTCTTCACAGATGCTGGGCTGAGCAAGGGACCATTGTTTCACCCCACTGCCCAAAATAACTTGAGCATCACCTCAGCTTATGAAAATAACGGTGAATGTTTGTGTTGCCTTTAAGTAGGGGCTGGAGCAAGACTTTAGTGATGATAACTCTGCCAGGCCTGGCTTCTCCATTAAGCTGGGGGCAACGTGACTGGGTTCAATAAAGACGAGGTGAACCACCCTTGTGCCCTGGAGTTATTTGGTGCCTTTGCTTGCTGCTGGCTTCTTAGCTGAGCTCTTTTAACAACTGGCCCAGGGTACAAAACTTTCATCTGGGGGAGGAGGAGTGTTTGAGACTTGCTGTCTTGCAAGCATAATATGTTGTAGCAGAAAAGGAGGCCCAGGAGAGTGATTCTGGGGCCAGCAGGTGCCTGCAGGGCAGGATAGGACCCATAAGTCACCTTCAGCTTCAAAGTGGCTTTCTTTACTTGGCACACAAACCATCACCTCTGCTTGATGGAAACTAAAGGTCATGGTCTGCTTACAAGACCATTGGAAAAAATGGTTCTTATTACATAGGGTCATATACTTGTCCTTGCCTGTTGAAAACAATAATGGAGGTTTAGGATCAGCCTCCCACCTTTGGCTAAAAGTTAAACCACTGGCCATGTGGAGAGCTTTGTGTTGCACTTTCATTCATTATTCTGTTGTGTAAATAATTCAGTTTAATATTTCCTTGTGCAGCTTTTGCTGCACTTTCCTTATCCCCACAGCCCTCAGTTCTGTCACATACTACAGCTGGATTTGGGTTGCTGGCTGGATATTGTTTTTGGGTTTCCAGAGAGCATATCTCTTTATAAATTATTTATCATATTTGGAGTGAAATATACCATCTCATTTGAATGTAATTAACTTAGTCACTGCACAATTAGTTTATAGGATTTATTAATGCAACTATTAAAGCCAGCTAACAAGCTCTGGCAATCCCTATGTGGATTTTAAACCACAATACAGACAGGCAGAATAATAAAAGGGAAACTTTTTAATATTCTCATGTGGATGGAATCTTGGCTCCTCTACATGTTTTACACTTCCTTCAAATTAAAATGCCTGCAAGCAGTTCAAACCCCAAGGTCCTCATGCAGTTGTTACATTGCCTGCTTTAGGCAAATTCTTATTGCCTTTCACTTTTGGAGGGGGATATTTTCTGTATGTATAGGCAGAGGTAGAATTTGAGACAAATATTTCTGATAGGACTTTCCCTGTGATTAAGCTGATGTGATTATGGAAACTATGATAGAATCACAGCATCATTTAGATTGGAAGAGACCTTTAAGATCATCAAGTCCAACCATTAACCCATCACTGCCAGGTCATCACTAAATCACGTCTCTCAGCACCACATCTACAATTATCTTGCTCAGAAAGATGATTATTTGTGGAGTTGGAGCTGGCCCTGGCTATTGCTTTAGCAGAAGTCACTATATATTGAAAGGACAATTAGGACTGTGCTAATTTAACAAGAACAGACTAGAGTATGGAAATGTTTATGATTTCAGTGTTGTTTGAAAGGTTTGTTCTTGTTCTATATTTATACATTCATAGCAGTTTATATATAGGATAGAGTTTAAGAACAACAACAAATACCCTAAAGCAAACAACTTACCACATCTTTTATTTACAAGGAAATTAGAAAACACTTGCCTTTTTTATCTTCAAGATTGCTACTTGAGGTTAAATGGCAAGGACTGGGTTTTCATTGCAAGGTTATTAGATTTGGCTTGATGTGGATTCAGTTTATAAGAATTAAAGGCAATCTTAACAGTGCACCTTGCCTTGCCCTTGTGGCTCTCACGGCAGAGAAAGATGTGATCTCCTTGCCAGAACAGCCAGCCATGCCCTGAAACAAAATATAAACGATGTATTCACAGGTAAGTGCCATAAAGGCTGCATGGTGTGACCCAGCAAATGGGCCTCTGTGTTCAAGGGGACAGTGCCTACAGCTGCAGTGACCTCAGTCCTGTGGCCATGATTACCCAGGGCTGGATGGGGACATCTCCTTGGGACAAAGCAACACAATGCAGAGCTGTGACCCATGACTAGCAGGGAGGAAACCTGATTATTGTAATTAAATTATGAGGTGTGTAATGCCTTGGAAAACAGCAATGCCTTGGCAAGCCACAGTGTGCTCCTCTGTGCCTCGGTGTGTCTATGAATTGGAAGTAACATGATTTCTCATTAGAAGGTCTAAGTGGTGCTCATATCTTGCTGTGAAATCTTAAGATGAGAAAAGGTGCATGATGTGAATGTACGAAGTGTGATGAGGACAGACATTGTAGCTGGGTCTTTTGCAACTGAACAAGGGGTGATGGTTTAAACTGAAAGAGGGAGATTTAAACTAGAGAGAAGGAAGAATTTTTTTACACTGAGGGTGCTGAGACCCTGGCCCAGGTTGCCCAGAGAGGTGGGAGATGTCCCATCCCTGGAACCATTCCAGGTCAGGTTGTTTGGAGCAATGAACAACCTGCTCTAGTTGCAGATGTCCCTGCTGTCTACAAGGTGGTTGGACTAGACAAGCCTGAAAGACTGGTTTGGGTGGGAAGAGACCTATGGTTCTGTGTTGTTTGTTATTAAATGTGGGGAGAATTGATGGTTATATGCGTTTATCCACTAAGACCCCACATTTCCCACTGGCCATGCAAAGATCATGTTCCTTTCACATGAACCCAGACACTCCAAGCCCTCTGTTCTATATATATTGTAGTACTTTTCTTGCATGGGACGTACGCTACACTTGCACTTGAGTAAATTGTCATCCCTGTAGCCTATGGATGTCTCCAATGGGCCCAGGTGTTCCCCTTGTGAGCAGAGGATATCTGTAGAGGTTATAGAGTTTATAGAGCTGTGCACCTTCTCTGAGGTCAGGAGCGGTGATTTCCCTGTTTCTGACATGTGTTTGCTCTCTTTCAAAGCCTGTTATGCAGATTTGTCATGTGAGAATGGATGCTCCCAGCTGTGTTGGAGGTGCTTTGCCATATGTCATGAAATGAGATTTGTGACTTTACTCCAGGTGAAGCATCAAATTGATTTAAATTCTCTGTTGAGAGGTGGAAGTTGTTTTCAGAATCATATTTTTCTGGTTTCTCTTTACTGGATTGTTATTTTCACAAAAAGATAGAGGAGAAACTGTTACCGGAGAAATAAGTGCAGTCTTTGAATGGGAAAACAGAGGATTTATGTTTACATAAATAAACATAGAAAGTAAGTAGGCCGTTAGTTAGAAATTTCAGATTTTGAATCAACATACATTGAAGAAATGACTGAAGTTATAAGCATTAAAAGTAAATAACAATAATTCAAGTTTCATAAGCTCAGGTCATTCAACGTAGTTTAGAGCTTCAGGTTTGGATAGAGAGGCTGGAATTCTGGCTGTGCTGAAGTTAAAGGCAGCTTTTATCATTACCTTCATTGTGGCCAGAATTTCACCCTGAAAGAAGCTGCTGTGAAAGCACAGAATTATTGTTCATGTCAAATTCAGATTTTCCTCTCATTAAAGTATTGTGTTCAGAGCATAGTAATAATTGGGAATTTCAGCTATTTGTACAGCTGAAAACTGGTGACAATGGTTTCCCTTTTGCCTGTGTCCTGCCTGGGGAAAGGAAGTCTTTGCTGTATGAGAGGCAGAAAAATTATTCATCAAATTCTGACTTGGAAATGTTTATGTAAAGCAACAATCATATAGATGTGAGGAAACATCTGAGACAAACACAGTACCTGAGACTCTGCTTCTTCATAGGCAATACAATCCAAATATTATTATGCTGTTATAGTTCTCTAAAGTTTACCAAACTTTCAGGTTTGATTCAATAACTTGAGCCATTAAACACTGGCTGAATTGCTGCTTCTTTTCTCCTTAGACTGAATAATTATACAATAATAATAATAATAATAATAATAATAATAATAATAATAATAATAATAATAATAATAATAATGGAGATTCATATTTTTTATCAGTCACTGCTCCTTGAAAAAAAGATTTTCCTTGGAAGTGAGTTACATTTAACTAAATAGATTGACTTAACTCTGAAGGAAATGACCTCAGATTGCACCATGGGAGGGTGGATATTAGAAACAATTTCTTCCCCAAAGGGTTGTCAAGCCCTGGAACAGGTTGCCCAGGGCAGGGGCACAGTCCCCATCCCTGGGAGAGTTTCAAAGCCACATAGCTGTGGTGCTGAGGAACATGGTTTAGTGGTGAGCTGGCAGTGCTGGGTTAGTGGTTGGACTTGATGGTCTTAGTCTCTTCCAAATCTAAATGATTTTATGATTCTATGAAGTTATCTATCTGGAGCTGTAATGAAGTTTAATTTACCCATTCTTCTGTCGTGCTTTACTTAACTGAGAGAATCTTCCTTGAGAACTTGTTTTCATTTGGAAGATTGTGAAGAGGGCAGTTGTACTAAGTCATGCTCATGGAAAGTGCTTTTTCATGCTCCATCATTCAGAAAGGGGATTAAAAGGCCTTCTGGAAAATACAACTGGCTTTGCCCCAGCGTGATCTGCCCAGGATGAGGCAGACATGGTCACTGCTGCCTCTTGAGCTTGTCATTTCCTAGCTTAAGTCAAGTTTATGATGGCTGTGACCCCCAGGATGTCGGCATGTGGCTTAGTGAAGGACATAAACCCAGAGATGAATCTCAGTGGGGCTGGGAACAACTTGTTCTTTGCCAAGCTGCTTAGGTGTGAAATTAATTGCTGGAGTAATTTAGATGGAGACAAACCCTATTAGGACATGGCCATCTGTGAGGTGAGGAGACTTTTCCACATGCGGAAAGGTACAAAAAAAGGCAAATACCATGAGAGTTTCCCAGCCTTCGGAGTGAGGGATGTTATCCAAGTGCTCTGTGGTCTTTGCAACACAAACCTGGCTTACTGGGATGTGCCTGGAGGCTGGGCTAATCTTCCTCTTAACTCAGTCATTGTTGAGCAATAAGAAAAAGTGACTTGCCCAAAATGTCAGAGGGACAGGGACAGAGCTGCAGAGCAGGGTAGCATTTTAGCTCCCTGGAAATGCAATGCTATGTTGTGGTTTATTATTCTGGTGACGTTTTCTGAAGGATCTGATATTATTGCAGTCTTCCTTTTCATTTTGTGGGTGGTTTTGATAGGATCTGTAATTATGGAAAGAAGTTGTTTCTTGGAAGGCAGGAGCACCTTAGTGTAAGCATGGTCTTCCTGATAACATCCTGGAGTGCCTTCCAGTGCTATCAGCCAGGGCATCTCTGAGAGCTCATCCTAAACCTCCCGCTTGTGGCTGCTTTATTCCTTTTCCTATGGCCATTCTCCTTTACTTACTGTGTGTATTTCTAAATAATAGAAATAAATATAAATAATATAAATATTCTAAATAATAATAATATAAATATTTAAAATAATATAAACCAAACCTCTAAAGCAAACAATTGCTTTTCTGGACAGAGCTGTCATCACAGCCCTTAAACCACATTTCCACATGGGTTATGCTGACAAGCCCAATCTATCATTATTTTGTTTACTTGGCAAACCCTGAGCCGTCTTTCACATGTTTTGTCTTCACTCTTAAGTGATCCTATCAAATTTTAAATGATCTGCATCTATTACAGCTTTGGCAGTATCTCTGCATTATCTGTGGTGAGTCTATTAACCGTCCCTCAATGCAGCTATCTGTTCTCTTAATTTTCTGAGTCAAATATCAGCACCAAATCACAGACTTGGATGAAGATAAAAGCCAGAAAAATCAGTATATTTTTTTTCTACATCGAATTATATTAGGAGAGATTTGTATTGTATTTGCACTGACATTTACCTGTACACTTCTGCATCAATGAGCTGTGCTAGCTGCCTTTTTTCTCCCCATTGAAACAAAAACTGCTGTAGGCACTAATGTACTGAAAAAAGAAATAGAATTCCTTGACTCCTTTCTTGTTATCTTCCTTCTTTTTCAAACTGAATTATTCCAATGCAAACTCAAAATCCTGTCCTGCAAATAACATACAATACATCCAAATTAATCCGAGATGCACAAGTGAGCAGTTTTCTACATGAGCATGCACACGAGGTGGTTTAGGTTGTATTGCTTCTTCCTTTTTTCCTTATACTGAATTACATTGGAGATTTTTATTTTCTATCAGTCATTGCTCCCTGAAAAAAATTACTTTCCTTGGAAGTGAGTTAAGCTTAATTAGGCAGACTGACTTAATTCTGTAAGAAATGACCTCAAATTCTACCAGGGCAGCTTTAGGTTAGACATGAAGAACTATTTCTTCCACAAAAGGGTTGTCAAGCCCTGGAACATGTTGCCCAGGGCAGTGGTGGAGTCCCCATCCCTGAAGGGGTTTCAGAGCTGTGGAGATGTGGTTCTGAGGGACAAGGTTTAGTGGTGATGTGGCAGCGCTTGGTTAATGGTTTGGCTTGATGATCTGAAAGATCTCTTCCAACCAAAGTGATTCTGTGAAGGAGCAGAGTTGAAGCCCCTTTAGAAAACATTGTGTTCCAAAGCAGAAACAGGTTAGATGTTAGAAGGTTAGATATCCATGCTGTTTTCCACAGCTACTTCATCAGGAACTGAGAATCCATCCACTTAAACATATAAACCATCGCATGTGTTCTGATGGAGATTTGCAAGGCACAAATAAAAGCAGTGGTTCCAGCTGGCCCTAGCAGGGATGTACCTGACAGCCAAGCACTGTCAGTACAAAAAAAAAAAAAAATAATTCCAGTTTTAGTATTTGGAGTTACAGCTCTTTGCTTTCTGAGCAGCAGACACATGAGATGAGGTATTTCTGTTGCCTAGGTGGATACAATGGCACAAACTTGCACCGATATCCAGGTAAGACAGACGTGATCTGGGGGAAAAAATTGTTATTGACTGTTTGACAGTGGAAGAAGTGAGGCACAAGGTGAACTTGATGCCTTATCTGAAATCAGAGCAGGAGTCAGGAGTGAGGCTGAAATTGGACCTTGGTCATTTAAAAGCGTTATATGTAAGTCTTGACTGCACATCTGTATTTTCTCCTGCTGCTCTTGGGGTGTCAGAGTTGCTTTTTGTAGTTTCACCACCAATATTTGCAATGTCATCCTGAAGTACTCACTTTGGTGCAGTGTAGTTTAACTTTCCTCTCTGGTTTTACACTGAGTGTCTCACACAGAGGTCCCTTAACATCTGGGCTTCCAGCTGTACGACTTCCACCTCACTCTCCCTCTCCCACACTTGCTGCTGAACCTGAATTGTTTTTATGATGAGATGACGACAGCCATGCCCATTTACTTAATTTCTTCTGACTACTGAGACACACAGACCAAAAGTTTTGCTTCCACATATTGGAAATGTCCCTTGGTAGCTCTTAAAATGTGCAACACTGTTTGGTTTCCTTCTAGCTAACATTTCTGCTTGAAGCACAAGTGTAGGATTTCTTTTCAACAAGATATTTATCATCCAAGTCCCCTTTGTGTGTCCTTGTATTGAAAATCTCCCTGACTCATCACTAGATTGGGGAATATAAGATAATTTTCCTTATAATTTTCCTTCTTTACTTGAGCTTTTGCTTTGTCTACACACTTAATGTTTTTAAATTTAAGAGTGAGAAGAGATTCCTGGATATTTCTTATTTGTCATTGATTAAAAGAGGACTGCATGAATAAAGGATAATATTTTATATTCTGAACATAAGGGAAACGTGGTAATTCTTGAAAATTAGAACATCAAATTGAAATTAAAATCAAATCTCAGTCTCCTCAATTAATCTGATAAAGGGGAAACAACAGAGTTGATGAAGAGGAGCCAGATTGCTGCATGACATCAAGATTCACAACTGCCGCACTCCTGCAGTTCTGTGCCTTTAAGTTGGTGAAAGGATCTTTGTCCCTAACACTGAAACACCACCCTGCTAATGCAAGCAGCCTGGGTGGCTGCTTAATAGAGTATGAGTCTGAAAATCTGCCTAATTCCCTTTGTCTCCTCTCTGGCACAAGCATAGCTATCAGTGCTGTGTCACTTACCAGGTGGTGAGCTGCTTTGCAGGTACTCCCTTCTGAAGGCAGCTAAAAATATCACTGAGCCTTACAGGATCAAACCTGGAGATTGGATAAGTTGTCAAAGGCAACCAGTGCTGCAGAGCACAGTGGCACCAAGTACATCTAAGTCCTTAGAACAGAAGTTTCCTTTGGAAGTTCACTGGCTGTAACAAAAATCCCCAGTTTCTCAGGGTAAGTCATGGAGCCAGGGATATTCACAGTGTGGTGGATGTGTTAGTGAGGTATTGAGCACTTGTGTGCCTTGATCTAGACCACTTCATACTTTGTAAGAGGATGGTCCCCAGGAACAGGACAAAGGGCCCAAACTGGAATCTGTTGTTTCTGTCTGAACATGAGGAGAAACTTCTTTGCTGTGAGGGTGCTGGAGCCTTGGAGCATCCAGAGAGGTTGTGGAGTGTCCTTCTGTGGAGACTTTCAAATGCCATCTGGACATTGTGATGCTGGGCAAGCTGCTGTGGGTGACCCTGCTTTAGCAGGCGTTTGGACTAGGTGATCTCCAGAGAATCCCTCCAGCACCTACCATGCTGGGATTCTATGATATGGCCTCTGTAAATGCTGAGTGGCTTTTGCATTCATGATAGAGGTTATTCTAGTTCAGATGCTCTCAGAGCATAATATCCAGGTGGAAGACCAACATGAGCTTTCATCAGCCGTTCTTCTGCACCCTGGCATAGTGACGAGGTACTCCAAAGCCAGAAGCTGGAGCAATCACAGACTTTAGTCTTATCTGCAGTCCAGTGAGGATGTGGCACTGATTTCTTACCTTCAGGGCAGCCTTGAGACAAAAAGGATTTGCTAATGTAAGACTGCACAATTGCCTACGTTTTGACATTTTCACAGACTGTCAAAAACTGAAGCTATCATACAAAAATTTTATCTCTGAGGTCAGATTTGGTAATCCTAGATGTCTGGAAAGAAGGGAATTATTGACATTTCCATAAAACAAAATTTCCTGCCTGGATTTTCTCACTTGCTTTAGAAGTATTTAGAAGTATTTTTTCTTTCTGATGTGCAATGTGCAGATTTTCCTTTGAATGCCTGGTTGCTGCCCTGATCCCTGATGTCTGCTTTTCTTCTCTGTCCTGAGGTGGAAATTGTTGGGCAATGAAGCTGGTGAAAATTCTAGAGGGAGCTGGGGTCATTCAGCCTGGAGAAAAGTAGGTTGAGGGGAGACCTTCTGACTCTACAACTTCCTGAAAAGAGACAGGAGTCAGGTGGGAAGCAGTTTCTTCTCCCAAGTAACAAGTGACAGGAAAAAAGGAAACAGCCTTAAGCTGCACCAGGGGAGGTTTAGGTTGGATATCAGGAATAATTTCTTCCCCAAAAGGGTTGTCAAGCCCTGGCCCAGGCTGCCCAGGGCAGTAGTGGAGTCCCCATCCCTGGAAGGATTTAAAAGCTCTGTAGATGATGTGCTGAGGGACATGATTTAGTGGTGACCTGGCAGTGCTGGGTTAATGTCTGGACTTGATAATGTTAAAGATCTCTTCCAAGCAAAATGATTCTCTGATTCAAAAGACACATTCAACACCTTTCACACAGAGTCATTACTGTTGTATTTTACACCATGCGTGGGGACACTGATGACTAACCCTTAACTGCTCCACACACTGAGAGTTGTTTTGGCCAAGCTACTCCCACTACATTAAGATGTTCACTACCTCCCTACCAAGATTTATCCTTGAGGATTCAAATTACTTTCTCCATCAACTTCAGGAAGGAATAAGGCAGGGTAAAATAGCATTTGTTGGATGATTATTGAGTATCTTGAGGACTTTTCTCAGTGTAATTGGAGGAAAGTGGAAAGGAGTTGGATGCTGTGTTTCTGTAGGATAACACAAAGTCCATTTTCTTGGTATTATCTTCTCTGAGGTTGGGAAAGGACCCATGTAATGTGTTTGAAGTAATTATGTTCCCTGTTTATTTATTGACTGGGGTCTCTTTTTACTCACAGCTCTCCTCTTTAGAATTAAACAAATAATTTGCTGTAATAGTCTCCAGTCATTGTATGAAGGATGTTTGCTGCACATAATGAGAAAATTGCACCATGCAGTTTGAATGAGTATAGAATCAGATAATAGTTTTGGCTGGAGAAGAACTTCAAGATAATCAGGTCTAATCATCAACCCAATACCACCATGCCCACTAAGCTATGTCCCAAAGTCCCATGTCTATACGTTGTTTTGAACATCTCCAGGTGTATGTTAGTGTGGGTTAATAGCTATGGTGGTGTTAGGTTGACAGTTGGACTTGATGATCCTGGAGGTCTTTCCCAATCAAAACAACTCTATGATTCTGTATTTATTGATGGGCTGGGTTTGTGTGGAAAGAGCTAAGTAATCATCTCAAAAGATGTTAAAATTGTATTTGATTTATTACTTTCTGATAGCTTAGAAACTCAGACAAAACTCCAAGTAGAGAAGGCCTGTGGTGATTTGAGGGGGTTGAGGATGGTGCTGGCATTGTGTGACTGTTGATTATCTTACTCAGTTTAACCCTGCATGTTGCAGTATGATTCAGTGCATGGTGATAAAACTGGAGGGACAGGGAGTAATGTATAAAATAATAATAATGTTCAGTGTGGGGGGAAGACACTGAATCACTCAGAACAGGTAAGCCAGGAGAGACGGAGTTGATTTCAGCAGCCAAACCTGTTCTGCAACTGACACTGGGGGCACTGAGAGAAGGGAGGGTGAACAATAAAAAGGGAAAAGAGGAAGGGAGAATTCCATGGGGCAATAGAGGATGTTTTGTGCAGTGTTAGAGCTGTGCTTGGTGAAGGATGGAGCTGAGAACACCAGGATAGAAGAACTGGGAACTGTGTTGTTTTAACACAGCTGTATCCATGTCCTTGGGCTGGGGATAACTCGCTATGTGTGACATACTCCATGGTGGTAGAGCCAGTATCTTTGGGAGCTGTGGCTGCAATGCTGCACTGTATGTGTGTTACAGCTGGGGATAAAGGCACTTCCTTGACCTCATCGAGCTGCTGGGACCAGTTGTGCTCACACACTGCTCTCTGCCCACCAGCCTGTGGCTTTTTTTGTACAGCTTCAGCTCTCAGCAAGTTAGCTGTTGTCAGTCCCTAGCCAACATATGATCAGAAACCTTAAACAAGGAATATTTTAATTAGGGATTTAAATCAGTTCAGGAGGAAAATAAATCCATTCCTTCCCCTTGCCAATCCCAGCATGTTCCTAACAAAAGAGGGGCTTAGGTAAGCCTCAACCTCCAGAACTATGAGATCAGCAAAAGCCAGCAGTATTTCAGAAGTAATATTTTCCACTATGTGAAGTTTCCCCCCATCACTGAGCACATGCTTCCGAGTGAGGAGAAATCCCTCCTGCTGCCTTCCTGGTGCTTGTGCAGTGAGGAGAACATCTCCTTGGATCATTTCACATACAAAGCTTTAAAATAATCCATAGTTCCCTTTATGAAACTGATTCTTAGTCTGAACCACTCTAACGTGGGGCAATATGGACCTATTTTCCTCTAAGCCTGAGGGTGAGGAACAGGTCTTCAGGCCTCCAGTCCTCCTCCAACTGCTGTGTAGGTCAAACTCACATCATTGGTATGATTTATTTGCAAAATGGATGAAAGCATTGGGGTTTAATCTCCATGGGGAAAGGAATCAGAAGATGCGAATCTGATACAATCATTTTGCTTTAAAGATCTCCCATTTGGAGAAATGCAGACCTTGCATGTGTGCTAAGGAGGCCTTTAGTAGCCTGATGGGGATGGCTTATGATGTGTAGAAAGGTCTGAATCAGCGTGGCCCGTTGGCTGTCCAATAGGGCATGGCACATACTCCTTTTAAGCCCTTGCTGAACTCCACAAAATTGTTTAGGTTTAAAGGGATCTTTAAAGGTCGTCTAGTCCAATCCCCTGCAGTCAGCAGGGACAATAGAGGAGGTTGCTCAGAGCCCCAAACAACCTGACCTGAAATAGTTCCAGGGATGGGGCATTTGCCACCTCCCCAGGCAACCTGGGCCAGCGTCTCATCACCCTCAGCAAACATTATTTTCTCCTTCCCTCTAGTCTAAATGTCCCTGTTTTAGTTTAAACCATCACCCCCTGTTCTGTCACAACAGACCCTGCTAAAATGTTTATTCTCAACCATTTTCTCAGCTGAGAGCTCTGTCCATCCCACCCAACTCTGCCACAAGGATGTAATTTTCTGTTCAGCTCTGCATTACTGGCCAAACTCTGCTGTTTTCTATCCACTGAACTGCTCTTTAGAAGTTGTCATAGAGGTTAATAATTGTACCTCTGGGGATCTAAGGGTAGGGATGTGATTTTTTTCTTTCTGCTACTGTAATTGAGTCTGCTTAAATTCCTGGATTTAGCTCTGCATTGGGATCAGCAGAGAATATTCCCAAGTGCATAAGGAACAAAAGTCTGTCAATGGAGATCAATATAATTTTCAGCTTCTGAAAGAAAACTGTTTCTCCTTCATGTGCTTTGTACAGCTGTCACTGTGCCATGCACAGCAAATTTGGAGCTTGTTTCAGTTTACTGACTATGTCGTTTTACAGCATAGCAAAACAAAATGAAAACTTGGTTTTTCAGCCATGGACATCCCAGGGGCTGTGGGGTATTAGGGAGACCTTGCCCCTACCTGCCTGTGAATGTATTTTGTGGCCAGACTCCAAAAACATGCTTCATGGACTTACAGAAACAGAGAGACCTGATGGAGCAGAATTCTTCGGGTGTGTCATGAACATGGAAATGTTCCACTGTCCTACTTTTTGTGCCCCTGAGCTGTCCAGTAGCCTGGAACAGGAGAAAAAATATTTCCATGTCTACCAAAATGGTGGAGGAGCAAAAGTAAGGGTCATGTACACTAATGTCATGATCTGGCTCACTGAACATTTCTATTTGTGCCTTCTGTAAGGGACTGAGGGCATGAACTGGGTGCATTCTACTGATAGAAGAGCCTTCAGCTCATGTCTGGAAAAGTGACCTTTTGGATCCAGGGCCTTGGCTATGAAGAATTGTTTGTTTGTCCAGCTTTATCTGTGTTTTCAGTGCTAGAGAGATGCAGGATGCTCTGCATATAATTCTGCACTAGAAAAAGAAATAAGGAGGGGGAAAAAAGGAGCAGTAAACCACCGAAACTTCCAGTAAAACCCAACTGTCAGACTTAGAATTGGAATGTGTATGGACAGTCTGTTCTTAGACCTATCTGAAATGCAGCATTTCTGGTTTCTGGAAGACTGACACCTCAAAATTCTCAATGAAATATTAGATGTAATTGAATAAAATCTTTTCATGTGTGAAGGGTTAGGGCTGGGCCAGCCACTAAATGAGTGGCAGGGGCTCTTTATGAACCCCTTTGCTTCCCAAAGGGAAGAAGAGAGACTGATGGATTGGGAGAGAAATTAAACCATCTGGAATGGAAATGAGAACAACACAATAAAATAGAGACCCAACCACTGATGGCAGTGATGTAACCATTGTCACCACTGATGCTTAGTGGGGGCAGGCAATGGGGAAGTCTCAGACTGGACTCAGTGGCAGATATGAACTGAATTCGGGAGCTGGATTCTGTAGCTGAATTCATGAACGCATGGATTTGGATCAAAGGTAGAACAGAGAGAGTCCTCAAGTGACACCAGCCATGGAAGAAGAGGCTTGACCCCGGTGATCTCGCAGCTTTCTCCTGAAGATGCTGTCCACAGGATGCAATCCTTTGTTGGGCAGTTAAGGGTCACCTGTCCTCTCTGCTCCTCCCCATAAGTGCTACCTCTGACTTCCTGTTCCCCCAAGGTGGGGCACAAGTTGTGGCAGTGCCCTTGGTCTGCACAGTACAAGTCTAAGGCAGAGCCTTTCTGCAGCTCAGCTCTGGGGTTCAACTGTCCCCATCAGCTTCTCCCTGCTAGAAGGAGCCCCTGGCAGTGCAGACTTGCCCTGAGCTTCAGAAACTGCCTGTACTGAGCAGGCATGGTGCTCAAACCTGGGTACCATGCAGCCAAAAGAAGGTTTGGGTGTTTCTCTGTGTGTGTCAGTAAAAGTAACAAGTTTCCTTTTTTAGTTTGGTGTTTTGGTAATACGTGGTTTTGTTTTACCCGGAATTCCAAGTTCTTGCTCTGAGACACTTTAAATGATGATCTACTTGGAATTGGTAATCTAATAACAACTTGTTTCATAGTTTTTAATTGGTATTCTAATTAATTGGTTTTCTCATTGGTATTTTAATTGGATCAGCACTTAGTGCTTGGTTTTCTTGCGTGACTGGTATTCCAAGTGTCCTTCGTAACTGATGCCTAATCCTGTTAGGGTGGAAGTGAGGGACAGTGTTTTTAGGACTTGTTCCTGTTTAGCTGCTGTGGTTATCGAGTGAAGGGAGAAGAAACAAAGCCCCAGGATCTATTTTTTGTTTCCCTCTCTCCCCCCCCTCCTTCTCTCCTTTTCCTCTTCTTTCCTCCTTTTTCTTACTTTCTCCTCCTTTTCCCTCATTTTCCTTTCATTCGCTTTGTGTTCTCACCAGATATTAGGAGTGGAACTACATGTCAAACCACACCTAGAAACCAGTAACCGAAAGGTTGACTGAGGTGCAGTTTATTCCCTTTCTGCTATTTAGTTCAAGTCATAAAAACAAAATATATATATCTCCCCACCAATAATACTTCAATAACCTCTTGAATTCATTGCTGCTGCTTTTTATTTGATGCATAAAATTATGCCCTGTGTGTTATCATACTATATTTATAATTCTATATATGTAATTATACCTGTCTTAGAGTTTCAACGACAGAACATGTACTTACTGAAATATTTCATTCTGTACCTGGTCTCAAGTCTTTGTTATAAAAAGAAGCAGGACCTGGCTATGAAGTGAACCTTAATTCAAACTCTCTTAAGGGGGACAGGCTTTCCTTGTTGGTACCTGTGTTGCTTTAGCCTTTAATCTCAGGTTTTTGCTTCAGTGGTAGACATCCAGGTTTGAGTGCAATGTGAGGGATGTTGTCTGGTAAAGTCTGGTTGTGATGCACTGCCCCTGGATTGTGTCTTTTAGGGGAAAAAAAAAAATCTCTTTGAGGAGATTGTGGTGATGACAGCTGCCAGTGGAGTCGTAGAAGGTGTTGTGATGGTGCAGTGCCTAAAATCTTTACAAAAGCAACTTGTATCACCTTTTTTTTTTCCCTCTCATTTTGATTAATGTAATTAAGTTTAAAATGCAAGTTTAGGAAGCACACATCGTATAAATAGCATTTTCTTACCTGCTTGTGAGACAGATATTGATGAATTCCAGCTGTGTGGATAGAGATGGAAGACATTCCTTGTGCTTGAAGTCCAACAGCAGGTATCTGTCAGGATTACACCTGACAGACCATCAGGTGCTAATGGCAATGGGGGTGGGAGTTTTCTGCAGCATCTTCCTCACTGGGAATGAGCTTGATGCCAAGAATTAATGAGCTATATCTTTGAATTCCATATTGAGGTTATGGGTTGCTCAGGTTGCAGGTTTTTCCTAGGGGCTTGATATACAATTCCTAAAAGACAGTAATTATGGGATAGTGAACAGCGTTATCTGTAGAGCAATGCCTCAGACTTTTAGAGATTGTGTTCCACATCTTCCTTTTCCTCAGAATGGACTCAAAGAATTGTAAACTTCCCCAACTGTGTCAAATCCAGCACATAAGAATGTGTGGTTTTATGAATTTTTATGGATATTTGAAAACCCAGTCAGAGATGAAAATGGTGTTTATCCTTCTGCAAAACAGCCTTATGTGATGAAGCCAGGAGATACTATGGCCATTAGTAGTGTCAGCATGCCCACACTGCAAAGAGACAGGGTTGCTAAGCAACACCCAGCAATGCATTCATAGCTTGGCACATGGGCATCGATCCTGCAAAATGTTGTCTGTGTACTCAAGCAGTTCAATTAGGTCTGGCCAGTCTGCCCATGAAATGCCAGACAACCACCCACTGCCAGAGTGAAGCCCTCTCTGCTGGACTAACTGGTGCTTTAGGTGTAGATATGTGATGAGTGTTACAGCTTGTGTCATACAATTGTTTTGGTTAGAAGAGACCTTAAAGATAATTGAGTCCAAACTGTTAACTTGGCACTGCCAGGTCACCACTACACCATGTTCCTCAGCACCACATCTACACGGCTTTTCAATCCTTCTAGGGATGGTGACTCCACCACTGCACTTGGTTGTCAAGCCCTGGCCCAGGCTGCCCTTTCAGGGAAGAAATTTTTCTTAATGTTCAATCTAAACCTCTCCTGGCACAACTTGAGGCCATTTCCTCTTTTCCTATTGCTTGTTCCTTGGGAGAAGAAACAGATCCCCACCTGTCTCCAACCTCTTTCAGGGAGTTGTAGAGAGCCAGAAGGTCTCCCCTCAGACTCCTTTTCTCTAGGCTGAACAACCCCACTTCCCTCAGCTGCTCCTCACAAGACTTGTTCTAATGACCTTTCACCAGCTTTGCTGCCCTTCTCTGGACCTACTCCAGCCCCTCAGTCTCACCTGAGATATTGTCCAGGTGTCCCCATGGTGCTCCTAAGACACAGTTGCCCTCATCCTCCTTAAAAACCAGACATAACAAATCCTGTTAAGGTTTTCAGTGTCCCCAGCTTACGAGTAAAATGAGAGGTGCACAAGAAGAGGAAATCAAATTACATTTCAGTGATAGGTTCAGAGGTTCTCAACACGACCAGTTTGTAGTCCGTGATCTTTGGCTGAAAATTACTGTGTGTCAGTCATACCATCCTCTGCAGTTCTTTGGCAGTGCATGAATGTTGCTGTTGAACATGTTGCTTATTCTGAACTCTACTTTGAGTTTCTATTTTTAAGGCTATTGAAATCAAACTGGATTAGCTAAAATTTAGACTACTGAGACAACTAAAAGAACATTTTATTATCAGTTATTACTGTAGCACGGAGCTTTTAAGATTCAATTACTGTTTTAGTTTGCTGCTGACAGCTCCTACACCCTTCACCTATTCTGATTTAACTTCTCACTGGTCCCTTTTGGTTTTCCTTGTCTGCCACATATTGTTTCATAAATACTGAGGGGAAGAACGTTCTTTCAACAGACAGACAATGGGTAGAAGGAGACCTTGGGGAATTTATCAAGTTAAAACCACAGAACTGTAAGTGAATGATTAGCATTTTGAGTACATACTCAGAAGGATAGACATTGGCACATTAACATTTTGTTAATTAAAGCAGGCAAAGAATACAGGTTGGAAAGGACTTTGCTATGAGAATGGTGAGACACTGGAACTGGTTGCCCAGAGAAGTTGTGGATGTGCCGTCCCTGGAGGTGTTCAAGGCCAGTCTGGATGAGGCTTTGAGCAACCTGGTCTAGTGGCAGGTGTCTCTGCAAATGGCAGGGGTGTTGGAAGTAGATGATCTTTAAGGTGCCTTCCAACTCAAGCCATTCTATGGGTCTGTGATGACTTCTTTGACAATCCTAAGCTTGATTTGGTATGTTTTCTTTCTAGCCCTTGGTGAAAGCTCTTCAACCATCTATGAAACCAAACCTCCTGGTAGGTTCATTAATATGCCCGTGCCTGTATCATGCACAGGATGCTGCCTTTAGTATAGTAGCCCCACACCAAAATGTTATTGTGGGCTTTCTTGGGGCTCCCTGACCTTCCCTAAAGCTTTGCACTGTGAAGGATAAATAGGTGGCAATATTTAAAAGCACAGAGAGGAAATTCCTAATATAGTTTGTTTCATGTTCTGCCTGGTTTGTTTGGCAATAATGAGGGTTACAAAATGTTTTAGAGCAGCTATTCTGGTAACCACACTTTATGTAAAGAAGGAACAAAGAGCTCAAGGTCTAAAGGGTATTCAAATCTGCTTGACCTCATCCCTTAACTGTGCCAGGATTCATGCTGGGATGCAGCAAGCACAAGAAAGGGAAGGACAGTCGATGATAACCATCACAGAAAATTTTCCAGGAGCTCCTGGTAGCCAATTCATCATAAGGGGTGAATTTCACCCTGGTACTGAGTGTCACTACAAGCTCTATTCATCATTTATGTCTCAAAACGCTGTATTTGGAGGAGGTAAGTGGTGCATAGGCATTTTGCTGGCTTGCTGCTCAGGATGAATTTTGACCTACATGTTCAGAGTTACTCTAAGCAAGCCAAGTAGAAAGTGAATGTATCTAGCCCTGAGAAAGAAGCTCTCCATCTCCTGATAAGCGTTTCAGAGGTGACAGTTGGAAATGATGAACGGCACGTACCGCAAGCAACCGAAGATTAATTAAAAGGAGAGAGTTAACGTTCTGCACTATTTCATAATGCTGACATTCTCCTTGAAATATAGACATCTGCCTGCTGAAGTTCAGCTAGACACAAGACATCAGTAAATACTGTGCTTTGAAAAATACAGCTCCTTGATAAATATTGCATTAAAGAAGATGATGATGGAGTCTGCTCGGTGTCTGTTGGGTAGCCTGGCAAGACAATATTGAAATGATGTGCTGCATTGATTAGGGCTCAGTCCATAGAATCACAGAAGAGACCATTGAAATCATCAAGTCCAACCATTAACTCAGCACTGATAGATCACCACTGAACCATGCCCCTCAGCACCACATCTACACAGATTTTCATTCCCTCTAGGGATTGAATCCCTTTTACATGGAAGAAGAGACCAACATCCACCTCATTCCAAATTCCTTTCAGGGTGTTGTAGATAGCCAGAAGGTTTCCCCTCACCCCCTTTCCTCCAGACTAAATAACTGCAGTTCCCTCAAATGCTCCTCACTAGGCCTGTTCTCCAGACCCTTCACCAGCTTTGTTGCTCTTCTCTGGAACTGCTCCAGCCTCTCAATGTCCTTCTTGGATTGAGGGGCCCAAAACTGAACCAAGTATTTGAGATGCAGCCTCACAAGTGCTGAATACAGGGAGGCAATCATTTCCCTGGCCCTGCTGGGCACACTATTGCTGAACCAAGCCAGGATGCTGTTGGCCTTCTTGGACACCTGGACACACACCAGCTCATTTTCCACCAACTGTCAACCAACACCTGCATATCCTCCACTGGGCAGCTTTCCAACCACTCTTCCCCAAACCTGTCATTGCAAGGGGTTGTTGTGACTCAGACTCCTCTCCTTGTAAAGTCATCACTTTGTTAAGCTGGAGTACACTTTGCTTTATACCATCTTCCGTATAGTTCCATCCTGAAAGGAGCCCAGAACAGCCTTCTAGAAAATAACACTTGCTTGCCAATTCTCCAAGCACTATTTCCATCAATATCAAACTAATTAAAACTTCAGCAATCAATATTCTAGCTTTTGTATTAGTTTCTCTTATCTATTTAAACATGTGTTCTTGCTCGCTCTCTTGCTTTTGCCCAAGAGGTCTTAATTAAAGATTAACAAATCAGCTGAAATCAAATAAGAGCAACTGAACTAAAGTGAAAATGTGAACTCCTAGAAACCCTACTGCAAGCCTGGAAATATTATTTGGGGTTCTGAGGGGTGGAATTTTTTGGCCACTTACAAAATATATCTTCTTCATCTCATCATCATGGTGCCCTGTAGAGAGAGAATCTTGAGCTTATCAAGAGAGGCTCCTAATGCAAATGATGACATTGAGAGTGCTGTGGCTACCAGCCTTCCTAGCAGGAAAATACTTCAGTGTTTATTTCAGTGAAGTGGTTCTCTGACTGTAGGAAGTGATTTGTTTTGATTTAACAAGGTTGTCTAAACTGTACAAATCCAAGCATATCCGTAGCGCCTGTCAGGAGCATGCAGCAATGGGAGAAAAGAAGCAGGAACACAAAGTCTAGTGTGGGAAGAGAGCAAAGCAGGGGACATGATGAGAGGAGAGCTGTGGGTGTAGGTTGCAGATTATGGTGGAAGGGTGTTGTGCCAAGGGACTGCTAAATTATCGTTAGTGTTAATTAGTGACTACAAAAAGTGAACCTTTGGTTTTGCTGAAGTTTCTTAGCCTGACTCAGCAACACTGCCCAAGGGTTTTGAAAATGAGAGAAAAACTCATTGTATCTGTTGGAGAATCTCAAGGCAAAGGCTGATGTTGTAAATCTGACTACCAGTGGAAGTTATTTGGGAAAGATGCTGAGGAGACTGGAGCATTTCTGTGAGAAGGGAAAGCTGAGAGACCTGGGGCTGTTCACCCTGGAGAAGAGCAGCCTGAGAGGGGATTTTCTCAAAGCTCAGCAAGAGCTAAAGGGTTGAGGGGAGCAAGACTCTTCTTAGTGATGCCCAGTGACAGGACAAGCCAGGAGGTTCCATCTAAACAAGAGGAGAAAATTCTTTGGCTTGAGGGTGCTGGAGCCGTGGAGCAGACTGTTCAGAGAGGTTGTGGAGTCTCCTCCTCCGGAGAGACTCCAAACTCACCTGGACATTGTGCTCCAGGGCAAGCTGTGGGTCACCCTGCCATAGCAGGAGTGTTGGGCTGGGTGATCTCCAGAGGTCATTTGCAAGTGCCACAATGCTGGGTTTCTGTGATTTTCTCTGTAGTTTTGGTGGTGTATAATGTCACACAGACAAGTTTAAGCTGTAATGGTCATGAGGCTGGAAACTGTTCAATCTGAGCCATGCAAGATCTTAGTGGTTTACCTAACCTAAACCTTGAACTTATGGAGGTGTCTACCCTGCAGAATAGGCAGTCCCTTTAATTAGAGGTGTGCAGCTATCCTTAGCTGAAACCAATGCAGGCAGCAGATGGGCCAAATCTTCATGTCTCTAGGTTTCACCTTGCTCATGATCCATGTAAATGCTTTTATTTATCCCTTTATATGAAGAATCAGATCACTTAGCAGTTGGTAATGTTTGTTTCTTCAGCCACACACAGTGCCAGAAGTGAAGATTCTCCTCCTCCTGCTCCTTTTATAACCTGATTTCTTTTTTTTTTAGTTTTTTTTATTCTTTGACTGAAAACAGCAAACGGATAAATGTGTTGACAAGCAGTAGCTCAGCAGAGAACAAAAGTGAGGAAGAACAGCTTGAAAGAAGTAATCTTCTCCTGTGTGAGAAGCAAAAGCACATGGGAGTGAGAGATGATCAGGTAATAAAGGTAGTTTTGCTTTTAATGCATCCACTCCTGGTCTACAAGCAACAATGGAACGATAGGGAAGTTATTTCTTACCTGATCAGAACAAACCCCTGGCAGCATGGGCTACATACCCTCAGTGGTGCTGATTCTGCCATGGACTTGCTGCTTTGAGTTTCAAACCCATTCAGAATTATCAACAGAAAGAAATAGATGGAAGTCTTGGATTTTTCTCCCCCTTTTTTAATAGGTTTAAGAAAAATGTAACAAATTTGCAGTAAAACTTGTAGCAATAAAGCAGAGAGAAGATGCAGGCACTCAACAGAGTGGCTTGATGTGGAAATAATGGGAGAAATCCCACCACCAGGGGGAATTTTCCACACTATTTTTGTTTTCTTCATATATTGGTAATTTTCATTCTTTAAGATGGACCTTTGTGATACATAGATAGCATTCATCCACCACTATCATCCATGACTTCCCTACTATCTGCTCTTTCACCCCCATTTTCTCTCCTCTCCTCCTTCACCCTTAGGAAAAAGGAGACAAATTTTATCTTACATGGATTTCTGCCATTTGTGCCGTGGGTTGTGCCCTGCTTAAACTAGAGTGTGGTTCCAGTTATGGTTGTGGGTGCAAGCAGAAATGACTAACTGTTAGCCAAGCAACCCTAAAATCTCTGGGAGAAATACCAGCTGGAAGATCAACATTAAACCAAAAATTCCTATTAGATGTCTCTGCTCACTATGGGTTGTGCCAACACACAAGCCAAAGGAGCTTGGAGATGGCAAGATCTAAGTGTAGCCCTGTGTACCTCCAAGTGGTCTGTAAATCCAAATGCTTTTCTAACCCATACCTGTTCTGCTTTGATCAGACCTGATTCTCTTATTTGAAGTAGACAACTGGTAGGATTTTTCTTCCTATTGGATCACGTTTATGAAAGGTCCTGCTTGTTTTCTAGCTGGCTAGGTCATGGTCAATAGTGTTGCTTGGACTCTGAATGGAAGAATATTCAGCTTGAACCCTTTTCAAACTGGATGATAACTTGCAAAAAGTGAATGCTCAGCTGACCATCATTTTCTAGACCCCTTTTCTAGACTCAGGAGGTTCCAAGATGGTCTAGCTGACCTTGTCACCACTGTGCCTCTATGCCAGTTAAAAGTTCTGCACCCTTCCAGGCAGGTAGGTAAGAAAACTATTCCCACACATTACTTTTTTTTTTTTGTCTTCCTTTATTTTATATGGTTTCTAAAGAGATTAAATTTCCTACTCTTGAGATTTTCAGTTTCCACTGGAAATGCTTCCCTCAGACAACCTATAAACATAAATAACACAGCTCAGAGACTGGAAATGTATATACAGAAACTAAGACATACATCTAGAAAATACAACAAAATAGAATTTTAAAAATCCTCATAAAACATAATGCAATCTCACTATTGATTTAGAATTATGCCACTTCTTCTCCAAAGCCCACCAGGCAAAGTTAACATTTACAAATCTAATATATTTCCATGCAAATAAGTAATTGCTTATAGATTTACCCTGCTGCCTGCAGCTTCCTTTCCATAGTACAAAGGTAGCAGAGAGGTGTAGTGGGTGCTCTCCTCTTGACATTGAGCTGTCATGAAAAACAAGTACACCAAGGATTTGCTTAAGACTATCATCCAGATTTGGTTAACCAATTTGTGCTGTTATGGGTAAATACAACATTGCCAAGGAGTTTCAGCTTTCTGAAAAGCCAAAGAGCAGTCTGAAGGGTGGCCAGGGGAGAAGAAAGATGCATTAGACATGAGGAGGAAGTTCTTCACAATGAGGGTAGTGAAATGATGGAACAGGTTACCCCGAGATGTGGTGGAGGCCCTGTCCCCAGAGACATTCAAGATCAAACTGAATGGGGCCCTGAGCAACCTGATCTTGTTAAAGATATCTCTGCTCACTGTGGGCAAGTGGCAGGGTTGGACAAGATGACCTACAAATGTCCCTTCCAACCTGATGCATTCAAGGCTCTGCTTGTCAGGTTATGCAGGGCCAGCAGCAGCTGTGAAAGTCACCAAAATCTGTACAAAATCAAAGCTAAAGTTCTGATTTCAGGAAGGCTGAAGGTATGAGGGACTCTTGTGGGTGCAGGTCTCAGCAGCTCACCTAAACCTAGCAGAAATGTACACCTGTGGTGCTTCCATCTCTGCTTTGTTCAGGTCTTCATTATCTCTCGAAGGATTCTGCTACCCTGGAGAGCCCAGGTCTTCATGATGTCTTGAAAGGTTCTGCTACATGGGAGAGCCCTGTTTGCAGCTTGTGGGTACCTGAGAACTGTAAAACTTCCCATGATTTTGAGGGGGACAAGACATCTGAACGTTTTCTGAAGCTTTTGGTATCTTTTACCCTTGCACCAAATAGAAGTGTGACCTAGGAGGTCAGACTGGATGAAGACAGTCATTCAGCTTGTCCCACGCTGATTTTCTTCCACTCATCCTATTTTGGAAAAAGCCCATGGACTGATGTTCAGAAGTCCCTTGCAAAGCTTATGTGCTTTTTAAGCCTTCAAAACAGGGCATAGGTAGGACTCCAATAGTTCACAGATGTTGGCCCAAGGGGAAACGCCTCACCAGAAGCATTCAAATCTTCCTATCTTCCAGGGGGTTTTGCTTTTATTCTGCTTAATAGCATTGGTGAAAAGCCAAAGAAATGATAAAAAAAAAAAAATCTAAGTGGGTACAGAATCAGCAAAACCTGACAGTAATGGATATAAGACTTCTTTTCCCTGCTCTAGACCTTGCGCGTAAAAGAAACGTCAGCAGTTTGCCTGTGCCGAGGACCGGAATTGAAGAGGGTGACCCAGGAGGTAGATCAGTTATCCTTTCTCTGCTGTTACAAGACTGATACAGGTTGTCACAGCCAGAATTATTTATTTAAGAAGATTGAAATGACAAAAAAAAAAAAAATAGCAAACTGATTTCTTTTTTTTTTTTTTTTTTAGTGTTTAGCAGGATGGTGGACTTAAGCCCTTGATAATTTTCAGTGGCTTAAATCTTTTCTGTTCTACACAGCAATACAAAGCTCTTGGCTATATATAAAATGTGACAGCAGATTTCACTGACAGCAGATCTGTTACAGGTAGCTTCTCTGTTAGGAGCTGATAGAAATCATAAACTGATAGGGAGAGGTTAAACCAACAAGTTTGGCAGAAAGGATTTAACAAAAAAGAAAAAAAATCTTGAATGAAATCTGGAAAGAAGAAAAAGGTATTTAAAAGCTTAAACAAGATGGTGTGAAAAAGTGATAAGTATTGTGCCATTTCCTCTAGATTGAGGGGTGGTTTTGTGCTGGCTTAGAAAGAGATACCATTCATCTTTATTTGTGCTACAGCTTCGATAGAATGGACTTAAAAGGTAAGATATATATGAGCTGTGCTCAGCCTCCAGTAGCAATGACAGTTTGATTTTATCACTGCCACGTGCAATATGCAGCCTGGTGTTCAGTAATCCTCTAGAAATCAGGATGCATTTTAAATGCAGGTGGAAATGATTTTTTTTTTTTTTTTAGGTTGCTCGGGGGGTTTGTTTGGTGTTTTGTGTGATTCATTTTATTTGTCTGGGGGTTTGTTTGTTTGGTGATGGTGTTTTATGTTTGGGGTTTTTTTGCTTGGTTTGATTTGGTTTGTTTTTTTCAGGAGCCTGGTTAAGTGCTTTGCTTTATGTAGAGCTTGAGACTGAGAGGAGACCCAAACCATTCTATGAATCTTACTAATGTTTACAAATATCTGAAGGGTGGGTGTCAAGAAGAAGGGGCCAGGCTCTTTTCAGTGGTGACCTGTGAGAGGACAAGGGGAAATGGATACAAACTGGAAGACAGGAAGTTCCACCTCAACATGAGGAACATGAGGAAAAACTTCTTTACCGTGAGGGTGCTGGAGCCCTGGAGCAGGCTGCCCAGAGAAGTTGTGGAGTCTCCATCTCTGGAGACTTTCAAGACCCATTTGGATGTGTTCTGTGTGACCTGCCTTAGGTGATCCTGTTTTGACAGGGGGCTTGGACTCGGCAATCTCTGGAGACTCCTTCCATTCCCTACTATTCTATGATTCTTGGATCATTACTTGGTGGTGTAGCTGCAGGTGGGATTTCTGTTTCTCTGTGTATGCCACTTCAGGAGAAGCAGAAATGCAGCTTCTAGGCAGTGGGTTATGTGAGCTAAAATCTAACTTTGCAGAGCATGTATCCTTGGATTACTGTTGTGCAGCCTTTTGGTTGTATCAGAGCAGCCAATAGTGGCTGTCATTAGTTTGAATGGGGTTATTGAATTGGTGCAAGCTACTGTAAATTGAAGTGAGGATGGATTTCAGGGATCCTCAGAGGGAAGGGAACAGTCAGGCTGAATCTTCTTGCTGTCAGAAGATGTGCATGTATCTTTGGGGAGGGAATAAATACGTTCCCATTCCTTAAAATGAAAATCTTCCCCTTGCTGGCTTTGCAATAGGTAAAGAGACTCTATACTCCTTGTGATTGCCAAAAAGGCCACTCCAAGATAAAACATGGGTCTGGTTTTGAAACTTAGTGTTGGAAATGAAGCAGTTTGGATTCTGTTCTTGACTCTGGCCTAACCATTCAATTATAGAAAAGTTATTGGAACCCCAGTAAAATTTCCTTTATTTCCATTTCATGATACATAAAATGGGAGTAAGCACATAGGTTCTTCAATATGATGTTACATATTAACTGACAACATTATCACAGCCAGCCACTGATATTTGTGAAGCAGGTGGAATGTATTTCTACGAGGTGGTGTTGGTGTTGTAAACCCTAAGTAAACAAAGGGAAATAACACCTTTGTAAGATGTTGCTGATGTTTGCTTCCCATAGATATATTTAGGTAATACAGCTCAGCGTTTGGATTTCTGGGGGTGAATATAGCCTGGATTTGCAGTGTCTGACTTGTGTGGGTATTTGGGGGAAACAAACAAGATTTTGGTTATACCCCAATAAAAAGGAAAACTCCTGTCACAGATATCTCCAGCAAGGCAAGCATCATAGGTAAGTGTGTGTATACACAAGCTTGCAAAAGGGACTGCTGCTCAGTCGTTGTTTTAATGAATTACGACATGGCAGGTGATATATAATATTTTATGTATTGCAGCAACATGAGAAAATTATGTCTCACAAGTTTTCCTACCAGGACAGCATATTACATGATTGAGTGAGTGAGAGGTTTTCTTCAGGGAAGGTCAGCTATTTATCCATCACTGCAAGGTCACCACTAAACCATGTCCATCAGCATCGCATCTCCATGGCTTTGAAATCCCTCCAGGGATGATGATTCAGCTGCTGCCTTGGGCAGCCTGTTCCAGGCCTTGGCAACCCTTCTGGGGCAGTTCTTCCTAAAGTTCAACCTAAAACTTTCCCGGCGCAACCTGAGGCTATTTCCTCTTTTCCTGTCACTTGCTACCTGGAGAACAGACCAAGCCTCACTTGGCTCCAACCTCCTTCTAGGGAGTTGTAGAGCTGTACGTGCTGCACTGTCTCTTGAACTATCATCATGTACCCTTAGAGTATGGTATGGTTTTGGCAGAGGAAGTGTTTTAGTGTCAGGTTGAAGAAAATCTTCTTTAAATTGTATGTGGAATCATAGAATCCATAAGGTTGGAAAACACCTCTAAGGTCATCAAGTCCAACCTTGTACCCAACACCTCCATGGCCACTAGATCATGTCCCAGAGTACCACATCTACACATTTCTTGAATGGTATGGTGACTCCACCAGTTTCCTGAGCAGCCTGTTCCAATACCTGGCCACTCTTTCAGGAAAGAAGTTCTACAGTTAAATACTGTTGAAATGGGTAGGAGGAAATTGAAGTAGCCCATAGAGATCACTTGCTGTCAGCTTTACAAAGAAACACTTTCTGATGTTTATTTAAACTGAGTAAAACAAATTGGTTTTGTGAGTATGATGACTCTTGGTGAATCTTCCTTCAGGAAAATGGCAACCTTTTGCCCCAATTTTTCAGTGTTTTCCTTCTCTCACATCTTGAGCAGTATTGATGGTGAATCCATGGAATTTGCCTTTTTCCTTCTCCCTTCTGAGAGGTTAAGTATGATGAGCATAAGATCAAAAACACCAAAGCTAACTCCACACTCTGCTTCCTCTGCCCTCCTTCACCTCACTTTTTGGGGAATCTCATTTACAAACCCACACTTTTCTTATGAAACATTACTTGCAGGCTTGTTGTTAAATGCTCACAACATTTATATTTTTTGACAGTGGGAACCAAATTGCTCATAATTCCATTCTGCTCCATATATCACTGAGTTGGGAGCGTAATTCTGGCATATGCTAATGCCCACTGGTTTACACACATAAAATTCTTATTCTGGTAACAAAGTAGTGAGTATGTTTTATAATGGGGTATATATCATTATAAATGGAACACTGGTTTTACAAAATATTTTAAGAGGAAGGTAAATTAGATCATGAAAAGTGCATAAGGGCTATAAATTATGCAGTAGCCTAAAGAATTATTATAAAGAGATTTGGTTGTGGCCTGATCTCATGAAACCTTTAACTGTGACCATTAAAATAAACCATATCAACTGCTCACAGCCACAGAAGATTTATTACATGCCATGGAATGGTCACCTGAAACTTCCAAATTGCATACTGCATGAAAATAATGATCGCCTCTAATTCTTGATGCAGATGTTTTTAATGAGTGACATTAAATGGGAAATGGTGGTAATTTAAACTGGGGGTTTTATAGTTCTCTTTCTTGACATTCAAAACATTTTTCTCTTAAGAGGTGCCTAGAATTTTTAGAGGGCAAAAGCTGTAATGTCTGATTTGGCTTGTGAAAGATGTCCAGGGGTGACAAACTGAAGTACCATGAGATGGAGCAATGTGTTTGAAACCATAACTGCCATGAAAGTTCTTCCTTGGGTACTGTGCAAAAAACTTCAGTGTCCCTCCTGTCCAAACCAAGTTCTATGTAGTTTTGTTATGGTTTATTTTCTTCCTAATTCCTGAGGGGGGTCTCATCAATGCTTAAAAACACTTAAAGGGTGGGTGTCAGAAGGATGGCAACAGTCTTTTTTCAGTGGTGCCCAGTAACAGGATAAGAGGTAGCAAGCACAAACTTGAACATAGGAATCTTCATCTAGACATCTTTGCTTTGAGGATAGTGGAGCACTAGAACAGGCTGCCCAGAGAGGTGATGGAGTTTCTATCTCTGAAGTCATTCCAAACCCACCTGGACACAATCACTGTGCAACCTGCTCTAGGTGAACCTGATCTGACAGGGTGTTGGACTTGAACATCTCCCTTAGAGGTCCCTTCTGATCTCTGTCATTCTGTGATTATGTAATTTACCTTTTCTTTCTTTGTCACTTTTTGTCTTTTGTCTTATGCAGCTAAAGCTTAAGGCTGTCTTCTAGGTTATGCAGCCAAACCCTTCTCTCATCGGGATTTCCTCTGGAGTCTGTTCATGGGTTTCCCTAAAAACTTCTTGATTAGGTGTCACATCACAGCAGCAGAACAGGAGTAGTCTTGAAATTAAATTCTTGGAGAAATGGCAGCACTTTGATACCTGCTCTCAGCTGGGATGGGGCAAGAGGTCAACGTCTCAAGTCCCACCTAGTGGTCTGAGTCCCCAGTATCTGAGCTGAGGACATGCAGGAGGGACTTGGGGGACTTGTAAAACTGTGACTCTGTGGCATTACCAACTTGCTGAGTTTTAATGCTGATAAGAGATGAAATCACAGATTCTAGTTAATTCTGTGGGGGAAATCTGAAGAAGAAAGTGAACTTATTTAATTTGTGAACTATAGCAGTTGTGAATCATGGACACACTTAAAACCTGAAAAACCCTTTGCTGCTTAAGTGGAATGTAGTGATCAAGTCCATATTAGTGCTCTGGCACTGGGGTTGAAATATGGAGTAACTTCTCTAGTTATCACAGTGAGGAAGCACTGCTTATGAAAAAGCAGAGAAAGTGATAAAATGAAATATCTCTGAAAGAAATGAAATTAGGTAATGATTGGCCATTAACCAGGTCATTAATTTCTGAGCTATTTCAGGGAAGGAGAAACCCTGCAGAAATGTGTGGAGGAGTTGTACTTCTTCCCCCAGTTCAAATCTTTCTGAGATTCCCACATTCCTCTTTCCCAACCTGGGATCAGCAGCCACCATCCCTCTGGGTGGTTCAAGCTCCCCATGTGTCTGCGAAGTCGAATCTTTAAGTCCTTGCAAGTTTCCATTAGTCACTAAAAATTGCCACTTTTGTAACTCCGCCATGTGGCTTTTTGTCAATGTAGAGAAGTTTTAATGTTGCTTCTTGATCATCATCTCAGCAGTAGCTAACATTATTTTTTACTGGTGTGTGTAATTTTGGTATAGCTGAATTAGTGCAGGGATGGATCACAAATGAGCAGGCTTTGCCGGGCAGAGATCCAGCAGCCAGCTGGGCTCATCAGAAGCTTGTTCTCACCAGCATCCAGACAGGGTCAATGATTTGGGCATCCTGCTGAGATCCCAAGTGTGGCTGATGACTCTGAGCACCTCAGATGGAACTCAGTGACTCCAGAACATCTCTGCAGAGCTTGTCTCCAAGCAGGCCAATTCTAGGCATCTCTTAAGGGAATAAATGTTTTAAATGTTGAGAGGACTATAAAAACTCCAGTCTCACATCCTGGTGAGATGTGTTGGTTACCACTGTACGAGTGCAGGGGACTGTAAATGTTGCCTTTGAAGGCAACTTGTCGCTGGTGTGCCACCATTTAACTGCAGGGCTGTGCCATTTTAGACACAACAGCATAAAAGCTCTATCATCTCAGTGAGTGAAATGCTTCTGCTCATTGCTGATACTATGTTTATTTAATTTGTTTCTCCTAAGTACATGTTGCAAAATCTCATTAATATCAGTGATGTTTGAAATGCTACAAAATAGGAATGAGGGACAGTCTGTATTTAAAGGTGGCCAGTATAGATATTCTCATTCCTTGGACCCTCAGCCCTCACAAATCTAGGAGAATGATGAAAAATTAATGCTACTGCCCATCTGCAGCTGTTCTCAGTGCATTAGTGTCAACAAAAATACAGTTTCAGAATCCCAGTGTGGCAGGGGTTGGAAAAGATCTCTGGAGATCACCCAGTCCAACCACCCTGCTAAAGCAGGGTCAACCAACAGGAGACACAGCAGACACAGGAAACTCCACAACCTCTCTAGGCAGCCTGCTGCAGGGCTCCAACACTCTTGCAGTAAAGAAGTTTTTTCTCCTGTTCAGATGGAACCTCCTGAGTTCCAGTTTGTGCCCACTGCTACTATCCTGTTGCTGGGTACCACTAACAAGAGTCTGGCCCCATCCTCTTGCCCCTCACCCCACTTCAGCTGTTGCTGAGTATGGAGAAGATCCCCTCTCAAGCTGCTCTTCTGCAGGCTAAACAGCCCCAGGGCTCTCAAACTTTCCTCCTCACAGAGACACTCCAGACCCCTCAGCATCTTTGTAGCCTCCACTGGACTTTCTCCAGTAGTTCCCCATCTCTCTTGAACTGGGAATCCCAGAACTGGACCAAATACTCCAGGTATTTACTAGGGCAGAGTACAGGAGAAGAAGGACTTCCCTTGACCTGCTGGCCTCATTCTACTTAATGCACCCCCCCAAAGACTGTTTGCCTCCTTGACCCACAAGGGCACATTTCTGATTCATGGTGGACTTGTCTGCCTTTGCTCTCAGGTTCTCTCCCAAAGCTGCTTTCTAGCAGGTCAATCCCTCACCTGTAGTGAGTTTCCTGCACACTGTACACACTGTAACATCTATGCCAATTTCCATTTGAATGCATTTAGTGGTTGGTGCTCTGTGACAGTATTGCCAGCTCCAGGGATTTTATCATTAGTCTCCTGACAGGATTTTTTGGTGTTTGTTTCTTTTTAATTTCTTCTGACAACAGTTGCTACATGGCTTTTGTCAGTTTAGCCTAGTTTGATGCTGTTTGATGATAATTATACTAGTAGTTAACCATATTTTTTTTTTTTTTTTAGGGTGGCTCTAATTTCTCTGTAATTACAGATGGAATGATAGAAACACATCTCCATTTTGGAAGGGAAGTAAAATTCAAACCTTCAGAGCACCAGGGAAAAGAGCTTGAAAATGTTATTTTCAAAAGATTAAAAGCTGGAGGGCTAAAATTAAGCCTTCAATTATATCAGGCCTAATCTTGTGAGAGTAAATCCTTTTCTTCATGTTTTGGGGATCTGCCCTGTGATTTTTGTGCATCTGGGGCTGACAGTATCAATTACATCCCAGCATCCCATTAAGTCAGTGGCCTTTGGGCACTGACCTTTTCATCACTAACATTAAAGGAATTTATGCAGGCAGAGTTTCAGATGAGTGTATTTGTTTGCTTTCTCATTTCTCACAAGCTGACACTAACAGAAATTGCTTGCAGTTGCTGGGTGGTTTGCCTGATGCTGATGGCACACCATGGTTCCTACATCTCCAGTGTCTGTCTGCTGCTTTGCAACACCACCATTCAGCAGCTCTAGAGTCTCTAGTTCACTCTTGAAACAGATTTAACACATACTATGAGGGAGCTGGAAAAGTTGGGAATGATTCTGTATTGATGGAGTCAGTCCAGACACAATCCCACTCTCTCACCAGAACAGGAGGTCCTACAAGACATGGATGAAGAAAGGATTTTGTGTCACCTGGTTGCAGTGCTGCAAAGTGGTGGTTTTGCCATGCAAATCACCAAATGAGTTCCTTAAAAGGTGCAAAGAGGCTGGAAAATCAGGTTTTGTAAAGTTAAGCTGTTTTGTCCTTGTAATTTGTGTCCAGCTGCCCCAGCTCTGGTAATGCCATGCACTGTTTGGGGGATGGGGTGAAAGGAGAGGTTCTGCAACAGCTTCTGGACATCACTTGCCTGTTGGTTTTCTAAGTCTATGAAGTGTCCTGAAGCCTGTGGAAGCTGCTGAATTATCATAAATTGCAAGAAAAGAGATTAAGCCTTCTTGTGATTTTTTTTTTTTTTTTATGAATTGTATGAAATCATCTGAACAAAATAGGGAAAAAAATCCTTTTTTTAAAATAATTTCTCTCTTTTTGAATGGACCTTTACAATTCAGACATATTTACTAGATGTTTTTAAGCTTTACCCCGGGTAGGTTTAACTCTTTGTTTCATCTGGTGAGTGTTGAAACCAGTGTTTTCAGATTGTTTATTTGACATTTATCCTATTTGAAAACATGTTCCTTTTGTGGGTAATTTGTTTTAGTCAATCCACATGAGTAGCAAATGAGCTCAAATGCCTCAGAGGATGCAGTTCTTCCTGATGTATATATTGGACGTCACGTATTTCTTCTTTACTCTGGACATTTACCATCCAGTCTTACACAGGGCACTGCTGTAAGTAGAAAAATGCTTAGAAATGTACCATTGAGCAGGAGAAAAGCCTCCAGCTAGTTTTAGTGGTGATTTTAATTAATTACAAACAGCACAAACACTCTGTGCATTTAATCATTCTTACATGGCAATTATGTGCATTACAAGCCTTTATCCCTGCTTTCTGCATATGGGCAGACAAATATCTGTATAATTTAACATTAATTATGTATGTATGAACCCCTGGTATATTCCTAAGTATACAGCAGCTAATTAGAGCTGTGGATTGAGTCCAGATACTCCTTGCTGCTTTTCTATCAGATCTACCCTTTCACTCACAACACTTCCAATAGGGGAAGTTGAAGCTTCCTGCTCCCCAAAATGGAGCATCATCACCATCAGCAGCCTGTCCTTCCTTCATCTTCATCTCTGACTCTCCATGTCCTGAACACCTTGATACTGATTTCTTTGAGGCCCTGGCAAACCAGTGGTGTGTGATCTGGCCATGTATGATTGGACTGTATGTTCATGAGGTGTTGTATTTTATTTTTTTCTTCCTGTGATTTCTAAGTACATCCTTGTTTAGCAGTTCAGCAGACAGATGTGTGGCTGTGTGGTGGACTGTTAACCAACTTAGCTCTGGCTCAGCACAAGATGAGGAGGGACTCTGTCAAGGAAGTATAGTGATAGGATGAGGGTTAATGGTTTTAATCTGAATGAAGGGAGATTTAGATTAGACATAAGGAAGAAATTCTTCACTGTGAGGGTGGTAAGGCACTGGAAGAAGTTGTTCAGAGAGGTGGTAGATGTCCTATCTCTGGAAGCATTCAAAGCCAGGTTGGTTGGGGCTTTGGGCAATCTGACCCAGTGGAATTTGTCTCTGCTAATAGCAGTGGAGTTGGAACTCAGTAATCTTTAGCATCCCTTCCAACCCAAACCATTCTATGATTCTATGTCCAACCAGTGAGCCCTCCTAACTCCTGAGACCGTACCCTAACCCAAGATCTAATTTTACTCCACCAATTCCTATAGATATCAGAACAAGCCATGAAATCCTTCATTTACCTCGTGCAAGCAGTGCAGAGATACTGGCCAGCCCCTGACCTAACTTTGGCAGCTGGCTAAGTAGTCCAAGATGAGTTGCAACACTCATAGACTATAGACTTTATAGACTATATAATGTTTCATAATGAGAACAATCTGCCACTGGAATAATCTTCCCAGAGAATTGGTGGTTTCCCCAAAATTGGACACTTTTAAGATCTAGCTGGTGCTGAGGCAACTTGTCTACACTGTGTTTTTTCCTGAGAAAGGTCAGACTAGATGACCCTTGAGGTTTCTTCTGAGCTCATATTCTATGGTTCTATGCAACTAATCTGTTCAGTAATTCCAGAGAAATCTCAATTACTTTTTCAAGCCCTGATGTTGGAGGAGAAGCTGAAGAAGGCTGGAGAAGGGGACTATGACAGAAGCCAATCTTGACACTTGTCAAATCTGTTTTTTTCCAACTGGTCATCCAGTATCTGTGGAGTAGGTCACAAATCTAGAGGGAAAATGAGTTATCTGGTCTCTGAGCTCTGAGGAAGGCAGCAGCTCAACCATGACATCAAGATTGCTTTTCAAACACCTTAAAAGAAATCATGTTGGAAAAGGCCTGAGGTAAAATACCATGGCAGAGAAATAGTCCAGCTCACCTGGAGGAGAAGACAGTTGTATCCCAGAAGGTGTAACTTAACCTCCCTTGATCTCCACTATTGAGGGAGAAGAAGCAACCTGAGTTGCAAGGGGAGGACAAGCAAAAGGTTACCTACACTTGTAAGAGTTTGGTATCTCTTGACTTACCATCACCAGGACCTTAGCCAGATTTTTACTACCTAGGGAGCAAAACTTGGTACTGTGATAGAAGAAAAAGCAAAGCCATTTGCAGTTTTGTTGAAGGGACAGTGTCTCTGGAGGGGTTTTCAGAGTGTCTGTTGGACTTTCCCTGATGCAGTTCTGAGCCAGGTACCCTAGACATGAGGCAGCTCCAGACTGTCAAATGGCTTGGGGGAGCTCGTTAAACAGACTGAGGCTTTTGGCTGTTTCATTTGCAAGTATCAAATGACAGGACAAGAGGAAACAGCCTCAGACTGCACCAGGTGAGGTTTAAGTTGGACATGAAGAACAATTTCTTCCCTCAAAGGGTTGTCAAGCCCTGGAACAGGGTGCCCAGGGCAGTGGTGGAGTCCCCATTCCTGGAATGGTTTCAAAGCCATGTAGATATGATGCTGAGGGGCATGGTTTAGTGGTGGACTTGGCAGTTCTGGGTTAGTGGTTGGACTTGATCTTATAGTTTTTTTCCCAACCTATATGACTTTGTGATTTTATTTTCACTCACATGAAGTGGCCATGAGCAAAACTTACAGGGAGTCTGAGATCTTTGATAAACTTTTCATCTTCAGCCCTCATGTTGGTATCTGCCTCTTTCTGTCCTACCAAAATGGCTAGGATAAAGAAAACAAAGCTACCCTGTGAGATGTGGGCTACTCTCTTGTTGTGCACCTTCCACCTCTGAGACTGCAGTGTTACAGCTGACGTCAAGCAGGACATCTCAAAAGCATCTTGTCAGAAAGGATTTGGGGCAGAACTCTGCTTCTGTCCCTTCCTTTCTAGAACACTCTCTGTCTCTTAGATGTCTCCCTCTTTAGAGCAGTTCCTAAATCCTTAAAGACTACTCTGAAAAGCAAATCATCGAGGAAAGGGGTAACTACAATTTCCCAGAGGGAATACTTTAGGGTGGCAATGACAACGGTTGGCCAACATTACTACAAGGCTTCCCATCCCGTTGTCAAAGCTGGTTAACTAAAAGGTTTTCTCCCATCGTGGACTGTCAGGCTGAATTTGTCATGAGGGGAGGTAAATCAATGAGCTGATTAGCAATTGTTGAGTGGGGTGTTTTTTGAATTAGCCCTGGTCTAATTCTAATGGCTTTTCCTGTGGGTTTGGATATAAAGGACCATGATCAGGCCAAGTGTAAATAGCACTTGCTTTTGTAATTTCAAGGCCTGAAGTTGTCCCAGGGGAGGTTTTTGGCCCACAGTGCAGCAAAGGAGACATTGGAATAGAAGGCTTTGAAATAAAGCAAGTCAATTGCCCTTCCTTCCTGTATTCCTTTCTCTTTTCTCTTTTAATATTATTGATGAAGTGACCAAGATGGTATCTGGGCATATCTAAAAAATCAATGAAAAAGTAAATCTTAAAAGGAAAATCAATTGTCCTGCAGCGTGAATTTAAATGTGACCTGGTTTTGCTGCACTGTGTATGTGCTGCATCAAGTGCCTGGCTGTCAAGAGATATATTTCTCTTTATTTCTTGCAATCGGATTTTTGTAGGAGCTAATTTCTTGAGAGAGGAAAAAGCTGTTGATTTGAGTTTTCCTAGTAAAGGTCCCATATCCAAGCTCCATGCCTCAGAACTCTTCTGAACTTTTGAGTCCTCTGAGGACTTCAAAGAGCTTTTTAATTGCTTTTGGTTAGGTAACAGTTTAACCAGCTTGATTTAGATTTCCTTCTCCTGTCTGTTCTTCTGGAGCTTTGTTCTACTTTCTGACTGCAATACTCAGATCATTGCACAGTATTTTAAACTTTGAGATCATTTTGTTTTGGCTTAATATTCCAGTTTCTTTATGCTTACTATCTCTGTGAGGAGGAAAGGCTGAGAGACCTGTAGCTGTTTAGCCTGGAAAAGAGCAGCCTGAGGGGATCTTCTCAATGCTCAGAAATAGCTAAAGGGTGGGGGGCAAGATGATGAGGCCAGGCTGTTTTTAAGTAGCTCCCAATGGTAAAACAACAGTGTGATGGCCACGAACTGGAACCCAGGAGGTTACATCTGAACAGGAGAAGACATTTCTTTGCTGTGAGCAGGCTGCCTAGAAAGATTGTGGAGTCTCTTTCTCTGAAGCAATTTCAAACCCACCTGGACATTGTGATCCTGGGCAAGCTGCTGTGGGTGACCCTGCTTTGGCAGGATGATTGGAATGGGTGATCTCCAGATGTTCCTTAGAACCCCCACCATTCTGTGATCATTAATGGTGGATTAATCCCTCCTACATGCTGTCTGATGGCTGCCCAGGCTTGTTTTTGCTCATGGCTGTCTCCTCCGCCCATGTGTCACTGCCAGCTTTGCTCATCTTCTGCCGTCCTGCACCATGTCTGCTGTTTCCACACTTTCTGGCTGTTGCATCTGAGCTCAGGTCATGAAGATTTACACAAACCACAAAGGGGACATTTTGTATAAAATAAAAGAAAATTAAAAAGATATGAGATCTGCTGTGACTGCTGCTGATGATGATGGAATGACATCAAGGATGTCTCAGAGCCCATGTGGAAGTATGTGTTTTCTATATGTATTATTGATGGTGCAGATGTGCACAGAAGCACTCTGCAAGTCCTTGCTTAGGCAGCTCTGCTCAAAAAACATCTTCTTCAGATGAGGGTCCTGAATGAACATGTATTGCTTTGACCAAACCTTCAGGCTTTATGAGGAACCAAAAAGTGCATAACAGATCTTGGCTGATGTAAGGTAACTGGCCAAGAATTTCTGGAAGGTTGAATCTTTAAATTTATAAGGTATGTAGTTTCTGCATGTCCAAAACAGGCCTCGTGCATGCAACAAAAAGAGCTGTCCTAGCCTGGTGGCTCAACTAAGAGGGGTAGATATTGAATTTTACAGAATTGCAAGTTCCACCTAAACATAAGGAAAAACTGTACTGTGAGGGTCCTGGAGCAGACTGCCCAGAGAGGCTGTGGAGTTTCCTTCTCTGGAGAGATTCCAAACCCACCTGGACATTATGACCCTGGGCAACCTGCTGTAAGTGACCCTGATTTAGCAGGGGGTTGAACTAGATGATCTCCAGAGGTTTGCTCCAACCCCTACCATGCTGGGCTTCTGGGATTCTGTGCCATAACAACAGATTCTGATGCTGACCATGCGCAATGGTGGGATAGACACTGGTCATCATTTTCCCCTTGCCCAATCTTCCTGACAGACAAAGCCAAGCAGAGAAGCAACTTGTCTAGAGCTAGCCAGTGTCAGGAGCCAAAGAGAGGTCTTCTGAGCACAAGGCAAGTGTTACAGAGTCACAGTATCGACCAGGTTGGAAAAGACCTCAGAGATCATTAAGTCCAACCTATTCTCTCCAACCATTCTGCTTTCTGTAAGGACATGACAGCATCATTTAGAATCATAGAATGGTCTGGGTTGGAAGGGACCTCCGAAGGTCATCTAGTCCAACCCACTCTGCAGTAAGCAGGGGCATCCTCAACTAGATCAGGCTGCCCAGAGCTGTGCTGTAATTTATTATGCCCTGCTCTGTGTTCGACACTGCAGCGAGGCTGACCAAGTTTGTAATTTTAGTGTCTATGATCAACATCCTGCTCATTTTTCCATTATCAGGGAAGTCTGTAATTCATCTCCCTTGCTTGTGTCTCATACCAGAACTTTTCATTTCCATGGCTGTGAATTATCAGCATCCAATCCTTGAATGGAATGATTGGAGATAATAGCCTGAAGTTTCCCAGGTGAATAATTACTTCAGCTGTTCAACTTCTGGCATATTTGAGGGCCTTTTCTTCCCCGACAGAGGAAAGTATTCAGCATTTTCTGAAGACTGTGACCTTCTGCAGTGACTAAAACCTATTTAGTTTGAACTCTTATTTGTGCAAAATCTGTTATTATGTGTCTTCAGTTTGATTCTTCCACTCAGCCTCCAAAATGTTACTTAAATGTATGACAGAATAATGAACAGTGTTTGTGCCACTAGCCTTTTTTTTCCCTTTTTTCTGAATTGCTGTCTGTAATCTGTGTTTTGAAATAAGGTTTTGCAAAACTGTCCAGATTACTCCAGAACATAAAATCCAGAGATTATTTTATCTGGAGAAGAAGAGGCTGAGGGGAGACCTCATTTCTCTCTACAACTACCTGAAAGGAGGTTGGAGTGAGGTGGGGGTTGCTACTATCAAGTGATAGTATGAGAGGAAATGGCCTGAAATTGTGCCAGGGGAGGTTTAGGTTGGAAGTTAGGAAAAATTTCTTTCCTGCAAGAGGGGTCAGACATTGGAACAGGCTGCCCAGGTAGATGGTAAAGTCACCATCCCTGGAGGTGTTAAAAAATGGACCTGGAACTTGGGGACATGGTTTAGTGGTTGTGGTGATCTTGGGTTGACGGCTGGACTCGATGATCTTAGAGGTGTGATTCTTGAGGATTTGAACTTCTTCATTTGAGTTCATTTAAAAATCCTGTCCTTGTTGCCTGACAACTACTATTTACAACAGTCAGAACAAAACAATCAATTTTTTAATATTTTGAAAGCATAGAGGCAATTAACTTCCTATTTGGCACTCAAAAGAAATCAGTTGCTGTTAATGAAGTCCCATTTCTACCTTCAAAACTCTCCTCTAGCACGAAAACATGGAATTTGGTGTAAGCATTTCTCTCAATTCTACTTTATATATAGCACAATAAACACCTGAGGCAATCTGCACACAAGTCTAGCTTTTGCAGGGCTTTTGACACAGAGGAATCCCCTAAATATGTGGTCAGTATTAATATCCTCATCACAGACACGATTTATCCTGAGCGCAGAGCCCCAGGTGCTGCCTTCAGGACATCTGGTGACATGCATGTTGAAGCACCATGATCCTTGTTCCTGAATCCGCTGGTGGTCATTCCAGCTATTCCGGGTCTGCCTTGTGCTTCTTTTTTCAAGAAGCAGTATTTGAGAATTTGGCCTGGTGAAGCAAAAGGCCAGCCTAATTTCTAGAAAGCAGAAGTGGTCAAGACATTGCTTTATCTTCTCAGCCTATGTGAGTTTTGAAAGAACAAGTTATGAGTTTTAAGGATCATATAAAGATGCTCTGTGGTCTCCACCATTTCACTTTTTTCCCTGGGTACATCTGTTCAACATTAATTTCTTCTGACTGTGCATCTTTGTTCTGTGACTTGTCACATTCACTAATGTTGGTCACATACTTCCATTAATGTCAAGACAGTATCCGTTGATCTAACTGGACAGACATGTCACTGCATTTGGCCAAACCACCTCAGAAATGGCAGCATTTTTCTGAAAGAGGCTGCTTTTTACCTAGTTTAATCATAAAATGTTATTCAGATTTGTTTTAAGAAAGTGGAAACAAGAAAACCACTCACCTTGATCTTGCAGAGATATAAGTGGTTTGAGATAGGTGGTTAACTATAAAGATTCCTTCACCTGTAATTTGTTAGGAGATTTTAAGGATTTTATTTACACTATTTTTTTTAAATTAGTCAGCTTTTTATTGCCCTCCTGAAAATTCATTATTTGTGATCAGGAGGTCAAAGGAGGTTCTCCTCCTCTTCTACTCTGCCATAGCAAGGCAACATTTGAAGTACTCGGTCCAGTTCTGGGCTTCCCAGCTCAAGAGAGACAGGGAAATACTGGAGAGAGTCCAGTGGAGGCTACAAAAGTGCTGGGGGGCCTGGAGCATCTCTGTGAGGAGGAAAGGCTGAAGGTCCTTGGGACTGTTAAGCCTGCACAAGAGCAGCCTGAGAGGGGATCTGCTCAATGCTCAGCAAGAGCTAAAGGGTGAGGGCAAGAGGATAAGGCCTCTTGTCAGTGGTGCCCAATGATAGGACAAGGGGCTTCCATCTGAACAGGAGGAAAGACTTTGGTGTGAGGGTGCTGGAGCCCTGGAACAGGCTGCCCAGAGAGCTTGTGGAGTCTCCTTCTCTGGAGAGATTCCAAACTCCCCTGGACATTGTGATCCTGGGAAATCTGCTGTGGGTTCTTGGATTGTTTTAAAGTTTGAAAAAATACATTTCTTATGGCATAGCTAAATGTTTTTATTGCTTGTTAAAGCAACATAGATGTTTTCTTGATCACAGTCCATGCTTTTGGAAGCACAGAGCAGGTCTGATTCCACAGAGCATCATGGTTTGGGTGAGAGGGTCGATGGATCTTGGGTACAGATGAGGATGTCTTGACAATCATTTTGTGTTGAGGGCATGACCACAGTGAGCTGAATAGAGCCCATAAGCTTTTCTTAACAGTCATCAAATAGTCCTTGCCTGTGATGGCTTTTTATTACTCACCTATGGACTAAGGAGCAAGACAGGCTCTTGTGCTTGTGCCCTCCTGAGTTGCTTGGATATAGCCTCCATAATTCTCAGAGGTCATTGTTTTAGAGGTGTGAAGTCAGTTCAAGTCTGGCACATAAATGCTTGTAAAGGTCTACCCTAGCACTGGTTTCAAAAACACTTAACTGCTGGAGTGAATTATTCTGATGGACTGGCAAGTAACACAGCTTTCCCCTCCCTCCCATGCCCACCCACATAATAAAGACAGTCATTAATTTTCACCTGCCAGTTTGTGAGTTGTGGTCTCCTGGGAGCTGCTGCATGCTCATTTCCTGGGAGCAGAAAGCCATGGGGTGGGTGGAGGGTGAGTGGTAGAAGCTGGCTCAGTCCTTGCCGTAAAATCAGCCACCATACCTGGACCCACACCAGGATGTTATGCCAGGGAAATGCTAGACTTATATAGGTATCACAGACAGTGAAAGAATGTGGGAGCTCTCCTACTACAACCCAAAGGACTCCGTTCCTTGGCTATTTTAGCTCCTGATAGTTTTTATTCTATGTAAAGGTATTAACAGAAAGGCTGTGGAGTCATCTTCTCTGAAGACTTTCAAAAGCCTCCTGGATGTGTTCCTATGTGGCCTGCCCTCACTGACTGTGCATTGGCAGGGGCTTTGGACTCAAGGTTCTTAGAGGTCTTTTCCAGTCCCTACCATTCTATGACATTATGATCCTGTCCTATTCCAAAACAGCCACACCATCATTATGGCAATAAATGGAAACAAGCATCCCCAAAGTTGTGCACATCTTAACATTTGGAGTCATGTCTACTTGGAATGACAAGCAGAGTCACAAAAAATCTATTAAAAAAATACATTTTGTTTTGTCAAGAGCTAAGCTTAGCAGCACAAGATTATAATGAAATGATAAACTGTTGTAATTGGGCATTCTATCACCTTGTATGGCTTTTATTTATGAAAAGAAGGAGCAATTCAATAGCATAGATGTTGGCATTGCTTTTGAAACACTTTCATGCCTGAAGGATAAGTAAATATCTTCAAAGAATTGTGCATTATTTCTCTGAAAACAGCTCAACAACAGAAGGAGCAGAAATGGCTTGGTTTGAAAAAAAATGCCCAGTATGGGGTCAGGGCAGGCATCCTGCATCCCATACCACATAGCAAGCGTTGTGGTGTGATGTAGAAGGGGCAAACTGAGGCAACATGCTTGTGTGTGACCATTGCACAACAGAACTCACGTAGAATCACAGAATGGTTTGGGTTGGAAGGAACCTTCCAGTGTTATCTACTGCAACCTCCTTGCACTCAGCAGGGACATCTGCAAATAAAGCAGGCTGTTCAGAGTCCCAATCAACCTGACCTGAAATGGTTCCAGGGATGGAGCATCTACCCACCCCTCAAGGCAACCTGGACCTGGAGTCTCAACACCCTGAGTGGAAAAAAATTCTTCCTTTCCTCTATTCCAGATCTCTCTCTTTTAACTTAAACCATCACCCCTTTTCCTATCACAACAGGACCTGTTTAAAAGTCTGTCCCCAGCTTTCTGATTGGCCCCTTTATGCACTGAAATGCTACCAGAAGTTCTCCCTGGAGCCTTCTCTTCTCCAGGTTGAACAACCCCATCTCTCTCAGCCTGAGAGCAGTTGCACTTATATTCTTCTATATGCAGCCTTTTAAAAAAAAAATAAAAAAAAAAAATTAAAAATGTTGTTCTGGAATAACAAACCATTTGAGGGCTATGAGAGCAGTATTTTCCCAGCAAACATGAAGACCCATATTCAGTGTGGGCACTGGGATTAAAGCCACTCTGAGTTCAGGTTTTAGATCATGGATTGCCTTTGCACCATATTCATCACTTCTGTGAAGGAACAGATGGACAACATGAAATTTAAGGCAGCTTTTCATCTTGGTGAGATGTTGAGCCCTATGGTCAGCCGTTAAGCACAACCTCTACTGGCACGTTTCCTTCTTCTCATATGATAATTGTAGAATCATAGAATTATTTCGGTTGGAAAAGACCTCTAATAGCATTGAGTCCAATCATCCACCTAACGCTACCATGGCTATTAAACCATGGCCTGAAGGGCCATGTCCATATGTTTCTTGAGTACCTCCGGGGATGGTGACTCCACCACCTCCTTGGGCAGCTTGTTCAATGCCTGACCACTCTAGCAGGAAAGAAATTTTTCCTAATCTCCAACCTAAACCTCCCCTGGCACAATTTCAGGCCATTTCCTCTCATTCTATCACCTGATACTAGGGAGAAGAAACCAAGGCGAACCTCATCCAACCTCCTTTCAGGGAGTTGTAGAAAACAATGAGGTCTCCTCTCAGCCTTCTCTTCTCCAGAGTAAACAACCCCTGTGCCCTCAGCCCCTCCTCATTAAGACCTGTTCTCCACACCCTTCACCAGCTTCATTGCCCTTCTCTGGACACACTGCAGAGAGGTGTTCCTACCCATAATAAGACCCATAATATTTGGTGAAGGGATGAGGTAAAAATGCATCACATTTTTAGTGGTTGCTAGATGCATAAGAATGGAGCAAGAGAGAAAGGGAAATGGTTGGTTTATTTTTGTAAGGAAACGTGTTATCAGTGAGGGACACCAGCAGATGCAGATGGAGTCCAAAGAGCTTGGCCAGCAGGCTAGCACAAACATCTCTAATGAAAGTGCCTCAGCCCCACTTGTGACATGTGCTCACATCACTGTCACTGCCTGTTTCTGCTGCACTGCATCACTGCCCTCGCTGCGTGTCCATCACCTCCTGTGTGCCCAGCAGCGACATGCTCCCTCTGTGTGGCTGAACTGGTGATGATGGGCTGTGGAGCTCTCTGTGGTGCACTGGATGGACAAAGCTTGATGGAACTAAATTAGCCCCTGTGTTGCTTAAATTAATGATGCTGTTGACGCTGACAAGCCAAGGTAAACTGGGAAGGCTCCCCTTTCCTGAGCAGGAGCTCACATCATGCTTCTTAGGTCTATGAACTAGAAAATTAATAGGAGGTTTTACAACCTCCTGTTGTGGTTGGAAATGGAGGACTGTGATGTGCTTCTCAGAAATACACATCTTTAAAATTATACTTTAAAACTATTGATTTTTTTCAAAAGGCCTTTTACAGTCATGTTAATGATTTTTACCATTCATTTTATTTAAGAGCATAAATTATTTTTACAAAATGATACTTTACAATCTCACATTCAGACCAGTACTCCCCAAAAGCATCTTCAGAGGAGTGTAAAAACTATCGTCACTACATGAACTATTCACTTTCATGTGTAAATCTACCTTCCAGGTTGGTTTTTTGGAACCCTAACAGGCTGCTGCAGCATTTAATTTCTTTCCCAGTCTCAGTGTGCCTTAATTTTAGTTGAGAGTAGTAAATCATCATGGTAATTTGAGATATTCTCAGGCAGAGATTTGAAAAGAGCAGGGGGTGATCAACATTGTCACTGCTGGGAAGGAAGCCTGGGAAGATGGTGCTGTGAGGAAAACAGGTAAAGCAAATTACACATTGTAGGTGAATTAGAAATGTGAAAGCCAGGAAAACAACTGATAAAAGCATTTGCTCTTTCCAAGGAAGGGGAATTGACCACAGACACACAAAGTAGGGAGGGAAATAACAAGCACAACTGGCCCTCATCCTCCACTGACTACCAGTGCTTTCTCTATCAGTTTCCTGCATGATTTCAGCTCTTCCACCAGTGATTATTTCAGTGACTATCCTACCTAAATCTAAAGGCATTTTCTGTCCCACGTGGAAAAAACAACTGTGAGTCTTGGTCTCACTTGTTTCTGATGTTTGCCTCACTCTGGATTTCCAACATTATTTATCTTTTTTACCATGCAAAAATATCCACAGCATATGGGTATGGTATGAAAAAGAGGGGCTCAACAGCCTATTGTTAATGACACATTGTCTATTATTCCACCTACTCCTGTTATTCATGTTTTTATTTCTTCAGCTACCAGACTTGAGAGGGAGTTAAACCTTTCAGCATCCTCCGTTGCCTTTTGAATAACAGCCACGTTGGGTTCGTCTGTCATTCTTACACTTGTACATGCCCTATTCTGTTTTCATGGACCTTTCTTCCCACCTCCTTTCAATTCTCTGCTGTATCACCCAATGTTTGATGTCAACTTGCTTCTTGTATGCAGAAAATGAGAAGCTTGCCTTCTGCAAAATTGTAGGTTGTTGGTTTCCTTCTTCCAGCAATTTTCTAGTGAACAAATGCAGAGAGGCACTGGAAAAGTTCTGCTTGATTCTAGCTGTTTTTGTGAGTTGCTTACACCAGTCAGGATCACCATAAATGTTTGCTATTCTTCTTGCTATCTCCTGAGATAATCCACATTCAGCCTCTATCTTCTGGAAGCATTTTTGTAGTGACTATCAAAAGCTCTTTCAAAGTCAATAAAGTTAATGATGATGGGTGCACAATTCTCCTCTGAAACCGTCTTGTTTTCCTTTTAGCTGCTTGCATGTCTCTGATTTCATCTGCGATAAAATTATCCTCTTAGGAAGTTTTGTCTGGTGCTGACAGCAAGTCTATGCCATGCCGCTTGGTGCAATCTGTCAGATCACAGCAACGTGGCACTTTGGCAATTAAAGCCTTTTTCCAGTTGCTTGCTATTCTCTTGCCTCCCCAGGTTCACTTGTTTAACAGCCACACAGCTGTTTTCTTACCTCCTTGATTTAACTACTACTTTCACAGAATCCCAGTGTGGTGGGGATTGGAAGGGACCTCTGGAGATAATCCAGTTCAACCTCCCTGCTAAAGCAGGGGTACACACAGCAGGTTGCCCAGGATCACAATGGCTAGGTGGATTTGGAATCTTTCCACAGAAGGAGATTCCACAGCCTCTCTAGACAACCTAGTCCAGTGCCCAGCTTTAAATTCTTTCAGCTGCATCCTCTGCCATCCTGGAGAAGGTTCCTCCAGAGCCACCAGTGCTGGTGGTAGGACTGAAGGTATCTCTGTGTCCACACCATTATCTGCACCGTTAATCCTTGGGTTTGGTCTGTAAAGATGCTCTTGAAATACTCTCCCTGTTTTCCTAGGGGTTTATCCACAATATTGCCATAAATCACAACAAATTCTTCACTGGTAATTTTTTTTCCCCATTCATAACATTTTTTATTCTCTTTTTGATTTCTACCATCTTCTGGTGTTTTGTTTTGGTTTGTTTTTTTTTTGTACTCAGTTTACTTTCTTTGTGGTAGCTCACAGAGATCTCTTTGATCTCCATGTTGCTGTGGAGGAGAGGCAGTGGGCTGTCTTCTCAGCACTGCACAGGAGAACACCAGTCCCAGTGGGATGCCCACTATCACATCATCTTTCCAGACAGAATGGACTTTGTTCTGCTCAGTGAAGGCAGAACAGACAACAGTTTGTTGAGCAGGGCAAAAAATAAAATTAACTGGGTTTTGCATTGATTTTCCACTAATGCACTAATGTGGTGGAGGTCCTATTCCTGGAGACACTCAAGGTCAGGCTTGATGGGGCTCTGAGCAACCCTAGTTGGGATGTCCCTGCTGACTGCAGGGGGTTTGGACTAGATGACCTCCAGAGGTCTCTTCCAAGCCAAACCATTCTAGGATTATTAAGTGATTAAATCATACAAGGAAGATACACAATGAGAGGAAAGGTTTCCTGACTTTGAGGAGAAATGCTGCCACTGCAACATTTTTTTCCCCACATCAAAACCCACAAGTGTCTAGAGAGTGCAGTCACCTAGAAAAGTAATTAGTTCTGGTCAAGCTCAAACCAGGATGACATGTAAATGTCCTTTTGTCTCTAGATGTTTTGCCTTATGAACATTTGGTTCATCCCTGAAATCCACTCAAGGATGAGTTTTACTCCTGGGTTTGGGAGAAGCTTCCTTCATTCCAAATAATGTCCATGTCATTCAAGAAGATGCAAAGAACTTTGGTTTCTCCTTCTTCTGGTGCTTCCTCGAGTGAGTGGCAATAGTGGATTTTCTCCTGGATGTATTTTTCCGGTTAACCTGAGAATTAGGCAAGCTGTAATAGTCTTTCTGTCCATAGATTCTTTTTGTGTGAATTTTAGTGATGTAAATAAATGCTTTTAGTTGGGCCCCTGGCCATAAACTAGAACCAGGATCTTCTTTTTGTGAATTCAGCACATGCCTGAGATGCTTCCAATGGTCAAAAGCCACTCATAAAAACCAAGATGGAATTTCCTTCCTATTTTAAGGAATTATTAGTATTAATAGTTCCTTGATTGTTGTTCTGGCTACCTGTGAATGCAAATGGGCAGTTAGATATTTTGATGCTTATTAGTATGCTTTAGGCTACTAATTTCATGCAAATTGTTAAACCTGCATGGGAGGATTAGACAAATAGTGGCAGATGCATTTTTATATGCTGTTATCTGCTTCATCTTTCAAAACACAAGTATGCCCAGTGTGAAAACTCCAATCTTTGAAATTCTTTGTTTCATCCATTTTTTGAATAATTCAGAAGTAAAGTTTTGGTACATCAGTCACAGTAACTATATTGGGATGACCCAGGATCATTGTTAAGCAGAAACACAGGCTGGAAGTAATCCAGAAACTCAATGAGATCCTAGTCTGAAATACCCACAGAATGTATTTATTCTGGGAGGGAAAGTGAGAAAAGAAGAATTGTGTAAGGAAATTGCTTGACATAGTAGAGAGAACCATTCTGGAAAGAGTAATGATGGGAACAACACAGAAATCTGTGCAGAAGGGTTTAGATAAAAGAAGGTAGGAGTGGCAAGACTGTGCCTGGTCCTGTGGAAGTCATTGGGCTTTTGGGCAGTGTGCTGGTTTGGGGCCAGACAGATCGTCTCTTGCCCCGAAAGGGACAAAAGAATGAGACTCACACAAATGGATTGGAGAGTGATGGAAAGTTTAAATGGAAAAGCAATTGGTGAAGCTACAGAGAACTACAAACTACAAAGCATAGTGACAAAGAGTATCCCAAAGCGTACAGAACCCCTCACAGAATTCCCAAAAGCTTCCCAATCCTTCCCTTCTTCCCACCTGAGGGTAAACCCAAACCCCCCAGGGCTCTTTCTTCCCCCTCCCACTGCTAGGCAAGTCTCAGGCTGGCCAGGTCTGAGACTGCTCTCCCGCTCCATTCTCCTCCTGGCATTAGGCCTAGACAGGCCTAAGAGGCCTTGAGGATACTCCCCCGGCATTACCCGATAAGAGAGGACATCTCCCGTGGGAGCAGAGAGGGAAGAAAGAGGAAGAGAATGACTTTGCAGATGGCCTTATAGGGTGCAGGACTTATGGGTAGAAATACGTCGTTTCCTGTGTCCACCCCTATGGGTGGGCACCCAGGACACCAGAGGTGTATCTCATGCGGCAGTGGCAGGGGGCACCCAGCCTAAACTGCCATATTCCACCCCTTATTTCATACCCATAATTCCTGCACCCAAAACATATCATCAAATTAGAAACAACTTTCAGATGACATGTCTGGCAAAGTCCAAGTCTCCGTCTGGGCGTCCTTCCAAAGAGTCTCTCCCTCGGGCTCAGGTAACAGTTCAGTCCAGCTCTTCTCCCTCATCCTACGGAACCTCCCAGCGACGCAGAGTTCATTCTTCCGCATGGTGAACTCTTCATGGATCCGATGGAGCATCCTGGCCACCTGGAAACAACCTCATAACTTCTCAACCAAACATTTCTCCATCCACTCAAGTGGCATGTTTCCACCCCTCGGGGCAATCGAGTCTGAGCAATCAGGCTCCTCAACTCGACTCCTTCCACCCCTTGCAGGCAACAGCACGCTGAGACTTTCCAAAGCTGCACGGACCTTTCCCAAGCCCAGTGCTGACCGCTTCCAGCCGCGGCCCGAGGCTAACATGGATGCACACCACGCACAGGCACACCGCTCCCCCTGAGCGTTCGCATGCCAAGGCATGGAAGCATCCGGCTACACAGCCCTCCCCGGAGGGGAGCCTAAACTGCCACAGGCAGATTTTTGCCCTTGTTATTATTTTGTTCCTTTTTAAAACAAGCCCTTTTTCCTGTTGCATTTTGATGTTTTATTAGAAAAGCAGCTTAGCTCCTGAGGAGTATGAAAATGAGTGGTAATCTCCTTGTGGCCAAGAAGGCCAATGGTCTTCCAGGGTGCATTAAGAGCGTGGCCAGCAAGTCAAGGGAGCTGCTTCTCCCTCTCTAACCTGCCCTGGAGAGGCTGTGTGTGGAGTACAGGGTCCAGTTCTGGAATCCCCAGTTCCAGAGAGACAGGGAACTACTGGAGAGAGTTCAGCAGGGGCTACAAAGCCTGGAGCATCTTTATGAGTAGGAAAGGCTGGAGAAGAGCAGCCTGAGAGGGGATCCTCTCAGTGCTCTGCCAGGGTGGGGCACAAGAGGATGGGACCAGACTCTTCTCAGAGGTTCCCAATAGCAGGACAACAGTCTAATGGCCACAAACTGGAACCCAGGAGGTTCCACTTAAATATAAGGAGATACTTCTTTGCTGTGAGGGTGCTGGATCCCTGGAGCAGGCTGTCCACAGAGGCTATGGAGTCTCCTTCTCTGGAGAGATTTCAAACCAACCTGGCCATTGTGATCTTAGGCAAGCTGCTGTGGGTGACCTGCTTTAGCAGGGGGGTTGGACTGGATGATCCCCACCACTCTGTGCTTCTGTGCTCCCTCAAACAAGATTCAAAGCTATAGATACACACAGACACAAAACCACATAAATATCATATTTCTCACTTTCTCAGAGCAGATTTCAGTAGCTTCATTAAAATGCTGGTAGAAATTCTTCAAAGCAAGCAGAAACATCATTTTTCTTCTGAAAAACACATATCATGCTGGTAACCAGGCAGATACCTCTTTTGTTCAAAATCAGCCAGTCAACAAAAAAAAATTACAGAAGAAAAGTCCTTAAAATGCTTGAATCCTTGGCTTGAGAGGGTGGATTTTCAAGCGTGGAGCAGAGTTGTTTGTTTGTCCCTTGGCACAAGGGCTTTCTGCTGAAAGTGATGAGGGCTTAAATGTGACTGAGGAGGAGATTTTGTCCCAAGTAGGTCAAGGGAAGAAAATCTTTACTGTCTGCCTACAGTCCATCTCATCTCTGGAGTAGGAGAGACCAATGAGACACTAGCTTGTGGCCCAACATACAATTATTGTGCACTGTGTCTTCATTTGGATGCCACGCTCAGTTAATAACCAGATCTCCACCATACTTCTTTATTGCTTAGGCTGAAGGAGAAAGTAATTAAACTTAATAGGTATTGCCCTTGCTTTAAGGCCACCATACATTTAAAGTTGCCAGCAAAAGTAATTAATACTAATAGAAGCCACGAGTCCTAAACAAAAACATTTGTGTGTGAAGCAATCTACAATACGTACTTCTTGCAGTAAACTGTTTATATTCTTATACATCCTTATGAAGGTAAAAATTCTGCTTGGGGGTCATTCTCAGTTCTGTAGTGAATTTTGATTTTCTGTGTCTATGAATACTACTTCTCACAGAATCCCAGCACAGTGAGGGTTGGAAGGGACCTCTGATCATCTAGTGCAACCCCACTGCTAAAGCAGGCTGAATGGGATCACAGTGTTTGCTCAGGCAGATTTGAAACCCAGAGAAGGAGACTCCACAACCTTTCTGCACAGCCTGCTCCAGGGCTCTAGCACCCTCACACCAAAGAGGTTTCTCCTCATCTTCAGATGGAACCTTCCAGGTTCCAGTTTGAGCCTGTTTCCCCTTGTCCTGTCACTGGGCACCACTGACAAGTCTGGCCCCATCCCTTTGCCCCCCATCCTTTAGCTTGTGCTGAGCATTGCTCAGACCCCCTCTCAGGCTGCTCTTGTGCAGGCTTAACAGCCCCACGTCTCTCAGCCTTCCCTCCTCACAGAAATGCTCCAGGCTCCTCAGCATTTTCATAGCCTCTGCTGGACTCTCTCCAGTAGTTCCTTTTTTCTCTTGAACTGGGGATCCTAGAATTGGACCCAGTGCTCCAGATATAGCCTCAGTGGATACCCCTCCAGGATTTCTGAAGAAAAGCTGTATCTTCACCATGAATTTGATTTATTTAAATGTTAACAACTATTAATTGGAATGGAAGCAAGAATTTGCAATACAAATTACTGTGTCACAAGTTCTAATAATGCTGGGCAAGCACCAGGCATAGCTAACTGACCATATGGCTCCTTGATATTCACAGAGGGGGAAGATTTGTATTCTCATTAGAAACATGATGATGTCAACAACTTAATTCAGCATCAATATCAGCTCGCTGAACTCCTTAAGAAAGCTATCAGTACCATGTTCAGATGTAGCTATATGGTCTTTGAATCATGATAGACAAGCTTTTGCTTAGGATTAGTGTCATGTTTTCCCATTGTAAATAATTTTCTACTCACCTGCCAGTCAAGCTTGGCTTGGTTGGCTGCTGCATGGGAACAGATCAATTTCTGCATAGAAGTAAGACAGAAATTACTTCTAATTGTTTTCTGGGGGAGCCATTAGATTATCCATGTGAAACCTAAGCCTTGTACAACCTTGGTGCATTTCCATGAATAACCTGTTTCAATACTTCAGTGACCCAATTATTTTACTTCTTAAAAAATGCACAAGGAACTTCAACCCTTGCCAGCTTCCCAAGGACAAAAAGCCAAGTACCTACAGCTACTCTTTCTACGCTCAGAATGATGTCAAAAGACCAGTCTGCTGGGTGCAGAACTCCCTCCTCAGCTTGGTTGGTGGTGCTGAGCAAAAAAGAAACAGCACAAAATTAAATCAGGCAGTGAAAGGAAAACTCTTCTCTGAAGCTCCGAAGCACAGCTGAAAACCTCTGAGTGGCAAAAAAATGAAACATCTGCCTTGGGTTACAATCTTAATCAGTGCTAGGAAGCTGTATGCTTTCTTCTGAGGTTGAGTTTGTCCAACTTCAACACTAAACTGTCATGAAACCTTTTCCCTAATGTCAAATGTTCCCTAATGCCAAACACCCCTATGGGTGAGTGTTTGCTGCCCTCAGGCCAACTCAGCAATCTCAGCTCCATGAGCTTTACTTTGGAAGGTATCATTCATTTTTCAGACACTAGGTGCATTCTGCATCCTTCCTGTAGTTTCTGGGTCCTTGTAATCTCTGGGTCCTTCCTGAAGTCTCTGCTTCCTTCTTGTAGTCTCTGTGTCACTCTTGAAGTCTCTGGGTCCTGCTTGAAGTTTCTGAGTCATTCTTGTAGTCTCTTCCCAGTGCCTCCATGTCCTTCTTGAAGTGTGAACCCAGAGACAGAACAGCAGCTTGGCTAAGGTTGCTTTAGGAGGCAATATGATGGTTTCCATCTGAGGTTTTTGGGGAGTTGTGAAAGGACAGTCAAGCCCCACTGGAGAAAACATAGTGAAAAATGTTCTTAATGTTATTTTGGGTCATATGTTCTCTCTGTATAGGTATTGATCAAAAGGCCATTAAAAATTGTTAGGCATGAGGAAGGTTACTGAAGGAAAGCAAAGATCCATTGATTTCTTGCTTTACAAATACGATATTTATTCTGTTTAGCAGTCGCAGATATGCTGTGGTGTCTCTTGTAAGGGCAATTATCAAACCAGTGGAATTAATTATGTGGCCAGGAAAAGTCCTGTGGAGATTTGTATAAAGGGAGGGAAAGAAGAGAGGGAACAGTCCCATGGCTGCTGAGGAGCATGTCTTCCTTTCAGCTGGGTGGAAATGATCCATCCGTGTGGGCTGGTGCTGCAGTCCATCACCTCTCTTTGATCTCCAAGTGCCTGATTCAGACCTATTCCTGTGAAAGCCCTGCTCGTAGGCAGGCAACAGTGTCTTCATCTGCAAAGGAGTATGTGTGGGTACACCTGTGTTCCCTCACTGTTCATGAAAAGAAAGAACAATGACTTCCAAGAAATACCCTGCTGAGCATTTTCATATGACAGTGACACAGTGGCGTCTGTCCTCATTTTGCTTTTCTCTTTTCCCCCATAGTTTGACACCGAAGCTCAGTTTAGGGTTGTCTTTGCAGTATGTTTTCCATTCTTTCATTTTGAAAAGTTGATGATTTCCTATGCCACTAGTTTTATCTTTTGAACTGAAATAGGCATGAGGAAGATTTAATATGATTTCTTGTTTGTCTTTTTTGTTTGTCTTGAGCAAGCAGGTGGAGTCAAAACAGCATCTCTAATGTCACAGTTCAATGAAATATGTAAAGGAAACTCTCAGAGGCTGCTCTAAGCACAGTCCTAAGGAAATCTCTAAAGATCTGGAGATCAAAAGGCTGAGACACCTGGGGTTATTTAGCCTGGTTGAAGAGCAGGGTGAGGGGGGATCTTCTCAGTGCTCAGCAAGAGCTAAACGGTGTGGAGCAAGAGGATGGGGCCAGACTCTTTTCAGTGGTGCCCAGCAACAGGAAAAGTGGCAATGGGCACGACCTGGAACCTAGGAGGTTCCATCTGAACATGAGGAGAAACCTCTTTGCTGTGAGGGTGCTGGAGCCCTGGAGCAGCTGCCCAGAGAGGTTGTGGAATCTCCTTCTCTGGAGAGATTCCAAACCTGCCTGGTCGAACACTGTGGTCCTGAGCAAACTGCTGTGGGTGAGCCAGCTTTAGCAGTAGGATTAGACTAGAGCTATCCAGAGGTGCCTTCCAACCTCCATGATGCTGGGATTTTGTGATCTGTTTCCAGAGATTACAGAACAATGGAAACGGAAATGATCTGGCTGCAAGTTGCAGGGGTATACACCAGCCTAAAACCATTGGAAAGTCTTGGATATGATCTTGATTTGTTCAGGAGGCAAAGGATCTCAAGAGGAAGTAAATGAAATATGAATCTCATTCTCCTGGCAAGGATCCTCCTGCTCTGCCCCATGGCTGCCCCTATGCTTTCCAACCCATCTCCAGCTCTGTGTCTTCCTGTTGCTCTCTTAAAATTTATTTGCTCCTTAGGTGACAGATGTCTCTCTCGTTCCTTCTCTATGTAGTCTAATCCTTTCATTTTTAAAGACTTGCCTCTTTATTAAGTAGCTAATTGGCTTTAATAATTCAGACCTTTGTTCCATCTCTGTTCTTGATGTCTGACAGGTTGTTTCATTGCCTCTTCTCTACTTTCATCCTCTTCTGAGGTCTTCATCTCTCTGCCCTCCTGCCTCCAATCTTCCTCACAGCCTGAAAAATGTGATCCTGCTTTGATACCTCTGCTGACATTTCACTTAATGATCCCATTACACATTCTTGACACCCTTCTCTCTCAAGATTCTCAGGACTCTATCAGTATCAATTTCCCAACACCTCTGTTTTATCGTGCAGATTTTACATGTGGATAAACTGGGGCATGGAGAAGTCAGGCAGTGCTCAGCCTCACAGACAGAAGTAGCACAGCTGAAAAAGTGGTGTGATCTTCAGCACTGTCGAGCATCTCTGGCTCCTTTAAGCTTCATTTGTAGCTCTAAGTGGTAAAAATCAAGCCAGAGGGGCTTAATATCCACATACTCATCCAAGTCCTATGTGTGCATGTGAATGAAGCATCTCTGTCTGATGCTGGTCTGTGCATGCACAAAATGCATGGCTGAAGTCAGCATGCTATTAAACTGAGTACTTTAAAGAGTGCAGGATAATATTTAAGCTCCAGAGATAAATATCAGTGTCCCAAGCATCCAGTGACATAAACATTTAAACATCAGGAAAGCCACTCTTTATCCTGTCATTTTGGCCTTTCCTCCTTTATCTTGCTCAAAGTAACTTGAGCACATTTATCATGACTGAGCTGAAATTTGCCACTTCAGTACCAAATCCTTTAATGGCCTTTTCATGTGACCAGCACTGCAGGACCTTGTTTTGGTGTTCAACAGGAAGGATACACAAAGCTAAATGCCTTGTTCCTGGATCTTACTTAATTCTTTTAAATTCAGTTAATGAGTTTTCATGTCAATACAAATTAGATCAATAACTGGAAGAACTTGTTATCTTCTTTCTGGTGATTTGGGGATTTGTTTGTCTGTTTGTTTTGATTACGCATTTGTTGACAAAGGAAAGGGAAAGAAAACAACAATCCATCACAATTATGCACATTTTGCTGCAAGCCTTGAAAGGGCAATTTGGAAATCAGATGATTGTTAAGCAGCTATATTAATAAATGGCAAGGAAACAAAATGTGTGCTTTAAAACCGTCAGGCAAGCACTTACGCACTTGCTCTATGTCATCAAATTAAACAGTAAAAGAATTCCCATCTCCTAAAATGTCTACCTAATATTCAGAGACATGGTCATGAGGAATTTTCTTCCAATCTAGGTTGGACCAGACATGATGGAATATGGTGGGTTGGTAACTGCAGAATTCAAAGCTATTCCTTTTCCCTCTCTCCTTGAAGGCAATGACAAAGCTCATGGTGGTTTATTGTAGTGGATAAGGGGCACCAAGAAGACCCAGGCTGAAGCAATGGTGAAGAGCGAGAAGTGAGCAGGGAAGAGGCACACAGTTTGTGATGCTGCATGCTGAGGAGAAGCAAGAAACAGACACAACTTTTCCTTCCCAGTTAAAAGCAGAAAGATGCAGGCATCCAGCTCTATTCTCACATGTTCAGATAACTACTTATTTGCAAATAGTCAGCACTTGCCTATTAAAAACTAATATGCAGCAAATCTTGTCCCAGTGTGGCACTCAGATAATGAGCTAATTCACCAGAGGTTTCAGATTGTGGTCAGGGAAAACACTCCTCAATTATGACTTTTCAGCAGAAGGAGAAGGAATTTCATGAAAATTAATTTGTCTCTCTGATCGTTACCCCTTCTGACACTCCTCCTGACAGCAGATTTTTCTGGGGAGCTTTCTCTACCTACTTCTATGGAGCTTATCCCCTTGTTTCAAAGCTTGTTTTCAAAGTCTAATGAGGAGGGTGGCAGTGTCTGAGCCAAACCCTCTGCTTGGAATCACTCAATGGAAAAGATATGCCCATTCATGCATATCTGATACATCACTTCTAAAAATAAAAGGACTTTTTTATCTAAGCACAACGCATTTTCCAGTTTAGTTCAGAAACAGATGAGATGACACTGCTATTCTGAGCTCTCTTCACACACCTTCGACTGCAGGGATGTTTCCTCAGCAATACCTATGAAAAGAGTGGGCAAAAGATGATTCTCAGCTTGTTGTGTTTGGGTTTTTTTCAGTGATACCTTAGGATGTTGGGTGGTAGTCTGAAGGGAAAGATGGGTGTTGCAGTTCTTAGCAGGTAAAATTGAAGGACACAGCAGAGGCTTGGAAAATAGGTATAGAAGGATCTGCTTTCTCATTTTTCAGGAGCAGAATTGTGGCCTTCCCCATGAGACCAAGTTTTCTTGCCCAGGCTGCTCTGAGCCTTTGTCTCTCAGAGCTTAAGGAGATGGCAGGGAGCATCTCTCCTGCATTTCCAGGCAGCTCCAGGCAGATGCTTTCATGTCTGCAGGTTGTAGCCCTGCCCCACCATAGCTCACTGCTGAGCTACAGGATCCGCAATAATTAAAAGAATTTATCTCCTCTTCCCAGGATCCTGCCTACCATGGCAGAAAAACATTCCTAATAAAATGATCTAAAGGAGATGGGAAGGAAAGGGAAAGCTTTATGTGCTCAGTGTTACTCCACAGAGATGCCATTTTTCTGGGTGAAAGCAAGCTTTGCTCATCTGAACATCAGAAGCTAAAGCTGGAAAAGGATTGAAATGAATTCATGAAGCAACCTGAATTAGGGGCCAGACCTAGCATTTCCACTGTGTAGGACATTCTATGTTTTTTCTCTCTCTGCATGTATGTGTACTTTTTTATTTTTCTTAGAACTGTTGGGAAAGACATCTTTCTTTTACTATTTTCTCTCAATTCATAGAGATCTTGCAATCCATCTCAGGCTACATAAAAGCACTCTTTCATGCTTGCCATCTCCATAATGATGGCTTCTGTTATGCAGGAGCTACTTTCTCTCTGCTGCTGTATTTTACCCTTTGTGGAAGAACTGATATTGTTCATTTGTCTGTGGCACAGGACTATTAGAAAATGTGACGGAAGGGCTTCCTTCCTGAGACTCAGATCCTGCTTTCTTAATGAGAGCAATAGATGCAAGGTCTTCCATGCATTGAGAGAAAGGGAAAAGAAAGCAGCAGGAGCATCTTTTTCCTCTGTGCCCTCTCTATTAGTCTACTGCTCCTCAATTCCCTTCACCTACACAAAGGGCTGAGACATGCCTTTGTGTGCACAATGAATGCAGATATTTCTGGTCACCATAGCTTCTTTTGGTTTATTTTCTTCTTTTTCTTTTTTTTTTTAGTAATCTACTATATTTGTTCTGAAATCTTAGCTAAGCCTCTGGTCTTGGTTATTCCACTGCAGATTTGTACAGACCAAAGAAATAAAATCAGTTTATAGTAGCTGGCCAGAGAGGCAGAGTTGAGAGAGTGTGATCCGGGAATGACTGGTGTGCAGTTTAGAAGGTTGCTAGGGAGGGCTATAAATTATGCCATGTGTGGCTCATCAATTATAGAGATAAAACTGTGAAGGAGAGTGGTTTGTCAGAAAAGATAAGAAAAGAGGGACTGAACCTAGATATATATTCTGTGCTGATGATCCAGTCGTTTTTAGAAGTGAGAGGAGTCACTTGTAGAAGCCACTTAATAAATTTAATGACTGTTGGAAGGGATGGGATAAAGAAGAGCAAGGATAAAATGTTAAGTATGCTTGCAATTGCAAAATCAGTGCCACTTCCCTTTAACTTTGCTAATGGCTGTAGGTGTAGGCTGGAAATAAAGCTCAGGCTGAAGAGGACAGGGTCACCCTCCTCTGATTGAACAGGAAGGGATCCTATTTTGGGGCTGGACTTGGGCAGGGGTTGGGGCATCACCCACAGAGCTCCTTGGCTTATCAAAATGTGTTTTCTCAGGTGGTTAGTCAAGGTCAAGCACTCCCCTCTTCAGGGTTATGTGTGCTTCCAGATGTGAAAAAGCAAAAGGAAAATGTGGACATTTTAATAATTTCTTCTCTGTTCCAAATGGGAAGAAGAAGGGAAGAATGACTAGCAGATCAAAAAAAAAAAAACAAAAAAAAAAAAAACAAAAAACAACCCACCCTAAACCACACATAAAACATCTTGAGTATCAAAATCATCTCAGGCTGGATTTACTGGCATTTCTCCTCTTTGTTCACTCAGATGTTCATTTTACCCTGCCCCCCTTTGTGGTGGGGAGGTGTGGGGCAGAGCTTTTGCTCCTCAAAGGCAGCTGCAAAGCAAGTGAAAAACAAATCCCTGCTCCTAACTGTTGTTCCACTGCCATTTTCCCAGTGCAGGAGACAAAATGACTTCCTATATGTCAATGACAGAAAGTCCTCTGAGCTGTGTTAGAGAAGGATCCTGTGCAGGGGATGGTGACAGGGGTAGTTTTTCTTCACTGAGCTTTCCTTGACTTTTGGAGAAGGGAGGGTCCTTCAGGAAAAGAATAAAGGGGACCTCACCAAAACCAGAAAGAGGGATTGGGAGGAGGAAAAGGGGAATGGGGGGAAAGCGCAGTTGCCTATTTTGTTTTAGTAGGCTACCTACCCAGTCCTCTATTGGTGTCATTTCTGTGGGTAAAAATTGGAATATCCCAAGCCCATGGATGGGACTGATGGGGTGTTTCATCAAAGCTCTTAGCATTAAAACAAAACAACCTCCCTGCAAACCAGCCTCAATAATGAGAACTATCAATTGCACCAGTTTGTGGCTTTATTTATCAAAAGATGGCAATATTCAAATATAATAATTTTCCAAAGGATGGAAAAGTAGAGGTTGTCCATTGTGATCACTGCCACCCCTGTCCTGGCCAGAGGACACTGTTCAGAGCTGAATTACGTGGCTGTCACTTCTTGATGATCATTAATGTTGCTCGGGAAGCTGAATACTTAACTGTTCCTGGTGGGTCACTGCATTTTGGAGCAGGTATCAGCGTGCTGTGCCACCTCTTGAACACAGAATCATAGAATCATTAAGGTTGGAAAAGACCTCTAAGATGTCAAAGCTCCACCATGCCCACTCAATCATGTCCGAAAGCACCATGTCCACAGATTTCTTAAACATCTCCAGGGGTGGTCACTCCACCACCACCCTGGGCAGCCTGTTCCAATGCCTGACTACTACTTCAGGAAAGATTTTTTTCTTAATATCCAATCTAAGCATTTCCTGGTGCAACTTGAGGCCTTTCCTCTTGTGCTAACATCTGGGGTGACTTTCGGGAAGGGCCATTCACTGAGGCTGTCCGATATATAAAATTCTGTCAGCTGAGACTCACAGAAGAATTCAATTGGCATTTTTTCATTAACAGCAAATGTGCTTGAGAAAATTCCCCTCTGCTGCAAATCTGCATGGCTCTGCTCAAATGGTATCAAGTTACATCCTCAGTCAATTTGAGCTATTATTTGATTTTATAAATTGTATCAAGACAGTATTTTTTATTATTTTTATTTTAAATTAAACCAGAGCATTTCCTTTTTCTGTTCCTCACTGCTGACAGAAGGCTCTCACACAGCAAAGTTTACCTTTCATTTGTTCCTGTGTAATAACCCATTAGGTCTGCTGAGAAATACCATGTTTCTTATGCAATGTCAACACCTACTTCCATTTACTCTCTCTCTTCAGAAAAAACACAGCATGAATCCCAGATGCTGTATCATGCTGGTGTCCTTGACCCACTGGAGTACTAAGAGAAAGTAATTAAAGGAAACAAATTGGTGAGGATTTAAGGCTGGTAAAAGGTGCAGGTTTTCGTTTTCTTTTTTCCCTGTTGTAGTGATGATGTTCACAAGGCAAAGTGAGGTCAAAGGTTTTCCAGCTGGGTCATAGAATCTGTATTGGTACATCCTGAAGGCCAGAGGTCTGAATTATTTTAGGAATGCTTGGTTTTATTCTTTATATCAACTTTTTCTAGTTTGCATCAGACAGACCTCTGAGATTTCTTCAGTTACTAAATGATTTCCTCTGTTGGTGTAAACAATTTCCCCTCTACTCTGCCCTGGTGAGGACACATCTGGAATACAGTGTCCAGTTTTGGGCTCCCTGGTTCAAGAAGGACAGGGATATGCTGGAGAGGATACAGAAGAGGGGTACAAAGATGATTAGGGGACTAGAACACCTCTCTTATGAGGAAAGACTGGGAGAATTTGGGCTCTTTAGTCTGGAAAAGAGAAGACTGAGGTGAGATCTCATAAATGCTGATAAATACTTATAAGGTGGGTGTCAGGAAGATAGGACCAGACTTTTTCAGTGGCACCCAATGACAGGACAAGGAGTAACGAGCACAAACCTAAACATAGGAAATTCGATCTAAACATGAGGAGGAACTTTTTTAATTTAAGGGTGATGGAGCACTGGAAAAGGCCGCTCAGAGGGGTGCTGGAGTCTCTCCATCTCTGGAAACATTCAAAACCCACTTAGACATGTCCCTGTGTGACTTTCTTTAGGTGAACCTACCTTGGCAAGGGGGTTGGACTCAATCTACAGAGGCTTTTTTCAACACCTACCATTCTGTGATTCTGTGAGGGGATAGGCAAGGTTAAATGGGAAGATCTCATCTAACATCTTTATCCATCATGTTTACCAACAGAATCTATCAGCAATTTGTTTTCATCTCTAACTCCTATCTCCAGATAAAAATCTACTGTATTTTTTGTGTGGAATGTATCAAAGTCATGAGATGCATTTCAGCTACCTGAATAATTCAAGTACTGATGTACACTATGGCTTCTGTTTCCCTGATATAGTAACACAGACATTATGCTGTTAGTTTTAAATGATTTATTCCCATGTCTTAATAAAACAACAATTCTGAAAGACTCTTCCACAATCTCCTTCAGTTCAATCTAGAGTGCTCTACCAAGCTCCCACAGTCCCTGCTGCAAATAAATCCAAAGCAAACACACACTTTTGGGGTTCCTTTAAAAGGATCCTCTTGCTAAAATGGTTTCTTAACCAGTAAGACTTAAATTGGTATAAGATATTTTCCAAAAGCTGCAAAAGACACAATTTCATCCAGAATTAATGTTTGTGGTGGGTATTTTGGGGTTTATCTTCCTTAATTTTTTTCGGGGGGGGGGGGGGCTAAATAAATATATAAATAGAACAAGGGCCCAACCAGCTCTTCTGAACTTTGAAACTGCTGCTTATATACCTACTGCTTGAGATTTGAGGAATCATACTGGATCCACACATTAAATCCCCTGAAGCTCTTCCCACCACAAGAGTCACTCAAAACATATAGAGATGTTCTATAAAGTTTTTCTTTCTTTACATGATTAATTAGATATATGCTTTCCAAATGTCTTTTTAACTCACAGCTGGGTCCTTCTGACAGCTCTGGCTTAATGGGCACTCAGCTGAATGAGCAGCTCATGGGTGGAGAGGCTTGAGACAGCTGCTGCTGGGGAGGTGGTCAGGGATACAAGCAGTGAGAAGAGATAAACCTTCTTGCTAAAGGGGGAAGCTGTAAAGGTAGGAGGGTACAAGTGATCTCAGGGGCTTGTATGGGATCTAAAATCCTTTGCAGAAGGTGTTAAGTGAAGGAAAAGAAGATTACTGTGATTTTGTTTAAGGCTGGAGCAGTTTGTTGGAGAACTACAGTATGCCGTGCTGGGATGCATGGGAAGTGGAGCAGTTTCTGGAGGTGAAGAAGTGTAGGTGAGTTCTGGGGTTTTTTTTTATACAGTGAGAGGCTGCACAAATCCAAAACTGCAGAAGAGCAAGAACTGGGGTTGGAGCTGGAAGCCAGCTTCCTTTGGGGGTTGTGGGTGAAGCAGATGATGCTGTGCTTATTCCTTTCTACCTTGCTATGGTGGTGGAAGAAGCAGAGTGCTGAGGCCTCCTTTATGGATCCGTCTTGTATGTTCCTTGTCTAGTGAAGGGTTTTACCAGGCTTGTGCAACTCCTGGCAAAGATCTCATCATGCTGAATAGGGAGCCAGCTTGACCCTCCTCCTGATGCATACATGAGATGCAATTTCTAGACTTGTCTGTTGTGTGCTAGTTGGTTGGGGTGTGGTAGGTTGAAGCTTTGGAAAAGGCTCATGGACAGTTGACTCGATGTAGAATGGTTTCGTCTTGAATGTCAAAGACCTCTTATTGTAGCTATATAACTCTCTGACCCTGACCTTCTGCCATGTGTGTGCTGAGAGGGGCTTAGAGATGGATGAGAATTGAGATAAGTGGTTTGCTAGAAGAGGTAATGGAATAAGGATGGAGACTCTCAGTTGTAAATATTTTGGGTAGAGAATAAATATCTCAGACTTGTCTGTTGTAAAAATGCTTTATTGCTATTAGTAAGAGTCATTCTACATATTTGGAGGAACTGAGTGTTATAGCTGAGTGATCGGTGTTCCAGGTGACATAAGACTCATCAAAGAGGAGGTTTTGAGTTCTGGAGCATGAGTTCAAGCAGTTGGTATGTAGCCCCTTATTCCAGTGACACTTGTGTACAGGTTAACTTTTGATGTGGCTGTTTAAGGAGGGTGCAACTTGCTCCAAAGTCAATGTCTAAGTCATGAGAGGTAATTCAGAGCAGACCCCAGGAGCCTTTCCACTTGGCCTGAGCAATGTCATCTCCATCCCATTTGGGACTTGCTCTAAATTAAGTGTTAGAAATGTTATATTTATAATGGGTAATTTGTAGTTTTTAATATGATTTAAAAGCTGGAACATAACTTCCACTGAAGTCTGGGGTTGAAAAGTCCCTTGAGCACCTAAGCAGTTAATTTTGAGCAGAGTGTGTGTTGTGAAGAAGTACCAAACTGCGTCAGTTTAATTCCCAGGTCACTGATTTCTCCTGGTTCAACCCAAGTAGCACAGAGTGTGTTTTTCAGAATTTTCTCCAGCTCATTTGTTCATTAGTTTGTTTTTGGATTTGAGCCCACAAAAATCCCTCTAGAATGTGAGCTTGGATTTTATAGCTCTTCATACTGAATTTCTCTTCTTTTTAGGGCAGGTAAAATGAAGTTGGTAGGTCACATACCTTAAGACACATCAGCACATGTTTCATTTAGTATACACCTCTTCCTATACAATTATGTTGAGCATTGTGTGTACTTAAAGACCCTCATAAAATCAGTGGAGGAGGGAGTTGCTGTATGCCAGTAGGACACAGCGAAGCAAAAAATAGTTTGGAGTGAAAGCCCAAGTGGACTGCAGACGTAGCACAATGTCCTTATTTCACTGACAGACCAGTGGGCATTAACCCAAATTGCAGAGTTTGTTCTGTATTCCCCAGAGTTGTTGTGTTAAGTGGTTGAGTAGGTATTTTCCATTTCATAAGAATCACTTGTTTTCCACCATCTGTGCCATAACCCCCCAGCTAATGGGTATTTAGATTGGACACTAGGAAGAAGCTCTTTACTATAAGGGTGGTGAGACACTGGAATAGGTTCGCCAGCGAGCTGGTGAAGGCCCCATTCCTGGAGACATTCAAAGCCTGGATTCATGGGGCTCTGAGCAGCCTGATCTAGTTGGGGATGTCTCTGCTGACTGCAGGAGGGTTGGACCAGATGATCTTTAGAGGTTCCTTCCAACTTAGTGCATTTTATGATTTGATGACTTCAGTGCTGAAAGATACAGCTTTTGGGTTATCCCCTCATGCAGACATAGTGTTGACTGCTGTTGAGCACGGCTTTAGCTGCTTAATACTGTAGAAACAGTTGCTTCAGGCACAGCACGCTTCAAGAGCTTGTTTATAAAGCACTATCACACATACCCATATATTTGGTTTAATGGACATGGTGGTGTTAGGTAGTGTTGGACTTGATGACCTTAGAGGTCTTTTCCAACTGAAACAATTCTGATTTGTCTCCTCTTTCCATCTGCCTCTATATTTTCAAGTCCTCATGGGAATGGACCAAAGGACTTATGTTCAGAGATATGTAGAAATGGACATTTGAAAGCCTTATAGGATTTTCATCTCCTACTTCCACTTACATCTTCCTAAAAAATAGGGTTGTCAAACTCTGGAACCGGCCATCCATCCCTGGAGGGGTTTCAAAGCTGTGTGGATGTGGTGCTGAGGGACATGGTTTAGTAGTGACCTGGCAGTGCTGGGTTGATGGTTGGACTTCATGATTTTAATATTCTTTCTGTGAGAATTCTTTTCTTTTTCTCTTTGCCACTCACAGTAACAGAAATATTAGAGAAAGAGGACTCCCACTCATCCTGACCTCATGTAACCTTCCTGGATATATTCCCACTCTGTAGGAAATACAAACATGTGAGGAACCAAAAACCTGCACAGAGTACAGTGATTTCCAGTAAGCAGTGATGCATCTCAGACAGCCCTAGTCAGGGTTTAGTCCCCAGCACACAGGATGCCATTGCTACTTTGTCAATGGAAGACTTAGAGAGCTAACTTATATTCAATTTCCTAGCCAGTACTGAAAAATAACTGCGTTTTTATTTAGAAAGAAAAGCAGTTTGGGTTAAAAGCTGAAGGAAAAAGCCTCTACATCTAATTCTGTTGCAAGTCTTCAGGCATTTTCCTGCAATAAAAGCTTAGAGGCAGAGTCTTAATTTCTCTGACTTGTTTGGAGAGTTTTTTGTGTGATTGGTTTTGGTTGGTTGGGTTTGTTTGGTTTTTTTGTTTTGTTTTATTTGTTTTTCTTTATGGTGTTGTTTGTTTTGGTTTTGTTTTGTGTGGGGTTTTGTTGTTGTTTATTTGATTTTAATTTTTTAATTATTATTTCCTACTTTAATGTCTCTGTTTACTGCAGAAGTTGTAGACTAGATAGCCTCTACACACCCTTTCTATGGTTCCCTCCTTTCTATGGTTGGTTCACTTAAATCCCTAATACTCTAATATTAATTAAAGGAATTATTAAATCTGTATATTGGGACCCTGTGTCTGAGTTCTATGGTGTTTTGACAGTAAGTCAGTGAAGTGACCCAGGGTTTCACAGGTATTGCCTGATGGAATAAGTCATCAAAGGATCTGACAGTTGGATCTTCACGAGTTTTGCAGGATATTCTTCTGGCCAAGGCCAAACCTGATAAAAAGAGGAAGGATGGTTGTAATCAAGGTTTCAAAGACCAACAGAGAAGCACAGCTCTAATAAGCACTAAAATGTCTTCTGCCTTCTCTGCAAGGTTTAGGTTAAAGCTTTTCACAGTGACTCTCAGATGAGAGTATTTCTTTCCAAAGTTTGAAGATATTTTGGAGCACCCTGGGAACACTGAGATCCGTGGGATGTCTTCATTGTGGATTAAATCCTACAGATCCAAATTAAGTGACTGGAGCCTATGAAAATATGATTTAAAAGAACAGGTCTTGCCTTAGGATGTGTAGATTAAATTTTGAGCTCAACCACACATCTCATGTTTGGTCAATCTGTTCAATTTTTGCTATAATAGGATGGAGGTCTCCATTTGTCAGAAGTGGTATTAAGAGAACACAACCCAATAACTGGGATGATAGTGATGCAAGCTATTCAGGGGTTTGTGCACAGGGTTTGGGTTAGGAAGATAGAAAAATGGTAATTTTCTGCTCTTTGGCTTCCTTTAATTTGACCATATCAAAGAAAAGGAATATTTGAATGACAGGAGAACAATGACATTATTTTTCTGTCTCTGTCTGTCTGTCTTTCCATGGTTAATTTGGTGTTTTATTCTGTGCACCTCTGAATCTTGGTAAGCATTTGTGAAAGACAATGTGACAGGTCAGAGAAAAGGAGAAGTTATTGAATGCTGAATCATTTCAAGGAATGTCATGACTTACGAAGGTTTTCTGCTGATGCTCACCTATGGCAGAAGAAAAATTTCATAGTTGCATCCAAGTTCATCACATTGAGTGATCATCTCAGTTTCTGTATGCTTCTGTACCTCTAAGCTGTGGAATTGAAAAGGCTTCAGAAGATCTGACATGCTCATTTGAAAGTACAGTTTTTAAGCATCTTGACTTTTGTGAATAGCTCCAAACCATGTAAATAATTATTGACACCTCTGAATCACAAAGATAAATAAACCAGAGATTAATATTTTAAGTCAGTCTTATGACTTTTGATGCAGTCTTGTAATTTTTGGAAAGGGGATGGGGAGAGCTGACTCAGAATATTTTCACTTCTGATGCTCTCAATATTGGCAGACGGAGATAATATTTTTTTTTCACCTGGGCAGTAACATTTGTCACAGGCAGGAATTGAGATCCAGGCACTGTTTCTGTCAGGCTGGGCTGCTCACGAGTCGCAGTTCAGAGAGACCCTCTCTCAGTGCTAAGGTAGGTTTGAATACAGTGGGCTCTGCTACAATCAAAGGGTGGGAGCTGCAAGTAAGAAATTCCTCGTTTAACATCCTGACAGCTGCCCATGCACTGAGTGCTTGCTGAGATCTTGACAACAGCATCCATGTAGATATTCATAGCACACAAAGTGTCCAAAGAACAGCAAGGAAACTGGTGAAGGGGCTGGAGAAACAGGTCTGGTGAAGAGCAGCTGAGGGCACTGGGGTTGTTCAGCCTGGAGAGAAGGAGGCTGGAGGGAGACCTTCTGGGTCTCTATAACTCCCTGAAAGGTGGTTGGAGCCAGTGGTCTGTTCTCCCAGGTAGCAAGTGACAGGACTAGAAGAAACGGCCTCAAGCTGCACCAGAGGAAATCTAGGTTGGACATGAGGAATAATTTCTCCCCCAAAGGGTTGTCAAGGCCTGGAAGAGGCTGCCCAGGGAAGTGGTATAGTCCCCATCCCTGGAGGGGTTTCAAAGCTGTGTAGATGTGCTGAGTGGGACATGGTTTAGTGGTGACCTGGCAGTACTGGGTTGGACTTAAAAGTCTTTTCCAACCAAAACAATTCTATGGGGGAAAAAAACCCAAAGAAACAACCACCAAACTGGACTGTGCCATATCTCTTATTCTTTTGGGGAAAGTACAACTTGTTTGGCAATTGTGTCTAGAGTCTTCACTTCCAGGCATAAGGACTGCTTTCTCTAAATGGTTTGGCTGATGGCCTGCACTGAGGGAAGGAGACAACTCTATTCCCCTTTCTATTGGGGAGAAAACTGATGCCAACTAAAGGAAACCTTGGGTGGCTCTATTTAGAATTTCAGTTTTTTTCCATGAAGTTCTTATTTTTCAGAGTTTCTCTTGGTCTTTAAGTAACTCTTCTTGCATGTTCAACTCTGCTGCCTTGTTTTCTGCATGCTAATGAAAACTGGGCTGTTTGTTACAGCTCCCTAATCAAACTTTAAAACATCTGTGTATTTAATGAGTGGCACTGGCAGTCTTAACTCTTCAGTATGGCTGGATGATGAAAACATTTAATTTCCTTGGTAAGATGTATACAAGTCATAGCTTTGCGTAAGAATGATGCAATTAAATCCAAGCAGTCCATAGTTTTCCCAGACAACAAAACCCTTGTGTTTAGTTTTTGAATGTACATCTTCAACCAAGACAGCTGAGGCAACACAAACTAATCACAGCTGAGGAACTGCCTTTAAAATTCATGATCAATCTCACACACAGAGCTTTTCACTGTGGCAGATGATCAGAAGATGCAGATTTAATGCAAGTGGTGGGTTGGCTACTTGTGACTGTGTTCTTGTTTACTTTTGTGCCATTTCAGACCCAGTCCTACTATCCCCTGATTTTACCTGTTTCTGTGGTAATGTTTTAACATCAGCATAGAATCATAGAGTGCACTGGGTTGGAAGGGACTTTTTAGTGTCATCTAGTCTGACTCCCCTGCCGTCAGCAGGAGCATCCCCAACTATATCAGAATTCTCAGAGACCCATCAAACCTTACCTTGAATGTTGCCAGGGATGGGGCCCCCACCACCTCCCTAGGCAACCTGTTCCACCACCCTCATGGAGCAAGTAGTTGTTTATCTTATCTGGGCAGTTAAATTTTCCGTGTAAATTAATACACCCTGGAGGGGTTTCAAAGAGGGAGAGATGTGGTGCTGAGGGACGTAGTTTAGCACCAGACTCGGCAGGGATAGAAAATGTTTGGACTGGATGATCTTAAAGGTCTTTTCTGACTAAAACAATTCTAGGATTCTATGATTCTAGAACTTGTGTAATTGTATTATTTTTTTCCTGTTTACTGTAGATTGTACATTTTTACACCCTCACACATAATTTATGAACTTGAGGTGCTCCAGATGGCTCAGACCTAGCATCTCAGTAAAGGGTAGCTGGGGGCAGGTGCCTGACTTGGCTGCTGTCCCTTTCTGGCCAGGAAAACCCAAACTGTAAAAGGTGAGGTAATCTCATAGTATCATTCCTGAGAAATCCCACAAAGATAGAAAGGAGAAAATATGAAAATAGAGGCAAGGGGCAGCTCAGGAAGGTGGAAAGGAGCATGATGGATGATTTTTTTGCTTGGATTTTCTGTCTCTGAGATATGCTGCAGGCTTCACAGGTTTGTAAACCAGCATTTTAAAATATAATCTCTTTGGGCAAGAGAATTAGACAGAGGGGGTGTCTTTGTGCCTGTAAATTAGACTGGTGGGAGCTGAAAGGTCCTCAAGAGACCAGATCAGCTGCTTAGGACCTGATTTTTTTTTTAGAGCCCAACTTCAAGCACTGGAGGATGTATTCAAAGGTACAGATTGTGGCAATGCTCTGAACTTGGATTTTTGCTTTTTGAAAAGGTCCTTCCTAAATTTCAGTGCAGTCTCCTCAGTCCTGGTAGATCGTGAGACACTTTATAGTCTCCTTTTATGTTTATCCCCAGGTAAACATGGGGGAGAAACACCTTTCATTTCTGGAGACTAAAATGAAATGAGGCTACAGGATACTCAAGGTTCATAACCAGATCCCTTACTGATAGAACTGAAGAATTTAATGAACAGGTTGTGTCCATCATCACTGATTATGAACGGACCAAGTAGGACAATGTGGCATCCAGATCTCCCCCAACTTGTAGCATCCCTCACTGACCTGCTCCTGAGAGGCTGAACTGCTCTGGAAAATTTATGGATAATGACTCTGGTTGAGAAGGGCAAATACCAGGTGGCAAAAATTTACTATATATGAGTTTATTCTATCTGAATTTGAGCTTGTTTATTATTTACTCCATCTAACAAGGAGATTATTCTACCTGAATCATTAAATATGCATTTAAACACTATTGAAATACAATTGCTACATTTAGATGGTTTCCCCTTTTAAGATGAAACAGTAGAGGAACTTTAAAGAACTTATTAAACACTTTTATGTTATGAAAATATACCAAAGCGGTTTTAGCCCACAAAGAGGCAAAGTTCCAAGGCAAAGAAGATAAAACAGCTCCAAAGTAATTATTAATAAACAATAAATACATAGGTTTGTCTGTCAGATAGTAAATATAGATGATATATTTGACATGGATTTTTCTGTATCAGCTAATTACATTGCTTCCATCATGTGGTTGGACCTGATCTTATGTGTCTTTTCCAACCTAAATAATTCTATGATTCTATATAAAACTATGAAAACTTCAGAACTTAAAAGAAAAGAGATACTAATTTCTGAACAGAAACTCAGTGTATTTTTACTAAGACTTGGAGACCTGTAGTCCAAAAAAAAAAAAAAAAAACCCAACAAAAAAACCACACATATACAAGAAACCCCAAAACAAACAAAGGTGTCTTCTGGAGTATCTTATTTCTCCAGAGAAATCTGGATTTCCCCCACACCCATGACCTGCTGTGCTCCTCAAAAACACCTGAATGATGAGGCTCATACCACAGTGGTGTAGAAATGTTTGAGGCTGAGAGGTCTGGGGCTGTTTAGCCTGCAGAAGAACAGCCTGAGAAGGGATCTTCTCAATGTTCAGCAAGAGCTAAAGGTTGGGGGTAAGAGGATGTGGCCAGACTTTCAGTGGTGCCCGATGGCAACGCAAGGGGCAATGAGCACAAACTGAAACCCAAGAGATTCCATCTGAACAGGAGGAGAAAATTTTTTGGTGTGAGGGTGCTGGAGTCCTGGAGCAGGCTGCACAGAGGGGTAATGAAGTCCTCTTCTCTGGAGAGATTCCAAAAGCACCTGGACATTGTGAACCTGGGCAAGCTGCTGTGGGTGCCCTGCATTAGCAGTGGGGATGTATTGGATGGTCTGCAGAGGTCCCTTCTGAAACCACCGTGCTGGGTTTGTGGGATTCTTTGGTTTTCTCTGTGATTACTCCCCTAGCAGCATGTTACTTGGCCTTGATTTGATGATTTTCCTGTTCTAAGCCACTACTGAGAAAAGAGCAGATAGTGTATGTTGCAGATAAAGGAATTCAATGTTCTGGAAGACACCTGGCCAGCACAGCCCCAGCCCCATGCTTCATTTTCAGGTGTGATGTCATTCCCTCCACAATTGATAGAGCTCAGCACTGCTGCCCGACAGGACTTAATTCCAGGTTTGAAGGACTGTCCTAACTGTAAAAGATGGAAGAGTACTGCAGAATGTCAATGGGCTTTAAATCAAGGAAGTTGTATTTGCAAGAAAATCTATCCTAACAACTAGCATCAAGTAACATATGGTCTTGGAGTTGTCAATAAAAGATATCCAAGCTCCCTTTTGGGAATAATCTGAGAAGCTGCTAATTATTGATGAGAAGAAGTGGTAGATCTTTTGATTAACATGATTTCTCTGATAGAGAAATTGTTCAGCAGCTAGCAATGGGACAAGAGGAAGTGGCCTTGAGTTGCACTAGGAGAGATTTAGATTGGATATTAGCAAAAATTTCTTTACTGAAAGAGTGGTCAGGCATTGGAACAGGCTGCCCAGGAAGGTGGTGGAGTCACCATCCCTGGAGGTGTTTGAAAAACATGCAGACACAGTACTTTGGAACATTGTTTAATGGCCACGGTCCCATTGAGTTAATGGTTGGACTTGATATCTTGGAGGGCTTTTCCAGCCTTAATGATTCTGTGATTTGATATCAGTCCTTTGGATGGTGTCCCACTGTGTAGCTATTGTAAGGGCAAATATTTATTGCACTGACAGGAGGTTGGTACTTTGTGACCTGCAGCATTTGAAACAAGACCTCCTGTATTGCAGCAAGTGTTGTAATCACCAGGTGACTGTAGGTATTTCCCCCTTTTCTGTCTCTGCTCTTCCTTCTCCCCTTGAAGTGTCTTGTTTTCCATTATGACACAAATAAAGAAGCCATTTCCAAAACCTTGAAATAAGTTTATGAAATGAGTCTTTGTTTTCTACCCCGACATAATCAAAACCCCAAGTCAGGCTGTGTTTCTGTAGCTCTCTTTGGAGCAATTTTAATTGCCTCTAAAATGATTATAAAGACCCTTCAAGTGCTGGATGTTTCAAACACCATTTACACTTGGTGGAAGAGTAGAGCTGAAGAAAGGCTTTAGCAATTTTATCCAATCCTTCTGCTGTTGAATTGCGTGCCCTTGATCTACAAGCATTTACCTTCACTAAAAATATGAGATGCAGCTTGGACTTTCTCCAGGGACTTCACTCACTAGGAGTACTTGAATTTTTGTGCTAATAGCTCTCCATTTTCTCTTCTATCTTCCTTTACATTTACTCCTTATCTGCAGTTTTGCCTTTATTCAAGTTTGTGTCAGTTGCTGACCCTGTGATTTTTCCAAGTTTTAGGAAGGCAGAAAGCAGCTTCGGTCTCCCGTTCCAGTCCCACCATTTGGATGCACAATTAAGCAGTGCTAAAACTGAAAGTTATTTCTGAAAACACAGCAGAAGGAGGCTGCTCCCAATTCCCTCCATCCATGGAAGTGACAGTTTCAACAGTGAAGTTAATCCACATTTAATCCAATCTGCCCAAGTTTGGTTTTTTGGTTTTTTTTTTTTTATGCTTAAAGAGAACATTATGTCATTTTTTTCTGATTCTTTTTGTCAGGGGAATAGATCATCTGGTGATTAAACCCTTTGTATGTCAGAAGACTTCCATCACCTATTATTGTAGCATTTCACATCATTCATCTGTGGCCACCTTTTCTTCCTTGTGTCAATGCCCAGCTGGAATAAGCTGCTTTGACAGGTCTGGCGTCAGGATGGCACACAAATTATTCTATTTCAGAAATACTGGGGTTTGCCTAAGTCTTAAGGGCATTAAATGTTCATAATATTGTGAGTTGTTATTCATTTCTCTAGCAAAGGTAGCTCACCTCTGGGAAATCATAGAATCATTAAAGAGGTTGAGGTTGGATGTTAGGACAAATGTCTTTCCTGCAAGAGTGGTCAGGCATTGGCACAGGCTGCCCAGGGAGGTGGTGGAGTCACCATCCCTGGAGGTGTTCAAGAAACCTGTGGACATGGCACTTTGGGACATGGTTTAATGGTGGTGTTAGGTTGATGGTTGGACTTGATTATATTCAAGATCTTTTCAAACTGGAGCAGTTCTATGGTTTGGTACTGCACTTTTGCCCATACCATTGCACGAGTGCAAACAAAGCCTGTATTTACCACAACCAGCTGAACCACCCATGCGTTCCTGGCGTTAATACGTTTTTTGCCTCAACCTGCAGTCTGGGTTTTGTTACTTAGAGGCATGTCAGTGCAGTGACATTTAGATTTGACTTGCTTTGGTCAGTGTTTGCTCTTTATTGATCAAGCCTGCTGCACTGTGGATAAGTTTGTCTCCTAAGCCATATATCGCATTAATACTAGTGATAAGCAAGCATCCGTTAGTGCTATTACTGATATACATCTTTAGCCCATTAAAATGCAAATTTTAAGGTGTGCAGCAGATAGAAATCTCTGCACCTTAAAGTGCTGAAAAGGCTGGCTAATTATGACTCCAACTATTTCTCAGATAAGTGAGCAGTAAGTCATTATAAAATTCGTAATGTGAATCCTTTTATTTCCCTCATCCCCTGACTATTGAGCTGCAGATAATCTCATAAGGCAGTCTCCTGTTTCCAGAATTAGTGCCCAAGAGTTTATTCATTACTCTACATGTGAAAGCAAACAGAGCTGTGAAAGCCAACCCGTAGTGCTTATTGTTTGTCTAAAGCTACATAAATATATGCAGCTTGGAGATGTGTAACTTATATCAACAAGACCAAAGGTCAAGGGTTTTCTTATCATGTAGCTATCAGATGCTGCTTCTGCTTGCAGAAATTATTTTTGGTTTGTTCTGTTTCTGCTAGCTTCTATCTCAAGGCTTGGCAAGAACCTAGAGATCTATGCTGTTAAATATGACTCTGAGACAGACCATTTTCAGCAGAGAGCTGCTCTCAGAGGACTGAACCTCCTGGACCTTACCTAATACCCTTCTGTATAGCAGCACCCCACATTCTCCCACACTGCAAAACACCTTGGGAAATTCCTACCCTGAGGACTTAACTGTGCTGAACTATTCATGGAATTATAGAATGTTAGGAGTTGGAAGGGACCTCTAGAGATTGAGCCCAATCACCCTGACCAAGAAGGATCACCTAGGGCAGGTCACACAGGAACACATTCAGTCTGATCTTGAAAGTCTCTAGAGGAGACTCCATCTCTCTGGGCAGCATGTTCCAGTGTTCATCACCCTTACATTGAAGAAGTTTTTCCTCATGCTGAGGAGGAACTTTCTGTGCTCCAGTTTGTGCCCATTGCCCCTCATCCTATCACGATACCACTGAAAAGATCCTGGCTCCTCCTTCTTGACATCTGTCCTTCAGCTATTTGCAAACATTGGTAAGATCTTCTTTCAGTCTTCTATTTTCCAAACTAAACAGCCACAGGTCTCACAGCCTTTCCTTATAAGAGAGATGTTCCAATATTACACCACCATTTGCAAACACATCAGCACAAGAATGCATTTTTATCACAATCCAGAGCATTTGTGCAATGGCATGGCATTTATGTTGGATGAGCCTGGACATCAATTTTTTTCCTTTTTTTTTTGGCCCATGTGGATACTCATCGGGCAAAGCATACTATAGATTTCATTTCATCTGAATTTGCTTTCCTCTTGGTCTGATTGATCTGATATTTTTACAGTGGCTCCTTTTTGAACACTGATGGCTCCATTGTGTTGCAGTCTACAGCATGAATGCAGTTGCTGTGATTAAATAAAGATACAGGGAAAAAATCCCATCTTCTGCCTTGCAACTTACCTTCTGATTTAATATGACATTTATGATGATCATTTTTTTTCATCTTTTTTCTCAGGTTTCAACTTTTTGGCCAAGAGATTAACTGTGTATATGTTAAGCCAGAAAGAAGCCCCTGGCAATATGGCAGAGCAGCTTTGTAATAAAGCAGGTCTCAATATTTGTTCCAAACCTGAGAGGAAACTTTTCTTTGAGTTAAAGTTTAGTTAACTTTCTCCACGTTGATTTTTCTTTGACTCTGTTTGAAGAGTCCACCTCCAGCTGGCTTTTGAGACACAACCAAGATCTTTGAAGGATCAGCAGGTACATTAAAGGAAGAACAGAGATCAGTTCCAATGCAGCAGGTTAAATAGGAAAGTCTGTGTCAGGAGCTTTAATGACAAAAATGACACTGTATGGGATACCCTGATGTACTTTGTGTTACTTGTATGCAGAGCCAGAGAAAGGAAAACTAGATAACCTCTGGGTAGGGTACCAGCAGGTAGGGATTTATGAATGTCTCTTCTTGTTCCAGCTCCCACTGAATTTGAAGAGCAAAAGGAAGCAGCCTTGAACCCTTCTTTCCTGTGGGGATTGGGTACCACCTATCATCAGTGTGGGTTTGGGATTCTCTCCTACAAAAAGATACCGTGTCTGCTGCTGGGATATGGTGGAAAGCGGCAGGTGAATGCTCCTCGACCACAAAATGATTGAACTCATCCTACAAAGGCAAATTCAATTCCACAATCCTGGAAAAGGCCTCTCTTGCTCATGGGAGGGAAGGCTGGAGGGAGAAAGGAGGGATTCTTTGCTAAAAAAAAAAAATATGTTCTGGTTTTGAGGCATTTTCTAAATGTAATTGGACAAGTGCAGCTCCCTCAGCTGCTGCTGCCAGAGACTTTACAAGCAGAGAACTAAACATTTTATGCAAGATCCCCTTGGTGTGCATCACTGCTGGCTCACCAGTGGGGCTGTGTGCCCCAGCCTTCCAGGGTGCTTTATATAATGTAGATCTCTATTTTCAATTTCTCTATCAAATAACGGAATAGATGTTCGGATGGTGAGGGGAAATGTCTTTACAGATCAAAAAATAGAGGCGTGGCAGGGGGAAAAAAACCCATCATCCAGACTCCAAATCCATTTATGCATGGATGTGGCTCTTCCTCACTTGATGCACATAAGCATCACCTAGAGGCTTTGTCTGTAGGGGTGCATGGGCTGGTACCAGTTCAGCATCTCTCCCTCCACTTGTTTTGGGAGCATTTGCCTTTCAGATTTGAAGTGCCTGGCTTGAATCCTGCTTTCCAAGGCAAGCCTTTGGCACGGATCCATTCTGGGGTGCAGGTGGCATTTCTCTTTGTGTTAAGCTATAGTGGAAGTGAGACAGGATAATGCAGCCAAAATTGGCTTTTTTCTGCCCCGAGCCACTTCAGATCAATGATAAGATCTATGTAAACCCTCAGCCTGAAGAAAATAAAGAAAAACAAAGGGAAAAAAGAAAACTCTTCTTCTGAGTGATTGTTTAAACCCCTCTGACAGTCCTGGAAATGGAATTTCACTCTCTCCTCAGGAAGTCCAGCTCAGACTGGTTAGTATTAGCGTGGACTCATCCTTACTAGTTTTTCACCTTGAATTAATTGATTGATTGCTACATGGTAGTTAATTAACACAATGCCAAACCTGTCTGGGTGCTCCCCATAGAGTTGTTGCTATGGTGTTACCCTGATCCAAGCCCTGATATCAATGTTGGGGACATGTTTGAATAGAAACCCCCGTAACAACTTTCTACCTGTTGGTCTGCATCAGTGTGATATCCAGAGATGATTTCTGGATATCACAAATAGTAGGGCCAAATGATGACCATGGTGGCTTCTAATAAAAAAAAAGTCTCAGTAATTCTAGTAGCTGAGGTAAACCTTAGCAGGAGACAAATAGCATGTTGAAATTTAGAGGAGATTCTTTGATAGCACAGAGTATCTACATGCAGCCCAGGCAACACAATGTAGAGGAGCATCTTTAAATTGAAACTATAAGTTTAACCATGTCTTAGCAGAAAGCAATTACCCAGGCTGAAATCTGACCCAGCCATCAGGATTAATACTCCATCCTTCTTGAAGGAAATGCCTTTGTATATTTAGATTTCATAAGCAGATAGAGCCCTGGGTTTCCATCTCAAGAGAAAGTAGTCAACAGCAGTAGCTCTAGCAGTTGGCTTATTGCAGAGAACTATGGAGACATCACCCTGTGTAGGGCTAGTGCCCTGATTGCCATCACCTCTTTGGCAGTTTAGAGCCTGATTGCAGCTGTGGTTAACACCTCAGCTATGATGTTTGCATGCATAATATAAACCATCTTGCCCATAGACCGTGGTTTTTTTTTTCTCTTCCATAATTTGTTGTGCCTGCATAATAGTATATATTTTTATTCAATCTTTTACATATAAATGAGTTTTATTGAATAAATGTTGCCATTGTCCATTCTCCACATCATATTTTAGCTCTGTAACTTTAGTGAGTTTATGATTCCTCTTCGATTCCATCGCAGTAACAAGTTTGTTTATTGCTTTTTAAATCTCCTGCACTGACACTATGTAAAAATTAAGGACGTGGTTAAATTTTTTATAGTTCCAGAGTGTTTTTAAAATTCCACATTTCCATAGTCTTAGCTGATCAGTGTCACAAATCAAACCTGAGATGGTGTGGCTAGCTGGGTTCGAGCTAGTGGCAAGCCCCTGGAATCTGCTGGCAGTCACTGCAGAGTTTTTGGGGCTCCTTCTGCAAAGGCAGCACACTGCTCAGCTTCAGTGAGAAGGACTGAAACAGAATCATTTAGATAGGAAAAGACCTCCAACATCATAAGTCAAACCATCAAGCCAACACCACCATGGCCATTAAAACATGTCCCAAAGCACTGTGTCCTGCTGTTACTTTGGAGATTGGCTCCATTTTGCTCCAATTTGCACTTTTCCCAGTCTTTTTTTTTAGGCTGTGCAAGTCTGTGTCTGGCTTTTTTTATGTGCTAGGAGCTGGAGGGAGTTTTTCTGATGTGGGTTGAATCATAACATTGTTTTGGTTAGAAAAGACCTCTAAGATCATCAAGTCCAACCATCCACCAAACACCACCCATGTCCTGAAGTGTCACATCTACACGTTTTTTGAATGCCTCCAGGGATGGAGGCATTCACTTCCCCGGACAGCTTGTGTAAGCATTTTCATCTAGTTTTATTGTTTTCCCCCTTTGCTTTACAGGCCTGTGTAAATCCAAGCTGGGAATTGGTGGAGGTGTGTGGCTGGATATATTAGAAGAATTTGAGTCAGCCAACTTTTTTTTTTTTTCCCCTCTTTTTTTTCCTCTTGGCTGACAGAGGATGTTTGTGTATACAGGAAACATTATGACCAAGGCAGTGTGGACCAGAACAGGCTTATCAGCTACTATTATTGACAGAAACTAATTACACAGCCAGTCTCAGGGCTAATACATGCACAAATAATGTAACTATAACAAGAGAGGTCTGCAAACATTCAAAATAAAATGAAAACCCACAGGTCCTAATCCTCCTCTTCCTTAAGTCAATAGATTTGTCTTTCAATGAGGCAGCATCTGTCTGTCGTGGTATGTGACAAGCCAGCATCACCTTGGAAAGCTGTCAGCAGAGCAAAATGGGAGAAGCAATGGGAGTTACCCACTTCTCTGGCTGATGGAGCATAGAATGGGACTGGCATAAACTGGAGGAGAGCAGGGCTGGGCAGAGCCCCAGTGAGCTATTGGAGTTAATCCACTATCACACTGGAGGCAAGGTCAGTCCTTTTAGGAGAAGATGAGTGTTGTGCTAGCTTTGGGTGTCCTATGCTGGAGGCTAATACGCTTCGATGAACACTTCCAGGATCTTGTATCATCAAGTTTTAATATAAAGTTAATTAAAATGTGATTAGTCACAGATTTTTCCTAATGCAGAAAGGGCTATTAAAATCTCACAGTGACTAAAATTGTACTTGTGTGTGCAAGTAGTGAATGTGTTTGTGCTCTGTGTGTAGCTCTGCCTTGTAATAGCTTTAATGTTAGTTAATGAAGGAAAATCAAAGACTTGGGCAAGAGAAAGGCGTTCAAACAACCTTTTCAAATATAATGTAATGACCATGCCATTTACAGTGATTTTTGGTCTAGTAAATGGGTGATGTTTCTACCCCTTTGGCTGCTACACTTGACATTTGGGCTACTTTTTGGCTCTGTTTCACTTGTGCACTCTTCTCATCCAGGCATAGAAATGTTTTTACCCTGTTGAAGGTGGTTATTTAACTCCCCTCATATGGCATCACCTTTGCTACAAAGCATTGCACGATGGGGTCAAGGGAGAGGACATCAGATAAAAATGAGGCGCAGCCCCTGAATTCCCAGGTGATTCAGTGCATTAAAGAAATGGAGGAATTTCCACGGGAGTGAAATGGCAACTAAATGCTTGTTGAAAGTAATGGCAGGACTCCCACAGCCTCTAAGGGGGTGAGAGTTTGGCTGTAATTCAGTCGCCATTAAATTACCACTGCTGCTTCAGAGAAGGTTAGTGAGGTGAGTTACCAGCTCAGTAATAGGGGAGGAATTCGGGGGAAGAGGATGAGTTTCAGGGTGAGATGAAACAGCAGAATGAGTCAGTTCCTTGGCTGGGGAGTGACTGAGCAACATGAGGGTTGGGACCTGATTCCCAGCTGCTGGAAAGGGGAAAAACAAATTAACTCCAGCAAGAAGGTGAAGGCAAGTTTCTTCCTCAACCTGCCCAGAGCACAGGGAAAGCTGGAGCCGTGCTGCAGCTTGTGTCTGCTCTCTGGGCTGAATGCTAATGTTCCCAAAGCAATCCAGGGAGTTTTTTTGGATGCTGAGCTTGGGTTTGATTTTTCTGTGTGCCTTAGCTTCACAAATGAGGGTACTACATTATACTATATATATCCATTACATCCTATCCACTGTACTGTTTATCCTATATATGAAAAATATATAATCTGGTTATAAGTTGGATTCAGGTCTGCAAAATGAAACAAAGCACATTTGAAAGCTGTCTTTTTTTTCCTTTCTTTTTTAAAATGTAGACTACAGATACCAGTCTACTCCTCTTCCACATCCCTTTCCTTGCTGTGCTATCTGCAATGCTTCCAGGAGTGCTTTAAGTGTGGTGGTTAACATCTGACACGTGTTTCATTCTTCCTATCATGCAGTATTTCAAGGAAAAAAGAGAAAAAAAAAAAAAGCCCCAAACAGTAAATTGTTTGCATAATGTATGGGCTGCTTTCCTCAGAGTCAAATTTTGTGCTTGTGCTTCAGGGAACAGCTCCTGCCTGCCGCTCAGCGATACAGCCCTGCTTGCAAACCTGCTCAGTGGCTCCCTGATGAAATGTTTCATGTCTATGAATGTGGGGATGTTTTATGTGGTCCACACAGCCTATGATCTCAACTGCTCCCCAGCTGCTGCTTTCGGTGTCTTTTCTAGAGATAGAGGTGTGACTGAAGTCCTTGCAGACAGATCCTGCTGAGCTCTGAGGTTGCTCAGCTTGGTTAGTAGTGGCTGCAGGGAGCTCAGCCTGGGCTGGGAGATCTTCCCCAGGAAATCTGCTGGGAATATGAGGTGTTGAGTCCAGGGTGAGTGACATGCTGCTACAGTCAGCTGTTTTTAACTAAGTAGGTTATCTTAGAATCATAGAATCATTAAAGTTGGAAAAGACCTCTATCAAGTCAGACCATTAACCCAACACCACCATGGCCATTAAACCATATCCTGAAGTGCCATGTCTACATGGTTTTTGAACACCTTCAGGGACAGTGACTCCACCATGTTCCTGGGCAGCCTGTTCCAATGCCTGACCACTCTTTCAGTAATTAATTTTTTCCTAATATCTAATATTTTTGGTGAGTGTAACCACAGCTTTGCTCCCAAAGTAGGGATGCCATGAGAGTGCAGGGGTGTGCATGGCGCTGTGATCAGAGGTGTTTGGCTTACAGCAGCATCCCAGGGCTCTGGCTGCAAAGGGGAATGACATTGAAATTAGTCACACAGAGACTACAGCTCCTAGAAGGGTACTTACTTGCAGTGTGTATGAAACCATATTTTGGAGCTGGTGAATGATGTTAAGTCAAATACTCCTGGGGTCAGGCCTAATTAAGATGTTGGTATCAGATTCAAAACTAATTATGCAGGGAAAGTGAGCTCTACATCATTATGTGCAAGTTGTTGGACACGAAGGTAAGGCACGTTGGTGCAGGCAGTGGAAGGAGACGTGATCCACAATACACAACTTGTGTTGAAGTCAGACCAGCCACCCAGCCTGAAATGAGCAGCAAGCAGCAAAGGGATTGAGGCAGCACCAGTCACTCAGAGTTGCAAAAGCTAATTGAGAAGTGACTTATTTTTTGAGGAGACAGCATGGAAAGATATTCCACTAGGGAAGAATGAGGCCAAATTCATTGGATGCCTTTTTTACTGTAAATAATTCACTCTGCTATAGCTGTGTGGTGAGGATACCCTGCAGCTGCTCTGCTGAGTTGCCTCAGAACACAGCCAGCTTCAGGTCCCAGCACTGAAACCACAGCACAGCATGGAAATTGTTCCTTCAAGCAGCCCTTCTTCCACCTTGAAACAGCTATTAGTATTTCAGTGCTGCTGCTGCTGTTGTACAATGCACCAAATATCTGATATTAAGCCACAAGAGAATTTTCTGAGAAGCAGCATTTAAGAACTTCTTGCTCCCATGGACACCGGTGGCCAGTTCCACTGGTGTGGAGGTCTCAACAACCAACAGACAGAATGCCAGGATAGAAATTGTCTTTGAGGCTGTAAAAGGCCACTGCAAAAATCAGAGTTTTGGTTGGAAGAGAACTTTAAGATCACCAGGCCCAACCATTAATCCAGCACTGCCAGGTCACCAGTAAACAATGTCCCTCAGCACCACATCTCCATAGATTTCCAGGGATGGGGATTTCACTGCTGCCTTGGGCAGTCTCTTTTATGTGTTAACAATCCTTTTGAGGAAGATCCTTTTGAGGTTCCTCAGGTCCAACCTAAACCTCCCCTGGCACAATTTGAGGCCATTTGGTTTTGTCCTAGCACTTGTTGCTAGGGAGAAGAGAACACCTTTGACCTGGCTCCAACCTCCTTTTAGGGAATTGTAGAGTCAGAAGGACTCTCCTGAGACAAATTTTCTCTAGATTAAACAACCATAGTTCCCACAGCTGCTTCTCAGAAGACTTGTTCTCCAGACCCATCACCAGCTTCATTGCCTTTGTCTGGACATGCTCCAGCACCTCAGTGTCCCACTTGGACTGAGGGCTCCAGAACTGAAGCTGGTAGTCAAGGTGCAGCCTCACCAGTACTGACCACTGGGAGAAAATCCCTGCCGTGGTCCTGCTGGCCACACTATTGCTGACGCAGGCCAGGATGCTGTTGGCCTTCCTGGGTGGTATGAAATGATGGGTATGATTTGTTTTCCCTCGTGTCAAGAGGCAACAATTTTACACTGAAGGAGAACCAGCTTAGATATTAGGGAACATCTTTTTTTGTGTTAAAGACAGGAAAAGGTGGGAATGATCTTTAAAACTGGACATCACCCTCTCCATGCAAGATATTAAAAGGCTTCAAAAGTAGGTTAGACAAATACCTATATACAGGGCTATAACGCTGTGACAGCTGTGGAAACAGCTTTCCTACTGCAATTCCCCCTTCTGCTATGTGGCTTCACCTTTTCCACCCTTTTACAAACCCCATGTCCTTAAAGAAATTTTCCGTAGATCATCTTCATAAATAAATAACCATGATTTAAGAAGGCAGGTTTGTGTGGGTCTTGCCTGCAGGCTCTGCCACAGAATGATAACCTCTGAAATTGCCATTTCACTAGGGACTTTTCAAACCCTAGTGACATTTCATTTCAGCCAAGAAATTTCTCCTCAAAACAGTCAAATTTTGCAGTTACTCAAAAACTTTTTAACTCTCTGCGCTTCAGTGATTCCTGGTAGACAAGACAGCTATGTACAAATGGAGAGCAGGACACTGTGTCCTGGTTTCGTAGAAGCAGCCCATGTCACTTGGTGTGCTGGCCCCGTTGGTTTTCATCAGGGTATTCAAATGACCCAGTTTTCTCCTGCTTTGCTATTACCCTCTCTCACTTACAGGTATTGGTGATCTTTTAAAGTCATCCTTCTTTGCAGAATGTCAACTGCTAAGACACCAGGGCAGATTGTGAAAATTGCTGATAGAGAAAAGTATCAAAAAAACCCCACATTCCTCAACCCAGTGATGCAGAATTCTGTAGGTCTCCTGCTTTGCTCACATCTGTGTTGTAATCATAGAATTACGGCATGGTTTCAGGGACACCTTCTACTAGACCAGGTTACTCAAGGCCTCATCCACCCTAGCCTTCAACCCTCCAGTGAGGGGGCATCCACGACCTCCATGGGCAACCTGTTCCAGTTGTCTCACCACCCTTTCTGGAAAGAATTCCTAATATCCAGTCTACATCTTCCAGCTTAAAGCCCTTCCCCCTCAATTTATCACTACAAGCCTTGTAAAAAGTCCTTCCCTGGCTTTCTTGTGGCCCCTTTCGGGTACTGGAAGGCTACTCTAAAGTCTCTCCAGAGCTTTCTCTTCTCCAGGTCCAGGCTGAAAAGCCCTGTTGCGTCCCAGGCCTCATGAACAGGCAAATGGTTTGGGGAGGTGGCATCTGAAATAAAGATTTGTGTAACAACAGGGATTGTCATCACTGCATTTTCAGGCCTCCTCCAAGACAGGAACAAAGCCCTGATACTAGAACTGCATAATAAATGCAAGATAATCAGAACCTATTATAATCTAGTTCTGCATGGAATTCAAGTGGTTTAGGCTGGAGTTAATTTTCTATATGCCTGTGAATAAAGTTAATGTGTTCCCTACTTCCCCTTCCTCCTTTGTTTATACTGTAACTTGATGAATAACAGGCTTAATCACTCTGGTATCAAAATAGCCTTTTTTTACCACCATGCAAATGTTCTTTGGGCTATAATTTGTACATGCTTCACTCATCTATTATCATTGTTCTTGCTAAATGAGAAAATGCAAATGTTACACCAAGGGCCCCATCTCTGTAGCTTACCAAATATAATTCCTGACAGCAACATGAAGCTGTTTAGCATAATTTTCCTGTTAATAAACTGCCAATTACAGTAATTTAGTTCTTAGCTTCCAAAGACCAAAAGGTATACGATGATTTCCAGCATCCTCCTGATTAATGTCTCTGTATATTATTTTTGGTATGTCTGAGAAAACAGAAAAATGGGGAGGACTCAGTTGTTTAAAGATAACAGTAATGCAATTTCTTTTCACAAATACAGAAGCTCTTCTCATCTGAGATGCAAAAAATGCAGTTTTGTGGGCAGGCACCTCCCCCTTGCACATCCACATCCGTACATGTAAACCACTGAGAACAGCACCACCAATACCTCTATTACACACAAATGTGAAGCAGCTTGAAAAACTACGAAATAAAACTTGTAAAAGCTTCTTAGAAACACCTGCCAGCAATGAAAAACTTTTTTTTTTCTCAATTCCCAGTAACTTCTGTTTGTTGTTCAAATGCTTCCCAAACTCAGATGGTTTCGCAGCACTTTATTAAATCAGTGAAAATACTGCAAAGGGAAGGTAGGGAGGAAAAAGAACATTTAAGGACATGTTTATAATTGCTGGAAAGGATTCAGAATTATTATACTTACAAGTAATTATGTGTTGAGTAGCTCTTCAGGTACAGTATCTTCTGTTCAGATCTCTTCTCAACCTTTCTGATTAAAGTGAATTTGTATGAAAACAGAATCTTTGTTTCTTAAGAGTTTATCTGATCTTCCTGTTTATTTCCCCCTCCCTGATCCATCTGCTCCTGAAAGCATCATTCTCCATGCTGTAACTGAACAATTTCTGAGGCAAGTCAAACTGATTTTTTTGAGGAGTAAGAAAGAGAAGGGATCTCAGGAGTCAGAAGTCCTGCTCTCAATGCAAGCATCTCTGTGGGTAAATGTAGGAAACAAATTATTTTGGTTTGGGGAGAGGCTGAAGATCACTGAGCTCAATGGAATCATTGTTCCCTCCTGCTTGGAGGTAGCCCAAGGACCTGTCCTGTGTTTTCTGACCTGTGTTATTTCTTTCAAGAATATACCCCTGGATTCCATGAACAACTTTGGTATCTGGTAATTAAATCTCATTAATCATAGAGTAGATTCATTGAATGGTTTGAGTTGGAAGGAACCTTTAAAGGTCATCTTGTCCAGCAGGACATCTGCAACAGGGCACATGCAAATAGAGTAGGTTGCTCAGGGATGGGGCATCTACCACCAATCTGGGCAACCTGTGCCAAGCAGAGAAAAAAAAAACAAAACACCCATAGCTGTGTGCAGTCCTTTGCTAATATAAGAAGCTTCCCTGAGCCTTCTCTTGCTGCTGGAGGCTGCAAGTGATTACCCCACAATGGTAATATTTATTAGCTATTCAGGAGTCAGGTTTGGCAAAGCCTTTTCCATTAGCTGTATAAATACTGGAGTTAAAGACTGCTCTGGCTTCTCTGAACACCTGGAGTGGGCTGTTTTGGAGGACTCGGCACTGGTGTCACCGCTTGCGGTAATGAAAACGAATTGACTCCAGCAGAAGCATGGTGAGGTCAGTGTGAAGCAGTTACTTAAATTCCACCTTTCTGCAAGCAGTGTTTACAGCAGAAAAGCACATGTAGTGCCATCACCATCTCTCACCTGCTCAGTCACTTCTCGGTGCTAGGGAATGCATCACCCAGGATCTCCAGCACCTGAACCCAAGCAGCACCCCCATACCTGAAGAGCTAATCCTGCCCTTTTGGTAGCCAGCAGAGCAGCTTGCTTGCCTGGCTGGCTTGGTGAAAGACCAATATAAGCAAGGGGTCTATTTCATCCAGAGGCTATGGTCAGATTTGTGCTCCATCTGCGCAAGTGTCATGATAACCATCAAAACCAGAAAGGAATAACCCCCTGCACCAGTGCAAGTGAGAGATTACCTGCTGGAAAACAGCTCTGTGGAGAGGACCTGGGAGTGCTGGTGGACAAGTTTGCTGTAAGCTAGCAATGTGTTCTTGTGGTCAAGAAAGCCAATGGAATGCTGAGGTGCATTAAGAAAAATAAGACTGACAGGTTGAGGGAGTGCTCCTTCTCCTCTCCTCTGCTCTAATGAAAGCCACATGTGGAGCATGGGGTCAAATTTTGGGCTCCCCAGTTCAGGAGAGACAGGTAACTACTGGAGAGAGTCCACTGGAGGCTGCAAAGATGCTGAGGGGACTGGAGCATCTCTGAGAAGAGAAAAGGCTGGGGCTCTTTAGCTTGGACAAGAGTAGCCTGAGAGGGAATCTTCTCAGAGCTATCAATAACTAAAGGGCATGAGCCAAGGGGATGGGGCCAGACTCTTCTGAGTGCTATCTAGTGACAGGATTAGGGGTGAGAGGTGCAAAGTGGAACCCAGGAGGTTCCGTTTGAAGATGAGAAAAAAACTTCTTTGCTGTGACATCGCTGGAGCCCTATAATAGGCTGCCCAGAGAGGCTGTGGAGTCTCCTTCTCTGGAGAGATTCCAAACCTACCTGGACAGTGTGATTCTGGGAAGCTGCTGTGGGTGACCCTGCTTCAGCAGAGGGGTTGGATTAGATGATATCCAGAGGTCCTTTCCAACCTCACTGTGCTGGGATTCTGTGACAGTCCCATGTGAGCTACTTGCTTCAGCAAGATATGCTCTTTGCAGAGAAATTATAGCACCTTTGAGGTGAAAAAAAAAAAAATCCAGGTGAGCTTGTTTAGGGACTTATTCAAACCAAGAGTGTCCTGTTAAGCTGTTTGTGTCTCTCTGATATTGTTAATGGCATTTGCCTGCTTGACCAACTCATCCCCAGTGCCATGCTTCAGGCAAGGGCTCAAACGAGAGAGGTTCCTCCAACTTTAGCTTTGAAAGCTAAACTGAAGCAAAGTTATTGCAGTCATTAAACTTTCAGGAGGTGCAAGTGCGTGTGCCAGCTAGTTACTTTTTGATAAGTATCTGCTATTAATAGCACTTTAAAAAAACCAACTCAAGATATGCAGTATAGGTATTCTTTGAGATACTTCTGACTATTATGAGATTAATGGATATGGGGCAGTTTGGAGCTGATACATTAATTTTAATGACTCAGTTCAGTTTGTATTAATGAGAGAGAAGTGGGCGAATCCTATAGAAAGACACAAGGATCTATACCTTAAAGGCATACGTGGCAGTTATGCATTTTGTGTTAGAAAGTGTGTGTTAGTGTGCCAAACAGCAAAGAGAACTGACAACTGAATTTCTTAGGGGTCTTTTCCAACCAAAACAATTCCATGATTCTCAGGTGGACACATCCAGCACATGAGGCAGTGCAGCAGGATATATGACATCAGCAGTGCTGCTTTTCTGTTAGGTTAAGCAAATGCTGAAATAAATCTGGGGGTGAAATAATTGTATTTCCTCCCACTGGAGAGCTTCATATGTGCGTACTGGGAGTGTGCTGGGGAATATTTGTCTGTGCTGTTACCATCAGCACAGGCTTATGCCCATGTTAAGGCTTTTTATACACTTGGGTGTTTGGTTGAAGTCGAAGGACTCAGATTAATCATATTGCTTTTTCAAATGTCTTTAGTATGAAGTTTTTTAGAGTTTTAGGACTCTATACAATTTCCTTGCTGACCTCAAAGCCAGCAAGTGCTCTTCTTTTCTAGCCTGACCTCTCTCCCCTGCTCTTCCTGTAAGCTCATCACCATAGCCTGAGGCTGGAAAAGCCTGACAAGGGGCTGCCCGGGAACTGGTGTCAAGTTATTAAATAGAACAAGGAAAGAACTTTCTATGGGAGTGACACCCCTGTGAATCTGCCCGGGGGCACCACCTCTCTGCCTACGCCTGTTATGTCTTCACATTATCAGCCTGAGGACCAGGAGCTCCGTGGTAGATGCTGCTAATGTCACACCTCATGTAGGGCAGAATGAACTGCTGCTGCCATCCTGTTGGGTTTGTGTTTCACTCATCAGAGAGCCCAGAGGTGATTTAACATGATGGGATGGGATGAGCTTTCATCACTAGGAAGCCTACAAATGTTTGTACTTATAATTAGGAAATGTTCTAACACTCCTATTAACCTGATTGATGTGAAATCTTGCTAAGGCAGAAAACTGATTTTTTTTTCCCCAAGTGACTGCAATAGAAGAACCATTTAGTTTGTAATGGGAGTGATAAAGAGTGCAAATTCCTGATGATGCCTTTAAACAATGAACAAATGGTTTGGTGCATCTTCAAAGTGATGGAAGAAACCCCGAATCATAAAATGGTTTGGGTTGGAAGGGACCTTTAAAGATCATCTAGTCCAACCCCCTTGCAGTCAGCAGGGACATCTGCAACTAGAGCAGGTTGCTCAGAGCCCCAGACAACCATTAGGTTCAAGGGATGGGACGTCTCTCTGGGCAACCTAGACCAGGGTCTCACCATCCTGGAGTGAGGTGAAGAATTTCTTCCTTGTCTACAGTCTACATCTCCCTCTTTTAGTTTAAATTCATCACCCCTTAACCTGTCACAACAGGCACTGCTAAAAGTCTGTCCCCAGCTTTCCTGCTGGCCCCTTTAAGTACCGAAAAGCCCAGCTCTTTTATCTCAGATAGGACCACAGCACCGAGTCTGGATGGACAGCCCCTGTGGAACTGATATGCTCTGTCCCAGCACAAGGCTGTTTCACTAACCCAAAGCAAAGCTTGCTGACACTGTGCCAGCTTTACCAGCTATCAGATCTAGGACGTGTCTGTCCTTCTGAAAGGATAAGATCATTTTAAAAGTGGGAGCAGAAGAACCACATGAAAAGCCAGTTGATATTGGTGCATCATTACTGGTATATAATTCTGGACCCAGGCTGATACTGGTACAGTGCTGAGCTGTCCTTGCCACCTTGGGTCAATGCTATTTCTGAGCATCTCTCTGTAACATCCTCCCTGGCTGCATGAAGATGTGCCCTCACTGACCTAGCAGGGCAATCAAGAAATCTGCTCTTTTTAATGCAGTTGTGGGAGAAAATGGCTGCTTTTCAGGAGTAAAATGGGTTTTGCTAAAGGTTTCACTGGTACAAATGCCCCAGTAGCTGTAGCTGCGCTGCACAGCTCTTCACAATGCAAAGTTTCTGACCCAAAGAAGAGCTTGTGCATCCCAGAGCTTTTTTATTCCCCACCTGCATTCAGTGGTATAATAAAAGCTCATAGCTCTCCATGCACACCTTGCTGTCTATACCATGAATTAAACTCCTGTGTCCAAAAGGACTTACTGTTGACCTTAAAAACCTTGAAAACTAGGCAGACTGGAGAAGATGTATAGAACTCAGGTGGAATATGTTTTACTTCTACACAGACAAAGTTTTGTAATATAATCAAAAGCCAAAAAATTAGCTCTAAGTGGATGCAATAGAGGCAGAATGAGAGTTATTGGACCCCACTTTGTGCCATGATTATTTATGTATTAGGTGAAGCTGTAGTAAAGTCACCCTCACTAAACATACAACAGTTTGTATTTTGACAGCACTCCATAAACACTAATGAATTAAGCTGAAGTAAACACTTCTTTAATATCAACCTTTCCTGAACTGATCTGCAAAGGCAGATTAAAGGCAATGAGAAGCAAATTGCAGTTCAAGCACATAAAAACCCATCATTGCCCCTCCAGAGCTTGAAGGGGGGAAAAAAACAGTGGGCCTTCCATCTGCTACAGACCCATTAGTGAAGTATCACAAGTGACTTTTATGTGCCTGTCATTTGGACATTATATTAATGTGGGGAAAGAGAAGGGTCAGGATAAAACCACAGGTCTAAAGGACCTTGCAAAGCTCAATGGATTTAGGCTTGGAGTGATGGAGAAGGTCTGTGCTTATGTGCTGGAAAAAAAGAAGAAAATTATACCCCAAGCTAATCTCAGAGAATCATAGAATAGAATCATAGAATCATTTTGGTTGAAAAAGACCTCTAAAATCATTGAGTCCCACCCTTAGCCCAACACTGCCATGTATCTTACTGGTGAGTTGTCAAAATTCAGTATTGTCATCTTCAGGCATGATGCTCATGTGAAAATATCCCAGGCTATGGCCTGATAGGTAAAAGCAGTGAAGCAATGGGTGGTGGGCAGCAAAGACAGTGTGCCCCAAAACATGATGGGGTGGGTTGATAACAACATGGAAAATATGTAGGACCACTTGCTAATTATGTGGTTTCTGAAGAAGCCAGGTTTGGGGTGAGCAGTGTTGTCACTCTGTATTTAATGCATTTAATGGGAGTGATTCACCCTTCCTTGGAAGTCGGTGGTCCTGAGTCCACGCCATGGGTGGCATCATGGGCTGCTTCCAGCCATGGACTAAGTTTGGCAGTGCCTGGACAAGAGGCGAGGTACTTACAGACCAATATTTTAAAGACTTTTCACACAGAAGTGCTACTTCTCTGAGTTTTGACCAAGCAAAACTCAAACACCTGCTGAATTTGCAGGAATTCCTGAATGCAGACTTAATTCCCCCAAAAATACAGACGAAAAACTTCCTTAGCATCTTAATGGTCCCTTTGGGAAAGCTGGCCAAGTCAGACAGTAACATTCAGTAAATCCTTGTTATCTATGCTTGCTTTACTAATGAGCCTGAGTATCATATTTAAATCCCTGTAGCTGCATCTCATATATTGGCTGGCGTGAAAATGAAACATTCCCATTGGGCATTTGGAGTATATCACAGATAGCAGCTCTACTGTAGTCCTGAAATGAATGTCCTCTTATTCACAGGTTGCAGGCTTTTGTAGGGTCACCATGATGAGGAGGAGGGTGGAGGCAAGTGGAAGACAACATTTCAAACCAAAACTGTTGCAGTTGTTGGAGGGTAACTGGGATATTGCATATTTACACATGTATGCCTTGGAAATATTCCCTTAGCAAAGGCTGTTTGATTAAGGGCTTTCCTTCTTGGAGCAGTGCAAAGACAAACTCAATGAGCAAGAGGAAAGGAAAAGAAAGGGAGGGTGGACAAATAAAATGGCCAGGTTAATGGCTGTGGGTATTGGTGAGGAGCAGACTGATGCAACTCCATTTTGGAGGGGAGATTTTTCAAGAATAAAACCCATTTTCTTTTGATCAAATTTGTGCTGCATTATGCAGGATGGTTTTACCCACATTTTCCTGAAGGGTTATTTATAGTAGGCTCAAACTTCAAGAATGCTTGTTTGTTGGGTAAGGCTCTCCTTCCTTGATGTATTTTGCTGTTTCTCCAAGCTGCGTTAAAAGGAGCAGCTTATTATCTGCAGGTTTATGGAGGTCTGTGTCCCTTGAGGTCATTAGTAAAATCAACAGGGTCAAATTTAAGATGAGGCTGTGTTTGGGGTCTGTGTTTGGTCCTCCCCATCCTGAGCTGGGGAGGGGGCTCCCAGGGGATGAGACTGCTGTAGGGAAGTCAATAGGATTTTAGAGGGAAAACACCCAGACAACTTAGAAGTTGAATTGAAGGAAACAGCTGCTTCCCAGTGCTTGTGGTGAAGGTGTGCTTCCAAGTGAATTGCTAGTTTGCAAATCACAGGCTCTCCTTGTATGCAGGAGATTTTGTGTCTTGCTGCCTCATTATCTCAGTAACTTATTATAGTTTTATATCTATGTTGTGCTACAAATGGACTGCCCATAACCCCCTTTTTATGGACTTAATCTGGCTGGTGATAAATGCTTATGGAGTCAGCTTAGCATCTTCTTGGTGGTAAGGGCACAGTGTGAGCTGAGAACACCCCTCCTGTCTGTATATTCAAATCCCTTCTGTTCCAATCTGACTTTAAAGAGGTGTTGACATACCTATATGAAATACAGCTGTGTGTTTACTTCTGCAAAGATCCCCACCAGCTGTCATAGCTGCAGTCTTCTGTGCACACACAGCCAGGATTTCATTCCCTTTGGTACCTGGAAGTAAGTCACTGGGCAAGTCTCTAAAAGCTGGGCTTTGGGGATTTTGGTAGTTTACAAGTTCAGCTTGGTTTAGTTTTGGGCCACTCTTGCCCAGACATGCATTGAGGTGCTGGAGCCAATTCAGAGAAGGGCAACAAAGATGGTGAAGGGTCTGGAGCACAAGTCTTGCAAAGAGCAGCTGAGGGAACTGTTCAGCATGGAGAAAAGGAGGCTGAGGGGAGACCTTCTGACTCTACAACTTCCTGAAAGGAAGCTGGACTGAGCTGGGGGTTGGGTCTCTTCTCCCTAGTGTGAAGTGATAGAACAAGAGGAAACGGCCTCAAGTTGCACCAGGGGAGGTTTAGGTTGGACACTAGGAACATTTCTTTCCAGAAAGAGTGGTCAGGCATTGGAACAGGCTGCCCAGGGAGGTGGTGGAGTCACCATCCCTGAAGGTGTAGATATGGCACTTTGGGATATGGTTTACTGGCTGTGGTGGGTGTTAGGTCAGCAGTTGGCCTCGATGATCTTAAGGGTCTTTTCCAACCTAAGCCGTTCTGTAATTCTGTGATTGAGGGAGGCTGGGTGAATTTCAGAAGCTGCCTTCTCAAACATTCTGTGAAATAACTATTACGATTTCCCATCACCTGTACACACAAGCCAGTTAATTTGTTTTCAGTGAACATTTGTACAAGTGAATTATTCACCCATCTGCAATATTTATCTTTAAAATGACTAGACAATTCAGCTGTGTGTGGACATGTGCCTCCATATGAATTCATAAATCCATGATCACTGGCAGGACATTTTCTGCAGGGGCTGATGATCTATTTATTCTCCCTTTTCCTCTCTCCAAGGGTTAGCACAGGCCCTCTTGCTTTGACATGAACTGCAAACAAACAACTTGTATATTTTTACCACTTCCTAGTTTGAATATAAAGCTCCTCAACGGCAGCCTGCCAGGTTAGCAGTTCTCTCCCATGACTATAAGGCAGCGATTTTTGTGTGAATTTTTTTTTAACTTGCTCACAGCAGACAATGAGCAGAATGGATTACATGATGAGCTGAAATTACTGAGCTAAATGAGGAATTGCAAATGCAAATTTGGAGCATTTGCAGCTATTAATGGTCAGCTCTGAGTCTGCTAGCAGAGGGCTAACTTTCAGAAGGAGGTGTTCCTTTTTCTTTCAGAGATCATAGAATCAAAGAGTGGCTTGAGTTGGAAGGGATCTTAAAGATTGTCTAGTTCCAACCCTCTTGCCATGGGCAGGGACAGCTCCCACTAGCATCCATCCTGGCTTTGAACACTTACAGGGATGAGGTGTCCACAACCTCTCTGGGCAAGCCATGCCAGTGTCTCACCACTCCCATAGTAAATAACTTCTTCCTAAAGTTCATTCTCAGTCTCCCCTGCTCTAGTTTAAAACTATTGCCCCTTGTCTTATCACCACAGGCCCTTACAAACAGTCCATCTCCAGCTCTCCTCTAGGACCCTTCAGGTCCTGGAAGGCCACTATAGTGTCTCCCTGGAGCCTTCTCTACTCCAGGCTGAACAGACTCAACTCTCTCATCCTATCCTTGTAGGAGAGGTGTTTCATCCCTCTAATCATCTTTGTAGCCCTCCTCTGGATCCTCTCCAACAGTCCTATGTCCTTGTTTTGGGAGCTCCAGAAGTTGATGCAGTACTCCAGGTGGGGTCTCACAAGAGCAGAGTAGAGGGGAAGAATCACTTCCCTTTTCCTGCAGGCCACCCATCTTTTGATGCAGCCCAGGCTTTTTGGGCTGCCAGTGAACATTGTGCAAGATGCTCAGAGCTCCCACGCTCTGGGGCAGCACAAAGAGAACACAGAGAACCATAAGAAGATCAGTCTGGAGACTGAAAATCATCCTACCAAAATTGGCTGGGATTGCCCCAGTGGCTGGGATTACCCCAGGACTGGGATTGCCCTGGCAATGGTGCTCCCCATGCCCAGGAACATACTGGGATTGATCTATGTTTTGATGGCCAAAGCTATTCCTGGAGGAGAATGGGAAGAGTATTACTGGCAATTGATAGTTGTCTAAACTAATGATTCAGAAAATTGGTCCAACCGCTTCATCTTAAGTGAGTCTGAGTTTTAAAGAACAGTGAGGACCTTACTTAAATGGCACTCCTTTGTAGCCATTAATAAAGCCATTCTTTGTCAGGGAAGATCCAATATGATGAGCATGAGGGACTCCATTTTACCAGTCTGGAGATTTGGGGCTTGATCTCAGCTTGTATGAACTAGAGCAGTTCCAGTCAGCTGAGCAGTAATTTCCATAACCTTGGGAAATAATCCTGAATATCCATGGTTTTGAGGAGCAAATTTACTGAAGCATTTACTTAAGAAAAAGTGTTCTTTGGCTAGACCAACATTAACTGAAGTGCACTGATACATGCTGTGTGAGGGACAGCTTTTACTAGAGGCTACCAAATGTTCATTGTGCTTTTGTCTAATTGCTGATAGCAGCATGCAAAGAACCAGACCTACATTTCTCTCCTAAGAGTCTCTTTCATCACATAATTCCTTCAACCCTTTCCTGCAAAAGAAGAGCATGCTTCTCAGTGACAAGAGAGTTTTCTTCATCTGCAAAGGAAAGGTTGCATTTGCCTTGGCTTTAAATTATTCTGAAATGACTCATGAATCTTACCTTGAAAGTGAAGTGCTTCACTACATTAAAGGTTCTTGTGAAGAAAGCAGCTAAAATAACCTATTCCCACTGATCTGAAGGTTTAAGTTCTGCTAATGCACGTGCACCCTTTAGTGTCTACATAGAGAAGAGACTGTTTTACACTTAAACATTAGAATCTGAAAGTGAGAACAGTGAAGCTGAGTCCCAAAGCAGAAATGAGCAGGTCCATAGGAGGCAATGAAGATGATCAGAGGGCTGAAGCACCTCCCCTGTGAGGACAGGCTGCAAGACTTGGGTCTATTCAGCCAGGAGAAGAGAAGGCTCAAGGGAGACCTTGCTTAGAGCAGCCTTCCAGTACCTGAAGAGGACTACAAGAAAGGTGGGAAGGGACTTTTTACAAGGGTTTGTAGTAATAGGATGAGGGGCAAGAGGGGAGGTTTAGACTGGAGATTAGGAAGAAATTTTTTCCAGTGAGGGTGGTGAGACACTGGAACGGGTTGCCCAGGGAGGTCATGGATGTACCCTCCCTGGAGGTGTTCAAGGACAGGGTGGATGAGGGCTTGAACAACCTGGTTTAGTGGGAGGTGTTCCTGCCCATGGCAGGGGGGTTGGAACTAGATGATCTTTCAAGTCCCTTCCATCTCAAATTATTCTATGATTCTGTACCCAGCCTGGAGTCAAACTGTTAAGCAACTGAAAAATAACCTGACACAGAGCAAATAAGGCTTCTCCTGGTACTGCAGAGATTTGCCTAGTCAAGGAAGAGTCTAAATCAAAGTTGTCCTAGATCAGATAGACACCAGTTCTCTAACCTGTGTAATTTTGTTATCTGAGCTGTTATCTGCAATGTGCCCCTGTCCATGCTGTTCTAATTAGAAGGATAACTAACGAGCAGCATGACACTGCTAACAGGGAGACTGAAGTTTTAGTTGAATGCACAAATTGGCTTTGAAGTTTCCTGCAGTCCTAAAGATTTTTATGGTAATTTTCCATTTCTGCATAGGCATATTTGCATTTTGCAAGACAGTTTAGCTCTAATAATTTGTCAGATAATGCCAATCTATTGTCAGGAGGGTAGAGCCACCAACTTCGAGAGATTTTAGTATTACTGTGCTTGTTGTCTTTAATGGGCATCTGGGAGCCAAAGAGCCAGCATGGATATTTCAGAGCAGAAAAGGCATCAAGGCTTCAGTCTGACCCAGTAAATCACCCAGACCAAGTCTGCAAAATGCTATATAAAAGGCTACAAGCAGGCATATAATATCTGAGCAAAATGCCTTGCGGAACATTTCTTACCTCCCACTCTTGTTTATCCATTTCCCTTTGCTGGCACAGATATGCTGATCTGTTCGAGCTCGAGGGATTGTGTAACTCCTGGGTTTGGCAACAGTTAGAGACATCTAAAGGTACTTACCAAGAAGTATCAGCTGTTTGAACAGCTCTTCCTTTGGTTACTGCTAGTGGCAAACAAAGGGGCAAACTGAGAATCAGTTCAGACCATAAATTCTCTGGGTGTCTTCTCTCCCTGGCCAGGTCCTGTTTTCATTATGGCAGCTGGCAGAAGGGTTTTGCTTCTTGGTTCTTTTGCTGTGTTGAAATGCAGTTCTATTATCAAGCAAGTAATATGGTGCCTTTTATTTATTGTCAGACCATGGGTTTTTTGGTGCTGTGCAGTGTCACTGCTCCCTTGAGGTATCACCTCCTCATCCTCATGTCACAAATTTTCTTTGCTTTTCCAAGATATCCTTATGGACACCATCCCACCTCTTGCTCTGCTTGCACATCACCTCACCCCGCAAGCCTTGCTGGAGGTCCACTTTCACAGAGCAGTAGCAGACCTTCATCCCAGTGCCTGAGTATATTACTACAGCTTTGCCACCAGCATAACACATGTGCATGAGGCTCAAGTTCATGTCCATCGTATCTCCAATCACACTCATGATCTCTCCTGCTGTCCCTTTCTCAGAGATATGAATCAAACATTCATATTGATCAGCATTTAATGCCAGGCCCAAAGGAAAATCTGCTTTCATGTCATATGAAATATTCATAAAACATTAACGAGGGCAAAGGAGAAGTTGCAAACACAATGGCCAGCTCATCTCTTCCTTCCTACTTGAGCAGAATATGAAGACATACCTGTGTTGTGTCTGGGTTTCAGCTACATTGAAATTTGGATTTGATTTCTAAGTCCAGATTTGGAAGAGTCAAGGGATTTACCACTCAAAATGATCTACTTAGGTGCTTTTATCCTCTGCATGCACAGGATGGTTCCTCAAATAGTAGTGCTCTGAATTTTAACGTCAATCATTTTATCAAACCTGGACATATTAATTACTCCCAAATGCTGTGCCTCATTTAGCTGGACATTTCCTCATGTTCTGCTGTGTGTTTCCCATGAAGTATGGTCATATTTGGTTGAACTCAATGACCTTAAAGGTCTTTTCCAGCCTTAATGGTTCTATGGTTCTATGATTTCCAGTGGTGCAGACTGGTGCTCAGAAAGCAGTAGCTGAGCTCAACTAGTCAAAGAGACTTTGAGAGGTGAGCCTCTGTTTGATTTTGGATAGACATGCACTTGCTCAAAGGCTGCTTATCAGGAAACTCTGAGGTATGACTTGAATGCTCAAAGCATCTTCTTGTTTTTCTCCTATTTTCCAGATTATTAGCTTGAGAGTGTGGTGAGGGATGAGATAATGAACTTAGGTGTAAGGGAAAAAATGCCAAAAAGTTAAGTACAATGAAATCTGTTTGGAGTATTTGGAAATAAGGAAGCCAAAGCAACCTGTGAAACTATACCTTGATCTGATTTATAACCAGGGCAGAGAGATCATGTCTGAGCTGCAGCAAGACAGGCAGTCTCACTCTCTGTTGGGTAAAGGTAATCAGGGACAGAGCTCAGGGAAAATAGAAAGGTAGGGAAGAAAGAAAAATAGAGGGGATACAGGATGAGAAGAACAGAGGACCCAAAGACAGGATGGAGAGCACAACCATAATGAAAATTGCATCTATAAAGGAAAAAAGACCTCAGAGTGCTCTGTCTGTTGTGAAATTAGTTTGTTCAGTGCAGATAGACAAAAGCATGGCTGAATGTGCTCTTGGTGTGCTGGGTTTGATGCTCTCCTGGGTTGCACCCAGCTTTGATGTGGTTGATGCAGGTATGTGTGAGGGAGGAAGCTGTACTCAGAGAGCAATTGGCAACTAATAGTAGGATATAAGAAAATAAGAAAAATAGGGCTTGAAATATTATGAGAGCCACCTAATCTGGAGATCTACCATTAGACTTCAAACACCTGATTGTTCTAGGAGGAAAAAAAAAAAAAAAAGCCTCTTTTAGCCTAGGTTTGGGGTTTTATCATGAACTTTGAAGATGCTTCAGTGTTTACCAGTACCTGCTGATTGTTTGATCTTCAAGTTAAGTGTAGCCCCTGCTAGATTTATGAGCTGCTGAGAGAAAGAAAAACAGAATTTTATTTCTGCCACACTACAGAGTAACCAAAGATGCTGCAGTCTTCTAAATCATTATTGCTTATTAGGGAAACTTTTGTTTTCGCTGCTCCTGGATGACAGTTCCTTTTAATTTTGCTTCCCAAGGATCCTCTCCATCAATGACCTGCAGTCTGAGTAAGTGGGAATATAAAGCAATTGACACAAAATCAATATTAATTCAGGAGTGTGTCAGGTTTTTTTCCTCCTTTTGTAACAGATACTTATCAGGATGTTATGACCTGATTGTATGGAGCCCCTGAACTGCAGGATTCTGATGCTCTCAGGGGGATGCTCCTGAACAAGCACAGGCGGTGTCCTTTGGGCCATGGTTGCATTGTGTGCTCAACTACAAACCCAGATTAAGTATCAGTTTTGAGGTCTTGCTTTTTATCAACACCAGTTACTGCAGTTCTTTCCAGGGCTTAGAGAAAGCAGTTTAAACTTCACAGATGCTTCACCAGAAATCTGTTGAGGATCTGCTTGGTTTGGTCACTGTTTGAGTAGCATGGGTCTAGTCTGGGTTTGGTTTGCCCCATTTTAGGTGGAAGTGATGGTAGAGTTGGGGTTTGTTTCTGGTTTTTAAATAGGTCTGAAGTAGAATTTGTTACTGTGAACCTAGGATCAGGACTAGACTTTCCAACCATCATAGCAGAGATATTAGAGCAAACTTTAAAGGAAGATCAAGCAAATGTTGCTGGAGTTTTGTTGAGGTTTCTCCCCACATGCAAGAGGTTAAGTGAGAGAAATCCTAAGGATGTGGGAGTGAAGAGCTGATGCCTGTGGATCAGTTTGGCACTGGAGTCACTGGAGGATGCCATATATGCTGGCTATGCTGAAGACTAAGTTATGAACAATATCCTATTTAAAGACAAGAATATGGGATTTAATGTGGATTTGAGGCAGGTAACATTGGAAGGATGTGTCTCTGAGAGGGATGGAGGGTTAATCTGGCACCTTGAACCAGGATAACTATAAAAAGTGGGGGAAATGCTGAATCATCATTCTCTGGTGCTTGTGAAGTGTTCTTGTTACAGACTGTTTGCAATGGTCCGTAGCTTTAGTCTGCTAAGAGTAATTCTGTTCATCCTCCTGGCTGCCCAGTAGATGAACAAAATGACTGACAGGAGAAATATTCCAAAACAGGGGTATTAAGCAAGCACTCTGATGACTGATGTCTGCTGTTCTCCCAAGTGGAGTTATCACTCATGATTTAAGTTGACTTTGGTGACATTTTTGCCCTTGAGGATTTCTCTCCTTTGCAGAACTATGTGCACTTCAATTGAAGTTTTGTAAAGAGCTATGCAGGGAGGATCTTCCCACTGCAGGGCTGCATTTCCATCAGCAGCGCAGGAATCAGTCAAGCTGGGCTTTTCCAGTGACAGTAAATGTCACAAGTGTCCCAAGATTTGAGCTAGTTCTCTGCTGGCCACTAGATCATAGAATCATAGAATGGTTTGGGTTGGGAGAGACCTTTCAGAGTCATCCAGCCCAACCTGCCTGCCATCAGAAGGACGTCTTGGGGGATGGACTAGATGACCTTCAGAGGTCCCTTCCAACCCAGGCTATGATTCTGTGATCCTATGATTTTATGATTCTGTGATCTGCAACTGGAGCAGGTTGCTCAAAGTCCCAAACAACCTGACCTGGAATGGTTCCAGAGATGGGGCATCTCCCACCTCTCTGGGCAACCCAGGCCTGTATCACACCCCCCCTCAGTCTGAATCTCTCCCTTTTAGTTTAAACCAACATCTCTTGTCCTGCCACAACAGGACCTGCTCAAAACTCTGTCCCCAGCATTCTTATTTGCCCCTTTTAGGTAATGAAAGGCCACAAGAAGGTCTCCGTGGAATCTTCTTTTCTTCATCCTGAACAACTCCGTCCTCTGTCAGCCTGTCTGTGTAGGAGAAAAACCTGATGTCAAGCTGTAGAGTCTTCAGCTGGTCTGGGATTCCTATGTTTGAGAGTCCATGGCATCCTTTTATGCTCGGTAGCAGTTTTTGACAAAGGGGAGTCAGACAGACCTTCCAGGTTAAGGCAATGATAGAAACTGGGAAGAATTTTTAGCTCTGAAATAAGTTTCCCTCAAAAAACCTTTCTGGCTTTCAGGACATGCTGGCTGGAGTGGTATCTGTGGAGATTTAACTATAGGGTGGATGATGGGAACAACCAAAAAAGACTAGGGAGCAATTCCTGCTACATTGGCCAAGTAAAGGGATAAATACATCTTCCTACATCGACATACATCAAAGCATATTAAATGGATGGGTAAAGTAAGTTTATAGAGCATCAAATGAGAAAGATGTGATGTAACAGCTTCATTATCACGTTGATGTCTTCCTAATTGCCCTCTGCTGAGATCATTGGCAAGCCCATGATGGATTTCCGTATAATAGGATCACGTTGGATTTGATCTTAAGCCTTTATGAACAGGAAGCCAAAATGAAAGGTGAGATTCAGAGAAGATAAGAAAATTATTGCCTAGATTTCATACCAGAAATATATTCCCTTCATGGAACTTCCTTCCTGAAAACATGCAGCCCATTTTCTAGAGTTCATCTGGGTGTTTATGTAAGATGTTGTGGGAGCAGGAACTGAACACCCAGGGCTTCGCAGCTTGGGTTGGCCATGGGCTATCAAGGCAGCAGTTATATATTGGGAAGTGATTTGTGGCAGAGTGCAAGAGGAAGAAATATGCCTCCAGCATAGGTTATAATATTGATTTAGGTCGTATCCGTATCTGGTCTCCAAGGTCTTCTCCAACACTGAAGTAATTTTGGCTTCTATACACAATGTTTGTTTTAGTCATTGGTTGTTTTGAGTGACAATTGTCAGAAGAAAATAGGTAGAATTCCTTATTTGGAGATGATCAGCTCTTTGTAGAACCATAGAGCTGTTTTTGTTGGAAAAGACCTCTAAGATCATTGAGTCCAACCATCAAGACCACATTAAACTGTGTCCCCAAGTGCCATGTCCACAATTTTCTTGAACACCTCCAGGGACAGATACTCCATCACCTCCCTGGGCATCCTGCTCCAATGCCTGACCACTCTTGCAGGAAATTTTTCCTAATCTCCAACCTAAGCCTCCCCTGGCACAATTTCAGACTGTTTCTTCTAATTCTATCACCCGATACTAAGGAGAAGAGACCAACCTCCTTCCAGTCCTCTCTCAGGGAGTTGTAGAGCATGATGAGGTCTCTCTCAGCTTCCTTATCTCCAAACTAAACAACCTCAGTTCCTTCTGCCACTCCTCACCAGACCCGTTCTCCACATCCTTCACCAGCTCCATTGCTTTCTCTGGACCTGCTCCAGCACCTCAATGTCCTTCTTGGGGTGAGGGCCCAAAAAATAGCCCTTTGGCAAACAGACAAGGGAAAGGATGGATTGCATCCCACCACAACAAAGGGTGACACACAGTTCTGGATAGGATCCTTTTAAACTTCTTCTTCCCCTGCTGCTCTTGTCAAAGAGTGACAGGCAGCTCTTGTTGGCTCAAAGTGCTGCTGACAAGACTGAAGGTGTATTAGGAGAACTTCTCTCTCCTGGGCGTGAAATTATTCCGACAGTCACTAAGGAAATGTATTCCAGTAATCTAATATTACTCCTTGTGTACTGCAGAGAACTGGAGATTGCTTCAGCAAAAAATCACATCTGCATTAATACTGTGTAACATCAAACCCCAGCCACTTGCTTCATTCAGCAGTCAGAAAAGCAAATTGCTGTAATTAATGGACGTGCTGCTTTCTGTATGTGTGCATGTTAATATTCTATCCATTTCACAGACACTGACATTGAGTTCACAGAACTCCAGCAAGGTGGGGGTTGAAGGGACCTCTGGAGATCATCTAGTCCAACCCCTCTGCTAAAGTAGGGTCCACCTAGGGTTGCCTAGGATCACTGTGTCCAGGTGTGTGTGGAATCTCTCCAGAGAAAGAGACTCCACAAACTCTCTGGGCAGCCTGATCCAGGACCCTCACACCAAAGAAGTTTCTCCTCCTGTTTAGGTGGAACGTCCTGAGTTCCAGTTTGTGCCCTTTGCCCCTTGTCCTGTCATTGGGCACCACTGAGAAGAATCTGGCCCCATCCTATACCCCCCACCTCCTAGCTCTTGCTGAGTATTGAAAAGACCCCCCTTCGGGCTGCTCTTCTCCAGGCTAAACAGCCCAGGGCTCTCAATCTTTTCTCCTCACAGAGGTGCTCCAGGCCCCTCAGCACCTTTTTAACCTTTGTTTGACTCTCTCCAGTAGCTCCATGTCTTTCTTGAATTGGGGAGCCCAAAAGCAGGGCCAAATACTCCAGATGTGGTCTAACCAGGGCAGAGAGGGAATAGAACCTCTATTGATCCGCTCATCACATTCTTCTTTGTGTACCAAGGGAGGCTATTGACTTTCTTGGCTGAGAGAACATATTGGTAACTCATGATGAATGTGTTGTCCATCAGGACTCCCAGGTGCTTCTCTGCAGAGCTACTTTCAGACAATTCAATTCCTGGCCTGTACTGGTGGAGGAGGTTATTCCTCCCGAGGAGGGCCCTCTACTTGTCTTTGTTGTGCTTCCTTAGGTTCCTCTCTGCCCAGCACACTAACTTGTCCAGGTCTAGCCTTTCACAAAAAAGGGAGCATCTTTAAGAAATCATTTCAGTTGTGTGCTCATCTTTTGGTTTGCACTGTGAGTCTCACAGAGCAGAACTGAACACAGCTGAGTCTCAGGCCCTCAACCACCAGCCTTAGGTGACTCTCCCTCCTTGTGAAGAAGTTGTTTCTGACAAATTGGCAGACGAAGAGGGCTGTGACCCTGACTGTGACCCCATTAGAAGCACTCCATCTAGATATGTAGGATATCTACTCAGAGAGGTCCTTGCCAAAGAGGTTTGTTTCTGGGACAGTGAGTGATGACTGAAGAACACGAATAGTAGAAGCTAGAGGAACCATACTGAGGAGGCTCACTGAAGGCTTTTTTATTTAATATCAGTCTTATTCACATCTGTGGTAAGCATGATGATTGCCAGGAGGATATGCAGAGTTCCTGCTTTGGGAACCATCACTCACAGTTAGTAAATAGTCCAACAGCTGATGGATTGCTGCCCACACCAGGTTGCTGCAGACAGCCCAGGGCTGCTTCTGCAAGGTCTACCTAGGATACTGAAGGACTTCAACAGCTGAACTCTGCAGTCTGTGCTTCCAGTGCAGCACCTCCAAGTACTTCCAGGGTGGCTAGCAAAGTTAAAAACGCCTTGGCATAAACCCACCAAGCTTTATCCTCCCCGTAAATTTGTCCAAGGACTGGGAGTGTTTTAAGGCACATCAAGCTACAGAAGTTTTAGAGTGCACTGAGAAAGAGCCATAGTGCTGGGATTTACAGCCAGGAACGTTCACCTGGACAATAAGAATCCTGGTGCATTGAGCTGAAAAATATGCTGCAGTGGATGGTATTGGCTTGTTTGTAATAAAACACTAGCCTAGTACATTTTATTGGGTTTGCAGCCATTTATTGTTGTGTTTTCAGAAATACAGTATGTAAGCAAAACCAGTAAAAGGGTTTATTACACAGTAATTGCTCAGGAAGAGAAAGACCAATCAGAAGAGGTATCTCTTAAAAAGTATTCAGTAGGTTTCATGTATTAGGAGATAAAATGGAGGAGATGGTTGAAGACCAGACTGAGTTATCCACTGTCTTTAGTGGGGCTGGATAGAGAGGTTTTCTCAAGGTCTTGGGCAATTGTCCATGAGTGTTACCAGTGGGATACCAAATGAGCCAAGAATTCAAAGCAGAGGTACAATATTTACCATTAGTTATTTATCAAGTTTTTATTAGCTATTTATTTTATTAAAAGGTTTCAGCTGTCCAGTGGAAGAACAGAGCAAATTAGAGGACACCCCTGAGACCAGACACAGTGAGAGCAGCAATCTAGCTAACAAATGTTACACTGAGGTGGCCATTTGTGCTTCTCCTATCCCTTCTTTTGGATGTTTCTCTCATCAGATAGGCTTGTTTAAATTCAAGTCTAGGCTTTGCAATACCTTATCACCTTGCTTGCCTCTTCTCACCTGGGCAGTCACATTAGCACAGTACCTGTGATAAAATAACAAGTCCATGTGTATGTTTGTAAGATGGGGCCGTGGATTTCAGCATTTGTACAGTGAAACTAGCAAATGATGTATGGGTGATTAGTGCCAGCCTCATAGGATCAAGTCCAAGGAATTAGAGAATCATAGAATTGTTTCAGCTGGAAAAGATCTCTAAGATTTTTGAGTCTGAATATAAGGAGATACTGTGGAAAGAAAATCCCGAGTTATGATGATTTAGGGCAAAGCTGAGTTTGCCATGGTTTATACTGGGAATTTTACTAGAAATCTCAAAAAAGGGACAAAATAAATGGCAAAATGTTGCATGAAAATAATTAGCCACTACATATACATAGAAAGGTTTTCCTCTCCTTTGCCCATTGATATATAATTTGTCAGTCTTCAAGTGCTCTGGAGTAGGTCAGCAGTAGTGTTCGGTGTGTTTAGAAGAGCAGTGTCACCACTCTGCCTTTTGCTACTCAGCTTCTGCACACATAAGCACCTGGAAGGCAGTGGCCTTTCCCAGGGACAAAGCAGCTTTATGGTATAGAATCACAGAAACACAGACTGGTTTGGGTTTGAAGTGACCTTTAAAGGTCATCTAGTCCAACCCCCTGCAGTCAGCAGTGACCAGTATTGTTCATCTTTCCCAGCCCCTCAAACTAGACTCTCCTCCTTTATATTTCCATGTAGGTAAGAACAAACAAACAAAAACACCCCACCCAAAAGCAACCAAACAAAAACCCCTGCCCTATTTCCTGACCTTCCAGAGGTGGAAGTCAGAGATACAGAGCAATCATAGACCGGGATCCCTGGCTTTAGACATGCAAGTTTGGACCCTGGAGAAGATGAGGCTGAGGGGAGACCTTCTTGCTCTCTACAGCTACCTGAAAGGAGGTTGGAGTCAGGTAGGGATCAGTCTCTTTTCCCAAGCAACAAATGATAGGACAGGAGGAAATGTCCTCAGATTGTACTGGGTTGGATATTAGGAAAAACTCCTTTACTGAAAGAGTGGCCAACCCTGGAACAGGCTGCCTGTGGCAGTGGTGGAGTCACCATCCCTAGAGGCTTTAAAAACCATCTTGATATGGTACTTAGGGACATGGTTTTGTGGGCGTGATGGTGTTGGGTCAAAGGCTGGACTTGATCTTAGAGATCTTTTCCAACCTTAATTGTTCTATGACTATCAGCTATAGGAGGATTACCTCTCCTCAAAGGAAGTCAAATTCCTTTAACACATGTCAAGTTCCCTAACCTTCATCCTGACCTGAATCTGTAAGAAGGAGGGTTTGGTGCATACTGGGTTCCACCTGCAGCCTTTCAGCAGCTTGAACTGTTTGCTGTATCCCATGTCCTATTTAGCCTTTCTATTCAGCTGCCTGTAATTGAGCAGCTCTTTCCAGCACACCCGCTACAGCTTCATCCTTATACTGCAGGAACCAATTCCAAGCTATTATTGCACTGCTTAATGATCCTGTTCAGGCTGTTTTGGAAGAGTAGTCCTCAGTGTCTCACCCCAGGGATTTAAATAGGCTCATACATCAAGGCCAAGCCTTGATAATTCCTTTATTTCTGGTGGCATTTTAAATCACACAGAAACCAGGAGCTTCTTCTGAGCAAGGAAATGACTTCCTGCCATCAGGCAGCACCTATCACAAACAAAGAACACTCCAAATTTATATTCTTAACTCTGGCACTTGTTCAGAGCTAATGAATTGGGCTGAGACAAACAAATCACTGCTTCAAATGTTAAATTCCTCATCAAAGTATTTACTTGGAGCAGTGTGTTTTAGCACTAAGAGTTTGGTGGTTTTTTTCCTTTTCAGAGGTTTTGCTTAGTTTACAAGCCCAGATTTAGCTCCATGTTGCTATTTCAGACTATCTCTCAGAACTCTCAGCCCTAATCCTTGCTTGGTAGACTCTTCCCTGTGTACCCATAAACTCTGGTTTCTTCCCTCTCCCTTTTATTTTCTGCAGCCTGTGAGTTAGGGACTCATGACAGTGTGGAGCAAAGCACTTTAAACCTTTCAAATCAAAACAAGAACTTTTCTTTTGAATAAATAATCTGCATTATGGCAATAATGAGCAACTGTTCTCTACAACCACCTGAAAGGAGGTTGGAGTGAGGTGGGTGTCAGCTTCCTCTCGAGTAACTAGCAACAGGACAAGAGAAAATGGCCTCAAGTTGCACCAGGGAAGGTTTAGGTTGAATAGTAGAAAAAATTTCTTTCCTTCAAGAGTGGTCAGGCATTGGAGCAGGCTGCCCAGAGTTGGTGGAGTCCCCATCCCTCAAGGTGTTAAAAAAATGTGTACACACAGCACTTTGGTACATGGTTTAGTGAGCATGGTGTTGTTGGGTTGATGGTTAGAAGTGATGATCTTAGAGGTCTTTTCCAACCTTAATGATTCTGTAATAATTCTAAGACATTGATAGCATTTCAATAATCATATTCCTATTGCTTTGTTCAGCAGATGTTAGTTCCTATTTTGAGAACTCCTTGAGGCACTGCTAGGACCACCCTTGAAAAATGACAGATTTCCTGACCTTTTTCCTTTTCAAAGGGTTTTCACAGAGCATGCTTGTTCCACAGAATAGTTGTTGGTAGTGATCCTGAACTCCAGGTACTTCCAGCTGAACTTCTGCCACTGTGAAGTTCTTTATTTCCAGAACCTGAAATTCTCTTGACCTTCATTGAGTGCCATCCAAAATTATTTTAGATGGATTTCTCTGTAGATATTGTGGTATAAATAGAAGTTTAACAGAAAAGCAGAAGAGCTCTTTCCTTGGACACATTTTTACGGGATTCAGAGCTTTCCTTGCACAAGGGCAGGAGGATTGTGCCTGGAAAATTAAATTATCTGCTAAAAAAAATCAGGTTGAAAGCACTAGAAAGAAGAATTAATGTCCAGTAGTTCTTGTTGAATCAAAGAATCAGATCTAGATTTTGTGTAGGAAGCAACCAAAAGATGACAACAGTCTAGATAAGTATGGGATTCTAATGTGAGATTTCTTACCCAGTGCAAATGTTCTAACATATTGTCATAAATACGCTGGCCAAAAAGATATTATTAATGTAATTGGGAATTAACTCACTATTCTACCTTCTTTATGAAGTTATGTGAAAAATACTCAGCATCAGAACTACAACAGAGTTGTGCAGTGTTGTTAATGAGAGGACAGTTTTTGTCAGTCTTTCTGCTCCCTGGTTTAAGCCTCTAATTAACTCAGTATCTCTTTTGGATTTTACTATTTTAGAACTTACAAAAAATACATGTTTTTCCAAATGGCTCATTAGAAACTGTTGAAGTCATAAGTCACAGCACTCCTGTGGTTTTAGGACAGTAAAATGAAGAGGGTTGAAGGCAAATCAACAGCAGATCCAGCCTCACTACAAGTGTTGTTTTACTTGGTTCATGTCAGGTCTTTGGCCCGCCTTACTAATGCCTCCTGTCATCTATGCCACAAGCTCCTTGTGCCGCTTAACGTCATGCATTTAGGTTTGCCTTGCAGTGCAGGGATAATGTCCCAGAAGCAAGCACAGATCAGACAGCCACATCGTATCAACAAAGAGGGTTAATGATCTCCACTTCTAAGGAGTGAACATCTCCTAAAGAATTTCAGACCACAGACTGAAACCAGACTTACAAAAGGAAATAGAATCATAGAATTGTTTTGGCTTGAAGAGACCTTTAAGGTCATCAATTCCAACTGTTAGCCTAACACCACTAGATCATCACTAAGCACCACATCTACTGTGCATCTAAAGGCACCTAATGGGAGGCTTTGGGAAGCAGCAGACACCTATTAGGGATGTGAATGAAAAGCTGAAGGCCTCTCTGGGGTCTTCCTTACCACAAAGAGCTTTCTGAACCATAGATATGAACAAGGGCCTCACTACTACACTTTACCAGTGTGGAAGGAGTCGGTGGGGCTGAGCTGTGGTGGCCAGAGCAGTAGTTTCATGGCTGTGAGTCGAGTTTTGGTTACTCTCTTGCTCTGGTAGATGTCCCTGATTACTGCAGGGAGGTTGGACTGGATGACCTTTAAAGGTCCCTTCCAACCAAACCATTCTATATAAGTCCCTAGAGTCCTGAACTTCACTCTGATGACCATTTCAATATTTAGGTCCCTAAAATGAGAACACAAAACAGTTTCTTTATGAACAGTGGTGCAAATGGACCAGCAAGTTATAAAGCCCATTCCTGCACTTCTGAGAGCATCAGCCTCATAAACAATTCCAGGGATGATGCATCCACAACTTTTCTGGGCAACCTGTTCCAGTATCTCACCACCCTCATACTAAATAACTTCTTCCTAATGTCCAGTCTAAATCTGGTCTGGTTTTGAACCATTGCCCCTTGTCCTATCACCATATGCCCTTGTAAAAAGTTTCTCTTCAGTTCCCTTCAGGTACTGGAAGGCTGCTCTAAGGTCTCCCTGGAACCTTCTCCAGGCTGAACAGACCTCAGCCTGTCCTCATAGGATAGGTGCTCCAGCCCTCTGATCGCCTTTGGACTCTCTCCAACAGCACCATGTCCTTTTTGTGCTGGGGGCTCCAGAGCTGGACGCATCCTGCTGTCACATAATATCTCTCTGCAGTCTTGCTCTGTGCCCCACACTTTCTTCATTTCAAATATTTCCTCCTGGTCAGCTAAGAAGTGGTCAGGATTGCTGTGTCCCCAGGGGTGTTTGTCACACTGGTATGTGGTGAGGATTACCACACTGAACTCATTCCACTGTGCTTCCATTTCTGATGCTAGCTCTTGAATTCAAGTATGACTTGGGTCTTTCTTTGTAGCCAAGTTGATTGAGAGGATTTAACCATACACAATATTCAAATTGCTTTTATGCATGAAGAGATTTTCAAGAAATCAATGCACTCCTTGAGTGAAATAATTAATACATGAACTAACTGCCCTTTAAAGACAGAAGAAATGCTCCTTACCAAGACCAATGCACTAATATTACAGTCAGTAATGTACTTTTTAAAAGTTGAATGCTTCAGCATTGGTATTTGAGTAGGACACAGAATTAGGCATGCTGAGCTGTATTTATTAGCAGAAAACTGATTATTATTACTGACCAATCTGCTTTTTAATGATTCAGCGAGCATGTTGGTTTTTATCGTAATGAGTACCGGGCTCTTAATCAGGTGATCTGACAAGTGTGCAATTTGCCTGGAAAATTATGCTGGCCTGAAAGTGGTTTTGTGGAGAATAAAAAAGGAAAAAAGAACCTATAAAATGTGGGCATTTAAAGGAGAAAGAGGAAGTAAAAGCTGAAGGAACAACCACAGAATCACAGAATGCATTGAGAGCTCTAGAGGTCATCTAGTCCAACCCCCTACAGTATGCAGATATGTCCCCAACTAGTTCAGGTTGCTCAAAGCCCCTCAAGCCTAACCTTGCATATCTCCAGCACATCTACAAGGCACTTCTTTGTCTATCATCTGTATGCAGATATTTGGCCAAAATCTCCAGTTAGTATCAGGGTGCCCAGCTCAAGGGGAATTTCTGGTCTGCTTCTGCTGTTTTCCACTGGAGGTCCAAGGAGCAGGAGCATTTACAAACAAGAGAGTAGCACTGGTGCTATGGAAAACCACTGAAAACCAGATGGCTGAAGTCACCCTGTGGTGGTATGTTTACATTCCTTTAGCTAAAAATGAAATATTGAGTTCTACTTTGAGTGCATATTTGTCTCATTCTTTACGCACTCAAGTCTTTCTATAAACCAGATCTATTTTCTCATACTTGTCTCCTCTTGTTTCACACTCCTGAAAGATGCCTTTCTCTTACGTCCAAGAGCCTGGGCTGAAGGAATGATGATGGGTCTTGTGAGATGCTCTTCACACACAGTCTGAGCAGCCAGTCTGAGCAGCTTCTTACAACGAAATGAAATAGTTGACATATATCCAGCATAAAACAAGGCTCCTTGGACAGGAGCATCTTGAAAGGAGTTTGGAGTGAGGTGGGGGTTGGTCTCTTCTCCCAAGGAACAAGTGATAGGACAAGAGGAAACAGACTCAGTTTTTGTCAGTGGAGCTTTGGATGGGATTTTAGGAACAGCTTCTTCCCCAAAGTGTTGTCAAGCCATACAACAGCTTGCCCATCACAGTGGTGGAGACCCCGTCCCTAGAGGGGTTCAAAAGGTGTGTAAACATGATACTGAGGGACATGGTTTAGTGGTGATCTGGCAGTGCTTGGTTAACAGTTGGACTTTATGATCTTAAAGTTCTCTTCCAACCAAACCAATTCTATGATTCTATTCTTTTTTTTACTTTTCTCCATTTTCTCCTCTTCCCTAGCCAATATGCAGAGTACTTGATTAGAATGTCAAGGTAACAGATGTGGGGTTTTATTTGCTTTGGTAAAAAAGTCCTCAGACAGGACAGACAATGGAAACAAGGCATGAAAGAACACCTCTTTCTTGTTCTTAAAGGGCTAATTGAAGCATGGAGGCAATTTCAGGTCTAGTCTCATAAATACCCTTACTTTGTTTCCTCCAAGGTCTAGTGTTATTTTTATATTGTGTGCTGACCTCATACAAAAAGGGTGTGTGAAGCTGATTGAGAATAAGCACCAGCAGTGAATCAATATAGGTGAACTAACTCCAGAAGTAAAAGTGCATTGGAGAGAAGCAGTATTGAGTTATTTTGGTCTGCAACACCTGAGCCTTGAGTATCATTCAGAAATGCAAAGATGGTCTTTTATCTGCTTGCTACAGTGGAAGGATTCCTTGCTTCCTTGCTTTTTGTCATCAAAAGCTGTCCATGATTGCATGGCAGTTTGTATTGTCTTCTGTAAAACTTCAAAATGCCTGTTTAGATTGAATGCCTGAAGTGAGCACTAGGTAAGTAAAAGCATATTCTATTTCCTTTCCAGACCTTGGAGACAGATGTGTGACTCAATAACACCTTTTCTCTATATTACAATCACAAGGAGCTTTAGTGCTTTTGTTCCACAATGATGAAAATTACTCTGTTTTGTTGTTTTTGTTGTTTTTACCCTGCCTTTAAAGCCACTTGGTGGTGTGAAATTTGTTATAGAGAAAGTGTAAAGTTTAAGCTTGTAGTTACATACAAGTTGGCCATTGCCACCTGCAGCTGACCTTCCAAAGAAGTAAATAGCTCAGAAACATTCACTATAATTGCCACCCTCACAGACAAAACTCCCACTGCTGCTAGTTATCAATTTGTTCAATTTGGTAAAACCTGGGTAATTATCAAAAAACTAGGCTGTGTTATACCAGGAACTACATTAAATCACAGAATACTAGGAGTTGGAAGGGACCTTTAGAGATCATCCAGACTAACCTCCCTGATGAAGCAGGGTCACCCACAGCAGCTTGCCCAGGAGCATACTGTTTTACCATCAGGTTTGGAATTTCTGCAGAGAAGGAAATTCCACAACCTTTCTAGGCAGCCTGCTCCAGGGCTCCAGTACCCTCACACCAAAGAAGTTTTCCCTCCTGTTCAGTTGGAACCTTCTGGGTTCCAGTTTATGCCTGTTGGCCCTTGTCCTGTCACTGGGCACCACTGGCAAGAGTCGGGCTCCATCCTCTTGCCCGCCACCCTTTAGCTCTTGCTGAGCATTGAGAAGTTCCCTTCTCAGGCTGCTCTTCTCCAGGTTAAACAGCCCCAGGGCTCTCAGCCTTTCATCCTCACAGAGATGCTCCAGGCCCCTCAGCTTAGAGTGTAGCCCCCGCTGGACCCTCTCCAGTAGTTCCCTGTCTCTCTTGCACTGGGGAGTCCAGAACTGGACACAGTCCTCCAGATGTGGCAGAGCAGGTGCTCTGATGAGCTCACAGGCTAAAAGGACAAGACAGCTTTGTGCTGAGGCTAGAAGCATAACTGTGTTTTTCAATAATCTCACATAAACCTATGGATTTTTTAAAAGAATGATGGAATGCAGTCTTCAAATGCTATGATTCTCTGTACAACTCAGTATCTTCTTAGTCTTCAAAGCTCTATTTTCTTTACAAAAATAAATCACTAACACACAGTCTGGCTAGCTAAAGCAAATCAGCTTCTCCTTTGAGCTTCCAAGGCTGGTCCACAGCTCCTTGTGGATAGCTGCTGGCCCTATGGTGAGAAACTAAGGCTTTCTAGCACAGGTTTAAATCACTGCATTAATTACTACCATAACTGACTGGCCTTTTCATGAAATGTTCTCCATATATTTACAGCTGCAGTAGGTGGATGCTTTTATTGAGCAATCTGATCTAGTTGCCTCTGCTTACTGCAGGGTGTTGGACTAGAAGACCTTTAAGCATCCTTTCCAAACCAAATCAGCCTGTGCTTCTGTTGCAGTATTTGTTACACGTTATCAGCTTTGATCAGCTTCAGGGACTCTGTTTGGGACTGGCCATGGAAGAGTCTCAGAGATTGGACTAAATGACCTTTCGAGGTCCCTTCCAACCCCTAATGTTCTGAATCACAGAAAGGTTTGGGTTGGAAGAGACAATAAAGACTGTCTAGTTCCAGCCCTCCCCTGTCATAGACAGGGGCACCTTCCTCTAGACCAAGTTGCTCAAGGCCTCATCCAACCTGGCTTTGAGCACCTCCATGGAAGGGGCATCCACAGCCTCCCTGGGTAACCCACTCCAGTGTCTCACCACCCTCACTGTCAAGTATTTCTTCCTAACATCCAGTCTAAGTCTACCCTCTTCCTGCTTAAAACCATTCCCTCTCACCCTATCACTACAAGCCCTTGTAAAAAGTCCCTTCCCAGCTTTCTTTTAGGCCCCTTCAGGTACTGGAAGGCAGCTCTAAGGTCTCCTCAGAGTCTTCTCTTCTCCAAACTTACAGACAAACTCAGCCCTGACTTGGATGCTGGTGCAGTCCTCTTCAACGTGAGTCCTTTCTGAGTATTTCTCACCTTTATAGCTGCATTTTAGTTCATTACAATCAACAATAAGAATGGGACCACCAAAACCAAGCATCCATCAAAATGCTTTGCTCGGGTAACACATTTCAATAGATGACATTGCTTCAATACTGTAAAACACTAAACATAAATTAATAAAAATGCATTTAACCTAAAATTACAATACTTTTAGCCTTGGGAGGGGAAAGATTCCAAATGAATCATCATCTAGGGCAGGCCAAATGAGTTTGTGCTTTGCATTATTTATCATGAAGATCAGCTATCATTCTTTCCAGTGTCACAGTTTCAGACATTTGTTGTTTTGATGTGTCCTCAATGGAACAGCTTTCCAGTGGTGACAAACTGGGACCCAGTAGAGTGTATCAGCAGCAATAGTGGTTTGGTTTTATATAATATGGTGTTGATAATCTGGAAGAGTTGCAGTAAACTAGCAAAAATCAATAGGAATCAAAAGAAGGGAATTGGAAGCCTAATAATTCTATTTATATAGAATTGGCAACCAAGAAGATTATGGGAATTAATAAATTTCTAAGAAGATGTTTGCACTGCTTTCACTGCAGAAGACATGGATGACTGAGGACACTGTGTGCACCACTCTTGGAGATGTTAAGCATGTTTTGTTCCATGTTTCAGTTGTACTTCGAAAACTTCTCTCTGTAGTGAAAGGTTTTGTGACAAAGTTCTTATTTATTGTATTTTGCCAACCTAACAACTTCTCCCTGAACAAGATCCTATTATGGCAATTAAGAGTTGCTGGTAGCCATGGAAATAATCACTTTTCTTGACCTATCAAAGGTGTTCTGCTCTCCTGCAGGAATTGCATACCTCAGCTTTTTGGATAATTTACATGTTTCTGATTTAAATGATGCAATGAGGTTATTGCACTCTAGAAAATATAGAGTATAAATCAGGGAGAGTGGTCTTTCCATACAGAACAAAACATAGTCCTTGGATATATACAATTGTCACTGAAATCAATGTTGCTTTCCTCACCTAAGGAGAGAACTTGTCCCATCCACCACCTGGAAAACAAAATGAGCTGATGAGGAAAGGATGAGACTTGCATGGAGAGAAAAAAGATGATTTCCTCTGCCATAAAAATGAGGCATGAAAAGTTCATAATTTAAAGCTGCCCTAAGACATAATAAATAATTCAATCCTCAATTAGATGCAGTTTCTCCTTAGCATAAAACTATTTCTCTGGTTTGTGGTAAAAATCAGTCCATAGACCCTTATCATATACACATATGTGTGTGTGTACATATATATATATATATAATATATATATATATATATATATAAATCTTCATGTCAATGTGATGATTTACTTTGAAGGAAGGCCAACAGCATCCTAGCCTGTATCAGAAATGGCATGGCCATCAGGCATAAGGAAGTGATTGTGTCCCTGTACTCAGCAGTGGTGAGACTGTACCTGCGTCCAGTTTTGGCCACCATGGCATAAGAAAGTCATTGAGTGGCTGGAGCAGGTACAGAGAAGGGCAACAAAACTTGTGAGGGATTTGGAGACCATGTTTTATGAGGAGAGGCTGAGGGAGCTGGGATTGTTTAGCCTGAAGAAGAGGAGGCTGAGGAGAAACCTTACTGCTCTTTACATCTACCTGAAAGGAGGTTGGAGTATGGCCAGTGTTGGCCTCCTCTCCCAAATAACTAACAACAGGACAAGAGAAAATTGCCTCCAGTTGCACCAGAGGAAGTCTAGGTTTGATCAAGGTCCCTTCCAACCCCTAAAATTCTGTGATTCTGTGATTCTGTGATATTAGGAAAAATTTCTTTACTGGAAGAGTGGTAGGGCATCCCAGGGAGATGGAATCACCATCCCTGAAGGTGTTCAAGAAATGAGTAGATGTGGCACTTCAGGACATGGTCTAGTGGTCATGGAGATATTGTGGGTAGAAGGTTGCACTTGATGATCTTACAGGTCTTTCCCAACCTTAATGATTCTATGATTTATCAAGACTTGGGTTTTGTCCATGAAAGGTCATCCAGTTGGGACCTTTGTACGATATGAACGACAATAACCCAAGCAGTAAAAGAAAGGTTTTCAAGCATGACTTCATTTGATTAACTCCCATATTCTGTATGTTTGCTACAGATGCATGAGGCAGTGCCATGAGATTTAACTAAAACAGTAAAGCTGAATGCATCCTTTGCCAGTAGCCTTAATTCACCCTCACTTGCTCTTCCTAGGACTGTCACTAATAGGCAATGACTACTTCTTAATTATTATTATTTAAGTTTAATGGCTGATTATTATTGCTTAATGGTGGGAATACTTCTAGCTGCGGTTGGTCAGAGAAATCACTTTGCATTTCAGGCCCCTGAATGGGAATGTTTGCAAACGTTTTTGCCTGGCACATTTATTTAGGAAGAATTGAAACCCACATTTCCTGAGCACGGTTTCTCAATTCTCTAAATTCCTTTTCTACAAACACGTCAATTACTCCAGGAAAGGCAGTGAACTTTCCTCAGGTATGAGCAAAAATAATTTAAAATTTGAAAGAATATAGGCTTATTTCTTTGCTTCATTGCTTCTTCAGTTTTATTTGAAATAGAAAAATGTATATTGAATTAGATAATAGAAGCTGTATTGAAAAGTCTTTGTCATGCAGCAGATGCAGAAGAGCAAGCTGAGTCAATGTGCCTTAGCTCATCCCACCTAATTTTCACAGAGTCCCAGAGTGCTGGGGGGGTGGAACAGACCTCTGAAGATCATCTAGTCCACACCCCCCTAAAGCAGGGTCACCCACAGCAGCTTCCCAGAATCACAATGTGCAGGTGGGTTTGGAATCTCTCCAGAGAAGGAGACTCCACAGCCTCTCTGGGCAGCCTGCTCCAGGACTCCAGCACCCTCACACCAAAGTATTTTCTTCTCCTATTCACACAGAACCTCCTGAGTTCCAGTTTGTGGCTGTTGCCCCTTTACCTATCTGTGGCATGGCTTGACAAGAGTCTGCACCCATCCTCTTGCCCTCCACCCTTTAGCTCTTGCTGAGCATTGAGAAGATCCCCTCTTGAGGCTAAACAGCCCCAGGTCCCTCAGCCTTTCCTCTTCACAGAGATGCTCCAGTCCCCTCAGCATCTTTGTAGCCTCCCCTGGACTCTCTCCAGTAGTTCCTTGTCTCCCTGTAACTGGGAAGCCCAGAACTGGACCTGGTATTGCAGAGCTGGGGATTTAACTGAGACATGCAACTGAACCTCAGTTTTGGCATTTGCCAGAATCACCCTGTGATGTGTGTCTCCCTCCTAGGACAGAAAATGGCATATTATTGTCTCCTTCCCAAGTGTTGGTGTCCTAAGATGTTCCATTTCCTTTTCCCCACACCAGAAGACTCAGCTCTGTGGAAAAAATAACCCTCCACAGAATACCCAGGTAGCAGCTTTGTCTCAGGAAGCAGGTGAGTTTTGCTCCTACAGAGATGCTCAAGCAATTAAATCCGTGAACTCTTCCACAGAAGACTTATAATGCTCATAATTTGTTTCTGTTTTGTTTTTTTTTTATTTTTTTTCCTACCCCACCTCAGCTTCTCTGAGACCCAGACAGGTAGGATTGACTTCCACCAGTCCGTGGTGCCTCTGGGACTGCCAATGGACTTGTTAAATGGTGATAATAAGTTTTAGGCTGTTGGCCACACGTTTGTTATGAAATGAAGAAACTCTCTTCACATGAGCTGTCAGACAGAAATTACTTTCAGTCACAATCAATCTAAATTTCAACTGGAGACTTCAAGGTGAAGGCTGTGAACTTTGCTACCTATTAAAGGCCCATGAAGCCATCCCAGCTTTTCCATCTTTAGCTAGAACAGTGTTTCTGCACTCCTGTGCTGCAGAATGTATTGTTTATATGCAAAAACTCCACAGCATTAAATCCTGCATTTCAGGGAACTACCTCCATGAAACTTGAGATTTAATTTCTTCAGGCCAAATGCTTTTCTCCTCTCCTTCTCCTAATCAAAGCAATAAATGCTTTAAATAAACTCTGGGGAAAGTTTCTGGTCTCATGGCAATAAAACCCTAAAAAGTGATCAAAAAATATGTATTTATAACATTTCATTAGGCTTAAAATTGCCTCTGCTCTCCTCATGTGAACGTTTAGAATTTCTCAAGCCAATGGCAGTTCCGTTATGCTCATTAGAATTTATTCCCCCTTAAGCCATTGGAGTGTGGAGCCCACAAACCGAGCTTTTGTGAACTCAAAAGACTTCTGGTGGAAGGAGCTTGAGGAAGAGACAGGGAGCATCATCCATAAGCACTATCTGGTTCCATACATGAGCCTCTACACTGCATCTGAATATTTCTCTGGAATGCCTTTTGCTTACGCTTCATTTTTAATTAAGCAACCCGAAACAAGACCTTTATCTCCTGCTGAGTTTAATGACCCTTTTAATACCAGCAGAGTTGGCCACCTTCTCTCTCCCCACCATTCCCTTGTAGCTTTGGAGTGTTAAATGCGTGATAAAAATGACATTTTGGTACGGTCCACAAATTAAGCCAACGGCACACCGAAGCAGTATACTCATCCAGCATGAAATCAAAATCTAATCAAGGCAGATTATGTTAGATTAGCTAAGCAAGTAAACAATTAGACAAGTTAATGTTACCTGCCCTGTCCTTCAGCAGCCAGCAGTTAAGGAATTTGTCTCCCCAGACATGCTTAGTTCCAGCTTGCATTGGTGACATTGCAGGTTGTTGGATGAATTTTTCACACTAGCATCTCACCAGCCTGTGAGCTTTAGACTCATAGAGTCATGGAATGGTAGGGGCTGGAAGGGACATCCAGAGATCACTGAGTCCAACTCCCCTGCCAAAGCAGGTCACGCAGAAGCACATTCAGATGGGGCTTGAAATTCTCTAGAGAAGGAGACTCCACAGCCTCTCCAGGAAGCCTGCTCCAGGGCTTCAGCACCCTTTACAATAATGAAGTTTTTCTTCATGTTGAGATGGAACTTCCTGTGTTCCGGTTTGTATCCATTGCCCCTTGGCCTCTCACAGGACACCACTGAGAAGAGACTGGCCTCTTCTTCAGTCCCACCCTTAGATATTTATAATCAATGAGATGTCCTCTCAGTCTTCTCTTTTCCAGGCTAAACAGCCCCAGGTCTCTCAGCATTTCCTCATAAGAGCGATGTTTCAGTCCCTTAGTCAGCCTCACAGCCCTCCGTTAGACACAGTTCAGTATATCTCTGTCCCTTGTTAAGTTGTGAGGCATGAACACAAAAATGAAGGAGATGTTGGTAGGAAGAGTGGGCCAGCTAACTGGGAATGAAGTGGGAATGAATTGGGGGGTTTGAGGAGAACCCATGATGCAGACTAAGGAACTGTACTCAAGTTTGAGTTGTTGCACACAGCAGCCTCTCACCAGGCTGGATGGTGTGGGATTATGCAGGATTATGACACTTGTTGCGGGTTGAGCTCCCACACATGTATCACCACTCCACTTTCTCAGAGGCTCTGGCAAACTCAGGAGGGCAAAGCTGCTCTAATCTAATAATTAAGGGAAGTTGTAGACACCCTCTCCTTGGAAGTGTTCAAGGCTAGGTTGATGAGGCCTTGAGCAACCTGGTCTGGTGGAAGATGTCCCTGCCCATGACAGGGGGGTTGGAACTAGGTGATATTTAGGTTCCTTCCAACCCAAACCATTCTATGATATCTAAAACCTAAATAAGTGGTTGGGTTTGGTTTTAATTTAGTGGGTGTGTTATTATTATTTATACTGATGGATGTATGAAGTGTCCAATTCCTTCCCCTGAATTCCCCATACTGGTCAGATCTACTTTTTCCTCATTAAGGTCACAAGGAAAATGAAATTAGCAGCTGGGATTCTGGGACAGAAAAGCCTTCTCCTTTGCTCTGCCCTTTGCTTCTGGTCTCATAAAACTCACTGCTTCGTTTGTGTGGACTGATGGTCTTTGAAAGGTTTGTTGTATACACTCAGATCTTTCTACAATGTTGCATTTCACTTCTAATTTACTCTGTTGTGCTTCCAGTTGTCTTTGGATTAAGATGAGCAAACCAACAAAAATAATTAATTTAGCAATATTAAACCATTTTCAGAACATCTGTTTGCTAATATCACTGTTACCAAGCTACAGAGAAACTGTGAGTCTCACTGTAAAGCTCTCACAGTGTTGTAGGCACTAAATTGAGTTTATTTGCCAGGTTAATTCCCTAAAAACAAACATAATACATCTTTAGCTGCTGCTTTTACTGAATTGTTGATGAGATAGAATATATCCAGTGGTCATATCTAAAATCTATCTCCTATTACTAACACAACCTGTTTCACCTATTTCCATTCTAAGTCTTGCCAAAGTGACATACCCACCTATACATCAGTTGTCTTGATTATCTGCAAAATTGGACATCACCTCAGTTTTGGTTGGTTTTTTGGTCTGTTGTTTTTTTTTTTTTTCAAAACCCAGATGGGTTTTGAATGACGACAGAGACTCCACCATCTATCTGGGCAGCCTGTTCCATTGCTCCACCACCCTCATTTCCTCCTTACATTTGGATGGAACTTCTTATGTTCAAGTTTGTACTTATGACCTCTTGTTCTGTTGCTGGGAATCACTGAAAAAAGGCTGGTCCTATCCTCTTGACATCCACCCTTTTAAGTATTTATAAGCCATCCCGTCTTAGTCTTCTCTAAACAGCCCCAAGTCCCTCAGCCTCGTAAGAGAGATGGTCTAGTCCCTTACTCATCTTTGTAGCCCTTTTTTGTATTCATCCAAGCAGTTCCCAGTGCTTCTTGAATCAGGGAGCCCAGAACTGGACCTTGTACTCTAGATGAGGCCTCACCAGGGCAGAGTAGAGGGGAAGGAGAAGCTCCTTTGACCTGCTGGTCACACTCTTCTTGATGCACCCCACGATGAGCAGTTCCTTCCCGTTCCAAGTATCCCTGAACAGCCTTGGAGCACACAGAGCAAGACACTCCTCTGCCTTATCTATTTATGGTGGTTGTCAGAACCTTTGCTGTTAAATGAGATTTGGTGAGTAAGCCACAGGGGCAAGCACGGGTACTTGGTCATTATCTTATACAGTGTCATAAACCACAGTCTCATGAACTTTGTGGTGTGGGGTTTTCACTTCTCTTGGCAGAGAAGATCCTGCTGGTGTAGTGAAAAGTTTGTCCTCTCAGCAGAGAAATGCAGAAGGTCAAACACAACTTTGTGAATGGGTATTGAGTGTAGTTTTCCCACTTTATCAAATTCATTGTATTTCTCTTTGATCTCCAAAGGCTTTGCTGAATCACTGTTTGTTCCTTTGTGGGTTTGTTTGGGTTTTTTGTTTTGTTTCTTTCTTTTGCAAAGAAATTTATTAGCGCTTCTGAGAAATAAATTGCAAACATTTTCTAACCTGAGGCCAAAACCCTCTGGTGTTTAGGTGTTCTCAGATGGCAAATATAGGAGAAACTGGAAGAAGTAAATCAGCACCAATATCTACAGACGAATTTTTGGTCCTTCCTTTCCCAACCCAGGGGAGTCATAAAATCCCAGACTGGTTCGGGTTGGAAGGGACCTCTAAACTTTATCTAGTCCAACATCCCTGCAGTCAGCAGGGACATGTGCAACTAGAGCAGGTCGATCAAAGCTCCAAACAACCTGGCCTGGAATGGCTGCAGGAATGGGATATCTCCTACTTCTTTGGGCAATCTGGACCAGAGTGTAAGAGATTTCTTCCTTAGATCTAGCCTGAAACTAAAAGAGGGTAGATTTAGACTAGATATAAGAATGAACATGGAATCATCAAGGATTGAACAAGGATTTTTTTTTTCCTTCCCATTGTAACTCACATACAAAATGCCCTATTTCAGAAACACTATGGAAACCTTCCAGTCTCCAGACTCTTTTTCCACATTTTATAATTTCCTCCAATATTTTTTAAGGGATATTTTGTTGAAAACATTTCCAAAGCAATCTGTCCTCTCTTCCTTTAAGTGGAGCAGAGGAAGAGCTATCCTTGGAAATTCTCACCCACAGGGCATCTGCAGCTCCTGGGATGCTCTTCATCCCCTCTCCATCCCATTGGATGCATTGTGCTTTTGGTCCCTATTCCGCTGTCTTTACTCACACTGAGAGATCTTACTCAGTGAACAATCTGTTTGAAATATGAGCCTCATCCCAGGGTAACACACTATTCCTCTTAAATTGAACTTTAGCTGATCCCTATGGTATGAATTTCTTAGCAGCACAGTCTAATCTCTCTGTGAGATCTTGACAACAGGGTCTATAAGCAAAATGGAAATGTCTCAAACTTGCCATTTAAATGCAAACCCATGAGCATGTCTTGTGGTCACAGGTACTATACACTCTGGGGCAAATCCTGCCAAACACCAGTGAGTTCTGCTCCCAAGCAAGGAAAGTGGTTAGCAACATCTGGATACTTACATTAATTAAAATAATGTATTATTTCTCTCTGGACATGGAATCCAGATTATGGGATCAGTTCAAACTTAACAATTGCTGAAGCCGTAAAAGGGTAACTCAAAGTGTGCATATGAAAAGAATGGTGATTAGACTCAAAGGAAGGGAGATTGGGGTGAATTACATGGTATTCTGGCAAGAATATAGCTTTTGAGACTGACATTTTCAATGATATTCTATTTATTTGTAATTTTTTTTCAGGTGTATGCCCTTCTGCAGCTTGATCCTGGCCTCGCTGCCTCATCCATGCACATTTATTTCAATGGTGTTCACTTTGATTTATGTATTTATTGAGGTGGAAAGCTGAATACTCCAAATTAAGATGGGTTTTGTGTATACATGTGGATTAACAGACAAAAGAGTCACCACCACCTGAGACTGACAGATGCTTCCTTTCTCCAGAACATTTTTGTGATGCTTCCTGACACGTTATGGAACAAAAATGATCACATCAGTTTGTGATCTAGAGCAGATGCTTTTTGCATCCTGAAAGTCAAAGGACTTCTGCTGGCTGGTTGCCATGACCCATCCAAACCCCAGTAAGTAATTGTGAAAGTTTGTGCACTCTGATTCACTCCAAACAATGTGTTGTATGGTGACAGCACAGAACAAAAGCCTATCAATAATCAAGGGCTTGTGGTTAAAAAGAATTAATGGCTCTTGATATAAAATTGGATCTCTGGGCCTTCATTCATCCCCTTCAGAACCAGTTCAAAGCTATCCAAGGTAATAAAAGACCTTGCTAAAATAAAAGACCTATCCAAGCTAATAAAAAACCTGACAGAGTTACTTGTGTGTCATTTTCCAGGGAGCTGTAACTACTGCGTTATGGCCAGTTCATTGAGAACTAAGTGCAGAGCCCAAACAACTGATGAAGCTCTGGAAAAATGAATCATGGCTGGATCAGATACAAACACAAAAGTGCTGTGCTAGAGGTTAAAACCAGGAGCTGAATGCCTTTTTTTTTTTTTTTTTTCCCTGCACAGAAAAGGATGTGACAATGAGTTTCATTTAAAGACTGAATTCATTTGCCATGGGAACAATGAGGGTTTGCTTTTTTTTTTTTTAATCAAAATGCAGACAAGTAATTTCTTAGGCAAGCAAAGCTCTTGAGTTATGCTAGGGAAGACACAACGTGAGTAAACAGTCTTTGCTGTAATACAGCTATAAAATATTATAATATACATATACATGAAATAAAGAAGTGATTGAACTTGTCATGTAATTGTATTATCAGATTTGTAGCTTCAGAAAATGTCAGGGAAAATAACACAGTGAGTAGGATTGGTCAATTTATTAATTGTGGATAATTTTTAAGCCAACTCCAGACAGTGCTATTGTATTTCTTGTTTAGAAGTGCTCACCAAGTTGTTTGGATGAAAAATTGTCAGACAGCAAGTTAGGTTTTTTACAGTTTTCCCATTCTGAGTACTCCTGTGTTTGATGATCCCCAGTGGCTGGTCTCTCTCTGGGGTCGGTCTCTTCTCCCTAGTATCAGGTGACAGACTGAGAGGAAATGGCCTGAACTTGTGCTGGGGGAGGTTTAGGTTGGAGATGAGGAAAAATGTCTTCACTGAAACTGTTGTCAGGCACTGACACAGGCTGCCCAGGGAGGTAGAGGAGTCACCATCTCCGCAGGTGTTTAAGAAACATGTGGACATGGCACTTTGGGACATGGTTCAATGGCCATGATGGCCTTAGGGTGATGGTTGGATCGCTGGATCTTGGAGGGTTTTCCAACCAATTCTATGATTCCAACCAATTCTGCGACTATGATTTCTACTTGTGGGGGAGTAACATTTCACATCTGGCCAGTTTGAGCTTTTTGATGATCACTCTAAATATTTGTCACCTTCCTAATAACAGGAGAAAAGGATTAATTCATTCCTGCGTATCTCTGTAATTCTCGTCCACTTTCCCTTTCATCACACCAGCTCTGTTACAGCCAGCTTTACTCTCTTAGTGTGGAATCACAGTTTGGACAGTCCAAGTAGCATCCAAATCTTGCTCTAGTTGTTCATTTTCACTTCCACAAAAATCGGGAGTTTTATCTGAACAAGAATTTAGAACTCAAATTAACAGGTCGGCCAGAGAGGTGGGAGATGCCTCATCCCTGGAACCATTCCAGGTCAGGTTGTTTGGAGCTCTGAGCAACCTACTGTTGTTGCAGATGTCACAGCTGACAGCAGGTGGGTTGGACTGGATGAGCTTTAGAGGTCCTTTCCAACCCAAACCATTCTGTGATTCTAAATTCCCATAGTATCACCAGTAAAACAGCTGCCCCACATAAAGCCTCATCCATGCAAGCTATCCTGGACAGGCTGTTTCTTTGCTTTCTAGGTGATGCAGGAATGATCAAAATGTCCAGAAACATTTTGGAGGGAACTTGGCCATCTGAGATGTGGAGACTGACCACTGCTGGTGTGGGGGCTGCACATACTCTCCAGTGGGAACTTCAGAACTAGATTCCAGGTGGGCTTTGGAGCACAGAAGTCACCAGATTGTCAAATTATTTCAAGGTGAGTTGTCACTTCTTTAAATGAATGAGAGCACAATGAGGGAGCTAAGCTAAAGCTCTTCCTCCCTTTTCAGGACCTCTCCACATGGAGCTAATACAGCTTGCTATAAAGCTCACATACATCCAGTATGGAGCGAATAATCTTTCATATGAGGCAAATAGAAATTTGGGGCATGAAAAGTGGGGCAAGAGGAAAATGGGGTATTTTATCCACTTCCCATGGGAATGATGCTGTAAAAATAGGTCTTGTCCTGGTTGCAGAAGTCTTTCATTTCAAGTTTCATCAGGTTTATGCCTTGACTCCAGTATCTCTAGAAGTGTAAAGACCTCTAAACTTGGTCCTCTTTATCCTGTTTAGGTTTTAAAGGTTGTTTTAGGTTTAAAGCTCTACTTATTCGCAGAGCCTTGTTTGTATGTTGCTCAGGAAGCCTGAAACAAACTATTTCCTGGTTTTCAGATTTCAGTTTGGGATTTGATGCTGGGAGGGAATGTTTAAATGCAGATATTAAATGGTCCCCATGTGCCCCCGAGGAGACAGGATTGCAAAAGCTTCATTGCCATGTGAGAGGCGAAAAAAGAAAAGATTCAGCTCTTCATATTATTCATAGAGAGGAACACATTGTCTTGAATATTAGCTGTGGGGCCTGTCCCTCGAGATGTGAACATGCTGACATTGAGGAGTTTTGAATAGGTTCCCACACATTAGGGAATTGCAGAACACACGAAGAAGGGGAGATGAGAATAGGGACTAGAGATGTCCCTGTTCTCTGTTTCTTCTTGTTTAAAATGCATCAATATTAAAAAAGAAAAAGGGGGGAAAATGGAATAGGGGAAGATTTTATAGCCCTGTCAAAGAAAAAGGAGAAATAAGATATATACAGCCTGCAGTTGATGCTAACTTTTTCCTTTTCCACCTGACTCTGAGCTAATAGGAATAATAACCATTCTGCCTACCCACTGACCCCAGAAATATGTGTTATTGTACTAATCCTCTTCTACTGGTATCGACTGCTGGCCTCTATGGGTTTGCCTTGCAGAGTCAGAAATAAATTATCCACCAGAATCAATGAAACTCCAGGCTGTGGTTTGCACAGATGTAGCCCTGTCACCCATCCTTGCAGATGAGAAGTGCTTGCAGAGTACTTCCATGCTTCATCTCGTCTGCATCCAGTTCTGGTGCACCCAACACAAGAAGGACATTGAACTACTGAAGTGTGTCCAGAGGAGGCCACAAAGATAGTCAGAGGGCTGCCTGCCCATGGTGGGAGGGTTGTAACTAGATGATCTTTAAAGTCCCTTTCAACCCAAACCATTCTATGATCTCTTGAATGTGTAAGGGTGTGCAACGCACTCTGGAGAGAAACCCACTCATCAGTAAATGGTCTCTTTGGGATCATTGCTATTTGTTACAGTATTGTAGGATTAGACAAATTAAGGTATCTTCAAAATCAGCTTTGCTTTTGCAGGTGGAAACAAAATAATAAGTTAATTGAAGGGTTGTGGTGCTGATGTCTCAGTGACACCGAGGATATTGAACTTCCCCAAAGCTCAAGTTAACCTGAGAAAGCACAGCTCCTTCACAGCTTGTGCTCTGCCTGGCCCACCTTCACTTTCAGGTAGTTTAGTTCAGATGCTGATAGTTCTCTGACTGCAGGATTGGAGTTGTGAGTGAAAGAAGGACTAAGTCACCTAATGACCAACTGCTCCCTGACTTTGTGAGATCCTTTGGTACCATACAATCCACAGAAGAGGGATGTACATACTGAGAGTGTGCCTTATGTTGTGGAAGCAATTCAGGAGTTCCACAGCAGCACCAGTGGTATTTAAAGCCAAGTCCAGTAACCTCAGGCTGAAGAGCTGCACGTTCAAGAGAGAAAGCTCTTGAAGATGCTGAGATGGTATATTGGAAATCTCTCCTGAAACAGCAGGAATCATATAGAGCCAGAACATGAATGACCACAACAGTGCAGACACCAGTATAAGTGAAGGATCTCCCTACTCAACTCATCAGGAGTCTTCATAAGGGTGAAATGAAAATATAGACTTTTTATATGTGTTTATTTAATATCACAGCAGCAGCTGTTCATCGTGATTCCCTGTGTGTGATTCTCAACAGAACTTCTGCTTCTAGGCAGAAAAAACCTTCTCTAGTTCAGTTTTCACTATTGATTTGGAGTCTGAGCCTCTGCTTTGCTCTTCCAGTTGGAAGTCAGCTAGATACTTGTTACTTTCAGTAGCTTTAGAATATCCATACACTGGCCTGACTGCCTGAAAGCCATCTTGGGATAAGTTGTTTGCACTCACTGAGTGATGCTCCTTTTTCTACAGGCTGATGTCAAAAGCTATTTATAAAATCACAGGACTGTAGACTAGTTTAGGGGGCCAGGACCTCTGCAGGTTACCAAACCAATCTCTCACTCAAGGCAGGGTGTGTTAGAGCAGGTTGCTCAGAGCCTCATCCAGTCAAATTTAAATATCCTGAAAAAAAAATCCCACTACCTCTCTGGGCACCTGCTGGAGTCTTTAACTTCCCTCAGAGTGATTTTTTTCCCACCCTTCTATCTAACCAAAGCACACTCTGTTGCACCCCTGGCCATGTACATGTGCTCTGTGTCCATGAGGAGCATCTGGGTTCATCTCACTGCCCTCCTTCTCTGTAGCTGAGAGTAGCAAGGTCCCCTCCTGAGACTTTCCCTTTTAAGGCTCAACAAAGTCATTTAGAGAAGCTTTTGTCCTTTCATTTATGGAGTTACAGCATAACAAGTGTCATTAGCACAGCAGAACTATAGAGAAATCTGTTTTTTTCCATTCATTGTAATTTTTTCTCCATCTGTGTTTGTAAATAGCTATGGTAGGAAGCCATAATTGTGCCATTTCCTTTCACACAAAACTTCTGTTGGCTTCAGTGCAAGCTGTACACTTGCAATTAAGGTGGCCTGTCATGTTTTGGCTTTTTCTGTGACCTGTTTTGACTCCTTCTAGCCCACAGAAACCCCCAGTAGTGTGATTCTGCCTCTCCTAAATACAGAAGAAAATGAAACTGAGGGTTATCCTGAGGACTTGATTAAGAGGCAGATGAAAGCTTTTTTCAAGAGGAAGGATGCTGAAGGAGGTGGGATTTATCTCAGGGACCTGTTGGAACAGGGCCAGAGGAGGCCACAGTAATGATGCAAGGGCTGGAAGCCCTCTGTGTGAGGCCAGGCTGAGAGAGTTGGGGTTCTTCAGCCTGGAGAAGACCACAGGATACCACCTGGTGGCCTTTCAGTATTTAAAGGAGCCAATCAGAAAGCTGGGACAGGCTTTTTAGCAGGGCCTCTTGTGGCAGGACAAGGGCCAGTAGTTTGAAACTAAAAGGGGGAGATTCAGAATGGAGAGAAGGAAAACATTTTTTCCACTGAGAGTGGTGAAACCCTGGCCCAGGTTGCCCAGAGAGGTGGGAGATGCTCCATCCCTGGAACCCATCAGGTTGTTTGTGCCTCTGAGCAACCTGATCTAGCTGCAGATGGCTCTGCTTGACTACAGCAGGGTTGGGCTAGATGAGCTTTAAAGCTCATTCCAACCCACACCATTCTGTGATTCAAAGATGTATCTCAGTATCTTGCCACGGACTGTGAGCAGCCACTGCTTTGGGTGGTGCATCTAGGAGGGATGTGGGATCTACAGCAGCCTCAGCTGTGCTCTCGCAGGTGTCCCTGCACCACTGCTAAGCCAACACCGCAGGTGTCAAAGACACTCTTACTGGGACAGCACACAAGTTCACAGTGCAAATAAATTCTCAGGGCTGGGCTGGGTTTTGCAACCCTCTGCTCTGGTCTGCAGTGCTTGCAGCTCTTTAAACCACCTTCAGTGTCTCCCTGCGAGCTGTGGTGGCATTTGCATTGCAGCACAGATGTACTCAGTGTAACACCACACATAATCCTGCAAAGCCAACATCTGCTCCCATTAAACACCACAGAAATGCTGGTATTGGTTCCAGTGGGGCTAGTAGCTCATTTATTTATTTTGATTTGATTTTTTTCCTACAAGAAATAAAAGTCACTCAAGTGACTGAGTGAGCTGTGGAACTAGTCAAAGCTCTGACCCGAAGGTTTCATTGGTGTGAGCAATTATGTGTTTGCTGGTGTGACTTTCACAGATTTCCTGCTTTCTCCCAGGCCACTGTTTATTATTTTCAGAATGGAAAATTCAAAGATCTGAAAGCCCCTAATAGATTGAGAGAGACAATGCCTTATAAAAATGTTATTGCTATCGACTTGGTGGAAGATTTGATTACAAGGAATTGGCAGGGAAATGATTTAATACTAAACATTGACAACTCTAATATCAAAGAGTAATTCTGGACAGTAAGAGACAAGAGGGGAAAAAAGCATTTCCTTTTACTGCTGGAGAGACTTGCTAAAGGGAGAACAGAGACTCAGACGAGTAGCTGCTGAGAGTGACATGTTTTTAACAGCAACACAAATGTGACCAAAACTGTTTGTGTTGGAAGAGTTACAGCAGACATTTACAGAGTCATAGAATTGTTTCAGTTGGAAAAGCCCTCTAAGATAATGCATTGAGTCCAACCATCAACCCAACACCCCCATGGCCACTAAACCTTGTCCCCAGCTGCATGTACACACATTTCTTGAACACCTCCAGGATGACTCCACCTCCCTGGGCAACCTGTTCCAATGCCTGACCACTGACCACACGAACCATATGTAAGGAAAAATAATTCCATGAGCAGATGAAGCAAATGTAAAATTAATTTTTTACTCCTTTAAACATTTTATCAACAACTTTGACAAGCGAATGACCATAAATAAGGCAAAGCAACCCAAAATCAGTCTACATATGGTCCCCAGATAGATTTGTTGAAGCCATTCAACACCTTGATTTCTCACTGGTGTGTATTTGAGCCTTCAGTGTGAGGAATTTCAGCTACTGGTTCAAACTCTGGTCCCAGAAGTTCTCTGTCAAACTCATTTCCCCACTTTCTTCATTCACATCTCCCTGCGTATGGTCCCGACAAGGTTTTATAGCCTGTTCTGCCAGGTCACCTCAAGACTGTGCCACAGCCCAGCCAAAGAGCTGCTCACAAGAAAGCACAAACTTTAACATGATTCCAAGCAGAGACTCTTTAGCTTTAAAATACAGCATTACCATGTCTAATGTCCTCTGCTTTTATTAGCTATTCTTGAGGGGTGCTTAGCTGGCAAGTGCAGCATCTGCCACTGGCTCATTGCAGCATTAACAGCCTGAGCACAAACTTCCCAGTCTGTGCACAAGGAACGTTTTATGGGACCCAACAGCTGGTGCTGGTGGTGGGGTTTGCTGTTCCCAGGATACTGGCTCCTCCAGGATCCACACTAGTGTACAGGATGTGATCCTGAGCCAGCAACATGCTCTTGTGGCCAAGAAGGCCAAACAGTCTCTTGGGGTGCATGAAGAAGAGCGTGGCCAGCGGGTTGAGGAGGTTCTATTCGTCCTCTGTTCTGACCTAGTGAGGCCACATGTGGAGTACTGGGTCCAGTACTGGGTTTCCCAGTTCAAGATGGACAGGGAACTACTGGAGAGAGTCCAGTGAAGGTTACAAAGATGCTGAGGGGTCTGTGGTATCTCTGTGAGGACGAAAGGCTGAGAGACCTGGGGCTGCTTAGCCTGGAGAAGAGCAGCCTGAGGGGGGATCTGCTCAATGCTCAGCAAGAGCTAAAGGACATGGGCCAAGGAGATGGTGCCAGACTCTTCTGAGTGGTCCCCAGTGACGAGGGACGACAGGTACAAAGTGGAACCCAGGAGGTTCCATTTGAAGAGGAGATAAATTTTTTTTGTGGTGACAGTGATGGAGCCCTGGAGCAGGCTGCTCAGAGAGGTTGTGGAATCTCCTCTGGAGACATTCCAAACCCACCTGGACATTGTGATGCTGGGCAAGCTGCTGTGGGTGACCCTGCTTTAGTAGGGGAAGTTGGACTGGACGATTTACAGAGATTCCTTTCAGTCCCCATCATGCTGGGATTCTGGGATTTTTTCCAGAGTAAAGGAGAAGATGGGACCTCAAGTCAAGGAAAAAGGAGAGGCTCCTGTTGTGGTTCAGAGACAATTCTTCCTGTGTGTTCAGCACATATAACCCCTGAGCTGGAGCCTGCTCTTGCAGAGAGGACTGTGCATAGCCAGTCACATTAATTTCCCATGAGGAGAAAATTCCAGTATAAGCGGTCTCTACTGTGTATAAAACACTCGGTACCAGTGACATTTGCCTCTTCTCTTAGTGATAAAATATATTTATTTGTGAAGTAGATCTTTATCTCAGAGCAGTGTTTTTAGTTTTTCACGGTAGCATTTATAATGATTGAAAGTGTGGGCTGGAGAGGACATCTTTCTGTAGCAAGGAACACAAAAAAGAATAACTTTTCAGCATTACCGTATATCAATAGCCAATTATTTTTGTATGGATGGGTTCTGGCTGGCTGCTAATGGACTGACAATGAGATACGTCTTCCAGGAGAGAAACCATCCTTTTAAAGATGGAGTGGCTGGCCTTTTAATTTTAAGGTATTACCGAAATCACACCTTTCACCTTTAAAAATTGTAAATGATCACAGTCTCGTTCTAAATCATTTAATTGGTGGTTGAACTGAGCCCCGCTCATGCTTGGCAGGGGTTTGTCTTTCTTAGCACTGATGGGGCCATTTAAATTTCTTAATTTTTCTTGAGGAACAATGTCCTTCTTGCTTGTACTCTTCCTCCCAGCCATGCTGGCCATCTGTCTGCAGAGGCAATTTAAGGAATCTGTAGCCAATTCACCCTTGTTCATGTCTTGAACAGGATATACAGTGTGGATGTGCACAGGCCAAAGCTATTCAGTGATGAGATAAAGCACTACGATGGCTTAAAAAACATTTCTGAATGTTTCAGATGAGGCAGGGTCGTGTTTCTTGATGGTTTGTATTTTGCTTTGGTGCATACACCTTCATCTTCATCTCTTTCATTTATCTGCCTCTTTCTCTCCAGCATGGGGACGATGTGGATCAGGAGTCCAGTACCTCTGATCAACTGCCTACTCCCCTGGTGTATCAGCTCTGCTAGAGCTCCTCACTTTGCACCTCCTCTAGAAGAGAAGCTTGGAAGAAAGATCACCCTACAATCCAAAATGTGCACCAAGACTTTCCAATGACTCAACTGTAAATACAAATAGCCAAGGAACTTGAGGAAAAAAAATCTAAACACCTTGTTAGTATTAAAGCCTGACTTAGTTGAAGATGTCCAAGAGGTTGGAACTGGATGATCTTTAAGGTCCCTTCTAACCCAAACTGTTCTATGATTATTATCCATGCCCATGGATCAAAATGCTGTCTTGTCCTTTGATAAACACTGTCCACTGTCTTTCTTTCCTGTGGAGCTGGGAAAAGAGAGATACACAATATTCAGGGATGGGTGAATTGAGGAAAACAGGTGCCATTCCCAAGGTCTGTCAGTGGCCATGGGACATGTTCCTGCTGGTCCCACTGCTATTCTTACAGTTAGCCTCAGGTCTCAGGGCAATGGAGAAGGAGGGAGCCACTGAAGGGTGCCACATCAATTTCAGTTCAGATATCTGAGGCTATTTCTTTGAACCCTCCACATGTCCCCTCCACAGCCAGCTCCTCTGACAACTGCTAAGCAAAATTAAATGTGCCTTGAGTTCCTGTGACATTTCTTATTCCAAACTTTGCCCAGTGGCTGATGGTTCCTTCCTCACAGTGACATATTGATTGTGGGTACACGTAGGGCAAGCATGATTGTGTTCAGTATTTTGAGCTCATCATCTGTTATCCCATTCTCATTGTCATCCAAGCCCCAGACACTATCAAATTGGAAGCAGTAGTGTAGAAAATTACGAACAAATCAAAAAAGACTACAGCTGTGAAATGAATCAAACCACTGTTTCTACATTTAGTATTTCCTCTGGTATAAAACATCTTTTACAATTTAGTTTTTTTATTATTTTGGGGCTTACAGCTCTGAAAGAAGGGCAAGGCACTGGGTTCCAGCAGCCAGCATCTCCTTCTCTTAGGAAGTTTTCAAAATCCATGTGCACATTGTGATCCTGGGCCACCTGCTGTGGGAGACCCTGCTTTAGCAGGGTGGGGGTTAAACTGGATGATCCCTAGAAGTCCCCTCCAATGCCCACCATTCGGTGATTCTGTGATCTGAAGGCACTTTCCAAACAGACCAATCATGTACTAAAACCTGATGAAGACAGAAAAGGACAGTCATCAAGTGCAACACCTTCCTACATCTGGACCTTGACCCTTTTTGACCACCTAAAGGGCATGCCACTGCTGCGAAGGCTCATCCACAGGCTGGTAATGACACAGAAGGGTGCCCAGGAAAATCTTGTGCACCTCTTGACCTTGGTCTTTCCTTTTGCTGTGTTTTAACTGCAGTGATGTGGTCAGAAGAGTTCAAACCTGAGCTTCACATCAGCTGTTCAGGGCACCCCTTGCTGTGCTGATCATAGAATCACAGAACTGTTTCACTTGGAAAAGCCCTCATTGTGTCCAACCATCAACACATCACAACCACAGCCATCAAGCTATGTCTCCAAGTGCCAGGTCCCCACATTTCTTGAACACCTGCAGGGATGGTGACTCCACCACCTCCCTGGGCAGCCTGTTCCAATGCCTGACCACTCTTTCAGTGAAGAAATTATTCCTCATCTCCAACCCTAACCTCCCCTGGCACCATATCAGGCCATTTCCTCTCATTCTTGTCTCCTGATACTGGGGAGGAGACCAAGCCCCACCTCACTCCAACCTCCTTTCAGGTAGTTGTAGAGGGCAATGAGGTCTCCCCTCAGCCTCCTTTTCTCAAGATTAAACAATCCCATTTCCTTCAGATGCTCCTCATAACACCAGTTCTCCAGACCCTTCACCAGGTTTGTTGCCCTGCTCCAGCTGTACTCTGTACCTTCCTCTCCTGCTGTACCCTGAGAGGCTTTAAATCCGTGTGTGTTTGTATGAAGATGACCACATTAAATTTAAGCAGAAATAAATGGTAATTTAACTGGCACAGATACACAAGGCTGACATAATCTCTGAAGATTTGAGGCTGCTATTAAATTTGTTCCTCCTTATTAATTTGTGACCAAGAGGATAATGAAAAACTGGCAAGTCTGAAGCTGACATAAAAAGTAAGAGATATACAGTTGGCATGGATAATTTTATGCACTGTCAAAGTGAAAAGGCTTTGCTAAGTGTATGTAGGCAAAGATACACACTGTCATCTTAATAAACAATTAAAAGAAGGACTCCTAATAATTGAATCATGACTCTTGTCACATTTGTATTTGTTTAATATCTCTGGGTTTGTTTGAATCGGGCTTTGAGTTCCTGGCTTAATCAGGTCTGATTTAGGCTCTTGGTTCAAATAACTAGAAGTGATGAGCATGAATCTTGCTGTCCTATTACCTCTTCAGCATCTTTTTTCCAGTGAATGCAATGTTCTTTCAAAAACTCATCTTTAATTACTGCATTTAACTAGCAGGACTGGCCAAGGGGGGTGGTGGGTGATCTGCTGTCATTCAAAGTTGGACTTTTCATAGAGGAAACCTTGTCTTCCTCTTCTGCACCTCACTCACTAGATTTTGGAAGTACTTCAGATGGCTCAGGTGGTTACCAGTTAATTCCTTTGCTGGTAGAAACCAGGGAGTCTTGGCTGTATGCACTGCTCTGTTGTGGTGGGTTTTGGAATTAAAAAAAAAAAAAAAACAACAAAAACAACAAAAAAAAAACCCCCAAAAACCATCTGCTCTTCAAAACTCTTTCCCTTAAACTAACTGCCATGGTCAGCCTTGAATGCCATCAGTGACCCAGAATGCCTTCAGTGACACAGAGCTCTGCCTTGCCAATCTGCTGTTTAAAATTTCTCATCAGAGTCCTGAAGTAGCATCAGTCAAAGCTGACTACAGGTTGCACATTTCCAGCTCCTCTCATTGAAGTACACAAGACCAGGACTGGTGCAGGTCTCTCCTCCTTCACAGTCCTTGTATTTGCCTATCTCATATTAAATATAGTATCACTTGCAGCTTCAGCTCCTCTAATCTTGCAGAGATTTCTGGTTGTAACTTCTCTTTTCTTAACTGAGGGAAGCAGAGAATGCTTACTTCTCATTTCAATGAACAGGTTATCCTGTGTTTTCATGGAAAAAAAATAAATTCCAAAGTTGTTTTCCCCCTTTGTATGCATAAGAATCTTCTCCTCCTCAAATTTGTCTTTAAAATCATCCATTTTTCTTTTCCTTCTGACTCCAATCACTGTTTTTTGGACTTCTTCAATTCCCAGTTCAAAAGAAAACAACAATTATTCTGCTTCAAACTCATCCAGCCCTGAAGATGAAGAATTTATCAGTTTTCCATCACTCTGGAGCAAGCAGCATTTTATTTCTCCAGGTCTGTAAGAGCTGTTTGCTTTGCCCAGCCTTTGTGACTGGGTAAACCAGAACTAGGGGGGAGCATCCTCCTATCCCAGCATCCTTTCAAAAACACCCCTTGGGATGCAGTCAGCCTTCCATGGGGCTTTTAGAAGGTCTCAGGACAGATATAAAGTGTTTGAAGAGGAGGGGGTTAGAACTGGCTGGAGGTGGAAGGTGCAAGGAAGGGTGTCTGCCAGTTGCTCTTTACCAATAATATTCTCAAAAGGCTGGAGACCATCAAAAGATTTTGAACCAAAATATGAGAGAATTGCATAGAACCTGTGTGTGCAAGAGAAGACACTAAAAATGACTGTTGTGTCAATGGTGGGAAAGAGAAATTTGGGTGTTCTGAGATATCTGGGTCAGGAACATGGTCATCTTTGGCACCTGATAGCTGATGGAGGAGCAGATGGGCTTCACATGAGCCAAACTGGCCAACACATCTGGTGCAGAGAGTGAATATTCTGTCAAGAGCAAGGTGCCTGGGTTTAGGCACAGGCATGAAGGCAGCAGGACCCAGTGTTGATGGTGTGAGAGGTGGGTAACCTTAAGGACTCACCAAGGACCAGGCAGCCCCTCACTGTGATCTGGGGAGGCTGTGCACAGGGAAGTGGCAGCAGCCTTATGGCATTGCCACACCATGCTCTCCCCTTTGTCTTGGTACCGGTGTCACACAGAAACCCTCCAGCCTGTGCATTCTTGGTGTCTACAACTCCCTGAAAGGAGGTTGGAGCCAGGTGGGGATTAGTCTCTTTTCCCCAAGTAACAAGTGACAGGACAAGAGAAAGTAGCCTCAAGCTGTACCAGGGGAGGTTTAGGTTGGACATTGGAAGAAAATTCTTCACTGAAAGGGTTCTCAAAGACTGGCACAGGCTCCCCAGGGACGTGGTTGAATCCCCATCCCTGAAGGTGTTTAAAAGAGGCAGAGATGTGGTGCTGGTGAACATGGTTTAGCACCAGACTTGGTAGAGTTAGAGAATAGTTGGACTTGATGACCTTATAGGTCTTTCCCAAACAAAACAATTCTGTGATATCAAATGAGCAAAAATGTGCCTGCAGTGACAAATGCCTGGTGGCAAATATCACCCAGGCAAGCTGTTGGTGCTGAAGAATCACGACTGCTTCCCTGCTCAGCATCCTCCAGCATGCAGCATGTGTGGATATAAATAAGTCAGGGCTGTGCAGGTACTTCAGATGTCTGCTAATGCATCTTGTGTTTATGTCTGTCTTTAAGAGGTACGGACAGATCACTAAACACCTCAGACTGGCAGCACAGACATGTTTCCATAGAATAAATGATGTGGGTAAGCAGCACGCCTTTTCTTCCTTCCCTTCAGGAAATGGGGAAGAGTTGTCTCCACTGATATTATTTCCAATTTTCTTTTCCCTCAGGAAAGAGAAAAAGATCTTTCTGAAGACAATGTATTTGTCTCTGATTAGATTTCAGCTTTATATATTTTTTTAAACCCTCAGACCTCTTAAACCTATAGGCCAGCTATGAAAAGCACTCATTTCTTCTTCTAGGACACTCTGAAAGACCATTTTTACCTTGCCCATGCACAATTTGTAGTGGATACTCTTTGTTTTGTTAAATTTCTGATTTCTTTACTAATCCAATTCTTAAATCAGAAATTTTAGAATCATTTCACTTGTATGGAAGGAAGCAAACAAAAGAGCCCCCACAAGCCTTTATGCACACTTTGGATGCAATAAGATTCATATTTTCTAAATACTGAAAATATTTCAGAGATGTTGAACTTAACAGGCAAGAACTAAAGGTGTTCTGCAAGGCTGAAAGACCTGGGACTGTTTAACCTGAACAAGAGCAGCCTGAGGGGAAATCTTTTCAATGCCGATCAACAGCAAAGGGTGGGGCACAAGAGGATGGGGCCAGACTCTTGTCAGTGGTGCCCAGTGACAGGACAAGGGCCAGCGGGCACAAAATGGAACCCAGGATGTTCCACCTGAACAGGAGGAGAAACTTCTTTGGCATATGGGTGCTGGAGTCCTGGAGAAGGCTGCTCAGAGAGGTTGTGGTGTCTTCTTTTCTGCAGATTCCAAACCCACCTGGACATTGTGATCCTGGGCAAGCTACTGTGGGTGCTCTGCTTTAACAGGGGGCTTGCACTGGATGATCCCCAGAGGTCCCTTCCCACCCCCACCATAATGGGATTCTGTGAAAAGATCTGCAAACCCAAACTTTCTGCAGTGGAAATTAAAAAATAAAATACAATAAAAGCTGATTGATGGAAAGAGCCTCTTCTGCTATTTCATGCCTAATTTTACAGAATGATTCTTTAATAGGCAAGTTGTTTTTTTTCCAGACTTAAACCTAGTTTTCAAGAGCAGCCTGTGTGTGTTTCTAAACATCTGAACTAGAGGGTCTGTCCTTTTCACACCAAAGCCAATGACAAAGCCAATTTAATTTGGCAGGATCCAGCTGTAAGGTTCTTTATAGGAAGAACCCCCTAAACTGGCATGTTTTATCAGGTCTTTTAGACTGCTCATCTCCTTCTGTTGTAAATTGCAGGTGTTACGATGTGTCCAGTTTGCACCTAATCCTCCTCGTAGCCTTTGAAACCAAACCCCATAAATCCTCTCTGCTCTACAGCCCAGTTGTGCCTTCTCCTGTAAACATCCATCCCTTCTTAAAAAATAAATGAGAAATGGTTCTATTGATTTTTTTTGAAACCAGATGTGATGGTGAGGAGGAGAATGAATGAATTCCAATGTTCCCCTTTCTGTAGGGTAAGTGGAAATAGAAGCACTTCACAAAACAGCATGCTCCTGTGTTTTGCAGTGCAGGCTCATGGTGGGTTAGAGTCCCACCAGGGGCTATTTGGTGCCCCATGGAATCGAAGAGTCGTTTTGGTTGGAAAAGACCTCTAAGATCATCAAGTCCAACCATTAACCAAGCACTGCCAGGTCACCATTAAACTATGTCCCTCAGCACCACATCTGCATGGCTTTGAAACCTCTGCAGGGACGGGGACTCCATCATTTCCCTGTTCCAGGGCTTGGCAACATTTTTTGGGGAAGAAATTATTCATCATGTCCAACCTAAACATCTCCTGGCGCAAGCTGGGGCCGCTTCCTCTTGTCCTATTGCTTGTTCCTTGGAGAACTGACCAACCCCCAGCTGGCTCCAACCTCCTTTCACCTGGCACCTGAGTATTAAGGGCACCCCTCATTTATAGACACATCACAATGGTTTGGTGGTCTTGTCTCACTCAGCTCCAGCACAGGCTGCATCCCAGTCACTGGGGGAGATCATGGAATCACTCAATGGTTTTGGTTGGAAGGAAGCTTTAATATCAAGTCCAATCATTAACCCAGCACTACCAGGTCACCACTAAACCATGTCCCTCAGCACCACATCTACACGGCTTTTCAATCCCTGCAGGGACAGCGTATCGCTCTGGGCAGTCTGTTCCAGGGCTTGACGACCCTTCGGGGGATCACCACTCCCATCACTCTAGCGCTGCCCCCCATTCCAGACTCCCCAACAGCCTCATGCTCCTACCACCCCTCAGGGCAGCTGCCTCCCAGATGTTACACCGCTCACACCCTGCTGTGCCCGAGGGGGCGGGCCCGCTGCCCCTTCCCCTCTCCACAGCCGTAGGTGCTGCCGTGGGGGTGTCGCGGCCCCCTCCCCCCCCGCTGTCTGCCCCGCACCAAGGCCCCGTCGGACCGTGGGGGCGGGGCGCGCTGCCCGCACAGGTAGCGGCGATTGGTGGAATATGCAAATGCGGCGGTGACGTCAGGCGGCTCCGGCCCCAGAGAGCAGAAATAGGGGCGGCCCGGCCCGCTCCGTGGACTGTGTTAGCGCTGCTGCTGGCCGGGCCCTCTCAGCTCACCCCGGGTTCTGCCGCAGGTGAGTACTGCCGAGGAGCGTCCCGCAGTGGAACCCCCCGCCCCGTACCGCTGTGTGTGAGTGTTCTGGGGGGGAGAGGGTGGTCCGCCGCGCTCCGCTCTGCCCCGCGTCTCGCCCGGTTCTGGAGCAGCTCCGCGCTGCCATCGCCAGCGCTCTGCTTCCCTCCGTCCTGCGTGCGCTCCACGGGGCTCGGGAGTTTCCGGTTGCTGCTGCCGCCGTCGTCACCTTCCGAGAACCCTTGTCCGCCCTCTCCGCGCCCTGAGGTTGGGCGCGGTAACAGGTGGTCGCCCGCAGCGCGTTGAGACGGGGATGGATGGTGTCAGTTTCTCCCCGCCCGTGTTCCACAAGGCGGAAAGCAGGAGGTGGAGATGGGGCTGGTGGGCTGCCTACCACTCACTCCTTCAGGCGGGACCAGACTTTCGGGGCTGCTGCCGTCGGTGGGTAACGGAGCCAGAGCGGTCGCGATGGCGAGTGGGGCCGGTGTGTCCCCCCGCGGCCCCTAGGTGGCGCCGGCGGCCGCTGCCGACCCCGCGGAGCGTCCGTCGCGCCCCGCCGCTGCCCGCGGTGCTTCCCGTGGGGTGGAGAGAACGGAGCGCGGAGGGAAACTTGCAGCCTCCGTTGTCTCAGGCTGCGAAGGGCTGATTGGGTTTGCAGCTGGCAGTGAGAGGTTTGTGTTATTGCTAAGCTCCGTTCCCGACTTGTCAGAAACGCTTCTACATGTGGGAATAAAACGGCATTGGTGGTGCTGAGTGGGGGGTGCTCAGCAGAGGATGCTGGAAGAGGTGGTTCGGGACTTCTCTGAGCAGAATCCTCAGAGCAAAGCTGTGGCTGAAACATACCAAAGGGTAATGGAGTCAGCCTTGAAAACAAGGGTTAAGTATTTGTGAGGTTTAGGAGTTTCTTGGCTGCCCTGCAGCCCTGCTGCAGTGATTTTCCCCAAATTTCTTTTGGCAAAATGGAAATACCTCGGAGAACTTAAAGGTATTCTGAAGTATTTTTTTTCTCTAGTAAAATGCCTGTTTTGTACCTAAACATTGCAGATGGTTCCTAGGAGTTGTTAATGCATCAAAAGTTTTAAGTATTTATGGGAGATACTGCAGGTAACATCTGAAATTATTTGGCTTCATTTTGTCTCCCTGAAAGGTTACCTTAGAAGGAAATTTCTCCTAAATTTTGTAGCACTTCAGAAATTATGGACATCAAAATTATTTTGCCAGTCATAGAAATGCTGTGTAGATAAGGCTGAAGAAATTAGAACAGGGTTGAAAACAAGGGTTAAATACGCATGGGGTTTAGGAGCTTCTTGGCAGCCCTTCAGCCTTGCTGGGGTCATTCCTCAGATTTCTCCTGAGGATGTAGAAGTATCTTGGGAGAATTTAAAGATTGAACAAAATAAGTATTCTTCTGCTCAAGTGAAATGCCTGGTTTGTACTTAAACATTTCAGCTGATTCCCAGGAGCTCTTAATGCTTCAAAACTTGAAGTGTTTATGGGAGATACTGCAGGTAGTGGCTGAAATTATTTGGCTTCATTATGCCTTTCTGAAAGGTTATCGTAGAAGGAAATTTCTCCTTAATTTCATAACACTTGTAGTACTCAAGAAATTGTGGGCATCAAAATTATTTTGCCAGCCACAGAAATGCTGTTTAGATAAGGCTGAAGCAATTGAAACAGTTGATGGTAGAGGAGTTGAAGACCAGATGCTTATCTGGTGTTAAATGAGCCAATTTATATCGATGTAAGGGTTTGGTCTGAATGCTTTCCTTTTGCTATAGGAACAGTCATAGCTGCAGGTAATTCAACCTTTCCCTTTCTAATGTGAATCTTGTTGGAAATTATTAAAAGCTATTGTGGATTGTTAATTTCTCAGTGCCAAAACCCCCACACAATTGAAGTAGTCCTGAAAACAAACCCAGTAGCTGCTTTGGGCAAATTGTTTTATGTTATTACAGTGACCATAAATTGAATCCTTAAAGCTTTTGTGTTGTGGTGGAAAAAGTTGTAGGATCTCTGGCACCAATCTGTCTGACAGCTCATACTGCAGGTCACAGAACAGCTTTAAATGATTTGTAGTGTTCTCTTCTCAAATGGCCAATGTGGTTTGTCTCTTTCCTTTTTCAAGGTGACCCGTTTTGTTTGAGCAATTCTAAAGCCTGTACCCTAAAACTTGTACCCTGAATCTTTGGCTAGCATTTGGTTGCTGTTACTGCTCTTCATTCAGCAGTGTCCTTGTGAGTTGAGGTTCTTTCTGTGTGTTGGGATCTGCACATACCTCTCTGAACTTGGTGTAGGTGCTACAGCAGCTGTTGCATCTGGGCTTCCTCACATAATGGTGCCTAGTGTTCTGCTCATAGAGGCATCTCACAGAATCATAGAATGGAAGGGGTTAGAAAGGACCTCTGGAGATCAAGTCCAACCCCCCTTGCAAGAGCAGGATCACCTCTTGGTAAAGCAGGACCAGCTGCTTTAGGGAGGGAAAGGGAAAGCGGTAATGCTGCTCTAGCTCAGAGGGAGAAACTACAACCTTTAGGTAAACTTTTAGGCTTTGCATAGTATCTTTAACATAAAGAACCAAACTTTCTTCCAAAGGTGTTCCCTTGGAACCAAAGAAAAGGTGTCACAGATAGATGTGATGCTCAACTTTGTTTACTTTAGAACAGTCTGCTTTAATTCCAGTCTCTGCATTACAATTATTAATTCCTGAATTATAGAGTAAATTGAAATCTCCCTCTCTGATCACACTAAGAGCAGGCTTGTGATACCCTCTCAACTCCAGCCCCAACTCAAGAGACTTCTAAGTGTTTAGCCACAAATGTTGTTCATTTATTTTCTCTTCAGAGTGCAATTGCTTGCTTTATGCTGACATTTCCATGCACCAATTTTAATTTGTCTGGGTTGTGACTTCCAGGCTCACGTGCTGCAAATCTGTGCATCATTACAGTGAGGAAAGGAAATTGGTAGTAAAACCTGTCAGAGTTTACAGCACTGGTCCAGATCTATTCAGTTGGTGGAAATTTTTCTGTTGACTTCCGGGAACTTTATCCTGCAATCCATAGCTGTATTGCATGATGCAGCTGCAGATTAGATTCTGCAGGGAGCCTTCCACTCAGCTCAGGGTAAGGCAATGCTTGGCTATGGTTTAGGATGCCAAAATGCTGTACACCTTCAGAGTTAACCCTCACTTGATATTTATGGTGTGTATTTGTTGCTTGCTTTGGGCTGTTCACATATATAATGTGTAATAGCGTGTCCTCTCACTGAGTAAAAGTAATTAGTGTGCTGTCAGTCAGCAGGCAATAAAAATAAGTAATTTCTGAAATGACTAGAGAAAGATGTTCTGTAAATTGCATTTATAAAACAAACAGTTTCTAGCAGGTGGAGGAGTGCTAAAGGCATTCTAAGCCAAACACCATCGAGTCTTCTAGCAGTTAGTTATTCACTACATATACATTAACAGGCTAGTCCCCTGTTCTGCTCCAGGATTGCAATTTCAAGCAGCATATGAGTCAGAGGTCTCTAGAACTGCAAAGTGAAATAGTTGTATTTGCTGTGATGGCATCAACTGAGCATACAAAACACCTCTATTAAACATGAAGAACAGTACTGCTGTGCAGGAGCAATTCATAAGGTAACAGTGTACTTGTCACTTATTGATAGAGTGACTTGGGTTTATTAAACATTTATTTGTAGCCCCAGTAATGTTACATCTGAGGTTTCTAATTGGAATTTAGAAAGCCTAATAAATTTTGATTTCATCCTGAGCACTCTTAATTCAGGGTGTTTACATTAGCACTGAGAAACAGCAATGCCTGAACTGCGTGGGGTGTGGTGGCTGGAGGCTCTGCCCCATCTGTGCGTGGTGTTTTCAGGGAGATTCATAAAATGGTTTGGATTGGAAAGGACCTTAAAGATCATCTAGTTCCAGCCCCCTTGCCATGGACAGGGACACCTCCCACTAGCCCAGGTTGCTCAAGGCCTCATCCAACCTGGCTTTGAACACCTCCAGGGAGGGGATGTTCATGACATTGCTGGGCAACCTGTTCCTGTGTCTCACCACCTTCACTGTAAGGAATTTCTTCTTAATCTCTAGTCTAGATCTGCCCTCCTCAAGCTTTAATCCATTGCCCCTTGTTCCATCGCTACAAGCCCTTGTAAAAAGTCGTGTCCCAGCTTTCTTGTAGGCACCCTCAGATACTGGAAGATTTCTCTAAGGTCTCTTAGAGTCTTCTCTTTTCCAGGCTGTCTCAGCCAGTCCCCCTAAGGGAGCTGCTCCAGCTCTCTGATCTCTGTGGCCTCCTCTGGACCTGCTCCAGCAATTCAGTGTTCTTATGCTGGGGGCACCAGAACCAGACATAATGCTCTAGGTGGGTTATCACAAGAGCAGAATAGAGGGGGAGAACCACTTCACTTGTCCTGCTGGTCACACTTGTTTTGATGCAGCCCAGATGACATAGCTGAGACCAAAGGTCAGTGCTAGTGTAAATGGTCATGGCTCTAAAATTTGTAGTTCTAAACCAAGGCTTGGATGTACCCTGCAGCAATTAACATGGCATGGAAACACTGCAAAGTGAGTCTTGTCATGACAAGGGATGTCATGGGGACTTAATTCAGGTATGCTTAATTTTGCCATTAGCAGGTATCTCGCCTCGTTAATGTGTATTGCTCCAACCAAGCAGCAGCCTGTCACTTGGGTGCTGTAGAAATGCCATTGCTTGCTTCATTAAGTGGTTGTTATGCTTCATTACAGGTCCATGTTAGCATCCCTTGAAAGGTCAAAGCTCCCCTCAGCTGTCACCAAAAGGCTACCAGGTCTGAGGGCTCCTTTGGTATTTTTATTGTGAAAAGAAATGACACAATTTTATGGCCTGTCTCACAGCAAAAAAAGTTCATATTGAGGTACAGAACTCTCTTAGTTGAGTTTCCAGGACACCAGCACCAGGCTATGCATGCATGAAACAGCTGGTAGCTCCATCTGTCAAGGCTTTGAGTAACTGCATTGGTTTTATTTCCAAATCAATCAAAAAACCACACAAGGCAAGAACCTGCATCTTCCCAGTTCACAGCTGATACAGGGCTGTGATGGGGCACTGAAGTAAGATGGTGCTGCTGTTGAGTAGGGTAAGTCTGGGAGGGATTGGAAGTGTCTGTGCTTGGGTCAGAGAAAAATAAGTGGAGGAGTAGCTCAGCAATGGGGCTCACCTGTGCTGTGGTTGGAGAAACACATCAGCCCTCTTCATCACAGATTTTGTTGCTGCTCTTGCAAGTTTTAGTGGGTTTGGTGACCATCTTGGGGAGCAGTGACTGTTTTGGGTGTCAGCAGTCAGACCCTAGCTGGCCAGACCTGCAAACCTGATTGTAGCTCAAGGGGGTGGCAGTGAATGTATCTGCTTGAGGCAAAACCATCCTCTGAATTGGGTGGATCGATGATGTTTTTCTGTCATGTTGCTGGAAGCCTTCAGTGGCCAAAGATTTGAACATAAGTGTCTAGGGCTTTCCTGAAGATCTGCTGAAGGTACAAGCGTGAGTCTCTGAGTGTCCCTGTGCTGCTAGGCTTTTGAGATGGAAGTCACTCTTTTGCTTCTGTCATATCATAATACTGTGTTGGGATGTGGTTTGCTTTTGACCTCAGTAGTTAGGTTTAGAAATCCCAGGCCTCCGGTACTGTAGGTGCTGTGTGGGAGCAGACTGGTAACAGCATGTTCTGTGGAGGGTAGTTTTATGGTAAATGTTTCACAAAACTGCTCCAGTGTGGGAATTCATTGCTTGTATGCTGATGGGACAAAGCAGGAAAATCTGTGTAGTCCATGTGCTGTGGGAATCTGCCAACTCCACTAGCACTGATCAAGTGTGGATGGGTGCCTTCAGCTGTGTTTTGGAACTGAGCTGGCTTTTGCTGTGAAACGATTGCTTCATGACTCTTCTCTTGCTTTCCACAGACCTGAAATGATGAAATCAAGAAGCTTTTGGTTGTCTCTCGTATTGCTTGGGGTTTTCCCATCTGTCACGAGGGGATGGATGGACGTGGACAGGAGCAGAAGGCTGTATTCAGATGTGGGGAGGTTGCATCAAGAGGTACTGTACACCAGCTGCTGCTCTAGCTCTTGTATTTCATTTTTGTTCTGTGTTCAGGCTCTCCATGCTGTGAAAAGAGGAAACAAGTATATATGTATATTTGTATTAAACACCTGCTGAGGGTGTCAGTGAAGAACCAGTGAAGCAGAAGCTCTCACACTTTAAGTATACTGACGTGTTCTGGGAGTCAGATTGAATCTGGCCGACATGGAGATGCTGTCTTTGCCCCAGAGGCTTTATGGTATGTTGTGTCCTGGGGCTGCTGGGACCAACAGAACTAAATTTAATAAGCAAAACTTGTCCTTGTTCTTCATTTGGGTCATTGGACCTTCAGGTGAAACCTGAAAATGTCCTTTTGCTGCCTTTAAAAAAAGAAGGGAAGGTTTAGTCATACGTGGTACTGAGAGAACCAGCAAAGTTACTGCCCAGAGCAATTCCCTCCAGGTTTTCTGATGAAAAACCCTTGTGATGTGCAAAGTAGTTGGAAAGATAGAGCAAGGTGGCTGTAGTGAGGAGTGGTGATCTTTGTCTAGCTGGAGATGATCCCTGGTGCCAGGCTTGGTGAGCAGGTGGGCCTTGTGTCCCACGACATAAAGCAGGATGGTAGCACACTCTTCAGTCCCTGGGCTTGTGGGAGTGGAGGAGCAGATGAACCTGTTCTCAGTGCTGAAGGTGACAGTGCTGGCTTTCATTGCAGTGATGTGGATTAAGCAGGACTAGGACAGTGATCATCCCCACCTCCTCCAGCACTGGTGAGGCTGCACCTTGAATACTGGGTTCAGTTTTGGGCCCCTCACTGGAAGAAGGACATTGAGGTGCTGGAGTATGTCCAGGGAAGGGCAATGAAGCTGGTGAAGGGTCTGGAGGACAGGTCTGGTGAGGAGTGGCTGAGGGAACTGGGGTTGTTTAGCCTGCAGAAAAGGAGACTGAGGGGAGACCTGTCTCTCTACAGCTACCTGACAGGAGGTTGGAGTGAGGTGGGGGTTGGTCTCTTCTCCCAAGGAACAAGCCATAAGAGGTAAGAGCCTTAAGCTGCAGCAGGTGGGGTTGAGGTTGGACATTAGGAATAATTTCTTCTGTAGAAGGGATGTCAAGCACTGGACCCGGCTGCCCAGGGCAGTGGTGGAGTCCTCATCCTTGGAGGTATTGAAAAGCCATGGAGATGAGGTGCTGAGGGACATGGTTTAGTGGTGACCTGGCAGAGCTGGGTTAATTGCTAGATTTCATCTTAAAGACCTCTTCCAACCAGAAAGCTTCTCTGATTCTAAGTAGGTCCCCAATTGGTGCAGCCAGCCATCAGGTGCAGGCTTCCCCAGCAGGGACACAGGGGCTTTCAGTGTGACTTGCTGCACAGCTGTGGGTAGGCTCCGATTTTCATGTCTGAGTCTGAGACATAAGAATAAAGCCATAAAAATCTAAAAATGTGACTTTCATGAAAATAAAATGATGAATGTTGAAACAATTTTAGTTACTTAATTAGTTCCTGATTATCACAGGCTTGCTAAACGATTGCTCAAATGCCTAGAAGTGGGAGCTGGTAGGGGAGGCAAAGGGAAGGAGGCTTTGGTATTTTTTAACTGCCATTGCCTGGAACACTTATGTGCTGGCAGCCACATTAGTCAGTGCCAGGCTAATGATGAGCTGAAATTGGATCTATTTAAGCCTCAGGATTTTGTTCTAGTTGGAGAATCCCATTTCTGCCAGTCACATTCCATCTACAAATACCCCCAGTTACATGTGTGATTTCAATAAAGCAACTGAAGCCAATTCAAAAGATGCTTTTTGATGCTTAGGACTCAAGAATCATTGCAGTGGAGCTGAAGATTCTGAAGTTTTGAGTTTTGTCTTGGGTGTATTTTTTCCTTCAAGTATCCATCTGTGATGGTTTGAAACTGTCTCTTTAATTTTTCTTTGCAAAGTTCAAGCAGAGAAAGTGAAAGAGTGTAAATAAGTCACTGTTGGGTGTAAGAAAGCAAAATAATGATTGTTCTAAACACTTCCATTGGATAGATAGAAATGTTTAAGAACTATTACCCAAAACAAAGTTCTGTGAAAATGAAGAGTTTCCTTCCACACATCCACTGTTTTGTTGTTGTGTGGACTTGGGTAGTACACTGGCACTCTGGTAATACCTGCTTGTGTTATTTTAGATCTCTTTTGCTTTTTAATTAAGAATAATTAAATATTTGCAGGCTTTTGCATTCAGAAGGCTCATTCTTCACTAATTCATTAGTTTAGGTTCTTTGAAAAAAGTTTCTCTGAGGAACTGAATTCATTACTGAAATGATTTACTTTAACACACATTTCAGAACTATTTTACTACTTGAAGGACATTAATTCATTTGATCTTTCTCTAAAACCCATGATGTTATTGCACCAATTGCTTGATTTTGCTTGAGGTGAAAGGATCTAAGCTAGGGATGCATTTGTGCAAATGTGGGCAGAATTTAACAGGGGTGAATATTAACATTTGGGATATAGGAAGAATGCAGTTAAATACCTTCAAGGGATGCTGGTTATTATGCAGTCTTTTAAAAAAGTAATTGCACAGAAAGCTTGCTCCACAGAAATAGTGTTTATACAGTGGCACCAAACACAAAGCTGAATCTGGAAGCCCTGAACAAGCTTTTAGGTAGGTCAGGCAATCTGAGATAACTGCTGTTTTCTCTCCAAAGTTGTTTATTTTGCCTTCAGGAAAGCAGTTTAGACACAATACTTGTTGAATAATAAAAATCAGCTGAAATTCTTTTCTGGTGACATTGGGCTTTGTTCAGTTTGTTAGTTACCGAGTTTGTGATTTGATTAATGTGTAATTCTATTAACACACGTTGAAACCCGTCCCTCACAAACAGAAAGGCTCCCAGCAATTCACTAAAATTGCTTTTAAAAAGTGTAAAGGGTTGGTTTACAGGTCAAATAATTTGAAGTGTGTTCTGATTTAAAATTCCTATGAACTTCATCAAAGCAAATACTTGGGTATGGGTCACTGACCCTCACTAGTACTTGTTCTGATCTACATAGGAACGAGTTTACTGAGTCAAAAACATTGCTTAATTTATGTTCAGATTGCTAAATCGATTTCTTCATGGTCTGTGGTAGAATTATTGCAATTGTGCTTAGCATTTTTAAAGGAAAAATAAGTCTTGAGGCTGTAGACTGCAATACACAGGCCTTCTATGTGAGAAGTGAACTTTAACAAAGCCATAGTGCTTGTTTTCTCCATGCTTGTGCTTTCACTTCCCACATTTATAGGCCATGTTCCTAAGAAGTTTTTCTGACATACATTTAATCCTGAGTAGTTAATAAACACGTGCTTCCAGTCTGAAATTCCATGGGTGTAGAAGGAACTGAAATGGAAAAACTAATTAAAAAGGACAGTGTTAGTACAGGAAAGCTCTTGAAGCTTCTGAATGCTGCATGTGGACTTCTCTGGAGCTAGGAAGTGCAACTTCCTGGTGTTGAACCATCATGGGACTAAATTCTGTGGAGTGCAGTATGCCAAAATACCTAAATATATAGAACCTGCTGCTCTGGGGTCATGTTTTGGACAGGCTTTGCCTCTGCCTTCAGGAAGGCTGCTTCCATGCTAATGACAGACATTCTGGAAGTGAACACATTTCCTAGGCAGCTCTGTGCTGGATTAGAAAGACTTGGAGTTGCTCATGAAGTACCACATGATATTATCTGGGGTAATTTTTGCTTTCTTGAAAGGAATTATTGAAAATGTAGCTCTTCAGGTCATTGGCAGTGGTTGGGAAGGGAGTTGCCAGCATGAGCAGAGCAGAAGAGACATAACCTGGATCTGAAGTAACCCAGGAGTCCAGACTTGAAGGAGAACCTGGCCAGGAGACTCTGATGGAGAGCCATTGGTAATACTCCCCACAGTCTCTAATCCACACTGGTAGCTCAGACTGATAGTTCCTTACTCTCTGAGAGACTGTTTTTGTGTATGTGCTGAATCCAACCCGGTTTTGCCATGGTTCCTGGGGCAAGTTTCTTAATCCATGGTACAGCAGAGCAGTGCTGCAGGTTGTCCTCAGCTCTTCCAGGGGTGGTTCTCTCCCATCTGCTGCAGGGAGCTCCTCAGACACAAGTTGGCACAGTGCTGTGTCTTGGAAATTAAATTCTGTATTGTGTTTTCTGGGGCACTGCTGGCAGGTAGCCTGAGCCAATTGTCCTAGCTGGGTAGTGTGAAAGTGGAGAATAATCCTGTGTTGTGGTACATGTAGAGTTGTTTTGTAAATATTTTGATGTCACCAATAGCTCCTGAGTGGTTACAGTACAGACTGTCAGGCATCCTGATGTCTCTTCTGGGGCTATAGAACCAGCACTGCTCTGTGGTTTTTGTAGAAGTACTTAACTGCTTTCCTTTGGTGTTCATGCCATGCTCTGTTTTTGCCACCTATCCTGCTCTGTAAGAAGTCTCATGAGACACCAGAAACATGTGTACAGCACCCTACACTGCTGTGAGAAGAGCTGTGTCCCTGGGGAGGTTCCTCCAGTGTGGAGCTGACAAGTGATGCTCTGAGTGCTCACGAGTACCAGTGGCTGTTGCAGATCTGAGCATTGGTACATTTGCTTTCCCTCTCTGCATGCTGCAAGGTGGTCATACCTCACAAATGCACCTTAACTGTTTGTTCCCTGTAAGGAACAAGAAACTGGAATGCAGTGGTGTGTCTAATTTGGACTGTGACAGCAGTTTGAGGGTAAAGCTGTGCCAATGTTATTTCAGTTTCTTGATATTTTTTTTTACCCAGTATTTTGTTACTTTATCTGGATTACTTCTTAAATCATATTGCCAGCCTCAAAGGGCATGAACTTGAACCTGGGAGGTTCTGAAGGCAAGGAGAAAATTCTTTGGTGTGAGGGAGCTGGAGCCCTACAGCAGACTGCCCAGGGAAGTTGTGGAGTCTCCTTCTCTGGAGGGATTCCAACCCTCCCTGGACATTGTGACCCTGGGCAAGCTGCTGTGGGTGCCCTGCTTTAGCAGCGAAGCTGGATTAGATGATCTTGAGGTCCCTTCCACCCCTCACCACACTGGGATTCTGTGAAAGTGTCACATGTAGCTGTACCACACTCATTTTTGCACTAATCAATGTAGCAAACATGCTAATTTCTTTAAGGTGCTGTAACTTCCTTGGCAGATATTGAGTGTATAGGATATCCATCGTTTGACTTGTTCATTAGTTACACTTGCATGACACTTGAGCTGCTTAAAATCTCCAATGAATGTTACCTTAAACTTCACCTTGACTCCAAACAGCTGTCTCATACCAACTCTTCAGTGCCATCCTGCACTGGTTAAAGCATCCCATGCGAGTCCACTCACAGCCTCAGCTGTGCTTGTCCAGCAGTATCAATTAATGCTGAAATTCCTAAGTATCCTCAGATTCTTAAGTATTGTTTCCCTTTCTGCTGCAACTGAAGATCACAGTTGGTTATTCCAAGCAGCAGAGGAGTCATGGGGATGATTTTCTGCTCCTTCCCCAAGCAAAGTCGTATTTCCTGATCTGACAGACTACTAAAGCAGTACTTAGGGAAGTAAGGTGCAAAATTGCAAAGGCTTTTGAGAAAAGCTTTTGCTTATAATTTCAACAAAGGCATAATTTCAGAGCATGAGCTTGGACTAAGACAGGCACAGTGTATCAATTTTGTTTGCAGTTGAAGATCTAATATCCCTATATTTATTTTAAGAATTAGTAATGTATTCTCTGCCATGTGTGTGCTCTTCCTGCTTGTAAGTCAGTTTGGAGAAAGGAAGGAAAGAATCAGATTTGAATTAAAATCTATGCTGGGCTGCAGCCTGCTCCTCTTAAGTATTAATGAAAGTAAAGGGAGATGAGACTTAAATTTATTTTTCCATCACTTTGCTATGTACTGATAATCCACTCCTTGCTACTGGCATTTATGTGGTATCCTTAACAAGCTGTAATTGCTCTTTGTAGACCATCCTAAATCTCACCCAGTTTTATTATCCCCGTGGAGATGAGAAGCTTTTGCTCTCAGTGCTGATAATCAGAGTTCAAGGTGCTGTGGAATATTTTCAGAGTATTTGGATACACATGTTGGGGTCCTTCTTCTGCATCCCTGAACCCCAACTATCCCTTTCCGTGTACCCAGGGATTTAATGAATGCGGTATCGTATGGGATGGTATCTAGAGGGTTTAATAAATGCTGTATCTTATGAGCTGCTATTATGCTTGAAGTACTAGAGAATGTGAATGTTGGGTTCCTTGGGCCAAGAGAGAAACTGTATGCTCAAATAATGGCATAAAATTAGAAGAATTTTACTTATTTTAATTGGATGGTTATGATTTAACAGTGATATTTAACTGTGATGACAGGATAGAATCATAGAATTGTTCCAGCTGGAAAAGATCTTTAAGGTCATCAAGTCTACCTGTCAACTCAGCACCACCATGGCCATTAACCATGTCCCCAGGTGCCACATCAACACATTTCTTGAACACCTCCAGGGATGGTAACTCCATCACTTCCCTGTTCCAATGCCTGATCTCTCTCATGTGAAAGAAATTGTTCCTAATATCCAACCTAAACCTCCCCTAGTGCAACTTGAGGCTGTTTCCTCTCATCCTATCACTAATTACTTGGAAGAAGGTTCTGCCCCCACAAGGTGGTTTATGGCCTGATGATTTGGGAGTTACAGGAAGGAGTTGGCTGGAAGATCCTTTCAGAGGAGAAAGAGACCCAAGTCCTTGTCTTGTATCATGCAAGTAGGTCTCCAGGCATGGAGCTACTGGATAAGAATGATGGCAAGCAGTCATTTTAATATGAGACAGTGTCAGGAGTTGTCAAGATTTACAAGAGGCATATCCTATTACAAGAGGGATGTGGACATGCTGGAAGGTGTCCAGAGAAGGGCCACCAGGAAGATCAGAGGGCTGGAGCACCTCTCCGAGGACAGACTGAGAGAGTTGGGGCTGTTCAGTCTGGAGAAGAGAAGGCTCTGAGGTGACCTTATTGTGGCTTTTCAATATCTGAAGGGGGCCTACAAGAAAGCTGGGGAGGGACTTTTTAGGATATCAGGGAGTGATAGGACTAGGGGGAATGGAATAAAGCTGGAAGTGGGGAGATTCAGGCTGGACGTGAGGAAGAAGCTCTTCACCATGAGAGTGGTGAGAGCCTGGAATGGGTTGTCCAGGGAGGTGGTTGAGGCCCCATCCCTGGAGGTGTTTAAGGCCAGGCTGGATGAGGCTCTGGCCAGCCTGATGTAGTGTGAGGTGTCCCTGCCCATGGCAGGGGGGTTGGAACTGGATGATCCTTGTGGTCCCTTCCAACCCTGACTGATTCTATGATTCTAAGATGCACGTGCAGCAGAAGTTAAAGATGGAACCCTCTTGTATGCAGTCCCTTACAGATGAAAAAAATCCTGCCTCCTTTAAACTTCTGATAAGATGCTGTGTGTGATACCTCTTGGTGGTCCTGCGCTGCCCAGTCTGCTGCATGCTATCACCTTCTAGCTCACAGCAAGCAGGACCCCCAGCTGCTGCAGGGCTGCCCTCCCTGCAGTTGAAAGTGGTTCCTCAGATACTAACCATCTTGAATTTTGTTGTAGCTAGAGCTTGGATGCTGTGAATGGACCATGGACTCAGGGTGCCTGGCTCTGTGCCGAGCTGTTGCACAAACTGGCAGCAGGAATCAAATTTCAGTAGGTTTTTCTCATGTCACAGTTGAGCAGCTGTGAAAATCATAGCTGGGTGGGGAAATGCTGCTATATTCCCCAAGCAGAGAATAAGATCAGAGTAAAGCACCTTGCAAATAAAAAGAAATCTAAGGCTATTTTAAGATGTGCTGTGATGTGGTAGAGGGTTATGCTTTCTGATAATCTGTTGAGAAGATGCTTAACCTTTAAAGTCTAAGGTTGACTAATATTGACTAATTGACAAAATAGTGACTGATTTTTGTTGTTTGGTTGGTTGTTTTTTTTTTCCCCCAAATGTAGCATATTCTCTCTTTAAAAGGCTGTAGCAGTAGTTTTTCAAGGAAGACACTTTGATTTGAAGTACTTTCTATCATCAAGCAGGGGAATTCTCAGTGGCTGAGATTAGGAACAGGGCATGCCTGCAAATCCAGGGCTTCTAAAACAGGCATCCCATGAGCTTCCTTATGACAAGGTGGAAATTTATGGAGCTATACCTGAGTTTCTCATATGAAGTCCAGAAATAGTAGTGAGTGAAATTAGAAATGCAGCAGTTACCTCAATTAGCTACCGTATGGGTGAGCAGATGATACTGTGTGATGTGAGACATCAGAGCTTCTCTGTGTTTATACCAGACAGGACAAATCTCAGTTGCCAGTGTCTGTGCTGATAGCAAGCTTTCTCTAAACACTAGTGTGCGATCTGTTCTTTATTTTTTTTTTAATTATTTTTGTTTTGTGCCTGCTCAAGATACAAAGTGCATATGCTGTGCCTTATTAACAGCATCTCTTTTTCTTTGGAAAAGTATTCTGTGTTCATGGCTGTAAAGAGAAAATCCTGATTGTCAGACTGAGCTGTGTACTGGTCATAACCACTGCAAATGGTTTAATGGTTGTGGTGGTCTTAGCCTGACAGCTGGACTTGATGATCTTAGAGGGCTTTTCCAAGCAAAACCTAGAATCGGAATTCTTGCTGTTGCAAATAAGCTCCAAGATCAAGTCTGACCATCAACCAGACATCACCATGGCCATTAAATCATGTTTCCAAGTGCCATGTCTGCATATTTCTTGAACACCTCCAGGGATGGTGACTCCACCATCCCCCTGGACAGCCTATTCCAATGCCTGACTGCTCTAGCAGGAAAGGAATTTTTCCTCATCTCCAAACTAAACCTTCTCTGGCACAATTTCAGGACATTTCCTCTCATTCTATCACCTGATCCTAGGGAGAAGAGACCAACACCCACCTGGCTCCAGCCTCCTTTCAGGGAATTGTAGAGAGCCACAAGGTCTCCCCTCAGCCTCCCTTTTCTCCAGGCTGAACAGCCCCAGTTCCCTCAGCTGCTTCTTGTACAATTCCTCAAAAGAATTCTATTATTCTGTGATGCTCCAGACCATATTCAGGATGTTCACACAGCCACAGACTGGATGTCAGTGTAATTTTTTTGACCTTTCACTTGAGCTAAGGAAGAGCATGCTCTGAAGGGGAGAAAATTCTCTGTGATGATAATCTATTAATAGCCACAGTCACTTCTTTATTAATTTGCTAAAGGAGTCAGGGCTGAATATTTAGAAATTGTACAGCAGTTAGGCCAAGCCTGAGAGCTGGTCTGTGGAGACTTGATGCATGCAGAGGTAACATCTAATTTAGTGATAGACCCAGCGTGAGCCCATCTGCATGTGCTGAATTTGATTTATCCCTTTGCCCAAGCACTGCAGTCTCCTCCACACTCTATCTGTAAGAGGCTTGCTACAGTCCAGCGATACAGGCAGCTTGTGCATCTGAGATGTGTTCCCTGTTCCATCTGCTCTATTGGGCAAAGTCCCCTATGTTTATCTTTGCTTGTGGCCATAAAAAAGGGAACCCTGCTGACTAAATCTACATCAGTATTAAAGGGCAGGAAGCTGAAGACACTGCAAGGTTATCCTGTGAATTGCTGTGCTTAAAGGCAGTTAGTCCCTGTTTGGTACCAAACTTGGTGATCATACATGTTAAGCATCATGTTTGTGGGGTCAGAGGTTGCTAACAATGAGAATGACAAGTGCACAGCCATATATAAATCTCTCTAAATACTGGACTGCAAATGGGGGAAGTTGGGAAAGAGACACTGTACTGTGAGGGTTTACACCTTGAAATACTACACTGAGGTATTGCTTGCGATGTGTTTCTGAGCATGTCTGGGTTATAAGCACTCATCCTTTGGCTTTAGTCAAAGGAGAAACCAGGAAGAAATAGCAGATAGCAACTTGTCTTTCTTGTTTTCAAGTCTAATTGTTACTGTTTAATTACTAGCCTTGCAAGGCATGCTCACTTTTCTCTTCACATTAGAGTGAAGAGTAGGAAATTGCATGTGACCACATGTGGATGTGCAGGGACAAAAGGAAAAACAACTGTTACAGAAAAATCAGGAAGCAGTCCCTTTTCCCTTCTCCCTGTCTGTGTGCATCCCATGTCACTTACAAACCAAGTATAAGGTGCTGTGGAGCTACCAGAGTTCGGAACAGTGCTTTACTCTCCATGCATTTCAGAGCAGTCTTTTAGGGCAGGGATCCTTGTGCCATGCTCCCATGCTCTCTTGTGCCTGGTTTGCAGTGCTGGGGCTCTCGTGCAGCTGCCTTGTGGGGAACAAGTACATCTAGCCCTGAACTGGGGAACCATGTGTGACAAACCACATGTGGTTATGATTGTTGTCAAACCATGGGCTGGTTTAGTAGAGGGCTGGCTGGGGTGCCCACACTAAGGAAGACATAGACCTGTTGGAGTGGGTCTAGAGGAGGGCCAGAAAATGATGAAAGGGTCAGAACACTGCTGCTGTGAGGACAATCTGGGAGAGTGGTTTTTTCATCCTGGAGAAGAGAAGGCTCTGGGGAGGCCATACAGTGGTCTTCCAGTAACAAAAGGGGGCTACAGGAAAGATGGGAAGAGACTCTTTATCAGAGTGCTGCAGTGATAGGATGAGGAGTAATGGTTTCAAACAAAGAGGGTTGCTTTAGGTAAGATATTAGTAATAAATTCGGCAGTGTAAGGTTGGTGAGGCTCTGGAATATGCTGCCCCATCCCTGGAAGTGTTCAAGTCCAGGCTGAATGGTGCTTAAAGCACCATTTTATTTCCACTGCTACCAAACAACCTGAAAGTGGTTTTGCTGCTTGGATCTGTCACTAATGACTGTCAGTAGATCTATTTGCAGCATGATGGCCACCAAGCACTGTACTACATGGTGTATTCCCTCTATGTAGTTGCATTTTAACTCTGCCCACTGAAGTTTTCCCCCTCCCTCCATGTTTGCTCTGAATGGAATCTGATTCTTCATTCCAGAAGCGTTCTGCTCATCCATGGACCCATGATTCAGCATTAATCAGGAGCCTTATAACACCAACCAGCTATTATGTCTTGGCAGGACATCTGGATGCTGTCTGCTGAAAGACTGGCATTCCCTTTTTGTAGGAGTGGAAAAGGGCTTTGTGCAAACCAGTTGTTAAACTGTGTAAGGTTCATGCAGGTGAACACATGGCAGCTACAGGGAGTGGAGCTGTGTGACAGCAGGGAGTGAACTGTATTTCTGATTTTGATTTCTGGTTTTGTCCTTCCTAATCCAGGCAGGATTAGTAACCGTACTTGATAGTGCTGTGTCTGCTCTCGTGCACCGACGCTGGGTTGATTGGTTTTTTGGAGATGTGGTTTTTTCAGTAGCTATGTGTCTGCTGAAAAGCAATAGTGGAGCAAACATGCTACATTGATTTCCACATAATAATGATTAGGCTCTTCAGATACAGCACACAAGGACCTTTTGTTCTGCATTCAATTAACTAATGTTAGAAAGGAGGGAAACAGGCTCTAAAAGCAAACCTTGACAAATAAAACTGTTGCACTGCATTAATGAAATGCTATTGCAAATGCTATTGGTGAAAGAGCTTTAGAGAAGGAATGAGAAATCTGAAACAAAATTGTCCCCTCAAAGCATATGATTTATGCTTTGATAAAATTAGATGTTTAGTTAAAGGAATTTGCAGTCATTAAATGGTGCCCATGAAATAAGTCTCATTTATAACCATCTGCTTTATGGCTTCTGCAGAAAAGGATTCCTCAGGCAATGCATCTGAGGACTTCAGTGTCATTCTTGTCAAAATAGTTTGTTTTTCTAGTAGTAAAACTACTAAAAGCTCTGTGTGCTTTTATTTTATTTTTTACTACAGAGCAGTATCTTATACTTCAAAGCAAGGGTGACTGCTTCTTGTTGTGAAGAGATTGCCCAGATCATAGCATGTGGCAGGGTGCTGTGCCTGTGGCCAGACTTGCTGGTACAGTCTCTTAGTGTGCTATATTAGATCACTAATAGAAAGGTCTTATGTTCAACATGCCCTCCTGGAGGAAAATTAGCATCATTTCTTCTTTTCTGTGCTGTAGGAAAGAAATTATTTGTCTGAGACAAACTAAGAAAAATGAGTCCTTGCCATTGTTTCACTTTACCAGAGGGACAGAGACACAACTGTGTTTTCTATCTGGAGGTGATGTCTCTTTGTTGCTGCTTTTTAAGCCCTGCCAAGGTTGCAAGTGTTTTCCCCATTTTTCTGTATGCTCTTTTCAAATGTTGAGCATTCTCAATGCTGTTGGTCTTTTCACTGTGGATGGGGATGTTTTGGAGAATATACCAAGTGCTTATATTCTCTCAGGCACTGAAGTGCTGAATTGTAGGATGGTTTGAGGTGGAAGGGACCTTAAAGATCATCTAGTTGCAACCCCCCTGCCATGGGCAGGGACACCTCCCACTAGCCCAGGTTGCTCAAAGCCTCATCCAGCCTGGCCTTGAACATCCCACCAGTGGGGGGGGTGTCCATGACATCCCTGGGCAACCTGTTCCAGTGTCACACCACCCTCACTATACAGAAGTTCTTCCTAATCTCCAGTCTGTCTCCTCTCTTCCAGCTTAAATCCATTCCCTCTCATCTTATCACATACAAGACCTTCTAAAAAGTCACTCCTCAGCGTTCTTGTAGGCTCCCTTCAGGTATTAGAAGGCTGCTATAAGGTGCCCTTGGTGCTCTCTGTTCTCTAGGCTGAACAGCCCCAAATCTCACAGCCTGTCTCCAGAGGGGAAGGAGCCTCCATAGGCTTGAGTCCTATGGTCATCTTCTTGCCCCTCCTCTGGGCCTACCACAGCAGTTCGAGGTCCTTCAAAGACTTGTAAGTGCTGTGCCAGCCTGCGAACAGGCTGCCTGGGGAGGTGGTGGAAGCCTCACCCCTGGAGGTGTTTAAGGCCAGGCTGGATGTGGCTCTGAGCAGCCTGCTCTAGTGTGAGGTGTCCCTGTCCGTGGCCGGGGGGTTGGAACTGGATGATCCTTGAGGTCCCTGACAATTCTGTGTGACTTGCAGCCTGACCTCACGTTCTTGTACTGCAGTTCTGACAAGCTTTTCCTCTGAATCCTGCATCTGTTTTTTTGTGGTAGTTTACATTCATTAGAGCTGATAATTATAAGGGGAAAAAGTGAAACTTTGAAGGCCAGCCTTTGTTTTTGACGACGTCAATGCAGTTCCTTTCATGGAGCTACCAAAAGGGTGTTTAACACAAGTGAGCTGACACTTGAATTTTTTTTTAAGAGTGTGATTGTCTTTTCTCATTTGATCAATGTAATAGTTGTAATTAGTTTTAGTGTTTCTAAGCTTTTGAACTGCAGAGAATTCAAACAGCTTGTTAAAGTGAGGGACTCCAGGGGAACTTTAAAAGTACTCTTCCCTTTTGCATACATTACATGAACACTACCTTAATGATAGCAGGCTGTATCTGAAGGTTTTTTCATCCTCTGGTCCACCTCTCAAACTAATATTTTGAAAACCTCTGAGAGGTCTCTGGAGTATAACTGTCTGCACAGCTCACAGCTTTGCTGCCTAAAAGGATAAAGGCTTTGAAGTCTGCACTAATCCTAAATGCCATTTTACATATTTATCAAGATCATTGAGGTAGCATCCTGTGGGGAATAATGACTTCATAGTTTTAAAAGCAAATACTCTTTCTTTTGTTTATCTCCCTCTGCTGACTTGGAGGGTGCCAAGGAGACTACTTGTGGTGCTCTGATCCTTTCTGGGTTTGGTGAAACCTTTCATTTTGGGAAAGCTTGCTGGTCGCTTATGGGAAGAAGCAGCGTCTGTTGCCTGCAAAACTGTTCACCATGGACAAAGTATAAACTGTCACCAGGTTTGGAGCTGGGCCAGGAAATGTGTGGTGTGATGTGGTGCCTTGGGATGGAAGAATGACTCAATCTTAATCACAAACTCGATTAAGGCTGGAAAAGAGCTCTAAGGTCATCAAGTCCAATCATAAACCTAACACCTCTATGCCCATTGAACCATGTCCCAAAGTTACATGTTATTGGAACACCTCCAGGGATGGTGATCCCACCATCTCCCTGGGTATCTTGTTCCAATGATTGACCAGTCTTTCAGTAAAGAAAATTTTCGTAATATCCAGTCTGGTTCAACTTGAGGCCGTTCCCTCTTGTCCTGTAACTTGCTCCTTGGGAGAACAGAAATGAACTGCCATCTGGCTCCAACTTCCTTTCAGGGAGGTGTAGAGAGGTAGAAGGTCTCCCCTCAGCCTCTTCTTCTCCAGGCTGAACAACCAACCTCAGTTCCCTCAGCTGCTCCTCACCAGATCTGTTCTTGAGACCCTTTACCAGCTGCTTTGCCCTTCTCTGGACCTACTCCAGGACCTCTCTGTCCTTCTTGGAGTGAGGAACCCAAAACTGAAGCCAGGATTTGAGTGGTGGTGTCATTGGTGCTGAGTATAGGGAGACAATCGCTGCCCTACTCACACTGGCCACACTATTGCTGATACAGGTCAGGATGCTCTTGCCCTTCTTGGATGCCTGGGCATATGCTGGCTCGTATTCAGCTGGCTGTTTACCAACACCCCATGACCCATACCAAGACCTCACTGGGGTCTTGGTAGAGGGATGAGAGCAGAAAGGAGCATTTCTGTGGGCAGTGGATGAATAGCTACAACACTGAATAAAACACCACCTGCTGAATTATGTGATGCTGTCTGATGTACTCAGGTGAGGGAGGTAAAGCCTTCAGGAATGGCTGAGCAGATACTGTTGATACTTCCATGAGGTGATTTGTGTTTTTCACTTCTGTTATTCCCATCTTTCTTCATTTTGAAAATCTCTGTATTTTTTCATCGTGTGCTCCAGTGGCAGCTTTTGGTATTTTCAATTCCCCTGTACTGTAGAAAATGGTGGAGATCCTTCATTAGATGTGTAGCACCATCCTTCTCTTTGTCTAAATGGGGTCTGCAGGGAGGGACTTTATTATTTTTAAAAGGTGGAAAAGCACAAATAAAACTAAAATAAGCATCAGGTGGGTCAGAAAGCTCAGCTGTCTAGGGAGACCTTGTGTTGTTTTCCTATCAAAGGGAGGAGAGAAACAAACATTGTTGTTTCATTCTCTGATAAACAAATATCTGAGGACAGGGAGCACTAAGGCAATGAAATGAGGTTAAACAAGGCACATCCACAAGAATAAATACCTGTCTTAGGAGCTTTTATCTGGGGTCTGGAGAGCTTACTCCTCTTCCCTGTGTCTGTGCTGTGTGTGGGGGGGGTACCATGCTGGAGCTAGTGCTGGGGCCTGATGGCAGTTTGCACCATTGAACTTCAACCATTTCTATGATTTTTTTAATACTGGTAGCAAAAAGGAGAGGTTCTGGTTGGACATTAGGAAAGATTTCTTCACTGAAAGTGTTGTGAGGTACTGGAACAGGCTAGCTAGGGCAGTGATGGGGTCACTGGTGATCCCTCGAGGTATTTAAAAGCTATATAGATATGGTGCTGAGGGACATGAATTAGCGGTGACTTGACAGTGCTGTTAACTGTTAGACTTGATCTTAAAGGTCTCCTCCAACCAAAATGATGCTCTGATTCTAGGTAACTGGAAGGATGGAAATTATATCTAATTAACTCATAAATAATGTTACTGCTTGGAATTAAATATTTATTCTTCTGGAGTCTCACCATTAGTATAAGTGGATAGGGTTGTCTGGGAATGCAATACCCTTTGAGACTTGATGCAATGTCTTTTTAGAAGTTTCTTTATTAGAGATGATAGTGATGCTTTGGAAGGAATAGGGCAAATGATGTAGGTGTGCAATGATTGAAATGAGCCTTCAGCTCTAAGCATGAGTAGTATGGTGGCTTTGAAATTATTCAATGGTTTGAACAAGTCTTTGCTAAAAATATCTGTAATGGCTCCTCCTTCCTCAACCCTATATCCTTGGTGCAGTAAAATAACCCTTCTAGCTGCTCCTTTTATCATCAATAGAGGGGTGAAAAAAATCCACTTTAGAGATGTTGTGCTCTACCATGTAACTTATCACAGCATGATGAATAATTTTAGGTGTTATATTGTTCCATTAAATGTCTGTGGACAAATTGAAATGTATGCTTGTAATTACTGCTCAGTTACTGTGTAGAGCTTCAGAGATGCTTCTCTGGGACAATGACTAATGTTTTTAGAGGTTTCTGTTCATGCTGCCTTTGAACAATTCTTGTATGAAAAGAAAAAAAAAACACACAAAAAATTCTCTTTTCCCTTATAGGACTCCAGAAGGTTTGAAGTTACAAGAAGAAAAGGTAGGAAAAAATAGTTTTCTTTCAATGTGTGTGTTGGTGTTGAGTATTCTTGCAGTAGCTGTTTAAAACAAGCATGAATTTACACACTGTGTGCTGCTGTGGGATTCCAGAGTGCCTCCTCATGCTCACCTGACAGTTCTGAGTGTTGCCAATTGTAGATTATTTGGGTTTTTTTTTCCATGAAAAGTTGCTCTTTTGGCACAGAACTGCATGATGGAATTGGGCATGTAAGTCAAGGTTTGTTTAGAGCTGGCAGAGGATCTAAACTCTGACCCTGGAACATTTCAGAAGGTCCAGACAAGGCTTTCCATGCATCAGCACACTGCAAATCCATCTATAAGTGCAGCAATATTAAATGTGAGTTGTAGTGGTGCCCTGAGCTCAGATCCTGCTCCTGTAAACTCTCTTGCATTAGTAACTAATTGGCTGCTGCTGTGAGTGGTTCGCTGATGGTTCTCAGCAGCTGGAGGAGAATTGGCCATCAAAGAGCTCATTCTGGTAATCATTAATTTTGATTTTGTTCAGCAGATGTTTTCTGGATCAGGCAGTTGCTTGCCTCATCTGTCTTGGTAGAATGTGAAGAGGGTGGTACTCTTGTTCCACAGCTTAATGTGTTCCCCTGTTCTGTTTCAGCAGCTTCTTTAATTGCTTCAGGCATTCTTGGTATGGGGAAGAGGTGGTAACTGCCACTGGTTTGCTACATAAATGGGAAAGGTCAGGTCCAAGGGTAACTTGATTTTTTTTTTTTTTTTTTTTTGGTCAGCAGGAAGGCTTGAATAAATTAAAAACAGGATCATAGAACTGTTGGGGTGGGAAGAGACCTTTGAACCTCCAACTGCTCACCTAGAGCTCACAGTCCCACCACTGCTTGCTGAACTACCACCTCTAAACCAAGTCCCTCATCACCACATCCACACATCTTTAAAGTACCTTCTGGGATGATAACTCTTCCACTGCCCTTGGCAGCTTGTAACCCTTCCAGTGAAGAAATTTTCCCTAATATCCAGCTTGAACTTCCCCTGGCACTGCCTGAGGCAGTTTCCTTTTGTCCTGTCACTTGTTGCATGTGAGAAGAAACCAAACTCCTGGTTCCAACCTCTTTTGAGGTATTCGTAGAGGGTGATGAGGTCTCCCCTCAGCCTCTTCCTCTGAAGACTAAACAACCCCAGTTCCTTCAGCCATTCCTCCTAAGACTTGTGCTCAAGGCCCTTCACCATATGTGTATATATGGCTGTTGCTAAAGATCAAAATTTTGCCATTCTTCAAGGAAAAAAATTACACCTTTATTGTGCTTTTGTTGATCTCAAACTGAGGAAGGCTTTTGGATGGGCTTTTTGAAGGCAGCACTGAGTTTATAGATCATGTGGGTGGTTTGAAAATGTTGCCTCAGAGCAGTAACTGGATGTTGAGACTAGTGCTTCTAGACACCAAATTTCCAGGCTCAGTTGGGCTGATTTCTTCTTGCCTCCGTAGGGTGGGTAAGACTTGACTTCCATTTGGAGGAGTGAAACCATACCTTTTTGTCAGAAATGAGTTCAACATCATGAACTTCTGTGAGAAGCCTTCTTACATCTATAGGTGGAGGGGAGAGAAGGGGACAGCAGTTGGGATAAATTTGGCTTGTGCCCAGCAATTCAATCTGTTAGTATTTGTGTCCAAAGAACTGCAGACTCCTCAGAAGTCAAGGAAATGCTAACAAACATGGTAAATACATCTTGGTCACAAAAGCCTGTGGATTTGCTGAGCTACCTGGGGATTTTCAGCAATGATTAAGTATCTTACTCTCTGGAGTTAGTCTTTGATAGCACCTATAAAATAATTCAACAAAAGTCTCCTTCAGAAACCTCTTCAATAATAAATGTGTGCAGAGCAGATACCACTCAGTGCTAAGGAAAAAAAATAATGGGGGGGGGGGGTCAAAGTGTTTGTTATGCACATGGAACGATGTATTACAAATTTTGTGATGTGGTCTGATCTGATTTTAAGATTCAGGCCTTTTTTTTTACCCCCTAAAATGGTGTGGTGTAGTGTGGATAATGGTTTTTGCTGGGGGAAACAATGACTGGAAAAATGTTTGAGGATGTGGAGGGGTTGTGCTTGTTCCTTTCTCTTGGTGGAAGATTTGGCTTTCTGTTGGAAAGCTGAAAAATTTTGAAATTTCAAATTATTTAATAGAAACCACCACGAAGTTGAGAGCTGCAGCAGACTTGCTCTGTGCCTGCTTTTATTATCCCAGGCTCGTGGATGAACTGGAGTAATTAAAAAAGAGCTTTTGCTGAAAGGAGGGGCAATCCTGGCTTAGACTTTACAGAATTTGTCTTTATTTTTGGACAAAAGCAGTGAATCCTTTAGACTGAAAACAGAGGCTTCTCTTTCAAAGGCAACAAAGCTTTGATTGCTGTCAAATGGTCTGGGTCAATCCTGACTTGCCATAATTCCTTCAACAAACAGTCCATTTAATGGACAGTTGATGGTCAGTTGTGCTGGGTTGTGTTTATATTAGATGAAAGATGTTAAAACACTTTTGTCATTTTAGCTGTGGATGAGTGTAGTTAGACTTGGGAGGCTTTTGGTTTCCAAAGAGTCAGGGTTACATATGCTGGAGAAATGTTGAAGCTCTTCCAAAGCCCATTACGGTCGATGAATGGCTTTCCTTTGACTTTTGTGGGCTCTAGATCAACTATAATTACATGATCTTTTAATTGCTGTGGTACAGAGGGGAGATGTTTCCCTGACTGCAGCTGGCAGCTGTCTTCTACCATGATGTATGAAGACTGATTTTTCTTCTGAATTGAAATGGAAATGGCTGCAGACCCATTTTGGTCTAGGATGTTTAACTGGTGTTCAAATATTACCCTTTTTGACTAAAAATTATCTTTTAAACAAAAACCCCAACAAAACATCCCACCTCATTATGGTGCTTGCTAGAAGCTAGAAGAATATTTTCCCACACTCAGTTTATACCCATGAAATTGATATTTTGCTCTCAGTGGGTCGTGCATATGATCTGCTGCTGCTTGAATCCATATTATGCCTGTGTAATAGGAGAAAGAATGTGGTATGAGGTGCCAGATTTTGTTGCTAGCTTTAAATGAAACTCAAACCAAAACACACTCAAGACAACCCAGCATGTGGTAAGCAATCACAGGATTTGAGTACCATCTCTTTATATTGTTCTTTCAAATTAAATTTTGGGGTTAAAATAGAGTAAGCAGACCTTTTTTTCACTTATCCAATCTTTGGTTTTTTTCCCATTTCTATCTAAATACTTTTCCCATTTTATTCTGTATATTTATATACGATTTCAGGTGTTAGCATTGTTGCTGCTTCCCTTTCACTGCTTGCACAGGAAAGGAAAACTGAGCAAAAGTGTCCATAACCTTCATATTTACATCATCTGCCCAGGACCCTGAAGAGCAAAACAGGAGCAGAGAGCCAGGAAAAACCTGTTTGTGCAGATGAGGTGGACACAACAGGCATGTAGTGAAAAGGATGGAGAATTGAATGCAGCAGAAAATGGGGCAATTAAGTTTGTGGTAAATTGGAAGAACTACTGGATTAGGCTCTGAAGGGAGCACCTCTAAGTGTTTGGCTTGACAGTGTGACACTTATCTGCTGCTGTTCTCCCTTTACTCTGCCCTAGTGAGGCCACGTCTGAAATACTGGGTCCAGTACTGGGCTCCCCAGTTCAAGAGAGACAGGAAACTGTTTGAGAGAGTCCAATGGAGTCTACAAAGATGCTGAGGGGCCTGGAGAATCTCTGTGAGGAGGAAATGCTGAGAAAACTGAGGCTGGTTAGCCTGGAGAAGAGCAGCCTGAGAGGGGATCTTAATGCTTAGCAAGGGTTGAAGGTTGGGGACGAGGGTGGGGCCAGACTCTTCTCAGTGGTGCCTAATGACAGGACAAGGGGCAGCAGGTACAAACTGGAACCTGGGAGGTTCCATCTGAAGGTGAGGAGAAACTTCTTTGGTGTGAGGGTGCTGGAGCTCTGGAGCAGGCTGCCCAGAGAGGTTGTGGAATCTTCTCACCTGGCTGTTGTGATGCTGGGCAGGCTGCTGTGGGTGCCCTGCTTTAGCAGGGGCTTGAATAAGATGGTCTCTAGTAGTCCCTTCCAACCCCCACCATGCTGGGATTCTATGAATTTAATGCACCACCTTTTCTTTTTACTAGTTGGGAATCTAGCCCAAGCACTTAAAACTTTTAATTTGTTTTTATGTTGCTCTCTATCATCTATTCAACGAATTAGTGTCAAAAGATGCTTTTGAAACCATTCAGCCAAGAAATGTTGGAGCAGATTGCTTCCACTCTGTTTGACCAATATAATCTTGCTAAATGAGATGCAGCCCCAGATTTATTCAGACACATGACATCACACTACCATATAGATATGAACTTTAGCTGTCTGCTTTGCATTAAAAGGCTGAAACCCCTCTGGAGTATTCACAAGCTCTGCACTGTGGATGTTCTGTTTATATTTGTGTGTGTTTATTAAGGATACACAACCCTCCTTGTTACAGTGTGTTCCTAATCACAATGAGGAGCACTTAGAATACAGCACATGTAGAGCTTTCCTAATTTGCCACAGTTTTACTGAAAAAAAACTCTGGGGCTGCATTGGTTGGTGGTGGAGGATCCAGCCAAAAGCCTAAGAAATATTTCACGACTTGCCCCTTGCTATCACTTCTTATGTCCTAGATGAAAAGCAATAATGCCCTTTAGAAATTCTATTCTTTCTTTTTGCATGTTTGAAATGTTCACCTATGCATGGAAGATGAAAGGCTTGCAAAACTGAACAGGAATCACAAGTTACTCTCCTCAGACCTGTCATGAACACAATGAAGTAATCAGCTGTAACTACTGTCATACTACATCACCTGTTTATGTCCCATCCTGTTGATTTGCATAGAAGCATGGAATGGTTTGGGTTGGAAGGGACCTTAAAGATCATCTAGTTCCAATAACCTTGCCATGGGCATTGACACCTTTGACTAGACCAGACTGCTCAAGCCTCATCCAGCCTGGCCTTGAACACCTCCAGGGAGGGGGCAGCCATGACCTCTGTGGGTAACCTGTTCTAGTGTCTTACCACCTGCACTGGAAAGAATTTCTTCCTAATAGTCAGTCTGAATCTCCCCTCTTTCAGCTTAAAGCCGTTGCCCTTCATCCTTTCATTACAAGCCCTTGTAAAAGTCCCTCCCCACCTTTCTTGTAGGCCCCCTTCAGATATTGGAAGACAGCTGTAAGGTCGTCTCTCCTCCAGGCTGAACAACCCCAACTCTCACAGCCTACCCCATAAGGAAGGTGCTGCAGCCCTTTGATCATCTTCTTGGCCCACATCTGGACCTGCTCCAACAGTTCTTCTATTGCCACATTCCAAGAAATGTGGTTTGTTCCTTATGTCAAAACCCACCAGAAACAGCTGTGTCTGTTGTTCTTCAGAAGCAGCTGTGCCTCCGGGATCTTTGTGTGGTTATCCCAGTGACAACTATATTGTACAATACAATAAATACACATTTCCAGGTCAATGGTGGAGTCACCATCCCTGGAGGCATTTAAAAGATGTGAGGCTGTGGTGCTGAGAGGTGTGGTTTAGAGGCAGTTGCTTAGCAGTAGTGGTGGGATTGTGAGCTGTGGGCGAACGGTTGGACTTGATGATCTCAAAGGTCCCTTCCGACCTCAAGAGTTCTGATTCTACCATCTGTGTGTATATGCTCTGTATGTATCAGGCTGGATGTTCAGAAACATACTAGCTCTGTCCTCAGGGCATGCTTCAGAATTTTAGAGGACGAGTTTTATATTAAAAATCCCTATTTTGTAGGATCACCAGTAGGAGTATTTTCCATGCTTACTATACTGATTTTAACTGGATTACTCAGTCTTTGCTTAAACCCAAGGTTTGTGTCTATGTCCATTTTAGCTGCCTTGTTTTCACAGGTGTTTGTATTATCTCTTTTTTTTTTTCAGGGCATATGTTGTCAGCAAGTGGTGATGTGTTACCTAGGGAAGGATCTTTGACTGGGTCAGAATATTAATCTGGTGTTTGGCTCCTGTTTTTCTGAGTTTGGGAAATTGCAGTTTCTGCATTTTATTTTCTTTTTTTTTTTGGTACCTCATCTCATGTGATCATTTATTCTTCAAACACATGCTGCAGTGGGGATGCCTGGTTTTGCAGTGTTGGCAGAGGATTAGGCAGAAATAATGAAGGTAAAAATACTTTCAAGGAGCTGCCCAAGGGAATTTTTTTTTTTTTCGAGCTTGGATTTTATTTTAGAGTCAGGCTAACTCAAATTGGAGAGGGGAAAGGAGCAAAATGAATCACTCCCAGGTATCTAGCAGCAAAAGTGTTTGATTATAACTTGACATATTTTGTGGTTTGAAGTGACAGAAGTTAACAGAGGAAGTAAAACCATGTGGAGGGGGAAGATCCCTAAATAACTCATTAGCCAGTCTTAGGCACAGTAATAAATTAAGCATCAATATGGCTACTTCTAGACACTCATTAAAGCTGTTGATATCACACAGATGTGTGGAACTCCAGACAAGTAGCTGGAAACACTGAGTAGTGAATCACAGCTCAGCCAGGGAGTTTCTGAGTGGTTTTCTAACCCAAATGGTGGTCCTGATGGTCATGTTTGGCTTCCAAATACCTTTGTTCAATCAGGTGGATTACTACTGAAAATGTGAATGCAGCCATGGTTTAGCCCAGCTTTGCCAGCAGGCATAGGAAACAGCTGACATAGGAAGCAGGCAGCCCAGCTCTCTTACTGCTGGGGGCAGAAGGGTTTTTCAGGCTTAAGGCTCTTGTAAATTGATACATCAGTTTCTGTGACTAGGTAGTTTGGGGCAGGAGGAGGGATGAATTCCGTTCATGGCAGAATGGGCATGAATGTTTAGTCAGTAAATAATATGTGGCTTTGTTAGAATAACAGATTGGTGGACCCAAAGGAGGTGCAGCAGAAACTTCTTGTGCACCACAAAACTTGACAGCTGTTACCAGCAGCAAGTCTGAGGAAGAAACTTCTGGGCAAGCTTGAGAAGTAGCCAGGCTTCAATTCCCTGAGTGGGAAGAGGGAAAAGATGTAGATAAGCCAGAAAATGACAAGACACTGTGATGATTTGTAGGGATACACAAAAATACTACATATTGCATTCTGAACTACCATACTTCATAAATAGGTATCCCCAGTGCAAAGTTCTGAGTCTGGATATTCCCAAAGGCATCTCCTGCATTCCTTATATTTGGCATACATGGGTAGATATAGCACAGCAGTATCAGATCCTAAAAACAGACATGTATAAATCCTAAGATCTGGGTAGCTCCACTGTGGGATAGTTGAAGATGTTGGAATTGTCCTTCAGTGATGCTCATTTACTGCAGATAAGTGTGAAACCTTACACTGACCTGCAGCAATGGCTGGCATGGTCCAGAAGACTCCTTGAGCTACTTCATGTCTAGGAAACTTACATTGCTTGATGTTCAGGGATTTTCACAACCAATTACATCACCCTTGAATTACTGAGTTAAAGCTTGTGACCAAAATACACACCATGAAGCCAACTTCATCAGCTCAGCTTCTTGGAACACTTAACAGCAAGGCAGAGTTTACTGAACAGACTTCTGGCTTCAGGCTATGCAAGAATTTTAAGTCAAAAGTATGGAAAAAAAGATGCAGCCATGTTGAGGGAGGCAGAAGGAATCATGTAGTGTCTAGCCTAGAAGGAAAATTCCTCCTCATCAGTTCATGTTGTCTGGAGACACTGTAATAGAGATGAGCAGATTTTTCTGGAGTCAAAGTGAGATTTTATTTTTTTTCCCTTTCTGGTGCAGTCCCAGAGTTATGCCTCTTGGGGCGCTTCTGTCAGTGTCTGCACCATGCCCTTGTCCCCCAGTGTGGCACATCAAGGGCATTCTCCTTGCTTTCAAGGAGGGCATCATTCCCAACAAGTTGTGTGTTGGGCAGGTGGCACTGGCTGCTGCCAGCTCCTGCCTGAGATGGATGACCTCCTTGCCAACTTGAATGCCAAATGTTGATGAAGACTTAATAGAGAGATTAGTTTTATCCTACAGGGCTGTCTCTCCCTCTCTCTTTCACTTCTTCCTTTAATCTCTCTGTGCTCCACAGCCTATAAATTACCTGTCTATCCCCAAGAGATAACCACTTTAACGTTTTTCCCTTTCCTAACATCCCTTGACTCCACAAGCTACTCTCTTTTTCCAGCTCAACTGGAGAGTTCAATGGAAGATACCACTTTGTCCTACATACCTTGTCTTGTCTGCATCTTCACCCTCCAAAACAAGTTGTTTCCACTGACCCAGAGCAGCGAAGCAGGACTGGTTTACACTGGATGCAAACACTGGCACAGGTTTCCCAGAGAGGTGGTAGATGCCCCATTCCTGCAGCCATACACACCTGATCTACTGTGAGGTGTCCCTGCCCATGGCAGGGGGGTTGGAACTGGATGATCCTTGAGGTCCCTTCTGACCCTCACAATTCTGTGATACAGTTGAGTGGGGCTCTGAGCAACCTGCTCTAGTTAAAGGTGTCCCTCTTCATTGCAGGGGTATTGGATTAGATGACCTTTAAAGGTCTCTTCTAACCTGAAGCATTTGATGATTCCATGGTCTGTTAAGACAAGCTGTCTTTAAGAATTAGAGGAGGAGAGATTTTTTTTTTTTCAGTCAGAAGGGCTGCCAAATGCATTGGAAGCCCAGAGTTTTCAGACCAGCTGTAAAATAAACTTACTTGTAAAGGCTGAGTAAAAAACTGGCAGCAGATGTTTCTGATAATAGCAGGGTAATGTAATATGCAAATGCTCTCCAACAAGTCAGTTCATCCAGCATGGCTCAGACATTAGCAGAAAAGAGTCCAGGATCATTGATGGGCTCAGTCAGGATTTTGAAGCATGGTTTTTGAACGTGCTGCAAGTGCACCTGATGTGTAAGAGCATGGTGTATTTTCAATTAGAGACTAATTAGATTTCAACCTGCCACTTCTTCCTGAACTGAGCTTTAACCATAAGGCAGAGCTATTAGGTTAATATTTTCAGAGCTTCAACTCACTGCCCAAATATGAGATAAAATAAGACAAATTATGCTCTTTGTGCTGTCTCAGTTCAGGCGCTTAAAACTGGGTGGCTGTGGTTTCTGCGTGTGATGAAACACCATGTAGAGCTGCCTGCTTGGATCTGCCCAGCTGGAGCATTGTGGTTCAAGGTAGAGAAGGCTCTAATAGTGCTCTTTTGTCTTCTTCTGGAGGTGCCTCACTTGTTCAGGGTGGTGGCTAAGAGGCAGCAATCAGTGGTCCTTGCAGGTCTTACCTGTAGGTCAGTTATCTTCTTCCCCCACAGCTGGTTTTCTGCTGCATCCAATTCACACCAAAGCCCACAGGAGGTGAATTGTAGAATAATTCTTGGACCTTCAAGATCATAAAGCCCAACCATTAGCTAACCCTGCCAAGCTGGTGCTAAACCATGCCTTTTAGCACCACATGGCTGAGCTTTTTAAACACTTCCAGGGATGGTGATTCAACCACGTCCCTGGGCAGCCTGTTCCAGTGTTTGAAAACCCTTTCTTTCAGTGAAGGAGTTGCTTCTAATAACCAATTGAAATTTACACTGCTGCAACTTGAGGTCATCTCCTCTCATCCTGTTTTCAGGTGATTGGTTCCCTATCCATGTCCCTGGCTGTTGCCATAGCAAATACTCCACTTTCTCTAGTGGTTTTCCAGGGGACTCTGTTCTGTTCGTAAATGTTTCCTTTGCACTTTACATTTCCAAATGAGATCTCAGCTCAGCAATTAGTGTGTGTCAGTATATTTTTTAATAAGAACTTAGGAGCCTGTGAAATGGTTCAGTTGTTGTTTGGGAAACGAAAACCTACTGTGTGTAAGGCAATGTAATTACTTTTCTAAAGGAGTTTTTATTATGCACCTAACTGCACATTTATTGTACTTGATAGACCAAAATAAAACCAAGAACAGAATGAATAAGCCATTGAGGTCCGTTGGGTAAATAAACCAGCTAAAAACATTTATAAATATGTATTTAGTCAGCAGAGCTGATTGGCGACTCTGCAACTGCTCCAGTATCTGAGATAAGTAATCCAAGTTTAATAGCCTTCCATAAATACTTCCTTGTTTGTCACCAGGCAGTAGTTATTTATCCATGCTGTGCTGCTTGTTTGTTGTTTGATGAGAACTTTTGAAGAATACTAGAGAAGTTTGTTGGCTTGCATGTAGCAAAGTGTTATATGTGTTTGTAATGTAGCACGACAGTCTTCTCCTTTCTTGTCCCTCACAGACAGTATGCCTTTTTGTCACTCCTTTTATTCCTTCAGGTTTGGTGAGGTTAAAATGTGCCTTCTCTCTGCTGAGCTTCTGATCCCTGGTTGCTGAGGTAACACCGAAGATGTTGCCTTCAGTAGGGCTGCATCTCAACCTAGATGCTTTTTTTAATTCAGTGTAAATCTGTTGGACACAGTCATAGAATGTACTGGGTTGGGAAGGGCCCCTAGAGGTCATGTAGTCCAACTCCCTTGCAGTAAGCAGGGACATCTCCAACTAGATCACACAGAACTCATCTAGTAGCATGTTTTACCAGGATAAAATAAATGTGTGAAAAGTGCTTCTGGACCTAAAGACTTCAAAGCTTCTTCCTTCCAAAGTTATAACCTGGATTTTTGCTTTTAAATGTATTCAGCACATTGATCCAGCTTTGTCAAGGTTATTAATATGTGTCTGTTCCTGTGGTTTGTTGTGTGCAGTAGTTGGTGGGAAGGCCATAGCTGAAATCCACCGTGTGCAACTAGCAGATAATGGCATAAAGGTATGACCTTGCTTGGAAAAGAAAAAAATACAAGGAAAAAAATGTCATGTTTTTCATCTGCAGAATTGGAAGTTTTTCAAAATGCCACTTCTTACAAGATTTCAATTTAGTTTCTTGTTGCAATGACAAAGCTTGTAACAATGGCATGCAGAGCCCCTGCTCCTGTTTGTTTAGCTTCTCCCACTGAAATTGTGATGTGAATTACCTAGAATAGGTTTTTTCTTATCTGAATGTTTTAAAGAATTTTTCTCTAACATACTTGTTAGATTTTTAAAAATCATCTTTTCCTGTTTTGCTTTTCATAGCATTTTGTCTTTACCCACATTTACTTTTCCAAAATTATTAGGTTTCCTTAAATTATGTAATAGTTGTATTTAGATTTAACTCCTAATGCTGTCAAGGGTTAAGGGTGGGCTGGCCACCAGATAAGTGACAGAGGCTATGAACCCTTCTGCTTCCCAAGGGGAACAGAAAGGGAAGAAGAGAGGCTTATGGGGTGGCAAAGAAACTAAACCACCTGGGATGGAAATAAGAACAATCCAATGAAACAGAGACAGACAAACCAATATGGAACCCAACCCCTGATGGCAATGATATCACCATTGTCACCACTGGTGCCTGGGAGCAGGGTTAGGGACTCAGCAACAGATGGGAACTGGATTCAGAAGCTGGATTCTGGAAAAGGATTCAGGACACAGGAATGGGGATAGATGGCAAAAGGGACAGAGTCCTCCTGGGACATGACAGTGAAGAAGAGGCTTGACCCTGGTGATCCCTCAACTTTCTCCTGAAGATGCCATCTGTGGGATGGAATCCTTTGTTGGGTAGTTGAGGGTCACCTGTCCTGTCTGCTCCTCCCTGCAGGTGCTAACTTTGACTTCATGCCCCTCAAGTTGGGGCAGAAGCTGTGGTAATACCTTTGGTCTGTACCAGAGCAAGTCTCAGCCAGAGCCTTTCTGCAGCCTAGCCTTTGGCAGTGACTCTCCACATCAGCTTCTCCCTGCATAGAAGCAGCCCCTGGCTGAGCAAAGCTGCCCTGAACTTAAGAAAGTGCCTCACTGAGCAGAGACTGAGCTGAGAAATGACATCACTGAACAGATTTAGTTCTGTTCCAGCTCCAACCAGGACAATTGCCCATTAAATACAGACTTTCATTAGCTGCTTTTAGCAGAATCACCATTGTGGCAAACCTTATTCCCTGGGAATAGAGTCAGTGAAGCCAAAAATTGGAAGCAGCCCTATGCAGCTTCTTGGCTGTTATCAACACGTTCAACTCTGTTGGCACCCGTGTCAATGAGGGATGATCCATTGCCAGAGACATTTGTACAGAAAACAACAACTTGTGCAAACAGAGGGTTCTTGCAGTTAGAGCAGATGTAGTGCAGAATGTGTGAGGTGACCATGTCTTCACCCTGTGATGGTGATGGGACTTGCCTTGTAGGAGTCAGGATCCAGGCTATGTCTCAACTAAGTAACATTTTGACTTGTAAAAATCATTAATCAAGGAAGAACTCTTTTGTCCTAAATATACGACGACTCTATGCAGTGAACCTCTGCAGCAGCCAATAATTGAGCTGAATTAATGCATGAGTCCATGAGTGGGACTGATGGGAGAGCTCACAGAATGGTGGGACATGGAAGGGACCTCTGGGGATCATTTGGTCCAAACCCCCTTGCTAAAGCAGGGTCACCCATAGCAGGTTGCCCAGGAGTGCAGTGTGGGTTTTGAAGGTCTTCAGAGGAGACTCCATAACCTCTTTTGGCAGCCTGGTCCAGTGTTCCTCAACCTGCTGGTCACATTGCTCTCAATGCACCCCAGGATACTGTTTGCCTCTTGGCTACAGCCTCTTCTCTGCTCCATTACACACCCCTTAGGGGAGCTAGACTGGTGTGATGGATTCCTGATACTGGGAACTGGAGTGAGCAGCCAAAATCGTAGAAAAGCTGGAGAGAAGGCTGAGGCTGCTCTTGTAAAAACGAAGTTGTTTCTGCCATTGTGACAGAGTGAACTGTCCACCCTGGGCTGCAGAATGTCTGCTAGTTATAGTGCTGTCACAGCTTACAGTGGTCTGTTGGTCTCACAACCAGTCAGGAGCAACTCCTTACTGTAGGGCACAGCACAGCGAACAAGTCAAAGCCCTTCTAGGTACGTTAAATTATTCTAGAAGCCCTGACTGTTCCTCTACACTCTGAGGCATCTTAATTAGAGGGAAATCACACATGGAGGTTAGCAGTAAAAGAGCACAGACAGCAGAAAGCCTTCTCTTGTTGTTTTGGAAATGGAATAAATGTTTCCCACGTTTGGACAACACCTCTAAATATATTAAGAACAGATCAGTTAGGTTAAAGGCATTTTCAGTAAGTCAGAGTTTGCAATTATCACTGAAATGTCCTTATGTTTCTCTAGGAAGTTGCTGTTGAAGTAATCAGGCTTTGGGTGAACTTCAAGTTTGAATGTGAGACAATGCTGGAAAGGACTCTTTTGTCACCTTTTAATGTTCACCCAACATCAGAAGAACAAATCCTTGGTGCTCTGTGCCAGGCATTGCAGTTGTTCTTTCAAATGAAGGGCATTCCTCAGGGCTTGTTTGTTAGAGCTGAGCTGTGTTCCCACTGATTAGATGACACCATCATCTTTCAGGCATCCTTAACTGAGCACCTTCTAGTATTTTAAACCTGGAAGAATAATTACCACCCTCTGTCTTTTCTTTCACCTCTCTGCCTTTTCATCAGGCAGAAGATCTAATGTGGTTATTTCACAAGATGGTATTTGTTCAGGAGAGGGTGAGAGACTGGTCTTGTTGTGGGGACCGTCCTGCTGGCCTTGCTAAATGCCTGTGCTCAAACATGGGCTTTTGTTGTGGTTTTTCTCTGTTTGGGAATTCTGAAGGATTTGGATATCACAGTTAATAGTGGAAATGACATAAGCAAAACACGTTTTATTGTCTTCATTTCATAGAATGGCTTGAGTTGTAATTGACCCTGAGGATCATCTGGTTTCAAGACCCCTGCTATGGGCAGGGACATCTGTTTCTAGACCAAGTTGCTCAAAGCCTCATCCAGCCTGATCGTAAACATTTCCAGGTTTAGAGCCTTTACAATTTCTCTTGACAACCTGTTCCAGTGTCTCATCACCCTCACAGTAAAAAACAACTTCCTATTTACCTATAGGAACATGATGAACATAATTAAAAACATCCAATTTCTTTTCCTATGTGTGGAGAAACTAATATTGACTCAGTTCTCTAATGGTGGAGTTTTTCTATTCAACTTTGGTGGGTTTGTGGCAGTAATTTTCAGACCTTCCTTAAACCAAAGCTGTTGCTCATTCTTTCAGTGTCTTCCCACGGGACAGCAGGATTCCTGTCAAAACAGCAATGCAGTTCCTTTTGAGAAGCTAACAGGGAGCAGGGAGGGGGGAGCTTGGCTCCCTGTGTGCGTGTCCCCTTTGCTGATGTGCCCATCAGCAAGCGGCTGATGTTAATGGTGCTCCCTGGGGAGAGGCAGCTCCAGCAGGAGAGCCATTAATATCCAGCCACTCTGCCACTGGGAGCTGAGCATAGTGCACTTATTTAATTTAGACATGAAATCTTTTTCTCTTGGCACAAACAAACACTCCTTTGCTAGCTTAAAATTTTCCTCTGCGGCTTTGGAGACAGAGCTTTTGTCTGCAAATCTTCTCACTTGGAAAGGGCTCTGAGGAGAAGGTGATGGGTCTATGAGATTGCACCTGAAGCCCTGCTGACCTGTAATTCACTGCTGAGGGGAAGAGGTTGCATGGCCTTGGTGGCTCTGAGGGCTTTAGGTCACGAAGTAGCTAAAGGTAGGTGGTCAGAGCTGCTCTGTTGACTTTTCAATTGGAAAAAGAAACAAACAAGCCAAAACCAAGCCCTAACCAAGATGTTTTCAGCTGATCCTTGCAAAATCTGGTCTGCAATGTGTAAAGAGGCACCCTGTGGATTTACTATAGCTACAGTCCATATAAGCAACATTAAGATGAACTAATGGAGCTAATAGCTATTAGAATTGACATTTCTGGTGACTTAAATACTGTAAAGTTCTGTTATTTTTAATTTCTGATGAGAAGGGATAAGATTTTGCTTCTTCATGAACAGAGATGAAGCTTAGCATTGTCTAGATCCATAGTGAAATAAATTCCACACCATTTGATGCTACACATGCTGCTGTAAAAACAAACGGAGTATTTCTTAGCTGAACAGAGCTAGCGAGTGCCCAGGTGGCCAAGAAGGCAAACAGCATCCTGGGCTCTATCAGGCATAGTGTGACCAGAGGATCATGTAAGTGCTTGTCCTGTTGTACTTGGTACTGGTGAGGCCACAGCTTGGGTATTGGCTACAGTTGTGGGCCCCCTCACTCCAAGAAGAATATTGAGCTGTTGGAGCAGGTCCATAGAAGGACAATGAAGCTGGTGAAGGGTCTGGAGCACAAGTCTGGTGAGGAGTAGCTTGAGAGGAAGGTGAGGTACGCTGAGCTGAGGTTAGGTAAGCCTGAAGAAAAGGAGGCTGAGGAGGGACCTGGCTCTCTACAGCTCCCTGAAAGAAGGCTGGATTGAGGTGGGGATTGGTCTCTTCTTCCAAGGAACAAGTGACAGGACAAGAGGAGACAGCCTCAGGTTGTGCCAGGAGAGGTTTAGGTTGGACATAAGAAGTTGAAAGGGTTCTCAAACATGGGACTAGGTTGCTCAGGGTAGTGGTGGAATCGCCATCCCTGGAGAGATTTAAAACATCTGTAGATGCGCTGCTGAGGAACATGGTTTAGTGGTGACTTGGTAGTGTCAGGTTAACAGTAGAACTCAATAAATCTCAAAGGTCTTTTCCAGACTTGGACTATTCTGTAATTCTTTTTAATAACTGGAAGGATTGCTGGTGCCACCATAATTTCCTTTCAGGCATGCCATGTGGCAAAAATGAGATCTGAGGTAGCCAGCAATGTAGCCATGAACTATTGGCAAGGTTTTCTAAAGCCAAAAGGCTGGATTTTGCTTAACAAGATTCAGTTAGCCCTGGGAGAGAACAGACAGACTTTTCTTTTTTAAGTTCAGATAAAAATCTGTGTTTTCTCTGCTGTGTTTTATTAGCCACCAGAAGATGAAAATGAAAGGTTTGTAGGGAGAAAGAATCTTTTATTAGGCCAGCTGCGATAGAAGGAAGCCTGGGAATCCGTGGAGCACAGGAGCTGCTGGTCAGGTCTAGAATGTTAATGACAATCATCAGGTACTCAATTCACTCCCTGTGTTCTTGAACAGAACTTGCTGATTTTAAAGTTACCATGAACATAGTAGTTTTCTTATTATCAAAATATATTTATTTGCTAGCTATTGTGATAAAAATGCTTTCCAGGTCACCCATCCTTATCTCCCTTGTCTATAATTTTTTTGGGTGTTATTTTTAAAAAAGATTTTCCTTTTGGGGTGAAAAATATGACTTCGGTGGAGAGAGATAAGATTGGGATCTGGCAGCAGAAGCTTTGGGAAGTGGGTGTACTGTTATGGTGGGACATCAGTGGAGTCTGCTTTATTTACTTTGTGTTTTTTGAATTTAGACTTGGCATTTTAAAAATTTTGTTTTACTGGTGGCATGGACAGGGCCACCCTGCTGTGGGTTTTCTTTAAGGCCGTGGAATAAGTTCATATTGTCTTCTGGAACATTGGCTCAGGGTTTATAGATTCATAGAATGGTTTAGGTTGGAAGGGATCTTAAAGGTCATCCATAGTTTCAACCCCCTGCCATGGGCAGGGAGACTTCCCACTAGACTAAGTTGCTCAAAGCCTCATCCAAACAGTTCCAGGGAGGGGATGTCCACAACCCCCCTGGGCAACCTGTTCCAGTGTCCCACCACCCTCACTGTAAGGAATTTCTTCCTAACATCCAGTCTAAATCTCCTCCTCTTAAGCTTCAATCCATTCCCCCTTGTCCTGCGCTGCAAGCCCTTGTAAAAAGTCCCTTCCCAGCTTTCTTGTAGGCCCCCTTCAGGTACTAGAAAGCTGCTGTAAGGTCTCCCTGGAGATGTCTTTTCTCCAGGCTGAACAGCCCAACTGTCTCAGCCTATCTCCATGGGGAAGGTGTTCCAGCTGTCTCATCTTTGTGGCCTTCTCTGGACTCATTCCAGCACTTTGCTGTCCCTCTTATGCTGGGGGCACTGGAGCTGGACACAGTACTCCAGGTCAACATCTCATGAGAGCAGAGTAGAGGGAGAGAATCTGTCACACCTAGTTATAGGTGATGTGTGCTGGGAGGAGCCCTAAGTGTTCTCTAGGGTCAAGGAATCAGTTCATATTGTTTTCTGGAGCATGGGGGCAGGGTTCCTATCTGTAGGTGATGTATGCCATACGGAGTCATAAGTGCTGCTGACTTCTTGCTGTCACACAAAACGGGGCTGCTCCACTTGTGAATGCTGCAGCTGAGAGCCAGTGTGTAGCACAACCTCTGCATTAGCACTCTGAGGTGTTATTTCACCCAGAGTTAGATCTGATCTGAGAGCTAGGCTGTTAGAATTGAAAATTCACAGAGCAGATACTCAGACCAGAAACTGTCTGTCTGGGGCTGTTGCTGCATCCACAGATCCCAGCTCTTTGCCCACAGATGTGGTGGGTGCAGCTGCAAGTGGTTTACCTACAATTCTCTACTTGTTTCTTGTCCCAAGACCTCATTCAGGATTTAGTAGGAATTAATTTTGATAGGAAAAAGTAAAAAAAAAAAAAAAAAAAAAAAATCCGCAGCCATGCTCTTGGGTATTTTTCCCTTAAGATTTTCTTCTGCATCCTTTGATGGGAAAAAAATCACATGAAAATACAGATCACTGGAGTGTGAGCATCACCAGAGCTGCTACAATTTCTGAGATAAAATCAACTCCAAAGTAATTATCATAATATTTAACTTCATCGTACAATCAGAAATGTCAATCTTGTATAATCCAATAGTCATGACATGACTTTTTCCTTACAGAGTGGTACTGAATCCTTTAGGTTTTGGTTAGGGTTTATGTTACTGCCTGCCAGTGGCAGTCTGTTAGCATTGCTGATCCAACCCTATTGACTCTGATCTCCAAATAATTAAAATTGTGTGTGTTTTAAGGGGAAAAAAAGGAAGAGACTTAAGTAGCAGAATATTCCCCAAAACTGGGGTGTAGCATTTAGTCTTTTCCCCTGTAATTGGGGTCATTTAGTTTGCATGAAAGATGTGAGCCTCTGAGGGAGACAGGCTTGTATTAGCAAGAGATGCAGCCCCCAATTAGTTGTGTAATTGTGTAATTACTTGCCTAAAAAAGGAAGGCTTTTTACATGGAGTGATGAAAGCTCTTCTCCCTGGGTGGGACTAATCTGTAGCATGCTTTCAGTATATCTCCAGGGGGTGGAAAATGCATAGAAAAGAGCTTCCAGTACCATTTGTGGCTGCTGTTTGTTTTTCGGTTTTAGGATGAAGATGATTTATAGATTCATAGAATGGTTTGGGTTGGAAGAGACCTTAAAGGTCATCTAGTTCCAGTGCCCCTGCCATAGGCAGGGGCACATTTCACTAGACCATGTTGCTCAAGGCCTCATCCAACCTGGCCTTGTAGACCTCCAGGGCACAGCCAAGTGGCCAGTAGATACGTTGGAGGGTGTGAAGTGTGACCTTGTCCCCATCTTCCTAGAGATTTTGTGGATGCAAGCCAAAATACTGTGAATTAGTCTCTATTGGTGCCTGAGAGGCTTCATCTATTCTGGTACTTCCAGTAGCAGGAGCAAAGGAGAAATTTATGGGAGTAGTTAAAAATACCCCTATTGATTCCCAGAGCTATATTAGTCTGAGTGATTTGCTACACTTTACTTTGTGTGCAGACCTCATTCGGTTGCTATTTTGTGCCTTTGTCATGATTTCAGTGAGGCAGGTTTGAAAGGAAAGTAACATCAATTGATCTAATACAAGTTGTACCTGGAAAAACAGGCACTGCTTTGGAGATGCTGGCTCCTCTGGGATGCTGGTGCTCCAACACTTTGTCCTGCATCAGCACTACTCAGAATCATAGAATTATAGAATTGTTTTGGTTGGAAAAGATCTTTAAGATCATCAAGTCCAACCTAACTTACTGATTCTACCGTGTCTGGTGCTAAACCATGGCCCTCAGCACCATAACTCTGTGTCTTTTAAACCACACCAGAGACGGGGATTCAAACACCCCTGGTGAGCCTGTGCCACTCTGAGAACCCTTTCAGTGAAGAAGTTTCCTTTGATGTCCAACCTAAACCTCCCTTGGTGCAACTTGAGGCCATTTCCAATGGTTCTAAGTTTCTGCTTGTGCTGAAAATTCTGATTTACTGGATTTGTCTGTTGCTTCATCGATAAGTTGCTTTGCTGTGCCAAGTCAAGCTGTCACCAAACAGTAAACCTCATTTGTTCTTATGGAGACCTTAAGATGTATCTTGATTATGATGAGCTGAATGTATCAGATTCGGAAATAATTTAACTCCTCCTCACACAATTTTGAAAATAGCAGGAATTAATTAGTATTTTTTCTATCTTTATAATGCTTATATACATGTTCTTGCATGGGTTTTGGTGTTTGATATTGATTTTTCTTTTTTTTGACTGTTGGGTTTTGACCCTAAAAGCTGCTGTATTATCTTAATCTCAGCAGGCTACCTTTCTCCTTTTTGTGTGTGAAATGGGGATAACAGTGAATAAACTTAGAAACATTGCGTGGGGAGGTTGAAGTAGTTTGTTGCCTTGAAAATAAAGCTGTGAAAGAAACCATGTGCATGTGTGCCAGCCATATACTTCACTCTGGCAAGCAGCAGCTTTCTGCCCAGGCTTAGTAAATGACACTTTGTGGGTCACTGACAGATAGAGGCAGTTGCAGCAAGCTGCTACGATTACTGGTGAGTTGGGGACCACCATGATGGTTGAGTCAGAATTTGTCTGACATGGATGTGTGAGGTTTGAATGTTCTGCAGCAGCAGCCCTTGTGATATCTTGAGGATGCCTCTCTTGAATTTAAATTATGGGAACAAGAGGGGCTGGGAGGGCTCTTGCTACAACTGTTGTCCCCTGCTGATGGAAGTGCAGAAGGAAGTATGCATGGCAGGACCATGGTTTGCCCATCAGAGGCCTGGAGGAGAGAGGTTCCTTGTCTTGTAGGGACCTCTGCATTTGGGGGACTGAGTGAGGTCAATCATCTGCTGTGCTCCTCTGGTCTTTCACCCAGCAGAGCTCTTTTCCTTGGTGTAGCTCTGCAGTATGACTGATACTGAGAGACATTAAATGCAAAATTGCATGGAGACATTAGATCCTTGGGAACCTAATTAGAATTGAAAAATGAAGCTGTTTATTTCTGGCTTTGTGTTGTACCCATCAATGATTCTGGAGGTTGTTTGGATCTGACCCAGGCTGGAGCAGAGAGACTTCCACTTGCAGGGTCTGCCCTCAGCTGTACTCCATCTTTTGCAGAGCCTGACCCTTCCTAAGTGCTGGTTCCTGCTGAGTTTGTACTGCAATATTGAATCACATGGGGATGGGCAGAGAAGGAGTTCAAGTCTTTCAAGAAAGAGCTTCAAGGCTTTCTTCTCTGAAAGTAAATTTACTGGCTGAAGGAAAGTTGAGTGGGATCACTTGTGGAAGAGGAGCAGCAGCAGAATGGAAAGGCTGCCAGGGAGCCTGTCTGCTGCTGGAAAGGGAAAGCTGACAGGAGCTGCAGGAGGGCTGCGGAGATAAAATTTCTGTCCTGTGGCAATTAGGGTGAGAGGGAGGATGGAGTGGAACAAGAGAGAGCCAAATGCTTTGAAAGAAAGCAAGCCTCAGGTCTAGTCTGGATTACTGATTTAAATCTTCATTGTATGAGTCATTCATGGAAGTAAGGCAGTGGCTGCGGGAGGCCAGGAACCTAAGAGACGGATTTGCTTTCTGCAGAAGTTATTTACTGGGCAGCTGCTGGTGCTTATTGGCACTTCCCAGTGCTCTTTCTGTGTGCATATTTGGAGCAGGTGGTTTTCCTGTTGAGGAACTCTGGCTATTGCAAATATAAGCAGCTTGCCTTCTTTAGGTGTGCTCCTCAGAGCAAATCTGAAGGGCAGCCCAGGGCATATTAGCATGGGCATGCTGTGGTAGATGTTGGCATCCCTTCAAAGCTGAAAGACTGCTGTGTGCTCTGGTCTGTAGGGTATTGCCAGCCTCACTTCTGCATGGGAAACCTGTCCTTCTGTCCCCAAGTCACCTGGAAGCCTTGGTCTCCTTCCCGTCACCCTGCAGCGTCACTGTGGGCCTGACCTGCTGGTGGAGCTGCCTCTGCTTCCCCCAGCCCGTGCTGCTCGCTGCCCTGTCTCGCCTCTGGCCGCAGCAGTGGGAGTTGTGTGCCTGGCTGTGTTTGCAAATTTGGCCTTTAGCTGCTTGGACTCCTGCTTTGTTGACAGCTGGAGAGATCATGCAGAACATACAGAAGGATGTGGTTTGTGTGCAATGAATAATTATTTAGAGCTGACTTCGTGTTACTGCTTGAGCCAGGTTTGAGAGGCAACCTTTGTGGTGTTTGTGTTACAGAGGCTCTGTTGGAGCAAGGGCAAGCTTAAAGGAAAAACAACAGAATTCAGTATCTCAACCAGGACCAGCACCCTTCTGCCTGATAGACATCACTGAGGGATGTGGTTTAGCACCAGACTTGGTAGACTTCAATAATGGTTGGACTGGATGATCTTGAAGGTCTTTTCCAACCAAAATGATTTTATGAAAAGCAGAGGAGTGTGACGCAGACTTGTGAAAGAAGATGGGTATGCACACTTGCTTTTTTCTTCTGAAGAGGACATCCAGATACAAAAAGAGGATACCATTTCATGACATCTGTGCTGTTCCATTCCTGTCCCCCATTAAACCAAGGGATTCCAAATGCTGTGGGTGCAGGAGCCAGTCTGTAGTGTGCCAGGGATCAGGAGCTTACCCACTTCTGCACCTAGTGTAAGTGCAGTAATGCCTGAGCCAAGAAGAGATGGCAGAACCCCAAAGCATTTCCAATACTGCCTGTACAGGATTTAGCTCTTGGTTGCTTACCTGTAAGAGGTGAGAGAAAAGTTAAGCCTTTATGGATTTGTCTGTGGTCATGGAGAATACAGGAAAGGGCATGTGGTAGCAAGAGCAGGAATAGATCATGAGCATAGCTCCTTATCTGGAGCTTGTGAAGATTTTATATCAAATAACTCATCCTGCTCTGTCCTTCCTACTTTGCCCTCAGCTTTGCAAAATGAATTTCACATATGCCGTGTCTCCCTGCTTGAAACAGTTATCTGGCTCTCAACAGCTCCCTGTTCTTTCGAAGTACTTTATTACTGCTAGGATTTGATTTTTGTGTACATATATATATATATATACACACACATACCCACAATCATTTTGCCGTTGTGCTGCTTGTGTGTGGCTGTGGGTGCAGAAGCACCTTTGCTCCCCATTTTCCATCCCCAATATTGGTATTACTCTGTGCAGTTGGGGAATTAATTACATTGTGTTCTCTATTTATGAACTAGTGCGTTGCTTTAATTATTACTCCTGCAGCTGGTTTGATTTGGGCAATATTTAGTTCTGTTTCAGTAACTTTTCATTTTAAAAACCAACTGCTGGTTGGAATTCATTGGCATTAACAACTTGTTATTGATTAGTTTGGCCTCAAACTGTGCACTGGGGAAAGAGTGGCTGGATGCCATGCTAAGCCCTCAGACCGGAGAGTTAGCAGCAAGTTCAAGTAGGTTTTTCTTAGAGTAATTGGAATGTGTGTTGAAGACTTGCAGGTGTCTAAGGAAGATCAAAGTCCCTTGATTTCTGTGGCTGGAGCTTTCCTTTATAGGAAAGAATAAAGGATGCAGAAGAAAACTGCAATACCTTCTCCTGCTTTTGTACCTCAATCACAGCATTCAGGCTTGCCCTTTACTACAAACTTTTTTGTTGTGGATTAGTAATAACATCCATAGTGGTGAAATTTGGTCTGCAAGGCTCTATCTCTTAAGGTCTGCTTTCCAATTTGAAAAGCTTAATTCAAAACCTATTAAAATCAATTGGGAGGTTTCCTCTTTCACTTGCACTTTATTTCATACCATGTCTCCAGTAATGGCTTACTAGCTTTTCTCTGTGACATTACATTCTGCTGACTGTTCATGATTTAAAAGACTGAGAGGTTAAATAGCTTCTCTTCTACCAGCTCTGGTTACCTGCAGGAAAACTCCAGGTCTACACTTGAGAGCAGAAGATGAGTGTTCTGTTTGTAAATTAGAGCTCAAGGTCAATTTGAAGAGGGTTTTTTGAGGAACTGGGCCTGATCCTTCTTTTCCATTCACACCCCAGTAGCACAATTTGCATTTTGTCTGACATCAGCATGGTGCTGTCCTGTCATGACCCTGTGAAGCAGGGGCTCAAAAGAAGAGGAGGTGAGCCCATCTTTAAAGGCATGAAGATTTGCCATGGTGCAGCTCTGATCTGAGCAGTGGATGGGGTGGATAGCATCAGTGAGAGGGTTCAAGGTAAATATGCAGTTTGCTGCTCATGGGCAGGGTATGGTCTGTTGTAGAGCCCATAGCTGTGTGGTCTTTCCACCTTTGGAACTGCATTACAGAAACATTTAACTTATCACATGTTGTGGACAGGGCCTTGCGAATCTTTTCATTGGTCACTCCATGTTGATGACATACTCATACAATCGTCTTGAAGTCTTCCATGCCAGTTCCTTTGGCCTGCAGCACCTTCTCTGATCACAGCCTTCTGTGAAGAAGGCTGACATGGTGCAAAGCTGGGGGCTCTTGTCAGGTGGCCATCACGGTGATGGCATTGGGTTCGCACTCAGCCAGTTTAACATACTCCAGGTCGAAACCTGTCTGGGGACTGATCTGTTGTGGTGGTGTGCTGGTTTGGGGCCAGACAGATCATCTCTTGCCCCGAAAGGGACAAAAGAATGAGAATCACACAAACGGATTGGAGAGTGATGGAAAGTTTAAATGGAAAAGCAATTGGTGAAGCTACAGAAAACTACAAACTACACAGCATAGTGGCAGATTACATCCCAAAGCGTACAGAGCCCGTTACATAATTCCCAAAGCTTCCCAGTTCTTCTCTTCTTCCCAAGAGGCTTCCCAATCCTTTCCTCCTCCCACCTGAGGGCCTACCCAAAACCCCCAGGGTTCTTTTCTTCCCCCCTGTTTCTCCCACTGCTAGGCAAGTCTCAGGCTGGCCAGGTCTGAGACTGCCCCCCCCTCCATTCTCCTCCTGGCATTAGGCCTAGACAGGCCTAAGAGGCCTTGAGGATACTCCCCCGGCATTACCCGATAAGAGAGGACATCTCCCATGGGAGCAGAGAGGGAAGAAAGAGGAAGAGAATGACTTTGCAGATGGCCTTATAGGGTGCAGGATTTATGGGTAGAAATACGTCGTTTCCTGTGTCCACCCCTGTGGGTGGGCACCCAGGACACCAGAGGTGTATCTCATGCGGCAGTGGCAGGGGGCACCCAGCCTAAACTGCCACAGGTGGCCAGAGTGCTGCTGCCCACCCAGCGAAGGCTGAGGGCTCTGCTCAGCATTGTGGTTATTGTGCTGGGTCTGGCCAGCTGCAATTTCATGTCTATGCCTCAAAGGTTGTGCTTCCCAACAGATATAACATGCTGCAGGTCCCTGTGGTTTTCCTGCCTTCTAAGAGGTGGAGGTCTTGAACACTTTTATGGAGAAGTCTTGAAAACCAGTCTTTTGAGGAATGGCTCAGGGAGCTGGGGTTTAGTCTTCAGGAGAGGAGACCTTATCACCCTCTACAACTACCTCAAAGGAGGCTGGAGCGAGGCAGAGGTCAGTCTCTTCTACCACAGAATAAGTGACAGGACAAGAGGAAATGGCCTGAAGTTGTGCCAGGTGAGGTTCAGGTTGGATATTAGGAAAAAAATTTTCATGGGAAGGGTTCTCAGGCACTGGAACAGGCTGCCCAGGGAGGTGGTGGAGTCACCATCCCTGGAGGTATTGAAGTCACCACATTTGAGGTGTGGATGTGGTGCTGAGAGATGTGGTTTAGTCTTAGTAGTTTAGCAGTAGTACTGGGATTGTGAGCTCCAGGCAAGCGGTTGGACTTCATTTGAAAGGTCTCTTCCAACTTCAACAGTTCTATGATTCTAAATGAACTGTTGAGGGAAGCTTTTCTGTAACCACCTTCTTCTGACAAATACCTTTTATTCTGTACTAGGCTGGGTTGTTTACAGCATGTGCAGGGATATTAAACAGCTGCCACATCTCAAAGCCAGAGGTAGCTGCAGCAGTCCTGGAGTGCCTAAGTAAGCTCCTGACGAATCCTCAGGGAAGAAGGGCTCTATTAAAAATGTAAGATCATTATTGCTAATCTTGAAAGTGGACTGATGCATTTAACATATATAATTATAAACTTTCAAACAAGATGATTTCATCTGGTGGGAGCAGCTGGGAATTGTTTTTTTCATTATCACATTTCAGGGAGTGAAAAATCTTCCTGTTCTCTCGGAGGATTCTGTGGGATTAGCTACTGTTGTTTGCCATTGTGTATTCCTGCAAATGTTTGTTTAATTATGCATGTCCCTTATTCATTCTGCATCCTTTTAGGGGGGGTGGGGGGGGGCTGTGTTACCTTTTCCCTGTGATGTTGTGGGAAGGTCCTCTTCAGATGGCTGGAAAATGACAGGGTATTCCCATGATTGATTTGAAAAATGGTCTGACAACGCGTGCAGGAGTTTACTGGTGCAGCAAAGTACTTGTTTGTGCAATCAGTTTGGGAATAACCACACTGACTCAAAAACCCCTGAGGAAGTGATTTGCATCAATGATATTTTCAACATGAAATAGGAAAGTAAACATATAGTGATACTTTCATCAAAGGATTGTCCAAATTCCCTTCTAAGCCCCTGAGAGCAGGTCATGCTGTCCAGGCAGCAGCTCTGACCTCTTGATTCCTTGGGTAAGATGTGAAAAAAAAAAAAAAGTCTGTGGTCTTGGTGACTGAAAATTTAGCTTCATGAAGAGCTTCCTCAATAGGATTTTAAGATAAATTGTGCAGAGAGAAGTTGCTGTGAGAGTGTTTTTAACTGATAAGAACAGCTCATCCTGGTTTGGATTGTCAAAGTATAGGGCTGTTTGCTATTGTGACAACAACTGATCTTAAACTGGGCTATTAGAATAAACCCCAGTAAAAGCAAACCCAAAGCATCTAAATTTTAAGCTTGTAAAGACCTAATTTCTCCAATAACCTCAATTCCCTCTCCTGATACTAACTTTTATAAAGAAGGTTCCTGGTTTTGACAGTGCTGGGAGAAGATCTGGGTGTGATGGCCCAGGGATATTGTCACAGTTTAAAGTGCAGTTGTTAGAGAAGCAGCAAGGCAAATATAAAAAAAAGGGAGGAAGGTGTAGATTATGTAGTGCTTGAATATAAATGAGAAGGAGCTGGGAGTCTTGTTGGACGAAAGGTTCACTATGAGCTATCAACGTGCTCTCAAGGCCAATGGTCTTCTGGGGTGCATTAAGAAGAGTGTGACCAGCAGGTCAAGGGAGGTTCTTCTCCACTTCTGCTCTGCCCTAGTGAGGTCACATCTCTAGTATTGTGTCCAGTTTTGGGCTCCTCAGTTCAAGAGACACAAGGAACGACTGGAGAGAGTTGAACGGAGGGCTGCAAAGGAGGAAAGGCTGAGAGCCCTGGGGCTGTTTAGCCTGCAGATGAGCAACCTGAGAGGGGATCTTCTCAATGCTCAGCAAGAGCTAGAGAGTGGGTGGCAAGAGGATGAAGCCAGACTCTTCTCAGTGGTGCCCACTGACAGGTCAAGGGGTGACAGGCACAAACTGGAACCTGGGAGGCTCCAGGAGAAACTTGTTTGGAGTAAGGGTGCTGGATCCCTGGAGCAGGCTGCCCAGAGAGGTTGTGGAGTCTCCTTCTCTGGAGAGATTCCAAGCCTACCTGAACGTTGTGTCTTTTATGAGTCCCCTCTTAACCCTCTGAAAAGATCAGGCTAGTGAGGATTTCATAGGATTTATTGTCTTTTTTTTTTTTTTTTGGGGGGGGGGTGTAGAAATAGTAGCACAAGCAAAAATAGTGACAGAAAAGAGAAACTCACTCATAATTTCAGCAAATTTGACACCTCAGGTTTTCCCCCCTGTTGGAAAGATTCTTTAAGGTTTGCTGGCTTTGCAGGGGTTCAACCAGCCTGTGAGCTTGATGACTTAATTATTTTTTCACAAGTAAGAAATGAGAAAAGCAGAGTCTTTTTGTACACTTGCAAAACGTGTTTTACAAGGGTAAACTTTATTAATAGACTTCATTGGCACCTGCAGTGGAATTGGCTGAAACATTCTCTTTCCTCAGATGTTTAAACACTAGGCATTAGTAACTGTTTTGCAGTCTGCTGGAGCAGCTGTATCTCTGTTCAGCCTTGGAGAAGCAGGGGGTTTCTTTTGTAAGAATTTCACCATAGTGCTGTTTGCAAATCTTCACTTGGACTTGAAGATGCCCAAGTTGCAGAGAAAGAAGGGTTTGAGGTGTGATTGCTGAGTCTTGCTGCCCATAGCCTACCTCTGCAGCTCCACGTGGAGCCCGTTCACTCCTCTAGAAACCCTTTCAAATAATTTCTAAGTTAAAATTTTCTGGGCACATACAATGTGTGAAGTGATTCAATGATTTAATGCTCTTTAAAACAGAGGAATTCCTGTTAGCCTATTTCTTCCCTTTCAAGCATTTTCATCAAGAGCATTTGAAATCAATGACTTAAACTCCTCTGTGCACCCAAATGTCTTGTGGAAGGAATGAGGATGTTGCTAGAAATTCAAATAGAGGCTTTGTAAACCAATAGCAACATGAAATGAGTGTATCTGGCAGTCTCTGCAGCAAAGGGAAGGCAGGGTTTAAAATTCACCTGGCAAGTCAGTGCCCTTAGTGACATTGCAGAGTGGTCAGACATTGAAACAGGTTACCTAGGGCAGTGGTAGAGTCATCATCCCATGGAGGTGTTCAAAAAATGTGTGGATATGGCACTTTGGGACATGGTTTAATGCTGCTAGGTTGATGGTTGGACATGCTGATCTTAGAGGTCTCTTCCAACCAAAACAATTCTAGGATTTTGTCAGGAGAAGCGTGAGGATTTGGTTTTTTCCCCCAATAAAAGCACAGAACAGGTGATTAAAGGCAGGTTAAGCTGTGCATTTGTACAGTGTCTGGATGATAACTTAAAAACCTGGTGGTTAATAAAAAAGACTCAGAAGTAAAAGGGGGTATTAATTTTAGTTGGTCTGTAGTATTGCAGCAGTTATGTTTGATAATTTGTAAGACAGAAGACTGTAAAACACATGCAGGGATGAGGTTAGAGTAAAACTAAACATAGTCATAAATAACCAGATCCAGCTATTTATTTACTGATCTCTAAATAAGGTGTGATTGGAGTAAATACGATGGGAGACATTTAATTAAACTGAATGAAGGAGTGTTGTAAACATCACAACACTGCCAATGAAAACAGAAAATTAATGTGTTGGCAGACCACAGTTAGGACTCTAAAATGCATCTCTAACTATGTCCTTTTGATAAATGTTTCAGTAGCTCTGTGAATGCTTTCAGATTGATTCAAGGACATCTGAGTGCCATAACACCTCACACAGCCTCTGTCAGGGCTGTTTTGCTGCTTATTTTCAGTGAAAACATTGCAAGTGAAGAATGCATTTCATAAGGAGAAAACTGGCTAATACCCACAGCTCTATAAAATAAAAGCAGAGTTTGCATTGGAAGGATTGATGAGTGTGTTGTTACCCATGTCAAACTACTCTGGTCTTGGTGGTAATAAATTTTTTTCTGTGGATGTCTTCTTTTGTCCTTTTGAAATTTTCAGTAAAAACATCAAAATATCTTTTCATAAAGTTGTAGAATGATTTGGGTTGGAAGGTGACCTTCATAGGTCACTTGTAGTTCAACCCCCCCCCTGCAGTCAGCAGGGACATCTGCAACTAGAGCAGGTTGCTCAGAACCCCAACCAACCTGAGCTAGAGTAGTTCCAAGGATGGGGCATCTCCCACCTCTCTGGGCAACCTGCAACAGGGTTTCAGTGTAAACAGTTTCTTCCTTCTCTTCAGTCTGAATTTCCCTCTTTTAGTTTAAACCATCACTTCTTGTCCTGTCACAAGAGGCCCTGCCAAAAAGTCTGTCCCCAGCTTTCTTCTTGGCCACTTCAAGCACTGAAAAGCCACCAAAAGGTCTCCCTGGAGCCTTCTCTTTTCCGGGCTGGGCAACCCCAACTCTCTCAGCCTGTCCTCACAGCAGAGTCCATGTCTCTCCTGTGCTGAGGACTCCAGAGCTAGACCCAGCACTGCAGGTGAAGTCTCAGCAGAGCAGAGGGGCAGAATCCCTTCCATCCCTTCATCCCCCAGCCTGGATTGATACTGAGGATTGCCTCCACCCAGGTGTAAGACCTTGCACTTGGGCTTGTTCCCATGTTTGCTGATATGGTTCTGTTCCATTCTCCTGTTTTATTTTAAAATTGCTGAATTCAGAAATGGAGGAGGATTCCTTCTGTGTCACAGGGAGGAAGTTTTCTCTAAGACACATGGCTGTTGGAGGTATATTTTTGAATAGCTGGTAAAACTCAGCCCAAAGACTTCTGCTGTGCTGCAGTAGTTTATTTCTTGTCTCCACCATGCCAAACTGCTTAGTTGTCACCTTTTAGATTCCCCCCTCCCTTTTTCTGTCCTTTGTTTAATGTATTTTGAGGGCTATATAGTCTGTCCTGCTCAGACTCCAGTTCCCCTTGGACAAACTGTGGTTGTCTTGTCACTTGCAGCGTACCCACTGGGGAGCTGCTCAGGCTACAGTGACTCTGGAATGCACTTGCCTTTCCCAATGCAAATAAAAGCAGTATCTTCATGTTTCTTTGCTGCTTTCCAAACCAGACCAGTGCCTAAATCTTGGGAAGCCCATATGAACTCTACAGAGTTTGTTCATCAGAAAAATCCTTCCCTGTTTCTTATTGCATGCAAACTGGATCATAGGAGTCAGCTTTCATAGGAGGGGTGTTGGAGTTAGGAACTTACCAAGTTGCTCAGTGCAGACTTTGTGCTTTTGGAGCACTTTCTTCGTAAAATAAGGTGGAAAGGAGTTGAGGTTAGAACACCAACTTCTATGCTACACAGACAGATGAAACCAGAGGCCATTAAGAGCCCAGTCTCTTGAAGTGTGCTTTGTGGTATAAGTACATGAAAATCCCTCACTGCAGGTCCCCATCTGTAATGGTGTTAATGGGGCTTTGAATAGCTCAGTGTTTTGCTTCAGTCTCATGGTTTTATCAGCCTTTTCCTGGCATTTCATCTTCTTCTGTGGCAACCAGACTCATCTGTTCTATTATTTCCATTTTTTTTTCTGGACATGAAACATGCAGGATGCTGCCAGGTGGATGTCCCTGCCAGGAAGGTGGCAGCATTGCACTGTCCCTGTGCAGGCACCTTCAACTGTCCCACATGACTTTGCATGCTCCAGAGCACAGATCTTGTGCCCAGCAATTAATTTCTTTCTGCTCTCCCTTCTTGCTGTTCCCCTGACCTGAGGGGATGCAGACCACACCCCTTAGGAAGCTGGGAAGTGGAACTGCTTGTTTCTCCCTCCATCTGTATGTATTTCATGGAATTGTTTTGTTTGGAAAAGACATGGAATCCAACCCTTCTCGAACTCTAACAAGCATGATGCTAAACCATGTCCCCCAGCACCACATCTCTGTGACTTTTGAACACCTCTGGGGATGGGGGTTCAACCAGCTCCCTAGAGTGGTTCCAGGGTTTGCAAACCCTTTTCAGTGAAGAAGTTTCTTCTCCCATCCAACCAACCTAAACCTCTCCTGGTGCAACTTGAGGCCATTTCCTCTCCTCAGTCACTTGTTACCTGGGAGAAGAGACCAACACCTGCCTGGCTCCAGTCTTCTTTCGGGTAGTTGTAGAGAGGAATAAGGTCTCCTTTCAGCCTCCTTTTTTAATTAAATGAGTTGGGAGCAGAGTCTGTGTACTTGACCTTTTATCAATACTGCTTTCATTAGAAGTTTACTTCTGTTCATGAAAGTTCCCTTTTTAGATGTAACTTGTCGCTTCTGCTCAAGTGAGAAGGGTGTCTGGAGAAATGAGGTGGTTGCATTATTTCTTGCTGTTGTAGATTCACAAAGACATAGGTGGCATCAGCAAATTGTCTGATGGTCCCCTTCCACTGCAGAAGTTGATTCAGGTCAAGATTAAAACTCCACAGGTGAAAAGCTATCAGCAATTTTGGCTGATACCAGCCAGCTGAGCTTGAAAATAGTGGGTTTTGTGGAGTCAAAGCATCCTTGACTTCCATTTGACATCCATTTCCATGGATGTCACCTCACCAAGGGCAGATGTTAAATTCAGATATTTGCAGTGGCAGGCTTTTTTTAGTCATGTATGTTGCTTAAATCCAGTCTGTGAAACTTCACCTGATGATTTCTGTAGTGTCTTTTCAAATCTGAGCATCAATGTGATGACCCTTAGGCTACTGAACTACTAAGGAAACTCTTAGGAGGACATTCAGGCTTCATTAAAGGCTTCAGGAATGTTTAAAACATGCTGTATGTTTTTAGCTATAAAGGAAGACAGTTGATTTTCACTAAAAAAAGGCAAGCTGAATGTGGAAAAACAGATGACAGCCTCTTCCTAATAAAACTTCTCATATTTGCAGTGCTCTGAGGCTTCCCACTCCATGCAAAAATGAGCAGGTAGGAGGTTGAGCATCACAAAATGCAGGACTTGAATGCCAAGTCCACAGTAGTTGCGTGGTGCCTGAACGTGCTTGAAGGAAGGACCCAACATAGCTCTCCTTGCTCTCTGAAGGGACTCTGCCTTGATTCATATTTATTAGGTTATGATAGAATGGCTTGGTGGCTTCTTGAGAAACAACTGCAACATTAATGTTGACAATTAACCCAGTTGCTCTACCATGCAAAAAGGTGCAATTTTCCTCTTCATGAAAAATTAAGATCTGCTTTGATCATTTGGAAAGCGTGAAATAAACTAATGAAGCTACTTCAGTCCCTGAATTCCAATGTTCTTGTTAGGTAAATACCCAGCATTGCTCCTCACAGGCCCAGAGGACCTGTCTGTAATCTCAAAAACAGAACCACAGAGGAAATTGCAATTAAATTTGCAATGCATTCAAAGAGCTGAGAGGGGATGGTGTCATGCTTGAAAATGTATCGTTTATTCTCTTTGGTGGTAAGTACAGGTTTCCCCCCCTCTCCATCAGAGACAGCACCAGCTCTCCAAATAATTAGAGAAGCTGGCTCGTGGATGTTTTCTTGCTCGTTAATAACGTCAAGAGTTTCAAGCACAGATCCAAGATCTTGATAGAGTAAACTGCAGTGTGTGCAGCAGGATGTCTGGATGTGCGTCTTAGGAAATGCAGTGGTGATGAGACTCTGCCAAAGATGTGCCCACTGTGTGGATTCATCTGGTGAGAAAAGCTCTCTGGGCCTCACTTGTCAGGCATGTTGTCAAGGGTTGGGGCTGGGCCAGCCACCAAATGAGTGATAGACACACTCTAACAGCCCCTCTTCCTTCCCAAAGGGAAGAAAAAGGGAATAAAAGAGAGGCTGATGCGGTGGGAAAGAAACTGAACCAGTTAGGATGGAAATAGGACCAATGCAATGGAATGGAGGCAGAAAGACACATATCCAATCCCTGATGGCAATGATGTCACCATTGTCACCACTGATGCTGAGGACAGGCACTGGCAAGTCCAAGACTGGACTTGGCAGCAGATGGGAACTGGATTAAGAAGTTGGATTCTGGAAATGGATTTAAGTACACATGTATCAGGATCAAAGGCAGAAGGGACAGAGTTCTCAGATGCTGGGCACTGAAGAAGAATAGTAGAACTTGACTCTGGTGATCCCTCAGCTTTCTCCTGAAGAATGTCATCCATGGGATTCAATCCCTTGTTGGGTCAATTGAGGGTCATCTGTCCTGTCCACTCCTCCCCACAGGGGCCACCTCTGACTTACTTCCCCCAAGGTGTGGCACAAGTTGTGGCAGTGCTCTTAATCTGCAAGAAGCAAGTCTAAAGCAGAGCCTTTTTGCAGCCCAGCCCTTGGCAGGAACTCTTCCCATCAGCTTCTCCCTGTTAGAGGCAGTCCTTGGCTGTGCAAACCTGCCCTGAACTGCAGAAAGTGCCTCACTGAGCAGAGACAGAGCTGAGAAGTCACAGTACTAACCAGAATCAGTTCTGGTCCAGCTCAAACCAGGATAGATGTCCTAGTGGTACCTGATATAGGTGATGAATTAAGGGCTAAATCTACCATGTGAAGCAGTGCCCTTGAAAAGGAAAGGTGTTTGTGATGCCAGAAGTCTGGCAGATCTGTTGCACATGGTGCTGACAGAGCTGCAGCTTGTAAGCAGCTTCAGCAGGTGCTTCTTGGTGAAGGTTTACAGTTTGCCAAAATGCCTGAAGGCAAAGCCTGTGTCTGTGTGGATTAAATAAACTTCTCCATCTGCTGCATCTTTCAGGGACAAAAAGGATGACAAGTTGCAGTAGTGCCAGCTGATTGCTGTGGAAAAGGTAATTCTGTAAGTTTTTGGTTCAACTACTAAAGTGGATCCAAATTCTGCCAGAAATGAGGACCGTTCATACCCATCAGCATTTGAACACCGTGCTTATTTCTGTGGTGGGTTGAAAATTCCTCCCAACATTAAATTTGCCAGCCCAGTTGGAAGGAAATGAAGCTGTATTTACAAGCAAAACTGCAATCTACAATGAAGTGCAATGAATATGTGCAAAGCATACAGTATTTACAAATATCTACAGGTATTTATAGTTTACAAACTGCAAAGGAACCCCCCTGGCCAAAAACCAGTGGAGCTGCTAATAGCTTCCCACTCCGTGCACCCCTCCTTACCCTCCCTGGACACAAAGGGACAAGTGAAAGAGCAGAGAGAGGTTAGAACTTAGCCAAAACAACGCAGCCAAGGTCAAGCAGAAGCAAGTTCGTATCTCCCAAAGTGAAGAAGCCAGAAGAGAGAAAGATTGTTTACCAAACTAATTCTTATGGTAGATATCTGTCCAATGGAGTGTTTAGAACTTCTCATTATTTCCTTTTTTACACCCAAGCGATTTATTTACATTTACCACCTTCCGTTCAAGATCTGTGGAAAATTTTAAAGGTACAGCTTAAAACTACCACAATTTCAAAGCCTTTCAGGAGATACAGAAATTACTGCTGCTGTGAACCTTGCAATATATTGAGCTGTGAATCACTTCCTTTTAAGCTCCAGGAGCTGCATCAAAATAGTGAGAATCGGGAAGTGGACATGCCAGCACAGCAGAAAGGCTTGTGAACAGCTCCTGGCACATGTGTCCTCCTACCTTGTGAAGAGCAGCAGCCCTGGATGAGTGGATGAAGCTGTGATGGGAGGATCCACAGAACCTGGCTGTGCTGGAAGTTGGACCTAAAGCACAGGGTAACCAGGAGCCCCCAGGACCCAGTCTGGGATGGAAGAGGTGCCCATGTTGAAGTCAATACTGCTGTCATTGAAGCTGAAGGGAGAACTCCTACTGACAGAAATGCAAGCTTAATGTGACAAGATAGGGCAGAGGAACAAAGCAAAGCCAATACAGTTCAGAAAAAGAGAGTCTATGCAAGGATTAATTATTTTATGCTTCAATATATGCACCAACATGTGTAATTGAAGGAGAAAAATATGAATTGCATTCAGAGGAAAGTGCCAAGATGTATTTTGTTTTAGGAAGTTCTAGAACACTTCAAGGGGTGGCTTGGGTTATTTGTTTATTTTTTCCATCTTGACTTGAAGAGCCTCTGCAGAGTGAAAGGAAATTGTATTGTGAAAAGGTATCTAAGCTTACATTGACTCAACTGTCATTTTCATGCTAATAGGTTATTAGAGTCTGAGTTAGATTGAAGACAGGAAACCTTGAGGGTCTGTTTAAGGTGTCATAAATATGAATACTGCTGCCTCATGTCTTTATGCATCTCTGTTTTTATTAAGGAAAAAATATCATTTTTTTTTCTTCTAAAGACCTTAGTAAAAAGAACAAATATTATGTTAGGGGTTTTTTGATACTTTTTCCTTCCTGAACATTTCCACACCCTGTGATGTGGTGGTACCCTCTGTGGACACGTGTCCTGGTTTTACACCAAGGTTGCTGACACGAATCTGATGGATGGCACCTGTACTACAGGAGGTCTGGCTGTGCATTGAGCTCCAGGCAGCAGGGAAGGCTCTGCCTCAGCAATCATCTCCTAGAAACCCAGTGGGGAAGCTGTGCATGCCTTTGGCAGAAGGTTTAATCTGACCATCTTGCTTTGCCGTGGCAGGACCCAGCCGTGTCAGTTATGTGATATATACTGTCTGCTGTCACTGGGCAGAATGGAAGTGGAAGGCAGGAAAAACACAGCTGAATCTTACAGAATTAGCAGAAATGAGGTGTGGGGAGCTGTGCTTTCAGCACAGGGTTTCATTGAGTCTTATGATCATGAGTGCTTTTCTCTGTCTGTAAAGAGCATATGAAATCTGGGTGCTGGAATGGTTTGGGATGAGGAGAAGCAATCCAGCTGTAGTGCTTCTGGTGGTGGTTTCTAACCTCCTCACTGTGCCAAGACTCTATTTTCTGTTAAGCACTGCATTTTGATAAGATGGTTATGCACCAGGCTGGGAGATAAGTCCGTTGTCTCAAAAATTCAGCACTCCTTGCTGTGGCCTGCAAGGCAAGTGGATGGGCATCAGCATTTTGCATCCCTGGTTCTTCTGTCAGCTGTTCTTCTTTACTTCATACTCATTTGTTCTTTGTCTTCTGGATTGTCGATCTGTTTGTTCGTTCTTATGTAGAGTCAGAGAATTTTTTAGGCTGGAAAAGACCTTTAAGATCATCCAGACCAACCATTAACCCAACACTGCCATGTCTGCTGCTAAAGCATGTTTCTCAGCACCACATCAACACAGCTTTCAAATCCCTCCAGCGATGGGGACTCTACCAGTGCCTTTGGTAGCCTGTTCCAGGCCTTGACAACCCTTTTGGGGAGTAAATTGTTCCTCATGTCCAACCTTAACCTCCCCTGGTGCAACTTGAAGCCATTTTCTCTTGTCCTATCACTTGTCTCTTGGGAGAAGAGACTGACCCCACCTGTCTTCACCACCTCTCCTTTCAGAGAGTTGTAGGAAGCAATGAGGTCTCTTCTCATCCTCCTTTTCTCCAGGCTGAATAACACCAGTTCCCTCAGCTGCTCCTCCTGTTCTCCAGACCCTTCACCAGCTTTGTTGCCCTTCTCTGGACCTGCTCCAGCCTCTCAGTGTCCTTGGAGTGGGGGCCTTAAAACTGAACTATGTATTCAAGGTGCAGTGATCTGTAAATAGATCAGGTAGATGAGTAGTTATTTCTGAGTCTGAGTCCACACACTCAGCAGAGCTACAGGCAAGTGAGACTTGCCAGAAGCAAAATCAATCACTTGAACTCTGAATATTTCAAAGAAGTTCAGTGCTGCGTGTGAACAAAGATTAAAGATGCTGTAATGCACTTGGGTTATTTTTTCCAGCTAGAAAACCATATCTGATGGAAAAAAAAAAAGCTTTGCTCAAATATGCAGAAGTAAAAAAAAATGCCACCCAAAAATAAATTAATTACTGAAATGGCTGCTCTCAGTCTTCTAATGATGTAGCTCAGATGTGGAGCTTTGATAGTCTGTAAACTGTTGTAACATGACTGGGCTGCAAAGCTTTGATGAAGAAAATGATTAAAGCTTAACCCATTTGAAACACATTCCCAGTTGCTGGATTTAGCTGGGCTTTGGCACAGTCTGGGTGGTGCTAATGCCAGTGTCACTGCTAGCATGAACAGGCACCATGGGGACCTACAGCCTGCCAGGGCAGTTCCAAGCCAGCTTGTAACACCTCCCTGCTGTGGCATGAGTGATGCTGCTGCTGCAGCATTCAGCTCCTGCTGGGTCTCTTCTTCAGCAGGATGAGTTGGCCAGCAGATTGAGAGAGGTGATTCTAACACTCTGCTCTGGTGAGACCTCACTTGGAACACTGGGTTCAGCTATGGGACTCCCAACAAAAGAGGGACATAGACCTCCTGGAGTGGGTCTAGAGCAGGCCATAAAGATGATTGTAAGGCTGGAGTACCTCCCCTGTGAGGACAGGCTGAAAGAATTGTGGCTGTTCAGCCTGGAGAAGAGAAGGCTCCGGGGAGACCTTGGAGCTGTATTTCAATACCTGAAGGGTACCTCCAGGAAGGCTGGGAAGGGACTGTTTAGAAGGCTTTGTAGTGACAGGAGGAGGGGCAATGGTTTGAAACTGGAGCAGGGGAGAGTTAGGTTGGACATCAGGAGGAAGTTTTTCATGATGAAAGTGGTGAAATACTGGAACAGGTTGCCCAGGGATGTGATTGAGGCTCCATCCCTTGAGACATTCAGGATCAGCCTTGTTGTGGCCCTGGGCAGCCTGATCTAGTTGGAGATGTCCCTTCTGACTGCAGGGGGGTGGACAATATGACCTTTGAGGGTCCCTTCCAACCCAATTCAATCTGTGAAAAGGACCTGGGAGCATCACTTTGGGATAGGCCTCTGTGTTATGGCCAGAGGGATTCCCCTTAGCTCACAGCCAAGCTGATGTGCTGTACCTATGGGACTGCTCCTGTGAGAAACTCAAGGACTTTTTATTGATTATGGGTGTCTAAAAGGCATTTTGATAAGTTTAATAAAGGATTTTTTTTTTTACATTGTTGGTCCTTAAGGATTATTAAATATCAGCATCTTTAAGATCTACAATGTGCAGGAAAGCTTATCAGGGATCTCAAGGGTCTTACAGAGCCATGAGCTTCCTGTCCTTGAATAGATGTATTTTTGTTTCCTTAAAGATGTGACCCTTTCTCTCTGCAAAGCCTGTGGCAGTATAGCCCAGTTCATGTTTCAGGAGAGATAACCGGGAGAATACATTATTGGAGGTTTATGTTTTAATTTAAATAGGACAGACAGCCTTGGTCTGCAAATCTCCCCTGTCTTTTTATTGTCTCCTGTAATGTTAAGTGCTTTGTGAACAGGCTTCAGTGTTTGCTGGAAGTTCTTAGCTGTGCAAACTTCTAGTAGTAAAATAAATTTAAATATCCTCTTGGAAAAAAAAAAAAGAGATTAAATTTAGTCCTTATATCCTACTGTAGTCCTTCTAAAGTTTTATTGGGGAAGGCATAAACCAATTTTACTGACTTTTCTGACTTTCAGTGGGATATGGTTTGCTAACCAAATGTTTTGGAGCCTTTCCATGCTCAGCCCTCTTTGCATACAGCTGTATATATTTTCTCCTTTTCTATATCCATTTTGCATTCAGGGATAAGGAATTAAATCTTTCCACTGACCTGGCTTCCGTGGTTTCTGTCTCTAAATACTTGACTGTGACACTTTGCCTTGTCCCTTTGGTTTGAAGGGTTCCTGGGGAGCCCAGCAGTGACCAGCACATAGAGCTGTATAGAATCATGAATTAGAAGCAGTTTGAAATGCAGCTAAATGCATAAGGAAAAGATGGGCACAAATCTGTGTATTTTTGCTGCGTGTTTTTGAGGGTTGCTTGTGAGTGCAGCTGTCTCCTTCTGAAATGAGTTAACCTTGAGAAGTGGGCCTGTGTGACCCTCAGGAGGTTCAACAAGGCCAAGAGCAAGGTCACTTGGGTTGGAGCAATCCCAATATCAATCCAGTCTGGTGGATGATGTGATTTCGAGCAGCTCTAAGGAGAAGGACTTGGGGGTACTGATAGGTGAAAGCTGGACATGAGCTGGCACTGGGCACTCCCAGTGTCACAGAATCACAGAATACATCCAGTTGGAAGAGACCTCAAAGATCATCCAGGCCAGGCCTCGACTCAACAGTGAAGGGTCAACACTAAACCATGTCCCCTAGTGCCAGGTCCACACACTGCTTGAACACCTCCAGGGATGGTGACTCCACACTGCCCTGGGCTGATGCCCAGTGGTGTGGGCAGCACGTAGATGGAGGGGACTCTGCTCCTCTGCTGTGCTTTGCTGAGACACCACCAGCAGTGCTGGGGGCAGCTCTGGAGTTCTCAGCACAGGAAAGACATGGACCTGATGGAGCAGAGCTAGAGGAGGCCCCAACAACAATGGGAGGGCTGGAAGCCCTCTGCCATGAGGCCAGGCTGAGAGAGTTGGGGTTGTTCAGCCTGGAGAAGAGAAGGCTCCAGGGAGACCTTCTGGTGGCTTTTCAGTGCTTGAAGTGGCCAAGAAGAAAGCTGGGATGGACTTTTTAGCAGGGCCTGTTGTGGACAGGGGCTGACGTTTAAAACTAAAAGAGGGAGATTTAGACTGGATACAAAGAAGAAATCTTTTTGCACTGAGTGTGGTGAGAACCTGTTGCAGGTTGCCCAGAGAGGTGGGAGATGCCTCATCCCTGGAACCATTCCAGGATGAGGTTGGTTGTTGCTCTGAGCAATCTGCTCTAGTTGCAGATGTCCCTGCTGACTGCAGGGGGGTTGGATTAGATCAGCTTTAAAGGTCCTTTCCAACCTGAAGCATTTGATGATTCTGTGAACCTGAACATGAAAATGTTACAATTTCACCTGTTAACCATAGGTGATTAAAGTGTAGCAAACAAATACCAGAAGCTATCAGTTTGTTGACGGTGGTGGGAAGGTGCCTGCTGCTCTTACAAGAATTAGAGTTTTATCTAGCAGTACAATGTTGAGTTCTGGATCAATATTATTGCTTAGAAACTTCTTGATTCAGTGAAGAAAGCAGGGTCACCTAACTCGGCCTTCAGGATCATCTTAACCTGTTGTGCTGTAAGGAAAGCCTTGTTCTCAGCAGGGAATATCTCCCAGTTCTTGTTTCCAGGGGCAGGAGCCCTGCTCAAATCACAGGGAAGATTCAGCACAATTACTAATTTTCTTTGTTCCTCTTCTCTCTTTTCCTTTTCCATTCAGAAAATGCTACAGTTCTGGGAAAATCTGATGCCTCTTCTGACGCTGATGGTGTCTGACACAATATTAATGTGTAGTCAGACATGAAAAACAATGCAAGTAGCATTGATTTGTTGTTTTCCAGGTTGGTTAAGTTTCTTCCTGTTGAGGACAGGGATGTAAACGTAGCTTGGCAGGCTGGAGGGAGTAAACACAACCAGGAGTTCTTGTTCCCACTGCTATCAACAGCAAAGCTCCCCCTGCTCTTTAGAGTGGGACCCTGATGGTGCTTCCAGGAAATAAAAAGGGATTTTGAGTTTTGCTTTCATTGTGGTAGTGTTAAAAACAGCATCTGCTGTCTGCACTCACACTTTGACCTCTACTTTCATTAATTTCAGCAATACTGAGTGTGAGGCAAAATGCAGCTGAGGATGAGCAGAGGTATTAATGCAGTCCTGTGAAAGTGGTCCATCATTTTCCACCAGTCCTGGCTCACTGGAGAGCTCCCAGAAGACTGGAAACTGGCCAATGTGACACCCATCCACAAGAAGGGACGGACAGAAGAACCTGGGAACTACAGGCCTGTCAGCCTGACCTCAGTGCCAGGGAAAATCATGGAGCAGGTTGTCTTGGGGGCAATCACTGCGCACCTGAAGGATGGCCAAGGAGTCAGGCCCAGCCAACATGGATTTAGGAAGGGCAGGTCCTGCCTCACCAACCTGATCTCCTTCTATGATCAGGTGACCAGCCTGGTGGATGTGGGAAAGGCTGTGGATGTAGTCTACCTGGACTTCAGCAAGGCCTTTGACACTGTCCCCCACAGCAAACTCCTGGCCAAGCTGGCAGCCTGTGGCTTGGACAGCAGCACTCTGCGCTGGGTTAGGAACTGGCTGGAGGGCAGAGCCCAGAGAGTGGTGGTGAATGGTGCCACATCCAGCTGGCAGCCTGTCACTAGTGGTGTCCCCCAGGGATCAGTGCTGGGCCCCATCCTGTTCAATATCTTTATTGATGATCTGGATGAGGGGATTGAGTCCATCATCAGTAAATTTGCAGATGACACCAAGCTGGGAGCAGGTGTTGATCTGTTAGAAGGTAGAAGGGCTCTGCAGAGGGACCTTGACAGGCTGGACAGATGGGCAGAGTCCAACAGGATGGCATTCAACAAATCCAAGTGCCAGGTGCTCCCCTTTGGCCACAACAACCCCATGCAGAGCTACAGGCTGGGGTCAGAGTGGCTGAGAGCAGCCAGGTGGAAAGGGACCTGGGGGGACTGGTTGACAGCAGCTGAACATGAGCCAGCAGTGTGCCCAGGTGGCCAAGAGAGCCAATGGCATCCTGGCTTGCATCAGGAATAGTGTGGCCAGCAGGAGCAGGGAGGTCATTGTACCCCTGTACACAGCACTGGTTAGGCCACACCTTGAGTACTGTGTCCAGTTCTGGGCCCCTCAGTTTAGGAAAGATGTTGAATTGCTGGAGCATGTCCAGAGAAGGGCAACGAGGCTGGGGAGAGGCCTTGAGCACAAGCCCTATGAGGAGAGGCTGAGGGAGCTGGGACTGTTTAGCCTGGAGAAGAGCAGGCTCAGGGGAGACCTCATTGCTGTCTACAACTACCTGAAGGGAGGTTGTAGCCAGGAGGGGGTTGGTCTCTTCTCCCAGGCAACCAGCACCAGAACAAGAGGACACAGTCTCAAGCTGCACCAGGGGAGGTTTAGGCTGGAGGTGAGGAGAAAGTTCTTCACAGAGAGAGTGGTTGGCCATTGGAATGTGCTGCCCAGGGAGGTGGTGGAGTCACCATCCCTGGAGGTGTTCAAGAGGGGATTGGACGTGGCACTTGGTGCCATGGTTTAGATAGTCATGAGGTTTAGGGTGACAGGTTGGACTCGATGATCTTTGAGGTCTCTTCCAGCCTTCTTGATTCTATTCTATTCTAATTGTTGTAGCATTGTCTCTGGGTGAGGTGGATGATTGCCCTGCACTTCTTGTCACATTCTGAAATTTTGTCCACATGTACTTCTACACATCTAAGGTTTCTTTTTCCTTTGTGCTTCATTTCAAGTGAGAAATCTATTTCTGCCCTGTAACCTGACTGCACTTTCTCCTTTTGCAACAGAAACCAGGAGTGTGAACAGGATGGGGCTCAGGTATAGGTGAGAGCTAATGCATTGCATCTGGTGGTGCTGATTGGTTACAGCTGAGGAGGACCTTCAGTCCTGATAAATCCAGGCTTCCTTCAGTTGCTGCCTTGCTGTTCCTTGGTGTAGTCATACAGGACTAGCATGGAAGAGATCTGGGAATAACGAGCAGGAGGCAAAATGCCAGGGAGACATGGATGTGCGAGGTCAGCGAACTCTGGAATGCTAGACTAGTAATGGCCAGACTGTTGATGTGCTTTGATGTTTGGCATGATTCAACTTCAGGGTTCCTTCCCTATCACTATCTGGATGCTTTTGGGAGAGAGGAGGTTGGCCAGCTGAGACACAAGTGCTGTGGGATAGTTCTGTTGAGCTTCCCAGGTTTGGAGAAGTCTTGACCGAGTTGGCCAATGCTTGCTGAGCAGTGATGTCCTTTTTGTGCTGGCTGCTGTCTCCAGATTGTGTCTGAAGGACTTTGCTGGGTGTGTGGTCTGAGTGGTCCTTTCTGAGTGCTGGTGCTCCCCCAGAGTGTGTGGCAGGGTAGGCTTGAGTGTATGCTGGTGCTGTGACCCAGGAGACAGACTGAGTGTGAGGCTTCCTACGGCAGCAGAGGAAAACAGAAGTGGGATGCCTGTGCTGGAAAACATCATTCTTCCTCCTCATAAAGTAAGAAAACAAAATAAGCCTTGGGCAGGTTCATGCTGGGTGATGGATGATTCCAGCTGCTGGAGAAGCAGCTGTATGCCCTGGGCTGTGCTCCTCTGCTCTCATCAGGAAAGTGAGGCACGTGCTTGAGGGGAGCACATCTAAGTGTGATCAAAGTACTTCAAGGAGTAATTGTGACTTGCAGTGAGGGACTTCTTTCCCTTCAGGTCAGCAGAGAAATGCTTCTGTGGCAGGGGTGCTTTGTTCTCTGCTGGATGTGCTTTTGGATAACTCTTTGCCATCCAGAGCCCCCTAAGAACATGCAGAGATCATCGCAGCAGCATCAACCCTGCACTGGATAAGGCCTTCTGCTTACACTGCAGACCCTGCTGCTTACACTGACCCTAATATAAAACTTCCCTGATGATTAGTTTTGCTGAGGTTGATTGTTTCTTTGAGGCACCCATTGCTCTGCTCATCCACATGGCTGTGAGATGATTTGGAAAGAAATCAAAGGGACAAGCCTTCATGCAGAGATGCCCTTTGGTGCAGAAATAAAGCTGCAGAAGGTCCTGCATTTGGCTGTTGAGGTCAGGGTATGGGATTTTTGGTGGATTTTTTCCCCTCTGTGTTTTCATTCCTCAGCTGTAGGCTATCTAGCTCAGAAAAAGAGATTTTAGCAAGTCACTCATCTTATTAAGTTGCTCGAAATGTTCGCTGCTTCCAGATGTGCCACTAATTTCAACACTATGTCAGGATAAGGTGGCAGCAATGATGCCATATATTGTGTTTCGTTAGTCAGAAGATAACAGAGTCCAGAGCTTTCAGTGAACTTTGTGGGTGTGTGGAGGTTCAGTTGTTTAGAGACAGGCTGGAAATACCGAATTTAAATTCTTCTCCAGCTACTGGAAGAAAGAAGATAAATCATAAATAAACCTAAATTATGTTTTGCCTCCTCCCCTCCATCTCATGTAGTAGAAAAATGCATGTTGTAAATCCCCTGTGAAGCGCTTTGCACTGGCAGCTCATGTGGCTGCATTAAAAGGGATGCTCATGGCCATATTTCAAGCCTCCACCTTTTATTTTCCACACAGAAGTGTGCTCCTGGGTGCAACTTGGGGAGAGAGCCAGCAGTTTGTCTAGACTCTGTGCTCTGCAAGCTCAGATAAGAATATTAGATCACGACCTAGAGGAAGGGAGCAGGGGAAAAGAAGCCTCCACAGCTCCAGGGCCCTGGTTCCCTCAGATAATATGGGGAACTGCTCTGCACACCTGGGGCTGGAGACCCAACTCCATGGAAGCACCACAATTAGGAAGTGCTGGTGCTGCTGGGGGTGAAAATAGAGGGATTGAGGCCTTTTTGGCTAATTTGATTGGATCATAGAATCATTTTGGTTGGAAGTGACCTTTAATGTCATCAAGTCCAACCTACAAGCTAAGAACACCATGTCCTGTGGTGTGCTTTGTCCACATGTTTCTCTAGGGACAATGACACCACCATCTCCCTGCTGACTGGTTTATGATGCTTCAACTCTTGGCTTAATTTTTATAGAATCATATAGGTTGGGAAAGACTTCTAAGGTCAAGTCCAACCATTAACCTGCCACTGTGCTCACTAAACCATACTCCAAAGTGCCATGTCTCCATGTTCTTTGAAAACCTCTGGGGATGGTGACTCTGCCACCTCCCTGGGCAGCCTGTTCTAATGCCTGACCTCTCTCAATAAAGACATTTTTCCTAGGCCAGTGTTTGCAGTTCCCATCATACCTGCTCTACTTTGCTGCTTAGGCTTGTTAGCTGAATCAGAGGAGGCAAAAAAACACCTTTTCTTGTTGCTATGTGCTCACCAAGCTTGGTGTGTTAAGAATAAATCAGGAAGTGCCTCATCATCTCTGTACCGTGGAAGTGCTGAATCTGCACATGAGATGTTGAAAAGGGACTTTCTGACCAGAGATTCAGGCTCGGTGCTGATGCTGACTTTGTTTAACACAGCTTAGCTCTAATTGTCAGTTGAGCACAGCACAAAGGAAGGACATAAACCTCTGCAAATCTGGTATTAGAGCATTAACTGCAGAAAAGTGGTGTTTAGACTAATACTGGTGTGGTGACATCCTGATAAGTAGAGAGAGCTATGAAATCAAGAGGATAATAATGGTTTTTATTAACTCTTTTTGGTTAAGAGATCCCTGTCTTTGAGTTCTCATGGGATTTCTGCAGAATTCCTCGGCTTACAAGAGTTTGGCAGAGTTCCTGCAGAGCAGGAACTGTTGCCAGGCTGTAGGCTTGGCTTGGGTTTTTAAGGTTAGGCATTCACCAAATATAGTTCTGCATTTGTGGGTGATATCAGTTATATTTTGCCTCTTTAAGTCAGCCTATGACTAATTGCAGAGGGACTGATCAGGCAGAGAATGAATCAGTTGAAAAAGCCAATTTAGAAGTGGGACTTTTGGCAGCCAATTCACAGTGCCTGGGCATGTTCTTGGGTTCATCGGGACGTGATTTCTGGGACGTCTAGGTTTTCCACTGAAAATCTTCTTGAGGGTAGGAAGGCTTTACAGAGGGACCTGGACAGACTGGATCTATGTGCCAAGGCTGGTTGTATGAGGTTCAACAAGGCCAAGTGGCAGGTCCTACACCTGGGTCACAACGATCCCAGGAAAGCTCCAGGCTGGGCAAGAGTGGCTGGAAAGTTGCCTGGTGGGAAAGGATTTGGAGGTGTTGATTGACAGTAGTCTGACTATGAGCCAGCATGGATCCAGATGGCCAAGAAAGCCAACAGCATCCTGTCCTGGATCAGCAATAGTGCAGACAATCACCTTCTTACTTCTGCTGGCCACCTGAACTCACCATTCATGAGGCTTCAGTTTTAGGCTCTTCACTCCAAGGAGAGCATTGAGGTTCACAGAAGGGCAAGGAAGGTGGTGAAGGGTCTGGAGAACAGGTTTGGTTAGGAGCAGCTGAGGGACCTGGGGTAGTTCAGCCTGGAGAAAAGGAGGCTTGAGGGGAGACCTCATTGCTCTCCGCAACTCCCTGAAAGGATGTTGGAGCCAGGTGGTGATTGGTCTCCCAAACAGCAAGTGACATAACAAGAGAAAACAATCTCAGGTTATGCCAGGGGAGATTTAGGTTGGACATGAGGAACAATTTCTTTCCCAAAAGGGTTGTAAAGCCTTGAGGAACAGGCTCCCAAAGGAAATGGTGAAGTCTTCATCCTTGGAGGGATTTAAAAGCTGTGTAGATCTGGTGCTGAGGGACGTATTTTAGCAGCGGTCATGGTGGTGTTAGATTAATGTTTGGACTCAATATTAAAGGTCTTTTCCACCCTAAAAGATTTTGTGATTCTATAATATGTTGTGGATGAACCTGAGGATGGTGGAAGGAAGCAGTCCCTGTTCCAGCTTTCTTGTTTCAGTAAGGAATATTGACTGGAAGCTGGTTTAGATTGAACGATCAATTAATACTCCTCAGCATGTGCACACATGGAATTAATTTGATAATCCCTTGTGTAAAGTCAGTGGAAAGAAGAATAATTTTTGTTAGTTTACAATGGGAAGAAAGTCTATCCTCCAAAGGTAAATGTCACCAGATCGATCAAAATGCAAATTCATAACAGTGTCTCCAGAACTTTGTGCTATTGCTGGAAGACCAGTGGTATTTTCAGAGAGATGCCAATGCTTTTTATCCTTCCTTTCCTCATGTTTCACAATCAGTTGTGTCACAAAATCATAGAATCATAGAATGGTTTGGGAGTGAAGGAACCTTAAAGATCATCCAGTGTCAACTCTTCTTCCATGGGCAGGGACATGTTTCACTAGACCAGGTTGCTCAAAACCTCATCCAGCCTGGCCTTGAACACCTCCATGGAGGGAACATCCACCACCTCTCTGAGCAACCTGTTCCAGTGTCTCACCATTCTCACTGTAAAGAATTTCTTCCTAATCTCCAGTCTAAATCTCCCCTCTTCCAGCTCAAAGTCATTGTCCTTTGTCCTAGCAATATAAGGCTTTGTAAAAAGTCCCAACCATCATTGAATGGCTTGAGCTGGTAGGGGCCTTAAAAATCATTTAGTTCCAACACCCCTGCTGTGGGCAGGGACACCTCCCACTAGACCAGGTTGCTCAAAGCCTCATCCAGCCTGGTCTCAAGCATTTCCAGGGATGAGGCATTCATAACCTCTCTGGGCAACCTGTTCTAGTGTCTCACTACCCTCACAGTAGAGAGCTTCTTCAAGATGCGTTTTTTTGTTGTTGGTTCCTTCTTTTTGTCATGCAGTTAGTACTGAGTAGTTTGTGCTTGGCTGGTTATTCCTGGTGAAATCCTGTGTTATGCAAGCTGCTGGTGGGATAAGGCAGGGGGTGTGGAGCTAAGGAAAGGTTTACTCCGTGCTGTAATGGAGCTAATGGCGTTACGCTCAGGACAGCTGCGGGTACATCTGGTGTTAAACTACTGTTATTTAAACTTTATGGTGCGAGAGCCTGCCAACTCTCTCCCTCTTGCAGCATATAAATTATGTCAATTGCTCATGCACTTTTTCTAACCCTGATTTCTCTTGAATTATGGATGATAGACAGGGCCAGGATTTGCTTTTAGTGTTCCCTTGTGAGCGTGTGTGTGCTGAGTGCACTGAGCAGTCATAATCTCACAGTGTGCAGTCAGGGGGATGCAAAATGGAATTTGGGCTGTGACCGTGTAGCTTCTATCCTAACCATTGAGGGAGTTCTAACATCTGAAGCTCAGAGCTGTTTTGGAGCAGGGTGGGTACTTTGATGACAGGTTTGTGCAATAAAAAAACCCTCACAACTCACTGAGGCTGGGAGGGTTTGTAGCTGTGAACTCCATGTCCCAGGTGGGTTTTTGAAAGCCAACATGATGTCCCTTTTTAAGAGAGCACTCCACTGTGGAGATTAGAGCCTGTCTTTCAGGCTTTATTGTGGGGAGGAATAATAGCTCCTGGTTTTAATGAAAATATTATGATTGGCTTGCTTTGAGGTTCTCCAGCCTGTCTGTGTGGCAGTGGAGTGTGTTCATCAAGCCACACACTTAGCTGACTGAATACTCTCCTGTGGGCAGGAAACCGATTTGACTGGTGCAAATTAAAGTCTGATGCTCCAGAGCTACTGGACCCCTGCTGAAGCTGCTGGTGTGGCTGTAATTTTTGACTCCTTGTGTTGCTCCACAGTAAAGGGAATCTTTTAAAAGACATTAATGCAGCGTGTGGCAGCAGTCAAGGTGCTGCCACTTATAAGATATTTTCTGCAGCGTTTATTGAATCATGTGTGGTTTAAGGTGTGTTGTAGCAGCAGGTGTTTGTAAACCAGGCCCTGTCAGTCTGTTTGTGCTCCTATTGTTGCATTTGGGTTCTACATCAAATGTAAAACTTTTTTTTTCTTTTTTTTTTTTCATGTCATGTGAAGTAAGCTTCACTCTCTAGTATTGATTTTACAAGTGTTAGCTCTTTAATCAAACAGCCCTGGAGTTTTGCACTTCATTAAATGATCTTTAAGAGTGAAGTGCAAACTGTTTGTGCTGGTGAGGTCTGTCCCTGCTGATAGTACTTGAAATGCCCAGTGCTGGAAGATTTTAGGTAGAAGTTGTGCTTGGAGTGGAGACAGCAGAGGTTAGAGCTGTGGAATCATACAGTCATAGAATCACAGAATGTTAGGGGCTGGAAGGGACCGTCAGAGATCATTGAGTCCAACCCCTCTACCAGAGCAGGATCAGCCAGGGCAGGTCACACAGGAATGCATCCAGATGGGTCTTGTGGAGTCTCCTTCTCTGGAGACTTTCAACTTCTCTGGGAAGCCTGCTCCAGTGCTCTGGCACCCTCACAGTAAAGAAGTTTGTCCCCATGTGGAGGGGGGAAACTTCTGTGCTCCAGCTTAAACCCATTGTTCCTTGTCCTATCACTGGGCACCACCAAAAAGAGACTGGTACCTTGATCTTGACACCCACCCCTCAGGTATTTATAGACATTGATAAGATCCCCTCTCAGTCTTCTTCTCTTAAGACTAAACAGCCTCAGTTCTCTCACTCTTTCTTCATAGGACAGATGTGCTAGCCCCCCGTTCTTGCTTGTAGCTCTCTGTTGGGCTGTCTCCAGTGGATCTGTCTCTCTTGAGTTGGGGAGTCCATGGCTGGGTACAATATTTCAGGTGTAGTCTGACCAGGGCAGAGTAGAGGGGGAGGAGAACCTCTCTTGAGCATCTGGATACATTTTTCTTGATGCACACCAGGATGCCTCTGGGCCACAAGGGCAAATTTCTGTCCCATGGATAGCTTGCTGTCCAGTAGGACTCCAAGGTCTTTCTCCATGGAACTGTTTTCCAACAGGATAACCCTTAATCTGAATCATTAAGGTTGGAAAAGCCTCTAAGATCATTAAGTCCAACCTTCTACCCAACATCTCTGTGACCATTAGACCATGTCCCAAAGTGCCACATCTACTTGTTTTTTGAACACTTTCAGGGATGGTCTCCCTGGGCAGATTCTTCTCTCTCACCACTCTTGCAGTGGAGAAGTGACTAGGTGGAAGAAATGAGGACGCTCAGGTGTTTTGGCATGGGGAAATAAACACAGTATTTGGTTGAAAAAGTCTTTCAGGGCTATGAAGTTGTATGGCCATGAACCTTAGTTTGGCTTAGAGGAGGTGGGGGTGGGCTGAAACATCTTTACAAATGGTCAAGTAAGTCCTGCAGGTCCTGTGGTAGGAGGTGCTGACATAGCAGCTGGTGCATCAGGACTGACCCAGAAGCCAGCAAGAACCCAGGCTGGGTGGTGGTGCTGCCTGCCTGCCCTGCATGCCTGGCTGTCAGCTGCACTTCAGCTGCTGGTGTTGATAATACTGAAGGTAAACTGTTTGTGTGCTTAATTATAAAGGCTTATTAACACTCAGCATTGTATAGCAAACACATTTGCAAATAACAATTTCATAATCACAGAATCATGGAATGGTTTGTGCAGGACGGGTCCTTTAAGATCATCAAGTTCCAAACCACCTGGCATGGGTAGGGACACCTCCAATTAGACCAGGTTGTTCAAGGTCTCATCTAGCCTGTCTTTGAACTCTTCCAGGATTGGAGCCTAATAACAGGCTTGAGGAAGAGTGGTTGGAAAGCTGCCCTGTATAAAAAGACCTAGGGATATTGATTGACAGCTGAATATGAGCCAGCCTGTGCCAAGGTGGCCAAGAAGGCCACCATCATCCTGGTCTGTATCAGCATAGTGTGGCCAGGATGAGATAAGTGATTGGACCTCTGTACCCAGCAATCATGAGGCCACACCTCAAATATTGGATTCAGTTTTGGGGTGCTCACTCCAAGAAGGACATTGAGGGGCTGGAGTGGGTCCAGAGAAAGGCAACAAAGCTGGTGAAGGGTCTGGAGAACAGGTCTGTGAAGAGCAGCTGGGGCAACTAAGTTTGTTTAGCCTGGAGAAAAGAAGTGTATAGGGAGACCTTCTACAACTTCCTGAAAGGAGATTCAAGTGAGGTGGGGGTTGCACTCTTCCAAGTAACAAGCAACAAAGGAAATGGCCTCAAGTTGCACTAGGAGAGGTTTGTTGGATGTTAGAAGAAACTTCTTCCATGAAAGTTTTCTCAAACCCTGGACCAGGCTCCCCAGAGAGGTGGTTGAATCCTCATCCCTGGAGTTGTTTAAAAGGTGCAGAGATGTGGTGCTGAGGGACATGGTTAAGCTCCAGGCTTGGGACAGCCAGAGGATGGTTGGACTGGATGATCTTAGAGATCTTTTCCAACCGAAATGATTCCATGGAAAAAGAACATTCCCTACATGATTGCTTTAAAAAGACCTGGAGCATTGCCTTAGCAGAGTTGTGCTTGTTTGAAGTGTGCCATCTAAGCTTTGTTTTCTATTTTCTTTCTTTTTCTGTTTTGGTTGTGATAGTCATCTCCAGCCAGTCATCAGTAAGATAAATTAGCTAAAATTACTTAAGTGCTTCCAAAATTGAGCTGTGTCTGTTCACAGCCTGCAGCCTCTCTCTTAGACACACAGACATGTAAAATTCCGTGTTTTGAGCTGCATTTACTGGGTGCAGCTCATTACAAGAGTGCAGACTGGTGCCTGCTCTTTGCCACAAAGAGCTGCTCAATCCCCAGGAGACTTTGCAAGCACAGACCTCTCTGAAGGCAGCCACTTAATCCTTGGGTGAGCAAATCTGATGATAATGTTGTGTGCTTTGTTGTGTGCTATGATCTAATTGAGATTTAATGCATTCTGCCTTGTCCCTGCCGTGGACTCCCTTTGGACCGTGCACTACAAAGCTTGGTGTTAGCAGCTTGCTTCGCTGTATCCCAGTTTATGTCTTCAAAGACATTCAGGCATTTATTTAGTTGGAGTGCATGAAGTAGTTGTGCTGGGGAAAAATGCCAGGAAGGGAAGAAACGAGATCCTTGCTTTCCCTTTCAAAATGCAGTGTTTGCTTTAAGCAAGAGTGATGACTTAGGATTCTTTCATTCGAGGCCACACCTCAAACAGAATGCTAGAGTTGTTTTGGTTGGATCTAAGATCAAGTTCAACTGTCAATGCATCACCATCATGGCCATTAACCATGTCCCCAAGTGCTGTGTCCACGCATTTCTTGAACATGTCCAGGGATAGTGACTCCAGCACCTCCCCGGGCAGCCTGTTCCGATGCCTGACCACTCTTTCAGGGAAGAAATTGTTCCTAATCTCCAACCCAAACCTCTTCTGGCACAATTTCAGGCCATTGCCTCTCATTCTGTCAAAGTAATCAGTTCTTTTGGCAAAATTCTTTGTCCTTCCTACAAAGGACATTGAGGAGCATGTCCAGAAAAGGGCAATGAAGCTAATGAGGGTTATGGAGAAGAGGTTTGGTGAGATGCAGCTTAAGGAACTGGGCTTGTTCAGCCTGGAGAAAAGGAGGCTGAGGGGTGACTCAGTGCCATGGTCTAGTTGATTGCTTAGGGCTGGTGATTGGTTGGACTGGATGATCTTGGAGGTCTCTTCCAACCTGGTTGATTCTATGATTCTGTGACCTTTTGGGTCACTACAGCTCCATGAAAGGAGATTAGAGGCAGGTGGGTGTTGGTCTCTTCTGGCAAATAAGTAGTAATAGAACGAGAGAAAGGCCTCAGTTGCATCAGGGGAGGTTTAGGCTGGACATTTGGAAAAAAACATTCCCTGAAAGGGTTGTCAGTCATTGGAACAGGCTGGAGTTCTTTCTGGAGGCATTTCAAAGCTGTGTAGGTATGGTTCTTGGGGATATGGCTTAGTAGTGGGCTTGGTGGATTAGGGTTAATGGTTGGACTTGATCTTGAAGATCTTTTCCAACCTAAATAATTCAGATTCTCCCATTCTTCTGTCTAATAACTGTGTGTTTACTGCTAATGGTGTTGAGTACGTCTGCGCCTCACGTGATGCTGGCTAATCCCACAGAAATACTGCAGTATCAGCCAGCTGAAATTGCCAACACACGTGCAGAACAAATACCACAACAGAAAGTCCCACACGCTTTTGGAGCCCCCCTTAAAGGGGTTGTTAGCCCACAAAGCTGCCTGTGCCAGCTTAGGGATGCTGCCCCTGGCCTGAGCAGTCACACCTGCATTGCTGTCCAGGGATGTGCTTTGGGTTTTCACATTGGAAAATAAAAAATGGGTTTATCCTTGTTTTCATCTCTAAACTCTGTTCCTGGGAATGTGAGCCCTGTTCATATAGCAGAAGCAGTTACATGGGAAGAGATCTTCTAACTTTAAATTTTTCATGTGTTTTTGCCACTCCAGTGGGTGCTGTTGAGATAGCTACGACTTGAAATGTGAACTTTTGGGAAACTGTTTAAGTTCAGGATCACTCTTGCCATCACACACAGAGTAATTTGGTTTGTTGCTCATTTTCCCTTTGCCTCCCATCTCCCCTCCTTACTGGCAGGTCATTCTCTCCATTTCATGGTGAGTCCTGAGGGATTTCTTTTCGTTGACAGTTTCAGGACCATTTTTCCCCCCCAAAATGGGCACTGTGTGTGTTCTTCCACCTGAGTAACCTGGAGGCAGCCATTTAGTGCCTGCAAGTCATGTTGGAGTCAGTAAATCATGCTCTGGGGTCCCTGTGGAGAGCTGCTCTGCAAATGTAGCTCCCATTGGCATTGGTGAGGATTATGAACTGGACCAGTTGGCAGCTCTGGTTTGTGTTTTAGCTAGAGACAAATATTTCTGTGGAGAAGTGCAGGTTTTCTTGACTTAACAAAGCTGTGCTACCTTATTTAGCATAGAAAAATTCCAAGTCATTTCAAGCATTTCCTCCATCTGTTGGACAGCCTCAGCTTGTAGCAGCTCTGAAGCTGTTTGGATCTCCCCATGCTGGGCATTAATAGGACTGGGAGCAGTTGAACACACACATGTCAGTAGGAGACTTGGAAGCATAAAAATTGAATTCTCTCTGAATTCTTCCCTGCCTTTTCCCTTCCTATAGAGAAAATAGTCCCCATTAGTACAGAAAGCTTTGGCAGGATGGTATTTGTAGTCCAAGGCTGGAAAGCAGCTGCCATCCCCAGTGTGTTGTTCAGAGGAGGACTGCACTTTTCACTGCTGCCGGTAATCCTATTTGCTGTGAGCACAAAATGCCAGCTGGATTTTGCCTGCTGGATGTGTCCTCCCATTACCAATTGGCTGAAGTCAGTTTGTGCTGCAGTTGATCAGATGGAACCACATGTAGAGAAAACAAAAGTCTGAGGAGGGCTGCACTGTTCAGCCATGGCTGAGGGCTATCAGTCAGGCCTTTCTGAGCCATGGTGTGATGTAAGGGACCAGGCTGGTGGTAAATGAACACAATTCTTATAGAATCATAGAACTGGTTTGGTTGGAAGAGACCTCTAAGATGGAGTCCAACCTTCAACCTAACACTACCATGGCCATTTAGCCACATCCCGAAGTGCCACATCCACAGGTTTGTTGGACATCTCCAGGGATGGTGACTCCACAACCTCCCTGGGCAGGCTGTTCCAATTTCTTGTCTGCAAAGCAAATGTTTCTGAAAGTAAACTTCACCTCAGGCCATTGCAGCCATCCCTCTCTTGACCCTCATGCATTTCCCTTGCATGCTATCAGCTCCTGGCTCAAAATACTGACCTTCCAGATCCTCCACCAGACGTAGGTGGATGCCAGACTTAAGGGAAGGTGAGAGTGGGTCCTGTGTGGACCTTGCAGAGCAGGAGAACTTGAGTGCCATTTTTTCTCTACTGATGAATTCATCATTAGGACAATTGGAATCTTAGAATCATAGGATCATTTAAGCTAGAAAAGACCTTGAAGATTATTGACTCCAGCCATTAATCCAATGCTACCAGGTCTGCTGCTAAACCATGTCCCTCTGTGCCACATTGATAGGACAAGAGCAAAGGGCCTCAAGTTGTGCTGGGGAGGTTTAGGTTGGACATTACGAACAATTTCTTTCCCAAAGGAGTTGTCAAGCCCTGGCACAGGCTGCCCAGGGCAGTGGTAGGGTCCTCATCTCTGGAGGGGTTTCAAAGCTATGTAGATGAGGTGCTGAGGGATGTGGTTTAGCACTGATCTGGCAGTGCTGGGTTAATGGTTGGACTTGGTGATCTGAAAGGTCTTTTCCAACCAAAACAAGTCTATGATTTGAGTTCTACATGGTTGGGCAAAAGACTGTGTTCTTAGCATGAAATGTTCCTACTTAACCTCCCTCTGGTCCTAGAGAGTCCAATATAGTGACATTTGCTTCTTTTTACCTTTCTGGTCAGTGGTCCAAAGTGACTGGAGAAGAGATGACACTTCTTGTGTTTCTTTTGATGTGGTTCATCCCTACATCCTTCCCTCAAAACTGCCAGAGATCTGAATGTGCTAATCCAAAGGAGCTGGTTGTAATTGCTGAGACAGAGAAGACAAACTGGGGAGTTTCTTGTGTTGTCCCATAGTTCTAGAATGACTTGACTTGTGTGGTTTTAATAAGGGATCAGGGAAGGAGTTTGAACTATAAAAGCTGGTAGAAAAGCCAAATCCAAGCTTTCAGTTTGAAATACTGAAGCTGCCAGCTTTGTGCTGGGTCACCTTGATATGGTGTCTTGTCTTTAAACTGGTGGCTCTGTTTTTCTGGGGCATTCATGGTGCTAGTCTAACTGTGTTGAGATGTAAGCACTGCCTTGGCCTCAGAGGTGTCTGTGCACACCTTGTAGTATACTCTGTGTAGTTCTGCCTTATCTGTGTGGATCAGTGAAATATGTGAAGTATGCCCTGCACCAAAATGCTTTGTATTCCCTTCTCTTTCTTACAAGACTGAAAAGCTCCATAATGTTGCTTTTGCCCAGAATACTCTGATGTTGATGACTGATGATTGTGGCTTATTCCTGCTTTTTATCCCCAACATTTCCTCTTCTGCTATTAAACATGACCCTCTTGTTTTCATTTGTTGCCTTTGTATTTGGAAGGAAACAGTCTTTTGCTGATTTTTATCGGCTTTGGCTTGTTTTTCTCTCTTATACAAAGCTCTTTCAAAGGAAAGGCTCTGAATACATCTTCTCTTATTTCACATCTTCCCTTTCAGATTTGGCTTTCTGCTTGTGTTCCTGGCATGAATGAATGAGGAGTGCTCCCACCACCCTGGGTGCATGTGGGATGGATGGATTCTGTGGCTGTGGATGGCACTGATGCCATTTGAGGGGATAAAGCTCCTTGTGGGTCACTGCAGAGCCTTGTCCTACTGGGCAGTTTTGCCAAAAAAGATACCCAGCCTTCCAAAGTCAGAAAATTCAGATTATGTTAAAAAGGTTAGAAACAAAAATACATCCCCTGCAGGAAGCCTTGATTTCCTTACTGATTTCTATCTTTTTTTACAATGGACTTTTTACAACAACTTGCAGTGAAAGGATAAGAGGGAATGGATTGAAGCTCAGGAAGGGCAGATTTAGACTGGAGATGAGGAAGAAATTCTTTCCAGTGAGAGTGGTGAGACACTGGAACAGGTTGCCCCAGGGAGGTTGTAGATGCCCCCTCCCTTCAAGCTTTCACGGCCAGGTAGCAAGAGGCCTTGAACAACTTAGTCTAGTGGAAAGTGTCCTTGCCCATGGCAGGGGGGTTGGAACTGGATGATCTTTAAGGCCCCTTCCAACCCAAACCATTCTCTGAATCTATTTTCACCTCTCCTGGATTTATCTTTTCATGTCGTGACTCTCAGCCTGAGAAACTGGTGATATTCCTGCTCAGAATAAAAAAAAAGCCAAAGGCAGCTGATGTTGATGTTTCAGTACCAATGCCCCATTTCTGCAATGATGCCCTCTGAGCCAGTTTTAACAGCATGTGAAGTGTAAAGGCTTTTCACTTTGAATGTAGCTTTTTAGTAGGTTTTTTCATTTTACTGTGTTATCCTTTCAATAGCCTGTATCTCTTCCATCAGGTAAATGCATGTTAAAATGCTGCCTTCAGCACAGAGCAAATACAGAGGGAGTAAAAGGTTTCTAATGCAGTAGAAATGGTATTAATTCTGCTGTCCTCCTTTGTATAAGAAGCAGAGGGAGAAATAACTGCTGGAGGGTAAGTGGGGATAAAAAATTGCCTTTAATTTAGGAGCATATATTTAATTTAGGATGCATGTATTTCCAACTGCTTATAGAATCTTAGAGTAGTTTCAATTGTGAAAGACTTCTGAGTCCATCCATTGACCTAACACCATCACACCCATTAAACCATGTCCCTGCTTGGTGCAGGTTGGGGCGATGTGGCAGGACTGGATGTGTATTGGGGATATTTATCTCAGGAAAAGAAGAGATCTTGCAATCTGATATTCAAAGCCCAATTGTTAATCAAACTGTTAGTAGATGGGAGTGACTTTCCAGGAGATAGCACTGAACTGTGTCTTTTAAGGGACATGGTTTAGTGGTGACTTGGCAGTGCTGGGTTAGTAGGTGGACTCAGTGATCTGAAAGGTCTCCTCCAACCAGAAGGATTCTGTCATTCTAAGGAGATAAATCCTCAATTACAGTTGGGGTAATTTCTTTTATGGATGATAAAGTAAAATGCTCAGAAGGGGGGTGAGAAACAGATATGCCCTCAGGACAGATCCTCAAATGCTTGGTATGAACAACAGGTTCTTCACTGTGGGGATGCATTCACTGCCAGGGACCAAAATGTCAAGGTGGTATCCTGTACAAGATGAAGGTTTCTGTGTGTTAACATTGGCCCCAGATGCAGCAGGCAGACACACCAAACAGTGTGTCCACAAAATGCAGGAGGGCTGGAGTGTGATGCTGTCCATCTGAAGATGAGGAGAAACTTCTTTGGTGTGAGGGTTCTAGAGGCCTGGAGCTGGTCACCCACAGAGGTTTTGGAGTCTCCTTTTCTGGAGATCATCCAAACCCAGCTCTCATTGTGATCTTGGGGAAGTTGCTGTGGGTGACCCTGCTTTAGCAGTGGGGTTGGGACTGCATGACCTCCAGAGGTCCCTTTCAACCCTCCCATGCTGGGATTCTGTGATTGTTGAGCGCTGAAGATTGTTGATCATTTAGGTTATTTGCAGTCTCAGTGCAATGTGTGTGTATTTGCCTTTGTGACTATTGCAGTGGCAGGGTTGGTTTAGTTTTCATTTGCTATCACTTTAAATCAACTGTACTTTGTTCCTGATAGGGATTTTATGAACCCTGTCTGAAAAGCGTTGCATAACACGTACAAAAATAATACTTTAAAGATTACAGCCTGTTCTCACTAATTTTAAAACAGTTTCTAGCAACTGGCTAATTTTGAAAGCTTCCCTTTGGGCTCAAAAAGCTGGGCAGGTTTTCAAGTAATGAAATGTTTGGCATAAGCTGGGGTGCATTCTGGCTCTGTGACGCTTTGGCTCTCTGCCTCTGCCCCCTTTGCCTTCTTGTCTCTCCCAAGGTGGGACACGATCCTGGACATAGGGATAGAGATGTAGGATGCCTTGATCTCCTGTGCATCCCTGCTTGTTGCAGGCAGTGAAGCAGAAATCCTGTTTATGCAACAAATTTAATTTCTCTGTTGCAGTGGGTTTTTTTGGCAGGAGGACTCCTGACAAGGAGGTTGAGGAGAAATGATCTCACCTCTAGTTTAGAGGAGATGTGGGTGAGTAAGGCTGGGACTTTGCACTTCGAAGTTCAAGTTTCTCTTCTGCCTTAGAGCGGCTGTGAAAAATAGTTTCAGTTCTGTGTGAAACCACCTGGTTGGGTGCAGGTTTGAGCAGAGCTTTGCTCCACCACCTTTTGTATTCAGAGAGGGGTTTGATTCATGATGTGATTGGAAATGGTTGGGTCTTTCTGGCAGTAGTTGTCTGTAAAAAAATCAAAATAAAAAACACATATAGTTTTATTCCAGGAGATGGTTCCAGCAGCTTCAAAGAAGCTTCACCTGGAAAATGGTTAGGACATAGCTGGGGTATCTGGTGGGATGTGTAGCTGGTGTCCCATCTACTGTCCTGGCTCCCCTCTCTTGTGCCAGCACAGCTGGTGGTTGGAAAATGCTCGTTGCTTTTTCCCTGTCTCAAGTGAGGAGACACTGGCCTTTCAGAAGAATGAGGTTTTCTTCCATGGGACCACCATAGATGGGAAATACTAAAATTACTTTTCTCCCTTAGAAGGAATTTACTCACCAGCTCAGTCTCTGCAGCATGCACCCAGGTCAAACATAAAATATGCAGAATATCCTGCTGTGAACCATGGGTGGTCGGCAGGTCAGGTGTGATGCTTTTGGAGATCACAGCAGGGTTGTAGACAGCATCTAGGAAACTCTTCTGTTACACTGTACTGGCTGATGACTTCAAACTGACACTCCTCAGGGCTTCATCTTTTCCCTGCTAATTTTTTTTGCAAAGCTGAGCCACCAATGGAGGAAGACTGGGAGATAGTGTGAGGGCAGCAGCTGGGCTGCTGCTGACCCATTGCTGCAGGTTCCTTCTGTGGCTTTTGTCTCCTCAGACCATTTGCATGCTACAATTCTGTGATGCCCTGAAATGAAATGGGTTGCATTAAAAAGAGTGTGATCATCAGGTTAAAGGAAGTTCTCCTCTTGCTCTACTCTGTCCCAGTGAGACCACATCTGGAGTATCAGGTCCAGTTCTGGGCTCCACAGTTCAAGAGGGATAGAGAAATACTAGGCATGAGTCCAAGAGAAGCCATGAGGATGATGAAGAGACTGGAATATTTCTCTTGTAAGGAAAGGCAGAGAGACCTGGGGCTGTTTAGTCTGGAAAAGAGAAGACTGAGAGGAGATCTTATTAATGTTTACGGATATCTGAAGGGTGGTGTCAAGAAGAAGGGGCCAGGCTCTTTTCAGTAGTGTCCTGTAATAGGACAAGGGCCAATGGATGCAAACTGGAACACAGGAAGTTCCACCTGAACATGATGAAAAACTTTACTGTGAGGGTGCTGGAGCCCTGATGCAGGCTGCCTGGAGAGCAAGACCTGCCTGGATGTGCTCCTGCATGAGTTGCCTTAGGTGGTTCTGCTTTGGCAGGGGGTTGGGCTTGATCTCTAGAGGTCCCTTCCATCCCCTACCGTTCTGTGATTCTATGAAATGATTCATTAAAGGTGACAAGAGGGAACATACAGACAAACAACTTGGTGGCACAGAGTCAGTAAGAAGGTCCCTCCACCAGTTATTTACTTTTCTGAAAAATGGCTCAAAAGTGATTTACAAAAATGTTCTTTCTTCTGCATCCTGACACAGATGTCATACGTCCTTCTTCAGTGGTTGCCTGATTGTAATTCTCCCCATAATGGACCTCTTTGGCTCTTGCCTCACAATTCTGTGATACAGTAATGTTCCTGTGCTTGTAATCTATGAGGCTCTGTGGCATCTACTTGGGAAACATAAATGAAATGTCTTGGGGTGGGGAAAAAAACTAATGTGAAAAGACACTTTGCAACCTCAACAGTTTCCAGCTGGAGGTTTATGCTGCTTTAGAGGTGATGCAGGAATGGCACTAATCCTCTTCCATCAAGGAAAGGAGCCATGATTCAAACATGCAGAAGTGAAAAACAGCCAAATGCAAGCCACCTGCACTAACACAAACTGCATTACAACTAAATAGCTTTAATGCTTTAATACTTTTTTTTTTTCCCCTCTTCATTTATTCCCAGCAAATGCAGCTTTTACAGGAAAACATCAGTGCTTGGAAATAGACTTACAAAATGAATCCAATCCCTAATTTTCACCCAGCTGTCTGCTTTCATTTATGGCTAGTGCTGAATGGTAGAGGTGCAGGTAGTACAGATATGCAGCTACTGATTCCTTCTGGAAACTTTGATGCTTGAAAACTAACCTAGTTGGGAGTAAGGATGTGCAAAAAGGGACAGTAAAAGACTCCATAGATTTATTAGTCATAGAAATGTTTCAGTTGGAAAAGACCTTTAGGATCATCAAGTCCAAACATTATTCAACTTTACCAAATTTGAGGCTAAACCATGTCCTTCAGCATCACATTTCTGCAGCTTTTAAACACTTCCAGGGATGGGTACTCAACCACCTCCATGGGGAGCCTGTGCTTGAGAAGAAGTTTCTTCTAATGCCCAACTAAACCTCCCCTGGTGGAACTTGAGGCCATTTCCTCTTGTCTTGTCACTTGGTGGTTGGGTGAAAAGACCAACCCCACCTGGCTCCAGCCTCCTTTCAGGGCGTTGTAGTGAGCAACTTTGTCTTAACAGCCCAAAGTGAGTTGGCTCATGGAGGTGGATTTGCATGTTCATGCTTGTTTCCTTCTGAGAATAAGAGCTTTTCTTTGGGAAAGAGACTGGCTTGAGAACTTTGCTGTTGGCTGCTGAAGGAGGTATGTGCTGCATGTAGGGGCTCATTGAGGTGTCCCTGCTGTATATTCACATTTTGAGTTTGTCCCTTGTTGTTTGCACAGTTAAATGCTTCTGCTGCTGGAGCAGAATGAAGCCCATTCTTCGAAGTGACAAAGTGTTTCCAAGTAACAGTAATCACTACATGGATTATGGAAGTTACTGGAAAACGTGGTATTTAATTTGTGTATATTTAGGTCATACCCCGTGCCAGCCTCCATCCTTTCCTAGGAGTGAGGGAGACAGGTCAGAGTCTGGTGTTCTACCTCTGTTACATTTTGGGGTTGTGCTTTAACACACCTTTAAATGTCTTTTTCATGGGACTTAATTTGTAAGGCTCAAGCATGCAATGGGCACCTCTGGAAAGGAAATGCTAATGGAAGTGCTGACCCAGGCACCACTGTGATGAGGCTGAGGTCTCTGCAATCAATCACCTTCAAACCTCCTGCAGTGGCACTTGTACAGTTTGGTGCAAGCCAGATTGTTGTTTTGTTTTTTTACAAAGGCATTCAGGAATAATGTGATAAGGAAGCTGAATGGATGTTAATTATAAAAGCTTGTTATCTATTCCTCTTCCAACCCCAAATAAATAATCAAAATAGTGTTCTTTCCTGAAGACAACCATGATGATGAGCTGGCTTGCTGTTTCTGTTGGTTTTCCTCAGTGAGCCTTGTAAACTGTAGTGCTGCAAGCATCTTTCTGTGCAATCTAAAATAACATTTGGGTTGTGTGTAGGTGAGGGGAAAAGAGGCATACAACAAACAAATGCAATTATTTTCTGATAAATGGTCTTATTGCAAATTAATGAGTCAAAAATAAAGGAGAGATTTCTGTGAGACTGCAGGATACTTCTCAGAAACTTAGCATCTTTTGTTCTTGAAAGATTGCAAATATTGCAATACCTATTACCCTCACAGTGAAGAATTTCTTCCTTCTCTCCAGTCTAATTCTCCCTCTTTTAGTTTAAACCTTTACTCCTTGTCCTGGCACAACACGCTGTGATAAAAACTCTGTCCCCAGCTTTCTTGAGAGGCCCTTTGAACACTGAAAGGCCATCAGATGTTCTCCTGAAGCCTTCTCCAGGCTGAACATCCCCAACTCTCTCAGCCTGGCCTCACAGCAGAGGTCTTCCAGCTCTTGGATCATTTTTGTGTAATGTACTAAAATTACCTTCACTACGTAGTACCTGTCATAGGTAACATTAGATAAATATTTAATAAAGAGCTACTTTATGAATCTCCTCTTTTAGTAGCTCTTCCAAGAAGAGAACAATCAAGCAGATTGTGCATGGTAGAATTTCGTGGTCTCATATATTGTCTGGAATTTCTTTCTCAGTAATCTGCCTGTGTGCTTTAGTTGGGACGTTTTGATTTGTACATGCCTGTTGCCTCTTTCTTCATTTAGTGCCCACATATGTCATGATAGCATCCAAAAATAATATTTAATGAAACTTTTGATCTCATAATGGTTAAATGGATTTGAAATAGGACTTAAAATAAGGCTAATCACACCCAGGACAGCATAGGTACTGGAATTTTTTGAATGCCTTTTTGTGCTATCATCTCTAATGGGTTTCATAGTCCTAGCAGAGTGAATAGCATTAATCCCCATTTTTGGATGTAAAAAATTATGTAGAAAATTTTCCCCTGGTTTTTTTTTTTTTAACTGCTTCCTTGGTGATATTTGCAGAACAGCTACACTTTTTTACTGAACTTTGGCTTAGCAATTCCACTTTGTATTTGTTGTTAAACCCCAAACACAGATTAAGCTGCTCCTGTGGTGTTGTCCTCCATGTAACTATTTGTCACAAGACTCCTTTCTAGAGCAGATTTTAATTTCTTTTCTAGTGTTTATATTGTTTTTTAAACTGTGGAAGAATCCTCCTGACATAATGTGTCCAGCTAGGAAGGTTTGCTAGTTTTTGTTCTTGCGAGGAAAGTACTGGTGAGAGTGCAATGGAGGCTGTGAAGGTGCTGAAGGGCCTGGAACATCTCAGTGAGGAGAAAAGGCTGAGAGCCCTGGGGCTGTTAGCCTGCAGAAGAGCAGCCTGAGAGGGGATCTGATCAGTGCTCTGCAAGAGATAAAGGGTGGGGAGACAAGAGCCTGGGGCCAGACTCTCTTCAGTGGTGCCCTGCAACAGGACAAGGGACAAAGAGCACAAACTGGAAAACGGGATGTTCCATCTGAAAATGAAGAGAAACTTCTTTGGTGTGAGGGTTCTGGAGGCCTGGAGCAGGCTGCCCACAGAGGTTGTGGAGTCTCCTCTTCTGGAGAGATTCCAAACCCAGCTGGACATTGTGATCCTGAGCAAGCTGCTCTGGCTTTGGACTGAATAGTCCCCAGAGGTCCTTTCCAAACCCCATCATGATGGGATTCTGTGAGGCTTTCCATTGTCATCCTCTCTTTTATTTTGTGTAGAGCATCTACATCAGTAAAAGTGACTGATTTTATGCCCTCCTCTTCTGAGGCTGCTGTATCTCTCTCCATCCAGCTCAAAGATGTGCACACACATACACACCTAGAGTTATCTCCTGGAGCTTGAAAAAATGCTTTGTATCCACAGCAAAACCTACGCTTGAAGCAGACCTCATTTTCTGTTATTTTCAGGATAAGTCAACGCTTTTGTTTTATAAAAATAAATAAATGGCAGCTCCAAAGGCTGGTAATGAAGATAATGAATGCACTGGTGCCATGCCCCTATTCCAGGTGATTTACTGTGGCTTTTCTCCCTCTCCACTTTGATAACAGGCATGCAATGAAAACCCGAGGAACTCAGAGAGCAGATGATTATAAAATCCCTGCTTTATGTTTCTTTTCTTATTGCATACTGACAATGTGTACAGCACACGAATTTGCTAGTGAGCAGAAGCCAGGTGCAGCAGTCATGCCTCTGAACTTTTGTTATTTCCAACCATGACTTGGTTATTAAAGTTGTGCTGTGGGTGGAAGGTTTCAGGTGCTGTGCTGCAACTTCTGACTTTGTATCTCTGGCCAAAGTGAAGTTATGGCAAGTGAAGTGTGTGGGGAATGTCTGGTCATGTGTACATGTGCATCATCTGTGTGTAAATGCACACTGGGACAGATATATCTGTGTGTACGTGTTGTGTGTACTGGTAACATATATTTGCCATCAATAAACAGTGGTTACAGGTTTGATATTTTAGAGCATAGAAGATTATTTCATGTAGGAGAGGAAGAATGCTGAAAAACTGATGTCAAGGTGCTGGCAGAATGGCTCATGTTTACCTCACCCATTTACTTGATGGAAGCAACAACTAAATTTAGAGACTGATTGTTTTTATCCTGGTTTAGAGGATTTGATGTTATTTTAATTTTGTTGGAATATTTGTAATGTGCAACAGTGTTTTTGAAGGACTTGATGCTGAAGCTCCCAGTTATACCGGTCGCCAGTGCCCTATTAAATTGTGCTGGGGAGGCTTAGGTAGAGTATTAGGAAAAGTTTCTTTCATGAAAGAGTTGTCAGGCATTGGAACAGACTGCCCAGGGAGGTGGTGGAGTCACTATCCCTGGAAGTGTTCAGGAGATGTGTGGACATGGCCCTCGGGGAGACGGTTTAATGGCCATGGTGGTCTTATATTGGTGGTTGGTCTCAATAATCCTAGAGGCTTTTTCCATTGAAACAATTCTATGCTTCTATGATTTTTCAAGTAGCAGGACAGTTCAGTGTAGGAGAGCAGACCAGATCTCCTCCAAAGCCTTTTCCTTCATAACATATAATAGAGATGAGAGGAGCACCAGAATTCACTATTTCAATCCTTTTTTTAATCACTTCTCCCTAGCACCAACAGAGCTCCTGCCTGCCCAGCATTTCATGCCAATATGAAATGTCCCAGTTATGAAGCTATATTTCAAGTACCAGTGATCAAGGGGTTAAAGAGTGTGCACAATGTCAAGCAAAACTCTCTACAAAACTTCATTTTTCCTGGTCCCTGATAAACCTTTGTTTTTATCACTGTAAATCTGAAAGGGGAAAAAAGTTAGATCTTTTATTGGTGGGTTAACTCTTTGACTCAATAACTCATTAAAATTCCTCCAACCTGGCAAGCTCAGAAATATTGACTTTTCCTGACTTGTAATAAACTAGAAGGTCAAAGGAGCTCTGAGCAGTGCAAAAAGTGCAGTCCCTGGAAGAAGTATCTGAATGTTCTTTATTTACTTTACTAATTGTTCCCAAATTTCTGGAAAATGTTCTTAGGAATGTTCATTATATGATCTCCAGGAGATGTCACTGCCAAGGCCATCTGCATTTATGATGTCTGCTGTAGATCAGAGCAGCATGAAGGATTAGGGCTTAAGGAAGGCCTGGACAAGCATCCTCCTTCTCTTAGTGGCAGGATCTGCACCTCTGCATGCACTTGGCTTATCTATCACAACACAGAATCATAGAAGTGTTTCAGTTGGAAAAGATCTCCAAGATCATTGAGCCCAACCATCAGCCTAAGACCACCATGGCCATTAAAGCATGTCCTGAAGTGCCATGTCCACATTTATCTTATTCTGAAAGCTGCTGTTCATGCTAAAGATACCGAAAAAAAAATCAGGATTCAGGAGCTATTATTGTCTGTATAAATGTAGTTCAAGTACAACTGCATCATAGTACTTCCTGTGCTGTCTTGATGGCTCAGAATCAATCTCTCAGAGCTGGCACCAGCTGAGGACAGCACCATGCATCTGACTGAAGCTTAGTCCAGCCTCTTCAGTCATGGTGGGATGCTTTGATTTAATGCCTCACGTCACATTTGGACACAGCTGCATCCTGCCTACATGTGACCTACCACAAGTACCAGCAGCAACCAAAACTCTCTTGGAGCCTCCGGAGACTTTGGTATTTCAATTTTTAATATGAATTTGGCCTTACTGAAGTCAAAGGCTGTGCCTGCTGCCATGGAAATTCTAAGAGTTTTAATGATAACAAAGCTTTTTTTAAGCACCAGTTTATAAAAATCTTTTCCAGATCCACTCTGGTTACTATGGAGAAGCCACAGAAAGCCTTTTTGCTTCATTCCTTTTGTTACAGTTTGGGTTTATGTTCCCAGATGGAGAACTCCTGTTTAAACACATCTAAGTTGGGTAAAAGGGTAAGAAGACAAGACTGAGAAGGGATCTTCTCAGTGCTCTGCAAGAGCTAAAGGCTGGGGGACAAGAGGATGGGGCCAGACACTTTTCAGTGGTGCCAAGTGACAGGACAAGGGGTAAGAAGAACAAACTGGAACCCAGGAGGGTTCCATCTGAACATTGGAAGAAAATGATTTCCTGTGAAGTTGCTGGAGCCCATGGTGGCATTAGTTTAACAGCTGGACTCAATGATCTTGGTGGTCTTTTCCAACTGAAACAATTGTATGATTCTTTCCTGTGAGGGTGTCAGAGCCCTGGAGGCAGGCTGCCAGAGAGGGTGTGGAGTCGTCTTCTTTGGAGAGATACCAAACCCAGCTGGGCATTGTGATCCTGGGCAAGCTGCTGTGGGTGCCCCTGCTATAACAGGGTGGGGTTGGATTGGATGATTTCTAGAGGTCCTTTCCAACCCCTACCATGGTGGGATTCTTTGAATCCAGGCACTTGCTCCAGCTGATCCAGTGGGCAGGCACCTGAAGGACACCCACGTGTATCTCAGCATCCTGAAACACACCTGACATTGCTAATTTTTTTGTCACGTTATTAATAAAGTGACTGAATTCCATACTCTTACAAGGATAATTAAAAACAAAAATGGAAAAGATAATCAAGTGAAATTACCAACTAACTGCTCACACTATTTACAAGCCTCACTCTATTGCATGAAAATGACAAAGTGTCATTTCCTTGGGTTAAAATGTGATCATCTGCCAAAACAAGTCACTTTTGGGTACTTGAGTCTGAGTCGTTATATTGTATTAAAGCCAGAGGATGGAGAGAGGAAGCCCATTCCCATACACCCAGGAAACACCTGACTTCTCAAACTGATTTCTGGCTACCCTTGAGAAATTTGGGATTCCAGTGGAAAACCAAATAAAATCACCCAGTTCAGAAACTTTTGTAAGGCTTGTTAAAAGGCTGCCTTCATCTCAAAGCAAGACTTTAATAGGAAAATAAAGATGATATTGCCACATTGGAGAGTGTGTCCTCTGGCTGCTCATTAATTTAAAGACAGAGAGCTCATTTACCTTTTACACACCACTAAATACGTTACAGATAGGATGAAGGCTCACAGATTATTTCTGTACTCCCAAATGCAACCTTCTTCCTTACCGTATCAAAACTCTAAAAGAGTTCAAGGGTAGGCTGGGTTCATGACAAGCACTGACTTAAATTAAGACCAACCAGATGAACCCATCACACAGAGCAAAACCAAAACCCAAGTAGCTTTGTCATATTTCTGCTCATAAAAAGTTGCTTCTACACTGCAGGAATGGGAATTACTGCATTTGCATGTAAAAAGCCAGTTTGTCTTCAACTAACAGTGAGTTTCTGCAGGCAGCTGGACATCCAGTTCTACTGCTGAAGTTTAGAGGTTAGATCAGGACCGGAGCCAAAACTAGAAGCTTTAATTGTAGAATCATAGAATTGTTTTGGTTCAAAAAAATCTCCAAGATCGAGGCTGACCAACCTAGCATCACCATGGTCACTAAGCCATGTTTCCAAGTGCCATGTTCACAGGTTTCTTGAATGCTTCCAGGGATAGTGACTCCACCACCTCCCTGGGCAGCCTGTGCCAATGCCTGACTACTCTTTCAGGAAAGAAACTGTTCCTAATCTCCAACCTAAACCTCCCCTGGTATCATTTCAGGTGATCTTTGAGTGCATTTTGGAGGATTAATGTGGTGCTGTAAGATTTGTCCAATTGGATGCTGAAGCACCCCTGGGGCAGTGCTTCTACTTGAGCTTTTTCTTAAAGTGGAAACTTTTCTGAGAGCCAAACCTCCATGTGGTAAATGTAGACAGCAGGAATTTGCTTCCACATGGACTTGCTGGTGCAGACTGAGTGCCTGGCATGGTGCAGCTGGGGGCAGCCACTGTTGGAAGGCTGTGCGAAGCTGGCAGGGGGGTGTGCACCACCAAATGTTTATTCCTGCTTTAATTATGCCATTTGCAGCATCCCTCAGTGATTCTCAATTTCGTGTACTCCAATTAGCAGAGAATACTCTAATTTCCTGGAACTCTCTTGACTGAGTATAATGATAATTATCGCTCTGAGTAGCGGCTTGTTTGGAAGCACCTTGTCCTGTATGAGTTACTATAATGTGCTGGTGCAAGCATTTAAGTGAGGAAGCTTCAGAAGCAGAAGGTGTTACAGCACAAGGGCAACTTCCTAAACCTTTTAATAGTATCAAACAGCAGGATAATGTTCTGAACGTTGCATCCAGTAAATTCTTGAATGTAGTAGTAAGTTCTTTTTCATCAAATGTCATAATTCAGAGGGTAAGGAGAGATACTGGTGGTCGCTTTTACAGTGAGAAGCATCTTCCCATAACTTTCCCTTCTGTGATACTCTTCCTTGGGGGCTATTTTTTTCAAAAACTCTCAGCAACTCTTACCCTCTGAGCTTTTGGTGAAACTTGTGTGAACTTCAGCCTTGGGGATTTTCTGCTGCTGGCTCTCAGGGTGGAAGACTCTGAATGCATGCACTGGTGCAGAAGCTGAAATCTGGTACTTAGGTCATTTTGCTGCCCCAAAATGAAGCTCTGGAGGAGCATCTGGAGGAGTGTAAGTTTTCAGAATTGCTTCTTGAGTGTAGCTCGTGGGCAAAAATTGGGTACAGAAATACCCTCACTGGGTTTTATTCCAGGGTCTAGTTTTGCAAAGGGCTAAAAGAAGAAACAGGCATACATCCATCCGTTTCTCAGTAGACTCTTTGAAGCACATTCTTAGTGTTGTGAGGAGGTGTGGGAGCACAGATGTGAAGGCACTCTTCAAACTGCTGCTGTTCAAAGGATGCGCTTTTCACCCCAGAAACCATGCACAGTGAGTGTTTTGGGTGGAAAAGAACTTTTAAGATCATGAAGTCCTAATGTTAGCCCAGCACTGCCAGGTCACCACTAAACCATGCTCGTCAGCATCACATCCACATAGTTTTTCAGTTCCTCCAGGGATGGGGACTCCACCACTGCCTCGGGCAGCCTGTTCCAGGCCTCGACAACCCTTTCTGTGATGGGAATTGTTCCTGTTATCTGACCTAAATCTCTTCTGGTGAAACTCGAGGCTGTTTCCTCTTGTCCTATTGCAGATCCTGCTCGTGTAATGCCTGTGTTGCTCTAACAGGTAAGTGTGGGTCATTAGGCATGTGTTGCTCACTCTGATGTTTTCTTCTCTCCCCAGTGCTTTATGGGCAGGATGGCCTCCATGCATCATGTGAGAAGAAGTACTGTGGCCGGGGTAGTAAGTGTGTGGTGAACAAGGACACCAACCAGCCTGAGTGCAGATGCATAGAAAATTGCAAGTCCAGCTACATGCCTGTGTGTGGATCTGATGGCAAATTCTATGAGAATCATTGCCAGCTGCATCAAGCCTCCTGCCTGCAGAGGAAAAAAATCTACATTATCCATAGCAAGGACTGTTTCTTCAAAGGTAGGAGATCATGACAAATCAATCCTTCTGTAGAAATTGCATCACTCATTTTACTGTAATCCTGCTGAATGTTATGGTCTATTTCTATCAGACAAAATATTTTAAGGATGATTTATTCTAGGACACTGTAGAATGTAACACGAATGTGTTACGTGCCTATCAAGCCCCTGAGCATCGTCATCACTCAAAATGTAATCAAAGTGGGAACTGGTAAATAATTAACATTGCTGTATGCATTGTAGTTGTGCTGCTCAGTACTTCCAACTGCCACTGTAATAACTTTTTACAACCCAATTCATTTGGGGAGGCTTTGAACAAGACAAAGACATTAAGATAAAGTATATGGTATTACAAAAAGTTTGTTGCAAAAATGAGGAACAAAAACCTGTTTAGGCAAATGACATGGATGAAGGAAAGGAGCTGCTTAGATTAACTATGAAGAGCAGGAGGTGCACTGCCAGAAAAGTTTTAAATAACTGCAGAGACAGCTCTGGTTGCCAATAGGGTCTGTACATCCTCAGCTGGTTTACTGGCTCAGTAGCATAATTTCATTATCATCATTGCACCAAATTACCAAAGGGCTGGAGTCCTGTGTCTTTGCCATTAATGCTTTGCTTGCTGTGTAGCGTCCTGTCACAAATCAAGCGAGGTTGCAGAAGCAGAGGCGTGTGATAAAATGCCAGGGGGTGGAAGAAGTTGTAAATTGTTGTACTTCTAATGAGAAGTTTATAAAGGCCTCACTTGAGTATGTTTTGAAAACTGATTGTCAGATGTGACTCCATGTATCTACAGGAAGATTTGAGTGGGTTGTGCAAATCTATCTGGTGATATTTACATGATCAAATATGAAAATAATTCCTTTATATTCTGCTCAGTGGGCACTTGAGCCCTTGAGATATGTGTACAGAGCTATCCATCATAGGTTCTTCTTTACTAACATGATGCTAGAGGAGCCCATTTGCGGAGTCATATTAATATATTGTCAAGTTACTGCTCTTGTGCTTCAGAGGAGGCCTGGAGTCTGAGATGAGCCCAACATTTCTGGAGTTATCTAGGCACTGCTTGGCATAGCATTGCAAAGTCCCATTTGTCCTGGAGGTCTGGCTGTGGATGGGATGTGGGAGCTGGGGAAAAGATCAGCTTGGTGAACATCAGCTGGGCTTGGGTTTGGCACAGGCATGCTCTAAATTTACCAAGGCAACTCATTAAATTGAGGACTAATAAACCTTGTATGAATTTAATCATGGAGAGGGGTGACCTAAAAGCATACTTGGAGCAGGTCAAGGTGAAAAATGTTTTTTTTCTTGTCAATTTAAAAAAGAGTGTCTAAAAAGAATACATGTGCCTTGGTCCTAGTGATGATGTTTCTGCCTCTGAGTACTGAGTTTGATCAGAACTGGAAACTATCTTCATCTTTGAATCTGATGCAGATAGGGCTGCAGGATGAGAAACATCTAAAGAAAGGGCAAATCTTAATTTCAGATGTGCTCAGCACCCCTGAACCCCACTTGATGTTTTATTCCTCCAACTCTCCAAAAAGCATCTTCAGTTTTTTCCCTGCTGTAAGTAGCTCACCTTTTTACAATGGTGCTCCTGGCCTGGGTTTTATTCATTCCTTATCATATACAGTGTTAAAGAAAATGAGTTCTCATTGCAGTAATCAGTGCCTCTGCAATGGCTTGTATTATACCTAATGATACAATGCCACGCTTGAATACTTCCCTGAACACACCATGAAATGATGTCAGAAAGTGGTAGTTTTGTGTCCCAGTTTAAAGTAACCCTTAAACTCTTGCCGTGGAACCCTGCTTAAATCTGCTTTTCAGCAAAATAGCAGCTTTATGGCAGGGAAGAAAGAAACAAACTCTCTTCTCTTCCTGCATGAATAAATCAAAAAGTGCTTCACACCACTGTCTGCAGAGATAAAATGTAGGAAAAAGACTTTACCTGAAGGGGAGGATAATCCCACAGAGGGGGGGGCTCCAGAGGATTATTTGGCTTCAACCCTTGTTTCTGCCATGCAGTTTCTGAGTAACCTTCTGTATGTCTTTTCATTTCTTTGGATTTTATTCGTAAATCATAGAATTATTTGGGTTGGAAAGGACCTTAAAGATCCTCTAGTTCCAGTAACTCTGCCACAGGCAGGGATACCTTCCACTAGACCAGGTTGCTCACGGCCATGACCAACCTGACCCTGAACACTGCCAAGGAGGGAGCATCCACAAGACCTGTTCCAGTGTCTCACCACCCTCACTGTAAAGAATTTCTTCCTAATACCCCAGTCTGAACCTTCCCTCTTCCAGCTTAAAGTTATTGCCCCTCATTATACCACTACAAGCTCTTGTTAAAAGTGCCTTCCTAGCTTTCTTGTAGCCCCCTTCAGGTACTGGAGGGCTGCTCTAAAGTTTCGACAGAGCCTTCTTTTCTCCAGGCTGAACAGCCCCAACACTCCCAACCTGTCCCCATAGGGGAGGTGCTCCAGCTTGCTGATCATCTTCATGGCTTCATCCAGAAGCCAACAGTTCCATGTCTTTCTTGTATTGGGGGCCCCAGAACTGGACATAGTACTCCTGGTGGAGTCTCGCCAGAGCAGAGGGGGAGAATCACCTTCCTAATCCTGCTGGTCACACTGCTTTTGATGAAGCCCAGGACACAATTGCCCTCTGGGATGCAAGCTCACATTGATGGGTCGTGCTGAGTTTTTCCTCAGGTGACACCCCCAAGTCCTTCTCCTCAAGACTGCTCCTCAAGCCACTCCTCACCCACAGTGAACAATGATAGTGTTTTCTTTTCAGTGGAACTTTGTAGTAAGCAATTCAGCTGCAGGTTCGTAAGCAATGTCGTAAAAGTTAACATCAAATGTAAGACTTCATGAGTGGAGGAAAATCCTAAAGGTGTAAAACATCCACTAATACCCAGCTGAACTGATATATCTGCCAGCAGGCACGTGCTTTCTGTTTGGTTTGTGTTGAGTAGATAGCTTAATTGTTTGAGTGCAGTTAGGCTGATGAGTGGGCTGCTTCATGTGGGTTTTTTTATCCCAGCTGACTTGTTCAATTAAGACCTAAATCCCTGCACAGGGCTGAGGGATGCCTCAGATTGCATCTGTGTGCTCTGCCAGTTTACCCAGTTATCACTGACAAACTGGAAGGCCTTAAAGTATGACAGAGATTAGATAGTCTGATTCCTCTTTGACTGAGTGAGGTCTACCCACGGTAAACTGATAATAAAGCAAAGGTCTTGGCGAGGGGTGGGAGGGATTGTGTGTTTTGGGAAAGGATTTTTTTTGGTCTTGTAACATAGTCATCACGTGGAGTGCTTTGTAAATACTGGTGTATAGCAAATACTCATGTGTGAAAAGAAGCATTGCTTGATTGTGGTACCTCACTTGCATCTCATTCTGTACTACCACCAGTACTGGGAAGAGCAGCAGAGAGTTTGGCTCTAGGCAAATGACCAGTTTCTCCTTTGCCCAGCCTGGAATGAAATGGCTCCTTGAAAACCTGAGAGGCATACAAAAGATATCTGGTTCCAGCCTCCCTGCCATGGGCAGGGACACCTTCTACTAGACCAGGTTTCTCAAGGACCCATCCAACCTGGCTTTGAACACTTCCAGGTTTGAGGCCTTCACAACTTTTTTTGGGCAACCTGTTCCAGTGCCTCGTCACCCTCGTGGAGCCCAAGAAGCTGAAAACAAACTTGTGTGCATTCAGACATCCAGATTTCCCTATAACATGAATACATGTCTCGGAGAACAGTCAGGAAAGTCACTTAGGCTTGCTTGGGTGATGGTGGGCTTTGTGAAGACATCAACTCTCTGGTATCAGCAAACATAGGTTGATTGCCTCAGCCTTGTGTCTGTGAAAGGTTTCGTGGAGGGTTTAAGTCCTTGGTGTGCAGAGCTGGTGACCATGCCCAAGGCTTGGGCTGGTGATTAGACATATTACATCCAGAATGATTTCCACATGGAAATGTGAGTGAAACATTGAGAATTCCCAGCAGGAAAGATCTCCCCAGGCTTCATTCTGCACCCTCTACTCCAACACAGTTCCCCATTGCTGCCATGCACAAAACCACATATGCCATCCTTTTTTCTCATCTGACAAAGCAAATGACAAATAGGTGGAAAACTTCCCTTTGAGTATGGACCCCAAAAGGAAACACTGTAAAGCAGAAGTCCTACATGCAGAGGTCTCAGGAGAAATGTCACTTCTGCTCATAACTATTCAGATTCTTCCTGAGATTTGTCTTCACTGGTATGAATCAGTTTGAGTTTCCCATAGGAAAATGTGCTATTTAAGGTTTCTCTACTATGTGACAGGATTTGGGGGTTTATATATTTGATTTTTCAGTTTGCATAGTCATTTGGCTGGAGTGTTGGTATTTTTGACCCACTAACAAGATGCCTGGGGATCAAATGCTTTTTCTTTTTCTTAAGAGGTTTGTCTTCCCCAAAATTGCTCCCAATATCCATGAAAACCAGAAAGGTATCTGTGCCCATAATGACAATTGTCCCACAGATGTCCAAAATGAGCAGTTGGTCTGGAAATGTCCCTGTTTGGATAAAAGCCTTGGATCCTGCAGCTATAGCATTTTAGTGCAGTGATTTGGACTATGCTTTGCAGAAGCAGGAGTACTCCTTTTTTTCTACTTCTGCTCATTTTTCTTTCCTTTTGACTTTTTACACCCACTCGGTCTCTTCACTCATTTTTCTCACGTTATTTTTGGCCAGTAAAAGCTGCACACACACCACTCCAAACAGTTTTTCTTCCCTTACCTCATTCCTTCCCCCACAAACACCAGAGCAATGCCTTTCTCTAGCACTATACATACATTAGCGAAGAAACTCTTTCAGTTTAGAGTTATGCTTTTCCATTTTCAGGATTTAGGAGTAATTTTATTCCCTCTTTCTTTCGCTTTCTGCTCTTTTCTGTGGGATCAGCAATCCTAAAGCTGCCCTGCATCAGCCAAGCCCCTGCTAGATGAAGGCAGCAGTGCTGCTTGCCTCATCTTATTCTGTGTTTTCTCCAGTTCTGACATCCTCCCTTTATCCAGGTGTATTGGGTTTTTTATCAAAAGCTCAGCTTTTCTTACTGGGCTCTGTAGGAGCTTTGTGCTGCAGCTGGTCAGATTTAGTTTGTGCTCTGGCATTAATTCAATCCCACTTAGCTGTCTGAGTTCCTGACCTTTCCATTATGTAAATGCACTGTAGCTCTGCCCCTTCGTTTCTTTGTTGTTTATTTTGTCCATTCAGTCCAATGTCTCCTCAAGCTCTAATTTTATGAGAGCTGACAAAACATTTTGTGGAGAGACGGGGTGCTATAAAAGCACAGTCATGTCTGGTATTTGGTTCTGTCTGAACATGAAGCAAAGCTGCTGTGCTGTGAGGGTGCTGGAGCCCTGGAGCTGGCTGCCCAGAGAGCTTGTGGAGTCTCCTTCTCTGGAGAGATTCCAAACCCACCTAGACCTGTGGATGCTGGGCAAGCTGCTGTGGGTGCCCCTGCATCATCATAGGGGCCAGACTGGATGATCTCCAGAGGTTTCTTCCACTCCCTACTATTCTGTGATTCCAATCCCATTGTCTTCCTTCCTCCAGTCTCTCCCAAAATGTCAGTGGTAGTTTTGTCAATAATTTGGTCCCATTGCTTAAAATATTTGCCTTTTAAATTTCTTTCTATCAAATGCATGAAAACTGTGTTGTTCCTCATGCAAGGTCACTTCTCACCCTGTAACATGAATCATATTTTTGTATAGATATTGATCTCTATTTGGGAACTTGGGAGGAAATCCCTATGGAAAACCACCTGCCTTTCTCACCTCCATGACACACACAGTCACACTGCTGGACTTGAGCCTTTCACTGTTGCTCAGAACAGTATTTCATGCCATAAACGTAGATATAGTGTTCCAGAGCATGCATGCCCATGTGCTGGGTTGTGCTGCATGCAGACATACATGTGCAAGCATGTCTGCATGCTGAAAGAGCCAGAAGGACTTCTCTCCTGGCATTCATGCACATGTAGCATAGAGAATGGAGCCTGGCTCTGCATGGGGTAAGAATGAGGAACACAGAGAAAAGCTGAAACAAGAGGTTCAGGCTGGATGTAAGAAGAGGGTAGCTGAGTGTGGGGCAAGCTGCCCACATGCCACTTCCATCTCTGGAGTTTTCAAGACCTGAACAACCTGATCAGACCCTGAACTAAATGTTTAAATGCCAAGACCTCTTCCCACCCCCCTCCTCATCAAAGTTTTACAATTTCATGGCCTAAAATGGCATCTTTCATTTTCAACTTCTCATCTGTCTGTCTTCCTGTTCTAAAAAAGTTTCTTTCTAATTATGGGAAACGATCATCCTCTGCATGTTGACAGAACATTTTCTGTGCTTGAATGTAAATAAATTGCAAACCTGGAGGAACAAAACAAAACCCAAGCAGGGTAATAACTGGCAAAATATCACTGCAGTAATCTCACGTAGATATCAATTCAGCCTCAGGTGGTGCTGGTGGTTTATTTCCTCTGTACTTTATTTGTTGTCCATGTGTTAGTTTAGTGCTTTGTTACTTGCAGAAGTAATTTGTTCTGGGGAATAGCATTTCAAAACATCTCTGTGAAGGTGTTGAATGTTTTGCTCATTTAGTGCTTGCAAGAACAGACAAACTTGCTCCAGTTGGCTTCTTTGCAAACTGCAAAGGAATCTGCTCCATTAAACACTCACTCTCTCTCTCTTTCTCTTTCCAGCTGGAAAAAAGAGAATAAATCTGAGTGTGAACTAATGGTACATTTCCCAGCTGGCAATTAATATTTGCTGATTTAACTTTGCAGCAGTGCTGACAGGCTGCTTCGGTGGCAGTGCGACGGATTGAGAGCTGTTGGGAGACACGCAATTAATCCCACTGGGATGGAGGCCAGGATCCTTGGCCTGGAGGTCTGGCCATAATAATCCTTTCAGTGTCCAATGTAAATATATCAGGAGTTTCCAATGTTACAAAGAGAGATAAGTGCTGTATGTAATGGAGGTGTGTGTTTGCTCTCAGCAGAGCTGATATGGTTCTTGCTACACAGAATACTTCAGGGAGAGTGAAGTATTTGAATACTGAGGGGATTCCAACACCAAGTTGGGTGGGTGTTTCAATCTGCTGGAGGACAGGAAGGCTCTGCAGAGAGATGTGGATAGGCTGGATTGATGGGCTGAGGCTAAGACTATGACATTCAACAAGGTCAAGTGTTGAGTGCCGCACTTGGGTCACAACAACCCTCTGCAGCGTTACAGGCTTGGGGCAGGGTGGCTGGAGAGCTCCTCAGTGAAGGACCTGAGGGTGTTGATTGGTGGCTGGCTGAATATGCTCAGGTGGCCAAGAAGTCAATGGCATTCTGCCTTGCATTAAGAATAGTGTGGCAAGCAGGTCTAGGGATGTGCTTGTCCCCTGTACTCAGCACTCAGTGGTGTCACCTGCTTCTGCTTCACCAAAACCACATCTGTTCCCCTGATACTGCAACTCTTCATAGACTGGTGACAGTTCTCAGAGATGGTTGGTAAAGCTGAAATAGAGGAAAATGTACCTGGGCTGTGAAGCTAGTGCAAGAAGTGATGTTATCTGAAGTGATCCCTATCCAGCGTTGTTGGTAGGTTTATAGCTCCAGTTTGAGGCAATGGCTGTCTGGGGAGTGCAGGAGTAACTGTAATGTGGCCTTTTGTTTTAAATATCAAATTGTGTAAAGTTTGGGTTTTACAGTGCTCATGACTCGAGTCCCTGTGAACAGTTTTATTCAGTGACTGTTTTCTGTTTTATCTTATTTAAGGGCCAGTCTGTTATCTTCTCCACTTGCCACTCTTAATGTGGATGGCCATAATATCTCCCATAAAACCAAACAGCTCTGTGCTCTGTATCAACTGGTGAACAAAGGAATTAAAGCATATTTCAGCAGCAGTATTCATACCTTAAAAGTCAGAATTCTTCTAATTTTATTTCCCTGTACAACTTAGGGTATACCTGGTTGAACAGCAGTCACCAAAGCCCAAAGTTGATGAAAGATGCAGCCTGTCCACCTTGCTGCAGGGCCATGCCAGCATCAAGCAATTTAGGAATCCCTGATCTGCATGATGGACATAAAGGAAAGTATGATAGGTGATTAAGAAGTTTAAGGGACTGTGTTTATCCATCAAAAATAGAAAAACTCAGCCTAAAACTGCATGGTGTGGAGGAAGACATTGGTAGCATGAAATGGTTTCAGGTTAAACCATCCAGAGTTGCAGCCTGATGCTGTTGAGGACAAATAAATGAGATGTAGCTCCCTCCTTAGGGTGGCATCTGCTCAGCTGACTCAAAACCTTCACTGCAGCCATTTCAGGAGAGCTGAGAGGTTCTAGCAGAGTTTCTTTTCATGCAATGGGGGAGGAAAGCAGAGGATGGGGACAGAGGAGGATGGAGAATCCAAATGAAGGATGTGGAAGAGACACAGGGATGTGGTTTGCATTCACTGGCTGGAGTTCCTGTGCAAACTTTGGTGCTACTGCAGCAAGTCAGGGGATGTTTGTCCTTCATTTTTACCTATTTTGGTGTTCTGTTTGCACCTGACCTAGGCTTGTCACAATTTCAGACAGTCTGGACTCACTGTGCCCACTTTGCTTTTCTTCTCTTGCACATCAGGTGAATAGTTACTGTACATGAATTCAGAAGCTTAAACCACACTTAAATATTGAAGAGCCCTATGTAGGAAACATTAAAGTGACCTTTTGCCCTTTTTTATTTTGTTAAATTTAATATTTGCTCTCACTGTTCTATCAGCAGTTTTCCAAACTGCTCCAGGTAGTGAATAATCTGAAGAAATGCCAGCAAAATGGGGCATGATATTATGAAGTCGTGATTAAAAAGTGACACATTTGCTGAGCCTCTGCATTGCTGAATCTCTTAAAGTCCTGAAAAGAGCTTGAATGCTCAAAAGTTTACCTGCTTTTATTCCCAAATGTGGTTAGTCTAATGTTAATCTAAGCTAGCAGGTGAGGTTTAGGTTAGATATTTGAAGAAACTTCTTCACTGGAAGGATACTCAGAGACTGGAACAGGCTCCCAAGGGACGTGGTTGAATCCCCATCCCTGGAAGTGTTTGAGTCACAGAGACGTGGTGCTGAGGGACATGATTCAGCACCAGACTTGGCAGAGCTAGAGATTGGTTGGACTTGGTGACCTTTAAGATGTTTTCCAACCAAAAGGATTCTGTGAGTCTATGAATAACAGGTATTGCTTTTTCCTGCAAACCCCATGCACATTTGAGTTCTCAGACCACTGTGGTTGTACTAACACTACAAAACCAACAACATTTTTTCCCTCTTCCCTTGAGTCTTTATTGACTTTTCTGTTGCTTCTACAGTAATTTGGAGTATTTGTTATGCATCAAATGCATGAGCTCTTCAATATACTTGTGACAGAACTTGAAGTTGCCTTAATTTTCTCTAAAATTGCATAAATTCTGTTCAGAGAAGAATTACTGATTTAATTAAGGATCTCACAAGTTGTCTTTTTGAGAGGTAACCTGCATTTTGGTGTAGGGTGACTCTTTGTGGGACATTTCCAGCTCTGTGCTGATACAGAAGCCAGGGAAAACCATTATTAAAAGGAAAAAAACAACAAAACAACCCTGAAAGAAACCAAGAGATTGCTTTAAAAAGCAGACTGGGAAGGTTAAAAGGCAGAGATGAGCATTAAAGATTAAGATGATTAGATTGTGGTGAAGGGTGCTGGAAACTGGAGGAAAACAAATGTATGGAATAAATGTTAGGGGTGGGGAAACTTGGGCAGGGAGATTTAGAAGTGCTTTAAAGATAAAAAGGACTGATACAGGAGAATAGTTGATTTAAAGCTATTCAGCACAAATGCTAATTTTCCTGTGTGCTCAGTATAAAAAAATTCCATGGGACAAACTGAAATCTGGAGTGCTGGGGAATACCAACAGGCTGGGTGCTGCAGATTCAATTAAGTGGTTGCAAGGAGAACAAGCTGGTAGAGCTTCCCCCTTCCTGCCTCTCTGCTCGAGGATGTCACAAGGCACTTTTAGCTAATATGCTTGAGAGGGCTGAATCCTATCAGAGGTGCTGGGAAGTCAGAGGAATACTGTTCAAAATAAGCACTGTGCCAGAGCTTCACAGCATGAGGTGCTGATAAAGCCCTTTGTAATTCCCAGGATGCTTTTTTGCATGTTGCATTGGAGCTGTCTTCCCATTGGAGGCACACAGAGTGCTGGTGGTTAGGTGATCTTCCCTTGCCCACGTGAAATGAAGCTCTTCCCATGAACCTTTAGACTTGACATGGTGAGGTGATGAAGGATCTGCGGATTGGGTCTGTCTGCTGATGACTCAAAGCCTCTTTGAGTAGAAACTTCTCTTTTTTTGATAATAAGCTGAGTCACAGAGAGAAATTTGAAGCATCAAGTGCAGTTAATTAGAAGTGTAACTGTTGCACTGCTTGAGAGGGATGGATACTGCAGTGGTGGTGGGATTTGTGCCTTTACCTAGTGTTGATTCCTTCTAGGGAGAAATAACCCCCTGCATCACTACAGGTAAGGGGTTGCCCTGCTGGAAGGCAGCTCTGTAGGGAAGGATCTGGGAGTGGGGGTAGACAGAAGTTCACCATGACCCAGCAGTGTGCCCCTTCCAATCCCTGACATGCTGTGATTCTGTGAGCTGTGGTTTTCTCCATTGTGTGTTCATTGCCATGGGGATTTTTTTCATTCATGAAGATGATCATCTATGATTTTATCATTATGAGATGTGGAGGCTGCAATTTTATTTGCAAAACTGCAATTTTCCCTTTTCCTTGCCTGGGCCCCCAACCTGAACATGGGGTGACCTTTTATGCAAGTACAGCAGCTGGATGGGTTTCGAAACCTGCTGTCCTGTATGCCATGGACACACAACTCCATGCTTACTGACCACTGCCTGTTGCAAAATTGCTTGGTCACAGAGATTCTGGATTCAGCAGTCCCAGCTGTGCCCCTCCTTAACCCCTCCAAAACGTGCAGGTAAAACAGCACATTCCAGTGGATTTCACAGGGCCATGGAGCCTTGAATTGGGATGGTTTACTAAAAGCTCTGAGAGTCATTTCTGTGACCTTGAGAAAGTTACAGACCCTCTCTTGGACTGCAATTCCTCTTCTCTAATGGCTGGATTACTGTTTTCCTGGCATTCAGGGATGTTGTGAGGTCTACTTCATTAATCTTTGTAAAACATTCGAGGACACTTTGATGGAAAATGCAAAATATTATCAGTAAAAGCCTCCTATTTAAATCTCACCTGGAAACCTTCCTCTTACTCCTTAATTTGTCATTGGTCCCCACTCAATTAGAGGTAATGGGATTTACATGAACACTCCAGCAGCAGATCAGACACCACAGGGAGGTGCCAGTGGCAGTGTTGGCATTAATGCCAATGGAGCAGCCAGGCAGTTGGGACCTGCAACTCAACGAGCCAGCTCTGGCTGCACAGTGACCACCGAAACCACAGAGTCCCAGTGTAGTGGGGACTGGGAGGGACCTCTGGGGATCATCTAGTCCAACCCCCATGCTAAAGCAGGGGCACTCACAGCAGGTTGCCCAGGATCACAAGGTCAGGCAGGTTTGCAATCTCCACAGAGACGACCATAACCTCTCTGGGCAGCCTGCTCCAGGGTTCCAGGTTCTAGTTTGTGCTCACTGCCCCTCATCCTGTTACTGGACACCACTGACGAGAGTCTGGCCTCATCGTCTTGCCCCCTACCCTTTATCTCTTGCTGAGCACTGATCAGGTACCCTCTCAGCCTGCTCTTCTCCAGCCTCAACAGCCCCAGGGCTCTCAGCCATTCCTCCTCACAGAGGTGCTCCAGGCCCCTTAACCTCTTTATAGCCTCCACTGGCCTTTCTCTGGTATTTCTTTGCTTCTCTTGAACTGAGGAGCCTAGAACTGGACACAATACTCTGGTGATGTCCTCACAAAGGCAGAGTAGAGGGGGAGTAGAACTTTCCTTGGCCCCAGGGTACTACTGGCCTTCTTGGCCTCAAGGGTACATTGCTGTCTCATGGATAACTTACTGTCCACCAGGGCTCCAAGGTCCTTCTTTGCAGAGCTGCATTCCAGCCTGTCAACCCCCAATCTGTATTTGGGAGTTAGGACATTACAAGGACTGTGTAGGTGCAGATCATTTCTGGGGACCCTTCTCCAGCACTGCCTGATCTCCCCACCAGAGGTTTTCCAGTGGAAGCCATGGTGCCAGGTGTTGGTATAGGCTTGGGGTTTTCTCTTGTTCAATCTAGAGCAAGCCAAATACGGTGCAAGCATTTGTGGTGAACATTCAGTTGTCTATTTGTGTGTCAGCACTTTGGCTGCATCTATCGCCCTTCAGTTTGCTGTTCATGAATATTTTAGCAAATTGGTTTCCTAACAGTAATGTTGCCAGGAAGCAAATGTTCCTGAATATTTGCAACAAAAAACTGGGATTTAACTTGGTATTTGCAGTTACTTGCTGCAGAAGCCTCATCTTAGTGCTCTTCTGGGAGGACCAGCATGGCCAATTAAAGCAAATCTTGTTTGGAAATGTGATCCTCAGAACCTGCCCATGAATCAACTCAATCAAAGACTGGCAGAAGCCTGGACCAGCTGTGGAGAGCTGCCCCTCTGCACAGCACCTGGGTGCCTTGCAGGTAAACTGGTAACCATAGCAAAATCTCCTGTGAGCTTGCAGGAACTTCTAATACTTAGTCTGAGTTTTTTTTGGTTCAGGGCTGTGCCCAGGCTCTTCTGAGGGAAAGATTTAGGAATAAGGATTTTTGTTTTGCTTGGCCCATGTAATGTGAAAGGTTTTGGAGGGTAGCTGGAGTCTGGGCTCTGCTGTGTTCCTCTGGCTCAAGCTACAAAACAGTGTAAAAGAGCATTGCCATGTTGCTATCTTCGTATGGCCAGTGATGGAGTATTTATACTTGGATTCTAGAATAACATAAAAAAAAAAAATATCAAGTGCCATGAAAACCCTCTTAGCTAAAGAGATCCAAGTGCTGGGAACTTGCTGTTCACCTGGAGAAGAGAAGGCTCTAGGGAGACCTTAGAGCAGCCTTCCAGGATTTGAAAGGGGCTATAAGAGAGATGGGAAAAGGCATTTTACAAAGTTATGTAGTGACAGGATGAGGGGTGATGGCTTCAAAGTGGAAGAAGCTGGATTGAGATTAAAGATGAGGAAGAAATTCTTCCCCATCAGGGTGGTGAGGCACTGGAACAGGTTGCCCAGAGAAATTGTGGAGGTTCCAAGCCTGGAATTGTGCAAAGCTAGGCTGGATAGGGCTTTGAGCAACTTGGTCTGATAGGAGGTGTCCTTACCCATGGCAGGAGGGCTGGAACTAGATGATCTTTATGGTACCTTCCAAACAAAACCTTCTGATTCTGTGAACTCACTGTGAGCTGTGCAAATGCCTGGAGCAGTGTGGGACCATGGAGTGGGCTTTGCATGCTCAGGTCCTTCTGGGCAGGAATTTCAAGGATGCTCCTGCATATAAGGGTAGAGATTTTTGGTCAGTCAGCATAGCAGGTCATCTCTGTCCCAAAGTCTGTGTGATTTAGGCTGTACAGAGGCATCACAGTGAGGGAGCTCTTCCATGGGCTTCATGCCATTGATGAGTCAGCCCTTGGGATAACTGATTAGGGGAAGAAAGGTTGGATTAAGACATATTTACTATTGAGAACATATAAAGGAGAGCCAAGTGGTTTTGTTCATCCACTCCAGGGAGCACAGCCCTTGTTTGAAGGACAGGTTCATGCTGGTGCTGTGGGGCTGCTCCTGCTCCTCTTGGCTGGTATCACCCTCCTGTGTATGTCCTCGCAGTGCCCAGGAAGGAGCAATCTGTGTTCACAAGCCATCAGGCTGCTGCAGCCCTTGGTCAGCTGCAGGTTTCTGATGCTGGATGGTTTTCATGCAATGTGCTCAACTGGCTGGGACCTGGAGCCAGGGGGGTGTGGTGGGGAAGTCACACTCCCAGTGCAGCATCTCACCATCCACAGCTTCCCTTTTCTCTGATTTGTTCCATTCAGTGGTTATCATCAGACTTTATTCTTCACCCTGCTGTAGGCATGTGAGACAGGGCCATTTTCTGGAGAAAAGTATTCATAAGAATGGTTTCCCAGAGCAGAAACTCAGAGGTCAACTAATCTGAAGGCAGCAGGTGCAACTCAGGTAGCGTTTTGAAGAGCTCCACATCCAACACATACATGAGATGCTCATCTGGAAAACATCTGTCTCAGATCCATAATTTGGCATTGTCATTCTTAGAGTCACTGTAGAACAGGGCTTTGAAGAAAACGTTTAATAGTCCCAGACAGATTGTGTTTTGTTTTAATGGCAAAACAGCTTGTTAGGTCCAAACAAACTGGCAGAAAATCTTGCTGAAGCTGTACAGTGTCGAGGAAGGAAAAGGCTATTAAGACAACAACCTCAGCCCTGCTGAACCCATGAGATTTTGGCTGCATTTTTACTGGAACAGGACTGAAAGATAATGAAGGCATTTTGTGGCCCCATATTGGCTTTCAGCTGGCTTTTATTTTACATAATGAGGTGGTGGAAATCAGAATACAGTTACTTTGGGTTCACTCCTGAAATGGGAGCAGGTTGCAGATTTTGGGCTCATCACTTATAGCTAATTCTTTTGGCTCTCTTAAAACTGAAAAGCTTCGTTTTCCTCTGTGAGAGGTGGTGTGGGCATGGACTGCACATGGGGCTGCTCCAGCCACAGTGAGCTCCATACAGGCATCAGAACTCTGGTCCTCCCAGCTGCATCCTCTTTTTGGCCTGAAGGGATTTTTGGCAGATTTATGTCATTTTTCACCACTTTCTTAAATTGCTAGCAATTTCCTAATGGGTAGGAATTCTTTAAAGGGTTAATTTTTGTGTTTTCAGGAACATTGGTGTCTTCCTTTATTTTCCGCATGGGACTTAATCCTCCTAGGGAAGCTTAGGAAGTGTGGGCTAGATGAGTGGACAGTGAAGTGGGTTGAGAAGTGGCTGAAAGACAGAACTCAGAAGGTTGTGATCAGTGGTGCAGAGTCTAGTTGAAAGCCTCTCACAGTGTTCCCCAGGGGTCAGCACTGTGCCAAATATTGTTTGATGTCTCCATCACGGACTTGGATGAAGGGAGAGAGTGGACCCTCAGCCAATTAACTGATGATACCAAATTTGGAGGAGTGGCTGACAGCCCCTCACACTGTGCTGCCATTCAGAGGGACCTGCACAGGCTGAAGAGTTGTGCAGAGGGGAACCTCATGAAGTTCAACAAGTGTAGGGTCCTGCACCTGGGGAGGAAGAACCCTCTGCACTAATAAAAATGAGAGGTAACCTGCTGGAAAGCAGCTCTGTGGAGAAGGACCTGAGAGTGTTGGTGGACAAGAAGTTCCCCATGAGCCAGCAATGTGCTTTTTTCAGAGAAGGCCAATGGGGGTGCATTCAAGAAGCGTGTGACTAGCACGTTGAGGGACAGTGGGAACCTAACTTCAGAAAAGAGCAGACTTGAATCCCCAAATCTTGTCTCCTTGTGCCTCAGAAAGGCTCCAAAAAAAGCTATCATCCCCAGCAAGGAGCTGGAGATCTCTGACATTTCAAAGTAATCAGGTAGAGTTACTGCTTCTCTAAATATCTTTAATGTATTTACTGACATTTCCTTCACATCAGCTCATAATGTTCATTGGATCAGAAAACAGCCTAGAGCTGTGTCTGCAAAATGCTTCATGAAGTGTTTTGATGTGGGAACAAAAAATCTTTGTGTAAGTTTCCTATGTAAATTCCTATTTCTTTCTTTTTTTTTTAACTTCTGTGGTTTTCCCTATTTATTTATTATTCCAATTTTGAATTGGTAAGGAGCTGCTGAGGGAACTGGGATTGGTTAGTTTGGAGAAAAGGAGGCTGAGGGGAGGTCTTCTGGCTCTCTATAACTCTCTGTGAAAGGAGGTTGGAGCCAGGTGGGGGTCAGTCTCTTCCTCCAAGTAACAAACGACAAACAAGAGGAAATGACCTCAAGTTGCACCAGGAGAGGTTTGAGTTGGATGTTAGAAAAAACTTCTTCTCTGAAAGGGTTCTCAAAGACTGGCACAGCTTGCCCAGGCAGGTGGTGGAATCCCCACCCCTGGAGGTGTTTCAAAGAGGCAGAGATGTAGTGCTGAGGGTCATGGTTTAGCACCAGAATCAGTACAGTAAGATAACAATTAGACTTGATCATCTTGAAGGCTTTTTCCAACCAAAAGTTCTGTGATTCTGTTGTCAGTAAGGGCTGTTTGCAGGAATCTAGCATCTGTAACAGGTAGAAGTCAGAAGCTTGTTTTTCATTTCCTTTGTCTGTTAGTAGCATGAATTCTCCCTGTATTTCCATAGCAGTGAGGAGCTGTAGGATGACAGATGACCTGAGCAGGTGTTTGTGAAACCAGTGACACTTAACATCACAGCTCCCTGCTCACACTGACTCTACAACAAGTCCCTTTGCCCCAGCCTTTGTTCTGTGCTGCTGGATACAGCATAAGGTGTGGAGAAGTGGATTTGTTAGTGTGAAACAGGGAGGAGAATTGACTTGCCCTTTTTTTTCCAGGCTGATACACACATTTTGTATATTGTTTGTGCAGTAATGGACCTTCTCAGCAGTTTTGATCCAAGGAGTCTTGGATTTCAATTCAAGGGATCCAAGATCCAGTCCAGGGATATGTTGTGGACCCAGCTGAGACAAGCAGTCTGGCAGGTGGCATTGGCCATACAGCAGAAGACACGAATTGAACCCAAACCAGGCTGTTAATTTGCTGCCTGGCTGTTACTGGTCCATATTTAGCAGACTGTTTTGGAAAAGTTATGATTAATTGGGTATTTTAATTAGCTGTTAATAGTTTTTTACTTGATTAATTACTTCTCCTTTATTTATACCTTCTCATCCAGGGGAGAGCCTGTATTGGTGCTGATTGCAGCCTCCCAAGTCTGCATCTACCACTGGAAACAATCCATGGGAACAGGCTCTGCCTTCTGCTCCCTTAATTTTATTTTCAGCTCTTAGTGTGGGTTTATGAACTATGATTTTTTTTTTCTTTATAAATCTACTTATCTGCATCCACTTAAAAAGAGTTTTCCAGAGCCAAGTGCTGCAAGCCTTCATGCATTGCCTTGCTTTAGCCTAACAGTGAGCTAAAAACAGCTCTGCTGTGCAGGTTTTTGTCCATGTTGTCCTCTGATGAAAAGCCTGAGGGCACCTAGGGACTGTTGTACCATGACTGGTTTTCTGTGGATGCTATTCCCAGGTGTGGTGGTGAGGTGCTCTAAGCAGTCACCAGTACCAGGAGGCAGGATGGAGCATCCTTGGTTTTGCTGGACCAAGGAAACACTGAGAAGATGCTGTGCTTGGGTGGACAGCCAGTCAGAGGCTGGGTCAGGAGAAGGAGCTTGTGTAGCACTCCTAAGATCACCTTGTGCTCTCTATGAAATTCACCCTTCAGAGAGAAGCTGACAGCTATTTTGGGTTTTAAAAGACCTTGAGCTGACCTCGAGGGGTTTGAATGGCTGATCCAGGAAAACCAAGCCCAGATGAAATGGGAATTGGTTTTGGAGACTGGGATGGAGGGATATTGCAGAGGTCATTTACAAGCATAAGGTCTTAGAGGGAACCATCACTAAATTCTGTGGTCTCAGCAGCACTATATTGCCGTGCCCTTTCCTGCAAACCCCTCAAGACAGACCATGTTGCATGTTCTGGCAAGTGAAGCTGGGCAGAGACATCCAGTCTGGGGCAAGCCTGTAGAGAAGGTGGCAGAAAGGGGCAACTCTGACCAACAGTGATCTCAGAGCAGTTTTGGTTGCACCTGCAGACTCCCACAGTGCAAAGCACTTCAGCTGCTCAGCTCTAGGTGTTAATGCTAGCCTGCAGGAGAAGGGGAAAGCTCTCAGTGAAGGCTGGGGTTACAGAACTTGTCTGGTTATCTTCTGAGTGTGAAAAATTAATTTAGATACTTGGAGTACTTCAGCTGAACTCTGTTCAATATATTTTATGGGCTTACGTATTTCAGAGTTCAGCAGTGGGTGATGAAATCTGCAATAATAACAAAAAAAAAAAGCTTCAACTTCCCTCTAAAAGTTGCTTTTTGCATTGCTGCTGTTCTGCAGGGCCCAAGGATGAGCTGGATGAGAAAGTGTTGGCTGGGCTCTTTCCCAGGATGTAGGAATGTTCTACGGCCAATGATGCTGTCTCCCAAAGTCATAGAATGGTTTGGCTTGGAAGGTACCTTGAAGATCATCCAGTTCCAGCTCCCCAGCCATGGGCAGGGACACCTTCCACTCGATCAGGTTGCTTAAAGCCCCATTATGCTGGTTTGAGGCCAGCCAGAACATCTCTTGCCCCGAAAGGGACAAAAGAATGACACACGCAAACGGATTGGAGAGTGATGGAAAAGTTTAAATGGAAAAGCAATTGGTGAAGCTACAGAAAACTACAAACTACAAAGCATAGTGGAAAAGAACATCCTAAAGCATACAGAACCCCCTCACAGAATTCCCAAAAGCTTCCCAGTCCTCCCTTCCTCCCACCTGAGGGTCTATGCAATCCCTCAGGGCTCTTCCTTCCCCCCCCACCTCCCACTGCTAGGCAAGTCTCAGGCTGGCCAGGTCTGAGACTGCCCCCCCCTCCATTCTCCTCCTGGCATTAGGCCTAGACAGGCCTAAGAGGCCTTGAGGATACTCCCCCGGCATTACCCGATAAGAGAGGACATCTCCCGTGGGAGCAGAGAGGGAAGAAAGAGGAAGAGAATGACTTTGCAGATGGCTTTATAGGGCGCAGGATTTATGGGTAGAAATACGTCGTTTCCTGTGTCCACCCCTGTGGGTGGGCACCCAGGACACCAGAGGTGTATCTCATGTGGCAGTGGCAGGGGGCACCCAGCCCAAACTGCCACACCCATCCAACCTGGCCTTGAACTCTTCCAGGAATGGGACATTCACCATCTCTCTGGTCAACCTATTCCAGTGCCTCACCACTCACACAATGAAGAATTTCTTCCTAAAGTCTAATTTAAATCTCTGCTCTTTCATTTTGAAACTGTTACCCTTCATTCTATCACTACAGTCCCTGATAAAGTCTCACCTCAACTTTCTTATCAACCCTTTTAAGCACAGAAGGGCTCCCCAGAGCCTTCCCTCTTCTGAGTAACCCTAACTCTCTCAGTCTGTCCTCACAGCAGAGAGATTCCAGTCTTTGGATCATCTTCTTGGCTTACTCTGAATATGCTTGATCAGATCCATGTCGTTCTGATGCTGGGCCCCAGAGCTGAACAGAGTAGTGCTGGTGGGGTCTCAGAGGAGAGGAGAGGTGGTTCATCCTCATTCCTATTCTGGCAGTTCCTCTTGTTGGAGCCTTCTTCCAGCTCCACTCATCCTCATATTTTGCAGGCAAAATTCCCTCCAGAATGGCCACATTTTTCTATTAATGTGTCCAAGAGCATCATCTCTTTTATTTCTTCCTATCTCTCTCTGCTGTGTTTCCTAAAAGACAAATCCCATCTTTGAAGATCTACAGTCAGCTTCAGACATTTCCATCCACTCCTTGAGACTTTTTTTTTTGTCCTTCTAGCTGGTCTGCTGCTATTTTTTTGTTTTTGTAAGGAAAAGGCCAAGCTCTTTGAATCCTGTGCATTAACACAGGAATGATGAAAGCAGCCCAGCCCTGATCAATAATTGATATGAGGTGATCATAAGCACACTGTGGTGAGCTGTTACTATTAGACAAGGAGTTTAATCCTTAACTAAACAGGGAACATTTAGGAGAATTTAGTGCTGGGAGACCGTGTTCAGGTGAGGTCCTGATGTTCAGAATTTCAATAAAGTATTAAATCCCTTTTAAGCCATAAAAAATGAAAAAGTTTATGAAGGAGAGTAGCTCACACCTTTTAATTTTAGTTCCATGAAGTAATTTCCCCTCCAAACACCACAGTAAAATTAATACCTCAGTAATCAAGTCTGTCGTTGAAGAACAGAATAAAATTCAAATTGTTAAAGAGCGTAAAAGAAGATTGAAAATTAGTGGGGGGAATGTAGCTTGTAAAGAAATTATCAGCTTGGAGGAGCTGAGTGGCTGGAAGAAGGGATTCTCTGCATGGATAAACTGTAATAATTTTTGAAATAATGGCTGTTAAGGCTTTTGGTGACTCTGGAAGCAGACGATGGCATATGGTCTGTCAGCGTGCAGCGCTGGTTTGGAGTTTGATATTCTGTACCAGCTTTCGAGCTGGCTGTTCTGAACTAGAAGAAGCTTTATATAAGCAGACAGGTGGCAAGTGTTCAGCAGCTTGGTGGGCAGGTGGGATGCTGTGTGTGCTGCTCGCCATGGAAAAGCCCTGCTCTTCTTGCTGCATCTTTTCTGTGGGGTTTTCATCTCTTTTTTTTCCACTGGTTCTTTCCTAGCATCTTGTGCTTTGGTGGAAGAGCTCCAGCATCTACAGCCCAGCAGGGACCTTTGGCATTGATCCTCTTCTTGGGGCAGAAATTGAAATTTCCTCAAGTTTTTGGCGAGGGAGAAGGAGGCAAAATCTCCTTTCATGCCAGTGAAAAGCCTTTACAAAGGCTGCAGGGGAGCACTGCAAAGCAACCCCATGAATTTTACTGCTCAAGATGTGTCCAATTTGTTGTTGTGAGGAGCAAGCGCTTCTTTAACAAGCACTTCTTTCTCCATCAGATGGAAAGCTTGCTTGCTTCAGTAACCACCTTGATGCACCTTTTTTGTAATTTCTTTATGCCACAGTTGCAAACAAAGATGCTAATAGCTGTGAAGCTTTAGTAGCCGGCTTTGGAAAGAAAATACTGGCAGTTGGCCCAAGTTTCTGCCATCTGTTGGGATCAGCCTTAGAGAGGACAAACACATCTCTTCTATAAAACATTTCCAAGTAGGAAATCATGGTACTGTGGGGAATATGTGCAGAGTAGTGCCATAGAGTGCAACTACTCAACTACTTACTGAGGGAGACAACTTCCAGGTGATTCAAACCCACATGTGGCCCCATAGGCCATGTACAAGTATCTCAGGTCACTTTGGGTCCCTCAGGGATTACTTGTACATCCTGAAATGACTTACATCCATCACTTCATCTACCAGAAGACTCATCCAAGATGCTTAGAGTAGAGAAGGAACATGAGCCAGCCTAGAGCATCATTTCCTCTTTGTCCTAGGCTTTTCCTGGTAAAGCTGTCATCTGAAAAGAAATAGTCCCACACTGCTGTGATGAATGTAGCCTCAAGTTCTTGGGCATTAGTGCAAGAGGGAGCTAATTTTTCTTGTGGGCAGGGCACACAGAGATGGGAAAGAGCATTGTGTGTACCTTGCTGTAACTGTTTGAGTACATAGGTCTGTGAACAGGAAGGTGCTTGTGAAGTTGTGGTGAATTCAGGTGGGTTTGTATCAGAAAGCCATGAAGAAAACAGCACAGAGGATGAAATGGAGAAGCAGAGGTTATGTGATAGAACTGGTTGGAGCAGATAGTGTGAAGCCAGCAGGATCCTTTGTGCAAGTTTAAGAAAAAGAAAAAGTTTGCCCCCCTTTTTTTTTTTTTTTTTTTAAACTCAAGAGGCTGCTTTTTCTTCTGGGGAAGCTTAACAATGAGCTTTGCTGACTCTTGAGCAACAGGAAATCCAATCTGTGATCTGAAGAAGAGCTGAAGGCTTCTCAGCTGGAAGCAAAGCTCCTTGCCAAGCTCACCACAGCAAAATTTGTCAGTGCTCAGCAAGCAACAGAGGAGGTTTGACTGCTGCTGGGAGCAGTCAGCCAGGGCTGTGTGGAGCCTCAGGAGAGATGGGTGGTAGCAGCTGGAGCAGTGTAGGGAGGAAAATCCAGAGCTCATCTGCAGGGTGCTGACTGTTGAGCTCAGACATCAAACTCTGCCTGTGTCTTGCAAAAGGTGTTTGCTCAGGGTGGAAGGAAGCTGGTGTGTGCTCTGCCTCTTGCAGAGGGGCTGTGGGAAGAGTCATTCTGGTGTTGGTGACAGTGCACAGGTTTTGTTTAGACTCAGAACTTTAAAATACTGGAGGGGGAGGCTGCTGCTGGGTTCCTTCTTGTCACATCTTTTTAAACCCAGTATTATGGGAGATCATCTACATCAAGGGGGCCTACAAGAAGGCTGGGGAGGGACTGTTTATTAAGGCATGTAGCAATAAAACAAGGGGCTGTGGTTTTAAACTAGAGAAGGGTAGATTTAGGTTGAACATTATAAAGAAGTTCCATGCCATGAGGGTGGTGGAACATTGGAATGGCTTGCCATGGGAGGTGGTGGAGGCCTTATCCCTGGAGACATTCAAGGTCAGGCTTGATGGGGCTCTGAGCAACCTAATCTAGTAGGGGATGCCCATGACCTCTAGAGGTCTCTTCCAACCCAAACCATTCTGTGACTGTCTTCTATGATGCTAAAGAAGGGAAGTGTCTTGGCTGGACGCACACCATGGAAGAAGAAGATGAGCTGACTTCCCAAAGCCAGCTGAAGTTAAATGAGGAGATGCACGGGGCAAGAGTAGGGTGTTACCACACAATCATTTGGGTTGGAAGAAACCTTTAAGATCATTGAGCCCAGCACTGCCAGGTCACCACTAAACCACAGAAGATGATGCTTTAATTCTTCAGGAGGACTGGTTCTGTTCTATGTCCATCTCCTATGGCACACACAAGCTGGTTGCACCCAAAATTTTATCTCTACAATGCCTGTAGGACTCTCAGGTGCTGGTTTTGAGCATGTGAGTGAGGGGAGCAAGGTGATATGGATAAATGTACTTTCATGTACTGTAATAAAACTGGGCTGAGCCTGGAGAAGAGATGTTTCAGTGCTGATCCAGAGCTAAAGAATTGAGGGTTAATAGAATGGGGCCAGACTCTTTGTCAGTGGTGCCCAGCAAGAGGGCAGTGGTCAGTGGGCACAAGCTGAAACACAGGAGCATGAGGAAAAACTTCATTGCTGCGAGGGTGCTGGAGCCCTGGAGCAGGCTGCCCAGAGAGATTGTGGAGCCTCCTTCTCTGAAGAGATTCCAAACCCACGTGGCCATTGTGATCCTGGGCAAGCTGGTAGGGGTGCCCCTGCTTTAGCAGGGAGATTGGAATGGATCTCCAGAGGTCCCTTCTGACCTTCACCATGCTGGGACTCTGTGATGATGGAGGTTTTTCATTGAACTTGGGCTTTTGCCCAACTCGCACAACTCTTGCTGAAGTTGGGATTTAATTTTTTGCTTTTGCATTTTCTTGTGTCTGGATGAAGCTTTAATTGTTGAGGCTTTCAACAATTGCACTGTAATAAATACCTGGAAAAGTGACTGTAAATGAGCAAAATGCAAATTTGTGTATTTGTGTAAAGTGTGTGCTGGTATCTTGTAGGCAAATTTACATTTTTAAGTGGCTGCTTTCAAACACTGTCTACAAAAATGCCTTAATTTTAAATAGATTCATCTTTGGCCTGGATTCTCACATAGAAATAGCCAAATGTATTCCTAATACAAAGTAACTTTACAGGGTCATGCACTCTATCTAATGCCTTGTCATTTTAATGGATCCTGCTTTAATTACTCACATCCCACAGCTGAAAGCAGTTTTCCCTCATTCTTCTGAGGACCTGTTGCTACCACAAAATACTGGCTGTGGGTCATAACCTAAGTCAAAACACATTTGCCAAGTATTTTCCCTCTGTTTGGGGTAGGACAACAGCTGCTGAGGTTTGCTGCAAAACTCTAGCTGTGGACAATGTTGAAGTTTCATATAGGACAGGTCAGGAGCTTGTGGAGAAGCAGCCATGTTTTGCACCCTGAGTCGCCTACAGCCCGGAAAAAAACCCAACCAAACGAACAAACCACCCAGCTGATGTGCTTTTTTTCTCCATACCCACACAACCCCCCTGCCCCAAAAATCAATATTTTATGCACAGTGGGCTCAGAGAGAGAGGTAATAATTCCTGATAGCTCTCTAAGCCTCAGCCTCAGTACAAAAATGAAGCTTTGCTGGTTGATTATGTTGGCTTATCCCAAATCAACCTTTGGTAACATGGAATTATGTGGCAGGAGTAAGGCATCCTGGAAGGAAATAGGTCATCTGGGAGCTGTTGGCTTCCAAGAACACTCATGGGTCCTTGTAGATATTCTCAGTATCTTGTGGAGACCTCAATACTTTCACTGGTGAAGCACAGGTAAGCCCAGAGGCAGGCTGCCATGTGGAGGAAGGGTTTGGGTCTAGGTGTTCCCTGTGTGGTCTCATGGTATAGAATGAGCAAAGGCTCCCTTCAGGGTTTGCCCACTGAACATCACGAGTTGAACATTCACCTGATGAGTCTGGGCTCCTCTGAGCACCCAAAAAAGGCTCTGAAGGGAGTTGGGGGAATTTTGAAGCTCGGGTTGTATTCTCCATTGGCACTGGGAGCATGAGTCGATGGGTGCAAGGATGAAAGTGAAGAGTTATAGATGGTGTCTGCTTAAGACTTTGATAGCTTCTAGTAAAATCTTACAGCAACTCAGCTCACGTCGCGACTTAAACTGCTGGTGAAATAAATACAAGTGACAGATCTGCAAGTTACAAAGTGTAGTCTGTGCAGAGAATATTATTCATTCTCAGCAACCCAGAGGTAAAAGCAGATTAAATGCTCTGAGTGCTACATTGCAAACCCAGGGTGTCTCTGTATGAGGGATGAATGACACCTCCTAGTACACTTTGGATGGTAGTCACTCAGATACTGTTCTATGCTGATAATGAAAACGAAGTGACTGCATTTGGTTGGAGCTTTAAAAATGAGGGAAGCAACATGGCAGCTGAAGGGTAGTGTTTACCTTTGGAAGTCTTCTCACTTGGATTTCCATGGGAAGGTTTGCAATAGAAAACACCTCCCAGTCTTCTCCTAACTCCCCTCCTTGCGTGAGCGATGCAGGTATTTGTGGTGGACATGGCAGTGCTGGGTTAACAGTCGGACTTGGTGATTGTAAAGGTCTTCCCCAATCCAAGTGATTCTATGATCTAAGCAGGGCTGCAGCTTTCAGCATGCCTACAAGAGTTCAGGGGCAGTCAGTCTTTAATTTACCCCAGTGTGACACACCTCTATCTTCGGGAATTCTCTTGGCAAAACTCACTGCCTTCTGTGACAAACTTGATTTCCATCCCTTTCTTGCCCCTACTCTTGTATGTTTTCTTTAAAGAGAGATGACAATGTGTTGTCTGGTCCAGCTGTCTTCCTGCTTTGCTGGGTTCCAGTGTCAGGTTATTTCCATGGACAGGAATTTCTTCTTGAGTGCTGGAAGCTTGAGCTGAAAACCAGCTGTATTTTGTGCCGTCGATGTGTTGAAATCTCTCCTGTGAGGGTGCTGAGCCTTAGGGCAGGCTGTCCAGAGAGGTTGTGGAGTTTCCTTCTGTGGAGAGATGCCAAACTCACCTGATCATTGTGATCCTGGGCAACCTGTTGTGGGTGCCCTGCTTTAGCAGGGAGACTGGACTGGGTCATCTCCAGAGGTCTGGTCCCTTCCAACCCACACAAGGGGGCAGAGACCCTTAAGGTAATTGTTTCCAACCTTCAAACACCATGGCTATTAAACCATGTCTCCAAGTGCTATGCCACATGTTTCTTGAACACCTCCGGGGATGGTGACTGCAACAACTCCCAGGATGGTGACCATCCCAGGATGGTCCCAGGATGCACCACCTCCCTGGGCAGCCTTTTCCAATGCCTGACCCGTCTTTCAGGAAAGTTGTTGTTGTTTTTTTTTTTCCTAATATCCATCCTAAACCTCCCCTGAGGCTTAGCTGAGCTCATTGTTAGTGCTGGCATTATCAGGATGCCTTATTCCTGTTCCAGTAGATGTTGATTTGGATATACAACAGCAAAAGGGGAGCTACGCTGTAGCTAAAAATACTCCAGAACACTGTATTTATTGCTCTTGTTACACTTTGATGGTTGTGGGTTCTTTTTTTTTTTTTTCTTTTTTTTCCCTGGGAAAAACATTCTTTCTGTTGTATTTTTCTGAAGAATTGGTGACATCTGGTGATCACTTATAATGAGCCCTCTCAAGGCTGCCAACAAAAATAACCCTTTTAGTAACAAAGATTTGTCTTACGGCGTGTCTGGGAGAGCAGCTGCAATTAGCACATAATCCCTACCCTCTGCTCTGCTCAGGGAAAGGCTCCCAGCCTGCCTTGGAGCAAATACCCTGTGTTCAGCATATTACCAAGTAAAAAAAAATGAAGTTGTTCCTTGGTTCTTAGGTCTAATTGAATCAAAACCTATCCAAATGAAAAGGGCAGCAGTGATGCTCTGGTCCCTGCGAGACGGGTGCGCGGAGCTGCCGTGAATGTCAGACTGGGAGCTGTTGGCAGGATCGATGCTGTGTCTTCAGTAAATGGGTTTGTACTTGTGGGCAGTGCCTCTGCAGGCTGGTTTGCTGCAGAGTTTTGTCGTTTGAAGTATGATAACCCCAAAGTGAAAGAATTAGGAAGCTGTTTTAGAGGGCTGCAGGGGATCGATTATGCATTGATACCCGAATTGATTCGGGTAGGGAGGTGTCTGCCCTGCTCTGTGTTGGTACAGAGTCCTGAGCTTCCCAGCTGGCATCGAAGCTCTACAGCATATGTGGGCATGCAGGCAGCATGTATGTAGCAGACTCTTCTCAGTGCTGCTCAGTGAGGACACATCTTGGAGTATTGTGCCCACTTCTGGGCTCCCCAGTTCGAAAGATACAGGGAACTACTGGAGAGAGACCAGTGGAGGCTACAAAGATGCTGAGGGACCCGGAGCATCTCTGAGAGGAGGAAAGGCTGAGAGCCCTGGGGCTGTTTAGCCTGGAGAAGAGCTGCCTGAAAGGGGATCTGCTCAATGCTCAGCAAGATCTAAAGGGTGAGGGGGAAGAGGGTGGGGCCAGGCTCTTCTCAGTCATGCCCAGCAACGGGACAAGGGTCAACAGGCACAAGCTAGAACCCAGGTGGTTCCATCTGAAGATGCGGTGTGAGAGTGCTGGAGCCCTGGAGCAGGCTGCCCAGAGAGGTTGTGGAGTCTCCTCTGGAGAGAATCCAAACCCAGCGGGACACTGTGATCCTGGGGAAGCCGCTGTGGGTGACCCTGCTTTAGCAGGGGGGTTGGTCTGGATGATCCTACGAGTTTCCTTCCAACCCCCTTCATGCTGGGATTCTGTGATACAGACTTTTATAAGCAGAATGATCTGGATCATTTGTCTCTCGTTGTTTTTAATCAACATCCAAACTGTTAATACCTTCTTTGGTGCTTGTTAAGGTGGGGAAAGTTGGATTGTGCTGGCTTGTTCTGCAATTATGAACAGTGAGGTAACCCAGTTTTCAGTAGCTTTTAAGAGGAAAAATGCACTTTGTCTTGACTGTAAAACCTTGCCTAGTTTTAGTGACAGTGTGACTGGAGATGATTTCAGTATGTTCCCTTTGTTTGTAAAGCAAAGTTCAGAAGGGTTTTCTGTTGTGGAGCACTTGAAGTTTCTTTGACTTTGTGAAATATTTTGTTACAGCTAGAGATTTTGCCTCCCATTTTTATTTTTTTTTTAATTTGCACATTTTTGTTTAGTGAAATTCATGCATATGTCAGAAGTCTAATTATATCTTTATTTCTTAAATAGTAACCTTGCTCACAAAAAGCTATCACTTTGAAAAAAACAAAACAAAAACCAACTCTGAGGAGAATTACTGCCCATGGGTTAATTAAAATGCTTCATTGGAAATTCAGAGTCTGCTCAGAACAGCTCCTTGTTTCTAGCTGTGCTCTGCCTTAGAGGTGTCTCACATTTCTAAACACAAATTAACATTCAGAAAAAGGCAAAACACCCCTCAAGTAAATACCACCCATTTGGAGTTTTATTGAGGAGATTTGGGTGCAGCAATTCAGTGAATGCCAGTGCTGATGCTGAGTGAAAATAGGGGTGGGTGCATGCAAGGATGGTTTAGGTTGGATATCAGGGAAAATTTCTTCCCTGCAAGAGTGGTCAGATGTTGGAACAGGGTGCCAAGGGAGGTGGTGGAGTCACCATCCCTGGAGGTGTTCAAGAAACTTGTCGACATGGTGCTTCAGGACATGAGTTAATAGTCATGGTGGTGTTGGGTTGATGATTGATGATCTTAGAGGTCTTTTCCAACCTCAGTGATTCTGTGATTCTGTCTTCCAAGAATCACAGTTATAACTCAGCTTTGCTGCATCAGGAACTTTGCCTGCAGTGTGCTGCTGGTGGGGTGGAGGCAGCAGCTTTTTGTGTGCTGCTTTCAGTGGGTGTGAAGCTTTGGAAGAAAAAGCACAGAATAAAGCAAAACTGGTCAGGTTTATTTTTAAGGAAGATCTCTTCAGATCTTTTAGTCTGGATGCATTCCTGTGTGACCTGCCCTAGCCGATCATACTTTGGCACTTAATGTATCTCCAGAGGTCCCTTCCAACCCCTACCATTCTGTGAGTCTAATTATCTGAGTTGTGCAAGCTTGCCTGTGTAATCCCTGGAGAATCCATGGCCTCTAGTGAATAAAATGAGATCTGAAACACTGAACTAATGGCCACAGGAGCATTGCTTTTATTTCTTTGATTGAGGTCTGCTCTTGCTGCTGAGTTTTGTAGCCACTTTGAAAATAGCCTTTTTCTAATCAAACCCAGAGCAGTGCTTTTTCTTCTCCATCCTCACAGCTTTCCCTTCCCAATCCTATGAATAGATAATCAATGGCAGAGACTCAGTGTTAGCCCTGGCTGACCCTCTGTTGTTTTCTGATGCTACAAATAGATGAAGCTATTGATGATATCTCTGGATTAAGTGAAGGCCAAAGCAATAGCTGGCTCTTTGCAGACACAGGGGTAAAGCACACACTGATACAGAAACCAGTAAGCATCTCCTCAAGGGCTTTTCATCTCACTGCTTTCCCCAGGCAGATACCTGCACGAGCCACAACGTGGAAGAAATAGTCCCTTAATAAGTCCTGCTCCATGCACTGAGGTGGGACTTGGAGCGTTTTGACTTTGGGGGGTGGAGTTTCTCAATGACCAGATTTAGGGCAATTCTCAGTATCTTCCTAAATGGTGGACTGGAAGCTGGTTTGCAAGAACTGGACACTGGTTTGCCACTGGACACTGGATGACTCTGCTAGTTACCTCTTCTCTCAGATGTGCTTTCAAATTTCTGACTAATTTCAACCAAATTTAACAGTAGATGATGGTTTTCATGACATTTGAGACCTTGCTGCAGTTAGCCACGGGAGGCTGAAGCTGAACTTGGTGAAAGACACTAGAGAAGCAACACAAGAGGGAGCCATTATGTGTGAAAATACTGGAAGTGAGCTCAGTAAGTCCCAGTGCTCTGAAAACTTCTTCTCTGTGCAGTTGCACAGGAGGGACCATCCCACTTTTTTGTTGGGGCTTAGAAGCAGGGGGATGGAGTGGCTCTGCTCCTCTTGAAAGTCCTTATAGAAGAATGTTTGAGACCTGCTGTCACCAGATCCAGTTTATGCTGTAGCTGCTTGGTTGGGTTAGGTTTGGGTTTCCAGCCCAGCAAACAGAAGGGAGTGATGGGTAGAAGTTTGAAGGATGGACAGAGGCCAAGTCTAAGCCCTTGTGCTCCTGACTTATGGATCTTGTAGAGGAGATTTGGCATCGTGGCAGCAATTGTGGAGAGCAACGAAATCTTCCCTCAGCCTCCTCCAGACTAAACAACCCCAGTTCACTCAGCTGTTCCTCACAAGACTTAATTTCAAGGCCCTTCACCAGCTTAGCTGCCTTTCTCTGGACTCACTCCAGCACCTCAGTGTTCAAAACTGAAGCCAGTATTCGAGGTATGCCCTCACCAGTGCCAAGCAGAGGAGGACAATCACGTCTCTAGACCTGCTGGCCACACTATTCCTAATAAAAGCTAAGATGCCATTGGCCTCTTGGACACACACTGCCTCATGCTCATCTGGCCATCCATGAATAGGCATTAGAGCAGCATATGTTACCTTCCCTTCAGCCCAGTTTCAATTCTTCATGACATTGAGGATGTTGCTCTGTGTCCTCTGAAAATGAAGTTATCTTCTTTAGGGTTTATTTTGATGAGGTGATCATCTACCCGTGAGGGAGATGTCATCTGCTTGATTCATGTTTGAGAAATGTGGGCCCTGGAGAAACATTCCTTTCATCACACTTCAGTAATTTATTTAGAAAATGGAAATGGGGAAGGGTGGAGGGAGTGGGTTTAGATTCTATATTTCTAATACTTTTTGATGCCAGGAAAGAAAGAGATTACAGATCCTCTGAGAAGTACATGGAACATGCTTCTGTGAGGCTGGCATGGAGGTACCAGGAGTACCTGTGTGTGACACTACCTGCCTTGGTTCCTCCTTGCTGCTCTCCTGCTGGGGGAATTGCTGCAAGTGCCAGCAGCTTCCTTGCAGCAGGATGGGCTCGTTTCAAAGCTTACCAGGTTCTGGGACCTCCATACTTATCCACTAACAGGGTTTTCCTTTCTGTGCTTCCCCTTCCAGTGAGCACCCTGGATGACACCACCTGATCTTTCCTAATAGCTGATTTCTTTCAGAGGTCAGAAAGGGCAGCTGCAAATTACTGTGGCTCCTTATTCATTGTCCAGATAAAAGGAATACGCTTGACCCTGAAATAATCATGGGAGAACAGCAGAGTTTCCTGAAGATTTCTTTTGTAAGTGGACTAGATCCTGCTGATCTTGCTTTCTGTCAATAAAACCTTTCTGTCATTTCTGGCATCTGTAAAACCATCTGCTCTAGTGGGAATGTGCCGCCAACAGAGGTGGGCAGATGTTGAGCTAGGTGGGGGGATGCTCTAGCTTTTGATTGTGGCTGGTTGTACCAGAGAAAGCCTCACATCCCTGGGGGAAAATAAGGAGAAAAAGGTCTCTATAGGAAAACTGTTGGAAGTTTATTACTTGGAAACACTGGAGCATTCTCTTTATAAATTTCATTCGAGCTTCTGTGCTGGGAAAAGTTTGTCTTGGTCCACACCGATCTTTAGAATCCATATGAGTCTTAACTATCTGGATTTATGTGAACAGATATTTAATTGAACTGTGTCTTTTTCTTCTTGTTAATTTAACATCCTATTTGTGAACGACAGGACAAAGCACTGAGGTGGACACCTCAGTCCAGTCAACTTGGACAGTGCCACTGGTGTATTAGCTACTTCTGTTGAGTCTCTTCCTACAGCCTCAGGCATCTTTTTGAAAACCTTCTTATCTTACCTGCAATTTTACCCTTCTTGAGGTTACTATTGGTTTCTTTTGGGGTCTAGAGAGCAGGTCTTTGAGGAGTGGCTAAGGGAACTGGAGTTGTTCAGCCTGGAGTAAAAGAGGCTGAGGGGAGACCTCATTGCTCTCTGCAGTGCCCTGAAAAGAGGTTGGAGTGAGGTGGGTGTTGGTCTCTTCTCCCTAGTAACAAGAAACAGGACAAGAGGAAAAAGCCTCAAGTTGCACCAGGGGAGGTTTTGGTTGCACATTAGAAGAAACTTTTTCCCTAAAAGTGTTGTCAAGCCCTGGACCAGGCTGCCCAGGGCAGTGATGGAGTTCCCATCCCTGGAAGAATTGAAAAGCTGTGTGTAGGTGTGGTGCTGAGGGACATGGTTTAAACACCAGACTTGATAGTGTTAGAGAATGGTTGGACTAGATGATCCTAAAGGTCTTTTCCAAATGATTCTGTGATTCCAACCAAAAGCAGCTCTCTGAGGGAATTCTGGTGGTTTGAAGGTGCCCCAAGGCTGAGGCTGGAGGAAGCAGTGGCTGTGTACATAGGCACGAACATGGTGGTAGGTCTCAGTGCTCTATCATGGCACTAACTGCAGCCTCCTACTTCTCAGTACGTGAGCCTGAACAGGTAAGCCTGTTCAGAAGGATGGTGTGGAGGAGAGTGGAGTTGTTCTGAAGCAATGTACATTCCTGCTGACTTGAGCATCAGAGATGGGAATGGTAATGCTGAAGCGCTGACAGGCATCACCTGCTGAGCCATTGCCTTTGTGCTGCCCTCAGCATCAAATAAACAACTCTTTTATGTGTGAAGCTTGAGGGCTGTGTGAACAGAGCTCAGCCTGTGGCCACAAGCACAGCTCTACAACTGTCTGCACAGGGTGGATTTTACAGACTTGCATGTTTGCTGTCTCTGAATAATTGCACTAAGGAATATCAATAACCTATAGATTTTACAGCAATACAGGGAAGGACATTGAGGTGCTGGAGCATGTCCAGAGAATGGCAGCAAAGCTGGTGAAGGGTCTGGAGAACAGGGCTGGTGAAGAGCAGCTGAGGGACCTGGGTTTGTTTAGTCTGGAGAAAGGAGGTTGAGGGGGGAGACCTCCTTGCTCTCCACAACTCCCTGAAAGGAGGTTGGAGACAGGTGGGCATTGGTCTCTTCTCCCTGGTACCAGGTGATAGAATGAGAGGAAATGGCCTGAAATTGTGCCAGGGGAGGTTTAGGTTGGAGATTAGGAACTATTTCTTTCCTGAAAGAGTGCAGGCATTCAAACAGGCTGCCCAGGGAGGTGATGGAGTCACTGTCCCTGGCGTTGTTCCAAAAATACATGGACATGGCACTTGGGGACATAGTTTAGTGGCCATGGTGGTGTTGGGTTGATGGTTGGACTTTATCTTAGAGGTCTTTTACAACCAGAACAATTCTATTGGTGTCTGGCAGGCTGGGTAGCTAATCACTGACGTACTTACTTTTATATTTAGTTCTAATTTAGATCTGGTTTAGTGATCTGTTAGCTTCATGGAGTGATTTAGGAGGTATGATCATGGTTATTTTGGTAAGAATATGGAGACAGTAAACATGGTGTGTGTAAGGCCATTTCTCAGTATTTTTCTCTCGTTTAACATGCTTCTATTATCATTTCCAAGTACTGATTTGGATTTAATACTGTTTAGAAAACAAATACATGTCCAAATCGGTGCCAGGTGTGATTTGTTTCATTTTGTACCTTTCAAGATGTTTTTAACAGCTAATGTATGAGCCTGGTGGGAGATTGCTGAAAGAGATAATTTTGATTCAAGTCAAAAGTAGCAAAAACTCTTCATGTACAACAAGGCAGGCTTTTTCTTTTTCTCCCTCACATATAAAAAGGACCCCTAATTACATGTTTTAGTAGAAGGAAACTTCTTTTGGCTCTGCATTAGAATAATGAGTGTAAATGTAAAAAGTTCTTCTGCCAGGATACTTTCATTGCCAGGTATTGAAGCACTGAGGTTCACAGATTCACGGATCACATCAGGTTGGAAGGGATCTCAAAGGTCATCTTGTCCAACCCCCCTGCAGGCAGCAGGGACACCTCCAACTAGATCAGGCTGCCCAGGGCCACAGAACCTTTGATGCTAAGCAATAGGTCAGTTATCCCAAGCTAGTATGAGGTGCCCTCAGGCACTTCTTTCTGCCCTCGACCTACTTCCACAAGCCTAGCCAGCAGCCAACAACACTTGGTCTGGGGGCCTTCATGGTGACTATGTAGGAAAGCAACACCCATAGCTGGGTGCTCCATCTGTTGTGATCTGAATCTAAATATTCATAGAATCATAGAATGGTTTGGGTTAGAAGGGATCTTAAAGATCATCTAGTTCCAATGCCCCTGCCATGGGCAGGGACACCTCTTGCTAGGTTAGGATGGCTTTAAATTGTAAGGGTGATGGTGTGACCAGCTCTCCATGGCATGATAGAGCATCATGTTTGGATGAGCTGGAAAGAGATATATCCCTGATGAAAACCCCATATACAGATTGCAAAGGGAAAAGAAAATAATTAAGCAAGGAAGTCCAAAACAGGTGATTTGAGGGTATTTTGTAAGCTGTTGGCTTTGACTCTTTAGATGACTTTTTTTTTTTCCCCTGCAGAAAATACTATTATTGCCTTCCCAGCCTGACTTATAACACTAAGGGAAGAGAAATTCATAGCCTCACATTACAGTTGCATTCCTAGGATTTATAATTTAGAATGGATTTTTCGGAGATCTTAAACTTTGACATGCAGGAATTGTTCACTGCAAAAACAGATGTGTGTCTGAAGCTTCACACCTGTTATGGATGCAGCAGCCAGCTCAGACAGTTTAGGCCATAATTAATGGTGGTGAGGATGCCAGCACTAAATTAGCCAGCAAGCAGCTTCTCTCTGCCCTCCTATCTCAGACCCACAGAAACTCTGACCCATACTCTTGCTGCACCATATCCTCATGTGTGCAATCATGCATAAATGTATATAAAGGTATCAATGTGATATATGTGCCCTGCTGACCTGCCTGAATTTTGGGCAGCAAGTTCAGGAGAGTTTAGATTAAAGAACTGCTTGATTTCGAATTCTGCCCAAACTCACATCCTGCCGTCGTTGACAGGAGGAACAATGTCATTGAATGTCCTCGTAGCCTGAATCACAAGATATATTTCAGTGGCTTTTTATTAATCTCTGTATTTGAACTGGTAAGGAGTAGCAATAATCCTACCCATTCAGATCAGTGTGTTCTCCAGGTTCCATCCACCAGATGCAGCTGATTATTTCATTTTTATAAATCTGCTAGTTATCAAACCCTTCAACTGCAGTCTCCTAAAGACACTTCTCGTGGTTTTTTCCAATCAATATAATGTGAGGTGAGTTGGAAGAGGAGGACTTGCTGGTGATGTCCACTCCCTGGGGAAAGAACTTTTCCTGTGATTCTGTGTGGTGACATTCATGGCTGTGATTGTGAAATTAGGAAGAATTTTTAACAGTAGCTTGTGAAATGTACTACTAGAAGGTGACCTCAAAGCTTTCTCTCTTCCTCCTTCCCCAAAGCCCTTGATATTAATTGGATACATTTCAAGCTCATAGTGTATTACAAAAGCAGAGGTGCAGATGAGCAATAGTTGTTGACTCTGAAGCCAAGAGTCATTAATAACACATGCTGATATTGTTAACAAACCCATGGAAATGATAGTGGTGTAGGGAAGCTTGCCTTGTTGAGGATAGTAGTGTGGGGAAGCTTGCCTTGTTGAGGATAGTAGTGTGGGGAAGCTTGCCTTGTTGAGGATAGTAGTGTGGGGAAGCTTGCCTTGTTGAGGATAGTAGTGTAGGGAAGCTTGCCTTGTTGAGGATAGTAGTGTAGGGAAGCTTGCCTTGTTGAGGATAGTAGTGTAGGGAAGCTTGCCTTGTTGAGGATAGTAGTGTAGGGAAGCTTGCCTTGTTGAGGATAGTAGTGTGGGAAAGTTTGCCTTGATGTGTGGACTGTTCCCGCTTTTTATTTACTATTGCAATCTCTGCGAGGTTTGATGCTGTCTTACAGCATCTCCATCATGGTGGAATGATGGAGAACAATGCTGATGGCATCCTTCCTTAGAAATGGTTGTAATCTGTCAACCTCCTTATCTCCAAGGCTTCTTCAATTATAATTTTTCAGCATTTCACTCCTTGAAGGAAATGCCATAGCTGCAGTCTTTCCTTTTATGACTTGAAGGAGTCCCATCTGTAGATAGTTCTGCCAGGTGTTATTTTAAAATGTGCCATTATCACCGTCTTGAACTGTGCCATTCGTGTTTTATCTCAGGTTCTTCTCTGCTCTTTGTTGCGTTCCTCCCTTGCAGCCTAACTGCTAAGTGAGCCATATGGGAAGTGCAGTACCAGGGAATATGGAATTACCCAAATGTGTACTTTTTAAAATATTTTTTTCTTGAAGTTCAGGCTTAGCTTCCTTAAAATGTCTTTTAACCTGAAAGACTGTGGAGATCTTCCACCTGACGTGAAAATGTAATTTTTTTTGTAAGACTAACTGAATAGAAGCAGAGAAGCTGTTTTGACATTTGCATATCTCTAAGAAAGTAGTTCTGCCATAACATGCCACAGAGCTCACAAGACAAAAGATCCTGAGACAGCCTTGCAGGGAAGGGCTGTCCATTAGCAGGATGGGATGGGCCTGGCTTTGCTGGGAGACTGCATGGCTTGTAAACCTATGATGTTGGCTTCTCACAGAGCTTCTAATGCTTGGTTTCCTGTAATGGTTTGCTCCAGCAGATCAAGGAGGTATCCCTTCCCCTCTACTCTGCCCTAGTGAGGCCACATCTCCAGTGCTGTGTCCAGTTCTGAGCTCTCTAGTTCAAGAAAGACAAGAAACTCCTGGAGAGAGTCCAGAGGAGGCTATAAGGATGCTGAGGGGACCTGGGGCTGTTTAGCCTGGAGAAGAGCAGTCTCAGAGGGGCTGTTCTCAATGCTCAGCAACTGCTAAAGGGTGGGAGGCAAGAGGATGGGGCCAGACTCTTCTCAGTGGTGCTCAGAGATAGGACAAGGGCCAATAGGCACAAACTGGAACCCAGGAGGTTCCATCAGAACAGCAGCAGAAATTTCTTTGCTATAAGGGTGCTGGAGCAGGCTGCCCAGAGAGGTTGTAGATTGTTCTTCTCTGCTTTAGCAGGGGGGTTGGACAGGATGATCTACAGAGGTCCCTTTCAGCCCCCACCATGATGGAATTCTGGGATTCCAATGAGTATATGGAGGGAACAGCAAAAGAATCTTTTGGAAGGGAATGAATGAACTGGAAGCCAAAAGCCCTAAATAAGGTTTTAAACCCCCTGGGTTAAAGATGAGCTGGGGTGTGGCACAGCCAGGGAACAGTCTTGGTTCTTCATGTGTTGTAGGAAATGATAATCAGAATTCAATGAGCATGACAAAACAATGTAGCTCTGCTGACGTCTGGTGGTTTGCTCAGGGCCTTGGCATATGCTGTGTTTTCCACACGGATGCAGGAGGTGAGAAATGTTGGACACAGTGATTTGCAAAGAACCAACTGTTTGAAACCACATTTCTCTAGTTTCTCTGTATCTCTTGGATGGGTAGACACAAGATGCGGGGCTGAGGGAGGTGGTTTAGCACTAGACTTGGTAGAGTTAGAGAATGGTTGGACTGATGATCTTAAGGGTCACTGCTGACCTTCTGCACCCCATAACAGACATCCAAATACACAATCTTCCTCCATTTCTTTTCTGAAAGAGCAACAGGGTTCCATTGTGGTACAAACCTACTCATGGGTGCCACCATCACATTTTGTGCCTGGGTCACTTGCAGTATCTCTGAAACATGAATTAGGCCAGCAGGCTGTTGACTGGTATCTTTGGGATGACAGAATGCTGCCTTATGTTAGATAGCAATATAATTTTTTCACAGCTCAAACTAAATTTATCTGCCAGCCATAGATACGTTTTTCCGCTTGACTGACCGCAACCCCAAACATTTGGTGATATTACAATTCCTGGCATGTGAAGCATAAAATGTTAGGATATCAGTTTTGAAAGTTTTCAGATGTTTGCCTGCTACTATATGTCCTGGTTTGAGCTAGACCAGAGCCAATTCTGGTCAGGGATGTCACTTCTCAGCTCAGTCTCTGCTCAGTGTGGCACTTTCTGCAGCTCAGGGCAGGTTTGCAGTGAGAATGCTGATGGGGAGAGTTCCTGCAAGGGCTGGGCTGCAGAAAGGCTCTGGTTTAGGGTCTTGCTTAGACTTGCTGTAGCAGGAGGTTGGACTTAGATGATCTCCAAAGGTCCCTTCTAATCCCCACCATGCTGGGATTCTGTGATTACAGAATTGTTTGGGTTGGAGGGACCTTAAAGGTCACCTAATTCCAACACCCCTTGTTATGGGTAGGAACATCTCCTGCTAGAACCAAGCTTGTATTTTACGTGGGTGGGAAATTAAACATGGGAAATACATGTATTTATTTGTCTGTCTGTTTGTGTATTTATTTATTTGTTTATTTGTTGGCTGCAGGTTAAAAATAGATGCAGAACTAAATAAGCACAGATCTTGATTTCTTTTTTTTTCTGTGCTACTGCTGAAGGCTAAGTCCTGCAAACTCATCGATAGTTCCCATTGTGAAGCTGGGGTGAGCAGAGTGGTTAATTGTTGACACATGCTGTTCAGGGAGGTAGTGGAGTCAACATTCCTGGAGGTGTTTAAAAATGTGCAGGCATGGCACTTCAGGACATGGTTAAGTGGGCATGGTGTTTGGTTGGTGATGCTGGGTGTTGGATGATGACTTGTTGATCTTAGGGTTGATGTTTTTTCCAGTCTTAATGATTCTATAAGTGGGAGTAATTCTCTGCAGAAAGGGCAATGCATGAGAGAAAAATGCAGTCACCCAGTAATTGCAGCATAAAAATGTTCTCTTTATTCTGCTTTTGCTTTTAAGGTGATAAAGACCCATCAGACTTCTGGTGCTGTTGTGATGTGCTTGGTTGTGGTGTTTGAGGTATTTGAGGCTGCAGGAGGTTGCTGGGATGCTGTGATGTACAAGTTATTTTCATCTCCTGCCCCGTGGTTTGCCTAAATTTTTAATTAAAGCTTGAACACTGAATCCCCTTTTTGCTTTTTCTTGCATTTCAATTGGTTTAACAGAAACCTGTGGTGCTGCCTTCTTAGTTTGTTCATCACAAAGCCACACGGCATGTGAGTAGGACCTGACATGACTTGAGGGCCTGACCCTGCTTCTCATAAATGGTGTTAAATTCCTTGGCTTGCCTTCTAGAGCAGAAACTTCCACTCATTTGCTGTGGCTGTTGTAATTTATGTGAAGCTGAAAACAAGGAGAAAAGTATTTTAAGTAGGACCATGTATAAACTGATTTGACTCTCATTAACACAGAGCCTTTGCACGCTTGCAGGGGGGTTTACAATGATGCTGAAATTATTAGAAAAAGGTTTTGCTTGGAGAAACAGGTCTGTTATCCACAAGTCTTGTTATCCTATGGAACCTACTGTGTTGGAAGGACTTCCTTAGATAAAACTTAATTACATCCCTCCTTCAGAGCATTCAGTATTCAGACCTTTGCTCTTATTGCAGTGCCCACACAACCGCTCTGTAATGCCCAGCATGTGTAGGGAGGTGAATGGCTCATGCCTTGAGCTGCAGGTTAAGCTCCCTCTGGCTCTTGCCAGAGAAAGAGAATCGCTTTGGGTACCTAGTGGCTGGGAATGTGAGAAAAGAGCATGGCTTCTTCCTTTAGAACCCTTGACAAATAGAATTTATGTCAATAAAACTATGTTAAACCAGACTTAGTGTTATCAAAGTGCCTCTCTGAGTGAAGAGGAGCTAAATCTGTGCAGTGTTGTAACATCCTTCCCTGCTGCAATATTGAATTGTAATCTCCCAGCTGTAATAAACCTCAGAGCTTTATCCTCTTCGCTGCTTTGAGTTTCAGTTGTGGCCTGTGTTGTTTGGACATAGCGAGGTGGGACTTCAAGGATTTCATAGAATCATAGAATTGCTTTGGTAGGAAAAGACCTTTGAGATCATGGAGTCCAACTCTACTAAGCCTGGTGCTAAGCCATGTCCCTCAGCATCATATCTCTGCATCCTTTAAACACTCCCCAGGGAGCCTGTTCCAGTGCTTAAGAACCCTTTCAGTGAAGAATGTTCTTCTAATGTCCAAACTAAACCTCCCCTAGTGCAACTTGAGGCCATTTCTTCTTCTTCTATCACTTTTTTCCTAGGGAAAAGAGCCCGACATGCACCTGAGCCCAACCTCCTCTCAGGAAGTTGTAGAGAGCAATGAGGTCTCCCTTCAGCCTCCCTTTTCTCCAGGCTGAGCAATCCCAGTTCCCTCAGCTGATCCTCATGTTTCTGTGGGAATGAGGGCGGGCTGTGAATCGTGAGTAAGCCCAAGCTGTCGTGACACTTTGTGGTTGCTGTGGAGTTGTGTCAGCTCATCAGGTGGCAGCACCCTGGGAACCAAGAGATACATCATTTGTATCTGTCACTTGTAGTTAATGCATGTGAAGTGAATAGTGAGGGTTGTGAATATGGGGCAGAGAACGAAATGAGATTTTTTTGGTGTGTGAAACAAATTCACCCCTGTAGTAGGTGCTCTCTGTTCTAGTGCTGTTTTGGCAGGACGATGTTAAGATGGTGAGATGTTCTGAAGGCTGTGCTGTAAAGGGCTTAAACTCTTTCTTTTGGAAAAGTCTGATTATGTGCTTTCTTTGAGAGAATCATAGAATGGTTTGGGTTGGAAGGGACCTCAAAAATCATCTAGTTCCAACTTCCCTGCCATGGGCAGGGACACCTTTCACTAGACCTGCTTACTCAAGGTTTTGTCCAGCCTCTATGGAAGGGGCATTCACAACCTGAGGCAACCTGTTCCAGTGTCTCACCACCCTCACTGTAAAGAATATTTTTCTTTCTTTCTTCTCTGCTATTTTTATTTTTTTACCCCCAAACACTCTCTGATGCTGGGGACATCTCTGAGCTGTCTCCATCCTCTTCAGCATAGCCTTGATTTGGGTGTTCCAGCTGAAATAGGCAGTGTGGTGGTTTGCCATGGGGAAGGCAATCCTCATCCAAATGAGATGGAAATCTGGGGAGCCTTTTTCTTTAGGGATGTCTCCAGGGAGCCTGGGCAGAACACAAGCTGAAGCTTTGTGGGATGAGAACCGAAGTGCTGGCACCAAGCAAGCCGTGCCTGGGCGGGAAGCAGCTCCCTCGGGGCCATCACTGCCTGCGTCCCAGCCTTTAAATTGTGCTAATTCCCTCTCACCAGAGGCTCAGTGTCGTGCTCTTGTGGATCAAAACACAGTGATTTGTCATAGCCTGGAATATTTGTCACTCCCAGTGCTCACAATGTTGAGGAAAAACATGTTTTTTATCCCCTTCTTTCTGCAGTAAGAAGCTTCTCTCTGTACTTTAGTGACATATATAATGAAAAATCCCACTGCTGATGGTTCAGTGTGGGGATATTGTTGTCTTGACAGGCCTCCAGCAGATCTACTCCACAACTGCTACGTTGAACTGCAGAAAGGTTATTTGCTTGGTCAGCACCAAAGCACTTCCAGTGCTTAGATGACTGCCCCATTCATCATCTATCATTATGGTACTTAGGAGAAAGGGGAGGGGGGGGGGGAGGAAATGAAGAAACAGGAGAGAAATTTATTCCCCAAATCCAGCCTGTTTTATCAGTAAACTTTTATTTATTCTTTCTGTTTCTTGGTCTGCTGAATTTGCTCCTCATAACACAGATTTAAAGGAGAAACACAAATCTCATTGATTCTGTTGTCTGGGCTCTGGTGGGAGGAAGGGCAGTCTTGAGTTTGAGTTGTAAATAGGAAGTCAGAGGAGGTGTGTTTGAGTTTTTCTTGCTGTGTTGGAGCCTTGAGAGGTGTAATGCTTTAACTGCCTCGGTATGGGCAGGTCAAGGTGTACTAAAGGTGTTAGCTGGGTTGAATGTTGTGGTTGAGTTGGTGCACTAGGAACCAGAGCTGTGGCCTTCTGACTCACCTTCGCCTTAACCTTCTTTCTGAACACAAAAAGCAGAACTGGAAAGGACCTGAAGCAGTTCTGAAGCCTCATCATCTCTTCCACGAGCCCTTCTCACTTTATTAAGCTAATACTGACAACTCCTTTGGCACCAGTCTGAGACCATGGCACCTGCTGGGAGGATTAGCTGAGTGTGATAGCTCACATGGTGAGTGTGCTGTGTGTGGAGCATAACTGCATGTTTAAACAGAACTTCCAGTGTGAACTGTGTTACTGAAATGGCAAAATATAAGCAATATGTGCAAGGAGCAGATAGAATCATAGACTTGTTTCAGTTGGAAGAGATCTCCAAGGTCATTGAGTCCAACCATCAACCTAAGACCAACATGGCCATTAAACCACATCTCGAAGTGCCATGTCCCCACATTTCTTGAACACCTCCAGGGATGGTTACTCCACCATCTCCCTGTGCAACCTATTGCATCTCTGTTTCTGCACGTGGAGGACCTGTCCAGGTCACCTGCTAGTGACACATCCTAGCTCTCGACATATTGTGTGGTATGAGTCTGGAGACTGTAGTCTCCTTTCTCTGCATCACAACCCTCCTTGATTCTTTCATGCTTTGAAACCAAAGCCACCACAAAATTGCTTTTCCCCACGCTGATCTGAGCTCCAAGACAGCTCAAGGTAGATATCCCCGTTTTGGCACATTCCAAGGCTCAGAGCTGTGCTGTGGCTCCAGACAAATGTGATGAGCATGAAGAGTAAAATAAAGGAAACCAGAGAAGGACAGAGCTGGTGACAGCCTCTGGCAGCCATCCCCAAATCCTGCTATAAGCTCACAATACATTTTGCCTCACCACACTGCTGCTGTGGCCAGGATCAGGGACCATCTCCCCAGCAGAGGCTCATCCTTCATGGCAGGATAAGGTCATTCCACTGTGTACACAGCACAGAAAAAAACCCCAGCAATGAGACAATTATGTCTCCTGTTTAACAACTAAGTTCGGTTTCACATGCTGCTAACGCACACCACAGTCAGAAGGTCACAAGGTGCTCTCAGCCTCCATCAAAACTTCTCCAAAACCTCATTCCCTTCACTTCCCTCTGGAGAAAACCACTCTCTTCAGCTTTGTTGGAAGCAGATCCCTCAGCATCTCTCCACAGCGTGGTTGTGAGGCTCCACAGGTCTCACACACTGTGCCCTGACATCTGAGACGTGCGAGGGCTGCAGTGACACAGGAGCAGCATGTGCTGTGCAAAGCCACCAGTGAAAACAAGAAACTTCTGTCCCAGGGGTGTGAGTAATAATTTCAGTCTCTTTAAAGGCTGAATGAAAAGAGAGAAAGGAAAATGCACTAAAATTGTGACAGATACACATATAAATATATAAGTGTAGTGGAAGACAGAAACAGGGAATGCTTTGTGTGGGAAGGAACTGTTAAAGGTCATCTAGTCCAATCTCCTGCAGTCAGCAGGGACATCTACAACTAGAGCAGGTTGCTCAGAGCCCCAAACAACCTGACCTGGAATGGTTCCAGGGATGGGGCATCTTCTACCTTTCTGGGCAACCTGGGCCAGGGTCTTACCACCCTCAGTGTAAACAATTTCTTCTTCTGTCCAGTCTAAATATCCCTCTCTTAGTTTAAATCATCAGCCCTTGTCCTGTTGGTCCCCCTCTTTCTTATCTAACCCCTTAAATACAAGAAGGTCTCCCTGGAGCCTTCTCTTCTCCAAGTTGAACAATCCCGATTCTCTCAGCCTACCCTTGTAGGAGAGATTTTATTTTTATATGAACTTTAATAACATAACACCACTATATTTGTATTCAATCTCAGGCATTAATAAAATACCCCACATTTTAAAGTGCCACTTTCACCATTTCAGGAGACTCTCCATCACTTCTGCAGATGGCCACAAACCTAATGGCACCAGTGCCTTGCACAACAAACAAAAGCCTGCCACAGGAAAAGCTGCATGGGGTTTTGTCCTGTGGTAGGGTGTTCTGAGTTGAGATGTCCTTGTTCCCATCCTGCTGCTGGAAGTCACCTTGTGTCCTTCCAGTGACCTCGACATTCCACTTTGTAGCCTAAGAAAAAAACTGTGGGGACTTTCAAAGAAAAATCACCAGTGTTTTGGACATCAGGAGGAAGTTATTTTCAATGAGGGTAGTGGAATACTGGAAGAGGTTGCCTAAAGAGGTGGTGGAGGCCCTATCCCTGGAGACACACAAGGTCAAACTTGATGTGGCCCTGAGCAACCTGATCTAGTTGAGGATATGTGTACTCACTGCAGAGGTGGTTGGAGAAGATGATCTTTGAGGGTGCCTTCCAACCTGATACATTCTATGGAACTTCACACGAGTTGCAGCTCCCTCCTGTGCTCTTTGGATAATACTTGAATGTACTTGCCATGTTCAAAAAACAGGGATTTCTGGCAATTTCTTTAATAGAAATGGACAATTAAGTACATCCTCCAGCAGCAGCCTGCAGTGCTTCTCCATCCCCAAGCCCAGCTTCGGCAGTGGCCCTGGTTGTATGAGGAAGGATGTAGCCAAACTGAGGAACCATGCTGTAAAATCCCAGCCAGGGAAGCCCAGGATTTCTCCCTCCACACCAGGAATGAGCTCTTTTTATCCATTTACAGCACATTCAAAACCAGTGAAGCCAGTGAAGTTAAAAACAAACCAACAAACCGGCCTTGACAGACAGGAAAAGATCCTCTGTAGTATCAGATGATAGAATAAGAGGAAATGGCCTGAAATTGTGCCAGGGGAGGTTTAGGTTCTGTATTAAGAACAATTTCTTTCCTGAAAGAGTGGTGAGGCACTGGAACAGGCTGCCCAGGGATGTGGTGGAGTCACCATCCCTGGAGGTGTTCAAGAAATGTGTGGCCATGGCATTTGGAGACATGGTTTAATAGCCATGGTAATGTTAGGTTGATAGTTGGACTTGGTGATCTCAGAGGTCTCTTCCAACTGAAACAATTCTATGATTCTATGAAAGAAAAACAGTAAAACAGAAGAGAAAAAAAAAAGGTAGCATATTAAGATTGCTCACTCTGAGCAGTGCTGGTCCTTGCTCTGCTTTGCAGTGGCTGCAGAATCCAACCTGTTTAGCACTTCTGCATGCTTTGGCAGCTAAAATATTGATCAGCTTGCCAAGAAACATAGAGAGCCATTCTGTTTTCATGTCAGAACTCAGTAATGAACTACATTTATCACGAGCATCCTCTTTGTGAAAGGTCAGTGGGGAATGTGGCTAAATTGTGATGACAGATCATTAATCCAGTTCCCTTAATAATTGCCCTCTGTAAGAATTTTACACCTGATTCCTGTGAATTGTATCAGGTTTTTATAGTGACATCCCTGAGCAATCTGCAATCCACCTCTGAGTCCATGCAGATAACAGAGAAACAGCAAATCTGGGGATTAAGTGTCCTTCAAAGGAGTGCAGTTATCATAAAAAACAAGGGAGGAAGTGCAGGGCTTGCTTTGCTGGGCAAAGTGCTCTCCCTGTAAACCCCTGCTGTGCAAGGTGCCTTATAATGCAAGGATTACAGCTCTTTAAATATCAGAAATGATCTGATAACACACACACAGCACCAGTCCTGAAGTCCTTGCTGTACAGCTAACCTGGCAGTAGGTGTGAACCAAAACACATACAGAAGCATTCAGGGGATTTGAGCCCCAGTGGTTACAGAGCTGTTTTCCCCACAACTGCAGGGGCTGCACCATGCAGCTGTGTGACAAAAGCTGAGACCTCTAGCATCCAGGCTACGTACCAGAGTATGTGACTGTCCACACCAGAAGGTAAATACAGAGATTCAAAATTCTTGTGACCCTCCAAATACCTCTGGAGAAGGTTCACCTGGGTGACATCTTCTCATGCCTGAGCACATGGTGGGGGTTGGAAGGGAGCTCTGGAGATCACCCAGTCCACCCCCCACTTTAGCAGGGTCACGCACTGCAGCTTGCCCAGGATCACAGTGTACAGGTGGGTTTGGCATCTCTGCAAAGGAGGAGACTCCACAACCTCTCTGGGCAGCCTACCTCAGGGCTCCAGCACCCTCACACCAAAGGAGTTTCTTCTGTTCAGATGGAACCTCTTGGCTTCCAGTTTGTGCCTGTTGCTTCTTGTCCTGTCACTGGGCACCAGTTAAAAGACACCCACCTGAAAGTATTGATCGCATCCTCTTTCAGCCTTCTCTTCTCCAGACTAAACAGCCTCAGGTCTCTCAGCCTTTCCTCATAAGAGGGTTTTTTAATTTCCTTAATCACCCATGTGGCCTCCGTTGGACTCTGTCCACTAATTCTGTGTCTCTCTTGAACTGGGGAGCCCAGGCTGGCCTCACTAAGGCAGAGCAGAGGGACAGGAGAATCTTCCTTGTCCTGCTAGTCACACTCTTAATGCACCCCAGGAGACCATTGGCCTTTTGGCTACCCATGGCAGCCCACATGCTCTGAGCTCCAGCCTTGAGAATATGCAGTCATGCTGCTGATCCCAACAATCTCACCCCAGCATTAGACTTAATGTGCTGTCCCTTCAGGCTTCAGGGCATTACCACTGGGCATCCCACTCAGAGCTGCCAGCAAGCTGGATCCCACACATCATCTGCAATGGCAGGACCATGCTTCTGCTCTCTGCCACCATGGGAGGGTATAATAACAACCCAGTATAAATAAACCACCACCAAAGGTGAACTCCAGTAGCACTAATTTTCATGGCAGCCTTAGGCACCACCAAATGTGGTAATAAAGAGCTGTTTGGAGCAGGCTGAGGAGTGTCATTTCTAAGACAGGAGGCACCAGGGCTGTCATTTTATTTGACAGTTCCACTTACACTGTGCTGGTTATTTTCAGCTGTTCCTGTGGCTGTTTTCTAGCTCCAGGAAGAAATTCAGTGTGGGAGATGGAAGCAGTAAGCTTTGTCTTTGTGTCCCTTTCCATAGGGCAAAAGAGATGTGGTTACCAAAAATAACATTGCCAGATAAAACGAACAGATTTGAAGGTTTTGTTTTCTAAAGGGACAAGGGCCAATGGGTATAAATTACAACCCAGGAGGTTTTGCTTGAACTTAAGGAGAAGCTTCGTTGCTGAAACTGTGCAATTGTCTCCCTGGAAATTATACTAGGGGAGGTTTAGGTTGGATATTAGGAAAAATTTCTTTCCTGAAAGAGGAGTCTGGCACTGGAACAGGCTGCCTGGGGAGGTGGTGGAGTCACCATCCCTGGAGGGTTTTTTGCTGAATGTTGCAGCTGGTGAGGTAGAGTGTGCAGTAGGAAGTTTGTTTGGGTATTTTAAGTTTTATGTTAATTCATACAATCATAGAACCTTAGAGGTTGGAAGGAACCTCCAGAGGCCATTGAGTCCAACCCCCCTGCCAAAGCAGGATCACCTAGATGTTCAAGTAATCTGTGAACATGGCAACTGGGGACATGGTTTAACGGCCATGGTGGTGGTAGGTTGACAGTTGGACTCAATGATCTTGGAGGTCTTTTCCAACTGAAACAATTCTACAATTCTTTCCTGTGAGGGTGTCAGAGCCCTGGAGCAGGCTGCCCAGAGAGGTTGTGGAGTCTCCTTCTCTGGAGAGATGCCAAACTCACCTGGACATTGTGATCCTGGGCTAGCTGCTGTGGGTGACCCTGCTTCAGCAGGGGGTTTGGACTGGCTGATCTCCAGACATACCTTCCTATCCCAACCATGCTGAGATTCTGGAGTTCTGTGATTCATACAGTCCATCCTTTCATCTGCTTCACTTGGGCTCTATCTGGCACAGTTGGAAGCATCAGAAAAGGACTACAGTGAAACATCATGGGATACAAATTTATTTATGAGCACAGCTCCTTTAATTCTTGTACTGTTTGCAGCTAAATTGCCTATCAGTAACAGCCCATTCCCATGCATGCAGAATGAAAGCTCTAGCATGCCTCAACTTCAGAAGTGTGGTCCCAGAACATCAGAGTGCTGAACTGGAGTGAAATGATTATGTGAACTCTTTACACCAATAATCCATGGCCTTGTGGTCCGTTTGACTTGTCAGAGCAGGTTGACATAGGGATGAGAAAGTTAAAGATGACTTTGGTTCTTCGGGGTCTCATTGCAAATCCCCATTCCTCTATGCAAATTTTCTGTCTGTCTCTTCCTATCTATCTTCCTCTTCTTTAATTGTATGTCCATGGAGAGATTAGGTGGACTTTGTACCCACTTCTCCTGTGTGGTTGAGAAAAAAAATGAGAAGAGAAACCCTGCTTTCCTCAACAGGTTGTGTGGACAGACTTCTCTGAGCAAGCATAGCTGCTCACTGTAGTAAGAAAGAGTGGAATAGTGAGAAAGCCTCCAGAAATTCAGAGGTTTCTTGCAAGTTAGAGACATCTGTGAGGGTTTTTTTTTTTGCCCTGCTTTGGTTTTTACAGGCTATAAGAACTAGGGTTGAACAAACTGATTATGGATGAAGAAAGGTTAACCTAAATCTTAACCTCTAAGTCATGGTGTCAACCATTTGACTCTTGATCACTCAGAGAAAAAGCTTCCTGCAAAGCAGCAGTGCTGGGCAGCAGTTGCACTGCAGGTGACTGCACTGCAATGTTCCTGTCGTGTCTGATAGTAAGACAAGGAACATTCCCCTGTCTCCAAACACCACCGGAGACCATCTCCCCTTGCACCCCATGGGTACTGCACCTTCACTGCTGGGTTCAGTTTTGGGCACCTCACCCCGAGAAGGGCATTGAGGTGCTAGAGCAGGTCCAGCTGGTGAAGGATCTGAAATGGAAGAGGAACTGTGTTTGTTCAGCCTGGAGAAAAGGAGGCTGAGAGGAGACCTCCTGGCTCTGTACAACTGCCTGAAAGGAGGTTTGAATTAGGTGGGGGTTGGTTTCTTTGCCGAAGTAGTAAGTAACCAGACAAGAGGAAATGGCCTCAGGCTGTACCAGGGGACATTTAGATTGGACATGAGGAACAATTTGATCCCCAAAAGGGTTGTCAAGGCCTGGCCCAGGCTGTCCAGGGCAGTGGTGGAGTCCCCATCCCTGGAGGGATTTAAAAAGCCGTGTAGATGTGGTGTTGAGGACATGATTTAGCAGCAGACAAGGTTATGATGCATTGGTGGTTGAACTCAATGATCTTAAAGGTCTTTTCCAACCTAAGCAATTCTGTGGTCCTATCATTTTCACCATTGCTGTCCATGGAGGAAACCACATCCCACAGACCTGACATTTAGGCTGGGCTCGCTGCACCCTGCTCCCATTGCAGTGCTGCCTGCTCACCTACCTTACATGTGGCTAAACCCCTCCAAGGCTGAGCACCTCTTTTAGTCCTGATTTGAGTTTACAAGTGAAGTGAAACTCTGGTAAAGTTGCTGCCTTGGGGAGCAGATGTTGAACATCATGCAAATTCATGAATGTTAGGAAACCTTCATCTGCTGCTGCTGACAAAATTCAATTAACAATAAAAGTCCAAACTAACTTGCTTATCTTAGGGATATGTTTTGTTAATAAGATGTACATTTATCAGACAGCCATACATAATTTTAGCAGTGACTGGGAGCTCACCAAATACATCCCAGGAAGGGAATGGAATATATGCTCCAAAGTAGATACTGTTAAACAGCAGACATTTACAACCTGGAAGAGTTAAAACTTGCCTCAGCAGATATTTATTTCAGTATTTCATTTTATTACAAGAAAAAAAGCCCCCATATATTATTCTACAAGCTCTTAAAATATATTTAAAAATGTGCAGAATAGAAATTCCTTGTTCTATAAATGAAAAAAATGTGTTTCTGCCTCCAACAATTACCTTCCAAACTGCACAAACCTCAATGAATGACTCCCACCGTAGCCCCAAGTGCAGAGAAAAAGAGATGGGTGGATTTGAAGCCTTTTTTGGGTGGAAGCCCAGGAATTATAGCTTGGTTTACCAAGTCCAAAAGCAAGTTCTAGATCTGTTTCCTTCCTGTGAAGGAGCAGGCAGAGGTACAGACAGTAGATGGTAAGAGAAGTTCCAGAAGAGGGAGGCAGGAGGAAGCTTGAGGTGGGAAAGCACATGATCAATGTAATTTATCAAGTGCCTATCACCTCCTAGGCAGTGTGCCACAGATTTATGGATTTTTAGAGCCAGGAGGGATCATGTGCATGCTCTGACCTCCTCGGAATTCAATGAGATTTTCCCCGCAGCAGCTCCATAATTTGTTTGCTCTACAGCACACCTCCTAGGAAGCCTAGGAAGGCTTCCAGCTCTGATTTAAGCACAGAAGAGTAATTTTTCACATGATTACTTAGTCTCAGTGGGCAAACATATTTTATTTTTAATTTGTTTAGCTTCAATTTCCATCTACTGAATTTTGTTTTGCATTTATCTGATACATCAAACCCTAAATCTTATATCCCACATGTCATCTTGGGGAGGGGACTGTTTGCAAGGGCTTGTAGTGATTGGATGAGGAGGGATGGCTTTAAAGTGGAAGAGGGAAGATTTAGACTGGATGTTAGGAAGAAATTCTTTCCAGTGAGGGTGGTGAGACACTGGAACAGGTTGCCCAGGGAGGTTGTAGATGCCCCCTCCCTGGAGGTGTTCAAGGCTAGGTTGAGCAAGGCATTGAGCAGTCTGGTCTAGTGGAAGGTGTCCCTGCCCATGGCAGGGGGATTGTAACTAAGTTATCTTTAATGTCCCTTCCAACCCAAACCATTCTGTGATTCTATGATCTTCCCAGGTTTGCACTGAGGCTGGGCTCTGCTCATATCTCCTGTCCTCTCTGATGAGAGCTGATGAGGAGCTCTCACTAAGGCAGCTTTTGTTCTAAATGACAGTTTAGTTTTGTTTTGGTTTTTTTCTCATTTTGGGGAACTTTATCATCCCACCATGGGCAATAAACCAACCACAGCCACATCTGCAAGAACCTTTGGCTTCCAGCTGGCAGCCGGTGGCTCTACTGTAATTCAGTGCCCACCACCTGAGCTGGCTCAGACACTTTGTGGTACTATGAAGTGATTCTCCACCCCCTACAGAGATCCTGAACCCATTCACAAGACAGAGATTTTTAAATATTTTATCTCTTTTAGCCCACCAGGACATGTCTCACAAAGATGCCCTCAGCCATCATTCCCACACATTATTTAGCATAAAATAAGACATAACTAACAGCAGTGTCTGGGCTGGGAAAGTTCTCTGTGTGATCCTGCAGAACCACACAGAATCCCAGTATGCTGGGGGTTGGAAGGGAACTCTGGAGATCACCTAATCCACCACCCCCTCTAAAGCAGGGCACCCACAGCTGCTTGCCCAGGAGCACAATGGCCAGGGGGGGTTGGAATCTCTCCAGAGAAGGAGGTTCCACAACCTCTGTGGGTGGCCTGCTCCAGGGCTCCAGTACCCTCACACCAAAAAAGCTTCTCCTCCTGTTCAGATGGAACCTCCTGGGTTCCAGTTTGTGCCCATTGCCCCTTTCCCTGTTGCTAGGCACTGCTGAAAAGACTCTGTGCCTATTCTCTTGCCCCTCACCCTTTACCTATTTATAGCATTGAGTAGATCCTCTCTCAGGCTTCTCATCTGCAAACTACACAGCCCCCTACCACAAGCAAACAAGGCTGTTCCTACCACTGCTTTATTGCTCACTGCCTGCTGAGTGCTGTTATTTTCATGTTAAAAAATTAAAAATATTTGTCAAACCAGAGAGAAGAAACAATGCAGTGAACATCAAAGCAGCTGAAGAAGGAACACCAGGCAGGCAGTGGCAAACCATTCATGAGCAACCCTTATATTCCTCATTCAAAGGCTTTGGTGTGAACACCACTACAGCAGCAGTGACAGGTTAATTATGTATGATTCCCAAACAGACAACTGCCTGTGTCCAGTGATTCATTTATTCACAGCACAGCCTGCTCTGCTGCAAATCCTTCGCTCCACACAAGACATCATCTCACACATGCAGCTCCCTGTGCCTCTTGCATACTCTCTCCAAATCACATTTTGCCTTCAGACTGTATTGTTTTCCTTTGCAAAACCCATTAAGCTAAATGAGTGATGCTGCATCCTAAGCTGCAGAGTGGGAGCGGGAGAGGAAAAGGCACCGTACACAGCTGTTGTTAACGGTGACAACGAAACCAGCTTAAGAATGTCTAATTACTTCAGATCCCAGCCCCAAACAAATTCATAGCATAATGAATTGATTGGATTCTTGAGAAACGTTCTATTGAAGTAGCCTGGGAAGATTGTGAGGCTTTTGTAAAGGCTAAGAGAAAGAAGGAAGCCTGGAGATGGTGGTGTTCCCCAGGGGTCAGCACTGGGTCCAGTTTTGTTCAGTATCTTCCACAATAATCCAGATGGAGGGACAGTGGACTCAACCAGTTTGCTGATGAGACCAAATTTGGAGGAGTGGTTGATATCCCATCAGGCTGTGCTGCCATTTAGAGAGACTTGGACAGGATGGAGAGTTGGGCAGAGGTGAACCTCATGAAGTTTAAGTATAGGATCCTGCACCTGGGGAGGACTTACCCCCTGCACCAATACAGGTGAGGGGTTGAGCTGCTGGAAAACAGCTCTGCAGAGAAGCATCTGGGAGTGCTGGTGAGCAACAAGTTCATCATGAGCCAGAAGTGTGCCCTTGTGCCCAAGAAGGCAAATGATTTTCTGAGGTGTCAGCAGGTTGAGGAAGGTTCTCCTCCCCCTTTGCTCTACTCTGTAGTGATGCCACTTCTGGAGTACTGGGTCAGTTCTGGGCTCCCCAGTTAAACAGAGACAGGGAACTACTGGAATGAGTCCAGTGGAGGCTACAAATATGCAGAGGGGCCTGGAGCATCTGTGTGAGGAGGAAAGGCTGAGAGCCATTAGGGTTGTGGAGCCTGGAGAAGAGCAGCCTGACAGGAGCTCTTCTCAATGCTCAGCAAGAACTAAAGGGAGGGAGCCAAGAGGATGGGGCCAGACTCTTTTCAGCAACAGGACAAGGGACGATGGGCACAAACTGGAACCCAGGAGGTTTGACAGGGGAGCAGAGCAGTCAGCACTTGTGTGGATAATTAAGTGGCTATGTTGCTCACACATCCTTTGAAGAGCATGGGCTTAGAGGATGAAATTGTGCATGGCTGCCAGCCGCCTTGGGGAATACAGAAGGCAGAGAGGTGACAGCTGGACTCAAATAGCAAATTCCCTGAGATACTGAGGGTGGATCAGTCTGTGGCACTTCAGAGGGAATGCAGGGCAAGGTGTTTTGATCAGCTCAGAATGGTAAGGGTTTGAAGGGTCCTCCGGAGATGTAGTCCAACTCCCCTGCTAAAGCAGGGCACCCGCAGCAGGTTGCCCAGGATCACAATGTCCATGGGAGTTTGGAATCTCTCCAGAGAAGGAAACTCCACAACCTCTCTGGGCGCTCTGCTCCAGGGCTCCAGCACCCACACACCAAAGAATTTTTCCCCTGAGGTCAAGTGAAACCTTCTGTGTTCTAATTTGTATCCAACTGAAAAGAGCCTAGCCCCATCCTCATGACTTTTCCACCCTTTAGTCTCACACAAGTCTAGATGCAACGGGGAGTTCTGAAAGGCTCCTTTTCCTCTTTTCCTTTTACTTGCTCCCTGAAGAGGCTGGAGAGCAGGGAAGGAGCTCAGGCAACATGAAACAAAGCACCTCAGAAAACTTCTCATGGGATTTTGAGGCAGCTGTTTGCTTCCTGAACACAGGAGATTTCCCTCCCATGGGAGCCTGGCTCTGCCATGCTCAGCCTGGCCCACAAAGGGTGTTTCATATTATTATACCTTCCAGTGTGAAAATCAAAACAAAGAAACAACAATAGAAAAAGGGAAAATACCCATGAGAAGTCCTGCTGCTGGGTAGTACAGGTTGGGCAGAGTTCCCAAAACAGGCATGTTCTGCACAAATCTGGACTTTGACTTCTGTTTCATTTCAGGTAATTAAAGGCAGTCCTGCTGTGTAGGACTGACATCTCCATTCATGTGATCCATACAACCTGATCTAGGTGTACCTGTGTTAGCAGGGAGGTTGTACTAGACAATCTCCAGCAGTCCCTTCCAACCCCTACCATTCTACAATTCTATGCTGTCTGGGATCAAATTGTGCATCCCAGGCACCTGTTGCTCTGGTGTTGCTATCCCTCAACTATGACTCATCCACTTGTTGTAGAATCATAGAATTTTCAGTTAAAAAAGATCTCTAAGGTCATCGAGTCCAACCATCAACCTAAGACCACTGTGGCCATTAAACCATGTCCCAAATTCCACACATTTCTTGAACACCTTCAGGGACGGTGACTCCACCACTTCCTTGAGCAGCCTGTTGCAATGCCTGAACTGGAAGAGTTAATTTCCACACAGCAATGATTAGCTTAGCTCACTCTTCAGTATTTCCATGAGGAAAAGTCTTGGTCCACAGTTGACCAGAAAGCCCCAGCTACCTTCTCAGAGCAGCCACCTCATAGTGTTCATTTCTGTGTGGAAAATCTCATCACAACTTTAACCCAACCATCCTGTAATTTAAATCAACCAAACCAAACAAGCTTTTGTTAGGTAAACGGTGCCTTTGCTCCTTCTGTCGGCTTCAGATGATGGTGCTGAACAATCTGCTGTTTGACATTTTGACATTTTGTAGTCCTCTACCTTATTCCTATTGGAGAAATCAAAATTTTTTGGATTCTTCTGGGAAGTAACCAGTGCTCACTTTTAAATGGTTGATTGGATACCTTTAGATAGCAAATGTAATATTTGGAAGCTTTAATAAACTCTAAAGCCTTCTGGCATTTATGTAAATTTCACTGCTGCTTTGGTGCTCTGGAACACCTTTCCAAACAATGCACTGCACTTCCCCCTCACTCCATACAAGGGATCCTGGGAATCTGACTCCCTGGTAAAAGTACTTTGCTTCTTATGGTCTGGTTGTTTATTTGTACCATGAAGTGCACATGGCAGGAGGGAGAGCAGTGTGAATGATAAATGCTACTGCATGTCATCCTTGGGGATGGGTGGACTCAAAACATGACATTTTCTTCTTGGGTGTTTGTGTAAAAAAGTTTTCCCTGCTGCCTTCTTGGAGACACTTTTATCATGAGATTACAGGATCTGCCCTGGGACAGCTTCACCTTCTACCACAGTCAGTTTTTAAGCAATTCTGAGACTGCCATTGCCTCAAGTTATATATCAATGACATCTCAGCTCAGAAAGTGTGGGAACTTAATGTCTCCTCCTTCAGAGAGGAAGGGCAGAGGGCACATGCACATACATGGCCTCAAATTCTGCCAGGGGAGGTTTAGACAGTCATAGAATGGTTTGGGTTGGAAGGGACCTTAAAGATCATCTAGTTCCAACCACCCTGCCACCATCAGGGACACCTCCCACTAGACCATCTTGAACATCTCCAGGGAGGAGGCATCCACAGTCAAACCACCCAAGTTTCTAGGTGGGTTTTATCTACAGGAAAACACTATTAAGCCTCTGAAATACATTTTAACAAGCATTTATCTATGCTTAAACTACATTAAGCTTAAAAACTTAGTAGTGGAATACTTTCTACATCAGGTGGTACATCAAGCTCAGGAAATTGTGATCTTTGACTGATAAAGCATCTGTGAAAACTGTAACTGAACCAAAAAAATGACTGTTTATAAAATGTTTTCAGATGTATATTGGATGTTAGGAACACTTTCTTTCCTGCAAAAGGGGTCAGGCATTAGAACAGGCTTCCCAGGGAGGAGGTGGAGTCACTGTCCCTGGAGACATTCACAATACATGTAGACATGGCATTTTGGGATGTGGTTTAATGGCTGCGGTGGAGATGGGTTGATGGTTGGACTCAATCTTAGAGGTCTTTTCCAACCAAAACAATTCTATGATTCTGTGCTGGAAATGAGTTCTCATGACATTTTCAATCCAACTGCAGGAAGAAAACACCATAATTCTCCCTATACTGTGTGTCATTCCACATGCTCACAATCAAACACATTCATAGAGTAACCTGATGCAAAGCAGCTGCTGATTTCTTCCCCACCTTGCAGTGGAACTGCTAAGTCTCCTCAGTCCTCTTGCTAAGCACTAAGGGACGATAAGATTATAGCAAGCAGGAGTATTTATTGTTGTTAAGGATGTGTAATGGTCTAATAATGATGTGCTGTGGTGGTGGTTCAGATATCATTAGGAGAGCTCTTGGGCATCTCATTAGCAGATCATAAGGTACACCCTAAAGGGCATTACTGTAATTATAAAATGTTAACTTCTAAAGAGGAAAACATGCACAAGGAGGGACAAAATACTTCTAATGTAAAAAGGACTAAACTACTTCACACAGAAAATTCTTAAATTGATTCAACCACAACAGATTAAAGGGAAGCATTTACCACATCTGATAATTTACTTATTCCTCCAGAATTTGTTGAGGTCAGAACTACTCCCTTGTAGGGCCTAAAAAGGTTTGCGAAATAATAGTTGGATTTTTGCTAAATCTTCCTGAACAATACCTGCCACCCCAAAATTCAGCTGAGATTCCTCCTGTACTCAGCACTGGTGAGGCCACACCTTGAATACTGAGTTCAGTTTTGGGCCCCCCCACCCCATAAGGGATGTTGAGGTGCTGGAGCATGTCCAGAGAAGGTCAACAAAACTGGGGAAGAGTCTGGAGAACAGGCGTGATGAGGAGCAGCTGAGGGAACTGGGGTTGTTTAGTCTTGCAAAGAGGGAGGCTGAGGGAAGATCTCATTGTTCTCTACTATTCCCTGAGAGGAGGTTGGAGCCAGGTGGGGGCTGGTCTTTTCTCCCAAGTAACAAGAGACAGGGTGAGATGGCCTCAAGTTGCACTAGGGGAGGTTTAGGTTGGACATTAGAAGAAACTTCTTCACTGAAAGGATTCTCAAACACTGTAACAGCCTGCCCAAGGAGGTGGTTAAATCCCCAGACCTGGAGGTGTTCAAAAGAGGCAGAGATGTGGTGCTGAGGGACATGGTTTAGCACCAGCCTTGGGAGAGATGGACTTGATGATCCTAAAGGTCTTTTCCAACTGAAAAGGTTCTATGATTCTATGTCAGATAGTCAAAATCTGCCAGTTAATGACAGAATGTCCCAGTTCTGTAGCGAGTTGCATCAGTACAAATGGGGCTAGCAAGGGAGGAAGGCTGGGACAGCCGTGCCCAGGCAGCAGCTGGGGACTAGCTGGAAAAAAAACACCCAGCTGCAGAAAAGACAAGGTCTGGAGAGTAAAGGAAGAGCTGCTTTGGCAAAGGGTGGTAAGAGGAAGAAGTGAAAAGTCAAAAGGGTGCAATGAGGGTGAGCGGATCTGATGGCTGTGATGGACACATGGACCTGGGCACTGGAGGACCATAGAAAGGGGTCACTGTGTGGCTTGTGCTCATGAATGGAAACCACAAAGCAGAAACAGGGTGGCAGTAAATCAAATAAATTTCCCTGTCTTCATTAGCCTTAGATGCATTTTCCTGAGATTTAGATTTGACTGAAGAGAGAACTCCAGCTCAGGAGTAACTATTGTTGCAGTAGCTAAAATGGTATTTACAACAGGATTGCGAAATTGCTTGATTACACAGGATACCACAATCAGTTTTTCTCTTAAATAAGCACATGACTGGGGAAAGGAATTTCTTCATGTTGCCTTCACAATAGCCATCAAATGAGATGGTTGGGGGGAGAAAAAGCAGAAATAATAAGCAAGCCTGAGAGTAGCTGAGGACCCTTATTTTTTCCATAAAAGAATGGATCCCATGTGGGAACAAGAGCTCTTTAGAGGTTGTTTAGAGAGAAAGAAAACTTTAACAGCTGCATAATACCCCTGAGCTGTGAGAAACTGCAAACTAGAAGGGTCTGAGTTCAGGATGGGAAATAAAATTCATCTTGCAGTTACTGCTTGTGGAGCAGTAGGGCACTGACCTGCATGGTCAATTCATGCCCAACCTCTGTGTCCTCTCTCACCTTCTGAAGTCATGGTGCTTTTGAAGTTGTGAGCACAAAGTATAAAGGGTGAGAACAAATCTTGACAGTAGATGGGTTTGCTGTCAGGGAAGTGCCTCGCACCTGGTGTTTTAATTAGGTTCCAGTTGGAGTGGGACTAGAAGACCAAAACTGCTGCAGTTCAGCAAGAAAAGGGCAGGAACACTAGTTGTCAGGATGCCAGAGTCCTCTATTATTGTTCAGAGGAGTAATGTTTGGAATCTTTGGGAAGTTGATCTACAAAAGTTTTGTCCCTTAAACTGGGTTCAGACCAGTTTGCTTTATATTTAGTCCAGCGGGATTAGTGATGGGACTTCAAAAGGAGTTTTAAAACCACCATTACAGAGATTAAGGGCATCTGTGTTATAGAGGAAATACAAAACAGAGAAAGGGGCACCTGGCAGGGACAGAGAAATGCATTGATGCTGTTGATGGTCATCATGAGGGAGCTCCAGGGTCTGCTCCAAGGCAGAGTCAGCTGGGTTCCCACAAGGCACCAGCCACTGCGGTCTGCATTGAAGCAGACAGATTTGTGGACAAAGTTGCCATCCTTCATTCTGCCAAGCTCTGCCAGACAGCAGTGGAGCAGAAAAGGGCCATAACATCTGATACCACCTTGGGCATGTGGATAGGTTTTGTCTCTAGGATTTAAGCATCCTAAGGAAGGTGCTTAAATCACAACAAGGCTTTTCCTGAAGGAGAACCACAGAAAAGCTGGCTGCTGTGAGCAGAGCAGGAGCTTTCAGGATCATGATGATTCAATCTGATTCTTCCAGCGAGGCTGGTGCCACTTCAGAGTGAGTGGTTTGAGGGCTTTTCTGAGCTGAGAAGCTTTTTCCTTTGTCAGGGACTGAGGAAAGCATGGATGTCAGTCTGCAACAGGGAGAAGTGTGCAAGGCACCACCAACAGACAGAGACTCCTTCATGTCTCCCCTCTAAGCATCCTACCACCTGGGCTGCCTTTAAAGGTTCCTTAAGATCAGCCCCATGTTTGGCCCAGGGTGACACTCAGGGGTGCCATTTCTTTATGGCTGTGGCACTTTCAGAACATCAGCTTCCCCAGCTTTATTTTCTATAGATGAATTCATTTTATCTTTGGGAAAACGTGGAGGCAGTTTAATGTGGGTGGGGATTACGGAGCTGAGTGTGGAAGTCTGTAACTGAAGCTGTATAATCTGGGAGGTAACATGCTGAAGGGCATCCTTGACAGCAGGTTTTAGAAAATCTGCCAGCTATTACAAAAGGTAACAACTAAGGAGCTCCTCAAGCGCAGGGCTGAGTGGTGTTGTATATGCAGACAACCTGTCTCTGGATGTACCTTATTTTTCCCTCTAGGAGCTCAGTGCTTTAAAAAAAAAAAAAAACAAACAAGGCAGATGTACATGGTGCAGTAATGCTCTTATCTTTTAGGTGATACCTGTACGATGGCAGACTACAGCCGGCTCAAAAGCATCCTCCTGGACCTGCAGGCTCATCGGCAGAGCTCACCGAGCAGCCTGGCCGAGGACAGGGTATCCCAGAAGCGCTTCTTAGTTGAAGATCTTTTTAAGCACTTGGATCTAAACAGTGATGGGCATCTCAGCAGCTCTGAAGTGGCTCAGGTGGGTTTATTGTTCACTGAAAATGGAATTATGAAGTGGATTGCATTTTTCGTCTGAAGTGTGAGTTGAATGTGACGCAGCAGTGCTCTGGTGAGAACAATCATTTGTAACTGTCCAGCTGGCAGCAGGTAAAGGAGGAAAACCTAATGCAGGACATGAGTATCTCCATCTCCAGGGAGATGGTGGTGTCTCAGACATTTGAAGCTCCTGTACAAACAAAACATGTGGCAGATTTCCAGTCCCATCTATGCTTCTGAAGATGAATAGTAATCCTCTCTGATAGACATTATCTTCTGAAGTATTTCATAGAATCATAGAATTGTTTGGGTTGGAAAAGCCCTCTAAGATCATCAAGTCCAACCATTGACCTAACACCACCATGGCCATTAAACCAGATCCCAAAGTGCCATGCCCATGTTTCTTGAACCCTTTCAAGGATGGTGACTCCCCCGCCTCCCTGGGCAGCATATTCTAATGCCTGACCAGTCTTGCAGGAAAGAAAATGTTCCTAACATACAACCTAAACCTTCCCTGGCACAATTTCAGGCCATTTCCTCTAATGCTACCACCTGATACTAAAGAGAAAAGACTTCATTCCAGTCTCCTTTCAGGGAGTTGTGGAGAGCAATGTGTTCTCCCCTCAGCCTCCTTTTATCCAGGCTGAATAACCCCAGTTCCCTCATCTGCTTCTCACCAGATCTATTCTCCAGACTCTTCACCAGCTTTGTTGCTTTTCCCTGGAAGGGCAGCTGGCTGATGGGGGAGAATTAATCTGGACTTTTTAGGTGTATGTCAGTTCAGGAGAAATCTTTTCAGTTCCTCCCTGCCTTCTGAACCATGAATTAGCATGTGGTAACTTCACAGCAAAGTCGGGATATTTTTAAGCAGGTTTGTTTTTCCCAAAACACAAGGCAGATGCTGATATATTGATTAGCAGAACTTCATGGAAAAGGCGAGAGCCTGGAAAAAACTTTCCTAATTATGGCCATGCTGTGCTGTGGGATTCATCGGATGGGTGAAGTGAACCAAACATCTACCCATTGTCCCTTCTGCTGTCACTGGCCATCTCATGACCTTCATCCTTTGATTAGCATTTGTAAGGTCCTGTAAATCTGAGAGGACACATTGTGCCAGGTGTGGGGAGATCTTTTCCATCTCATTGCATCATCCATGAGAAGAATTAGAAGCCAACACCAAGAGCCTGCCTGGGCCCTGTTCCAGTTTCCAAAGCTGGCCCTTCACGCTTTGCTCTGCAGGAGCATCTCTTCTGTGCTCACACATCTCAGTGAACACGAAACATGCTGCAGTTCCAGCATGCCAGTGCAAGCTGTGAGCAAGCAGGAGGACAGACACCAACTCATTCCTCTCCAAGCTCACTCCTCTATAGGACAGTCTGCACTGAATTTTAATCCTCAGGCTGTTGACATGATGCACGATCCTCTCTGCATAATGCAAAGTGTCAGAGTAAATTCCCTCAGATCTCAGGGCTATGAATATCAACAATACTTCACCTAACTGCAATGATTTTTTTATAAAGACATGGTAGGTATAAGAAAACACTTTTATCTGAATTCAAAGCCAGCTTTTGCAAAGTGACATCTGAGTGTCTGTTCTACTCTCCCATTTTTTCCTCCTTTTTACATGAAACTTATTCTGTCAGGGTATTAAAACTCAGCTCACATGAAATTAAAGGTTTGGCAGCCTGCACACTATTACAATTAGGAAGGAACAGTGACCTGGGTTTTAAAGGAGCAGGATTCAGTGCTTTAAGGTCTGCTGTGAAGTTACTGCAGGCTCATTTGCAGACATGCTTGGAGCCCAGGTCTCTCTCTAACGAGCAAAGATAGACCTGATCAAGATAGGACAGGAAGAAACAGCCTCAGTTTGCACCAGGGAAGGTTTAGATTGGACATGAGGAACAATGTCTTCCTCAGAAGGGTTGTTAAGTCCTGAAACAGGCTGCCCAGAACAGTGAGGGAGTCCTTATCACTAGATGGGTTTCAAAGCTATGTAGATGTGGTGACATGGGAGTGCTGAGTTAACAGTTGGACTTGATTTTAAAGGTTTCTTCCAACCAAAGTGATTCTATTCTATGACCTGTAATAAGTATTAAAATCATACAATTATTTTAATTCTTCTTAGGTTATCAAGGTCAGTAAACATGCTTGTACATCTGGAGCCCACTTCAGTTTCGTCCAGCAGACTAAGTTCAGCCCTCAGCTAGGAGCCCTCTCACCCAAACCTCCGCAAAAACTTCCCACCAGCCTTGCTGACTTCACAGCACAATCACTTCTCAAAAGACAAAATAGTTCCAGTTAATACAGAATATAGATAATCCTTGAACACTTGTAATCCTGGGCTGGGGGGTGCTGATTTTAAGTCCCAGACAGGTGTGGAGGGCAGCTCTGGTGCTTTCACAGAGGCAGGATTCACAATTTACATGTAGGATATCAAATCTTTATTTTTCTTGTTAGCTCCAACAACCAGATGTGCTCTTACACGGCCAGTTTATTCACCCAGTTTTCAAGGTATTGGTTCTTTTAGGTAATGAGCAATTTTTAGTTGTTCATATTTTAGTCTCAACTTTTTCTGCCTTGTTAGGTAGATTTGTGATTGATGTCTGTTGACTGTTGTAATTTGAAGTTCTCTGGAAGTTGAAAATTCCCCCAAAGATGAGAATTTCATTGCCCATGGGTAGAAAACGTGATGCAGTGGGGTCTTGTTTTCTCTGACTGCTGGATGAGCTGCTGCTGTGCATGTTCTTTATTTTATTTAAGAGTAGTCTCTAGAGCACTATAACCTTGTCTGCAAGGAAAAACTTGAGGCAGGTAATGTGCATTGCTGCAGGAAAAAAAGTCATTTTTAAGACCTGAAGGAGGATGGGTACAAAGGGTACCTGATAGGGTAGATGTAGACTGAATATTAGGAAGAAATTCTTGACAGTGAGGGTGGTGAGAACAGGTTGTCCAGGATGCCCCCTCCCTGGAGGTGTTCAAGGCCAGCTTGGATGAGGCCTTGAGCTACTTGGATTAGTGGGAGGTGTCCATGCCAATGGCAGCAGGGTTGGAACTAGATGATCTTTAAGGTCCCTTCCAACCCAAACTGTTCTATGATTGTATAATCTTCAGGAGGCTCATTGAAAAGGGATTCACCCTCTACGAGAAACTGCAAGTAGAGTCCTTCTGGACAGGACAGTCCTACACCAGGGCAGCACCCAGCAGTGAGAGATGGTGAGGATCTTTGCCCACTTGTGTATTCTCCACAACAAAATCACTTTAAGCAAAAGAAGTGGCAGCAGGTGGCCCATACCATCCTATTTGGAGCTGCTTTGCCTCCTGGCAGATCTTAGTAAACGTTTCCCTCCAGATCTGGCTATATGAAATACCTGCATGGTTTTACAGCCATGGGTATGCAGGTCAGTTAACAATGGTCGTAATTAGAATGTTGTTTTCATTTAAAACTTTAATGTGTTTTTAAAGTCAGATTCGTAAATCTACTGAATATGTTGCAGCTGAAGTGCTTTGTGTTGGCTTTGGGGGTTTGTGGTTTTGGTTTTTTTTTTTTTTTCCCCTGACATTAAATCAAAAGGACTAGTAAAAAGTTGTCAGTCTTATGAAAAGTTAATCAATTTTCAATACAATGGTAGACAAAAGGAAATTTCCATCTTTAGAAGATTGATTTTGGAAGTTATGGTTGATCTCACTTTTATTGAACATTTTTGCTTTCTAGGTGAAGGGTCATTTTTTTAGCATTATTACTTCAAATTGCTCCAATATAATGGACCAAGGCTAGAATAGTAAATAAAAGAGTCCCTGGACTACAGCAAAAAGCTTCTTGCCTGGAAGATGCAATATTTCAGCAGTTTTCTTTGTGTTCTACAATAAATTCAGGGAATTCAACATTTTCATTATGCTTAGGTCTGATTTTTGGCTCTTTACTAACTTGGATGAATGGCTTCTCAAGCTCTTTTAATTTTTAATGTAGAACATGTGGAATGTTTTAGAATCCATAAGGAACAAACTGTCAGGGGGTGGAAAAACACATTGGTGATGGAAACACCATCTACTCTTGCCCATTCTAGTCCTAAAAGCAAGGAATATGATTTACTTTTTACCTACAGAGGAGAAAGGTAAAAGAAACTTTCCTTTTTCCCTGTTGAATATTTTTTCAATACATTTGACAAGTGAAAATGCATTTCTGTGCTGCTTTTGAAGGTAGAGGCTCCTCACCCTCATTAGGAAAGCCATGAAGCTTGAAGGGTGTGACTATCAGTTATATCTTGATACAAAGCAAACATGAATGATAGATGTATATAGAATCATAAAATCATCAAGGTTGACAAAGACCTCTGAGATCAAGTCCAACCTTCTACCCAACACCACCATGGCCACTAGACCATGTCCTGAAGCACCACATCTACTAGTTTTGTGAGCACCTCCAGGGCTGGTGACCCACAGCCTCCCTGGGCATCCACTCTTTCAGCAAAGACATTCTTCCTGATATCCAACCTAAACTTCCCCGTGTGCAGCTTGAGGCTATACATCTCTGTGTATCTCCCCAAAGGTCATGAAATGGAAAATATGTTGGGTGAGCCAGGACCACGGTCTGTAGCTTTACTTTCTGTCTAAGATCACCTGTCCTCTTTGCTGCAGCTAATGAAGAAGGAGGACCTGAAAGATGATTTATTGGAATGCACACTAGAAGACCTTCTCCGCTTTGATGATTACAACAACGATGGTCGCTTAACCCTGCAGGAGCTCTACACAGCCTTCCGTGAGTCCTGATGGTTTTGTCTGTTCTGGGTAGCGAAAGCACCTGGATGTCTGTGATGGCAATGCTGGCTTCCCAGGTGTGGTCAGCAGAGATAATCCCTGTTTGTATTTAATGTCATGAAAATACAGTGAAAGGCTTCTCTCTAAAGGTTGCTGTGCTCCAAAGGATGAGCGTGAATTTAGGAGGTTGTAAAAGTGTGTGGGGCTTGTTGTGCTCTTGTCTGGTTTGTTTCGATTCTTCTTGACGGCAGTGGAGAGATGGTGGTGTACTGGCCAGGTCTGTAGCCCTGAGTATATGGTTTCTGAGTAACCCTGAGGAAAGAGACTTGAGGCTTGGCTAAATCTATGATAGTAATGTGAATTAGTTTGCTGTGGGGATGGTGTTCTCATGAATATTCTTCCTGGGAGTGATGTTTTCTGCACTTTGGTTCTCTGTTAGTGAGTGGATTATGGTGTGCAATCACGATACACATCTCAGCACCATTTGCAAGGATCCCTAGATGAGTGAGCTACTTAAACAGTGTGAGGAAATAACTGCTTGTGTTATTCCATTTGTCATCATAATGTTATGTTCATGCTTGCAGTCAAGCTTCTGTTGAAATCCTTCCCTGGAAAGGGCTCACATTATCTCCTTCACCTGGATGATGGTTTTATTGGTGCCTGGCTCATTGGGATATGAGAGAAGAAAGGCAGGAAATAGAGGGGTTTATTCAATAATCAGGGTAGTGAGATACAGAGTACTTGTGTGTGGTTAATACTCTTTACAGAAAAGCAGGATTCAAGCATTGTGCTGTTGAGTTGCAGGCAAAAGGCTGGTAACAAGCTCCTTACCTCTTGATCCAGATTCTCAAATCTTTGCATATGGCATTTCCTAGACAAATCATTTCAGTAGATCCTTATTTAATTTTCTAAACCAGCGCACCCTGCTTCAGTGCCTGCTCAGTGGGAAGAACTTGGTGTGCACATAAGTCACCATGTGCCCTGTGCCAGCACATGCCTCATTGATAGTCTTTGGCAAGCTGTGATGATAATTCAGAACCTCTATGTTTGCCAAATATCCTCTTCTCTGAAGAATATTTCTGTTTTCTTGACTTCTGGCTTCTCATTAAAAAAAAAACTGACTTTGGATAATAATGTTTAAAGTGTTTTAAAATTAGCCCCAATTGTCACCTTGGACCTTTTTGAACCACTTATGCCTTTTAATTCAACACAACAGACTCATACCAGCAGATATACAGTAAAACATAAAAACCTCATACATTAAGAAGCCCATAAAGTGAATTAACCCAACTATAAAGCCTTGACACGTGGTTAGTTGGGAGCATATTTGGATCAGTAGGTTCTCAAAGTCACAGCAACTTAGAGCTAAGTTCCAAGAGTCTGAGGTTTTTGGTTCAGTGAATTTTAAATAGACAATGAAAATAAGACAAGTATAAAATATTAGCCGCTGAATAGAGACAGTAATCGATAAACTGCAACAATACTGCAACAAAACCCAAGGCATAACAGTGAGTGCCTGTCAAAAGGGTTTTTTTGTATCAAGAGAATTGTGCTCCATCTGAAGCTGAAAATCAGACTGATTTGTCCATTTTCAATTTTCCCTGAATCTCTGCTTTTATCAAGAGCAGTCAATGGCTCATCAGCTTTTCAGTTGAAAACAAAGTTCATTTTTGCTACTTTCCAAGTTTTGTGGCCTCTCTAAGAGAACTTTAGTACTTGGTGAAAGTATGCACATGATGTAGGAAAAAAATCCCAGAATCCCAGCATGGTAGGGCTTGGAAGGGACCTCCAGGCATCATTTAGTCCAATCCTCCTACTAAAGCAGGGGCACCCACAGCTGCTTGCCCAGGATCACAATACCGAGCTGGGTTTGGAATCTCTCAAGAGGAGATTCCACAACCTCTCTGGGCAGCCTGCTCCAGGGCTTCAGCACCCTCACACCAAAGAATTTTCTCTTCTTGTTCAGATGGAACCTCCTGGGTTCCACTATGTGGCCATTACACTGTTGTCCTACCCTTGGGAACCACTGAGAAGAGTCTGGCCCGTTCTTTTTGCCCCTCACCCTTTAGCTCTTGCTGGGCATTGATCAGATTCCCTCTCAAGCTGCTCATCTCCAGGCTAAACAGTCCCAGGTCTTTCATTCTTTTCTCATCAGAGAGATCTCAAAACTACTTCAGACACTTGTCTTAAGCACACACTTTGGCTTGCAGTTCTTAAGTGTTTCAGAAATGTCTGCTTTGTTATGAGTCAGAATTTGACTTGCAGTAATAGTTTCACACTACAACATCCTTGCATGTTTTTCATATTTTTAGCCCATTAACATGATCCCTCTGTTGCTTGAAATTCACCCAGACCACTCATTATTGCATTCTGGCAGCAGGCTGTGGGGATGGCTCATCAGCAAGCTGAGGAACATCATTACCAGAACTCAGTGCGATCAAAAGTCTCAACCTAATTTAGCTTCTCAAATACAGTTACACCTGTTTTGGTACACTGTGCTCTGGTATAGTGGTGCAAAGGTTTGAAAATGTGATAATGTGAAGAGTTTTACAATTTGCCATTCCTGTGCTGCTTTAGAAGTTGCATTTCATTTTCAAGAGTCTCATGACCTTCCTGCAGCTTACAGACCACCAAATGGTCTCCTGCTCTCAATGTGTGTCTCTTGCTTTCTCTTGACCTCTCATCTCTCTACAAGGCCACAGAAATTCAAAGGGCATTTTTAGTCCCTATCCATGTTGATCAGCTGTAAATAAATGAAAAGTGTGAGGATGAAAAAAATCATAGAATCATGGAATGGTTTGGGTGTAAATGACCTCCAAAGGTCATTCAACCCAACTCCCCTGCAGTCAGCAGGGACATTCTCCACTGGATCAGGTTGCTCAGAGCCTTGCTCAGCCTGACCTTGAGTATCTCCAGGAGTGGGGCCTCAACTACCTCCCTCAGCAACCTGTTCCAGTGTTCCACTACTCTCATGGTGCAGAACTTGTTCCTAACAGCCAATCTAAATCTGCTCTTCTCTGATTTCAAACCATTGCCTCTCATTCTATCACTGCAGACCTTTGTGAACACTCCCTCTGCAGCCATTCTGTAGGCCCCCTTCCCGTGCTGGAAGGCTGCAATTAGGTCTCTTTGGAGGTTTCTCTTCCCCAAGCTGAATCCAAGCTCTTACCTTTTCTGAAGTGTGCAGCTAGTAGGTGCTATTTTTAATAATAATTTCTAATCATGCAAATACGTATCTTAATGCACAGGTTTGGGTTATGGACAGAAACAGTGGCCTCCGTCCTCCCTATCATCTCTCTTCCTATTTTCTGAAAGTTGGAGTTTTTTTGTTTCTGAATCCCAAGCATAGAACTTTTAGAAGCTTGCTTGTGTGTTTGAGGATGAATAGAGATATCTATTAACACGGGATTAAAGTACCACTTTTCAAATCACCTTAATCATATATAAGTGACACATGAGAGGGATGAAATTCTCTCCTGGCAGCTCTGAGAAGAGCAACTTGTAGGTGTCTTCTGATTTCTCACTAAAAAATTTTATTAGATAAGCAGGCTTGGGACTCGATGCTCTTCAAGGTCTTTTCCGACCAAAATGATTCTATGATAATTAAAAGCATAATTATTAAGATGAAGATCTCAAGATTTTCACATCCCAAAAGCAGAGTACTAGCAAGTATCTCTCTCTGCTGTCTTTTCTTTGTATTGTCACAAGGATTCAATAAATGAGTAAGAAATTAAAGGCTTAGTTGTCAAAATTGCTAAAGCAGGGCATGGATCTAATTAATCAGCATGGAGATAGCCTGGTGAATTGGCAAGCACATCACCCAGATGAGTCAGACTTTAAATATGCTCAGATGAGTGGGTTTTGGATGTAGCTTCTGGAACTGTATCTGACTGGAGGTCATTAGAATTAGGCCTGTCAGTTTTGGCATTCCTGTTGTCTTCCCTAATGGGAAAGTAGCAGGTTGGCAGATGTGAAAGAAGGGGAGGAAAAAACCAAAGATCAGTGTAATCCTCTAGATCTGTGTCATCATCAATGTGGACAGTTCGATTTGTAATGCAGACATGTCAAAGAGAGGGAAAACATGCACTCCATCATAATGGCTTCATCTTGTCAACACTGTTTAGCTAATAAGAAGTTATTAACCCTGCCATAAAGTTCCCTTAAATTCTAGCTCATTGCCAATTAGAGCCCTCTCCTAACCAACATCATCTTCCTACAGCTTGCCTTCACTTTTCATTACAGTTTTGAAGGCACTTTGCTACCCCACAGCAGCTCTTCCCAGTGGGTCACACTGGGTTTAGAAACCAGTTTGAAGCCTGAAGTGTTTTGCTAGGTCAGGTTAGAAATTAAAACCCCAAATAATTCCCCTTCTTGATGCCATCATGACCTGCTGAGGTGACCTTGCATACCCAGTGCATCCCAATGTGTCTTTCCAAAGCTGCTGTGTCACATAGTTTTTAGTGGCTCTGCGGTGACATTTTGAGATCCTCGGTGTCATACCTGGATCAAAACCACCCACAAAGGTTTGAAAGGAAAATACTGAATTGTTATTTTTCCAGTCCAGTCGTTATTTCCCAAGCATTTGTGCATATATGTTATGTGTAGACAGAAAGTTGGTGTTTCTCTGAGACGAGAGATTACGTTGTCATCTCTGGATGTATGATTATCTAAAGAACACAAATATATTTCAGAAAGAGCATATTTCATGCAGGAATGAATGCAAAAGAGATTTAGGATCCAGTGGTCCTCTCTTAAACTTCCTCTTACAATGCTGCTTGCAGGAGCCCAACATGGTGGGGTTGGAAGAGACCTCTGGAGATCATCCAGTCCGACTCCCCCGCTATTGCAGGGTCACCCACAGCAGCTTGCCCGGGATCACAATGTCCAGGTGGCTTTGGAATCAGGAGACCCCTGGACAGCCTGTGAATGCTGTTACACTCTTTAAAAGGAGTTTGCTTTCTTCTCTGATCCTGTTTTAGTTCAGATCTTCCTTTTTTACTCTTCCTTAATATTTATCAAAAATGGCATAGATGCACTTGCAGTGGGAGATCAGGGAAATGCTGGGTAGCAACCAGGGAGGATGGATGGTACCAGCCCATGCAGTCTTGAGGCTTTCCCATCTGCAACTACAGACTGGGAAACCAGAGAAAAGCATGAGTTTGAATGAACTGGGTGAAAAAATGTGTCAGAGAGCCTGGGCTGGGCATGAATGTTGGATAAATCACTGCCAGTGCAAGAGAGGAAGCATTGAAAGGTATTGGTCTGGCTCCAGATTGGCTGCAGTTGACCCTACAGTCTCTAGTAGCTATATTCCCCACCAGAAAATGCAACCTCATGGTGCAGAGGAGCAGGTCATTCTCTCCTGACCACCCCATGCATCTTCTGAAGGCTTCTTGAAAGTGTGGAGTCTAAACCAGGTTTATTTTTGAGGTGTTGCATGTCTTTGATTCTCACTGCAAACTTTTTTAGGGCAGAACTTTGTCCCAGAAGTGTGGTGATTTATGCTTACCACAGAAAAGCATCTTGAGGAAGATGGAATGAGACCTAAAAAGGGGTTTGTTGGGTCAAGTGGGAGAGGGACCTGTAGAGCAAGGAAGGAAGTTTTCAGGAGTAGATTATCTCATCTTAAGGAAAGTGATAAATAAATTCTGTGAAAGGTAAATGAATACCTGTGTTGGGAAAAATATGTCCATAATGTATGTGCTCCTCAAAGCCTCCTGAGGCAGCTGTTCTAGCAGGAATTGCATCTGTAAATTCCATGTTCAGATGAGGTGTTTACTCACATCTTCACAAAGCTGTTTGTTCTCCTTGATGGCATGACACGTAGGATTGGGTGTTTGTTACTTCTGCCTTACAGCTAGATTGGTCAAGCCCAGTTAATTATATTGGACAACTACATTGTGAGATAAAATGCTTTTGCTTGAGGTGTTCTCCTAAGCAATGTTGTAGCAACAGTTATCTACAGGATCAAATCATAGCCCTAAAATATTGACAATTTGTGCACTGCGTTCTGCCTCTTCAGCTCTAATCTCCCTGGGATGTGATTTTTCTTTCATGTTGCTGCAGATATTGGTACAAACTTGGAAATAATTCATTAGCTTACCCACATTGATTCGCCCCTCCTGTGAGCAATGTGAGATCTAAACTTCAAAAACGTCTTAGCTAGCAGGGGAGCACCAGCCTCTGCTTTTGGTTCCAGGCAGTGTTAGAGGTGATGTGAACTACTGGGGAAAGAAATGAGGTTTCCTTCAGTTGGCCAAAGCAACCCATTCCTACTTGCCTTCAGGAGTGATGTGTAGCCCTGTTCCTGAGGGTGAAATGAAGGTATTGGGCGTTTTCTGGAATGATTAATTAAATGGTGCAATCTTATAGCCAAAACTTAACTAGAAGTTAAAAGTCAAGGGGAAAAAAATCAGAAATTTAAAACTCTTCAACTTATTTCTGGAGCAGATACAGGCTGACTGAGCAGGGATGAGAGGAAAAGCATCAAAGTCACTGCAGCAGCATTTAGTTAACAGCTTTTCCAGACCAGAGCCATGGTCCTGCACTGAGTTTTCAGGCTTTTGTTTGGACCAAGCCAGCAGTGGGGAGTTGTAGGTAGACACAGCAGCTTGGCAAACTGGAGATACAGATACAGTGCTCATGGCTCTCCCTGTGTAGGCTGAAGTCCATGAGACTGCACAGGGCTGAGCTCCAGGCGCATGCTCTAAATTGGAGGTGCTGTTGATCAGGTCTTGGGAACTCCCTGCTCACTATCTTTTGGCTTTTTAGAAGCACCAGACTCCTTGCCTTGGTGATAAATGGAGTGTGAGGTGCCTGGCTTGAGCAGTAGGAATGATCCTGTTGTACCTGGAAATACAATGTTTGACTGGTAGGATGCCTAAGAGGGGGATATCTACATGAGTTAATCCTTATTTCACCTTAATGGTCAGATGATTTTTGAATATGGAAGATTTTCTTGCTTTGATTGTTGTTTTCTCGTTGTGAAAATCTTCTGAGCTTCAAGCCTAACGGGACCTATAAGAAAGCTGGGGACAGATTTTAGCAGGGCCTGTTGTGACACAACAAGAGGTGATGGTTTGAACTAAAAAAAAGGGAGAGAAGGAAGAAGTTCTTCACTGTGAGGGTGGTGAGACACTGGCCCAGGTTGCCCAGAGAGCTGAGAGATGCCCCCTCTCTGGAACCACTCCAGGTCAGGTTGTTTGGGGCTCTGAGAAACCTGCTTTAGTTGCAGATATCCCTGCTGTCTCCAGAGAGAGTTTGGATTAGCTGACCTTTAAAGGTCCTTCCAACCTAAACCATTCTGAGATTTTATGATTAATTCATCTAATCAGATTCGCTGTTCAGTTTTGTACTCTGCTGAGTTTCTGTATTTTGGTCTTTTGATTCAAATGAGAAGAGTCTCCTGAAATAAAATTTTGGTGGAATTAGTGGCAAGTGTAGACATGGTTGAAACGAGTGTGATTTCCTGCTTTTCAGTCAAGAACTGCTGTCCAGGGGTGATACACAGGTTTTTTATCTGACACTGGTTTTGCTGTTTCTTTCTGACATACTTTATTTGCACACCAGAACCTGTGCACTCGAGAGTGAATTGCATTGCTCTAGTGTTTTATCAGATGCTGAGGAGACTGCAACATCTCTCTTACAAAGAAAGGCTGAGAGAATTTGGGCTTGAAAGTCTAGAAAAGAGAAGACTTAGGGGACAATTCATAAAGCTTACAAATACTTGAAGGGTGGGGAGCAAGAGGATAGGACTAGTGCTTTTTCAGTGGTGCCCAGTGACAGGACAAGGGCTAATGGGCACAAACTTGAACATAAGAGTTGAGAAGCAACTGCTTTAAGTGTGATGGAGCACTGAAACAGACTGCCCAGAGAGGTGGTGGAATCTCCATCTCTGGAGGCATTCAAAATCTGCTTGGATCTGTTCCTGTGTGACCTCCTCTAGGTGAACCCCCCTCGGCTGGGGGGGGTTGAGACTCGATGATCTCCTTTCACCCCCCAACCATGCTGGGATTCTGGGATCTCTGATTTCCAAAGATACCGTCTGCAAAACGTCAACAGGCTTAACACATAACGACTGAGTAAGAGAAAATGAAGTAATTACAAGTTGTTATTGGGAATCTATTGTCTACAAATTGCAGAGAAAACTCACTGGGCTACAATGTGCTGGTGAGTTTGCAATCGCTTCTTGGGGGGCATTGATTTCTTAACCTTGGTTTTAAATGTAAGAATTTGCAAGGTGGAGTCGTGCTTCAGAGGTGATGTAGTACAACCCATATCACATGTCTACACAGACTCTTGCAGCAGTAGGATTTTTAAATATTTATAAGCACTTAGGAGTGACTCACTGGTGCATTAAGCCAGGCAAATGCCAGTTCTCAAAGAATTATTTGATCTGTAGCAGCAATGTTCACTGAAGCAATTTCCCATGCACGAATCATCGTATTCTCAGCTGCTTGGAGACACAAAATTACGTCAGTGAGCAATAAACACAAATATTGGTGAGGTCATAAAATGGCTGCTAGTCCTAGATTTAATGTACACCTTCAGATCATGGAGGAAAAGAGATTGGAGGCAGGCCATGGGTGACCTCTTCTTCCAAGTAACAAGTGACAGGGTGAGAAGAAATGGCCTCCAGTTGCACCAGGGAAGGTTTAGATTGGACTTTGGGGAAAATTTCTTTACTAAAAGGCTTGTCAAGCCCTGAAAGAGGCAGCCCGGGGTGCTGATGGGGTCTCCATCCCTGGAGGGATTTATAAGATTTGTAGATAGGGTGCTGAGGGATATGGTTTAGCGGCAGACTTGGTAGTGTTGGTTAATGGTTGCACTCAATTATCTTAAAGGTTTGGTTTTTTTTCTAGTCTAAATAATTCTATGATTCTATGACCTGAAAAGTATGACCTGCATTTTCAGTGAGCTGGCAATGCAGACTCACAGGCTTTCCTAAGGCTCACTTCTGGTCTTGGAAAAAACAGAAGCCAGTTCCGAAAATAGGACCCAAAATTTCTAAATTTCCTTTTATTTTTCAGTCAAAGTCTTTTTCTGAGGATTTTGTGAAGCAAATGCAGCATGGTCATGAAACAAAAATGTCTCTTTACTGAAAATGGGGGAGATCAGAGTTAAAATGAGTTCAGGAGTCTATGTGAAGTCAAAGGTGCCATGTGGTAGCGTCCTGGGCAGACTTTCCTAGATCTTGTTTTATTACATACAGACTAGAACATCTTAGCTGCTGTTTTCCTCTTGTTCCTTGTTATCTCTGCTTGTTTTTCCTAGTGGGTAGTTGCTGGGTTTTTCTTTTGAAACCTACCTTCATCTAAAGAAAGCTGCTGTGGATGTTCTCTCTTTGCCCTTTCTGGTATCTCATGAACCCTTTGACCTGCTTCTTCATGTCTACATGCTCTTCATATTTTCCTTCATTGAGCAGATTCATAGCTTTTAAGGCAAAAAAATAATCCTTTAATGTCTCAGATCATCTTTATCTAAGACCTGTCTCAGATATGTATACTGCAGCTACCGCTCCTGATTCATGTTGTATTTGTCCTGTGTAATTCAGAGGGGGCCTTTTAGGTTCAGTACCACCAGTGTCAGTGCAGAGAGTAAAATCTCCCTTCTCCCTTATTACCCTTCCACACCGTCCAGGCTGGGATATCTCACTGGTCTTTGGCCACTGTTGTGTGTTTTGTCACTTAATGACACTTTTCCCTGCTAATGGTGGAAGCAGAATTAGTTACCTCATCTGATTTTCGTTTTATAGCTCTGTGCTGCATTCCTCACCCCTGGTCATGTGGGCAATTTGTTTAGATAGAATTCTATATGTGGTCATATCAAAATGCTTTATTGTGCACAGATGCAGCTTACTAACCAACCCAAAAAGCTCAGCACATCATTGCTGTCTTCCACATCATCGCTCTCTGCTGCTCGTAGTGTCAGCTGGGATTTCAGTGGAGATGCTGGGATGGGATTTCTGTGTCCATTCCAGATCTCAATAGAGATATTGGGCTCTGGATGACTCTTCATGCAGCACCACTAGATACAGCCCAATTTGAGTAGTCCCCTCTGAGAAATGCTCTTCTAGATCTGTCCATCAGCCAGGGCTTAAGTCATTTAGCACGTACTTTATTGATATTGTACAGCACTAGAGAGCTGCAGTGCTGATTTTTTTAATCAAAGTACCAGAGCAGCCATCAGAAAATTACCAAGTACAGTACATCTCCCTGGTGCAATGATACCCTTTATGTAGAGCCACAGCTGAGATGTTTTTATTTCATGTTCTTTGTAAGAGAAAATCTCCTTGACAAATCCAGGATGTCCAGATAGAAACTGGAGGGGGGAAAAAAAAAAAAAAGAGAGAGAGAGCAGTGGGAAATTAAATAAGCTGGAAAAGGTTGATTCTGCATTAATACTTCCAAAAAGAATTAAAAGAGGTGCTAGTCTATAGAGAAAAGTAAAAAGCTTTGGGGATGATTCAGTGGCACCAGGATTTGAGGTGAAACTCGAATCCTGTCTTTAGCACCATCATAAAAAGCTCATTCTCAAGTTTCTTGATGATCAAAACTTCAGGAAGAACATCAAGAGCCATCAATAGAAATAAATAACTCTCAGCTCAGGCCTGCCATGTCTCCAAAGCACCACTTCTGCCGTCAGCTTTTCCCTCTGCAGTGTATGAAGTGCATCTGCAGAATGTGTGGTTCTCTCTCTGCAAACCATAAGCACAGGTCCTGCTGAACTGTGGCTTTAAGCCACACTTAGATCCTTTAACTTCCCCCACAGTCTGGGCACTGACATCCCAGCAGTGTTACTAGAAGTTTGCTGCTTAGAGAAGTGATTTGTGACCATCAGGAGCTTCTTCACTGTGAGGGTCACAGAGCACTGGAACAGACTCCCCAGAGAGGTTGTGAAGACTTTCAAGCCTCATCTGGGTGCATTTGTGTGCGACCTGCACTGGATTCTGTGGTCCTGCTCAGGCAAGGGGAGTCGACTCGATGATCTCCGGAGGTCCCTTCCAACCCCTAACATCCTGTGCTCCTGTGAAATATACTAAACATATGCAGCTTTTTTTCTTGCTACTTGTCCTACCTGTTATCTGTTCATCATGCAGCCCTCAATAATGTGTTAGAAAAGGTGATGGGTACCCTCCTGGAAACTGAAACACTTGGAGCATTGTATTGCTCTTGTGTCCTGCTGAAACCCAGCATCAGTTTGCTGCACTGTGCATCATAGCCCCAAAACCTGCTGAAGTAGTGATGGAGGGCAGGGAGGGACAGGAAAAGGAGTGGGAATGGCAGGAATTTCATAGCAAAGCACACAAAAAAAAGAGGAGAAGGGTGAAAAGACAGAAGAAAAATATCCTCAACTTGTGATGTCTTAATGTATATGTACATTTTAAATAGGAGACTAAATGGGAGACCAGGGGAACACTCAAAATGCACTTTCAGGCTGTGTATGGCATGAACTGTGTTTCACAGGGTTTTCCCACCACCTGCTTTCATGTAGTTTCAGTGCAAGGCCTGATAGCCTGATGGAGCTGTTGCTGAAATCACTTTCATCTACAGACTGATTTTGAAGTTTTTTTCTGAAAGACACTGCCCAGGGTGCCTTTTCCTATGGTTTTGTTCTTCTGTCTGGCTCTGCAACCTGATTCTTCATGTCATTCATGCTTTTATTTTAGTAGTGGGAAAAATTCAGCTTTCTCCAGCATTTGGTGCCAGCACCAAGCAGAGCTGTCCGTGACAGCCCCTTGGCTGAAGCCATACCTGCAGCCTGGATTGCTGTCCTGCGTTCATACACGGAAATAAAAAAATATCAAGATTAGTTTGGCCCTCAGTAAGTTTGCAGATGATACCAAGTTGGGTAGGAAGGCTTTGCAGTGGGACCCAGACAGGCTGGATGGATAGGCTGGGGTCAGTTGCATGAGGTTTAACAAGGCCAAGTGTTGGGTTCTGCACTTGAGTCACAACAACCCCGTGAACACTCCAGGCTTTGGGAACAGTAGCTGGAAAGATGCCCAGCAGAGAAATATTTGGGGGTGTTGGTCGACAGCTGAGGTAGCCAAGAAGGCAAACAGCATCAGCAATAGTGGGGGCAGAGATTGTCCCCCTGTACACAGCACTAGTGAGGCCACACTTGAAATGCTGAGTTCAGTTTTGGGCTGTGCACTCCAAGAAGGACACTGAGTGGCTGAAGCAGGTCCAGAGAAGGGCAATGAAGCTGGTGAAGGATCTAGAGCACAAATCTAGTGAACAGTGACTGAGGGACCTGGAGCCGTTCAGTCTGGAGAAAGGGAGACTGAGGGGAAGACCTTCTGGCTCTCAACAACCCCCTGAAGGAAGACTGGAGTCAGATGGGGGCTGGTCTCTTCTCCCAAGGAACAAGCCATATGACAGGTGCCAGGAGAGGTTTGGATTGGGCATTAAGAACAATGTCTCCACTGAAAGATTGTTTAAGCCCCAGAACAGGCTGCCCAGGACAATAGTGGAATGACTATCCCTGGAAGTGTTCAGCAAATATGTGGATGTGGTGCTGAGGACATGGTTTAATAGTGACCTGGCAGTGTTGTGTTAACAGTTGGACTCCATGATCTTGGAGGATTTTTCCAACCTTAAGTTTTCTATGATTGTGTGACCCTGGTCTGTGAAGACCCAAGAGCCTGTTGCCAGTTGTAACAACATATGAGCAAGTTCAGGCAGGGCCAGGGCACTGTTGGCTTTTACAGCAGAGTCACTATGTGCACATTTTCATACGCAATCTCACAGCTCTTACAGCCAGACTCATAAAAATTTTGCTGCTCAGATGTCTCCTTTTTATATTCTGCTCACCTCCAATAGGCTATTGATCTAAGGAACCCATTGCTGGGAGGGTTAAAATAAAAAAAAAAATCAATCATTTCTGCCATGGAAATTCAGGAGTTGCATATGGAGCCCTTGGCAATCTGAGGAGAGGAAATGCAGCACTAATAGTGCTGGTCCAGGCTTAATACTGTTCTGAGGATCTCACCTATCTTCATTAGCATGGCCCTCATGAGTTTCCTTAGTAAAACAGGGGGTTGGGGGACAAGCAGTTGCTAATCTAATGGTTGTGTGATGAAATTGGCCATGGTGTGTTGCCTACTGCTCAGCATTTTCCCCAAAACCTGGTGGTTTCCATGCCTGGGATCTCTGACAGCTGATCTGTAGGTGTAAGTCTGCATGTAAAGTTACAATTTCCTGCAGTGTACAGCCATGAGGCTAAAAATGAGCCAGCTGCCAGAGCTTGGGGTTTCTTGGCATCTCATTTCTGAGGAATAGTTACATCTTTTTCTTGAACATGCTAGTCCTTCAACGAAGGACTGTGGTTGCCTCTTGAAGAGATTCTGGCTGGGATGGAAGCCATGGACCCTCCCAACCTACATGGCTTCTTGCAGCAGAGCAACTCCGATTCATGATCACACCAAACCAGATGGAACCAAAAGGTGGCCTCAAATTGCACCCAAAGAGGTTTAGATTGAATACTAGGTAAGCCTTAATGCTGAAAGAGTGGTCAGGCATTGGAACAGGCTACCCAGGGAGGTGGTGGAGTCACCATCCCTGGAGGAGTTCAAAAAACTTGGAGATGTGGCACTTTGGGACATGGTTTAATGGACATGGTCGTGTTGGGTTGATGGTTGGACTCAGTAATCTTAAAGTTCATAGAATCACAGAACTGTTCCAGTTGGAAGAGACCTCCAACCTTCTGTGATTCTACTCTGTGATTCAGAACTCCTTTTGCTGCCCTAAAAAACAGCAAGAGCGTGGCAGTCCTGACATCTGTAGCTTATATGCTAGCATCACTAGATAGGGTATATCATAGAATCAGCCAGGTTGGAAGAGACCTCCAAGATCATCCAGTCCAACCTATCACCCAGCCCTATCCAGTCAACTAGGCCATAGCACTAAGTGCCTCATTCAGTGTTTTCCTGAACATCTCCAGGGACGGTGACTCCACCACTTCCCTGGGCAGCACATTCCAAAGGGCAATCTCTCTCTCTGTGAAGAACTTCCTCCTACTATCCAGCCTATACCTCCCCTGGCAAAACTTGAGGCTGTGTCCCCTCATTCTGCTGCTGGTTGCCTGGGAGAAGAGACCAACCCCCACCTGGCTACAACCTCCTTTCAGGTAGTTGTAGACAGCAATGAGGTCACCCCTGAGCCTCCTCTTCTCCAGGCTAAACACCCCCAGCTCCCTCAGCCTCTCCTCATAGGGCTTGTGTTCCAGGCCCCTCACCAGCTTCGCTGCCCTTCTCTAGACATGTTCCAGTACATATATATTGCTGTAGGGCCTGGAGGCAAAGTTGTTTCAGAAGTAGTGATAACAAGGGGTTGTGTTTGGTCATTGCTGGTATCAGAGGCGGTTGCCTTCAGTCTCTTCTCTTCAGGGCACTGCAGTTCTTTGTAGCAAAAAGAATTGCTCTGTGTCTGATTCTTCTGCAGTAAACAGGGTAAAAGACTGCATTGTCCATCTTTAATTCATGTAACACTGTGGTAGCCACCAAAATCATCTGCAGCCCCTGGAACAAGCCCATGTGGTAATTTATGGGCTTAAGAAGGTGTAAACCAGACCTGTGTTCTGACAGTTTTAGAGAGCACATCTCCACTTATTTGACCACTAATTATTACTGGGTTGTTTGGGTTTGGGGTTTTTTTGTTTTGTTTTTGTTTTTTAACACTGTTGATATATATATTCAGTGCAATTAAAATCATTACAAATATATTTTGCTCTACTAGGTAGACAGGTTTGGAGTCTGCTGTGAAGTGCAATGCATCTCCTGGCAGGGCTAATAGACTTGTTTTGCTTTTAATGCCATTTACTGACCAATCCTGTGCTAAAATATGAGCTATACATGAGTCTAAATTTGATACAGAATTGCCATTATCCCCCTTTTTTTTGTTTTAAGATGTACTTTTATGAAGCCATTCACTCCAAGTCAGGCAAGGTACATTCATGGAAAGACTCCAATCTGTTAATTGGAATTTATTGAATACTTCAGAGTAATGTGATGAACAGGCAGCGGGGGTTGCAATTAATACATTGACATCCAGCGGCTGCAGCCGAATGGAAGATGAAAGCAATTTGTAATGGGCAGAGCAGGCATTCATCTCGCAATGCTGCATGGACACCCACCAAGTCAAATGGCTTTCAAAGAGAATGGAAATGCATTTTCTTTGCCAGGCAGGAGTTTGGACACGGCAGAAATACAAAGCCGTGGGTGCTGCAGGGGCTGCCAGTGCTGTCACTGCTCCAGAAAGAAGCATGTCTCTCCAGTGTTGCCTAGATCCAGGGAAGGATCATGGAATCATAGCATGGTAGGGACTGAAAGGAACCTCTGAAGATCATCTAGTCCAATCCCTTGCTAAAGCAGGGTCACCCACAGCAGGTTGCTCAGGATCACAGTGTCCAGGTGAGTTTGGAATCTCTCCAGAGAGGGAGACTCCATGACCTCTCTGGGCAGCTTGCTCCAGGGCTCCAGTACCCCTCTTACCAAACAAGTTTCTCCTTAAGTTCAAGTGACACCTCTCTGTTCTAGCTTGTGATTGCAGCCCCTTGTGCCTCACTGTCCACCGCTGAAAAGAGCCAAGCCCCATCCTCATGACCTCCACCCTTCAGATATTTGTAAGCATTGATCAGATCCCCTTTCAGACTGCTCTAATCCAGGCTCAACAGCCCCAGGGCTCTCAGCCTTTCCTCCTTGCAGAGATGCTTCAGACCTCTCAACATCTTTGCAGCCTCTCCTGGACTCTGTTCCGTGGCTCCTTGTCTCTTTTGAACTGGGGAGCCTAGAACTGGTCACAACACTCCATCTGTGACCTCACCAGGACAGAGTAGAGGGGGAGGGAAAACTCCCTTTACCTGCGTAGGACCATCCAGGTGAGCACTGCTGGTGTCTCCTCCTGATCTCCCCTCCCACCTTTCCCTTACGTCACAATCTCAATGACTTTAATTCGGTGCAAGCCAAGTGCATTGATGGGGATTTGGCTCAGCAAAGAGCTTTCTCCTTTCTTAAATGGAGTGAGAGTAACCCACTTACTCCTGTGATGCATTAGCACAGGTGGCCTCTTGAACATAAAGCATTAAACAAATTATATGAAGTGCAAATAATGTGGTTTGTATTCCAGCACAGAGCCAAGGCTTCAGCAAATAAATAAAGGGATGGCAAAAAGCTGCTTTGCAGCTCTCACCATTCAAGCCCTGTGCTGAGGCACTAATACAATTATGTCCAAAGTGTGTGGAGCAGATAGAAGTAATGAACTGTTGGATTCCTTCTCTGTAAGAGCTCTTTAACAGAGGACATTGGGGAATAAGAGATTTTTTTCCCTTGCAATAGGCATCATATGTCCAATAGCTTTAAAAGTTAAAAAAAAAAAAAGAAGGAAAAAAAGAGTGGCAAGATTAGCTTCATTCTTCTGGCTCCAGGGAGAAGCCCAGCAGCTCTGAGTGATCGTTGATCAGCTTTCCTTTTGTTAAACATTAGGCAAGGGAAGACTTGAAAGGTGTAATTTCCTTTAAGGAGAAGGCAAGATGGAGGGGAAGAGGAAATCTGGGGCACTCATCTGGAGTGTTGTGTTCAGTTCTGGGCCTCCCAGTTCAAGAGAGACAGGGAACTACTGGAGAGAGTCCAGTGGAGGGCTACAAGGATAATTAAAGGAATTGAACATCTCTGTGAGGAGGAAGGCCTGAGAGACCTGGGGCTATTAAGCCTGGAGAAGAGCAACCTGGCAGGGGATCTTCACAATGCTCAGCAAGAGCTAAAGGGTGGGGAGCAAGAGGATGGAGCCAAACTCTTTACAGTGGTGTCCCATAACAGGACAAGGGGCAGTGGATACTAACTGGAACCCAGGAAGTTCCACCTCAACACGAGGAAAAATTTATTTGCTTTGAACATGCTGAAACCCTGAAGCAGGCTGTTCACAGAGGTTGTTGAGCCTCCTCTCAAGACTTTCAAACCCACCTGGAAACATTTGTGTGTGACCTGCTTTAGCAGGGGAGTTTGGATTGGATGATATCCAGAGGTCCCTTCCAACCCACACCATGCTTGGTACCACATGGTACTGAATCATAACCTTAACTCTCCAAGTTACAGATCTTCCATCAGGCTTTGCACACATTCTTCTGCCCATGAAAAAAAACCAAGAACAAACACTTCAATAAGTGTTAATTGATCTCCCTAATTTCCTATAATAAAAGAAACTTTGAAGAAATCAACAAGGCCAGTGGCAAAGCAATTTCATTAGGTGTTCCTTGTCGGTGAACTGGATAATTTGCTCTGAGGATTAGACTCAAGTCACTCATAGAAGAGGCTGAAATATCAGATGAAGCAGTTATACCACTGGTGGGGATGTTTGATTTCCTGTAGTTATTATTGCTGCTCTTGTTGTTGTTATTAGTTTTTGTGGAGAGTGTCCCGCAGGAGCTGGTTGCAGAGGCCCAGCTAATTTCAAATTCCACCTTCAAAAGTTGTCAGATGAGAACCATTTAAAGTCACTTGAAATACCAGATTAGTTTTGATGTGCTGGAGGAGCCGAGTACACGTTACAGGAGCTGTAACAGCTGGATGGAGATAGCATCAGTGGTATCTGAGTGGTACTGCTTCTCTAACAATCAGCTTGTGGAGAACTGCCTACTAATCAGTCAAAATAACCAAGATTTTGCTGTGCTGAAGTGCTCTTTCGTTAGTTGTTGAGGTTGTTTGGCTGCCTGGAGGCTGGGTGAGCCCCAGCTTACGCAGGGCTGCACTGCTGCACCCAGCTGTGACCTGTGCAAGCCAATGTAGGTGAATGTGCTCTGTCAGGGGGATTGGACTGGATGATTTCTGGAGGTCCCTTCCAGCCCCCACCATTCTGTCGTTCTGCCTGATTCTGTGACATGCCCAGCACCCAGTCTCCAGCAAAGCCAGCAGTGTCCAACTTCAAAGTGTGCAATTTCTTGTAAATCTGCTATCTCTTGTATCAAGTTTGTGTGTGAAATGCAAATTCTGCATACTCCAGTGGTCTTTGCCTGCTCCAGCTTTAAGATGGTACAGCCTCTGGCTATCCAATTCTCCTTGCACATGCCTGTAAATTTAAATCATTTTTTAAAAAGCTCATTTACTTTAAGTGGAATTGCCCATGTGTCACAACACACCTAGCCATAAATATTTGCAGCCTCAGGTGCTAAGAAGCCTCTTTTCAATCCATTTCTTCTGCCCGCTCTATAAAATCACCTAGACACCTCTCATCTGGGCAGCCCACCTTAGAAATTAATAAGTAAATAAATAAACCAGTGACAGCCTGGGAGGGAAAACAGCATGAGGAGTAACAGAAGCTGCTAATTTACTTGTTTTTAATCCCTCCCTGCTTTCAGCAGCCTAATAAAGCACAGCAACAAGGAGTCGTTGCGCTGCATACCGCAGCTCTGCTGCTGCCTCCCCAGTTTGCAGCAGCCCCAGGGGTGTGAGAAGGTGGCTGCCCCCAGTTGTGACCTGCCTCTCCACCTTGTTGTCTCACCTGGCTAATTAATTCTTCTCACTTATGTCCATTTTTTTTTTGTACCTGCCTCTTTCTACACTGGCAGGAATAAAGGGAAAGGTTTTCAAATGAAGGCACCAGAGGAACATGAACAATTCCCACACTGGCAAATCAAGGGATTTCTAAGCCTCCTTCATGCATAACACTTGACAAATTTGACTGTCAGTGTCTAAGAGATGTTCCAAAGAATTTTTTTTTTATGCTTAGAAATGATTCTGGGTCAATAGCAGATGGGTCTCAGCTGTCAGGGGCTATTGCATCTTTTTTCAATTCACAGGCACTGAAAATTTGGAAAAATAACGTGTATTTTTTCTCACAGATCTATTGCTAGCCAGAGTAAGAAAGAAACCATTTTTTTTTACCATTTAAACCCTTTTTAACCCAATCTGTTGCAGGACTTGCCATGTCCTCCTCCTTCTCCTCCTCTCATGATGGGCAGTCCCCAGTGTCTCTGTCCTCTCCAGAGTAGGATGAAATGCATTGGTAGTGTACATGAAAAAGGTTGCAGGTTTACTCATTCCTCTGCTACAAACTTCTTGGACATGTCAATTAGTTCTTCCTGTTGTAGCAGACAGAGATGTGGAAATAATGGTGTGACTCTGAGAGAATTAGATATTGCAAGCTGTGCTGGTTTAGAATATAGAATAATTTTGGTTGGAAGAGACCTTTAAGATCATCAAGTCCAACTATTAACCCTGCGCTTCCATTTCACCACTAAACCACATCCCTCAACACCACATATACACAGCTTTGAAACCCCTCCATGGATGGGGACTCCACCACTGCCTTGGGCAGCCTGTTCCAGGGCTTGACAACCCTTTTGGGGAAGAATTGTTCCTCATGTCCAGCCTAAATTTCCCCCAGCAAAACTTGAGGCCATTTCCTCTCATCCCATTGCTTGTTATTTGAGGGAAAAAGCCAACCCTCATCTGCCTCCAACCTCCTTTCAGGGAGTTGTAGAGAAGGTCTCCCCTCAGCCTCCTGTTCTCCAGGCTGAAAAACCCCAGTTCCCTCAGCCACTCCTCATAGAACTTGTCCTCTAGACACCAAAGAAGGGATGCTGATGGGAAGTGTCCATGATGAACAACATGTGCCTGCCATGATAGTGCTCCAGGAGTTTCTTATCTCTCCTGTTGGTGAGCAGTAAATCATGAACTAGAGCAGTAAATCAAGAACTAGAGCCAAATTTCATGTTGTCATTTTGTTTTTAACTTCTCCTGACTTTGGTGGTGGGTCCAGTGCTGACTGGGGACCGGTGGTACCTGTGTAGAAATGGGCTTGGCCAGTGAGGTCTCTCTTATCAGGGTGTTAATTGAGCTGTAGCTGTAGGAGTGGTGTTCCCCAGCAGTGTGTGTGTGTCCTTTGCAAGGCAAAAGAGAGAACCATCCATAGATTAGCAAAAGCATTCACGATTTTGTGTGCTTGAACAATGCTACAATGTCAACATCATAATCTTCTCAGATCCCTGTGTTTTAGTTAAATCAAAATGACAGGAAATTTCCTCAGACTTCACCCAGCAACTGAAAAAATTGGTCAGAGGCTGAGTTTGTTGAGCAAACAAATTGAAATGAGTTTGAAGAACTGGAAAAAGCAAGACCTACCTGGGTGACTTCCTTGGAATTTCTTTCTGTTAAGATTTCATTTCTTGGGTGGAGCTTTTTAATAGTGATCAGCTTTTTGCTTTTTCTACCCTCCAGAGATGTACTTTTCTAGGTATTTTGTGTCTTTTAAGACCCTTTTCCTACAGCCAGTATCAGGTGGATGGTTGTTAGGACTCTCACATTACAGCTGCAGCCAGACCAGCGCCTGAAGATCTTGATAGCTTTGTACCAGAGCTTTGCCTACACTTCTCAGTGCTGGACATGGCCCTTGCAAACACAACTACATTGCTGCTTGCTGCTGCAAAGGGTTTTCATGCTGAACATCTCTTTTTTTTTCCCCCCTCTTAGAAAAAACCCAACTGCCTTCTAGTTCAAATGGAAACTTTTGAAGAAAACCTTACCTTTGCTTCATTTTCAACATGCCTCAGGGTGACTTTTCCCCAGAACATGACCTTGCCATCACCACTCGCTCATCAGCACCTGATGCTCTTGTTCTGTGAGCTGGAGGTCCAGGGGAATCGCTGCCACCAGCCACTATTTATCTTTCTCTGAAGTGTAACAGTCTGAGACAACCACCCTTGTGTATCATACTCAAGGACTGGAGTCACTTGAAAGCTGAGCTGACTGCAACATTGTGTGATTGGCAGCGTGGGTAAAGGATCACGCTCTGGAGTTTGAAAGTGATGTGTTTGCTGTAGGTGGTTTCATTCAAAGTCCCCCCCTCTCACCAGAAAGAAACCATAGGAGAGAGATGCCCTCTTTTCCCATGGTTTAAAGGCCAGCATTTCACTGTAGTGTAGAAACATAACTGAATTGTGGTCATTAAAATTAGAGGACCCTGGAGCAGGAAAGAAAGTTTTTCCAAAACAAAATATTGTTTCGTTTCTATAGTTAAGAATAAACTCTTCACCATGTATTGAGTTTGAGCAGCTCTGATACTGGCAGGGGGACACATGAAATTTATTACCATTTTCCTGAGCATGCAGAAATATAAGGAGTGATTGGTGCTGGCTGGTGGATACCAAGAGTTAGGGCATGTCTCTCTGATTAGGAAAGCTGAGGGGGACAAGGAAGTTGCTGCCTTCAGATATCAAGGTCAGGTTGAACAGGGCTCTGAGCCTGGTGAAAATCTCCTTGATCACTGCAGGGGCTTGGACTAGAGGCTGCCCAGAGATGTGGTTGAGACCTCATCCCTGGAGACATTCAAGGTCAGATTTGATGTGGCCCTGGGTAGCCTGATATGGTTGAAAGTGTCCCTGCTCACTGGAGGGACATCAGACAGGATGACCTTTGAGGATCCCTTCCACCCTATGCAATTTGTGAGTCTGTGACCTTTAAAGGTCCCTTCCAACCCAAACCAACCTTCCAGGTAGGGCAAGGGACATATACAAGACAGGGATGGGAGCATGGAGAGGATGGTTGTGTGGAGGAAGGCAAAGAAGCAGATTCTAGGTTCTACAGCTGACCAGGAACATGTTGGATCAGAGCTGGACCACACCATTGAGAGCTGGGAATGAAACTTGCTCCAGGCACATCTGGTAGCTGACTGCAGCCACTAAAGAGTTAACCCCTTCTCGTGAAGAAACTTTTCCTAATATCCAACCTGAACCTCCCTTGGCACAACTTGGGGCCACTTCCTCTTGTCCTGTCACTTGTTGCATGGGAGAAGAGGCTGACTCCTAACTCTCTGCAGCCTCCTTTGATGTAGTTGTAGAGGGTGATGAGGTCTCACCCTCTCTCACCCTTCTCTTCTGATGACTAAACAGCCTCAGTTTCCACAGCCAAGGCAAGACTTGGTCAAGACCCTTCACCAGCTTTCATTGCTCTTCTCTGGACATGCTCCAGTGTCTCAATGTCCTCCTTGTAGTGAGGGGCCTCAAACTGAACCCAGTATTCAATGTATGGCCTCACCAATGCTGAGTAGAGGGGGAAATCACATCCCTGAGCTCTGCTCATCTCTTATTTCATAAATGTTTTTCAAAAGTAACAGTTGAGGCAATTCACCCAGCCCAGTTTAAACCTCTGTCACCACAACAAGTTCAAACCATTCCTCTCTGCTTTGTGTTCTTCCTTGAGCATTCAGATTCAAAGAGGTTAAATCAGCATCTGGCAAGGTGGGAAGCAGCTTGATTGATCTCCCTTTAAGAAGCCTAATCAAGTTCCTTGCTGGCCGAAAACAGATAAAATTCCATTTCATTTTTCTGCTCTCCTTCCTTGCAGACACTGCAATATCAAATAATTAATCCTGATGCAGCTCACGTGGCAGCTTGCAACTCTTGTTGGCGTTGCTTCATTGCTCCAAGCAGAAGTAACTTGCATGGTTGCTTAACAAATTGACTGCTTAGGATTGTTTGCAGTACTCATTTTTCTTGTAGACTATTCTTTTCTTGGAGGGATGAAAAGCTTTCAGTAGGCTGCTTTTTATTGCATCTATGGGAAAGCAGAAATATGTTAAGAGAGGACACAAAGTTTATCTTTACTGTATTTGCATAAAAATACCATTCAGACTCTTTTTTTTCCTTGATGCTGTTTTCCATATTTTTCTCTTCTCAAAGACAGCAGTAGAAAAATCAAACCAAACAGAATTGTGTTAAATTGGTGCAAGATCTTTCATACCATAGGATCTTGGGGGCAAGAACTGTAGAGTATAGGATGTTTGGACCTAGGAAAATCTGCTGGGTTTGGATGTTGTGGTGTTCAGATAAACTCTATGTTGCAGTCAGATGCTATCTTATATTCTTGGAAGTCAAAGCATTTTTGAGTCATCTAAATTTGTTCACTGTTTGTGGTCTCTAGCAATGCATTTACAATTTCTGCATTAAAAAAAAAAAAGAAGAAGAAAGGAAAAAAAAGAAGTCTGCAAGTTGGAATCTGGTTCCTTGAACCTTTCAGATAGATTTTTGTCTGGCTGCAAGAATTCATCTAAATTATTATAATGCAGTTCTCATTTAATTATTTGGTTTGTTAATATGATAGATGAGTAAGAGTGTGGTATGTTCTCACAGCTTGAAGTTCTTTTTCTCCCTAAACCCAGCCTTTGGGAATGATTTCAGGTAAAGCAGCTCTCTGTGCCCTCCCCTTTGCAGGTATCCATTTTCGGATGCTTGCCTTTTCTAAGGACAGGGTCTCAGCCCATGTTTTGGTAAAGAGTACACCCAGTCTGTCTAAATGGGTATGTGAGCAGTCTGCAGCACTGTCTCACATCAAAATAAAAGAACATTTTCCATATTCCTTCTTGATTACATCACTTGTAGGGATTCCATAAATGGTAGACCTTAAGGAATTAGTATTTCCTCTATCTTTTGTGCCTCTTCCAAACATCCCTTCCAAAACTGTAACAGCTTTCCCAGCTAGGTTTTAGAATCACAGAATCATTTTGGTTGGAAAGGACCTTTAAGATCACCAAGTCCAACCATTCTCTAACTCTGCCAAGTCTGGTGCTAAACCATGTCCCTCATTTCCACATCTCTGTGTCTTTTAAACACCTCCAGGGATGGGGATTCAACAGCTCCCTGGAGAGACTGTGCCAGTCTTTGAGAACCCTTTCAGTGAAGAAGTTCCAACCTAAATCTCCCCAGGTGCAACCTGAGGCCATTTACTAGGGAGAAAAGACCATCCCTACCTTGCCCCAACTTCCTCTTAGGTGATGAGAGTGAGGTCTCCCCTCAACTTCCTTTTCTCCAGGCTAAACAAGTTTTTGGCCCTTACTCATCATCTGAGGAATACATTTTGCCAAAAGTAAAGTAAATACTTACTGGTTGTGCTTGGACATCAGGGTGAGATTTGTGGGATGGTGAAAAAGGTAATGAAAACCTGCACAATGTGTTGCAGATGTGACATGTCCTGAGGCTGAGGTGGGATTCCTTTTGCCAGATCCTCCATCCTAGATGAGCCATTCTGCTCTGATGGCAGATAACAAGCAGCCTATGGGCCTGTGCAGCTTTGTTTGTGGATTTTTATGGTTTTAATACTTTTTTTTTGCTGTCGTTTCAGTCAGAGGATTGCGTCATTTAGGGATTACTGGTATCTGCCTAGAAACCAGAGCCAATAAATACATACAACTCTCTTGAAGAGGCATATGGTGAAAACAGGCTATCAAGCCACTGTTACCATTCTCCATTCCCTTATTTAGGGTCTATCATCACTTTTGAAAGCCTCAGTTCTTTTACTGCTTCACTAAATACCACCTTCTCCTCCCAGCTCCCTCCCATCTCTATTTAGATAGATTGGACAGATCGTGTTAGCTTTCTCCTGCTGCTGATGGGGACCAAAAAGTCATTTAAACACATTTGGCAGGCCATACATCTTAAAGCTTTCTACTAATAATTCATCAGAAAAAGTAGTCTTGTGACTGCAGGCTAAATGAAATGAAATTAGGGCTCTGTGCTCCCTGTGGGCAAGAAGCCCCTTGTCTCACTTGATGTGAATGAGATGGGCATTTGAGCTGTGTAATCAGGATGGAGAAATGATGTTCAGGGTTCTTCACTGGAGAGCCATGATTTGAATGCCCTTAGGTGAGCAAAAATGCAACCAGTATTGCAGAGGTGACCCAAAAGTGCTGATGGCTGATGAGCAAACCTTCTGAAACATGCCAGGAAAACTTGGAATCTGCTTTTTCTTGCAATAAACAGGAGAGAAACTGAGAGCAAAGAGGGATGACAGGCAAGGGTGTTTCCATACTAGGAGAAATCAAACAAATTGTTCATCATGGCTGCTGCAGGAGAAGCAGCTGAGGTATAAACAGGGCACAGACATTTTTATTACTGTGCCATCAAACCCTGCCCAGGGAGATTTAAGGCATTATTGCTGGAGGGAGCAGTCAGCATAGTCAAAGAAGCATCTAGCTTCACTGAAGAAATTATCTGAACTTCTTGATACGATAAAATTTATTTTCCCAGTATTAAATAAAAGGGGAGGATGGGTGTCTGGGGTGGGAGATGTGCTACTCCCAGCATGCTCCCTGCTGATACCTGCTGTCACCCAGCTTTCCTTTCACCTCTAACCTTCCCATAACCTTTGCTGTCTGGGGCAGCAGTTTCTTCTGGGTTGCATTTATTTATAGGAGCCACACAACTGGGGTTGTTCAGTCTGAAGAAACAGATGCTGAGGGGAGACCTTCTGGATCTCTGTAACTCCCTGAAAGGAAGTTGGAGCCAAGGAGGGGTTAGTTAGAACAAAAGGAAATGACCTCAAGTTGCATGAGCAGAGGTTTAGGTTAGGCATGAGGAACAGTTTCTTCATGGAAAGGGTTGTTAGGACATGGAACAGACTGCCCAGGAATCACTGTCCCTGGAGGCATTTGAAAGCTGTGCAGGTGAGGTGTTGAGGGATGTGTTTCAGTGGTGATTCAGCAGTGCTGGGTTAGTGGTTGGACTTGATGATCTTAAAGATCTCTTCTATCCAAACCAATTCTTTGATTCTATTCTATTTTAAATTTTCTTACCCAGCTTGTGGCTTATGCAGCATTCAGATTGGATTGCATGGGCAGTGCTGAGCACAGTGAGAACCAAACTGCCCAAGAACACTTAGTGCCTCCTAACCAAGTATAGTTAATTGTAATAACCTCCATCAGAGGTTATTGTAATGTTGTAATATTACATCTTGTAACATATTGTAATAACCTGCATCTGAGTTCTAGCTTGGAGACCCAGTTGTGTGTGTTAGTTGTATTATGTGCAGCTCAGCAGGAGAGTGGATGTCAGGGAGTCAGATAGTCTGGGCAGGCTCTGCCCCTGTGGCGAGGCTGGTGTCCATCTCTTTGACCTCCAGCCCAAGAGCATCATTTGCCACTGATGGCAGTGATGCTGTTTTGAAAGGATGAAATGCAAAGGGAGCATTGCACATCAGTGAAACTGGTGACACTACTGGAGTTAGCAGAGTGTTTTTAATGTAGAATCACAGAAATACAGAATCATTAAGGTAGGAAAAAACCTCTAAGATTATCAAGTCCAGCTGTGAACCCAATGCACCATGCTCACTAAACCATGACTTAAAGTGCTATGTAGAGCCAGTCTATGGTTAAAAAGAAACTCTGGGCTGCTGTGCTCCCCACAGCCACCATTGTCACAGGCAGTGATGCCAGACAGCCTCTTGCACAAATTGGTTTTGCTGCCATGAGCTAATTTCCAGTATTGTGTCATCAGTGTTTGTTCTTCTCTTACTCCAGCATCTTCTGTTCTCAGGCTCAGTGGTTAAGTCTTGGTTTAAGGATCTGATCCACTTGTAGAAAACTCTGTGACAGAAAATCCCAACTCGTTCCAGGTGTCAGATCTGCTGTCGGATTCTGCAAGTTCTTTTACAAGTGTTTGTGTGCTTGTAAAGAAAAACAAACAAACAAACACCACCAACATCAAAACCCATCCTTACAAGCAGAACCCTGAAATTAAAATGACAGCATGGGAGGACAAAGGTGGAGAGAAGAGGATTTCAGCTCCATTGTCAGGTTAGAGACTTCATTATCCCGTTATGGGCTTTGATATTGCTATTGATTTCCCACAGAAGATACTCACATACTACAATGATGCCAATCATATAAAACCCTGAGAGAGATCACTGCAGATATATACTAAGCTGGTGGTTACAGCTAACATTTGTAGTGAAAACTCACTCTAATAGGTAGATGTCTGTAACAAAATTGCTCCTTAAATGAATTATTATTCAGGAAATTTCTGATTAATATAAATCCCCTATTATGTCATACTCCAATTAAATTGGACAGGATATTATTCTATGTGAGATTGTAATTAACTAAGCTGGAGTTTGGCCAAGTAGCCATAATTTATACCTGGACTGAGAAGAGATTTATGAGAATTTTAATATTTACACTTGATTGAGAACTACCTGAGTTCTCCATTCATCCAGAAGATTATATCCTGCCTTTCATTCACTGTTGATACAGTAGAACTGACTTAGGACTTCTTTGTGAGTCCAACCTTTAAATTTTTACCTTCTGACAAGTATTTCTGTGACTGGGAAAGGTCACCTCCATTTTGTTTAAAGGGTGATAATTCAACCAAGTTAATTTTTTGGGGTGGTAAAAATAGGTAATGGCAATGTTTTGTTCATCTGAGCTCAATCAACCCAGCTGAGAGGGAGCCTGAAATCCAAATAATAGAAAGGTAATATAATCAGATACTGGTTTGAGTTGGAAGGGACCTTAAACATCATCTGGTTCCAACTCCTTGCTATGGAGAGGGACACTTCCTACTAGACCAGGTTGCTCAAGGCCCCATTCAACCTGGCCTTGAACACTTCCAGGGTTAGAGCCTTCACAACTTCTCTGGACAACTTGTTCCATCCTCACAGGAAAGAATGTCTTCCTAATGTCTGATCTAAAGCCAGTTTCTTCCAGTGTAAAGCCATTACACCTGTCACTCCATGCCTTTGTAACAAGTTCCTCTCCAGCTTTCCTGAAGCCCACTTCAAATCCTGGCAGGCTGCTCTAAGGTCTCCCCAGAGCCATCTCTTTTCCAGGCTGAACAACCTCAACTCGTTCAGCCTTTCTTCATGGGAAAGGTGCCAGCCCTCTGATCATCTTTGTGGCCTTCTCTTGACCTGCTCTAACAGTTCCATGTCCTTAGAATCTTGGGGCTTCTGCCCCAGCACTGCTGGTGGGGTCTCAGCAGTGTGCATCAGAGGGGCAGAATCCCCTCCCTGCCCCTGCTGCCCACACTGCTGGGGATCAGCCCAGGATGTGGCTGGCTCTGGACTGGCTGTGCTCAGTGCTGGCTTGTGTCCAGGTTTTCACCCACCAGCACCTCAAGTCCTTCTCCTCAGGTCTGCTCTCTATCCGTATCCAATACCTGGAATCGATGTTTTTTGGCTTAGTTTTCTATTTTACAGGATTTAAAATGTTTCATAAGAGGCCCAGAGGAAAAATGCAGACTGGAGGCAAAGCAGACATTATTACTGGACCTAATAACTTCCAGATGTCCAGCAATATCTTGAGTAAAAGGATGAAGGGCCAGTTTCCAGCTCTTACATCTTTAGAGTTTCAAAGTGGTGTTTTGGTGTTGGTTGGTTGTGGGGCTTTTTTCATTTGCTGTAAAAGCAGCTTTTGCTGGAGAGCTCTTGAAAGATCTGTCTGCTCTCTTAGAGATGAACACCTTTACAAACATGATTTTTGGTCCTTCTGAAATGGGCAGAACATAGTGTATTTTCTCATCCACTCTTTTCTCACCCAGTTTACATCATTGCAAGCTGAGCACTTAGACAAAACAAAATCTGTTCCATAGGAGCAGAAATCACTGCACAAGGTATCAGGCCTGTGGTCTGCTCTTACTTCCAGCATGGCAAGTCATTTACAGAGCTTTACAGGACTTCATGGATTTGTCACAGACTTAGCATTAAGAATAGCATAATAGAGTTCAACATTGCCCATCACCATGGTGGTTTATTTCTTTGCTGTGGGTATTGGCAGCAGCACAGCTGGCAGGTCTCTGGCTCAGCAGGGATGTGCTCAGCCGTTTGAGGTGAAGGAAATCTTTGAAGGACATTGAGTTCCTGGAGCGTATCCAGAGAAGGGCAACAAAGATGGTGAAGGGTATGGGGAACAGGTCTGCTGAGGGAACTGGGATTGTTTAGTCTGGAGAAGAGGAGGTGAGAGGAGCTCTTCTGACTCTCTACAATTCCCTGAAGCGAGGTTGGAGTAAGGTGAGAGTCGGTCTCTTCTTCCTGGCATAAAGTGATAGAAGGAGAAGAAATGGCCTCAAGTTGTTCCAGTGGGGGTTAGGTTGAAAATCATGAACAATTTCTATAGTGAAAGAGTGGTCAGGCTGCCCAAGGAGGTGGTGGGGTCACCATCTCTGGAGGCATTTGAAAAAAAGTGTGGACATGGCACTTTGGGACATGTTTAATAGCCATGGTGGTGCTAGGTCGATGGTTGGACTCGATCTTTGAGGTCCTTTCCAACCAAAATGGTTATATGAAAACTCTACTGCTTGCATGTGTTTCCTGGTTGTATAAAATTACTGCTTGATGTAGACCTGGAATGGGATTACCTGTGTGGAAATGGCTACAGTTCCATTTTAAGACAATATTAAATATGAGAGAACCAAGTCATACACCTGTAGCAAATGCCATGAGATCTGTCGTGCACAGCAGCTCAGTACTGGAAGCAACAGAGGCATTTTCTAACCTCACAGAAAGAAATAATAATCAAAGACTAGCAACAACAGCAACAAAAAACCCCAAACTGTTGAACTTGTCAACATATATTTGCTTACATCCTAGCAAACTAAAACCTGTTGGTTCTTTATGTGTCTTTAATAAAAACAAATCTCCTTTCTCACCTGGCAGCTGTCAGCAGTAAGGAACTTCACCCTTCAGATGATGGTTTATTGAATTGTCAAGAAATGAGATTGTTCATTATGTGTGTCAGGTGTAGTTTAACAGAACACTTCTGTCCCTCCAGGAGAGAGTCGATTGCTGTAAACATACAACTGATTTGGCCTCAAATAACGTTAGAAACCCAGATCCAATCACAGAGCACGTGTGTTCCTCCTTCCCTTCAAACATTGAACCTGAAAGGAGGTTGGAGTGAGGTGTGGGGGTTGGTCTCTTCTCTCAAGGAACTAGTGATAGGATAAGAGGAACTGGCTTCAAATTGTGCCAGAGGAGGTTTAGGTTGGATATTAGGAACAATTTCTTTCCTGAAAGAGTGGTCAGGCATTGGAACAGACTGCCCAGGGAGGTGGTGGAGTCCCCATGCATGGAGGTGTTCGAAAACTTGTAGATGTGACACTTTGGGACATGATTTAATGGCCATGGTGGTGTTACATTGACAATTGGACTTGCTGATCTTGGAGGTCTTTTCCAGTCTGAACGATCCTGTGATTATCGCAGATAATTTGTTAATATGGGTGTACATCACTGAGTGCCCATCACCCATAAAACATTTAATTTAGAAGATGAATATATATATTTTAATTAAAAGAACCATTTCTTTTTACAAATGTGGCTGTTAACCTTTCCCTTTTTCTCTGCTATCCATATCTCTTAATCCAAACATCCACTTAGTGTCTCCTCATTTCTACATCCATCCTAAACAACCAAACTTCCTCTAAGTCTAAAAGGTCAACGCTCTTTTCAGAAGAGAGAGCTGTAATTTCTACATGACTTAATAGCCACCTAAAGACTCACATAAAGACTGATCCTCCTTTCACTTCTGCAAGGCAGAGCTGAGGGTTCCTCCAGTTCCAGGTTGTGATGCTGGTAATGAAGTGGTACAGGGTCGTTTGTGATACACAGCTCAATTAACAGCTGCTTGGCATTGCTGGAGCTGACTCATCCTTCCACACACCTTTTGGAGACCTTCCCTCTCATGGTGTGAGCTGGTGTGTAGAGGGATATACTGAGGGGCAGGTCCAGTGGCATGCTTTAAGTGTGCAGTGTTTTATTAAGACATTGAGGTGATGGAGCGTGTCCAGAAAAGGGCAACAAAGCTGGCAAAGGGTCTGGAGAGCAGGTCTGGTGAGGAGCTGCTGAGGAAACTGGGGTTGTTCAGCCTGGAGAAAAGGAGGCTGAGGGGAGACCTTCTGGCTCTCTACAGCTCCCTGAAAAGAGGTTGGAGTGAGGTGGGGGTTGGTCCCTTCTCCCAAGTATCAGATGATAGAATGAGAGGAAATGGCCTGAAATTGTGCCAGGGGAGGTTTAGGTTGGAGATTAGGAGCAATTTCTTTCCTGCAAGAGTGGTCAGGGATTGGAACAGGCTGCCCAGGAATGTGGTGGAGTCACCATCCCTGGAGATGTTCAAGAAATGTATTGCCATGGCAGTTCAGCACAGGGTTTAGTGGCCATGGTGGTGTTGTGTTGCCAGTTGGACTGGAGGGTCTTAGAGGTCTTTTCTAGTGGAAACAATTATTCTATGATTCAGCACCAGCTGCGTGATGCCAGCATTTCCAGTAAGTGCCAAGATATCCTCCCTTGTTTCCCAGGTGATCTGGCCTTCTGACCATCAAAGAAGACACCACAGTGCTTAGCTGTGGATATTTTTAAACGAGGTAGTTGGTCTGTAGTGGGATTGTGAGTTCCTTTCTTGGATGACAACAATGGAAGCTATTTCAGAGCCGGGTGATCACAGCGACCATGCAGCACACACCACGAGGCTTATTTTAATGCCTTGATTCAGTGGAGGATAATATTTAGTAAGCAGCAAGTGGGGTTCTTGTGCAAATATTTTTACATGAAAGAAGATGGCTATGAAGCCACAGGCAAGGAATCTTAGAAGGATTTATATATCAGACCTGAAAACCAGATACAGATTCAAATCCTGGCTCGTTCAACATGACACCATCCTTTTTTACACTTTAATGATTGTGGAAGATAAATGCTGTGGCAGTAGCTTGCAGAGTGTGAGAAATCTCCTAAGAATAAGAAAAGGTGGTTAGTGGAAGTCCCAGCAGGAGCATATTCTTCACAAATTGTGAAGGGATTTACGAGGGTGAAGGGGAAGGAGGGAAGCTGGATGCTCAGTGTATCCACTGAAAGGACTCAGCAATACCTGTGTGTCACTGGGACCTCAAAGGGAACCAGATGCTTCACAGGATGTTCACAGAAGACTTTTGTATTGGAAGATGAGGGTATTTATACAGTGCTTTTGGAGAACTTCAGCATGTGGCTTTCAGTAGGAGACTAAACATGGGATTTAGAGGTTTAGGAAAGATGCTTTCTGGCATTTTTTCCAATTAAACCAATTCTGCCCCATTGAAAACCTCTGGTGCTGTAGAAGCAAGATCTGTGCACTTGAAACACTCTCCTCAAAGCCCTCTCTGATGGTCTGGTGGCATTGTCATTTCATAAGTTAACTGCTGTAGAACTTGTAGCAGAAATTGTTAGTTTATTTGGTAAGAATTCTTTGCCAGGTGTGGATTGCAAGCTGTTTTCTTCTTCTTGTCCAAGCCCTGATGGTAAGAGGCTACTCATTGATTCTAGGACAGTACAACTGCTGTAGCACCCTTTGTGTTTTTCTTATCTCATGAGAAATGTTGTCATTTGGGGGTAAATGCTATGCTGTTGCTAATGGGCTTAAAATTAATTTTGAGTTTTCCAATTACATATTTCATTTATTTCATGAATGTGAAATGACATTGCAGAGAGCAGGGCTGTGCTAGCACACACCAACTTAGGGCAGGTTCCACTTCTTCATTTTTTATTTAAACATGCAAAATTAATGAATTAAATGAAAATTATTCTCATTTGCTGTGAGACGCTTTGGATGTCTCTGACTAAGATTCTGATGAGTACCTACCCCTTCTGTTTTATGTAGCAGGGGGGAAAAGGATGGTCTCTAGTGAACTAAGATACCATAGAAACATGGAATGCTTTGGGAGGGAAAGGACCTTTAAAGGTCATGTAGTCCAACCCCCTGCAGTCAGAAGGGACGTCTGCAACCAGAGCAGGTTGCTCAGAGCACCAAACATCCTGACCTGGAATGGTTCCAGGAATGGGGCATCTTCCACTTCCCTGGGCAACCTCCAACAGGGTCTCACCACCCTCAGTGTCACAAATTTCTTCCCTCTTAGTCTAAATCTTCCTCTTAATTTAAACCATCACCCCTCATCCTGTTGCAACAGATCCTGACCTTAGGTGCTGGCTGATGATGTGTTTGGGAGTTGTTTGGGGGATGAAAATACTTAGCAGTGAACAACATCAGCATGTGGTGAGAGTTTAGAAGCACGAGAAGAGATTTTTCAGTGGCTTGTCAGTAAAAGGTGAGGATTTGCTTCGCCATCCCTCAAGTTCATAGAAGGTTTTTGTCCAAGTATTTAAAAATTCAATCAATGTTTAAAAATGAAGAATAAATTATAATAAATAACCAAATGAGAATAAGCAGCCAAATCTAGAATAAAAGAAAGATGAGACCATCCTGATTTATAACTCTGCATCAAGTGAAGGCACAAAAGCCTGCCCATTTTTCAGCCATCGTGGCAAATTTGTATAACCCAACGTAGGATTTAATATAGAGATCTTCTGCTGTGTCACACCTGGAGATGGGCCCAGAGGTGTGGCTGTGTTTTCACTGATTGAGTTTGCAAATCAAATGTAGGACCTGGGAGAACAAACCCAGAGATGGGCAGAGGTTGCGCCCAGCCCGTAATAAAGAGCCGTGTCATCTTCAGACATGAAATCCGGGTGTTCAGGGGGCTTATTCTGCAGGCTGAAAAGAGGAATTAGAGTTCTTTGTTCAAGGATAGGAGGGAAAAAAAATGTGCGTGTCAGAAAAATGCATTCACATCTTTATTTTTCATTTGTGCAAGAGAGGGATCAATGAGAACAAATGCCTGGTACAAACATTGCAGATGATAAATTATTTCAGCTATCTTTTTTTTTTTCACAAAGCAGAGGAAGCACTCAAGTAAGACCCAGCAGCTGTTTTTACCCCCAGGTAAAACCTTAACACACTTCTTAAACCCATGGTTCTTCCCCAACCTACACAGCAGGAAAAATAATTCAAGTTATTTCATCTCAAGCTGAGAGTTTTACCTTTTAAAAACCGGCAAACTGATTTACAAGGTTTCTCCTCTAAGTCCCTTAAAGTAAATTACCTGTCAGAGGGTCGTGGATCCCTGTCTGCATGTTTGAATAAAATATGTAACAGATTTATAGCATTAATAATGGGGCTGTCTTGGATAGCTCTCAATTTGCAACACTAAGAGTGGGAAGATGGCAGTGTGGTTATTTAGTGCCCTGCCTGTCTGTCTTCAGAAGTTCTGAGAAGAGCATGACTGCTGATTATTGAAGTTGTGCTCAAGAACGTTGATCTTTACTGGAAAGCCTAAAAATCCTCTTGTCTGAATGGAGAATCAGCAGTGGTAAAAGCTTTGGATGGCAGAGGAGAGAGAGCTTGGGGAGACTGGATGATCCCATAAAATCTAAACCATTACATTTTACATTTTTTCTCTGTGATCAGAGAAAATGTGCCATGAGAGCTCCACTTCTTCGTGCCCCTCGTAGCTGTCTTGAGGAACAGAATGATGTTATCAGGAAAGTGTAGGAGGAAAAATTTATTGCCGTCCTCAACTCTCCCCATCCAAGGAGGAGTCCACCTGGCAGTGGTTGTTTCTGTGGCAATCTCCACATGTGCAAGTTTGCATGCAGTAAGGTTAACCAAATCCTGTGGGACTGTAGGAACAGTCTTGTCTTCATCCCTGATGAATTTTGTATGAATTCAGAGTATCCTCTTTAGCCCAGCCATGAAACATCCTGCAGTCATCCTAGCATTTCCTTTTTGGGCACCCTCCCAGCATCCTGCTTTCTGATGAGGAACTCCCTGGCCTTGACTCTCCTCCCATAGGTTTTTCCAGGCCTATCTCCCCAAAAACAGCAGTGCCTGGAGCTGCCCACATCCCAGTCCATTCATCTGGTGGTGCTAAGTGGGTGCTAAGCAGGTGAGACCCAATAACCCAGCAGATGAGGTGAGGATGCACATTTTCATTTTCTTCCCTGATTCTTCAGTTGGCAGAAAACTCCAGATCAACTGACTGATTCCAGCCATGTGGATAAAATTTGTGGCCATTCCTGCAGAAATGGGAGTAATGAAATTGCAATTTCCAAGCCTCTCTTTAATAAAACACACTATCATCAGGCTCACATTGCACCTCTGCAGAAATTCATATACTCATGTGTACATCTCTGAAATTAGACTGGAGCACTTGAAATAAACCCCTGCACTTTATGAAGGGCTCCAGCTGGGGCTGGTTGTAATAACACTTCGGTGTCAGACTGGGATGAGTGTCACCATGAAATAGAAGTAGCTGCTCTTCCATGCACACTCAGGCTCTTGTTTGATATAAATGTGTGTTGCAGAGCCCTGGTGACACGGCCTTTAGGTCTTCCTCATCTGAAAAGAGTTTACATTTCATTCTCATTTATCTGTAAACAATCCCCAGTGCTCCATGGCAAGTGAGAGATGGATGGAGTCACTGATGGGAGATTTAATGCACGCCTGAAATGCAAGCAGAGACATTCAGAATCAGGTCCTCTCTTTTTTTAAACCAGATGAGCTCACTAGAAACCTGGACAAAAACATCATTCTCTGCTGGTGAAGTGAGGGGTCATATGTGGGCAGAGCTGCCTGCAGGAACAGGAACACAAGGTCTCAGAGCTGGTAGGCAGCTGCCGTAAGCCCATAGCTGAGCTGTATCTTCTTGAAGCTGTCAAAAGAGAATGAACATGGGTTTGCCCATCTTGAGCATTTCCTTTTTCTCAGTTCATTTGTAGAGTTCCTCTTGGCCCATTTCTCCAGCATGTCAAGGTTCCTCTGTACAGTTCATAAAAATCTCTTTTAATCAGAGTAAAATCTGGCTTGTAGTAATCAAACTTCTTCAAATTACATCATGGCACTTAATTTTTTCTCTTGCTGTTTATATCATCATGCCCTGATGCATTTTTTGGATGCAATTTGCTTTGCTAGAAACTTCTGCTGCTTCAAGTATATATTTGAAGTAAAGAGTGGAGTGGCACTGGCTTAGAAGAATCGTATTGGTATGAGTTAGCAACATTGGAAAGAAGAGAAGTTGGAACAGTATCCATCATCTTTATACCAGTATAGACGGTATAAACTTGAGAGAGCTTCTGCCAGTGTCAGTGATGGGATGAAAAATGACACTCTGAGTTGAGATCACAGAATGAAAGGGGTTGAAAGGGACCTCTGGAGATCATCTAGTGCAACCACCCTGCCAGAGCAGGTTCACCCAGAGCACGTTGCACAGGAAAGCATCCAGGTGGATTTTTGAATGACCCGGAAATGGAGAGCCCATAACCTCTCTGGGCAGCCTGTTCCAGTGCTCTCCCACCTTCAAAGTAAAGAAGTTCCTCCTCATGTTTAGATGGAATTTCCCATATTCAGATTTGTGCCCATTACCTCTTGTCCAGAGGTTACCTAAGTCTGAGGATGGTCATAGAATCATAGAATTGTCAGGGCTGAAAGGGACCTCAAGGATCACCCAGTTCCAACCCCCCTGCGATGGGTAGGGACACCTCACACTTGATCAGGTTGCTCAGAGCCACATCCAGCCTGGCCTTAAAAACCTCCAAGGATGAGGCTTCCACCACCTCCATGGGCAACCTGTTCTGATGTCTCAATACCTCATGGGGAAGAACTTCCTGGCCATCCTGCTGTTTTTGCAGTATAAGGAAAATTCCATCCTGAATGAACTATGCTGCATCTTTCTGTGCTGGGCAGGGGCTTCACCAGGGGCCAGGTGTATGATCTACCTCATGGCAGAGCTGTAGTTAACACAAAAAAAAAAGGTAAAAATCCCAGACAACCTTGAAATTGTTAACACATTCTAGAAAATGTTAACGAAACTCCAATATTTAATAAGCTTGTTTCAACACTGAGAACGGTCCCAGAGCAGTATTTCAGTATCATGCTATTTAACAGAATACCAGTGCTGGGTGTTTTGGCTTATTTATAAACCTGCCACCTGGATCTGAATTTAAAAAACAAACAAACAAAAAAACCACCAAAAAAAACCCTCAAAGAAACAAACAAAAAAACCCCCAAAACACTTCCAGAGGAGTAAGAAGTAAGGCATGGATAGAATATTGAATTTCCACACAAATTATGTGGCATTATTTTTAATTGCATTAGCTTTCTTGCCACGATTTGATTGCACTGCTGTCTTGCATTCCAAAAGCCTAACCATATTTTTTGGTGTGTTTTACATGTGCATAACTTAACAGGGAAATTAGTTAGATCTTTAAACGCAAACCGTAATTCACATCCCAGAATCCTAGCATGGTAGGGATTGGAAGGGACCTTCTGAGATCATCTGGTCCAACTGCCCTCCTAAAAGCTGAATCACCCACAGCAGCTTGCCCAGGAGCACAATGGCCATGTGAGTTTGGAATTTCTCCAGAGAAGGAGACTCCATGACCTCTCTGAGCAGCCTGTTCCAGGGCTCCAGCACCCTCACACCAAAGAAGTTTCTCCTCCTATTCACATGGAACCTCCTGGGTTCCAGTTTGTACCCATTGCTCCCTGCCCTATTACTGGGCACAGCTGACAAGAGTCTGGCCCTATCTTCTTGCTCCCCACTTTCAGGCTGCTTTTCTCCAAGCTCAACAGCCTCAGGGCTCTCAGCCTTTCCTTCTCACAGAGATGCTCCAGGCCCCTCAGCATCTTTGTAGCCTCCACTGGACTCTCTTCAGTAGTTCCCTGTCTCTCTTGAACTGGGGAGCCCAGAACTGGGCCCAGTATTCCAGGATGTTGCCTCTGTAGAGCAGAGAAGAGGGGGAAGAGAACCTCCCTTGACTCTCCCACACCCTTTGTACTGCCTTCTGCCCACCAGGGCACAACATAACTGGCTCATTTGTGAATTTGTTGTCCACCAGCACCCTTAGGTCCTTCTCTACAGAGCTGCTTTCCAGCAGATCAGCCCCTAAACTGTACCACTACAGGGGGTCCTTCCTCCCTCTATCCAGATGTTTTGTTATATGTAGCATCTGGTTAACATCTCCACATGTTACCTGGCAGTAATTGAAGGTGAAGTGATGCCTATAAAATGTGATGCTTGCTTGGTTGACATCTAGATTAAATTATAATAATCTAAAATGAGACTACTCTAATCTATTAGAGCCACACACAGAGCTGTTAATTTAATTTCATTACCTTATTACTTGTCCATTCAAGTAGCATCTATGGTCCTTTCCAAGGAGTGTGACACTAATCATGTAACTACAGAGAGAAAGGAAATTAGCATTAAGATTTGATGGGGTTTTTCTATTGATCCTTCATTAGACCTCTTCAGGGGTCTGCTGCTAAACCTAGTGGAAAGCCCTGGACAGAGGAAATTAGCTGCTCAGGGTCTCGGAAATCAAAATTGCATTTAGGATCTGCAGAGTCTGAGGACATGCTGAGCAAACTTTCCTTACTCTTCCCAGGGTCTAATATGTGGCACAGTGTGGTACAAAAAGAGTAAATTGTTCCCCTAATCAGTGCTCAGGTGGGATTCACAGATTCACAGATGGTATTGGGCTGGAAGGGACACCTCCAACTAGATCAGGCTGCCCAGGGTCACATGAAGGCTGACCTTGAATGTCTCCAGGGGCAGTGCCTCAACCACATCTCTGGGCAACCTGTTCCACTATTTTACCCCCCTCATTGTGAAGAACTTCCTCCTGATGTCCAACCTAAATCTCCCTGCTCCAGTTTCAAACCATTTCCCCTCATCCTATCACCATAAGCCCTTCTAAATATTCCCTCCCCAGCCTTCCTGTGGGTTCCCTACAGGTATTGGAAGGGTACTCTAATGACTCCCTGGAGCCTTCTCTTCTCCAGGCTGAGCAGCCCCAACTCTCCCAACCTGTCCCTGGAGGGAAGGTGCTCCAGCCTCTGATGACCTTCGTGGCCTCCTCTGGAGCCCCTCCAATGGGTCCATGTCTCTCTTGTGTTGGGGACCCGGTAGCTGGACACAGTACTCCAGGTGAGCAGAGCAAAGTGGCAGAATCACCTCTCTCATCTGCTGGCCATGCTTCTTTTGATGCAGCCCAGAATGCCATTGGCCTTCTGGCCTGCAAGTGCACCTCACTGGCTCAGCTTCTTGTCCACCAGTACCCAATGATTTTAGAAAAATGGATATTTAGCAATATTAAGTGTGAGGATCTGAGCTGGGAACATCAAGCAGGGCAAAGTGTTGTAACCCTGTGAGAATGACTTTGCCCAGATTTAGAGGCAAGCCTTAACTGATAATTCTGGAGTTCTAATGCTGAACAGTTAACAAAATATTACTGATCCTTGCTGTGGAAGTTTGGGTCTTAAGCCTCTGTAGAAGTAACACCATTTTTTATCCTGTTTTCCACATCCTAGGGAGGGTTTTGAGGTGATTTCCTTATGTGACCGTTGTCCCCATGTCCCTTTCCCATCCATACTGCACAGCTCCTGGTGATAGTTCCATAGAATTCTAGAATCATTTTGGTTGGAAAAGCCCTCTAAGACCATTGAGTCCAACCATCAAACCCAGCACCACCATGGCCACTAAACCATGTCCCAGGGTGCCATATCCTGCTGTTACCTTGGAGATTTGCTTCTTTTTACTCTGATGTGCACTTTGTCCAGTCTTCTTTGGGTTATGCAATCCTGTGTCTGACTTTTTTGTGTGTGTCCTAGGAACTGGAGAAGGTTTTTCTTTCTCTATCACTGTTTACTAGGGAGAAGAGACCATCACCCACTTCACTCCACCCTAATTGTAGAGAAACAGAAGGTCCCCCTCAGTCCAGTCCCCTGTGTCACTCCCTTCACCAGCTTTGCTGCCCTTCTTGTCTGCTTTGAGTTTATCTTTTGGAAACATCCCATACGGTGTACAACATCAGTGCAACACACCAGCAACATCAGTGTTATCCTCACACTATGGGATCTTAGTTCTCTTTCTGTTACAAAACCATTTTATTCAAGACTGCAATTAGGAGGGGAAAAAAATAGAGGGGGGGGGGAAATGTCTAAAATCTGTAATTTACCTACCAAGCAATGTGCAGTATTCCTTCCTGGATTGGGGGTTTCTCTATACTCACAGAAACTAAATGAAAATAAGGCTGTAATATCCAGCAGAGTATTAATGCTGGGTTGCTGCTTTCCATATATTGCTGGAATTTGAACACTATGCACGACCCATAACCAGAAAATTCAGGGCATGCTCTGCCCAAGCAGCAGTCTGCTAATTAAATCTCTGAGCCTTGAAGTAACCTTGGCTGGGGGTTTTGTGGAGGTTTTTACAGGGGAAAAAAATAAAATCTCTAAAACCTTCCTTCATAATCTAAGTGTTGAGAATTTGCTTGAAAGGGCTTTGACACCACAGGAAAAAAAACCATGCAGTAATAGTTGTAATATTAAATTTACTGTGTGCAATGTCATTTGTCACTGTCACAGCGTTTATCTGCCTCTAATTAGGAAAGAGCAAAGGAATCTAATGGCCCTCAGTCACCACCATGAGCTGGGAGGTGGTGGTTAACCTCTCCTATATACCCTACCAGCAGAAATAACACTTTCCTGCTCAGTCTGGTTGACTTTGTCCCAACACCTGCCAGCTACCAGCAAACAGAAACTCATTAAAATGCAGTTTTGTAAATTTTTAGTGCAAATTACCATGAAGTTTCTTCATCAGTTAAAAAACAGTAAGTGTTACTCAAGCTCTGGAAATGTCCCCATCCTTCTAAAATCAATGTGGTCCCCATAAGGTCTGTGGGGCAATCCAGGCTCTCTGCTTTTCCCTAAGGCTTTGATGCCACTGAGATGGTGGTTGCGTGAGAGGAACAAGAGGCAGCTTGTGTTGCTGGTGCCTGTTGCAGTTGTCTTGCTGTTGTGTGTGCTGGAAATTTTGGGTGACTGTAATGCTGAAATTCTCATGGAGGTAAAAGACATTTTTATTCCCCTCTGGCCACCAGCAGGTCATCATAGAATTGCTTTGGTTGAAAAACACCTCTAAGGTCATCGAGTCCAACTGTCAGCCTAACACCACCATGGCCAGTAAACCATGTCCTGAAGTGCCCTGGCCACATGTTTCTTGAACACCTCCTGGAATGGCAACTCCACCACCTCTCTGGGCAGCCTGTTCCAATCCCTGACCACTCTTTTAGGACGGAAATTCTTCCTGATATCCAATGTGGAGTGACACACTGCAGCAGAATCATGGAATGCACTAGGTTGGAAGGATTTCTAGAGGACATCTAATCCAACTGCCCTGCAGTAATCAGGGACATTCCCAACTAGATCAAGATGCTCAGACCCCCATCCATCCTGACCTTGATGCCACTGACTTGCAAGGAGAATTAGAAACAGCACTTTGCTTCTTCCTACCTGTAATTGCTGTGCAGTCATTTAGGCACAGGAACTAGTTCTGTTTGGCTTTTGTTGCAGTAAGTGAGAATGATAGTAAGAGCAGGTGTCTTGCTGCAAGCATGGCCTGTGGCATCATGCAGCATCTTGTCATGGAAGCATCTTCATGGTGTCCTGTGCTGCAGACATGCCCTCTGCTTTCATCTGAACATAAGGAAAAACTTCTTTTCCATGACAGTGCTGGAGCCCTGGAGCAGGCTGCCCAGAGAGGTTGTGGAGTCTCCTTTTCTAGAATGATTCCAAGCCCACTTTGATATTGTGATCCTGGACAAACTGCTGTGGGTGCCCCTGCTCCAGAGGTCCTTTCCAACCCTCACCATGCTGGGATTCTGGGATTCTGTGGCTTCATGCATGCAGAGAGAGGCTTACCATAGTGTTGGTTGGCTCACCACCAATTCTTTCTTTTCAGTGGGTGAAGTCATGTCGGTAATGACTTCCCCACGTAAAGAGAAGCAGAAGCTTTCACTTCAGAACAGAGCAGCAGTGCTGCTGGAGATCCTTTCTTAAGGTCAAAGCAGGGGTTTGAACAGCTATTTAAAATAGATGTTATCCAGGAGACCATGGAGGGAAACAGCTTTTGAATTCAATTCAGGAAGGCATTAAAATACGTGCCTTAAATCCTTGTGTATCCAGCACACAGCTGAGCATTTACCTGGGATCAAAATCCAAGCTCCTGAAATGGCACTCCTGTGTCCACTTGGATTTGGAGGGAGCAGAGCAGCCTTGAGTGATGCTCAGATGGGAAGGAAGCGCAGGAGGCAGTATGGTTTTAAATATTTTGAGAGATTCCTGGAACAGGATTTGATTTGTTAATTTATTTCAGCCAACATAACTACAAGGGAAAAAAAAATACCCCAGAGTGTGCTTTAGCAAACTGAACATCAGCTGCACTGAAGGGATCAGTGGAGTGGGACATGAGCCAAGCTTGCACTTCTTTTTGACACCACTCCCTGTTTTGGGAGAGGCAAAGGGTGGATCCAATGGATGTCGCACCCAGGGAGTGGTGTGGGATGAGGAAGATGTGGGACCCCTCTCACACTAAGCTCTGCTCTGCCTTATCCCTGTGTGTGATGAGGGCAGAGAGTCTCACACACACCTCTTTAACTCCCTCTTTAAGAGCCACCTGCCATGCCAAGGGGCACTTTGGCAACATATCTGTGCTCTGCTGAGGAATAAGCAGTAGTTTGTGAGTGTGGCAGGTGTCCTTGTTTGTGTCTGCCATGTGAGGCTGCCAGACCCAGCCATGGCTGGGAGGCAGAGCTCAGACATGCCCCTACCAGGTGGACATGTGCTGATTCTTGCTTTGCAGCTCTGCACAGCAGAACATGATCACTTCCAAGCCCAGAGCTGCTCTGGAGAAGGTTGCTGGGGTGGAAGGCTTTCAGTAATATTTTTATACCTGAAATGACCCCGGTGCATTGGACTCAGCACACGGGGGCTTTGCTGGGGCAGGTGTTTCATTGAGGGCTGGTGTAAGCTGGAGCAGCAAAGCTCATTTTATGCCCCTATAAATGGCATCTGGACAAGGCAGATTTGCTGCTCTAGCTTATCATTGCTGGACCTGTCAGCAGACTTCTCCTAGCAGGAACCTAGCTTCAATTTAGACTTTGTCCCTCAGCTCACTCTATACCCAGAAGACTTGTGAAAATCTTGGAATAACTTGCTGAGGGCCTTTTATCCAGCCCTGCTTTTAAGCATTTAATATTTAAATACCTTTTAATCATCCTAACATTCTTATTATCGCCTACATATACTGTTCCCTCGGGTCATGATGGATGTGAGTTGACTGCAGAGAGCCCAGTGGTAAACTACTCTGCTTCCACCTTTATGCTGATCCTGGGTGCATCACCAGTTATGCCAAGAGGTGATGCTGGTTTCACGGACAAAACCTTGTCTAAAGGTAGCCCCCAGCAGTGAGGAGGAGAAAATGCAAAGCAAGATCTAACTCCCTTTTTGAGTGGCTGTTAAGGGATGGAATCTAATTCATCTCTGTCTGGAGTAGTACAACGAGTTATGTCACTGTATGGAAAGGCTACAGGATTCCATTAATAAGGACCATGGAATAAATTTTCTGCAGATGACATTTTTTAATTGAATTGCAATCTAATATCCCAGTAATAGATTACAATAATAAGAATATTAGGATGATTAAAATATATTTAAAGCCTGAGCCAACTGAAGTGCTGACATGCCATGCTGAGTAAAAGGCACAGGATGTATATAGGTCATAGAATCACAGAATGCCAGGTCGCAAGGGACCTCAAGGATCATCTGGTCCAGCCTTTCTAGGTAACAGAATACTTGAAATGAGATGCACCCTGTCAAGCTGAGTCTGAAAACTGACCAGTGTAGGGGCATCTACCACTTCCCTTGGGTGATGATTCCAGTGTCTGACTGTTCTCATGTTGAAAAATTTTCTTCTGGAGTCTAATGGGAATCTCCCCAGCAGTAACTTGTCCCCATCACCCCTTGACTTTTCCATGGTAAAAGGGTAGCCACCCTTCACATACTGGTGCATTGTAATAAGGTCTTCCCTTAGCCTTCTCTTCTCAAGGCTGAGCAAACCCCAGTCTCTCAGCTTTTCTTCTTATGGCACTTCTTGAGTCCTCTTCATGTGGCCCTTCTCTGAACATGATGTCTCATTGAATTTCAAAAACAGGCAAGTAATTTGATGGGTTTTGGTTCTTAAGTGTCATAGATTTCCTCTCTGATGTGTGCTTGAGATCTCTTTGTTGTCCATTTTAAATGTTTTATCCCAACAAGAGCAGTACCAGGGAGCTCCCTTATGTGCAAGCATAAGCTAGAATCTATTTTGCATATGTCTAGCTGAATATGTGGGCAATAGTTGTGTGCAAAAAAAGCTTTAGCTCCTTCCCCATTTCTTCTGGGAGAGGACTGGATACTTGATGTGGGAGCCAAAATCCTCTGAAGCAAGTGCAGAGGCTTTGTTTTGGTGCTGGTGAATTAGTTAAGCTAGTTCATATGCCTGGAGGATTGGTGGCTCTCCCTGGGTGGCTTTCCTAAATGCCATGCATGAGACACATGGTCAGGGAGCAGGTTGACTCCAGTGTGATATAAATGACTTTTATTTGGCCTGGAGATTTGATGAATCACTTAAACAGATCCATCCTATGCTTCTGTAGAACTCATCCAATCCCATCACCCATCAGGTTAATTGCTAGTAAGTAAACCATTCACTGTGAAAGCTGCAGGTGGAAACAATACCTCACTGGCCTGTAGAGCCTTCCTGGTGTTAGTTCCCTGTCAGCTTGCTTCTTGGCAGCAGAAAGGCAACAGCCTGCAAAGCCAAGTGCATGTAAAATATATACAGATGAAGTCCTGCATGGACTCTCCTGCTTAGCTTCCATAGGAATAGAATGATTTAGATTGGAAGGGACCCTCAAAGGTCACCTTGTCCAACCAGCCTGCAGTGCACAGGGGCATCTCCAACTAGATCAGGTTGCTCAGATCCCCATCAAACCTGCCCTTGAATGCGTCAAGGGATGGGGCCTCCACCACATCTCTGGGCAACCTCTTCCAGTATTTCACCACTGTCATTGTGCAGAACTTCCTCCTGATGTCCAGCCTAAATCTATCCTGCTCCTGTTTCAAACCATTACCCTCATAAAGAGCATAACTTTAACTCCATCCTTTAAGTAACTCAAGGACAATACACAAAGTCCTGCTGGTGGCATGGCGTGGTGAACCCCAGCTTCCTCCCACCCTCCACCTTCCTTCTTTCCCTATTCTCTCCAGTCTTTAACCAAAAAGATCAAATTCCCCCAAGTAATCCTGGAAAAGCAGGGAAACTGTCCCTCATTTAGTTTTTCCAGTGCCATGAAGTTCAGTCCTTGGGCTGAGAATCATAGAATCATATAGAATTATAGGATGGTTTGGGTTGTGGAAGGGACCTTAATGATCATCTCATTCCAACCCCCCTGATATGGGCAGGGACACCTTCTACTAGACCAGGTCACTCAAAACCCTATCTAACCTGGTCTTGAATACTTCCAGGGAGGGGACATCCACAACTTCCCTGGGCAACCTGTTCCAGTGTCTCACCACCCTCACTGGAAAGAATTTCTTCCTAATCTCCAGTCTAAATGTGCCCTCCTCAAACTTCAGTCCATTGGTCCTCATCCTATCACTACAAGCCCTTGTAGAAAGTCCCTCCCCTGCTCTCCTGTAGCTCCCTTCAGGTACTGGAAGGCTGCTCTAAGGTCTGCCTGAAGCCTTTTTTTCTTCAGTCTGAACAGCCCCAACTCTCTCAGCCTGTCCTCATAGCAGGAGGCTCTCCAGCCCTCTGATCATCTTCATGGCCTGCTCTGGACCTGCTCTAACAGTTCCATGTCCTTCTTGTGCTGGGGCCCCCAGGACTGGACACAGTGCTCCAGGTGGGGTCTCAGGAGACCAGAGTAGAGGGTAAGAATTGCCTGAATTGTCTTGCTGGTCACACTGCTTTTGATGCAGGAGCACAACCACCTTCTGTTGCCACAATCTATTATGAAATTTATTGTGCCTTAATTGATCTTTAATCATGCCGGCTTGGTTAGCATTTATTACTGAGCAACACATACTCCAGAACCCACTGAAATAAAACCTATTGCAGGAAGGAAACTGCTGAGTGAAGACTGCAGCTACCAGTCCCAGGGGAAAGTGGCACAGGCAGAATTCCATTAGATGGATGCCTGTAAAGAAAAAACCCAGCCTTCTGTGAACAGAAAGATAAAATGCAGTCATCATTTAAACTGCTTGATACAGTAAATAGTTAGAATATGTTTTACAAATTCCTTACCATAGGGGTGATTCATTCCCAATCCTCTCACTGCACAAATATCAGGCTTGTCAGAGAAAAAGTATTTCTTGTGCAGTTCCATTTTGGAATGAAATGGGTTTGGAGGGAAGCGTGTACACTGGAGTGTGCTTTGTGGGGATTTAACTCTATGTGCATCCCTATAGACAGGAACTCCGTGGTGCCCAGTGACAGGACAAGGGGCAGTGGGCACAAACTGGAACCCAGGAGGTTCCGTCTGAACAGGAGGAGGAATTGCTTTGGTGTGAAAGTGCTGGAGTCCTGGAGCAGGCTGCCCAGAGAGGTTGTGGAATTTTGTTCTCTGGAGGATTCCAAACCCACCTAGACATTGGTTCCCAGAGCTCCCTTCCAACTCCTACCATGCTGGGATTCTGTATGAGCACCTTATGAATTGTAGTAGCAATTTACTGTACCCTGGGAAGAAGAAGAAAGGGGATCTGAGCAGCCTGTCTGCATTTTCAAAAGCATAGAAATTCCCACACAGTACCCCAAAACACAATTCCACTCCAATATCCTTGTCTCAGTAAGTGCCATAACCCAAACACATTCTAAGTCTTATTCCCTGTAGGGGCACAAAACCCTCCTGGACATGATCCTGGGCAACCTGCTCTAGCTGAACCTGCTAAAGCAGGGGGTTGGACTAAAGGGTCCCCAGATGTCCCTTCGAACACCCAGCATTCTATGATTGATTCTAAAGCTCTAGAGTTAGAAATAAGCTGAAGGGATCCACTTTGATGCTGTTTTATGTAACACAATGTGCTCAGGCTGCATTGCATAAACACTGCCAGCTCAGAGAGCCTGACCTTTTGGGGTTACAATTAACTCCCTCACCTCCCTGCTTTTCATTTCAGCTCCTCTGGCAGGCAGAAAGTTGCAATGCCTTTATTTGTGAAAAGGCTTGGAGCGTAGGAGCTCAAGGGAGAAGAAAAGAAGCAGTCATGGCTTTGTCATCCGAGGGGGAGGCTGGCCCTTGTGTCCTATCAAATTTAGGTCTAAATATTCACCTTTATTGTGAAATGCCCTTCAGTTGGCATAGGAGCTCCTCACACCCTGAACTAATGCATTCAGCAGCGCAGGCTCTTTAAGGGGAGAAGTGAATCTTGTTGCCCCTTGACAGAGACGGAACAACAATGTAATGCCACAGAACAGTTTTGAAATGCTAATACTTGCCACCTGTGACTTAATTTTATTTTTTTCCTTATTGCCTCTTTTTTTTTTTTAATGACATTTCACAGTCCTGTAGTCTCAATAGATGGGTCTGCATCATAAAAGTGACACAGGGATGATTTAAGAAGGCTAGGCAGCCTGAGTGAAACGGATGGAGTGCTTTAAGAGTGTCAGTTTAGCACCTATTACATAGGGTCAATGTTCATTTTCAATAGATCATTAAAGCATCCTGCTAAATCACTCAGAAAACGTTCATGTTCTCCTTTCTGAGCCACCATGTTAGATTACAGGGATAATGAAGTGGAACAGCACATAAATGGCAGCCTTGCACAAGCATATTTTATTGTTTTCAGGGCCACTGTTTTAGGTTAGTCTGAATATGAAACATTGCAAAATCCACAGTGAAATACTGAGTTACCTCTGCAGGTGATGGTTCCCACACTTAGGTTTGCAGTCAGCTCCATCAAATTTGCTATCTAGTGAAGTCATTTTCCCACTCTATCAGTTTTACAATATACAGTGTTCACTAAACTAATATCAATAAAATCAAAACTGCCCTCAGCCTGGGAGCTGGTTCTTAAATTACATTACAGAAGATGTATTTCTATTATTTTGAGAAGGACTGGGGAAGCTCAGTTATTCCAATAGAAGTCCCTTTGCCAAGGTCATTTCAAGTGCAGAGTGATTTTTGATAGTGCCAGATGCTGGTGTCAGAGCAGAATCTGAACCGTACTTCTGCTGGAGCATGCCCAGAGGTGGGCAATGAAACTGGTGAAGGGAGCACAGATCTTGTGAGGAGCATCTGAGGGAACTGAGGTTCTTCAGCCTGAAAAAGAGGAGGCTGAGGAGAGACCTTCTTGCTCTCTACAAATGCCCTGAAAGGAGGTTGGAGCCAGATGGGGAATAGTCTTTTTCCTCCAAGGAACAAGTGATAGGACAAGAGGAAATGGCCTCAAGTTGCACCAGGGGAGGTTTAGGTTGGAGATTAGGAATGATTTCTTTCCTGCAAGAGTGGTCAGACATTGGAACAGGCTGCCCAGGGAGGTGGTGGAGTCACCATCCCAGGGGGTGTTCAAGAATTGTGTGGCCATGGCACTTGGGGACATGGTTTAATGGCCACGGTGGTGTTGGGTTGATGGTTGGACGAAGCAGAAGGTGGCACTGGCCGTTGTGACATGGAGCTGGGGTGAGCAGAGGAGCTTTCTGAGGCAGCTAATGATGCAGGCACTGCAGTTTTTTAATGCTCCAGTTGGGAAATTCCTCCCATTACCAAGACGTTTGTCTTAATGACAGGCTTATTTTAGCAAACCTTCAAAGCTAATAACTATACTCAGTAATGATAGTGAACATTGTTGAGTTTTCCCCATTCACCTGTAAAGGATTGTGAAAGATTTCTACCCTACTGCCAATAAAGTCTTCTGCAGGATGTATACTCTGCTGCTCGGCTCCTCCACACCCTTCTTACCAGGACCTGCAGAGAAGTTACTTGAGAAGGTGCTGGTTCATGAAACAAGGAAGAGTTATGGAAAGAAGGGATACTTGGGTATCCCATTAAAAATAAAACCAAGTGTGATGTGCAACAGGAAACTGTTCTATGAAGAGCAGAGAGTCATATTCCTTATTTCCCAAGAGCAGTGTATTAAGTAGGTTATTCCATCTCCAGAACAGATTTGCATGGCTTTGAGCATCCTCTCAGGAAGGGCACCATGGCTCTGCAGTTCCTTGTCTATGATCAGCTCCCAGCTATGGTTCAGGGCTGGCACAAGTCTCCTGCCTCCTCTTTCCCTTATCTCCTGAGCTGTGAGATTGAGCCCTTCAGCATGAACTGTGGTTGGGAAACTCCCTGCTATTTAAGTAGGGCTATCTTCTTTTGGGTGCAGGGAAAGACATTTTGATTTGTATTTTTAGAGCAGGTTCCTTTGTAGGGAGTCAGTAAAAATGGTCCTGTGAGCTATGGAATTCATTTCAGAGACAATGTTAATGTCCTAATATCCAACCTAAACATCCCCTGGGGCAACCTGAAGCTGCCTGAAGGTTTAAGTTGGATATTAGGAAGCACTCCCTCACGACAAGGCTGATGAGGCACTGGGATGGACTGCCCAGGGAGGTGGTGGAGTCACCATCCCTGGAGGTGTTTAAGAAAAGCTTGGATGTGGCATTTGGTGGCATGGTTTAGCTGCTGTGGTGGTGTTGGGTCATAGGCTGGACTTGATGATCTCAGAGGTCTTTTCCAGCCTCAATAATTCTGTGATTTGAATTTATTTTTTAGCCCTCACTTTGAAAACAAGCAGCACTCCTTGTATGTTAACTTCAGTTAATTGCATGAGAAATATTTTTGAAGATCTGTTTGGTCTATGTTATGAAGCTGCTCTGAGTTCTCCACCCTGCCTGCATTTCCTTATACCACTCTTTTACTCCTTGCAAGTGTGGCAATAGGTTGCTATTATCAAGTCTCCAATCCTCTTGCTTCAATGAGTAATCCCAATATTTTCCTCTTAAAAGTAGAGAAGACTTTATGCCCAACCCTCAACCTTTCTGGTCTTGGGCCAGTTCTTGGGCTGCAGGATGCCCTTTCACAGGGTAGTGACACTTTACTCCTTGCCACAACCAGCTAGGTCTAGTAAGCAAGGCAAGAAGTGATGATGGTTGTTTGTTTTCTGGTGGCATGATAGTTGTGCTTTGCTTTTCTTGCTGTGCACTCTGTGGTGGTCTCAAAGGTTTCTGTTCAAAATAAATAGATTAATAAATTAATGCTCACGTCCTGCTGAGTGTTGCACATGCCTGCAGCAGTTAGCAGCTGCTCCCTCAATAAGTTCTCTGCTCATAGGATAATTATTTCATGTTTGTCTATGCTGAGCAGCAGCTGATTTCTCCTGTTGCATTTTCCTGAGTCGTGCAAAACTTCTGGGAGACAATTCTAGCCTTCTTCGTGGTTTGCTCTACTTCTACACTCCAGGAAGCCTCATTGTGATTTTCTGTTGCATGGAACCTGAAAGGAGGTTGCCGTGAGGTAGGGATCAATCTCTTCTCCCTAGTATCAAGTGATAGAATGAGAGGAAATGGCCTCAAATTGTGCCAGGGGAGGCTTAGATTGGACATTAGGAAAAAATTCTTTCCTGCAAGGGTGGTCATGCATTGGAACAGGCTGCCCAGTTTGGTGGTGGAGTCGCCATCCCTGCTCAAAACCATGCAGACATGGCACTTGGGGACATGGTTTAATGGTGATGGTGGTGCTGGGTTGGTGGTTGGACTTGACCTCAGAGGTCTTTTCCAATCAAAACAATTCTATGACTCTATGAGAAGGCACCACAGTTTCCCCAACCCCAGCACAGAGCTCCAGATTTCTCCCCTGCCCACAGAGAGGTGTCCCCAGGGCAGCAGTGGTCATGGCTCATTTCATGATTAGTGAAGCTGAGGCCCTCAAGGGAGCTGCAGCACTTCCATGAGAAGCAGCCTGGCTGTGGAGATGTGTGCACAGGATGCTGTGACCTGCAAAAGCGGTCAGTAAAGCATGTGGAGCTCAGGAGCTCCCGCAATAAATACAGCCAGGGAATGTTAGTGTTACCTTGAGGCTCACTGTTCTGTCTGATGGAACTCTTCTGGCATTTTACTGACAGGTCACAGACAAAAGTGGTTCCGTTAAGCATGGCACTTGCTCAGAAATGCTGCAGCTGGAGGTTTTTAGAGGATCATTATTCAGCCTGTTGTATGCAAGGCTGTACAGCCATCATACCCTCCAGCAGCAGGCCCTCAGACAGCTTCTGTAGACCTCTGAGACCATGATTCTTATGATAAATCTTCTTTTTTCTGTGGCAAATGGTGTGAGCATGAATTAGAAGAAAATACTGTACCTCATTTAGTACAAACACAAGATCCTGAGTGATCTTTTCAGTGGTGCCCAGGGACAGGACAAGAGACAAAGGGCACAAACTGTAACCCAGTAGGTTCCTCCTGAACGTGAGGAGAAACTGCTTTGCTGTGAAGGTGTGGAGCAGGAGCTGTGGAGCAGGCTGCCCAGAGAGGTGGTGGAGTCTCTTTCTCTGGAGGATTCCAAACCCACCTGGCCATTGTGCTCCTGGGCAAGCTGCTGTAGGTGACCCTGCTTAGCAGGGGGGTTGGACTAGATGTTCCCCAAAGACCCTTTCCAACCCCCCACCATGCTATGATTCTATGATTCTGTGAGAATTTGATCGTAGAGGCTCAGACATGGTCTGATGACTTAGGAAAAAAATGGCATTTGTATCTGTGGGTCAGCATAGCTCTTCCTCCAGTGAAACCCAACAAACCGAACTGATATTGGTCTGATTCATCTACATCCCTGCATCTGAATATTATGCCACTGTAAAACAAGATACTAGGGGATAAAACTTTAAAGGTTGGTAATAAAAAGGTAATAAATGGGGATATACAATAGGCTGATGGGAAACTTCATTTATTTCCCTGAGTTACAGATGACCTCATAACTCATGAGTGGTGGAGTGAGGCGGAGTTATGAAAGTCATGAAAGGTCATCAATAACAAGTGGAAATAAATGAGTTAGCCTATTGTATTTTCTGTTTGCCTGCATTGCCTGATGATAAATGTGACAGCAATGTTGGGATGATGAGACTGGGAGGGAACTTGGAAGGAGGGGAGCACCCTGCAGCAGCCACGACCAGCACCCCAGCCCTGACTAGGACATGGGGTCATCTTCTCTGTCAGAAATAAGGGATGAAGAAAGGTTTCTTTACAGTGAGGGTGGTAAGACACTGGAACAGGTTGCCTAGGGAGGTTGTGGATGCCCCCTCCCTGAAGGTGTTCAATACCAGGCTGGATGAGGCCTTAAGCAACCTGGTTTAGTGGAAGGTGTTCCAGCCTGTTGCAGGGGAGTTGGGATCAGATGAACTTTAAAGTCCTTGCAACCCATTCTATGATTCTAGCTGAAGTAGAAAAGAGGCAAGGAGAGTGCCAGCACAGACAAAAAAAGTAACTTCTTGTCCTGGACAAGATGACCTTTGAGGGTCCCTTCCAACCCAATGCAATCTGTGAATCTGTCCACACTCTGCCCTTCTGCAAACCCTTGCAGAAGCCAAGGTCAAAGCAAGGCATGATAACCACTGAGAACTCAAACCTTGCTCACATTTTAAGACCAGCTCTCCAAGAAGGCAGCTGTGTGTATGGAGCTGTTCTACCCATAATGGGATTATAAAGTAATTCGGAGGAGGCTGGAAGAGTAACCTTGGGAAAGCAGGCATGTATCTGGTTCTGGTTCAGGTATGCTGTGTAACTGCAGCTAAATAACCTCTGCCTCTGCTTCAGCTCACCATCTGTAAAGCAAAGGGGTTTATATCCTTTCCATAAAAGGACTATTACTGGGGAGGGAAAAAAACCCAACCAACTATGAATTGTGCAGATATTCTTGTCCTGGAGAAGCAGCCACAGAGCAGTGCTTGAATGGAAAGTCACTGGAGGCAACTAAAAGTGCAGCATTTTGATGAGTCAGTTAAAGAGCCAACACTCTTCCTGCTGACAGCATATTGAACTTCAAAATTTGGTTAGAAGACACTGCTTTGCTGACAGCACTGTCTTTCAAAGGACATGCAAAATCAACACCTGACCATCTGTAGTCATTTAAGATTCACCCATAACATTTATTGTAATAGAGGGGCTGTGGTTAACCTTGACATTCTGGACAAATGCCAGCTTCTCCCACTCTGTAGTGGTCATCAGACATAAACTACTCACTTCCTCCTCTGTCATGAAATACCCTTTTGCCTTCTTGGACATTTGCTGCCTCAAGTGCAGGTTTGCATCTCCCACTGCAAGTTGCAGCTTACTGTAAGCTTCATTGGTGTGGTCCACATAGTCCTGGAGTGAGGCCACTTCAGACCTAAAGTTTTCCCAAGACTATGCCTGCATCCCATGAAGTTTTTCCTCTAGTGCACTCACAGTGCTTTTGCAGGCAGGACAGCCAGGCTTCTCCTGAGGCTGGTCTTCAAGGACATACACAGCTGGTGTGCAGACCCTTTGTGCCATGTCTGCATGGGAGACTAGGAGGTACCATAAAATCATACATGCAGCAGGTTGGAAGGCACCCTACAAGATCATCTAGTCCAACCCCCCTGCAGTGAGCAGGAACATCTCCAACCAGATCAGGTTGCTCAAGGCCCTGTCAAATTTGACCTTGAATGTCTCCAGGGATGGGGCCTCCACCACCTCTCTGGGCAACCTGTTCTAGTGTTTCACCACCTTCCTTGTGAAGAACTTCCTCCTTATGTCTAACCTAAATCTCTCTTGCTCTAGTTTAAAAGAAGAGCTGTCCTGACTTTTATCTTCCAACCTCTGTAACCTTCCAGAAGATAGCATGCTTTCCCCTTCAACAAGTAGCATAAATTTTGAGGAGCAGTCCATACCCTCAGGTGTTACTAAATGAAGAAGCTAGGAAAAAAGAGTTTAAGCAGGCTTTCACACTGCAGTAGGCAGAACAATGTGAAATATTTCTGTGCCTCCTTGCTTGAAAATATCATAGAATCATAAAATCATCGAATAGTTTGGGTTGAAAGGGACCTTTAAAGGTCATCTAGTCCAAACCCCCTGCAGTCAGCAGGCACGTCTGCAAATGCAGCAGGATGATCAGAGCCCCAAACGACCTGACCTGGAATGGTTCCACGGATGGAGCATCTCCCACCTCTCTGGGCAAGTGTCTTACTACCCCCAGTGGAAAAACTTTCTTCTCTCCAGTACGAATCTCTCTTTTGGGAGCTTTCTGATCAGCACCTCTGAGCACTGCAAGGCTGCCAGAAGGTCTCCCTGGAGCCTTCTCTTCTCCAGGCTAAACAAGCTCAACTCTCTCAGCCTGGCCTCACAGCAGAGGGCTTCCAGCCCTGCCAGCATTGCTGTGGCCTCCTCTGGTCCTGTTCCAACAGGTCCCTGCCTGTGCTGTGGGCTCCAGAGCTGGCCCTAGCACTGCAGGTGGAGTCTCAGCAGAGGGACAAAATCCCCTTCCAGCCCCTGCTGCCCACGCTCTGGGGATGCAGCAGCATGTCGGGGAGCGCTGCTTTTCCTGGCTTTGTGTCCTTGGCTTTTCTCCTTCCTTCTGTAGCTTGGGAATAAAGGCTCCATTCAGTCTGAAAGGAGCTGTTCTGCAGTGCTTTATGAATGCTTTGTTTGCTCAAACATCTGAAATATATTACTGTGAGTCATTAAGAGCCTTTTTTCACAGTGTGGCCCTGACTTCAGTACTTCATCCTTGACATTTCTATATAAGCATCACTCTTGATTTCAACAGAGAGTTAATGATTTGCAGTGCTTGAAGTGTAATGAGATAGCCCTTCCTTCAAGGAGGGGGGGAGGTAAAAATTACAGTCATAGCTTTAAATTGGGGCAAGGAATGGAGATGTGTCTGTGCAAGTCAGTCCTTGGTGCCCACCTTGAAGCACCACTGAAGCTCTTTGTTCTCAGGTGCAGTCAGTGGCTTGCTGCAGAACAGCCAAAGCACAGATGAGTAGGATTCAATGCAGAGAGTGCTTGGATAGTTACAGGACCTGATCCCATATATCTGCTCCAGCCTATTTGGTGAGGTTCATCACTCATGGCCCTTGTTGTGCAGCAAGCCCATAAAAGGAGCCAACCCATCACCACATTGCAGGTCTGAGGGACTTCTCCTGCAGAGTTCATGTTGCCTGTGGTTGGAAGTGAGCTTTGCCTTGCTCATGACAGTGCTGAGCAGTGCTGTCCTCTGCTCTTAATGCAACAGAGGTGGAAAATTACCATCCTCCTTGATCTGACCTGGACTGAAGGGTGTCTCCTGGCTTTTGGCACTGCTTGGAGACATTTTCATTTGTGGGATGCTCTTTTTATAGGAGCAAAGGCGATCTCAATTCTACAAATTGGCATTGTGCTGAGTTGCTCAATGTTGCCTGAGTTAAAGGGAAGGGAGAAAATAGGAGAAAAGCTGGAGAAATTAGAGATTTGGCAAAAGATGAAGTGTAACTGTAAAAGAACTGAAAGAGTTTCTATGTCACCTGGGTCAAATGGTATCATTTAGCTAATGGTTATTAAATCCCTTCCACCTAGGATTAATCACTGCCAGAAACACTCAGTCATGCACCTGGGGGCTTGCCAGAGACACAGAAGTCCCAAATACTTGTGGCTGAGCTGGACATCTTAGTGAAAACATCTGACATCAGAATTCAGGGATAAGATACAAACAACTCTTCCCACAGTCATTTATGACACTTTGGGGGAGTTTGGCACTACCACTCAGGAGTAGGGAGACAAGGTTTGCTCTGCTTGACACAAGTCATGTTGTCTAACTATGCTTTGGTTTCCCATGCCATCTTCTGGCACAATACTTTCCATCATCCCTGCTTAGAGCAGTAACTGGGGTTTGTAGTGTATGTTTGAACTAAGCTTTGCCCCATGAATCCCTGACTATGATAGAATCATAATCATAGAATCAACCAGGTTGGAAGAGACCTCCAAGCTCATCCAGTCCAACTTATCACCCAGGCCTAAGCAATCAACCAGACCATGGCACCAAGTGCCTCATCCAGTCTCCTCTTGAACGTTTCCAGTGATGGCGACTCCACCACCTCCCTGGGCAGCATATTCCAATGGGCAATCACCCTCTCTGTGAAGAACTTCCTCCTGACATCCAGCCTATACCTCCCCTGGCACAACTTGAGACTGTGTCCTCTAAGGTGATTGGGCCCTTTTCATAGAATCCCAGAATATTAGGTGTTGGAAGGGAACTCTGAAGATCATCATCATCATCCCCCTGCCCGAGCAGTGTCACCTCTGGCAGATCACCTAGGAACACATCCAGATGGGCCTTGAAAGTCTTCAGAGGTGGAGATTCCCTCACCTGTCTGGGCAGCCAGTTCCAGTGCTGTGCTATCCTCAAAGTACAGAAGTTCCTTCTCATGTTTAGAAGGGACTTCCTGTGTTCAAGTTCATGCTCATTACCTCTTGTCCTGTCAGTGGGCAACACTGAGAAGAGTGTGGCCCCATCTTTTGATGGCTTCTGTCTCACTAGAATCCAAACCAAACCTTCTCAGGCATCGTGCCTTGTGCTGCCACAGTGTTGGCACCAACTAAATGATAGTTAATGTGGTGGGTTGAAAACAATTGTTTACCCAAATTAATAATAACACAATTGAGCCAATTAAAGCTGTAGAATTTGAGATTCCTTAGAAGGGGTGAAAGCCACAAAGGACAGTGCAGAAGCTTGTCAGTGAATGCCCTGCAGGTATGTGTTCTGTCTTGGTGAGTGACTGTCTTGTTAGGTTTGTGAGAATCCTTTCCTTATCAAAGCTCTGATCTACACACTGGATAGTGGGCGCTGGCCTGGACAAGCCAACAGCTGATCTTACTTTTATACTGGGTGAAGGTTTTAAGTTGAAAACTTTTCACTTTGGTGTTGCCATCGTGTGCAATATCATGAAATCACAGAACGGTGGAGGTTGGAAGGGAGTTCTGGAGATCATCTAGTCCAGCCCCACTGCTAAGCAGAGTCACCCACAGCAGCTTGCCCAGAATCACAGTGGCCAGGTGGGTTTGGAATCTGTCCAGAGAAGGAGGATCCACAATCTCTCTGGCCAGTCTGCTCACACCAAAGAAGTTTCTCTGCCTGTTCAGATGGCAACTCCTGGGTTCGTTTGTGCCCATTGCCCCTTCTCCTGTCACTTGGCACCCCTGGAAATAGTCTGGCCTCATCCTCTCCCCCCCACCCTTTAGCTCTTACTGAGTATTGAGAAGATCCCCTCTCAGGCTGCTCTTCTCCAGGCTCAACAGCTCCAGGGCTCTCAGCCTCCCCTTACAGAGATGCTCTCATAGCTGCATTTTCATCCTGTTTTCTGCAGGTTTCCCCTTACACTGATGTTATTTAGGGAAGATATTAGCAGCAGCAATTGAGCCATCAGAGCTGATGCTCTGCTTGAGATAGTGGCTTTTTATGATCTGCTAATTTATACCTGACCTTCAGTGGGTGAATGAATACATTGCAGATGTTGCTTCTGTGTCTGCTGCATAAAATTGAGGGGGAAGAAGGTCTGCCTGCAGCAGGTGAGGAAGGCTTTTGTTGAACGAGGAACCATCTATGAAGGAGAGAAATGACTTCAACCATTTCTGTGATGAGGTGGTTGTGATGTGCACATGGACTTGCAGTCTGCGAGAATTTGTGGAGTTCTTGTTCACATTCAGAGTGAACTGCTGGTTAGAAATGCAGCATCTGGTTGATAATATTTGTGATGAGCAGCGTGCTGAAGATCTTAAAAAGAAACTATCCCCAGACTCTCATTGCGATGAATGTTGTTGTTTGTGGCGCTTGGCATATGGTGGCCATGCTGGCAAATAATTTAGCCTTAAACAAGCTTTCATTGGGCCCCCTCAATTTCTGAGCTGTTTTAAATGAAATATATGTTCAAAGCTTGTGTTTAAGTTATAGACTCGAGCAGCAATAATTCCTTCTCTGTAGCGGAACGTGAGTGCCTCAGATCTTCGGTTTATTGAGCTGGTTTTAATTTGTGATCATTAGACGTAAACAAGGCATGTACCTGCTGCCATCAGCCCCCCCAGAAGTCAATATTTAACAGCCATTACCCAAATGGTGATATCTGAGATTGTGTTCTATTAGCACAAGAGAAATCTCTGAGGTGTGATCTGTAACCACCAGCGGAGGGAGGAGGTGGAGGCTAGCACGGAGACGTTTAACATTGTGTGCAAAGAGAGGGTGGAAACTGAGAGGGGAACAATTAAAAAGCAGGGGAGGGGAAAGGTCATTTTCACTGGAAGAAGGAATGGAAACGTGCCCATTACTTTAATTACCATTGGGTTGGTTGAGTGAGGATGTAATGCAGCAGGTTGATGTGGCAGGAGAGCAGAGGTGGGGTGATCTGTAGGGTGAGGAGCAGCTCAAGTGGGGCTGAGCCTTCAGATGCAATCTGAGGTGCAGTTTGCAGAGATTTGGCAGAGACTTTTAAAACTCGCCTGGATGTGTTCCTGTGCAACCTTTTGTGGGTGACCCTGCTTTAGTGGTGGGGTTTGACTAGGTGATCTCCACAGGTCCCTTCCAACTCCCACCATGCTCAGATTTTATGTGATTCTGTACAGTGAGCAGTGGTGGAGGCCATTCCTGCAGAGCCAGGAGCAGGAGCATGCCACGTTTTGTCCCCATGAGCCTTCGACAGACCTGGGAGGTTTGAAGAGGGCAGATGTGGAACCTGTAGGTGATGGAAAAAGCTGTGCTGTGGCAAGTGTGGTCTCTTCTCCCAAATAACTAGTGATAGGACAAGAGGAAATGGCCTTAAATTGCACCTCAGGAGGTTTAGGTTGAATATTAGGAAAAAATTCTTTCCTGAAAGAGTGGTCAGGCATTGGAACAGGCTGCCCAGGGAATTGGTGGAGCCACCATCCCTAGAAGTGTTCAAAAAAACGTGTAGATGTAGCACGTTGACACATGGTTTAGTGATCTTGACACTGCTGGGTTGATGGTTGGACTTGATGATCTTAAATGTCTTTTTCCAACCAAAATGATCCTATGATTCTAATGGGGGGAGGGAGGCTGGGACCAGCCCTGCATGGAATGAGTGGAGCTTGGCAGGGACAGGTGGTCTCAGACAGGTTGGAGCTGGGACCAGAAGGGCTCAGAAGTATTTTGTGCCAAATAATCCCTCTCCAAGGCCACATACCTCACTTTGAGCACACGTCAGAGGTGCTCACCAGCCTTTCTGATGCCGATTTAACAGTGAAGGGTGTTACAGGAAAATCGAGGGAGAAATGAATCATTTCTGCCTTCAGAGCTGCATTTGACTGGCTGAAAAGCAGGTTGAGGATATAAGATAAGAAGAACAAAACATTGGATAGCTACTCTCTCAGTAAGTCCTGTCTGCTCTGTGCAAAAATAGCCCAGTGTTGACGGAATGAAGAAGGGCGTGCATGCAGCCCAAGTGGTGCAGGCTCTGCTCTCCTCTCCTGCTTCCCTTTGCAAGCTGAACGTTCTTCTAATGCCAAGGGGTTTTATGTGACATAAGACTTATAAGCCTGAATGATAAAGAACAGCTTCTATAAATCATGCTGCTCTGCAGATTTAAAAGTTTGGAGAAGCGACCGTCGGCAGGTACACAAAGTACAGCTGGCCCTCTTGGATTTTGCCAGCATATCTTGCTTTTCAATATGCTTTTTAATATGATAGTCTGGATGATTTGTTTTTCCTGTTACTTTCAAGGATGCAGCATTTATCATTCTTGTAGGACTGGAATTTAAGTTTCTCACAGCAGTAGTGGCAAATCTCTGCTTCAAAGTGGTTTTGTGTAATTAAATTTCAGGTTTTATACCTGGATTTTATCTGTGAGCCTCTGAGGGCTTCTAATTAGAAATCCACAGACACAACACACCTGTGGGTGTTTGTGTGGCCTGCTATTTCCATGGCTACTGAGAAACCTTTTCAAATGTGTTACTCGTGGAATGACCTCAACATGTTTTTCCCATGAGGGAAACTGAGGCACAGTAGGAGTCACTGTCCTTCTGGGCAAGGATTTAAATCTGCTCCCCAGTTCAAGAGAGGCTGGGTCCAGTTCTAGGTTTCCCAGTTTGAGACAGGGGAATACTGGAGAGAGTCTAAGAGAGGCTGCAAAGATTCTGAGGGGCTTGGAGCATCTCTGTGAGGAGGAAAGACTGAGAGCCCTGGGGCTTGTTTAGCCTGGAGAAGAGCAGCCCCAGAGGGGATCTGATCAATGCTCAACAAGAGCTAAAGGGTGGGGGTCAAGAAGATGGGGCCAGACTCTTGTCAGTGGTGCCCTGTGACAGAACAAGGGGCAGTGGGTATAGACTGAAAACCAGGAGGTTTCACTTAAGGAGAAATCTCTTTGTTTTGAGGGTGCTGGAGCCCTGGAGCAGGCTGCCCAGAGAGGTTGTGGAGTCTCCTTCTCTGGGGAGGTTCTAAACCCTCCTGGCCATTGTGATCCTGGGCAAGCTGCTGTGGGTAACCCTGCTTTAGCAGGAGGGTTGGACTAGATGATCTCCAGAGGTCATTTCCAACCTTACCATGCTGGGATTCTGGGATTCTCCTGCTGTCACTATTGCTTGTCCCCATCTCTGAAGTTCCGTGCAGAGGTTTCCAGTCCACCAGAGAAGCCACTTTGGCAGCCTTATGAAGCCCATACTTACCCCTTCCCTGATCCTTCCTTCCCATCCTTATGCTGTCCATTCTGCAGTTCCCCACTGAGACTAAACCCACAGAAGCACCAAGCTATGCCAGCTTTGAAGTGCTGATCCCAAATTTTACTCCAAAGTGCCAGCTGCCTGCCAGGCACCACGCCAGAGTGCTGATGAATTACCCAGCGCCTTCTGCACCCTTTCTAAAAGGCTCTTAACTGCAGGGGATTAGGCTTGAAAAGGTTTAACCAGCAGAAAACCTGCCCACAACAATTGATGTGCTGATAGCACCAGCCAGGGGATTTGCTTTAGGTAGTGCTCTTTGCTTTCTGCCTTCCCTTCACCCTCCTCTCCAGCAGGAACTGCAGCTCACTTGTCTCTCTCTCTGCTGCTGCTCCTCGGCACATTTCTGACTTTCTCCTAAACTTCAGGTAGTTTTGAATATGGGAAGGACGTGGCCAGGAGTGCTGATGCAGAAGTTTCTATCAACTGATGTATTTTTAAAATACAAGATGTTATCTGGAGAAATGTTGCTGCAGAGCAGCCTTGCTGTAACCTTTCATAGAATCATAGAATTATTTTAGTTGGAAAAGACCTCTAAGATATTGATGCCCATGATCCCTCCCACCCAAGTTTGCACTTTCCATACCCTCTCCAGATCTGTGCAAAGCCTCACCCTCCAAGGCAGGACAAGAAGCACTTGGGAAATACATCACCAAGATGCATGTTCAGCTGAGCCTCAGCATTAGGGGAAATTTCTTCACAGATAGGGTTGTCAGGCATTGGAATGGGCCATCCAGGGAGGTGGTGGGGTCACCATCCCTGGAGGTATTTAAAAGATGTGTGGATGTGGTGCTGGGGGACATGGTTTAATGGTAGCAGCTTAGCAGTAGTGGCATTGTGAGCTCTAGGATGGACTGGATGATCTCAAAGGTTTCTTCCAAACTCAACAGTTCAGTGTTTCTATGATTCCGTGATTCTGTAACTGGAATTTATATCCATAATCCTGCTTTGTAGTCCAGGAGGCAGCATCTGGAGCAAGTGCAGAGACCACAAAAGTGATCCAAGGATTTGAAGCCCTCTGCTGTAAGGCCAGACTCAGAAAGTTTGGGCTGTTCATCCTGGAGAAGAGAAGGCTTCAGGGAGACCTTCTGGTGGCCTTTCGATGCTTAAAGGGATCAATCAGAAAGCTGGGAATAGACTTTTGAGCAGGGCCTGTTGTGACAGGACAAGGGGTGATGGCTTGAACTAAGAGAGAGAGATTTACACTAGGGAGAAGGAAGAACTCATTTACTTTGAGGGTGAGGAGATCCTGGCCCAGGTTGCCCAGGGAGGTGGGAGATTCCCCATCCCTGCAACCATTCCAGGTCAAGTTGTCTGGGGGTCTGAACAACCTGCTCTAGTTGCAGATGTCCCTGCTGACTGCAGGGGCATTGGACTAGACGACTTTGAAAGGTCCCTTCCAACCCAAACCACTCTGTGATTCCATGATTGCGGAATGATGTTATGCAAGTCCAACATCCAGCCAGGGTTGCACGGCAGGAGTATCTGGAGCTGCCTTAGAGCCTTATTGCATTGGTTTTCCCCTGCTTGTATAACTCTAATGTACAAATGAAATGTATTCTGGTTTGAGACTGCTGGCCTGGGACTCAGGAAGTTGTTTGTAAGGAAAATCACCAAAAAGCCTTGGAGAGAGGCTGAACTCTACCTTTAACAAGGCAAAACCCAACTGTGCAGTGGCTGGAGTGGAAGATGAAGGTGGAGGATGGAATAGCTTAGGGCCTGGGATGGTTTGAGTGCAGGAAAACAGTCTTTCTATTTATTAAGTATCCTGAGAGTAGCTACAGTCAGAAAAGATGCAAAATCCATATAATTGCCACAGCTAAATTTGCAGTCATCCATAGAAAGAGGAATGAAAGCCCCATGAAAAGCCTTACTAATGCTTATTTACAGCTCAGAAGGTGTGCTGGCACTCAGCTGGGGGGTTATGAATGCAGCAAATGTGGGAATATGAAAAAAAGAAATACACCTGATTTTAAATGCTTGGGATTGTGTCTTTTGAAACCTTTAATCTGAGGTTTAGGAGCAGTGTGGGGCTGTCTTCTCAGCTCCTTGTTTCCTGGTTCATGCATTTTTCGGTGCATTGCATTCAATGCATAAAGCTGGCCAGGAGCTCCAAGTGAAATGAACAGGGAGTGAGGGCTTGGAGTGCTTTGATGCAATCATTTTTTGATGTCTCAGTGGTTTTAAACTATATGTGAATGCTCCTTGAACCCCAAATACCCCCATGGCCTGGCTTGTCTCTATTTTTGAAATAATTTACGTACACATTACAGCAGTTCCCACAAGTCATGCTGGACTTAATGGTCTGACAGCATTTCCATGATAAACCCTAGGGGTTTATAGAGCAGCCATAAAAATTCACTCCAGGGAGAAACTTGGCATGCCAGAGCCTCTACCAGAAGCTATCTTTTTCTGCCTTAAATCAGGTATAAATCACTTCAGCTCATGTAACTTACAGGAGTTACCAAAAAAAAAAAAAAATAGTTTAGGGTTTCATATGGATTTTGGGGCTTCAGAAACTCTGAAATATAGTACTTGAAATACAGTTCTTCAAAGTTTCATTGCTTTGAAAGAACCATGCTGAAGAGTTCTTCATTTCAAAGCTAAGGAATTTTCCTTCAGAAAAACTTTTGAAGTCCTAGAAATGCTGAAAGAAACCTTTTAGAAGAGACAACCGTTGCTTTTGTGGCAGTGGAACAACTAATTCTTTCCATTCCAATAGGATAGGGAGTGGGAAACACAGGGAGCAGCTGTAACACCTCACATCTGTCCCAAAACCCCATCTGTGTGTTCAGTAAGAGACTTTAATACCCCCATAGCTGTTTGAAAAGTACGTACACTGTAGTATAGTGCTGTAGTATAGTGTGTGTATGTGTAGTATCCATGGAGTGTGCATTGACCTGGACAGCCTGGACAGTTGGGCACTGGGGAACCTCATCAAGTTCAACCAGGGCAAGTATAGAGTCCTGCACCTGGGGAGGAGAAGGAGTAACCCCTGCCCTAGTACAGGCGTGGGGATGACCTGCTGGAAAGCAGCTCTGGGAGTGCTGGTGGACAAGTTCACCACAAGGCAGCAATATGCTCTGGTGCCAAGAAGACTAGTTGTCTCCTGGGGTGCATGAAGAACAGTCTAGCCAACAGGTCAAGGGAGGTTGTCCTTCCCCTCTACTCTGCCCTAGTGAGGCCATATCTGGTGTACTGGGACCATTTCTGGGCTCCCCAGTTGAAGAGATGCAAGGAACTACTGGAGAGAGTCCAAGAGAGGCTGCAAAGATGCTGAAGGGCGTGGAGCATCTCTGCGAGGAGGAAAGCTGAGAGCTGTTTAGCCTGGAGAAGGCAGCCTGAGAAGGGATCTGATCAATGCTCAGCAAGAGCTAAAAGATGGAAGAAAAGAGGATGGGGCCAGACTCCTGTCAGTGGTGCCCAGTGACAGGAGAAGGGGCAAAGGGCACAAACTGGAATCCAGTTGAGGATAAAGAGAAACTTCTTTGGTGTGAGGTTGCTGAAGCCCTGGAGCAGGCTGCCCAGAGAAGTTGTGGAGTCTTCTTCTCTGGAGAGATTCCAAACTATTGCCATTGTGCTCCTGGGCAAGCTGCTGTGGGTGACCCTGCTTTGGCAGAGGATTTGGACTGGATGATCTTCAGAGCTCCCTTCCAGCCCCACCTTGCTGAGATTTTGGGATTCTGTGATAATGGGAGTACAGTTTTGACTCTTCTTAAGAGAGACAGATCTTCTGAGTCCCATGTTTAACTGGCATGACTGCCAGTAGTAATTAGAAAAGCCAATTAGACCATTAAAAATTTTACTGTTCAAACGTGTAAGTTGTGTGGGGAAATGTGTGGCTGTCATAATGCAAGCAGGACACTGTTGCCACAACATGGGAATATTGTATCAAAAATGAATCATATCAACATTGCTCTCAATCTGTGGGAAATAGGAATTTCAAAAACAAAAGCATTTATGTAAACTATTCTCTCAAATAGACTACTTATGCCTATTTACATAATGAATCCATCACTTATCACCCTCAGGAGATTAGATAATTAAGCACTGAACAACTTATATTTATTCATGTACTTCCAAGAATGAATGAATTATCCCTTTCTGCACAAACTAAATGTTCTCCTGATTAGTAACAGGAGGGCAGTGATGGGATTTTGTGATGGAAAAAGTTGCTTGTTTTCTTTAAAAACAAACAAAACGAAACAGACAAGGCATTGATCTTTACACTCCAGTACATAAAGAAGAGGCCTTTGGTTAAAAGTCAATAAAAGCGATTTTTAGCAACTCTATGAGTTATGTGAATGTTCCTGAGACAAATTCATACAGAAAACCTGGGCTCCTCTTCTTGCATTATTTTTGAATGAAATTTATGCATAATTTAGCTAAAAATCTAAGCAGCTGTTTGAGCAGAGTTTGTTTTGCCAGATGTGGAGTTTTCCATGCAGGTGGCTCTGTTGGAGCTACTCACCTGCAGTTTCTCTATAGTCAGTGTGAGGAATTGGTCTTCCCTGGGACTAAATCACCCCACACCATGGCCAAGACAAGCATGGTGACCCAGGATGCTGTGCAGGCTCTGGAGAGGATTGAGGCACCAGCTTTGAGGTGGTACCAGCCTTCAGAGCTCTGAAGCTGAGATCTCATTCCATCCTCACAGAGATGAAAGAAATGCCCTTGGCTGCTCTCAAATCCAGCAGCTGGGAAGGACACTCATTATAGAATACCCTCCCTGAGGGCAATTCTTCACTCTTCCAGGGAGTTCAGGAGAGTCCTGAGGTGTTTACAGGATGAAGGGCAACTCAGTCTGCATTTGAAGTCCTAATCCCTCTTACTTAGATGCTGGATCAGACTCTGACATGAGGTTGTTTGGGTTTTTTCCCTTCAAGTTAAGCTTTGATTTATTCTGTGTATCCTCATGATCAAAGTAATCAACAACTTTGAACAACCTGATGTAGTCAAAGATGTGCCTGCCCCATGGCAGGGAGTTGGGCTAGGTGATCCATGAAGGTCCCTTCCAACCTGACCTGTGTAGTGGTGTAGCAGTGATAGTATCTTATGAGGGCACAAAATGTCTCAGATGCTGAAGAAAAGGCATTAAAATTTTTAGTTATTTTAATAGCTGCTTTCACTGCAAGGTTGGGACCTACCTCAGGGAGTCATAGCCTGTGGCCTTCAAGAGTAATGACAGGAGAGGACTTGAGGTCCTAAATTCTTTCATACTGCTAGAAATATCATTATGCCTTTTTATGACTTAGAAAACAGCATTATTAATTTAGTAGGGAATTTACAATAAAATATTTCCTGCAGTAGCATGCTCAAGGTCCTGAGGATTTATAAATTACATTAAGAACTTGAATTATTGCAGTCACAAAATAAAGCTGAGAGATGAACATTTCTACCTAGCTTTAAAAATAATTTTATTATTCACATTAATTAAGCTTACAAGCCTTAGAGGAATGCTACATTGTGGTACCTCTCTTTGAGGGACACCAGACTCCTAAGATGTCCCATGGAGGCCAGCTGGGCAGCAGTGGGTGACACCAAAGGTGGACAGAGGCAGAGCCAGCTCTTGATGGTGTTTTTCATAGGTTATGAAGCCAGAAGCCTCCCAATATCCTGCTCTGAGCTGATGTGGGAGCTGTAGGAATACTGTGAGTTAATTAATTGTGAACAGTTTTAATCATGTTCATTAAGAGCTCTAATGTTGTTAATTAATAACATAAACATTTTTAATAGCATGACTGACTTCCCTGTAATTCTGAGTTGGTGTTCAGAAAATGGAGCTCTGGGGCTGGATGATGAATAGTCTTTGGAGGTGGGTGATGGGTGGGGCTAGGTGGTGAACAGTCCTTGGGTTGGGTGAAGAATAGTCTTTGAGGCCTGGGTGATGAATAGTCCTTGGAGCATTCATTTAAGGACAAGAACCCACATGCTTTGGACTTTCTTTGAAAGTCATCCTCCCATTGCTTCAACCAGGGCCACATTTGGATTCAGTGCCTCCCCACAGAGACCAAGTTACAGGGAGATGCCCTCAGGGGAGGTTTAGTTTGGACATGAGGAACAATTTCTTCCCTTAAAAGTCAAACCCTGGAAGAGGAGGCCCAGGGCAGTGGTGGAGTCCCCATCCCTAGAGGGGTTTCAAAGCTATGTAGATGAGGTGCTGAGGGCCATGGTTTAGTGGTGACCTGGCAGTGCTGGACTGGATGTTCTTAAAGCTCTCTTCCAACCGTAACCTATAATTCTATGATTAAAAAGGTATTGCCTCATCCCCTAAGCAGAACCTTAAGCAATACAGCCAGTTGCTCCATACTCTGTTTTAGCAAGGCAAGATATCCATGAAGAAATGTAACCATGATTAAGGGTGGCAACAACAATATACTGCAAAGTATGTTTTCTTTAGATTGAAGGGAAAAGATCTAATTAATGATATTAAGCCCTTTAAAAAAGTGTGAAATCTGTTTCTGTAGGTAGTGTAGCATGAGCAAAGGCAGGCAGGCAAGCGACATTTACTATGTAAATTATCTCCACACAGTGCTAAATCAATGAGGTTTTCTCCATAGATGCTCATTCCAGGTTGCTCCCTGTAATGACCTCAATTATACATGTCTTCACTGGGAAATTATGATTGCCTTTGGCAGGCTGCAAATGACAGCAGAGGAGAAGATTTCCATGATAAACCAGCACAACAAGTAATACCTGCTGGTATTAGTATTCACAGCCTGCAAAGGTGCAGAGCAACGCCAGCTCAGTGCCTTCAGAAGAGAAAATGGGAGCAGAGGGGCTGAGGAAAATGTTCAACAAGATCTTGACATTTTTAACAAGAGAAGGAATTAGTCAGACTTCACATTCTCAAATGTGTGCCCGCGGGACCTGGCATTGCAAGCAGTTCAATGTAAGAACATCAGAAAGGCTACACCGGCGTCACCGAGGGCCCACAGATCTCTCTTGGACTGAATGTACCAGCAGAGACAAAAGATGGGAGACACAGGGCAGAAAGATCCTTTCCCTCAAGACCCTCCTGGCACCAAGCATTGCACACAGGAAGTGACCCCTCACCTCTGGATGGAGGAGATGGGCTTGAAGGGACACACAGTTTTCTGGAGCACCCATCATGAAAGGAGGGTTTCCAAAGTCAGTCCTGAGCTTGATCATGTTTGTATTTGGTGCAGTAGCTGATGAAAGATTACTGTGGACATTAGGAAGAAGTTCTTCACTGTGAAGGTGAAAGAGGTTGCCTGGGAAGGTGATGGAGGCCCCATCCCTGGAGATATTCAAGGTCAGGCTCAATGGGGCTCTGCACAACCTGATGTAGTTGCAGATGTCCCTGCATACTACAGGAGGATTGGACTACATGACCTTGAAAGTGCCTTCCAACTCAATGCATTCTATGATTCCACTCCTGGACCTCTGATAGAAAGCAACACAGCTCTCCCCATTCTTCCTTAAAGGCGATGGTTACACCTAATGTACGCTTGATGGGAGCTTTGCCCCCCATCTTGAACAGCTTCAAGTTCAGTCAACAATGACAGCATCCCATTCATAGGAATCCCATTCATAAGAATCATAGGACCATAGACTGACAGAATACACTGGGTTAGAAGGAACCTCTAGAGGTCATCTTTCCACTGAAATCCCAAGAAGAGTCCCAGGTTTGACATGACTTGATAAATACAATCAGCCAGGACTGATACTCCTTGAGTCTACCGAATATAGAAAGTTGCTTTGCATACCTCATCCTGTAGAATTTCCAAATGAACACCAAATTGCTCAATTTTAGGACCAGATTCCATTTGCAGGCTGTGCTCTGGGAGTGAGTGCACTTTGAGTATTATCCATTTGTTCTGTTCAGTTTTACATGGGTGGTAAAAATCCTTTTATCTCCTCAAGCTTTTTAGAACTCGAGTGAGAAGGGTTCAGTACTGAATATAGAGGCTGTACACAAGAAACATTCTGGTGACTTCATTAATTTGGACATATAATCCAAGTAGCATCACTGTGTCTAAGCTGCAAGATTTTGAGGGATTTATAAGATTTTTTTTTTTTAAGCCCAGGCCTTGCATCCTTTTAGGGAGTTTCTGTCTCCTCCTCAATGCATCTGGTTGTGTGAGGAAATCTTTTCTATTGGTAACAATATAGCAATAGCTAAAGCCACAAAATAATCCTGTACTAGTAAAAAGACTTTTAGATGTTAATAAAATGCCCTCAAATATACTTCATAGAAACACTCAGAACTGTGTTCACAGAATCCCAGAATGGTAGGATTTGGAAGGGACCTCTGGCAGCCATCCAGTCCAACCTCCCTGCTAAAGCAGGGGCAGCTTGCCCAGGATCACAATGTCCAGGTGGATTTAGAATCTCTCCAGAGAAGGAGACTCCACAACCTCTCTGGGTAGCCTGCTCTAGGGCTCCAGCACCCTCACTCCACAGAGGTTTTTCTTCAGGTGGAACCTCCAGGGTTCTAGTTTGTGCCCATTGCCGCTTGTCCTGTCAACCGTCAAGAGTTTGGTCTCATCCCTTTAGCTCTTGCTGAGCATTGTTCAGATGCCCTCTCAGGCTGTTCTTCTCCAGGCTCAACAGCCTCAGGGCTCTCAGGCTTTCCTGCTCACAGAGGTGCTCCAGGCCCCTCAGCATCTTCATAGGCTCTCTTGGACAACCTCCAGTAGTTCCCTGTCTTTCTTGAACTAGGAAGCCCAAAAGTGGACCCAATACTCCAGATATGACCTCACTGGGGCAGAGTGGAGAGTGAGCATTTAAGGTGGTCTGCACTAATTACATGCTTTAGTATAAAAACTCTTGTCTTGGCCTGATGTTGTACATCCATGACTGGCAGCTATGCAAGGTTAAAACCAAAACCTCTTTAGCTGTCCTTGGGAAGATGGGTAGGAAGCCTGCAACAAAACACTCAAAAAAAAAATGGGAGCCCAGCATGAGCCAGAGAACTGAAGACAGTGTGAGGAACAGCAGAAGGAATTAAGAAAAACAACAGAAAGATGAAAAAAAAAAGCAAAACCCACAACAAATCTCTCATAAATGTATGACTCTGTTTCATTTCTCCTCAAGAAAAGATGTCCTCATTAGCCCTGCTCCATGCTACAAATTATTGTAATTATCAGTTCTTCTTCCTGTCAAGTGTGCTCCAAATATTATATTCATTAAAAGGAGCTCTCTGTTATGCAGAAAATAACTCTGTTAGCCCCTGGGTGCTGGTTCCATGCTCAGGCAGCTGGATGAGGATGGTGGGATGGGACTCCTATGGGCCACTGGTCCTGAGTGGTCATGTCTGGTATCCTCCAGCAGGCAGAGAATTGTTTTTGTTGGAAGAGTCCTTTAAGATCATCAAGTCCAACCATTAACCCAGCACTACCAGGTCACCACTAAGCCGTGTCCCTCAGCACCACATCTACACAGCTTTTCATTCCCTCCAGGAATGGAGACTCCACCGCTGCCCTGGGCAGCCTCTTTCAGGCCTTGACAGCCCTTTTGGGGAAGAAATTGTTCCTCATGTCCAACCTAAACCTCCCCTGGTGCTACCTGAGGCTGTTTCCTATTGTCCTATCACATTTTCTTGGGAGAAGAGACCAACCCCCACCTGGCTCCAACCTCCTTTCAGGGAGTTGTAGAGAGCCAGGTCTCCCCTCAGCCTCCTTTTCTGCAGGCTGAATAACCCCAGTCCCTCAGCTGCTCCTCACAACAGCTGTTTTCCAGACCCTTCACCAGCTTCCTTGTCCTTTTTTTGGACATGTTCTAGCACCTCAGTTAATTCCAGTGGTGATGGGGAAGGAGGGGGATTGGGGCCAGGAGAGGATGTTTTATTTCCAGTTTCATTCATTGTCCAGTTCTGGGCCCCTCAGTTTAGGAAAGATGTTGAATTGCTGGAGCATGGCCAGAAAAGGGCAACGAGGCTGGTGAGAGGCCTTGAGCACAAGCCCTATGAGGAGAGGCTGAGGGAGCTGGGACTGTTTAGCCTGGAGAAGAGGAGGCTCAGGGGAGACCTCATTGCTGTCTACAACTGCCTGAAGGGAGGTTGTAGCCAGGAGGGGGTTGGTCTCTTCTCCCAGGCAACCAGCAGCAGAACAAGGGGACACAGTCTCAAGCTGTGCCAGGGGAGGTTTAGGCTGGAGGTGAGGAGAAAGTTCTTCACAGAGAGAGTGGTTGGCCATTGGAATGGGCTGCCCAGGGAGGTGGTGGAGTCACCATCCCTGGAGGTGTTCAAGAGGGGATTGGACGTGGCACTTGGTGCCATGGTTTAGATAGTCATGAGGTGTAGGGTGACAGGTTGGACTTGATGATCTTTGAGGTCTCTTCCAACCTTTATGATTCTATGATTCCCCAGTCCATGTTTGGAGGTGTTTGACACAATGTAAGACCCTAGTGCTGTGAACATTGGTCTCAAAGGGCCATTACCTTGACAGAGCAGTTTTCAGCATTTAGAGGTAACAGTCTCAGAGCTTTCTTGCTGCAGAGCCTGGGACTGAGAGTGAGCAAAACCCATCATGTGAATGATGCCATGGTGAATGCAGCAGCTTTGGCAGCGTGGCCTGATTGCCCTGTCACTGGCTCACTGCTGCTGAAGCACTTCATCATGACAAGCTGCACACCTGGTAATGCTGGTATCAAATGTCCTACCTGTCTGTGTGGCCACACGTGGTGAGATACACACACAACATCCTGTGGGCACTGGCCAGAAGGAACATAGAGAAGAAAACATAGACTCATAGGATTGTTTCAGTTGGAAAGACCTCTAAGATGATCATCAGGTCCAAACATCAACCTAACACCACCATTCCCATTAAACTATGTCCTAAAATGCCCTGACCACACATTTCTTGAACATCTCCAGGGATGGTGACTCCACCACCTCCCCTGAGCAGGCTGTTCTAATGCCTGACCACTCTTGCAGCAAAGAAATTTTTCTTAGTATCCAAGCTAAACCTCCTCTCATGTAGCTTGAGGCCATTTCAGGCCATGGTGGTGTGGATTCAGGGAGATGGTGGTGTGGTTTTCAGTAAGGACTGCTGCCTCAGGTGTTTCTTCTGTGGGGTACATTTAACTCAAAATAACTGATTTTTTTTCCTGTTTAAATAGAATATGAGAAGACTCTCAGTCCTTGTTACAACACCTCTATCTTTGATGCTGTATGTAGCTGCATTTCATAAAGGAATTTTCATGCTTGGTGACTTCCACTATTGGGACAACTTAAAATTGAGTTTATTTATATTTCAGCGAGAGCAGTCTTAACTTAATTTTGCTTTATCCAGGAAAGAACCTGACTCATTCTTGTGTCTTTTCAAAGGACCTTGTCAGGAATCCTCTAGAGAAATAAACCCAGATGGTGTCAAGCAGGGAGAGCTTTTACTTGTCCTTCTGCTGCTGACTGCTTTGTCGACTTAACTATTGCTTGCCAGAGGACCCATTCTATTCTTCTCATGCCACAACTACTGCTAGATCCCTCAGGAAATGATGCAGCAAATTTGATTGTGGCTGATCCTATGTCTGTGTCTCTTACTTTATTGTTTAGGGAGGTTTTATAGCACAGGTAACCCATGTCCTGGTCAGGATCACAGCATGTTAGGGTTTGGAAGGGGCCTCTGCATCCTCTGATCCAGCACCCGTGCCAGAGCAGGTTCACCCAGAGCAAGTCGCACAGGACTGCGTGCAGGCAGGTTTTGAAGGTCTCCAGAGAGGCAGACTCCACAACCTCTCTGGGCAGCCTGTTCCAGTGCTCTGCGACCCTCAACGTAAAGAAGTTCCTCCTCATGTTTAGATGGAACTTCTTGTGTTCAAGTTTGTGCCCCTTAACTCTTGCCCTGTCGCTGGGCACCACTGAAAAAAGACTGATCATGGGATGAGTATTGATCAGCATTGATCCTTCAGAGTTATTCCTGCAATGAGGAAGAAAGGAGAATGAGGAGAAGAGGAACAGCTTCCTTCTGTAGTATTTGGGTTTATTCCTGTGTTGTTGCCTTTTGCAGAGGTGGTTCAGCTGAGCCTGCCTGAGGAGCAGAAGATCAGTGTTACCACCATCACCGTTGGCCTCAGCACCGTCCTGACGTGCAGCATCCGTGGGGCACTGCGACCTCCCATCATCTGGAAGCGCAACGGAGTCATCCTCAACTTCCTTGACTTGGAAGACATCAATGTAAGTCCTGAATTACTCATGCCATTTTCTTTTGAGGGCACCAAATATGACTTCATTTAACAGGTGATGGTTTGAAGGGAAAAACTTCTGCCTTATTATCAGGGAAAACTGGAAGCTGGTGTGATATTTTGGGTTTCTGTGGGTATGTCTCAGGAGGAAAAGCCAAGCAACATCCCTGCAACTGAGAGCAAGGTATTTGGAATATTGGGAACTCAGGAGAAAGCTGCTCTATGGACCATTAATTCCTCAGGGATCTCTTCCCTGGTACAAAGAAACCAGTTCATTGAAAGCATGGAACAACACATTTATGGTTTGCAATGAAATCTCTCCTCTGTCTAAATCAAATAATATGGTTTTTATCTCAGTTCCTCCTGTTTCACTTCTCATCTCTCATTCCTCAGCTGCTGCTTCTGAGCAGGGTAAAATATGGGGCTGTTCAGCAGGGTGGGGCAATGCCTTACTGGAAGGAAGATGAATCTCTTTTAATTCGCAGCACTGGGTCTGATGTGTGATTCATAGCTGGTAGTAAAGACAATATCTGAATAATAGTATAAACTTACTCATTGATTTAATAACATTTAATTACAGAGAGAGTGGGAAATAGTGTACCAAAAATATGGTCTGTATTTCATTTCTTTTTGCGCTGAAGTACACAGTAAATCAGGTTTTATTTTAATTACACTACAGCAAGAGTCGATTCATTTTTCTGTTGGGCACCTGTTAATTTGATAAGCACTCAGTTCAGGGTTGTTACAGTCAGTACTGGTGCTCCCTAAAATGTTGTGCATCCAGGATTGCTGAAATGTGAATTATCTTTGTTTTACTCCACTGCATTAGCACATGAAAATCACTGCTCACGGGACAGAAATCCACACTGCAGCTTGGTGTGGGATTTGTTGACTCTTATCTTGGCTGCAAAATCGTGTGCATTGCCTATAGGTGATGACTGTGTGCACAAACTCAGTAATTAGAACCATCCAAATGCTTGTTTCTTTCCATCAAAGCCAGCATTACCCTTTTAAAGTGCATTTTTTGTTACCATTTGGAGCATGACATTGAAATGCGACACAGCACCAGCAAGCACCCCACTGCCGGACTGGCACAGGAAGCATGATGGGGATGTGCAGAATTGCACAGCCAGCCTGAAGCTGCTGGACCTGCCCAGATTTCTTACAGACAGGGTTGGAATAACGACCTTCAGGTCACTGGAACTACAAATCCAGGGAAAGCTGCCAAGCTGTGATGCACAAAGTCAGTTCCCCTTCTGTAGCAGGAGTGTGGCAGATGAGCCAGGCAGGTGGTTGACCTGGCAGCTTGCTGCCTGAACCACCTTGTGCAAATGTTCTGTATTCTTCTATCTATTTTAGTCTGGAGAGGAGGAGGCTGAAGGAAGACCTCATTGCTCTCTACAACTCCCTGAAAGGAGGTTGGAGTCAGGTGGGGGTTGGTCTCTTCTCCCCAGTATCAGGTGATAGAATGAGAGGAAATGGCCTGAAATTGTGCCAGGGGAGGGCTAGGTTGGATATTAGGAAAATTTTCTTTCCTGTAAGAGTGGTCAGGCACTGGCACAGGCTGCCCAGGGAGGTGGTGGAGTCACCATCCCTGGTGGTGTTCAAGAAATGTGTAGACATGGCACTTTATGACCTGGTTTATTGAACATGGTGGTGTTAGGTTAATCATTGGACTCGATCTTAGAGGTCTTTTCCAGCTGACACAATTCCATGAGCCTGTGATTCTATGATTCTATTCGTTGACTCAGATTAACCTTAGTAAAAATTGCACCTTCTCTGCAGTGAGCAAATTCGACAGCTTTGTGTGGCCAGAGTCTAGAAAGAGCCTTTTCTTTTGGCAGTTCTACTCCTTGGGTACTTCCAAGATGCTGATTTTAGGGTCAGTTTTGTTGGGCTCAGTGTTGAAGTGGGCTTAGAACCAAGTTTCTGAAATTTTATTTTCACACACTCTGACGGCTCAAGAATGGTCATATAATATTGGGGGGGGGCAGCAAAAATAATGAAAATTCCATATATTTCTCATGCCCTTATGAAATTTTGTTAGGGTCACCTTCATCTTAAAAGATCAAAGTTCGTGTGTGAGCTGGACACAAAAAACCAGTCCAGAAATTGCAAGGGGATTGGACTAGATGATCTCCAGAGGTCACTTCCAGTCATTCTGTGATTCTGGAGTAGAAACACACCCCTGAAGGACAGATATACCACATGGTTCTGAGGATTCCTCTGCAACTCCTTCTATTTGAAATAGAATTTTTGGAGGAGTACATTTTCAGGCTGAAATTCCAATTCCTCCCTAAGTTAGTGCTGGCCTAAGTGGATTTCTGGTTTGCTTGTAAGTAATTCTCTTTTCTCATTGGTTATTAAATGTTAAGAAGAAGAGTTACGTCCTTGCACACAGACTGACTGGCTCCTGAATGATTCAGCACCCCTTAGGACAGGACCATGCAATACAGCAGGGAAAAAAAAATCATCCCCTTTTGATCTGTGTGAACTAGTGTACCACTGAGAAACTGTAACAAAGGAGATTCTTACAAGGAGGAAAAACAGGGTTTCTGCCTCAGTTTCAATGTTTCACATGTCACTTTATGAATTCTATCACCTTGTCATATGCTACTAGCACTCATCAGCTGTTTTTTTAATCTAATAAACACCTCCACACCTTTTTCATCTTTAATTAAACACTAAATTATTTATGTTCTGGATGTATCACTGCCATCTGTATCCTGGTCTGGTTACTTGAGGTGACACACAGTTTGGGGATTACCATCTTTTTATTTTCCTTCTTCCACTGTAGGCAATCTGTAGGACTCTTGAGCTCAGGAGTCTCTCCTCTAGGGCTACTGAGGACAGGCATCTACATGTCCCAGGGAGACCTTCTGATGGCTTTTCAGTGCTTAAAGGGGCCAGCCAGAAAGCTGGGGACAGATCTTTTTGCAGAGCCTGTTGTGACAGGACAAAGGGTGATGGTTTAAACTAAAAGAGGGAGATTTAGACTGGAAAGAAGGAAGAAAATTTTCACAGTAAGTGTGGTGAGATGCTGGTGCAGGTTGCCCAAAGAGGTGAGAGATACCCCATCCCTAGAACCATTCCTGGTCAAGTTGTTTGGGGCTCTGAGCAACCTGCTCTAGTTGCAGATGCTCCTGCAGACTGCAGGAGGTTGGACTGGATGGTCTTGAAAAGTGCCTTTCAACCCAAACCATTCTATGGTTCTGTGAAGCACTTGTTCATAGCAGGGAGGAAGAGATGGGCCTTCAGGGGCTCAATCCAGTCTTTTGGTTTAGATTCATTACAAGTTTTTCAAGTCTTGTGGGGTGTGAGCCGTGTTCACCTGAGACACGAGCACACTTGTGTTTGGGCTTGATGCTTGTATGTAGCATGGAGAGAGCATCAACATTCACGTTGAGGTGTGCAGTGTGAAGATCCCTGCAGCCACGTGTCTCCACAGCATGGGGTGGGGTTGGAGGCAGCAGGCAGTTCAAAGCTTCAGCTTTTCATATGTGCAGAAACTCACATTAACCAATAATCTATTTAAAGACATTGACAGCAGGAAAGTGAAGGCAGTGTGATTCTTAATATACTTGAAGTCAGTTAATTAAATTACTTCAGTTTTCTTTCTGTGCGCCTCGAGCAGGAACTCGATTGCATTTCTGCTTTTCACAATAAGGTTAGCAATTTGGCTAATTGGAAGTGCAACGGGAGATTAATTGTACCTTTTTAACTTCCAGAAAATCCTCCCTGCTCCTGGCACAATGGTAATCACCTACAAAACTACAGGATTGGAAAAATCCTCGTATTATATTTCAATTAAACTCTTTCTCTTCTAAATGCTAATTTAGGGAATCAGATGAAAATAGAAGTCCAGCTCTGGGAAAAAAAAAAAAAAAGGCAAACAATCCTTCCAACTAGGTATGAGAGCAGCACAGGAGAGGTACCTGTGAAAAGTTCTTCATAGAATCATCAAGGTTGGAAAAGACCGCTAAGATCATCAGGTCCAACACTTCCATGACCACTAAACCATGTCCTGAAGTACCACATCTATGTGTTTCTTGAACACCTCCAGGGATGGTGACTCTACCACCTCCCCAGGCAGCCTGTTTCAATGCCTGACCACTCTTCAGTGAAGAAAATTTTCCTAATATCTAACCTAAACCTCCTCTGGTGCAACTTGAGGCCATTCCATCATGTAATCACTTGTTACTTGAGAGAAGAGACCAACCCCCACTTGACTCTAACCTCCTTTCAAGGAGTGTTAGAGAGCAGTGAGGTCTCTCTTCAGCACTCTGTTCTGCAGACTAAACAATCCCAGCTCTCTCAGCCACTCATGGCTTTATTCTCTCCAAAGTCGTGACAAATGCGCAGTAAGAAGGTTGATTGTGTCCCAGATTAATGCTGGAAGTGACAAAGATGGTCCACAAAAAGCTGTATAATCCTAAATTTGCACAGAGCTGAAAAGCCAGAGATTACTGCAAAGCCTGGTTGTCTGAGTGCGTTATTTAAATAATTTTTATGTGATATCTTGATTGGCAACAAAATATTAATAATTTTTCCTTGCTCACTTCATCAGATGCCTTCATAAGCAACGCAGTGATAATTTGTCTTGTCCTGTCTGGGAAGGACTCTGTTAATGAGTTGTCACATAGCTATTGCAAAAGAGCCATCTTAATGGTACATGTAATTAAACAATTTTTCTTCCAAACATTTAAGATGGCTTTTAGCACAAAAAATATTATTTATCCATAAATTACCCTACCCCATGTTATTTCTCCATTACAAGTCCCTTGGCAGCTACACGTTACAAAAGTCACCTCAACTTTTCTCATGCAGAAAATGACTATAATGTAGCTGCAACTGGTAAGACTGTGATAGCTCTAAATTGATTTCTGACTACAAAGAGTGGAGTGGTTAAAATGTGTCATCTTTCAAAATAATACACTTTTGCCCCCTAGGAACAGGCAGGTTGTTTTCCCAAAGATGTGATTATGAAAACATTCCTCAGTTTGAAGATAGAATAAACCCCTCATGGAGTCAAATGTCTTTATGCAATATTTATGGGATGTTGTTTCACATGATTTGACATTATCTCCTGAGAAATGTACATAAATTTGTAAGGAAAATTTATAAACAACAGTAATTCCTTCAGAAGTGTGGTGAAAACCTACACAGACAACAGGGAATATTACCATAAGAAAACAAATACTATGGAATCCCAGAATCCCAGCATAGTGGGGGTTGGACAGGACATCTGCTAAAGCAGGGGCAACCACAGCAGCTTGCCCAGCATCACAATGTCCAGCTGGGTTTGGAATCTCTACAGAGAAGGAGATTCCACAACCTCTCTGGGCAGCCTGCTCCAGGCCTCCATCACCCTCACAGCAAAGAATTTTTTTCCTCATGCCCATGTGGAACATCCTGGGTCCAGTTTGTGCCTGTTGCCTCTTGTCCTGTTGCTGGGCATCACTGAAAAAGCTCTGGCCCCATCCTGTTGACCCCTACCCTTTAGCTATTGATAAATATTGGTAAGATCTTCTCTCTGTTCACCTGGTCCTAAATAGCTGCTGGGGTTTAAGGCTTCATCTTCCTAAGCAGCCTGTTTTTGTGAAGGAAGGTGTTACCCTTGGAAAGAGATGATGGTCTAGGTCCCTTCCGACCCCAACCATTCTGTGATTCAATCACAAGATGTTAGAGGTTGACAAGGACCTCTGGAGATCTTGGAGTGCAACCCCCACCTGTGTTAGATGCAGATGAATTGCATGTGCTCAGTCTGGGTGTTAGAGCAGAAGAGCAGAACTATGAATGCAGTGTGGATCTTCTCAAATGGGCAAGAAGAAAGGAGTGAGCCCACCTACTGTGGGGTGTTCAGGTACACTGGTACACTTCAAAATGTGTTAGAAAAGAACTTGAGAAGGAGGTGAATTAGGGTCTGAAATCATCTGTACTCTCCTGTACCTGCTCTGGCTGCTGGAACTGGTAATTGAATTGCAGACCAATCCCAGTTACCTCCCTCTGTGCTGCAGAAGGAAAGTTGGAGTTTATGAATATAATTTCCTCCCAAGATAGGTACTTGCCTGTTTAGTCATGGTCAATGTGCCCCTCTGAATTGTCCTTTAGATTGAGGAATGGAAACATTTCATTCAGTCTATTGTGTTATCTTGACTTGGACATTAAGAGGAAGTTTGGACATTAGGAGGAAGTTCTTTACAGTGAGGGTAGTGAATTACTGAACACGTTGCCCAGAGAGGTGGTGGAGTTCCCATCCCTGGAGACATTCAAGATCAGACTTGATGGGGCTGTGAGCAACCTGCTCTAGTTGAGGATGCTCACTGCAGGGGGGGTTGGACAAGATGACCTTTGAGGGTCCCTTCCATCCTGATACATTCAGTGATACTATGATTCCAATTCTTCCTTTCCAACAGCTCCAGCAAAAGACCTCCCATTGATTTTCCTTGTTGTGTTATCTCTTGAGTCGCTCAGGGTACAAAAGTCGTCCATTTTTATCTATATTATAATTGCACAACCATCTAAAAAGTACATTTGCACATTTTCAAGCCCCAAACTTTTTATTTTTTGACTCACCAGCAAAGTCTTAATGTTGTGCTGAATTCTCTGAGCAGAAAAAGAAGATAAATGAACACCCCATCAGGTTGTGTTTGCTTAAGGCTGAGTTTTTCTCCATGTAAATCACTAAAGTGATAGGATGTGTAAAACCCAGAACAAATAATATTAATGAAGCATAAGTTCTCAGCTTGTCTCTGGAAATGAATTATTAAAAGCACCAAAGAAAGTGATTTAAGAGCCCATGACTAATTTAGTTTTTATTATTTTTATATGAATCACTCATGAATCTATTGTAAAACAAAAAGAAAAAAGAAAAAAAAAAAGAGCAGAGACATTTGATTAGTGAGGAGAAATCATTTCCAAAGTGATAGCCATTGTTGTAGATTCTGCATAATAATGATCTCATTAAATGCTTGAGTACATTTTGTCTTAAAATCCTGTAAATATCACCAGAGAAAGATTTCTACCACTCTGAGGACCAGGCAGGCTTTGTTCACCTGGACTGCTTCATACATTTTTGTGTGCTGGTATCTATGAAATTGTGATGATGGTTGTCTTTCTGACCAGTGACACCAGCTAGCCCAAGGGCTGAGACTGGATTTGCCAGTAGGCAACTACATGGGGAAGACTCCCAGCTGCCCTTGGTGGAAAGGGCTGAAAGAGAAGGATCCTAAAGTGAAGTGAAATCATAATAGTAGCAACAACAATAACTACAACTATCAGTATTATTATTGCTGTTGATAATATTGTTATTGTTGTTAATATTACAATGATATTAATAACAGCAACAGCAAATTGTTGTTGTTGTTGTTACTAAGGAAGAATTCCCAGCAACCAGCAGGATTCTCCCAAGAGAAGAAACCACTTGGGCAGTGTTTTCTTCCAGAATAGTTTCTTCTCCATTCACAGAATCCCAGAATCTCTGTACAGTGGGGCTAGGAAGGGACTTCTGGACATCATCCAGGCCTGCCCCCCAGCATCACTGAAGGCAGGTCCCACGGGAAGGCATCCAGGCAGGTTTTGAGAGTCTCCAGATAAGGAGACACCACAGCCTCTCATGGAAAGCCTGCTCCAGGGCTCCAGCACCCTTACACCAAAGAATTTTTGATTCCTCATCTTCAGATGGAACCTCCTGGGTTCCAGTTTGTGCCCATTGCCCCTCGTCCTGTCACTGGGCACCACTGAGATGAGCCTGGCCCCATCCGCTTGACCCCCACAGGCCCTTTAGCTCTTGCTGAGCATTGCTCAGCTCCCCTCTGGGGCTGCTCTTCTCCAGGCTCCCCACCCCCAGAGCTCTCAGCCTTTGCTCCTCACAGGGATGCTCCAGGCCCCTCAGCATCTTTGTAGCCTCCCCTGGACTCTCTTTAGTAGTTTGCTGTCTCTCTTGAATTGGGGTGCCTGAAACTTTAAGTATTTATATGCATTATGAAGATCACCTCTCAGTCTTCTCTTCTCCAGGCTAAAAAGCCCCAAGTCTCTCAACCTTTCTTCATAAGGCAGATTTTCTAGTCCCAAATCATCTAATTAATGGGTAAAAAAAGGGGGGAGCTGGTGCCTCACACCATCCAGCACCACCCCAGGTTAATATGGGCTCCCTTCACATCAGATGCATCCATGGGTGTCAGAGCAGGAGATTTGTGGTGTTCCTATCACATCTTGGATTTCACTTGAGACAGAACATGGAAGAGATTTACAGGCAATCTGCAATGTTTTACACGTTTCTGAGCGTGATGTCTCCAGACTGCACGACCAGGGAATGCATTAAAGGGAGAAATGGGATAAATAAATATGAAAAATCTGCTCTTTGGAAAGAGCAATGCCTTGAGTAATCAGTAGTGATGGAAAGGAAACACAACACACACAAAAAAAAAAGGCTTTCCAGGATCTGCTTTGTTATGTTTTAGAGCTGGCAGGCTGTGGTGGCAACTTCTTTTTTATCATTATTATTTGTTAGGTTATTGAGCTCTTCTCTGGTTAAAATGCAACATGGTGCATATTTCAGTCTGGAAAAGTTAAAACACATTCTGAGGTCACTTAATCAGTCCTTTATTTGAAGGGCAACTGCAAGATGTAAAAAAAACAGCTCATGAAGGGCAGAGATCTTTTGATGTGAAAAAGGGAGAGAAAACAGGAGACAAAGTGTTGGTGAAGTCAATTTATCATCTGCTGCTGGTCAACCTTATCAATTACAGGAAATTATAAGCATAGCTGGCTGGATTTTTTTTTTTCCTAAAAGCATTACATTATTTTTTTAATGATATAAAATAGAGGTGATAAACACCCTGTCCTTATCTGGCAACTTTGATGCAAGGCTCATCAGTTTGTGGGGAAGAGAAGTTTCTGCCTCACTTTTCATCACTTCTCCTGCTTCCTCTTCACAAGAAAATTCACCTTCAGTGGTAAATGAAGAAAACCATGTCTCAAAAGTTACCTTTTTTTGCCTCTCTTCTGGTTGCTTGTCCTTTTTCATGGGATGACAAATGAAAATGCCTTTTCCAGGTGATGGTTGGCCGTTGATGAGAAGAATTATGTTGCAGAATCACTGGATCCCAGCATGATAGAGGTTGGCAGGGGCCTTAATCCAGTCCAAGTTTAGAATCTCTCCAGAGATGGAGACTCCAGAACTTCTCTGAGCAGCCTGCTCCAGTGCTCCAGCACCCTCACAGCAACAAAGTTTCTCCTTGCATCAGTTTTACTGATGTTTATGGTTCCCTCTGATTTTAGGCTCATGATGATTTAGAAACCTGGCTTTGCAAGCAAAAACTACCTGAAAGAAGTCAAAGCACATGAAACGTTTCCCTCTGCCCTTTTCCGTTGTGAATTGCTCCTGTTCCCTCTTCCTAGCCCACCCTCTCACCTGCCAGTTGTTCCAGTTGTGTGCCTGTTTGGATGGAGGGATGGAGCTCAGAATTTAAGTCTCTAAAAATGTTCTGCACTAAGCAGTTTCTGAGAACTTTTGTTCAAAGATCTCCCACTTGCCTGATAGATGTTTTTGGCATGACATGCACTGAAGCAACTCCCAAGAGCTCCCAAAGGAGGGAATCAGTGCAGATATCCCAGGATGCCCACTGCCTGCCTGTGACAGCTTCCCAGCTGCAGGACACTTGCCTGGGATGAGAAACTTCCTTGGTGTGAGGGTGCTGGAGCCCTGGAGCAGGCTGCCCAGAGAGGTTGTGGATTCTCTTTCCCTGGAGAGATTCCAGACCCAGCTGGACATTGTGATCATGGGCAAGCTGCTGTGGGTGACCCTACTTTAGCAGGGGGGTTGGACTGGATGATCCATGGAGGTCCCTTCCAACCCCTACCATGCTGGGATTGTGTGAGTCTAAGATGTAGGGTTAGAAGCTATCAAGAAAGGGACCTGGGGGTACTGGTTGACAGGCGCCTGAACATGAGCCAGCAGTGTGCCCAGGTGGCCAAGAGAGCCAATGGCATCCTGGCCTGCATCAGGCATAGTTTGGCCAGCAGGAGCAGGGAGGTTATTGTACCCCTGTACACAGCACTGGTTAGGCCACACCTTGAGTACTGTGTCCAGTTCCGGGCCCCTCAGTTTAGGAAAGATGTTGAATTGCTGGAGCATGTCCAGAGAAGGGCAATGAGGCTGGGGAGAGGCCTTGAGCACAGCCCTATGAGGAGAGGCTGAGGGAGCTGGGACTGTTTAGCCTGGAGAAGAGGAGGCTCAGGGGAGACCTCATTGCTGTCTACAACTACCTGAAGGGAGGTTGTAGCCAGGAGGGGGTTGGGCTCTTCTCCCAGGCAACCAGCACCAGAACAAGAGGACACAGTCTCAAGCTGTGCCAGGGGAGGTTTAGGCTGGAGGTGAGGAGAAAGTTCTTCATAGAGAGAGTGGTTGGCCATTGGAATGGGCTGCCCAGGGAGGTGGTGGAGTCACCATCCCAGGAGGTGTTCAAGAGGGGATTGGACGTGGCACTTGGTGCCATGGTTTAGATAGTCATGAGGTGTAGGGTGACAGGTTGGACTCGATGATCCTTGAGGTCTCTTCCAACCTTCTTGATTCTATTCTAAACTCTTCTATTCTAAATCAAAGACTCATCATTTCCTAATACTCTAGGGCTTGGGGGTTTACAGCACTTCCAAACACACCCCTGTAAAATACAGAGGGAAAGTGCTTGTGCATAACACTGTAGGCATATAGATAAAGTGTAACTGTGAAATCCTAATGTCCTAATTATATCTGCAGGGAAACACAGGGAGAAGCCAGGAGCTGCCATAAACACACAGCAAGAGTCATTTGTTCGAGATTTCAGTATCCTTTCTCTAGCAACAAAAGGATCAGTCTGAATCTAAATGTCATCATCCCTTTTTCCTTCCCACATCCAATACTCATCATTCCTAATAAATGTTGTAGTCTGATGTGAATTTACTGTGTGTGCACAGGTTTCAGTACAAGGTGGATAATTTCCTTCTATGCCTGACATAAGTGATATGGTGTTAACCTAAATTATCTGGGATACTCTTCTGTAAGTGCTAGAAGCCAGAAAATAGTTTTCAGAAGTCATAAACCATGCTTTTACCAATATAAGCTTTTCTTTACAAGAAAAATGCTTTTGGAGAGGAGGAGAATCATCCTAGAATCTTGCATCAGTTTGGGTTTTGCAAGGGGCTTTACTTATATTAATACATTTGTATGCATTGGAAAAAAAACAGATTGCCCATAAAAAGACAATTACAGAGCACAAACCAGGCATTCATAATATTTTTTTTTCCCTGAGATATCTTAAAGAAAGCATCATACTTAAAAGAGAGAAGATTTTATTGTCCTGTTTTTCCACAGCTTCTTGTAAATCATTCCATAAAAGTAACCATCTTGCTTTTATTGATCTAAACTCAATTTGAGTTGCTTTGGGATTAACTTTCAAAACTGTTATGAAGTCCCTTCCACTGCAAGCATTTTCTGTATCTCATGCAAATATCATTTGAGCAGGGTTGATACCTTTTCCATTTGCAGTTACTCATGCCTCTGTGCTTTGGGGCAGGAAAGATGTAGCTGGCCAGAAAACAGGCTAATGCTTGGCATGGGAGTTTCTGAGCAGGTATTTGTCATGTATTGGGTAGCTTAACCACCTTATCCCACAGTGTAGATGCCAAATCTGCCTGATGCCCAAGGTGACAGTATTATCAGAGCTGCTTTTGATTACAGATAATGCATTTCAGTATAATCTATGGATTAACTCTTCTTCTTTATAATTGTTCATACATTTGCACCCTGGAAGTGTTCAAAGTCAGATTGGATGGGGCCTTGAGCAACCTGTAGTAGAAAATGGCCCTGCCCATGCTAGGGAGGTTGGAACTAAGTGGCTGGAGAGCAGCCTGGCAGAGAGGGACATGGCAGTGCTGGCTGGTAGCTGGCTGAACATGAGCCAGCAGTGTGCCCAGGTGCCAGGAAAGCCAATGGCATCTTGGCTTGTATCAGGAATAGTGTGGCCAGCAGGACTAGGGATGTAATTCTGTCCCTGTACTCAGCACTGGTGAGGCCTCACCTCAAGCACTGTGTGCAGTTCTGGACCCCTCATTTCAAGAAAGATATTGAGGCACTGGAGCCTGGTGAAGGGACTGGAGGGGAAGTCTTAGGCTGTTGAGCCTGGAGAAGAGGAGACTCAAGGGGGACCTTATCACACTCTGCAACTGCATGAAGGAAAGTTGTAGTCAGGTGGGGATCAGGCTCTTCTCCCATGCAACTTGTGATGGGACAAGAGGGCATGGCCTGAAGCTGTGCCTGGGGAGGTTTAGGTTGGATGTTAGGAAGCAGTTCCTCATGGAAAGGGTAATTAGACACTGGAATGGACTGCCCAGGGAGGTGGTGGAGTCACCGTCCCTGGAGGTATTTAAGGAAGGATTGGATGTGGCATTTAGTGAATGGTGTAATCAGTGTGGTGGTGTTAGGTCATAGGCTGGGCTTGATGATCTCAGAGGTCTATTCCAGCCTCAATAATGCTGTGATTCTGTGATCCTTAAGGTCCTTCCCCACCAAAATCATTCTGTGATTCTATGATTTGCATGCTGGGGCAGCACATGCCTTAGAGTAGCAGATAGAACCAGGGTGGTTATGTTTATGCCTGGTCAAGGTCTGTGCTTCGGGAAGGGTTGTTGTCCTGCCCGTAAACTCTCTATTTCTCATATCAATCTGCCTTTTAACGTGTCTAGAAACCAGGCAAGATCTTCAGCTTCCCTTCCTCCAGCCAGTGCTGGTCTGCCACTGAGAGGAGAGGCATGATAACATTTCTCTGGTGCCAGACAGAAGTTACTGGAGAAGTTTTAAGAGCCAGCAAAAGTAGTGCCAGATCAATCCCATCCTGCTAGAGATGGGCTACTTTGTGCTTTTCTTGAAGGATGCCAGCTGGCATTGCCAGCCTGCTTCAGTATCACAGCTTCCTTCAGAAAATGTTCAAAGTGTCGTGGCTGGAAAGGAAAACTTCAAACTGTAAAGCAGATGCACCCTGAAGAGGCAGGAAATGTGAGATGTAAGGAGCCCCAAATGGTTTTGGTTTAGAAAGCAGCCCATCCTATGATCAAACAACTTCTGCTTGTAATTTCTGAGCAGCTGGAAGGGGGGTTGGTGATAACAGGATGCAGCAGGGAAAGGGAGCAGCAGCACCACCTCTGTGTGTGGATTCCCTTCCTGCCATCCACCCTGGTAGGTTCAATCAAGTTGTGCTGGAAGACCCTGGCTCTGAGCTTTCACCTCCTGAATGCACTACAGTGCTGGATGTCCAGTTTTACTGCTGGTGGCCTTGCTGGACAGGACTGGCAGAAGCCATGGCTTTGTGGGGTTTTTTTTCCCTACACACCTGTCTGTCTACCTCCACATTGGAAATCTGAAACAAAATCTTGGGGTTTTCATGAGCAGAACAACTCACCTTGTTGCACTGGATACGTGCCACCCTGAGTCTACATTGAATTTTACCATACTTCTGCAAGGAGCTTAGTTTAGCTTGCTTCATGCATGGAGCTAATTAAAGAAAAACCATTCTTTGAGCTCATAAACTGTTTTTTTATATGCATCCTTCTGGGTTTGCATAGAAGTACAAACATTCTGGAGCTGCAGAAGGCTGAATGTTAACAGAATAGCAAGAGAAGCTGCTTCGTGCACCATCAGTGCCATGGGTCTGTTAACTACAATTTGAAATCAGTTCCTAAGCAGGCCACATGCATAGCATATTCAAGTACCAAAAGCTCTCTGCTAACTCCTGTTCTCCCCACCTATAATCAAAAATTGAAGTAATGCAAGAGCAGATGTGGGAAGATGAAGGAAGATACTTGTCAAGTAGTTACAGATCAAAAGAGGTTTCTTTGAGAAAAAGCTTTTTGTCTTCTTCCTTGTCTCCTGCCTTGGATATTGTCTGAGATAAGTGACAAACAGTTTCATTTTTTTTCCCACCAAGTCTGAAGGTTAGAATGCATTTTCTAAGAGCTGGGTTAGATAAAGGAAGCCATCACCCTCCCAGAAGTTAGCATTTTATGTTTAACAGGTAGATGTTAAATTCCCCCATAAATTAAACAGCTGGAGATTGCCATCTTTTATTTTTTATGTGCAGAGAGCACCTTGTTAGCAACCAGCACAAAAGTTCATGTTCTCAGATGAGTTGCTTTGCTTTACTTTCCAATTGCTGCTCATTTTCTCCCTGCATGTCGATTTCTGCACTTTAAAACTGACTGTTCACAATTCCAGCTGCGTTCCCAAGCTGTGCTGCTATCAGAACCACTGGGCAGGTTGCCTTTCTTCATGTGGTGGGTGTTTAAAAGGATTTTTTGCTAACTAATAAGGCACCTTTCCTGTCTTTTTGTTACATACAGGATTTTGGAGAAGATGATTCCCTCTACATCACCAAGGTAACAACTATTCACATGGGCAATTACACCTGTCATGCCTATGGCTATGAAGAGCTGTATCAGACCCACATCCTTCAGGTGAATGGTTAGTAAATGACATGTGTGACAATCCACATAAACCTTCCTGTAAGCAAAGCTGTGTGTTCATCTCTTTTGCACAGAGATGTGAAAAGCCACACACCAAAGTGTCTCTGCATGAGTGTATGTAAATATCTAAGGGGGGGAGGTCATTAGGATTGACTCTTCTTGGTGGTGGCCAAGGGACAGTGAGTACAAAGTAGACCACAGGAGGTTTCCTTTGAACTTAAGGAGAAGCTTCTTTGTTGTGAGGGTGCTGGAGCACTGGAGCAGGCTGCCAAGGGAGGTTGTGGAGTCTCCTTCTCTGGAGAGATTCCAAACCCCCCTGGACATGTTCCTGTGCAACCTGATCTAAGCAAACCTGTGTCAGCAAGGGGTTGGACTAGATGATCTCCAGAGGTAAGCTCCAGCCTCTGCCATTCTATGATTCATAGATGCATAGACCCATAGAATTCATAGAATTGTAGAATGGTTTGGGTTGGAAGGGACTTTAAAGATCATCTAGTTCCAACCCTTCCACCATGGGTAGACACTGGACCATACTGAGTGTGAGTGGAGCTCAGGGTTTGCTCACTCATTCAATCACACAGGCAAGCAAAAAGGAAGGCACCAAGGGGAGAATGTTTATAATTACCTGGGCTTCAGCAAGTATCCTGACTGGAGAGCAATCTGTCAGCACCATGTCCAGCCAGTTAAAAGCAATGTTTCAAAGCATCTCTTAGACTAATTACTACTTTTGTCAATAGAAGTCTCGCTTCAATAATTTCTTCCTCCAGAAAATGATTTCTGTTGCATGAAATAGCCACGGGTATTTAAATAAATAGAGCACAGTGTTTCCAAAGGCTGCTCCCTCACTCCCAGCTGCATATGAGATTATTACCCAGTTGTAGTCCACTTTGTTTGCTTGAGGGCTCTTTATGCTGCCTGAAGATATGACCCACTGGTTTGCAAAATGAAGCCAAACCATTTTACAGGTGAGAGAATCAGATGGGCCACACTCCAGCCTTCTCATTCACCTCTGTCCTCTGGACCACATTTGCACCTGGTGGAACTTATATTCAGGTGTTTGCTATCTTTCTTCTGACCTCAAACTCAGTCAGCTGGATTTAGTTGAAAATTGCATTAACTTAAACTGGCATTTTATGGAGGGATGAGCCCATAGAGCATCCACCTCTTCAGCAGCAAATTGTCCAGCTTTAAATTGTCCATATTTACCCATGCTAATATGACCAGCAGTATCTCCAGACTAGGGAACAGGGTAACACATTGCTCACTATAGGTAGATTTTGATGTACTCTGCTCTGAAAGTGTTTGAGTTTACAGGCAAATCCCTTAGTTTTATTACAGGGGATCTATTATCATGGAATCATAGAATTGTTTTGATTGGAAAATATCTTTAAAATCATCAAGTCCAACCATTATCCAACTACCATGTCCCTCAGCACCATATCTGCATAGCTTTTCAGTCCCTCCAAGGATGGGAATTCAACCACCTCCCCAGGGAGCCTGTTCCAGTGGTTGAGAACTCTTCCAGTGGAGAAGTTTCTTCTATAGCCAACTTAATCTTCCTGTGGTGCAACTTGAGGCCCTTTCCTCTTCTCCTATCACTTGTTACTAGGGAGAAGAGGCCAACCCCACCTAACTCCAACTTCCTTTGAGGGAGTTGTGGATAGCAATGAAGGCTCCTCTGAGCCTTCTTTTCTGCAGGCTGAACAGCCCCAGTTCCCTCAGCTACTCCTCGACAGACCTATTCTCCAGACCTTGCACCAGCTTTGTTGCCCTTCTCTGGACAGGCTTCAGCACCTCAATGTCCTTCTTGGAGTGAGGAGCCCAAAACTGAACCCAGTAGTCAAGATGCAGCCACACCAGTGCTGTGTACAGAAGCACAAACCCTGCTCCTGCTGCTCACACTGTTGCTGATACAGCCAGGATGCTCTTGGCTACCTTGGCCACCTGGGCACACGCTGGCTCATGTTTCAAAGTGTTATAAGGAAAATTAATGTTTAGTTCTCTCTCTAGATTCACACCAACCTCTACAAATGAGAGCTTTCAGCTGGCAGGAGCAGATCACTACACAGAGCTGAACAGACCGAGGCTGACACAAAGAGAAAGAATGAAAAGGGAGATTTATGCACTTTAAGAAGTGCCATGGTGGATGTGGGGTTTAAGTTTGACTGCAGCTCAGGTCTTCTGGACATGCCTAAGTGCTCCCCACCTGCAGCAAGTACCTGGGGGAGAGCACAAAGCATCCAGCTGATTTGAGGGAAAAGTGACTTAATGTTTCTACATAATAGTTTGTCATCTTTTGAGACAGTAAACTGCAAAGTCCCAGCAATGTGGATAACTAGATTGTGTGTGCTGCAGCTGGGAAAACAGGTTTCCTTCCTCAAAGTGCTATTTGTTTGATGAATGGCAGTTGAAAGAAAAGGGAGCTAACAACTTAATCCTGTGTATATTATGTGATATATTATGAGGTCTGAATGGAGTTTAGTTGGCAGACAGCGATGCGGGCTTGATCATCACTGAGAATAGAAGGCCCAAAGGCTTTGAAACTAAACCCAGAATGAAAGCAAAGCAACAGGGAGCATGGAGAGGGGGGTGATTTGTTTTGTACTCATGCCTGCCACTTAGATTGAACTTCTTGTTGAAAGATCCCATTTTCTTTTTAAATGGAAGTTTCACATCACATCTGTATGTGGTTTTTCTTAGTAACAGAAGAACGTGCAAAACCCCTCACCATCAGTGTTGGCTTTTTAATCTTGCTGTATAGTCACTAAATACTGTAAAAAATGCCATGTCACAGAATCCCAAAATCCCAGCACAGTGGGGGTTGGAAGGGACCTCTGGAAATCATATAGTCCAACTGTCCCTGCTAAAACAAGGTCACCCATAGCAGCTTGCCCAGGATCACAATGTCCAGGTGGGTTTGGAATCTCTCCAGAGAAGGAGAAATTCCAGCTTTAAATTGTCCACATTTACACATGCTAATATGACCAGCAGTATCTCCAGAGTAGGGAACATTGCTCATTATAGGTAGATTTTGATTCACTCTGCTCTGAAAGTATTTGGGCTTACAGGCAAATTCCTCTGAGCAGCCTGCTCCAGCAGGCTCACACCAAAGAATTTTCTCCTCATCTTCAAAAGGAACCTTCTAGTTTCCAGTTTGTGTCCTTTGTCCCTTATCCTGTTGTTGGACATGACTGAAAAGAGTCTAGCCCTGTCCTCTTGCATTCTACCCTTTAGCTCTTGCTGAGCGTTGCTCAGATCCCCTCTGGGGCTGCTATTCTCCAGGCTCAACAGCCCCAGGGCTCTCAGCCTTTCCTCCTCACACAGATGATCCAGACCCCTCGGCATCTCTGTAGCCTCTAATGGACTCTCTTTAGTAGTTCCCTCTCTTTCCCTGTCTTCTGGTATCAAGTCTGACCTGGTAGAAAACACTGCAGGGTCTTGAAATCTTCTGCTTACAGCATCTGATACTCCCCTGTGAGCCATTAGGCTTTGCAGGGCTGGGTATTTGCAGTTCTTGACGTGGCTGGCTGTGTGCAAACAGCACAGAATTTTCTCCTTTCCTGCCTGTGTCATGATTTCCTGCAGCAACTGATGCTGGGGCTACAGCACTGATGACAGGTCAGCGTTGCTTACCTTCACCTGCATGGTGGGGTTCCCCCTGCTCAGGAAATCCTTCTTGTTTTCTAGTAACTTAAAGGACAAATTGAGGAATTTCTCTTGACAGAAGTAGAGAGAAGAAAGCTGAATTGAGTGAGCATGCCGAGAATCCAAGTGCAGTTGATGGGCTCTGTTTAGCACTGGGGATTGTCTCTGTCTGTCTATGTCAAACTAAAAACTCCATCTTCAGAATGGGAGGGTTTCTATTGCTTTTCCGTGTTGAACTAAAATGGTAAGAGAACGTGACAGAACCGAGTCAGCCAGAACTCAGATGTATCTGCTCACCTGCCTCCTCCAGAGAGACACTGATACACTTCTAACATCAAAAATACAGAACTTCATTCTATGAAAGCCATCAGAATTGTGTGTTGGTTTTCTTTTTTTCTTTACCTTTTAATAGACAGACCTCCAAATTTCTCTACTGGGAAAGAGTAGGGAGAAAAGAACCAACTGAAAGTAAAAGGCTTTATCCTCAACCCTTCCCAGACTCACTGTTTTCATACAGGCAGGTCCAAAGTTTTAGACTGCGTTTCGGTTAATTCAGTGTTTTCAAAGCTGCAGTAACTCTTCCAGTGTCCTCTAATCCTGGGCTATGGTTTACAGCTCCCAGTGAGGTCTGTCAGTCCAGCTTATAAAATATTTTCCTTTTCTTGCCTTTTTCTCCTTAAAAGAATCTGCTGCTAGTTATGTGCACTCTCTTTATATACTTTTATCCAACATATTATCTTTATCTTGCTTTCTCCTTTGTCTCTTTTTAGACCATAACAGCTCATCAATTAGTTGATAGTCCAAAGAAGAGCAACAAAGACGGTGAAAGGTCTAGAGGAGCAGCTGAGGGAACTGGGGTTGTTCAGTCTGGAGGAAAAGAAGCTGAGGGGAAACCTTCCGGCTCTTTACAACTCCCTGAAAAGAGGCTGGAGCCAGGTGGGAGATCAGTCTCTTCTGCCAAGGAACAAGTGACAGGACCAGATAAAAAGACTGAACAACCCCAGTTTCCTCAGCTGCTCCTTGCAAGACCTGTTCTCCAACCCCTTGACATGGTAGGTTTGGGTTGAGGTCATCAGCCTTAGGATGCACAGCCATGATAAAATTTAAGTCAGTGTGTTTGTACAGCTGGCCCTTAATGTCTTTGGAGGAAAAGAACATGTTGAAAGGCAGCACAAAGCTGAAGAACACAAAATTCATCTTGCTGGTATCTTTGATCAGGAGAAGCCAAGAACAGCAGGAAAATTATGTGTTCTCCTACCTATGGATATTGCTTGGGAAATGTGTACAGCATGTGCTAACTGTAGGGAGGAAAAGCAATTTGTCACTTTCTAGAGGAAAAGGAGTTGCTGAGGATAAAGAATCTCATAAAATCGTAATCAACTATGAAAATTGATAGGTGGAAATCAAGAGACTGCTGAGTGTAGGACATCATTTTCCTTGGTCCTTGCACTCTGGAAAACATCAGCATAAATCAGAATATTGTATTCCTTGAGAACGGTGTTTAAAAGCTGCTCAATTCTCAGCCCAATTAGAAGGCTCCAATAGGACACATTTCCCAGTAACAGAGAGAGGGTTGAAACACAGATGTTATGTTAGTGTGGCTTTTCAAGAGAAAAGCTGTAGTGCTGCAAGCTGCTTTCAACTCATAAATGGCAAGATGAAAACATCTGAAGGACATGATTAATCTATTAATCATCACTAAGCTCTGGAGGATATAGGGCCTATGGCAGCAATGTATGTCTTTGGGGCTCGATTCCACCATCTGTGCTTTATCACCTGAGCTGGTATATTGGAATGAATTGGTCTGCTCACAAAGAAGGTGCTGCTCAGTATGCAGTAGAAGGCAATCTACCCCATCTCATACTTGTTTGAATGCCTCTTTTTTCCTCTTTTGCTTAAGATAATAGCATTTTTATATTGCCCTTGGCTGCAGGCACATTAATGGGTAGCAATGATATATATTCACCAAGGGCAATAGCAAAGGATAATCCATATATTCCAAAGTCTTGGAGCTGAAACCTTTGCAAGTGTAAAGTAAAATGTGCTTACTTGGAATGTATTAATTTGTAGCAAGGACAATAAAAATGCATTCTGCAGTTTCCTGTGATCACAAGGCAGTTGCATGCAATAATTTACCTGTGCAATGAATTATGTGCAAGGGAGGAGAAATAAAAAGTTTAAAAATGGAAGGAGCAGGAAAATGATAAGAGAGCAAGAGTGGAGGTGCAACACATATTTTTGTGGGTGAAAACAAAGTTTCCTTATTAATCACTCTTGAAAAGACACATTGCCATAATTTCATGTTAAGCTAATTTTCATGCAGAACATTGATTCAGTGTCTAGGACCCTTGAGCTACCTCCTGCAGAATAAATCTTTTGTTCTTGCAGCCCTGCAGGTAAAATATGGGGATTGCTCACATGCAGATTAACATGGGGTGAGGCAAAAAGCTGAGAGATACAAGTAAACTCTGCTCTCTGGAGTTGTTCTAGGGAGCATGGTCGTCGTGGCAGGCACTGGGAGTGCTGATGTGAGTGCACAGAGGAAGAGAAAAGTCTGAAGCAAACCATTATAAGAAAATATCAACTCACACTGGTTTTGGGAGCCTTAAACGGTAGATGTCTGGGATAGGCTTTATCTCCTCTAAGAGCTGGTGGGTGACAAAAACCCACTAAGCCTGGAGTAAAATTGCTGTGATGCTTTTGTCCGTTTAGGATGTGTTAGAGAAGGGCTTGAGTCCAGCGAGGGGATGGCAGCTTGTGCCCGGGGACTTTGAGGTGCTGGAGTGGGTCCAAAGAAGAGCAACAATGTTGGTGAGGGGTCTAAGAGCACAAATCTGCTGAGAAGCAGCTGAGGCAACTGGGGTTGTTCAGATTGGGGATAAGGAGGCTGAGGGGAGACCTCCTGTCTCTCTACAACTCCGTGAAAGGAAGTTGGAATCAGGTGGGTGCTGGTTTCTCCTCCCAAGGAACAAGCAATAGGACAAGAGGAAATGGCCTCAAGTTGCACCAAGGAAGGTTGAGGTTGGACACAAGGAACAATTTCTTCCCCAAAAGGGTTTTCAAGGGATGGCATAGGCTGCCCAGGGCAGTCCCCATCTCTGTGGGGGTTTCAAAGCCATGGAGATGTGGTGCTGGGGGATGTGGGTTTAGTGGTGACCTGGCATTTTGGAGGTCTTTCCAACCAAAAAGATTCTGTGATTTTATGACACTAAGTGTCATAAGTGACACACTGTCAGCTGATCTTGCCAGGATTTGGGCATCTAACCTTCTTGAGTATTTTACTTTTTGTCCCTATGCATTTGTAGGAGACAAACCACCTCTCATCTCTGAGTCAGAATAAATCACACAGGCTGTCAATGGACCTCAGTTTGTAAATCATTCTAAAAATGTTGCTAGTAGCAAGCAAATCATAGGTGAGACAAGCACTGAGTGCAGGACCTTCATAGAATTCTGTCAAAGTGGACAGAAATTACTATCTTTATCCTATCGTGCCTGGAAACACTGACTCAGAGAAATTTAAATGAATTTTCTGAGGTGCAAATGGAATGAGAAGCTCCTGACTCTCAGCCTTATTCCCTGAATTGCTTGGGCACTGTCTCTTAAATAAACCCAGGGATGGCTCTGACAGCTGCCAGCCCTTTCCAACAGCAGATAGCTCCCTTTGCTTGCCTTCTGCTTGATCTGGCACCTCCTGAAGTCAGGAGGAGCCCCAGCCCTAACAGTAATGGATGGAAGAGAAGATAAAAAGCTGGTAAATGCTTCTATGGAGAATCTGAAAACTCAATTTACTAAAGCAAACCTTGTCTTCTTTGTAACCTCCTGGTTAAAAAGCTGCTGGATGTTTTTTTTACTTGCTGTCCTGCATAGAATAGACTCATGGAATGCACTGGGTTGGTAGGGACCTTTAAAGCTCATCTAGTCCACTCCCTTTGCAGTAAGCAGGGACATCCTGAGCTGGAACAGGTTGCTCAGAGTCCCATCAAGCCTGACCTTGAATGTCTCCAGGGATGGAGCCTCCACCACCTCACTGAGCAGCCTGTTCCACTGTTCCACCACCCTCAGTGTAAGGAACTTTCTCCAACATCTTACAACCCATTTTCTGTTCTTCTCATGTAAAGGGAATAGAAGATGAGGATATAAATCCGCAACATGTCCAGTGCAAAGGTGTAGTTTAAAACCATTCCTTTGCTAGAAGTTCCCATTTCTTTGTCTCTCCAGTTGCCCCTGGCATTTCCTCTCTCATTACACTTGAAGAATCTCATGCTTTTAAAGCTATAAAAGCAAGGAGTCTTGAGGGCTTTCTGTCGTGGCTGATTTCCTTCCAAGCTGATGACTCAGCTCTGGTTTATGCTTGGCAGCTGGTAGGTAAGGCAGAAGTAAAATCCATCTCTCTCTGGTAAGGCCCATGAAAAAATAGAAGGATGGAAAGTCTGTGCTAGTGAATGGAATTATTTAAACTGTTCCCATATGGATTTACAGACAGAAAGCAAGCTGCAAACACAGATTTCGTTTTATTCTAAAGCAACTTTTAAGACAATTTAGTTTTGCCAGTCTTGTCACAGAAAAATAGAATTGTTTCAGTTGGAAAAGACCTCTAAGATCTTCAAGTCCAACTGTCAACCTAACAGCACCATGGCCACTAAAGCATGTCCCAAAGTACCATGTCCACAGGTTTCTTGAAGACCACCAGGGATTGTGACTCTACCACCTCCCTGGGCATCCTGTTCCAGTGACTGACCACTCTTGCAGCAAACAAGTAGTTCCTAATCTCTAACCTAAACCTCCCCTGGCACAATTTAAGGTCATTTCCCCTCATCCTATCACCTGATACTAGGGAGAAGAGACTAACCCCCACCTCACTGCGACCACCTAATGGCAGACTAGATAAAACCACCGTAGTGGATTAGGTACCTTAAACTGGTGAATTCCAGTAGAAGTTTATTATTAATTCCTTCAGACTTTCTTGAAGGACGAAAACACAAATTTTCCTCAATCCTACACTAGTGTCAGCAGAGGTTATTCGTGTTTTACTTGAGAGATCATCCAGGTCTGATTCTGACCATGGTTTTACAAAGCTTTACACTTTTCAACAGTTACATTATGAGTCCCAAAATCTCCTCATCTGGTGGAAAAGTTGATCATTTGATTCTGAAACAGAGCAGTCTATGCCCACTCTTCAAATACTGTCAGTCATGATACAGCATACCTTCACACTTCCATTTATTTATGTCCCTTCCTTGAGAGGACTTCTTCTATTCCCTTCACCTGGAGGTGAAAGGAAGGAAGGTGCCACTGGGGGTTTTTACTGATGTTGCAATATTGCCAATTTTCTCTAAGTTATGTGAGTAAATTTTTAGGAAGTAGCTAATAGGTGATATTAAGCCTTGTTGATTTGAGTAATGAAGGCAACATGATTGAAAATCAATTAACTTGCCTGTAATTGTACTGTAACGAGTAGTTCTGCCAATTGAGTGTGTGAAATAGTTCAGAGGGGCTTTCCTGAAGCATGGTAAGTCACGTTTTGAAAGCCACAGAGAAAAATGGAGGAGGAATTTATAAACAGAATCCCAGAATCCTAGCATAGTGGGGGATGAAAGGGATATCTGAAGGTCATCCAATCCAATCTCCCTGCTAAAGCAGGGCACCCACAGCAGCTTGCTCAGGATCACAGTGTCCAGCTGGCTTTGGAATCTCTCCAAAGAAGACTCCACAACCTCCCTGGGCAGCCTGCTCCAGGGCTCCAGCACCCTCACACCAAACAAGTTTTTCCATAAGTTGAATTGAAATCTCCTGGGTTCCAGTTTGTGCCTGTTGCCCCTTGTCCTTTGACTGGGCACTGCTGAAAAGAATCTGGCCCCATCCTCTTGCTCCTCAGCCTTTAGCTCTTGATAAGTATATAAACAGTTTATTGTTCAGAGCAGCAGGCAGTGAATGTTCAGGCTCTGTCCTGATGGATATTGAATTAAAATGTTGAATATTCTGCTATTTCTAGTGGGTAAGAACTCCTATTCTTTCCATACTAGATTCAGTGGAATTTATACTCAACTTGCACCGATTCTTGTTTGCCAGGGGAGTTTCAAGTCACCAATTCCTTGTTTTCCAAGGAATTTTAAGCCACCAGTTCCTTGTTTCCCAGAGGAGTTTCAAGTCACCAATTCCTTGTTTCCAGGGAATTTTAAATTGACAGTTCCTTGTTTCCCAGGGGAGTTTGAAGGCACCAGTTCCTTGTTTTTCCCAGGGGAGTTTCAAGTCACCAATTCCTTGTTTTCCAGGGAATTCTAAGTCAACAGTTCCTTGTTTCCCAGGGGAGTTTCAAGGCACCAATTCCTTGTTTCCCAGGGAATTTTAAGTTGACAGTTCCTTGTTTCCCAGGGAATTTTAAGGCACCAGTTCCATGTTTCCCAGGGGAGTTTCAAGCCCCCCCTTCCTTGTTTCCGCAGTGCCGCCGGTGATTCGCGTCTACCCCGAGACGCAGGCGCAGGAGCCCGGCGTGTCGGCCAGCCTGAAATGTCACGCCGAAGGCATCCCTAATCCTCGGATTAGCTGGCTGAAGAACGGCATTGATATCATGCCAAAACTCTCCAAGCAACTCACGCTGCTAGGTAAGAGCAGAATGCTGATTAATTAAAGTATTGTAGTGGGGGATTAAGGGGGATTATTTTGCACTTTAAACCAGAAGTTCTTGCACTAAGCTGCGGTTGTTGGAAATCGTGTTACAAAACCCCCTGGTCTGTCTTCTGAGCTTTCTGTCCCCTGTGAGTGTCTAGGGAAATACAGTATTGATTGATATCATGGTAATGGTGGGCTCTTAAAAGACAGCGTGGCTGGGTCTCCACTGCCTCTTGGGTGTGGCTGTATTGAAGAAGTGAGGTAGGGGTTGGTCTCTTCTCCCTGGTGTCAAGTGATGGAATGAGAGGAAATGGCCTCAAGTTGCACAAGGGGAGGTTTAGGTTCCATATTAGGAAGAGGCAATGGGCAGCTCAGGGAGATGGTGGAGTCACCATCCCTGGAGGTGTTCAAGAACCATGTGGGCATGGCACTTTGGGACATGGTTTCTTGGGCATGGTGGTCATAGGTTGATGGCTGAAGTCAGTGATCTTAGAGGTCTTTTCCAACTGAAACAATTCTATGATTCTATTAAATGTTTTGTTCAGGTCTAAGCACTACACAGGATGCAGGTCAGTGGAGAATCAAACTGTGTTTCACCTCTCCTCACACCCACCTTTGCAGAGGGAGTCAAGCTCTTGACTCATCTTGGTCCTTGTTCCAATGATGGTGCACCAGCCACAATGAAAGGCAAAAATATTTTCTATGTAATATTACTCAAAACCTCCCCACCTGTCCCAAAATCTGGCTTTGGTGTATTGCAGCCCTCAAGCAGTGTTGGTATCCCTGCATGGTTGGGTGTGACATCTCCCAAGCTTCCAAAGGGCTTAGGCAGCAAAGCTGAAAAAGTTAAATTCCAGGAGGAACTGTAGAAAGACCCCTCCCAGCCCAAAGATTTTGGTGATCTGATGAGAAACTGTTTGCAGAATCAGAGTTATTTTTCTCTCCACTAAAGCTGAAGCAATTTATTTAACAAGAAGAACTAAATGAAATGCAATTTATTGTTTGCACTTGGGATTGTTCTTTGTTTCTTTGTGGCACAGAGCATGTCTGTGCTAATGGAAAGAAGCAAAACATCAGCTCTCGTGAGAGTCCCCCGAATACCTCTAGTTATGTTTGGGGAAACAATGTGTGGTGAAGCCACCCTTTCGTTGCAATGGAAGGTGATTACGGGCAGGAAAAGCAATTAGCAGGGGTGAGGAACACTGTGGGTGTCTTTCTTACAGCAAATGGAAGTGAGCTTCATATCAGTAGTGTGCGGTATGAAGACACTGGTGCCTACACCTGCATTGCTAAAAATGAAGTGGGAGTGGATGAGGACATTTCTTCACTTTTCATAGAAGATTCGGCAAGAAAGACCCGTAAGTCTCCTTTTCCATCCATCTGTTTCTTTGAAGAGGGTTTAAATCCCCATGGTACACGTGGAATTCTGTAGTTTAGTCCACTTCATGTGGTGTATTGGGCTCTTACTCCTAAGGTAATGACAATTTGGTCTGCACTTTGATCAGAGGGTTATTGAGTATTCGGTGAAGGAATCGTGTGAGGATGGTAACATCTCCTCAGTTGGACACGAGAAGAAACTTCTTCACTGAAGAGGTGGCCTTTTAAGAGGTACAGAGATGTGGTGCTGAGGGACATGGTTTGGCACCAGACTTGGTGGAGTTAGAGAATGGTTGGACTCTATGGTCTTAAAGGTCTTTTCCAACCAAAATGATTCTGTGTGCCAGAAGTGTCCTGGATATGGTACAGGTAACATTTTTACTAAAGTTACAACTTTGTGATAGTTTTAGATACCAAAGAATCCCAAATCTAATATTTTATTGAATTATATGTGGGTTTAGGAAACAAATATCACTGATTTTTATCCAAGACTTCTTTTAAAGCCAGTTAGGAGGTGAAGTTCTCAAATATGTAGATGCTTGAAAAATAGTGACTGAATTAATTACTTTACCTGTATTTACATCACTAGTTAGCAATATGGATTTCCCTCAGTGTGAAATTATCTTTTGCTTCCAAGACATATTTTCTTCCAGCCTCCTGTAGGGTACAGCAGTGGTGTTATCTTGACCACAGTGTCCCCAAAACACAGTTAATGATGCAGGTGACCAGTTGCCCAAGTGGAAAAGCTCTCAGAAGCCTGATCCTTCCTAAATCTGCTGTCTTAACTACCTTGAAGACTGCATGGGTAGATGGTGATAGGGAAAGGCTAGGTGTAAAAGGGCTATTTGCTGCTTTTCTGGCTGTTAATATAGAGCAAGAATCGAAAAGGAAGTTAGCCATAAATCTGTACTCTCATGGAGATTCTTTGGAAAATATATTCTGTTCCTCATTAACCAGATTTATGTACTCTTGTTAATATGGGTAATTTTCCCTTGAATTCTTCAGCAAGGGAAATTGCACAGTGTTGAGAAATAATTGGATGTATCTTAAAAAGAAATTCAAATGTAGATGCACTTTCAAAAGGGATTGGAACCCTGAAAGTGAATGTAGTGGCCTGAAATTCCAAGAAGGAATGCAGCACAATCTATGGCTGCACTAAACTGCAAGTCTCAGGCTTCTGATTGAACCTGGAGAGAAAATCATAGTCTTTCCTATAACTCAATTGCATTTGGAGGTAATGTCTTCTCTTTAGTAAGCCTTTGGTCTTTGCCCAAGATGGAATTTGCTTTGTTTTAGGTTGGACAGTTCCCATGTCAGCATTCAGAAGGAGCAAATGCATTTAGAACCATCTATCTTTCCTAATATTTCATTGGAATGAATGTTACAAGGTTTTCACCAATTAGTTCATATAAACATGAGTGCTAATCCACTGACTTGCTACAATGGAAGTTTTTGACATTGTTTTGTTGTGTTTGTTTTGTTTTCTTTTCCTGGTTATTTTCTGGCTTCCCCAATTTTCTGGTGCTGCAGTTGCAAACATACTGTGGCGAGAGGAAGGTACTGCAGTAAAGTTCTTTTGTGTAGTGATAATGTGCTTGTCTGCTTTAATAACTCCATGATGGGCCATTCTCCACTGACTTGCCACTAACTCTATCAACTTTCACAGTTATCTGATTAAGGACAGACCAGGCATTTAAAAGCTGAACTATTCAAATAAGAAATGTCACTCTCGTAGTACAAATTGTACCTATAACTTCTCACATTTTCCCACTATGAAATAATAGATGAACATAAAATGTATAAAAATGGGAATTTTCTATAAACTGCCACCAGTGTGAGCAGCCTCAACCTTCTCATGCTGCATTAACAAATGTCAGAAGTGCTCCCAAATTACCATAATTGACCAAGCCAGACATAAATTCAATACACTGCATTTTTAAGCAAGCAATTCAAGCTCTTCCTCCTCAGCAGCACATATCAATGTTTACTAGGTGAGCAACAAAAATTGTCTTCTTGACTGTTAGGCAGAAAAAACCCACCCACAACAGGTTTTGCTTCCCTCAATCCTTTCAATCAATGCAGGGTAAAGGTTTCCCCATTTCTCCTTGTTGTAACTGGCAGTTAAGATCTCCAGTTTGATCAAATGTATAGTGTGCCCTACACAAGGCCAGCATCTCTGTATCTTGGAAACCAAATCAAAAACAAAACCCAAACCATCCTAAAGAGTGAATTGACTCAAAGATATTATGGAGGTTCCTGAAATTATAATTAATTTGATTTTGTGTGCACTTATGCTGTCACAACTTCCCAGATTCACAAGAAGACACATAGTACAGAGGCCCAAGGAGCTTCTGAGCAAGTTGCCCAGCAGCTTCTCTAGGTTGCATGGATGGGGAACCTCTCAGCTCCGGGCTCCTGGCCCAAAACAACAGTCATCTTCATGACCTTGGAATGGAGCTTTCTGGATTGCTGTGGCTTGGCCCAAAGTATTTTAGGGGAAGAAGGAAATTGCCAAGCCCTTAGTGACCATTCAAAGTATCCACTGTTGGCTGCAGACATGTACACAGCAAATGGAGCTTGCTGGAGATCATGAGACATTCACAGTCACCTGAGAAAGCTCTCCTGCACTTATTCCCAGTTCCACCTGCAAGTGCCTCTTTACTGCTGATGTTCCTATAAATGGCATTATGGGCACTAAGAATTGCTATTTCCCTTCTGCTCAGAAGTGAAATCTCTAGTGCATTGCATCAGTCCAGCATCAGCTGCGTGATGCTATGTGGCTGTTTATATACTGCATCCCTTATGCTCCTTTTTAAAGTAGGTAGTTGGATAACCCTACCAGATGTAGAGCATTTAAAGAACTACTAAGTTGGTCGCAGAAAGTCTTCTTCTAATTCTGCTAAACTATATGGGCTTACAGCTTATCAGCCTTGCACATTTGAAATAAAAGCATGAGCAGTGTACAGGGGAAAACATGGGCAAGAAAAGCAGATTTACTGTTAGTGTCCCTAAGCAACTGAATGTCTTCAGAGCAGGTTTATTCCACTGCCTGTGCTGTTCTATAGTGTTTGATCAGCACATTCATTCTAGACAAAAATAATCTATCCAACATACTTAAGACTGTGAAGTCTTGGCCCAGAGAAAGCTGGAAAAGAGAGGAATTGTATTTGGGGGGGTTGCATTTTAATGTGTTCTTTCGGTTCCATTAAAACAAAAGTTTATGTGTGAGTAGTGACATCAACAAATGGATTGGTAGACTTGAGCTCCTTTAAAATGATCACATCCTCCTGCCAACAAGGTCTGTAGTAACTGAAGCTGTTGGGGAAATGCCTAGGCAGAACATTGTGTAGAACAAGTCAAAGGTTGAACACAAGTAGCTGGTCATTTTAAAAGTCACTCTATCAGTCTCTCCTCAAAACCTTTCAGACCTTTCAGTGGAACCTCCAGAAATGAGTGCACATAGCATGACCAGCCAGTTAACCATGAACTGGAACCACATGCAATATTTACTCCATGTAAAAACTAGTTCTTAATTTTGCAGAGAGAACTATAAGTAGCACAAATGTGAGGCAGAGATCTTGGTTTCGTGCCAGTTGCTTTCTTTATATCTGCATAAAGGGAGCAAGTCATGCCAACAGGCAGTCATCAGCTACATGAATGTATGCACTTAAAAAGCTTTTTCTTTATCAAATTCCAGTTCTAAAATACTTTTAGGCATTAAGATTAAACTCAGGAAATTTATTCAAGTAGCAGATCAGAGTATTCCACCATAACAAGTTTGCCCTTTGATCTCCAAGGAGGGACATACAAATGTATGCTCAGATGGAGACTGTCTTCATCAGGTGCCCTCCTGAAGATTTTTTAAAAAATTAAGATGTTAGAGTCACCTTTATCTGGAATGGTTTAGGTAAGAACTGTTATATTTAGGAGACCCTTCCCATTTTTAATGGAGGTTTTGTTATATTAGGAGTTTTTGTTACACAGATGAGGTATATTGCCTTTTATAATTAGTTTTTGATCTGGTTGTGTCATCCAACCTGAAATGTCTTCACTTAAAAAGGGGAAAAAGAACACCCCCCCCCCCCCCCCCCAATTAATCCCCTGGTTCCCAGTCTAGTACCTGCCTCACTCATATAAATAACACAACTGAGTAAAATTCCCTATTCCCACCTCTGCACTGCAGTAATACCCAGACTGAGGAGTTGCAGCAATATAATCACAAATGAGTCTGTTTTACCAAAATCCATGTGAGTTTTAGAGGTGTACCCTCATCAAGACTTGGCAAATACTTCATAAGTCACATTAAAGCACCTAATTTTGGTAAAAAAACCTGCTTTGTCCAAAAATCAGTGTGAAGATTACTCTCTGAAGAAGCATTTTAATTTAAATTGGTAAACTTTGCTTTTAAACAGAGAGTGCCTGAATGCTCTTAGTTGTTTGCATCATATTTTAACCAGTTAGCAGAAAAATACTTGAACTCATTTTACTGTAAAATAAACTGTGGGACCTGCCAAGTCACTAACTCTAAACCACTATTTTTACCACTAATTAAAAACTTAAGTTCTGAAGTACACCCTCATTGTGGTAGGATCATCAGACAAAATCACGCTGCTATCGTGCATGAAAATAATAGTAAGCATCTTCACAACAGTCATAATTTGTTGCCTGCCTGTTTCCACTTCTTAGGATTAAACCCCTTTTCCTCATGACAATATGTGCACTCATTCCAGCCAGGGTCAAACTCTGCCCTCCGAGGTCATCACTCAAATCCCACTGGAGCAGGTGGGAGTTGTGTGTGTGCTGCGAGCGCAGATTTTGGTCCGAAGTGCCCCAATGAGATGTTTTCACAATATCCTCTTCAAAACAGCCCTTAGTCTGTAGAGATAATGTAGCTCCCTCTGAAAGTTTGGAAGCTTTTTTGTTCCTACATGCATGATCTCTCTCACCGTGGCATCACATTTAAGGATCACAGCTCCTGTACCCACTTGATGCCCTAACTGGGGTATTTCTGTGCTATGGTTTAGAGAGACTCAACCTGAACGTTGTCTGTACAGCAAACACCACGCCTTGAGTAGTTGTACTCTGAAGCCACTTGTTTTGGCACCCAAAGAGGGGTTTTTAGCACCAAAAAAACCCTTCTAGCTTTACTAAACATGCCATATTGTACAAATTTTTCCCAAACTGCATTTATCCAAATTATAGATGTTCCTTGTGTGAAGTTGTCTTGTGATGATTTAGACCTCCATCCTGCAAACCCTTAAGAGATGTGAGGAGCTCGAGATGTGAGCAGCATTGAGCTGCCACCACAGCAGCTACTGAGGGAACTGTCATGCTGAACGTTGTTCAGATCTATAGAACCAGGACCTTACTTCTCCACGGGTAAAATATCATTAATTAGAGCTTACAAATTATCACATCACCATGTGGTTGGCAGATAAGTACACTATCAACATTACTGGGGGTGACAGTGGTCATTGCAAACACGTGCTGGTGGTGGTATGACAGAGATGAAATGATGCTTGGATCTTTCTGACTAGAGCACTGGAGAAGATCCTGAGCATTTCTTAACGATGCTCGTTACTGCAATTGCATGTAGCTGAAGAACTAAATTCTCAGCGTTTTGAGGCATTTCTGCATGACAGAAATGACAAAATACAACCTCCTCGCAGCAAAGCAATGCCAGCCAGCCACTTTTCCAATCTCCTGGAATGCCCCAGTTGGATAAATGAGTGCTATTGCGATGCTGAACTACTCCACATTTGTGAATTACAGTTTGCAAGATTTCAAAAATGTGTTTGTTTTGGTGGCTATGGTTCATTCACCCACCTAGTTTGAACAAAATAGAGAAATATTTATATTTTTATCTGTGGAACAGATGTTAAACAGTTCTGTTCTGCATCCCAGCTACAAGAATTCAAGACACCTCTAACACAACAACCTTCATGTTACTTTTCACTAAAGTTCTTTCTCAGTTCTTAAATTATCTTTAATGAAATCACAGAAAAACCAAAGTCATAAGCTGAGGGAGCTAAGAGTTCAGACCTGGACGTTGCCCTCAACTGCTGCCACCAAGGCAATGCATTTTTGAAGGTGTTTGTACCTCTTCCCTCCTTGAAGCCCTTGTTGTGACATGAGATTTGATTTTGTGAATGCACCGACTGCATCCAAATGACCAACTTTTATGTAAGGCAGATGTTGTTTGCTGGGGGAGGAGGGAGAGTTCTTAAAAGAAGCCCTAACAGCTCTGGGTACATACCAACTAAAACTCCTACTCCTTTTGCTTTATCCCCCTTCAAGGCTTGAGTGTTGGGAATATGTTCTATGTGTTTTCTGATGATGGGATCACAGTCCTTCAGCCAAACGAATGTGAAATCCGGAGACACATCAGGCCTGAAGAAAGGATTTTCACAAGTTATGTAAGTCCTAAACCCAGCAGCTACAGTTGACAGCTGGGAAACTTTCTCTTAATCTCTTCAAAGGTTGTTATTGCTAAAGGACCCATTTGGCACAGTGATGTTGGAGCTTGGTGGGGTTCACGTGGCATCCCTGAGGTGTATCATCATCTTCTCTTGAAAACTTAGGGAGCTACAGAAGTTTTAAGATTGATATGGAGGATTACTGATACACTGCAGAGAATTTGACTACTTACCCCGTCTAAATGGAGGCAAAGATTACCACTTGTCCTCTTTGTGGAACTGGCTCTGTATCCATGCTCAAAAGTTGTAAGGGGCTGTAGGAGAGAGTACAAAACTCAACAGCAGAGAGGTGATCACATCACTTACTGGTGCTAACTGGCCCCTTTCACTGATGACTCCATAGACAGTAGAGTGGGCTACATTCTGCTCCTCAGAAATAGCTTCCTAGTTTAAACCCCAGCAGGGAGGCAAATAATGCATGGATGATGGTTGTGCCATACTGATCCTCTGCATCTTCTGCCACTGAACAGGAAATCTGTGTTGTTCTTGTTTTCTCTCTGTCATTTGCTGCCAGCACTGTGTTTACCTAACCTTGGCTGTAGGAAATCACAAGGAAAATTTGTCCAGGTGTCAGTGAACATAAAGCACTGGCTTGTACCTCATGGAGCTCAATGTGGCAAGTGGGTAACACTTGCCTGGAGGTCCTGTGAGACCAAGGTTTTCAGTGGCATGTGTTGTGTACTCCTGAGTGGTAACATAGACCATGTATATGCTCTTGAAACTCAGGTGCTGAGAGATGTCCAGAAATGTTTTTTTTTAGCCACTCCTTTATTTAGTTTTTATTAAAAGAGCAAACTGAGAACGTGGCTTCTTTCTCAGTCTCACTTTCAATCTGGGGAGGACTAAACTGGGAGAATCACTGTCATGAGTCCCACAGGCTGGGTCAGACTCTGCTGCCATGGGTCAAGAGCTTCTTATGAATCTTATGTGTTCATATCTTTTTAAATCTCAGTAAATTTCTCTTTAATGGTTGGTCTGGTTTTTTTCCTATGGGATTTTAATATACTGTAGTAGAAATCCAGACTGATGCTCAACCCAGGACTTCTCCTTCACTGGGACTCAATATTAAGCCACACTTAAGCTGTTGCTACTCACAGGCAGAAATCTTGTGTTTCTTTTTCAAAAAGGTGTAAATATTGAAGAGGTGGTTCTGGAGAAACAGCTTGAAGAGAACAAAAGAGAGAGGGCACTTAAGGAAATAATGTCAGCACAGTGGTGGGCATAAAAGGGATTTTGAACATTGTTACTTGGCTGCCTTTCAGGGAGACCTCTGAAGGGTTTCCTATGGACATCATAGGGCTTTTTGCCTTGGTATAGGGAGGACTAACTGTTTTTTCCCTCCTTTTTTCCCTTTTAGTACTTGCAATGTTTGCCACATAGACAGTGACACCACCTGCAAGTCTAGGAAGGTTTCAACAGTAAAGGTTCCTTATTTGCTGTTAGGGGACACAAAAGCAGATTGAGCAGCTGCAACTGGGCATGGTAGCAGAAAGGCCAATGACCTTTCCCTGCTCCTCTTGGTTTGAGTAGATTCATGATGTGAGAGGCCAAGTCTGAGCACAGAGCTGAGGATGAGGAAGGCAGTTTGGAGACTGTCAGGTGCTTGGCTGTGTGAGCAGCTGCTGGAAACCCAAGGCTGGGATTTTGTGCTGTGTATTGGAAATACTAGAGCGTGTTCAGAGAAGGGAAACAAAGCTGGTGAAGGGTCTGCAGAACAGGTCTGGTGAGGAGCAGCTGAGGGAACTGGGTCTGTTTAGTCTGGAGAAGAGAAGGCTTTGCTCTCTACGACTTCCTGAAAGGAGGTTGGAGTGAGGTGGGGGTTAGTCAAGAGGAAATGGATTCAATTTGTGCTAGAGGAGATTTAGGTTGGGCACAAGGGACAATTTCTTCCCCAAAATAGTTGTCAAGCCCTGAAACAGGCTGCCCAGGGCAGTGGTGGAGTCCCCATCCCTGGTGGGAGGGGGGATTCAAAACAAGGGAGACATATTGTTGAGGGATATGGTTTAGTGGTGACCTGGCAGTGCTGGATTAACAGTTGGACTTGATCTTAAAGGTCTCTTCCATCCAAAAGAATTCTCTGATTCCATGTTTTTGATTGCAGTGGCATAGATCTCCATCTTAGCTGAAGGGCCAGAAAGGAAAATGAATCCAAGGTCTTCAGTCTTGTATCTTCAAACCTTACATGTGGTCTCTACCAAAGTGCTGGGCTACTAAGAGGTGAAATCTTTTAATCTATGACCACCATTGATGCAGAGCTGGTGTTGGTATTGCTTTTGCTTGTGTTTCCTCTTAGCCTGAACAAGCTCTGCTGCTTGAATCTTTTTCTCCTTCAGGGAGGTTGAACTGTTATTTAAAGTGTCCCAGCTGTTGTATGGACAAGATGTAAAACCTTCAGTTGTGCTCACTGTGTTAATTTAGCTTCCCCCTCTGTTCCACACCACAGCCTGGTCCCACACAAATGCTTTCACTTAAAGAAACTTGACAGAAGGAAAAGTGATGAAGAGTAGCCCACATGCAGAGGCTTGTTGGTGAGATCATGTCTGACTCTTCAAATTCAGGGTACCAGGGAGATCCTGCTAAAGTGAATACCAATTTGTCACAAAGTTCACTCTGAGAGTGGAGAATCAGAAGCAAAATATGGCATCAAACAGTTGTAAACAGAATTTGGTGCAAAGAGGCAGGATTTGGTTCCTTTGGAACAGGAGGAAAACTCTGCGTTGGAACAGTAGACTGTAGGACCCTACTTGTTTTGCTTAAAAGAGGTTGGAGTGATGTGGAGGTCAGTCTCTTCTCCCTACTATCAAGTGACAGAACAAGAGGAAATGGTCTGAAATTGTGCCAGGGGAGGTTCAGGTTGGATATTAGGAACAATTTCTTTCCTGCAAGGGTTCCTGGGCATTGGAACAGGCTGCCCAGGGAGGTGGTGGAGTCACCATCCCTGGAGGTGTTCGAGAAACCTGTGGCCATGGCACTTGGGGACATGGTTTAGTGGTCATGGTAGTCTTAGGTTGAAGGTTGGGCTCGGTGATCTTAAAGATCTCTTCCAACCTAAACAATTCTATGATTGTACTGTTCCCCTGAGCACAAGCATCTTAGAGCATGCTCTCCTGAACTGAAAGTGAAGACTTTATTAAAAATACAAAGCTGTGATCCAATTAGTGTAAATCTCTGTTTTTTCCAAGCACAGAATGGTATTTCTATCACTAATGAATGCTGACAGCACTGCAAGTGATGAACCACAGCGTGCTTCGAAAGATAGATCCATAACCTGTGTGGTTATTTGAATTCCATGTGAGTGTGCAGGAGGTCCAGCTGTTTAATGTCACTGGCTAGAGCCAGGCTGCAGTGTGCTACCTGATGAAATAATGATTTCATGTTTTCCAGGGAATAAAAGGGGGCGGGGGAAAGGGGGCAGAAATCATTGTAATAGATTCCCCTTGGAATTTTTTTCTCTCTGGTTTTCAAGGCTAAGCTTCTTGCTGCTTCAGACCATGGATGTGTAGAAATTAAACTTTTTGTCCTTTTTTCTTTTCTTTTTTTTTTTTTTCCCTCAGGAAGAGATCTGTCCTAGAGTGGAAGGTGAAGGCACTCAGTCCTGCCTCTGGGCTTCAGCAGTCAATGTCAGAGACAAGTACATTTATGTGACACAGCCTAAGCAGAACAGAGTAATGATAATTGATATCCAGACTCAGAAAGCCATGCAGGTACTGACAAGGGGAAAAGACTTTGATCTGGGACAAAACAGCTCTTTGCCCAGTGGACTTGCTGACCGCACTAAAAATCTGGGTCTGAGTTGCTTTCACCCATGGGGTCACACTGTTCATAACCTCACTGGCAGGGAAAAAACTCTATTACAGCCTATTTATCATCATCTTGGGGCTGTACCTGCAGCCAGGCTTGCAGCCAGCGTGGTAAAATAAAACTACAACAAATTTCTGGCTTAGGCGTATTGAGCCACTGCCTGACCTCTGTTACAAGCAGGTTGGGAAGAATGAACTGGTGTGGATATAACTCAAGCAGAAATTGGCCCCTGATCTCCTGGTTATAAGTAACAGCATGAGATGGTGTGGTGTTCCAGCTGGAAATCAGCACTGAGCAGCCAGATTTTTCTATGCTGGTTCTGCTGTCCCGATCGATTTGAAGGTTATTGTGCAATGCTGCACAAAGGGATGTGATGGTGGTGGTGGGAATGTCTACAATAAATGAGACAAATGTGCATTTGGGGCTCTGTGTAAATACCCACCTCTGCTTTTCTTTAAGACCTTGGATGTTGACCCCTTGCCAACTAAATTACATTACGACAAGTCCCACGACCAAGTGTGGGTGCTTAGCTGGGGTGACATGCAGAAGTCCTCCCCAACGCTGCAGGTAAGTCCTTACCTGCCTCAGCCTCTGCCTTTGCTTGGCTTGGCAGCAGCAGCAGCAAGCTGGTGGCTGGTTGGTTGCAGGTAATTAACAGCATTTAATGGTCTGGATATAAAGATGCTCTTCCATTTGCATATCCAGCACGTTTTATTCATCCCTCCTCCATCCCTCCTCACATATTTTTCCTGCTGTTTAATTTGGTTTTGAGCAATGACTGTGCCGTTGGCTGGCAGCAGGACTGCTTTGTTGCCAAGCTCTGGTTTGTTTTAAGGCTGAGGACAGAGCCAAGTGTCATAAAGTCATACAGCAAGGGCTGGCAGCTGACTGTGAGCAGGACGAGCCTGCGATGCTCCTGGACATTTGTACAGCCTGTGTGAGCTTTTTAACTTGATTGAGGGCTCAAAGCAGCCACAGAGATCATCCTTTCTGTGTGGAGATCTCTTGCTCCTCAGTTTATTGGTGGTGTTTCAACAGAGGTGCAAGTCAGGACAAGCAACACACTCAAGGATAAACCTAAGGTAGGGATTAAGTGTGTGTTCAGTGCAGAGCTGCAGCACACCCTCCTGGGATGTTGATGACCTGGGAATTGTTCTGTCTGCAAAGACTTGGAGAGGCTGAGGCACTGAACCATTGAGAGGCCAAGACATTGAAGCACTGAGACTTGGACATTGCCTATGAAAGAAGCATTAAAAGGTGGATGAATTGTGCTGTGCCTCAAGGTTCCTAACTGTCAGAATTACTGTTGTGCAGCAAGCAAAAATAACCTGTTCTCCAGCTTGCTAAAGTCATTTACCTCTCCCTGTCTTCCACAAAGGAGAAATCCAGGTTTTCAGCCAGTGCAGCAATACCTGCTTATTGTCCTTAAACCCTTTTTGTCATTTCTGTCTCACAGGCCTTCATCCTCCTTTTGGATGATGATGGAAGACAGTCTTTTTAGCAGGTCCTGTTGTGATAGGACAAGGGTGATGGCTTAAACTAAAAGGGGGAGATTCAGACTAGATATGAGAAAGACATTTTTTATAGTGAGAGTAGTGAGACCCTGGCCCAGGTTGCCCAGAGAAGTTCTGGATGCCCCATCCCTGAAACCATTCCAGGTCAGGTTGTTTGAGGCTGTGAGCAACCTGCTCTAGTTGCAGGTGTCCCTGCTGACTGCAGGGAGTTTGGACTAGATGAGCTTTAAAGGTCCCTTCCAACCTAAAGCATTCTGTGATTCTATGATAATGTGGTAGAATGATCCTTTCATAGTAAAATGCAGAGAAGAGCTCTCTAGGGCATGATAAAAGTGTGAGCAGCAAAAGTAAAACTGCAGGGACAAATTTCTGGGTGCCAGTGACTTCATTGGAAGGCTGCCAGTGAAGTCCCTGGAGCTTTTCTACCACATTCAGCAGCATCAGATGCCCAGTGATACTGGGCTCTCTGGGGCACAGTAAAGTTTGGACAATTAAATTAGCTTCCATTTCTGGATTGCCCTGCAGGATTTACTCCTTTGTTGATGGTACACAAACAGTAAGTGCAGGCATCTAATTGGGCATTTTGCTGCTGCTGTATATCACACAACAGAGCTGACACTAAAGCTGATTTGATCCATCCAGACAAAGCCTTCTCAAGCTGTTATTTTCTGACACTTGCTGCCCAACCCTTCTGGAAACACAGGTGTCATGTGAGGACTCCTACCACAAGTGTTTACTTCTAAGTTTACATTGAAGCACTCCCTAGCAGGCAGAGAGGAAGAGTGGCCATGGCTTTTAGGTTTCTGACCTATAAACCTACAAATCTGGTGGCCACATTAGTAATGGGGTTGCCCAAGGCTTCACTGGCAGTGCTGTTCTATGATGGTGGCACAAGCCATCCACACCAGGCACATGCTCCAACCAAGATAACAGCTTCAGCTTGCAGACTCAGTGATCAGGGGTGGACCAACAAACGACAGCTCTGCCTGGGCATTCTCAGGAATAAATGCCAAAACCAGAATGGGGGCAAACAACCAAGGGTTCCTGAGGCAGGTTGTCTCACCTGGGGACAAGCAGTTTGCTGTACAGGCTATAAGGAGACTAAATGGGCTCTCTTTACCCTTTCTGACTTAATTTCTGCCCTCCAACTGTGAGAGGTTTCTGTAATTAAAGGAGAGATGGCACAAGCATGTGATTATGAAGAAGAAGACACCATCTGCACAGCTGGAGACTTCTTATAATGCTCCAGCCCTCAGATATAGTCCTTTTTGTTATCTTTATGAAGTGCAGCTACACATGTAGGGAGGGAGATTATCATCAGCAGATCTTTGCTTTCCTCTGACCTTCCTTCCCAAAAGGTGGCCAATGACTAATTTGGCACAGTTGATTCTTACAGCCTGCGGTGGTTGGTTGCAGATATGCAATAAAACATCTCTTTGAACATAGATGCAGCTGCAGAGGTTGATCTGAATTTCCAGCCATTGTCTGGAAGTCAGGGATTTATCAAGCAGCCAACTAATGGGATGCTGTTATTTAGCCATTACAGGCTTGTGGGAAGCAAATGCTTGTCCTTGTGAAAGCAGCTTGCAAGAGCGGACATCCTTCCTGAGTGATCTAATTGGAAGACATCTAAATGGCATGGCCAGAAGAGTTCTCTGAACTGAGCTTTGTAGGATTTTACCATTCCCTTAATGAATTATGTAGCTGTAAATTTGAAGCAGCTACTGTTGCACATGAGGGCAGAAGAAGCTTATAATGAATGGACTAAAGTCATTTTGAACTGAGTTCAGTCTTGTTCAACATCTTCATCAGCAGCCTGGGTGAAGGAATAGAGCGGCCCCTCAGCCAGTTTGCTGATGGTACCAAACTGGGAGGAGTGGCTGACACCCTGTCAGGCTGTGTTGCTCTTCGGAGATACCTGGACAGGCTGGAGAGCTGGGCAGATGTGAACTTCATGAAGCTCAACAAGGGCAAGAGTAGAATCCTGCACTAGGGAAGGTCCTAGAGAGGCCACATCTGGAGTACTGAGACCAGTTCTGGGCTCCCCAGTTCAAGAGAGACAGGAAACTACTGGAGAGAGTCCAGTGTAGGCTACAAAGATGCTGAGGGCACTGGAGCATTTCTGTGAGGAGAAAAGGCTGTGAGAGCCCTGGGGCTGGTTAGCCTGCAGAAGAGCAGCCTGAGAGGGGGTTCTGATCAATGCTCAGCAGGAGGTAAAGGCTGGGGGACAAAAGGATGGGGCCAGACTCTCCACACTGGTGCCCAGTGGACAGGACAAGAGGCAGTGGGCACAAACTGGAACTGGGAGGTTCATCATGAAGATAAGGAGGAGAAAATTGTTTGCAGTAGGGGTGCTAGAGCAATGGAGCAGGCTGCCCAGAGAGGTTGTGGAGTCTCCTCTGGGATGATTCCAAGCCCACCTTGTGATCCTGGGCAGACTGCTGTGGGTAACCCTGCTTTAGCAAGGGGGGTGGGACTGGATGATCTCCAGAGGTCCTTTCCAGCATCCACCATGCTGGAATTCTGTGAACAACAAAACAAAATTGAATATTTAACAATTTAATTGTTGAGAATTTTCACCTCTCCTTTTTGGGAGCAGTGGAGCAGCTGAGTTTCCATGCACATGGAGATGTGTATTGTGCTGGAGGACAGCACCTGGGGGGACAACCAAAGGGCCTTCCTTTGTTTCTTCCCGAGTTTTACATATTGCAGTGGATGGATGAAGAGTTCTTCTCCTTCAAGGTGATAATTAACTGCTGTGAGTTAGTGTTTGATCCTTCAAGTTGGCAAGTTATCTCTGTGCATTTAAGTGAGATTAATAAATATGACCATGAAATAAATGTTTGTTTTAGACAGGGAGGAATAAATTACTATGGTGTTAGCGTTGTCACACTGCTTCAGCTCCTGCATGAGTGCTCTTCCTGGAGATAAAAACATCTTATGAAAGCCAAGTTGTGTACTTACTTTACAAATGTCAAGCCTCAAACACTGTCTATTAGCACACCCTCTTCAAGGCAGCTAAACCAAACCCTATTTTGTAGTCAATCTGAGTCTACCACATCCCTGGGAGAAGCCTCTCAGTGTGCCAGTTCTGACTGTGTAATCTGTGTTTACCTCTCTGCCTGACTCACTGCTCTTCCTCTACTCAACCTTGTGTATATTTGTTGTAGGTAATACCAGAGGCAAGCACTGGGGAGGAGCAGCGTGTGATCCGCACACCCTTCCAAGGAGTGGAGGATTTTTTTATACCACCTACAAATCTTATTATTAATCATGTTAGGTAAGAAATTGTCTTAATAAATAGCAACAGTCATCTGCTCTGGCAAGAGGGTTGGACTATATGACCTCCCAGCCCTACCATACTGTGATTCTGTGACCATGCTGCTCTCTTCCAGCAGGCATCCTTCTAGTCATCCTCCAACATGTTATAAATGTGAATGAATCAATTCATGATCAAGCTAACTACTCTTAGGCCCATCTTCATGTGTGAAATGCAGAAATTGAGGACATGGACTTGCTGGAGCTGGTGAAGGGTCTAGAGAGTAAGTCATCTGAGGAGCAGCTGAGGGAACTTGGATTGTTTAGTCTGGAAAAACAGAGGCTGAGGGAAGACCTCATTGCTCTCCAAAACTACCTGCAAGGAGGTGGAAGTGAGGTGGGGGTTGGTCTCTTCTCCCTAGTATCAGGTGATAGAATGAGAGGAAATGGCCTGAAATTGTGCCAGGGGAGGGTTAGGTTGGAGATGAGGAAAAAATTCTTTCCTGCAAGAGTGGTCAATTGAGCAAATTACTGAAAATCTCTCAGCAAAGCAATGAGACAGAAAGAAACAAACCTGGACTTGCCTTAGACTATGTGTGGGCATTCCAACCCCAGCTTGGTCAGCAAAGTATGACACACTGCCTGGCTGCTTGTGCTGGGAATTTGGTGGCCAGAAAGTGCTTTCTCTACCTCAAGATCACTTTATGGATCTGGGCAGAATGCTGTGTCAAAGATTTATTGCCAGAAGGGGTAAAAGTTCATTCTGCCTGAACAACACATGGCTGTTCCACAGGGTTCCAACTTGTTCAAGGACTGGATCTCTGTGTGAGGTGTATGGTTGGAGCAGAAAAATGGGATGCAGTGCATATTAAAAAAAAACATCTCTGTGAACCATCAGGTTTGAGTCTTAATGTGATGAAGTGGTTAATGAGGTTTTACCACTAATGTACTAATAATGTGGAGTAACACTGACTGCTTCCCAGCAGGCACAGGAAGCCTCCCATTAACATCATCAAAATTGATAATTGCACAGCACTTTATTCTTACCACAACATAACAAGTCTTTAACCATCTTCTGTCCCCAGTATAGTTTAACCAAGTCAAACACTCCAAAATTCTTCACATAACTCCTTGCATTAATCTTAAGTTCCCTGCAGTGAGCAACCAGGACAGAGAGAGTCACACTTAAATGATTCTGTGTTGAGTCTGATCCAAAATAAAGAACTTTGCTTCCTGAACCACAAAATAATGAGGCATACTTCAGGGCTGTTATTCTTAATTTTTCCCTACCTCGTTTTCCCCCTTTGCTTTCAAAGTATCACTGTGACTAATAGTAGTGGCAGGAGGCAAGGCTGTGAAAGCCTGAGATGAGAAGGTGTGGTCTGGGTTCAAAGGCAGGAAGGTGGAACAATTACACTCTTTTGTTGTTGTTTTATTGTCTTTTTGCTTCAGTGTGATTAATTGACTGTGTGCAGATGATCTTTCCTAAGAAATATTAAATGTGGATAATTGCCTACAGTTTCCCACGTGCAGAGCAGAGACTGCTCTACCTAATTTCCTATTTCATTTGTTCAGGGCCAGATCTTGGTCTGTTCTCTCTCACCCTCTGCACAGAAAAATAATTGCTCACAGTCTAATGAGGCTTAGTGAGATCATGTTGGAAATTCTCCACTCAGAAGCAATAACTGACAACAGCAGCATTGCCCAGGAAAGGGGAATGTTTAAGCAAGCTCTTCCTCAAGCCAAAAAATATCTGTATGCAAATGTCCCCGCGTATGCATTTCAGCTGCCTGTTATTTCAGATGGATATCTAGGAACATATCCATTTTTATTGGTTCCCAGGGTAGATTGTTGTCCATTAAAGCCTCTCCAAGTGCAAGGTTTTCTTTGAGATTGCAGATCACAGATTTCGTGCGAGCGCTGCTCCTTTTCTGTAGCTCCCGTGCACATAAAACCCATCCTGACCCACTTCTTTCAATTAAACTGATGATAAGGACCATTTTTTAACTTCTTCAGGCATTTGGCCAATTATTAAGGAAGGCTTAGGCAAAAAAAAAAAAAATGCTGTAAGGGAAAGCATTTTTGAAAGTGTACTTAAAATGCATTCATCCAGGAGCAATCCAAGTGTCACATCCAATTCCCACACACACGGTGTGCTATGAGTCTCCGCTGCAGATATTTCCTCAAGTCTCTAATGGATGTGAGCGTAATGGGAAAATGAAAGGCTTAGCCCAGTGATTTTCATGGGATCACACACTACGTTGGCTCCTTTAGAGATGAAGTCATTGCTCAGTGTCCAATTGACAGGTGAATTAAGGCTAAAGCAATAAAGCCAGTGTTTTAAGCAAAATACATATCAGCTGCACTCAAAGCACCTTGTCCTCCGCGTTGCAGAAAACAATTTGGCATCGTTCAGGGAAGAGGTCTGGAACTAAGCACTCACTTCGTTTCCTTCTGTCTGCATTGAATGGATGGAAAGGTGCTCAATGTGAGATGAGTTTTCATAAGTCAGTATCAGTGACCTGTGAATCCAGGGAAACACAAACTGGCTGATTCTATGGGCTCCCTCTCAAATTAAGCAGAAACCTTTTCTGGCTATTCTTGACCTTTTCTTGTCTTCAGTAAAGGTCAGATGTGCTGCAGTATATATCTTTTACAGAATATATCTTTTACAGAGCATTTATGTTCTGCTCACTGTATGCCCTCTCTGAAGATAGAAAACAAAGACCACTCTTCAGAGCATCCTGCCTGGTTGTGCTCCTCAAGAAATGATTTACACTTTCCCTGGGCTGGTGGCGTGGTGCTTATCAAAGTCTGCTCTCCACACCAGCCTTGCCGGCTCCTGCAGTGCTCCTCAGGCTCTGTGGGTAGCAAACACACATCACAGCTTCTAGCATCCCCCCCTGATGCTAGAATTTAAGAGATGAGATTGGACATGGCCTTCACTCGGTGGTTATAACACACAGAGCTTGAAGTTGTTATCTGGCTTCAACCTGGCAGGGAGTTATTTTGAATGGTTTTCTGTTTCGGACTTGAAAAAGTCTTGATTAAATATTGAATTCCATCTCTCTAGACATGAAACAGATTAAATACCAAACTGGTCAACAGTAGGCTACAGAACACCTCAAGCCTCGATGTCATTCCTCTTGTAAATTGCTCTTCCTAAGATTTTATGGTATTCCTATTGTAAACTGGTCTTCCCAAAACCTGATTGCATTCCTGTGGTAAATTGGTCTTCCCAAGGCTGGATGGCATTCCCATTGCAAATTGGGCTTCCTAAGACATGATATTATTCCCATTGTAAACTGTTCTTCCCAATAAAAGGCTTCAGCTCTTGAAAATGTTATTCAAATACCCAATCACACCCCATGGGAGTTGGAGCTAGACAATCTTTAAGGTCCCTTCCAACTCAAGCCATTCTATGATTCCAGCTTCCAGGATCAAGTTGCTGATTTGAACTGAAAGCTATACCTCTTTTAGCACCTTTTTAGAAGGTAAAAGGAGAGATTTCTTACAGAAAACAGACAGCATCATTGCACACACTTCTGAAAGCATCAGCCTGGAGCTCCCCAGTTCTGCTGGCTTTTGTCTTTTCTCAAGCATATCACGGTGCCTCTGGAGATGACTTCAGTGTCATGTTTTCTATTTCAGGTTCGGCTTCATCTTTAACAAATCGAAACCTGCAGTTCACAAAATCGACCTGGAAACTGTGACCCACATCAAGACTATCAGCTTCAAGAACCATAGCTGCATCCCACAGACCATGGCCTACACCCACCTGGGGGGTTACTTCTTTGTCCAGTGCAGGAGGAGCAGGTCGATGGCTGTGTCCCCACAGCTGATCATTGACAGTGTCACAGATGCTGTCATCGGCCCCAACGGGGAGGTGTCAGGCACACCTCACGTCTCGCCGGACGGACGCTACTTGGTCAGCACGGAGGAAGACAGTGGCAGGATCAAAGTCCAGGCTCTAACTGTCCGAGGGGAAATCAAGTTGATTTATGACTTACAAACAAACGTGCACGTATCTGATCTGACATTTCAACCCTCTTTCACTGAAGGCAATCAGTACTATATATATGCCACTTCACATTTGCAAACAGATGTGCTTTTTGTAGAGTTGTCGACGGGGAAAATGAACGTACTGAAGAATTTAAAGGACCCTATCACATCCAAAGACTGGCCCTGGAGCAGCTACAACAGAATTATGAAAGACAGTGGATTATTTGGACAGTATCTCATTACACCAGCTAAAGATTCATTGTTTGTTATAAATGGGAGGCAAAATACGTTACGCTGCGAGGTGTCGGGGATAAGGAGGGGTAACACAGTGGTGTGGGTTGGAGAGGTATGAAAAGGCAAGAGCAGCAGAGGCTTCAGCAGGCAAGTACCATTTGGACCTTTCCACTGCAGCAAAGAAGCAGTAGCATTGTATATTTTTACACTGAGAACAAGCAAAAAAAAAAAAAAAAAAGGGAAAAAAAAGGAAAAAAAAAAGGAGAAAAAGAAAAAAAAGAAACAAAACCCCCTGTATAGGCTTCATGGTACAACACTGGTCTACTTGCAAGTTTTGTAATCTAAGGTGTGCTCTGCTAATAGGAAGTGGTTTTGAAGGGATGTTTTTTATTTGTGGGGATGATATGTGGATATGAGGAAAAAAACACTGGGAAGCGAATAATATCTCCACTGAGATACTGTAGAAGCCACGAAACTTAGTGACCCTGTAGAACAAACCAAATTTTGAGTTTCCATCCTGAGGAGCTTTTACTTTCTGTTCAAGCCATCAGTTTTCTCCCCTGTCCTTACCTTGCCTGTTAGCTATGCTGACTACCCAACCCAGAGGGACTGCAGCAGTGGGGACCGCAGCTAAATCCACCTTGGGATGAGGAGGGAAACTAAGATCAGCCAGCAATTTTCAGCCCTCTGAAACTGAGGAAAGTGATGTAATGAAAGCTGATCTGTTTTTTCTGCAGGATGGCTTTGGGAGGATTCAGGGCTGTGGTTTCAGGAGGGAGGGCACAGCAGAAATAGTAACTGTCAGCTTGCTGTCTTCTACGCTCATTTTGCTCTGGGTACTACTGAAGGCAACTTTCTGAGTCATCCTCCCCTTCTCTTGCGTATTTGTGTGGTTGCATTTGAGAAATTTGGCATGAAGTATCCAGGCCATTAGAGTGGGTAAAGGCAGGAAACACTTGGAAGGGTGTTCAGAGTTTGTAAAAATGTTGTTGGGAAGGGGGCATGTATCTTTCAGCAGCTTGTGAGTGCCGTCAGCTCAGGCACAATATGCAAAATCTGCTCTTCAGGGGCAAAGAATTCGGTATGGTTATTCCCATAGGAGACAGCAACACTTCTAGAGACTTGGTTTCTCTCATGAAATATTTAGTGGCAGTGAAGTCACTTGGTTCTTCATAAACTAATAGCTACAACGACAGAGGGTGTTTTTAATAGAAAACTCACTCATTTTCTAGTCATAGCCTTAATTTCCCTGTTTCTTTCCAGACATCCTGGGAAACAATTTTTCTTTGCCATTTTCTTCTTCCTGTTTATAGTTCACTTGTTTATAGTCAATTATCTTTTAGTTATGAGCAAAGAGATTCATGTCAAACCAGCTGAATTACCCTAGAATGCAACAGCTGGCCTGGAGAAATTTGAGTTGAGTTCCCATAAAAAAAACAAAGATCCATTTGGAAGAGATAAAAACTTTTCTAGCTGTAACTTTCTACATCCATCACCAGGAAGGAATCAGGGCAAGAACAGCTTTGACTCCTAGATTGATGCAAACCAGGTGAGCACCACTGCCACCATTGAATGGGTACATCCGGGCAGTTGGATCCCATACACTGCTTGGAAAATGTGGTCTTGGCATGGGTGAAGACTCTCTCTGAAGGTAAACATCTCTGGCATCAGAGCCAGCCACCCACCAGCCTTTCAGAAGACCCAGTTCTGTTTGTGAGTGACCTTATTGCCCAAGGTTTGTACCACAGCAGCTGCTGGAGGCGTCCAATGACATGAAGTAGCACATTCATTATTTTCCAGCAGGGATGCTCACAGCCACCCCTTTCACAAGGCACGCAGAGGGATGTTGAGAGAGAAGGATGCAGACTAACACTGGTAATCTTTGCTTTAAATGCTAAACTTTTCCAGAAGAGTGGCATTTTGCCATGGCTGTAGACCTGAAGTCACTGAAACCATTTTGGTTCTGTCAAGAACATAATACAGATCTATTCAGACAGACGAAGAAGGGGAGCTGAATCCTATGAATTCATGAAACATGGAGTCCTTGAAATTGCCCTTCCACATCCATAGGCTTAAATCTCCATCTCCTTTCACTTATGAGCCATAGGGGTTAGAAGAGACGATCCCATCCTTGCAACACGGATTGGCATAGCCTTGCTTTAAGCAATGCATGGTGTCCATGATTTTCTACTCATTTGGTTAGGAGACATAACCCACATCAAGGAAAGGAGAAGACCAGCTTTGTAAGTACCTTTAAATATGCACAACTCCTTTCTTGAACAACTCTGTGTCCATCCATCGCAGCCATCCTAACTGTGTTTTACCAAGGCCAAACACTGCTCTCCTGTTCTCTTTTATGACTGTTTGAATATTTTGTTATGCCTCTGGTAAGTTTCCCTGTAGAGACGTTCATTGTGTCATAGATCAAGCAAATATTACTTTTTTTTAAGGGTATTAAAAAAGAGGTGTATATATCTGTTCAGGTAAATATCCTTGAGGCTGGTTTATATATAGGCTGTGAAAGATGTGTAACAGACCTCACTTCTTCCTCTTTGTTGCAAACCATTGGAATAGTGTTCACTTGAAGAACCCCACTTGGAACCTTCCAAAGATGTTCCCCTTCTTCCCTCTTCAGCCCAAGTTCTGGTGATGTGTTTTCTAAATTATCCTAATGGTTATATATCATACTTAGAAAAATGGAAGTGCAACTTAGGTTGTCCGCACTCCTTGTGAACAGTTCCAATGACAGTCAAACCTGACATTAAAGTGCTGCACATTTGTTACTCTGATTTTACTTTTTTCTGCCATGGAAATTTTATGGATACTCAAAAAATGCTTCAACTCATTTTTGCCATTCAAGTCTGTCAATGTTTCCTTCTTTGCAGTTTCTTCCCCACTCCCTTTGTGTTAGGGCTGTGAGGATGATTAAGGGACTGGAACATCTCTCTTATGAGGAAAGGCTGAGAGACCTGGGGCTGTTTAGTCTGGAGAAGACTGAGAGGAGAGCTTATTAATGTTTATGAATATCTGAGGGGTGGGTGTCAAGAGGAAGGTGCCAGTCTCTTTTCACAGGTGCCCTGTGGCAGGACAAGGGGCAATGGATGCAAACTGGACCACAGGAAACTCCACCGCAGCATGAGGAGAAACTTGTTTAGTGTGAGGGAGCTGGAGCCCTGGAGCAGGCTGCTCAGAGAGGTTGTGGAATCTTCTTTTCTGGAGAGATTCCAAACCCATCTGAGCATTGCAGTCCTGGGCTGGCTGCTGTGGGTGCCCTGCTTTAGCAGGGGGGTTAAAATGGGTGATCCCCAGAGGTCTGTTCCAACACCCACCATGCTGGGATTCTGTGAACAGAAGTCCTAAGAGACTTCAGTAGGCAGATGTGGTCTTGCCTGGAGGGTGGGTGGGAGGTGGAAACCTGGCAGGGCTGCTGGGTCACCTTTGCAGAAGGGGCTTGGCAATGGGGAACAGAAAACACTGCACCCACCTTGGGGGAGCTGGGCCAGTCAGTGCCGTGACCTGCACGAACACAGCTTTGCCCAGGAGACACGAATCAGATGACCTGTTGACAAGGACTTATTTACTTGATTTATATCATGATTAGGCCTTAATTACTGCAGAGCCTGGCAGTGTGTTAGGTGCTGCATCAAACAGATAAAGAGGCCAAGGTCTCAATCTGTAAGGAAGCAACAGCCAATTCCTCCTATGACCATACAGCAGGTCAACAAAATGAACAGGAAAGTGAGGACTGAGGCTGGAGCAGATGTCAGAGTTGGCATAAGTGCAGTAACCTGGATTTTCATCAAAGATCCAGGCATGCCATGATGCCTGCATAGTTTATTTTTTCTTAAGACTGCCTTGGTCCCTCCCCATCAGGGCTTAATTTTAAGTGAGCATCCCTGGCATAGTTGGTACTTCTCTTCATCTAACCCATGGGATGGGACACTCAACCCCAGGGGTTTCCTACCCTGTGATTCACCACCTCATGCTTGGATCACTTCTCTCATAGAAAACCTGGAGGTAAATCCTGCATCCCACAGTTCCTGCTTTCTGTACTGGATTACAACTCCCACTCTGCCTTCCCTCTGAAACCTGTGTTTGTTGCCTAACTCACTGCTTTGCATGTTGTGCCAGGGGAAGTTTAGGTTGGACATTAGGGACAATGTCTTCTTCAAAAGGGTTGTAAAGACCTGGAAAAAGCTGCCCAGGGGAGGAATGGAATCCCCATTCCTGGAAAGAACTTAGAGATTTCTACTAGATATGAGGAGAACATTTTTTCCAGTGAGGGTGGTGAGACCCTGGTCCAGGTTGCCTAGAGAGATAGGAGATTCCCAGTTCCTGGAACCTTTCAAGGTCAGGTTGTTTGGGGCTGTGAGCAACCTGCTCTAGTTGCAGATGTCCCCCCTGACTGCAGGGGGGTTGCAGGTCCCTTCCAACCCACACCATTTAAATCACAGGGAAATTTCCAGGTAGAGACTAGGAATAACCTGTGTGTTTCTTTTGGGTAAGAGAAGTTTCAATGATACTTGGTGCTGAAGATGGGACAAATTCCCAGCCAGGCATAGCAAGCCCAGGAATGTCATGCTCCCATCTGCTAGGGAAAGAAAAGGACACCTGAAATGTCACTTTTTTTTTTTTTTTTTTAACAAGGGGGTTTGTTCTTTTTTAACACCAGTATCTGAAAATAAGGAATGGAATCACAAGGCTCTGAGAATTTTCTAAATTACTCTGAAAACAGGGGAAAAGGACAGGCAGGAATCTCACCTCTGCTCACATTTGGTAAAAACCAGGATGCCCCCAACATGCAAAGATGCTGGCTCAGGGCTTGTACTGAGTGGTGGGACTGAGCTGCAGCCCAGGCTGCCTGATGACAGGAACTGCAAATCCAGAGCTTCAACATTCACGTGACATGAGATAGCTGTGGCAGCTCATCCCATTTAATCTAAAATACCTCAGGTGCTGCAATCCCACAGCTGCCCAGTGTGATGAGGTGGGATTTATAGCCCATACAAATGGGTCAGGATGATTTGAGCATGACCAGTGCAACTTGCAATGTTCTTGGCCCAATCTACTCTCTGCATCAGCTGAATTGGTGCTCATAACTCAGTTCAGTGGTGTGTGTGGTACCAAAGGCCAGCTCCACACAGCCTACCTAGCTGGAAGATGGCCTAGTGCCTTTGCAAACTGCTGCTAATAACCCTCAGCACCTTCACATGAAGTGCTTGGCTGACTTGTAGCCCTCACAGACATCACTGGCAGATAATGAATCTCTGTTTTCCTTTTAATCATTTTCCTTCTTGTAATTTTATTTGCCCCTTACTGTAAGAAAATAAAAAAGAAAAGGGAACAAAAACTTCTGTTAGTGGAACAAAACTCCAAGCTGAACAAGGATTTCATTGCATAGAATCATAGAATGTTTGGGGTTGGAAGGGACCTTTAAAGGTCATCTAGTCCAGACCCACTGCAGTGAGCAGGGACTTCTGCAACTACAGTAGGTTGCTCAGAGCCCCAAACAACCTGACCTGCAACAGTTCCAGGGATGGGGCATCTGCCACCTCTCTGTGCAAAGTGGGGAAGTGTTCCACCACCTTCATTCAGGAAACCTGAGGGATTGTGGGCATATTTTCCAAATCCTTGTAGTCGCAGTGCAAAAAAAACCCATGACCAAATTAAAGTCATTATGGTTTTAGGCAGTTCCCAATACTAACTTGAAACAACACCACAAAAAAAAAGAGCCCTACTGTGATGCTTCTCCCATGCAAATTGCCACAGCTTAGGGGCTTGTTTAATTAAGTGCTTCAGCATCTAACCCTTGGCGCTCTATGGTGCCTTTGACACTTGTCCAAAGCCATCAGCTGAAGGCAGTCGGAGCAGCAGAGAGCAGCCAGCCAGCTGTGTCTGGTGAACAAGACAAGCACTACATCAAACAAGAAGCCCATCCCAGTTTACAAAGGTCAGAGCACTGGTATTTCCAGGAATAAAACTCAAATCCCTGCACTAGCAAAGGTTTCTCCCCACAGCTGCACGTGTGTGGTGCTGTGCATGGTTTCATGGCCATCAGATGCCCATCACAAGAGGGATGTGCTTTCCAGTTAACCTTTCACTCACAACAAGAGGGTGTAATGATTCTGGCACTTTAACCACCTTGTAATCACAGCAGAGCAGAGTGGAGCATTACCTGAAGTCTTTTCCACTACAAGGAGTATTGTGGAGGTAGAGCTGTTAGTGGTTTATGTAAGGCTCCAGTGTTAATTGACTTCCAGAAAGTCTCTGCATAGCAAAGTGCATCATTTCTGCAGAGGTTTTGCTTCAAGGGTCTTCAAAGCCTGAGCTGAGTGTATCAGGCAGGGAGACCAGGCTGGCACCTTGGACTTGGCAACCTGATCTAGTGGAGGGTCACAGGCTCACAGGATGTTAGGGGTTGGAAGGGACCTCCAGAGATCAAGTCCAACCCCCCTGCCAGAGCAGGACCAGAGAATCCAGCACAGGTCACACAGGAACGCATCCAGACAGGGCTTGAAAGTGCCAGAGAAGGAGATTCCACAACCTTTCTGGGCAGCCTGTTCCAGTGCTCTGTGACCCTCACAGTGAAGAAGTTCCTCATGTTGAAACCTCCTGTGCTGTAGCTTATATCCATGTGCTGTAGTTTATATCCAGAGTGTCCCTTCCCATGGCAGGGGGGTTGGAACTAGATGACCCTTGGGAGTTCCTTCCAAACCTGATAATTCTGTGATTCTGTGATTTCACCTCCCTTTTCTTTAGGCAGGTCCAACCAGGTTAGAAAATAGTAATAAGGCATCTGCTAGAAATCTTTCTTTTCAATCAACCACATTACTTCCTATCAGGGTTGCCTGATCGCTTAGCACAGCTGCACCCTGTGGATCAGGACCTACTGTACCTGCTCTCAGAGGTTTCTGAGCATTAGGACTGCAGAATTTTCCTGAGATCAGCCCTGAACACCCTGTTGTGCAGACAATTCAATAGGAGCAGCTATGTTCACCTGCATTTGGAGCACTGCATTGGGCTCCCAGCTTATTTTTACATCTAATCTGAGAGAAGTCCCTTAAACTGTAGTGTCAAAAATATTGGTGGACCACAAACAGAAGCTAACTACTGGCATACGTATTAATTACCTTCTCTAGCATCCCTTTCTTTCAAGTGACTGATTAGAAATGGTGCACATCCCACCTGATAGCTAAGCTTCAGGCCATTCCCCTCATCCAGACCACATCTAGTTATAATGCAAGTATAATTCCCTGCTGTGGGGAGTGCAGCTGAAGCCCTGCAGGAAGACACCACAGACTGACACAGACAGCAAGCACCAGTGAGCCCAGCTCCCTTGGCAGCTTTCCAGTTCCCAGGCTTGCTCAGCACAAAGTCAGCTCTGTGTTAATCACCACTGCAGCTCTGAAGCTGGCTGGCTCTAGCAGCCAACCGTTGGCACACAAGATGCCATGGGTTATCCCATGCCCCAGATTACTCAGTAGTTTAAATGGGATGTGGTGGTGGTGCTGAGGGACAAGGTTTAGCAGTGACCTGGCAGTGCTGAGTTAATGGCTGGACTCAATGAGCTTAAAGACCTGGGGCTGCTTGGGCTGGAAATCAGAAGACCGAGAAAAGATCTGAGCAAATATTGAAGGGTGGGTATCAAGAAGAAAGCACCAGACTCTTTTCAGGGGTCTCCTGTGATAGAATGAGGGACAGTAAATACAAACAGGAACTCAGCAAGGTCATCTCAACATAGGAAAAAAAAAAAAAACCTCTTTACTGTGAGGGTGCTGGAGCTCTGGAGCAGGCTGCCCAGAGAGCTTGTGGAGTCTCCTTCTCTGGAGACTTTCAAGACCCATGGATGCGTTCCTGTGTGACCTGCCCTAGGTGATCCTGCTCTGGCAGGGTTGTTGGACTCAAAGATCTCCAGAGGTCTCTTCCAACCCCTACCATTCTGTGATCATCTCTTCCAACCAAATGGATTCTATGACTTTAGGGTGTTCACACTGCGAAACTCAGCACGAGCCCTGTGCAATACTTCATCAGTTTATGGGATTGTGAAGAGTGCAAACCAGGGCAGCCTTTCATCCTTGCTGATTGATTCAAAGATGCCAATCTGTCTTTCTGGATTGATTGTGCATCTTACCACACACTTCTCCAGGAGCCTTCATCCTTGACACTGCAGGGAGAGCAATGAACAGCCAAGTACATGGCACTGGCTCCTCTGCAGAGCGTTGTGGCAGCAGACTTTGTCCTAAAAGCAGTAAGACTGGAATACAATCATAGAATCATTTTGGTTGAAAAAGATCTTTTAGATCAACCATTCTCTAACTCTGCCAAGTCTGCTGCTAAACCAGGGCCCTCAGCACCACATCTCTGTGACTCTGAAATACTTCCAGGGATGGGCATTCAACCACCTGCCAGGGGAGCCTGTTCCGGTGTTTGAGACTCCTGAACAGGTGATCTCCTGGTTTTCTCCTGCACAGTGTTGTACAGCTCTGTGAGTTTGTATTGAGAATTAGCCTGCCATGGCTGTGTATTTAATTTATAATTGGAATTTTGGCCTGGGAAAAATGAGCCTGTCTTTACATGGAGCTACTGTAACCCTGAGACACAGATGGCTGATTATCAAAGTGTCTAATAGCATCTTTGTAATTGTCCTAAGGCAAAACACAACCCCACTTTTTGACAAGCATTATTTGCTGAAACAAATCCCATTTAATTAAGACATGAAGTCTGCACTGAAAGACATCCTGGCTTGTCAAGAGTATTAACTGCAGCACATACAGCCAGAGGTTATGCTTTGCATAAAGGCTAAATGGAAAAGGAGAGGAAGATGCTGAGGAATTTCTGCAGTTCTCCCGTGTAGCAAGGCTAAGCTGGCCATTTTTCTTGAACACTGTTTTACTTTAGAAGCTCAGATCAGTGCTGATCAAAATCCCCAACTTGACAGCTTTGGAAGCTAAAAATCTTCTCTGCACCCTAAAAAATCATTTCACCAGAAAAAGATTATCTGCATGCTCTGCCCCAAGGCGTGCAAGCCCTGACATCCTGTAGTGGTGCAGTCTGTAGTGCCAGCAGGACTGTCAGCACTTCTGAGTGCTCCTTGAACCAGGATGGGAGTTAGCAAATCATCCCTTGTGCAACCATATCAGCTGGACAAGAGTGCACTGGACACTCGGCAGAAACCTGTTAAGGGTCAGGACTGGGCTGGCCACCAGACAAGTGACAGAAGCTTTCTATGAGCCACTCTGCTTCCCAAAGGGAAGGGAATGGGAAGAAGGGAGAGAGACTGATTGGGTGGGAAATAAACTGAACCAGCTGGGATGGAAAAGAGACCAATCCAATGAGAGGCACAGACATAGAAAACAATATCCAGCCCAAGCCCTAATGGCAATGACATCACCATTGTCACCACTGATGCTGGGGGCAGGAAATAGGGAATCCCAGGCTGGACTCAGCAGCACATAGGAACTGGATTCAGGAACACATGGATCAGGTTCAAAGGCAGGAGGAACAAAGCCTTCCTGGGACACCAACCATGGAAGAAGAGACTTGACCCTCACCTTTCACTGAAGATGCTGTCCACAGGATGCAATCCCTTGTTTGTCAGGTGAAGCTCACCTGTCCTGTCTGCTCATGCCTGTAGAGGCCACCTCTGACTTTCTGCACCCCAATTTTGGGCAAAAGCTGTGGTAGTGCCCTTGGTCTGCACAGGAGCAGGTCTAAGGCAGAGCCTTTCTGCAGCTCAGCCCTTGGCAGTGACTCTCCCCATCAGAGTCCTCTCTGCCAACAGCAGCCCCTGGCTGTGCAAACCTGCCCTGAGCTGCAGAAAGTGCCTCGCTGAGCAGAGGCTGAGCTGGGAAGTCACAGCACAGTTAGTTCTGGTCTTAAAGCAGGACAAATCCATGGGCTCATTCCCAGGGATGCAGAGGTTGCTGTGCAGCACTCGTTTAGTGAGACTCGTTAGTGCATGGAGGGATTCCGCACAGAGCCGGCAGCTCAAGGTCCGCAGTGTCCCACGTGGCAGCAAAATTAGTCAAGGAGAAATTATGCAGATACTCAACATGTTCAAGCTGCCATGAATTATGCTGAGAACATCAGCACAAGTAGCAGTCATTTTGTGTTACGGTCAACAAAGGCAGCTTGACTTGACTGCTAGAGACCCTGGGGTGTAGCAGCCTGGGATACTGAAGGATGCTCTAATAAACACCCTAAGGCTCCTGCTCCTTGGTGTGACAACGTTTGGAAGTCAGCAGGGACAAAAAAGGGTCAGTATTAATAGGCACAGCACTTTATCCATCAGCAGCTCATCTACTGGTTTTCCAGACACACATTTTAATCAAGGCAGGATAGTTTGGGGAAGCGTGGGAGGAATGAGGGTAGAAGAGGGTTGGAACAGGCTGCCCAGGGCAGTGGTGGAGTCCCCATCCCTGAAGGGGTGCAGAAGCCATGTAGATGTGATGCTAAGGGACATGATTTAGTGGTGACCTGGGAATGGTAGGTTAATGGTTGGCCCTGATGATCTTACAGGTGTCTTTCCACCAAAACTATTCTATGATTCAACTACAGGCTGAATTCCAACTCCTGCTGCTGCTCACTCACAGTTTCTCAGGATGCAATGGGAGCTGTGTGAATCCAGCTGCTCTGCAGGACCTGCCCAGGCAAGCCCAGAGAAATGCACTTGTCCAAGTCATTATTACAGGGGGGGAAAAAGGACACTTAGCAGGGGCACCTACCTGGCATATCAAAATTACAGTGCTCCTCAAAGCAGAACTGGCCAATAAGCTGCAAGTCAGGTCTTTTATAACCAAGCTTACACAGATCAGCAACTTCTGACACCTTATGAGTGAAAGTATCAGGAAAAGGTCTCCTGGCATAGAGTCCAATGGCCATAGTGTCTTATAAAATGGACTGGATAAGGCACAGACTTGGGGGGGTATCACCAGGTTTATGTCCAACAACCCTTCAAAACACAGAATCATTGAGGCTGAAAAGACCTCTGAGATCATCAAGTCCAGCCATCACCTCTATGACTGTATTCTGAAGTGCCATGGCCACAAGTTTCTTAAAGACCTCCAGGAATGATGACTCCACCACCTCTCTGGGCAGCCTGTTCCAATGCCTGAGCACTCCTGCAGGAAGAAAAAAAAATCCTAATATCCAACCTAAACCTCTGCAGGCACAATTTGAGGCCATTTCTTCTCATTCTATCACTTGATAAAAGAAAGAAGAGGCCAACACTCACCTCACTACAACCTCCTTTCAGGATGGATGCTGATCCAGTCTTCACAAAACATCAAGGGATGATCCAGAACATGTTAAATTTGTTTTTATTTAAATCCTTCCAAAACTAAAACCAACCCCACTGACAGTTGTTGCAAAGTGTGTCTATAAGGCAGCCAAACAAATCCCTAAATTATCTCCTGCAGCAAACAAAATCCAGACACGCCATTAAGGCAGGCTGTAAATATGGTTCAAAAACCACACTCTGGCCAATAAATTAGGGGCTCCTGTGGCAACAGTGTTGATGCAAGGCTGGAAGGAGATGTTCACTAAGGGCAAATAATGTATTTGTGGTGTTGGAGGAGAGAGGCAGGTAATGGATGGTGGTTGTGTAGCAGGTATTGTTCACAAAGCCATTCAGAGTGCTGCCAAGCGCCGGGCGATCGATGGGCGAGTGAGAGCTGGGAAGATTTACAATCACTATCACACCTCCTCAGGAAGGCTGGGATGGGCCAGAACGTGCTGTGAGATTGCTGAAAACTCACTGCCAAGCCCGGGTCACCCAGGCCTGGGTGCAGGCTGCTGGTTTCCAGCTCTTCAATAAAGTGAATATGTCCTCTTCAAGGACCTGCTGTCCTTCCTCTTGTCAGAGGGGAAAACATTTGTTAGGTGCACCTGATGGATGGCTGAAGTGAGCTCTCTGCTGAGGCTGGAGGTGGGGGCTGGAGGAGCACAGGAGCCTCAGCTGATGGAATTTTGGAGGCTGCTGCATGCAGCTGAGGCTCCAGCAGCCTGGGCTGCCCTGTGGTTTATGTCTGATGGTCCATCACAGCTGGACACCTTTTGCTCACTGTTTACTGGCATTGTTTGTTTGGCTGCGTGAGGAGACTTCTGGTGCAGGAGTGGGCAGAAGGGGGGGAACGTGTTGGCAGCACCCACCAGTGGGGCTGACATGCAGGCAGCTCAGCACCAAGGGTGGAACCAGGACCCAGCTCTGCATGTGTCAGCAGTGAGCACAGCCTCTCCAGGGATCCCAGAACCACACTGTTCACCTGGGATGGGACTGTACAGGGGACAGGGACAGGACACCATCTAATCACTAGGGCTGTGCTGAACAGAGGATGAGCTGTAAGGATGATAGAATGGTTTTGGATGGAAGAGATCTTTAAGATCATCAAGTGCAACAGTTCAGCCAGCACTGCCAGGTCACCACTAAACCATGTCCCTCAGTACCACATCTACATGGCTCTGAAGCCCCTCCAGGGATGGGAACTACACCACTGCCCTGGGCAGCCTGCTCCAGGGTTGGACAACCCTTTTGGGGAAAAATTGTTCCTCATGTCCAACCTAAAGCTCCCCTGAGGCAATTTGAGGCTGTTCCCTCTCATCCTATCAGAATCTAGTAGAACCTCATTATAATCCTTTAACAGACCAGACCATACTGCCTGGTTTCCAGCCAGCTTCTGCAGCAACCCCCCTTTTTTTGTTCCCTTATTAACTTTTGCTCTTGAAGTTAGATTCAATCAAAGTGCCAGATGGCTCATGGAAGACAAGAAAGTTTGTAGGATGAAACTCAACACACAATGAAGGTTTCAACCTCAAAGGGCTTACAGCAGAAAACTTGCCACATGCAGCGAAGCACTGCAGGTGTCCCCACGTGCTAAACGTGAGAAACACCCATCAGAGCCCTTTGCTGACTGGGCTGGCAAGGGTGACATGAGTAATGACACCTCACAGAGTGACTTCAGTGGGGTGGGAGGAGGGACAAAGTCATACCTCTGCTGCAAAAAGTGCACAAGAGGAGTTAATCCCTGCTACAGCCTCAGGAAAAAGTGAGGCAAACAAGCAGCAGCAGTGATGCTCATTGCAGGATTGGCAGCTGCCACTCCAACTGCTCCATGTACAAAGCACAGAGGTCCTTCCACCTTCTGCCTCACTGGGCAGTGTTTCATGGGAGGAATCTTCTTTCTCTTCTCTGTGCAGCATCCAGGATAAAAAGGATCAGAGCCCTAACCGGCACTGGCAAAAAAAAAAAAAAAAAAAAAAAAAGTCAATGGAAAGAGCAGAGGTCTGCTCATGGAGCAATCAACAGGAATCCTGTATGTGCCAACATTTCTGGTACTGGTAAAGGTGAAGCTGCTTTCAACATGGAAGCATAAAGACCAGATATTTCTACCTACAAGTCTTAAGATGGCTGTTAGCAATATTAATTATCTGAGCACTGATGGCTTCAATCCAGCATAAGGGGATTAATGTCCTTAATTCTCTTCTAAGAGAAGCTGATGGAGCTTAGGTAGATCCCTGCACAGATGTGATGCAAACATCTTGCTCCTGGACGGTGTCAGTGCCCCATGAGCCAAGACCTGGATGGTTCAGAGGTGGATCAGTTCCTGGATAGTGCTGCTGAGCCCAAAGTTCATCAGCTCAGCACCAGTTTGCAGCTAACTGCAAACCAATCCATTTCAACCAGCATGAGTTAAGATAGTTTATGGTCGCTACATGCAGCATCCTTCTCCAGGAGAAGGTAATTCAGCTAAGTAGCATCAGTTCAGTGCAGATGATGTCTAAATCCTCATTAAACTCATCACTCCCATGATAAATATTCACAAACTAATAATTTTTTAAATGTCTTAGAGGGCAAATTTTTAGTTGTTTAATCACTTCTCCCATTTTGGAGACCATATTGTGGCCTTTTAGTACTTAAAGAGTCCAATCAGAAAGCTGGGGACAGACTTCTGAACAGAGCCTGTTGTGACAGAACAAGGAGTGACTGTTTGAACTAAAAGGGAGAGGTTCAGACTAGACAGGAGGAAGAAATGATTTGTGAGTGAGGGTGGCAAGACATTGGCCAGAGAGGTGGGAGATGCCCATCCCAGGTCAGGATGTCTTTGGCTGTGAGAAACCTGCTCTAGTTGCAGATGTCCCTGCTGACATTTGACTAGGTGACCTTTAAAGGTCCCTTCCAACCCAACCCATTCTCTGATTCTATGACTCTGTGATTTTATTTGTTACAATTTTGATTGCGTCATCACATGATTTAATTATTTGATGACAGGACAATGCAAGCAGCCTCTACCATGTATTGCTAGACCAGAGAAGTCATATGGATCCCATGCATTAATTGATGCTCTTAAGAATGTGTGGAAGACATCCTATGATTATCAAAATATCAAGAAATGCTTCCTCTTGCACCTTTACTTCAAAGGCAAAGACTTTATGGTTGTTTGGCATATCTTTGGGTTGCTTGGAGTCATGCCCTTTGAGAGGCAGTCCAGGATCCCCAGTTAAAAATAGCCCTATGTAAATGTAAATAAATCCAGTAAACACTTTGGCAACCATGCTCTCCAGTGCCATGGTCTGCATAATTCCAGTATGGACCAATAAGGCACTACCCAAAGGTGGACTTGAAACTGTGACTTCTGGTTCCAGTTTAGTTGAGCAAGTTTCACTCTGTTGACTTGATGGATGAGTAGAGGAAGAAAAAGTGGAGAAAAATAAGGAAATGTTAGTAGAGATAAATAGGATTTGCAGGGCTGTCATCCCTAGGAACACTGGTGTTTCAATTCATTAAAAGTCCAGACAAATTAGATGTTTGTACTCATTTAAAATAATTTCTCCTCTTTGACCTAGCCTGATTTATCATCTTACGTCTTTCTGCAGTGCTTAGGAGAGCTGCTGCTTAACTGAACCCGAAGGAATAGGCAAGTAAAATACTAAATAGTTATCATTACCAACATGGTACATTAAAACCCAGCACCACAGCTCCCCTGCAGCTATTTTTTTGCCAAGTCAAACACAAAGTGTTCTCCTACAGATGTAGGATCTGTGCTTCTTAGAGTATTAAAGCCAGGACACCCTGTGACTCCTTTCCCAGCTGACACATGGATCTCAGGAATTCAGCTGCAGTCACTGCAGAGAAAAAGGGACAGCAGAGGGGGAATCTTGCCCTTCAGTATAAACTTCATGATCCTAAAGGCCTTGGAGCTGGGCTTGATGATCTTAAAGGTCTCTTCCAATTTTACAGTTCTATGAATCTCCCCCAGCACTTGGTCTGTAATGTGGCACTGCTGCTGCTGCTTCGTCCCTTCCTTATTTGAAAGCTTTTTATAGAAGATTAATGTAAATGTATATTTCTGCTGCTCCTGGCCGTGAGTTTCCCAGGTGAGAAGGCTGCCTCTCACCATCACAACTGCATTCTGCTGACTGTCTGAGATATTCAGGGAGATCTTTCCACGTGGCCTGTTTTTATTTTCTACCTGAAGCCCATGCCTCTTTTTCTTTGGATGACATCCAGAGAACACCTGTGATTTTTCATTTTGAAATACCATTTGTGGCTTGCTAGATGCTGAGCTGGAAGTTGAGAGATCTGTGGGGAGATGAGTGACATCAGCATGAGCACTTTGTCATAATGGCTCATAAAATTACAGCATAAAATATACAGATCAGCACTGCAATAAAAGCAGGACTCACTTCCCCCCTTCAAGCTCCAGACCAAGACCCTCTCATTCCATGCTGAACATGAAACACCCAGGCAATGGGCCAAGCCAGAGTTTGTACAGCAAGCCCACAGTGTCATCACAACTGAGGTAAAGGTGCTAGTGAAAAAAAGAAGCCAGGAGCTCAGAGAGAGGGAGGCAGGTGACATTTCATCAGGTTTGGAAGCCAAATGACCATTTAAGTGTGGAGAGGGGAATTACAGGAGCACAAGATGTTAGGGGTTGGAAGGGACCACCAGAGATCTTCAAGTTGAACTACCCTGCCAGAGTAGGACCATTGAATCTAGCACAGGTCACACAGGCACACATCCAGATGGGTCTTGAAAGCCTCCAGAGAAGGAGATTCCACAACCTCTCTGGGCAGGCTGCTCCGGTGCTCTGTGACTCTCACAGTGAAGAAGTTCCTCCTCACATTGAGGTGGAACCTCCTGTGCTGTACTTTACATCCATTGGCCCTTGTCCTGTCACAGGGCACAACTGAGCAGAGCCTAAGGATTAACTAAGGATTAGTAGACAGACACTGTTTTGGTCATCAGCTAAGTCTACACAGTACTGTGGTCTGCTTGGAGCATTCCTCTTTGCTCTGTGCCACAGTGAACCCAGCAGAACACGAACCTTGCAAGAAGGGACAAATCAGAAACATCACAGCAGAGCTGTCATCTCAACAATGGAGCAAGCTGCCAAGAGCAGCAGGACTCTGCAAGGTGACAGGTGAGCAGACAGAGGGACAAGTATCCCTAGGAAAATATCTATAAATAAAAGTCATAATCCAGGGAGTTGCACCTGGTAAAGCTCTTGCAGCCCATCTCTAAGCATGGGCATAGAAGTTTATCTTCATGTTCAGTAGCTGTTCAGAGCTCAGAAAGGGACCTCTGCCATCCTGGCTTGTAATGTAATAATCTATGTGTAATATCTGAAGATCAAGCCCATCTCTTTATTAAATTAGATAACAAATAATTAGATAATTTTAATTTACTTTATGAATCTTCTAGAGAGAAAACTGCTTACAGGCAGCTAATGCAATAAACTTACTTCATAAGCAGAGAGCAACATCTGCTCCCATGCAGGGTCTGCAGCAGGCATTAGGATGCTGTGCACACCCTGCCATAGTTAGAGTAAATGTATCATTAAGTTGGTTTCCTTTCCCATTCCAAGCACACTTTTCAAGATTTATGTACTGCAGACACTAAGCTAGCAGGAGAATCAACCTGTGCTCAGCTCCTCCTGCATTCAGCCCATCCCGTGGCAAGACAATGTTAATAAAAAGGATGAGATGGACTGTGGGAGTGAGGTCTGCATCTTCTGCATCTGGCAAAGGAAACATCTTTTCACCCCCACACATGGCCAAAGGCAGAGGCTGTGTTAAAAGAGGATCATTAAGGTCATCAGAGACCTGGGAACGTTTAGCCTGGAGAAGGAGAGGCTGAGGGGAGACCTCATTGCTCTCTACAAGTCCCTGAAAGGAGGTTGCAGTGAGGTGGGGGTTGGTCTCTTCTCCCTAGTAGCAGGTGATAGATGAGAGGAAATGGCCTGAAACTGCACAGGGGGGGGTTTAGGTTGGAGATTAGGAACAATTTCTTGCCTGCAAGAGTGGCCAGGCTTTAGAACAAGCTGCCCAGGGAGGTGGTGGAGTCACCATCCCTGGAGGTGTTTAAGAAATGTGTGGATGTGGCACTTTGGGGCATGGCTTAGTGCCTTTCTGGTGGTGCTAGGTTGACAGTTGGACTCAATGCACTTTGAGTGCTTTACTAACTATGATTCAATGATTCTGTGATCATATCAACCCCTAAAAAAAAATCAAACAGTTTCATCATAAAGTCTTCTATGAGTATAAATTACCTTCAGAGTTAGAATTGGTGGGACTGTCCCATGCCACAGCTGCCCAGTGGAGGCAAAAACCTGAATTAACAGGACTTCTAAAAAACCCCAGCTATCTCAAGTGAGTATGTGCAAACTGCAGTTTTCCAAAGGTCTGTAAAGTCAACAAAGAGAGGAAATAGAAGTGACAGAAAGGGATGCTCTTGATAAAGAATCAGCATTTACAACACAACCTGTCTAGTCCAGACCTGAAGAGTGCTGTGAAAGTTCAAGAATCATATTTTAACTGGGCAAAAGAACATATTTAAGGCACCATATCAATGCAAACAACTCTGGTCTTCAAAGTTACAATGATGCCCCACTTTCAAAAGTGACCAGTGATTTGTTTGGTGACTTCATAGAATCATGGAATGGGGCTGGAAGGTGCCTCCAGAGATCACTGAGTCCAACCGTCCTGCCAAAGCAGGATCACCTAGGGAAGCTCACACAGGAACATATCCAGGTAGGTCTTGGAAGTTTCCAGAGAGGGAGACTCCACATCCTCTCTGAGCATCCTGCTACAGGGCTACAGCATCCTTACAGTAAAGAAGTTTTTCTTCACATCGAGATGGAACTTCCTGGGTTCCAGTTTGCATCCATTGCCCCTTGTCCTATCACAGAACACCACTGCAAAGGGACTGGACTCTCTTGACACCTACCCTTCAGATTGTTGTAACCATTCATAAGATTTCCTCTCAGTCTTCTCTTTCCCAGGCTAAACGACCCCCTAAGACAGATCTTCCAGTCCCTTAGTCATCCTCATAGCTTCATTGTATAGGAACCTGCTCCAGGTAGAGGATCCTGCTCCAGGTAGAGGAACCTGGGTTTTTGGAAGATGGATGTTCTCTTGCTATTGATGCAGCTTCTCTGTGTTTGTAATTGAACTGGCAGCACAAGATAAAAATCAAACCAAACCAGCTGAGCAGTGCTATTGTGCATCTCAGCAGTAATGGAAAACCACACTGTCCCTGCAGGCAGATGAGCATAGCACTGAAGAGATCTCATGATGGCATTTGGGTGGAAGTCAGCTTTTTGTTGTAAATTAATCTACTGTGCCAGTCACACATACAAACCCTGTCAATGATCATCACACACTCCAAAGAGCCTTGCTTGCTGCTGGAGTTTTTGTACTTGCTGACTTCCTCTGCTTAAGGAGAAGTCAACAAGGTAGAATTAATGAACAGGAGTGTGGTAATAAGCACAGTTTCTCTGTCTTGGTGAGAAAGACATCCAGCTCCTGGCACCAGCACAAGGCTGAGTCATCCATGTGCTTGATGTGGGTGAAACTGCTGGGAGACCCATGGCAGGTTCTTTGGGAAGAAAGACCGTCATATCTGCACTGTCACAAGCAGCTGTAAGCTCTTAGACTCACCCTTTTCTTCTTTTTAGAGTCTGGGACAAGACTCAGTGAGGATCATGGAGCATAGGGTTGGTTTGTGTAAATGCTTTTGGCTTCTTCTTTCAACACCTTCCCTCCAGAAAGAGGGAAGAATGGGAAGAATTAAATTGAACACCATGAAATAAAGCAAAATAAATTAACACAGGAGCCACATCACAGTCACCTACACAACAAAGTCCCCTCCTAAGATAGCAGACAGAGCTGTTGTAGAGCTACCCTCCTTTCTGAGCTCTAGATAAGATGCAATCAAAGTTCCTTCTCTGCTCTACATAAGGACAGAGATAGTGGCATGACGGATGGCCAAGAAATGATCATAACAATGCAAGTACAAGGTTACTGTGTGAATTGCTGTACTCCAGCCTTGGAGCTAAATGCATCTTAAACAGGTAGCAGGAGGCCCTGTGATGTCCAAGAGAGCAGGAAAAGAAGCACTGAATCCCTGAGGTACCAGAGCCCCTCATTGCTATATTCAGCAAAGAGATCTTAAAAATACTCTTTTCTTACTTCCTAAAGATTATTCTATCCTAGATGAGAAGATATTAAACATTTCCAGGGCTTTCAGGACTGTATATTCTCTACCCTTTGCCAGAAGATAGGAAGGGTCTGCATGTCCTTTGTCCTTCTCCAGGTAGTTAGTCACAGGAGATGGAGGAAATGTGCACAATTCACTTTGACTCTGGCCATGACTTTAAAGTTCAGTGCACATAGAATCACAGAATCGTTTGGGTTGGAAGGGACCTTTCAAGGTCATCCAGTCCAACCTCCTGTATTCTGCAGGGACATCTGCACCTGGAGCAGGTTGCTCAGCACCTGAAACTACCTGACCTGGAATAGTTCCAGGCAGGGGCACCTCCCACCTCTCTGGGCAACCTTGGCTAGGGTCTCACCACCCTCAGGGTAAACATTTTCATCCTTCTATCCAGTCTAACTCTCCCTCTTTTAGTTTAAAGCATCACCCCGTGTCCTGTCACAACAGGCACTGCTCAAAACTCTGTCTTTAGCTTTCTGATCAGTCCCTTTAAGTACTGACAGTCCACAATAAGTTCTCCCAGGAGCCAATTTTCTCAGCTTTTCTTCATCTCAGCTGTGTGCTGAGGCTTACATACAGATGTTGATCTGTGCTTCACCTGAATGGTCCAAAAATAACCACGAGGGAACATCCTGAAGAATGCATGGGTCTTACTGGGAGAGTGTTAGAGAAGATGTATGTCCATAAGCCTAAGCACAGACCCATCTGTACTGACATTGGACCTGGAACTTGCTCTGCTTTAGGTAGTCCACATACTACCCTCTGAACCTTGTGATCACAGTGCTTTGGCTGTGAAAATTAGGTTGAGTATGTGGCTTCTTGTTCCAGATTTGGAACCATCATGAGTGGTTGGGTTAACTGGCACAGGAACACAGGTCAAAGAGCTTCCTCAAAATAGCTTTCAGCCTCATAGGCCACTCAGAAAATTGCAGAGAATATCATATGTACAGAAAACCCTGTGCAAGCTGTGGCACAAACTGCTCTGTGTGGGGAAGGAGGCATCAATTTAAGATGCACTGAAAATTTGATGACTGGATTAGATACAAGAAAGATTTCCTGGGGGGGAGAGGAAAAACATTAATGTCTTCTCTACTGAAAGAGATTTCGGGACCAATCCCATTTATCATGCATTCATTTGTTAAGTAAATATTCATAATATATAAATGCTAGTGTCACTTTAATATCCTGATTAGCATGTACATCTTTTCCTCTGTCTAGATAATGGTGAAAGTCATACTAATTGAAGTAATGTTGTGTGTCAAATGATATAGAGCTGATTTACTTAAGACTTGGATGTCTGCTCCAATTAACTTCCCAAGTAGATTGCACTGAATCTCCTTTTACTTTTTTTCCTGTCTTTTATGAAATAGAATATGTGAAAAGTACAAATTGCAAAGCAGATCTGCCAAAGTTCTCTCCTTTTACCTCTCCATATATTCACTGACCTTCTGCCAGTCCTTTCCAAAACTCAAAACAATTATCCCTTGCTCCTGCAGTAAACTCCTATCTATTTGGAAATACATGTTCAGGGCACTGCCTAGCTCAGCTTTCAGGCTTTCCCATCTCCTGCACAGCTGTTAGAACAAGCAGCCATTCAGGAGAGACAAAAACTGTACGTGGAATAAAGGATGTGAGAGATATAAAGTCCATATGGTTCAGTGAAATAAGATCATTGTGTCTAAATTGCTTTTTTAACTGTGGCTGGATGTGTTTAGAATCCACCTTTACAAGTTACACCAAAAAAAAGAGCATCACTTGAGTGGGTTCCCATTGAAAGCTACCCCATTAACAACCACCCTGTCATGTCATCTGGACTGACATCCCTGGAATACATTGTCCCCACTGCTCCTCTATCTTTGCAGTTCAGAAGTGCTTTTGCAAAGTAGTTTGCATGACAATCAAGCATCAATTGCAGGCCAAGGGAATGGAATGAATAATGAACTAAAAGGAAACATCAGCTGGGGACCAACAGTAAAAACCAGAAGAATTTTGGCTACATCAGTTCCTAATGAAACGAAATAAACCAAAATATCATAGAATCATAGAATTATGGAATCATGGAATTATGGAAACACAGAATCATGGAATAATAGATAATAAAATCATGAAGTAGAATTATAGAATCACAGAATCATTTTTGTTGCAAAAAACCTTTAAGACCATCAAGTCCAATGGTTGCACAGATGTTACTTAGGAATAAAGTGAGGAAAAGCATGAAAGACTGGAATCCTAGTTCATTTAATCTTTAAATAGCAAAATTGCTAGTTCAATTGCCAGCACACTGCTCATGTCTCAAATCTATATAAAAACCCCAACCTATTCAGGCTGTGATTCAAAGCAGTTCAGCCCAAGGTATATCTCCATCCTCAAACCTAAACCCACTCATGGTCAAGACCCTGTAATGTCCTGAACACCAAGCATTTGTTCATGCTGCAGTGATTTTTTAAGGGGAAATCTGATACAGGCTTCATCACTTTCTTGAATCAGCTCTTAGCAGAACTTCTGGACATCCACAGGCTGTAGTGTCAAATCCCAGGAAAGGGTCTAAGCAATATCTACAATGTCTAAGCACAAAGAGTGCCTGAGGGGATGCTCCACTGGCTTCATGGATGTGGATGCCTTGATCCTTTGGTGCTCACCTGAGGACCATCACTACCACCATGCCCACAGCCCCAGTCCTGGACTCCCTTCTGCTGCTCCTCAGCATTTAGCACCACTCTAAATTCTCCTGGTGAACCAGAAGTGCCTAAGAAGGAACAAGTAAATATTTAATCTACTGTCTGAATTTTAACAGGTAGTTCTGGAGAGAGCTATTGAATTTCTATCCAGAGAGATGATTTGTGTGCTCTGAATATCAGAAGCTCACAGGGGGATGTTCAGAACAGCACATTCTCCCCAGAAATACCTGAATTAGTAACATTTCAGCTGCTCTTTTAATGACTCTTGCCTAAGCTGAGTCTTTATCTGTATTCCTGCAGTGGAATGGTTGGGGAAGCTGCAACCATACCAGTGACTTTTCCAAGCCAGCAATGAAGTTGATTGGCACCGATCAACCACCAGCAGCAATATCAAAAGCAGCTCAAGCACCAGCAGCTGACAGCCCTGGAATAGCTTTGGAGATGCAAAGCCAGAGTGACAGGTGCCAGCGAGGTCACAAAGGGGACCTGCATCCCAGCGGCTCAGCTCCAGCAGCATCACCTTCCGAAGGACGAGAGTGAAGGCACTCGAGCCCCAACTTGGTTTTAATTAAGTTAATTTCTTAGGTTACTTTAATTTTGTAATTTGTATTTAATTTCCCATTCAAGGAAGGGAAAAGGGTGAGCAGAAACAGATGTTACCCCCTGCAGTCTGTAGAACAAAAAGAGCCATGAAAACTCATCAGTCCAGCTGATTGCTTTTTTACTGAGTTTCACAGATGCCGGGAAGGTGGTGAGAATTGAGGTATGTCAAAACATTAACTTCTGGTTTGTAGTGCTTTTTTTTTTTTTTTCCCTTTTTTTGTTTCCACTCTAATTTGAATTACCCAGTGAAAAATAAGATGGAAAACAGAGTAGTAAACCTGCTCTCTCTTCCAGCCATTGAATACACAGCAAACATCTGGTTTTGTCTTTTTTTTTTAGTACTACATGAGCTATCAGTGTGAGCAGGGACCTTTTGCAGTCCCTGGTTTCTCTGAAGGATGTTTAAGCAAAGGTTTTGTTATGTGCTTCTCCTGTAAAGGGCTGGTGTTTCTGTTTCATGTAGAAGTCCAAAATCAGAACTGCTAAGACAGGATTGATTTAATGCAGGCTGACAAATGCAAATTTTGGCTGTGCTGTTCAGGAGCTTGTCCAATGGGGCTGTCTTTTGATGCATCCTCTATGCAGCCTGGTATGGGCTGCAAGTGCAAAAATTGCCCTAGGTTGCAAAACAAAAGGAAGCAGGAGTGCATCTTTTTGCACAGGAAGGTAGGAAAGAGAGAAGGAATTCTTCAGCTACCTTTGGATTTAGCTACTTTGTCAGATTTCATAGAATCATACAATTGTTTTAATTGGAAAAGAGCTCTAAGATCATCAAGTCCAACCATTGACTTAGCACTAAAATGTCCATTAAACCAAGTCCTGAAGCAGATTCCAGCGATGTGACGTTCGATAGCAGCAGACAAACGGCTTAAATGAGAAATGGCCTCTTCGGAATGGGAGCATCTATTAATCCATTTTGCTGCTTGTGGGCAAATGAGTTTAAGATGACACAAATGAAATTACTATCACTGTCCCTTGAATCCAAGTAAAGTCATTGTGAAGTGAGGAGAGCTGAGAGCCTGAAGGTTCAGCCTAGAGGAAATACAGATGGTTGATCCAGAAGAGCAGAGGAGCCTTGGCCATCATTTTGCTCCTGGCCACCTCTCCTGCTCTGCTGACAGAACACCATCAGTCTTCAGGCTATGTCTTGGAGCTTCCACTTGGTTATTTCCTCATGGGCTCAGCCATGGCTGGTTTAGAGGTCACTGTCATCAAAATTGGTAGAGACCTTGAGGATCCCTTGGTCAGACCATTTATATGGAGAAACTGATACCATTTAAATTATTTCTGCTGCGCTTTTCCAGCTGTAGGACAAGGCTGGCCTACATATTGTCATGGTGAAGATATTTTTGACTATGTTGTCTTAACCAGTGAGAGAGCAGGATGAGCTCTACTTTCTCCCAGCTCCAGAGGATCAGGGATACTCAGACCTGGAGGTATGCAGTAGATTTGTTTCTGGTAGAGAGAAGAGCACACACAGAGGAGGCAAGCTGCAGGCTCTGTCTGGGAGGAGAAAAGTCATAACTTTGCCCTGGGAAAGTGTGCAAGCAGCACGATTTTAGGGAAGCGCTCATTCTGCTGGAAGAAATCCACACTGTCTTCTTCCATTAAAGAAGGGGGTTTTAACTCACTAAAATAGGCAAACCATTATCTTACATTCCACTAGCTGCAAAACATTAACATTTACAGCTGAAGCCAACTCCATGGCTGGTAAAGGAGACCAGACCATGACTTGTTATGTAAATAAGCCCATAAAAATCTTGAGTTCTTACATGAAAATCAGCTCTGCAACAGCCCTTCTGCCTTCAGCTTTGTGGGTTGTTTAATTTGTCTGAACATGATTACGCTGTGTTATTACCCAGAGAAGGCATTTTATAAACCTTTAAAAGATCAATCAGCTAAATAAATAAAGCATCTCTGGATGAGGCCATGCTAACTTCTTAGGAAGCACCTCATCCTTCTGTCATTAACATAATCAGCTTCAATAATGTTTTCACAGCAATTACCACCCGTGTGGGTCAATGTCTGCTATTAGCAACCTTTCCTTCATGGATCATGAGAGTAATAAAGCATGACAGCCCCAGAAGAGGCTGTGTGTCAGGAGGCTTTCCCCAGCACCAGTGCCAGGCTGCTTTCACGTGGCACCTATTGTGACAATAGATTGTCAAGGATCAGTCAACGCAACAACAATTTACTGCCTCGGTGGGAGCTTTCTCAATTTGAGAAGTTCAGCCAGTGTTATAAATCTGTAAATTATATCAGACAGAAGAGGAAAGTGCATACACACCAAAGTGTTTTATAACAAATAAAAGTTGTACCTGCTCAGAAACTGCTTTTTTTCAACCTGTCTTTTCTCTCCCTGCACCGTTGCCTTTTGGCATCAGTTCACACAGGGTCAAGCTGGCACAACAGTCAGGCTTTAAAGAGTTTTCTTGCAGAAGAAGTGCCAATAAAAGGGTTTAGAACAAGCAATACCTGGCCACTAAACTTAATTAAAAGCCATAAGGTTTAAACCCACCCCCCTGGGGGGATACCTGGGAGCTGTGGGGGTTAATTGCAGTTGTGACTATATTACTTTCCAAGGGTAAATTTTCATTCCTTGTATGCTGTAAGTCCTGCAAAGTCCAGTTATTAAATATATATAGAGAGAGATACAGATATAGATACATGATATATAGACATAGATATATAGATAGATGATATAGGTACAGATACAGATATAGATTTTCATATAGATATAGATATATATACCCACTCTGCTTACAAGACATGCATATTCTCTCATTCAAGTGTAGGAAAGTGTCCTGCAGACAGCAATTAAGTCTCTCAACTCCTTCACAGAGCTGGAAACCAATCCACTTTATAGATTGGCTGAGCTGACTCTGCAGATTTTGTGTCAGACTCCAAATGGGTACACAGCAAGCAGGGAGCAGAACTCACATCTCACTCCCTGGGAACATCCCAGAGATGCCCACCTGGCCACCAGCATGGGCACTGGAAAATGGAGCACTGCAAAGCCTTCCATTGTAATTAAAGCAGACATTTTTCTCATAAATACATTGGTGAGGGTTTATTTTCTTATGCAAAATGCATGCACAGACACAAAAAATGTTTTCCTCGTTTTGACAGTGATTCATTTGCCTTAGCTCCAACCTGGAGATTTGGATCCTCTGTTGAGTGCTTTGGAATCATTTAGCACAGAATAATAGAATCATTTTGACTGGAAAAGACCCTCAAGGTCATTGAGTCCAATCACAACCCATCACCAGCATGCCCACTTCTTTTTACCACAGAGTGTAACCATCACCTTCTCCAGGTTGGGAAAGTGAGATGGAGCTTTCTACAGGCAATGGCACTGCAAGAGATTTGCTCAGCCTTGATGATCCCTTGGTAAGGAATAATGTCAGGTGTCCTGAAAAATGTACTTTTACTCAATAAGCAAACAATAAATTCAAGCTCCCAGGAGTGTGTGGAAAATATCTGAAGTATTGATTTGAGAACAGATTTTGCCTCATTTTTTTCCAATTCTTTTTTTCCTGACATTTTGCAGTAACAGCCCTGCAAGTCTCTTGTTTGCTGCTCTAACGTACAGCAAATTATTGTATTTAGTCTGCAGAATTTACCATGATTTATGCAATCAGGGCTTTGAAAGCCAAGCCCCACCCCTGTCTTCTCTTCTTGGAAGCATTTCAGTTATCCCCAGTTTCAATTATTTTCCTTTCCACCAGTATGATCAGCATATTTAAAATTCAATCAGCCTTCTCGTTTAAAACATTTCATGTGTGTGTCACACTAACAATCAACAAGAGTCCTGAATTTAACATCTGTTCTGACTAGTAAATGGTTTTAATTTGAGGACTGAAAAAATATATCAAGTAATTACTAGGCACTCAATCACAATGAATAATGTGTTTGCTACCAGCAGTTCTGTCCTGTCAGCAAAAATCCTGGAGGAGCAGAACAGTGGAACTGCTAGAAACTGGGGGGAAAAAAGAGAACAACCAAACCTCAAAATACTTCACCTGGGAGCAGGGAGGTCATTGGTGGGGGGGACATGTGTAGATGGCTTGTGCTGACCAGCAGTGGTGTGCTGGCTTTTGCCTCTCTTCACACCATCCCTCTGCCTGGATTCTTGCTTGTCTTCTGAATTGTAGAGAATCATAGAATGGGTTGGGTTGGAAGGGACCTCCAAAGTTCATCTAGTCTGATCCCCCTGCAGTGAGCAGGGACATCCTCCACTAGATCAGGATGCCCAGAGCCCCATTGAGCCTGACCTTGGATATCTCCAAGGATGGGACCTCCACTACCTCCCTGGGCAACCTGTTCCAATGTTCCGTCACCCTCACAGCAAAGAACAACTTCCTGACCTCCAGCCTAAATCTTCTCTAATTTAAATTAATTCTGAAAATAGCTTCTGAAGATAGGTTCTGAAGATAGGTTTGATTTTTGGTCATAAAAGGCAGGGTGAATATGATGGCTAAAGCTGTTTTCCTGCCCCTCCTTCCCTCCAAGCATAAACAGAAACTTCTTTGCTGTGAGGGTGCTGGAGCCCTGGAGCAGGCTGATCAGAGAGACTGTGGAGTCTCCTTCTCTGAAGACTTTCAAAACCTACTTGGACACGTTCCTGTGCAATCTGATCTAGGTGTGCCTGCATTAGGAGGGGGGTTGGACAAGATGATCTCCTAAGATCCCGTCCAACCCCCACCATCGTGTGATTCTATGATCCCATTGCTCCTCTGGCTTTGTCCAACAGATGCCCCTCTCATCACCTCCCAGCAAATATTGCTCGTTTTGCCAGGTGCTGACATTCTCTGGGCAGAACCAATATTTTCTCTGTGAGCAATAAATGTGCTTTGCTCAACAATAAAGAGAGAAAATGAAATAAAATAGCAGTAAGGTTTGAGTGCTGCAGAGTGAGTCCTGTCCACGGCTTTCGTGCAAACAGATCTGGTGCTCTGCAGAAAAGATTTCCATGCAGGCATGGAAAGCAGAAAAAGATAGCTCAGATATCTTGAAGAAAAGTCCTGCTGAGGTTCCTGACTTGGAGGCTGCTGGGGCTGCTGAGCTCAGACCCAGACACCCTCAGCACCTGTTATCCCTGGAGACCTCTTATCTGCTGCTCCAGAGACATGCTGCAGCTTCCCAAGGGAGATGTTTTTCTGCCAGTTCCACACACGGAGGAAAATCCATTAGGGTTTAAAAACCACCAATAGAATTATATAAACTTTTAAAAATTATCATTCCATAGAACCACAGAATTGCAGAATGGTTTGGGTGGAGGAGCTTAGAGATCTTTTCCCACTTCAGTGATTCTGTGAGTTTGATTCCATGCCAATAAATAGCAATAAAGCACTCTGCTGCTCCCACAGCTCAGCTCACCTCCTTTAAATCATTGCAATTCTTGCACCACCCTTTGGATCTCCTCTCATTACCAAGACATCTTGGAAATTATTCCGTTTTTCACCGAAAGGAGAAAAACCAGTGATAAGCTGCCTCAAGGTGACTCTGCCCCTGAGGCTGCAGAAACCTCCTTTCCCCATGCTCCATGGAAAGATCTCCAGTGTTAAAGCTGTGTGTGCACTGAGGGAAGAAGCCAGAGTGTGCACTGGAGCACAACCAATGGTACTTGTCAACATGCACGTTACAAGCAGCAATTTAAATAATTTTCAATCCTTAGAGAAATTATCAAATTCTGCACAACATTACCACTTTTTGAACAACCACATTCCTCTCAACTTCTCTTTCATTCCTGAAGTAATATTTTTCACTTGCAAATCCCTAATTCTTCCATCCCAATGATTTTAGCTATCATTGAACAGCAATTAAATACTGCAATACCCTAAACACTATTGCATGCTCTCTGCTGCTAATGTTACTGATACCAGCTCCACTGAAGCAGTGCAAAACAAAAACCTGCTGCTTCCAGCTCTTTGGATGTAACCCAGTAATAAAATACATATTGTATAGAAACATCTTCTGATGATCCACTGTATATTGAGGAGGAAGCAAATACAGAAGAAAATCATAGAATCAGAGACTGGTTTGGATTGCAAGAGACCTTTCAAGCTCATCTAGTCCAAAACCCTTGCAGACAGTAGGGACTTCCCCAACTAGGTCAGGTTGCTGATCCTGGATGTCTCCAGGGTGTCTCCACCACCTCCCTGGGCAACATGGTCCAGTGCTCCACCACCCTCATAGTAAAGAACTTCTTCTTTATATAGGAAATATGGGACACGTTCCAGGGTGATGTCAAATTAATGCCAACAGGTGTTCAAAGAATGAGAAGATGTGGCACCTGGGAACAGTAGACCTGTGGGTCTGCTGGTCATGAAGGTGTTAGGTTGATGATCTTAGAGGTTTTTTCCAACCTTAGTGATTCTATTATTCAGTTTGCAGTGTCTGAAAAGCATTTGGGGGTTTTGTCCCCAAATATTGTTGATCTTAACACAGGCTTACCCCTTGGAAATACAGAAATGTGGCAACATAGAATCAACAAGGTTGGAAAAGACCTCAGAGATCATCAAGTCCAACCTCTCACCCAGCATCTCATGACTTAACTAAACCATGGCTTCAAGTGCCACGTCCAATTGTTTTCTGAACACCTCCAGGGACGGTGACTCCATCACCTCCCTGGGCAGCACATCCCAACGGCAAATAACAAATCATGTCCCAAAGTGCCCTGTCAACACCTTTCTGGAACTCCCTTAGGGATGGTGACTCCATCACCTCCCTGGACAGCACATCCCAATGGCAAATAACAAATCATGTCCCAAAGTGCCCTGTCCACACCTTTCTGGAACTCCCTTAGGGATGGTGACTCCATCACCTCCCTGGACAGCACATCCCAACGGCAAATAACAAACCATGTCCCAAAGTGCCCTGTCCACACCTTTCTGGAGCTCCCTTAGGGATGGTGACTCTACCACCTCCCTGGGCAGCCTGCCCACTTCTGCAACAAGAAAATTTTTCCCAACCTCCATAGCAGTTTACTCCTAAGAATTCACACTCATGGAAGTGACACAAGAGTGATTGGATGCTCTCTGGTACAACAGAATCTCAGTATGAGACCAAACATATTCGGTAACACTCACTCAATAGGTATCCAGCCTTGCTTTGATATTAATATCAAATTATATCTATTAATATTAATAACCTCAACCTCATGCAGTGCTACAGTCAGTCAAGGCTGTGTCTGGCAGAATGATTACCTTTGAGCACACCTAGAGATGCTGAAATCTTCCCAATATTGTTTGGAGCTGTATTTTAGCACTTTTCATTTTAGCACATTTTCAGAGATAGGAAAAACAAATGGAAACAAAACAGAATTATTTTGAAGTATGGTGATGTAGAAAATACATATTTACTCTTTTTTTTTTTTCCCTCTCAGAAGTGAGAAAAATATTTCAGTTCCCACATTTGCTAGCAATGCTCCATCCAGCTCCTAATTTAGATGTATGGTTTGGTACTCAGGATCTGCTCAGTCAGACACACAACACAATTTTTAATTACTTCAAAATGACATAAATGGAAGAATAAATCTAACATTTGATGTAACATGACTTCTTGACCTGAAGAAATACATGGGTGATTATCATGCTTCCCAAGTGGGGTGGGTTTTTCCTGCCCCCTCCCCTCAAATGAGTCACTAATTGTTGGCTACACTCACAATGCTCCCTTGGAGCAATGGTGATGTTTTGCTGCGTTGGTTTGGACAAGAACAATATAATCCTCTTAATGAAAATAAATGTCTAGATTTTACTCCCAGGCCAAAATGCAAATGTAGTTGGTCTGATGGTGATGAAGATAATGAAGAGAAGTGACTTAAAAAAAATCAAAGGGTAGAAATTTGCAAACCTAATTTACTTGACAACAGCACTCGCTATCAAACCTGGGTGCAGGTAATTTGTGCAGGCTCTGGAGAGACCATCACAGTGAGGCCACATCTGCAGTACTGGGTCCAGTTCTGGGGCTCAGAGAGACAGGAAATTACTGGAGAGAGTCCAGTGGAGGCTACAAAGCTGCTGAGGGGCCTTGGAGCATCTCTGTGAGGAGGCAAGTCTGAGAGCCCTGGGGGTGTTGAGCCTGGAGAAGAGCAGCCCCAGAGGGGATCTGATCAGTGCTCTGCAAGAGCTAAAGGGGAAGGCAATAAGTTGTGGCTAGACTCTCATCAGTGATGGACAGTGACAGGACAAGGAGTAACCCAGGAGATTCCATCCAAACATGAGGAGAAACTCGTTTGGTGTGAGGGTGCTGGAGCCTTGGAGCAGGCTGCCCAAAGAGATTGTGGAGTCTCCTTCTCTGGAGAGATTCCAAACCTACCTGGCCACTGTGACCCTGGGCAAGCTGCCATGGGTGACCCTGCTTTAGCAGCAGGGTTAGACTGGATGATCTTCAGAGGTGCCTATCAACCCATACCATGATGGCATTCCCTGTGTTTCCCCATAGAAAAGGCAAATGTACCCAGCCAGAATCTAATCATACTACAAAGATCTGCATCTCTTTCCTCTTTTTTTTTTTTTTTTTTTTTTTTAACTGGGCAGGGAATTAATGCTGTCTTTGAAAGTATCTACAATTTCATCATCATTGCAGAACCCTTAACCACATCATGGGAAATGGAGGTAAACACAGATCATTTTAATAATGAAAGCATCTCACCATGAATATCAATTTTTGGTTAGAAAACGGAAAATCAGTGCACCTTAGATATGTTTTTTCAAACTTTTCTATATCATAACTCACGTACAATCAAACCTCATTCATAATCACACCTCCTCCATCTAGCACTACCTTCTAACCTGCAACTTTAGGTAGCAAAGGGCCCTTGAAAGGCCAATGACCTAAATTAAAACTAACCAACGTTTACAATATTGATTTATCATCTCCAGAGGTGCATTTTTCACAGGTGTCTACTTAGATTGCAACTAATCTCCTCAATTAGAACATTTCTACTCTCAGTGCAGCTGCCCAAGTGCAGGTTTCAGCTGCATTTAAAGTTGCTCTCAGGGCTCTAATCCATGTTCTGTCTCTTACTGCTCTGAAAATGAAATAAAAATGAGGTTGCTGAAGCATGAACAAGGATGAAAAGAGGCAACATGAAGACATGAAACAAAAGCTCTGCCCCCAACCCTGCTCCATTTCATAAATCCTTGATTAAATGTGGGGAGGGTGACATAACCTCCAAAAAGATGTCCTCAGGCTTCTACAGTGTTTCAGATGAAAAGAAATGCTCCTCCTCACTTGCCTTTTAGTCTGAATATAACTTTTGCTATTGTATTTGCTTTCAATAAAAATGCAGCTTTGCCTACATACTCTAGGTGCTTTGGGTTTTTTCCCCTTTCATTGCATTCAGCAAATAAGTATCTCCACACACCATGAAAGGCAAAGAGCAGCCCTGCACAGCTCTGCCTTTTTTCACTGGGCTTCCTGCATCTTTAACTGCAAAATGTTCTGACAGCAAGCACAATACCTGATTTACTAAAGTATCTACTAATACAGAGTGTGAACCAGAGAGCAGAATGGACCACAGTGGACTCATAGAATCCTTCTGGTTGGAACAGACCTTTGAGATCATCAAGTCCAATGATTAACCCAATGCTGCCAGGTCACCACCAAACCATGTCCCTCATCACCACATCTCCATGGCTTTGAAACCCCTGCAGGGATGGGGATTCCATCACTTCCCTGATAACCTGTTCCAGGGCTTGACAACCCTTCTGGAGAAGAAATTTTCCCTGATATCCAATCCCAACCTCCCCTTGTGCAACCTGAGGCCATTTCCTCTTGTCCTATTGCCTGCTGTTATTAATTTCCTTAATCACAGAATCAAGAAAACACAAAATCAGAGAACCACAGAATCAGAGAATGGTTTGGGTTGGCAGGGGCCTTTAAAGATCATCTAGTCCAAGCCATCAGCAGTGAGCAGGAACGTCTTCGACTAGATTGCAGTAACAGTCTGAGTTGTGTTGTTAAGAAAAATGAATTACAGGAAAAAAAATGTGTTATGTACTACTTCAAAACAGCTTCCCTAAATGTGTGCATGCACATGCATAAAGATATCCATCCACACATGCAGGGGGGTTGGACTAGATGGTCATCAGAGGTGCCTGCCAATCCCTACCATTCCATGATGCTGTGATATGGGAAGTTTACTTATCTATTCATAAGGAACAGTGTATCCTAACTATGATCTCTTCAGTTGAAAACTTGACAAAACATAAGCAGATCAGTTAAATGAAACTTAAAAAGTCAGTTAAATACAACCTGAAAACAGTTAAATAAAACCTAAATCAGTTAAATAAAACCTAAGGATATTATCTTCTGTGATAACACAGAGCTGTTTGCAATGACAGGTTGGGGATTTCCTCTGGAGAACTGCATTGCCAAAGCCAGCACAAAGAGAAGTTCCCAGCCAGGTGACTTAACCCATGCAGGACCTAACCAAGGGACCACACTGTACAACCAAACCACTGAGCCCTAGCATGGTGCTGTCACTGAGGAGGGCTACCTGAAGCAGTGTTAGAATCAGAGAATCAAATGATCATGGAATCAGAGAATCAAATGATCATGGAATCAGAGAATATGGAATGCTTTGAGTTGGGAGGGCCACTAGAGGTCATCTAATCCAACCCCCCTGCAGTAAGCAAGTAACATGCCCACCTAGATTGGGTTGCTCAGAACCCATCAAGCCTGACCTTGAACATCTCCAAGGATGTCATCCAGCCCTGTTCTCCAGACCCTTCAGCAGCTTTGATGCCCTTCTCTTTCCTCACTATATATGACACACCACCACATGTGTGCAAGCTGCTTCAACTCCTGGATTTTGCTGTGAATAAGGTGAGAGAAAACTCTTTGTTAAGAGGTTTCTCTATGACCAGCAATCAACAGGGCTAACTCACCCTGCACGACCAGGAAAGCAGAACTTGAATCATTCCCACAGCTTTTATTGATGCACTTTGCATCCAGCTGCACAGAAAACATGTTTCATGTTAAACCCAAACCACAGAGTGGACATAAATTTGTACAAAAGTATTAAACTGTTTCTATTTATAAAGTAATTCAGGATGAGATTAGAGATTCCTGGATTGGATCAACTGCAAATTCTCCATCCTGTGACTTGATTAAAATGCATTATGACAAAAAGATGGCAGGAAGGCAGCCTGCATTTTCACATCAGGAAAGGAAAAGAAAAAAAAAAAAAGCACCTGACTTGCCCTGCTGAATGTCCTTTTGAGTGGTGGGAGCTGCTTTAGCTGCCACATCTTTGCTGCACACTCAGATAAGCCCAGCTCCAGAATGCCACATTTCTCCATTCCACAGTTCCATTTAAAATTCCTGTTTCATAGGCTATTCTGAGAGCAGTTACTTGCAATCTGGATCTTAATGCAAATATTTAAAGCTTAAGATAGAAACAGGAATAGCCAGCTCAAGAAACTGATAACACATTAGAAAGCCTTTTATCTCCCCAAGTTGCCATCTCCCATTTGATGCAACACAGCACAGAACTGTACATGGGCTCGTGTGGGGAGTCATTAATGAAAATCAGGACAACGAGAGCAAACAACTGAAATAAATGTCACATCAAATACAAGTTTGAGTGCATGAGAACATTTCCCATTGCTGAGCCCTGGGGGGGGCTGAACTGAACACAAGGGCTGTAATCACATCCAGCTTGTTCAGGGAACCAGTGGGACCTGGGGGAGTAGGACTGGCCAGAGAACCACAATTACATCACAAAACTAACTTTATCTCTCTCTTTCTCTCTTTCTTCCTTCCTTTTTTCCTTCCTTCCTTCCTTTCTTCCTTCCTTCCATTCTTCCTTTCATTCTTTCTTCCTTCCTTCCTTCCTTTCTTCCTTCCTTCCATTCTTCCTTCCTTCCTTCCTCCCTTTCTTCCTTTCCTTCCTTTCTTTCATCTCTATCTGTCTCTCTATCTATCCATCTGTCTCTCTATCCATCTGTCTATCTATCTGTCTGTCTATCTATCCATCCATCCATTCATCAATCCATCCATCCCTCCATCCATCCATCCCTCCATCCATCCATCCATCCATCCATCCCCCCTTTTACATATGACCTTTTAAAATAAATACACCTTTCTGTGTATTCCTACCTATGGGAACTAATGAAGACCTCACAGCTTTGGTTTCATTCTGATTTGACAACTCTTTTCTGGCATGCAACTACCCTTGAATTAGCTGCTGCCATCAGTCTTACTTCTGGAAGAGCCAGTTTCTAGCCCTTGCATGGTCTAACTGGGGCAAGGTCTGATCCTGCACCTCCTCCTCACCTCCACAGGTTGCAGAATGATTCAGAGATATCTGTCTGCTGGAAATTCTTAAGTGAGGACACCAGCTTACAGTGATGGGAGGCATGGGCTGATCTTAAGACACTTTTCTTGGAAACAAGAACTTCCAGAGCCAGGAAAGATACTGAAGAACTAAGATCTCACCAGCCCAGGAGAAGGGCCAGAGCAGATCATAGAATTACAGAACCACAGGAACATAAAACACCAGGTTGGAAGGAGCCTCAAGGATCATCTTGTCCAACCTTACTTGGCAAAAAGAGGATGGAACCTTCCTCCTCACCACCTTCAGCCACAATGCTTTTACAGACTCCTTGCCCATAAAATGTTATTACAAGGAGACTCTCGAGGCTCCTGGATTTGTCGTCATCTTCAGCCCTTTCCTTTCTCTCCCTTCCATCCCAGTGATTCAGGACATAGTTTAGTGGGCATGGTGGTGTTGGACTGACAGCTGGACCTGATGATCTTAGAGGTCTTTTCCACCCTTAATTATTCTATGGTTCTCTAGCCCTTCCTGGGGCTGAGGCAGCTGCATTTATTGTAGGTTTTTCCCACACAATATCCCACTTTGAAGAACAAATGATCTTCACCCATGTATTGGCAGCAGATACAGGCATGATAAGAAAAATCCAATTAAGCTGTTGGGCCAGGTGAGCAGAGTCGACACAAACCTGCTCAGGCTGAAACAATAACCTGAAGGGAATGCTGCCAGAGCCTGACTGCTGCAGCACGCTGCTGGCTGTGATCACTGAGCAGAAACATGTTTCAGGAAATGAAGATATTGTTATTGGGAAGCAAAAAGAAAAAAAAAAAAAAAACAACCCCAACCTCCTAAAGCCTGTAGGAAACTGTAAAGCTCAGCACTGCCCTTTGCCATTGGCCCTGCAGTATGTTTTTCTCTCCAGATCTGGTTCTGTCTGTGAAGAAATAACCCAGAGCTGACACTTTGTGAGCTCCAAAGAACCAACCTCATTACCTTTTCTACTTGATTTGCATGGTGAGAGTCAAAGTGGTACCACCAAGACCTACAGCATCCTCCAGCAATCAGCCCCTAAGCCCAGACCCTGCCCAAGACCCAGCAGTATATCACAGCAGACTGTTTACTCTGTCCTGAGTGTGGGCAATGTGCATAGAGACCAGGGAGAAATGTTCAGATCAGATCCAAGATCTCCCTTTTTCAGACAGTTTCTGAGAGTGTCCAGATGTAGGAATTCCCCAGGAGGACACACAGGTATTTCCCTATGTTCTCCCCACCCGATCTCCTGATCACACAGAGAATCACAAACAATGGCAGGGGTTGGAAAGGACCTCTGGAGATCATCCAGTCCAACACCTATGCCAAGGCAGATTCACCTAAAGAAGGTTAGACAGGAACACATCCAGGTAGGGTTTGAATGTCTCCAGAGATGGAGAGTCCACCACCTTTCTTGGGAGCTTGTTCCAGTGCTCTGCCACCCTTAAATTAAAGTTCCTATGCATGTTCAAGTTTGTGCCCATTACCCCTTGTCCTGTCACTGGGCACTACTCAAAAACAGCCTGGTCCCATTCTCCTGACTCCCACTCTGTAAGTATTTCTAAGCATTGATAAGATCCCCCTCAGTCTTCTCTTTTCCAGACTAAAACCCCCAAATTCTCTCCACCTTTCTTCATATGAGAGATGTTCCAGTCCCCTCATCATCTTTGGAGCCCTTTGCTGTACCCTCTCAAGCAGTTCCCTGCCATTCTTGAACTGGGGAACCCAGAACTGGACCCAGTATTCCAAATGAAGCTGCACCAGGGCAGAGTAGAGGGAGAGGAGAACCTCCCTTGACCTGTTGGCCACATTCTTGCTGCACCCCAGGATATAATTTGCCTTCTTGGACACATTGCTGGTTCATGGTCATCCTGTGGTCCACCAGGACTTTCAGGTCCTTTCCCCCCCAGCCCACCAACAGATCAGCCCCCAACCTACACTGGTCCATGGGGTTGTTCTTCCCCACATGCAGGACTCTACCTTTGCCCTTATTGAATTTCATTCCATTTCTCTTAACTTAAAACCAAAGCACGTGGCTTGAAACCTTCCCTGAGTGCTTGCCTCCATCAGGTGTGGGCATCCCTCATAGCCATGTGAATAACTAATCTTCCTGGCATATCTAACATCTGGGATTTATGAAACAACTCCAAGAGGGCATTCCTGGATTTTAGTCTCAATTTCATCCTCCCTTAGGGAGTTAACAGCAAAATGCCCCTAATGTGGCTTTTATAGGGCTAATAGAAGATATGTACCATAGCAAATATCCCTCTAATAAAATGAAATGTCTGAACTGGATTAAATGAGATTCCATTGATATCTTTGGCTGGAAAATCAACCTGTTTCTTCCTAAATTAACCTGGCCTTCAGTCTTTTAACACCTAATTGTTACTTGCCTGGTGACTGCTAATGGGTTTTAAATCAAAGGCAGGCGAAGGATGATAATTGGAGAGGTTTAAATTCCTTCTCATTGATTTGGTTTGGTCATTTCCAGCTTGAGTCTGGCTCTGCCAATGCATTCCGTGTGTGTGCACACGTGTGTGCTGTGTGCCACTGTATCCATGGTACAGATGTGTGCTCTGAATGCAGATGCACATGTGTGTATGCTGTTGGGTTTGTGTTCATGCCAGAAACTCCAGCTTTGAAGGGGCAAAACTACAACAATTTATATTTAGCTAGTGGCAAATTTCAGTTTGAGGATCAAATTCTCCAGGTGTGTTAAAAATGACAGGGAGGGTACAGCAAAAGGCTACAAAGATGATCAGTGGATTAGAACATCTGTCTTATGAGGAAAGACTGGGAGAATTGGGGCTTTTTAGTCTGGAGAGAGGGAGGATCTCATCAGTGCTTATTGATACTTAAAAGGTGGGTGTCAGGAGGATGTGACTGGTCTTTTTTTCTCTTGTTCTGAGGGTATAATTTGGGGTCAGTAGCAGCTCTAACAAGTACCTGATGCTGCACTTCATCTGCTCATATTTTAACCTGTAGTCCCAGAAGGTCACTTCTATCTGAGCTGTCACCAGCTCCAGCAAGGAATGACATGTCTGACAGTGTCACTCCCCCTCCCCTTTTGCCTGTTCAGAACTTGCTAAATAAATCATCAAGAACGTGGCTTTAGCATTCCAGTCATACCCACTTCCTCATGTGGTTTCAGCAATTCCAGCCAGGTAGAATCTATGCCCAGTGTAATCAATCCAGATTGTTTGCTTCCTTGATTAATTTGCTGCCTGGTATTTTGATCTGGAGTTAATTCTGCTCCCTCTTTTAATCCTGCTATTTTGTCATCAAAAGGTGACCACCAGGCCAGCCTATAACCAAGCCTGTGCCTTGGAGCTGCCCACAGTGAAGATTCTTTACTCCTGTCCCCTGCCCACTCACATCAGCCTCATCATCAGTCCTCTTCCCCAAACCACACTGGGTCCCAGTTCCCATTGACATGGGTGCAATTGCTTCTCCCTTCCCAAAATCTGAGGCATTACCTCCAAGGAGAAGAATCATAGACTCATAGCATCACAGAATGTTAGGGGTTGGAAGGGACCTCTGGAGATCATCCAGCCCAATCTCCTGCCAAAACAGGAACACCTGGGGCAGGTCACACAGGAATGCATGCCAATGGGTCCTGAGATTCTCTAGAGAGGAGACTCCACAGCCTCTCTGGACAGCCTGCTCCAGTGCTCCATCATCTTCACAGTAAAGAGGTTTCTCCTCACGTTGAGGTGGAACTTGCTGTGTTCCAGCTTGTACCCATTGTTCCTTGTCCTGTCACTGGGCACCACTGAAAAGAGAGTAGCACCTTCATCTTGACACCTACCCCTCAGATACAGTCATGGATCAGATCCCCTCTCAGCCTTCTCTCCAGACTAAACAGCTCCAGTTCTCTCAGCCTTTCTTCACAGGAGAGATGTTCAAGTCTCTTAGTCATCCTTGTAGCTCTCCACTGGATTCTCTAGTGCAGGTCTCTGTCTCTCTTGAACTAGGGAGCCCAAACTAGATACAGCATTCCAGGTGTGGTCTCACCAGGGCAGAGTAGAGGGGGAGGAGAGCCTCCCTAGACCTCCTAGGCACTCTGATACACCCCAGGTTACCATTGCCCTCCTGGCCACTCTGTTCCCTCCTCTGCTCATTGCCTGCATGGCAGATGTTAATTCAGATTTCTAAATACGATCATAGAATGGTTTTGGTTGGAAAAGTCCTTTAACATCCTCAAGTTCAACCATTAACAACCAGGTCACCACTTAACCATGGCTCTCAGCATCACATGTACATAGTTTTGAAAGCCCTCCAAGGGATGGAGACTCCATCAGTGCCCTGTACAACCTGTCATAGGACTTGACAACCCTTTTGGGCAAGAAATTGTTCCTAATATCCAATATAAATAGTCACCTTCAGAGGAAAATACAGCTTGCACATTAGGAAGGAAGAGAAGACTCCCAGCAACACCTCTTAGGACCTCCAGGATCCACACAGGACTGAGAACAAGAGGGTTTATCTCTGCATACCTGTGTGTTGGAAACATTTCTCTGCTCAGATGAAGAGATGCAGCTGAAAACCACGAGATCAAAAAAAAAAAAAAAAAAAAAAAAGGCAGTGCTGTTAACACCCAGTGAGATAAAGGCAGTGCCATTCATGCTCACAGATGTATTGGAAGGATTTGAAAAAACCCTGCAATTTGTCTCTTCTTCTGACAAACTGAGGATGCCTGTCACCTGCTGCAGTGGTGGGCAGTGCTGTGAGTGTAACAACACAGATCCAGACCTCAGCATTGTGCTCAGAGGGCAGGTTTTACCTTCTTTTGAGGGTGTGCTACGTTAGGAATGAAAAGAGCTTCTCTCCATCCCTTTGCTGCAGAGCTCCATAATCTGCAAAAGCCTTAATTGCTCCATCCTGGGCTTCTTGGTCCTGCTTTCCACAACACCTGGAAGAAGAGCAATGAAAACAAAAAAGGCATCCCTGTGCTTTCTGAGCATCATCCTCTGGCTACACAAAGTCACACTATATAGATATTTTTCAGGCACTGCTCCTGCCATGGCTCCAAGATTTATTTGAAGCTCAAGCAATCCTTGTTTTTCAACCCCCCTCTTTTAAACACAGCTCTTAGCAGTTGCAGGCTGAATGTACCCAGTCTGACATCTCATGTTGTGTATCACCACAGGAAGACATGACTAGGAAAGACAGTGCTCTTCCTTTGAGGTCATGCAGTGCCTGCACATACCATGGTCATTACTGCTCAAAACCTTCTTTATGTACCCTCCAGAACAGCAATGGGGGGCACAGCATTCAGACAGGGATGTTCATGGTTCTTTAGCCACACCTAGCAACCTAGGAGCTGAGAAAATATAAAAATTTTAACCTGATCCCAGTCCATGAGCTCCAGACAACCTCTTTTTCTGAAGAAATCTGTAGTCATGGTTCTTCACATGATGCTGAGATCCTGGGGTGGTCTCCTTTCTCCCATCCCAGGCTAACACACAGCTCTGAGCTGACCCAATGTGTTCATACATCATCTAGATAATTTTGACATCAAAGCAGGAAGATGAGCTCAGTCCTGCACCTAAGCCATTGCCAGAGGTGAAAGCTCAGACAGAGATCTTGAAGAGACTGGATTCCCATCATGAGAGCCATCTTGTGCTTTGGCTGGAGCCAAGACACACCAACAAACAGCAGAGCCTGAAGCAAAATGTTCACTTCTAAACTAGGAAAAGTGAAATGTATTTTTTTTTTTAATGCTATCAGTAATTAGGCTTTAGTCTTTTCCCTGGAATGAGGATGTCAGAAATATGGATCATCCTCATCATGTGTTTTCTCTGAAGAAGATAACACAAGTATTATGTGGTGCAGCACACTGGAAGTACAATATCCTGATTCGTCTGGTTTTAACTGAAAAACTATGAGCAAATCAGAGTCAGAGGCTCATAAAATTGTTTTGTCTGGAAGAGACCTCATTGAGTTCAACCTTTAATCAAGTACCACCAAGTCTGCTGCTAAACACATCCCTCAGCAGCACAACTACAGGGCTTTTAAATCCTTCCAAGCATGGGAACCCCACTACTGCCCTGGGCAGCATGGTCCAGGCCTTGATAACCCTTTTGGGGAACAAACTGTTCCTCATGTCCAACCTAAGCCTCCCCTGGGGCAACCTGAGGCCATTTCCTCTTGCCCTATTGGTTGTTACTTGAGAGGAAAGACCAACCCCCACCTGGCTTCAAACCCCTTTCAGGGAGTTGTAGAAAGCCACTTTTCTCCACACTGAACAACCCCAGTCCCCTCAGCCACTCCTGTGAGAACACTGCACTCAAAATTCTATGCAAATCAAATATCTAAGCCAGGGGCAGGTGTCTGTAGAAAGATTACTTCAAGAGATAAATTGAAAGATAAGCCTAAGTCCTCTGAAGTATCTTGTGTTGGTCCTTGCAGGTCATCTGTCAGAGCCTCACTGCAATCAAAAAGTGCAAGGCAGGTTTAAAGTACCCAAATTAGTGTTTCCATCATGAGCAGAGTTTACTGAAAACAGGAACATTTCCATGCACTCCATATTCTCTCACTCAAAGCAATTTGGTTATTTCCTATCAGACTATCAGCAGGCAGTGATATTGTGATGCTCTAACGCTGCTGAAATGAAGACATCACAAAAAGCATGCTGCATGAGGAAATCTAGTGTAATATGCCACCTCAAACTTTGGGTCTGTGTCCTTACGCCAGGAAGGACAGCTGTACTTTGGCTGCTTAGCAGAACTTCCAGGCACAATCTTCCAGGCACAACCCATCCCAGGTACAATGTTTCACCTTCACCTTCTTTAATAGTGTTGTAAGACAATTATTGTCTGTGCAAAGAGCTTTACAATCACACTGCTTGAATGTTTAGAGGAATGCAGAGGTCCCTAAAGACACTAAACACCACCAGGATGAGAAGCAGAGTAGACCTTCCCTGCTGTGTCAACAAGTGGCTTGAAATCCTCTCTGAAAAAGCTCCACAGTTATATTTTGAGGGAAAGCATCTGAGCAAGTAAATACTCCCTGATTTCCCCTGATACAAGGGCATGCTGCCTGCAAGTCACTGACACATTTCAAGATCACTCTGCAGTTCAGGCAGGAACTGATGAACACCTGATGATAGGCAATGAGGAAAAACCTTCATCAGCTGGAGCTGGGAAGCCTTCCTACAGGAGAAGGAAGTTTTCTTGTTTATCTTACAAATGATCCCTTCCAAGGAAAGGGTTAAGGAAGATGGTCTGAGACGCACATGCAGGCCACAGTAGTACCCATCAGTTGCTGAGAGGTTGTCTATATAACATCCTAGAGTCATAGAATCATGGAATTGTTTTGGATGGAAGAGACCTTCAAGATCATCCATTACACCCATTTCCTAACTTTACCAAGGCTGGTGCTAAACCATGACCCCCAGCATGACATCTCTGCCTCTTTTAAATCACAGAATTAACCAGGTTGGAAAAGACCCTCAAGATCATCTAGTCCAACCTAAATACCCCCAGGGATAGGATTCAACTGTTTGAGAACCTTTTCAGTCAAGGTCTGTCACAGATTCATAGAACTGTTTCAGTTGGAAAAGACCTCTAAGATCATCAAGCCCAAGTGTCAAACAGAGACCACCATGGCCATTAAACTATGTCCCCAGGTGGTCTTGAACACCTCGAGGGGTGGTAACTCCACCACCTCCCTGAGCAGCCTGTTAAATGCCAGCCCACTGTTTCAAGAATGAATTGTTTGCTAACATCCAACCTAAACCTCCTCTTGAACAACTTCAGGATATTTCCTCTCTCACTTGATACTAAGGAGAAGAGACCAACCCCCACCTCTCTACAACCTCCCAACAATCTGCACCATCTGCAACCTCATAGCCTTTCTTATCTGTCAGGTTTTGAGCAAAGTTGTTTAGGGACAGATACACTCAAAGAAATGACATTTTAGGGTGAAAGCTTCACGCAAAGAAATTTCTGCAGCCAAGTGGATGCAGCAGAAGTTTTCTTTCCAAGGCTTACGGTCACTTGAGGATTGAATCTTTACCAGAAGCCCAACATGTCCTCTCTTCACTCAAAGAAATACCTTCTAACGAAGTATCCATGAGAAAGTCTATGCAGCTTTGAGGAATTATTTAAATCTAATGGAGGCTTAAACCCAGCAAATTCTGGGATGGATAATTAACAAGCAGTAGGGAAGATGGGATTTGTCAAACAAATCATGCACGCAGACAGAAGCTGCTAAAAAGCTTCTGTTGGTTACCAAAGCATTTGTAGGCTCAGGATGCCTTATGAATATTTCTCCAAGCTCCCTGGTTTCCACCCAGCTGTACCAGCTCAGCGTCCCACTAGATGTGAGTGGAATTTACATAGTGTGTTTAGATAATCAGAGTTGTGATCATTTACATGAAACAAATGAGACAAATATTTAAACAAATAAACAGCCTGTGGTTTTATGAAAACTTGGTGACTGCATAATCATTTCTTCCCAGGCACTGCGAGCTCCTGCTTGGCTTGGACTGATGTTTGCAGAGTGTGACATTTAAAAATGATGAGAAAAAAGCACTAGGGCAAGTCTGAGAAGATTGCCTTTTGTTGTGCTAGTGCCTCACTGAATCCCAGCATGGTAGGGTTGGAAGGGACTTCTGGGCATCATCCAGTCCAACCCCCCTGCTAAAGCAGGGCACCCACAGCAGCTTGCCCAGGGTCACAGTGTCCAGGTGGGTTTGGAGTCTCTCCAGAGGAGGAGACTCTACAACTTCTCTGGGCAGCCTGCTCCAGGTCTCCAGCACCCTCACACCAAAGAATTTTTCTCATGTTCAGATGGAACCTCCTGGGTTCCAGTTTGTGCCTGTTGCCCCTTGTCCTGTTGTGTGCCACTGACAAGAGTCTGGCCCCATCCTCTTACCCCCCACCCTTTAGCTCTTGCTGAGCATTGAGCAGATCCCCTTTCAGGCTGCTTTTCTCCATGCTTAACAGCCCCAGGGCTCTCAGCCTTTCCACCTCACAGAGATACTCCAGGCCCCTCAGTGTCTTTGTAACTTCCAATAGATACTCTCCAGCAGTTCACTGTCCCTCTTGAACTAGGGAGCCCAGAACAGGACTCTCTGACCAGCCAAGATGATTGGTGGGCAACTGGGTGAGCTCCTACCTTATGTCTCACCGTTGTCCATGCATTCATTGCCCACCAGGAAGGAAAGGCTCCCCACATCTTGCAGAGCTCTGAGACTAAAGGCTCTATCACAGTACCAGAATACATTCAAGAGACCACTGGGTGCAACCTCCCTGCCAAAGCAGGAGCACTTAGAGTAGTCTGCACAGGAACACATCCAGGTGGGTTTTGATATCTCTTCTGCTCTGTCTTATCTTCTCATCTTCCTGAAAGACAAAGACAAATGACTTTGCAAAGTGTGCCCAAGTGCTCTCCTTTGGATGTTCCACTTGAAGACTCCTCTTTTCCTCAGCCACTTCCACACAACCCAGTCTCTGGGACAGCAAGTCCCATTTTGGTCTGAAATCCTTCATATTAATAATGTCATACATTACATCTGACAGCACCTAACTGATTCTCTGACTTTTATATGGCAAAAACTTCTGGCAGTGTTATTGGCTTTCCCTTTTTTATTAACTGCTCTGACTGGCAGTGAAATCCCCAGCAGAAAAGGATGTTCCTGGGGGAATTTGTCAAAGGTTAGATCCTCTCATGCTGATGCAACGTTTTTGTCATTATTCAAGAAGACAGATTAATCACTGAGGCCTATATGCTAATCACAGTAGGGGAAAAAATAGTTAGACAGGTGCTTTGAAAAAAAGGTTTAAACATTTAAATACACTTCACAAATTTAGTCCCTGATAATCAAGCACTGGAAGAGGGAGAGCAGCAAACGGTTGAGTGAGATAAAGGAATGGAGCTTCAACAGGAGCCCAAAGAGAGTGAGGCAATGCACCATTAGGAATGGAAAGCACAGCTGGTGAGGTGTAGGAAACTTTGAGGTTTTCTTGACAAGAAGGTAGAGACTAGCACAAAGAGTGCAGACCCTGCAAGTGCAGTAAAAATGGGAGTAAGCTTCTCAGGACACTGAAGCTACAAACTCGAGTCGCTCACATGGATTCCATGGGTTAGACTGCAATAGCTTCTCAAAAAAACCCATGATGCATTCCTACAGTGAACACAAACACAGGGGCCAAGACCAATTATCTGACCTGGCAGAGTGTGATGGTTTGAAAATGTCTTTTTAATTTTTCTTTGCAAAGTTCAAGCAGAGAAAGTGAAAGGGTGTAAATAAGTCACCATTGGGTGTAAGAAAGCAAAATAATGACTGTTCTAAACACTTCCATTAGATAGATAGAAATGTTTAAGAACTACTACTCAAAACAAAGTGGGTACTCTGCATTCTGCAGTGGGGGCAGTTGCTGGGCTGTCTGGCTGCTGTTTCTTCTTCTCTTCTGGCTGAAGATAACACACTGACCTTGGCAGCTAAGTTAACAACTTTCTGCTTTAGCTAACTCTGCTTTCTGCCAGAGGGGTCTGTGGAAGGCAGCCCCTGGGAGAGAGGCCCCTTGGGAAAGGTTCCCCTTTGGGGGGAAGCAAAGGGAGCTTGGTTGTGCTTTTCTGTTGATTGTATATATTTGTAAATGTTGTGAATTTTGTATATTTGTACATATTCATTGCATTTCATCGTAGGTTGTAGATTTTGCTTATAAGTACAGCTTGCATTTGCTTCCAGACTGAGCTAGCCTGGTTATTGTCGACGGGGGGAGAAATTCAGCTCACACTGACACATTTTTTTATTTTTAGGCTGTGTGGCAGCCTAAACTGCCACACAGAGTTAGGTAAGGGTTGGACTTGCTGATGTTAAAGGTATTTTCCAACCAAAATTATTCTCTGATTCTATAAGAAAAAACCAACGTGCAAACTAGCCCTGAAAACCCACCATTTATTATGAATCCCTGCCCAGTCCATTAGTCCACCTCACCCTTCTGCCTCCCAGATACAAAAAAAGAAATAAAATATAAAAGTAGTCACTTTTTGAAGACAATCTGTAGACTATCCATGCCACCTTAAAAGGACTTGAGGCTAACACTCTGAATGGAGATGTTTAATTACCTTGATCACAGAGACTCTTGTGATGGGTGAGCTATCACTGAGAAAAGCCTCATGAAATCAGGTATGCTGAATATGTTTATGGCTAATGGAAGAGTGCAGCAAGAGCTATTTTAGCTATTTCTAATGTGTGAAAATGATCAATTCTTTCCTGGAACAGCAATGGGTCACGGAACAAACCTTGTGAGTACTAAATCCATTACCAAGTCCCATTCAAACCCCTCATTTTGGATGCATCAATGGCTATTGACACACTAAAATGCTTTGTCTTCTGTTGTCTTGCTGTGTTCTGGGGAGGCAGATGGTTAGACTTCTTCCCTAGGTGGAAAGATTTTATTGGCACTACAAAAATGTGCTTTGAATACCACTTCTTCATCAGGAGCACCTTTGGTATGGCAGGAGACTGGTGAAGTAAAGAATCTTTTCTCTGATCTTCCTTCCTGAAGAATTTCTGCTGTGCTTCTGCTCCACAAGTGCAGTCTTTAAAGGGATTTCTGTTGTCTCCACAAGAAAGTGCTGCACTTAACACATCGACTTAGCCCAAGAAATGTGGGATCCAGATGGCATCATCTTCTAAATGCAGATGCATGTTTTCTTCCCCTTTAGTTTAGAGTGCCCCTGAGATAGCTCTGAGTAGCTAGAATTGAACCCTGAGGAGATAGAGCCGAACATTATCTCCAGCACAAGAGGTGAAGGAGCCCTTCATGATGACAAACTTCCTTTGTGGAGCTGGACCTTGGCTTTTTCATTCACATGAATAAAACACTTACTGAACTGTCTAAGGAACATCCCACAGAGGCCAGTTTCCATCTCCCATGACTGACAGTGAATTTCCCTGTAAGAAACAAAAAGCAGAATCTCACAATAGTACAGCAAAGGCAGCCTGGTCTTTCACTTCCAGCTAAAGAAGACATGTTCTTCATGATGCATTATGACTATAAATGATCCTTAAAGAACCTTCCTTCATCATTACACCGGCATCAAGCATCCTCTTGTATCCAGAGCACAGAGATAGCTGCACAACAGGAAGAATTAATGGATATCTTCATTGTTGCAAGCAATTATTTCAAGAGAGGACAGGAAAAGGTGCTCTGAAAAGGCTGAACATTTTGATTGACAGTGCCCAGAACACTCTTCTGCATGACAGCCACTTCAGCTCTTTCAGGGATGGACTGGAAATCTTGGGTAAACTTGCACTTTCTTCATCTCTTCACTCTAGGCTCAAGGCTATCTAGCTGAAACCTGTTCCATGTAATGAAACCTCACAGGAGATTGCATTGATTCAAAGCCTTAAGCCATAGCCCTCAGATGGACAGGGAGTGAATGAGTCTCTTGGGGTGGACTTTGCTTGCCACTATACCTTGCCACCACAAGTTACACCAGCTAAAGAGTGCTTGTCCTCCCTACCTCCTGCTGTTCAGAGGCAACCCCTCCTTTCCCTCCCTGCCCCATAAGACCAGTAAATAGAGCCCATCTCCTTTCCACAGTTCCCTTCCAGCAAAGCTATGGATCATGCTCAAGATCTGCTTGACTGAGCAGTGCAGACCAGCCCCAGCTCCTCTGGCTCCCAGAGGGCAGATCATTGCCCCCATAACAAGTTTATCTTCCTTCATACTGAATGCTCTTAGCTCATAAATTGTGCAAAGATATCTTTTGACAGGTGAAGTATATTTTCTTGTTGCTGAGCCATGATGGAGCTCATCTGTTCAAATCAGCTCCTAGATTGTTTACACTCCCATGACAGAGTCCTGTTTATCACAAAGTCAATATGAGGTCTGATTCTTATGGTCTTAACTCTTCAGGCAAGTTGATCTCTGAAAAACCCTTGATGCTGCTACTTGACCTCAGGCCTCCCTGTGAACTCTGGATGAAGGAGCAGAACTGCTCCCACAAGGCTTGAAGACTGTGCCCATTCAAAGCCATGAATGGTTCCCTAACTACCATTGCTCACTCCATCCATCCATCCCTACCTCCTTCTCTCCCTCCTTCCCTCCCTCCCTGTTCTGAGTTTTGTTGCAGAACTTAGTTCTTCAAACGAAATTTGGCTGAAAACACACATTCCAGCTCATGCACAAAAAAGCTCAAGGCATCACCCTGCAATACAAACAAAGCAAATCTCGTTGGTGACCTGACTCAGAGAGGCTTTTGTGCTGTATCCCTCTACATTTGCAGACAGACACTGGTTGTATTTTCCTTTGCAAACACAGAAGAATCACAACAAAAGTGGTGGGACTTTGCTTAAATTCCAGACTCTGAATTCCATGACAGAACAATGCTGACATGGTTTGTCTTCCTTCCAGACCTAACAGAAGTAGCCAGTAATTTAAAACAGATCACTCAGTACTTGTCAGATTAGTGTAAATCCCTTCTCAACATGCAGGACAGAACAAGTCTACAATTAATGAAAAGAAATGCCCAAAGTTCTGGAGACTGTATTTAGTGTTTAAAGGCTTGCTACAGACTTCAGGGAAGTGTTCCAATTATCTTCACTAGATGTGGGATCACACCCTTGGACTATTGCTGGTGTATGAGTACAAAAACAGGCATGGAAGAGCAGCTCACCTTCTATCTCTGATTACTGATCAGAACAGACATACAGAGCCAAGGATGAGGGCTGGGCTGGCCACCAGATGAGTGCTAGAGGCTTGCTGTGAGCCCCTTTGCATCCCAAAGAGAGGAGAAAGGGAAGAAGAGAGAGAGACTGATGGGGTGGAAAAGAAACTAAACCAGCTGGGATGGAAATGAGAACAATCCAATGAAATAGATGCAAAGAGATAGAAACCAATGTGGAACCCAGCCTAGGGGCAATGAATGATGGCACCACTGACACCACTGATGCTGGGGGACAGGCTCTGGGCAAGTCCCAGACTGGACTCAGTGGCAGAAAGGAACCAGATTCAGAAGCTGGATTCTGGAACTGGATTCCACAACACATGGATCAAGATCAAAGGCAGAAGGGACAGAGGCCTCCTGGAACACTAGCAATGGAAGAATGATCCTATGGAAAGATGATTGACCCTAATGATCCCTCAGCTTTCTCCTGAAGATGCCATCCATGGGCTGCAATCCCTTGCTGGGCAGTTGAGGGTCACCTCTCCTGTCTGCTCCTTCCCACAGGTGCCACTTCTGACTTCCTGCACCTCAACTTAGGGCACAAGTTGTGGCAGTGCCCTTGGTCTGCAGAGGAGCAAGTCTCAGGCAGAGCCCTTCTGCAGCCCAGTCCCTGGCAGGGACTCTCCCTATCAGCTTCTCCCTGCTAGAAGCAGCCTCTGGCTGTGCAAACCTGCCCTGAGCTGCAGAAAGTGCCTCCCTGAGCAGAGCCTGAGCTGGGAAGTGACAGCACTGAGCAGAATCAGTTCTGATCCAGCTCAAGGCAGGACAGAGGGCAAAGTGCATTTTAGAGGAATTTCTAAATCTTTTAAATTTATAGATTATTTCTTAAGAGAAGGAATTTATCACATTCAATTGAAAATGAAGCTCTTAGTACCTCTTCATCAAAAGTAATGAGGGAGTGCATTTACTCTTTCCTCTGCAAATCTCCTTATTTCACTAGACAGCACTTTTTAAATGCTGCTATACATTTGTCATGGGGAAGGCATTTCTTATTCAGATATATGCTCCTCTGGAAAAGGAACTGGAGGCTCCCTGAGGAACTGGAGACATTATGCTTCAATAGTTAAGTCTTTCCCTTCCTGAAGCATGTGCAGACCTTCATGGAGACACACAGTGTGTTACAGCAGGATGTAAAGAGCAGAATCTGTCCACCATTGTGGACAGAGCTGCCCTCTGCACAACCCTACTTAAGAGATGTAATTGTCAAACTCACCCAAGTGTTCAGCCTAGCCAATAATTTATTTGTCATGTTTCATTTATTTGTCTTCAGAATGTTCAAGAGAAGATGTTGGGTTTATTCCTGACATTTCTCCCCTGTAGATAATAACCTGCATAAATATGGTATGAATATTCAGTGTTCAGGCCTTCAGATTTGGACTGCCAGTTAGTTATATAAATCATGTCACATTATTGCTTTTCCTTCATGACATAAGTAACTAAGCAACAAATCAGGGATTTAAATAATAAATTCATCACATCCTGCCCTTTTGACAGTGATAAGTGATACAGAGAGCTCAGCTCAGCAGGAGCACAGGGTTAGGTTGTCCTGAAATTGGAGAAGCAGAGGAACGTGTCAACTCAAAAGCCAAATGACACTGCCTTGTCCCAGCTGGAATTTGCACAATGAGCATGATCATCCTGGCAAGGCTCAGTTTCCCACCTATTCCCCCAAATAAGTCAGAATACCGAGAATGAGGTCAAGCCTAGACTTGCTCTTGAATTCAGACAACAATGCAGAAAGACCCCCATGGCAGCAGGATTGGAATTCCATAACAGGTCCCTTCCAACACAAATTGTTCTCTGGTTCTCTGATTTGATGAGTCCATGGCTCTGTGATTCTATGGCTCCGTGATTCTATGCCACTATGATTCTATGGCTTTATGATTCTGTGATTCTATGCCACTATGATTCTATGGCTCTGTGATTCTATGCCACTATGATTCTATGGCTTTATGATTCTGTGATTCTATGGCTCTGTGATTCTATGGCTCTGTGATTCTGAGATTCTATGGCTCTGTGATGATTCTATGGCTCTGTGATTCTATGGCTTTATGATTCTGTGATTCTATGGCTCCGTGATTCTATGCCACTATGATTCTATGGCTTTATGATTCTGTGATTCTATGGCACTATGATTCTATGGCTCTGTGATTCGGAGATTCTATGGCTCTGTGATGATTCTATGGCTCTGTGATTCTATGGCTTTATGATTCTGTGATTCTATGGCTCTGTGATTCTATGGCTCTGTGATTCTGAGATTCTATGGCTCTGTGATGATTCTATGGCTCTGTGATGATTCTATGGCTCTGTGATGATTCTATGGCTCTGTGATTCTGAGATTCTATGGCTCTGTGATTCAGAGATTCTATGGCTCTGTGATTCAGAGATTCTATGGCTCTGTGATGATTCTATGGCTCTGTGATGATTCTATGGCTCTGTGATGATTCTATGGCTCTGTGATTTGGAGATTCTATGGCTCTGTGATGATTCTATGGCTCTGTGATTCTATGGCTCTGTGATTCGGAGATTCTATGGCTCTGTGATGATTCTATGGCTCTGTGATTCTATGGCTCTGTGATTCGGAGATTCTATGGCTCTGTGATGATTCTATGGCTCTGTGATGATTCTATGGCTCTGTGATTCTATGGCTTTATGATTCTGTGATTCTATGGCTCTGTGATGATTCTATGATTCTATGGCTCTATGATTATTATATGATTCTATGGCTCTATGATTATTATATGATTCTATGGCTCTATGATTCTACGGCTCTGTGATTCTATGGCTCTGTGATTCTATGGCTCTATGATGATTCTATGGCTCTATGATTCTGTGATTCTATGGCTCTGTGATGATTCTATGATTCTATGGCTCTATGATTATTATATGATTCTATGGCTCTGTGATTCTACGTCTCTGTGATTCTATGGCTCTGTGATGATTCTATGGCTCTGTGATGCTATGATTCTATGGCACTATGATTCTATGGCTTTATGATTCTGAGATTCTATGGCTCTGTGATTCTATGGTTCTATGGCTCTATGATGATTCTATGATTCTATGGCTTTATGATTCTGTGATTCTATGGCTCTGTGATTCTGTGGCTCTGTAATGATTCTATGGCTTTATGATTCTGAGATTCTATGGCACTATGATTCTATGGCTTTATGATTCTGAGATTCTATGGCACTATGATTCTATGGCTTTATGATTCTGAGATTCTATGGCTCTGTGATGATTCTATTGCTCTATGATTCTATGGCTCTGTGATTCTATGGCTCTATGATGATTCTATGGCTCTGTGATTCTATGATTTTATGGCTCTATGATTCTATTGCTCTATGGGTCTATGGCTCTACGATCCTACAATTCCCTGGCTGTGGCCACCTCTTCACTGCTGGCTGTGGCCACAGCTTCACTGCTGGCTGCAAATTGCCAGAGAATTTGTGAGAACTGCTGTGGTTATTTGCAGTCAAAAATGGAACCTGTTAAGACAAAGAGCTGGAAGAGCAGTGCAAAACAAGGAGCTGTCTTCCAAAGGAAGAGACATCTGTCATTTAAAACAAAAATTGAGGACTTCTCAGGGTAAAAATGGCAGAATAACCTTAGAGTAAGAGGTATTAAGGTACTAAAAGGAGTAACCTTTAAAGTCTGCCTAGGAAATGGATCCCTGAAGTCCTGAATCATAATAGCAGTGGGGAGGAAGACAGCCTTGAAATAAATGAACATTAATGCAGAAATTTCCCAGAAATGATGAAGAGTGCAGAAGTTTCATGCTAAACTATTTGTTCCTAAACTCCTAAGCAGCATGGAGTGCAAGAGAGGAGACAGGAAGAATAACAGGAGGGGAAATAAATCTCTGCTTTTCAATGCATTTAGTGGTGTAGTGATAGGGGTAGGGATTACACTCACTTTAATCTCAATGGCTAACACAGCACAGGATATTAGCTGGAGTTTTCTTAAAATCTCCCCTGAAACACAGCTTTAGCTTTTCCTTCTGCACTGGCTGCTTTGCCCCCCAGCTGTGCCCTTTCTGCTGTTTGGTTGAACCCTCTGCAAAAACAGCTTGTGACAGAGCCCAAACAAAAACAGTTCAGTTCAGAGGAGAAACTGATCTGGTGAACTGGGTGGCAAAAGTCCTGAGCTGGGTAATTAGGGGGAAATTATATAAACCACTTGTGTTAGACATTGTGAGATCCACAAAAGTCACAGAATCCTAACATGGTAGGGGTGGGAAGGTACTTCTGGAGGTCATCCAATCCAACTCCTCTGCTAAAGCAGGGTCACCCACAGCAGATTGCCCAAGATCACAGGGTCCAGGTGGGTTTGGAATCTCTCCAGAGGAGGAGACTCCACAACTTCTCTGGGCAGCCTGCTCCAAAGAGTTTTCTCCTCCTGTTCAGATGGAATCTCATGGGTTCCAGTTTGTACCCACTGTCCTCTGTCCTGTCAGTGGGCACCACTGAGAAGTATCTGGCCCCATCCTCTTGCCCCCCACCCTTTAGCTCTTGCTGAGCATTGAGCAGATACCCTCAGGGGCTGCTCTTCTCCAGGCTCAACAGCCCCAGGGCTCTCAGCCCTTCCTCCTCACAGAGATGCTCCAGGCCCCTCAGCATCTTCATAGCCTCCTCTGGATTCGCTCCAGTTGTTTCTCTTGAACTGGGGAGCCTAAACTGGACCCAGTAGTGCAGATGTGGCCTCACTAGGGCAGAGTAGATGGGCAGTAAAACCTCCCTAAAGCTGTTGGCCCACACCATCTTAATACACTCACCAGTGAGAAATGCAAGCTGGTGCTGTTTTTAACCAGACAATAGACAGAAGAGATCACAGGATGACCTACCTTAAAAATGAGCTCTTAGCATTCACTTACTTTGCACAGTTGTGAAGCTGAGAAACCATTTGTGTTCTGCAAAAGGAGGTTGTACAAGCAGGTTGTACCTGTAAGCTTGCAGCTTTGCATATCCTGAGTCGTGCCACCCAGCCAGGTTACACATCCTGGCTGCTCCTGTTTGCCATCCTGGTCACAGAATCATAAAATTATTTTGATTGGTAAAAACCTCTAAGCTCATTGAGTCCAACCATCATCCTAAGTCCACCCTGGCCATTAAGTCATGTCCCAGAGTGACATGGCCACACGTTTCTTGAACACCTCCAGGGATGGTGACTCCATGGCCTCCTTGGGCAGTCTGTTCCAATGCCTGACCTCTCCTTCAGCAAAGAATTTTTTCCTAATCTCCAACCTAAACCTCCCTGGCACAATTTCAGGCCATTTCCTCTTGTTCTCTCACCTGACACACACTACACCCTGTCAGAGGGATGCAGCAATGTGTGATCTCACTGAAATTCAGTTGTTTGATCCAAATTTGCTTCATTCATTCATTTCAATGAATACTTCCTGGCAGGGTTGTACCTCCTGAGTCTCTCACTTTGCTTCAAGCTCACATTTTCTTCTGAAGCTGCTACCCAGATACTGGACTACGAGGATTTTATGTGATCTGATAACAGTGCCAAAGGATATGGAAAATAGATGGAGAAGATTAGTTCTGTTTTGATGGAAACTTCCTACTGGTGCTTAATTAACAAGATTAGAAGGGCTAATCACTTGGTGGCTCCTACCTCCACTCATTTCCTCAGTGACACAAGGGCACACGACAGGGGTGAGTGGCTGTACCACTTCTGCTTGCAATAATCTGTCACTTCACAAAGGGCTGTGGTGCCATTAACTGGGTTAATTGGGTTTATAATTGTTGCCAGTCCGGACATCTGTGCTCAGCTGCTGCCATTTAAGAAGAAAAAAGAAGCTAAACACCAGTCCCTTGAAATGCTGCCGATGAGAAACTTGCCCCCAGGGAGATTTTACATCCCAAAGGAGTCCTGAAGAGAAAGGGTAGTGCACAGCAGAGAGAATCCTCCCTCCTGGTGATGTTCTTAGTTTTGGAAGCTGCTTCCAGAAATACAGCTTCAAGAATATGAACCCTTGATTTCCCAGAAGAGATGTGGGAAAGTTGCTAGGTAAATAGGGCTAGGAATGCAAGTGGCATTTGGCAAGGAGAAAATATCCAGGGAATTCTGCTAGCTGGCAAAATGGTTAGTTTAAGGTAGTCTTCAATACTGGAGATGTCTCAATTCCTCTATGGTATCTTTCTCAGAACAAAAAATAGTGGGGGAAGAAGTGATTGTTTTCTGGCTGACAGATCAAGAACTGCTACCTGCCTCTTCCCAGCTGAGATTGGCATAGGATGAGGAGGCCTTCCTTATGATGGGTAGTGAGAGAGTTAAAGGTAAATGGCAATTTGATTTAGTGAATGCACTGAATTAGACAAGATTTTGTGAAAAGCTGAAACTAAAGAGATTTTTGTTACGAACAAAAATTGAGAGGTTTGGGCTTTTTCTTTCCCCGCAGCTAACATTTAATGTGTAGCTGTTCTCTGTGATTGACACTCCCATTTGAGATGAGAGTTTTGTTTTGGTTCTTTATCTGCTCCAGAGAGTGACACTAAAGTTATTTCATGGGATTAGTGATTTAAGTAATGTGAGTAGGTTGGTTGTCATGATTAGCAGAAGCTAAAGCAAAGCAGCATTTGCTAACTGCAGAGAACTGAGACGATGTGGCTGGCCACAGCAGCTTATTAAATTCATAATGAGCTCAGGCAACTGATAAAGGGAATCAAAATTCTGTAATGGGGGGAAGCAAAGTTCCTAAGTACCAGAATATTCCTGTAAGACTCAGAGGTGACATGAGATTATCACGAAGTGATTATTATAAAGTAAACAGGCATTTAACTGAACACATGAGTATAGGGGGAGGGGGGTGGGGGGAAATTTAGGAGAGTGTTTTGATTTCTGAGAAGAATTTTAGTTTGGCTTAACCAAGGCAATGATTATCTGCACTGCAATACTGCCAAGGTTGGAACCAGTCTCTCTTCTTCCACTGCAGATGTTGTTTCCCAGCCACTGAAGTATCACTATTTGAATCTGTACATTGCTTCTGGAGATAGCTGAGGGGTTTTGGACTTTCTGTCATCTACTAGACTTCAATTCCCCTGGCATCATAATATTCCCACTTTAATCAGACCCTGCTTTGATTTCAGACACTCTCCTCCTGACTTTGCCTTGCAGACCTTGTTCTCTGCAGCCGCTGCCTCTCAGAGAGCTCTCAGCATGCCTGCCTCCAGCCTTCCTGTTTCGTTTGATGTGGCTGCTACCAGCCTGCCATGTAAAATAATACTGTTTTCAGCAATTCTCACACTGTTGATTGCTACAAAACACAAAGAGCTCACCTGCATCATCTTCTTATTGAAGGCACCACGTCGTGTGAAGTGAGACTTCGCTTCTGGGAGGTATTTACCTGCTGTGTCCCCCAAAGAGGTAAAAGCTTCATCTCCAGAAAGTGTGGGTTCAGTTTGTGATTGCCATACGGGACTGTGGGCAGGTGATGTGAATCTCATCAGGCAGTGCAAGGAGTTGGGAATAGCTGTTGGTGAGTCAGAGCCCTGCCAAGATCACCTTTATCAAGTGGTCAGTTTGAGGGGCTTCCTTGCAGTCAGGCAAGATTCAGAATGGTTTGGATCAGAAGGGGCCATAAAGATCATCCAGCTCCAACCCCCTCTTGCCATGGACAGGGACATCTTCCACTAGACCAGAGAGATCAAGTGGCCACACTGTGAAATTCCCCACTTCCATCAGGTCACTGGCACTCCCACACTTCTCATACCCAACAGAAGTTGTTACCAAGTCTAGCACAGAAACATCCTTGCTGGCTTTATAATTATAAAGCTCTGTTCTTCCTGCCTCCCAAAGTCCTCGTGGCTACTTGGGAGCATAAAGCAAGACTCTGCAGAGGATGGGAGTAACCTTTGGGTTATGTCACCCTCTGGGCTTGTGAAGAAGCCAAAGATAATGTAAATGGTGGCACAAACTAAAGGTTGCAAGACCTCTGTTGCCTTTCTAGTAGTTAACTCACACAGAAAGCATCGTCCCGAGAGACTTGGATCTCATTTGCAAGATCTGCTGTTACCAATACTCTCAAAACCATCATGCTGAGAACCATCTCCCAGCACAGAGGGTAAGAGGACACTCAAACACAATGTACCACCAAAGGTGCCAGAGGAAGGCTTACAGGAGTATGGCATGACATCCAACAGAGAATAACATTAAGCACAAAACTTGCACTGAGTATTACCAACATTCATCAGTCTGTCTCCTCTCCACTGCTCAAACAGCTTTAAAAATCCCATCCCTAATGAAACTGAGGTGCTGGAATTGATGAGGATCTGCAAGCAAAAGGAAAATATTCATTTTCCAGACTCCACAGCATTGTGCTTATGAGGCAGTTCTCTGATTTGGGGACATATGTGCTACCTCGAGGGGGGGTTAACCATTTTTCTCCAATAGCAAGGAAAATGCTTTTTTCATTTCCTTTTGTGGAAGGATATATACAAGCTAGGCAAGAGGAAGGTCTGAGTTCATGTAAAATGTAGGAAGATATAATGGAAGTTTCACAATACCCTTTCAAAGCACCTTAATACACACAGGGCAAGACTATTTCAGCTGCTGAATTCGTTCTGCTTTTCCTTACTTTCTGCTCAAAACTTGTGAAATATGGTGGTTTTATGATTAGAGCACTGTCATTTATAGGTTTGACTTCAGCCATTCATTTAGCAAAAACCCCTTTGTCCAGCCAAAGAGAATAATTTCATCTCTGTCCAGTGGGGGAATATCCAACAGTGCTGGGGACTCGGGGCAGAGCGTGCCACCCATCTTTGATATTCATCTTAATCCTTCCAACTCAGAAAGTTAAACAAATTATTTTAAAATAACCATCCTACAGAACTCATTCACTGGCCACAGCCAGAAGAATATTTCCTGCTTGCAGAGAAGATATTATTCCAGAAGGGATGTGGTAGAAGAGACTATTCAATTGCAGACCCACTCACATGCCAACAAAGGTGCTGGAAAATGCAGCCTTGGATCACTGGGCAGAAGGGAAGATTGAGTGCTTTGGGGGACTGCAAATAGAATATGGACTGGCTCGCTGGGGGCTTGAATTCAAGCCTGATCACTGCAATGAAACAGCAGAAATTTTATCACAAAAATGCACACCACATCCTCTCCCCAGATTTATAGGGCATTTGAAAGAAATCATAGAACCATTCTGGTTGGAAGAGACCTTTAGTACCAAAGGGAACAGCCACAGAGCTCTGACTGAGACTTCCTTACACCATTTTCTCCCAACACATTATTTAGAATGATAAAATCATTTTGGTTGGAAGAGATCTTTAAGATCAAGTCCAACCATTAACCCAGCTCTACCAAGTCCACTACAAAACTGTGTCCCACAGCTAGGGACTCAACCACTGCCCTAGGTAGCCTGTTCCAGGGCTTGACAACCCTTCTGGGGAAGAAATTGTTCTTCATTCCCATCCTCAGCCTTTCCTGGCACAACTTGAGGCCATTTTCCCTTGTTTAGAGGAATCTCATGCTTGTTGTTTTGTGACAGTGATGAACTTTCATTACCTTGCTCTAAATACACAGGTCAGCCAAGAGGAGCATCCAATGGATCAAGAGGCAGGCTTCAGCTTGCACCTCAAGAGAGTTGATCTTTCCAGCTTGCATCTCCAGGAGTTTGTCTTTCCAGCTTGCACCTTTCCTACACACATTAGTTGAACACACACACACACACACACAATTTTAGAAAGAAACCCTTTGGTTTAAGCTGAAAAAGGGAAACAGAAATATTTGAGTTAATAATTTGGGGCTCCTTCTCCTAGCAAAGTCTCTACTCAGAGGCAAAAAAAAGTACAGTCAAAAGGCAGGGAATTAGCTGTAAAGGGCAGATTTTGACCTGATGAAATTGGCATGGCTATTTAGGGAGCAAGATTTCATTAGAGTTGCTATAGCAATTGGAACAGTTTGACAAAGCCTAATGAAGGATTATGACAGAAATAGAGAAGGCTATAAGCCATCAAACGCTGTAGGAAGAGAAGCTTCATAGGTTTCTGAGCAAAATCCCTCTGGAAGTACATGGATCTCCCTGGAAGCTATCACACTCATTTCAAACACTTCTCTGGGGTATTCACTGAGCAGTGAGTGCAATAAAAACCCAAGTGCCCTCTCCACTGCAAAGAGTTATTCTTGGCTTCTCCCCTCCCAGAGGTACAATTTACTTTATAATGCTTTATAATCAAAATACTTGGCACTTGCATGGCACCTCTCAACTCAGAGTGCTGCAGAAACTACTCCTGATGCTGGGTGTTAACCTCCTCAAATTGGCATTAGATATATCCTGTGGCTGAGTAAACTGAGCCTGAGATATTAAAGGACTTTACTTCAGCCTTTGCAGGGATGAAGCAGGGAAGTGCATAATGGGAGGGCTCCAAAGCAAACCTCATGGCACATGAGTGAGAGCTACCTGCAGACCTCTGCCCCACACAATGTGCCCTCAAGGTGGGTAGATGCTGAGAAATGTCTTCTGGGTCCTCCTGAGCTCCTGCTGTGCTGTGATGCATGTCCAAGGTGTAAGATCAAACTTACTACCTGTGGGAGATGTTCTCAGCTCAAACTCTGCCTGGGGTCAAGTGATGTTCAGGAGCTACACAAAAATATGTATATTTATTCCATTGTGTGATGCCCTGCACAGCCTTTCCCACCAGGGGAGAGGGTTTTCCTCATGGCTCAGACTTGCAAAACAATTGCAGAGCACACTTCAAACGATTCCCACCAGCCTGGTCCAGCCTGCAGCTACTCATTCATCATCCAGCCTCCACTGGACTCTCTCCAGTAGTTCCTTGTCTCTCTTGAAGTGAAGGGCCCAGAAGTGGACACAATACTTCAGACATGGCCTCACTAGGGCAGCGTAGAGGGGAAGGAGAACTTCCCTTGACCTTCTGGCTACATGATTAGCTCGTGGTGAACTTGTCCACCAGCACTCCCAGATCCTTCCCTGTGGAGCTGCTTTCCAGTAGGTCAATCCCTCACATGTACTGGTGCAGGTACTGAAGAGATGCTCACTTACAGCAGAGGCTGAAACAGTTTTTTCTTTGCTAGAGACTTCTGCATGGAGTCTTTGCAGCGTAAGAATCCAAACCAACACTAAACCATGTCGTTCACATAGTTTGACTAATGTTAATGGAAGTAAATGGAGGGTAATTTGATTCTGGGCTTTTTGAAGCCTCCAACCAGAGAACAGTCCCCCAAAGCCTCCTAGAAAGCTATTATAAATAAAGATTTGGGTTTAAAAGCAGCTTTCCTCTTAGTTTTGTCAGAATCAGGCAGACAAGCCCTGGGCAGGCAGCCCCGGAGTGGCCAGAACAGAGCAGTGTGATGGAGAGCATGCAAAGCTTCTCTCTGTTGTAGGAAATACCAGATGAAGCATGTTTCCCAAACAGCTCTGCTAACAGCTCTATAAATGGCTTTCCTCTGTTTGCTAAGATGCAGCAGTCAGCTGCTGGTGGGCTCTTGGAACGTGCCTGAGCATCAAAAAATTTATTTTGACATTAACTTTGTTTCTGGCAGCAAAACAGCAAAACATTTAGCACATGGGAAGCCTTGAGGTGTCAAAGTCAGTCTGGTAATGATGTTGTGGTAGCTCTAAATCACTGCTGAAAAATTACCTTCAGCCTGCCTTTGTCAGACAGGATTTGCTCGCGAGGGTCAGCACAGAGAGCACACAGGGCAGGGCTGTACCGATGGCTGTATTCAACCAGCAGAAATGGAAACCTGTGGGTGGATAGAAACACATCTGGAATTCACCCCTAGCATCAGGCAGTCCCTCCTTTCCCAGCAGGGAAAGCTGCCCCAGCTGATCCATCACCATAACACACTGAATCATAGAATGGTAGAATGGTTTGTGTTGGAAGGGACCTTTAACATTCATCTAGTTCAGCCTCCCTGTGGTCAGCAGGGACATAGAACCATAGAACTGTTGAGCTGGGAAGAGACCTTTGTGATCATCAAGTCCAACTGCTCACCTAGAGCTCACACTACTGCTAAGCCACTGCCCCTAAACCATGTCCCTCAGCACCACAACCATGTGTCTTTTAAACAGCTCCAGGGATGGTGACTCCACCACCTCCCTGGGCAGCCTGTTCCAGTGCTTCATAAGTCTGTGAAGAATATTTTCCTAATATGCAGCCTGAACTATCCCTGATGCAACTTGAAGATGTTGAACTGGATCAGGTTGCTCAGAGTCCCATCCTACCTGACCTGGAATGCTTCCAGGGATGGGGCATCTACCACTGGGCAACCTGGGCCTGGCTGAGGGGCTTGAAGCTTTTTAGCCTAGAGAAGACTTAGAGGACAAATTATGAATGCTTATAAATCCTTAAAGGCTGGGTGTCAGGAGGATGGGACCAGTCTTTTTCCAGTGGTGCCTTTTTCCAGGCACAAACCTGAACACAGGAAGGTCAGCTAAACATGAAGAGGTACTTCTTTAATTTAAGGGTGATGGAGCACTGGAACAGGCTGCCCAGAGAAGTGATGGAGTCTCCATTTCTGGAGTCATTCCCAAACTGCCTGGACACTGTCCTGGTGCAACCTGCTTTGGGTGACCCTACTCTGGCAGGGGGGTGGACTCGAGGATCTCCAGAGAGCTCTTTCCATCCCTATGAGTCTGGGAGTCTGGGATTTACTATCCATTCACCTGCTACAGATAAAGATGTCTCTGCTCACTGTAGGGGTTTGTTGGGGGCATGTTTGACAAGATGACCTGGGGTGCATCAAGAAAAGTGTGTCCAGCAGGTCTAGGGAGGTTCTTCTCCCTCTCTACTCTGCCCTGGTGAGACCAGACCTGGAATACTGTTTCTATTTTTGGGCTCCCCAGTTCAAGAGAGACAGAGACCTGCTGAGAGAATCCAATGGAGAGCCACGAGGATGATTTGGGGACTTGAGCATCTTCCCTGTGAAGAGAGACTGAGAGCCCTGGGGCTGTTTAGTCTTCAGAAGAGAAGACTGAGAGGGATCTAATCGATGTCTATCAGTATCTGAGGGGTGGGGGGCAAGTGGAGGAAGCCAATCTCTTTTTGGTGGTGTGCACTAATAGGACAAAAATTAACAGGTTCAAGCTTGAACATAGAAGATTTCACCTCAACATGAGGAGAAACTTCTTTGTTGTGAGGGTGACAGAGCCCTGGAGCAGGCTGCCCAGAGAGGTTGTGGAGTTTCCTTCTCTAAAGATTCTCAAAACCCACTTGGATGCATTCCTGTGCTGACAACTCTAAGTGATCCTGCTTTGACAGGGCAGTTGGACTCAATGATCTCTTGAGGTCCCTTCCAACCTCTGATGTCCTGTGATATTGTGCCCCTTCCAACCCAATGCATTCTATGATTCTATTCTATCCTCAGCACATACACAAAAAATCCCTCCTTATCAGCAAGATATAAAAAGGTCAATGTGGGATGCTTCTGTCCTAGAAAGCTCCCCCAGCTTCCAGGAGACAGGTTCAGAGCCCATGCATCACAGAACAAGGCAGCTCATCCTCTCACAGCACCACATCTCGTTGCACCAGCTGGTGAGGACAAGCCCACAGGAGCAGGCGTTTGCTGGCCTGGGGAAACGCTGCTTTAAATTCAGAAGCAGGAGGGAGTTTTTGTTGCTGCTAGCTCTCATCACTCTGGATATTTTTCTTTGCCGTATCAGGTGGCTAATCCCTCTCTCAGGTTGGAGTCCTCAGCCTCAGTGCCTCGCTGTGGCATTCCCACTTAACATTTAGACTAAGGACTCAGCACCAATGGGGGGATTAGACATTTTGTATTGTTACATACATTCATTCTGATACCTTTGGGGCCAGAAAACCATCTCCTTTGTGCACTGTTGGATTGCTGCCTTTCAGCTCCAGCAAAAGTTGCTTAGCACTTGCACAGAGATGAGGAGAATCACGTTTTCAGGAGATGAGAGCAGGTAATGTAAACCTGAGCAGAAAATGGAGCAGGAAAAGCATGCTTTGCACCTTCCATTGTTCATTTAGCTTCAACTATTGCTCTTGAAACCCACTGCAGACACAGGTGGGTGTGGGAGGGAGCTCCTAATTATCTGTTCATCTTATCACAGTCTTATGAGGCTCCATAATCATTTGGCCTACAGCAGGAGAGGGACTTTTTATAAGGGCATGTGGTGATAGGTCAAGGGGCAATGGTTTGAAAGTAGAGCAGGGTAGATTTAATTGGACATTAGGAAGAAGTTATTTACTATGAGGCTGGCAAGACAGGCTGCCCAGAGTAGTTGTGGATGCCTCATCCCTGGAATTGTTTAAGACCAGGCTGGATGACACTTTGAGCAACCTGGGCTAGTGGGAGGCCCATGGCAGGGGGGTTGGAACTAGATGACCTTTAAGGTCCCTTCCAATCCAAGCCATTCATGATTCTATAATGCTTCTATGATCTTATAGTTGGTCCAGCACGGCTCACCAGTGAACATTCCCTTTGGGACTGACCACTGATAATTCATGAGTTTCACATCAGATCTCCTTTGTGCAAAAGGAAGGTGAGAGCTGTAAAAGAGGCCCACCATCTAAACACTTCTACAGAAGGAGATTTCATACTTACAAGGGCAGGAGCAAGCCCTAAAGAAGGAAATATAGAATGAGAGTGGTGTATATGAAAAGGGGTTTATGCTGATGATCCACAACATTTTGTACAGAGAGATTATCAACTAAAATATCCTCCTGGCAGGATTTTTTTTTTTTGAACGAAAATTCTTGTCCAGTTATTACCAATAAAAGAGAAAGGAATCTCTTTGTTGGATGGGCTACAGTTCTGCTTTATAACCTGTTTCACTTTTCCCTTATGAATGACTTTATTTGGGGTAAAAAGCCTTTTTGAGACATTTGCAAACAGAGCCTAATACCCAACACTGTGTTACCCTGACTGCATAAACATTTCTCTGATAGTGTGAGGCAATTTGGAGAGGAACAAAAGAAAGGAAAACTAGAGATGAGGGTAAAGAGATCTTGGTTCACTTCTTTAAAGGGCTGAGGAAAGGAACTTTCCCAATGGTTGAGGGAAGTGAACTTGGCAAGTAAAATTTTTAGGTTGTTCCAAGCAAGTTAGTGATAGAAAATGAAAAATATCTGCACTAACCTCTCTGTGGGAAGGTGGAAAACCACAGAGCTGGTCTCAAGTCTGTTCTAAGGAGGGTGCTGGTGCTGCAGAGTCATGTTACAGCCTGCTTTGAGAAGGGTTGAGTGGCTTGGTAATGAGGAAAATGAAAACTCTAAATTCTCTTACAAGGGGCTACTCCAGCTTCAGAACAGGCTGATACAAAATAGTTGTGCTGTAGGGACTCAAATCTGAGTACAGCTGCTCATTTACTTTATTTTAGTCAATAAACTCCTCCAAATTTATGATTTTAAAGTAACAGGGACCTGATTTTGCTGGAGAAAAGTGTCTGCATACTACCAAAACCCAACTTTTCTACTTTCTGAGTTGAGCCCATAAAAGACATTATCGAAACAATAAAAGTGTGGGGAAAAAATGAACAAACCACAGAAATCTGAACCCATACATCTGACACACACTTCTGCTAGGCTATGGGAACATTTTCTCTATTCTACTAGCCCAGAACCAAAAGGAAAATCAAGAGGTCTCTGCTCCACTTCATTTCTTCTGGTGCTGAGCAGTGATTGATAAGAAGTTCCTGCCTGCAGAAGCAGCAATGCAACTCTCCACTGATAAAGCACATGGGTGGGAAGCAGATAGGCCAACATGTGAGCAAGAAGACCTTGAAGTGACAAAAGCTTTGGGCATGACAGGGACTGCCCAAGCATCTATTTTAAGATATTGAGCAGTTCCTATTGCCAGGGGCTGACAGTACTGGGAGCTGGAGCTACACTGCACCAGCTTCTTTATCAGCTACATAAGGGATTTTTACATAGGTGAGGCCATTTCCTCTTGTCCTGTCTCTTGTTACTTGGGACAAGACACCAACACCCACCTGATTCCAACCTCCTTTCAGGCAGAGAGTGAGGTCTCCCCTCAGCCTGCTCTTCTCCAGGCTAAACCACCCAAGTTCTCTCAGCTGCTCCTCACCAGCCCTGTTCTCTAGACCCTTCACCAGCTTCAATGCCCTTCTCTGGACCTGCTCCAACACCTCAATGTCTTTCTTGTAGTGAGGGGCCTAAAACTAAATGCAAACCTGTTTCACTACCCCAATGTCCTTCTCCTAGTGAGGAACCCAAAACCAAACCCAGTATCTGAGTTGCATCCTCAGCACTGCTGAGTACAGAGGAACAATCACTGCCCTACTCCTGCTGGTGCTGGTGGCCTTCCTGGCCACCTGGGTACATGCTGACTCACCTTCAGCCAGCTGCCAACCAACACTCCCAGGTCTTTCCAGCCACTTTGCCCTGAGCCTGGAGAGCTGCATGGGGCTGCTGTGACTGATGATGCGAAATTGAAGAAGACAAGGATTAGGGCAGGCAGTCCTTCAGGCCAACACTAGTCCCATACCCTAGTCTTTTCAGCCAGCCTCTATACTGAAGTATGACCAGTGGGAATCCCCCACTTAGAACCTCCAAGGACTGCAGAGACAAAACCAGCCTCACTAAGCCAAGACTTAGCTCCTTTGAATACCCACTAAAGGGAGCAGCTCAGAAAATATGAGGAAACAGTGATGATAACAGGAAAAGAAGCACTTCACTTAAAAGAGAAGAGTCACAGCATCTCTCAAACACCTTTCTTCATCACTTCTCTCCTTGCAGCCACTTGCCAAGTTTCTCTCTGCTGCTAGTGTTCACTCCTACTCTTTCTGTGTGTTTCAGGTCACCACCAAGTAACTGGCTGCAATATGTTTGGCACAGTCTGGAGTAGTTGGGGGTCACACCATGAGACTGTCATTTTCTTACAGCTTCAAAACAGCCCCAAAAGAAGAGAAAGGAGCATTTGGGGAAGTTGTCGGCATATGGTTGCATGAGCAAATTTTAAACATCTGAGCTATCAAACGCATTCAAGCTGGGTTAAAGCCCATTAGTGATCCCCAGTCAGATATTACATCAGATTTCCTGAGACAAAGGAGCTCAGTGCCCTTTTCAGGCTCACAAATAGTCCAGGGGCACTCCATCCACAGGAGAAAGATTAGCATGTGCCTCATTGAAAGGGCATTCAATAATTTTCTGTCTGGGAATTTGCACAATCAGTAACTCACCTTCGGGATTTCTCATCTTGAGTTCTGGTTTTAAATAATATCCATTAGCTACTAAAGAAAAAAAAAAACCCACACTCAAAATATGTATTTAATTTAACTTCATACAGGAGAGCTGCTTCATCCATCCTGTCTTAAGACTGGAAGTGGTAGTAGGTATTGCTGAGTGCATTGTCCTACTGGGAGGCAGGAATGAAGCTGAATGCAGAAACTTAAATCACGGCTTGCAATTTGCTAAAACAAAACAAACACACAAACAAGTGCCACATCCTCACTTTTTATAGCAATACCCACTGTAAAGATGACAACAAAGGCAGTGCATAGCTATGAGTAAGTCACTGGTGATAGTAGATCTTTTGTAATGCCAAAGGAAAAATGAAATACAAAGCTGGAGCGGTTTTTGCTCGGAGAAGTAGAATGCTTCCCATTGCCTTAAGTGTTCCAGTGAATCATGAGAATTATTCAGCTGAAGGGTGAAACTAGTGGGTGGCTTGTATGGACACAACCCTTTCCTATGGCACAACCCCAAATGAAGATGACCATCTCACTCGGAGTACTGTGTCCAGCTACGGGAGCCTCAGCACAAGGGAGCCATGGACCAGAGAAGGGCCACAAAGGTGATCAGAGGGCTGGAGGACCTCCCCTGTGGGAACAGGCTGAAAGAATTGGGACTGTTCAGGCTGGAGAAGAGAAGGCTCCAGGAGCACATTTCAGTATCTGAAGGGGACTGTTTAGAAGGGTCTGTGGTGATAAACGAGGGACAATGGTTTGAAACTGGAGCCAGGGGAGATTTAGGTTGGACACTAGGAGGAAGTTCTTCACTATGAAGGTGGTGAAATACTGGAACAGTTTGCCCAGGAACGTGATTGAGGCCCCATCCCTGGAGACATTCAAGGTCAGACCTGATATGGCCCTGGGCAGCCTGATCTAATTGGAGGTGTTCCTACTGACTGCAGGAGAGTTGGACAAGATGAGCTTTGAGTGTCCCTTCCAACCCAGTACCATTTGTGAATCTGTGAATCTTAACTTACACAACAGATACTCACCAAGGCAGCTGTGAGTGGCCAGGCTAGCGATGGGGATTTTAATGTAATTTGTAGATTATTAGTAACCATAAGAAAGCATAAATAATATAAATGTAATAAGTAACTATATTAACTGCTTCCCCTCAGCATTTCAGTGATCAGCTTCAAACAAGAGAGGTTTTTCTTCAGTTTCACCCCATTCCTCTAGCTTTGGGTTTGCCTTTGCCATTGGATTTGCAACCCACACCTCTTAGCAAGTGAATGCATCCTAGAATCGTTTTGGTGGGAAATGACCTCCAAGATCATCAAGTCCAACCATTATCTAACTCTGTCAAAGCTGAGGCTAAACCTTGTCACTCAGTACCACAGCTCTGCAGCTTTTAAATGTTTCCAAGGATGGGGATTCAACCACTGCCCTGGGAGCCTCCTCCAGTGCTTGAGAACTGTTTTGGTGAAGAAATTTCCTCTAATATCCAAATTAAACCTCCCCTGCTGCAACTTGAGGCTGTTTGCTCTTGTCCTATTGCTCAGGAGAAGACACCAACCCCCACCGGCCCCAACCTCCTTTCAGGGGATTGTAGAGAGCAATGAGGTCTTTCCTCAGCCTCCTTTTCTCCAAACTAAATAACCCCAGTTCCTTCAGCTGGCCTTCACCAGACCTGTTCTCCAGACCCTTCACCAACTTTGTTCACCTTCTCTGGATTCACTCCAGCATCTCAATGTCTTACCTGTAGTGAAAGTCTCAAAACTTCTGCTGCCATAGATGGTATCCACAGCCTTCAGCTCAGCTCAGCTCCAAGTGTTCTCTGTAGCCACTTCAGAAACACCAGCTCTGGTGTTTATGTCAGCACTGATGAACCAAGGGAGAGAAAAAAATTCTGAATTTCTCCAGAAATGCACCTGAGATTCACTCCTGGAAACCTGCTTCTGCCCCAGTAAAGACTCACAAAGTGATTCATGAATGTGGTGATGGGGAGGACACCTCTCTGATGGGTGCTCTGGATAAAACTCTGTTCTGAAAATCAAAAAGAAAACTGCAGAGGGATTAGGTGTAGTGTCCAGATATGATGGTGGGGAAGGGAGAAGGGGGAAGGAAAAGGAAAAAGGAAAAAGGAAAAAAGAAAGGGAAAAGGAAAAGGAAAAAGGGAAAAGGGAAAAGGGAAAAGGGAAAAGGGAAAAGGGAAAAGGGAAAAGGGAAAAGGGAAAAGGGAAAAGGGAAAAGGGAAAAGGGAAAAGGGAAAGGGAAAGGGAAAGGGAAAGGGAAAGGGAAAGGAAAAGGGAAAGGAAAAGGAAAAGGAAAAAGGAAAAGGAAAAGGAAAAGGAAAAGGAAAAGGAAAAGGAAAAGGAAAAGGAAAAGGAAAAGGAAAAGGAAAAGGAAAAGGAAAAGGAAAAGGAAAAGAAAAAGAAAAAGAAAAAGAAAAAGAAAAAGAAAAAGAAAAAGAAGGAAAAGAAAAATGAAAAGATTTTGTAAAGGGAACACCACTGTGTTAGAAGGAGTCACATTCCCCAGAGGCAGCAATCTCCTTGCAAGCTTGTCCCTTTGCAGCTTCCCTCCTGTATATCTCCAGGAGCTCCAGAAAACAGAGAATTCTTCAGCACATAGTGTTCAGTTTCTGGCAGGTTATCATCCCTGGGGAGAACAGCTGGGGATTGACATACTTGGGTGAGCATTTGCTTTACAAGGTTCATTAACACTTACAGAGAGTGGATGAAAGTTTGGGTTTCACCTCTGACAACCTGTTCCTGGGCATTGGTGGTCCCTGCTGGGCTGGTGACACGGTGCTGAGTCTGGCCAAAGGTTCTGCAGTGCTCTGGGAAGCTCCAGGAAATGAGATGAGCAGCATGGACAGATTGGGAGGTAGGAGTGGGCTTGCAAACGCCACTTGTGAAGGACAAACAAAATTCAGAGAAGTGGAAAGTCAGTGGGACAGTAAGATGAACATTAAGCAATAAATAATTAAGCAAAATAAATAAGGATGGAGAAACCATGGAGAGCAAGAGCTTTAAGCAGGATCTCCTGAGGAGCAGCTGAAGGGAACTGTGGTTGCACAGACTGGAGAAAAGGAGGCTGAGGGGAGACCTTCTGGCTCTCTACAACTCCCTGAAAGGAGGTTGGAGACAGGTGGGGGTTGGTCTTTCTTCTCAAATAACAAGGAACAGGGCAAGAGGAAACGACCTCAAGTTGCTCCAGGGGAGGTTTAGGTTGGACATGAGGAACAATTTCTTCCCCAAAAGGGTTGTCAAGCCCTAGAACAGGCTTCCCAGAGCAGTGGTGGATTCCCCATCCCTGGATGGGTTTATACACCATGTAGGTACTGAGGGACATGGTTTAGTGGTGACCTGGCAGTGCTAGCTTAATAGTTGGACTTGATGATCTTAAAGATCTCTTCCAACCAAAACCATTCTATGATTCTAGGCAATATGTTGGGAGAAACGCTGAAAGGAAGCATTGGTCAGAGCTCCCTGGCTCTTCCCTTTGTCTGTAATATTATTCAGCCCATTCCCAAGGTCCATAACTTTTACATTATCCTCGATTTTAAGCCATCTCTTGGGCATCACCTTGGCTGGGCATCCCTGCTTGCTTCCATGCCTGTGGGCATAGCTGAAGCTCCTTGTTCACTGTGCCATCAGCAGCATCTCCATGGGGCAGAGAAGGCTCTGTGAGCACCAGAATCTGGAGCCTGTAGCTGAGGTCCAGCTACAAAATCTTGTCCTGTTTCCCAGAGGAAGCCTCTCTGCTCACCCAGCCCTGCTCTCATGCTGGAGAGGCTGCTGACTGATTTCCACATCCAGTGTGCTACGCTTGCAAAAATAAACCAGCCCTGTTCTTTACCTTGCCCTTTGCTCAATGAAATGCATTGTGCTCACAGATAGAAATCTGAGCCCTGCCTGAATTTAGACTTGTTCTTTAGGTCTGCTTATTTACTCTGTCACTTTCTTATCCATTCCCCATCGTTTTTTTCCTACCTGGCTGCACACATGAGAGGGAGGTTTGGCTGAAGGTCATTTACTCAGGAGCTGTTGAGCTTGTCCAAGCCCAGCCCTGCAGTATGTGCCTGCCAGCAGCTTTCAGGACTCTGCATTGTCCCCACCACAGCACTGCAAAAAACAGGGCACTGGTGGGACCTTCCTCTCCATCCTGGGATGATATCAGCCACCAGCTTATATAAGCATGTGATGGGAAGACTGCTATAAGGAGGAGACATTTTAAAGGGTTAAAATGAGAGCTGTCACAGTCAGCACTGCTGCTCTTTCCCAGCAGAGCTCTCCACCTATGAAGGCTGAAGAAGCAAAACGTAGGACACGACCCTTAGCAGAGGAGACTCTTTAATAAATCAGATTTAATTGAAGTCCTTGGAAGCCCTTCAGTTTTGAGAAGTGGGCCACATTTTCCTAACACAAGAGCTCTGTAGTGGAAGCATGAAATTTAGCACTCAAAAGAAGCAGCATGCTATACAGTAAGTGCAAGCAGCCACTGAAAGCCTTGGAGAAGCAGAGCCGGAAGGATGCCTCTGGGAATGCCTCCTCCAGACCTCCTGATTGAGCTGATACTTGTGATTTTAAACAGCTGCAGTTTCTGGACATTACTACCACTCACACCAAGTGATTCAAACACCACATGGCTCACAAATATGAAATATTCTGTTGGATCAAGGAATTAATTTGAGGAAACCAGGCAAAGAAATAAAATGCTTAGGGCAGGAAAGCCACCGAAGTGTTCAGGGATGAAAAGACCTACCTGGTCTCAGGGTTTCCATATCATAGAATGCACTGGGTAGGAAGGGACCTTCAAAGGTCATCTAGTCCAACCTCCAACTTATTCACCAAATTAGAGATAGAACATCTTTGGTTAAAACACTTTGAGAAAGCTGTTCATTCTGCAGGCAGGGGGGAACTTGGGTGGCTTGGGCAGTGATTTGGGCAGTGTTCCTTCCATGCTATCCCTGGTGAAATCAAAACTGGGCTTTCATATGGACTTCTTCATCAGTGAGTTTTAAAGACCTCACCTTAGAGATGGAGGAAAAAAAGGATGGCTGGTCACTAGCTACTCCCAACTGCTTGGCTGTGCTGGAAAGCAAAAATTAGTGTAAGGTCATTCTGTCTAGGAATGGCACAGCCAAATTCCCCCCACTGTCCACACTTCACATTTCTCTGTTCTCCCCTGTATCTGGAGCAATGTGTCTCTCATCACCCCATTGCTACCACTTTTGGGACTCTCAGCACCTTGAGGCGAAGACTTCTTCCACATGTCAAGCAGATGTGGCCCAGGTTGGCTATTCTACAGCCTCTAACATAATAGAAACCCGACAACCTCCAGTGAAACCCCACTGCCCACAAATACCCCAGTGACCCTTCATGTCATGCCTACAAGCAGGCAAAAAAAAGAAACACAAACGAAAACCCTCATGGCAGGACAAGCCACGTCCCATATTCTTTGAATGTGCTTCACATGATAAATCACCCAGGCAGGTGATGAATGTGTGCACTTAAAAGCAAACACATGCTCTGCTCAATGGGGCTGTTCAGCACAGCAAAGATGCCTGAGGGCAGCAAAGCTAAAATAAGTGCATTGGCAGGGGTCTTGTGGTCTAGATGAGTGCATAGCAGCAGGGTTTCCCAACCCACTGCTCCATTTCTGCTCTACCATTTCTGCAGATGACACCAAACAAGATCTGCTTGAGGGTAGGAAGGCTCTGAAGAGGGATCTGGTCTGGATGGATTGCTGAGCTGAGGCCACTTGTATGAGGTTCAACAAGGTCAAGTGTCACTTTGGCCATAACATTCCAGGCTTGGGACAGAGTAGCTTGAACCTCCCTGATGGGAAAGTGCTGGTTGACAGCAGTCTGAACATGAGCCAGTGTGTGCCCAGGTGTTCAAGAAGGCCAACAGCATCCTGGCCAGGGTCAGCATAGTGTGGCCAGCAGGACCAGAGAAGTGATTCTCTCCCTGTACTCAGAACTGATGAGGCCACATGTCAAATACTGTTTTTCCTACAGTCCTCACTACAAGAAGGACATTGAAGTGCTGGAGCAGGTCCAGAGAAGGGCAATGACGCTGGTGAAGGGTCTAGAGCACAAGTCTTGTGAGGAGCAACTGAGGGAACTGGGATTGTTTACTCAGGAGAAAAGGAGGCTGAGAGGAAACCTTCAAGGCTCTCTACAACTCCCTGAAAGGAGGCTGGAGCCACAAGGGGAGCTGGACTTTTTTCCCAAGGAATAATCAGTAGAACAAAAGGAAATAGCTTCAAGTTGCACCAGAGAAGGTTTAGGCTGGACATGAGGAAAAAATTCTTTGCTGCAAGAGTGGTCAGGCATTGGAACAGGCTGCCCAGGGAGGTGGTGGAGTCACCATCTCTGAAGGTGTTGAAGAAAATGTGTAGACCTGGCACTTCAGGACATGGTTTAGTGTAATGGTGGTGTTTGGTTGAACTTGATAATCTGAGAGGCCTTTTCCATCCTTTATGATTCTGTGATCCTGCCTTTCAAGATCTCCCCTCCACACTGGTTGGGATAAAGGCAGAGAGCAAACAGCCAGGCAGGTGCCATGCACACAGCCATGGGTGGTGGGAGGTGGTGTGGTACCTGGTGTGCAGAGCTCTGCAGAGCTCCAGGCAGCTGGCAGCACTTGTCCTTCTGCTGCACCCCCTCCTTTCCTAACACCTTCATCTCCTTACTGGAAGGTTACATTTTACAGGAAAGATAATTATCTGATCCTGTCAGTGGCTGTTTGATTTCTGCATTTCATTCCAGCCAGATTTGTCTTCTAACAATGACTTTGCTAATGGCCAGTCCTCCCTGCTGCCCATTTACAACCCCTTCCCTGTTACACCTGCTAGACAAGGTCTGGCACCACACAACAAACACTACTGAATTAAACCTGAGCTGTAAAGTAAGCAAGCCTTATTATACCCAATTTTACACCTGGGTAACCTTACATACTGGAGACATTTAAATGACTTTCCACAGGAAGCTGCTGAAGGTACAGAGCCTAGAAAAGCCCAGCTCTCAGTTACTCACTCCAGGCCCTCCTTTGAGAGAACAAATTTGTTAAGCATGTGGTTAATGTTAAGCTTATGAGCAAAGGGGCATTAAGCCATTACAGGACTCGCTTCCCTCAACATGCCAAAAACCTGCTGCCATCCAGCAATGACAGGACATTAATCCTGCCTCCCTCCATCCCCACAGTGATTTATCACTTTGCAACAAAAGGATGTGACATTCAGGGCTTCTGACACAGAAGTGGAAGGAAGCATGCTGGGTCAAGGGACATCTGGGACCTGTTTGACCCCAAAACTTAAAGGAAAGCTGCAGGAAAGCAAGCAAAGTGCTAAAAAGTGATGCAGTTAGAAAGCAGGACAGAGTGGTGTGCAGAATTCAGGTGTCCCCACAGGGATGGCACTCATCCCAGGATCTGCTCTCCTTTAAAAGTATCAGCCTCCCAAGATGAGCTGACTAACCTGGTGCAGGCACCCATGGACTCACTGCTCAGAGGTGACAGTCATGTCCACACCATCAGCCAGAGGGCTGTCAGGGACCATATCAGTGGTGGAATGTGCAGCACAACCCCATAGCAGAGCACAGACTTACTTTTCCATACTGCCCCCTACTACAAAACGATTAAAACCCCAACTTTTTTCATCCCCATCCTTTCTGGTTACCTGGCTGACTGCAAACAGACACACTTCCCTTTCAAAGTGCCCAAACCCTCTTGGCTCCAGTCAATGGTGCTGCCATCTCTCTTCTTTCACACCACAGATCATGGGAGCTGCACTACAAAGCTTGGAGTGTCGTTAATGGCAGAACAGAACTCAAGCATGGTGGGGGTTGGAAGGCACCTCTGGAGATCATCCTGTCCAATCCCCCTGCTAAAGCAGGGTCACCCAGAGCAGATTGCCCAGGGTCACAATGGGCAGGGGGGTCTGAAATCTCTCCAGAGAAGGAGACTCCACAGCCTCTCGGGGCAGCCTGCTCCAGGGCTCCTGCACCCTCACACCCACGAAACTTCTCCTCATCTTCAGATGGAACCTCCTGGGTTCCAGTTAGTACCCCTTGTCTTATCACTGAGCACCACAGAAAAGTGTCTTGCCCCATCCTCACAACCTCCACCCTTTAGCTCTTGCTGAACATTGAGAAGATCTCCTCTCAGGCTGCTCTTCTGCAGGCTAAAACCAAAGCAGGAGCAGCTGGTGGTGAGGGGAGCTCTATTCAGTCATAACCAAGGCAAATAGCTCTGGAGAGGATTGTACTAAATGCAGGTTCTGCACTGGAGGGAGGAGTGGACTCGGAGGTGTCATATGTGATTTTCAGGGGTTTGGGGGAAGAACTTGCAGGCTGCTTAAAACATTAGCAGAGGAAAATCATCTGCAGTGGGAAACTTTGAACTGAAATCATTCCAAACTGAAGAAACCAAGCTGCTGGTGTATTTGGGAACTCCTTGAGGTGGGAAGTCACTCTTCAACTTAACTTGGAATTTGCCATCAGACAACACATGTGGAGCCATGGTCTCACACCTCATTTTAACAATAATTAATAAATTGAGAAACTGGGAAAACAAGAACTAATTAGACACTAAGATAAAGGAGGCCGCTTTACACTTGGAGCAGCAATACCAGGCTAGACTAGAAAGGAGTTGGGATTTGGAAACCAATTCATCCTTGAAGATGTCCCCTCTACACCAGACCCTAAGCCCAGCCTCTCATCTGCAAAACACTTGAGAAGAGGTCATGGCCCAGGAGCAGTGTTCCTTCCCCCTGGCTCGAGCACACTTTGGCTGTCCTAACTGAGTTTTTGTGCTGGAAATAAGTTTCTTCTTGCAGGAACAAGAAAAGGGCAGGACAAATCCTGGCTGCCTTCCAGGAAGGCTCAAGTCATTTCAACACCATCCTGAGATTTACCCCCTAAAATGAATTATAAATGGACCAATTTCACACTGCTTAATGGAGACTTGTCCAAGGCAGAGTGGAGATTCCAGCACTCCTGCCAGCTGGGACAAAAGCCTTAGAGGTATCAAGTGTTTCATAACTTGGGAAAAACTTGGGATTTTTATCAGTAAATTCAAGGTGCCCACGAACCTTCAACCTTATGCCTCCCTTACATAGGCACAAACCTGAAATACCTTCACTAACCTATATGGAGGAAGGGAAAGCAGAAATAAGGAGAAACCAGGTCATGGTGAGAACTTTGGGGGTCTGCAGAGAGGGTGACCCTGTGCTCAGCACTGGTGATGTCATACCTTGAGTACTAGGTTCAGTTTTGGGGCCCTCACTACAAGAAAGACATTTTGGTTCTGAAATGTGTCCAGAGAAGGGCAACAAAGCTGGTGAAGGGTCTGGAAAACAGGTCTGGTGAGGAGCAGCCGAGAGAACTGGGGGTGTTTCATGTGGAGAAAGGGAGGCTGAGGGGAGATCTTGTGGCTCTCTACAACTCTCTGAAAGAAGGCTGGAGTGAGGTGGGGTTTGGTCTCTTCTCCCAAGGATCAAGTGGCAGAATAAGAGGAAATGGCCTCATGCTGGATCCTTGGAGCAGGCTGCCCACAGAGGTTGTGGAGTCTCCTTCTCTAGACACTTTCAAGACCTGCCTGGATGCATTCCTGTGTGACTTGTCCTAGGTGATCCTCAGTGATCTCCTGAGGTCCCTTCCAACCCCTACCATTCTGTGATTGCCCCAAACTTCTGCCAGATCTGTGAGACCAGTACTTCAGAAATAACCATGCAGAAGTTCTTCAGCCAAGGACAGCTGCCCATCCTGTGGGATTGGCTCCCCCCATTTCACAGCAGCTATGGACAAAGGACAAGCATCAGCATGGTCTGTGCTCACCAAAAGACTCTCTTGGTCCAGATGACATTGCACCCCATGTAGGGGCTGGCACATTGAGGCTTTCTCAAAGCATATTACAGAGAGCCAAAGGAATGAGCTGCATTTCAGCACGTGAACTTTACAAGCAGAGAAACGAAGCACGTTGTCGGCAGGGCTGCAATTTCATCTGCTCTCTGGTCTCCACAGCATATGGTCTGCTGGTGCTATTCCATTTGCTGGCCCTGTGAGAGCAGTTTGAAACAGAGAGAAATAGCATGGTACATTTGAGTTTATGGGGTATTAAAAGGGCTGCACTGAATGGTGGCTGAGGCACCGAAGTGAATTATTTATAGTGCAATTGCACTTCCTCCTGAACTCCCCTTCGGGTGGGTCAGGACTCGGACATTCCCATTAAGGTCTTGTTAAAGGCAAAGGAGCCAAAGCTGTATCCATCAATGCAGATATCCCAGCTTTACACTAAATTGTGTTCAATAAAATTCCTTCAAAGCAGAACTCTGAGAAGGGCATTATTCACTTCTCAGTTTAGGGCCAGACGCAGAGTTTACCCTTCCAGTTTATCACCTCCTGCTTCACTGTCTTCATATTGACTCCCATCATCATGCAAACACCAGAAATGGCAATAAAATCTTTACCCTTCCTAAAGACTGCAATAAATATTCTTTTTTTCCTTTACAGTTACCTTCAATAATTTTTTTATCCTTTGTTGTTACCCTTCAATAAGATTTTTACCATCCATTTTTTCCCCTTTTATTTGGGGTGGTGTCTCCTAACACCCCCTGATCTCTATATATTCATAATGTTAGAACAAAACCAGGTTCCCTAATTTTCCCCCAAAATACTGGATATAAAGAGTTAGTCACAGGATCTCTGCGAGCTCAGGTACCAGCTAGATCCATGAAAATCTAATTTGAACAGGAAAAAAATGGCACCAGTTCTGCACTGCAGAGAGCTGCAGTGATTTGCTGCATCATTTTTATCCTGTTGTGATGTAGATCTTGTAATCTGCAGGAAAAGGTGTTAGCCTTCCCAGCCTGGTAGTGGATATTTGGGGCCAGAGAAGAGGTCCCCTAACCAATGCAGAACCCAGATGCTGCTCAGCACCCTCTGAAACCCTCTTGTTTTGTAGGTAGAAATTTTTTTTTTTTAGCAAAGCTGGCAGAACAAACCCAAAACCTAACAACAGCCTAGAAAGTTAATCAGGGATTTCTGTGACAAAGGTACCACACAAAGGGGATCAGAACAAACCCTTAAGCAGAGCCATGCTACAATTAGTGTTAGAAAGCACTAATATTAAAGACTTACTTCTCAGACTATATTTTCTGTCCAGCTATGGCTGGTAATGGGTGCTTTGGATCCCTTCCTCGAGGTGCAGTTTCATGGTTAGAAAAGGTTGGATTGTATGGTTGGCTTTGGAGCAGGGATTGAAATCCCCTTTTCCTCATTTCCTTGGACTCCCAGGCGTTCTGCACAGAAGCCCACCCCAGGTGATCATAGAATCACAGAATTTTGTTTTAAAAAGTCCTTTAGGGTCATTGAATAAAAAGTCCTTTAAGCTCACTGAAAGTTGGACTTGATGGTCTCAGAGATCTTTTCCAACTTTAATGATTCTATGAATCTTGCCATTAACCCAGCCCTGCCAGGTCACCACTAAACCATGGCCCTCAGCACCACATCTCCGCAGCTTTGAAACTCCTCCAGGGATGGGGACTCCACCAGTGCCCTGATCAACGTCTGCTCATAGGATGCAAGCAGGATGTTGGCCACCCAGACTCTTGCACTATGAAAAGAAGATGCCCCACTGATCACAGTGGGCATCACCACACTGCACACCTCTCCTGTGTCTTGGCCATAAGCAAGCAAGCAGGGCAGAGGCAGTGCCTCAGCAGCAAACTGATGGCTCCACATTTTTATGAGGCTTGATAGCACTTTAATTGACTTTATTGCAATTTATGGCATTTGCATAACCATGTGAGTCAATATGAAGACAGTGAAGCAGGAGGTTATAAAAAGCATCTCAGAGTCTCACTCTCAGGGAGCTGAGCCCAAACTCAGTATTTTAACATTTCAGTTGTCTTATTTTTGGTAGCACAGTTGTTTTGCATAACTTTCTGAAGCGACTAGCAGCATCCTGACCATATGCTGACTGGTGACAGCATCTGACAGTGCTGCCTAGGAAATACCTGATACTGTCAACTGATTGAATTACATCTCTAATTACAGGATACTTAAACAAAGAATTCACATTTATACTGTTAAATCCCTCTGTCAAGGAGTTCTCAAGCAAGGGAGCAATCTGACTTACCTAAAAGTCACAGAAGAGCTACCACTTCTTTAGGTCACCTCACTGGATTGAACCTTTCTGCTTTGCTTTCCACATCCAAGGGACTGCAGCCAGTAGAAGCAATGCCACCACAGAATGGCAGGGCTTGGCAGGGACCTCTGGAGATCATCTAACCCAATCCCCTGCAGTCAGCAGGGACATCTGCAACCACAGCAGGTTGCTCAGAGCCCCAGGCAACCTCACCTGGAATGGTTCCAGGGATGGGGCATCTACCACCTCTCTGGGCAACCTGGGACAGGGTCTCACCACCCTCAGAGTAAAATATTTGTTCCTTCTCTCCAGTCTGAATCTTTTATTTTAAAACATCACCCCCTGTCCTGTCACAAGAGGCCCTCCTAAGAAGTCTGTCCCCACCTTTCTGACTGGCCCTTTGAAAGGCCACCAGAAGGTCTCCCTGGAGCCTTCTATTTTCCAGGCTGAACAACCCCAACTCCCTCAGGCTGTCCTCATAGCAGAGGGCTTCCAGCCCTCCCATCATTGTTGTGGCCTCCTCTGGCCCTCAAACACTGTCCCATATAAAACTGTCATCTTCATTGATTTCAGAAATGGAGTAAAACCCAGGACTAACAGTAGTCAATACTTGGACTTTCTTTCAACCAATAGTCCAAAATCACTTTTAATTTAATAACCTTCACAGCTGTGAGATCTAAATGGGTTTCATCACACTCCTTTTACAGATGAAATGTGCAAGGACAATAAAATAAAGTCACAAGTCCCCATAAGCCTGACTTCAGCTTAGATCATTTGGCAGAAGGGCAGCTGGAGTCGAAAGCAGAAACCCTGACCAAGGAGGAGGAAAAAAAAAAAAAAAGTCTGATTGCAAGCTCTGAGATGGGAATGGTTCTCCTTCCTGCTCCCTCAGAGGGGACAAGAGGCTCAAGTCATTACATGCTGTGATTGGGTGTGCATGTAACTCTGCAAGACAAAATTACATCTACAGATGGTCTAGACAAAACCAAAGACAACCACAACACCCCCTCACCCCACCCCACCCCCACCCCCCTGCTAATTTCAGCTTAGGCAAAACCTCCTGCCTGCATCAGGGGGAATAAAATTAGATGCACTTTATGTACTTCCTTAATTATCAAGAAGAGCTCACTCCATAAATAAATATCAGCCCAACCTTCATCTCATGCCCTGTGTGATGTGGTGCAGTATTTATTATTATTTCTTTGTCATCAAATAGCACAAGTAGCAATGTGCATCTAGACAGACACAGTTAGGGCTGGGTACTTTTTCGCTATCTTGTAAAATCCCATTATCACAACAGTAATGTGTCCCTGGTACCCTTTATAGATTATTTTTCTGCTTTTCCAATTCTGTTAAATAATTAGTGGTAATTGCCCTAAGCAAATGGTTACCAAGCAATCCAATAGTGACAGTAAGCAATCTGTGCTTTTCAGATGCCCTTGTCTTCACATCTCTGTGTCAGCAGAGCCCAGGAGAGGACAAACAATGGGAACATCTACTGCAGCAGTCTCAGTCACAGAATCAGAGAGGGGTTTCAGTCGGAAAAGGAGAAAGTTCTTCACGGAGAGAGTGGTTGGCCATTGGAATGTGCTGCCCAGGGAGGTGGTGGAATCACCATCCCTGGAGGTGTTCAAGAGGGGACTGGACGTGGCACTTGGTGACATGGTTTAGTAGTCATGAGGTGTAGGGTGACAGGTTGGACTATGATGATCTTTGAGGTCTTTTCCAACCTTATTGATTCTGTGATTCTGTGAAAAGGCCTCTAAGATCATTGAGTCCAACCGTCAACCTGCCCAGAGAGGTTGTGGAGTCTCCTTCTCTGGAGACATCCAAAACCTGCCTGGACACATTCCTGTGTGACCTGCTCAGGGTGATGCTGCTCTGGCAGAGGGGTTGGACTTGATGATCTTTCAAGATCCTTTCCAACCCCCAACATTCTGTGATTCTGTGAATCTAAGACCACCATGGCCTTTAAACCATACCCCAAAGTGCCATATCCACACATTTCTTGAACACCTCCAGGGATGGTGACTCCACCACCTCCCTGGGCAGCCTGTTCCAATCCCTGACCACTCTTAGATAAAAAAAAAAAAAAAATCCTAATATCCAAGCTAAACCTCCCCTGACACTGTTTCAAGCCACGAGTCATGGAGGGTTTCCATCTATGCTTACAGGTTCTGGCAGAGGTGCCACTGGAGAAAATGGAGTCAGGAAGCTTAGGGTGAAGGATAGGGCTGCTCAGCTCCTCTGTGTTCTGTTCTGGATGCTGCTGGGGCCAGGGAAGAGGCAGAGGGACCACTGTCATGTGCCGCCTGCCAGGAGGTTGTGGGTTGTCCTCCATCCCAAACTTGCACTTGGTGTCAGAAAAGCAAAGAAGTCCATGGATAAGAGCTAATAAGTCCATAGGTGAGAAGGTAGAAAAGGTAGACCATGCTCTTGGGAAGAGCAAGAGAACATCTGAGAAGGGCCAAGGAGGAGAGTGGGAAGAGGCTGTATCTGGAGAGAGATGCTTCACATCCTTCAGCATGAGCAACAGCTGAATTTTCCAAAACAAGCAGGACAGCTTCCAGCCTACATATTGACTTCCCAAAATCCCCACTCCCCTGCTCACACCAGAAAAAGCAGTGCCTGACTCTCCTCTGCACACCTCTCGTTGCTTATTTTAGCACACCATAGGAGCTGCACAAGATCAAAATGAAACCAAATCAGCATCTTTCAGTGAGAGTCCACATCTGCTGTGCTTGCCCCAGAAACGCTGAACCACCAAACATGATAAGTGGCAAGAAACCCAAGAGACAAAAGATTTCTGATACAAACTGAAACATGGAAGGTCCATCTAAACACGAGGAGGAGCTTCTGTAATGTAAGAGTGATGAAGCACTGGAGCAGGCTGCCCAGAGAGACAGTGGAGTTTCCATCTCTGGAGAGATTCCAAACCTGCCTGGATGTGTTCCTGTGTGACCTTCTGCAGGTAAGCCTGCCTTGGCAGGGGGGTTGGAGTTGATGATCTCCAGAGGTCCCTTGCAACCCCTACCAGACTGTGATTCTATGTGTGTGGCTGTGCCATGCTGCATGTGGTGTTGGGCTCCTGATCACACAGCCCAGGAGTGACCACGCTGGCTGCTCTGAAGAGCCCAATCACTCACCACCAAGCACCTGAAACTTTTCAAGCCTACCCCTTGGAGTAACAACAGAAAATTATTATTGAAGGTTATCAAGTCTTTGTGCCACTGCATACAACGCATGAAATTCAGGCTTACCTGAATGCCTCTTCCCTGGGATTAATTATTTCCATTATGGACAGTGATGCTCGGGTTGAGTCTTAGCAGCCAGCAGGGGTGAGTGGTTAAGTACAGCCTGTTACACTCCAGACAAAAGGCAATTTGCAGCTTTTGCACAGTGGTAAGCAGAATAATGACACTCTTTATGCTGTTCGGGACTTTTCCTAGGAAGAATCTGAAGGGTTTTGCAAACAGCAGCTCTTAAAAGTCCCTCTCACAGGATACTTTGCCTTTCCTTTACAGACAGGTGAGGCAAAAGCTGTGTTCAACCTCTTTGGATAGCAATGGTGTCCCCACAGTAGTGAGACACTGCAATGCCAAATTGTGGCTCAGGCTCCCATGACAACATTATAAATTATAGAGTTATAGAATCATTTTGGTTGGAAGAGACCTTTAAGACCATCCAGTCCAACTCTTAACCCAGCACTGCCAGGTCACCACTAAACCATAGCCCTGAGCACCAAATCTCCATGGCTTTGAAACCCCTCAAGGGATGGGGAATCCACCACTGCCCTGGGCAGCCTGGGCCAGACCTTGACAACCCTTTTGGGGAAGAAATTGTTCCCCATGTCCAACCTCAACCTCCTCTGGGGCAACTAGAGGTCCTATATTCTTGTCCTATCACTTCCAGCCTGAGAGAAGAGACTGACAGCTAACTGGCTCTAGTCTCCTTTCAGGGAGTTGTAGAGAGCAACGAGGTTTCCCCTCAGCTTCCTTTTCTCCAGGCCAAACAACCCCAGTTCCCTCAGCTGCTCCTCATCAGAACATTTCTCCAGACCTTTAACCAGCTTCATTGCCCTTCTCTGGACCAGCTCCAGCACCTCAATGTCCTTCTTGAAGTAAAGGGCCCAAAACTGAACCCAGTATAGCCTTCATTTATCATCATAATGTCATTCCTCAATTTGTCCACACTTATTCCATGACCACTCTTTCCAGGTGTACAAACTCTCCTTTCCTTACAACATACATTAACAGTTTACTAAACCACAGGAGCACAATCAGTACTTACACAATGAGCCTGGATCTTCAGCACTGTTACGTGCCATCCTAATTCATGTTTTGAACCTCCAGCTTTGCAGAGATGAAAATCAAAACCTTCTAAATCTCCTGAATTAATTACTGCCTTTTTTAATAGAGACATGACTAATAGAATCCCAGTCAATTCAGACTGTTCTGAAGTATCCCTCCTGACACTGCCTCTGGATAAAAATAAATGTTCAAACAATTTCATACTTCAGCACCGTGATCTCTCTCTGATGCATCGTCCTGGATCCACATAATTATGAAGTAAAACTGAAGTGTGATTTTAAAGACCTTTTTCTCATTTCTCATATATGTACAAGTCTCATCACTCCTGCATGCACAATCCCTGTAATTGCAGAAGTGCCACTGTAACATTGCTGTTTTGACAGCAGATTCTAAGCAATTTTTCATTCTCAGGGAGATTAGGTTTTTTTCCTTTCCTTCTCTTTTTATATTTTTTTTCCTGTTTAAGTTAGACAAACCTAATAACCCTGGTTCTGCATGGCTTCTAGCACCACCCAAAACACTCAGTAACAATGAAAGGGAAGGTCTCTACCAGCATCACTGTGGTACTCACCAAAGTGGAGATCATAGAATCCCAGAATGGTTTGGATTCAAAGGGACCTCAAGGATCATCTAGTTCCAATCCCCCTGCCACAGGCAGGGACACCTTCCACTGGCTCAGGTTGCTCAGAGAATCATCCAGCCAGGGATGAGGCATCCATAACTTCTCTGGGCAACCTGTCCCAGTGTCTCACCATTCTCACGGCAAAAAAATTCATCCTGATGTCCAAACCAAACCTACCCTGCTCTAGTTTCAGTCCATTGACCCTTGTCCTGTCACCACATGCTCCTATAAAAAGTCCCTCCCCAGCTCTCCTGTAGCCCTCTCCAGGTACTGGAAGGTTGCTCAAAAGTCTTCCCAGAGCCTTCCCTTCTCCATCCTGAACAACTCCAACTCCTTCAGCCTGAGATACCTGGATGGGAATGACCTGCAGCAAGGACAACCAGCCCTTCAGTCCATCAGACGTCTCTGAGCTCAGGTCCCACCTCAAGGGCAAAGCAATCACAGTGCTGGACAAAACAGGATAAAACCCCAGCAACAAGAAGATGGCCAAACACTACAGGGCTACCCCAGGAGCCTGCTGGGGTGGCTGGGTAAGTCCACCATGGCTCTCCTATCACACTTTTTCTTGCCTTCTGCATGCTGACATGCCCATTTATCATATCCACCCAAACCTCCTCTTGGAGAAAGGTGCCAGATGTTCATCTACCTGCTCTGCTAGTGCTAAATGCCATGTAAGGCAGAGCCCCAACACCTGGGGAGAGTGGAGCAGAAGCATCCCCCTCTACAGTGCTGATGCAAATCAAGGCACGAATGAATGTTTCTATTGATGCTGGGTCAAGGTGATAGCACCTGAGAGCTCCCCTCCCCCTGAACACCCTCACCCCCTCCCCAGAGTGGAGGGGTCACAGGATTTAACCACAGTGCCACTCTGATACAGGTTCTCTCTCCACCAAAGCCATCCATCTAGATCAGCATTACCAACTCCACAGCACATGAGGCAGGGAAAGTAGCATTATTTCATGCTGATAAGCATTTTACAGCTATATGTCCAATCTCTTTTTTGGATTCCAGTAAAATCTTATCAAAATAAATAAGTCATTTATATGCAGGATTGTATAAACCCCCTCCACTCTGTCTTTGTCTTCCTGAGAAGCCAGCAGGCTACATTTGCCTCTCAGTTACCTGGATAAACAGATTGCTAATACAACCAATGGCTGTGATAATATTCCTAAAGCATCATTTTACAAAAGGGCAAAATTATTTGACCCAAGCAATTCCCAATATGCTTTATGTGTTGATAGAAATCTCTCCTGCCTCTCACTTTAGCATAAATGGGAAAAAAAAAATAAAACCCAAACCCAAATACAACAAACCAAAGCAACTACAACAAAAACCGTTCAAGATGTTTTCAAAAGAAAGAAAAAAATCTGCACACCTCCACAAATTGCTTTCTCGCTGGCATGAGCAATTTTGACCTCATCATAGGGTCTGAGAAGTTCTGCTTCTCATTTTAGGAGCTGCTAAGATCTAGAAACGTCTGAGCTGAAGTTTGATGTGCCAGATCAGTCCCCAGCTCACGAAGCACACAGAGGGAGATGTGCAGAAGTATTTAGGTGCCTAAAAATGAAGACAGGCATCTCATGGGATTTGAAATGAATGGGAACCAGGCTATTTTTGTCAGTCTCTGTAAGAACTCATTTGGGCTTTGTAGCAGCCAGCAGCACAACTGATATCTCCATCACGTTCCAACACTGACAGTCCAGCACTCACACACAGCCACGTCCCTGCATGTTCAGCACAGCCTGGGTGCTAGAGCTGATCCTTCAGCTAGGTGGCCTGAGGACAACGTGGAAAAACATCAGCATGGCAGGTGTCCAATAAAGTCCTGGGGTGTTATCATCTCTATAGGACATGCCCTGAGAGGCCATTGTCACTGCAAAATGGAAACCTTTGAAGACACTTCAGCAGAAGCTTCTTATGGAGCATGCTGCCCAGAGAGGCTGTGGAGTCTCCTTCTCTGGAGAGATTCCAAACATGCCTGGACATTGTGATCTGGGCAAGCTGCTGTGGGTACCACTGCTTTAGAAAGAGAGTTAAACTGGGTGATCTCCAGAGGCCCCTTCTAACCCCCACCATACTGGCATTCTGTGGTATGTGCTTTGTTCTTAGGAGGCATCTGCATCCACAAGCCCTTTGCTAATTGTTGACACCGCATCCGTGCCTCACAGAGCCTCCTGTGTCAAAGGACTCTGACTTTGCATCCCAGTCAGCTGACCAAGAGATGTTTATTTCTGTCTCATCTTCCTCACACTGTGTGTCACAGGCTAGAGGTAGAAGAGAGGCAGTGAGGAGCCCTGCATCCCAATCAGAGGGCTGGCACACAGCCAGGATGTGCAGAGAATCCTGAGCCTGGAAAGGACAGAAAAGCTAAGTGTGCTTAACCCTCCCTTCCCTAGCCACTGGTCTCCACCCAGGCAAATTTGCACATGCTTCATTGTCCTTAGTAAAATCCACAGGTATGCTCCTGCACATGCACCACTGCAAATTAGCTTTCAGAAAGAAAAATACAGTCAGTGTGTGAGTCTCTTCCCCACACAGAGGCTCTTGGAAAGCATGGTCACTGACTTTGTTATTCTGAAGCTATCAGAGCACCCAAGATCATTGGGTGGAAGGTGCAGATTTCATAGAATCGTACAATTATAGGATTGTCTTGGCTGGGTAGGCCTCCAAGACCATCAAGTTCAACTGTCAACCTGACCACCATGACCATTAAACCATATCCCAAAGTACCACATCCACACATTTCTTGAACACCTGCAAGGATAGTGACTCCACCACTTCTGTGGAAAGCCTGTTCCAACACCTGACCACTCTTGCAGGAAGGAAATTGTTCCTAATATCCAACTTAAACCTCCCCTGGTTTGACTTGAGGCCATTATTTTTGTCCTATTGCTTGTTCCTTGGAAGAAAAGACTGACCCTCACCTCACTCCAACCTCCTTTCAGGGAGTTGTAGAAAGCAATGAGGTCTCCCTTCAGCCTCATCTTCTCCAGACTGAACATCCCCAAGTTCCCTCAGCTGCTCCTCACCAGACCTGTTCCTCAGACCCTTTGCCAGCTTTGTGGCCCTTCTCTGGACACACTTAACACAGAGAAGCTCAGTTCCAGGTTGCTGTTTAAACAAATGGCCTCAGGTTTTTAAAAGCTAAAAGCAAGAGAGCTCAGAATTGCATGAAAGGGCAGCAGGTATGTGATAAAACAGTTTCTCTTAGATTTTCTTTTCATTTCATTCTTGGAAGCATTCTGCAGGATGTTTTTTTTTTTCCTGGACATAATGCTGCTTAATAAACCCAAACCTCATTTGCCTAGCTTCCTAACAAGGCTGGCCTGAAAAGCTCAATTCCTTTATTCCTGCATTTTCTTAATGAAATAACTTTGTTCTCATCCCATCATCTTTGCTGGGGTCTTTCATCTCCTGTTGAGTTATTCTCGAGCTTTTCAGCCCATTTGGAGCTGCAGTACAGACGTTGTCAGATCAAACAAAGGCTGCATTATCACCTACAATTAAGCAATCGGGCTAAGTGAGCTCCCCAGGGAACAGAAGTGCCTTTAGATCTCTCAGCCTGGTGTCTCTGCTCCCTCCAGCTTTCAGTGTTCATTCCTTGGGTTGCCACAGCCAGTTACAGGAATTTTACCCCAGACAGAAATACTGCCATCAGTTATCCCAGCCAGAGGCTAAGGCAGGGGAGTTTTCACAGCCCTGCAACACCAGCCCAACCAGTCTGCAGGAAACTCATGGCATGGCACAGCTGCTTCTCCAAATAACCCCCACAACCAGACCATCCCAGTCCTCCACCTGAGATCTGTATGCACAGCACAGAGCTTGGTCTGGAACATTAAGCCATGCAGGAGCAACCATCACCAGCCTCCAAAGGTCTCCAGCCACCAGACAGCACAAGTCCTGACCTGTCTGTCAGGGGAAGAGAGATTCTGGGCAGAGTCAAAGCTGGCAAAAAAGCATCCAGAAGAGGCATTCCACCAATCAATGGCAGTCTGAGAGATTCAACATAAAGTATTTTGAATCTTCTTTTGAAAGTGGCCTTCAAATGGGATCCTCCTCCTGGGGATCTACCCTACAAAGACGTCCAAGGCAGTTCCCACTCTGGACAGACACCACATCTTGACTTTTTCCATGGCAAGGAAAAGGGCAGCCAAACAACAGCAAACACAACTGTAACATGCTGTGATCAAGTGCTTAAATCTTCTTCTGACTATTTCATCAGACTCAGAGCTGGAGAACCAAGAGGTGAGCTGCCACAGGTGCAGTGCCCAGCTCTGAGGAAGACACTTTCCCTTTGCAGAAAGGGAAAAACCTTTCACAATGACCATAGGGTTAGAAGCCTTCTCCTTCCAGCAATGTGTATCTTAGCTAATTTCTGAACTTCTTTATGCTAAAGTACCAGAGGGCATGCTGGGGATGCTCCCACCCTGGTAGCACCCAAATACACTCTGAGCTTTGCCTGGGCAGGGCAGTACCCATGTCTGATCCCTCTCTCACAGCATGCAGCTTCCTTTCTTCACTCTTAGCAGGAATTTTAAATATTCTACCAGAGTCTTTTCCGTGGTGCCCAGTGGTATGACAAGGAACAATGGGTATAAGCTAGAACACAGGAGATTCCACCTCAACAGGAGGTGCAGGCAGTTCTGATGGTGAGGGTGCTGGAGCCCTGGAGCGGACTGCCCGGAGAGGCTGTGGAGTTTCCTTCTCTGGAGACTTTCAACCCCCACCCTGGATGTGTTCCTGTGGATACTTCCCCGGGTGATCCTGCTTTGGCAGGGAGGTTGGACAGGATGACCTCTGGAGGTCCCTTCCAGCTTCTGACAGCCTGTGTGGCAATCCCTAACATCCTGTGATGGGGTGACTCTTTGTAGAATGCATTAAAACACCAGCTGAGGTCCCATTGGTGTTGAAAAGCTGCTGCTTTCCATCAAGGCTTCTTGGACTAAACACAACAATATAACAAACAGCCATTAATAACTGAGAACAACTCCTTCCCTGCACACATGTGATTTTTCATCAGAATGATGTGTTATTAGTTCAGAGAAAGATATTTTTTAGCTGAAGGCTTTTTTTTTTCTTTTTCCCCTTTTTTGCCTTTGTTTTTTTCTTGGCAGCAATTTGGCCTTCACAATAATGGACTTCACTGTATGTAAAGCCTTGAGAAAAGCATGCCTTTGAGAGATGCTCAATAGTGAGCGAATCTGCTTTGGAGAAGGGATTTGCTGTGCAGTGCAGCAGGAAAATAGTGCCATCTTTTGGGCTCTCCAGCTCTGCCAGCATCCTGGCTGGGTGTCAAGACACTCAAAACCTCTTGTCACCTCAACTGCTGCATTTCTGTCTGGCTGGTGCTGTCTGAAAAAGTCTGATTATTCCTAAAAGCCCAAAAATGTCTGGATTCAGCAGATATGCAAAGCAAAGAACATTCATCCCAGAGGTCAGGGCTCTGCTCTTCATTCTCTCTGCTGTATCCATAACTCATACCTTAGACATTTCTGTGTTCATGTGCTCAGAAAGCACTGCAATCATGGGACAGCAAACTTTCTCCCTGGGATCTCACATAGCTAAGACCCCAATGTAAACCCAGAGGGCAAATTCCATCAGCTCCTGAGCAGAATGGAAAGACTAACAGCTGTCTACGAGTGCTTGGGGCAAAAGATCACAGACCAAAATTGTTCCTCTCCCTTTCTATCTCTATTAGCTCTGTTGTTAGCATCTCTATGTCTAGCAGACTGGGGGTTGGAAGGGACCTCTGGAGATCATCCAGTCCAACTCTTCTGCTAAAGCAGGGTCACCCACAGCAGCTTGCCCAGGATCACAATGTCCAGCTGGGTTCGGAATCTCTCCAGAGGAGGAGACTCCACAAGATCCCTGGGCAGCCTGCTCCAGGGCTCCAGCACCCTCACAGCAAAGAAGTTTTCCAGCAGGTCATCCCCTCCCCTGCACTGGTACAGGGGGTTGATCCTCCCCAGGTGAAGATGTCTGCACCTGCCCTTGCTGAACTTCAGGAGGTTCCCCTCCACCCAACTCTCCAGCCTGTCCAGGTCATAGATCTCCTGCCAGCCAGCCAGGTGCTTTGCCATCTATTTGACAGGAGCATCTACCATGCCTCACGGTCTCTGCACCAAGAAACCAGCTTCAGAGGGTTTAAAACTGCTCATTTTCAGGCCAGGGCTGATAAATTGCCAGGATTAATTCCAGTGCAGGGCTTTGGAAATCAAGGGAGAGAATCTGAGCCTCAGCTCTACGTTCAATTGCTGACTGATTAAGGGTAGTAGCAGCTCAATAATCAGCTACATAAAAAGGTTATGCTCCCAAAGCACAGCACATGATACTGAGATAGTTTGAATTAATCTCTTAAGTGTGGCTTAGAAACAGTATTTTTGCCTATACATTGCCTGCACCTTTGTGGTCTAACAAATGAGAGCCTTCAAATAACTGCTTGGGCAGAGGTTTGGACTAGACGATCTCCAGAGGTCCCTTCCAACCCCCACTAGGATGAGATTCTGTGATCCTTAATTCCAGAATGCCATATTGGAGGGGACCCCAAGGATCATCTGGTCCACCCTTAACCTTTTGATTCTATAAAGAATAGAGCAGTTCTATAAAGACCTTTTTTATTGCACACAGCTGCCTTGTTGGGACACTGCAGTGAGCGTTCAGCAGGCAGAGAAGACAACGCACTTTGAAGTGCTTGCTCCAGCCCAATAATCATTGCACAGTGTTGGTTTTGTTTCCTAGGGTCACAGAGAAAACAACATTCTAGCTGTGTTCCAAGAGCTGGGTGTTATTTGACATGGAAAATAAAAATAGGGGAAAAAAAAAAAACAACAACAAAAAAAAGCAATGCAGGTGAGGCAGGATCCAGACAAGCCCTGCAATTAAGATCTCGAGTTATTGACTTTACATTGACATCAGGAAGTGTATTAAATGCTGCTGTGGGCAATATGTATTTGACATTGTGCAGGTGCACAACACGCTGCCAAAGCATCCCAATGAATGACAAAACCCTACAGAGCTGCAAAAATCCCCTCCAGCTACCAGGGCAGGACACAGCTACATCTTGATTAGTCAGCAGCAAAGGCTGCTGGTGGAGAGAGTCAGTGCCAAGGAAAATCACCCTTCAGAGGCAGATGACTTCTATTAAAAGGCCCCCAAGTGCCTAAACAAATAAGTATGTATTGAATTCTATAGATATACCTACAGATACAGCTTAAAGGCACAACAGTTGAAGGACAAAAGCCAACACAGATTTAAATAGAGTCATTTCAATGGCTGAGCTTCATCCAGAGGTTCCTATTCCACAGGGATACAGGCCCAAACCCAAACATTAATTAAGCTAGGTTGTGAAGGAGAATGAGAGTGTGGCCAGCAGGTCAAGGGAGGTGATTCTCCCCCTCTACTCAGCTCTGGTGAGACCCCATCTGGAGTACTGCATCCAGTTCTGGAGCCCCTATTATAAGAGGGATCTGGAGATGCTGGAATGTGTCCAGAGAAGGGCCACCAGGATGATCAGAGGGCTGGAGCACCTCTCCTATGAGGACAGACTGAAAGAGTTGGGGCTGTTCAGTCTGGAGAAGGGAGGGCTCTGAGGTGACCTTATTGTGGCCTTCCAGTATCTGAAGGGGGCCTACAAGAAAGCTGGGGAGGGACTTTTTAGGATATCAGGGAGTGATAGGACTAGGGGGAATGGAATAAAGCTGGAAGTGGGGAGATTCAGGCTGGACGTGAGGAAGAAGTTCTTCCCCATGAGAGTGGTGAGAGCCTGGAATGGGTTGTGCAGGGAGGTGGTTGAGGCCCCATCCCTGGAGGTGTTTAAGGCCAGGCTGGATGAGGCTCTGGCCAGCCTGATGCAGTGTGAGGTGTCCCTGCCCATGGCAGGGGGCTTGGAACTGGATGATCCTTGTGGTCCCTTCCAACCCTGTCTGATTCTATGATTCTATGAAATTACTTAAGTCACAGAATTAACCAAGTTGGAAAAGACCTTTGAGATCATCAAGACCAACCTATCACCCAACACCACCTAATCATCTAAACCATGGCACTAAGTTCCTGCTTTTGCTTCTCCTTGTTGGAGCCAGGTAGGGGTCAGTCTCTTCTCCCTCCTTCCAAGAGGAAACAGCCTCAGGTTGCCCCAGGAGAGGTTTAGGCTGGACACAAAGAACAATTTCTTTCCCCAAAGGATTGTGAAGCTCTGTGGTGAAGGAGAATTGGAGCAGCTGGACACTATGAAACACTTAAATCCTCTTCTTGCTTCTCACAAAACCCAGCTGCTTCAATGACAAAGTAAAATCTGGTTTGACACACCTCAGGGTTTTGGGTTGTGTCCCCCCACTTTGATTTTGTTGTCTCAGTTTCAGACCTCAGCCAGGGAGGGTGGTAAGCCAATAAATGGTACAGCAAAAAGAGAAAGCCCTTCTTGTTGCTATCTTTTGATGGAGAATTTGGACCTGGGAGCAATAATACTGACCTGACAGTGCTGTGGTGTCCAGCCTGGCCAATCTCCTGGGACGCATGAGCATGGTCATTAAGGGTCAGGTTCTTGAGGAATTTCCCAGGGCAACAAGTCCTTGAGTTTCTCCATGGTGTTTGAGCCCCCATGGCCATGATCCCAGGTCTTCTGGGGCACACAGTGGATTTCCAGAATGCCTTTGGTCTTGGTAGCTGCCGGGTTTGACTTTGGTGGGAGGATGGTGATTTCTGCATCAGTATTGTTGCTTCTGTGCATCCTAAGGCACTTCAGCACTTCTGGTCTGAAAAGAAGTCATGTCTGCAGATGGGAATTGAGGTTCTTACAGCTACTTAGATGTGTTACCCCATTCTTCATGTTTCTCTTTCTAAATAGGCCCTTTTTTTAAAAGACAAGAGCCTGATGCCCTGGTAGCTCAGTGGTGAGGTTTGTGAGCAGCATCTGCTGCCTGCAGAGAAGCTTCCTTCAATGAAGAGGCAGAGAGCTCCCACAAGCTGGTACTGGGCTGAGATGTTATTATTCTTCATTCCTTGCTTCTAGCTGTCAGTGGTCATGGGAGTAAGAGCTATAAATGTGAAATCTGGAAGTGGTGGAGGACCTCAGCAGCTATTAAGAGTATCTGTTCTCCTCCTAGAGAAATAAGCCCTGGATAGAGAATGCAATCTTTTACTTTGCAACATCTGTGAGCTGCAGGGAATGTGCTTGCCTTATGGACAGGATCTACCATAAGCTCCTTTTCCACTTAGGCTGATGATGTTTGCCATGCATCAGAACAATATTTGATCTCTATCTGGGGTGTTTTTCATCCCCCAGAAGATAGACCTCTCACATTCCTGCTCATGAAATTCAGATGCGCAGCGAGTTGAGCAAAACGCTTCTGTGGCACAAAGTTTGTGTAGAGCTTAGGGGGGAGTTGTTTTGGATTTGATTCCAGATCATGAATTTAATCCAGTGGAGCTGCTTTTTAAATGCTGCCTCTTCTAAAAGGTGTTGAACAAGTAAACATCTCTGACTTTTCTAGCCAAAGAACAAATAAAAGCGAGATACCTGAAATGGTTAAATTCTGGATGCAGCCTGAGTTTCACAGACTCCCAGCATGGTGGGGGTTGGAAGGAATCTCTGCAGATCATCCAGTTGAAGCCCTCTGCTAAAGCAGGGTCACCCACAGCAGCTTGCCCAGGAAGCTGATATCCAGGGGGGTCCCTCCAAAGGAAACTCCACAACCTCTCCGGGCAGCCCGTTCCAGGGCTCCAGCACCCTCACACCAAAGAAGGTTCTCCTCCTGTTCAGATGGAATCTTCTGGATTCCAGTTTGTGCCTGTTGGCCCTTGTGCTGTCACTGGGCACCACTGAGAAGAATCTGGCCCCATCCTCTTGCCCCCCACCCTTCAGCTCTTGCTGAGCACTGCTCAGATCCCCTCTGGGGCTGCTCTTCTCCAGGCTCAACAGCTCCAGGGCTCTCAGCCTTTCCTCCTCACAGAGATGCTCCAGGGCCCTCAGCATCTTTGTAGGCTTCACTAGACTCTCTCCAGTAGTTCCCTGTCTCTCTTGAACTGGGGAGCCCCAAACTGGACCCACTGCTCCAGATGTGGCCTCACTAGGACAGAGTAGAGGGAAAGGAAGAACCTTCCTCGACCTCTGGCCACACTCTTCTGAATGCAGCCCAGGAAACCATTGTCTTTCTTAGCCACATCACTGGCTCGTGGTAGATTTGGTGTCCCCCAGATGTGCCAGGTCCTTCTCCATGGGGCTGTTTTCCAGCAGGTCAGCCCCTCACCTGGTGCAGACTCTACACTTGCAAACATCCAACTTCATGATGTTCCTCTGTGCCCAGCTCTCCATCTACCCAGGTCTCACTGAATGGTAGCACAGCCTGATGGGGTGTCACTCACTCCTCCCAGCTTGCTGTCATCAGAGGCTCCACTATGTCCCTTCAACCAGGTCACTGATGAAGATACTGAAGAAGACTGAGCCTGATACCCTGATGAACACCACGAGCTTCTTCTCTTGCCTTTTGCATTTGAGTTTTTCTGGTTTCTCTTCTTTTAACAGCAGCTGGTGGTTTTGAAGCCTGAAATTGTTGTCTTTGAGAGGGAGAGGTCTGGGGAGGAATTTTAATACTGCTTTTTCTAATTGCAGGGAAGTGAAGGTGAAGGAAGCTCTTCAGGCATGGGGTAGGGCTGGCAGATGACAGTTGTTACTGACTGTTGGTTGTGATAGGGTGCAGCCTTGCAGCAGTAGTAAAAGCAGCACAGTGTCATTAGAGACTTTATAGGACTAACATCTCAGAAGCCAGCTCCATATCCCAGTGATGGCTGTGCAAACACTGCTGCTCACTTTTAGAGCTTGAATAAAATCTGAGATGATTGCTAAGCCAGTCAGAACGTCTCCAAGGTCAGAGGAAACTCCCTGGGTGAGCTTATCTGTGTAAAAGGAGAAAGAAAACACTCCACCAAAAAAAGCTAAACTAACCCTCGTGCCTCAAGGAACAACCTGAGCAGAGCCTCTCATTCTCCTTCACAACCCTTTTGGAGAAGAAATTGTTCCTTATGTCCAACCTAAACCTTTCCTGGGGCAACTTGAGGCTCTTTCCTCTTGTCCTATCACTTCTTAATAAGGAGAAGAGACTGATCCCCACCTGTCTCCAACCTCCTTTCAGGGAGTTGTAGAGTCAGGTGGTCTCCCCTCCAGCTGAACAACTCCACCTCTCTCAGCCTGGCCTCACAGCAGAGAGCTTCCAGCCCTCCTGTCATTGCTGACCCCTCTCCAACAGATCTATGTCTCTGCTGAGGACTCCAGAGCTGCCCCAGCACTGCAGGTGGGGTCTGAGCAGAGCACAGCAGAGGGGAAGAATCCCCTCCCTGCCCCTGCTGCCCACACTGCTGGGGATCAGCTCAGGACATGGCTGGGACTGAGCTGGGAGTGCACAGTGCTGGCTCATGTCCAGCTTTGCACCCCCAGCACCAAGAAGTCCTTCTCCACAGGGGTGGTCTCCAGCCAGAAAATCCCAATAGTTCGCAGAAACCTTCCCTGATCCCAGAATTCCCAGAGGGCAAGTAAAACACCAGCACCTTCTCCTGATGGGCAGCTAGCCACCCCCACCCCTGGGGAGCCATGAGTTATACTCAGGTACACACTTACCATCCCCAGGAGTCTTGCACTCTGGTCCTGATCAACACAAGTTGTGTTTGCTAATAAATGAGTTTCAAATAAACTTGATGGGGCCTAACTGATAGGTCTAAAAAAAAAAAAAAAAAAAAAAAAAAAACCCACCACCAAACACCAAAAAAACTAATTATCTGATACTCTCAGCTCAGCTCCTAAGCCAGATGTTTGAGTGGATAAAACAAAGCCATGAAGTTTGAAATTGCAGGCACAATTACAGCCTTCATCTTTTATTGCTGCTCAGAAGTGTGAAATGCAGCCACATCTACATTTGGAATTCAGTTATCACCCTTTTTCTTCATCTCTCCCAAAGCCAAGACTGACTGGTGGCACTGTCACACTGGTAATTACTCTGCTCCTTTGATGAGCACAAGGAAATGAGCAGGAATGTTTGTGGAGCTGATTTAACATTCATCTTGTAACAAATAACTTGGTTCTTCCAGTAAAGCTGGCTCACCCCAACCCTCCCAAAGTCTTACGACAGTACTCTGGGGGAAAATGTTGAGGTTTTAGGTCAGTGGGGCTGTGGGAAACCAGAACTGGGAGCTAGCAGCACCAGAAGACCTAGGAGGAGGTTAAATAATTGTGGATCTTCATTTCCTTGCCACTTATTTTTGAAGAATACCTTTCAGAGTTTGCATTTTCAAGGTTTTCTACATAGCAACAAGAGTTTCTTTACTTACCCACAGAATGTCATTGGTTTGTGTCATCACGTGCCTCCAGGACCTTCAGGAAAGCTAAAACTACTGCAAATTCTGAGACAAACCACAAAGGCTGATGGCAGAGCCCCTGAAGGACATGGTGAAAATATCACAGGCTCTAAGTTCTCTTCTTCAATCAAGGTGGGATGAGGAATGTTTTATCTTCAGCCTCACAGGTGCAGGAACCTGACACAGAAGAAGAAAGCAGTGCAGAGGCAGGTTTCAGCACTCCTGGTGCTCTCAAACACAGCCTCTCCAGCACATTTTCCTCTCCTGAGAAATGACAAATAGCTGAAATCATCAAAATCAAACTGATGCTGCCTGCAGAGCTCCACTGCCATGGCATGACCCTCCAGGTGATGGGACAGCTCAGGCTGCTGGTTCCACCACCATCAGGTCTCCTCACTTCTCCTTGAGCGAAGAGAAAGCAGATTTCTAGCAGCAGCACCTGCTAAACGAGCAATCTGCTGTGCCACAGGATGGGACCAACCTCTCTTCTCATATTTACTTTGGAGTGACAACTCTTGACTTCTCTTCAGGCACGTAATTCCTGGCATCACTGCAACCTGACAGGCAGCTGCTAATTCTTCCCAATACAATCTGGTTGACACTTTTCCAGCAGAATAATCAGAACAGAAACACATTGGTTGAATGCCCTCAGTGAATGCAACTCAGCTTTAGGTCAACAGCTATGTAATGCCCCAACTGCTCTTTCAGGTGACCTGGAGACCTCAAGCACACATTGGATGTGAAGCTCTGTGTTAATGCCAGGAGCTCCTCACTAGCAGGTCTGATTCAAAGGCTTGGAAATGGAGAGGTGAGGATGAAAAGAGTTGCAGTGGGGTGTTCACATTCCACAGCAGGGGATAGAAACCTTCACAGAAGCTCAGACTGAAGGTTGGGGCTGAAGATCCCAGATGTAGGTCCCATGAACCTCTCCGGGTTCAATGCCCATTTCAGATGGGTGGTCACCCGCAGCCACCTCCACCACCAGGTCCATGCTTCCCTCACACTGAACCCAGCATAGAGGATGGTAATTTCATGACTGCAGCCAGTTGCTAAAGAGGTTTTTCCACACTCTGCCCACAGCCCAAGTTTTGCACATCCTCGCTCCTCAGGCACAGGGTTGAAAGCAGGACAGCATCAGACTTGGGCAAGGCTGAAAACAAATCAGGGGTCCAGGTGCCCACTTTACCTGTTCAAGGTCATCTCAGATACACACACACAAACTGGGCTGTGCTAAAGAGCTTTTAAAGCCACTAAAAAGAGAAAAAAAATAAAAATAAAATAAAATAAAATAAATAAAAAGTAGAAGGAAAGCCTGAAATCAAGATGACTCATTAGGTGGGAAGGCTCATTAATGGAACTGCTTCTCCCTAATTTGATTTTACACCACAAATTGCTCGCTGCGGTATGGCCATAATGGCTCTGCACTTCCCAATAAAACCTGAGTGCTACCTGCTGCCTTCACAGATTGTCCCACCAGCCTGCTGGTGTTCCTGCAGCACACATCTGAAGGAAGAAAAGCTTTACGGCCTCCCACCCTGAAACAGCGTGCCGAGGGATCGCAGCCAGATGGAGATGAGTGGAGGAAAGGGCATGGCGTAAGTATTATGGATGAAAACAGGTCATACAGAGAAGAGAGGGGGAAATCCAGACCATGTACCAGTCTTGGAGAGTCCTAAATCCCAAATAACCTGCTTTAGGTCAGGCATTGAAACAGGCTGCCCAGAGAGATGTTGGAGTCACTGTCCCTGGAGATGTTCAAACACCGTGTACACGTGGCACTTTGGGACATGGCTTAGTGGGCATGGTGGTGCTGGGTTGATGGTTGGACTTGATGATCTTCGAGGTCTTTTCTGATCTTAATGATTCCATGATTCTGCACTGAGACTCTCCTCTCATACTTCATAGCTGCAGGAGCTGTGTCCCCACAGCCACCACTGAGGGTCCAGGGGCAGCCCATGGCTGGAGAGCGATGGGCAAAACCCGAGATGCCCGCAGTGCCAACCCCGAGGGTGCTGGGTGAGCATCGCAGAGAGCAACCTGCACCAGCCGGGGCTCTGCGCCAGGGATTGGACAGAGGCAGCCGTCGAAGTCCAGTCAATGCTGCCCTCTTGTGGCCGCTTCTTTCTCTGCACCTTTTTCGAGAACGGTCCTGTTCAAAAACTCAAAAAAAGTCTAGGAAACCTTACACCACCCAGAAAGTTCCTGAAATCCTTGAGAACAAACCTGCAAAGCCTCACTAGGGGAAATCAGGTGGTGAAGGAGATGAAGTTCAATCCCCATCTGATCTGGCAAGCGTTTGCAGCTACAGCTTCAGAGAAGGGAGCTGCACAAGGGGAGGAAAAAAAGTTCTTTCACAGAGACCCAGCACAGCGGGGCTGGAAGGGAGCTCTGGAGATCATCCAGTCCAACCCCCTGCTAAAGCAGGGCACCCAAAGCAGCTTGCCCAGGAGCACAATGTTCAGCTGGGTTTGGAATCTCTCTGGAGAAGGAGACTCCATAACCTCTCTGGGCAGCTTGCTCCAGGGCTCCAACACTTCACAGCAAAGAAGTTTGTCCTCCTGTTCTGACGGATCCTCCTGGGTTGCAGCTTGTGCCCATTGTCCCTTGTCCTGTCACTGGGCACCACTGACGAGAGTCTGACCCCATCCATCCGCTTGCCCTGCCAAGAGGTCTTCTCTTCTGTAGTCTGAGGGGGGACCACAGAACCTGGGGAAAAGGGGGAAGATGTGAGTTCCCTGTGAGCAGAGCCTTCCTGAAGTCCACACAGCCTTTGTTGTCCCTGAGATGATGCTCTGCATCACATCCTAGTGAGAGCTCCAGCATGGTACTGGGAAGGATGGAGCTGAACAGGTGGGAAGGGATGGCAGCTGGGAACAGAGAACCTGGAGGGGAGGGGCTACCTGCAGAGCACCTACACAGGCAGGGAGAGGGCAGGAGGACAACGGACAAGCTACTCCAGTGTTGTGGGACAGGCAGGAGGATAGTGAGCTACCAGGGAGAAATATGGAGCACCAGGGGAGAGCTATGGAACACCAAGCAATGGGGTCTGCCACAAGCAGTGGGGGCTCAGGCTCTGAAGCTGCAGCAGTAGCTCCTCCCTTGAATCCCTTCTGGTACCCATGGGCCATTTCTCTGACCTAAGGAAGTTTCTGTGACCAGTGGGCTGGCTGTCCCTTGCTTCCCCACTGGACCAGGCTGCTGTCCCAGTGTGCCCAGTGCCCCAGCCACAGGAGACAAACACCAAACTCAGCTGGCCCCTGCACAGTGCCTGCTGTGACAAGGAGCCACCAGTGCTGCCATGCCCACTGCCCCCCTCCCTGCGTGGCCAGGGCCTCTGACACCGTGGCAGGTACCACCACCTCCCCACAAACACAAGGTGCCCCTAGGAGCTGATAAAGATCAGCTCAACACCCCCAGACATTAGCTAGGCCTCACCTCCTAGTCCAGATGTCCTTTCCTTGCCTGGACGACTCAGCCCTTCAACTAATGAAGAAACTGACCACAGTCAGACTCAACGAGGGTATAAATGGAGTCCTGCTATGGAGAGCTGGGTTTGTTCTCTCCACATAGAAGCAGCCTGGCAGTCAGATCTTCTCCCCTTAGAACAGGACCTCCTACAAGGAGTCCTCACCCCCTTTGGTGAACATACCTGGGCACCAGTGGGAAATTTTCCTTTTCCAAGTGAAAGGCTGCAGCACATTTTGGGTCTTCTCTCCCTAGACTCCCAAATGGCATCCCATTCTGTAAGTTCATTGCAGCAGCAGGAGAGCAGATTGATTGCAATAAATCCAGAGTTTTCAGGTGGCTGCTGCTGTCTCTTTTGGGGGTGCCCCCATGACAGACACCATGGGGGTACACCCACACCCATGTGTGTGCAAGAGATGCTCTTCCAGCTGCTCCCCTGATGGTGCACGCTGATCTGGGGGGAACCAGATAAAACCTAGTGGCCATAGAATCACTAAGGTTGGAAAAGACCTCTAAGATCATCCAGTCCAACCATCAACCTAGCACCACCCTGGCCAGTAAACCAAGTCCCAGAGTACCATGGCCACAGGTTTCTCGAACACCTCCAGGGATGGTGACTCAAAGACCTCCCTGGGCAGCCTGTGCCAACGCCTGACCACTCTTGCAGGAAAGAAATTGTCCCTAATGTCCAATTTAAACATCCCCTCATGTAACATGAGGCCATTTCTTCTTGTTTTGTTGCTTGTTCCTTGGGAGACCAACTCCCCACCTTGCTCCAACCTCCCTTGAGGGAATTGTAGAGAGCCAGGAGGTCTCCCCCCAGCCTCCTTTTCTCCAGGCTGGACAATCCCAGTTTCCTCAGCTGCTCCTCACCAGACTTGTGCCTACACTCTTTACCAGCTTCACTGCCTTTTCTCAGGACATGCTCATTGTGAGAATAAAAAGTCACTTGGTAGCTGCTTCTTGCTTGGAGCTCTGCACCACCTCAGCCCCCATCCTCTGCTGGCTGCCAGAAAAGCTCTGCTCCAAACAATTAATATATGTCGATTGTTTATTGATTCCAACATATTAATAGATTGGATAATAAACAGTACTTTTAAACATTCTCTTAACCAAAAATATAACAAATATTTACAATCACTCAGTAAAAATACAAAAAGCATACAGAGGCACTGTCTTTCTAAAAGACATAAGTGTAAGAGGTATCAAAAAATAGGAGACAAACATTGCTTGTTACAGAATACTTTACAATCACTGACTTGTGCAGTACAATTGCTATTGGAATATCATTACATCTGTGCAGTTTTGCCAATATGCTCACATATTTAGCATCTCATGAATACCAAGCTAAACTGCATTCCAGGTATATCAAAAATAAAGAGGAAACAATAAAAAGCACAACAGAAGCCAAAGCTGGGTTGGGAAGTCAAGGTAGATTACCCTCTGTACAAGCATTCTAAAATATAATGTGTAAAGCTTCTCTAAAGAGAGAGTATCCCTTTTTTTCTGCTGTCTTTAAGGGCACTGATAAGTTTATCCATTAAAAAATAATATTCAGTTTCTCATGGTTTATTAATACTTAAACTGGCAGGTTCCTACTTCCACCACTACCTGCGATGAAATGACTTGGGAGATGCTGGAAGAGGTTTTGCAACAGCACTGATGCCATGAGGCTCCTTGAAGGAGGTTAAGCCTTTGGGAACTGGGGAGTCCCTCCACCTCTGATGGGTGGAGGAAGCCTTTGGGGCACTCCATCCTGACCTGTGGGCTCAGACCATCTCCCAGGGAAGCATCACTCACCTCTGTGAAATTCCTGGTGAGAGTAAAGGCAAAACCAAGGACATAAGGAAGCTACAGGTTGCAAACATCCACCCACTCCTGCATGTGCATGCTGCAAACATCTGCAGGCAGTGCCTTCCCATTTCCTTGTGCACTGGGGAGATAAAAGCAGTACTCAGAGGCTCCGTGATCTCCTTTCACCCCCTTTTTGCCACTGGAGAGGTCAATTAGGGTTTACAAAACCTCACAGATTTTTGGGGCATCCCTTGGAAGTCTGAGATTGATAAAGGATAAGGAAATACTGGGTGGTTAAATAGCTGAAATACAGCTTTCACCTGCAGGTCAAGAGCGATTCACCAGCAGCAAGGAGCACACTGAGGTGTGGCAGTGGAAGAGCGTGACATGAGGGATTTTCACCCGACATCGAAATCAGAGCCCGAGTCAGAGGAACCTGCTGGAGGGACCAAGTCAGGTTCTGCGATCCAGAAGACCTCACTTCAAGAAAGTGGGAGTACAGCAGGTAGCAAGCACCTTCTTACTCCCATCTGAATTCCTGAAAAAAGGGATAATGTCTCTTCAAATCCACACCAGACACACTACATTTGGCTATCGGCCCCGATCAATGTGATCGGTTGATTTAAAAACGAAGCAAGAAAGAAAGAGCCCAGCGAGGACAGGGCAGGCAAACCACACCGTGTGAGGCAGGAGAAGCAGAGGAGGAGCTCATGTGTCCATGGCTGAGGCATGATTTATTTACACCAGCTGCACTGGCTAGTAGGAAAATAGGATTAGCAAGACTTTCACTCACTTCCAAACCTTCTCAGTGTCCTAACACTGTTGATGTGCAAACACCACACTTCCATGGGCCATTGATTCATTGCTCCTATGGCTGCTGGGGGAGACCCCAGCCCTGCTCCTTGGAGGAGCGTTAGGATGTCCTCCCAGACAGCACTATCAGTGTTTTGGGGGAAAAGGAAGTCACTTTAGTAACAAGCCCTCATCCCTTGTACTTTTTGTTCAACAGGCTGAAATAAAACCACAGCTGGAGGTGACGGGAGCCAGGTGACAAGACAAGAGGAGTTTCTGACAGAACACACTCCACTAACGAGCAACTACAGCTGACAGTGGGACTGGGAGGACTTGGGGGTCACATCCCACAAAAACATCAATTGAACACTTATATGATCAACATTACATGTGCTGAAAGCCATCCCTCTGCCCTGCCTTGCTCTGACACATTAACCTTCACTCATTAAGGCCTGTGCAGGTTCATTATGTTCATTAAGGCCTCAAAAAAGCAAAATGCATTTATTGTGATTTACCTCAACTGATTCCTAACATTTTTTTTTCCAACCATTTTCTCCTCAGATATTTGTGCCAAAATAATTCCTACAGCCAGCCAATGAGTTCTGACTGAGGCACCCCTCCCTCATCATTGCTGCTCATTTATGTCACTTATTCCAATCCATATGGATGAGTCCCAGGAATACTGAACCTGGCACCACTGGGAGTGCAGACACAGGTTCTGCACATCAGTCCTAAGCTGCTGTGGGGTAAGCACATCAAAAGGCTTTGGGTTGCTTTTTGGTACCTGTGTCATTTTCAGAAGATGTTGTTGCATTCACCTTGCACCCCCTGCACACATACAGGAAAATAAAAATAAATCCTTAAAGCTCTTCACGACTATGGATATAGAAATCATCTCTGAGGCACTGGAAAAAGGACAAACATCTTCGTTCTAGCTTAGGCTGTAAACATCACAACAGAGATTTACAATTAAATGTTTTAAATACATATTCACACATTCATGTCCAATTGTAACACTGGGATGGGGCATCATGTGTGGAATGAAGGAAAGAAAAGAAAAAACACAAATGAGAAAAAGAGGAATGGGGGAGAGAGGAAAAACAGGTGAAAAAAAGAGGAGAAACAAGGAAAAAAGAGAGAATTTGTGAAGAAAAGATAAACAGGGAAAAGGGGGGAAAGGGAAAAAAGGGGAAAAGGAAAAAGGAAGAAAAGGGGGGAAGGGGAAAAAGGAAAAGAAAAATAGAAAAGAAAAAAGTAAAAGAGAAAGAGAACAAGAAAAAAAGAAAAAGAAGAGGGGAAAAAAGAAGAAAATATAAAGAAAAGAAAGGAGAAAAATAGGGGTGGGGGGTGGGGAAGAAGAAGGAAAAAGAAAAAGAAAATGAAGAAAAAAGAAACCTCAGGTATTTCCAGTTCTACCCCCTCTGTGCTCTGGCTGGCTAAGCAAAATCCAACAAGCAATTTATTTGACCACAGTCAAAGCAGAGGCTCAGATGTTAACACTGGCTGGCTGCAAGTCAAAACATCAACACCAGCAGGATTTTTTTACCTAGGATTTAAACCCAATCTGTATTTCCCAGCTGAAAACACCAGGGTTTTGGGTTTTTTTGACCCATGGTAAAATGTGTTAGCCCCTACAGAAGCATCATGTCATGTCATAGTCAGTTCCACTAATTTCACTGTGAAAGGGAGGGGATTTAGAAGTAATTTAGTATTTGCTTTTAAGATAACCTTTGCACTTAAATCCTGTGCAGCTCTGGCAAAAGGCCAGGACGTGTGGGACGATCTTAAAGCCCACAACACACAGGTTTAAGCTTTGGGTTCTAGCAATGGCTCAGCTTTGCATGCAGAGCTCTGCAGGGCAACAGCTGGTGGTGAAAGCTCTTTTGGGGAAGCATCAAACCTCCCCCTCCACAGTTCCCTGCAAGCCACAGCTTCCACATTTCAAATAATTCCTTAACAGGGGAGGAGAAGACCAACCATTGCCGTAGTTGGCTGGAAGCCAAAACACATCCAGAAATCCTTCAGGGCTGGAGGGTCTTACTATGTGTGTGTAGGAGGGGAGTGGGGGACATGACACATGCTGCTTTGTAGGGCTTTGTGCTCTATTTAATCTAAAGTCACCCTAAAATCCAGGTTATTTCTGCACCTGATAATGTCCCATTTCTAGTTTTGTGTGTTTATTTTGAGAGTACAACAGTTTGTGTGGAGCTAATTTACCATCACACCCATTAAGCATTTCCATTAGCCAACCAGAGCACTGCTGACACAAATAAAGGAAATTCCCATCAAAAGAAAAAAAAAATTAAATTAATAAATTATTTTTCAGTTATTTCAGCAATGTCCTTTGCTTTTGCTGACATTTTTGATATATTTTTGTGTTTGCTTTTTTTAAAGTTCATAAAATAACACTCTTAGAATGGTCATGTAGAAAACGACGACGATGGAAAACTACCAAAGGATTCTATGGTATCATACAGAAGAACGTGTCCAAGTGGTGGTGACAACTGGTCCTCCCTAAATGAATGAAGCCTGGTCCACCCCCAGATACCAGTCTGGTGGGTATCTGGGCAGAAATAGCTTTGAGGAGGTGGCAGAGTGAAGGAAGGTAGAGAGAGGTGACCCAACCCATTCCATCTCGTGACAGAGGCAAACGCAACGTCTGAGGTTAGCAGCAGCAAGTTGTTAGCGTTGGCTAACAGAATCCTGTGGTCCATCTCCCCACATCCCCTGTGTGAGGTGGCTGACACCATAACCCAATGGTTAAACTGCTGATACTTGTTCATCTTCTGCAAAACAAGAGAAAAAAAGAGCAGACAGTTAATTCTTGCATCAGTACCCTGCCTCGGATGCAGGGGTGCAGAGCAGCACCACATTAGCTGATGGCAAAGGCTCAGCGTGATGTTTTCACTCTCTCAATCACTGACCACACCGTATCCACTACCACCATTTATCAGATCCTCAAGCATCTTGAGGGATTGTAGTCATACAATAAAGATAATATTGCAAAACAATCCCAGATTCTCCAAAAATTACCAGCATGCAGCTCCCAATACCCCACACGCTACAGATTTGGGAGAAAAGCCAGTAAATCCCTTGCCAACATGCAGTGAGCATTGGAATCCAAATAAAATCAAACAAGCATTTGGAAAAAAAACAGGAAAACAGGTGTGTCTGAAAGTGTATGGCTAAATTTGGCTCAGAAAAATTTGGATTAAAATGTTTGAAGCAATGACTTCTTCCCCCCCCCCCCCCCCCCCATCAAAACCACTTAAATATCTGAACTAAGAAAAAAATCAGATTAAAATGTTTGAAGCAATGAACTCCTTTTTTTTTTTCCCCTATCAAAACCACTTAATATCAGAACTGAATTGAGATAAATTTGGATTAAAATGTTTGAAGCAATTAGTTCCTCTTTTTTTTTTGTCCCCCTCAAAGCACTTAACATCAGAACTGAATTAGGAAAAATTTGGATTACAATATTTGGAGCAATGAATTCTTTGGTTTTCCATGAAAACCACTTAATATCACAACGTGATTTACTGCTGGGTAACTTTTGTGATTTGCTCTTTGAACTGCAGTACTCATGTATCTGTTAAATGCTGCTTGCATGTTTTAAAGGCTCAGGATAAGATCATTTTGCATCAGGAATGGTTTTCATCTAAAATCCACGCTCATGTTGAAGCCAGACTGAAATTGAAGGAAGCAACCGTGATATTCTAGTAATAAAAACTGAGTTTACTAGCAAAAGGTATAGCAAGATCACATCAGTGCACAGGTACTGAAAGCAAATCAGCAGATAAACAGTAAAAATTCTCCTGCCTTGGAGTTAGTTTTGACACAATGTAAGAGCAGCCTATTTTAGAGCAATCTCTTGCATTTTGGGCACGCCGTGCTCAGAGCATTGGCTGTTGCTTCACACAAAAGCATGACAAATTTAAGTGGGAGAGACACTGTCAGGCTAAGTGGGGCTGAGAAGTCAGGTTTTAGCAAATGCATTTTTCAAGAGAACAGGAATCCACTATGATATTGTTCAGTGTTTCTAAACTCCATCTCCAGAAGCCTCTGTTGAAGAATGAGGCAGCTTAATGCTGACACCTGAGAGCACAAATGTGAAATGAATAAGAGTTGTGCAGCACCCACCAAATCCAAATTCACTGAATGGCTTGGGTTGGAAAGGACCTTAAAGGTCACCTAGTTCCAAACCCCCTGCCATGGGCAGAGACACCTTCCACTAGCCGAAGTTGCTCGAGGCCTCATCCGACCTGGCCTTGAGCACCTCCAGGGAAGTGGCATCCACCACTTGTTCCAAAATACTCCTTTCCAGGTCATCACCCTAAACCAGCAGGACATCAGTTCATCAACCCAGAGAGGCTGGGTGAGTTTTTTCATACATGACTTATAGCCTGGCAGTGTCCCTTAAAATCATCATCACCACTGAGAGGAGACAGATTATAAAGATAAAAAAAATAAATAAAATAAAAATCGTATCTACATGCTCTCTAGTGTCTCAGTTGTGCTTTGGGAGATCTCATGTATGTTTATATATAGATTTATTTCTTTATAATTTAGAGTCTGGTGGGTGTCAACATGCTTTTCTAAAAGGGAAGAAGGGAAGGCATTCTTTGCTGCTTTCAGAGGTGTATATCCATGCATACATCCACATATACATGTGCATACAGCCATACAAACAAGAGTTGTATCTCTAGAGATTAACCCAAGCTGTAATCTCCAAGAATGACCAAGAGAAAGCCCAGAAGATGGGTTGGGAAGGCAGAGAGCAGATTCACACAGCAAGTTCACTTCACATCTCCCGAGGCAGGTGTTGCACATACCATCCTCTTCACTATCTGCGTCAGTCATATCTGCTAGCTTGGGGCTGGACGGCTGCCGGCTATGCCACTGAGGCATCCTCGATGAGATACAGGCCACAGGTTCACTACTGAGAGATGCTGATGAAAGTCTAGAGAGGTCACTGTGCAGCATCTTTGACCTCTGCACTGCCACACTATAGTCTGGAGGTTTTAGGTGTGGGTGGTGGGGCGATCCTTCCTTTATGTCCGCTAAAGAAATCCCCATATATCCTGGAGGGGTGGGCGGTGGTTCCCTATACCTATCGTCCTTCTTAGGTGAGGTGACACAGTACACTGGGCACAAGAAATAAGCAATGGAAATGTTAAAAGAAGAAAAACAAAGGAAAACAAAACGTTAAAAAAAATCATGAAATGTTACAATGGCAAAACAGAAACTGATAACAAAATGCAAATGCAGAAACACTGGTTATAACGGCAGCAGCAGGCATTCACCCTCTCATTGTATGTTTTCTACTTATTTTAAGAAGTCAGAGGAGCAGCAGCACCTGTGAACTCATTAGGCAAGATGCCAGCTGGAGTGGAAACAGACTAGAACCTTCTCTTTATTCAGCCTGCAGTTGTAGTACTCATTATAGTCTCGACTCCTGCTCTGTAGTATGGATGGAGAGCCAGCAGGGCAGCGCTGCTGGCTGAGCCTGCTCCTGCTGTTACAGGTTGGGATACCAGAACTCCAGAAATTAAGGCAACAAGCCCCAAGTTCTATGTTCAGTGTGCTAGAGACTGATAGCTGTTGATTGACTTCAACAACATCCCCTTCATCACCCATCAGAGGCTTAAGAGAAATTCATTATAGCACAGTATCACTGTAACAACTGATGGGTAATCAGACATTAAACCATCCAGCTAGCTATGTTATAGAAGGGAAGAAAACACATCACATAAATCTGCTCCTGTGAGGCAAACTGTACAGAGAGCCTGCATTGAGTGTTCTCTTAACAAATAAAGAGTGGTGTCCCATGTCCATAGTTTCCTGCCCCTTTCATCATCAGCAGTTCAGGTCCCAGTCTCTCAAATCCAGGCTTGATTTCTTTTAGGTTCCCTCCCCTCCCACCCACCCCCAGGTCTGGGGCTCACGTGCATGTTAAATTGGGCTTTTGCCATGTACATGTTGCAACAGGAGAGTCTCAATGTGAGGGTGATTTTTAACATCTGTTAGTTGAGTGAATTTGCATTCTTCCTCTGGGTGCCTGTTCATCACAGCGTCACTGATTGCAGCAACTGTACTGTGTTCTTACATGAAAGGGTGAAAATAAAGGAGTATTTCTTGTTGTGTTGTGGATTTGGGAGATCTTGGTATTGGTATCATGAACAAGAGCTGGTTCACACCTGATGGTTCATGCTTGGGCTTATAGGAAACAAAGAACATTGAATTCACAGAGTCTAGGTTGGTGCAGATACAGTGGGTTCAGGCAGACATTCATATTGCTCATTTATAGGAAAAACAGCACCTACTGAATAGCTACCACACCACCTCCTAAGCCAGCCCAGAGGCTCACAAGCAGCTTTGGAAGGCTACAAGGGCAGAGCACAAGCACAGAGTGAGCTCTGAGCAAGTTTTCTGCAAAGCTCCACCACGCTGCCTTTCTTCTGCAGAGCCAAGGAGGAGGAATGCAATCCAAGACCTCTGCCCTATGTGTGATGTTTATTCAGGCAATTACCTTTGATAATAAAAACCCCTCCAGCAATCTAGTCAGTAATTAAATAGCATTTCAGCTGCATCCCTTGACTTGCAGTCTAGAAAGCTTTGCACTCTGTTTCATCTTGTTCCTAATCCAGATTCTTTTAGGTTTGGCTGCTGAACTTACTAGGACAGGGGCATATTTTGCTTGGTAGAACTATGCTTCTCTCAAAAGTCATTGTGTTGGTCTTTCTCCTTTCAAATATAGCCAACCTGCAGCTGTATAACTGAATAAATGGCACTTCAACAAAGATAGGAAGAGAATCTGCCTTGCCCTTGAGCTTCCAGAGACCAAGGAGGTGGGAAAGTTGAGTACCATGCAGCAGTCATGCTCTTCCCTCTTGGGTTCACGGAAAATCTGTATTACAGGGACTTCAAGAAGCCATGCTCATTGCTCCTTACCAGAGGAGCACCCACAGCAATAAAAGATCATACTTCAGAGAAGAGCTGCCTGGCATTTTCCTGACAACAGCTCTCTTGCAGAGCCATGAAGTGACTGGGATGTGGGTTGCTTTATTGTTTCAATTGTCCTAATGCAAATGCAAGTGGCTTGAAAACACAGAGCCTGCTTAGTGCTGTGACTAAAACCACAGGTCAAGCCTAGTTTAACATGCTGTCCAGCCCCCAGACCTGCTGATGTCATTTCTCACCAACCCAATACCACCATGAAAGCAGCTGGAGCAGCTGCCCCAGCTGTTGGCTTGGCTTACCTATCAGGCCTTTCTCCGTACTGGAAGTGACGGTTTTGTAAGTCGTATCAGTGCCAGGTTTAGAGTCCAAAACCTCCGTCTGCTCCGCTGTGGAGTTCTCCAGTCCCCTGCGCTTTATTGTCCCATAGTTTGTTTCGTAGGTGTCTGAGAGTGAGCTGGAGGAGGCCCAGCTCTGCCGCGACTGATCAAGCTCGGCGCTGCCTTTGGACTGCCTGTTGGCTTTGGCAAAGGCTTCAGAATACAGATAAGCCTCCTCGGAGTAACAGTTTGTGGGGTCAACTTCAGCTATGGGTCCGTCCAGCTGCGTGTGGCGGTAGGAATTGAGGAGATCCCAGCTCTTCTGGTTTGGGATATTCTGGAAGTTGTCATGAGAACTGCTTGAGCATGAAGTCCAGCTTCCCCGGCCGCTATCTGCTGCCTCTACCGTGATGTGTTCATGGGAGATCTCCTCACTGCTCATGGAGGAGGTGAAGGCCATCCCTCTGATGAGAGCAGGCCTCGTGATTGACCAGCTGTGTTTGAAAACACCACAAAGCAGAGGAAAAAAAAACGTAAGTGACATAGTCAGAGACAGCTACCTGGTTTGAAAGACACAGGAACTCTGGTTTTAAAACAGGGAGGCAGCAAGGTCAGGACACATGGAGCACTGACAAGAGACACTGTTATTCCCAAGTTATTACGGCACATGGCAGCAGGGAAGTTATTCCCAAGGGAGCAACAAGTCTGCAAGAGGTACAGAACCACAGAATTGTTTCAGTTGGGAGAGACCTCTAAGATCATCAAGGCCAAGCATCAAGCCAACACCACCATGGCCATTAAACCATGTCCTGAAGTGCCATGTACACATGTATTTGCTGGTTTGATCCCACATCCATAAAAATCCAGTCCATGGGAAGCTGTGCTCTATAACCTACAGTGAGACAGTGTCTGGAATGAAGCAGAGGAAGAGCAATCCTTTAGTTTCAGGCTGCTACTACCTTTTTCTCTGCATTTATAAACGGAAACAACAAAAACAGAGCAAAGAAAACAAACCTTTCACTGGCAGCAATAGAACTGGCAGTGCCACGTGAGGTTGGAAATGAAGAACAATTTCTTCCCCAAACGGGTTGTCAGGGCCTGGACCAAGAGGCCCAGGGCAGTGGTGGAGTTCCCATCAGTGGGGAGGTTTCAAAGCTGTATAAACGTGGTGCTGAGGGACATGGTTTAGTGGTGACCTAGGAGTTCTGGGTTAATGGTTGGACTCAATCTTAAAGGTCTCTTCCAACCAAAACAATTCTGTCATTCTATGATTCCAAAAAGCTGTTTAGACTGACTGGAGGTAACTGTTTTTCAAGAACACTTGGAAATACTGGGCATAAATAACAGTTGTGGAAAGGATCTGGAGTGACAGATTCTGAAAGCCCTGGTACACAATTTCCTGTTTAAGAAAGGGCTGCTGAAAGCTCTAATCACTGTCAGTGCATAATTAAGGGGGGGAAAACCCCATAAAGCCAGGTTTGTATGAATTTCAAATACATGAAATTATGATTGCTAGACATCATTCAAGTCTCTTAACTATTTCTGGTTATGACACATGGGCAGCACATTGAAATTCCACACTATCCCTCAGCAGTTTACTGACACGTTGTGAAATTGAGGAACACATCTTAGAAATGTGAAAACAACTTTTTTTTTTTCCTTGATTTTCTCTGCATTCTACCATAAAAATGTCTTTCTTCCCTCCACTGAAAGGAAGGCATAAAGGAACAACCATGAAACACGAACAATCTGCTTGTGATTCGCAGACAAAGGTGAGTTTGGAGAGCAGCAGAGATCCTTGGTGCACCCACAGGTACCACTGAAGGTGGCTTTTCATGGCCAATGAAGGGGCATTTTGCTCAGCACGCTGCTACTGCCCTATCAAACCCTCAGCTGTGTGTTTATGCTTTTTACAAAAGGCAGTGATTTGTGTTTATGAAACACACCTTGAAATTCTCATTTTAACCCAACGAAATAAACAGAATCACCGATTGCTGAAGAGCTCCAGCACTCCAGCTAAACATACCCCAAGAAGGTTTTGTGGAGTGGAGAGAACATCACAGAACACTAGTAAGTCATCATCAGTGACAGAGAACAACATCCAGCTCTTCACAGAGTCCAGTCACAAAGCCCTTACACTGCTCTAGACATGAGCTACAAAAATGAGTGAGGAGCAACTCCACTCACTTGAACCTACATAACTAAGAGCAGAGGACATTATCTCAAGAAATCCTTAACGACTTAATGTCCAGTAAGACCAAATAAAAAAAAAATTCCAATTCAGACTGACACCTCCAGACACGTTCTCACTGCACTAAAGCAACAAGGCCTTGCGTGTCGAAGCTCTGAGAAAGACAGCAGCAGAAAGCTTCCAGTTCACCCAGGCAGCAAAAGATAATAAGGAAAATCCTTTAAAATGACATTAGATTCTATTAAGTGATTGGCACTGCTGACTCAGAGAGAGCTGAGAATATCCTGTTCCTGTCCTGCTGTCTCTCACGACTGCACTGATTTGTTAAACAACATCCTGGCTATTAACACATTCACAGTCTCCTGAAAGAGATTTCCATCTGAACACCACTGATGGGAACAGCCTACCCAGCTAAGAAGCGTCTTGAGAAAACAGGCTCTTCTCATACAGAGCAGCCAGTTCTCCAGCTTCCGGCAAGAGCTTAATGACCACAGGAGAGTTCATAACTGCCCAAAGCTTCGTTACACCTTCTGGCACATGGACGTGTGGGAGCAGGTTTAAAGCAAGCCATAAAAATGATCACAGCTCTGCTGTGAGACCAGGCTGAAAGAGTTGGGGTTGTTCAGACTGAAGAAGAGAGGGCTCCAGTGAGACCTTCTGGTGGCCTTTTAGTACTTCAAGGGGCCAATCATAAAGCTGGGGACAGACTTTTGAGAAGGGACTATAAGGACAGGACATGGGGGGATGGTTTAAAATAAGAGGGAGATTTTAGACGGGAGAGAATGAAGAATTTTTTTCCGCTGATGTGGCAAGACTGTGGCCCAGGTTGGCCAGAGAGGTGGTAGATGCCCCATCCCTGAAACCACTGAAGGTGAGGTTACTTGGGACTCTGGGCAACCTGCTCTAGTTACAGATGTCTCAGCTGACTGCATGGGGATTGGAGTAGATGAGGGACTTGAAACGTCCCTTACAACCCAAACTATTCTATGACACCAGGACACAAAGTCCAACCCAAATCCAAACCAGTTGTGTCTTACCCTGGGCATGGCTGGCCATAATCAGACAGAGGCTGAGGATGCTCTTTTCTCTCTGCCCCTGCTGAATCCACCACGATCAGAGACTGGGACAAACTCCTCTCGTCCTGCAGCGCCGCCGACATAGAGTCCACCGAGCAGTTGCTCACGATGCTGGACCGGGATGAAATCTCACTGTGACTGGAGTCTGAGAAGTTATCAGATTTAGTGGAAGGTATGAGGGCATAGCCTGAAGGAAAGGAGAAAAGAACACCTTGGTCAAAGAGCAATTGAAGTTTACTAGGTAGGACAAGGAAGTGTGGACACACACATTTAAGGAACTTCAGTCACACCACGTTTGCACACAATCAGGCCACTGACGTTTTTAGGGTACTGAAGCTTTCAGCATCTATCAGCACCTAGCTCTGCAATGTATTAATGCAAGTCTGGTGACACCAGTAACCTACTTGCAACTCCCCTTTCCTCAAGACCAGAAGGTGAAACCTACATAAACAGCATGAAAAGTGGGTGGACAGATCAAGTCTCTTCAGTTTTCCAAGAGCTGCGCCTTCTACCAGAAATGCTGTGCATTTCTCACTGTCCCTCTGCCTTATATGTCATGTGAGACTCAGAAAAGGCTTTGGCAGTGGACAAGGAGGTGCTGACTAAGGTAAAAGCCAGCTATTAGCTCTCAGGGATTAGCCATATGGTCTTTTTCATTTTTACTCTCTGTTCCAAAATTAACAGAGAAGGAAGCAAAAGTGGGAAATTGAGCTTTGGCAGGAGCTGGACCAGACGCCAGTACTGCAGAAGGAAACAGCTGAAGACCTCTCCACTTTCAGAGCAAAATATATAATGTGGGGGTTTTTTTCTGCTTGGCTTACCCCTACCCTCACATCACTTCTTTGAAACACAAATAATGTGCATAACCACACACGCTCAACACCACCTCTTCCTGGAGGTGTTCAAGAAACCTGTGGACATGGCACTTGGGGACATGGTTTAATGTTGGGCTGATGGTTGGATTCAATCATCTTAGAGGTCTTTCCCAACTGAAACAATTCTATGATTCCATGATCTACACCAATGCTGTGAGCCTTTGGTTTACATCATATTAGGGACTACCTAGAGCCTAATGAAGAGAGAGTTGCAGAACTTACTGTTTGTTTGGCATTTGGGAAACACTAAATAACAGAACTGTCACTGTACCTGTTCCTTGGCTCTCTAAACTTCTCATTACTGCCTTCACTGCACTGTAAGGGTGGGTAGCTATAAATAACTGACACAAATATCTGGAAGGAAAGCACATCAAACAGCTTAAACATGTAAATGAACAGGGCTGAAGTAACTTAGATAAAAATCAGTCTCTCTGACACAAAGTGGACATAACAGTCTTTCTTCTCAAAACACATCATATGGTCTTCCTTCTCCTTCTAGACTTCATGCACAGGCAGTAAGGTGTCTGCAGGCTGCTGTTGCTATAGATACTTGCTGTACTCAGAGCATCACTGTCTTTCTCCTCTTGCTTTTCACTCCCTTCTGAGGCTTCACTGTGCTCTGCTTCCCTTTTTGCAGTAAAAGCTGTTCTTTCCCTGGAGAAGCTCCTTTCCCTAAGTCTTCTAAACAGGGGCTCCTTCGTTTTCCTGCGCTCAAGCTCAGCTTCTGCTTTTCCACTCTCATCCTCTCTTTCTCCCTTCTCCTTTATGTCAGAACTGTCTCTTGCTTTGACAATCATCCAAATTTTCTTTTGTAAGTAAGCCCCACCTATTCCATAGCTGCGTTGTCCACTGTTCTTGTTGCTGGTTTCACTGGCGAGCGATGAGGATGAGCCAGAGAGATTCATCTGACTGCAGTTATCCGACCTTTGGATGTTGCCAACTACAACCAAGAACACAGAGGCAGATCTTGAAAAGTGCTGAGATAAACAGCAGCCAAAAAAAATACAATGTCCTGATTTTAAACCCTCTTTTTTTTTTTAATTCAATCCAATTTGCATACCACTTGGGTACAGCTGAAAAGAAAATGACATCTAAGATTAAGTGGAAGGTGTTCATGCCTCAAATCATGTCTGGCTGCTGTCTGTGAAGCACCTAATTTTAGTCCCATGAGCTGTTAGCACAACAGGGCATGGAGCACCTCAATCGAATTACATCAGTGCTAAAAATATGCTGAAAGCAAGTTGAATTAATGAAATAATCCCAAAGAACCAGCTGAAACTTAACAAAAATAACATGTTTGGAAGCGATGCTCAAAAACCTCTCTCAGTGGAGCTACGTTTGGTGACCCAAGTAATTCAGCTTATATGTATATGCTGTGTTGAAGTAAAATAAGTGGCATTCTCCTAAAGGAAACAGCATCTTGTGAAGGCAGAAGTGGATAGACCAGCATGATCTCCCACTGAGAAGGGTGAGAAGATGCAGTAGGTCACTGTGCCATGCCATGCTAACCCCAGTGGCTTTGAGCTGTGAGTCAAAAGCAGCACAGAAGGGAGGGAAATCCTTACGCCGATGGACACTGACCACACTGGCTGACTACAAAGTGGTGTTAAGAGATTTCAAATGAATTCCCATCCAAGGTTGACTAATGATGAAGTGATGCAGGTCTTTTAAGACGAAGACATCAAAAATAAAGGGATTCTCAGGGCATCATGATAGACAGGGGTGTATACAAAGCCCTGTGCACAAGAACAACAAATATGAACAGCGACTTGAGGATTTAGATGGATTCAATACTTTTGCAGCTCTCTAAACCATCTGTTCTGGAGAACTACAATACCATTTTATTTCCAGCTCCATCTAAGAACCTGATATTCCAGCTGCCTTAGGTAAAAACATCAGATGTCTCAACAGCTGCAGTTTCTGTACAATGTTGGTGTCTTCAAGACATCCCCAGGTTTGGGAATCCCACTCATGTAAGTGGCCTCCTCAATCTGAACTGGTCATCACCAAGAAATACTCCACAGTGATTCATGTCATCACCAACAAAGATTTCTGCCACTGCCCCCTCCCCGGTTTTGGTACAAGACAGTTCCCAGGATGGATGCTGACATGTGCAAGGTGAACGTTCACGCCTCACACCTACCTTTGCGTGGAGAGCCCTGAGGAGAAGCAGGTGGACTGGAGTGCAAAGAAGATGCCATGGACATAGTGTCATCTGTTTGTTTCTTACTACTTACTTCCTCAGACAAGCTTAATGACTTCTGGGGGGAACCTGTACCTACAAAACCAACAGAATCATTTACTGCTCATAATTCATCTCTGGTGTTAGTGGTATCTCTTTAAACAACAAATAAGCATCACATTGGTCAACTACTGGAGCGTTCAGCAAAGACAGGAGCAGGTGCTCAGATGAATTCTGCATGTGAAGGTAGTATCAGTTTCAAACTTAGCCCACATCTAAGTGGACACTTCTACTGCTGGCTGCTCACTTGATGTGTGTTAAAACACACAGATCATACCTAAGGGACAGAGGGCAAGAGGATGGGGCCCAGACTCTTTGCAGTGGTGCCCAGGAACAGGACAAGAGGCAATGGGCACAAACTGGAACCAAGGAGGTTTCATGTGAACAGGAGGAGAAACTTCTTTGCTGTGAGGGTTCTGGAGACCTGGAGCAAGCTGCCCAGGGCAGAGTCTCCTTCCACAGTGCTGTTACAAGGAATGAAACTAAAGCAAGAGCAGATTTGGAGCCAGCACATTACAATTAGCTGTTTTAAGAGAAGTTATTAGAAATTGAGCAAAATTACTAGAAAACCAGCACAGCCTCTAAAACCACAGCCATAGCCTTCAGCTGTTTTCAAGTGAATCAAGTCAATGAAGCACAACAGTATCCCCAATAACCCACCCGGTTGCAAACAGCTCCTCCCTCCTAGGAGCTCCTCTACAAAACTCTCCAGACAGGTGAGCTGCAGATACTCACTGAATGTGACATGATCCTTTGTCAATCCCTTTTTCCTGCTGGGGTATAAATTCACAGTTGGAACCTGAAGAACTTGACTCATCCTGTTTTGTTGATGCTGATGGGATTTGGTGCTCTGGCCGATTGATCTCATGGGTACCGGAGACATTTCGGAGGATTTCCCTCCTCTTCGCTCACTTAAATTCTTTGTCACTGTTACGGAAAAATTGAATACAAATATCTTGACCTTGGAATTGCAGGGTTATTGCAGGCATTCTGAGCAACCAGACAAAGCAACCAGGGCATGAAGCAGAGAAAATGTATTTGAAATCATTTCTGTTCCAAACACACCCATCTTGTTACACTGAAGAGGCTCTTACATGAAGTAGCACTAAAAAAGCTTTCATAGAGGTTTATCAAAAGAGAAAAAAATGTTATTTCTGCCACAATTAAGGTCTGTACAAAAGGTGCAAAAGCATAACAGAATCTCCTTCAAAATGACATCATGACATCCAAAGCTGAAGGCTTTCTGCAGCTGGCATCAGGCCTTTCACTAGGTGGCACAATTGATTTAAAACACGAAGCCCTGAGTCGGTTTCTACTTTAATCACCCAGCAATTAGTAAATTCTGGAGTTAAAGCCACCTGACTTCTCCTGAAATTCCCTCTGGAAAAGTTGGGATTGCAGCATTACTCACTCCTCCTTCAAGCAAGGCCATGAGAATCTTAACTGCTGAGAACAGGCTGGGTGGAGGCTGCACCTCCTGCTTTTCTGGGTATGTGCAAAACATAACCTATCTGCACCACTGTGCTTTCTCAGGTGGCCAAGGAGGCTAAGAGGATCCTGGTTTGGATCAGCAATAGTGTGGCCAACAGGACCAGGGACATGACTGTACCCCTGTGCACTGAGCACTGGTGAGGATGCACCTCGAATATTTGATTCAGTTTTGGGCCCCTCACCCCAAGAAGGACATCGAGGGGCTGGAGCATGTCCAAAGAAGGGCAACAAAGCTGGTGAAGGAGGGTCAGGAGAACAAAGCTGATGAGGAGCAGATGAGGGAACTGGAGTTGTTTAACCTGGAGATGGCTAGCACTATACAAACAAGATTTTAAATGATTTAAAACAACTGAAAGCCAACATTGTAACAACAGTCTCTTAACTTGAGACTACTTCCTCTTGTCCTATCACATGTTCTTTGGGAGAAGAGACCAACTCCCACCTGGCTCCAATCTTCTTTAAGGGAGTTGTAGAGAGACAGAAGGTCTCCCCTTAACCTCCTTTCCTCCAGACTGAACAACCCCAGCTGCCTCAACTGCTCCTCACCAGCCCTGTTCTCCAGGCCCTTCACCAGCTTTGTTGTCCTTTTCTGGACACACTCCAGCACCTCATTGTCCTTCTCAGAGTGAGTGGTCCAAAACTGAACCCAGTATCCAAGGTGTGGCCTCACCAGTGCCAAGAATTTTGAAACAAATTACCTTTCATGAAGTGAAAATTTCTAAGGATCAAAATCAACTGCAATCACCAGTTCCCATTTTTGAAGAAGAATTTCCTGACTGTGTAGGACAGCTGGTCAGGCAACAGTTTGTTCAGTGAGACAGCTGCACAGGAGTTGAAATTCTGGAAACTGTCCTGCTGCAGCCCTCAATTTTTGACTGTCAAGCCATGTCAATCCCATCAGTCAATATTGACCTAACTTCTCCACAATCTTCGTTTATTCCAAGCTGTAATCCATTGCCATTTCTGTATTGATTTTGTCTCTTTTCATTTTCTGGCTCTTCATATGGTAAACGTTACTTTTATCCTTCCTAATTCTGTCCAAGGACAGCAGGGCAAGAACAGAGCTAATGTACTATTGAATTTCCTTCCAGACTGATGAAAAGACACACAGCTTCAGAACTAAAGGTCAAAACAGAAAACACCACTGAAGTTTTCTGAGCTCAACCAAGATCTGAAGATAAATGCTGGTTTGCCGGAGTTGTTAGCACATGAACTGACAAACAAGCACTTAGCAAAGTATTTTTTTATTGACAAGTGAAGAGAAAGATCTTAAATGAGTCCTTTTAGGGAAAAGAAAAGAGATCTTTAGAAATGTCTTAGATCATGACACTGGTTTATGTCACTGTACTCACAAGTGCTATAGGCAGGCTCACACTGAAGTGACAATATTTGGATCTTCTCTTCGTCTGTCTCTACGTTGAGGTTGGACAAGTACTGCTTCACCTTCCTGGCCATCTGGGCGTCCTCGTAGAGCTTCTTGGCATTCAGCAGCGAGCTGCGTCGGGCACGTTTCTTGTGAGCACCTCCCTGTACATCCAGCATGTTGGAGTTTGTGCTGCCCTGGCTCAGGGACCTAGAAAAGAGAAGAGCAAACTGGTCAGTTTTTAGCTCTCGACAGCAACGAGGAGCTACAGTAGCACATGGCAAAGCAGATTAATACCAATCATCTTCAGTTAGGGCTAGTGCATGCTGATGTAAATGAGTTAAAGAGATGAACAGCAGTAAAAACAACACTTGTCTTAAAATACTCTGGTAATCGATAGCAGCAGTTGGAGTCTAGAAATTCTAAAGGATTGCACAGGGAAGTGTGGAACAAGGCACAATGCTGCAGGGAACACCCATCTAGCTCTGCTCATGAATGGGTTTCTGCTGCAGACCCCACGCTGCTTGAGCTGCAGATGGTAAGAGAGGACAAACTGGATGGCTTTGCTCTTTTAAGGCACTCGGTGCCCAGTTTGCATCAGCCTTGCAACAGAAACTTCCTGCAGCTCAGCTGAGCACAGAAGGGCCTGGTATAATCCTCTCCGAAAACTGAGCTTCTGACCTTCTTTAAGTAAGGGGAAGATTTTATTCAGTATGACAAGTCCTGTTATTATGCACTCAAATTCTTTCTTTCATTAAAACATTCACAGAAGAGCAGCTCATTAAAAAACGTCTCCCAGCAGAGGTCCAGAAGGCAGAAAGAATATACAGATGCCCAGACTTGTACAGGCTTGCATCTCTGAAAGGTGATGCTCCTCAAAACTTCTAATTTTGAGCTGCCAACTCTACCAGCAGCTGAGACAAAACCAAACAATCCCCAAAAGGTTCTTGCACAGCAGTTACCCTCCCTGACAACCACTCCTAGACCAAACAACTGATCTTGGAGTAGTTCAGATACACACATCACTTTGGTTTCCACTCTCCAAAGTCCTATGGCCACACCACTTCTAATCCATTCTTTACTAATTGAGATCACTACTTATGTTACATGTCAATTCTAAAGGAAAGTGTCAATAAAGTTGTTTAAAGCTGTTTATTTGTGGGGTTCTTTAAACAGTCAAGAAGATTAACTTTAGTTTAAAAGGCTAAAATTATTTATAAAGATGTTTATGAAGATCTTGGATGCATTTACAGAATCACAAGTGGCAGAGTAAACAATCTCCAGCACTGAAGAGCTAAAAAGAAAAGAGTCAGAATGAAACATACTGTTTGAGGAAGTTTAGGGAATGGAGCACACTGAGCTTAGAATACTAAGAAAGAGTGGGAAACAGCCAATCACAAGGTTTTCAGATGTTAAACAAATCAAAGAGAAAACAAAAGCTTGAAAAGTGGCAGAAATTTTTAGCTAAATTAAATAAACAATAATGCTATTGTAGGCAAGAAGCAGCAAAAGGCACGATGGGTTCACATCTACTCAAAGCATAGAATGTCCTCTCCTGTCTCCTCCAGGCAAGAACTAAGCCAACAGCTACTAAGTAATGAAACAGAGAACTACATCATGTTCATTTTTAATGACACAAATACTTTATGGCTTATCTACACACTTTTTCTTTCCACTATGGACTTGCTTTTTAAAACAATTTAATGCCCCTTCCTTTAAGAAGGATTCATCCTTATCCACCTATGCTCATGATAATCTCAAAGGTTAGAAATTACAGTGGGTCCCCCTGAGTCCCAGGCATTTCTCCTCACGAGCTGCACTGCAAGTGGTTGATTATCAACTACCCAATGTCATCAAGCAAAGTCTCCTGCACTAAGGACACCCACATGTTGAACTTGATGAACTTGGCTGGCCAGGTTGGATAAGGCCTTGAGCCTTGGCCTGGAGGAGAGTGTCCTTGCCCATGGCAGTGGGGTTGGAACTAGATGATCTTTAAGGTCCCTCCCAACCCAAACCAATCTATGATTCTATGTTGCCATTTTCCCATCAGGGACCAGTAGCCAAACCTGCTCTGTCCCATTTGTCTAGCAGAAGTCTCAGGTCCAGCACATAAGACTCAGGCACAAAGATAACAGTTTATAGGCAAAAGCACACATAAGAAGACATAAAATATGGCTGCAATGTCATCTGGAACTCCCTGCTATGGGTCAGTCAGTCCTAGCACATTCATAGTCAGTTCATTCCTCAGTCCTTTGAAGGCTCCCAGTGACATCACTGAGGATTTTGGGGTATGAAACGTGAGATACATTTTAAATATACACTAAAAACCAAATATTTTGAAGCTTGAACTCAAACTTCAAGTGGGAAATCCCTGTATCATTACCACAAATCAAAGTGTCTTTATGCTTTAAAACACAGAATGGCTTAAACTTTTCTGTTACATTGATTTCCCAAAAATATTTTGCCTTCAAATACAACTGCACAGCAGGATTTTTTTTTTAATGCATGAAGCCAAAACTCAAACATCTTATCTGGTACACAAAAAAGCAACTCAGGATTTGTATAGCTGCAATATAATGTTGACTGTAACCCCTTTTTCCTGTCCAAAAAATAGGTATTGCAGGGTTAATAAAATGCATGCTGTATTTCAGATGCATGCACTAAGGAGGAGGATGCAGTATGTTAAGAGTTGCATAATCTTTATTTATCTTAGTTGCATTCATCTCTACACTTACCCCAAACTTCTCCACCTCTTCTTCCTGTAAGCAAGAGCCATATACATTGAAGCATGTATTTGAACAGAAAAGCACAGGAAAAAAATAAAACAGTTGAGAGTCAGGAAGAAAGATGTAGACAGGAAAGAACAGAAAAGAAAAAACTTTCTATACAGCACAATTCTCAAACAATAACACAATGTTTAAATGAAATGCAAGGGCAGGGCTTGCTCAGATACTTGGGTATGGAAGAACATCTATCAGTTTTTTTATTTATTTTTAAGTCTAACCTCTGACTTTATAAATCAAACTCAAGTTAAATTTTCTTGCTAAGTATTTCTCAGAGGTCAAATTCAGTTTGGATTGTATTCATTTTGCAGCAAGTGTGATTCAATTAATTTATTCTTTGCATTAGGGCTGCAGCAAGCGTATGAGAAATCAGTACTCAAGTTAAAGATCTCCTGCTGGAAAACAAGCTAGTTGCCCAATACAGGCTGAAGAACTGGATGCTCTACATTAATGGGTAATGAAGTTGCTAGCAAGTCTCATGTCCTTACTAACAAACATCTTTTCTTGTTCATTTTTCATCTTCAAAAGCATTTAGTGGTACTTCAGAACACAAACTGATAGATCAAACACCAGAGGGCAATGAAAATGAATATAAATGATGTGAAAAGAGGGAATTGTTTTCTTTTAATCTTTGGCACTATCTCTAATATTAGATGCCTAAGCATTTTATGGCAGTGTGTATAATTTAAATTATGGTCATTAAAGTCTGTTCAGTAATGCTGAAAAACATAAAGGTAACTATTTACTCTTAAATTCATTTAATGATCAAGCTTCATTAGGTCTTAGAAAGCACATGGGGCATCAGGGAAGTTTATTTATAGACTGATTTAGTCTGAGAATGCCAATGTTTCTGACAAGCAAGCATCACTTCTTAGTAAGCAGTGTTAGAACTTTATGTTAAAAGAGAAATGCTGAGAATTCAAATCCAACAGTGTGAAGGTGAATCTCCCTTTGAAATGAATCCATCCTTAAATAACACAAACAAGGCAGCTGTTATTTTTGTCTCAAAACTAGATTAGACTAATTCTAAAACAAAGAGCATACCCAGCCCTGAAAACAAAAACCAGACAGCGTTCTTGACTGTCTGAGAATCCTGACCACTGAAGACTACATGGAACCAACCCTCTAGACTCTCATATACACTTAGATAGCCCTGCATACATCATTTCCTTCCACTGCACACACATAAACAACCAGCAGGTCCAGGCAGGTTCTCCCCCTCTACTCTGCCCTAGTGAGGCCACAGCTGGAGTATTATGTCCAGTTTGGGGTTCCCCAGTCCAACAGAAATAACTGGAGAGAGTCCAGTGGAGGCTACAAAGATGCTGAGGGGCCTGGAACATCTCTGTGAGGAGCAAAGGCTGAGAGCCCTGGGGCTGTTGAGCCTGGAGAAGAGCAGCCCCAGAGGGGATCTGAGCAATGCTCAGCAAGAGAAAAAGGGTGGAGGGCAAGAGGATGGGGCCAGATGCTTCTCAGTGATGGCCAGCAATAGGACAAAGGGCACAAACCAAGAAGGCTCTATCTGAAGATGAGGAGAAATTTCTTTGGTGTGAGGGTGCTGGAACCCCTGGAGCAGGTCGTAGAGTCACCTTCTCTGGAGAGATTCCAAACCCACATGGACATTGTGATCCTGGGCTACCTACTCTGGATGACTGTGCTTTAGCAGGGGGTTGGACTGGATGATCTCCAGAGGTGCCTTCCAACCCCCACCATGCTGGGATTCTGTGAATTCATAAATCCAAGACACTTCCAGATGCCCAGCTGAGCTATCAACTGGGATTTAATCAGAGCTGGTAGAAGGCACACCTCATCCAAGCAACTGCCCACTAAGCTCCCTCTCACTGTGCTCTGCTCACTCCATGGTGTGCTGAGAGCCCTCCACTGCTGACACACACACCTAAAAGACAGCTCAAGAGACTGCTCTGTTGTTTTGTGAAGTAGAAACCATGTAGTGACTCAGCACAGGACATCACGCCAGGGGGTTGGACTAGATGACCTTTAAAGGTCCCTTCCAACCTAATCAATTTTATGATTCTATGATCATCTTGTCACCAACTGCCCCCTGAACTCAATCTTGAAGGTTTTTTGTCTGGCCCACCAGTTCAAGGGGCAAACTGATGGTGGAAGGGCAGCACAACAGCCCTTTCTTGGCAGGGATCTACAAGCACCAGGGCTCAGCAAGGACACAAAGAATTGTTGATGCTTTTAGCTCAGCAAACAGATGCAGGAAATTATTTAGTTGCACCAAATATAATCTAGAGCTCATCAGCACCAGATTACAAGTCATGGTGTTTTTATTCTGCAGTTAGTTAACACAGACCTTGATGCTATTATGCATCAGGGAAAAAAAAAACCACAATGAAAAAATAAAACCAGAAAACATCCTCCACCTGCTCACAGCCTGAACATATCAACCATTCTGTAGGTGGAGCAAGCTGTGCCTAGAACAAATCAAAAATAATTTGCTTGGGTTTAGGATGGTTTGAGTTGGTTTTGAAGCAACATTTCAGATTTATATACAGGTGATTTAAGTGTGTTTATATATGATTTTCTCCCTAATATTGCAGCTCTCTCAAAACTCTACTGGCACTGACATGTTTTTTTAACAAAAACATGAACAGTCAAAAGTAGAATCTATTCTTCACTGCTGTTTAAAGACAACAAATTGGTTTAGTTGTCATTAAAAGCAGCATTTGGGAGCATTGATTGCATTGCCCTAATTTGATAAAGATGATGGTTCTGATGGGAAACATGAATGGGAAGTTATACAATGAAATATTAATGATGCAGACACAAACCCAGATCCCTGCCCACTCTGAGACACCTTCAATCCTACCAGCTTGCTAAGTTGCTGACCTTTGTCTGAACATCACAGCTGGGTCCATGTTTGCTGAGGTCATCCTGACAACTTGGCGGATTTCTTTGGCAATCATTCTGAGTTTCTCAAAATTCACCAGGCCATCCACTTTAGAGTCATTTCCTGCAGAATGGAAACACAGACAGGGGGGAAAAAAGAAAGTCAGAAGTATTTTCAGCAGGCAATGCGTTTCTAGGTCCCCAGCAGCATCCTTCCTTCCTCTCGTCCAGTCATAAAACTGCTTTATAGTGGCCTTCCAGTACCTGAAGGGGACCTACAAGAAAACTGGGACAGGGCTTTTTACAAGGGCTTGTAGTGACAGGACAAGAGGGAATGGATTGAAGCTTGAGGAAGACAGATTTAGACTGTAGATTAGGAAGAAATTCTTTATACTGAGGGTGGTGAGACATTGGAACAGGTTGCCCAGGGAGGTTGTGGATGCCCCCTCCCTGGAGGTGTTAAAGGCCAAGTTGGATGAGGCCTTGAGCAACCTTGGCTAGTGGGAGGTGTCCCTGCCCATGGCAGGGCAGTGGAACTAAATGATCTTCAAGATCCCTTCCAACCCAAACCATTCTATGATTCTAAGAAACCAGCAAGAAAATGGGAAACTTCCAGAAGTCAGATCCACTCAGACTGCCCAGTATTGCTCCTGTGAATTTATTCCTAAAGTAACTAGTAGGGGAAAAGGGAAGAAGTGAACTATGTCCAAGTTCACTGGCAGAGATGGTAAAACACAAATACAGAACTGGCATCAAAATGTTAGGTCAATGATTGGACTCAATGATCTTAGAGGTCTTCTCCAACCACAACAGTTCTGATTCTATGATCCTGAAATGAGTTCAAATAGTTCTGAAACATCACAATGAAGAATTGGGCATTCTTGGGAATGCTTAACTTTAACTTGGATTGTGAAGAGAGCTCTGTGTAAAAGGAACAAAATGGAGATGCTTAAACAAAACCCCTTGAAAATACTGAAAAGCAAGAGTAGGAGGTGTGACAGCATCAGAGCTGTCTGAAAGCCACAACAAAAATCTCAAAACATTCCAGCCACAAGTTTTTGTAAGACAAACACATTTGAAGTAGTGTGACTATCCGTTAGCACTCACCTACTCTCCACCCTAAACCTCAGGGCAGCTGAGGGGAGATTTAACATTGCTTATAAAATATTCAAACCATGCCTTTTACTCTTGATTTTTGTCTAGGAGCAGTCTCTTCCATTACACAATCTGAGCTCTGCTTCATTTTACTCCTAACAAAGGACAAATCAAAAGAATCCCACTGGTGGCAGCTCCTTTTAGACACTGGTTGAATTATGGAGTGATGAAAAAAAGAGCTAAAGCACCTTCAAGGTTGAGTTTCTTATTTCTCTGTGTCATTACCTTCATGCAGAAATGTGATGTCCTTCTTGACAACAGGGAAGAGTGGAATAATTGGTGGCTGCATGCTCTGGCTGCTGAGGATGTTGCGGTATTTTGCCATGTTTCGAGATGGATCAAAAAGGTCTTGAAGGTCTCTGAGGTGCTTTTCATACTTGCTGGGGAGCTTTTCCCACGTGCCTCTGAGACGTGCTACTGGAGCCAGGTTTAACCCACTGGAAGGCAGAGAGATGGGATTGTTAGCTTGGAGGACAAGTTCACCAAGAGCCAGCCACGAGCTCCAGTGGCCAAGAAGGCCATTGGTATCTGGGGGTGCATTAAAAAAAGTGTGGCCAACCAGCAGGTCCAGGGAGGTTCTCCATCCCCTCTACTCTGCCTTAGTGAGGACACAGCTGGAAGATGAGGTCCAGTTCTGGGCTCCCCACTTTGAGAGAGACAGGGACAGAGAATTACTGGAGAGAGTCCAGTGGAAGCTGGGAAGATGCTCCAGGAACTGGAGCATCTCTGTGAGGAGGAAAGGCTGAGAGCCCTGGGGTTGTTCAGCATGGAGAAGAGCAGCCCCAGAGGGGATCTGATCAATGCTCAGCAAGAGCTAAAGGATAGGGGGCAAGAGGATGGGCCCAGACACTTTTTTCAGTGGTGCCCAGTGACAAGACAAGGGGAAACAGGCACAAACTGCAATCCAGAAGATTCCATCTGAAAATTAATGGGTGACAGCAGGAAGTGAGAACAGCACAGAGCTTATCCCAAGCACAAGTAGCTGTACTTCAGAGGAGGATTATTAGAGAAATTGTAAACTAGCACCAACAGGCTGAGAAATAGAAGCAGCAGATAGGCTAGAACTTCTTGTGCCCTCATTCTCATTAAGTAAACATTATCCAGAATCAGTTGCATGTAATAAAAAAAAAAATTACAATAAATGGAATCAATCCATCCTCCCTGTCATAACTTGTCATCAACTTCGTTCAAGAAATTCTGCAATGATTGTAAAGTCCTTGTAGCTGCAGAACTGGGAAGTGATATTCTCCAGCATTCATCAGTAAATCCCCAATCACTCCATAACTGAATTTGCTGGTTTAAGAAGGTATTTTTTCTCGTTTGGAAACCTTCAGAAACTGATTTTGTCTTTATTTTACTTTTTTCATGCAGATCTCTCCCCATGCTATTGTCAAACCACAAACAAAGCCTTCTCTCACACGGAAAATTCAACATATGTCACCCCACAGCTCCTCTTTCATATGCTGCATTAGGAAGGTTTCTCTTCCCATTTCATGGAACATATGGCACCTATTGATATGCAATGCAGGGCAAGGCAAGGAAGAGAATCCCCATGGCATATGCTCACAAAAACATATTCCCCTGGAAATAAGGGTAAAACAAAAGCTAATTTATTTGCCTTTTGTTTTGACTACTCCAGACATGGCCTGATTAGACCAAACTGAGAAGCAGGAAGAGCTGTTTCTTCATCCACCTCCAATAAACCATGAGAAAATAGGGAGCAGAATATAGGAATTAGCTTCAGTATTCACCATGTAATGAGGAGCCACAGCCCCAGCAATTGCCCAGCATCCTTTAAGGGAATTCATGAATTCTTTAATGTATGACTAAACAGGAGCCAAAACCATTTGATTAACTGCCTAGACATGGAAGAAAATACTCTGAAATAGTATGTTCTGAGAGAGTGCTGGGACACAGCATGAATATAGATCTTTGTCTCGTGAATTCCAGCACTTTTCTTGGTTTGAAATAAAGGGCAAGAAGCAAACAGCCCTTGCACCAGGGGAGATTAAGGTTGGACATGAAGAACAACTTCTCCCCAAAAGGGTTGTCAAGCCCTGGAACAGGCTGCCCAGGGCTGTGGTGAAATGCCCATCCATCAAGGGATTGAAAAGCTGTGGAGACGTGGTGCTGAGGGACATGGTTTAGAGACTCAGAGATGTGGTGCTGAGGGACAAGGTTTAGCACCAGACTTGGTCAAATTAGATAATGGTTGGACTCAATGATCTTAAAGATCTTTTCCAACCAAAATTACTCTGTGATTCTATTCTGACTCTATAAAAGCAGGGTATAAGAAAACTGCCAATAAAGAAAATGCTGAAGTAATGCTGTTAAAGTAGCAGTGTCTGGTATAAATCAGAAGAGAAAGTCTTCTAAAAAAAAAAAAAAATGGAGAGAAGCAAGCAGGTGACAGGAAAGAATGAGAAGGACAAATAAACTAAACCAAGAGTGATTTGAGGAAGTCCTTACAATGAAAGGAAGAAATACAGTAATCTCCTCATCGCAGATATGACTCAGTGCACACTGAAAAAAAAAAGCAGTAGGGACTGAAAAAAGAAGGGAAATTGGGTGCCATCATGATGGAAAATGACAGTAATGTTCAAGCAGATTTCTCCGGTTCACAATCAAACAGTGGTTTTGGCCTAATCTTCTCTTTCCCTGCTAGGTAATGGGTAAAGAAGAGGCGGTCGCATCAATCACCGCAGCCTGCACTTGGGAGGTTGAGGGAGGTTGTGGTGACAACACAGCTCTTTGTACACAGCCTGGCTTTTTGAAAAGCTTGGCAATTCCCCCAAATCATGAGTGATCCCTTCAGGGTACAGCTTTTTCTTTGCATTTTGACTCCCAGAATTGCCTTTGGCAGCACAAAGCAGACCTGACAGCTGGGAAGAGTTTTACCTTATGACAGCGAACATGGAGTTGAAGTTCTTGCATTCTCGGCAGTGGAGGGCAATTTTAATGAAATGCTTAATAATCTTCATCCTCTTCAGCTGGTTGGGCTCTGCTAAAATTTCCATAGCAACCCAGAACGTCTCTTGATTTATGACATCCTCAAACTGTTTCAGGTGAGCGTTCCCTGTTTTGGAGTCCAGCTTGTAAAGGTCATCGATGTACTCGGTAGGCTCAATGTTGCGAAATAACTCAAAGTCCCTCATGGAAAGCTGAGTGGCCACCTCGATGGTACTCAGCTGGAGGAGGGAAATTTGGCTTTCTCTCAGGAGCTCTTGAGCATCCTCATCTGAGCATAAGGTCTCTGTCTCCATGTTGTTTTTTAGATAATACCTAGAGAAGAATTAAGTTACAAGGAAACATTAGAGATGCTCTTCAGAGGCTTTGTGACCATGAAGACATTGAACTACACCAATCAACGTGGACATTAGTGACACCAGAGGGGTGTTTGTGAGAGAACATTGCCACGTTGCTGTTGACAACACAGAGGAAGAGGCAAAGAGAGTAGAAAGAAAGGACAGCATAACCTTGTACTTCAGCTAGCACAAAATACCATCATTAATGAAGTAGAAGAACATTTCAAGAGCTGGTTTAATCCATCTCTTTGCTAATACCTTCTGTTCTATAGCTCTAGCACGCTGCAGCTTTCACCTTCAGGAAAAGGTCACTTACTTTTCCATTTGTAAATCCAGCAGTGAAATAACATTTTAAATACACATTAGTCCTGAGAAATCTCTTGTTAATGTATTTCTCCGTTTCTTACACAAACTTAGTGTGGATTCTTACATATATTTAAGTGTGCCATATTAATATTTACATAGAGCACAGAGAATTCAGGAAATGAAAATGTATCTGGAAAATTCATTTCCATGTTCCCAAGCAGATCACTTTCAGATATACCCAAGTTTATTCCTCATAAATTCCCTCTGTCGCCTAGCAAAGAAGCCTAAAGAATTCTTTATTTAATAAACTTCCTTCTGGTATGGATCAGGTCATCAAATAAAACTGGAGCACTTAACATTTCAGAAACATTCATAACATTTTACATAAAAATGAAAGGTTAGCATCAGTTCACTGCAATGTGACATCGTTGAGAAAGGAATTAATTGTATGGTGTAGCCCTGAGGTATGTGAGTAGTGTCAGAATAAATACAACTTTTTTCTTCCTAAGGGTAAGCCACTATGTAAATTAACCTGATCTGCTCAATTTAGTTGTCATCAAGCAAGTTGGATGTAGTCTTGGGGAGGGTTTTCTTGAGTGTAGAAGAAGAGGGTGACAAAGAAGAAAAGAGGAGAAGGAAAACATCTTGTTCAACATCTTCATCTACAATCTGTATAAAGGACAGTGTGTACTCTTAGTCAGTTTGCTGATGATACCAGACTGGGAGGAGTGGCTGACACCCCCTCAGGCTGTGCTGCCATTGAGTGAGACCTGGCCAGGCTGGAGAGTTGGGGAGAGAGGAATCTCATGAAGTTCAACAAGGAGAAGTGTAGGGTCCTGCACCTGTGGAGGAAGAACCCCCTGCACCAGTACAGGTGAGGGGTGACCTGCTGGGAAGCACTCTGGGAGTGCTGGTGGACAAGTTCACAATGTGCCCTCATGGCTAGGAAGACCAATGGTGTCTCCCTGGGTGCACCAAGAAATGTGTTGCCAGTGGGTCAAGACAGGTTTTCCTCTTCCTTTACTCTGCCCTAGTGAGGTAACAGCTGGAGTACTGAGTCCAGTTCTGGGCTCCCCAGTTCAAGAGATACAGGAAGTTCCACCTAAACAGGAGGAGAAACTTCTTTGTTGGTGAGGGTGCTGGAGCCCTGGAGCAGGCTGCCCAGAGAGCTTGTGGAGTCTCCTGATCTGGAGAGATTCCATCCCCCCCGGCCACTGTGATTCTGGGCAAGCTGCTGTGGGTGCCCTGCTTTAGGAGTGGGGCTGGACTGGATGATCTCCAGGGGTCCCTTCCATCCTCCCCCATGCTGGGATTCTGTAAGTCACTAACACATACTCACTAGTTCTAATAGGCATCTATCTACTTCAATTCAAACATCCCTCTCTCATGATTCTTTTGGATGTCTCACTCCTAAAAGCCAAACAATCCAAACTAAAACACAACAAATGGGATTTACCTTCCATTGAGCTGGATCCTGTCAGCCAGTTTGGAGAACTGATCTGGGAGTCTCCTTTGTTTGATGACTCCCTCGGGGCTGACAGACACCTCACACAAGGAGTAGGTCTCTGGGGCTCCTGTCAGGTTGAACTCGTGGACAGCATGGCTCACCACTTCTTTTGCTGTAGTGTCTTTGCTGATGATGATGTAACAGCTCTGCTGATCTGCTTTGAAAACTCGTATGACTTGATCTGGAATATCTACAATAAGAGAGTAACATCCTTCAGGGATTAATTGCTTCGTGCACAACGTCATTTACTGTCTTGTTTGAGAGCCAGAAAACAAAAAACAGGTGGCAAGACAAAAAAAGAGCCATGCTGGACTTGATAAGCAGCCATTAAAACATTAATTTCAAGTTTGAGAGGAAAAAAGAGGACTCCTCTCTTCATTTCCACAACCCAGTTGAACTGATACTCATTATACTTCAGATGATACTTGTTCCACCACCACAATCCAAGTACAAGATATCTTGAGACACTGAGTAAGGGCCTGGAACATTTCTCTTATGAGGCTGAGAGATCTGGGGCTGTTTCATCTGCAGAAGAGAAGACTGAGAGGGGATCTTACTAATGTCTACAAATATCTGAAGGGTGACCATCAAGAAGGGGCCAGGCTCTTTTCAGTGGTGTCCTGTGATAGGACTGGGGGCAATAGGCACAAACTGGAGCCCAGGAGGTTCCACCTCAACATGAGGAAAAAAATTCTTTGCTGTGAGGGTGCTGGAGCAGGCTGCCCAGATTGGTTGTGGGCAGTCTCCTTTTCTGGAGACCTCCAAGACCTGTGTGGATGCATTGCTGTGTGACCTGCCCTAGGTGATCCTGCTCTGGTAGAGGGGTTAGATTCAATCTCCAGAGGTCTCTTTGAACCCCTACCATTTGGTGATTCTCTGTGATTGCTAAGCTGTACACTGCCCTCCTCAGCACGTCTCAAACTTGGGCAGCATCAATCCCTTCTTTGGCTCTTGTGTCTTTGCAAGAGCCAGACTCAAGCTGTGTGCCAGGACACCCTTCCTGGGGACAGGAAGCTGCAAACATTCCTGGATAGGCTGTGGGTAGGAGGATGTGAAGAAGAAAGAAGATTTGGTTGCTCCCATAAGTAGACCTAAGCTTTTACACTTGCTCTGTCGCCCTGAAGGAACAAAGCTGCTGCCAGCAGTTAATTCTTTGGCTACTGTACTTATTTATAGCACATTTTATGTATTATAAATGCACTAGAGAATAACTTTATCCAAAGTAGCCTACAGCAGGAAATAAATATCTAAAGAAGCACACGTTTAATCTACAGCTTGATGATTGGAAATTATTTGCTGCATGAGTTATTACAGAAGGCTTGGTTTTCAAAATAAAACTGACTGGGGGAGGGAGGGAGAAAAGTCAAGAGCCAGAATGCTCCCTGATTTAAAAGTCAGGAAAGTACAGTTCTTCCTCTCCCTCAACTCTAAAGACTAAAACCTCACAAGTTTTCTGCAGTCCTGAGGTGAGAGGATCTCACTGAGCCCTCAGCCACCTCTTCAGATCTTGAAGCTGTTGGAAAGCCACCTCAGAGGTTGATATGCCATTAGTTGCCATACCAGAGTCCCAGTGAGAGGCATGGAGGGCTGTTATTACAGCACAACCACCTCCCAGCAGCCCTTCAATTCTCTCACTGTTACCTGACCAGCCTTTGACAGCCTCAGCAGTAAGAGCCAAACCTGTGGATGGAGGGCTGTGACCTGCCACCACAGGAAAGCCCCTGGAGCACTGGGGATCAGAGAGGGAGTGAACGGGAATCATCTGCTAAGCTGGGCATCCAGCTTCTTCCAGGAGCACCTTTTATGTTTTGCTTACCCCATCACCTATACATTTATTTTTCTCTTTCAAAACTCACTGTTTAAGGAAGAACTTAAGACCTCTTTTAACACAACAGTGACCTGGGAGTTACTTTTCCTTGCATCAGGAAATGCATCAGGAAATGGGGGGCAAGCAATTGGAATGTCAGAGCAAACAGTAAGCAGGTTATTTATGACCCAACATCTGAAGTTTTTGCTTGTTGGAAAAAAAGAAAGCTTCAATATCAGATGCAAATGAATTGGAAGGTGGGAGGAAACAGGGTGCTCAAAAAAAAAATCTGCTTGAAAACTATTCTTACAGTGTCATTATTATGACCATCACATTACCAGAATGGGCTCCTCAGAATAGCTGGGGACTAGTTTAACTGGAAAAGCTTCATGTATATAGGAATGGGGGCAGTAAAGGCTAAAAATAAATATTATGTACTTATTTCAGAGTGAAAAGTGGTGAACACTGAGCAATTTGGGAATTGCTTGCACTCATGAAATCCTAACAGATCAAGAGAAGAGGCAAACATCTACACTTTGATATCAACATACCTAAATATCAAAACATATTCAAAGTATAAAACCAAAAACTGAAATGTAACCTGGGGGGGGTGGGGGGGGGAGAAAGGAGAGGAAAAAAAGAAAACAAAAGAATCACCATGCAACCAAAATTCAGGTATCTTGTGACAGCACGTGAGTGTCTTCCAGGTCTTTGCTTTTAAGCAAGTAAATATTAATTACAATATTTTCTTATGGATTATTCAGTTTCTGATGCCACCATAAAGCATGTTTCAAGTCTGCATGCACGTAATTTTAGTTCCAAAGTTCAACAGAAGAAGAAACTAAATGTCAGGCTATGTTATAATTTAAACTTTCAGTTTCTACCTAAAAGAAACTTCATTCCTCTAAATCAAGGTCAGAGAGAAGCAAAGTAACCTGCCAAAGGTCATTCTGTGTCAGTGGCAGAAGTGGCAATAAAATGCAACACACAGCAGCACAGTGCCCATGAAGAGAACTGATGGATTTGGTTCATTGAAGGGAAGATTATAGGGCACAGAATTATTTAATGCCCTCAACAGTAATAATTACATCGATGCAATGGATGGAAGTGTTAAGTTTAACAGGCAAGCCATGCAATATTAAGGTCTACAGATACCATACATCAGGATACTTACAGTAAAACCCAACAGCTGCCAGCAGGAAAAAAATAAAAAAGAAAAGAAAACAAAAAACACAACTCTGTCAACACCAAATCAAGATTTAGATGCTTACAAAACTTATCAAGTGTACACAGTGCACTGAATAAATAATTTGACTTTCTCTGCCATTCCAAATGACACGTGATTAGTTACAGTGAACTTAAAGGTAAGAAGGAGTAGTTACCAACATTGCATATTCTGCAGTAACTGGTACAGTATTAAATGAAGATTCTCACAGAACACATGTGCAGCTCTCAGGGAGGCAGCAAGAACCTGGCTTTGCAGCAAAAAGGGAACTTACTGCTATGGATGCTTCTGCTGTTGATAGGATCTCTCTGTATGCATCCCTTTTAAAGGGGAAATCTGCAAGTTTACATAAAAATAAGCCACAAGGCACTTTACAGAGCATGTAATTAGGCACTGAACTTATACTTGAAATGGAGAACCAGGACTCTGATTTGACATGTTTACAGGCAGCTGCATATAACAACAAATGCCTCTTGCAGCCACCCAGAAACGTATTCCTACAGCAACAGCAGGGAAAGTGCAGACTGCACATCTCAAAACCTTTTTTCAGTTCTTCTATACAGCTGATTGCACATGTTTGTCAGATATTAAACATCAGTATCACTGCCTTGCTACCATGGCAGCCCTAGTCTATCCAAAACACTGGTTGAAACGTATGTTCAAAGGTGGTGGATGGAGAAGTCAAATCACCAGAAGCATTGGTACTAGGAAGAGATGACAAGAGGAAGGTGCAGATGAAGACAATCTGCTCTGGTAAACTCCAGTAAATCAAAGAGGTGGCAAAAATCCATCTCTTTCTAAACACAAGCTAAGTGTCACATTTCCAAAAATCAGGGAAGAGAGGTTCAGGCAGTTTGGATTTTCAGTGACTCTCCAGTTTGGCCCTGTTAGAGTCACAAGATAAGCAGGGAACTGCACTCAGAACATTTGACACTGGGAAAAGATGGGATTTTCCTCCCTTGTCATCATCCTGTAGATGAAGCTGAAGCTGCTGGCTTACCTGAAGGATTAGAGAAATCCAGAATGCTGGTTGTGGGCTGCAGCAGGTCTGGGCTGCTGGAGGAGAGCGTGCCTGGGATGGGCATGATGGCCAGGCTGTGCCGGCACTGCCGCGTCCCCACGATGCTGTCGTCCTGCGACTGGCTCACGCTGCCGTCACTGCAAAACAGGACTGCTTCAGTGCGGGGCATGGAGCTCCTTGGATGAGGGAAACGAAGCCAAATCGACACAGAATGGCTTGGGGTGGAAGGAATGTTAAGGATCATCCAGTTCCACCCCCCTGCCATGGGCAAGGACACCTCCCACTATAGCCCAGGTTGCTCAAACCCTCATCCAGCCTGGTCTTAAATTCCAGGAATGAGACATCCACAACCTCTCTAGGCAACCCATTTTAGTGTCTCACCACCCTCACAGCAAAGAATTCCTTCCTAATGCCCAACCTAAATCTACCCTGCTCTAGTTCCAAACCACTGTCACTTGTCCTGTCACCACAGGCCCTTACAAAAAAAAGTCCCTCCCCAGCTCTCTTGTAGCCTCCTTCATGTACTGGAAGTCTGCTCTAAGGTCTCCCCAGAGCCTTCTAGGACACAGCTCCTTCAGCCTGTCCTAGGAGAAGTGCCGAAGCCCTCTGATCGTCATCATATGATGGCACTCAGATGTTTTAATCACATGTTGCAGATGGGCTTTTCAAACAAGGACAGATGAAAAAGCAGATTTGAAAGGATTTCTTGGGAGAGAAAAGATGTTTTGGCCTTGTTCTGCACTTATGGGTCAGATTTGGTTGGACTCAATCTTGAAGGTCTTTTCCAACCAGAAGGATTCTATGACTTGTTGCATTTTCCTAACAAGATAAACAACATGAAGACTGAGGATTCTAAGCAACTAAAACATGACAACTTACTAAGGAACCAACAATTTCTGGACAGCAGAGTCTGACAAACCTGAAGAGTTTTGGAGGCAAGATGCTGAATCGGGTCTTGTCTAAGATCTTCCTGATTCTGTTTCTCCCACCAGACACAGTGTTTGCTTTCAGTTTCTTGTTTCCTTTTTCACGGGGAAACATCTGTTCCACATCTCCAGGCATATCTGGGATGGAGTAGCGGTTGGTTTTCTTCTCTGCAATCTTGGGAATATGTGGAATTCCATTCTTCTCCTGCCCTATCCTGCAGAGCAGCTCCTTAAACACTGCAAGAGAAGGCAGAATTGTTGTGATTCATCTTTCCACACTTAAAACCCTACAGTGAATTCTTCCTTCCTCTCAAGCCTTTTCCTTCCCCACATTCCTGCTGGAAAAGTGAACCAAAGAGTTCCAAACCAGACAACACATTGCGTTTTAGACTGGGGCTTATCCCATGTCAGTTTTACTTTTGGTTATCTTGGCAGAAAGGGTAACCCCCAAATGTTCAATCAAACATCCTGCACAGCAAAGTTCTCCCACCTGCTGTGGAAATTAGCACAAATCACAGCCCATCTATAACAGACCCAGCTTACCATTATGGGATACAGAACAAGGATCTGGGCTTCCCAGTTCAACAGAGAAAGGGAACTACAGGAAAGAGTCCAGTGGAAGCTACAAAGATGCTGAGGGGCTAGAGCACCTCTGTGAGGAGGAAAGGCTGAGAGCCCTGGGGCTGGGGAGCCTGGAGAAGAGCAGAGGGGATCTGACAAATGCTCATCAAGAGGTAAAAGGTGGGGAGCAAGACTCTTGCCAGTGACAAGACAAAGGGTAAAAGGCACAAACTGGAACCCGGGAGGCTCCATCTGAACAGGATGAGAAACTTCTTTGGTGCTAAGGGTGCTGGAGCCATGGAGCAGGCTGAACAGAGAGGTTGTGGAGTCTCCTTCTCTGGAAAGATTCCAAACCCACCTGGACATTGTGATCCTGAGCAAGCTGCTTTGGGTGCCCTGCTTTAGCAGGGGGATTGGATTGGATGATCTCCAGATTCCCTTCTAACCCTCACCATGCTGGCATTTTGGGATTCTGTGAAACATTGCTTTCATAGCCATCAGCTCTGTGCATTTATTGAGTTTTTTGTCTGCATCTTTTAGGTAATCGAGTGCAGCTGCATCCTCAAAAATAACTTCCAGACAGACTGCTATTTTCCAAAAGTGCCTTTGTTTGCTTTTAGTAATATTACTGAACAGAAGCTGCATTGAATTTCCTATTGCAATTATCAAACTGAGCCAGTTTATTACCAACACTGTCACTGCCAAAGATGTAATTCCATGGAAAAGAGGGTGTTTGTGTTCTTTATGTTTCTTCCCACATAGAAAAGGTGAAAAGTAATTGTTCCAATTGATTTATCAAGAAAAAAAAGTTTTTTAAAAGGGTTTTAAAAAACTTTTTCAAATCTTCTTAAATCACTCAAGTCAGAAAACTTCAGTATTTTCTGCTGAAAACATGGGGATAGTGGGAAAATGCAAAGCAAATTACTCAGATACAGAGCAAATTGCCCAAGATTATCCCTATGAACAAGGTAACCCAGGACTTTCTGTATAGAAAGACCCAGTCAAATTACATTTTTCTGTTGCATAATGAATTCTAAGGCTACAAGCCTTCACAAAATAGATTCAAATATGAGAAAGGGAACGGGTCATTGTCAGCACCAGACTCTCAGCACTCAATTAAAAGGCAGGATAATAAGTATCACCTTTGAAAAAAATAAAAAAAAGAAGCTTCCAGACATGAATTTATTCAAATTCAACAGAGAAACCACCTTGAAATTGTATCAGCTAGCAGGAAGAGATTATGATCCCCTTGTAAATGTGCATTGCTTACATTTATAATGCAAATGAATGATCTGTCACTGTCTCAGCTACAGTTATGCTTTATTTCATGTCATTTCACATTAGGCTGGACCACCCATTAAGTGTGGCTGGCTTCATGCTTTTGGGGAATTATGCTGCTAAGCAGCTGCTAGGATCTTGGAAACTTTAATACCTGCAGAGTGGTAATAGAAAATGATGACTGCAAAGCAAATCGATAGTGAACAAGGGCAGGCAACTGGAGGAGGAAAGTAAGAAGAGGAAACCCTCAGAAGGTCTCAGACACAGCTCCAGAGGAAGGAGCTGTCTCATGCACAGTCTCATGCTTTCTGTAGCTGTGGTTATTTTGTTGCCTGAACAGGATTATGGAAAATGAACAGATGATTTGACCGAGATTTTAAAGAGGCATTTATGCGTTTATATTCACTCTGACAATTAAAAGCCAACATTTATGTGCCATTCCATGTTTTATATCCCCTTTACAGCATCAGCTATAGAGGCAATTTTATCCTATGGCTCTTACAGCCATTAGAAAAAGTTTTACACAAGCCCAGTTTGACATTTTTTGCTGTTTCTTGGCAGAAAATGTTTTGGCCCAGCTCCCTTGGCTCTGGATCAGCCATATTGCATGAAGGGACACTAAAGCTGCTTAAACAGTCATCTGAGGATTTCTCAGGGAGTGAAGAGCTGCCTGTGCTGGCCTGGTGCCACTCAGCATGCAGCCCTTGGCACACAGGGACTTATCTGAGCAAATGGAGGCACAACAAGGGGACTTCTGCACCAATTTTCACTCCTAGTGCATGTTGGGGAAAACAAGGAGGGGGATTTTATTGCACTTGTAAAGCCAGAAAGAGTGGAGTTTTACTTCACATCCATTAAATACATCATACATAAAAAGCCTACTCACCAAAAATGTTTGTTTTTACAGTAATGGAGAGATGAGTGTTGTTCCTCAGGATTTCCAGAGCTTTTGCAAAGGTAATGTTCTCAAAATTCTGTCCATTTACTTCCATTATCTTTAAGAAGAAATAAAAAAAGGGACTCTTAGAAGAGCACCTGGTTTGACAGACTTACAAATACAAAGGTGATAATACAGGCAACAGAAAACTTCTGGAAAGTTCTATCTCATCACCTTCAGAGCAGTTGTAGAATGAAAGCATTCACTCTAAAATATCTACTTCAATCATGTCAGTGAAGAGATATCCTGTAAACATACCAGGACCTTCACTCTACCTGACAAAGGATTTAAACAAACTTATTTTCTGTGCTAAAAAAACATTCTTGCCATCAAGAAGTGAACCAGAAGTGGTGGATCATAGTAGAGCTGATACTACATCAAAGGCTGGATCTTCAGCTGATGTGAACTGCTACTGTTTCATCAGCCTCAGTGAACTGGAATGATTCACACTTGGTGGGAATCACAGATTCATGGAATGGTTTGGGCTGGAAAAGACCTTAAAGACCACCTAGTTCCACACCCCCTGCCTTGGGCAGGGATACCTTCCACCAGCCCAGGTTGCTCAAGGTCTCATCCAACCTGGCCTTGAACACCTCCAGGGAGGGGACATCCCTGGGCAGCCTGTTCAGTCCAACATATTTCTGATCAGAAAATTGCCTAAATAACCATAACTTTTTTTTTTTTTACCCAATTTGGTTTTGAAATACTTAAATATTTTACAGCTATTTAATAGAAACTCACTTAACACATGTCAAGTGAAGCTGAACTGTGGCATTCATAACAGAATAGCAGCCGGTTGTTTGCTGTTAGTAACCAGCATCATCTTTTGTTGACAGCACAATTGGTTGAAGCAGAATAAAAATTCATTAAAATAATGAACTTTATTCTTTTTACCTGATCACCACGCTTGAGTCCAGCTTCTGCTGCTTTACTGCCCACTTCCACAGTCTCCACAAATATACCAAACCCTTTGTCACTTCCTCCCAGGAGGCTGAAAAACAGTGGTGAATCTCTAGAAGGCTTCTGCAGGGTGATCTGTCTCCATTTTGCTTTGGCAGCACAGGCAATATTCAGCAGTCTGAGATGCCCTTTCATTTTCTGTAAGACAGAAGACATGACATGGAGTGTAATGTTTCTTTTACCAGAAATATAACAAAAAAATAGTTGTGAAAAAACTCCCAAGTGACAGAGAGAAAAAAAAAATTGGTGCCATGTATCCAAACCTTCTAAATAAACCTCATTCTCTTTTGCAGCAATGCAGAAAGGTCAAGAAGTGCTATTTAGCATTGGCTTTAGACCTAATTATATCTATTTAAGAACAAATGTCCACCTTAAAAAGCCATCTATTAACTGTTAGACTTACAGATGACAATGTGTTAGCCACTGGTGTTGAAGATGTGTGTGTTAAGTCACTGGTAACACAATGGAGAATGAAAAAGTGCAAGAAGAGGAAGTCTGACAGAGGCCCTTTGTTGTTCCTACCGTGTCTTCCAAGTTCTTCTCAAACTCTTCCAGAAATCGAGTCATAGCAGGATCTCCTTCAAAGTCATTAAAATGATTGTTCACCCACAGTAAGACCACTCTGGTAACCTGGAAAACAAACAGAAGAATTATGTTTATATATAATTCTTCTCCTATAGACTTTAATCTACAAGCAAAGAAGGGTACAAGGACATGGCAGAACAACAAAGGACAGACTCCTGCATCTGTTCATGACCAGAAGACATTTACACTTGAAATCATCTTCTCTTTCATTTGTGGAAACAAATGAAAAATAAAAAGCCAAACATATCTGTACTTAATTGCCCGCATCATTGGTACTGACTGCTGCACAAATCCATCTTTGGTTAACTCTTTCTTATGCTGTTTATCAAACTTCACTCTTTAAAGCATCCTAATGATCAAGGAGGGCCATAAAGATGATCCAAGGGCTGGAGCACCTCTGCTATGAAGACAGAGAAATTTGGGCTTGTTCAGCCTGGGGAAGAGAAGGCTCCAGGGAGACCTTAGAGAAGCCTTTCAGTATTTGAAGGGGGCTACTGGAGAGCTAGAGAGGAACCTTTGACCAAGGCATGGAGTGACAAGGTAAGGGTGACAGCTTCAAAGTGGAAGAAGTTTGATTTAGATGAGACATCAGGAAGAAATTCTTCCCCATGAGGGTGGTGAAGCACTGGAACAGGTTGCTCAGAGAAGTTGTGGAGGCTCCAAGCCTGGAAGTCTTCATGGCCAGGTTGGATGGGGCCTTAAGCAACCTGGTCTAGTGGAAAGTGTCCCTGTCCATGGCAAGAGATTGGAACTAGATGATCTTTAAGGTTCCTTCTAATCCAAACCATTTTATGGTTCTATGATATCCTTAAAGTTCTAGGAACCATGTTGTGATAATAAAAAGATTCATTTTAAGAACTTTTAGTTAAATCTTCAGGCTGCTAGAGTTAGTACCATACAGGATAAAGCTGGTCTGACAACTACTTTATCCATCCATGTTGAAAGTGAATTTATAGCAGTTTCGCTCCTAAAAATAAACAATTTCCTCTTTTATTCACTGAGGCAGTTGTTTTTTTTTTTCACTTTCCTTTTCTTGAAAGCCAGCAGTTGCCAAAATGAACAGCATGGGAAAGGTAACAAGAGAAGGAGTAACCACAGCAAAAGCCCCTAGCCAAGAAAATAGAGGATGTTGAGAGGCTGTTGGGTTTCCTACAGCTCAAAGCCTGAACACATAAAACCACTGGCTAAGAATTTTACTGCCCTAATTTGCAACAAATTGGACATGGATCCAAGTGCCAGGGGATGACCATTTTTCATGTGTATGTGCATACATTGAGTGGAACCTCATTCTATTTATGGAAGCATTTTTATGGACTGCACCTGTCTTGAGCAGGGTTTATTTTAAGTACTGAGTTTGTAATAATTGGCTGAAATAAAACGTGCTCCATCCACTGGAAAGCTCTACAGTAGGAAGTCATGGAAGATAAGCACAAAGCTGTTGTGAAGATAAAGAGACCATGAACACAATTTCCCTGCACTTCTGGGAAAACAGGATTTCAGAGACTGCCATTTACACCTTTAAATTCAATAGAAAACAGCATTTACAGGTTCACAGATTGCATCAGGCTGCAAGGGACCCTCAAAAGTTATCTTGTCCAAGCCCCCAGCACTCAGCAGGGACATCCCCAACTAGATCAGGCTGCTCACATCAAGTCTGACATCGAATGTCTTCAGGGATGGGGCCTCAACCACATCCCTGGGCAGCCTGTTCTGGGATTTTACCATTCTCATTGTAAAGAACTTCTTTATGTCCAACCTAAACCTCCACTGCTCCAGTTTCAAACCATTTCCCCATGGTCCTATCACCACAAGCCCTTCTAAACAGTCCCTCCCCAGCCTTTCTGTAGGTCCCCTTCAGATATGGAAGTGTAGTTATAAGGTCTATTTATCCTTCTCCAGAAGAGCAGCAGTGTCAGACCTAATTTAGGAGAGTTCACTACACACATCCACAACTCACTGGAGAATCTTTCTTGATACCAGTGAAAAATACTTTGCTTTAAACTAGTTGATATAAAACAGCTGGAACATGATCCCAGCTTATCAGCAACACAAACAGGAATCAATATAGACACATCATCCCCAGAAACACTAATCTCTCTTGACTCAGACCAACCTTATCCCTGAGGCTGTCCACTGTGAACCATTCCAAGAGTTTATTTCCAACTTCCAGAGGGCTGGTGAGAAATGTTCTGTATGTTAAAAGGAAATCCTCGATGTAGGTTGGATCCACAATAGAATGTTCTTCTATTAAGTGCATGATGAGTCGCTCGGGTGTTGCCTTCAAAATTAAACACCAAAAATAACTGATCTCTCTTGTCATCATTTCTCCCTGGAAAGCATCTTAACATAAACCCATGTGAACTGTACAGTCTCTTTTAAAATTATGTTGTGGCAAACTCAAGAGAAAACATACTAATGTGTTTTTTACATCAATATACCAACGGGTTTTTAAATCAAATCTTCATGCTTCTCTCACAGCCCAAATGTTTTCTAGAGGTTACACCTGGCAAAAACAAATAGTAACTTCCCTTCATTTTATTTTTACTACAGAGTTTCAGGTCCCCTTTACAAAGCACAGGTTGTTGCATAAGGATGCACTAAGGGAGCTCCTAATGGAAGACTCAATGTATGTGCTGAACAGCTCTAACTTTACTGAAAGGGATAATGAAAGTGCATTGGTTAAATAATATCAATTCCTTCCAATCTGTTGTGGTTTTTTTTGAACTGAGAGAAAAAATTGAGCATGTGTTCTAAAATCAAGCCAAACCCATACTTACTTACTAATAAAGAAAGGTTTAAAAGATCAATGGAAAGCACAGAAAGAAATTCACCTTGATAACTATGTGTCCTTTCCTGGTCCCGCTGCGATCCAGCTCTCTGTGCTCCTTTACCATAACAATTTCTCCTTCCTCCTCTACTTTGTGAGTGTTTTTTTCCACATGGTTCAGAATCCTCCAGTAGTCTTGCTGGGCTATACAGACAAACTGTCCCCAAACAACACAGGATTGTAAATAAATATCCCAAACAACACAGGATTGTAAATAAATATCCCACAGGTGGAGGTAGCCCCACCTCCGGGCTGCTTTGACACAATCCTTATAGCACAGTATTTGAAACCAATCCCACTCTGTTCTGCTCAACTTCATGCAAGTTTGAAATAGAAGACAAACAGAACTGGTCAACTTCTGACCTCCCAAAAAGGGTGTTTAAATGGGTTAAATATACTGTTTATTTTCTATTTATCTCTTCTTACACACACACAGCACAACTGGGGTGGACTAAACTGACATCTCAGCACAAAGCAGAAGCTCCTGTTCCTCACCTAACAGCAGTGGGAAATAAATCTCAGCTGCTAACGACTGTACAACCAACCCAACATCAGCAGAGCCCTTGACCCACAAAATACCAGTCTCCTTTTTTCTGCTCCTGGAATAATGACCATACCTTAAGATGAAAGCAGACTGTTTTATTCCATACTTAAAAACATGAGATGCTTATACAGAATTGTCATCCTACCTGACAATCATCCACTTTTGTTCTGACCACTCCATTCATGTACTGTTTGTCCAGAGAGGGAGTAATCCCAAAGCTATTTCCCATGCAGAGGCTCTCACTCTTCCCATCAGGATAGCTGATCTCCACTGTGCCATTTAAAATAACATACCACGAATCAAGCTGGAGGAAGTAAAAAACAAATGTAAGAAGTGAAGCTAATTCAACAGCTTTTAGAAGCTCTTCCAGTGCTCTTAGCAAAGCTCATTCTTGAAGCCTCCACATTTTTTTGCCAGCACAGTTCAATTCACTAAAAATGTGCCTTGTCAGGCAAGCAGCAGTGAAGATGAGCGAAGCAAGAACCCTTTTCAGTGTTCTTCATTCATTTCAGCACTAATTCAGCAGGGAGAAATGCTGATTAATAGATTGCTTTTTAAATCAGTGGGCTAATTGCTACAACGTATTTATGCCATTTAGTGAGAAGGAACACTCCCATTTGGTCACAACCAAAGGCAAAAGTCCACCTAGTCTTCATGGAGGAGTGACCTGCTATGGCTATTCCTGATCCCAGGGCAGAGAAAGATTTCAAGATAGTGATCCAGAGCACCCATGCTGGGATCCTGACCACTGACTGATTTGAACATCTCTCTTCTCCCACTGATTATGTATGAAAACTGCTCCTAATTTAGGTATTTATAGAATCACAGACTGATTTGGGTTGGAAGGGATCTTTAAAGGTTATCTAGTCCAACCCCCTTTCCGTCAGTTCTAGTCTGCAACTACAGCAGTTTGCTCAGAGTCCCAAGCAACCTGATTTGGAATGGTTCCAGGGATGGGGCATCTCCCACCTCTCTGGAAACATTCAAGATCAGGTATTATGTTGTAATACCTACATTGCTGGGCACAGTTATCTCTCCACATTAGTAATTAAAAGCCCCTACATTACAAGAAGTTTTCATCAGTGGAGATGAGGCATTCTTCTTTGTCACAAAGAATCTTTGAAATAAACTCCTCAAGATGTCAGCACTTCCCTGATCACAACAGACTGAATGCTGCTTTGTGTCTACACTTGGCCGTGCTGAAGTCTTCAACAAGGCAGAATCTGCCAAAGGGACGAGCTAAGGATATGGGTCACAGTGAGAGAAAAACTCTCTAACTTTCAGGTGTGAAGATGGGAAACATTTTCCAGCCCTTCACCCTCAGGCACCCTTGGGTAACCCATTGCCTACAGCAGTCAGATTGGCCTGTGAGCAGTGACTTACTTCTTGGCCGTCTTTAAGTATGATGGCTCCCGCTTGCTCTACAACTTCAAATATCATCACTGAGCAAAGTTCTCTTCTCACAGACATAGTCATGTTTGCAAAGGCAGGGAGCTGATGCATGAATTCCATTAATTGCTCTGTCAGACAAAGGAAACAGTGGTATGAAGATTGCAAGGCACAGGGGTTCCTTAGATACCTCACTCCTGCAGGTGTATCAAACCTCAGTCACACTCATGGAGAAGTCACTCCGTGGTGTTACCATCCCCATCAGAGCCCATGGATCTACAGTCCTGGTTGTGTCCTGATTGATTCACAGCAGCAGTCTAGCTAGAGTACAAAACCTCTTCAGCCTCAAACATTTAGAACAATTCAAAATACCTTTCTGGTTCAGGAATTCTAGGCTTGACAGGAGCACAGAATGATTTTTCCAGTGTTTAGATGATAAAGCCAAGCATAGCACAATGCACATCATACTGTTAACACTAATGGCAGCTTCTAGGTAAACCCTGCAGTAAATGATTTTTATCTGAAATGTGCTGCAGGTCCACACCACAGTCATGGTGTGTTCTCTTTGACATTTCTGAACTAATACAGCAGTTTCAGGCAGACAAAATTAGTTTGCTACCTCTTCCCTCCCTTCTATCAACACATCCCATGACTGTCACACTTAACATCTTAAGCATCTCCAAGGCTGTTTTCTAAAGTACTTAGTTTCTCAGAACAAATACTTTCTCAGATAGCAAGAGGAGAAATAATTCAATTACCAGCCTCACCAAAGTGAAGTCATCTCTGGAAGGCATCATTCATAATTATGAGGATGTATATTTAGCATTAACTCATTAAACAGCTTTCAGATGTGCTTCCCTTGCAGATGTTGTATGAGATGGTTTTACAGAGAATCATAGAATGCATTAGGTTGAAAGGGACCTTTGAAGGTCATCCAGTCCAACCCCCCTGCAGTAAGCAGGGACATTCCCAACTAGATAGGTTGCTCAAAGCCCTATCAAGCCTGACCTTGGGAGTCTCCAGGGATGGGGCCTCCACTACCTCCCAGGGCAACGTGTTCCAGGGTTCCACCCTCAAAGTACAGACAACTAGGATTTTTTTTTCTCCTCACCAATATCATCATCAGTTTTATCTGCAGGCTCTTTCTCAAGGCACTCCCGTACAACATCTCGCCCTAGAAGTGGATCTGAAGTTCTGTCAATATCTTCATCCTCTTCCTCTTCTTCATCTTCAGAGTCTACAGGTGCTTCTGGAAGACCTGTTAAATCAACATCTCCCATCTCACTTTCTGTAGCCTGCAAAGAAAACATTCATCAGACAGAGTTCAGTGTCTTCAGCTAAAGATTCATGGCCTTATCTTGGGTAGCTCATACAACACAAGAAATTGTGACCAACAGTTCAAACCAGAACTTCTTACAGGTCCCTCTCTGAAAACACCATCTTATAATGAAATCTACAGCTACAGGATGGTACAAACAGACCATTAGCCATTGGGCCCTCACTACAAGAAAGTTCTCGAGGTGTTGGAGCAGGTTCAGAGAAGGGTAACAGGGCTGTTGAAGGGTCTGGAGTACAGGGCTGGTGAGGAGCAGCTGAGGGTAGTGGGGTTGTTTTGTCTGGAGAGAAGGAGGCTGAGGGGAGACCTTCTGGTTCTCTACAACTCCCTGAAGGGAGACTGTAGCGAGGTGGGGCTTGGTCTCTTCTTCCTAGTATCAGGCAATAGTATGAGAGGAAATGGCCTGAAATTGTCCCAGGGCAGGTTTAGGTTGGAGATTAGGAACAATTTCTTTCCTGCAAGAGTGGCCAAGCATTGGAACAGGCTGCCCAGGGAGGTGGTGGAGTCACCATCCCTGGAGGTGTTCAAGAAACCTGTGGATGTGGCACTTGGGGACATGGTTTAGTGGCCATGGTGGTGTTAGGTCAATGGTTGGATTTGATGATCACCACAGGTGAAATACAGGCAATATTAGCAGTGTGACACAGGAAGAACCAAAGCAGTTTGAGCAGCTAAACTGAAAGGGATCTGAGCTCACCTTTAATGTTAGTATTAGAACACAGATTTTAATCCTGGCATAGAAAGAGTGTGTCAGGTGGAGTATGTTAACTAGGGGTGGGAGGGAATAAGGATGATTATTCTTTCTTTGACTTATGGCATTTACTTCTTGTGAATTCATGTAAACCAAATGGGTTTTTTTCCACAACTCCAGAGTGTGTATTATTAAGAACATAAAAACGTAATTCAATAACACCATTGGCTACCCAATGCCTGTAGACTCATTTCTGCTGTCATCAATAGATGGCAATAGAGACACCACACTGAGCAGTCACACCAGGCAACCAAGAAAGAGAATGCAACACTGGCAACAAAAAGCAAAATCACAGAGGAAATGATTCCTTGTGTAAAGTTTAAATGATGTAATTGCATGAAAATAACTTTACAAATAGATGGAAGCAAAAAAAAAAAAAAAGTTTTACATTTTCAATTGCCACAGTAGATGCTCAAGCACTTTTTAGTTTAAGCCAGCATGCAAATGATTTTTCTGTTCAGATTCAGAAATTTGAACAACAAGATGTGTCACCAAGAAGTGTAAAGCAATTCTATAGAGATCTGATTGTTTTAAATGAACACATTCACAATAACTACTCTCACTTCAAAAGGAATCCTTGAGATTTGACAAAGCCACCGTACAAACCAACACACCAAATACTCTGAGTGTTCAAAAAAACCCCTCCAAAATAAAGGGTGAGGGTCCTGTTCAACCTAACTTCTGATCCATGGGGCATCCATAACTTCTCTGTACTACCTGGTTCCAGCATCTCACCACCCTCCCTGCAAAAAATTTTCTTCCCGCTATCCAGTCTAAGGCAGGTGTCAAGAGGATGATGCCAAACTCTTTTCAGTGGTACCCAGTGACAGGAAAAGGGACACAAACTGGAACCCAGCAGGCTGCCTTTGAAAACATTCTTTGGTGTGAAGGGTGCTGGAGCCCTGGAGCAGGCTGCTCAGAGAGGTTGTGGAGTCTCCTGCTCTGGAGAGATTCCAAACCCACCTGCACATTGTGACCCTGAACAAACTGCTGTGGGTGCCCTGCTTTAGCAGGGGGCTTGGACCGGACGATCCCCATAGGTCCTTTCCAACCCACTCCATGCTGAGATTCCAGAATTCTTTCCACTGTGTGCATTTCCTTCTTACGCCTCAGCTGGACCAGTAGGCCCTTACTCAGCCATGCTGTTCTCCTTCCTTGCTTCATAAAAAGCACCCCTTGTTTTAGGTGATTTAATGCCAGCAGACTGCTCTGCCTGCATCTTCCTACACACTCCATGTTGATCAGCTAATGCAAGCCCCAGCACTTTGACAGCCCAGAAGCATTTCCTTCTTTCACCAGACAGAAAAATACTGGGGTAGATATAACCTTGGACCCTTGAGCTTGTCCTCCTTTCAGTAATTAGCCAGCCAAACTAATCAATCAGGCTTAAATGACTTAACATGTTTCCTTCATAGCAGGATAACAATACATAGAGGGTTAAATCGGTTTTATATTACATCATTTTACTGGCTTATGTAGCTCACATTAACAGTTTTGGAATAAAGCCCAAGTGCAAATTGTGCTTGGAGAGTCTCAGCAGCACATGATCAGTGCAGCCTTTTATTCAAGGACTTTTCTAGCATTTCTTCATCTAAATACCACAATTTATATCCAAATTTTTGGGCAGACAGACTACAGTACTAATTGATAACCTCGAGCTAAGATAACAAAACTCAGGCTATGGGTTCTACAGAAAAATGATTGTATGCCCTAGACAGGAAAATAAACAAGATCTTCTCTTTTCTTGCTAAGTTATAATTTGATCAAGCTATGAAGTAAGAGATGGTCTTCAAACTGAGTTTCAAAGATCACATGCAGATGGTCAACAAAGCATTGGCAGGTCAGGCAGTGCTGGAAGGAACAGGAAGGTCTTTGCTCATAAAGCTGTCTGCAGAAGAAGCTGCTCTTCCCAAGCATGATGTCCCAGCTGTTTCCACTATCAAACATCCAAATCATTTTTAACAGCAACACTTATGAACTTACTAATTTACAAAATGAAACCAGAAGCTGTAACCCTTAAAAATCTTACACAAATAGGGATTTTCAGGATTGGGTCTCTAGGGCAAGGATATCTATTGGGAAAGTAGCAGGAACAGAACCAAAGGGTGTGGGTCATGCAGATCATCTGGAAAGCTCACACCAGATTTCTGGCAAAATATTTGTTTGCTCTTTTAAAATCACACCACTGTCACTCTATAAAGAGCACTGCAAATTTTGCCCATCAGCGTGCTTCAGCTATATTTAAGCTGGAAGAGGGCAGATTCAGACTGGAAGTTAGGAGGAATTTCTTTACAGTGAGGGCAGTGAGTCACTGAAACAGGTTGTCCAGGGAGGTTGTGGATGCCCCCTCCCTGGGGCCAGGCTGGATGGGACCTGGTCTAGTGGAAAGTGTCCCTACCTATGACAGTGGACTTGGAACTAGATGATGTTGAAGGTCCTTCCCACCCCAAACCCGTTTATGAGATTTGCCAGATGCTGATATCCTGCACGCTGGCCTAGGCTTTTAGAAGTCAATGGTGTAAGAACTGGCCAAGTTCTGGTGCTAATGGCAATTACTGCTTTAGAATGTGTGCCAAAAACATACAGACAGAAAAAGAACCTCACACAAAGATTGCCTGTGCCACAGACTCCGTATGGTCACATACTTCAGTGCTCATCACTTCTGATGCCACCTGCTCTTCAAAGCAAGGGGGCTTTTCCCCCCTTTCCTCATGCCAATTCTACCAAGAGAAAAACATGCAAGCCTTTATTTCTTCCTTTTTCTTTTTTTTTTTTGTTTTGTTTTCCCAGAATTGATTAAAAAAATAAAACAACAACTCGGTAATCTACATCCCTGACATAGATTTTATAGATAATCCATTTTAACATCAAAACCCTAACCACAACTGGAATTACTGCTGGGGAATGATGTTGCTGCCCACAACCAGTACTTACTGACAAAGTGATAAATGAAGATTTAAAGAAAAAAAAAAAGGGGGGGGGGGGGGAAGAGAAAGTTTAATGTCAACACTGACAGAACCAAACAGATGAGGAAAAAAATAGACTTAAATTGGTTGGTCATTAGCAGACCAGCAGTGCTGATACAGGGCAGAACTACATCCAGAGATCTCATCTGGATTATCTGTGTTCCCTTGGCTGGACACCTCAAAGCCTGTCCCACTGAAGGGTAAAAAAAAATGTTTTCACTTTTTAATGCCTGTTGAATTACTTTTCCCTAAGGATAGCTATTACAGGTCAAAGCAGTTGTTTGCAGAAGTCATAATCCCTCTTTGGAATTTCTCCATGTGTAACCACAGAGCTTCTCCTATTTCTGTCTGAACACCATAGCTCTGAATCTAATGGTGCTGTAAGAAATGGGCTGAATGAAAAAAAACAAAACGGAGAAGAAAAAAACCAACCAAACAAACCAAAGACAAACAAACCAACCAACCAAAACAAAAGCAACAACAAAAAGCCCTAAAATACTCTTCCAAGCAAAATATTTTACATTTCTGGGGAACCAAAACAATTCTATGATCCTGCTCTGTGATCTTCACCCACAGCTGATCAGATGCTGGATTCTCCACTGTCCTCTTTCAGGATTACTGGCACCATGGCTATGATCATACATTGCTCCAGTATCATCTCTGAGGATCTCTCCTGAGTCTGACAGTGGTGACCTGCCCCAGACATCATCCTGGCCAGCCAGGAAACTGTCAGCTGTGTTCCCTTTGGGATGCAAAACCAGACAGGCTAATGTGACTGAGAAGGAGAATGCTACCTGAAAGGTCCACACTCCTCAAAATTAATAGAAAATCATTTCCACATGAATAAATTATTAATTCCTTAGGGTACAAAAATATCTTTCACCAAGGTTCATTTGCTCCAGTGTATACAAATACACTATTCCATCACTTCTTTTACCTATATCACTCTTGTCTGTTTAGCAATTATGCTCTTTTGGCATTTCAAATGCAAATAACCACATGTGATAAGAGTATTCACTCATGTTTGTTATCAATAATATATTTTAAGTGCTTTTCACTCATGGCAAGCTTTCCAAACTACTCAGGTAGAGGGGCAGGCAGACAGTGGTCAGGAAAACTGCCCATCAGCATCCTGAGACATGAGATGTTAAGATACAATGCACAGATTAGTTCTTGTGACTCTAATTAAATCGATTCTATTGACTTAGAAAACTTTTTAAAAAATAAATTTAAAAACAAGAAAAAGTCAAATTACAAAACATCTGCCAGCACTGCCTCTCAGAAACCAGAGAATTCACAGAGCATCTTGTTGATAGAAAAAAAGGCCTCCAAGTTATGCAAGAGGAGGTTTAGGTTGAATATTTCTTGAAAGTTGGATAGTTTCTTACTTGAAGGAGGCCTACAAGAAAGCTTGGGAGGGCCTTTATTGATAGGAAGAGGGGGAATGGCTTTGAGCTGGAAGAAGGGAGATTTAGACTGGACGTTAGGAAGAAATTCTTCACAGTGAAGGTTGTAAGACATTGGAACTAGTTGCCTGGGAAGGTCATGGATGTCCCCTTCCTGGAGGTGTTCAAGGCAGGTTGGATGGGGCCTTGAGCAACCTGGTCTTGCTCAGATGTCCCTGCCCATGGCAGGGGGGGTTGGAGCTAGATGGTCTTTAAGGTCCCTTCCAATCCAAACCGTTCTATGATTAGAAACAATTTCTCCCCCAGAAAGGTTGTCAAGCCCTGGACCAGACTGCCCAACGAGTCCCCAGCCTTGGAGAGGTTTCATAGCTGTGTAGATGTGGTGCTGAGGGACATGGTTTATCAGTGACCTGGCAGTGCTGGGTTAACAGTTGGAGTATATGATCTTAAAGGTCTTTTCCAACCAAAATAATTCTGTGACTTTGAAAAGACTCTCTCAGGGAATACATGCTACTCCTGACCTAGCTGGCAGCAAGCAAATCTGAAGAAGCAGGAAGATAACAGATTAAATAGGACAAAAAATGCATAGAGACACTTCACGGTCTGAAAGGATTTTTGCTTTTAAAGCCTTATTTCTAAAGTTACTTGGCTATAAATAGCTACAGCACTAATTTGTTTCTAGTGTGGAAAATAGTACCCAGACAGTATCCAAGGAAAGGGAACAGGAGTCTAAAAAGGAGTTACCCCTATATCATAGAACAGTTTGGGTTGGAAGGGACCTCGAAGATCATCCAGTTCCAACTCCCTGCCATGGGCAGGGATACCTCCCACCAGCCCAGGTTGCTCAAGGCTTCATCCAACCCGGCCTTGCACACTGCCAGAGAGAGGGCAGCCACAACCTCCCTGGGCAACCTGTTCCAATGTCTCTCCACCTTCACTGTAAAGAATTTCTTCCTAACACCCAGTCTAAATCTGTCCTCCTCAAGCTTCCATCCATTCCTTCTTGCCCTATCACCACAAGCCCTTGCCAAAAGTCTCTCCACAGCTCTCCCATAGCCCCATTCAGATACTGGAAGGCTGCTCTAAGGTCTGCCTGGAGCCTTCTCTTCTCCAAGTTGAACATCCCTAGCTTTCTAACAGCCTGTCCTCACAGGGGAGGTGCTCCAGCCCTCTGATCATCTTCCTGTCTCCTCTGAATCTGCCCCAGTAGTTCCATATCCTTCTTATGCTGGGGACACGAGAATGCTAGACCACGTTCAACACTTGTTCTATACTCAGTCTCCCAGTCTGATTTCAACTTGACAGCGGACAAGCTGTGAAATTACTGATCCACACAAACCCTGGATGAGCACCCTCACCAACCAGAATGACAACATCCCACCTCTACAATTTGCTATGAGACAGGTAACTTATTAATTGTATTACCAGTAAACAAATGAAAGCTATCTCTGGATATCAGACAAGTTCTATTCTCTGCAAGCAGCACTAGAATTTCCACAGTCAATTAGGGCAGGGAGTGAGGTTATTACCGTGCTTTTGTTTGCAGAACAGAACATCTGTTATGAACAATAAATACAAATAATCAAGGACGGGATTTGAAACACAAGAATGATTCATGAAATTTGTTTTAAAAAGAAGGAAAATGATCCCATAAATCATCAAATGTGACTCTTATGAGCCACGACACGCTTCTTGGTGTATAAAGACATGGAAAGCAACAAAAAGAGCTTTCTGTGTGGCTGTGGCAAGTCACATGAGATCACAGGGACATGAAGAAGATCAAGATTTCCCTTGGATAAAGGGCTACTGGTTTTGTTTATAGAATCATAGGGGTTGGAAGGGACCTCTGGAAATCATCCAGTCCAATCCCCCTGCTAAAGCAGGGGCATTCACAGCAGCTTGCCCAGGATCACAATGGCCAGGGGGGTTTGGAATTTCTCAGGAGAATTTCTCCCTGGGCAGCCTGTTCCAGGACTCTACCACCTTCACACCAAAGAAGTTTCTCCTCCTGTTCAGATGGAACCTCCTGGGTTCCACTTTGTACCCACTGCTCCTTGTCCTGTCACTGGGCATCACTGACAAGACTCTGGCCCCAGCCTCTTGTCCCCAACCCTTTAGCTCTTGCTGAGCTTTGATCAGATCCCCACTGGGGCTGCTCCTCCCCAGGCTCAACAGCCCCAGGGCTCTCAGCCTTTCCTCCTCACAGAGATGCTCCAGGCATCCTCATGGCCCTTTGTTGGACTCTCTCCAGTATTCTCCTTCTGAATACTGGTCTCTTCTGAACCAGGGAACCCAGAACTGGATACAGTATGAAAGAAGGAAGGAGAAATAAGGACCAAATGCGGTTTTACCTGGTAAATATCAGAGAGGCTGCTGCTCCCAGAATCACTGGCAATGCTACATCCTGACTGGCTGGAGGGGACGTGAGTCACCTGAGGATGGGGATTGTCCGTAAGATGCATCTTGGTAAGGTCAGCTGGAAGCTGGAAATAAAATGGGATTTGGGGATAAGGAAGAAAAAGAAAGGAAAACACGATGTGTAAGTCTGATCTGGAGACAAAGTCATTCACAAAACATTTGTTAAACAGTTGAACAGCAATCTGTAGCTTGATGGACATTTTGAGGAAAAGCTGATTCAGACCAAGGTTGCCCCAGTCACCTTCAGATTTTATACAGAAAACGATGCATGAAAGCCAGGTCTGACCTTCAGGGCAGCTAATGGATCCACACCAACAGGATTAAGAGCACCTAAAACGACAAACTGATGATGCTGGCCTGCAGCCTTAAACATCATCTCATGATGCAATCCCATGTGAAGCAAGATTCTTGTTTATAAATTCATGTCTTAGTTCAAGAATAGCCTTTAGAAAACATTAATCTAAGACAAGAAGTAAGGTTTGGACTACAAAATGCTTTGAGTTTCCCTTAGGATAATGAGTACATAGAAAGAATGTTGTGCGGTTTTGGTCCAAGCAGGTACAACTTCTGTTTTAGTAATCTGTCTGGAAATGAACACACATATGTAGATATACAAATCTTAGTGCAGGATTAGAGCCCACAAACATGTTCTTCATACTCAAAAAAAAGTCAGCAGCAGGCTTTTGAAGAATCAGAGACACATAGAATACTAGAAGAGAAGCATCCAGCTCTGCAGTCCTCATTTCTAAATGATAACATGAGGAGAAAGTTTTTACAAGGGTTGGTATTGCTAAGAAGAGAGGCAACAGCTTTGAGCTGGAAGAGGGGAGATTTAGACTGGAGATTAGGAAGAAATTCTTTACAGTGAGGGTGGTGAGATACTGCCCAAGCAGGTTGTGGATGCCTCCTCCCTGGAGGTGTTCAAAGCCAGGTTGGATGAGGCCTTGTGCAACCTGGGCTAGTGGAAGGTGTCTCTGCCAATGGCAGGGGGGTTAAGAACTAGATGATCTTTAAGGCCCTTTCCATCCCAAACCATTCTATGAATCTGAGATTTTGATTATCAAAATTATTATGGGGGATGTGGTGTCACCTGTAATTCTCAGTGACATTCTCTTTGCCAATTGCTAGTCAAGCCTGACCACCCTCTTGTAAAATAACTCTTGGAATTTGAAGACTACAGAACTATTTTCCACCATCCTAACCTTTACATTTTTTTATCTTTGTCTATCATTTTACTCACAAAGTATAAAACATCCAACCCATAAATTAATCTCTGTGTTCACGTGGATCTGGAGAAGGACAAAGTGTGAAAAGTGAGAGACTGCTAAACTTTCATAAAGTCCCATAAAAATAAAACATGGAAGGAGGAGGTATAAAATAGCAAACTTGATCCAGTCACAAGAGAACACAACACTCTGAAGCCTATGTTTAGCCACCAGGTTAAAAAGAAAAAGAAAAGAAGAAAAAAAAGAAAATTCTATTTTCAGGGTTTAAGAACAGAAAAAAAAAAAAAAAAGGTCAAAGCACTCAGCTGACAGAATTGAATCCTGTGGCCCAAAGGTACAGTGGCTATGTGTCAGCACACGGGGTAAGAGCTGACACATACCGAGATCATAGAACAGCTTTGGTTGGAAGAGACCTTCAAGATCACCCAGTCCAACCTTTGGCCCAGCACTGCAAGGTCACCACTAAACCAGGTCCCTAAGCACCACAACCCCACACTGCTTAAACACCTCCAGGGATGGTGACTCCATCACTGCCCTGGGCAGACCCTTCCAATGTTTGGCAGCCCTTTCAGATGCAGCCTCTTAAACTTAACAATGGCAAAAAAAAAAACGTAGAGAAGGGAAGCAGCAAAGTTGAGAATTAATTCTGCTCTGCAGCCCTAGCTGGTTACAGTTAAAATCCCAATAAACTGGTGCACAGGGCATGTTTTTGTGCCATGCTCAGAAATCACTATCCATCCACTAATGGACACCAGGCAGAAAGTGCTACATTAGCTTCCCTCTCGCCCGCAGCGCTTTGGACATCAGTTAAGCCACTGCTACTTTGCTGCCCCTGGTGCTGATGGAGGTTGTCTGCCTGCTTCTCCCCATCTGCCTCCTCCATTCCAGCACCAAGCAGTGGCTGGAGCAGGCTGTGCTGCAGGGTGACACTGCTCCTCTGCTCCTGGAGCTCCAGACATCAGGCAGCTCCTCTGCAAGCACACTGCAGTGCTAACATCCAAGAGGAGAGAGAGGCACATCCCGGCAAGGTCAGCGTAGCGTTTGCCAGGAGGACAGCATCCAGCATGACCCAGCACTTGCTAATTACTATGCAGGGCTGCTGGCAGCCCCTGACACGCTGGAGATAGGTGGAACTGCAAAACCAGGAGTTTTAGTCAATTAGGGAACAAACCAAACCATACAGATTCATTACCCCAACCTAACCAGAACATGGGTTTGCTGCAAGCCCCTCAGCCTGTCTGCATTTTTATAACCTTCCTGTTCCAACCAACCAGCTCCATGTTCAGCTGCAGTCAGATTTCTTCCCATCCTTGAGGAAGTTCCATGCTGGCTGTGATAATACAGACACAGGGAATTCACAAAGTGATTAAGAAAAGAGAATGGAGAATATTTCTGATGAGGAGAGACTAAGCCCTGGTGCTGTTCAGCCTGGAGAAGAATAGCCTCAAAAGGGATCTTCTCAATGCTCACCAGCATCAAGAGGATGGAACCAGACTCTTCTCAATGGTGCCCAGTGACAGGACAAGGTACAAACTAGTACCATCTGAACAGGAGGAGAAAATTCTTTGCTGGGAGGTACCAGAGCCCTGGAGCAGGCTGCCCAGAGAGGTGGTGAAATCTCTTTCTCTGGAGAGATTCCAAACCCCCTGGCCATTGTGATCCTGGGCAATCTGCTGTGAATGACTGTGCTGTAGCAAGCAGTTTGGGCTGGATGATCTCCAGAGACCCCTTCCAATCCTCACCATGCTGAGATTCTGGGATTCTTTCTATCTGTGAGCAAGTCCTGCACTGACTGTGATAACACAGACACAAGGAAATTTCATCTAAGCTCACCGTTATCCATATTCACAATGATTTGCAAACTTTCAAAAATCTCCAGGAAAGAACTGAGAAGGACAAAAAAGCAGAACTGACTTTGAGGGAATTACCAGGAGAGCAAGGGCAGATGCTTGCTCTCCACCAAAATGTGGTGCTCTTGAAGCCTGTTCTGGTGCAAAGACACACAGATACACACTGCCACGGTTTTTATTCACTAATTTAGTTTAGAGTTTGAGGTTCTTGTGATAAAGACCATTCCCTATACCTAGGCTGAGAAGTTCTGCCGGAACAAGTCAAGATAAAATACGCTGTCCTCTGTGAGCCATTTTCCCAACCACACAATGAAGCCCAACTCAGAATACCACCAGCCTTCCCAAAGGAGTATTTCCTATCACCTCATTAATCATTTACCAGTGAGCTTCATCCCCCTGCCAGCATTCCCATTCATTTCCATCACCTCTAAAGCACATGGGCATGTCCCATGCTCCTGGTGGACTCTGCAATCTGTTCTTGTAAAAGACATTTAATGCAGGTTAGATGCAAGGAAACCCTGCAATATGTCTTTAAATTTGAGAGAGAGATAAGGTTTATTTGAGACAAGTGACCTTTAAAGTGCTGCTTGCCACTTGACTCAATCTCCCAAAATAAATCACAGCTTCTGTCTTATGGATGTCGTTTTTATGACCCAAACTGATTGTTCTTTCTTTCAGAGCTCACTAAGCAGCAATCCATGGACAAGGTGTTTCTCTAACAACAAGACAGCAAACATGGGAAGGACTTGCTGGATGTGGAGGTGAAGTTGTTTGAAGTGCTCTAACATTGCCTTCACTATCAGTCAGTAATGGTCCCCATTTATGAAATCTATTGTGGGAAAAATTTAGGAACTGTGGCTTCAGTCACAGGAGTATCTTGAAAAACTGAAGGACCTGGGAGTGCTGATGGACAACAAGTTCAACGGGAGCCAGCAATGTGCCTTTGTGGACAAGAAGGCAAATGGTCTGCTGAGGTGTATTCAGAAGGCTGTGAGCAGCAGGTTGAGAGGGGTGTTCTCTTCTCTGTCCCTCTACATCATCTGAGTGAGGCCACATGTGAAGTACGAGGTCCAGTTCTGGGCTTCCCAATTCAAGAGAGACAGGGAAATACTGGAGAGAGTCTGACAGAGAGCCACAAGGATGCCTGGAACATCTCTGTGAGGAGGAAAGGTTGAGTCCTGGGGCTGTTGAGGCTGGAAAAGCAGCCTGAGAAAGGCAATCTGATCAATGCTCAGCAAGAGCTAAAGGGGGCAAGAGGATGGGGCCAGACTCTTGTCAGTGGCGCCCAGTGACAGGACAAGGGGCAATGGGCACAAAATGGAACCCAAGATCAGGCTGCCCAGAGAGGTTACGGAGGTTCCCTCTCTGCAGAGATTCCAAACCCACCTGGAGCTGCTGTGGGTGTCCTGCTTTAGCAGGGTGCTTGGACTAGATGATCTCCAGAGATCCCTTCCTACCCCCACCATGCTGGGATTCTGGGATTGTCTTCTGGCTAGCTGTGTGACCCAGCAGTTGCAGCCAAAAAAACCTTGAACATCCATGAACTTCTGCTAAGCACTCCCCACAGCAGTAGCTCACTTTCTTGCCACTTCAAACTGGAACAATTCCATTCTCTCACAAAAGGGGATAATCTGCAATTCCAACATGACACACTGGCACAGCCAGGCCCTACCTCAGTGCCAGCACATCCTTGTGACTGACCTTTCCCAACAAAGGGATATTTAGCACCAAACCCACTCCAGAATGCTATGCTGTGGTTCAGAACTAGATGTGAAAGAAAGCCCAGGAAAGAAAAGTTATGGTCTGCACAGCCACCTACTGCTCTGCCCTCTACCTAGTCAGAAGACACAGTTGGTGATTACACAAAAAACTGCATCAAGAAGGGAATTTTTAAAGATATTCGAAACTGCAATAGGAAAAAAGGAAAGAAAAATCACTGCATCCTCCAGAAACTCATCTTAAAGACAGAATCACTCTGTCTTGTCACACAACCCCTCAAGTGACAGCAGCCTGGACTGTCTTTTGTTGAGGGTCTGTGAGACTTCCGAAGGTGGTCCCACTTGCTGGGATGCAGCTGGGGCTGGCTCATCATGTGAGGACAGAGGACATGAGAACATAAAAGCCATTTCTGAGTAACAGTTAATAAAAATAATATCCACAGAATCCTGAACTCTAGCCACAAGCACCCTAAAAACACCCAGCAAGTCAAGACTCCACATGGTCCCCTAGGAACTTGGGTTCTGCCATGGTTTCATGAGTGCAGACACCCAGTGCTGAAGCAAGGGGAGCAGCATTCCTGCTGCTAAACCAAAGACACCCCCAAACCTCAAAAAAACCCAACAAAACCAGAGAAATCCCCAAAATTTCTACAAGCCCCAAGCATATATCATTCCTCCTACTGCTCAATACAGTGCAGAACCTCTCACATTATCCAAACATGAAGAGCTTTTTGTTCTATCTGGACAGAAAGAACACTCATGACTTTCACATGTTGCAGAAGATAAATTGCATCAAGAAGCTGATTTATTGGTTTGAGTGGAGAGACAGAGCTGGAATGACTGAGTTGGGAGCAGCCCTGCTGCTCCTAATGGCTGAATGGAGCTGATGGACATAAAACCTCAGCAACAGGACACTGTGAAAGCAATTAAGTGTGGGAGAGACGAATCTCTGTTCTTATCTGTCCTTGGGCATCCTTGGAAAAAAGGATGGTCCTTGGGAAGAATGTGGAAAAACCAGTGGATGTCAGGGATAATAGATGACATGCAGGGAGGTGAAGAATCAGAATGAAAACTGAGAAACCAGAAGAGCACAGAGATCCTACAGCATCCAGCCCTGCCCAAAGGTATCCCAGGGAAAACTGCTCCAACAGTGCTCTGTGTGACACCAAGGGGCACGTATGGGACCACGCTGGTCTGAACCAGCACAGACACTCTTTGGTTAGCTAAAATTACCAGATCAAAATAGATAAAGAGAAAAGAACCACCAAAGAATTGCTGAAACCAAGCAATACAGCAAAAAGCCTGCAAACTTCAGTCATGAGCAATTTAACCTCCAAAAGCCAATAAATGTGTCAAATACAGGAAAAATTGTATATCCAATATTCTAAAATTATTGACTTACTAATTAACGATGCAAAACATGCAATGAACATTAACAGATTCTTTTATTGACTGTAAACAGCCTGAATGAGAAGAATTCTGGAACAGTATGTGGCAAACTGGCAGCAATAACTCAGGATTACACCTGAAAGCGACAGGGCTGGTGGGGTAAACCACTCCATCTCTACACTTTTCAACAAGGTCCCTGCAAAGAGCATTTGATTTGAGGACTGTTTTCCTTTTAATGGGCAATCAGAACATAGAATTATGGAATTACTTGGGCTGAAAAGGACCTTCACAGGTCCAACCCTGCCTGCAGTCAGCAGGGACATGTGCAACGAGAGCAGGTTGCTCAGAGTCCCAAACAACCTGACCCAGAATGGTTCCAGGGATGCAGCATCTCCCACCTCTCTGGGATAGGGTCTCACCACCCTCACTGGAAAAAAAAAATGTTTTCCTTCCCTCCAGTCTCTCTTTCAGTTTTAAGCCATCACCCTTTGTCCTGTCAGAACAGGCCTTGCTAAGGTCTGTCTCCAGCTTTCTAATCAGCCCCTTGAAGTCCTGAAAGGTGACCAGAAGGTCTCCCAGAAGCTCCTCCTGGTTAACAACCCCAACTCTCTCAGCCTATCCTCACAGCAGAGGAGCTCCACCTCCAAACATGTTGGGTTAATACAGAACTGCCAACTTTCTAACACTAGTTAGGACACAAGGGCAGAGCAATGATGTGCTGCTTTCTCCCAGAGACTGCTGAGGTTACCAACTGTTCCCTAGCAAGAACTGCAGGAAGTTTACCAAAGATGAGTGTAAGGTCCTGGCCCCGGGAGAGAAGACCCAGAGAGCACAGTATAGGCTGGGATCTGTGTAACTGAGGAGCAGCCTTGCTGAGGAGTCCTGGTGGACAATAAACCGAATGTGTGAGTGTGCTGCTGCAGCAAGGAAGGCAGATCAGATCTTGGGTTGCATCTGCAAGGACTTTACCAGCAGAGATAGAGCCATGATCATCCAACTCGGAGCTGGTCAGGCCATATCTTGAGTACTATGACCAATTCTGTGGTCCTTACAGTTCACAAAGTGGACAGCTTGAAGATGGTCCAAAGGAGGGCCACAAAGATGTTCAATGGGCTGAAGAACCTACTCCATGAGGAAAAACTGCAGGACTTCTGGAACAGGTTGTCCATGCATGTAGTTGAGGCCCCATCCCTGGAGACATTCAAGATCAGACTTGCTGTGACCCTGGGCAGCCTGATCTAGCTGGAGGTGTCCCTGCTGCCTACAGCACAAGATGACCTTTGGGTGTCCCTTCCAACGCAGTGCCGTGTGTGACTCTGTGCCTGGGGTGCACCTCACAAGCTAACAGAGCCTTCCACAGGCCCAAGCAGAGTGAGTCTGCAGTGACATCTCCACCCTGCGTAGGCAGCGTTTACTCTCAGCAGTGAGGTCACACAGGACACCGGGGAATTCAATTAGAAGCTCATTTTAGTACAACAGAGTTTTGAGATTGCACATGCCCTGGACAACAGAGCACGTTAGGTGATCTCTGACGAGATGACTGCCTGAGGGTCACTTTCCTTTACGTGCTCCCCAGAACGCTTAGCATAGAATCACAGAATCAGTATGGCTGGAAAAGACTTCAAAGATCATTGGCTCCAGCCATAAACCCAACACTACTATGGCCATTAAGCCATGTCCCAAAGTGTCATATCTACACATTTTTTGAACCCTTCCAGGGATGCAGACTCCCTGGGCAGCCTGTTCCAATGCCTGAGCACTCCTGAAGGAAAGAAATTTTTCCTGATGTCTCTCCTCTGGTGTAACTTGAGGCTGTGTCCTCTTGTTACTTAGGAGATCAATACTCATCTCACTCCAACCTCCATTCAGGAGCTGCAAAAAGCAAGGAGGTCTCCCCTTCAACCTCCTCTTCTCCAGACTCAACAACCCCAGCTCCCCCAGCTGCTCCTGAGGGACTTGCTAAAAATTAAGGCTATAGAAAAGTCACTGCAGAGTTTAGAGAAAGACAAGCACAGAAGTCATCAGGGAAGCTATGTCATAGGAGGGCTACACTGAGGCTTTTGTCTTTCTATTCCCCATTTTCTCCAGGGAAAGGAACCAAAAGAACCTCTTTCAGCACAGGAACCATGCTCTTCATGACTTTGGGATTTGCTGGTATCTCTCCCCTATGGAAATGCCACACCTGTGGCTTTGTGCCACATGTTTTGAAAATATCAGTGTTTCCTGGTAGAGTCTGGATCTCAGGGAAACACATCCTGCAAAGGCACAGACAACATGATCTTGCACAATACTCTTCACAGAGGTACACAAGATTTATGAATTACCTTTTCCTACATGCAAAATAAGCTTCACCCTGATCTTCCATGCTGTAGTGAATAGCATAACTAATAAACACGTTCAGAAACATCCTGCAATGAGTGCAGCAGCCAAAGGACTCATCATCAAATTACTGAAGGAAGCACAGCCCACATCATTCTCCCAGTGTATGAAGGCCATTACAGACTCAGATTAATGGAAAGAAAACGGGCAATAAGGAAGCAGAAGTTTGGCCTCCTTTATTTGATACTCCTTGATAACAAAGTTTTTCATCAGTTTTCCCAGGTCCCTGGATGTTTACGATCCATCGATCCAGTCTGGACACAGTAGAAGCATCAGCCTCCGAGGGAACAGCCTGTCCTCTCCTAGGCTGGGTAAGCACATTTGCTGTCCTTGGGTTTTACGGATTGTCAGTAACCTTATCCCTTATTTGCTTTTCTGAAGTTCCCTGAAACGCTGCCAGCAAGAATAACGTTCAGAAACAACACAGGGTGTACTTCCATCCAACACCCCAGGGTGAGCACGCCACAGCCCTGCAGTGTTGGTGCCCACCTCGTTCTGCTGTGTCACTGCAAAAAACCACCGGCTGCTGCGTCTCTGCCAGCCTCACGCCACCTCACCTCACCTCCACCCCAGCCCCACGCCTCCTCACCTCATCTCCACCCCAGCCCCACGCCTCCTCACCTCCACCCCAGCCCCACGCCTCCTCACCTCCACCCCAGCCCCAGCCCCACGCCTCCTCACCTCACCTCCACCCCAGCCCCACGCCTCCTCACCTCACCTCCACCCCAGCCCCACGCCTCCTCACCTCACCTCCACCCCAGCCCCACGCCTCCTCACCTCATCTCCACCCCAGCCCCACGCCACCTCACCTCATCTCCACCCCAGCCCCACGCCTCCTCACCTCCACCCCAGCCCCACGCCTCCTCACCTCCACCCCAGCCCCAGCCCCCTCACCTCCACCCCAGCCCCACGCCACCTCACCTCCACCCCAGCCCCAGCCCCCTCACCTCCACCCCAGCCCCACCACCTCACCTCTCCCCCAGCCCCAGGCCCCCTCAACTCTCCCCCAGCCCCAGGCCCCCTCAACTCTCCCCCAGCCCCAGGCCCCCTCACCTCTCCCCCAGCCCCACGCCACCTCACCTCTCCCCCAGCCCCACGCCACCTCACCTCTCCCCCAGCCCCACGCCACCTCACCCCTCCCCCAACCCCACGCCACCTCACCTCTCCCCCAGCCCCACACCACCTCACTTCTCCCCCAGCCCCACACCACCTCACCTCTCCCCCAGCCCCACACCACCTCACCTCTCCCCCAGCCCCACACCACCTCACCTCTCCCCCAGCCATCTCTACTCCAGATTTAACTTCCTCATCTTGACACCAATATAAGCATCTCACCTCTACTCCAGCCCCAAACACCTTACCTCTACATCAACCCAGCCATCTCACCTCCACTCCACACTAAACCACCTCACCTCTACACCAAGGTATGCTCCTCACCTCTATACCAAGGCAAGCTCCTCACCTCTACAACCAGCTTCCCTACTCCAAGAGTCCCGATTTTAAGGCACACGTATTTTGTATTTTATTTATTGTGTGAGGTTTTCCATTACAAGGTTTCCACTCTTTTGAGCTGGAACCCATCTTAGGTTGATGGCTAATCTTAGAGGTTTTTTCCAAACTTAATGGTTCTGTGAAAGTCTCAATGTAGAAAAAAAATTCCTCAAACCTGGCATTTCCAAGATCTGTATCAACTGTCAAGAAGCAGTTGACAAACTCTGCTCAGCTCAGCAGCACTGTTTGGCTCATTCATTTTCACAAGATAACTAATTTCTTTAATTAGCTCTATTTTGTCTTTCTACAACCTACTGAAACAAGAGCAGCAATGCTTACTCCTACTGACACACAGTCAGTCTCTCACCAAGTAAACCCTTCTGGATCCCACTTTCATATTCATTCCGTCTAATATAATGGATCCCATCATATTCACTCCATCTAAGAAGAAAAATAGGGAAAAAACCCACAAAAAAAATCCAACCAAAAAACCTAACAACAACAGAACCCACCCCCAAACGAACAACAAAAAAACACAAAAAACAAAAAAAAAACCTGACTTTTTTCTTGGCCTCAGAAAGGAAATAATTTTCATTATCTTACATATCCTGTCAGTAAAACCACGAGAAGCCACTAAAACCAACTGCAGTTCTCTGAAGTTCTTCTGCAGAATTTTCTGTAGCCCTTTTCCCCAGGGTTGGTATCAATTCACCCTGCTTTATCTTCACCTTTTACATATAAGCCATTTTCTGCTCCAGTTTAAAAAAAAATGTTTAAAATACACTGAGAGCTGTGTTAATGGGAGAGGAGAAAGTTGCTCCTCTGAGATATGGAAAGAGGCCACTTAGGCATCCACAGAGAGGGTAAGATGAGCCCAGTGAATTACCTATGCTGACATCAGTCCTCAACTAACTTAATGCAAACAAACACATTTCCTTCTTAAAGACCACAGATGTTCCACCAGTGGCACAAAAGAAGATTTTTTTAAAGAGCAGCAATCAGGTCCTTTTCTTTTAGTATTTGAAGCCAACTGATGGATCAAATGTTTTCCCAACAGGTTAAAATCCCAGAATCCCAGCACAGTGGGGTTGGAAGGGACCTCTGGAAATTATCCAGTCCAACTCCCCTGCTACAGCAGGGGCACTCATAGCAGGTTGCTCAGGATCACCCAGGTGGGTTTGGAATCTCTCCAGAGAAGGAGACTCCACAACCTCTCTGGGCAGCCTACTTCAGGGCTCCAGCACCTTCACACCAAAGAATTTTCTCCTCATCTTCAGGTGGAACCTCCTGGGTTTTAGTTTGTGCCTATTGCCCCTTGTCCTGCTGCTGGACACCACTGAGAAGAATCTGGTCCCGGTCTCTTGGCCCCCACCCTTTAGCTCTTGCTGAATATTGCTCAGATCCCCTCTGGGGCTGCTCTTCTCCAGGCTCAACAGCCCCAGGGCTCTCAGCCTTTCCTCCTCACAGAGATGCTCCAGGCCCCTCAGCATCCTCATGGCCCTCTGTCAGACTCTATCCAGTATTCCCCTGTCCCTCTTGAAGTGGGCAGCCTAACCTTGAATCTCCAATAACACAATGCAAAGAAAAATGCTGCCAATCCAACTATACAAACTTCAGATCATTTTCCTTCTTAATATGTCCCAAAAATGGACTTGCTGGCAATATTTATTTCCAAACCTATCTCAATTCTCTCACTGCAGTACACACTTAACTCCAGCTATTCCTAGTTCCACACCCAGGATCCCAAAGAAATAAGAACCAAGCTGACACCATTCACACCAGCCTTGCAATGCACCAGAAACTATGCTTGAGTCTTCCTAAAACAGCTCCAGGCTTACAACAAAACCCTAGAAAACACAAAAAAATCCCACAACAAAAAGCTGTCTGAAAAAATTCAAAATCCCCAGGGGTTGTTGCATGCCTCCAGCAGCCACGAGCTTCTGGGTCTTCACAGCTCCTCCCGTGCATAGAAAATGAAACCCTCTGAAGTGCTACGTTGCCTTAGTTAAAGTAAGGTGACACGAGGACAGACTTTCAAACTAAATTCTGGTGTTGCCTTAAACCACACACGTAATGCAATTTTAATTTGGCTTTCTTATGGTCTAAATTATAGATTACTGCCATGCCTTAACTCCTGATAACATTAAGCGCCTGACACGCAAACATCTCTGCTTTGGAGAAGGAGTGGAAACTTCCCAGCTTCAGAAATTCACCTGTGGAAAAAAATGGGCTGGTGTTGTACCAGAGAGCTGTGGTCAGTGGCTCAATGTCCAAATGGAGACCAGTGACAAGTGGTGTCCCTCAGGGGTCGGTACCGGGACCAGTGCTGTTTAAGATCTTTGTCAGCAATATGGACAATGGGACTGAGGCACCCTGAGCAAGTTTGTGAGTGACACCAAGCTGTGTGGTCTGGCTGACACACTGGAGGGAAGGGATCCATCCAGAGGGACTTGGACAGGCTTGTCTGTAGATGGCAGAATCAATGTGGAAATACATAGGTGTATGTGTGGTGGAATTCTGGCTGTTTCATGTGTGTTGAGCCCACCCTGTCATCAGGTGAAGCAGAGCTGCAGGTCCTCATTGCCTTGAAGGGCAGATGAGCTTCGTGTCCTCAACCAGGTAATTGTGGCTCCTCACCTTAGAGCTCCTACTGGCCATCACTGGCCTGATGTTATCATCATCCTTGTCTCCAGTGTTCACGTTGACTCTCTTGCTTTATCCCTTCCTGCTCTGCAGACATAAATACCACAGGATGAGTTTACTTCTCTCATCTTCCCTTCACCACTCTTGTTAAGGAGATCAGGACATGTAACAGTGCTTCAAACTGGGAATGCTTAGTCACCTTGGCACTTGAGCTGAAGGTGCTCTTTCCTTATAGAGTTTGGGCTGAAGTTCCTACAAGTCATTAACACTCCAGCAGGCAGGCAGGCAACAGCAGCCTGACGTTTGGGGAGCTCTCATCTCCAGACAACACTGCAGGGCACACGAAATTCCAAATCTGCTTCGAGTTCCATCCTGGTTGAATAATTTATAAACTCTTACATACACCAATTGGTAAAATACCATGGTGATGACAGTCCTTCTTCATACATCCTCAGGCTGCTACAACCTCACTTCACTCTAATGACATGCAAGTGACAATCAGCTCCACGGATGCACCTAGCAGGGCCTCGAGGATGCACACCGAAGGGCTTCAAGGACGCACCTAGGAGGGTAAGCACAACAATGCCACGAGCAGCGCCAAGCCATGCATCACCTCTGAGCTAAGAGCTGTGTAATGAGGCCCTCAGATCCTGTATGTGCTGAAAAACACAAAGCAACACCAATCGCCCATCTACATTTTCTTTCTGTATTCATCAAGAAATGCATTCGTGGAAGTGAGAGGAGCAGAACAGGGTGGTCCCGAGCAAGGCTGCGGCGGGAAGCAGGATTGTAACAAAGCAGGCTTCAAACAAACACAGTGTAAGAGGAAATCAAGGAACAGATAGGTGTTTATTTGCTTGTTCCCTGCTAATTTCCCCTGAAAACAATAGTGCAGGAAATGGCTTTGTCTGTTGGAAAGTAGTATGATGTGTACTTGCATTTAACCTCAACATATACCATCACAGAGGACGAAAATCCAAGCTTTCTAGAGTACCTGGCCACACAGCTCTTACTACAGCACTTTTCCCTCCAGAAACTATCAAGCAAAAAGTGCATTCAAACAGTTTGACAGGAAGTGTCCTGCAAGTTGTTGTTAGAAAACAACTGAACTTTTAACTAACCATAAGGAATCCCAGAATGGTGGGGTTGGAACTCTGGGATCATTTCTGCAGGGTCACCCACAGCAGCTTGCCCAGGATCACAATGTCCAGAGGGATTTGGAACCTCTCCAAGAGAAGGAAACTCCACAACCTCTCTGGGCAGCCTGCTCCAGGGCTCCAACACCCTCACAACAAAGAAGTTTTTTCCTTCTGTAAGGAAAATTTGCATTCACTCTCTAACACCCAGGGATCAGAGTACTGAGTAATCAAAGGGCTGTGCTCCTACAGATCAATTTAAGCACAGAAATAAGGCAGTCCCCACCCTGTGATGAAGAGGAAAAAGATCAGGAAATACAGAACAGAAGAGACCAGAAATACTCTTTTGAGGAGCATATCAAAAGAGGACTAAACCATGCAAACCAAAGTTCACAGGATGGAAGAGAACCATCAGGACCCAGAAGAGAGGAGCTGACAGGGCAATCACCTGATGCCTGTGCCTGCAATGAGCACCCCACAGGTGCCACTCTGAGCCATGGCAGGAGCTCCACAATGCTGGAAACTGGGCTGCAAGCTACAGCGATGGAGATAGACTGGAGGGAGAGTCAAGGTCAAGAAGAAGAGAAAGATGCTGTCAAAACTGACTGAAAAACAAAGCAAAGTCACTATTTGCACTGGAAACACTTAAAATTCACACTACCAAGGCCACTTTCCATATCAGTGCATTAGCAAACTAGACAAGGATGACATCGAATCAGATCAAGGACACGCTATCCAAGCTGTTTTTTCTATTGAGGAGCTGAAAGAAAAATCTTTAAATTGCATGAATGTTTCAACTCAAGATCTTGGAAATTAAACTGATGGCCCTTGGAAACAGAAGATGATGTTACCCTGAGTTTAGCTACAGAGAGCTAAAACACACATCACATCCCTGGGAGACAACTGCAGAAATAGAAATGGGATTGAAAAATGACTCCAAGTCTTCTGCTCTAACCCAAACACAAACTTCTACAGAGCCAGTGTATCCTGTTATTATGCTCAGCATTATTAGATTTTATCTAACCAGCAGAAAGATAAGAAGAACACAGAAGCCTGGAGAAAATAAATTAGTGCCTACTGTTGTAAGACAAGTTTAACGTACACCTGGGATCTTAAATGAAACTGTTTTCCTTCAGGAAAAACCATTTTAGAAGCTTAAATGTTAATTCAAAACCTCTTATTTTCTATAAAAAAAGCACATTATCTCCAAAAGCATCCCTTTTTAAATATCCTCTATGGATACATTACCCAATCACTCCCTATTTTCCCCCATCAGCCCCTCCTGCTACACAAACAGGGTAACTGTGGATGGATTCTGGGCTTGGAAAATTGTTAGGATGCACATAAAATTTCTATTAGAGAAGAACTATCTACATCTAAATCGTGCAGTTTAGAGCTCTCTTTCTCAGTGACTTCATAACCCATCCATGTTTAAGAGTCTAATACCACAAAGTGCATTACAGACAATTTAACAGACACCAAGAGAGCTGTCATCAGAATCACAAAGACAATCAGAAGCTTGCTGAGATACCTTTGAATTATTTACAATTTTTTTTGCTCTAAAATATGCAAAATAATATGCACTGGCATCACAGGAATTTCACTTCATGGAAGTTGAATGCCTCTTACTTTCACAAATACAAGCAGTCTGCAGAAGCAGATCTCCACAGAACCCAAGCAAAGTCTTCTCCCCTTCCTTCATCTTCCTCCAGAGTCTCAGTGGCCTGACAGCTGGCTCTGCTTTGATCACTGTTTGCCACACTGCTTATCATAGCCACCATGTTTGTGTGAGGATGCCTGCATCTATTTATCTCATCTTCTGCAGTCTGTCGTTCCAGAAAGCATCCAGTCCCCAGGGCAGGGACCACTGCTTACAACGTGCAATTCAGCCCCTGTGCTGGTACCCTCAGACACAACTGACAGAGGAACAACCATCATCCTCCTGCCAAGGAGCTGGTGATCTCTCTTGGACACATTGCCAAGTTATCAGTAGAGCCTTGAGGAATAGTGTTGACCTCTAGCAGAGCCTGCATGGACAGGCTGCAAGGCTCCTACAGCTCATCTCCAGGTGCACTGCAGAAACCCATGATGCTCCAAGTTCTCCTCTTTCCAGCAGTTCTTCACACAAGAAAATAGATTGCATTGATTATTCACAGACACATACTCCATCCCTTTTACTTTTGGATGCCAAAAGCCACAAAGCCTTTGGGAGATGAGGGATGTGTGCAACGCAAACAGGGGTGGACACCCCCTTATACAAAGGGAATATCTTCTGGGAGGTGATGGAGCTCCTAAAGGTTCCTCCTGAGGGTCACACCGCAGCCACACAAATTAATCTCCTTAGGCTAAGGTTGACCTTCAGAGATATTCTACCTTCAGGAAAGTTTACCTTTCTGATTAGTCACACAAAACATGACTTCATTTTGCTCTGATTAAATAGATGTATCATTATACACTGCCACATTCAGAACAGCTATAATTACAACTGAGTCAACAGCCCATTTGCAGACTATTGTCCACTTTATACCACTTTAAAAGAAACCAATTAGTAAAGTTCTGGGACAGGTACCTGCTTAAATCTAAGAAATATTTAATTTAATCACTAAGAAAGCAAATAAGAATCAGATGTTTTCAACTTCATGGTAAGAAACTGCTCTAGTTTCAAAACAGTATCATAAAATACTTGACATTTTCAGGTTAAAAGTTATAAACTTGCATATTTAAAATTCTGACATCAATTTTGCTTTGTTTCTTGCCAGACACCAGAAACAGCTTTGTGGCACAAAACTCAGGTAAAAAGAAAAATGGAACAAACTCAGAGATAACTCAGCTCATGGGTGCCTTTAATTCTGTGTACATTTTTCTTCAGAGTGGCAGAACATCATGAAAAGATCAGTTTAAAAGTTTGGAGGGGAGCGTTGCAGGAGTTTTGGAGGCTTTGTGAGGTTTTCCACAAGGGGACCAGAGATGCTTTTTCTTTTGTGGTTTAAAAGAACTTGCAGTTATGGATTGGAATGTAAAACCAGTTAATTGGTTTTCATCAACCATTAAAAAAAAAAAAAAAAGCAAAGAAACAAACTCCAAACCTCCCCCTACCCAACATTTTATATCCTCTCACTTGTGAATAGCAAATGAGAGAATAAATGGCTTGGCTGGTATGGCAGCAATCCCCTGGGTATCATCCACAGAGCTGACAAAGGGGGGCAAAAGCCTTCACAATTTCTTTGGGTTTATATTATGATTATTATTTTATCCTTATTTGAGCACAGGGTTTCTTTTTTGTGGTTTCTCACTCCAGCCCAAACTCTGTAAGGAAAGAGCACTCTCAGCTCAAGTGCCAAGGTGACTAAGCATTCCCAGTTTGAAGCACTGTTACATGTCCTGATCTCCTTAACAAGAGTGGTGAAGGGAAGATGAGAGAAGTAAACTCATCCTGTGGTATTTATGTCTGCAGAGCAGGAAGGGATAAAGCAAGAGAGTCAACGTGAACACTGGAGACAAGGATGATGATAACATCAGGCCAGTGATGGCCAGTAGGAGCTCTAAGGTGAGAAGCCACAATTACCTGGTTGAGGACTCGGAGCTCATCTGCCCTTCAAGGCAATGAGGACCTGCAGCTCTCCTTCACCCAGTGATGGGATGGAATCAATGCACATCAAGCAGCCCAAATTCCACCACATATACACCCATGAATTTCCACATTGATTTGGGAATCTGTAGACAGAAACTCTTCACCCCCACACACTATGAGCTTCCCTCTCCTTTTTATCAGTAATAAAAAACAAAGAAAGAAAAGCATCCTGTGCAGGGACTGTGTTCCTCCCTTGTCCCTCTCCATACCACAATGTCACTCAGATTCTATACAGTTCTCAAAATCAAAGTCAAGAGCAAATTTCTTGCTCCAAAGTCAATATTGTGTCTCATGATGTCATCAGCAGCAGGGTTTTGCTGACTGCCTCCAAACCACGCAGCCTTTCACAGGCAAGAAAGTTGCAGAATCTTTGCATGAGCTGCAACATAAATACAGAATTGTAATAAACAATAATAAATTTATGCCTGGCTTTGGATTTATAAAACAATTCTTGTATCTTAGGTGACTTCCTGGCAGTAGCATTAATAAAACACCAGCAACTTGATCATTTTCTGACTGAGCACATCAAAAAGTAAGAGTCTGACAAACAGTGTATTTTTTAGTTCCTTTCAAGGTTTTTATCTCAATAGGTGGGTTTGCTTGAACGTTCCAGATTTCATCCCCCCCTTCCCTCCCCAGTTTCACCAACATGCTGCATCTTCAGGCAAGACAAAATAATTTGTGTCCTTTAATTGCAATGACACAGTTCAGCTAAAGAATTAACCAATTCCACAGTGCTGCACAAAGGAAACAAGCAGTGCAGTTTCTTACAGCCTCAACATTCAAACATCAGTTTCTAGAGCAGCATTTTTATGTTAAGAATATATGCAGGGAGTCAAAATAAATGTTACACCTCAGCAGCACCGAAGTGGTAATAGGGCTACCAAGCAAGATTCACACCTTTCAGAAGCAAACGACGTTTTTTTAAAGACTTCTCATTAATTTCTAAGCTATTCATATATAAAACACATTCCCAGATTTCAAAGTTCCCCTCCTTCCCATCTGGAAATGACTCCACCAGAAGAGCCCCTGCACAGCCAGAGTCCAGCATCTCAGAGCCTGAGAAGTGAACGCTCAGACGGCTCCGCGGCCACCGATAGCTGTCAGAGAAATGCAGCACAGACAAAATCTTACTTACTTTGGAGGCCCAGGGCTGCAGGCAGTTGGCATAACAGCGAACAAGAAAAGCCATTTCTTAGGCTGAGTATAGGGGGGGAAAAGTTTCCTTCTTTTCAAGTAATAGCCACAGAAGAAAAACAGGGAGGAAAATTCCTTCTGGATTCTCTTCACAAATTCTTAAGTCAAAGCAGCAAATGTACACGGATGCAACTTCTCAGGCTTGAATTTCACACTGAATTTGATTACAGCTTCCTCTCTGAGTACTTTTCAGTATTGCAGTGAGTTAGCAGCAGCAGCAGCAATCCCTACCAAAACGTTCCAGTTTTAACAAGCACATCAATTCAAATCAAAAATGTTTCCTAGCTTTTCAGATACAAATATCCAGACGTTTCCCCAGGCAAGAGGCATGGACCCAAATAAAAGTGCTGCTAAAAATTGGAATTAATTCTGAAATGGATTAGAACTGCAGGTTAAAGCAACAATACATTAAAGGGTAAGGTATCAATGCTTCAAATTCTTTTTTTTTTTTCCCTCTTCACTAAAATGCATTTGCAAGCAGCTTATCTTCAAGTCCACTTTTTGGAAACTTCCCATTCATGTTGCAGATTAAATTTTGCAGAAGCTCTTCAGCATCTTCAATGATTCAGGAATCCCACACCCTGGATATTAAAGTTTCTTCTTTATACTCTTGTCCATCATAACTGCAAAAATTGAATTAGCATCCGGATTGTAGCTCCAGGATATATGCTCTAACAGGTTTGCACTGTGGAATGCATTAAAAGCCTCTGCAATACAAACCCTTTTCTCTTTTGCACATACACACACACACACACTCCCTCCCCTTTTCCTGCCTTTTTTTTTTTTTTTAAATGCAGTTTACAACTCTGCAGTGTTGCTTGGTATTCTAATGCATCAGTCCGATCCCCCTGCTTAATCCATGCCTTAGCTTTTCCAATTAAAACATTTTGGTAATGCCCAAGAAAACAGGAGGTCCATGGCTACAGCGAGGCTGTCTGCTGGAGTCCTAATTCCTACTATCTTTGCTCGCTTCTCAGCAGCTCCCTCAGGAGAAGCTCCCATCGATTGGATGCTCCGCAGCAAGATGAAATATCTAATAAGGAGGAAAGAGAGTGGGAGGGGAAGCGAGCTAAAAGGATGACATCACCTGGATAGAAAGCCTTTAGAAACTGCATTAGATCAATTGGCTACTGTATCTGCAGATGCAGCCAGCAGAGCATCTTTATTGACCTAATATAAACACACATCTCGCTACAACAACTGCTCAGCAAAACACCCCTGCTCCATGTTATGCTTTAGAGCATTTGCTCATCTCTTCATCCATACACTGCAACTCTGAATCCTTTCTTTTTTTTTTCCCCCACTATTTTTTAAAAAATTAATTTCATGTATCTATTAAGGCTTTCAGCAGTATTTGGGTGGATTACTGCTCCTCTTTGCATCTGAATTTATAAGAGACTAATTAAATACCTGCATTCATGAGCATGCACAGCATCACTTCACAATAAAATCATTTCTGCCTTTCTGTGTCTGTCACACAAGAACCTCAACATTTCATTTCCCCCCCCCCCCCATACACTCATGAAGAGATTTCTGTCTAGAATGAGAAATAAATTTCTCATCATGTTCAGAATTCTCAGCATTTCAAAGGCTTTCAAACCAAGTGAAAAGTTTTGGTGGGTGGGGTTCCCCCCCAGCCCTCCGCAATCAAGACCAATTCTGTTTCTTACCAAAACTGCCTGAATTCTGCAGCAGTCAATTTAGCTTTATCATTTCTTTTTGCAGCTAAAACCTGAAATATTTGCAAGCTGCTCAGTGTCTTGGATGGCAGCCCAGCCTGCTGGAGAGCTGCTCTGGGGAAGCACCTACGAGATCCCACACCTTAGAGCTGGAACTGCCGTGACACTTTCAATTCCTAGAAGGCAAATGACTTCTGCTCCTATGCAAGAAGGGAGGGAAGAATGAAGAAAAAGGGAGGGACAGAAGGTGCTGGCTCTGCTAAAACCATCATTTAGTACCCTGGATCGTTTACTTCATCTGCAAGAAGGGGCACTCACTGCGTCTCTCTTCCTCTCTTTGGAAAGAATTTTCATTGCCGTTATCTCTCAGTATTCCCAGTTTCATCAAACTTGAGCACAGTTCTCCAAAACCGAACTAGCCCATGGTGGCCAAAGCTCCTGCTGAGAAGAGAAGACTCCAAAAGCAACGTGCTGGCACTGAGGGCCAAAAATCCCTTTAGATTTTGTTTCCTTGCTTATTCTTGATTAAGGAAATCAGGTGGTTTGAGGCAACCTGCAGAGGGCCCTTTTCCATCCACTGTGCCAAGGGGCATGTGCAAGAAGATTCTCACCTTTTGGAAGCCAAGTCACACCAACAGGACATCTCATCCCACCTCACCTCATCTCATCTTTTGGAACCCAAGAACACCCCACCCCAATCTCAACCCAACAGCTCCTTCCAGCAGTCATCCAGAAGTACAGTTCTTTCCAAGTCGTGACAGGAGCTGTACCCCTAACTAATAAAAAACATTCCCCTAGCACCTTCCAAAAATGTCTTGAAACAAAAAAAAAAAAAAAAAGGTATTGATGTCTGATTACTTAACCTCTACCCAGCAATGAAAATAATATCAGCTGCAACCAGGATGCATAAATATCACTGGACTTAATTTGTATTTAAACGTAAAGGGAAATCTGAACTTCACCCCTGCATGTGCAAAATGTGCAGCCACAAAGTCTATTGGATTTTTAAAAGCTGACAGAATTCAGATTAATTACTTTGGATTTTTTTAAAGCATACCACCAGCTACACAAACAGCTGTTTCCTTCAATACTGAACAATAGGCTGAGAGCTGTCAGCTTCACCTTGCATCTGACTGCATTCCGTCTTCTCTAATAACCCCCAAAATTGTCTTCAGAAACACCTTAAACATTAAATCCAACACCACCCTGAGAAATCTGCTGCAGCAATGACCATCCAAACACTTCCTGATGCTGTGTTACCTGTATTTCAGTTCTCACCATCACAATTTCTATCAAGGAGAGAAAAAAAAAAAAAAAAAAAACCACCCAGCTAAAGGAAACCTCTCCCTGCCTGCACGCACACCGATAGCAACAAACTCTACCCCTGGGCTAACTGGGCAGATATTCATCTCCCAGTTGCCTTTTCACCCCACTGCATTGTGCAGGAGATCCAAACCCGCTCAGGATTTTGGCATGGATGCCATTATTTCACAACTCCTGTAAACACCACTTCAATAATGGGAACCAAATTCTATTTCCTTCTAGTTTTGCCTTTAAGTGAAGATGACATCATCGCTCTGGCCATCCTGCCAATGAGCGTGGCGGTGGTCCCGGGAGGAGGGGGGGATGCAGCCAGCTCTGCACAGCCCTGGAGCAGGGGGGGGGAAACCTGACCTACTTCCACACCCCAGCTTTTGGGGCATCCCCCCCTCCTCCCTCCCTCTACTCTTTTTCATTTTGTTTGGGGGGTGGTTCTTTATAATGCTGCATTTCTGCAGCTCCGGTTCCCTGCAGCACAAGGCTGTAAGTTTTGATAAATTGCCTGTTTGATGATAAATCTCAAAATCAGAGCAACTCAGGGATGGGGAAAAAATAATAAACAAACAACCTGATATAAAGGCTGCTCCATAGTGATCATGATGAAAATACTGGTGGAGAACTGTAGCAGCAGGCAGCATCACGGTCAGTCACTGGACTCATTTTAAGGCAGATTGCAAATTTTCAGAGAATTTTAAGGAAAAAAAGAATCCCTTTATAGTCTTCAATCTCTGAATTAAAGGTGGTCTTTGTTTCTTAATGCTGATTTCTTCCCACGCTGGAAATACCACTCCAGACATTTTTATGCATTGTTCCCTTTATCCACTCCCCCCCCCCACCAACACTGCCTCAATCCTCCTGACTGTTAAATAAATCTGCACCTTCTAATTGTCTAACAAGAGCCAGCCACTGAAAAATGGGATGTTTTTAAAAGGATAGTGAGGCCTTTCATAATTTAAACACACGTTCAGTTAGACAGGATTGGAGTCTTCCCTTATTTAAGGCCACCACAAATGGAAGTTGTGTGGCTGACAGCAGAAGGTCCCTGTCACTACACTTTTCCCTGATCAATCACAGAAAGAAAAAGCTCATTGTGCAGAGCCGGCAGGGAGGACGAGCCCTGCTCTCAAAGCCATCATGGCACTGTCTGAAAAGGCAGAGAGGAACCTGGCTCTGAGGGTTGGGCTCGAAGACTTCTGTCCTTTTGTCCTCAGAGCCAGGCGACCGCTGCCACGCTGTGCCCTGCCACGCTGTCCCCTGCGGCAGAGCTCAGCTACGAGCAGGTACCTTCCTTTGCTTCCCCCCATTTTGAGCACAGCATCCTGACTGGAAGCCAACGGTGGGGGCTGGGGAAGGAGCCCAGCTGCTTGGGAAGCAATCTGTCAGCGCACACGCTCGGGCAAAGCTGTTTCAGGCTAAAATAATTCATTTTGATACAGTTTGGCGAGCAGGAATTGCCAAACACGGCAGCAGAACGCAGAAATATTTTAGCATTAAGGGCACCTGCCTCAAGAGGTGATCTCAATCCATCTGAGCACTCCCCATCCTTTTGGAGAGGCAGATGATGGGGAGCGTGGGGTGGTGGAAGCAGAGCCAGCTGCAGCACGAGCTGGATGCAGACCCTGCTATGCTGGCATTGCTTCCTCAGTGCCACTGGCAAAGGCTTCTCCTCACCATTTCACATCAGCATCATAAACTAATCATTGTATTTTAATGACAAGGAGAGCCCCTCATTAGGGCTTCTCAGGAATTCCTGCTTAAAGGAGAAAAGGGAGAAAAATACAGCCCTGTTCCTGACCCTTTCAGGAAGCAGAAGCAGGGAAGGGAGCACCCTGAGCTCCCAGTCCCCTTCAGGGTGACATTATGTGGTGCCATTGCAAACTCACGCACATCGCTTCCCATGGCAGCACTTCCTAACAGGATGCAGAAAAACCCTACCCAAAGATCTATAGGACTCATAAGTAGTATGAAAACATGATCCATCCTAAGGGGAGGAGAGGGAGGGAGAGGGAGGGCAGAGACTGTCATCATCCCTGAAGTGATGTAAGCTTCTAAATATAGCACCAGCAATACAGGAGGAACAATAAAAAGGCACCGTGGATTCAATTTCTCCATCGCTTTTGTGCTACCCTGACCATCTTTCTTCAGCTGTTGTGTTAAGCAGGGAAAGGTCACCTCCTATTTGCAGCCATTCAGATTTAGCTGGTTTATAATCCTCCCTTAAATATGTTTCTAAATGACAGCTCTCTCTCCTGCAGATCTCTGTATGTTGGTGCACAGGCTCTCTGCAGCATCAGGCAGCAGCATGATCAGCATCGCAAACAGGGACAACACCAGCACGGGGGGAAGGGGAAGCCCCCTCTGCTCCAGACTCAAAAAAGTTCATTTCTACAGTTTGAAGCGAGATGATTCATATAATGCTCCTCCCTTCCTTCCTGACATCTCATTTCAGCAAGAGGTGGGGGAGTTTGGGAAGGTCTGCAACCCAAAAATCCCTGCTGAGGAGGAGGAATAGACACCAACCTCAGAAGGGTACAGTTTGTGGCACTGAATCCACCTAGAGGTACTGAAAGGACAAAAACTTGTAACATCCCACAGCAAAAATTTCCCAAACACACTCAGAATTTTGCTCACTAAAACATTACCTTCATCTAATCTCAGAAGTGAAATCACAGCCCAAACCTAACACAGACCTGGCCGTAATTTCCTCAGCAGTCACCCACCTCAGAAGCCAGCTGGAGCCTCGTGATTGGAAACTGCAGACCTCACCGCTGTACATATTCATTTTCACCCCTTAAAAGTTGGTGTGAAAGCCAGGAGCTTCTCTCTGGTTTAGAGAAGCTACCTCAAGTTAAACCAAACAGATTGACTGTTTAGAACATAAGGTACCAGCACACCTCTCACAAGGATGACCTTGAGAATACTGCATTAACTCCACAGATGAGGTTAAAAATCATTAAAATGCCACTTCCAATATTTCTTCTGTCATTTTGCTTGAAGATTAACTCTAAACTGGAAGCAGCAAGAGAGGAGGGACCTGACTCTTCTCCCAAATACCAAAATGTCTCTCGAAGCAAGGGTGATTTTGAACAGTCAGCTCTCCTTTACCAGTGGTCAGGGCAGCCAGCTCCAAGAGTGGATGTGACACAAGTCTCATCTCAGTTGTGTCATCTCATGGCATTCTCCCAGAGCAGACCAGTGTCTGGAGCCACTATGGGCAGTCCACCTACAGACTTGCCTAGGCTCAGGTGTAACACCCATCTCAGCTGTCCCTGGACAGAGGTTGGGACCAGCCAGGCATAGCATACCCTGAGCTTGGTGACAGCATGACCATGGGGATAAAAGGTGGGTAAGTCACCCACAGAATTGCTTCCAAGGGGTTTGCCAGCAGGGTGACCACTGCACAATACACGGATCCCCGTGTTTGCCATGCTGGAGAAGCCCAGCACATAGCCTTGAGCAGCTCTGCTGGGCTTCCCCCTGCAGATCACAGAACCATTGAACCATGCTTGGAAAAGGCCTTTCACAGCATTGATGATGAAACATTTCCATGCAATTTCCAAGCTTCCTCAGTTTCTGGATTGATCCAGCTCTTATTGCCTTGAAAACTGGAAAGATGAGCATGCTCTTCAAAATATTTCCCAAGCATCATGTAGGGTCACTGCCTTCACTGAGAGCAAAAGAGCAGCAAAGCCCAGTTACTGTCACCCAATCTGAGAAACTGGTGTGAACAGATAAAGCCAGATGCCACACACACTCCACATTGACAAACTACAACTGTTAACCAAACTTTACAGGAAACAAAACCAGAAAGACAATACAGGCACCTACTTTGTGTCTACACTACCTCCAGCAAAAAATTAATTGTGTAAGAGCACAAAATTTCAATATTCAGCGTCAAAAATCAACTTTGACTTAGAATCACAGAATCATTTTCAATGGAAAATACCTCTAAGATCATCCAGTCCAACCATCCAGACCTAACACCACCATGGCCACTAAACTATGTCCCCAGCTGCCATGGCCACACATTTCTTGAACACCTCTAGGGACCTCCACCTCCACCACCTCCCTGGGCAGCCCGTTCCAATGCCAGACCACTCTTGCAGGAAAGGAACTGTTCCTAATCTCCAACCCAAACTTCCCCTGGCAGGATTTCAGGCCATTTCCTCTTGTTCTATTACCTGATGCTAAGGAGAAGGGACCAACCCCCACTTCACTCCAACTTCCTTGCAGGAATTTGTAGAGAGCAATGAGGTCTTGACTCAGCCTCTGTTTCTCCAGACTAAACACCTCCAGTTCCCTCAGGTGCTTCTCACAAGCCATATTCTCCAGACCCTTCACCAGCTTTGTTGCCTTTCTCTGGATACGCTCCAGCCCCTCGATGTCCTTCTTGGAGTGAGGGGTCCAAAACTGAACCCAGTATTCAAGGTGTGACCTCACCAGCACCCAGTACAGGGGCACAACCACTGGCCTGTTCTTTTGGCCACCCTGGCAAGAACAAAGTGAGTATCAACAAGGAATTAAGCTCCAGTGATGGTCCCACTTAGCCAGAGACTTTGTTGAATCACCTACTTCAAGTATTTCATCTGTCAAATAGATCCCTATTAAGAAAATTTCCACATATCAAATGTAAAATTACAAATGCTGTTAAATGTCATTAGATAACGATCAGCTCTATGCCAAACCCAGAGATGCTCTCCTAGCTACTCTCTCACACAGACAGTGGGTTTCATGCCAAGTTTCTCCAGGAAAACAGGGCATCCAAATGCTTGCATTATGCACTGACATTTTCTGATGGTGCTTTTAACTGAAAATTCCTCAGGATATTCTCAGTCCCTCACTCGACCCCAGAAGGCTTCCACTGGGTTGATGCAAATTTCTACGCTCTAAATTAGGGAACCATCTTAACTTGGATACAAAGCTGAAGACAACAGCCCTTAAAGTCCTTCAGTGTTATATGACATTCAACTCCGACTCAAAACTTGTAACCCTTCAGGCTAAACCACAAAATGACCCTCCACACAACTGCTTCTCCTTGAGGAATGATAAAACTAAGCCTAAGTGAAAGGTTGAGCAGCCTACAAACGAGAACACAAGCAGGCTGCTAGCCTTTGGAAGAGCATATTGAACACAAACAGCGCAGATGGAAGAGAGGAAATAAAGCACAGCTCCATGCACGCTACCATCTCCCTGCATGCAGGCAACCAGCTTGCTGGCTACTACCCTGCTGGTTTTCTACAAGGAGCCATTCAAGATGCCACTTCAAAAGCCTGAAACAATTGTGTTAGAAGGCTCTGACAAAGAACTGGAAGTCAAACAGTCTGGGTTTAAAAGTCCCCCAAAAGACCGCAATCTCTGTTTACTGTGAACCACCCGAGTGCCACAGTACCGTCAGGAGCAGTGAGCACAACTCTTCCACATCATTCTCCATCTAGTTTGCATAAGAGGCTGCTTATAAACAATTAATGACTTTGGAACTGCCACCCAACCCCTTAGGGTCCATCAAAATGGAGATTAACTCTCTAAACATAAAATATTTTTACAGGCATCTTCCAAGGAACTGAGTTAATTTCCATCATTGTGTAAATTTGTCTATGAGGTGAGGAAGAAGGAACAGAAAACTGATTATTGTGGGGAGGGTACATAATTAATGATCTGAATTTTTGCTGCTTCTGCATGTTCATCTGCAAAATATCTCGAATTTCTGAAAGGTTATTCTGCCACAAGCTGCAATGAAGCAACAACAGGCACCACAGGACATCACAGTATAACAGGGGTTGGAAGGGACCTTTGGAGATCACCCCATCCAAACCCCCTGCCAGGGCAGGGTCACCTGAAGACGGTCACACAGGAACACATCCAGGTGGGTTTTGAATGTTCCCAGAGATGGAGACTCCACCACCTCTCTGGGCAGCCTGTTCCAGTGGTCTGCCACCCTTAGGGAAGTTCTTCCTCATGTTTAGATGCAACTTCTTATGTTCAAGTTCGTGCCCAGCACTGGCAGCACCAGCTTAGGTCAGGGTCTGAGCAACTCTCTAGTTCAGTCCCAGCTTACAGAATGGAGACATGTCCCTGCAAAGGACTGTGCTCAGGATCTCCTTCCAAACACTTTCAGATCTCCTGGTGAAAGTGCTCACTTGTAGAAACACTGAGGTGTTTGAACTGCAAGCAGGAAATAAGTGTAGAAGTATGCACACGTTTATTTCTTGAATTATCCCCCAGACAAGTGGAATTCTGCTGAGCAAGGGGCGGGGGGACACCAACCTGCTGTGAGGACCAGAGTGGGGTCATGGCACCCATCCTCAGGCCACCTTTCACCAAACACCTGGGGAAGGAGTAGCTGTACAACTGAGTGCTCCTCTTACTCAAGATACAGAAAGCTTTGAAAAAACCCTCTGATCCAAGAACAGAAAATCAGAGAATTACTTTGAGAACTAGTAGGGAAAAAAAAAAAAAGACCAAAAAATTTCTTTAAAGCAGTTGGCAGAATATGTGTGTGTCCGCGTGGCAAAAATTAGCTGCTGCTTCAGCTGTATAAAGGTGAAAGATGAAGCCCTGAAGAAAGATGGGCAAGCAGCCTCACAATGTAGCTCCCAAGAACAACTCAGAATCTTGCTCCAGGACCAAAACTGGCAGAGCAGGAAGATCTCTGTCCGTCCATCCCACAGCCCAACGTGCTGCCATTGCTCACCACCAAAGGCTTTCCACAGGCAATGATAAGGGCTGCATGTTACTGCCAGCAGCCAGGTTTCACAGAATCCCAGCACAGTGGGAGTTTGAAGGGTCCTAAGGAGATCATCCAGTCCAACCCTGCTGCCAAAGCAGGGCACCCACAGCACCTTGCCCAGGATCACAATGGCCAGCTGGGTTTGGAATCTCTCTAGAGAAGGAGACTCCACAACCTCTCCGGCCAGCCTGCTTCAGGGCTCCAACACCCCCATAGTAAAGAAGTTTCTCCTCCTGTTCTGATGGAACCTCCTGAGTCCCAGTTTATGCCTGTTGTTAGGCACCACTGACAAGAGTCTAGCTCTATCATCTTGCCCTCCTCCCTCTAGCACTTGCTGAGCATTTTGAAGATGCCCTTTCAGGCTGCTCTTCTCCAGGCTAACCAGTCCAGAGTTGAGCCAGATCTGACTAAACACAGGTGCTCACTTAAAATAAATCCTCCCTAGTTTCAGTTTGGGGCAGTTCCATTTGTGCATCACTTGTAAATGCTGTTCAGCAGCTGCAGATGTGATTTCTGTAATTCACAGTTTCTGCAGTAACTGCTCATGTCAGGTGTGTAAAATCTTCAGGGAAACTCCTGAATGCAAGTTTTGAACAACTACAACCACTTCCATTATCTGTACATTGGGATTTACTGGGGCTTACAGCTTGCATAGGTTGTTAGTGTAAAATTTTCAGTCAAAAACAGCCAATTTTATCCAACAGGCACTATATGCAGTATTTTCTTATTTTGTGCACAGCCTACCCAAGTGATTACTCTTTGGAAACTACAGATGCTCAATCAATCAGCTTGGGAAGCACCAGCGGTCTATAGAAATTCCTTGGAAGCTTTTTAATGTGCAGCACCCTGAGGATTGGTGTTCTGTTAATGACCACCATCACCAGCAACAGACTTTCAAGGAGTCCTTGAGAGCAGCAGCACTGCTGACAAAATGAGCAAACAAAAATCAATATGTAAAATAAATTATGAGCAAGCATGCATTTGGCACTGCTCCCCCTCACTTCAAAACACAAAGGGACGTGCCCGAGGGCACCTGTCTGGGTAGAGCAGAGTGAGCTCCAGATGCTGAGCATGGCTTCCTGTGATGGATGGCAGTGAGGTTGTTCCCAGCTCCACCAGTGAAGCAACACTGAGCCAGGAAGCAGACATCTCTGACATCATTCTGCAACACAGATGCTCAACAGCAACGTCATCTTCAGCTGGCTCGTTGATAGTGGGCTGAAGATGAGCCAGCAGCAGGTGGCCAAGGAGGCCTGCAGCATCCTGGCTTGCATCAGCAAGAGTGTGGCCAGGACCATGTAGGGACATGATCACACCCCTGTACTTGGCACCAGTGAGGCCACATCTCAAATCTCGGATTCAGTTTTGGGCCCCTCACTCCAAGAAGGGCATTGAGGTGCTGAAGTAGCTCCAGAGAAGGGCAATAAAGCTGGTGAAGGGTCTGATGGACAAGTCTGGTGAAGAGCAGCTAAGGGACCTGGCATTGTTCAGCTTTCAGGAGCAAAGGAGGTTAAGGAGAGACTAAAACTGCTCTCTACAACTCTCCAAAAGGAGGTTGAAGCCAGGTGGGGGTTGGTCTTTTCTCCCCAGTTAGAAGTGATAGGACAAGAAGAAACAGCCTTAGATTGTACCAGGTCAGGGTCAGGTTGGACATTAGAAGAAACTTCTTCACTTCTTAAACACTGGAATAGGCTGCCCGGGGAGGTGGTTGAATTCTCATCCCTGGAGATGTTTCAAAGAGGCAGAGATGTGGTGCTGAGGGACACGGTTTAGCACTAGCCTTGGCAGAGTTAGAGAATGGCTGGACTGAGTGATCTTAAAGTTCTTTTCCAACCTGAATGATCTGTGATTCTAAGATTCATCCCCAAAGAGGAGTCTGACAGTACTTTTCATTTCCAGAAAGCCAGAGGCTCCAGCCTTGTGCCTCCCCACATCTCCCCCACGGGTGGGTGCTGTGGCTACCCCTACGTGCACCCCAGCAGGCTCGTCTTTGGGTGCCAGCCACAACAACAACAACCCTGCAAGTCGTCTGCTCAGGAAGTGAACGTTTTGCAGGTGCAGCTTCTTTTTGTTCACAGTGGAAAAACACTTGAAATGGCAGCAGTTCAACAGAGCTGCAAACAAGTGACTGCACACACAGGTTTTTATAGAAGTCCTATCCTGCCCAGAAGGTTCCTGCACACACTGCTGCTCTTGAGCAACACAACTTGTGAGGTGGGAACTGACCTAAGCCACGCAAAATCTGAGGTGGAGATAACAGAGAAAATCCTTTTGTTGTAAAAACAGTGTAAGGAAGAGGGAAACTTGCATTCTCTCTTTGCATCACACAGCACCTCCAGAAAGTTATTGACAACATGAACTCTGTACCCACCACGCACACAGCAAGACTCATGGACTACAGCAAGAACCAAAACTTCTTCTGATCCATTAGCTAACAAAGCTAACCATTCTGTCAAGCAGTTTTTAAAGGTGTCAAAAAGAGGAAGTGTGGACATAAACACATTAAAAAGCAACAAGCTGCAAAGAGAATCAGCAAGACCAAGTGACTTAAACCACCTGCAGATCAGCCACAGCCTCCTTTAGAATTTACCAATATTCCAAACAGAATCAGAGTCAGATAAATAAACATAGAGGAAAAATATATAAATTTGTTATATAAACAGACAGATGCCAGCTGGTGCTGCATCCAGGTTTAACAAAAGACACCTGGAGGCATGCTGGAAGTCACTCTTAAGTTCTTTTAGATCAATAAAAGGTAACACTTCAGCAAGTTTACCTGGTAGTCAAAAATAGCTTAAGAGACCCATGGTGTTTTATAGGATTGAAAAGGGAAAGGATTAGTGATGGTAAAGAACCTAATGGGTTTGATCCAGTATATTGAAATGGGACTTAGTATCCTACAGTCATGAGCTACCCCGTGCTAACTCCAGCCTCTGACAGGATTACATTAAGTAATGATCAAAGAACAAGAAACTTGCCACTCAAGCAGTCTTCAGTGACAGACTTCTCTGAAGATAAATGCTCCTACAAGGCTCCAGGAAATTTTTTTTACATGATGCAAGTATTAAGATACTGTCCATAAAACCTAATATTATAATAAATCTTTTAAAGCTCCTCATCCTCTTACAAGTGTTTAAAAAAAAGTACATTTGCATCTCTGAGAAAGGGGATTACCACTAAAAGTTTGCTACTGGTTTCTTTATCCTGTTCTACAATGAACCAACAATTGAAAGAATTCAAAAGGTTGTCACAACTCCAGGGCAACATACAAGAAATATGCATTACATCATACATGGGCTATTTTCTGAAGCAGAAACATTCTTCAAGTCAAAAAAAGAAAAAACATGGAAAGAACAATCAAAAATGTACATAGATAACGAATTAGTGGAAAAAAAAAAATCCATCTTATATAAATGAAAAAAAAACCCAACACTTTTGTTTACAGGCTTGAGGGCTGTGTGGACATTGGTAATAGATCGTTCAACCTAGTGTGGGTTTCATCACTGCAAGAAATGCAAATAGAAATCTTCTTATCAATGTCTATAAATACCTGAGGGGTGGGTGTCAAGATGAAGGTGCCAGGCTCTTTGTGGTGGTGCTCAGTGATAGGGTAAGGAACAACAGGTACAAGCTAGAACACAGAAGGTTCCACCTCAACAGAAGGAGACATTTCTTTATGGTGAGGATGACAGAGCACTGGAGCAGGCTGCCCAAAGAGGTTGTGGAGACTTTCAAACCCCCCCTGGATGAGTTCCTGTGCAGCCTGCCCTAGCTACCTTGGCAGGAGGGTTGGACTCGACTTCTAGAGGACCCTTCCAACCCCTAACATTCTGTGACTCTCTGATTCTGTGATTTTACTGTGAAGATAAATATTTGAACGGTTTACTTCTGATTTTGATCCAAGATGAAAAGACAAATTAACTTTGATAAAAGCACCAGATTTACCTTTTTTTTTTTTCCTTCTTTTTTATTCCCTAAAAGCATCCACATTAAACAATCATCTGGTGTCAGGCTGCAAGCACCTGATGGATAGTCATAAAAGTTTGGGACACAGTCAAACAAAGATTCATAGAGTGGTTTGAGTTGGAAAGGACCTTCAAGATCATCTGGTTCCAAACCTCCTGCCATGAGCAGGGACACTTTTCACCAGCCCAGGTTGCTCAAGCCCTCATCCAACCTGGTCGTGAACACCTCCAGGGAGAGGGCATCCACAAACCTCCCTGGGCAACCTGTTCCAGTGTCTCACCATCCTCCCTGGAAAGAATTTCTGTCTACTAATTTCTTCTGTAATTAAGAACTACAGTTGCATTACTTATTGGGCTGAGAACTAGACTACTTTTTATCTCAGTCGTGACAATACCTCACTGCAAGACTGGTTCCTGTCTGGATTCTTATCTGCGCTACAGACAGCAATATGTGCAGTGCTTATCTGCAAAGAGATCCACACTCACACCAACAAATCAGACCTGAAGGAAGAGCAGGTACAATTAACACCAATGGCACACCAATGGCATCTAAGCCATGAAGTTAGAAAGGTCCAGAGATGGACAACAAAGCCAATAAAGGGTTTGGAGAACAGTGCTGGGGAGGAGCAGCTGAAGGAACTGGGGATGTTCAGTCTGGAGAAGAGGAGGCTTAGGGGAGACCTCATTGCTCTCTACAACTCCATGCAAGAAGGTTGGAGCCAGGTGGGGATTGGTCTCTTCTTCCTAGTAACAAGCCATAGGACAAGAAGAAATCGCCCCAAGTTGCTCCAGGGGAGGTTTAGGTTGGATATCAAAAACAATTTTTCTACTGAAAGAGTTGGAACAGGCTGCCCAGGGAGGTGGTGGAGTCACCATCCCTGGAGGTGTTTAAGAAATGTATGGACAAGGGACTCTGGGCCATGGTGGTATTAAGTTGATGGTTGGATTTGATGATCTTGAAAGTCTTTTCCAACCCTTAATGTCTAAGGAGGGGACAAAAAAAAAAAAAGGCAGAATGAAAAAAGAGTGGAAAAATAAGCATCCACCACTTTTCCTTCCCATCTCTGGATATTTATACTGCAGGAGAGCAGTGCTTGTGAAACAACTTTGCTCTATGAACCACAAAAATATAGTAAAGGAGTTTCAATGATAACTTCTTCATCAGGGAAAGCAAGCAGAGAATTCATTTTTAACATCTTTTCATTCAAGGCAGGAAAATAAAATAAATTAGTGTACCCACCATAATTTGAATCTCTACTGTCCTGAAGATATAGGCTTAAATTAAGTACTAGGACTCCTTTAGTTTAGTAAAAGGCATAAAAGAAAAGATGAGCTTCAGAGATGGCAACTATCATTTAACATGGCACATGGATCTTGGCCCATCACAGGGATCTCTACAGAATGAGTTGCAGCAGTAACAAAGCAAACAGCTCCGTGTGAGAAGTAGATGGAAGCTCATGGGTAATGTTTTATAAAAAACCAAATATTAACCTTAATCATAAATACTAATCACAGTCTATTTAATACTCAGAGGTTTACATTTTAAGGAGTTAATGGAGATTGCACTGATAATTCCCCTTAAAAGCAAACACAAGAAATTTTCTATTTAATCGTGAAAGGAAAAAAAAAATCTGAGCTGGGATAAAGCAATACTCGATTTCAACAGCTGGTTTTCTTCAGAAAGCAGAAAACTACCTGTCTGAGAGATTGGAAGTTTGAAACAGTGCCATGTTGAGTACTCCAATACCCTACCACTGGAGCCTGAAGTCCCCAAAGACTGGCTGGGAAGCACTGAGCCCTCCTTGAGCACGCAGGGCTAACAAAAGGTCCATCAGGCTACATTCAGCATCTGTCAGTGAGCATTCAGCAACAGGCTGGAGAGTGAAATACAACTTATTCCTTTGGTTTTTGCCAGAGAGGAAATCTGCCAGCAAGTTTGTAAACAGTTTCCTACTCCGGCAGCAAGGTTCTTGCAAGTTCTTGTCAAATAGAAATTGAATTCCTCCTTATTCTGCCCATGAAGGGTTATACCATAAAGTCTGTGGTTCAAGCCCAACAGCCATGCATGATCAGACTCATCCATGTAAGAGTTAAACCTATGCACAAAACAAACCATACCTCAGAAAAATTCATTCTTTTACCAGATTATGATGGAAATCCAGGAAAATATCAGCGCCCAATTTTTATTTACTTGTCAAACAGGCAGCTGCTTATTGTGTTTTGATTTCTTAGTCATATGTTGAGTTACAAATTGCTTTCTGCTACACCAAGTACTGGGAGGATGACACTTCCCAATTAGGATCTCACAGTCTTCCAAAGCCAGGATTGGTATTTCAATTCAGGCTGCTGAAAACCCAACAGCTTGCAGATTTTTTGTCGGAGAGGTGGTTGTTTACTCCTTGCCACTTAGCACTCACTCATCCAGGAAACACCTAGCAGCGTTAACAAGACTCTTTTTATCTATTCCTAATTAACTGCCATAAAGGCAGATTTAGCAATGTGCTGTTTAGTGATGAAGTTTGTATCATTTCCCATCAAATACTGAGCAAGATTTACCCTGAGAACAGTCAGGCATTGGAATCATCTCCCAAAGGAAGCAGTGGATTCCCTTACACTGGGCAGTTTTGAGACTCAGCTTGACAAGGTGCTGGGCCATCCCACTTCACCTAGAAAAGTTGGACCAGATGATCCTTAGGGTCCCTTCCAAGCTGGCATTCTGTGATTCCATGAAAGCACAGATATATTTGTAAATCTGAGGAAACCAACAGGTTTGCAACAAGAAGCTCTAGGTGCAGAGATACACATGGGCTGTGTGTCATGGGTGACAAAGAAGTAAAGCAGCATGAAGAAAAATCATAGTGAGCACATCGCTTCTTGACTGATTACATCCTTGTAAGTGCATCACACTGGCTCCTTCCAACACTAACTGGTAACCTCTGAAACTCCTCAAGAAGCTGTAAAACTTGGTCTTTCTTAGACCAAAGGTGCTGAGTCCATCTTCATGCCCTTCCAGGCAAGCTGCACAGCGAGCACCAGCTTCTCTTCCTCCTAGCAATAAAGTCTGACAATTATTTTCTTCCTGCTCATTCATTTTCAAACGGCAAAGAGAAAGAGACAGATTTTTGTCATGCACAGATAGGAATTTAATTTCCAATAAAGCCTTCTGCACGACTGCCCAGAGCACAAGCATCCAACATCTCATTTCATCAGTAACTAATTCAACGACATCCTAATGATAAAACCCAGCCCATCCGACAGTTCTCGAAATGAGGTGGCGGAGGACGTTAAAACTTCAAGCAGCGTTTTCTCTTCCTGTCACAGCAACAGGGGCTCTTCTTACAAGAGAAATGCTGAAATAATCTCTGCTCACAGACAGGTTAATGTTGTGAAGAGTCTAAAATCACCACCTGCAACCCAATGGCCGCCAATAAGCAGAAAGAAAAACAGTAGTTTATTCTGAAAAGGAGGAAATCTTTTCATTTATAGCTAACTACACAGATATTTTAAAGCGTACCAGCTAAAGGCAGCTTTGTACCTTTAGTGGAAATGAAAAGCAGCACAAGAAAACAAAAGGGCAGGGGGGGAAACAGATTTTGTTGTTTCCTTTTCTGTGCAGACTACTCAAGGTTTATGTATTTCAAAGTTTGCATTGGTTTTTAACCTTCAATTTCCAAAGCAATTATTTTCAATGAAATAATTTGTCTAGATCAGATGGATATCCTGCTACCAGGCAGGAAGTCTGTAGGTGAAAAATAATGGTAAAATGCAGCCTTCATAAAAGCATTGTGGCCTCGAAACCACAGCTCTACGTGCCTTAGCACTAGTCACTGTTACTCTTTTTGATGCCTCAATTACCAGTCTATTATTTTTAAGTAGATAAACCAAACACAAGAGTGTCAATACTTTGCTGAATTGCATTTGTGATTGACTCCAAACCTTACTTACGATGTTAAGGACAAAAAACCAACAAAAAAAAAAAAACCAAAAAAAAACCAACAAAAAAAAAAAAAAAAAACACAAAAAAAAAAACAAAACAACCAGCCCTACCAATTCTTACATTTTACCAAAAGAACTCTAGGTAAACCAAGCAAAATACGCACCAAGATCTACCCAAAGTATCCACCAAAATCCCCAACAAAATCCACGAAAAATCCACAAAAAACCCCACCAATATCCACTGAAAATCCCATCAAAAAAATCCACAAAAATCCCCACACCAAAATCCAACAAAATCCACTAAAGAGCCACCAAAACCCTCACCAAAAGCTACCAAAAAACCCCACCAAACCCCAAGAATGACCGTTTCTCTCTCCAGCCAACACGTTAAGATTCATTTATAGTATTCAACTGAGAACCTCTAAACCAAAGAAAAAAAAAATCCTCTTTTCTAACCTAAATCTCCCCCTTCCACCTAGAGTGTCCCAATACAAAGCACTCCACTGCTCCTCAGCAAGGGAAAGAGTGTTCTCCAAAGCACAAACATGAACTATTTCATCTCACCAGCTCTTCTCAGTAAACTAACATGCCAGGCAGCTACCCAGATGCCAGGATGCCAAGGAGCTGGCCCCAGGCAGAGCAGACTCACCGAGATGTAACTGCTGGAATCCACATTGTCGGTGATGGTCTGACGCTCGCCCCTCTGGTTGATCTTCCTAAACCTCCGTCGGGACTGCCTGAGAGGCACTTCTCTTTGCAAGATGTTTTCCTCGTTGTCTTTGGAGTTCTCCACCTGAAAGACATGTTCAGGTTCCTGGTTAAACATCCAGTTCTTCCATATCACCGACAGGCGATGGAGCCGAATGAAGCTCATGAGGAAGGAGCAAACATCAGCTCAGAGCAGTTAAAGCCTTCTTGAGAAAACGGCCGCGGACGTTTCGGAGAACCACTGCTGCAAGTCTCAGAACTACGTTATTACAATGAGCTGGAGGCCACAGCTTCCTTCCAGGAAACAGACTTTAAGTTTAAAAAAAAAAAAAAAAAAAAAAGTCATACATATCCTCTAAACAATGTCACTCACCAGCAGAAACCCTGCTGCACCCACACAGGTCACACAGCAGCAGTCACCCCGCTCATTTCAACTGTACCTTCACCACAGAAGTTAACATTTCTTTGAGTGTTCATAATCTGATCAAGGCACTGAATCAGAGCCTGCTTGTATTGGTGTGACTTTAAAAAGTCTAATTTACTTCTGGTATCAAGACTTTTTTCCAGACTAAAAAGTCCCAATTCTCTCAGTCTCTCCTCATAAGAGATGTTCCAGTCCCCTCCTCATCTTTGCAACCCTGACTTCTTTCACTTCCAGCAGATTATAGTGACACGGCTGGAAATTAATTCCTATCTTGAAGTTAAATACTATTTTTGACTATATACTCAAAACAAGGTGAAACCATCTGGTTAGGAAAAGCAAACGTGAAACCTTTTTATCTTACTAGCAATTCCTTGTTTCTATAAAAAGCAGTCTCGTCCTTTCCCATTTCCTTCTGATGTTTTGGAAAAATACCTCCTAGCAGGAAGCACAACAGACATGCATCTGAACAGGCTGCAGACTACACCACATTTACTGTACAAGAGTTTCTGCTGACCTCAATGATTTTTTTTTTTCCACCACCCATATTTCACTTGATAAACCTACACACCAGACTTGAGTACTGGAACAGGAGAATCACCTCTGTGTGGTCTTATGCAGCCCCCACTTCACATACTTGGGTAATTTCAACAATTGGAGATCTTCTCAATGCCATCAATAGCTAAATGGTGGAGGGCAAGAAGATGGGGCCAGACTTGCATCACTGGTGCCCAATGACAGGACAAGGGACAAGAGGCACAAACTGGAACCCAGGAGGTTCCAATTGAACAGGAGGAGAAAATTCTTTGCTGGAACCCTGGAGCAGGCTTCCCAGAGAGGTTGTGGAGTCTCCTTCTCTGGAGAGATTCCAAACCAACATGGATATTGTGATCCGCAGCAAGCTGCCATGGGTGACCCTGGTTTAGCAGGATGCTTGGACTGGATGACCTCCAGAGGTCTCTTCCAATCCCACCATGCTGGGATTCTGTGAAAACTAAAATTCAAAAGGTATAAAGGAATGAAAACCAGAAAGATTCAACTGACAGGAACAAGAAAGTAACCAAAATACCCAAACCATCACAAAAGCAAGATCACATCTACTTTCCATGACAGTTCTTCTAAGCATCCGAGTCTGTCTGAGGTCAGAGGAAGGTGCAAGCACCTGGGCTTGCTTTGTGGGTTATTTTTAATTCCATAGAGCAAAAAACCTACACTGACAACGTAAGATACAACAGTTAAAAAAAGAGTGAACCTCACACCACAGGGCTGTCAAAATAGATAGCAGAAAAGCAGAGCTCTGCAAGACAACCTCAGTTTTCACTAGAGCTTTACTACCTGTTTGTAAAGGCACAGGACAATAAGTAAAACCAGGAGAGCTGGAGAGGGACTTTTTACAAAGACATGGAGTACAGGATGAGGCGTGATGGCTTCAGATTGGAAGAAGAAGGATTTAACCCAGACATTAGGAGGAAATTCTTTCCCATGAGGGTGGTTGCCCAGAGAAGCTGTGGAGGCTCTAAGCCTGGAAGTGTTCCAAGTCAAGGTGGATGAGGCTTTGAGCAATCTGGTCTAGTAGGAGGTATAGGAGGTCCATAGTATGGTAGTTGGAACTCGATCATCTTTAAGGTCCCTTCCAGTCTGAGATTCTATACTTAAGTTTCAGACTATGGACCTGAAGCAACATATGAGGCATGGGGGTTGCCCAAAGAGATGGTAGAAGCGTCATCCCTGGAATCATTCCAGGTCAGGTTGTTTGGGGCTCTGAGCAACCTGCTGTAGTTGAAGATGTCCCTGCTGAATGCAGATGTGATCTTAAAATCCCTTCCAGTCCAAACTGTTCTATGATTCCATGATCCCCTGCACCATTAAGGAAGCAGGGAGGACCAGGCTGATAAACATGCTCACAGGCTACCAGGTCAGATGGAGACTGCTGCTCTGTAGAATTCTTCCTGTTATTTAATTTCCAATCCGTAACAAGAAGCCCAGAGCAGAGGATTAACCGGTTGGTTCCTAACCAAAGGTGTTTGGTTTATTAACCCTGGAATAGTGTCAGCAGCAGGGTGCTTCCCTACAGACTGCTTCACCCACAGCACTTGCTGCCACGTAAAAATCAAGGAGGATCACTGCACTGTCCTCAATTCCAGCCTGCAGCCCATGCCAGCAGTAAAATACTTTCCACCTCTAAATATTATGCTGCTCTTCTGAAATCTTATACTTAGATCCGAGAAGAAAACAAAAGCACCAAGGAACAACAGAAAGGACACTGAGACATGCTGCAACTCTGGGCCATTTTCTTCAGTGATAAATGGACCCATTATTAATTCAACAGATTGCTCAGCCTCCAAAAATATAAGCTACAATGCCCATTCACACACTATCTGTTATCCTCATTAACTTAAGTTGACCACATTTTATGGCCTTTAAAACGGGTCAGTTCCCAGAGGGTTCCCACTACAAAACTGATTTATATTCGAAACAGAAAGGAGAAGGGGAAGGGTGGGGAAAAAAAGGAGGAAAAGTATCAGTCAGTAGCAGAAAAGGATAGTGTTCTTTAACTGCACTAAAGTAACTAATTCTTTTGCTTGAAGATAAATATTCATTATGTATTAAACCTCATTAGTATGTTGCAAATTAAAAAGAGCGAAAATAAAAGAATTAAGATAAATTAATAAGAATTAATCAAGGAAATGAAAGTCAAGTACACCTTGTGTGAGTGTAAATCATTAGCAAGGTGCACACCACTTCACTGATGCTTTTTTCCTCACCCCCTTTGAAGTCCTACCTAGAAAAGGGAGAGGTAATAGTACCTTCAGCTACATTTAGCTATAAATCATGAACATGAAAATAATGAAGAAGCAATCTTGCACTTTTAAATCCCTGGTTTTCCTACAGAAAAAAATATACTGAAGCTCCAGAACAGGATTTAAAACATTTTTAAGTGACTTTCACTGGCATTTAACTACAATTACAGAAAAACTCAGGATGTTTGAAATCCAGAGGAAAGTTGTCCAGGCTGTGAGTTAGCTGCAAGGACAACCCAGCAGTGTTTGATATTGCTGACTTGACCAACATTGGCTTCTCCAAAGACTGTGACAGTGTGTTCTGAAAAAATTTCAACATAGTTGTAGCTCCTCAATTAACTTGTGTGTAACACACACACACAAAGCTCTAATTTCTTCGCACACTTTTTAAATAAAGTCAGTTTCTCACTGGTAGCACAGACTGCACAGAAGCTACTCTTTTATTTATGGAGATCTTACCAATATCTTAAAAGCCAGTATGGGTAGTAGAGTATGGTAAGTAGAGTATGGGGCCAGACTCTTCTCAGTGGTGCCCAGGGACAGGACAGGAAAAGGGACAATGAGCACAAACTGGAAGCCAGAAGGTTCCATCTAAACAGCAGGAGAAACTTGTTTGATGTGAGGGTGCTGGAGCCCTGAAGCAGGCTGCCCAGAGAGGTTGTGGAGTCTGCTTCTCTGCAGAGATTCCAAACCCATCTGGACACAATCAGGTCTGCACCACTGAAAAGAGCCTGGACCTATTCCCTTGCCCCTCTCAGGCTGCTCATCTCCAGGCTGAACAGACCCAGGTGCCTCAGCCTTTCCTCCTCACAGAGATGTTCCAGGCCCCTCAGCATCTTCAGAGTCTCCATTACCCAAGGGCTCAGTACACCAAATCCTGGCAGCAGCAAACAGGTAAAAATGCAAAGCAGAGGTGGCAAAGCAGAGTGCCTGGGGCACTAACATGGCTGCACATCTCCTCACCCAAGCAGTCTTGTGGTGTCCCTCGAGACACAAATCTCCTCCACAAAATTCCAGCTTTAAGAAGAGACTGGATAACTGGGAATACACAAATGAACTCTCACTGCAAGGCTGAGATAGGCTTCTTGCACTCCTACCTGTGCTTCCTTCATGACATAGGAGACTGTAGATTAAAACATCTGCTGCAGCAACAAGCATATTACTGATGCTATCAAAGCCCCTGAGCAGAATCAGGCTGACACTGCACAGAAAGAATGGCACGAAGGACAGCAAACTTAACTCACTACAGGACATTCCTGACACTCTCAGTGCTGTTGTATTGTGAGAAACATTGCTCATAGAAGCTGAACATTCACACACTCAATGAGGAAGAGACACCACCAAATCCTAGTTTTAATGCTACCATACCAAGATGTAAAGAATCAAATCAATAGCAGAGACATCTGAGCCTGCTTAACAGACACATGGCTTCTTGGAACCACAACTGTTTCTGTTCCAGCTCCATTAACAACATCTCCTAAGATCAAAGTTGAAAGACATCCTCCTCTCCCCAACCACACTACTAGAGCACAATATTGGTCGGCACTAAGCAACCCTAATATTCCAGCTGCTGACAGTATGTGAACATCAGCCTGGGAAGGACTGACTTATTATCTGCAAGCACTTGATGCTTAATAGGGCTCTAAGCAACCTGATCTAACTGGGGATGTCCCTGCTTATTGAAGAAGCTGGACTACATAACCTCTAGAGATCCCTTTCAACTCAGTGCATCCTGTGATTCTATGAACTTGGTGGTATAAGTAAATGTTCTGAAGAAGCAGAAGGCAATGCAGCACTTGGCAATATGGTTCAGTGGTAAGCTTGGTAGATAGGGTTAATGGGCTGGAGCACCTCTCCTATGGACACAGGATGAGAGAGTTGGGGTTGTTCAGTCTGGAGAAGAGGAGGCTCCCAGGAGACCTTACTGTGGCCTTCCAGTATCTGAAGGGGACTACAAGAAAGCTACTGAGAGACTTTTTAGGGTGTCAGGGAGTGATAGGACTGGGGGGAATGGAGCAAAACTAGAAGTGGGTAGATTCAGATCGGATGTTAGGAAGAAGTTCTTCACCATAAGGCTGGTGAGACACTGGCACAGGTTGCCCACGGAGGTGGTGGAAGCCTCATCCCTGGAGGTTTTTAAGGCCAGGCTGGATGAAGCTCTGAGCAACCTGCTCTAGCATGAGGTGTCCCTGCCCATGTCAAGGGGGTTGGAACTGGATAATCTTTGAGGTCCCTTCCAACCCTGACAGTTCTGTGGTCCTGTAATGGTTGGAACTGATGATCTCAAGGGTCTTTTCCAACCTGAATGATTCTATAGAAAAGTTTGGCGACAACTGAGCTGAAAATCTGATCCTTCATTCTTATGGTCCTTCTCCTCTCACCTAAAAGCTTTCACACTATGTGGAAGTGCAAAGCCAAAGAGTTAAGAAAGCCTTTCCCACCAGACCCAGCGTGGCTGGCACAGGCAGTAAAAAACAATGAAATGGGTGATGGGGGTGAAAATCAAATATTAAGGCTCACAGTCTATCGTTTCCTGACTTGAGAATGCTCAACTCAGCCGTAACTGGTTGGCTTTGGAAACTCAAGTAAGCATAATTTGAGAAAGAATGACCTAATCATCATCATTTACCCATCCAGATTAAATTTACATAGCTATTGCCACTCCAATAGCAGCCATAGGTATAATTGAAATCAAGGCAATTCTGCTGCAGTTTTATGGAATGCTTTACAATGTGCCTTCTGCTATAAAACAGAAAGAATTTGCTGAAAGCAGCAATAGTTTTAAATACATTTGGGAAAAACAAACAAACAAACAAAACAAAACCCCAACCAAAATTAATAATCTGTCTTACCACGATCATTTCTGAAGGCTCCAATATGATACATTCGCATCCTCGCTTTCCTCCAGACTGCTTGCCAAAACTAGAATGGGATGGGGAAAGAAAAAGGCAAATGAAAAAAAAAAAACAAACATGAGATGAGCAGCCTATTTTACCTTTTCAGGAATAAAAATGATTGGCAAAGGCAATATCCTTAAAAACAAAACAAAAAAAAAAAGGACAAAGAAGAACTGATGAAAACTATTGTGCGAAAAATCAGCAATCTGGATTTTTATTTGCTCAGCATGTCTCATCAGAGCCTAGGGAAAGTCTAAATGCAAAGAATATTCTTCTGTAAAATCACTTGTATATCCTCTAAACCATACATTCACAGATTGTATTGGGTTGGAAGGGACCCTCAAAGGTCATCTTGGCCAATTCCCCTGCTGTCAGCCAGGGACACCTCCAACTAGATCAGGCTGTCCAGGGCCACATCAAGTCTGACCTTGCATGTCTCCAGGATGGGGCCTCAACCACATCTCTGAGCAACTAGTCCCAAGATTTCACCATTCTCGTTGTGAAGAACTTTTTCCTGATGTCCAACCTAAATCTCCCCTGCTCCAGTTTCAAACCATTATCCCTCATCCTATCACCACAGGCCCTCCCCAGCCTTCCTGTAGGTCCCCTTCAGATATTGAAAGGCAGATATAAGGTCTCCCTGGAGTCTTCTTTTCTCCAGGCTGAACAGCCCCAACTCTTTCAGCCTGTCTTCAGAGGAGAGGTTGCTCCAGCTCTCTGATCATCTTTGTGGCCTCCTCCAGACCCATTCCAGCAATTTTATGTCTCTTGTGTTGGGAGCCCTCAGCTGAGTGATATCTGAGTGTCAAGATGAAGGGGCCAGGCTCTTTTTGGTTGCGCCCAGTGACAGGACAACAGGTTCAAGCTAGAACACAAAAGATTCCATCTCAGCACAAGGAGACACTTTATACTGAAGGTGACAGAGCTCTGAAGGAGGCTGCCCAAAGAGGTTGTGGAATCTCCCTCTCTGGAGACTTTCAAGACTCGTCTGGATGCATTCCTGTGTGACCTGCCCTAGGTGATCCTGCTTTGGTAGGGGGACTTAAACTCAATTATCTATGGAGGTCCCTTCCAACCTCTACCATTCTGTGATTCTGTGTTTCAGTGATGACAAGAAAACACTACTAAGTTTTAATTAAGCACTGTAAAAACAAATACACATGAATTCCAAAAACCACAAAGTACTTCTTTACATGCAGCACGCTTAATGAGTTTCCTCAACTCCATCTTGTCTCTTCATCCTCTGAAATGGGAGGACAGAGAATCTCTATTCTAAATCTGAGCCTCAACTTGTGACCTCTGTCTTTATGCTGCTTCTTATAACATCACAAGGAGCACATCATCCTGATAGGGTCTGTTGAAGAAACATGAAAAAAAAAAAAACCACATATGCAGTGGCTAAGGAAAGAGGCTAAAAGCAATCTGATATGCTTCAGCTGAGGGACTCCAAAAAGGCCACAACCTTTAGGATACCCAAGGACAAAGGTGACTTTAGGGGAATCCCTGGTACAATGCAAGCAGGTCTGAGATTGCTGGAATAACCTAAAAAAAAAAAAAAAAAAAAAAAGACTGACTAGATGCTGTTGGAAGAGTGTTACAGACCAATAGCCTCTTAAATCAATCAGTTTGTGACTGTAGTAGTGCCTGGAATGGAAGATCTTCCAAATAGGTGAAAATGGTTTCATGAGACTCCTCCTCCTGAATACTGCATCCAGTTCTGGTGTCCCTATCAGAAGAAAGACATAGAGCAAGGCCACAGAGAAGCACTTCTGCTGCAAGGATAGGCTGAGGGAGCTGAGGTTGTTCAGCCTAGATAAGACTCCAGGTGGACCTTATAGCTGCCTCTCAATACCTGAAGGGATCCTACAGGAAGGTTGAAGGACTTTTCATAAGCGTGTCTGGCAATAGGGCAAAGGGAATGGTTTGAATCTGAGGGAGAGTAGGTTTAGACTGGATCTTAGGAAAAAGTCCCTCAGTATGAGGGTGGATGCCCCCTCCCTGGAGGTGTTCAAGACCAAGACAGATGAGGCCTTGGGCAACCAAGTGTAGTTGAGAGGCTTTCCTGCCCGTGGCAGGGAGGTTGAAGTAGATGATCTCTAAGGTTCCTTTAAACCTAAGCCATTCCATGATTCATAGAATCAACCAGGTTGGAAGAGACCTCAGAGATCATCCAGTCCAACCTATCACCCAGCCCTATCCAGTCAACCAGACCATGGCACCAAGTGCCTCATCCAGGCTTCTCTTGAACACCTCCAGGCTCAGCTACTTGGCCACCTCCCTGGGCAGCACATTCCAATGGGCAATCTCTCTCTCTATGAAGAACTTCCTCCTAATATCCAGCCTGTACCTCCCCTAGCACAACTTGAGACTGTGTCCCCTCCTTCTGCTGCTGGTTGCCTGGGAGAAGAGACCAACCCCCACCTGGCTACAACTTCCCTTCAGGTAGCTGTAGACAGCAATGAGGTCACTACAGAGTGGCTAGCTTGAGTTAGATGTGCTCATCCCACCACACTCAGCTGAGCTTAAACTCAAGTGATCCCATACACACCTCAAATTAAAAGAAATCCAATGTGATGAACAACCTCATGGCTGGGTTAGCAGTTCAGGAGTTGTAGCTGCTGTGTTACAAGCTCAGACTGTCAGCAGCAATCACATTTTAACACCTATCAGCAGGTGAAATAACTGCAGAAGCAGCTAACTCAAAGCAGAGAGTAAAGTGTGAATTTTGAGGAGGTTAAAGACAAGTGTGGAGACAAATCCTAAAAAGTGGGTCAGCTCCATCTGTTTTCTCTAAGGTTAAGTTTGGGAAACACAGCTCAAACTTCAGCCACACAAAACATTTGAGGTATGTACATGGTTATCTTAACAGCAAAGATCCACTGAAACATGACTGCTTTGTAGAAAATATTTCCAAGACACATGCTAGGGGAGGGCAGAAAAAATGTGTAGGCTATGTGCAACTCCAGAGAAGAAATCTAAGCAACTGAACTGTGAAGTTATTCAAGTGAAGCTTCAGAGGAGGACCATGAAGTGCCTTCCCTACGAGAACAGGCTGAGAGAATCGGGCTTGCTCAGCCTGGAAAAGAGAAGGCTCCAGGGAGACCTTAAAGCAACCTTCCATTACCTGAAGGGGGCTACAAGGATGCTGGGGAGGGACTTTTTACAAGGGCTTGTAGTGATAGGACAAGGGGCAATGGATTGAAGGGAGATTGAGACTGGAGATTAGGAAGAAATTCTTTCCAGTGAGGGTGGTGAGACACTGGAACAGTTGCTCAAGGAGGTTGTGGATGCCTCTTCCTTGGAGGTGTTCAAAACTAGGTTGGATGAGGCCTTGAGCACCCTGGGCTAGTAGCAGGTGTCCCTGCCCAAGGCAGGGAGTTGGAACTGGATGATCTTAAGGGTCCCTTCCAACCCAAGCCATGATTCCAACACAGATAAAGGATAGGATAAAGTATTGCAAACAGCAAGCATGCCAGCTTAAACTGCCAAGTCCTGATTTTACTAATGGTCTACTGGAAAACAAAGCCATAAACTTTAATTTATATGATTACCATGGAGTCAGAGACGACAGCTGAAATTTTCTCACCCCATTCTAGAGCAGGCCAGAGCAGCACAAGTTTCACACTGGCGTTTTCACACATCTATAGTAAGCAACTCATAGCTGAAGTGCTCACGTTTCCTCTCGTGCTTTTTCCACACTGTATGTGACCCATGCACGACAGCCTGGTGTATTTGCAGTACATCAAAAACATTAGCCAAACACTCCCACTATTACAACAAAGTTAATTTAGTTCAGAAAACAGAAAAATGTCATTTTTTTTCACCTCAGCTCAGTACATGCTTGAACTTTGAGGTGAACTGAAATTCCGGGTTATGATTTCTCCAGAAAGCAAACAGCAAAGTGAAACCAACCCTCCTAAGGTATCCTTTGCAAATTAAGCAGCACTAATTCTACTTCATTAAAGACAATAGGGGGTGGGGGGGTGGGGGGTAATTATTCCCAAATTAAATTCTAAAGGAATTAGGTGCAACTGAATGTTGCAAGCTGATGTGGATGCCTTTAGCAGTGGGGTTGGACTGGATGATCTCCAGAGCTCCCTTCCAACCCTCACCATGCTTGGATTCTACTATTTCTATATCCCCAGTAGTTAAGCTACAATGTTCTGCTGCAGGTTGTTCCAGCCCAGTGTTTTCATTACATAACAACAATTTACCAAACTACTGGAGGTTGAGGGAGGGTTGTTTCCTTTTTGTTTTATTTTACATAAACACATCTGTGAAATTCAGCTACTGCCAAGCTCCCCTCTGCTTCTGCTGCAACATTTGCTAATTATGTAATGGCACTAAACAGTAATGCAAAGGAAAGAACAGCACTGGGAACAAAGGTCAAGCTCTTTGCACTATCATTTCTGGTCCATCAAGCACTTTACAACAACCCAACACTCACCAAAGGATTAGGTTGCAAAGACAACCCACCTTAAAGAATAAACTCCTCATACTTAGAAGTCAATAGGTCAAGTTTAATTATTTCCTGGTGCACATCATGGGATGTTTTATTGATTACACCACAACAGAGCTCCTTTAAAAACACGAGGCATCATATGGTTTTCCCCAGCCATAACCATCATTGTGTTTTAAAAACACCACTTTCTAGCATTCCTCTTAATTAACACACCCAATGTGTTTTAGAAATATGGATTTTTAACTTTCTTAATGCCTTAATCCATATTTTGCTTTAGAATACACATGTGTAGCTTCTCAGCCAGTTCAGAAGTTTGCTGACACCAGTGTATTTCACTCATCTGTCAAGTTTAATCAAAGCTTTAGAACCATTTTAATTCCTAATTGTCCTGTAAAATTGCACAATGAAATGTTTAGAATAAACAAACTGAGCCTTGGAATCACTGATCAGGGAAAATATTTTCCTCAGTAGTAACATCCACTAACACTACTAACAGGCAACAAGGAAATACCATGAGGAAACACATCAGCAAAGACAGACCACGTGTTGGTCTAACTAATGGAATCAGTGAAGAGCATGGACTGGAAGGGTCTCTGGAGATCAAACTACCACAAAACCCCATGCTAAAGCAGGGTCATCCACAGCAGCTTGCCCAGGATCACAATGGCCAGGGGGTTTGGAATATCTCCAAATAAAGAGACTCTACAACCTCTCTGAGCAGCCTGCTCCAGAGCTCTAGAACCCACATACCAAAGAGTTTTCTTCTTCTCTTCAAACAGAACCTCCTGGGTTCCAGTTTGTGCCTACTGCCCCTTGTCCTGTCACTGGGCACCACTGAGAAGAGTCTGGCCCCAGCCTCTTGCTCCCCACCCTTTAGCTCTTGCAGAGCACTGATCAGATCCCTTTCTCAGGCTGCTCTTCTCCAGGCTAAACAGCCCCAGGACTCTCAGTCCTTCCACCTCACAGAGATGCTGCAGTCCCCTCAGCATCTTCACAGTCTCCACTGGACTCTCCCCAGTAACTCCCTGTCTCTCCAAAAAGCTGGAAATGTACAACATTGGTCACAATTTGGGTTGGTGTTACTTGAACTACAGACCATTAGTCAACACTAAAGTTCAGGAAAGTAAGTGAAGAGACATTCAAACCAGCCAGAACCAGGGACTGTGCACATCTGAGGGAAACAAGGAGAGAAGTTTGGGGAGGAGTAAGTATCAGTGTGACAGTCCCAGAATCTTCTAAAGCTGCTTTGAAGTGATCGTTTAAAGTCTTTGTGGGAATTTTAGGTAATCAGCACTTACTGTTTGGGTTTTTTTAAAGACTATTTCAAGCATTAAATTAATTAATAAGCACTGTGACAGTAAAAGAAGAGAATAATTAGGCTCTGGAGTCACCTATTCATGTCTGGTATGAAACCTGCCATCTTCTAGCTAGTAAATATTTACATTAAAAGAAATACACAGTAGAGTATTTACAAAGGTATCAAAATGCTTAGGAGATTAACTGATTGCAATATCAAAACCTAACAGGCCGTTTGGAAAGGGAAAGGTTAATTGGAACAAAGCTTTGGAAATGGAGGAGATAAAATCCTGCTTGGGAAGACAGGAGGAAGCTTTTGTGTAGAGCATTCTTCTAAAGGAGAAGGAGCATTTCCTGACAGCTTACTTCCACCCAAACCTAAAACATGCTGCTTCTCAGAGAGGAGAGCGCTGAGGAGCTGCACAGCTAATTCTGGAAGAGATAGGGCAACCTTCTCTTTGGGACTAAGCCATCCTTTGTGGTGGTGGAGTTGTTTGCAAGACCTGCATCCCATTATTGGTCACCTAACTGAGCACTTCAGCAAACCACCACATCACTGTGATACCACGACCACGGGAGCCAGTTCACTGGGACAGGTTTGCACCTTGGGGAGGTCAGACCCACTAAGCCCATTTCAGCTTCTCACCAGGAGCTCTGCTTATGAGCCACCTCAGCAGCTTCTCTCACCCCAACACATCCCTAAATGCCAAGTCCTTTTGATGTTGTAGGCAGCAAGATAAGGAATTAAAGCAGGAAAACCTCATTAAGGTGCAGCATGTCGCATGTGCTTTAGTGCTTTCAAGCAGAGAGTGGGAAAAATAATCCAATTAAGAATTTTAACTAATAGAAATATCTGAAGTGTGAGAAAACATGAAAATAATGGAAATTCAGTTCTACTCACAGGAAAAAATATGCCAAAGGACATACAACCAAAGGTATAAAGTCCTGAATGCTCCAGCACTTACAGTTCTGCTGAATCTCTACATTTAATCACGTTTTAACAGGGCCTTAAATTTAACATTGTTATTTTATAGCTCCCTGCTGCTGGATGCCCAGAAAAGTCACTGCTCTAAAGTACATTATGTTTGGGGTTAGGGTTTTTTTTTTTGTCTTTTTATTGTAGGCTCTTGCCACTTAATATTCATCTATTACATCTGCATCATTAATTTACAGACACTCACTCACTGGCTTGCAACACTGTCATGGGGGGGGGGGGGGGGGGGGGGGAAATCTTCCACTTACCAAAGGCACCTTTGTTTACCCTTGATTTATGGATGCCTCATTTGCAAGAAACCTTCTCTTCCTCCTGATTCACTGCTACTGGCAATTAAAAATGCTTAAGCAATTTCATCATGTGAGAAAGGAATGTCAGTTCAACTGGAGCAGTATCATACACCAACCACTAATGGTGCTCAGGGCAGGGGAGCACACCAGAGCTAGTGAAATGGAAAAGGCCATGGCTCCTAGAACACTCTTCTGTGTCAGCCCTTTCCCTTGGTTCATCTGCCCCTTCTTCACTGTCTGATCTGCTAATGCAGACAAAAAACCATCCTTGACTGCAGAGCTGGAGTCCAGAATCTCAAACATGCACTGACAGAGGGGCTGGATCATAGAATCACAGAATGGGTCAGGTTGGAAGGGACCTTAAGGTCAGCTAAGATCATCTAATTTCAAGTACCCTGCTATGGGCAGGGACACCTTCCACTAGCCCAGGTTGCTCAAGGCCTCATCCAACCGGGTCCTGAACACCTCCAGGGAGGTGTCATCCACAATTCAACCTGTCCCAGAGTCCCACCACCCTCACTGTAAAGAATTTCTTCCTACTATTCAGGGCAGTGGTGGAATCACCTTCCCTGGAGGTGTTTAAGAGGCATGGGGACCTGGCGCTTACAGACATGGCTTAGTGTTGACATTTCAGTGCTGGGTCAAAGGTTGGACTGGATGATCTTGAAGGTCTCTTCCAACCAAATACAATCCATGATTCTGTAAAACAAGGAGAAACCTCCTTGGTGTTGAGGGTGCTGGAGCCCTAGAGCAGGCTGCCCGGAGAGGTTGTGAAGCCTCCTCTGGAGAGATTCCAAACCCACCTGGGCATTTGTAAGCCTGGGCAAGCTACTGTGGGTGACCCTGCTTTAGCATGGGGGTTGGAGTAGGTGATCTCCAGAGGTCCCTTCCTACCCCCACCATGCTGGGATTCTGTGAGTCTGTAATATAGTGAAGTAGTTCTTTAAACAGGATGTACACAAACACTCCCAGCTCTCTAAACACAAATGTTTAGAGATGCTTCATCTCCAGCTGTTACTCAATCTCACCATTTGGGGCTGGAATACATCTGGGATTTCAAGACTGACAAATTCAAGGAATTGCAGTCATATTTAACTTGAGATGTTCTTGATACCAGCACACTGAAGTTACTCATCACTGATGGTTTCTCCTTATGCAATACTCAAAATGCAGCCCTTACTTCCAAGGTAAAAACACAGCCTGTCCTGAAGAGCTTTCAGCCTACGAACAGATGGAGACTGAGACTGAATGCTAACTTCATATTTGTTTGAACACTAATTAGCAGGCATCTTCACATTTACAGTCTTCTATTATACCCTGAAACAATATTTTCAGATATTTCATGCACCAAAGATTCAATGAGGAGATGTCAGGCAGTTTGTTGTGTATTTTCCAGGAACTACCAAATCAGAATATTATTCTGACTGTATGAGTTGGTATCAATAATGCACCTCTTGATCTGTGACTGTCCATAAAGCTATCTGCAGGTACTTGCTGCTGGATCAGATGTAGGACTGGGCTGGGACACTGATACACCAGTTTATCAGCACAACAAACAAAAGGGTTGCAATTCCTTTCAGATCTTTTGTTCTTATGAATGCACTTGTCTCTCAAACTGCCTGTCTGCCTGTCAGGCTGCTCTTAGGAACAGAAAGATAAAGACAAATTGTACTTTTTTTTGCCACTGCAAAGAGAACCCTCTGACCTCCACATATCCAGCAACCTGGCTGCATTTCCCCAATGCAAAAAACATTTTGTGCACAGCTTGGCCTGGCAGAGACAAGTTTCATAAGAAATGGACTTGCTGTTTGGGTTTTTAAATAGATGACAATGGGAGATTTCCTCTCCCCACCAAGTCAGGGTTTACTTTTCATTTGAACAGCATTTCATTTTTCCTCTCCTCAAGAAGTGTCTCTTCTGAAGAACAACTGCTCCAGCAACACCCAGGACATCTATGGTTGGACTCAATGATCTTAGAGGTCATTTCCAACCAAAACAATTCTGTGATTCTGTACCTGCTGCTCCGCTCCAGGATAAAATCCATTCAGTTACTACTGAATGTGCTACACAAGTATATTACTAACAGCTTGGATCAGCCATCAGCATTATTAAACCCCAATCTAAATACTCTAAAAATGGAATTTTACACTTAAACTCCTTGTCATTGGCTGGGAAGTGACAAAGAGGGAGAAAAACCTGCATAGCTGCACTACTGGTAGGAACACAGACACACTGACTGCAGATGGAGAAGGCAGAATCTGAGCTTTTTGCACTGCAGTCACAGAATCACAGAATGGTAGGGGTTGGAAGGGTCCTCTAGACATCATCTAGCCCAACTCCCCTGTCACAGCAGGTTCACCCAGAGTAGGTTGCACAGGACAGCCATGACAAAGGAATGTAAGCAACACTAAAATCCTCATGGGAATAATTTGATTTTCTGGGCATCTGCATTGAGGCCTTGATTTCTCTAGATTTTGCTCAGATCAGCCATCATCAACAAGCATGGGCAGCAGGTCAAGGGGGGCATTCTCCCCTTCTACTCTGCTCACATGAGACCCCACCCAGAGTACTGTAGTACTGTGTCCAGCACTGGAGCCCCCATCACAAGAAGGACATAGAACTGTCAGAGGAGGTCCAGAGAAGGCCATGAAGATGATCAGAGGGCTGCAGCACCTTCCCTATGAGGACAGGCTGAGAAAGTTGGGGCTCTTCAGCTTACAGAAGAGAAGGCTCCAGAGAAACCTTAGGGCAGCCTCCCAGTTTTTCAATGGGCCTACAGGAGAGCTGGGGAGGGGCTTGTTACAAAGGCATGGAGTGACAGGATGAAGGATGATGGCTTCAAATTGGAGGAAGTTGGGTTGAGATTAGTCATTAGGAAGCCCATGAGGGTGGCAAAGCACTGGAACAGGTTGCCCAGAGCAGATGTGAAGGCTCCAAGTCTGAAAGTGTTCAAAGCCAGGTTGGACAGGGCCCTGAGCAACCTGGTCCAGTAGGAGATGTCCCTGCAGAGGGGTTGGAACTAGATGAGCTTTCAGGTCCCTTCCAGACCAAATCATTCTGTGATTCTGTGGTCATCTGACAAACTGGGCTGCTGGGAAGTCTCCCAGTTGCCTTTCTAGAGCACACAGTCAGCACAGTCCCACCAGAAGCCTTTGCAGTATTTCCCATTGCATTGCAAACTACTGAGCAGCCCAAATCACCCCCTAAATGCAAGATAAACTAAGGAAGTGGGGGAGGTGGGGAAGAAAAGCAGACCAAGAGTTTCAGCAATGCATGCAGCAGGGCTTTCATGATACTTTATGCTGCACAAGTCATGGGCATTTCAAAGTAACTTAATTATGAAAAGATCAGAACACTTAACTCCATCAGAAAATGGTTTCAAGGAAACCTGAAACCACAAGATAGATGGCTGGATGCAAAACACCCACTGCAATTAATGCCCAGTCATCAAAACCCCTTTTTTTTGGCAGTGGCTCTCAATAACAACAACGTTTAGCAGGTTTATCTCTTCAGCTGAAAGTTTTAATTGGGAACGATTTTGGAGGCTGCCTAACATGCTGCTCAATTTGCAAGGCTGCAAGCTTTAGATGTCACACTAATTACTTTAAGCTCTTAACACCATGAAGCTTTGAGGAAGCCTGTATCTTACCTACCTCTTTTTGTGAAGCTTTGCAACCCTTCCAGGCTGTGTGCTTAAGCCTCAGCAAAAATGTATTTTAGGTATAAATGAACCACACATTACCCTTTGATTCCAGTTGCATCTCTCTCAGACTTTTTTAGTTTAGCTAATAAATAATTTTGTCTGTGGTGCCATCAGCATTCCTTGCAGCCTAGAAAACCTCCACAGGTAGCTGTTGTAAGAAACTACAAATAGAGAAAAAAATGGAATTTTGGGGTGGAGGGAACTATGGACAAGATTATTTGGTGATTTAGTTGTGACAAGTACAAATACACTCTTTCTTCATTCTTTTGGCTTTCTTAGAAGACTGTTTCATGTCAAAATATGAAAGACATGCTATTAGCCTGCACTCCTTAACAACAGAACCTCCAGCACAAGGATCTGCCCTTCGGGAGACCAGGACACATGGCCTCTCACTATGCAGTGACTCTTCTCAGCCACATTCCCTTTTTTCTCAGAGTATTTCCATCAGAGCACTAACACTGCCAGAAGAAATTTCAATATGAACAAGCATGTCTGAATTAATTAGTTTTAAAAAATACACTTATTGGGAGCATTCCCAGGTTGTTAGTTTACTTGCTGGCTGTCAAATGATGCTACAAGTTAGAGCACCACTTAGAGAAATACCCAGGGAAAAAGAGCACCTCATCTAGAGCCACAAATGCACTGAAGAACCATTGCTTCTCACCCAGCCCTGAGTGTAAAGTCTCTCTAGTCTGGATAAGCAGAGGGATGTAAGCTTTGAGCTGTCTTACTGAAAGCAGAAAAACAATCTACAACAGTTAGTTGCAAAGAGCCTTCAAATGTGAAGCAAAGCCTTGATGGAATATCATCCTAAGACCTCTCTGGTGTTTATAGCTACAGTATAGAAATTTAAGTCATAGTAGCATGGCTTGATTTGGAGGGGACCTTAAAGATCATCTAGTTTCAATCCTCCTGCCATGGGCAAGGACACCACCTGCTAGACCAGGTTGCTCAAAGCCTCATCCAGCCTGGTCGTAAACACTTCCAGGGATGAGCAACTTGTTTCGCTGTCTCACCAATTGTATCAACCAGTATCAGCATTCAAAACCTTACTGGCAACTGCAAGCTTGTCCAAAATTACATTTACCATATGCCAGGCACACAGATGTGTCTAGAGCTTGGCATCTGATGGAGGAAAGCAACGTTCACACTGCAGCCAGCAGGACTTCAAACTGCAGACACCAGGTTGGAGATGGAAAGCACAGGAAGAACAGAGGCTCAGTGTCACGGGTTGAGCGGAATTTGCTGCTGATATTCAATACCATGCTGCTGCCCTCATGCCAGCTCTGAAACAGAAGTGCTGGCTGGAGCAAAGTACCATGGGGCTGGAAGTTCAGACTGCATCATCAGAGGCTTCCTGTTCCAGTTGCTGCTTCTGGTTCCTGGGTTTGGGGGTTTGGTCTTTTCTGCTGTGCAGGCTGCTGTGTGCTTGGGTGGGGGGAACCATTTTATTGCTGGCTTCTGCTGCTGTTGCTTTCACTAAAGTACAGCATGAGAGCTCAGTAAACTCTTTCTAAACCCAGAGGGTTTCTCATGTCCCTGGGGGTGTCCGTGACAGGCTGGATGAGGCTTTGAGCAGCTGAGTCTAATTGAGAGGCATCTCTGCTCATGGCAGGGAGGTTGGAGTAGATGATCTCTAAGGTCCCTTCCAACCTAAGCCATTCTATGACTCCCTCCTGTCTGTGTATGGGGCTGGGGGCTTGCTTGTGAAATTGGGCTGTGGTAACCCAGGACACCTTGGAGTGCTGGGACAGAGCATGGCTACAGCAGGTGCAGTCCAGGCATAAAGTATTTAAAGAAGTTCAATCTGGAAAAGGACAAAAATGAAAAAAAAGGGGAATGCAGCAACTCTGAGCTGCTCATTTAATTTTTCAATGAATGGCACAAATTCACAAGAGTTTGCAGAAAACAGCATTGCAGCTTTTAGGAGTAAAATTCATCTGACTTTAGATTATATATTTGAGGTATCAATATATTTGCAAACAAAAAGTTGCATCCAGCAAAATTCAAAGATGTTTTAAAACACAAGGAATTTAAGTCCTGCAAATTGCAGGTCTCCAAGCCTGCATTCTCCTTTACCAACACTAACAGTCTGTAAAGGCACAATTTTCTGTGCTTCTGGTACTTCACATATGGTTGGACTCCATGATCTTAAAGCTCTTTTCCAAACTAAACAATTCCATGATTCTACAGAATAGACTGAAATACTTTTTTTATTTTTTAAGTGTATTTTGAAACTCAGTCATTCACAAAGAGCTAAAATAATTTTAACCCAAGCCATAGTTCTTCCATTACAATAATTTTCTCAATCCAAGCACTTGTGCCACCTTCTTTTACTCAAAAAGAGAAAGAGAAATGGCTTCTGGAGCCCTTGATGCATCTACACCACTCATGAAAGATGCCACAACACTTCAATCAAGACAGACTCGTGGTGGTAAATGTTTTTCGCCAGGAAATGCACTACCTGAGCAAGGCAATGATTCCCATTTTCTCTACTCATGAGACTTTGGAAGGGCTGCTCCTGAATTTCTTGGAAGAGCTCAGAAAAGAGAAGTGTTTAACAAGACTACATTTTGAATGTTTCAAGACTTTGTATTTTTCCCTCCAAGGTTCAATTCTCACAGCTGTAGGAGGCTGTCATCCACATAATTGGCTTCAAAAGTTCCTCCAGGCCCTTGATATATTTCCTATGGCTAATCTTGCTGTGAGTAATCTCCTTCAAATATCCTGTTCACATGAATTATCTTGATTAACAAGCAAGGTTAACACAAGGACTCTAACTTGCTGACATGATTTTCCCCTCCACAAAAATCTGTCAATCCCCTTCTTTTGTTCCAGCCTTCACTTTCATGTTAGAAGCAAATTCTTTTACTACTATGCCAAATCTATTGATAAATCCATTCTCAGAGTAAGCAAGGTGAGGTCATCTTTGTACCTGGTAGTATGGATTGGTCTGCTTCTTACCTTAAAAAAAAAAAAAAAAAAGAAAATCTTACACAGGACTTTTTCTCATCATGATTATCAGTGTCAGAATATTGAACAGATTTATTGTACCTGGATGCAAGTCTTACCCCTCCAATTCTGAAGCCAATTTCTTGCATACAAATTAATCCAGGTTGTAAAGAAAGCCCTTCCCAAGTGCAGTGAGCTACAGTTTATACCTTTACTCACTCAAATAGTTACAACACAGCAGTGTTTGACCAGCTTCTTATGCTTCTGTGGGGCTATGCCTCTTTCAGGTTTGAATCTAGAGAATACTTTATTTCCAAAAGATCTGCAGAAGACCATTAGAGCTTCTCAAAAGCTCTGGTGACTCTGAAACTACCAAATGGTAGATAGTGGATGAAATGAGGTATGGAAAAGGAGAATATGCAAAAGGAGAGCTTAACCAACACCTTAACCAGGTTAAACTTGCAATATTCTAGTCAAGTCTCCTCCTCTCTAAGGTAATCATGGGGCAGATGACAGAAAGGACAAGTTCTGTGAGGGGGTACCAGGAAACAGCCATTAAATCATCATCACCTTCCAGTCTATTTACAAAGGCTGAAAGTATCTCACTAACAATCCGTTGGAACAGCAGCTTCTCACAGAATGATCAAAAGTTGCTAGGTAGTTTAAAAACTAACTTGTTTATAAATTGAAGGATGCCTCTCAACCACAGTTGGTTGCTCAAGGGCTTATCCAGCCTTGGCCCTAACCTCCAGGGGGAGGGGAGGACATCTACAATCTCCCTGGGCCACCAGAGTCCCATCACCCTCATACTGAAGAACTTCTTCCTAAGATCCACTCTAAACCTGCTCTCCCTCAGCTTAAAACCATTCCCTCTTGTCCTATTGCCAGACATCCTCATGAAGAGTCCTCCAGCCTTCCTGTAGGTTTCCTTCAGGTACTGGAAAGCAGCTCTAAGGACCTCCCAGAGTCTTCTCCAATAACCAGCTTCTTTTTGTTTCTTATCAAAAGGAACAGCTCTGTAAAACCTGAGGAACTGAGAATGCCTCATCCTTCCAGATGGGTATTTAAGTCTCCTTTCAGAGTGACTCACATAATCAGGAACATAGTTGGGGACAAGGGATAATGCATAACATTAAATACTACTTTAAATGTAATTAAAATGGTGCTAATTACAATTAGGAAAGAACATTACTGAATTATCTAAGGCACTCTTTCATATGAAAATTCTAAGTGACTGGAGTATAGCTCCCTTGAATAAAAAAAATGTGTTCTATAAGGAATTCAGACCTGGAAAAGTAACTTCAGTTTACCCCATGGTACTTAGAAGAAGAGGAGAAAATTGCATTATATTTTTAATTACCAATTGGAGGTTGACAATGAGTGAAGTTCATTTGAACAAAATGGGAAGTGAGCTGCTGGTGACCTGGCACTGCTGCACTGCTGAGTTAATGGTTGGATTTGATGATCTTAAATGTATTTTCCAACACAAATGATTTTGATTCACCTGTTCTCATGTCCAAGCATGAATCCTCCCTGCTCCATCCATGTGTGTGGTCCCAGGGAGGAAGCAAAGGAGAGGACAACTTTACAGGTAGCCCCAGAGCCAAAAGCATGGGGGGAAACAAAAGTGCAAAGATTTTCAACATTCTTTTGCACTTCCTAACTCCTAACTAATTAGCAACAATTTTAGCTTATCTAATTGTACATGGGTGCATTTCCCCTTCAAACTCTCAGCACATCAAAGCTCCTCTGACATTTGAATTTTTCTTTTTTTCTCCCCCAATGCAATGAAGACCTGGACAGGGAACAAGCTGGCTAGCCAGCAGGGAAGGGAATTGTCTTCCTTTTCATGTGATCTTGCTAAATAAGGGGCAACTCACCCCAGGAACCACGCTATCCATACTGCAACCTGCCAGTAATTTCATCTAACAGAACTCTGTGACCCTTTCAGCCTCTAGCAGCTATTTTTCCTCATTATCCAGAATAAAATCAGCTGTAATCTTGCAAGCTAGCAATAACAGAGCTATTTTGCCTCTGTCTTTTTTTTTCTTGTAAAATGAAAGCACAAATAACCTTAATGATGCTCTTAAGTGACTTATTCCTCAAGTTTAGCACAATAATGATTTTAGTTAGGTTCTATGCAAATATCAGCTTGCCATGTCCTCACTTCAGCATTGCTAAGCTTCAGTCACTCCCCAGCATTAAGATTTAACTTCCAGCCTATAGCTAAGCACAAGTCTGTGAGGAGCAGCTGAAGGAACTGGGGTTGTTCAGCCTGCACAAAAGGAGGCTGAAGCTCCTCATTGCTCTCTACAACTCCCTGAAAGGAGGTTGGAGCCAGGTAGGGGTTGGTCTCTTCTTCCAAGGAACAAGAAACAAGACAAGAGGAAATGGCCTCAAGTTGCACCAGGGAAGGTTTAGGTTGGACACAAGGAACAATTTCTTCCCCAAAGCATTGTCAAGTCCTGGAACAGGCTGCCCAGGGCAGTGGTGGAGTCCCCATCCCCCGGAGAGACTGAAAAGCTGTGTACATGTGGTGCTGAGGGACTGGTTTAGCAGTGACCTGGCAGGGCTGGGTTAATGTTTGGACTGGATGACTTTAAATGAACGAAGTACAAGGTGAAGCAGATAATTACTCTGACTACTCATTGTATTACATGAGCAAGGTCCAGCTCAAGTCACAGTATGCTTCAGTTACATCACATTCACTGTGCTTCAACTGCCACATGTCTCTAACCAGTGATGCTGGCCTCTCTTTTCTTGCTTCACACAAAAATCATACCTGCAATTAAATACGGCCTCCAGCCAATGGTAGAAGCTACCTGATCCACAGCCACAGCATTTGAGACAGAGAACTTTTGTATAAAGTTACCCAACAGGAGTCACTCAAAGAGCCCCTAAGTTAAGCTAACTTCAAATTCTCTTATAAACTTAAAAAGCCAAATGAGATTTAAAACCCAAGAAGTGCAGCTTTTCAGAGATTTCAACATGCAGAAAAAGTGAAAGGGAATTGAAATCAAATTAGCAAAGACATCTTCCACTATCAAACTTCAGAAAAACAAAAAAAAAATTGTGAAAAATTGACAGTAACATCACCCTACAAGAAAGCAATTATTAAAATAAAGAGATCTTGCCTTACCTTAAATAACAGTAACTGTACATACCTGCAAGGTGGTAAAAACATGGAATCCTTCATGAGCACAGATCCAGAAAGCAATATATACCAGCATCTTGCAATAGTTTCAGAGCTGGAAGGAGAGAAATCATTGCTGTCTATTGTCTTCTTACAGCCACTGAGAAATCTATATCAAATATACTACAGATAACAGATCCAAGACGTTACTGGAGTAAAATAATCACCAGTCTAATAATCACTCTACCAGTTTGCTATGTGAGCTGCAAACCTAAGAACTGTATTGAACACTCCCAAGAACTGTCTTCAAAATATCCACATCCAGAATGTTTCCTTGCCTTTACAATTTGACATTTAAGTCAACTTAAAAATTTATCGTATTAAAATGAGACTACTAATTTTCAGCAAAAAAAAAAAAAATTCACTCCAGTGGCAGTGGAATGCAGGAAAGATTTCATTCCATGCTGAAGTCGATGTGCAATCCAACAGGGGCAGTAGCACTGCAGGGACCTGTCAAATGTTACAGATAAAATCTGAGCCCTGTACATCTGACTCCTGCCTTGCATTCCTCCAGCTCTGCACTTGCAACACAGACAGATGCAGGATTGTTCCCCATTCTGCCATTTGACCCTAGACAGACGGACAGGACACGGGCCAACATTTCAGCCTTGTGGTGGTTTGAAACTGTCTTTTTAATTTTTCCTTGCAAAGTTCAGAACAGAGAAAGTGAAAGAATGTAAATAAGTCACTACTGGGTGTAAGAAAGCAAAATAACGATTGTTCTAAACACTTCCATTGGATAGATAGAAATGTTTAAGAACTATTACCCAAAACAAAGTAGGCACTCTGCACATTCTGCGTTCGGCAGTGGGGGCAGTTGCTGGGCTGTCCTGGCTGCTGTTTCTTCTTCTCTTCTGGCTGAAGATAACACACTGACCTTGGCAGCTAAGTTAACAACTTTCTGCTCTAACTAAACTCTGCTTCTCTGTCCAGGGGGTTCGGGGGGGGAAAGCTCCTGGGAGAGGGAGGCCCCCTTTGGGAGGGTCCCCTTGGGGGGAAGCAAAGGGAGATCGATTGTGCTTTTTCTGTTGACTGTATGTATTTGTGAATGTTGTGAATTTTTGTATATTTGTACATATTCGTTGCATTTCATGGTAGATCTTAGACTCTGCTTGTAAATACAGCTTTTCATTTGCTTCCAGACTGGGCTAGCCTGGTTATTGTTGGTGGGGGGGGAATTTCAGCTCACACCGACACAAGCCTGTAGCCCTGCACAGCAGTTACTGTGTTTTAGTGCAGCAGAGCTCCTAGAGTGCTGCACAGACATGTCCCAGCTACAGCCCAACAGCCTCTTCCTCCTCCAGCACACCACCTCAAATGGACACTTCAGCCTGGTGCTGCAGCAGGTTGGTGTCACACATACCCACCACATGAAGTAAGAGGTGGCATCTCGTTGAGACTGAGGCGTAGTGGAAGATGTGCCTCACACAGAAAGCTGGGATTAGCTCTGACAAGATAAATACACCACAAGTAATGCTGACATATGAGGGGAAAAAAAAGAGAAGTACACTTTGCCTCCCAGCAGGACCTAAAAAGGAACTCTGAGCTAAAATACTAATTCCAGCAATTTGAAAAGAAGAGATGGTGTCAGCTCCATCAGTCCTCCAATGCAGGATTCTCCTGCAAAGCAGCTGGTGCCAGCTCCAGGGGAAGAGTGCCACCTACTGAGTTGTCAGCACAGCTCCCACCGGCAGCAGAGGTGACAACCTGCCTTTTCATTGCTCTTGTGTGTGCACAGACACACCTCTGCTGTCAGTGGGAGCCGTGCTGATAATTCACAGGCACCTCTCCAATGTCCACACTGTTCTACTGTTATAACCACCTCCTGTCAGAGCTCTTACCCAGCCTGGCCAAGCTCACACGCTGTAAATCTTTCTATTTACAACAACTGCAAACACAAGAGCTGGATTACAACATGCGACACAGTGGCTTTGTTTACACTTCTACTCAAGAACTCCAAGGGGTGATGTGTACTTACCAAAAGAGAACTTGGTTGCCCTTGTACCTCTCATAGCGGGCACTTGATGACATTATTCTGAAGGAGGAGGAGAAGTTTCATTTCAATTTTAATCTTCAAAGACCACAAGCCATTAATCACCACATTTCACTAGAATCACTTTAAGGCTCTAAGACCTCAAATTCAACTTTTTTTTTCCCCTCTAAACAAAGGATGTGCTTAACCATAAAATTAAAATGATTATGGTGTTCTTCATTATCTAAACAGATAGCAGACAGCATGTTCTCTGCAAGCTGAAATGACTCCCACACGCTAGAATTACCCATAGCAACAGAACTCAAGCAACTCAGACACTTCCAACACACTGTTTTTGTGCTTTGCTGCCCTTCCATTTTATGTCTACTGAGATCCTCTGAAACATTAAAAAGCTTCTGTAATCTGGAGTTAACACAGGGCACTGTGTACACAGCTCTCTGGAGACAAATGGGAGCAAGCTCTGCCTTGGTTCTCAGCAAAGCTAATTAGTTCAGATTCCACACCACATTATTGCAATGACTGCACTCAGCAATGGACTTGGCCACCTCGAAGTGAGAGCAGACACAAGCTTTGCTCATCTCCCCAAAAGCACAGTCACAGATACCAACTGTGCTGAGCAACACTAAACAACTCCACAGAAGGGTCTGGAGAACAGGTCTGGTGAGGAGCAGCTGAGGAAACTGGGGTTGTTCAACCTGGAGAAGAGAAGGCTGAGGGGAGACCTTATTGCTCTCTACAACTCCCTAAGCAGAGGTTGGAGCCAGGTGGGGATTAGTCTCTTGTCCCTAGTATCAGGTAATAGAATGAGAGGAAATGGCCTGAAATTGTACCAGGAGAGGTTTAGCTTGCATATTAGGAAAAATTTCTTTCCTGAAGGAGTGGCCAGGCATTGGAACAGGCTGCTCAGGGAGGTGGTAGAGTCACCATCCCTGCAGGTGTTGGAGAAATGTGGGGACATGGTTTAGTGGCTGTGGTCTTAGGTTGAAGGTTGGACTCAATCTTAGAGGTCTCTTCCAACTGAAACAATTATGTGGTTCTACTTTACCTTAGCTGATGTTCCCTGAAGTGTGAGAGTATGTCCAGCCCATGAAGGAAAGTGTAGATAATACTTAAGTCCTAAAAAAAAAAGAAAAAAGGAAAAAAAAAAAAAAAAGACATGAGCAACTTCATCCACAGAATCTAATCACTTCAGCATTACCTTCTCAGCTTCTACAGTAAGCTACACAGGCTTAGGAGACATAGTTCTAGAGACAAAGCCCACATGAGTAGATAGCTTAGGTCAGGATGCATGCTGGCTTGAAGAACCCTGTCCACACTTAAGCTGTGGCAGTGAAAAGAGTGAAATTCAAGTGATGCATAAACACTTACCTGAAATAAAAGTTCATTAAAAACATCTCTTAAAACATTATTTACATGAAAGGATACAGCAGCAAGCAATGTGTGGAAAAAAACAGATTGACCTTGGATGAACAGGACTGTCCTAAAATGGCTGAAACCTTCTAACACCTCTTTAAAGAGGAAATTCTGCAGGAGTAGTTCAGCAATAGCACAGAAGCCTAGTGAAAACCTAAACCACAGTCTAGCCAGTATATATGGTGCAGAGAACCACAGGATCTTTTCATAGTAAAAGTGTTATGTTTAGAGAGAAAAAGCTATTTCATGTCTACCTCAGATCCAGCCGGTAGCACTACTACAAACTCTACTCCACCCTACTGCCTTTTTAACTTAGTCCAGGCTTTGACAGGAGGACAACAAGACAAGTCACTCCAAAATATTCTTTGGCCAGAAGGAATCATAGAATGGCTTGAGTTGGAAGGGACCTTAAAGATCATCTGGTTCCAACCTCCTGCCATGGGCAGGGACACCTTCCACCAGACCAGGCTGTCCAAGGCCTCATCCAACCAGGTCTTAAATGAGGAGTCCACAACTTCCCTGGGCAACCCATTCCAGTGCCTCAGCACCCTCACAGTAGAGAGCTCTGGGGACAGACTTTGTACCAGGACCTGCTGTGGCAGGACAAGGAGTGGAATTAAAAGGAGACTCAGACTAGAGAGAAGGAAGAAATGTTTTAAGCTTTGAGGGTGGTAAGACTCTGGAAGGAAGAAATGTTTTAAGCTTTGAGGGTGGTAAGACTCTGGCCCAGGTTGCCCAGAGACATGGGAGATGCCCCATGCTTGGAACCATCCCAAGACAGGTTGTTGGGGCTCTGAGCAACCTATTCTAGTTGCAGACGTCCCTGCTAACTGCAGGGGACTGGAACAGATGACCTTTCAAGGTCCCTTCCAACCCAAACCAGTCTGGGATTCTTCCCAACGTCCAATCTAAGTCTGTTCTCATCCACTTCAACTCCACTGCCCCTTGTCCTGTGGAGACAATGAAGTTTTAAATTTGTCTCCCACCTCCAGCTTCTAAGACTGAGCAGCACATCAGTGCCACCCATTAGCAACCACAGAAGCAAACAGCATCTACAAAACATGAAGATTTCACTTTAAAAGCTGGACTTGCTGCCCAAGCTGTAATTAGCAGATACAGCTGTTCCAGCTCCTCACTACACAGAATCCTCTTCAGTCACTAAAATATCTGTGCTGCTGGTGCAGACCACATGCCAGGGCACAGCTCACTGGGGCTATTCATCATGGCATTTTCTGTCCTGAACAGGTGGGCTGTTAGCATTCAACGCAGGCACAACAAAATCATTCTGTTCCTCTGAGCACTCCCTCCAGCTCAGCCTGGGAAAATATGTTCTGGATTTTCAAGTGCTGCATTCACACCATGTTTACAAAAGATAAATCAATGTGCACGCTGGCCTCAGAACCTACAATGGATTGACTTCAGTTCTTTGGCTTCATCATCACTGTTTGGAAATCTAATGGCCATGGAGTGTGACAGCAAAGGAAAGGTCAGACAGAACAGCAGGCCATGTAAAACCAGTAAAACTGCCTTCTTTCTGGTAAAGTCGTTATTCATAGATTCATAGAATAGTTTGAGTTGGAAAGGACCTTAAGGATCATCTAGTTGCAACTCCCCTGCCATGAGCTCAAAGCTTTTATCCAGCCTGGCCTTGAACACCTCCATGGAGGGGGCATCCACAACTCTCTAGGCAACCTGTTCCAGTGTCTCCCCACCCTTACTGGAAAGAATTTCTCCCTAATGTCCAGTCTACATCTCCCCTCCTCAACATTCAATCCATTTCCTCTCATCCTATCACTACAAGCCCTTGTAGTCCCTTCCTTTGTAGCTTTCCATGATTCTTAACACAGGTATTCATAAAGCACCCATTTCACACAGTCCCATCTCATTTTAATCCCCCCAACTGTGACTTGCCACAAACCTGATTTTCTTAGTGAAACACCAAAGAGCACCAGGTAGGAATCGGAGTCCAAACACCTCCTGCTTGAACACCACAGCCTGTAAGGGATGACTGCTGGAAGCCAAAGGGTCACTGAAGCATCAACCTGACACCCTGGAGGAGTTCCAGGCCAGGCTGGATGAGGTCTGGTGGGAAATGTCCCTGTCCATGGCAGTGTGGGGTGGAAATAGATGATCTTTAAGGTCCCTTCCAACCCAAACCATTCTGCCATTCTATGAAACAGGAACACCACAACCACAGTGATCCTGCACAGAGCTGCCCACGATGGTTTATTTTCTTTGCCTGAAGTTCTGACAGCAGCAGGTCCGTGACTGGAGGTATTCTCAGCTGTTCTGCAGAGGACATCTGTTTCTTCACATTCCTCAGGTGGAAGAACAGACTATATCAAGTGATGTGTGCTTAAGCAGAAACCAAGGGCTCTCTCTGGGGATGGCACTGCTATCACTGAACCCGGCCACCAGGCAAGCGTGGCCCCGCGCCGACACCAGCAGCCCCGGTTCCATCCAACCGCAGCTTTTATCACCCGACACTCACATCCTTCTGACAAAGAACTTCACCAGCTGCTAAACCAAAGGCACTGTCAAACCATGGAGATTTCAGTAGCAGGCCACACAGAGCAGCTTTCCTCACCTCACTGAGCTATGATGTGAGCCACTCAACCAGACGACCTCTTGTTCTCCCTGCCTGATGCTAACCTGCTGTGGCTGACCCTGCCTTACCAGTGGGGGTTGGAATAGATTATCTCCAGAGGTCCCCTCCAACCTCCACCATGCTGGGATTCTGAGGTTACCACAAAATGCCATGACTGTAGCATAAGGGAAAACAAAAGCAGCATCAACTGAAAACCCATCCCCATAAAAGCAAACCAGATCATCAAACAGTTTTGAGTTAGAAGAGACCTTAAAGATCATCCCATTCCAAACCCCACTGCCATGGGCAGTGACACCTTCCACCAGCCCAGGTTGCTCAAGGCTTCCACCAGCCTGGCCTTGAACACCTCCAGGGAGGGGACATTCATAACCTCCCTGGACAAGCTGTTCCAGTGTCTCCCCACCCTCACTGGAAAGAATTTCTTCCTCATCTCCAGTCTCAATCTCTCTTCTTCCAGCTCAAAACCATTGCCCCTCATCCTAGCACTACAAGCTTTTAATCCAATGAGCAACTTTACAAAGCCTGGCATTCAAGATCCAGTGGACTAAAGATGACCTCAAGTATGGAGTTCCCAATACAAAGTCTTCCAACCAACACCACCACATCCAGCCAGTAAAAATGAGATTCACATCAACTGCAGTAAGGTCCAAGACAAATTCTCCTGCAGTGCTCAATGTGTGCAAAAGCAGTGTGATGCTCTGGAATGAGGATTAAATTACTACCTCATCAAGAGCAACTTTGCTCTTGGCAAACACAAAAATCAAAACCTGATGCTTTAATGATGTGACCCCAGCCAGGTGTTCCAGTGACACAGGATAATTGTAATACCCCAAGCAGGAAATCTGTTCTATTTCTAAGGAAAATAAATAGTTCCAAAATGACCTCATAGCCGCAACTTCTGATACATCTCACAACAACCCATCCTCAGCAACTGCACTGAGGATCTAGGAAGCTGAGGAAATGTTAAATCCCCCCTGAGTCCCTTTAACACTGCCCAGTATGTTATGTGCTTCTCATCAGGTGGAAGGGCAGAGGCAGCCAAGTCCCCACAAGCTGCATCCAGCCACAGCCATCCTGCACTGACCACAGGGTAGTAGCTCGCTGCAGTGGGGCAGGGAATCAGAGATCATAGAATCATGAAATTATTTGGGTTGGAAGAGACCTTTAAGATCACCAAGTCCAGCCATTAACCCAGCACTTCCAGGTCACCACTAAACCACGTCCCTCAGCACCACATCTCCGTGGCTTTGAAACCCCTCCAGGGATGGGGACTCCACCACTGCCCTGGGCAGCCTGGGCCAGGGCTTGATAACCCCCAAGGGGAAGAAATTCTTCCTCATGTCCAACCTAAACCTCCCTTGGTGCAACTTGCAGCTATTTCCTCTCATCCTATCACTTGTTCCTTGGGAGAAAAGACTGACTCCCACCCTTGCTCATGGAGTTGTAGAGAGCAACGAGGTCTCCCCTCAGCCTCCTTTTCTCCAGGCTGAACAACCCCAGTTCCCTCAGCTAATCCTCACAAGACTTGTGCCTGGCCCAAGACTGATCCCAGTGTTCATGGTGCAGCCTCACCACTGCTGAGCAGAGGGGGGGAAAACCCTTCCCTAGTCCTATTGGCCCCACTATACAGACCAGGATGCTGTTGGTCATCTTGGCCACCTGGGCACACGCTGGCTCATGTCCAGCTATCAACCAGCACTCCTAGGCCCTTATCCACTGAGTAGCTTTCCAGTAGACTCCTTCCATCTCCAAGATCTCCAGGAGCTTGGGCTTCAGAGATACACCAGACCCACACTGCACCTCAGGTGAGGGGTCTCACCAAGAATGCAGAGCAGCAGGCATTCAGTCAGTGCAGCCTTTTCACACAGGGAATGAGAAAAGAGCAGAGACTTGCACAGCAGAAGCAGCACTTCAAAGCCACGCAGGAGAAGCAGCTGTGTCAGCAAGTTCCAGACAGATTGCTCTCACATGCAAACCTGTCCCAAAGAGCTACACAAAACCTGTCTCTCGATTCCACCCCAAACACATGAAATTCCTGTTGCAGGAACATATGCTTGGCTCACTCGAGGCTCCCCACACCCCACCCACACAGGCTGCCAAGCCACCCAGGATTCCCTGGGTCATGTACAAGGACCTGCTTCGTACAGAAGCTCAAAAAGTGGCCCACAGGAGTTTGCATCCCTGCTTTTTCCAAGGTAACACAAGACAGCTGCCAAGATGTGTATTTTATATCCTTCAGAGCAAACAAAAACCTCAGTATCATCCAAAGATCTGTTACAGATTCAGCTGCATCACAGCTAGAACACTTGAAAAGATACACGCACTCATTTCTGCCTTTGAAACCAGTTAAACCATATGGCAACAGCTTCCCAAATTCCACTGACTCAAAAAGACCATCAGGTAGGAAATCTTCCAGGGGAGGAAGCTGCACGGTTAAAAGCTGCCACAACCTCCCTGTCTGTTGCTTACAAAGAGCTGCTTCCTTCTCCTCTGTGCTCCAACCAGAAAGCACCAAGCAGGAAACAAGGCTGGAAACAAACAGACTTGTCATGAGGGGAGGCTGAGAGAGCTGGGTTTGTTCAGCTTGCGGGAGACCTTATTAGCATGGACCAGAACAGAAAGGGTGGCTACCAGGAGGATGGAGACTCCCTTTTCACAAGAAGTCCCATGGAAAAGACAAGGGGTGATGGCGACAAGGTGCTGCTGGGGAGATTCCTGCTGGACTCCAGAAGTAAATGTTTCCCCATGAGAACAGTCAGACATTGGAATCATCTCCCAAGGGAAGCAGCCCTCCGTTGGACAGTTTTCAGACTCAGCCTGACAGGGTGCTGGGCCAGCTCATTTCAACTAGACTAGTACCTAGAAAGGTTGGACCAGATGATCTGGTGTTCTGTGATCCTGTGAAGCTTCAGCAGACTCAAGGACTCACTTGGGATCAGGACAAGGATCTTAACACATTCCTGGACAGGGGCTGGATTTCTCTGTTTCATTTGTGAGTTAACCTGCCTAGATCACAGTAAAGCAGACAGAAGTCATTTCTGGAGCATGGAGAGCAGGTTGTGTAAGCTGTAAGCAGGAGGCTTTCCTTCAGCCCACTGCCATTCCTTGCCTCCCAGTGATTCAGCAGGCTCCCTCCCCAGACTGAATGCATCTTTTATTAGGAATCCTGTCAGGCTCAATAAAGACTTTGTCACCCTTCAGGGGGCGTAGCAAGAGAGAGGAAATGTTACTCAGCACGGTTTATGGTTTTCATTGCTTCCCTTCCTGTTACTTCATCGAAGCCTGGAATCCACACTGCTGCTTTCTCCTCTGTTGAAGGCCAATTGTAAAAATAGTACTCCCAAATTCTTTCCTGATCATGTAATACCAGAAATGAAAACACAGAAACATGCTGAAATTCTCCCATCCGTGTTTCACATATTCATGTACCTACAGCACAAATTCACCAGCTTTAGTGATGCTGCTTGAAGGAATCCAACCCACACAGCCAGAGCCAGATGGCACACACCATCAGCTACCCCTGATGTTTGCAGAAGGAGCAGTCACCTACATTTCAATGTGTGGAGCAGAGCACACAGTCTCTTGACTGGAAGATGATGAGAACAACCAGACAGCAACTCCTCCACCTTCATGATTCACATGCCTTGGTCAGCAGCATGAACATTGGACTTGATAAAAAGTTCAAGTGGTGCAAAAGAACATCAGCTCTGGATTCTCCATGTAGAAGAAAAAATTCCCTTTAAAGTATCCTCCTTTTCTAGCTGGAGGCCATTTAAAAAAAACAAAATAAACCAAACAAACACCAAACCCCCCCAAACATTTAAATACAAGCTCTGAGGCACTACCAGGGAGGAGAAAGGATGGATTAGTCAGATGAATGAAACACGTTCTCAGAAGTATGTTGCAAAGAAGAACGTAGTTGAAGTAGCCCTCATAAAGAACCAGGTGTCATCATCTGTGTGGCCTGTCAGTACTTAATGGGGCCAGTAAGAAAACTGGGGACAGACTTTTTAGCAGGGCCTGCTGCAACAGGACAAGGGGTGATGGTTTGAACTAGAAGAGGAAGATTTAGACTGAAGAGAACGGAAAAAAACCGTTTTCTACTGAGAGGGGTGAGATGCTGTCCCAGGTTGCCCAGAGAGGTGGGAGATACCCCATCCCTGGAACCATTCCAGGTCAGGCTGTCTGGAGCTCTGAGCAACCTGCTCTGGTTGCAGATGTCCCTGCTGAGTGCAGGGCAATTGGACTAGCTGAGCTTTAGAGGTCTCTTCTAACCCAAACCATTCTATGATTCTATCATGCCACACACATACCACCAATTTAAGAAGTCTAATTCAAGTACCTCTCATAGAAGACACAAGCAGTCACCTCCTGCATGATCTCCAATACCTGCCTGAGACTGCACCCAGTAACATTTGTAGAAAATAAACTTGTCCAACTACCTCGGAGCCAGAGTCCATTATTCGGAATTTTAAAAATCACCCATATTCCATACAGAACTTCTCTCTGCAGTAACAGGTGATTGTTTTCTGGCCAGACTGCTCACTGGAGGCATTTTGAGCAATGATAAGTTTTCCTAGGACTTTGTTAAAAATGGTAATTATGATAATTTTGTAACAGAGGATCACTACATCTGATCTACTGGACAGCTACAAATGGCCAGGAACTTGATGTCTTAGATTTCTCATCTTTTGTACACCCACAGCCTCCTGATGCACATGTCCCACTAGACAGCTACAGGGCATATTATGACCATGGCAGAGGACTCCTCTCTGAACTTTGCATTTGACAGAATCCCAGCATGGTGGGGGTTGAAAGGGACCTCTGGAGATCATCCAGTCTAACCTCCCTGCTAAAGCACAGTCACCCACAGCAGCTTGCCCAGGATCACAATGGCCAGGTGGGTTTGGAATATCTCCAGAGAAGAAGACTCCGTAACCTCTCTGGGCAGCCTGCTCCAGGGCTCCAGCACCCTCACTACAAAGTTTTTCCTCCTGTTCAGACAGAACCTTCTGGGTTCCAGTTTGTGCCCCTTGTCCCTTGTCCTGTCCCTGGGCACCACTGTCAAAAGCCTGGCCCCATCCTCTTGCCCCCCACCCTTTAGCTATTGATAATATTGATATATTATTTATATCTTTAATATTTAACTATTAAGATATTTACCATTTAGATGACAGCTACTGTTTTTTCCCAACTCAGAACACACCAGTCTAGTTACTACAGTACCTTTATACAAGAGAAAAGGGATTAAAAGGGACTTCATTTCACTCTTGTAAATCCAGGAAGCAATTACAACTGACAGCATCAGTTAATAACAGTGCAGCCACAAATAGGAAACTAAAATCTGGCTTATGTTTTCTCAGACTGTCAGAGGTAATATTCACACACTTGGGATTTTACTCTTTTTTTTCCCCTGGAAAAGTAGCAAGTCTGTCAATGGGACTCATACAGTTTCCTTATTTCCTTGCATTTCCTTATAACATGCACACAGGGCTACAGGCACAGACTTGAGAATTATATTCTACTCCTGGGACCAGAAGTATCCTCAATAAAAATTGAAAAAGCCAGATCTTACTTAAGGAGAGAAGCCCTAGATCCACTAGCACAATTTATTTACAGACTGCAAGTACCTCCATTCAGCAGAATGCTCCTGAAAAGAAAAAAATAAAAGCAAAGTATTTCCAAAGGAAAACAAAACAAAAAGCTCCTCAACTCTCCAATAACTCCCCACACCCAATACAGATAAACACCTTCCACCTAAGCACCCTGGACTATGTTGATATAAGGTTCTGATAGAAAGAAAAACATTTAAAGGAATGAGGGAGGGGAAATTTTGTATTATTTTTACTGCTGTTTCATCACACCAAGTCAGCACTTCTGGAACCCTGATTTCACAGGAGAAAAAACTTCCTTTGGAAAAGCTGATTTTGCAGAGTGAAATACCAAGGGCCCTGAACTGGAGAGACAGGAACATCAAATGTCATTGCTTCAAAGCAAGCAGCTCATGGAGACTTTTGAATATCTGAAGCACAGTTCAGCCCTTATCATGGTTCAGAACAGAAGTGCAGCTATAAAGAAGTATCTGCAAATAAAACATTACCATAAAGTTCCCAGACACTCATTACTTCGCTATAAAATATCTTCCAGACTTGTGCTGAAACCAAAAGCAAGCTGCCTTGAAAACACTGAATTCCTAGAGTTCAACAGAATGAGAAGCTCAGAACAACCAAAATTCATCTCAGTCTCTCGAAGAGTAGAATTTTATATCAAACATTTTTCAGTAAGAGCTCAAAGACTGTAAAAGCAGTTGGTCTCTTTACCCAAGCTCTTGAAAAATCACCCAAATCCAACAAGCAAAATGGGCAATTCCAGCCTTCCAGTTCAATCAACGTTTTGCTAGTCGAGCAGCTGACTGCTTGCCAAAATTAATCCCCCTTCCAGAAGACAAGCATCCATCAAACAGCAATGTTGTGGTTAAGCCTTTTGTGTCAGAACTCCAAAAGCATCAGTTTGCCTGATTCACACAAAATCCCTGCTCTTTTAAGAGCAGCAGACAAGACAGTACCGACATCTGAAATCTCTGTTGAAGGGGAAGGGAAGGAAAAAAAAAAATGTGGTAGGAAAGGTCAGAACACTGAAACACTAGGAAAAACAGACTAGTAAATAAGAAATTTGGTACTGAAACTTGGAGATGAGGAGAGAGGAGGTGGAGGATGAAATCCAAAGGTCAATTCCATGTTTATCAGTAATGACAACTTAGAAGTATGTCTGTCTGCAGCAACTGAGACATGTTGACCATCTGAGCTCATCACCTATGTATGACTTGACTCTTACTGTAGACCATGCTCTACTTTTCATTCTCTTTCCTCCTCCTTGCACTGGAGCTCCAGAAACTACTAATGAAGATTCAGAATTAACATAATCCTGTTACCTCTAAATGAGCTCCTGTTGTAAAAGATGAGCTCCAGGACAGGTGCTGCAAGAAGGCACAGAGGCAGAGGTAACTTCTACCCAACACAAAATGGCCCAACAGCCATGGCAAGGGTGGAAGGAGCTATATACAACAAGATAGGTAGGTAAGACACCCCAAACCACCCAAAGGCAGGAAGATGTGGTAATCTGACAGCCATTTCTGCCTGTTTCCCCTCCTTAGTAAAACACCAAGCAACTGCTGCTTCACATTCAACATGCAAACCCACTGTGGTAAGGATTTCCTCACTCATGCCAACACACCTTTGCAGCAAGTTAAGGGCCCACAACTACAGCTCTAGATCAGTGAGTATCTCAAGCACAGAAAGACTAACAGTATAGTAACACTATACTTAGTTTCTACCACATTACTCAGATTAGAATAGTTAGTTTAACGACACATTTATGGTTTTACAGTGCATAACTCCACATTTCTGTGTGAATTCAGCAAAGATCACATCTGCCTCAGGAAACTGAGCGCTGCTTGCTGCTTACTAAGTAACCATGAAGGCCAAATGAGTTGTCCTATCAATACTGCAACTTCAGTTACCTACTGCACACCCAGCCCTGCAAAATGTCTCAAGATGTTTTGGTCCATCAATAAAGTATTACAGTTGCCACACACTGCTTCCAGCTAAAATAGGCTGTGTTTTCATTCATCCCCGATGGCAATGCACCAGCACATTAGAAAAAAACATGGGAATGAGAAAATTATAATTGGAGAATAAAAGAAGAAAAGCTCTCTTCTGATATTTTTCAATAAAACCACTGGGGAAAAAAACAAACAAATAAAAAACCCACAAACAAGGTCCAGTTACAATATTCTCATAATCATGTCAGTATGAACTACAAAGGAATTCCTGTAGAAGACAATAGGAATATGTTTTACTGGTAACTCCTCCTGCTTTCTGGTGTGAGGGTAGCCAAGCACTACCAAACAGAGCCATCCAGGGAAGTTGCTGTAATACGGTTATAGCCCTTAGGGAATCCCAGAATGGTAGGGGTTGGAAGGGACCTATGGAGATCATCCTGTCTAACCTCTCTACTAAAGCAGGGTCACCCACAGCAGCTTGCCCAGGATCACAATGGCCAGCTGGATTTGGAATCTCTCCAGAGAAGGAAACTTCACAACCTCTCTGGACAGCCTGCTCCAAGGCTCCAGCACCCTCACACCAAAAAGGTTTCTCCTCATCTTCAGATGGAACCTTCTGGGTTCCAGTTTGTGCCCCTTGCTCCTTGTTGTGGCTCTGGGAACCACTGTCAAGAGTCTGGCCCCAGCCTCTTGTCCCCCACCCTTTAGCTCTTCCTGAGCATTGCTCGGATCCCCTCTGGGGCTGCTCTTCTCCAGGCTCCCCAGCCCCAGGGCTCCCAGCCTTTCCTCCTCACAGATATGCTCCAGGGCCCTCAGCCTCTTTGTGGCACTGAAGTTGTAAGTCACCTCAATGCAGACTCCCACGGTTAAATTCTCCTACTGCCACAACAGCTACAACATCTCCTGACATGCAGAGGAACGCTGGCAGCCCTCTATATGTCTGTCCATACCACATGGCCCTCACCAAGCAGAGAAGTGTAATTAGCAGCTCTCATCATCCTCACTCCCAGCAAAAATCCAAGCCAGATTTGCCCTACTGCTCCATTTGAGCACAACCCACCACAGCAAAACTCAACAGCTGACACTCTGCCATTGCTTAAAGATCTGCTTTTGCCTTTCTCAGCACCACCTGTGCCATAAACCACAGAGAAGCTCACAGATCCAAGCCCAGGAGTAATGTTCCATACATACATTCATACATCTAGGGTAGCAGGCTCCCAGTCTGAAACCAACAGAAATATCAGTGGTACAGGTATCTGTGCACTCCCCTACTACTGACAATTGATCACTGATGCATGTTATAAAAGGACTCTTTCTAAATAAGAAAATTAACAACTTCAACATTAGGAGGAACAACAGACAAGTGAATGGCCAGGGACTGAAGCTACCAGAGATAAGGTTGTTACTCAGGAATTTCTAGCTCCAAATCCTGCAGCCTGCCCATCAGGCACCCAGCTTCCCCAAGTGCCACAAACCTCACACCTAACATCCACTGAATTACAGACAAGATGCAGAGCAACTGCCTTCTCCAGCTCCATACTGCATCAAACAGCTACTAACCCATTCCACATGAGATGTGGGCCACTACAGTTGGGTTGTAGGGTACGAGACAACCTGGAAACCTTTTCTACTCCAACCAGCCATCTCTTAGAAGACACCAGAACCTTTAGAGGCTGTAATGGACTTGTCTTGGGTTTGCACTGCAAGGTAATCTCAACTTTCTCATTCCTGTGACACCACGATTGGCACTGCTTTGTAATGCAACACACTAGAGACTCCTCCAACACCTCACTCTTCCAGTGTTATTCAACCACAGCCTTCATGAAGGTGTAGGAAACCCACTATTAAACAAATCAGCAAGACTACCATTATTCACTGAAGATTAAAAAACCCAAGCCCTAAAACAGCACTTAATCTAAGTATCAAAGTCAGGTTCATAAACAGCAATGCAATGAATTAAGACGCAGACTTTTGACTCATCAGCTGACATTAAAAGATTGGTGCAGGGTGATGAAAGGCAAAGTCTGGACCTGGCAGCAGAATGCTGCAACAACAGATTACACCACCATGATCTCTGGACAGTCACGCTTGTGACTACAGAGAACACACATTCTAGGTCCCAGACCACCCCTCCTAGGAGACAGGGAAGGATCTGATATTGCAGTTCAGACACTTTGCACAATAATCCTGAAAATGAGGACATCACTGCTGGGTCTCCTCAGAAAGCAGAACGCTTAGAGTGAACCAGCCTCTCGTTCCAGCAGCTGCTGCACTGTGCCACTCACTAGGTGTACTCTGGACATGTGTCAGAAGGAGTGGAGAGCTGTTATCTACTCTCCCTTTACTACATCAGCATTCACAGTTCAGAGTTACCTAACTATTTCAGATCAAGATACATTTACAAAACTTTGACTAGCGCTTGGGAAAAATCAAACATCCCTTCTCATGCCACTAAACTCTGAACTCCACAGCCTCTGAATTCTGGGTAGCCACATTTTCCTCAGGATCACAGAATCATTTCAGTTGGAAAAGACCTTTAAGTTCATCAAAGCCAACCATTACCTAACTCTACATGGTACTTCAGCTACATGGTACTCAGTTTGAGATAAGCCTAGTACCTACTAGGCAGAGCTGCCAGGTAGAGATGTGAAAATGGGTGCTTACAATACTCTAGAGCAGGGATCTTGAATGTCACCTCAACTGCTGACTTGCTGGATTTGAGAGACCCAAAGCATGGGCAAGGGAAATTCTCAGCTTTTAAGAAGATGGTTGTGATTGACTCTGACTGGTTATATAGCATGTGTTACCTATAGGTCTGCTATAATCCATAAGCACAGCATGGTGAAGGTTGGAAGGGACCTTTGAAGATCATCTCATCCAACACTACTGACCCCTAAGGTCACCCACAGCAAGTTTCCCAGGATCACAACGTCCAGGCAGGTTTGGAAAGCCTCCAGGGAAGGAGACTCCACAATTTCATTTAGCTAATAAGCTAAAAGAAGGGGATTTAGCTAATCCCCTCTTAGCTAATGTGGACAGAGGGGAAAATAAAACAAAACAAAGTTCCTCTCTCGAGCTGGGAACTCTACCCAAAAGCATAGCCCAACAGCACAGGAGACAGGCCGACAGTAATTTAGCACAGACACACAAGCCAAGAGATCTGTCTTAATGCTCACACCATCTCTGTTCTGCCCCTTAATTCCTGTAATAGAACTGGCCATCTGTTAGGAAGAACCAGCACATTCTGAAGACTTCATCAAGCATCTTCTAAGTCACATATAACGGCATCTAAGAGAGGGTCTGCTGAAGGAGGCCTTACGATGCATCCAACACAAATGGAAGCACAAATGTATTTGACACGAGGTCAGCAACTTAGCATAGGACTGCCAGCTTCCCTCCCGCTTCAAATGGGAAACAGGAACAGAAACTCCTTCTGAAACCATTGCAAAGGCCACTTTGACTTAGCCAAACCAACCCAGGCTACTGTAGGCTGGCCAATGTTACGAAGAACCCTGAGAACACACAGTAAAGTAAACTGGATGTAAGTGGAATATCCTCCCTAGACAGCCCACAACACTCAGTGACCACCAACAAGCACAACCCTTGGTGACAAGTACCTAAAACCCCTCCCAGACTGAAGGTGCAGCAGCAGAAGTGATGTCATCACCTTAAACACACAATGGAGCTTCCAAAGGCAGACCTCACTCTCCAGCTCTTTCAAATGCAAATTGTCCCGGTGAAACCCATTACACCACCCCCGGAACTATCTCTTTGCAGGAATTCATATTTGGCCAAAAGACCAAACTGTGGGTGCCTGCAACACAACACACCACCACAAGAATTCTTTCCCTCCAGACCAAAGGGGACAACATTTGAGGCTTGTTATTCATCAGTCTTTGGCGGGCAGACTGCTTAAATGTCAATGCTTTAATCAGGCACAAAAAAGATTACAAAGAGAAGCCCTTCAGGCAGTTATTTTTATTCTCTACAGCAAGAATTTGCTAGGCTCTCTTAACATGCTAAAAGATGACCAATAACTAGCAGAGCTAAGGAACCCAGAGAAACCAGATGCAGAACACTAAATAATTTGCCTGTGCATCCCTGAACTGAGGCTATTTCCCAAATACTGTATTGAAATCATCAAAAGAGGAAGCAGGGTGTGGCACGGTTTCAGCAGACAAAGGAAAACCCTCTACATTTTGAGCCTGAGGTCACTGGAAGAAGACCATCTCCTAGTTTTAGACACAGCTTGTCTAGCAACACTAAGTGTGAGCAAAAACTATTTCATGGCAACAGCAGGGCTCTTCACAAGGAAGGACATGAGAGCTCTGGGCATCTTCACAGAATGCCAGGTTGGAAGGGACCTCAAGGACCATCTGGCCCAATCTTTCTAGGTACTAGTCTACTGAAATGAGAAAGCCCAGCACCCTATCAGGCTGAGCCTTAAAACTGTCCAGTGAAGGGCAATCCACTGCTTCCCTTGGGAGATGATTCCAATGTCTGACTGTTCTCACAGGGAACAATTTTCTTCTGGATTCCAATCAGAATCTCCCCAGCAGTAACTTGTCCCCATCACCCCTTGTCTTTTCCATGGAACTCCCTGTACTCCATCCTCCTGGTAGCCACCCTTTTAGGTATTGGTCCATGGATCTTCAGGGATCTGTTCTCCAATACACTTCTCAATGACAACTAATCTCTGCACATGGTTGGGGGAGCAAGGAGAAACCCTGCAAACTGGAGATTGATCCAAAACGCAGCCCTCACAAGCATGAAGCTTTGAGAAGACCATCAAGAAGACCAGTACAAGCCACCTTTTAATGCCAAGAGACTCATTTCCACCTGAAGAATGCCAGCTCTTTCTACTCCTCTGATGAGAGTAGGTACACAGTTGCACACAGGAGACACAAGACGGTGGCACGTCATGGAGCAAACATCAGCAGCTCGTCATCAAAGCTTGCAACAGCAGCACCTCAGGGACACTTAGACAACTGCTTAGAGATACTTGGCTTCCTTCCTTCTGCTCCTCAGAAGTGATGCCTGGCAACAAGTGGGCAAAACCTGGGCACTTTCACCCCAGTTTCCTCCCACAGCCCAGATACACCCAAGTCCGTTAAGCCTGAGTATTATTTTTCCTGCTATTTGTGCCACAAACAGACACCCAGCTCTCTTCACACAGAGTGACACAAAAATCAGGTTTGTCAAGAACAGGATTACAGAAAAACTCCTCTGGAAAGCTTATACAAAAAAGAGGTTTTCTTTCCAACAAATTATTCTTGGTTTGGTTTTGTGTTTGTTTTGTTTTCAATGGTGACTATTTCTATTCACTCGAAGTATTTTGGGCTTTAACACCCTTTCTATGAGGAATTTAACACCTACACATCTTGACTGCTTGCACTCTGCCCATTGCAGTTTTTGGAGAACAAAAGCAGAAATGTGTTTTTCTTCCATTTGGCATCTTTTCTGAATGCCAAGTGTACTCCTAGTTCTCCCCCACCTCCCTCCACACCCTTCCTCACTATTCTACTATCTCCAAGGAGCTTCTATTGCAGGGTCAGTAACAAGGCACTGGGCTTGTCTTTTAGCTCAGATAAATAACTTTGTAAAACACACCCTTAATAATTAAGAAGCCCCTGAAATTCACTGTTTAAATCCAGATGATTTGGGTTGGTTTGGGTTGGAAGGGATCTTAAAAGATATCTAATTCCAACCCCTCTGCCACAGGCAGGGGTACCTTCCCCTAGACCAGATTGCTCAAGGCCTCAAAAATACACTAGAGAATCAATCCAGTATTACCACAATATAATATAAAATAATACAGTATTGCAATAGGAAATGGATTTTTAGACAAGAATGTTACATTACATATGTACATTTATATTAATCAGTGAAAACCTTTAGCTCTGCCCATGAAACTAAGTGCATGACCCCACTGCATGGGAGAAAGGCATCTACTAAAGGAAATAAATTCAAATAAAGAATTCCAGGACTCTACCATAATTCCTGGTTTCACTCTCAGCGCTGTCACAGCTGCCACTGAAATGAAAAACCAGTTTTTCAGGAAGAGTAATTGGAAGCAAGAATAGGAAAAGGAGTCTTAGAGTAACAACACTTCGCACACTCCCTGGAAGGTGACTGGGAAACCACCACCAACTTGACTTGCTCCTTGAACAAGGTTTAAGGTTTTTATGAAGCACAAGTCTTACTACCTTCTGAAAAGAAACAAACCAAGCTTGGCATTTGCAAATCACAGCTACTGGATGACCTGGTCACCAGCTTGACCTTAGACTGGAGCATGAACACAGAGACACTGCAGTCACTAGCTGCACACTAGTGACTACAGCAGCACACTCACCAGCGTGCTAGATCCCCACAGCCATCCTGGGCCAGGAAGAGTCTTCCCCTGACAGCAACACTGACAAAACAGGAGCCATTTTTCAACCTTTACAAGCCAAATTTACCACCACCCCATCATCACAGTTTAGAGAATTATGCCTTGGAATATTTGATGGACAATAACATATGACCTAATCTGCAAAATGACATCTGTTGAGCCCTAAATCCTGAATTTACAGTGAAGATTATCATGAAGCAAGCTGCTGTGATCTCTGCTCTTTAGTTACACTGGCCAACAGCTTGAAAAGGATCTGTAAATACTATCTGTGTAAGCTTCCAGCATGCTCTGACCACCCTGCAGTGAAAACAGAGTTTCTGTTCCACAGTAACCTCACAGACACAAAAGCCTTGTTGACAACTAAACCGCCAGGTCAGTAAACCCCAGAACCACCAACTGCATCTTCTAAAGACAGTTTCTTGGACCAACAAAATAAATAGAAAAGGAAGGATGTACATCCCTTTCAGAACATCCTGACAGGCCCCCTGAAAACTTTCTGCTGCAGAGAAAGGGGCTGCACACCAAGGCATCCCAAGGCTGAGACATGAGTGTTGTCAAAGCCCATGTCAAAACAAAGGCTGCCAGAAAGAGCAGCCCAGGAGGACAGGGCTCCCATAGACCACCAGAATCCCCTGCCAAAGTGAGCCACGATGTGGGAGCTCTTCCTGGGGTCTGCTGAGATACACCATAAGCATGAGGCAGTGAGAGATTTTTGCACACCGTGATTAAGGGCAGCAGCACCAGCTTCTCCAAACACAACCAGCCCTTGTCAGAGCTCAGGCTCCAACACCAAATCTCCTGACTGCACTTTCTGAACTTAGGAGAAGGGGAGAAGGTGACAGACCACTGGAACAGGCTGCCCAGAGCGGATGGGGAGCGTCCTTCTCTGCAGAGATTCCAAACCCAACTGGACATGGTGATCCTGGGCAAGCTGCTGTGGGAGTCCCTGCTTTAGCTGGGGCATTGGACTCAATCTCTGGAGGTCCCTTCCAACCCCCACTGTTCTATGATTCTGTAAGAGAGTCTGGAATATAATTTCCATTAAAAGCCTTATTTTATATACAGATATCTTCCAGAAAGATACCTAAACCCCATACACAGTATGTGCTCTAGACACCTACACATAAGCACATGCTGCCACAGACCACTCAAAGAAACTGACATTGACACACAAATTACAAAGCCAAAACATTTTGTTCCTGCTTCTGTTGTGGTCCTACTTCCTTCGAATGACTCCCTACCACCAGGAGAAAGTAAGATGAGGCAACAGACTCTGACTTTTCTGTGCAGCTACACACACAAGAGATACCACACGTTCAGTGTGACTGATTAGGATGTTTAGGTTCAGCAATTCCACCACTTTTCAGACACAAGAAGTGCTCAAAGCTACAAGACCAGGCAGCACACAGCTGTGTCCCTCAGTTTCATTGGAGCTCAAGCACACTTAGACCTACCTGTGCACTCTTCAAGTCAGCTGGACTAGCACTTTGAGATCACAGAACCCCAGTATGGGAGGGGCTGGAAGGGACCTCTGGAATCTCTCCAGAGAAGGAGACTCAACAACTTTTCTGGGCAGCCTGCTCCAGGGCTTCATCACCCTCACACCAAAGAAGTTTCTTCTGCTGTTCAGATGGAACCTCCTGGGTTCCAGTTTGTGTCCATCGGCCCTTGTCACCACTGACAAGAGCCTGGCCCCATCCTCTTGCCTCCCACCCTTTAGCTCTTGCTGAGCATTGCTGAGATCCCCTCTCAGGCTGCTTTTCTCCAGGCTCAACAGCCCCAGGGCTCTCAGCCTTTCCTATAGGACTACAGGTTTCAAGAGGCCAAGACCATGCTTGAAGATACCCATTCACTCCTAGTGCACAACAACCACATTCCTACTCACCACTTCATTTTAATGAATCAGAATTGGAAATGAAATTACATCCAGGAGACAAACAAGGGCAGTGGAATGGCTTTTTACCTCATCATGTCTAACTGAGTGTGACTCACTCAACACAAACCCTCAACCTTCTGCAAACAATGCCAATGGACATCAGCCATTGTCCACAGCTATTAGCACACTGCAACTTCATCTTCTCTTTAATACATCCATGTTGTCCACAGCAGTGTACACTACATAAGGAATCTGCATTAGTCATGACCCAAGAGATGGGAACTGAAAATGAATGAACTCACTGGCAACTGAGCAGAGCAAAACAGGTAGGAGGAAAGCACCAGGGTGCCTAATTTATATTAACCCTTCCATTTCATAGAATCCCAGACTGGTTTGGGTTGGAGGAGACCTTTAAAAGTCATCTAGTGCAACCCTCCCGCAGTCAGCAGGGCTAACTGCAACTAGAGCAGGTTGCTCAGAGCCCCAGACAACCTGACCTGGACCAGTTCCAGGGATGGGGCATCTCCTATTTCTATGGGGAACCTGTGCCAGGTTTCTCACCATCCTCACTGTTAAAAGTTTCCTCCTCATATCCAGTCTGAATCTCCCCTCCTTTAGCTTAAAACCATCACTGCTTGTCAGTTCAGTACAATTCTGCACACAAAACCAAAACACATCACTTGTCATAGAGGCTACATCTATGGTGGTGTGCAGATGTTAAGACACTCCCAGCACAGTATCAGCACAGATGGAGGTTAGAAAGTCTGCTGAGATTCATACCAGCAGGTACTGAGATGTTTGGTTTAGAGAAGCAGGTCTGAGTGGCCACTACAGACAAAAATCCACAGCTCTGTCCATGCCTGGGACAGACTTGGAGACACTCAAAGTCAGGCTTGATGGGGCTCTAAGCAACCTGATCTAGTTGGGGATGTCCCTGCTGACTGAAAGGGGTTGCACAAGACAACCTTCAAAGGTCCTTTCCTATGATTCTACCATCAAGAACTCTTCAAAGACCCACATTTAAGAGTGATGCTTTAGAAACCATTGTGACCATAATGACTTTTAACACATGATACCAAGCCCAACCACTGGGACATTTCCAGGAGTAACACTGGTGACTTTACACCTTAATGACTCAAGCACCAGACACTTACTTAACCAAAGAAAAAGCCTTGGTTTGACCTCAGCTGCCAGGGAGATGAGAAACCATGAAGTCAGAGCCATTAGAGGGAAGAACTGTAAGTGTGCTCCCAGGTCATTAGCACTGAGTTAGGTGATGAACAACGAATGTTCAGCCTAATCTATTTTTCTGAGGCTTTATTACAAGTTCTTTGGCATTTCACTCAACCTGAAATGTGACAAAGAAAATGGTTTTGGGGGAGGGATTTTTGGTGGGTTTGGGTTTAACCCTTTTACAGCTTTGGTTCATAATGCTCTTCCAAAAAATAATTAATTAGGAGAATTCATACACTTACTTCAGAACACTTTAAGCATCACACTGTTTCCCTGTTTCCGTCTAAGTTTTCCTTCCACTCCTGTCCAAATTTTCCTTTCCAGGAAAACCTTCCACATCCCTGCCCACAAATCTGGGGAGGAGACAGACTCAGACTCTGACACAGACTCTAGTAAAACCCACCCAGCCAGCAACAATCATGCTATTTTCTCTACTTGTTTAATATTAAATTCTGTCAACAAGGAAACTTTGTTAGACAAGACTCTAAATTTAAAGAAAAGTCTATTTGCTAACAACCCTTCACTAAAACCAGTGTATATATTCAAAGCTAAAACAGTGCTCTGAAACCTGATTGATTTGGTTGGAACCATAAATCTCTATTTGACTGAAGTCAACAGAACTTAACTGTTAAAAAAGCTGGGGGGAAAAAAAAAATATAAATATTTCTTCCTATGAACCATCAATGAAGTTCCTTTCCAGCTATTCCAAGCCAGACAACAGCTGCAGAACAGCCAAACCAGAAGCTCTCCTCTCTAAACAGGGTACCTTGTCCAAGGCTCAACATAACATTATTTGTGTCTCTCAGACAGAAATAATCAAAAAAAGACTAATGTGAGCAACACATTTAAGTCTCCCTGCTGAAAGCACAACAAAAACAAGCTCATAAAACCAGACAAAAATAAATTAAAACTTCTCCTAAGACAGACACTGAAGTACAGCTGAATATTTACATACTAATATTTAGTTTAAAACTGGTACATGCTCCAATATTGTATTTTGATTCATTTGAAACAACAGATGGGTTTTATTTTCCAAGTGCAACTAATTTAGGGTTGATTGGAGCTTCAGAAAGTGTGTTGGATTTAAGGTTGCAACTAGTGATAATCTGGCATATGTTTCAGCACCCAAATAATTCAGGTTCTTGAGTACTTCTGGCCAAGAAAAGAGGCAGAGCAATGGGTCCTCAAGGGAATCAGAATAACTGCACTGGAGCAGCCAAATTCTACTGCTTAAGTAAGACTTTGTGAACTGAAGCTTGAGATTGCTCTCTGGTGTGCGGGACTCACTTGAGAGAAGGGATCCATCCAGAAAAGATTTTGACAGGCTTGAGAAGTGCATCAGTGACAACTGCATGAGGTTCAGCAAGTCAAAGTGCAAGGCCCTGCATCTGGTTTGAGCCAACCCCAGGCACAAATCCAGGCTGGCTGCAGAGTGGGTTGAGAGCAGCCCTGAGAGTCTTGGGGGGTGCTGATTGATGAGAAGCTCACCAGGAGCCTGCAAGTGCCCTCATGCAGCCCAAAAGGCAAATCATGTCCTGGGCTGCAGCCAGAGGAGCATGGCCAGCAGGGCAGGGGAAGGGATTCTGCCCCTTTACTCTGTTCTGGTAAGACCCCACCTTGAATACTGTGACCAGTTCTGGTGTCCCCACCATAAGGAGGACACAGAATTGTTTGAACTAGTCCAGAAGAGGGCCACAAATATGATCCAAGGGCTGGAGCACCTCTGCTAAGAGAGCAGGCTGAGGGAGCTGGGGTTGTTCAACCTAGAGAAGAGACTTTGGAGGAACCTCAGAGCTGCCTTCCAGTACCTGAAGGAATCCTACAGGAAGGCTGCAGAGGGACTTTTCACAAGGGTGTCTAGTGACAGGACAAGGGGGAATGGTTTTAAGCTGAGGGAGAGCAGGTTTAGACTGGATCTTAGGAAGGAGCAGCTCTTCAATGAGATTCTGAAATAAGTTGCCCAGAGAGGTTGTGGATGTCCCTTCCCTGGAGGTATTTAAGACCAGATGGGATGAGACCTTGGGAAACCAAGTCTAGTTGAGAGGCATCCCTACCCACAGCAGGGGTGGTTGGAGCAGATGATCTGTAAAGTCCTTTCCAACCTAAGCCATTCCATGATCCTATGAATAATGCAAAAAGAGATCAATTATCCCTCTGTTCAGTCTCAGGGAAGGGGACACCACATCTTCCCTACACTGGTTTCCCAAGATGTTGAATAGACCTGACCAACGCCCAGCAAACACACTTCAACTGGTATCTAATTGAATTTTTTGAAATAAAAGTTTGAGACAGCTCTACTGAAGAGCATCATTCTTGATCATCTCAGAAAAGAAGGTACAAATGCAGAGTCTACAAAAATTATTAATCGAGAAACATTTTCATGAGGCAGTACAGGAGTTTGCATACTTGGCTGCTTCATTACAGGAAAACCACAGGGCTAATAGAGATGGAGAGTCATGACACTATATTGGAGGAAGAAACAGAATAGCAAGAGACAGCTAGCTCTGGACTCCTCAGCACAAGAAGGTATTAACCTGTTGCAGCAGGTCCAGAAGAGACTACAAGGGCTGCAAACTGTCTGCTGTGAGGCCAGACAGAGTTGACATTGTTCACCTTGGAGAAGAGAAGGCTTCAGGGAGACCCTCTGGTGGCTTTTCAGTGCTTAAAGGGGCTGATGAGAAAGCTGGGGACAGACTTTTTAGCAGGGCCTGTTGTGACAGGACAAGGGGAGATGATTTAAACCAAAAGAGGGAGATTCAGACTGGAGAGAAGGAAGAAATCTCTGACAATGAGGGTGGTGAAGCTCTGGCCCAGGCTGCCCAGAGAGGTGGGAGATGCCCTATCCCTGGAACTATGCCAGGTCAGGTTGTTTGGGGCTCTGAGCACTCTCCTCTAGGGCAGCAGGGCTGGATTAGATGATCTTTAGAGGTCCCTCCTCATACAAATCATATAATGATTCCATGAACTACCCACCCAAAGCACCCTTATAGAACAAAACAGAGGAAAATGGAAGCACTCAAAACCTCATGGCACCAAGCTGACAGCTGAAGAGATGCAGCTCTCCCAAAGCTCTGAGGCATGCTGGACAATCCTCCAGGATTGTCAACACTGTATTTATCATGAGCTTAAACACATTAATGTAATGAGCAGCTTAGAAAATAAATAAACGTGGTTTTGTTTTACCTTCAACAGAAAGCTATGCAGCAGGGAAGCACAGGAGGAAGGGAGAAGGTTTATTACTATTTCATTAAAAGTAATAAAGAATTTCAAGCCCTCCTCTGTTAACAATTATTTTCTGCTGCTGAATTAAGACTCCAGAACGGTCAGCCACCCATATGATATCCACTGTGTTACTCACCAGGTACCACTACTCTGAACTTGAATTTTACTGAAAGGCTGTAAAGAAAAAAGCTTTGCAACACATTTTATTTAAAGCAACTGATCTAATATTCAAGAAAACCTCAAGGTTTAGGAAAACCCTGATAGAACATCATGTGTCAGTGCAGAGGACCAAGTGTACACACTCTCAAGTCCTTCTTTAAAGCTGCAGTTCCTCAAAAGTTTTGCTAATAAAACAACTGATTTTTCTCCATTTGATTTTTTTCCAGTCATACAGAAGAAAAGTAAAACTACTTGCTGCCTAAGTGGTCCTGCATTGCAGGGAGGTTGGACTCAGTGATCTCTGCAGCTCCCTTCCATCCCCTAGCATTCCATGATTCTATGGTATCTTAGAAAACACGCAGAATTATTATAAGGATTTATGCTCATGTAAGTGTAAATAATAATTGCTGTCCTCTGACCACAGAAAGGCAATCTGCATAAGGTACACAATGACCCAGGCAGGAATTTATTAGTAGTGAATTGCAGGCACGTCAGGACGTGCTCCCTATCACTCTGGTTATCAGCCAGTGATAACCAATAACATCTCCCAAGCACAAGTCACATGCAAAGACAGAACCAAACCTCTGCAGTGCAAGGGATGAAAGTTCCATAGCATTGGTCAGCTCATATTGCATACACAATTTGGGGAGGTTCTCTGGCAAAGACACCAAAGCACACAGCTATATAACAACCTGGAGTATTTTACATCAGGTAACTGCTGGTTACCTTCAGTCTGAGCTCCAGAACTTTTATAAAATATCAGCTAGAAAAGAACCTATCACAAAAAAAAAAAAAAGAATGAAAATATAAGACAGAGGTTAGGTAGCAGAAAATAATAGCAGGAGTCAGGTTTCCATCACTTTTCCCCTGTTTTGGAGGCCCACATACTAGCAGTAAGGAATTTTTATTAAATACAAACCAGCATCTGCCACTTCATTTAATACAAATTTCTTTCTTTTCAGCCCTAAGATCATTGCAAGCATGGAGATTTTTTTTTTTGGTAGCAATACTGCAGTTGTAATGTTAAGAGGCTATCCAAAAACAACACCACTGTGACATGAACACTGCTGAAAGCTCACTGCAGAAACGATGGATTTTAACAAAGCCTAATCCCCTATTTCACCTACTGAGTTTACAGAAAATTATTAAAAGGATGAAAAAACCCACTTCAAAATACCAGTTATTTCTGGAAACAAGAAGCAGATGTTCTCCTCTGTTTGGCTCAGCTGTGCTACAGTACAAGTGTGCCTTTGTTATGCTGTCAGCAATAATTTATTTTATTTATTACAGCCATTTTATAATGCCCATCAATGTACTATTTGTGCATGATTTAGATCCATGCAGATCTATTTCTCCCTGTAGAAGCCATCCAGAAGCAGCACATGCATACTCCAAAGAGCAGACCCTGGTATGACACAATTGTGAAAATCAAGGGGTTTCCCCCCCCTCTTTCCACTGTATTAATAAAAAGGGAACAGGAAGAGATGGAAGAGTTAGAATTGCCAAATAAAGCTGAATTAACATTAATCAACAATTACTGAAATGGGACAAAGTTAGGAAAACACAAAAAGCTTAGAGCATAAACAGAAACTCCTAATTCTTTGAAGTGCTACAAAGGCAACGCTTTCTGAAGCATGGAAAGGAAATAGAGCCTAGAATAAAGTCATGAAGAACCAAAACACTGGGAAAAGGATCCATTAAAAATGGAAGACAGCATGCTCACAGCAGGGGGGGAAAGGGGAAAAAATGTAATAAAGAGAAAGAAAAAGGAGCACAATCATTTGCTATGTTGCCCTATCAGCCACTGAGACCTTATCTGTGGTAGGCATGAAACCACTCCCCAAAAGACTAACATCACAGGTTTTGTATGGATCTGATAAGGAATTCTGAGCCTCAAAAAATTAAACCTTTAATGAGCGTGCACACGGTGGGATAAACATTCCTCCTGCCCTCCTACTGCTTTGGGCAAAGTATTTCCTTTATTAAAATATTCCTATATTACTAATTTAATACCCCCAGTTGTCACAGCAGAAAGAAGCAGGACAATGTGCAAGACAAACCTAAAACACTGCATGGAAACACATTAACCCCATGCTCCCAAGCTGCAAGAACTGCCACGTACAAATCCTCACACCTTCAACACCACACAGACAGCAGCACAACCCTGGAAGACAAATGCAAATATTTAACAAATGCATGAAATGCTACAGTTTAAATAGAGGGTTTGATTTGCTGGGTTTTAAAGCACTTAAGTGTCCGATTACTGCAAGGGTTTCCTCCATCTGACAGGACGCAGAAGGGATGATTTGTTAGGATAATCTCTTATCAAACTAAGATCTGAGAGAACTCTGGCAAATCCTGCACTTTCAGGCTGAACCTGAGAGACAGATTCGTACTGTCAGCACATGGTCACAGTCAACTTATGTACCCAATGAGTCCTAAGTTTTACTGAAGTGGGACTTGCATCCTGGAGTGGCAAACCTGCCACAGACATGGGCACAAATCCATAAGCCAACGTTCTGAAAGACTTCCCACAAGAAAAGCCAGCTTGCATCATCTATCTGCCCAATTTTATGATGCACCAGGGCAGAGAGAGGAAGGGAAACAAGCAACAGGATGAGAGGAAACAGGCTAAATTGCAGCAGAGGGGTTTAGGTTGGGCATTAGGAAAAACTTCATCACTTAAAGAGAAGTTAAGCTCTGGAACAGGCTGCCCAGGGCAGTGGTGGAGTCCCCATCCCTGGAAGCATTCAAAACTTCAAAGCATCGTGCTGAGGGACAGGGTTTAGTGGTGACCTGGCAGCACTGGGTTAACAGTTGGACTTGATCATGTTGCAGGCTTTTTCTAACCTTTACGATTCTATTCTATGATAACACAATAAAGAAATAAATTCAGGAGATTTTCCAGACTTGGATAGCACCAAAGAACGGTTCTAAATTGAGTAAGAGCACGGTAATTATCTAAAAATGTATATACATCATTAAATGACAGCCATAAGCTCTATGAGTTCATCAAAATAATTCCCCCCCCCCCACCTAACAAACTAAATATTTAAAGACATAAAGCATCTGAGCAACAACAACCAAAAAAAATAATCAAGTGTGTACATGTCTAATATGCATAACTTATACACTCTAACAATTAGCACACATTGGAATGTTACCACAACACTGAAAACTTGCCCTAACAGAGATATTTTTTTCCCCAAACAAAAATATTTGAAGCATCAAGAATGAGAATTTTTACTTCTGCAAGCCAGAGAGAATTCTCCAAAACAAGTAAATTAAAGAAACATTTAAATAGCTCCCTGCTTAGCTCCTCAGATCTTCCAAATTAAAATGTTTTGTCAACAGAAAGTCCTAAAATTAAAAAAATAAATAGTGTGGATATTTATATCTTTTGTGAGTGAAATCTGTATTATTTATCTGTATTTTTCCAGTGTAATACACAGATGATAGTTATGAAGCACCAGATGATGCTACTAAATCAGCACAGCCCCAACCCTGTAATTTGTAATGCTCAGGTAAAGTGCTCCTATAAACTGCTGGAGGAGAAAAAGAAGGGGTCAGAAAGAGACTGAAAACGACTGAAAATGATTTGGTCAAGCAGCTTTGGTTTATCACAACATACCAGCCATAGTTTGGGGAATTCTGGGGGGTTTCCTGTATAAAAATGCAGTCAAAGGGCAGGACCAGCCCCATGCAGCTGATTTCATGTGGGAGGAGCTGATGATACCTTTCTAGGAGAGTAGGAGTGGAGAAACGAAGCCACACTTTTTGTCTGTGCACAGCTGGGTAATTCCAGACAGGAGTCACCAGCTCATACATCCAGCTCAGGGACACCTGAAACTGGGGTCTGACCCTAAGGGCTGTGCTGAGCAGGTTTTGACTTCCCTGAGATGAGTCCTGCTGCCTACAGAAGAACGTTGATGAGCTGGGAGGCTCAGCAGAGTTTAAAAAATAAAATCAAATAAATACCACTGGGATTGCTTCCTCTGGTTCCCTTATCTCTATATCCATCAGTCATCACCTCTCTTAGAGCACATGCTTAGGGAATCTGGCTGTGCCAGGGAGGTTCAACTTTTCATTTTGTGTCTGGACAGGTAGCACAGATCCAGAGGGGACCCCCGGATACATCCTGCTACTGAAAGAGGGAAAAGCTTTTCTTGATCAGGTTAATTTCTAGATATATAACAACAAATGTACCCCAAAAAAAAAACAAAAGTGATTTGACTGTAATTATCCACTCAGCAACAGGCAAGAAGAACAGAGGCCCTGATCCTGCCAAGTTTTAAGTATAGGTTTAACTTTAATCACGAGTAGTCTCACTGAGCAGTGTCTCTAAGTGCCTGCCAAAAAAGGGCCAGATTAACAAGGGTATTAAGATTATTTTTCCTAAATCACTTTAGAGATGCTATTTGTTAGATTAGAAATGATTGGATTTTCTTTTTCCACAACTGAGATACCCTGGCAAATTCCAGCCTGCACACACCCCTGACGTCAGCCTCAATGGGAATGTGCACAGACCCACACAAACCCCTTACAACATCTGACAGTTTAATACCACAAGGTTAAGTGAAATACTTATATTAAGGCAGTTCTAGCCAAAATACAGGTGACAACATGGCACCTGCTGGGGAGAAAAACTGGGGATGCCTAGAAACCCCAAAAGTGAAGAAAAAGCCCTGCAGATGACTGAGATGTCAGCACTGGAAGAAGCAGCAGTGGGTAGATGTTTGGGCCAGGCCACATTACCTGCTCCCCAAAGTCCAACCCATGACGAGCCAGCATGGTATGCCAGCTCATGAATGACAATTCTGTGATGAACCCAGTTACCCAACACTGCAAACCACACTGGTAAATGAATTTTGCTAACTGAAGACTACAGCTGAAGAGAAAGAAAGGTCTGAAGCATGAGAGAAGCAATAAAAGTAAGAGAACAGAAAGAACAGAGAGACTGCCTCATTATTAATTTAGGGAGCAGAGAGACAAGGAGGAATGTATCCCATGCCCCAAGGCAAGTAAACATTGGGACTGAAGATGTACATTTCAGCCACTTACAGGGCTGACCCGAAGTGGAACAGGGATCTCTGTCCTGCTGGGACTATTCTAGAGCAGCCTCTGGAGCAGCTTTCCCTGAGAAACCCTTTGATAATTAACTTATAAGGAAGACCAGGCAGGACATTCTGCTCTCCCAGAAGTATCAAGGGAGAACAGATGTTTCCCAGCCTCAAAGGGACAAACTCAAGAGTGTATCATTTCATATCACTAATTCTTGAGTACACAAAAATCACTGTAAGGGAAACAAACAACAAAAAAAAAAAGACTAGAGTAGGAAAACAAACTGCAATCAGTGAAATGCAAATGCTATCACTTTCTGTTATTAAATTAATGCTCAATGCCATTTCCATTCCCAAAAATCCATGGCTGATCACAGACTGGCTCGTGGGGAAGGGACAGAGAAGGCAGCTCATTGGAAAATGTGTTTTATTGCAGCTCACAGCCTTGCACATTTCTACCCTCCCACTCACTGGAGAAGCATCCCTTTATGAAGTCGGGGAAGCATAATTAGCTTGGTTTTGTTTAAATCTGCATCACTGTGCAGGTAAGGAAAGTCTTTCAGCTCCCTAACTTTTCCCAGAAGTTTTGCATCACTGAAACATGTCTAATTTTCCTTTTCAGTCATCTGCCTCCTCCTCTGCTTCCTACAGCCCGCCTGAAGGGGTTCTTCAAGCGCCTCATGTCTATAGCCATGCCTATAGTTTAAATACTGCTGGTCTCCAGCGGTCCAGCTTGGGAAAGGAGAAAGAAAGAGAGAAATAACCAAACGCTAAACAGAAGTTTGTGAGCGAGCAGCGCGTTTGTGCAGCATGCAAACACCACGAACCCCAGCGCCGAGCAGAAAACCTGTCAGGATACGAATTTACACCAAAGAAAAATTAACATAGAAATAAAAAACCCCCATCAGGGAGTGAGCTGCAGCCTCCACCCCTTACCTCCGGAGTCCTTTCTGCTGGTTTCTTTCGCAAAGCCTGTTTAATCTTGGGGTCCACAGGAGCGCTCATTCTATTGCCCTGCTCCTCCAGCTCCGCAACTCCTGGGAAATCGCTGGCGGGGGGCGATGCCTCCAGGAGCAAAACAACACAGCGAGCAGCCGTGGCTCCCGCTCGGCAGCTCCGGCCCGGCCCCGCCGCTGCCCCCGTGGCGGGCCGGGGACGCGTTCCGAAACTTTCCCCACGCCGGGGGGCCCGGTGGGGACCGGGTAAAAGGCCTGGTGGCCTCGCAGCCGCCGCGGGGCAGGCAGCGGGGAGGGGAGTGGAAAGCAGAAGGCCGAGGCGGGAGAAGGGGAGCGGGGCCCGGCGGGGGAAGGCAGGCCCCGGGCCGGGGCGGGCGCGGTGCCCGCCACCGGGCTGGCTGCTCACCAGGCGGGCGGCTCCTCCGCGGCGCTCGGAGTGAGCCTCCGGCTGCCGGCTCAGCAGCGGCGTGAGGGGCAGGTGGCGCCGGCTCCCGCCGCCGCGTTCCTCCGGCGGCCGGCGCCGTTCCCCATCGCGCAGGAGCCGGCGGCGACAGCAGCGGCCCCGCCGTGCAGAGAAAGTCCGGGCGGGCTGCGGGAAGTTACCGGCCGGAGCGGGACTCCCTGCGCCCGCCCGCTCGGCCCCAGCACCCAACGGCTCCGCCCGCCGGGGCCGCACAAAGCGACGCGGGCGGGTGAGGAGTTTCGCGACGCTGCTTCAGAGGATTCTTCACCTCGCTCCGCACCCGCAGCCTGGCCACGCTTCTCCCTTCAAGCCTCCAGCAACTACTGCCACCGTCCCGGTTCCCTACCCCGGTCGTCTTCCCCACATCCCCCCTAAGATAGAAAAGTGCGAGCGCGGGCTCTTTAACCCAGAAAATTGGCAAGCACGGCGAGGGGCGTGGCAAAAGTGAGGGAAGGGCTGCCGTGAGCTCCGCCCCCCGGGCGGGTAGGGTGGGGAGAGGGAGGGGCCAGGGAGCCGCGCGGAGGGAAGGCTCGCGAGGGTTGGGAGGGGGTCGCGCATGCGCGGGGGAGAGTGGGGTGGGCGGCGGGGGGCATCTGGCTGGAGGCGTGGTGATAGGAGAGTCTGCGTCACACGGGGCCGGCTCCTCGCAGACAGTTGTACGCTCACGAAGTACTGTGCGCTGGGTAAATGACATCTCCTCGCAAGATGCTGGCCCCGCACGGGCTGTTACCAGCCACAGATCACCTGCCAACGTCCTAAAAACGCCTTCTTGTCTGTCTTTACACCTGAAATAACTCATTTTCAGCATGAACTGTGTTTCGATAGGGTATTGGTTCCTTCTCCCAAGTAACATGTGATAAGAGGAAACGGCCTCAGATGCACCAGGGGAAGTTTAGGTTGGACATTCTAAAACTAGAACAGTTTCTTCCCCAAAAGGGTTGTCAAAAACCTGGCCTAGGCTGCCCAGGGCAGTGGTGGAGTCCCCAGCCCCAGAGGGGATTCAAAGCTGTGTGGATGTGGTACTGAGGGACACGGCTGAGTGGTGACTTGGCAGTGCTGGGTTAATGGTTGAACTCAATGATCCTGAAGGTCTTTTCCAACCAGAATGATTCTATGACTCTATACTGCTCCGATTAGAGCTTCCATGAGCAGGGATAACTTTCTTGTGTAACATCAAACATTAGGATGTTGTTTCTTCACTGTTAATCCTGTACTTCACATGTATTCTCACCTTTCCCTCGCTATTAGAGTCCATCAAACATTTACGTTCTTCATTCTTGAGCTTCTAAAAGTCAGGCCCAGAGCTGTGGGGTTGTGACCCCCCCCCCAGATGTGTGACTCCCCCCCAGATGTGTGACCCCATCTGTGGTTTGCTCAGGAAGGCTTCAGCAGCACAAGCATCCAGCAAGGGTGGAAAGCCCAACCTACCAAATTTATATCTTAGCCTTAAACAAAAAGCAGTTGGATGGCTCAGAAGTCTTGTGGGGTTTTTACAAAGTGGACCCGGGCCAGTTCGCAAGTCATCTCAGGACCTGGATTTCCAGGCTCCTCAAGGACATCAGGAAGCAGCCATGTATCAAGCATGCCTCAGAAGATTTCCTTCCTTCCTTCCCCCACGTCCAGTTCTGTAAATCTACGAGATCAAAGCTCTGCAGGCACACAACTTGTGTTTGTCCTTCGTTGTTGTGGGTTTTTTTTCTCTTTCCTTCCTAATAAACAAGAGTGAGTTTGTTTCTTCCCTTTCTCCAGCTATTCCTTCCTGTTCTCTTCTTGCCCTTTATATGGCACAATTGTCTTTGTTGTCCTGAAGGACTTTATTGGCCATTCCGAGTTGGTTTATAATATTTCTAGTGTTTCCTTCAAAGAAAAATCTGAGGAAATTTGACATTTCCTCAGCTGTAGGGCTCTTTTTGGTTCTGTGCCTAGTATCACATTGCAGGCACAACAACAGTGCCATGGATAGCCTGGATCTTAAAAGCCATCACACTGCAACCACTAGAGAGATAGTGTAAGAAGCCCTTAAAAATACAATCAAGAGACGGTTTCAGTCCCATAAAGTCCATCAAGTCTTAATATTTTATTTATTTTACTTCATTTTGAACTTCCGTGATAAAATTAACATTTCCAAATATTATGTCTATTATTGTTTCAAAGGTCAGGAGTTTGTACTGGTTATTTGGCAGAACATGTTATCCTTCTTCAACTTCAGTACATCAAATATTATTTCCAGTAGTGTGGGAATCTTCTGAGAGTCTTTGCCAGGAACCCATCTCAGATAAAAACTTCTCCTGAGTATCTAAAGAGAAGCAAGTAGAAAAGAACTGAAACATGAATACTTCTTTATTAAGAGATTCTTATTATTTTTCCCTTCATGCTTTTTATTAGAGATGTAATAGCCAGTGAAGTATTTTTTTCTTTATTGGTTCAGTTTACAGCTACAGATCATGTAAAAGAGTAGTTGACACTCCCCAAGTGGAGGTGAGCAGGAAAAAAAACTTAATAGAGGACTAAAATAAAAAGCATAACTGGAATCAGTGCTTATGGCAGTCCTCATGGATCTGTAATCATTTAATCCTGATCTTACTTTTTAGAAGGTAACTCTTTCTACCACCTGTTCTTGCTGTTCAGCATTCTTGCACAGAAGTGGGCACTCTTCGTGGAAATAAAATCAGTAGCCTAAGAATTCCTTTTTTCTTTTGAACACAAATTATTTCTTGTACATCAGCCTGTAGACATACATAGAACAGGAAGGTAAGCAGAGGTCCTCAATAGGAACCAAAGTTGTTATCCAATTTAATTGCTTGTCTTAACTGACCCCTGAAAAAAGACTTTCCTCACTCCAAAAATACCTGAATTTGAGTAGGTAGTGGCTCTAATAGCTGCAATTATTCCAAGGGCGATTTTAGCTGTCAGGTTGAGTTTCCCAAATACCTGGAGAACAATGGAAACGAGTGTCAGGATCCTAACTGCTCACTGGCGTTACAGCCTGTGTCTCCCCGTGGTAAAGCCTACGTAGTTAAACACAATTAAGAAGCTTTCACAAGTGAGTAATTTCAGGGCTGGGATTAAAGGATGTGGCCAAGCAGGATGCCTATTGTCTGTGAGGAGGGGAAAATTTGCTTCCTTTTTGTCTGGATTGTAACACTCTGCCCAAATAAAGTATCATTACTTACTGCTTAGTTTTTTTAGCTATTGAAAAATAGCAGTAGCTGTGGTTTCACATAGAAGAACTGAAGGTGCCTTGCTTTAATACAGCTGAGCTGCAATCTCAGGAGATTACACGTTGCTGCCTCAAACATCCGTGAATTGGAGTAGATCAGATGAAGCACAAAATGCATCTCCTCCTCCTGGTATGTTCCCTCAATTGTTCTGCCTCACTGACACTCCCAAACATGTCTTTTAATCTCACGCCTTTCACCACCATGTCCACATCCCAGATTCTTCAGGGTAAAACTCAACTTCCTCACCCCTCCCAGTGGGAATGACACAGAATCATCATCCACTGAAATACTTTTTACTTGCATTTTATGTATTCTATATATTTCTTATTCTTATGAGTTTTATTGCAGCCTGGTGATTTCCTTCCCCTTGTTCTCCAATAGAACTGTTGCATTATTGGGTTTGATTTCTTAGCAAAAAAAAATCCCCTTCATAGACTCATTCAAGTCTTTGGCACCGACTGCTAGCTAAGTGTGTGGCTAGCACGCCGCAGGGAAGATGCACAAACTAATTCTCTGCCTGGCTAGAGGGAAACAGAATGTTCTGGGATCCCTCAATGGGAAGAAACTCTCCAGGCTTTTACCTTATATGCTTATTCTGATGATTAACTTCCCGAGCAGGACATGTTTGGGATGGTTCAGTAAACGTGTGAAATCAGAGAGGAAAAAAGGATAATTAATCATTTTCTGCAAGTGGGAAGGTTTTCCTTTTGCAGGGAAATGACATGTTTGTGTCCAGAGAAGGGCCATGAGGAGGATCAGACGGCTGGAGCTCCTCTCCTGTGAGGACAGGCTGATAGAGTTGTGATTGTTCAGTTTGGAGAAGAGAAGGCTCAGAGGAGACCTTATGGTGGCTTTCCAGTATCTGAAGGGGGCCTACAAGAAAGCTGGGGAGGGACTTTTTAGGGTGTCAGGGAGTGATAGGACGGGGGGGGGGGGGGGCATGTATCCAAGCTATTGGAGGGTAGCCTGAGATTAGACAACAGGAAGAAGTTCTTCACCGTGAGGGTGGTGAGACACTGGCACAGGTTGCCCAGGGAGGTGGTGGAAGCCTCATCCCTGGAGGTGTTTAAGGCCAGGCTGGATGTGGCTCTGAGCAACCTGATCTAGTGGGAGGTGTCCCTGCCCATGGCAGGGGGGTTGGAACTGGGTGATCCTTGAGGTCCCTTCCAACCATGATAATTCTGTGATTCTGTGAATGGCCCAACACTGATCAGCTACCCAGATAAGAACATTGATCTCCTCTCTAGAACAGCATTTTGCAGCTGAAAATTTCAGTTTCTGAAGTTAAGTACCAGAAAATGTGAAATACCAAATTCGAAGCAAGAAGGAAGTGGTTGTTTTGTCTTGTACCACTAATTTTTCTCCTTCTGAGGCAAAGCTCCCCACTGCACATACTCCTAGAGCTTCAGGAGTGGTAACATTCAGGCATGAAGCATGTGAATTGTGACATCTTCACCTTTCTGCTCTATCATAATGCAATTTTTAAAAGTAAATCCCCATCTTTATTCTCTAGCTCAAGGCTAGCATGGCTGTCCTTCCACACAGAGACCTTTCCTGAAGGGTAGAATAAGAAAGCCACGTGTCTGCAAGCAATTACAGAGGTCACCATGACAGTCACCCTCTTATTTTTCAGCCTTAATCAACAAGACTGAAACAAATGAGAAGCCTTTTCAATGCGGGAAGCGATGCTTTCTCTACTCCTGCTTCACCTTCAGTGGCAATTTGCCTTGCTTTTCATGTTCCCTGTCACACATCTTTGATGGTCTCTAATGTGCTGAGTGCTGGTGTGAATGTGCTGTGAATGCAGTGAGCCTTAAGATTGAAAGGTTTTAAGATTATATTAACAGGCAGAGAGAGGAGGATGACAAGCCCCAGCTGCTCCCTAGAGCAGACTGAACCACAGCTCTGGCTGCAGAGATTAACGATTCCTTACCTTTAGCTCCCAAGTGAAGGGAACATCTCTCAACTCAGGCCACTTTATGGGATGTCCACGGCAAGGACTTCATGGGGGGACAGGTGGAAATTCTGAACTAACAAATATTTCACGCTCGAGGATGTGTAGTGGGGTTAGGAGCATCACACCCTGGCTACCATGTTGGGTAATTTCAGTCAGCTACACACAACCAGCTCACTTCTGGAGTCCTTGCTCCCAAGTTAGAAGCAGTCTGCTAAAGCAAACAGCCAATTAGGTTATTTACTCTTCATTTGCTATGAAAACAAAGAGGTGCATTGATAGAGACTCTGAAAGCGAGGACAGTGAAAGCTCTTTATGTTGAAACAGCGCTGGCTGCCCCGTGACACTTACGTGTATGTCCTCATCTACCTCATTTCCCTTCTGTGTCCAAATGTGAACAGACACTATCAAGAAGGACATTCCTCTCCCTTGCTGGCTGATGAGTGACACAAAAGGTGCAAGTGAGGTGAGGAAAGGTCCATCCTGTGCCTGCCACCAACCTGCTGCAGAGTCACCAAGCTCCATCAAGAGGGAGTTGGAGTAGAAGAACTCCTGCCAAATCATGCAGTCTGCCCCAGGCATGGTGTAGTCAACAACATTATCACAAGTGTCTGATAAAACAGAGTAAAAACTGACAAACACATTCAAAATCGTTATAAAATACCAGCTAAAATAAAAACAGCCAGTTTGCTCAAAGGCAGAAGTTCTAGCCCCAAACAGACACACACTGTGCAATGGAACAGTTCTGTCTAAACCAGGCTTTTATCAAGTGGTTTGTCTGTCTTCTTCTGCTTTATTTTTGCTATGCACAACCTACAGATACTTGATTCCAGCCCCAGCACTTTGTTGGCACAAGCTAAAAGAGCATATGGACCTGTCTAGATATTGGAGGTATCCAGCAACAGTATACAGATGTCCAAGCTCTAGCCTGAAAAAATGAAAGATGGGGGTGGCGGGGGAAAACCTGCCCTGACAGGAGGCAATCTGGAGTCTAGTGACTACCCATTTGCATTTTCTTTGTTGTTATAATCAGGTTTAAACTTCAGATGGAAGATTTTTTCATTTGTCACAGGAAATGGGCCTAAACCACAACAGAAACCTCATGCCAAAAACCATTGGAAAGAGGAAGGTGGGTAAAAGAATGAGTTGGGCACAGAGAAAGATGAAGACTTGGGGGGGAAAAAAGAAAAAACAAACAACAAAACAACAAAAAACCCAAAGCCAAAGAAACCCCAACCAAAAAAAAAGAACATTCTTGCTGTGGGAAGCTCCCCCGCAGTCATCTGGCATCAGTAACCAATTCAGCATCTCTTACCCCAAACATTTAGAATCATAGAATCCTTTAGCCTGGAAAAGACCCTTAATATCATTAAGTCCAACAATTAACCCAGACTACTAAATCTGCTGCTAAACTGTGTCCCTAAGCACCACACCTCCATGGCTTTTCAATCCCTTCAAGGATGGGGACCCCACCACTGCCCTGGGCATCCCATCCCAGGGCTCGATAACCCTCTGGGGGAAGAAATTGTTCCTCATGTCCAACCTAAACCTCCCCTGGTGCAACCTGAAATAGCTTTCCTCTTGCCCTGTCACTTGTTACTTGGGGGAGGAGACCAATCCCCATCTGGCTCCAACCTCCTTTCAGGGAGTTGTAGAGAGCAATGAGATCTCCCCTCAGCCTCCTTTTTCTCCTTCAGACTAAACAACTGCAGTTCCTTTAGGTGCTCCTCACAAGGCTTGTTCTTGAGACCCTTCACCAGCTTTGTTGCCCTTCCCTGAACCTGCTCCAGCCCCTCAGTGTCCTTCTTGGAGCATGGAGGCCAAAACTTAGCACACTGTTTGAGGTGCAGCCTCACTCATGCCCAGCACAGGGGGATGATCTCTGCCCTAGTCCTGCTGGCCACACTATTGCTGATCCAGGCCAGGATGGTGTTTACCTTCTTGGCCACCTGGACATGCACTGGTTCATGTTCAGCTGGCTGTCAGCTGGCTGCCATTGTAATGTCTCTTTCATTAACTTTTGGGGTCTGTTTAAAGTTGTACAACTCTGAGTTGCGATTTCACAAGCAGTGGGGATTTTGTGGCTGTGACCTGTTATAACCCAGAGAGCACAGGCAGTGGTGGTGTTTGTATTTTTCTGCTGAGGACCTATTTTCAGAGGCAAAGAGCCAGATACTTGCATAACTCAGTATTACCATTCCCTGTATCCATGACATTTGGAAGTGGACAACCCTTTGGCTGACAATGTTGAGCTGGTAAGAGAACAGGGCATGCCTACAGAGAGGAGCCAGTTTAAATATGATAAAGATTAAAGTAAATAGGATGTCAGTCCTTCTTCTTTTTAGGTAAATGAAGTAATTCTCCGAGCATGTGGAGAAATAACAAACAACCTCCCTGCTGCCAAATAACAGGCCACCAGTCTAGACTTTCTTTACTGGCTAGATTAAGAAATTGTGAGTAAACACCTGCTTTAAGCAGCCACATACATGCTATTTATTTGTGAAATCCTACCAGAACCATTACAGCTTTTGAATCAAGACCAAGGCTGGAGAAAACTTACAGTTCTGACCATTTTCTTGCTGCTGATGTCTGTCTTAGGGTCCTTTGCAACCAGGAGCATTGCTCTCGTAGCCAAACCTAGTGCAAGCATTCAGGCAGCACCACAGCAGCTTTCCACCCTAGGAGGACCCAGGTGTGTGTTTGTGTTTCTCTCTGTGGCTATAAACTATAATTTGATTACAAAGAAATGTTGCACAGTTTAGCAGGCTCAGCTCAGGCCTGGGAGCCAGGAATGCTCAGTGAACTCATTGCAAAGCTATGTAGGCCAAAATTCCCTGTATCACCCTCTGCTTTTAGTCACATTTTGATGCTGTCGATCCGATTTCTCTGATGAGCAGAGAACAAACAGCTCCTGCTGGCATTAGTGAGTTACCAAGTGCTCAGCTCCCCCACACTGGCAAACTGGGTCCCCTCTCATGGAAGCTGGGTGTCAGAGGTGGTTGCTTTTATCATCTGTCTTTGCACGATGACGTACGTCCTTGTTATTCCTTGTGATCTCTGGCTTTTAATGACCCTACAGAGCTAATGAGATGTTTAGTTCCCCCACCCAAGCACAGCCATATGGATGAGATGATATCAAGCAGCTCGCTGAAACCATTAAATCTCAGGCATGCAGAATATCCAGAAAGTTCCTGTTTTCAGCATGTCACTTTTAGCCTTCAAATGCGGAAGCCTAGGGCCTGCTCACATGATGTCAGCAGCACAACAGAACAAACTGTCTTCTTCAGGCAAAATCCTCTCTATTTTTAACTTGAAAAAGATCTGCAGATGACTCTTCTTCCACTCTCTGTGGTTTTCCTCCCTTCCTTCCCTCCTTCCAGAGGCCCTGCTAACTTCACACTAATTCTGTATCGTGGTGGATGTCATGGCAGGGAATGTTGATCCCCTGCAGTGTTCTAGAGCCTGTAGTGGCCTCTTCACAGAATCCCAGCATGGTAGGGGTTGGAAGGGACCTCTGGACATCACCCAGTCCAACCCTGCTGCTAAAGCAGGGGCACCCATAGCAGGTTGCCCAGGATCACCATGTCCAGGTGAGTTTGGAATCTCTCCAGAGAAGAAGACTCCACAACCTCTCTGGGCAGCCTGCTCCAGGGCTCCAGGACCCTCACACCAAAGAAGTTTCTCCTCATGTTGAAGTGGAATTTCCCAGGTTCCTGTGTGTGCCTCTTGCTCCTTGTCCTGTCACTGGGCACTACTGACAAGAATCTGGCCCCATCCTCTTGCCCCCACCCCTGAGCATTGCTCAAATCCCCTCTGGGGCTGCTCTTCTCCAGCCTCAACAGCCCCAGGGCTCTCAGCTTTTCTTCCTCACAGAGATGCTCCAGGCCCTTCAGCGTATTTGCATCCTCCATTGGACTCTCTCCAGTAGTTCCTTGTCTCTCTTTAACTGAGGAAGTCAGAAGTGGACACAATACTCCTCCCACAGCCCAGAAGCTCTCCTGCAGTGGACAGCTGAGATACTCCTGCTGACCCTAAAATTCTTTTACCTTCATTCGTCAAAAAAGCCAAGACCTCCAGGGACAATGTCCATCCTTTCCTAGTTGGAGGGGAAGGACAGAAATGCAGAGCAGGGAGGAAAGGCCTTGCTGGGCACGGAGCTGAGCTGAGCTAACACCACCAGTTAGACTCCTCCTGGAAGACCTGCTCACTTCTGCTTCCAGCACACATGGGGAGGAACCATTGTTGCAAACTCTGTCACTCCACACCAAGGTTTTGAGCATCTCCTAGGAGGGATTTCATGAGGGGAGGACATGACTAAAAATACAGCAAATCCTGGAGTCTCTGTGGTGGCGGCCAGGGGAAATGTGAGGGGAGAGGGAAGCATTGCTCCATCCTGTGCTTTTCTGGTAGATGATGGCACTTTTTGGTTTTTTAACTGCTCAAAGTGCACCCATGGACAGCCTTCCCTGAATGAAAGGAAGCCTTGTGTACGCAGCACAGGAAGAGTTTCCTTTACTGTGACTTGTAGGAAGCAAAGGAAATCAAAGCAGAAGAGCAGCTGGCTGGAGGTCAGATGGTCCTATGAATCATGTGCTGATGCAAGTTGGCCAGAGCACCGCCCAGTAAAACCAGCTGCCACCTAGGCACACAGATAGCACTCACCTGCCAGCACTTACCCCACCTGGAAGGCATTTCTCTGGGCTGCTTTTATTGGGCTTCTTACAATGATACTGGGAATTTATAAGTCAGGAAAAGGCCAATCAGGTAGGACAGCAGTGATAATTCTGAGGCAGAAATGATTTCTTTAGGTTTTTAGACATTTTGTTCCACCTAGGTGAAAGTTGAGATGCAAACGTTCCCCAGTCCGAAATACCAAAGAGGTGATGGAGGCTGCTGTCAGGGTGTCAGCAGAGCTGTGTCTGGAAACATTTGCAATTTCCATTCAAAAGAGGAACACAATTGTTCAGTCTGCTGCTAAACCACGTCCCTCAGCACCACATCTACATGGCTTTGAAATCCCTCCAGGGATGGGGACTCCACCACTGCTCTGGGCAGCCTCGTCCAGTGCTTGACAACACTTTATATGAAGAAATTGTTCCTCATGTCCAACCTAAACCTGCCCTGGTGCAACTTGAAGCCCTTTCCTCTTGTCCTATCACTTGTTACTTGGGAGAGGAGACCAATCCCCACATGGCTCCAACCTTCTTTCAGGGAGTTGTAGAAGGCAATGAGGTCTCCCCTCAGCCTTCTCCAGACTAAACCACCCCAGTTCCCTCAGCTGTACCTGACCAGCCCTGTTCTCCAGACCTTTCACCAGCTTCCCTAGACCCATTCCAGCACTTGTAGTGTGGGGCCCAAAACTGAACCCAGTATTTGAGGTGCAACCTTACCAGTGCCCAGTGCCGCTCTCAGTGCCATACCAGTATGCTAAAAGCCATGGATGGTACTAGCAGATCTCTCAACATCTGAATTTTCCAAACTGTTTTAGTGACTGATGTTTCTCTCACAGCTTTGGCCAGGGGGCAGATTCTTTCCATAGAGGTCTACATTGCCTTTAAACAGTTGGGTTTCACTGCTGCTTTTATCCAAGGTGAAATTGCCTTTGCAGTAGAAGTTTGTGTAAACAGCTGGTGTAGTAGTTGCTGGTTTGTGAGCTATTAATTGGGTCTGTCTCCAGGAGGGTATTACAAATGTGCTGCCCTTTGTGAAGGTACCAAGAGACATGGAAACAGTTTGTGGGCTTGCAGTCAAGGAGTCCTTGAGGTACCAGGAACCACCCCAGAGGTTTTTCCAGATGTGGTCTGAAAAAAGGATGTGCACAGAAATGGCAAAGAATCTGCAACTAAAAATGGCAGTAAAAATATCACCAAAAAAAAAAAAAAAGAGAGCAGAGCTCAGCAGAAGCCTCTCCCCTGGATGGACATCACCAGCAGTTACAGAAGCATCTCCAGGGGTCTGGCCTGTAGCTGGCACTGACTAACTGTGGGTGGAGATGAGTTCCAGAGACCCCACAGACATGAAAGTGGTGATAATTGCACAGGGATGGTGGTCCCTAAGCTGGAAGTGTTGGTAACAGCACAGGCAAGGAGGGGGTTACAGTTCTGCTGGCAGCAGTCTTTTCCTCACTGAGGTAGCAAGGCCACCACATGCTCCAGTAATGATGCTCAGCTGCCTCTTTAGCTGACAGCCTGAACAGGAAACAGCCGACTCACAAATTAATTAGAAACACTTAATGAGCTCCCATGCTTTGACTGTAAGTGGTGAGGGTGGAGGACAGGCACTGCTGATGGAAGACATTTCCTGTAAAGCTGCCTCTGCTGGACACTTTCTGAAGGAGGGGGAGTTCACCCCTGTCTCTGAGGCTGATCTTGTGCTGGACAAATCTCCTGTGGGGTCCTGCGCAGCTGCCCAAGCTGGTGCTTCTTTCATACAGCAAAGGGTGATCTGCCTGTCCTGGTTTGAGCTGGATCAGAACTGACTCTGTTCAGAGACTTGACTTCCCAGCTCAGGCTCTGCTCAGGGAGGCACTTTCTGCAGCTCAGGGCAGGTTGGCACAGCCAGGGGCTGCTTCTAGCAGGGAGAAGCTGATAGGGAGAGTTCCTGCCAAGGGTTGGACTGCAGAAAGGCTCTGCCTGAGACTTGCTCCTCTGCAGACCAAGGGCACTACCACAGCTTGTGCCACACCTTGGGGTGCAGGAAGTCAGAGGTGGCACCTGCAGGGAGGAGCAGACAGGAGAGGTGACCCTCAACTGCCCAGCAAGGGATTGCAGCCCATGGATGGCATCTTCAGGAGAAAGCTGAGGGATCCCAGGGTCAAGCTGCTCCGTCACTGGCTGGTGTCCCAGGAGGACTCTGTCTGTTCTGTCTTTGATCCATGTGTTCCTGAAATCAGTACCAGAATCCAGATCCTGAGTCCAGTTCCCATCTGCTGCTGAGTCCAGTCTGGGACTTGCCCAGTGCCTGCCCCCAGCATCAGTGGTGACAATGGTGACTTCATTGCCATCAGAAGTTGGTTTCCATATTGGTTTGTGTTTCTTTGTCTCTCTTTCTTTGGATTGTTCTCATTTCCATCCTAGCTGGTTTAGTTTCTTTCCCACCCCATCACTCTCACTCCCTTCTTCCCTTTCTCTTTCCTTTGGGAAGCAGAGGGGCTCACAGAGAGTGCTTGTCGCTCATATGGTGGCCAGCCCAGCCCTTATCATTGACACCTGCCTCAGGAACCTGCCATCCCATGGGGTCAGCAGCTTCCCAGTGAGCAAGCCAGGGAAAAACAGACAAGTATATGACAGTCAGCTACCACATATTTCATAGAATCATAGAAATGTTCTGGTTGGAAAAGGCCTCTAAGATTATCAAGTCCAACTGTCAACCTAGCACCACCATGGCCATTAAACCAAGTGCCATGTCCACACATTTCCTGAACACCTCCAAGGATGGGGACTCCACCACCTCCCTGGGCATCCTGATCCAATGCCTGACCACTCCTGCAGGAAAGAAATTGCTTCTAATGTCCAACCTAAACCTCCCCTGGTAAAACTTGAGGCCATTTTGTCTTGTTCTATCACCTGATACTAAGGAGAAGAGACCAACCCCACCTCCTTTCAGGGAGTTGTAGGCAGCAATGAGGTCTCCTCTCAAGTGGCTCTCCAACCCAAGTTATATTTAGGTTAAGGACTATTCCCTCCCTAAACCCAGGAGTTTTGAAGAGCTGTGAAGAGCTGCAGTTGGTTGGAGCAGTGAGGCTCCCCACCAACCCAGGACAAATTTAACACTAAATCACTTCAAGCTCATGGTTCTTCAAAACCTGTGTTTGTGTCCATGGCAGGAGACTGCTTTTCACTAACCTATAATTTCAGAAATGGTTCTCAGAAATGGTATTTTGAAGCCTCCATTTGCCTCAGGGTTGATGGCTTTTACAGCCCAAGCAGCTCAAGAACATCAGCTGCAGTGGCAGAGATCAAGACATTTCTTCAGACTGTTGGAGCTGCACAAGCAAACAAGAGCCAGCGCTCATTAATTATTGCGGCACAGGCAGCGCAGCTGTAATTATCCTGGCATGGATCCTGCAAATTTTATCAGTCAGGTTGGTAATAGATGGAAGCAGGAGGCCTTCTTCTCCCTTCTCTCTGTGGTGCTGATCAAAATTAGACCAGATTTGTAGTTACAGCTGCTATTAATAAATCTGCTCCTTGAAAATTTGGTAATTTCTTAGGATTCAGTGCACTCAATAAGCTACTGAAAAATGTAATTGCTCGTGGCTGTAATTTGGAAGTAATTACAGCAGAATTGCTGAATGTAGGCTTCTCAAAACCATCAAAGTTCTCCAAAGTGAAAAGCATCTCTGGCAGGAAAATCAAGAACACAAACCCATGGGTACCCCCTTCCCTAAAGTCACTGTTGGAAACACCTTTGCAGCCATATTCATGGAATGGTTTGGGTTGGAAGGGACCTTAAAGATCATCCAGTTCCGACCCCTTGCCATGGGCAGGGACACCTCCCACTAGCCCAGGGTGCTCAAGGCCTCATCCACCTTGGTCTTGAACACTTCCAGGGAGGAGGCATCCACAGCCTCCCTGGGCAACCTGTTCCAGTGTCTCCCCACCCTCACTGGAAAGAATTTCTTTGACACTCCCCACACCACAGCTCTTAAACCAGGGTCCTTCCTCAGGAGAAGTCCCACCAGGGGTCCAAGTGTTGACCAAGTGATATGCTGTGATCATCCTGTGCCTTCCAGTATTTGAAGCAGGCTACAGGGGAGCTGGAGAAGGACTTTTAACAAGGGCATGGAGTGACAGGACAAGGATGATGGCTTCAAACTGGAAGAGGCTGGGTTAGATTAAACATTGGGAGGAAATTCTTCTCTTCGAGGGTGGTGAGATAGTAGAACAGATTGCCCAGAGAAATTGTTGAGGCTCCAAGTCTGGAAGTGTTCACGGCCAGGCATTGAGCAACCTGGTCTAGTAGGAGGTGTCCCTGCCCATGGCAGAGGGTTGGAACTAGATGGTCTTTAAGGTCCCTTCCAAGCCAAACCAGTCTGTGATTCTGGGATTCTGTGTGGACTTGGTTTTTGCCTCTATGCTGGCTCTGGGCTGTTTATAAACCACTTTTCTTTTGGTAACATCAGTGGAAGCATTCTAGAAACTCACTCTGTTAGCCAAGAAAAGTACATTCAGGAAGCAAGATGTTCATTTCTCTCACCCATCTTTCTCAGCCCAACTCCACAAACAGCAGTTTCCTACACCCCTCAGCTCTCCCACCCAGCCCCAGCAACGCCACAAGGGACACCTCTGTGTGTTTCAGAACTGTGACTTCAGCCCATCCTTCTTCAGAAGAAAACAACAAGAGCAGCCCTGCATCTCGTGTATCTCAACTGCCCCAACACAGCAGAGCCACGACAGGACATCACCACCACATCCCCTCAGTGGTTTTCTTTAAGAGAAAAGCTGGGTCTGTCCCAGCAGAACTCGTGCTAAGGAGTCAATGAAGGAGAAAAAGCAAGGTCCAGATTAAACAGATGCTCTGGTTGTGGTGGTTGGGGGCTGAACAGGAAGAGCAGCCAGAGACATGGTGGTCAGAGCATGTTCCTCTCTCTCAGAGGAAAGCACAGCACAGATGAAATCTTGAAACAAAAACCTACCAGCATTGAACAGCATCTTTATGGGCCCAAAGATGGTCCCAGCCTCTGGCATCTGCAGTACCACAGGGGCTCTCCTGGTCCTGGCCCTAGGGTTCCTGGGCCATGTGAGCTGTGATCTGCATCTGAGGAAGTGACTCCTTTGTTCACTTTGTAATGGGAAAAGATGAGCCAGGGCAGAACAATCCCCTCCTGCTACCCCCTTCCCCGAGATAACAAGAGTTGCAGGCTTTCCTTGGTGTCACAACTTCACCTCTGAGAAGACACATTGACAGAACTGTTACTAGAGGAGCCAGGCTGTGAGTCCTTAAGGAAAATGAGCAAACAGAAAGCCCAAATGCGATCAGGGAGGAAGGGGTGGATCACCCCAACACACCCCACCAGCACCTGGACTAGTGCTCCTCTACCTGCCCAGGGCTTGGTTGGAGATGGGGCACAGGTAGAGCAGCTGTGTCACAAGAACCAGGCAGCTGCTTATCTCCCGTGGTGCTTTTGAAATCCAGGACCAACCTGCAGCCCAAGCACTTCCTTTGGGACAGCATGATAAGGACCAGCTGGCTGGTCCAGGGTGCCTCATTGATGCCAAACAGCAGCAGAGCTCCACATCCTTCCCAGATCTGCCCGGGAGTCAACTTCCTTACCCTTGGGGGTGTTTGAGCACCCAAAGAGCTGGCCAGACCTATTGCAGAGCTCCAGGATGGAGCTTAGGTGGAAAACCAGCCTGGAAAACAACAGCAAGTGTCTGCTCCTGACTGGAGCATGCAAAGCCCAACATGAAGAAGCCAGACAGCAGTGCTCACCCCACAAACCACCAGGGCTGGTTTTTCAGCCCCATGCCTGCAGTGGAACTGTGGGGCTCCCAGGGGTGCTGATGGGCTGGATCCATGGCACAAGCTGTCCTGCCCAACGCTGGGCGTTGCTCAAACCCACAGAGGTTTTGAGCAACAGGGACGAAGGCAGAGGAAGTGACCACATGCTGGCCCTCAGCTGACGTGCTGTGATGTGTCACTGCTCTGAGCTCCTTCAGGACACATGATCTGGTGGCAGAGGCAGCAACACAGGGATGCTCTCAGGTGCCTCACCACTACTTTTGGTGTTCTTCAAGTAGCCTTTCCTTCAGCAGTAACACCTCAGACCTCAGGACCAACTATGTGCTGTCACCTACCCACCTTCTGCACCTTTCTCTGCTGCTCAGCAATTACCAGGGACTGCCACGAAGAGCCTTTGGCCCTTGCTGTGGCAGTTTCTCAGGAGCACAGCTGAAGGCAGGAGCTCAGGCTGTGGCTCCCACCCCAGGAGCAGATGTCTTCAAGTTCCAGCTGGGAACAAACAGCTGAAACAGGCAGAGGTTTAGAAATCAAATTCCGCTGCTGCACAAATATTTTCTATAATGAAAACAAACAAAGGCATGGCAGGAACACGCTGCCTCCTGCTACTGAACTTCTCAGGAGGAGATGGGCTGCAAGGCAGCAGAGGACCTGTGTGGGACACAAACAGGTGACAGCTCACACAAAGCTGTTCATTTCCAGAGACCACGCCATGTGCCCAGCCTTGCAGTGGAGTCACCTTTCCTGAAGGTGTTTAAAAGGCATTTGGATGAGGAGCTTAAGGCCATGGTCTAACAATTATGTATGGGGAGATGTTATGATCTTAAGGCCTTTTCCAACCAGGCAATTCTTCCATGGTTCTTTGACCTCACAGTGTGGGGCTGAGCTGTGTGCCCTGCAGGGAGGCTGGCAGAGCTGGCACAGCATAGCTAAAACCTGGGGGAGATAAATTTAACTGGACAGGTTTGTGCTGCAACCAGATCCCAGTGCAGCAGTTAACCCTTCTGCTCTGTTCTGCTGGGTGGGAGCTGTGCAGTGCCTCTGGTGTTACCCCATCCAAACACTACTCCTGTTTCTCCTCCTTTCACCCCAGGAGGCAGCAGAACTTGCTGGGGAACCAGGGGACACCTCCATTCTTTCCCACTGACCCCCAGGGAGGGGGAGAATGAGCCACCCCTCTGGGGAGACCCCAGCACATCAAACAGCCAATTTACCTTCTTACTCCCCAGCTGAGAGAGGTCTCAAAGCAAAGCCTACATTGCCAGGGAGCCAGGCTCTGCTCTAACAGCCTGGATGGATGCCACCAGGATTTGACCTTGAGGTTCTCCAACTGTCAGAGCTGGAAAGCAACGATTCCAGTGAAGCAGCATCTCCAGCAAGGACCAGCAATGCTTCCAGCCTGAGCTGTGTTTAGGTTTGCTTGTAGCAACAGCAGAGGTGATGTTTTTGTACACGAGCAGGACAGGAAGGTCACCCTGTCGGTGCATGGAGTCTGTAACTGCTCCTGCAGCCCATGACAGGAGCAAGGGCTTGGCTGGAACGGAATGTGCACCCTGCAGCACATCAACAGAGGCCTTGTTACCTTCAGCACAGCCACAGCTCGGAGGCCTCCAGGCTGTGTGCTCATTTCTAACCCCAGCCCTAAGCCCACTGTTTAAATAAAAGTGAGAAATGTTTTAAGCCACTTCTGCAGCCAGAGAAGACCCCAGCGTTGGCTCAGCAGCCAGCTGCTGAGGAGCTCTGGGTGTTTGTGCAGCCACCAGCAACACAGTGAGTTGCTTCCTGCCCTGTTGGCCCAGAAGTTGTCCTATGGTTACTCTGCACCAAGCTGCATGGAAAAATCAGAGAATCGCAGAATTGTTTGGGTTGGAAAAGATCTCTAAGATCAAGTCCAACTGTTGACCTAACACCAAAGTGGCTGTTAAACCATGTCCCCAAGTGCCATATCTGCATGTTTCTTGAACACTCCACCACCTCCCTGGGCAGCCTGTTCTAGTGCTGGTCTGCAGCCCCCTGGTAATGACATGAGGGATGAAAGACACCGCAGCACTCAGGTGCCCATGGCTTGCTTCCCTGTCTGTGCCCAGGCAGAAGGAGTCACAGCTTTGCCCTTTGCCTCAGGAAGATGAAGGGCAGCACAGAAAAGGGGCAACAGCACATCCCAAATGTTGGCTGGTAAGTGCTGAGTGCCTGGAGAGTTAAGCAGGAAATCAGCTGTGGGCAGATCAGTGCTTTCTGGATGCTGCAGGGATTGTTGTGCTGAATGTGCTGCTGACATCCTCGCTGGCCAAACACCCCCAGACACATGATCACCAGCTCCCCTCCTACATCCCCAGGCAGGAGGACACCTCATGACTGTCTGACTCTAGCAACACAAAATTCTCTGCCCTCCATGAGGTACCCTCAGCCTGACCAGTCCCAGCCTGGGAGTCACCACAGGAGGTCTGGCAGCCCACTGGAAGCAGTGCTGCTCCACTGTGTCTCACCAGTACCCCACTGCAGTCCCACTGCCTGGTCAGCAGCACCAGCCAAGGCTGCAGAAGGATCTGCCAGCTCCGGATTCCACTGCAGCCCACTCGACACCTCCACCTGCTGTGGGCTCACAGGCTCTGCTTCTGGAATCCACCACAGCACAGGAACACCAGGCCAGGCAATAAAGCCCTGCTCAGTCCTTAAAAGGCAACTGAACCTCTGCCGATTGCCTTTGCATCACCTCAGCCACTCAGAGCACTCACAGCCAGTAGAGACAGAACCTCAGAATTGTTTTGGTTGGAAGAGACCCTTGAGATCATCAAGTCCAATTATTAACTAAATAATACCAAGCCTGCTGCTAAACCATGCCCCTCAGCACCACAGCTTGAAACCTCTCCAGGGATGGGGACTCCACTGCACTGGGCAGCCTGGGCCAGGCCTTGACAACCCTTTGGGGGAAGAAATTGTTCCCCACGTCCAACCTAAACCTCCCTTGGTGCAACTTGAGGCAGTTTTCCCTCATCCTGTTGCTTGCTCCTTGGGAGAAGAGACCAGATCCCATCCGGCTCCAAACTCCTTTCAGGGAGTTGTAGAGGGCAATGAGGTCTCCCCTCAGCCTCGTCCAGACTAAACACCCTCAGTTCCCTCAGCTGCTCCTCACCAGCCCTGTTCTCCAGACCCTTCAGCAGCTTTGTTATCCTTCTCTGGACACACTCCAGCACCTCAGTGTCCTTTTTGGAGGTGAGGGGTGCAAAACTGAAGCCAGTACTCAAGGTGCAGCCTCACCAGTCCTGAGCAGAGGAGGAGAGCTTGAAATGGTTGCAGTTGATAAACCAAACCAACATAGCTGCACCGCAAGTAGGAAAAGCAGACACAAAAGGTACCAGAAGTAAATTGACAGCCTGTATTTATTGCACAAATTTCCCCTAAAATTGGGAATGGTTATTATAATACAAGTGCACATCTTGGGAAATATATACAAAACCAGAAGAGAGACAAGTATGTACATTTTACCCAGCATTTTACAAGTACCACCATCTAAATAATTTAGAGAAAGCAAAACAAAACAAAATTGTCATAAAACATCCAGAACAAACTAAGAGGGGAAAAGATAGGTGAGGTGTAAAAATCCTTTCCTTTCAATATTGGTTGTTCTTAGCAGCCCAGTGTTTGCCAATTGCAATGAAAAGAGATTTTTTATTTTTTTTTTTTTGTGCCTAGTGCACTTCAGTTTCTAGCCAGCAAATTAAGACGTTAATGGTGATCGGTTAGGGTGGAGAAATCAAAAGTTAGGTTTCTAGTCAAGGAAAACAACTGTGGTATCCTTCACCAGGCCTGGAAAAGATCCCTAAGATCCCTTTTTGTATCATTGAAACACACAGACAGACGTACCACATGGTTCTGTACCCAAAAAAAAGGGAGCTGGCAGAAAAGGTTCCTCCTGTCAGGGGTCTGAGTGCAATCTGACCACGGAGAAGCTGCATTCGTGGTCGCTTCGCCTGGCACTGACTGAACACACTATGGGGACAGGGTCTGGTTGGCAGGGGACAGCAGAGAAGGATGGCACCAAACAGCCACCTGTGTCTCCTCACCTTAATACGAATTCCAAGCTGTGCAAGGGCCTCTCTTGGGCCCTCAGGAGTCAAATCTGTTTCAAAGCAGTACCCAGAACTCACCTAGCAGTGGTTACCTGGAGGAGATCAGAGCATTCTCCTGTGCAGATTGCTACAGGCAGAGGCCTGGCCAGTGGCAGGATGAGGGTGCAGCACTGCCCAGCTCTTTGGGCATGTGCTATGGATGAACCCACACAAGGGACTTCCCCAGAGAAGGGTAGGAGAGTGTCGTTGTGGTTCAAGCATGCCAGCAGCTCTGACATCACCAGGTCACAACTGCAAATCCAGTACAACATTAAAAATTGGAACTGTTTGCTACCCAACATATCATAGCCAAGAGTTAAGAAGCCATCTTCTGAGCTCTATCCCAGGTTTCACTAAAAATGGGTCACACAGCTGGGTTCCCCTGTTCTGTGCTCATCCCAAAAGCCAGGTGTAACCTAACTGGGAGGTGAAGAAAGAATGTTGGAAGAACAGAGGAGAAAGGCTTCCTCAGATGAGATATTCAACAAGATTCTCCACTGTAGCAGTCAGCACTCAGAGACAAAAGAGTTGCCAGTGGCACTGCCTCTACCAGCCTTGGGTTCACTTACTAGCACAGATCCAGTCCTGGGAGGAAAGGGGTGGGTTTGCCACATAAATTTTCCCTGGAACAGAGTCTGGAGTTATGAGAGGTCAGACATTACTGAACAACCACCCTGGGTGAAATCCTGGCCCCAGGGAGGGAAAGGAGGGAGGGGTTCTGTTGTTGGCAGCAAGGGGGCAGGGATCTCTCCTATTGTTTTGAAGCTTATCAAATTGTTAAAATAGATCTGTGTTTAAAATAACTCCAGAAACAATGGCAGGCGTGTGGGACTGCTGAAAGGATGATTAGGGAGAGAAGTATTTATAGAACTGCTTAGAGAGTGGAGCCACCAAGCGAGCACAGATCTCCTCCTTCTCTGGAGAGCCCAGGAATATCAACATACAGATGATCATCACCGAGGAAAACAGAACCTGAAACTCAGCAAAAGGAACTGGCTGCTAGGACAGAAACTGTGGAGAAAAGCCTGTGGTGAAGTGTGCAGTTAAACTGAGGTAGTAGAGCCTTTGAAAACATGATCCACCTCCCACTGCCTGTGTTCATCACTGACACCAGCCCGGGTCCCTCAGCTATGGGACAGCTGCTGTGTGTACAGTGACAGAACAGGGATGGCTGAGTAAAGGGGAAGGGAATAAACAAACATTTTCTGCTGGTAATTACACAAGGGAGTAGAAAAGGGCTTAGAGTCATCTGTGACATGGGGGAGAGTTGTCCAAAAATAATTCTGCTGCTGTGGTGCAATCAAGCTTGGGGTCGTGCAGAATGGTTTTACAAAAGAGATCAATGAGTCACCTGAGCGAGTAAGGGCAACAGCCTGGTCACTTTCTCCCCACTGCTTTGGTACAGTTATTTCCAGCTCGTGATTCTCCACGGCTGGCTGCCTGCTGTCCAGAAGGGAACAGACTCGATGGTGCCATACAGAAGTGAAGAGGTAATCGTCACGGCGCTCCGGGCATCCTGCGGGGAAACCTCAGCCAATGCTCTCCAGATTTCGCTTCTTACCGTTTGGATTAGCTTGTGGAAGAAAAGCATCACGTAGTATAAAGCAACATGGAAACATTAGGAACATTTAATACTGGTTACAACATCCAGCCAAGAAGGAGAATCTCCACTGCTAGCTCGTCTGCTGGCCTCTCCCTCCCTCCTCCCTGTCCCCTCCCCATGCCCCCGCGCTTCCCTCTCCCCAGGAGAACGATCATAAATAAATTTCAGAGCTGTCATTAAGAAGCTTTGTACAAAACAACCCAACCCCCCCCCCCCCCCGCAACCCCAGCCCTGCTCTTCCTCTGGCAAGTATCCAGACTCTGACTAGGACATGAAAAAGTAGAAGTTGTTTACAAATCATCGCAGTGCGAGAATGACGGATCTGAGCGGGGTCCCAACCAGGGGAAGCCAGTCTGAAGCCAGCTGCTTCACTCTTGGGTGAGGTTCATAGTTGGTGAGCATCAGGGATGTGTCAAAGCAGTTCTCCCTGAGCTCCCCAGTACAAATGACAGTCAGCCACTGTGGCAGAAAGTGGTAAAAAACCCTCAAATCCTTCCTTTCCTGTGGCTGAAATCTCAGGCTTGCTCCTTGCTCTTTGTTCCTTTCTTCATCCTGTTTTATAAACGACCAAGTGGGAGAGGAGAAGTCTCCAAGTGACTGCAGGACGTGCAGTCACATACAGAGGTGCTGCAGCTCAGTGAGCAGTCTGGTTTAGTTGCTTCCAAGAGAAAGAAGCCAGAACAAGTTGTCTTCCACTGTGTTTCCAGAGGGGAGAAAAAGTCAACGTCTGTGGGCTCTGGCAGTTTAAAGAAGTATCTGAGCAACATACGGAGAGTGAGTGCTTGCTACAGCTGCCAGTAAGGGGAGGTCACTGGATTCGATCCTAGAAGGAAGCAGAAGAATCACATTTAACCCAACCCAAACCCTATCTGGGCTGAACATATGCCTGAGGAGCCACACTACCAGCTGGAGCAAAAGAGCTGTGCCTGGCCCCTGAGTGCACAGAGCTGTGAAGGGCAGGGTGGTCCTCAGGCATCAGAGAATGCTTTGGGTTGGAAGGGACGTATCATGCTCATCCAGTCCAAGCCCCTCACAGTAGGCAGGGACATCTGCAACCAGAGCAGGTTGCTCAAAGCCCTAAGCAACCTCAACCTGGAATGGTTGTGGGGGTGAGGCATCTCCCACCTCTCTGGGCAGCCTGCGACAGGGTCTCATCACTCTCAGTGGAAAAAATGTCTTCCTTCTCTCCAGTCTAAATCTCCCTCTTTTAGATTAAACCATCACCCTTTGTCCTGTCACAACAGGCCCTGCTGAAAAGTCCATCCCCAGCTTTCTGCCTGCCCTCTGAAAAGCCACCAGGAGGTCTGCCTGGAGCCTTCTCTTCTCCAGGCTGAACAAGCCCAGCCCTCTCAGCCCATCCTCACAGCAGAGGGCTTCCAGCTCTCTGCTCTGTAAGTAACACAGCAGCTGTGCTGCTGTCTTCACTCCCAGCGGGGCTACACGCTACAGCCCCCAGATTGTTTCCAACATCCCCTCCAGCAGCGCCTGCTCATGCTGAGGAGCAACAGCTCTGCCCTGTCAGAACTGCCTCAGCTCCTACCTGCCTGGCTGGGGTTTTTCTCACACAGCCAAAAAACTGGTGGGAGGGCAGATGGAGGGAGGGAAACCATCAGATTCCTTCCTTCCCTCCAAGAAAAGGGAGCAGTGCTTGAGGAACAAAGCAGGAGCACAGGACTATGCTGAACTGCATAAGCCAGTGCAAGCTTGTATAAATACATACATATACACCTATACACATGAGCTTGAACATAAATTGGTATGAGCTGGAGCCCAGGGAGTTCCACCTCAACATGAGGAGAAACTTCTTTTCTGTAAGGGTGCTGGAATCCTGGAGCAGGCAGCCCAGAGAGGTTGTGGAGTCTCCTTCTCTAGAGACTTCCAAGACCCACCTGGATGCATTCCAGGATGTGTGACCTGCCCTAGGTGATCCTGCTCTGGCAGGGGGATTGAAAACTCAATGATCTCCAGAGGTCCCTTCCAATCCTTACCATTCTATGATTATGTGAACTACTTCCACAGCCAGCAGGGAAGCCCTGGCACTGTGCTGCAGCTGCTACCCCACCTCCAGCTCCACATAAGCTCTGTGTGCCTTCTTCCTTACCCAGTAGTCCTCTGCAGCAGATATGCAGAGCCTTCCTATAAACACCCCTGAAATAGCTTCCCTGCCTGTGCCCCACACCCACAGGGAGATATCCTGTGCCTTACATGACACTGAGGGTGTTTGCTGACACCTAGGGAAAGTCAACCTGGAGGAATCAGGTGCCACATGTTGCTCAGTGATACTGACCAACTAAGGAGGGAGTCAGATGAGCCCTGGAGTGCTGAGCTCACCTTCCTGCCCAAAGAGAGGAAAGAAAGGCTCAGAGAATGGTAGGGGTTGGAAGGGACCTCTGGAGATCATCCAGTCCAACCCCTCTGCCAGGGCAGGTTCACTTAATGAAGGTCACACAGGAACACATCCAGGTGGGTTTTGAATGTCTCCAGAGATGGAGACTCCAGCACCTCTCTGGGCAGCCTGCTCCAGTGCTCCATTACCCTTAATTAAAGAACCTCCTCATGCTCAGATGGAACTTCTTATGCTCAAGTTTGTGCCCACTACCGTGTGTCCTGTCACTGGGCACCATTGAAAAAAGTCTGGTCCCATCCTCCTGATATCCACCCAGTAAGTACTGATCAGCTTGGATGTGACCAGGCTGCTCTTTTCCAGACTGAATAGCCCCAATTCTCTCAGCATTGCCTCCTAAGAGAGGTGTTCCAGTCCCCTCAGCATCTTTGTAGCCCCCAGGCAATGGTTAAGGAGGAGCCTGTGCAGCTCTGGGTGGTTTCTGCCACGCTGTGGTTCCAGTCCCAATTAGGAATCATTTTGCTGGGCTTAGAAGAAGCCCAGGTGGGGGACGGTGGCACCAGGGGACCCGCAGCAGCACTACCCAGAGGAAGGATGTGACCATACCCCAGCACCACGCCCAGCTCCTTGACATGGACTCGCATCTGGCCCTTGAGGTACTCGGACAGCATCTTGCTTTTGAAGTAGAGCTCCTGCAGCCGGTCCTCCAGGTGCATAACACACTAGAAAGCAAGAGAGAGCTGTGTCAGGGAGAAGGCAGTGTGACAGCCAGAGCCCACCCAGCCACAGAGCAGCACAGCACAGGCCCCACAACCCCAAACACCTACTGCCTGCTCCCTGGCCATGGTAGGTGAATAACCAGCAAGAGGCTTGGGGCAGCACTCTGACTTCTGTGCAGAAGCCATTGATTGCTCTCTACAACTTCCTAAAAGGAGGCTGGAAAAGAGGTGGGGGTTGGTCTCTTCTCCCAAGGACCAAGTGATAGAAGAGGAAACAGCTCAAGCTGCACCAGGGGAGGTTTAGGTTGCACATTGGAAAAAAATTCTTCCCTGAAAGGGTTCTCAAAGACTGAAACAGATTTCCCAAGGAGTTGGTTGAATCCCCATCCCTGGAGGTGTTTAAAAGAGGCAGAAAGAGTGGTGCTGAGGGACATGGTAAGGTTAGAGAATGGATGGATTTGATGATCTTAAAGATCTTTCCCAAGCCAAACAATTCTGTGATTAAATCAGAACCAAGAAGGCTACTGTCTTAGTCTCAGAGCAGCATTTAAATGGAGAGCTCCAAGCTGGGATGTGCTGGCTATGGAAATTATGGCTGTGGATAAATAACCAAGGCAGAACCTGACACCCCCTGCAACCTACAAAGAGAAAGGGTGCTCTAAACCACATCACCCTGGCTTCCATACTCACAAAGTTTGGAGATAGATTATGCTTGTAAAGCTGAAGAGTGGAATGAAGCAGGTTGGAGACGAGACTGGAGACCAACACTTCTTTCCCCAGTTTATTATCAATCATCCTTCTCTGGCTACTGGCCACTTGCACCGTCCATTTGTCTGTGTCTGCAATAATGCAGACAGCTTCTGCGATGGGTTCATCCAGCACAGGATGCTAGCAGCAGAAAAATGCAGAGGAGAACCTTGAGAATGCCAAGTGACAACGGTCTGGTGACAAAATGTCACTGTCCTGGATAGCAGGGACAGGGTCCAGGCACTGCTTCACCAACGACATGACCACCCGGTTCTGGGCTCCCAGTTCAAGAGGGACAGGGATATACCAGAGAGTGTCCAACAGAGGCTATGAGGATGATGAAGGGACTGAACATCTGTCTGTGAGGAAAGGCTGAGAGGCCTGGGGCTGTTTAGCCTGGAGTAGAGCAGCCTGAGAGGGGCTCTCATTCATGTTTACAGATATCTGAAGGATGGGTGTGAAGGAGGTGGTGCCAGGCTCTTTGCAGTGGTGTCCTGTGATAGGACAAGGGGCAATGGATACAAACTGGAACCCAGGAAGTTCCACCTCAACATGAGGAGAAACTTCTTTGGTGTGAGGGTGATGGAGTCCTGGAGCAGGCTCCAGGGAGTTGCCTTCTCTAGGGACTTTCAAGACCCATCTGGATGTGTTCCTGGGTGACCTGCCCTAGGTGATCCTGCTCTGCCAGGGGGGCTGGACTCAATAATCTCCAGAGGTCCCTTCCAACTCCTAACATTCTATGATTTTTTGAGTCTATCTGTGCTGATGTTGCATTCCAGCTGTAAAAAACAGCTTCCCTGGGAGCAAGGCACAGCCCTGGAAGGACAATCACCACATTCCATTTTCTTCCAGTTCTGAAAGTGACAATTTTGGCTGTCAGTTCTAGCTTTTGATACTTGATGCAGCGTTCTGACATGGCCAAATTATATTTTAAAGCCCTAAACCTGAAAGTGGCCAAAATCCTGTTCCACAGGGCTGTGTTAGCCAGGTGGGTTTCATGCCCAGTTTGTCACTGGTTTCCCTTTACAGAAGGACCAGCAGAGGGAGTCAGGAACCAAGCCTGCACCCAGCTCCTCCCTCCCTTCCAAGCAACATTTCACCTCTCAAAAAGCCATGGAGGCTTTAGAAAGAACCCCACTGTCCTTCCACAAGACATTTTTTGCTGGCTGGACTGTTAGGAAGCATCTTCTTCCAAAAAGTCCCCCAGGGACTCCAACAGGACTGGGATGCAGTGATAATTTTCCTTGAAGATAAGCACAGAAAATCTGGCTCAGGCCCTTCACATCTTTGACTTTTGCAACTGAAGTTTAACTCTGCTGAAGGACACACACAACAATTAGGTTGCATTTCAGATAAATCTGTTTCATAGCAACAGCCACCTTGCACTCCTGCCTCTCTTTGCCTGAAGTTCACCTACACTTCCCAGGTGGCTTCAAAAGGGAGCCTAAAACACAACAGGTTAAATCAGTGCAAGGATGGAAGTCCCCTGCAAGGAAAGGAGACAATCACAGGGAAAAGGGTGGCAGGAAGGGGGCTGAGCCATCTGTCAGGCACTGGAACAGGCTGCCCAAGGAGGTGGTGGAGTCACCATCCCTGGAGGTGTTCAAGAAATGTGTGGCCATAGCACTTGGGGACATGGTTTAGTGTCCATGGTGGTGTTAGGTTGATGACTGGATTCAATAGTTGTAGAAGTCTTCCCCAGCTGAAACAATTCTATGATTCTATGATCTGGGCAGGATGTGCTGCTGCTCATTACCTCAGGAGCTGTGGAAGGAGGTGACAAGTTTGGGTTCCCAGGAGCAGAGTGTGCCTGCTCACCCCTCTGTGTGTAGGTCTTTCCCCATTCCCTTGGGAATAAACTAGAGGGGAGCAGAATGAGGCTTTTCAGTGACAGCCAGCTTCCCACTCCTCTCCTGGTGACTGTAAGCAGAGGAGGAAATCCCACACTCCCCAGTCATGCCCCAGTTGAGGTGTGGAAAAGCTGCTGTGGAGAAGAGATGATTTCCAGCACACACTACAAGTGGAAGTCCCCTTGAGGACAATTATCTCTGTATTGGTTTCTCCTTTTCAGCCAAAGCCAGCACTATCAGACACTGACTGCAGTCCTGAGTAATGTCCCCAGACTGCTGAGCATTCCTGATGGCTCCACCACAGAGCAAGCTTCTGCCCCACAAGCAGCAGGACATGCACAGGAAGAGTGAAGGCAGCTTCTGCACAACCCCTGCAGCAGGATGAGATGCAGAGTGACCTCAGGGTCTGGTCTTGTTTAACGTCAGCCCATCTGTGGGCACACAACCATCAGCAGCCTGCTCTATCTGCAGGAGATGATTCCTCCATGGCTTGGCACAGAGATGAGCCTACCCAAGGGCATGAGCTGCTTCAGCAGGAGCCTAAACCTTTGAGCTGCAGCTCTGCAGTGAATTCCCCATGATTTTCAGTCACATTACCTGAGAGAGGAGAGCAAAATTGGTGACCTGGGACTAGAGGAACCTGAAGAGAGCTGTGACTGTAAATATTTCCACTTCCAGCAGGTTTGTATGTTCCAAAACATTTGCCATTCCCTACTGTGACAAATACATTTACCAAATATAGCTTCATTACCTGCACAGCATGAGACAGATCTGACACCAAGCAGTGCCTCAGCTTCTCGTCGCTTCCTATGCCTTGCAGAACGAAGTCGGGCACATAAGAAGAACAGTAGCCACCTAGCAAGGACCTTCCAAAATTGGCAATACTGGGCTGGACAGAGTTCACTTCAACTAATTTTGACCTGCAAGAAAGGGATATTGAAGAGAGAGACAGCAGTAAACACCAAGTTCAGCTTACAGAGAGGTTGCACCTGCTTACAGCGAGGCTGAGACCTCACTGTTCTCTACAGCTGAAAGGAGGTTGGAGTGAGGCTGGCAATGGCCTCCTCTTTGAAGTAACTAATGACAGGGACAAGAGGTAATGGCCTCAGGCTGTGTCAGGGCAGGTTTAGGTTGGATATTAGGAACAATTTCTTTCCTGCAAGAGTAGTCAGGCATTGAACTGCCCAGGGAGGTGGTGGAGTCGTGATCCCTGGAAGGGTTCAAAAAACAAGCAGACGTGGCACTTCAGGACATGGTCTAGTGGTCATGAAGGTCTTGGGTAGAATGCTGGACTTGATGCTCTTAGAGGTCTTTTCCAACCTTAAAGATTCTATTCCTTGATTCTAAACCTCCTTCCAAGTGCTTTCCAAACTGGGAGGGTTACAGTGAAGGTGGTGAGACACTGAACAGGATGCCCAGGAAGGTTGTGGATGTCCCCTCCTTGGAGGTGTTCAAGGATGAGGCCTTGAGCCACCTGGGCTAGTGGAAGGTGTCCCTGCCCATGTCAGGGGGGTTGGAACTAGATGGTCTTCAAGGTTCCTTCCAACCCAAGCCATTCTATGAATAAAACTTACCCAGGAAAAGGAATCTCATATTCTTCTGCCCAGTCTTCTTGCTCTCCTCCATAGTAGTTACCACTCGGTCTAGTTAGATCATGCCCTGTGTCCTCGCTCTCACTGTCACCCAGGGCACTGTCTGAGCTCTCATTTCTTGGAATGTCCCAATCAATTCCCGGGGCCACCTTCTTCTCTAGGTTTTCTTTGTCCCCATGGGGGACGCGAATAGAGATCTTCTCTCTTTGGTCCTGCTCATTGAAGCAGTTTTTGTAGGTCTCCTGTCGAACAGAGTCCATAAATCTACAAAACTGGCTGGGTGCTTTGCCAGCCTTTGTACCCAGCTTTGTAGCAAACTCTAAACTACTGGTGTGAGCAAGGAGATCTGGAGCTGCTTGCCCTGGAATATCATCAATAGTCCGGGTTTCAACTGAACTCTCGTCGGTAAAATACTCATCAAACAGGCTCATGCTCTCCGCATTGTAGAGGTTTGGGTTCCAGCTCTGGTGCTCACTAGCAGCTTGAGGAAAGGGTTCAGCTGTCCCACAGTCTCTATTTTGGTCCTCAACAGTTTGTTTGGCTTCACAGTTCTGCTCAGCAGACACTCCTTCCTCTGGCGCTGGCGGGCTGTGGTGCCTAGCGATTTGTTCCACTACTGCCTGGCTTCGGAGCTCGATGTCTGAGTCGGGTGACATGGAGTCTCCAATGAGGAAAGTCACCTTTGTCTGAGCTTCTGCAGCACTGCAAGGAAAGGCATCACAGAAGAGCTTATCTGGTGGCTTCTTCTCCACAGCAATGCCAGGTGACCTGGCTCCGCTGCCCGCCTGGCTGCCCGCCTCCAGGGGCTCCTCGCTCCTCCAGGCGCTGGCTGCCGGCTCCAAGCCTGGTTCCGCCACCACACGTTTCTCTGGGGAAGCTGCCCCTGTGCACACCACGCTCTCTACTGTGGTGTCCAGGCAGGGTCTGGGCTGCTTCACCTCATCTTCCTGGCACTCATCAGGAACAATAGTCCTATTCTCATCTGAAGAAGATTCCAGCTCTCCCTTAGGAGTGTTCTGCGCGTCCTCTCTCTCCTGCTGCGCAACACCTTCTATGTTCTGTGCGAGGGAAATGGGACACTTGCAGTATCTACAGCTACAGTTTGACGTTCTCATCTCTTCAGACTCGGTTGGCAGCAGGTTGCCCCTGTTCTTGTGCATGGTGACAAGCACATACTCAGATTCCTCCACCTCTCCTTTCTCCAGCGTGGTGGTTATAACAGTTCCAGGCATGACGATGGCTTCGTCTTCGCCGTTCTCTAGGAGATGTGTCTCTTGAAGCTCAGAGCATCTGATGAAGTAAGTAAGGAAGTAAAGCAACCTCTGTACCAGGTCATGCCTCTTGCCAACCACAACTGTTTTGGCCAATCTCACAGGTGATCCAATGGCCCCATAGAGGTCACCTGGAGGAGGAAACAAAAGAGGTATTTTGCAGCTTTACAAGGAATTATTCTCCTGGTGGCGACTTTTCAAAGGCCAAGACTACCACAGAAAAATCCTAAGGCAGAAGAGTGAGGACAGCTATGCTAGGATTTTGTTTTCCACATAGAGAATCCCAAAGATGCTGCTGGTATCATGTGGAAGGTCAGGGAGATCTTGTCATACGCTGGTCAGGGAGACATCTGATCTCACTCACTAGGGAGTGTTCACACCACCTATCTGCAGTGCCTAGCTCTGGAGGCTCCTCTCCTGGGTTCCTTATATAGCCATGGGAAAGAGGAGGCATCTGCTCTGAATTGCCCTGGAGAGTCTGGAAACTGGGCTGAACTTTTACCTACCAAGAGAAAAGCTGGAAGGAGAAACAAACCTTGCCAAGAACAAGGACAAAAAGTGACAGTGGCGGCTGTGTAGCTGAAGCCAACCTCCTTCTCTCCCTCCCCTGGAGCTCCAGTATGGGTTGGATGAGTTGTTCTGACTCTGCTCCAGGTTCACCTGGGGAAGCGCCTGTGCAGGCATTGTTCTGGAGGCACTGGGGCACTGTGTGAGTACAAGGATGGGGGCACAAGGGATACAAGAAGCCTTAAAGGCAAACCTAACCACAGTGGGTCCATGGAGTCCATGAGTTTGTTGTTTGCCAACAAACTGGGCAGGCCATGCCTGCCTGTACCAGAACAGGGTGACCTCACCAAACTTGCCCTTCCCTTAACCAGATTCCATGAGAGTTTATGCAGAGCAGGACAGTCTGAAAGTAGGAAGCTCATCTACTCTTCTCTACTCAGCAATTAGAATTACAGAATGGTTTGAGTTAGAAGGGACCTTAAAAGGTCATCTAAGTCCAACCCTCCAGCAGTCAAGCAAGGACATCTTCAACTGGATCAGGTTGCTCAGAGCCTTGTCCAACCTGACCTGAAATGAAGACAGTGTGACCAGCTACTCACTTGACTAGGCTTTGAGACCTTACCCAGGGGCTTGCCTATTCATAGAATCACAGAATGTGTTAGGTAGGAAGAGACCTTCAGGATCATGCCCTGCCATGGCATTGCCACCTTCCACTCAAACAGGTTGTTCATGGCTCCAGCCTGGCTTTGAACACTTCCAGGGTTGGAACCTCCACAACTTTTCAGAGCAACCTGTTCCAGTGCCTCCCCACCCTCCTGGGGAAGAGGAGCATACTCATGATGTCCTGTACTGTGCCTGTTGCCTGTTGCTTTGAGAGCATGTTGGTTTTATCAAAAGATGGATTTCCCTTCAGCTGCTCTTTCCAGAAGCAGGATAATCAACTGCAGCATCCCAACAAATAAAAATCTATTTTCTTTATAGAGGGAGGAGCAGAGCAGCACTGGAATCCTCATCATCAGGGCAGGTGACCTTAGGAGACTACAGACCTTAAGAGACTAAAGAGGGCTTCACATTTTGGCTGCCATTTTACAACTGATAATTGATTGAGGAATTAGAGCACATGTCAAAAAATACAGTGACTACCTCTAAGCCTGAAATCCAGCCTTTTGGTCTCACTTTGAATTAAAGCCCCCAACCATTAACATGGGAGGGAATTAACAAGTGTCCATTGCTCTCTACAGCTCCCTGAAAGGAGGTTGGAGTGAGGTGGGGATCAGCCTCTTCTCCCTACTACCAGGTGACAGTATGAGAGGAAATGGCCTGAAACAGTGCCAGGGGAGGTTTAGGTTGGAGATTAGGAACAATTTCTTTACAGAAAGAGTGGTCAGGCATTGGAACAGGCTGCCCAGGGAGGTGGTGGAATCACCATCCCTGGAGGTGTTCAGGAAATGTGTGGCCATGGCACCTGGGGAGATGGTTTGATGGCCATGGTGGTGTTAGGCTGCAGGTCAGACTCAATGACCTGGGAGGTCTTTTCCAACCCAAACAATTCCCTGGTTCTGTAAAACCTCAGGTGGTGGTTGCCACATACCAAGCTGTGCCCACAGTGGGTTGTAGGGATGAGTTTTGGCCAGCATGTCCACACTCTGGGAAGAATGCTTCTCCAGGAAGATCCTTATGGGTGGCTGGCCATTCGGCATGACGGTGGGGACCCAGGCCAAGTGGTTAGTCAGGACTGCAGTCAGGAGAGCTGGCAAAAACCTGCAAGCAAAACATCCCACATCTTTAGTTTTCTCCAACTACACACTCAGGATGTTGAATTGACAGCACTTCTATGATCCAGGATGGCACAAACAACCCAATGAAGCCAGCAGAGCTCAGCCCTTTGATCTTGGTTCTTTGGGAAGAGAAGGGAAGGCTCTATCCTCCCTCCCACCCCTGCAGTGTTCTTTGTTAGGACACACATTTTAAGTAAAATGAAACCTTTTAAACCTTGAGGCACCTCAGTTCCTCTCTTTGGCAATAATTAGGAGGCTTCCTATTTTGCAAGCTGAGTGTTGTAAAACACTTCAAACCCAACTCACTTTGTTGGCTGTAAGGAAACTGCAGCACTGTGTGGCCTCTCTGTTCCAAGAAGGAGATCCCAAGTTCTGTGATTATTGAGGAGAAGGGAAGGCTGTTGCCACCAAACCTGCCACCAAAGCTGGCAACAGCTGTCCTTCTCCTCAATAATCACAGCCAGGGAGGTGCTGTGCTCTTCCACCAAGCACATATGGCTGCTTCTTATCAAAAATAACTCCTTCCCAAAGCTCTGTAGCTCCACCAGCAAGGCTGTGTCCTTGTACCACCAGCACAGCTTGCACTAGCTAAGCAAAGCAGGGTGAAAAGGCCTTCTGAAGCACAGGGCTGTGATTTACTGTCACGAAGGAGCATGGCTGGTGCTCCATGGAGGAAGGGCTGGCAGGAGGAGCGTGCAGCAGTGCAGCCCAGGAGCCTCCCACACACCGACAGATGGTGCTGGCGGCCACGCAGCAGCTCCAGTGCTGGGGAGGAGGACAGTCAAACACCACCAAGCCTTTTTGAATAGTTTACAACCATCAGGAACCCTTCAGTGTAGCTGTTTCCTCACTGCAGACTGCCAAAGGAGGAAAAAGGGGATTTAAAACTGGATTGCAAAGGATATGGGGCTTGATTTTCTTCCTGCTTCCATCAGTGTAAATCTTAGTCCAGGTAAAATAAAGCAAACAAACCCAGAGGAGAGACCATTTAAATCTAACCAGGATGCAGAGGACTCAGAATGCCAGGGACCAAAGGGGCTAATGCCAGGAAAAAAAAAACAACTTCCCCTGCAGCAGGAACTGATTGTAAGAAAATACATCTGAAGCCATCACAACTCACTTCAGTTCCTCACTGAATCACACAGAATGCACTGGGCTGGAAGGGACCCTCCTCAAAGGCCACCTTGTCCAACCCCACTGCAGTGAGCAGGGACATCTCCAACCAGAACAAGGGCTCAGGGCCACATCAAGCTTGACCTTGAATGCTGCCAGGGATAGGGCCTCAACTACATCTCTGGGCAACCTGTTCTGCCCTCATGCTGACCAGATTGGACATGGTCTAGTGGGAGGTGTCCCTGCCCATGGCAGGGGGGTTGGAACTAGATGACTTTTAAGGTCCCTTTCAACCCAAACCATTCTATGATTCTATGACCACCAACTGTCACTTTCCCATCTATGGAACAGAGAAGATGACAAAGCTGGTGGCAAAGGTGGAAGATGGTGAGCAGCAGCTCCTTCCCCACCCTGCAGAAAGCAGTTTCTCTGGAGCTACCAGCTGGTCCTTCAGTGCCATTCCCACTCAGACTCCACAGGTTTGTGCTCATTTTAGGACTTCAAGGGAGTCAAAGGTTTTAAAATCCTCCCTCACTCGTGCCCTGGGGAAAGAGGATGAAGTGTTGACACAACAGAACAAATTTATCAGATTCTCCTGAGTTTATCAAGAACTTTCTCAATTTTCCACAACCCCTCATGGCTCTGTCCCCAAGGCAGAAGGGGGACTCCTAAGGAAGCACAGTTTCTTTAGTGACATTTCACAGAAGTCAGGTTCCAGAGCAATTTGTGGTCAGACAGTGTTACACACACAGCTCTCAGTGAATGTCTACCCTTGCTCATCACATGACAGCTGATTTGGAAAGGTAGATTAATGCCTCCCAGAAGGTATCTTCAGCCCCTTCCAGACATACACACCCATCACATGTTTCAAATGTTCAGCCTCTACCAAGGGTTGGAGGACTGTGAGGAAAGAGGCATTTAATGAGATACTTTCCTGGTACCTTTTTTTTTGTTGTTTAAGAAAGTAGGTATTTAGGGCTGGCCTTTTGATTCTTTGATTACCTGGATTTAAGAAAAAAAAAAACCAACAACCCAACAGACTGAAAGTTCGGCTTGAAACACATCAACACATCTGGAAGTTAAAAACTAAAAGCCACCATACTGGTTTTTGGAAGCGTTTTCCATCAAGAAAGTGAATTCCTTCATGAAACGATGGCAAAGCTGATTCTTTTCTGGTGTTCCTGACATCATTGTAAGCCAGACAGGCTCCCCAATCCGTGGCATCGTGTAGAGGTTACAAATTGTTGTTCTAGAAAACAAAACCAAAAGAATCCAGCAGATTAAACGCAAAAAAAAGCCCCCAGAGAGAGAGATTCCCACTCAAGGAACTGACCCCAATGTTTCGTTCCTGCTGTCATTTCTATCAGGTAAAATTTCTCTCAGCCAAGTAATGAAGTGCTTTACTACGAGGGTGGTGGAACACTGCAACAGGTTGTCCAGGGAGGTGGTAGATGCCCCATCCCTAGAGACATTCAAGGTCAGGCTTGATGGGGCTCTGAGCAACCTGCTGACTGCAGGGGGGTTGGACTAGCTGAGCTTTGAAGGTCTCTTCCGACTCAAACCAGTCCATGATTCTATGATTGCATTCCAAACCTGCTCATTAAAGAGTCTGAATTCTGAAAGGTCTTTTCCAACCTCAGCAGTTCTCTGAATTCACCTTGCAGAGCAGAGTCTCACAGGTTCTTCATGGATCTACCTAAACTGGTCCCACGCACAGCAGCAGCCACTGTCCAAAGTTAGGAGCTGCCCTGCTCCAAATGAAGTGATTTTTGGTGGTGGTGATCTCTCTGTTTTCTCTTCTCATTTAAAACAGGCAACTCCTTCATAGTTCTGTCTCATTATGACCAGGGCAGGTTTAGGTGTATCTGACTCAGAAAAACACTTAAACATCCTCTGTGCTTTAAAACATTGGTGGATCTCCAAGCCAAATCCACCCCAGTGTGGACCTGTAGAGCAGGGGCCCAGCTTCCTCCTTTAGCTTTACATAGATTGGAACCACCAATAGAGTGGAACCACCCCATGGTTCAAAGGACTACAAACCTGCCCACATCATTTTGGCTCTACAGGGAATTAAAAGTCTGACTCTGCAGTAAATCACCAGGTTAAAACTCCTTGATGACTGTTAAACTCTAACCTAAACAATAGCTTTAAGGACAGCGCTTATGTTCTGGCAAGCCTGAAAAAAACCAAAATAACAAAGGAAGTGACTGAGCAACTCAGGTTTCTCCTCACCTCAGGCACTGCTCTTCCTGTGTAAGGTATATTTTTGATTTCTATAATCCCTGATTTATAAAGATCTTCTCTGGATATTTTGCTCTAAAAAATTCTAGACACTGGCAGAAGTAAAGCAAAAGCTGTGCTGATCAGGCAGACAAACAAATCTGCTCTGGTTTGGTGTTTGAACTCCCTCAGCAGCAGGGCAGCATGGGATGGTGCAGGTACAAGGGGCACTCAGGGGAGGAAGGGATTATCCCCTGGTGATTGGGCAGAGGAGAAAGCAGCTGGACAGGACAAGACCCCAGAGCAGATCCCCAAAGGGCAGCCAAGGTGGCTGAAATCAGCAGGACTGCTCAAGAAGAAAGGAGGTGAAGGGGACAGTGGCACTTTCTGCCTCGGTTTTCACTACACAAAACCCATCCTGTGTGTCCAAAAGTCACAATCACTCTCATCTTCCTCAGGTTTCACTCACACGCATGGTGGCAAAGCCAGAAAACAGTCAGTGGGCTGGAGAGGGGGAAATTTTCCTGTGCAGCTTGCTCTGGATGACCCTGCTCTAGCAGCAGGTTGGACCAAATGAGCTCCAGAGGTCCTTTCCAACTCCCACCACGCTGGTATTCTGTGAAAGCCAAGTCACCTTTGTTCTTACCAGACCCACAGCACCCAGAGGACTTGCTGCTTGCTGGGTCACTTCAGAGCAGCCCTAGAGGTACTGTGTTACCCTCTGCTGCTGGTCCTCTCTTGGCAGGAAAGCACAGCCTGGTTGCAGACCCAGGCATAAGAGTCCTGCCAGGTTACCCATGAGTGGGGCACGGAGCTTGTGGGGGGAACCAGAGGGTCTCCAGCAGCACAGAGTTTTTAGGGCTCTAGGATTTTGAACTTCAACAGCAGGAGTAGGGACTAGAGGTGGGATAATTAAAGGAAAGCTTTCTGTTCACAGCCCATTAACTGGAGTGGATGTTAGAGGCCCCAGAAAGGAGAAACCCCAAGTCCTGGGACTTCAAAGCTCTGTGAGTTTCAAAGATCAAAACAAGTATTTAAACTTGCACCCTGCAGACACAGCTGACTTTAGAAGCTGAAGATAAACTGCACCAGTGAAAGTAAAATGCAGCTTATTTCTCCTTCCTACATAAACTAACCCCAGCTGAGCCTCTCACAGCTTGGCTGGTTTGGAAGGAAAAAAAAAAAAGATAAAAAAGAAAAGAAAAACTCCTTCTGCACTAAGCCCAACATATTAAACTATTTGTTTTCGTTGAAAAAGATAGACCCAGTCTTGTGATTCGTTATTTACTATTCTGGTAACCCTGGGCTGCATCTGCAACTGATAGTGTTTCCTCAGAGAGAGATCAGATTGCCCTGGCTGCTGGCCAGCAGGCATGTGACTGCAGTGCAGGGAACCCTCCATGCCAGCGCAGGCAGCAATGGCACAGAAACCAAGGGCAAGGATTAACTGCTTGCCAGCTCTGCAAACACGGCAGGGAAACGCTCCCCTGCCATTTATTAAACAAACCCAAAACTTAACAGCCCCCTCCCCCCACTCAAACCTAAAAACAAGCTCTCAACAAACAGAAATTCCCAGGAGGCTGCAGGGAAGTTAACTAGATTTTTAAAATAGTCATTAAAAAAGCCAACTGTCCCCTCTGAGCCATCTGCAGCCCCCTGCCCTCTGCCTGCTCCCCATGCTCACACCAGCGTCACACAGCAGCACGCAGGGAAAGTTCAGCTAATGAGAGACTCCACTTCTTCAGGGGTTAGTACATTCTAAATGGTTTCTACTTGGAAATGCTCCTTGGAGGCTGAATTCCAGCACCTCAGCACCAGTGATGGGTGCAGCAGGGGCTGGGGCTGCTCCTCAGGAAACACCTTTGCAGCCAACAGTGGCTTGAAACCAAGCAAAGCCCAGCTCAGCCGAACGAAAATGGAGACTGAGCGAAAGCCCTCATGCAAACCCCCGGGGTTTGTTTGCTCTGCGGGCACAGGCAGCACTGAGGTGAGCAGCACGGCTGGCTGCAGCCGCAGCGGTGCCAGGGCAGCGCCCTTCGCAGGGCACAGTCAAGTGTTGAGCTGCTCCCCGCTTCACTTGCACCCAACACACCCACGACCCTGCCCACCCTTTGGCCAGGGTTTTAGTCCCAGGCTGTGCTGTCTCAAGCTGTGCTTTCCTCAGCAGCAAAGGTTAACAGAGAGCAGCTCTGAGGCTGCTCTGAACTGACCTGGTGCTGCATAAACCCAAGGAGCCAGACAGCTCCTCCTGGATGTGAGCATCCCTCTGTCGAGCCTTCCTCCCCAGGGAAACACCTGGGGATCTTCTCAATGCACAGCAGGAGCTAAATGGTGAGGGGCAAGAAGATGAGGCCAGGCTCTTCTTAATGGTGCCCTGTGACAGGACAAGTGGCAGTAGGCACAAACTGGTACCCAGGAGGTTCCATGTGAACAGGAGGAGAAACTTGTTTAGTGTGAGGGTGCTGGAGCCCTGGAGCAGGCTGCCCAGAGGGGTTGTGGAGTCTCCTGCTCTGGAGAGATTCCAAACCCACCTGAACACTACAATCCTGGCAACCTGCTGTGGGTGGCCCTACTTTAGCAGGGGTTTGGACCAGATGATCTCCACAGGTCCCTTCCAAACCCCACCACACTGCAATTCAGAGATTCCAACCCTTGGCACTGTGCTGCTCTGCTCCTGAAGGGTTGCAATGTTAACAGCCAAGAATTTCTTTGGAGACTGATTCAAAAAAGAACATGGATTAGTGGGCTGTAAAAATTTTGCTCCTTATCCTTATTCATAGAATGGTTTGGGTTGGAAGGGATCTCAAAGATCATCTAGTTCCAAACCCCCTGCCATGGGCAGGGATGCCTTTCACTAGCCCAGGTTGCTCAAGGACTCATCCAGCCTGGCCTTGAACACCTCCAGGGAGGGGATATCCACAACCTCCCTAGGAAACTTGGTCCAGTGTCTCAACCACCCTCACTACAAAGAATTTCTTCCTAATATCTAGAAGATTTTCCCTCAAAAAGGAAAAAGAACAAGGAATTAATAGCTGCAGTGCCTTCAGGGAGCTCACACAGCTCCTGTGCCCATGCTGGCACGGCTGGGCAGGACTCACTCACCGCTCAGTTCACAGCAGCCTAAGCTGCTTAAAAACCACTGGCACAAAATAGGATCAAATCTGGCTGCCAGAAACAGGGAGAGGTGTTTCCCTGGGCCTTGTACTCAGTGTTTCCTTGCCAGCCTGTGCATTTGCCACACAGGTATTAGTCAGAGACAGCATCTGTATTATCGCTGCGCCGCACTGGCTGCGGGGGCCAGGGGAGCAGCAGTGGTGATGCAAGTACAGTGGCTTATTTCACAAGTCATGTGTCTGCACAGCTGACATGCAAAGAGAGTTTTAAGCCTCTAAGTCAAGTGCTAATGGTTAAATCCACCAGTGCTTCCGAAAATGAAAAACTGCTGTGAGGTGAAGAATGATGCAAGGGCAGGCCTGGAGATGGGCACCAAATCACTGGCAGATTTATCAATAGCATCAGTGACAGGACACGGGGTCATGGGCAAAAACCCATCTAAACATGAGGAGCAACTTCTTTAATTTAAGGGAGCACTGGAGCAGGCTGCCCAGGGAGATGCTGGAGTCTCCATCTCTGGAGACATTGAAAACCCACCTGGATGTGTTCCTGTGTGACCTTCTCTAGGTGAACCTGCCTTGGCAGGGGGGTTGAAGTTGATGATCTCCAGAGGTCCCTTCCAACCCCTATCTTTCTGTGATTCTGTGATCAATTTGCAGGAGAAGCCTTCAGAGAAGGCAGCTTTTTACCAGAAGGAGATGACAAGAGCAAATGAAGGGCTCTGGTTTGTTGTTTTCAGTCCCCCTCAACCCGCAGTACCAGCAAGTAAATGCCTCTAAATGCCTGGCTGACCCTGCAGCAGCTCCTTCCAACAACAGGGTGGCAGGAGGCTATAGGACCAACTGTCACACTGCCTCCTCTGATCAGCATGGCAGCCTGTAGCTGGTGCCCCATGCTCCAGTGATCTGAGACTATTCTAATCACCAGAGGAACACAGATCAGCTACACTTGAGATCCACTGAGAGTGGGGCTTTAGAAGTATAAAATTCTCCTTAAAACCAACAACAACAATACAAGACTGCAATGAGTTAAACCAGCTCAGGATTATGTTTTAGAAACACCAACCCACTGAAGTCAGCACCCTTCTTCCCTCCAGCAGAATTTGCTAAGAGGGCAGGAATCAACACAAGTCTCAGGTTCACCAAAGGACTCGAGCTCCTGACTTCCCCGTGACTTCAGTGGGAAAGCAGACGCCCAAAGAGATAATAGTGGCCTAAATGGGATTGCTGAACCCGTGCCAAGGCATCTTTGCATCCAGCCCTCACCATTTAAATATGCCTTTGCTTTACTGTTTTTTTTTTTTTCCCCCCTTTCTTGCTCCTTACCAGACACACACTGCCTTGCTTTGAAAAGTGAGCAGCTCTTGCATCTTACAGAAACAAATTTTCTTGATGGCAGCACACTCTGTCACTTCAAGACAGCAGGAGGATCTTGCCCAGGCTGGGGGGCACTGGCTGGTGCAAGGCTGCTGAATGCACTCACTTGAAAAATAACAACGCGAAACCCCACCACCACCCCAAGCGGCCAGAGAATTGCTCTGGGAAATTCATTTCTATGAAATTAAACTGGATTTAATTGACCTTCTTGCACTACCAAAAAGTAATATTTATATCACCATGGAAACCTCTGCATGAAGCTGGTGGTTGGACACGGGCTGCCAGTGCTGGTTACGCAATGGCTGTGTCATGTGAATGATCGCTCCGCGAGCAGCTGGGTGCTGCCAAGCCTCCCAGCTCCACTGGGACATGATTTTCCTGCTCAGAGGAGAGCAGCCTTCCTCATCCCACCACAGAGCTGCCCTCTTTTTTTTTTTTTTTTTTCCCCCCCTTCCAAGGGGAAAATAAAAGTTAGCAAGGGGGATGCGGTTTGTGTTTTCAGGGCTGTTTTAGCCAGGTTTGACTGGGCCCTTCCCCCAGCGCTCAGCAACTGTTTAACTCGGAAGGACAAAGGAGAAAGGGGCAAAGTCCCTTGGGTGTATCTTGAGGGGGAACGTTTTGGGGGAAGATTTGGGAACAAGAGCTGGGGAGGTGCTCTGGTCAAGGGGTGGGAATGCAGAGAAACGGTTGTGGGTGAGAGCAGGGAGGAGAGGCAGAGCAGAGGGGAGCAGAAGAACCTCGGTGGTTGCTCGGAGTTGCCGAACTCGTCTCGGGCCCGTGGGCAGGCTCGGCGGCTCCCAGCAGTCACGAGCTCGCTCTGCTCCCTGCCTTGGCACAGCTCATCCCATCCACCTCTCACCACAGGCCCACGTGCTCGCTCTTCCCTGCCACCTGCCCCTGCTCAACATACTCTTTGCCCATCCTCACAGCTGCCCTGGGGTGAGGTTCTAGTAAATTAAAGAGAATTAAATAAAACAGATGCTGAGGGGACTGGAACATCTCTCTTGTGAGGAAAGACTGAGAGAATTGGGGCTTTTTAGTCTGGAAAAGAGAAGACCGAGGGGGATCTCATCGATGCTGATCAATACTTAAAGGGTGGGTGTTAAGAGGATGGGACCAGGCTTTTTTCAGTGGTGTCCAGTGACAGGACAAGGGGTAACAGGCACAAACTGGAACATAAGAAGTTCCATCTGAACAGGAGGAGGAACATCTTTAATTTAAGGGTGATGGGAGCGCTGGAGCCAGCTGCCCAGAGAGATGCTGGAGCCTCTAGAGTCATTCCAAATGCCACTGTATGCTTTCCTGTGTGACCTTCTCTAGGTGAACCTGCCTGGGCAGGGGATTGGACTCAAGGATCTCCAAGGGCTCTTGCAACCCCTCTACCATTCTATGGTTCTGTGATAGACTGTGCCTTCATCCTGCCATACCACCTAAGCCCTGGGCATACAGGTAGTGAGGGGAACTGGAAAAAAAAAAAAACAAAACCAAAACCAAGTGAGCCCTCAAGATCCTTCACTGTCTGGTGAAATGCACCCTGATGTCAGCTTTTTCTTTTTACAACATCAGAGCACTGTCTTTATAAAGCCTTTAAAAAAGTAGCTCTGTGCTGGTTGTAAAAAGAAGCACCCTGCCACTCCCATCTGTGAGATGAATCACTTGAAACAGATGGATTCCATCTTAATTCCCTCCCCATGACTGAAGTACAGGAAGAAAATACAGTTAAATGCCAGGGATGTGCTTGTCTGCACTACTCTGTGTTATTAACTGCAGGTGCTGATAGCAAGAGATTACAATGCTGCATTTTACTGTATGAGAAAGATAGTCCCTCGGAGCTGCTGGTTATCTGAAATGCCTTGAGACCAGAATTCAGACACAGGGAAGGTCATGCTTTGCTCATACATCAGGAAAATGCACACTAGAGGAGGATTTCCCTAACATGGCTTTGCAATTCTTCTCCCTCCTCTCTCCAAGGGTCTTAAAACATAATTGAAGAGGTGGTCGGGAGCTTCATTACCACCTGAAGTACAGAAAATCTTATCATCTGTGTCCTGTTCACATCAAGCCCTGATGGATAAACACACTTTCCTTAACATTTGCAATTCTTCCTCCCATCTCTCAATGGGCCTAAAAATATAAGTGAAGAGGTTTATGGATGCTTCATTACTATGGAACTGCTGGAACAGGTCCAGAGGAGGTCACAAAGATGGTCAGAGCACTGGAAAACCTCCCCTATGGGGACAGGCTGAGGGAGCTGGGGGTGTTCAGCCTGGAGACGAGAAGGCTCCAGGGAAACCTTACAGTGGCCTTCCAGTACCTGAAGAGGCCTCTATACAAGGGCTTGTAGTGATAGGATGAGAGGGTTTGTACTTGAGGAGGGCAGAATTAGACTGGAGATTAGGAGGAAATTCTTTCCAGTGAGGGTGCTGAGACACTGGAACAGGTTGCCCAGGGAGGTCATGGATGCCTCCTCCCTGGAGGTATTTAGCACCAGGATGGATGAGGCCTTAAGCAACCTGGGCTGGTGGGAGGTGTCCCTGTCCATGGCAGGGGGGTTGGGACTGGATGATCTTTAATATCCCTTCAACCCAAACCATTCTATGAATCTGAAGTACAGAAAAATCTTGCTCCTGTGTGTCCTATTCACATGAAGCCCTGGTGGATAAATGCACTCAGCAAAATCCAAACACACAGGCTCTCACCAGTACCTTTGCTGTGCTTAACTTTGCAGAAGACTTTGGATACTTTAAGTTACCCTGCACGAAGAAGATGGCCCTTCTAAACCAGCCTAGAGTGCTTCTGAAGAGCCAGAGAGAAAAGCCAGGAGACAAAGAGTGCTCACCTGAATTCATTAAGGGCATCCACGATTCTGTTATATGCCAAACTCCGCTGACTGGCATCAGCTGATCTGCGACTCATTTTCATAGCCTTGAAAACAATCATTAAACAGATAAGTAACATAGAGCTCCAGAAGCACAGAAACTGGAAAACAAAGTCATGTGTTTGACTTTATCTTCCATGCAACCAGTCATGCAGGTAATTCTTTTTCTTTTCAAGTGATAAAATGATGGTATGAGTGCCAGCTTTCATATCTGAGGGAAGATAAGTGAGGCACATGTATCTGCAGCCTCTGCTTCCCCTCTGCTTTTCAGCATTCAAGGCATAAAAAGGGTCAAAGTTTTCAGTGTAGTGGCAGAGTAACCACTAAGTATTTCCTAGAAGAGAGATTTGAAGCAAATCTAACCACACATTTGACGCTTTGGTCTTGAAAATTTCCTACACATCAGAATCAGGGGGTTAAAAAATACAAGAGGATGAGGAAAGCTTGGTATTTATTTACAGCCTGGAGTAGCCTAGAGAGAGGTTCTGCCCCTGTGATCATGGGACTTGGAGCTGAGGCAGGGAAGTAAGAGGTGGCCTTAAAAGCACCTTTCACCCTTGATCATCCAGGGCTGGCTGGCAGCTTGCACAGCCCAGTGACTGCTCCAGCTCCCAGCAATCCCTCTAGTGCAGTGTCCTCTCCCTGTCGTGCTTTTGCTAGCAAATAGAAACATCATCTGAGATGCTGAGGAGCAAAGCTGTTCTCTGGTGCAGTTCCAACACCCAGCAGCAAGCTGATCCCACGTTTGTAAACGAGTAACAAGAGTCAGGATCTAAATCTGCCAGGGCTGGGGGGAACACACAGCAATACAAGCGCAGGAATCAAGAGAAGTTGTGTTTACCTGTTCTATTGCACTCTTCAGTTTGTTCATGTGACTCTCAAAAAGAGGGAAGTGTGAGAAGAAGAACTCATTAAATTTGTTGTTTTCATCTTCATCTCTTGAGAGTGAGAAAATAACTCCAATTGCTATCTTTTTCTTCCTGACAATTCCTGGGCTAGGGCCAGAGCTGTCATCTGACAAGTTAAAGCTTTCATCCATGGACCTTGAAGCATGGGGGAAAAAAAAAAGAATAGAAAGTTAATGTAACCCACTGCTTGAAGTTGTACCTTGGTTTCCTGTCTGATGCAATTCTGGAACATTTAGCTTCAACAAACACCTTTTGTTTGCCTGTGTTGTCAAAGTGTCACCTTTGATAACAGCCACTTCCATCAACTGATCCTGCAGTCGCAGAAGCTGGCACCAGATTCAAAGTGCTGGTGGGATCAGAACGCGGTTTTCTAGCTCTCTGTCATCTCTGCCAAGAATTTGTGTTTTGAGTAGCATTTTAGGGCTTCTTATCCTCCCAAGTACAACCCCCAGGTTTCTGTTTTGCTGCAGGATTTCTAGTGAGTGCAAACAACGAATGCCAGGGAGAAAACACGATACCGAAAAAGATCAGGCGTGGAAGTGCCGCCTGGCTTACACCTCTGCAAGCACCCCGCAGAAAGCAACTGCAAGAGCAGATGTACATTTGCAAGAGCAGAATCGAGCTGACAGTGGTGGCAAATCCATGGGCAGCAACCAGCATTTTCACATCCCCAGCTCACCATCGAGGGAAGACTCCGTTCTCCAAGCTGGTCGTCTGGCTGCGCCGCCAACGCCGCTGGTAGCTGCTAGCACAGCTTTTGTTAAACGAGGAGCCCGGAGATGGAAACGGAGTGATGAGCAGACTGCTGAGAGAGGCTGCAAGAATAGCAACAACAACAACAATAATAGGAATAAATAAATAAATAAATAATAATTTAATTTTAAAATCTCTCCAGAAGAAAAGGCATTTGGAAAATAAGCCCACCAACTAAATGAAGCCCCTCAAGATAAATCTGTGTTGCTTCTCAAGTGCCTTCTCTTTTGCATATCTAGGTTTCTCATCTAAAAATAACCACTTTATAATAACATTAACAAGCTATACAAGCACTGCAAGGGTGGGACAATCCTGCAGCTTTACATAATAGGCAACATACATGCTGCACCTTGCTCGTCAGCCCTTGGTATCAGGAAAGAGATTCTTTGTGGAGAGAAGTAATGTTAATCACAGCCTTTAACAGCCCTTGCGATCCCAACCTGAAGTGCCCAAGACATTCCCAACCCAACCTGAAGTGCCCAAGCCATTCCCATCCTAACCTGAAGTGCCCAAGCTTTTCCAAAGTGCCCAGACCTTTCCAATCCCAACCTGAGGTGCTGAAGCCTTTCCAAAGTACCCAAACCTTTCAAATCCTAACCTGAAGTGCTCAATATCCTGAAATTAGGGGGAGGAAAGGGCTGTTTTGGAGACAAAGCCATGTTTTAGCATTACCATTTGGAAAGGAGAAAGTATGGTTTAATAATGCTGCAAACTCATTTCAACATTTAATTTGGCTTATTTGCAGCACACTAATGAATGAGCTCAGTGATGTTCCTAATGCAATAGCCCTGACACCTACAGCTGTACCTACATACAGGTGTGCATTAATGCCTCTAGAAAACAACAGAACAGTCACATTTCAGTGCAGGAAAAATGAAACCTCAGTGGTGAACATTACTGAACACTACTGAGCAGCCTACAAGGCCAGGTTGAGAGAGTTGGGGTTGTTCAGCCTGGAGAGGAGAAGGCTCCAGGGAGACCTTCTGGTGGCCTTTCAGTGCTTCAAGGGAACTAGAGACACACTTTTGAGCAGAGCCTGTTGTGACAGGTCAAGGGGTGATGGTTTAAAATAAAAGAGGGAGATTTAGACTGGAGAAAAGGGAGAAAATTTTTTTCCAGTGAGGGTGATGAGACCCTGGCCCAGGATGCCCCAAGAAGTGGAATCATCCCAGGTCAGGTTGTTCCAGGCTCTGAGCAATCAGCTCTAGTTGCAGATGCATTCAGCTCTAGTTGCAGCTCTAGTGCAGAACCTGACTGCAGGTTGTTGGACTAGATGACCTTTAAAAGATCTCTCCCAACCTAAACCATCCTGTAGATTTTTGGAGTCTCCAGGGTTAACACATGAACTGCCATTACCAGATCTTGCTATACCGCTGTCTCTGTCCTCATTCTGCTCCCTTCCAGGCATATCCATAGGGTTGCTGTGAACTGTAAAACAAGGAATACCAATTAGCAGGGGAATATACAGTTCCTTTCTTGTTTGCAGATCTCCATGTAATTAATGAAACAAAAACATGCTCATTAATTCAGATCAAGAGCACTGCACAAGGCCATCACCAAGAAAGGCTGCTTAGCTGAACAAGCCGAAACGCTTCTCTGTGTGTATTTTTCTCAGGTCCATGCTTTTTAGCACAAGCTAAACCCAGTACATTTTGTTTCTTTGCCTAGATATTTGTCAATTAAATTTTAACATATCAAAAAGGCTACTGGTCACAGTGGTAGTACTCAGTGTGTAAGACAAAAAAATCCCAGTAGAAACATGACTTCATTCATGTACCAGATTGCTCAGATGTTATATATCTGATTTCAAAAGGATTTGACAGTGCTGTCTTGAGAGAAAATAAATACTTTTGAAATGGTGAGCAGCGTGTTGGTTGTTCAACTAAGCTGGAAGCTGTCCAGATTCACAGTCTGCATAGACACAAGATCAGAAGTCTCTCAGGCTCAATACCCTTCAAATGTGGTAGATTTTCTAAATTTGCGTGTGAAATCAGAGCTACTCAGCCATGGAAATAAGACCCAGGTACTACAAGCAAGGAACGTCCATTTCAAATCAACCTATGATAGCTTTAGTTTTCAGTTTGGTTGAAACAAGTCCAGATCAAAATAGCTTGAAATATTATAAAATGAAATATTGAAGTATTCTTGCACTGAGGGTGGCGACACCTTTGGGCAACCTTGGGCAGGAAGTGGGAGATGCCCCATCCCTGGAACCATTCCAGGTCAGGTTGGACAGGGCTCTGAGCAGCTTGATCCACTTGAAGATGTCCCTGCTGATTGCAGGGAGGTTGCACTAGATGACCTTTAATGGTCCCTTCCAACCTAAAGCATTCTATGACTGTATGATTGGACATTAGAAGAAACTTCTTCACTGAAAGGGTTCTCAAAGACTGGAACAGGCTGCCCAGAGAGAGCTTGTTAAATATCCAGCCCTGGTGGTGTTTAAAAGAGGCAGAGATGTGATGCCAAGGGATATAGTTTAGCACCAGCCTTGGTAGAGTTAGAGAATGGTTGGATTCAATCTTAAAGCTCTTTTCCAACCCAAGAGACCTCCAGAAATATGAAACCTACCATTCAATCAAGTCCAGTAAAGGCATTTTCCCAAACCAACAGAACACAACCAACTCCAAAGAGGACTATTAAAGTGCCTGCTGTCCTCTGGGGATTTAAAGCATGTAGCCCAAAGGTGGGACAGCAGACAGCACTCTCCATTTTGTGTTTGCAAAACAAATTTTTATAAAAGGTTAAAATCTTATTTCCAGGGCTGAACTACAAACCCACCCAAGTGCTGTCACACCAGCTAGACTAACCACACAGCACACAGCACACTGCAAACCTGCAAAGAAAGAGGCGCTCCGGATCAGGCGGAGCGGACCTTGCTCTGAGAATGCCCGCCTAGGGCTGCAAAGCTGTGAAAGACCTACATGGCAAAATGCAAAATACACATGAAAGAATGAGGTTAGTAAAGCAGAACAGTCTGGAGGGAGGGAGCCAGGGCAGGGAGAAGATATAAGCCAACATAAATGCAGACTAAGGTATGCAGGAGAGGAGCTCTTGCGCTTAACCAGAAGGTTGAGTCCAGGATAGGGCTCATGGTTGGACTACAGAGTGTTTGTAGAACTCAAATAATAGACCCAGCTTTACACTGTCTCCCATACAAGGCTGGGGGTTCTCTCCAAGTTGAAAAATGAGTAATTAATGCAGGCTCAGTGCCTAACTTGATCACAAGCAGGAGATTCATCAGGGAGTACAATGTTGGGTTTAATATCCACACTGCTGGCGTGGCTGAGGAACACTGCTGCTGGAGATGACAGGGGGGGAAGGTAGGCAGGAATTGATCTTAGGAGGATCAACAGAAAATTATAGGATGAAGTGGTTGTTCTAAGAACAGTTTAGTGGCTGGATCATGTAGACAACAAATGCTAGGAGTCTCAGCAGTCCATTTTGTAAGTAATACTGGGTTCAAACTGGAAGGTGCTGGATTGAGATTAAACATCAGATGAAATTCTTTCCCATGGTGTTGAGGCACTGGAACAGGTTGCCCAGAGAAGTTGTGGAGGCTCCAAGCCTGTAAGTGTCCTAAGCCAGGTTGGATAAGGCCTTGAGCAACCTTGTCCAGAAGGAGATGTCCATGGCAGGGGGCTTGGAACTAGATGATCTTTAGGGTCCCTTCCAACCCAAACCATTCTCTGATTCTCTGATCATAGATACACCAGTGACAAAAAGGGTATTTACTGTACACAGTACAGAAAAAGTGGTTTTTAAATGAGTTAATTGCCAGTCCCTCTTCTGACTTTGAAGTTGCTGCTCACTCCAAGTTTCCTGCTTGCACAAAAGATGGAGGCTGCTCTCGTAGGGCTCCACTCACTAAGGGGAAGGACGTGACCAGTGGTGTTTGTTTTGGTGGTGGGTTTTTTTTTTTCTGTTTAAAGCAGCATGTCTAAAAAAAGCAGCTTGTAAATAGTTCCCAACCAAAACACACAGAGCTGCCTCCTGTCACAGGCTGGTGAGAGCCAGGGAGTCAGGAGCAAGCTAAGAAACATTGCAGTTACAGTTTAACTTGGTTACCTCCTTTACCCATGGTTCCTGCAGTGCTCAAAGGGGAACTGTAAACACTTTTGCACCCACTGAAAACTTGAGCAGCTCAGTTACAAAGCAGTTTTCAGCATCCTTAGCAAGCAGGTGATCCCATCACATCTCATTGCACACCCTGGCACCCATGTGCCCACACCTCCTGGCCAGCTCTTGGGGCTGGGATCCTTTCTGTGCTCCAGTGAAGAGTCACCCAACTTGCTACAGAGCTGGACACAGGTGAACCTAGCTACACCTAACTCATGCTGAGTCCACACCTGACAACTGCACTCTCTCGATATGAACTTGCAAGTTTAGATCAGACTGGTGATAAGGTCTGAGAAGCTTGGACCATCTGAACCTTGGGGTCCCTTCCAACCTGGCATTCTGGGATTCTGTGTGACACAAATCTTTTGCCAAGTGCAAACCACTGCAAAACCCTAAAAGTAGATGAATTGAGTTCCCCTCTCTTAGATCAGGCACCTTATTCAGTCATGTACTGCAAAAGATCACAACTGAAGTCTGAAAGGAACACTGACTGTTAAGAAAGCCCCATCTTTTTAACTTTCCTGACTTAAATTCAGGAAGCATTTAACAGAGAATAGGTTCTTACAACTTTAGGAAGAAATTCCTCACCCATGAGGGTGGTGAGGCACTGGAACAGGTTGCCCAGAGAATCTGTGGAGGCTCCAAACCTGGAAGTGTTCAAAGCCAGGCTGGATGGGGTCTTGAGCAACCTGGTCTAGTGGAAGGTGTCCCTGCCCATGGTAGGGGGATTGGAACTGGATGATCTTCAAGGTCCCTTCCATCTCAAACCATTCTGTGATTCTGTTATTTCTTTGGCTCTCTTTAGAAGACTTCCCTGTTGTAGAATCTATGATTACTCAGTTAAAGATACCAGGAAATAAAATTTCTTTGTAATTACCTATATTCCCAAGAAGTCCATTCATAATTGTACTGTGGTCAGGCTTTAATGTGTTGCTGTCTTGATTAATGAACTCAAGACTGTCCTGCAACCTGCAACACAGAACACAAGCAGTGATTTGCATTTCAGTAGAAGACACTGATGGTCCATTACAGCCCAAATGGAAGGGAGGAGATAAGAACACAGGCTTCCACTAGAAAAAACTTTCAGAGTGTAAGCCATGTTCTAAGGTTAATTAATGCACAAGAAATGAAACATTGAACCCTCTGAAGCCAGATGGTTGTGTCAAACCTTTTTCCTCATCTTGGACTAGATCCAATCCAAACTGTTCTATGATTTTATGACTCAGTTCCCCAACACCACTCCTCATCCCTTCTCCTGTGGTGGTGGCAAGTACTTTTGTACCTTACAATATCAAGCTCCACCTTATCAGTGTTCAAGGATTGGTTCATTCATTCACTTAGAGCAAAGTGAGGTGAAGACAAGTGCAAGGGAAAGGTGAGGACACTAGTGACAGCATGTAACAGACTGGGGGAGAAGAAGTTATTTTTCCAGGGAAAGAATCTGCAAGGTCCAAAAGAAGTCTTCTGTGTTCTTTCATTCATCTGCTTGTGTGCAACAGACACAATGTGTACTGGACTCACGTGTTCAGACTTCCATAGATGCTGCTTCCAGTGCGAGCTGTGAAAACCTTGCTGAGCATGAGCTGAGGAGGTGAGCTGGAAGGCAAGAGATGCTGACAGTCAGTAACACAGTGTCAAGAGAGGCTTTGCTTCCCCTTCCCCAGCCCGCCAGATTTCACAGACTTAAATATGCCCTAACAGCCTTTTGTGTCAAAAAGTGACCTCAGAGTAACTTGAAAGCAAACCCAGAGACTCCTTTCACTCTGCACTTGGGGCATTCAGTTCACAACATATCAGCACTAGGCAGGAAGCCTTCCGAAAAGACCAGCAGTAAAAAAAACATTAAAATCTTACCGAATCTGGTGAATTTTCAATGTGGAGCCCTTGTAGCTCATGGCCACAGAGCCAAACATCATCTCTCCCAGCATGTTAGCATCTGAGGAACATCGAGAGCCCTGAAAAGAACCCCCAACCCAACAACATTTGTTTTAAAGCATTTTAGAAGCACAATTCTGTTCAGGCAACATACAACTAAGGAAAACAGGCTTTGTTTAAGAGAAACCTGCAAAGCATTTGCACATGCTGGGGTGACCAGTTCACTACAGAGAATGCTGGCACAAGAAAGTGACCTTCATAGGGGTGTGAGCTAAACCACTAATTCATCCAACAAACCCAACCTATACACAGGGTGAGGGTGTAGGGGTGAGCAGAGTCACTGCACACTGAGGCAGGGGACTATAAAGCTTTAAGAGTGTGGTAACACACTTGAAAATCATTAAGGGTCTGCTTGACAAGAAGAATCCCAAGTCCACTGGAGATCTCATAGACCATGCACTGGAGTCAGGCTGGACCACTCCTTTCTAGACAAAGACTGATTCATAGGATCATAGAATTGTTTTGGTTCAAAAAGACCTCTAAGGTCATCCAGTCCAACTGACAACCTAACACCACCATGGCCATTAAACCATGTCCCCACCTGCCATGGCCACACATTTCTTGAACACCTCCAGGGATGGTGACTCCATCACTTCCCTGGGCAGCCTGTTCTAATCCCCGACCACTCTTGCAGGAAAGAAATTGTTTCTCATGTCCAACCTAAACCTCTCCTGGCACAATTTCAGGCCATTTCCTCTCATCCTATCACTTGTTCCTTGGGAGAAGAGACCAACCCCCACCTCACTTCAACCTCTTTTCAGGTTGTAGAGAACAATGGAGTCTCCCCTCAGCCTCCTCTTCTCCAGACTAACTTATCCATGGATGGTTATTCTAGGTTTGATGCATCTTTCCCTGGTGCTCCTGTGATGGCACCAGCAAAGAGCTGTAGCACCATGAAGCCAGGCTTTAATTGTGCAGTTCCTGCTCCTTGGGTGGTGAGAGCTTGCTGTGAGGCACACTGGCTAAATAAGCAGGAACATCCTGGAGCTGCATCACAGGCTAGACCAAATACTGCAGACAAAGCCCTAAAATTAAAGGGTAATCAACTGCAGATGACTGCTCAGCTGACAATCATCTTATTGGTATTCTTCCAGTGTCTGAGATTACTGTCCCATTATCCAGGGCTGTTTCACCTCTAGGCTAGCAGAGTATCAGTGCTGGCTCTGCTCTCCATTTGTGTTTCATTTACATCAATGTCCTGACTACTCACAGAGCTCAGGCAGATCATCAGTGAGGTACTCAATACTGTGCAAGAGGTGCATGGTAACTCATAACACTAGCTTGGAGCAATCCTTCAAAAGGTGCCTAAAATCAGTCCCAGAAACATCCTTGTGTTTGGACAAAGCTAAATGTTGTATCTCCATCCTCATTATCCAAGCTCTGAACATCCAGGATCCTCAACCAGATTCATGCACAGATTTGGAATATCACAGGATCCCAACATGGTGGTGGTTGGAAGGGAACTCTGGTGATCATCCAGTCCAACCCACACAGCAGGTTGCCCAGGATCACAGTGTCCAGGTGGGTTTGGAATCAATCCAGAGAAGGAGACTCCACAACCTCTCTGAGCAGCCTGCTCCAGGGCTCCAGCACCCTCACACCAAGTTTCTCCTCCTGTTCAGATGGAATCTCCTGGATTCCAGTTTGTGCCCATTGTCCTTTGTCCTGTCACTGAGCACCACTGAGAAGAGTCTGGCCCCATCCTCTTGCCTCCTTTAGCTCTTGCTGAGCATTGCTCAGATCCCCTCTGGAGCTGCTCTTCTCCAGGCTCAACAGCCCCAGAGCTCTCAGCCTTTGCTCCTCGCAGAGATGCTCCAGGCCCCTCAGCAGCTTTGTAGCCTCTGCTGAACTCTCTCCAGTAGCTCCCTGTCTCTCTTGAACTGGGGAGCCCAGAATATAGAGCTCTATCAGGATTTTGGCCAGCAGCAGACAGTGAGCTCAGAGCACCAAGGACAGTGTCCACAGCAGCAGTAAGCAGTGGTATGAAAACGGTCACTAGATGTTTCTGCTCAGCCAGCCTGCAGAACAAGGGCAGGAACAAGGAAATGCTAATCAGCCAAAAGGCAAAGTACTTCTAACACTTCTCAGTTTTTAGCTCTCCTCAAGCACTCTCAATTAAGATGATGGCACTTGAACAGCCACACGATTAACCTCAGGAATCTGTCAGCAGTGCAAGGAGGAGTAGGGATGACTAAGAGGAGCCACCACAGTTAGAACAATGAGGATCCAGTTGCCAGGTTTCTTGGTGTTCGTGTGACAGGGCAAAATCTGATCATCAGCTGATCATTTCCATCTTCCCCTCCCAGGATTTCAAACTGCCAGGATGCACTGGAAAAACCAGACTTGGGCATCAGTCAGGATGACCCAGCAGCTCCAAGGAAACATGAGCACAGACCTTAATGGTGCTAGGAAATGATAGGTCTGGCAGCATCATGAAATCCTGCAGTAAGGACACTGCTAATTACTACAGCCAAATGCCAGGGCTGTTCTTTTGAAATCTGCTGCAGATCTCCAGCTGAAGGACTCATTCTGGGTAATGTCAAGTCCTTGATGGCTGGTTTTGGTTTTGACTTTCTGCTCTAGTGAAAAGCTGATTCTAAAGCTGAGGTGAAACACTGTAAGATAAAATATTGATTTTCTTTCTCAAGCAAGCAGATTTAAAAAAGCCAGTGAAAATCATCTGCTTTCAAATTTAATTATAGGGGTTTCCCTTTCCTCTGGAAGGGAGACAAGCTGTGCTGAAGGCAAAGAGTGTGGTAAGATGCACCCTTGGACTCTTTCAGTCTGTAATTTGTCTGCTCTTAATAGCAATAATGTTACCAGGCATAACAGAAGAGGCACATCTTTAATATAACTCTTATGAGGAAAGCCTGAGAGACTTGGGGGTTTTTAGTCTGGAGAAGAGAGGGCTGAGGGGGGGAATCTCATCAGTGCTGCTCAGTACCTAGGGTGGGTGCCAGGAGGATGGGACCAGGCTTCTTTCAGTGGTACCCCATGACAGGACAAGGGCTAACAGGCACAAACTTGAACATAAGAAGTTCCATCTGAACAGGAGGAGGAACTTCTTAAATTTAAGGGTGCTAGAGCACTCTAATTTAAGGATACTAGAGCAATGTAACTTTAATTTAAGGGTGCTAGAGCACTCTAACTTTAATTTAAGGGTGCTAGAGCACTCTAACTTTAATTTAAGGGTGCTAGAGCACTGTAACAGACTGCCCAGAGAGGTGCTGGAGTCTCCATCTCTGGAGACATTCAAAACCCACCTGGATGTGTTCCTGTGTGACCTTCATTAAGTGAACCTGCCCTGGCAGAGGGGTTGGACTGGATGATCTCCAGAGGTCCCTTCCAACCCCTACCATTCTCTGAGCCTTTCTTTCTTCTCTTTGGGCAGGAAGGTGAGCTCAGCACTCCAGGGCTCATCTGACTCCCTCCTTAGTTGGTCAGTATCACTGAGCAACATGTGGCACCTGATTCCTCCAGGTTGACTTTCCCTAGGTGTCAGCAAACACCCTCAGTGTCATGTAAGGCACAGGATATCTCCCTGTGGGTGTGGGGCACAGGCAGGGAAGCCATTGTGTGATACTCTACTGCATTTACTAAGGAAATGCTACTACAGCTCAACTCTTTGGGTCCTTAATGCTGCAAAATAAAGCACACTCAAGACCAAAGTAGAGTGCAATCAACTGAGGAAATGGGTTACATATTAAAACCTCAAACAATTATGGAAAAAAAAAAAACAAAAAAACAAACAAGTTGCATCTGGCAAAAAGGGCAGAACTTGAGGCACTGACAGCTTGGACCCAATCCAATTCCTTAGGTGATATTTACAAGCTGACATAAAAACTGATCATAAACCACCCAGGAGTGTTTGTTAGTGCACATTAGCATATTGGAGGTGGTAACATTTGCATGAGCTGGAAACTGCATTTCTGGATCTATTTACAGCATTTAATATTCCACTTACTGTACCTGGTGTCCTCTCAATCGCTGAGTAGGGGTGGAAATTAAAAAGGCAGCACAGAAAGAAATGATCAATAAATCAGAGAGATTTCCAGTCCTGGCTGCACAGACAGGCAGGCAGAGAGGTAACACTGCTGTCCTAATGTACAAATCATGGTGGGCAAGCTTAGGACCATGTTTAGCTTTATCTTAATGGATCCTAATCACATTTGGGAGGGATCTGGATAGGACAGAATTAAAGATATGGATGCCTGGAACAAGACCCTGTATTTCACCTTGCAATTAAAACTGCTCATATATAGAATCATTAAGGTTGGAAAAGACTTCTAAGATCATCAAGTCAGTGGATTTAAACAAAGAAACATAATGAAGTGTTTTTAGGTTCCTGTAGTGCTGTATTATTTGGGCTTCCATTTTATAGCTTTAAAGAGCAATCAAACAAAAGACCTTGTAAATACTCAGGTACATTCAGTAACTTCTGAGGGCAAACTTACTCTGGGCTTTTCTGCACACATGCTACAAAATTTTATGGTGCAGTAAAGAACTTGTGTGTTTATGGCTCTCTGCTCACTTGCTGGGGAAGCCTGGAAGGAGCACAGGGGACAGAGCAGAGGGTTTACACCAAATACACTGTGGAAGATCAAGTTAAGCTGAAAGTTTCTTGCCTGCTTTCTGAGCTGGCCATGCAGCCACACATCATTTCACAGAATCACAGAGTGCCAGGTTGGAAAGGAATTCAAAGCTCATCTGGTCCAACCTTTCTAGGTAATAGTGTAATTGAAATGAGCTGGCCCACCACTCTGTCAAAGCTCAGTCTTACTGGGAGATGATTCCTCCTGGGGAAACATCTTCTTCTGCATTCTTCAGAATCTCCCCAGCAGTAACATGTCCCCATCACCCCATGTCTTTTCCATGGGACTCCTTGCAAAAAGGGAGCACCCTTTGTGTCTTGGCAGCCACCCTTTATGTATTGTTCCATGGTAATAAGATCTCCCCTAAGCCTTCTCTTCTCAAGGCTGAACAAACCCAGTTCTGTCAGCCTTTCTTCCTATGACAGCCCTTCCAAGTCTTTGATCATTCTCATGGCCCTTCTCTGGATGGCTGAGTGATACACGTGAGGAAACGGCGACATAAAAGGGAAAACTTTCCACAGCTTTAAAATTCACTGTCATGCCAACCATTAAAATTAATTTCCATGAATAATGTAGACCATTGTTTGCACAGAGCCTGCCCAGCAGGAGAGACAATTTCTGGATAGTAGGGGGCATCATCATTCTTCTTGGTCACACAATGCACGAAGGAGGTTATTTTGTGCTGGAAGGAAGCTGCTGACAGAAACGTCTCTTCCTTTCATAACCACAGCTAAATGCCCTTCCAGGAAGGGAGGAATGGAAAAACAGATCCTCAGCCACCTTACTAAAGCTGTGGAAAAGAGTGTGATGAGAAGGAGCAAACAAGAATACACAGCTTGCCAAATATAGCAAGAGCTAACGTGCCAGTGGGGAAGTCAGCTCCGAGAGGTTCTTCGTTCCTATCTACGGTAGATCAAGGCATCAGTAGTACTGTACTCCAGAGCAGGCTGTGGAGATAGCAGCTCCCTCAAACACACAATTACTTCATTACAAAGAGTGGAAGGGCTTAGTTCTATTTTAGGGTGGCTTAATATAAAACACTTGTGATCCATGGAAGGAGAGATGACAGAAATACATCCGTGTCAGATGACTCCGGCTACTCTCATGGCCAAACTCTCTTATGTAAAACCCAACTCAAGTGCACTGAATCCCTTGTTACAAAGCTCTTACACAGACTCACATTTCTCTGTTCTTTCCCTGGCATTTAGCAATAAAGCACAATAAAACACCTAATCTCTACCAAGATGAGATATTCGTGCTCAGTTTGATCGTTCCAAATGAGGGTTACCACCCAGGTCATAAGACAGAGCAAACACCCTGCAGACATCACTGCCATTCAAGACCCATCCTGAGAGAACCACCTGGTTAGTTTCCAACTTGTTCAGAGCCAAAGGTACAGAATTAAACATTTCTGAGTCAGAACCAAAGTCTGATTTTGATTGAAACCTGCCTCTAGTTTCAAGCATTTTAAAACATTCAGTACCTCACCTAGTATTTGGCATGGGTTATGCCAAAAAAAAAGGAAGAGTGACTCACCTGGTATTTTGGGCATTGCTCTTTTGGGTCAGAGAAGGAGGAGGAGGAATTGATTGAACTATCCAAGGAAGAAGAGCTGTCTCCTCCAGGCTTCAGTTGGCAGCATTTCCCAAACACTCTCACCTGTGCATCGCTGCAGAGTTTCTGAAACACAAACAACACAGGTGACACAGTAAGACGCATGACCTGCAATCACAGCTTAGCAGCACTGCACTTACCTGTCTGGGTGAGCTGTTCAATAGCTGCAGGGCTTGTGCCCCAGGAAAACAGGCCACACAATATTTATTACAGTCTCTCACAGCCTGGCTGTACCAAAGAAAGCTGAGCTGGCTTGATTCCAATTAGCCAGGAGCTAACAGATCACTCCAACCCCATTTTTCCTAAGTCCTCATCCCTCTCTGAAGCTGTAGAAATTACAACTTTAGAGCCAGGATTAGGAGAAAGGATGGCACTGAAGTGTTTCTTAAGGGAAGATGGCAAAATAGGTTCCAGCTGTCCTCATCTTGCACCCTCTGCCCAGTGGGGCAGAGGTGACTGAGCAGCATGATGGACACAGACATCCAGAGCAACCATGTCAGCCAGCTGATGACAAGGACAGGAAAACACACTGACTGGGAATAATGGAGCAAGAATTCAAGAGAGATTCATGCTACAAGGATAAGTGGAGAGAAAAAGATGCTATTTTTATCCCTTGGTCTTTCTAAAGAGTGGCACAGAGGTGACATGTTCCTCTTGTTCTCAGTACAAGGGAATTGTGAGCCTGAAAATGCACAAAGCTGAAAAACGGAGTTAGTGTAACAGAGAAGCCAGGGAAGTTTCACAAAGGGAAGGAGAAATGGTCCAAGGGGTGATTTCTGATAGAGATTTGGACAGAAAACATGGGGAAAAAAGGGAGTTAGGAGGGCTCAAGGTGGAGCTGGAGCTGACCTACAGTACGGGTAGAACCTGTGTGGCTGTCAACCACTGCCACAGGAGATGCTCACCATGGTTCTGCTGACTGTTCCAAACCATTGGTGATTTCCCCTGTGAGTCCCAGCATCCACCTCACTTCATGCCATTCACCCCAGCATCAGGCAAACCCTCTTCACCTCCAGCTGCCGCCGTGTTTTTCACAGGCTCGTTACACTTCAGCACACCCACGCAAGGTTGGCTTTATTTACATCTGCTGGTGGGCAGCACCAGGAGACAGAAATAGTCTCACACTGCTCAAATTTACATACTAACACTGCCCTAGGACTTCCTTCACTACCATTTCCTATACAAGCACCAAACCAGTCAGAGCAAGCTGGAGGCAAACCCTGCTGGAAGCAAGGTTCAAGGGGCAGATGGAAATGCTGAAGCACTGTTGTGTGTCACAGCTTCATCTCTGGACTCACAGGTTCACACCACAAGCTCCCCTTACATTCACGCTTTAATAGCTATGACAAAAAAAGGAAAAGGCATAAAGAACAGGGGGGATAACTTCAGTCCCCTCAATAATCAGCAGCAACTGCCCATGCTGCTGTGGTGGGTTTTTGATGAGGGACAAGATGGGACCCAGAAGGGTCTAGAGAACAAGTCTTACATGGAATGGCTGAGGGAACTAGGATTGTTTATTCTGGAGAAGAGGAGGCTAAGGGGGGACCTTGTTGCTGTCTACAACTCACTCCCTGAAAAGAGGCTGGAGCCAGGTGGGGGTTTGGTCTCTTCTCACTCCTATCAGATAATAGAATGAGCGGAAATGGCCTCAAATTATGCCAGGTGAGATTTAGGTTGGAGATTAGGAACAATCTCTTTGCTGCAAGAGTGGTCAGGGATTGGGACAGGCTGCCCAGGGAGGTGGTAGAGTCATCATCCCTGGAGGTATTCAAGAAATGTGTGGCCATGGCAGTTTGGGACATGGTTTAATGGCCATGGTGGTGCTTAGGTTCAAGGTTGGACTCAATGATCTTGGAGGTCTTTTCCAACAAAAACAATTCCATGATTCCCATGCCTTTGTCCTAAGATGTGCAGCTTACTTTTCAGGTTTGGTTGTTTGGGTTTTTGGGGTTTTTTGGCTAAATCTTGCCCACAGTTGGGGCAAGTGAGGCCCTAACTTTGCACAAGGTTTAGCAAAGCAGCAGAAAACATCAGGGATCACTAAGCACCACGCAGCAGCCTGCGCCGCTGCTCCCATTAGAGAGCTGCTGCTGCAGAAAGCCTCAAGGAAAAATGTGCAGACAGATCAGGAATTCTGTGGCAAGAGGGGAAGGAAGCATCCAGCAGCTGCTGAGTCCTGGGCTTCAGTGCCACAGAGCCTCCTGTAGTAGGCTCCTCTGGTTGGGCCCTGGTGGCGAGGAGGCTGAATTCATGCAGTGTGTAGATTTGCTAATGGCTGGAGCACAGTACACAATGGCTGGAACATGTGAATGATCATCATATGACTGCAGCAGGAACTCGTGAACTAGAATTGCATTTTATCTCTGACACAAACAACAATGTCCTCAGCTAGGCAAGCATCATGTGATAAAACCACATAAAATCCACAGGGTTACGGAAGCTTTTGCAGGCAAACCGCATTTCAACTTGCCCTGTCCATCAGATGTTGAAAGTTCCTCCTAACTAAAGCTTCCTCCAGACTGTCAAGCCAGTAAATGCATTTCTGCAGGTGGAAAACAAACAAATAATAATAAAAAAAAGCCTGTGCATAAAAAAAAAAAAAAATAGGCTAAGGTTACAAATGACTTATTTTAAAATAATTTCTTCTCATGAGCACTGCTGGGTTTTTTTCCCTGCACAGCAGCTCTCCCCAGATCCACTGGGGAGTCTGGTATCTTGAAATAAGAGTTGCCTCACTTAAACAGCAAAGCAGGAAAAGGGCTGTTTGGTCTTTGCAGCAGAGTTTAATGAACCAAGACTCCTGCAAGGAGCCTACAAAGGAGGTCAGGATCTTTCAGATAACACGTTCCAGCACCCTGTGAGCAGTAAATGTCTCCTAAAAGGCAGATCACAGCTGAATTTTGGTGTTTGCTCTTTAGCATGTGCTTCAGAATAACCTGTTGGACAATGAGATCAAGCACCTGCGATGTCCCTCTCTCTCCTCTGTGGTTTCTGACTCCAAAAGTCAATGAAATTTTAGGTACTACACCTCTCAAGATATTCTGCATCAAAGCAGTGGGATTACCTGCATGCCTAATACTCCAAAAGACATTCAAGCCAGGTTTCCGAAAACAAAGAGCTAACCTAACTATTTAAGAACTGTACATGGGGAAAGCTTCAAAGTTGTGGATTTTCATTCCAAATAAGACAAAGAGCTGCAACAAAACAGATCCCTGGAGCAAGGCTTCTGCTGGAGTCCTGCACAACGCCCACTGTTGCTGGAGAGCAGAAGGCCTGCTGGAAGGATGCCGCTGCGGGCAGCTGCTGCTCCTGGCTGCCAGGCTGCTCTCCCCGCTGTGCTCACACTCTTTGTTCTTTCTCTGCCAGCTCGCTGCAGATACCACCCAGCTCCAAAGACTTCCTGGCAGTCACAGATCTTACATTAGAGGTCATCAGTTGCTAAAAGTCTTGGAGAGCTATCAGGTAGTGCTGAGGATAACTTAAGAGTACAATATCTTTGTAGTACACAACAGGGGATAAAGGAGTTTTCTTCTACAGTTCTGCTTCTGGAGTCTCTTTGCTCCATCTCTATCAGCAAAGACTTTTATCTCTTTCCCACAAGGTCTATAAATTCATCAGTAACTGGAAAGAACATGCCCAGTCCTGTACACAGGAGGAGAAATTTCTGCTGGACCAGTTCTTGTTTGGGGATAATTATGGAATCATAGAATGGGTTTAGTTAGAAAAGACCTTTCAGATCATCCAGTCCAACCATTCTCTAACTCTGCCAAGGCTGGTGCTAAACCACGTCCCTCAGCACCACATCTCTGCCTCTTTTAAACACCTCCAGGGATGGACATTCAACCACCTCCCTGGGAAGCCTGTTCCAGTGGTTGAAGAAGTTTCTTCAAATGTCCAACCTAAACCTCCCCTGGCACAACTTGAGGCCTCTCTCATCTCCTCTTGTCCTATCACTTGTTCCTTGGGAGAACAGACCAACCCCCACCTGCCTCCAACCTCCTTTCAGGGAATTGTAGAGAGCCCTGAGCCTCCTTTTCTCCAGGCTAAACAACCCAAGTTCCTTCAGCTGCTCCTCACTCAGGCCTGTTCTCCAGACCCTTCACCAGATCCATTGCCCTTTTCTGGAGCTGCTCCAGCACATCGATGTCCTTAACGGAGTGAGGGTCCCAAAACTGAACCCAGTAGTCAAGGTGTGGCCTCACCAGTGCTGAGTACAGGGGGAAAGTTGAGGACAGTAAGAAAGTTGAAAGCAGCCTGGTATGTTGGACTAAATGCAGCCTATGCACATGTGAGTGACAGAAGGAAAGAGAAATGTCATCATCTGCTTTGCTCTTTCCTACCTCTCCGCACCAGCAGGAGCTCAAATACCACCGCAGTGGCAGATGACAACAAAACCTATCTCCAAGCAAAGTTGCCACTCTTCAAGAGCTTTGTACCTCACTTCTAGAACAGGTTTTTCTGCCATGCTGAAAAACCACTCCAAAAATAGAGAAATCAACCCTTTTGCTTCATTTATTTGCATTGGTCTGCGTATGTCACTAAATGTGTACATTGCCCCTTTTACAGGACAGTCACCTCAAGAAGCATTCTCCCCTTCCCTGGGACCATCCAAGTATCTTTTTTAAAAGGCAGCTGCCAAGTGCTACATTCTGACTTCATCTCCAGAGCTCTCAACTTCCTCTATTACTCAGAGGTCAGGGAAAGAACTAAGAACTCAGCCCCCCGACTCCACTGTGCTCTTCCATCTCTGTTCAGAGAGAATAAACAGAGCTGAGAAGGTGGGACTTGGTCTCTGTGCTTACAGCTTTATCTACTCAGCCTGGCTCACTGCAAACCTGTCTACAGAGAGCCAGGGAGAGACCAGAGTCTCCATTTCACACAACTCACCTAAAAGCAAAAGGCTCACTATCCAATTACTAATCCCTCAAAGCAATTTGCTGTTCAACATTTATCCAGGGCTGAAGTGTATTAGAACACGTGGCTAATCCTGGCTTGTTGGGAGCAGCATGCCATTTTCCTGCTTTGGGCTAAACATGGCATTTGGAGGGAGAGAAATTGCCACAGGAGGGGATCAAATCTCCTACAAGCTTTCAGTGAAATGACCACAAAGAGAAAACACAACCAGGTTACACGGCAGAAGTGAACTTTGTGCTCCCGAAATCCAAGTCCGCTGCTGCACCTCTAGAGCTCAGTGCACCTTGGGTCACTCTTCAAAAAAAATACAACAAACTGCTTCTGAAAGCCCCCTCCTGCCTCCAGCTCCTGGGAACAAGCCACTGCCCTTCAATTCCTTGCCCTTGCCCCTTCCCAGCCAAACCACCCAAACTCAGCACAGTGCACAGCTTGGCTCTTGATTCTTTCCTCCTTCCTCTTCCTTGTTGTTCCCTGACACTCCTTCTTCCTCCCTGGACTTGTCCAGCAACAGGCCAAGAGGAAACAGGCACAGAATGGAACCTAGGAGGTTCCATCTGAACAGAAAGAGAAAACTCTTTGCTGTGAGGGTGCTGGAGCCCTGGAGCAGGCTGCCCAGAGAGGTTTTACAGTCTCCTTCCCTGGAGAAATTCCAAACCCACCTGGACATTGTGATCCTGGGCAAGCTGCTGTGGGTGACCCTGCTTCAGCAGGGGGGTTGGACTGGATGATCTCCAGAGGTCCCTTCCAACCCCCACCATGCTGGGATTCTGTGACTCCATGCCTTCCTCTAGGCTGATATTAAGACTTAGGAAATCTTTTGGCTTCTTCCATGCCCACCAGCATTCCACTTCAGTCAAATCCTGAATGGTAACTGCTTTGTCAAGTCACCAGTAGGCAACATCAAAAGGGAAATGAGCAGTTAAAGGAGGCAGCCAGCCCCCATCCCTGAGCTCAGTCAGCCTGCTTCAAGGAAAGCCCTGACACAAGGTTCCCCTTTCCAGCTTCTTTGGTTTACTCCTCACTTCTCACTCATGGTCCCATTTCTGTCGGAGTCTTTATCCCAGTGGATTGCCCCTTGTACTTCAGCTGGCCTCTGCACACTGCCATTTCTGGAGACACAACTTGTCTCTCACAAGAGCAGCAGCACAGCAAAACACAGCACAGCCTGCACCTCAGGTTAGCCTCAACGCAGTGCCAAGGTTGAGAAGCCAAGCACACCATGGGTAGGAGAGGCAGAGTCAAGGCTGAAAGGTCAGCACTGGCTGGGACATCTGCAGCTTGAAAAGGAGCTGCTGCTTGTGCTTGACTTGAAATTCAAACCAGGCCCAGTTATCACAGCTCTTGGACAAACAGATCTGTGTTTATACACAGCTCCTGGCTTGGGACACTCAGTACAACCCAACAAGGTGGAATTGTGGGACCTCACTGCCAGGAGGCACCACACAAAGAGGTGAGTGGGGCTGGTAGGACACCATGGGGAAAGCAGACAAGGAGGTGTCAGAGGTACAAGGAGCAGACAAGCACAGAAATGAGTCTGCTTAGCAGAAATCAGTCAGAGGACACAACACTCTCATCACACAATCACTCTCACTGTCACCTGCAGATCAAGTAACAGAGTCTCACTAGAAACTAGACTCTTGCTAATTCCAGAATACCCTGTTGGAAGGGACCTCAAGGATCATCTGGTCCAGCCCTTCTTGGGAAGAGCACCATCCAGACAAGATGACCCTGTTCAGCTCAGTCTTAGAACTGCCCAGTGTTGGGGACTTCACCACCTCTCTGAGGAGATGATTCCAGTGGCTGACTGTTCTTGATAAGAATTTTCCTCTTGGGTCTAATCAGAATCTCCTCAGAAGTAACTTGTATTAGTTACTCATCTTCTCCATGTGCCTCCTTGTAAAAAAAGGAGCCTCCAGCTTCTTTGTAGCCACCCTGGAACTACTGGAATATGGTGGTAAGGTCTCCCCTGAGCATTCTTTATGTGTGTGAGGAACAAACTCTGAAGTAACTCTCTAAAGGAGACAGTGGATCAAACCCACAAGCTTGCCCTTAGAAGCACTTTGATACCCAAGGGATGTGGATGTTTGGGTGTTGACCAAGGCAATAGTAATGTCTACTTCTCATATCACAAGCAGTCATGGTAGACTCAACACGCAGATGCCTCTTCTGAGACATTTGCTCATGACCTGTCACAGGGCTGGAAAGGGCAGCCACCCTCTGCTCTGCTGGGATCCCCTGGCAGAGCTCAGGCAGGGAAGCTCCCCGGTTTTCTGAGGCTCACGAGGCAGCAGCCTTCCAGCTCTGCCCACAGAGCCTGGCTGATCAATAGCCCATCCCCTGGAAAGCCAGGGAAGAACCTCTTGCTCAGCACCAAAAAAGGTATAGGACTCACAAAGGGGATCTCTCTGCCTCCCCCATGCCAAGTGCCCACAGCTGCCTGAGGCAGATCTGCTGCCCGCCTCGGTGGAAGCGCCTGGCACAGCCCTGGGCCAACATTCCCAGTGGAGCAGCTGCCAGCCCTCCCAGTCACCAGGCTGCTGCCTCTTGGCTCTGCTCCCCAACCTTAACTCTAGCAAAACCCAGGGAAAACATCACACCTCCTGCACAATTAAAATACCTTAGTAGCCACACTGCAAACTCTCAGCTGCCTTCTGTCTGTCTCTGGGCAATAGCCTCCCAAAGTTCTTGTTCAGCTGATACTGAGCTTTATTAAAAGCATGAAGAGACTGATTTAACATCCAATGGAAACACAGAATCCTTATTTGTGTTGCAGTCACATTGCCCTCATGGATAATATGAACCTAGTAATGCTTTAATAATTAGAACCCAGCTTGGTGTGAGCACTAACTCTGCAGTTTGCACTCATCAGAAAGTTGGAGCCTACTGTTTTATGTCTTGAAACATCTGTGTCTGGGAAAGTTTGCTTGGATGCTCCTTAATTTTTATAACCATATCTTCCCTTAGAGAATTCCATCCAAACATGAGAAGGAACTTCTTTAAGGGTGCTGGAGCCCTGGAACAAGCTACCCAGAGAGGTGGTGGAGTCTCCATTTCTGGAGACACTCAAAACCCACCTGGACATGTTCCTGTGTGACTTTCTTGAGGTGAACCTGCCTTGGCCAGGGGGAATAGACTGCATGATCTCCAGAGGTGCCTTCCAACCCCTGCCATTCTGTGCTTCTGTGTAATTCCAGTGACTGAGCCATGTTCAACCTTGGTCCACCACACATAACTCTTGCCATCTGTAGAGATGAGCTACATAAAGCAGAGCAATGCAGAGCTCACCTTGCTGCAGGCATCCAACTCTTAAATGATAATTGCTTGCATGTCTCACAAGCAACAGCAAATGGGAACTGAAGAGCCCAGCAACATAAAGCAAACTGAAACCCTCTGGGTTCTTTGCATTAGGCTGATTAGATTTCAACCAGAACAGTCTGGCCTCTGCTAGGCCCTCCTGCAAACCTCCCCTCTGTGTTACTTGTAAATCCAGAGGTATAAATCCTGTTAGGAAATGGGGTGGGGAGGGAAAGGGAGATGCAGAAACTGGAAGAAACAGCAATGCACCAGTTAATAAATGGTCAGGTTCTATGGTGTATTTGCCCAGAAAAGCTCAAGTAGCCAAACAGAGCAGAAGATTCTACAGCCTTCTCAGTGCTTAGTCATGGAGTCATGGAATGGTCTGAGCTGGAAGGGATGTTTCCAAGGTCATCTACTCCACCCACCCTGCAGTCAGCAGGGACATCTGCAACTAGAGCAGGTTGCTCAGAGCACCAAACAACCTGACCTGGAATTCTTCCAGGGATGGGGCATCCACTGCCTCTCTGGACAACAGTGTTTCACCATCACCATTGTGAAGAACTTCTCCCTCCTGTCTAACATAACTCTCCCTCTTTTAGTTTCAAGCCATCAGCCCTTCTGCTGGCACAACAGGCCCTGCTAAAAGATCGTCCCCATCATTTGCTCCACCTCCAGCCTCCTTGAGAGACACCACTCATGCTACTTCTCACTCTATCATGATGCCCAATCCATAATTCTTAAGAAAGAGTCTTTATCAGTCCATGCAGGCTAATTAACAGGAATGAACCATGACAACATTCTTTAGGAGCTTACATAAGCCACCCATATTGCAACATGGTGTCCTCTCATTAAGTACATGGGAAGTGGTTGTAATTTTTGTAAACTAACACCTCTTGCCATTTTTCTCCTGAGCAGTGCAGTCCTTTTCTCATAATCTCTTACAGTAATGTTTTACACTTCATTTATCTTGCCTAACAAATAGGCATGGCCAGCAGGTTGAGCGAGGTGACTCTGCCACTCTACGCTGCTGAGACCTCACCTGGTATACTTTGTCCAGCCATGGGACCCAACACAAGAGAGACATGGACCTGCTGGAGTGGGTCCAGAGGAAGCCATAAAGGTAATCAGAAAGCTGGAGCATCCCTGGGGACAGGCTGCAAGAGTTGGGGCTGTTCAGCCTGGAGAAGAAAAGGCTCTGGCAAGACCTTAGAGCAGCATTTCAGCTTCTGAAAGGGACCTACAGGAAGGCTGGGGAGGGACTGTTTAGGGCCTGTAGTGATAGGACAAGAGGCAATGGTTTGAAACTGGAGCAGGGGAGATTGAGGTTGGACATCAGGAGGAAGTTCTTAACAATGAACTTCCAGTTTTGGGCTCCCCAGTTCAAGAGAGACAGAGACCTGCTGGAGAGAAACCAACGGAGAGCCATGAGGAAGGTTAGGGGACTTGAGCATCTCCCCTGTGAAGAGAGACTGAGAGCCCTGGGGCTGTTTAGTCTGGAGAAGGCTGAGAGGGATCTGATCAATGTCTATCAATATCTGAGGGGTGGGTGTCAGGAGGAGGGGGCCAGGCTCTTTTGGGTGGTACACAGTGATAAGACAAGGAACAATGGGTTCAGACTGGAACATAGAAGATTTCACCTCAACATGAGAAGAAACTTCTGTACAGTGAGGGTGACAGAGCCCTGGAACAGGCTGCCCAGGAGGGTTGTGGAGTCTCCTTCTCTGGAGACTTTCCAAACCCATCTGGATGCATTCCTGTGCAGACTACCCTGAGTGATCCTGCTCTGGCATGGGGGGCTGGACCTGATGATCTTTTGAGGTCCCTTCCAACCTCTGATATACTGTGATGAGGATGGTGAAATACTGGAACAGGTTGCCCAGGGATGGGGTTGAGGCCCTGTCCCTGGAGACATTCAAAATCAGACCTTATGTGTCCACGGGCAGCCTGCTCTCGTTGGAGGTGTCCCTGCTGAGTGCAGAGGGGTTGGACAAGATGACCTGTGAGGGTTCCTTCCAACCCAATGCAATCTGTGAATAAAACAACCTTGGACAATCTCACAGACTTGTTACTTTTGTTTGTAAAAAGCTCATTCTTCCTCCTAAGACATCAACAGACACTACACTGGGCAAACTGTGTTCCAGATGTGTTCAGAGTGCTGTGTGTATAACTTGTGTGTGTATCTAGTGGGAAGGAGGCTCACATCTCAGAGCTCCTCGTTGCTGTTGGCTTTTGTGGGGTGCTGAACAGATTCCCTTTCAGAAGGGAGAGTGCCCAGCCCACACACATCTTCTGCAAAAGGGCAAGAGTGCCCTGGAATGTGCTTAGAGCCAAGATCCAGCTTTGTACAGGGCAGGGTGTGTCTGTGTTAACGAAAATGGTGATAAAGAGCAAGAAACATAAACAATGCCTTGGCCATGGCCAGTGTGCACCGCTGGCTGCTCAGGCCTGCTCTGAGCCCCCAGCAAGCTGAGCCCAGGGCTCTCCTGCACGTTGTTACCTGCACCAGGATCCTGCTCTTGCAAAGCTTTCTTCTGCCTGACATGAGGTTATCCGAGTGCTGCAGAAGGCAGATATGATGGCAAGGGAATATTTCAATGTATTGGCTATCAAAGTCTGCTAATAGAGAGGCACAACCAGGATCAGAGGGCTGGAGCACCGCTCCTACAAGGATAGGCTGAGAGAGCTGGGAATGTTCAGCCTGGAGAAGGCTTCAGGGAGACCCTGTGGTGGCCTTTCAGTAATTTAAGAAGCCTGTAAGAAAGATGGGGACAGAGTTTTTAACAGGGTCTGTTGTGACAGGACAAGGGGTGATGGTTTAAACTAAAAGAGAGAGGTTCAGGCTGGAAAGGAGGAGGAAATCTTTTAATACCACGGGTGGTGAGACCATGGTCCAAGTTGCTTAAAGAGATGGGAGATGCCCCATTCCTAGAACCATTGCAGGTCAGGGTGTTCGGAGCTCTGAGCAACCTGCTCTTGTTGCAGATGTCCCTGCTGGCTGCAGGGAGGTTTGACTAGATGACCTTTAAAGGTCCCTTCCAACCCTAACAATTCTGTGATTCTATGAATACCACAAAAAAGAAGAGCTATATCAAGTTACCAGAGATGAGTCCTGGCCATTTCATACACCCTGGAACAGTTTTCCTCTGCCAGTCTCACCCACCCATTTCACAGAGCTAGTGAATATTCCCTTCCACCTTAGCAAAGGAAATAAAGGAGAGATTAATATGGAACCATACTGGCTTCATTAGCAGCCATTTATCCTGCTGCTGTTGAGCTGCCACAGTCAAGGATCTTCCTGGAATAAACCAAAGCTGTGAAGTTTGCAAGCTCACTGTGGAAGAGTAGATCTATCTCACAAAGCTTTCAGACTTCCAATAAATCAACTGAGATATGGCCAAAAGGATTTATACTGTACATCTTTTTTCATTAATGAAGTAATACTTTATAATTAATGATGTAAGAGTAATAAGCACAGCCAACAATTCATAAAAACAAACCACTTCTAAAGCTCTCTTGTCTTTAAAAACCTATTTTCCTGGCAAGAACACCTAGAAGAACAAGAACTTAAGAATTCTAAAGCCATTCTAACAAGTTAAAATTAAAAGGAAAGATGCATTTTGTTCCAGGTTTCTGAAACTTGTTTTACTGCATAAACTCCCCCAAAAGACCTAGGAAATTGGGATCTGGAGTCATGGCCATAAAAATGTTGGATTAAGTGATGGAGAAGCTTGAAAGTTAGTGACTGATGAGACATTGATGCTAGACATGAGCATACATGGACACGGGAAGTGCTCAGGACCAAGGTCCCAGAATCCCAGCATAGTGGGGGCTGGAAGGGAGTTCTGCAGATCAACCAGTCCAACCTCCCTGCTAAAGCAGGGGCATGCACAGCAGCTTGCCCAGGATCACAATGGCCAGGGGGGTTTGGAATCTCTTCAGAGAAGTAGACTCCACAACCCCTCCAGGCAACCTGTTCCAGGGCTCCAGCACCCTCACACCAAAGGACTTTGTGTTTAGGTGAAACTTCTTTTGTTTCAGTTTGTTCCCATTGCCCCTTGTCCTGTCACTGGGCACCACTGACAAAGAGTCTGGCTCCATCCCCTTGCCCATACCCTTCAGCTCTTGCTGAGCATTGCTCAGATCCCCTCTGGGGCTGCTCTTCTCCACACTCAACAGCTCCAGGGCTCTCAGCCTTTCCTCCTCACAGAGATGCTCCAGGCCCCTCAGCATCTTTGCAGCTTCCACTGGACCAGTACTCCAGCTGCAGCCTCACTAGGGCAGAGTAGAACCTCCTTTGACCTGCTGGCCACAATCTTCTAATGCACCCCAGGAGACCATTTGCCTTCTTGGCACAAGAGCACATTGCTGGCTCATGGTGAATTTGTCTACCAGGACTCCCTGCTCCTTCTCCATGATGAGAAGCATCAGGCTGGCAGCACTCAGAGTTGGGTGAAGACTCTCCTGGCTGTACTCCAACACCAGGGCTTGGGGGTAGTCTTGGTTTGTTTATTCCTATGTACAGAACTTAGTAGGTCCTGTGGATAATAGCAGCTGGGATCCTAAATGTCTGGTCTCACAGTGCTTTCTGTTTGCAGAATATGAAATGGTTTGCAAGTGTTTTTAGGGATGGTGAAAAGAAAGTTCAAGGCAGTGAAGTAAGTTGTCCAGCCTCACACAACCACTTACAATAGCACTGTGGCCTGAAATTAATCTTCTGGCCAGAGTGTTTAGAAGGAAGTATCCTCCTCTGACTGCATCCATTACAGTTTCAATTAACAGATTACCACACAGACCATGCCAAAAGGGAAAACAGAGAAAAAATTTTCAAGTCACTTGGTGTGAAAAATCTGTCAGCACAGCACAGAAATGACTGGAAGAAACTAACCAAACAGGACACAAGAAGACATAGGGCTGGGAGGAGCTTCTGACTGAGAATGTAGACCCCACTATGGCATAAAAGCATATCCCAAAATGCCCATTTACACCCTGCCTCAGCTCCACCAGCACTACCTGATCTAGCCCCAGAAAGGAATCCTCCTCTTTGAAAGTGCAGAAAGTAGATGAGCCCAGGAATAAAGAGACCACTACAGCATTAAACGCTCTCGTGAGTAAAAGCACTGAAGTCTGAGTAATTTGCAACTTAACAGGCATTTAAATATGGAATCACAGAACTGTTTTGGTTGGAAAAGACCTTTAAGATCATCTAGTCCAACCATTCTCTAACTCTACCCAGTCTGGGGCTAAACCCATGTCCCTCAGCACCACATCTCTGTGTCTTTTAAACACCTCTAGGGATGGGGATTCCACCACTTCCCCAGGGAGCCTGTTCCATGCTTTGAGAACCCTTTTAGTGAAGAATTTTCTTCTGATATTCGACCTACACCTTCCCTGGTGCAATTTGAGGCCATTTCTTCTAGTCCTGTTGCTTGTTACTTGGAAGAGGAGACCGACCGTCACTTCACTCCAACCTCCTTTCAGAGAGCTGTAGAGAGCAATGAGGTCTCCTCTCAGCCTCCTTTTCTCTGGGCTGAACAAGCCCAGTTCCCTCAGTCATTAAATTACACAGCTCTGTGTATAAGTAACATTTAAACATCACTGTGAATAAACCAGAATATCTGGGACGTCTCAGTCTTGCCATTTCCAAACCCACAGACCATAAACCATGTAAGTTAGGAGAACGCTCACCGACACCGAAACGTCCTCGATTTTCCTCTTGGCGCTGGAGTCAAACAAGACATTCCGTCCTCTTCTCTCACAGTCCTGATACACAATCAGTCGGATCTGACTCGGGTCAAACTCTGGCAGAGGCCAGCTGTAATTAGAAAAGAAAAGGATCAGTTACCACAACCCTTCACAACGTTCTTCTTTCTCCATCATCTGTATATACAACTTTATTAAAGCGGAGCACAGATGCAATGCCATTTCATCAAACCCTTTGATCCTGCAGCCAGAGCTGTGGCTGTTGTTTTCCTCTTTCCCCTCCACTTGCCAAATTTCACTGGCACAAAGAGCAGCCATCCACAACAGCCATATACAACGATGTGCACAGCCCTGTGAGCTCCTGTCCTCTGTCTTGTGACGGGTGACGGCTCGTGTTTTCATCCAGCTTTTGGAAAGCAAAGTCACAGGACTCAGCTTTTATGTTTGAAGACATGACTTGGAAATTTCACAATTCAGAAGAAGGGGGATTAGGGAAAAAAAAAATTAAAAAAGTATAAATTCACACTGGATTCTCCCTTAAAGTAATGAATTTCTGCCTTTGCAGTCATGGGGTTTCAACCTCAAGAATTCAACCCCACAGATGAAAAAAAACATAAAAGTACCTTTTGTACCCTTCTTGCTTTCACAAACACTGTAGTAACATATGTGTAGAATTACAGCATCATAGAATTGTTTTGGTTCAAAAAGACCTCTAAGATCATCAAGCCCAAACAGTGACCAAGCACTACCATGGCCATTAAACCATGTCCCCAAGTGCCACATCCATAGGTTTCTTCAATACCTCCAGGGACAGTGACTCCACCACCACCTCCCCAGGCAGCCTGTTCCAATGCCTGACCACTCTGGCAGCAAAGAAATTGTTCCTCATGTCCAACTTAAACCTCCCTGGTACAATTTCAGGCCATATAGAATCACAGAATTATTTTGGTTGGAAAAGACCAGCATTATCAACTCCAGCAGCAGCATCAACTACAACATCCCCGCTAGTGCACAGCCTTTGGTGCCGAGGAACAGAGAACCACTTGTAGCTTGGGCCTGAGTCTATGGTCGAGTCTTGGCTATGCTCAGACTTAGAAATAATGATTTAAGCCACCATGATTCCAGGCCAGGCTGCTGCATGGGTCAGCAAAACACACAAAGCAGTTCTCTTTCAACACACCAAACTCTTTTTTTGTAGTCAAGAACATGGAAAGGAGCTTTCCCGAGCCTTCTCGAGGAGCTCTGCCAAGGGAGGGCGTGCAGAGCTCGGGCCTGGATATCATTGCATGACCTTGTCTTTAAGAGTGCTTTGTAGCCATCCTCTTAAATTTCCATTTTAAAAAGGCAGCCATCACTTTAAAGCCCAGCAAGCACTACTGCCTATGGGCTTGGGAATCTATTTTCACCCATACCTTCTCTGTTCTTGGAAGATAAGAAACAAAATGCCAAGAGGAATCATCTTTCAGCTAGTTACGAGCCATTTCCTAGATCAAGTGAAATTCTATCTTCCTTATCCTTGGCTTTTAGGCAAGTAGCATTAGCATGAAACTCCAAGAAATGAGAAACAAGGTCCTGGAACTTTCCAGCCATTAATGAAGGGTAGAGACTCCCAGTTAACATTCATTTCAGCAAAAAGACACCCAGAAGCCATAAAGCCAGGTTGGACAGGACTTTCAGCTGATCTAGTTGAAGATGTCCCCAGTCACTGCAGGAGGGTGGAACTAGATGATCTTTAAGACCCTTTCCAACCCAAACCAGTCTATGATTCTGTGATAACACAGATTAAAGTAAATCTGATGTGCTAGACCCCAGGACTATGGTAACTTTCCTTCTCTGTCCCTCTAATTCACCAACCAGAAGGTCTCCTTCTGTGCCCATGCTTTATGTCATCAGCAGGCTAATGATGATTTGTAACACAACAGCTTCTCTAACAGGTCAGGGCAGAGAATCAAGCTGATGCCCAAAGCCATGGTTACTTGTCAGAAGTTTTTAAGACCATCCAATATAGATTCACAGGCTTTACAACCAGTGTAGTCCCAGCAAGGTGAAACTAAGCATCAAGACATACAGTTGACTTGTCCTCTTGAGAGAGGAAATCCATTTCTTAATCCACTCAGCCCCAGCATTTAGCAACAGGAGAGAAAACCAGAAGCTGCAGAGAAAAGGGTGTGCAACAAATGTCAAAAGCAACTTATTACAACAAAGCAGCTTGAGCAACATGAAACTGAAATAACCTGATGTCTAGTTTTGGAGGCAGAAGAGCTGCACACCTTCTGCATCCGGGCACCTAAAAGCCAAGCACTGTCCACAGAGGGATGAGCCTGGCCCAGGCTGCCCAGGGCAGTGGTAGAGTCCCGATCCCATGAGGGGTTTCAAAGCCGTGGAGGTGTGGTGCTGAGGGACAAGGCTTAGTGGTGACCTGGCAGTGCTGGGTTAACAGTTGGACTCAGTGTTCTTAAAAGGTCTTTTCCAACCCAAATGATTCTGTGATTCTCTGCCCAAAGAGCAAACCTAGCAAGGTCTCCACCAAAAGCCAAGCACAGTGACAGACTCAGAGCAGAGCTTACACTTACCAGGGGCTCTGCTAATGACCCCCAACTGGTATTGTAGAAAACATAGCAGAACGAACTCCATGCAGTGTGATGCATATTTGGAGTGTTAGCAACCATAAGGCTCAAAGGCACTTGAGCTGGGGACTGTTAGTCATATGAGCCTGACTCTGGCTAGAGGGGAGGATACAAGTAAGACTGCTGGACAAACTGGCTTCCTGAAGGAACCATCTCCTTATATTCAAGCAAAACCAACAAAGGTGTGCAAACTCATTTGCCTGGCCACTGTGGTTCCTATAAAGACACAGCATGTGACTACAACAACTAACTGCTGGTGCTTGTTCCACCTTCACAACCCATCCGAATTTCCTTCACATTCATACCAAAGCTCGTCTTCCACTACCTAGTACTTTTGATATTTGACTTTGAAATTACTAGCAAAGAAGGGCAGGAGCTGTTCCAGATCTTAGAAAAGTCTACTTATAAAAAGCTCCAAGAGCAGATTACACACTAAGAGGAGAGAAAGCTAAATATAAAACTTGCTGTATTCAGAAACGTATCTGATCAAGGTAACAAGAGCTTGTTTACCTCTCAGCTCCTTCACATGGAATTTTAACTTTCTCTAGACCAGCCTTTAGAAGATATTATCCATCACAACTGGTGATAATTCCAAAGAAGCATTGTCTCTCTTACATAATGGAGTCCCTAAACACATCACAGCCTCACAGAAACATTCCCTGGCAAGAAGAGGCCACTTCCCAAAGCAGAAGAAACTTGAAGAGAGCTGGGGGAAAGTTCATTTGGACAGACAGTAAACAGAAGCAGACTGGCACCTCCAACTCACTCCCCCCCACCATCTCCCAGGGAGGCACATTTTTCTGGGGGGAGCAAGACATCAAGGAGCTTTGAAATACCATTAAGCTTGGTGTCTGGGTAGATGATTCCCCCCTGCCCCAAGGTACCAATTCCTGCGTGAAACAAACAGGGCACATTCTCAAAACAAATGTAGCAGAGCAATGCTGCAGCTCTGCTCTTCAGCTGGATGGAAACTGACCTAGATCTTCTGAATATAATTAGTTCTGTTTATAAATGGAAACCAACTTTGACATTTAACTGATGCTTTCTGAAGAATCTTAGAGGAAAACCAGGAAAGGTAGAATCAAGTGTTCTAAGCGACATTAATGAAAGGTGAGTCTCCATCTCCCTGGAGATGACAGGTCTCTTAATGAGGACTTTCTCCTGCCTGACCTATCTATCACTCTTTGATCATTCCTTGAAACTAAAGTTAAAAAAAAAAAACAAAAACAAACACAAATCCAAAAACACCTACAAAATGAAACCCAGAACAAATAAACAAACAAAGGTAAAAGCCACCAACAAGAAAACCCCACCAATCTTTTCACCAGTGGATGTCTTTTGTGACTTTACCACAAAGTTGGTGCTGTGAGTTCACATGAAAAAAAGCAGTGACAAAGAAATGATTTCTGAGGAGGACAGCAGTCCTGTGGAGGTCTGCACCACAGGTTGAGCTGGTCAGAAACACCTGTATGGATAGAATGGGGTAGAAATCATTGATGTATAAACGCTGTGAGGGGTATTTCAGAAGGAAAGCACATAAAAACCAGACCTCACACCGTCACAGCCTGGTTGGGGCTAGAAGGGACTGCTGGATGTCATCTGGTCCAATACTCCCTGCATGTATTCTAACATAAGTACAAAGCATAAAGGAAAGGAATTTTGAGGGTAGAAAGGCAAAACTTCCACATGAATAATCACGACATTAATAGAAACTAGTAACAATGAAATCAAAGCCTGAAAATTATTTTTAATGCACATTCATTCTTAAACCCTACTATTGTTCAGCCCTTCTCTTCTTCCACCTGTTCCATTTTCCTGCCTTTTTTAACCTTATTTCTGGTTCATATTTCCAGATCTATTCCATGCTTCCTGACGCTTGCACTGCAAGCTGCACAGCAACCCAGAGCTCCAGATGCTCTCCAAGGATGGATTTTCTCATGTATCTGAAGTTTAGTACTGCTGGAGACTTTCCTCAGCAAGAGGTATCTGAACTTTAAATTGGCATTTTAGACTCTGCAAGTGTTAATAGATGAAAGGAGAGACAGCAATCCTTCATTGCCACTCATCTAGTTAAAATACAAGATTTTCCCCTGGAATTGAAAGCAAGTACATTCACAGACTCACAGAATGGTAGGGGTTGGAAGGGACCTCTGGAGACCATCGAGTCCAAACCCCCCATGGAGTAGGTTCAATGAGAGCAGGTTGCACAGGAACATATCCAGGTGGGTTTTGAATGTCTCCAGAGACAGACACTCAACTACCTCTCTGGGCAACCTATTCCAGGGCTCCAGCACCCTTAAACTAAAGAAGTTCCTCCTCATGTTTAGATGGAACTTTTTGTGTTCAAGTTTGTCCCCTTCTCCTGTCACCAGGCACCACTGATGAAAGCCTGGGCCCATGCTCCTGTCACCCACCCTTTAAGTATTGATCAGCATTGATGAGATTCCCCCCTCAGTTTGCTCTTCTCCAGACTTAAAAGCCCATTAAATGCAGACTTGAAAGTCTCCATTTCCCCATTTCTCCTCATTTCTACTACAACATGAGCATCAGACATTAAACTTTAATACTGTTTTTCCTCCTGCCTGAGACTCTACTTTTAAAACCATTCCATATTAACACATCTTAGATAGTATCTGATGATGTATTAATAATTAACACAGATATTTAAGAGGCCTTGAAGAAAAGCCATGGAAGCAACTGAACACAGAATCTTAGAATGGTAGGGGTTGGAAGGGACCTCTGGAGGTCGAGTCCTACCCCACTGCCAAAGCAGGATGACCTAGAGCAAGTCATAGAGGAGTGCATCCAGACGGGGCTGGAAAGTCTCTAGAGAAGGAGACTCCACAACCTCTCTGGACCTGAAGCAGGTAGGAAGTGTAAAAGAACTTGCTGAAGAGTAAAGTGGCTCAAATCTAGAAGATGACTAACCACTAGAAAAGTTAAGTTGAAGCTATCAGTCAAACTATTGTTTCCCTACATCATGTTACCCAGAGTTATAAAAACTGCCTGCTGATGAATCACTCCCAACTATTTTTAAACGCATCTACGCAAATGATATTTATAGTTTGTGCTGGCTTATCTGTTCTGCGTGGTTTTCATGTTAGCACCTTTTTAAAGGCTGACAACAGCCAGGGCAGAGCAGGCAGCAGGCCCACCTGGCCCATGCCCTCCTTGTGAGGCTTCACACGGAAGGAAACATCTTCCTCTGCTCCTGCGAGACAAGCCTCAGAGCAGAGCTTATCTGCAGCTCCTGCAGGTGATACTTCACAGGTGGTGTTGCTGTGGTGCTTTGGGCCAGTCAACTTCTAAATGAGTGTTGGACAGGCACTGTCCCTGTTCTGAAGAGCTTGTGTCGTAGACAGGAGGCTGTCCCACTGGGATATTTCTGAAGCAGATTATCTCCACGTTGCTCTGAGGTGTAGTCTCTTCTCTGCTCACCTGTACACATACAGCCCAGGAGTATTTAGGATCCTGCACAGCAGGATGAGAAGCAGAAGGAAAATGGTCCTTGCCTAATGCAGTCATCACATCACACACTTCTCAGCCCTGACTGAGATGCCTTTTCCAACAAAGGATTCCCTTCTCCTGCCCAAATTCCTCTGCATACTTCTATTATCTGTTGATGGGTATTTGCTTCTTTTGGCTTTGAGAAGATAGAAGTTGAGTATCTAGGACAGATGGGGATGGTATAATACATATTTTCACACCTTTTAACTGCAATTTAATAATTCACTTACACCTTGACCATTGCTGTAGACAGAGCTGAAACAGCACAACTAATTTGGAAGCAATGAAACCAGCAATGTTTCATGATAATGATGCTTCCAGCTCTGGAAGACCATCCATTGACTTTTGTCAAAGAGGCGTGGGCAGGTTATTTATCTTTTTAATATTAACACCTGAAGCACAAAAGAACTTTGTCAGGTTTCACATGATAAGGACGAGCCAGGCTGCACTGCCCATGTGCCAAGTTGGCATTTTCAGTGAGAGCTCCCACTTCAGTGCTGGTGACATAATGTGACCATCAGGCTGGGAGGAAGAAGAAGATCCCTAAACTAGAGAAACCACGGGATCTATACTTAGACAAATTTTTGCAAGAGAATTGTCTTTACATGAGCTGAGGTCATGCCAGGGTTGTGTGAGTGCTGTGGTGAACGCCTGCTGATTCTGCAGTGCAAGCTGGCGTTGGAGACTTGGCCAAGGCCACAGAGGGAGCTTGTGATGATGGATTGCAAAGCAGCTTGCCCAGTGCCCTGGGCAACGCTGCCCTCTCCTCTCTGACCTCAGCTGCGGTTTCGCAAAGCTCAGAGGAGCTGTGCTCTGGGGAGCCTGGAAGAACCAAGAGATGGTGGGTCATCTCAGACAGCCTCCCGTGAGGGCTGACTGCTCCCAGTGGCTCCATTTCCCAGGTTTGTCAGAAGGAAAGCATGTTTCTGTCAAAAACAAGAAATCCAAGCCATCCCCTTTTTCATTTCTTGGAGAAAGGTGGCACAGCCATGGGCTCTGCGGCACCGCCATGGGCTCTGCGGCACCGCAGGGGTCAACTCCATGCTACTTCTATAAATCTGTCTCGTTCATTTACCAGCTTAGCAATCCTCACCTTGAATAGCTGCACTGCTTGAGCTCCAGGGAACTTCTGCTGCTGACACTAAGCACATCTTGTACACCAGGCACACAGGCAGCCAGATATTTCACATTCAGTATAATAAACTTGGACCCAAACTTCAATTGGCTTCCAAGGTCCTTGGCTCTGTCCAATTCTTTAACTGTATATGAAGCTGCTTTTGCTTTGAGTTTGTTTGCATTTTTCCCCCTCCCTTCTACCAAATCGCTTGGCTCTCATTAAGATACCTAGTTTATACTCCAAAGCCTAATACATGAGCCAGATGCCTTTCCACCAGCAAAAAAAAAAAAAAAACAAAACCAAAATCACAACATGTACTGTCTAGAGGTTAGGTGCAGCCTAGTCAACACATTAATCACAATCTGGAGAGTGATATTTAAAATAAGTAGGTTGGAAGGTTTTGAGTAACTTTGCGATTTACACAGTTTCAGAACTTACAATCAGGAATTTCAGAGAGCGTTTCTGGGACTACTTCAGGTATGTCATTCCCAAAAGTACCTGTTCAGCTCTTAGCTGATTTAAGCATCTATATGCATACAAATATATGCACATATTCTGTGATAAGCACGCACACAGGCTCTGTGCTGTTTTGATATACCTCTTTTAATAAAACCCACAGCTCCTGTCAGTAAAATTCACTAGCACTGAGCACAACATTTTACAGGATTCAAGCAGACTGCACTTCCCCTGTTCAAAATTGCAACAGATAAAGCCAATTCGGGATAAAAACCACATATTTGTGCCATACAGGATATAATTAAAAGAGGAAAAATAGAACTATTAGACCTCCCAAACCTTCACATCTCTGGAAAAGAGGTATTTATATCACAGTGCAACTATTAAGCTTTTAAATCAATAAAACGATCTACTGTGCGGTGACCGTACCTGGGAAGCATCTTTGTCCCCCGAGCAGTTCCACTTTCCAAAATCCCTCTAAACTCCTGTCGTGCCTGGCTGCCAACTCAGGTTAATAATAGCAATGAGCCATATTCATCCAAAACCACAAGACTGTCAGGTGACATATCAAGAGGTCTGAATTTAACTCAAACAAAAGGCTCTCCATGCTGCAATGCAAAAAAGGGCTTAATCCTAGCAACAGGATCACCAGAACCACCTTAAAGCAAGCAGTTTGCTGAAGCACAAAGCAGGCGTTTGCAGCAGGCTGCCTTTGCACTGCCCGAGAGTTTCATAACCCCAAACCTGCCCCTCCATTCTGCTGGGCTTCCTGCCGGAGGAGCCACACTGCCCAGCTGCCCCGCTCCTCTGTCTCTTCGCTGCAGAGAAGACCAATCTAATTCATCCCAAAGCTAAGCGCTGCTTTGGCAGCCGCCGGAGCGTTCATGACAGTCCCATCTATCCTCCTCCTCCTCTAGCCAACGCGATCGGAGTTGAATCTCATGACCCAAGTCCCCTGGCAACTGTGGCCGCCGTCCTGCCACCTCCACGAGCCGCGACCGCTGGGAATTCAGCCTGCTTGGACAAGAAGAAGAAAGGGAGCGGGGTGAAGTGAGGCGACCTCCTTCCAGCCTGCACCCCCAGCCTTCACATTCCTGGAAGCGCCGGGATGCCTGCGCCGGAGCCGGGGCGAGCGGGTGGAAGCGGCAGCGCTGCCAGCCATCATGTGACGCGGCTGTCAGCAGTGCCACCTGCAGCCGCCATCCCCGCCGCCAATCCCCGCCGCGACCCCTGCGCACCATTTCGCCACCCAGGCAAAGGCCTGGCGAGCTTTAACCCTCCAGGGTCTCGGCTGCAGGCGTGCTGGGAAGCAGGAGCGGCCAGAGGTGCCCGCGGCCGGCTCTGGGCTCCATGGAGGAATGCAACCAGCTCCGCTCCGCGCATCGCGGCGGCCGCTGCTCACCCTCCCCACCGGCTCCGGTGCCAACAAAGAAAGCTCTGTGTGCCCTGGGAGGGCTCTTTAATATTACAAGGGAAGCATCAGGAATGAGCAAGACAACTGCCTGGCGATATATAGGGGGTTTAGTGGGGGGCAATGAGGTGAAATAACGGCCACAAAATAATCCTGACCCACTCCAGAGCTGTGAGCATGGTTGCTGTTGTGATAACCTGGACCACACTAGCAAGGCTCCCCAGTGTATCACCAGAGCAAAGTGCTCACTATTTAAAGAAGTTTTTTCTTTATTTAATAACTTATTTCCTTTAAATTGTGGGGGAGGAGTAAGAGAGATGAGCAGGGATGTGAAGGATCACAGAATGGTAGGGGTTGGAAGGGACCTCTGAAGATGGGAGTTCAACCCCCCTGCCAGGGCAGGTTCACTTAAAGAAGGTCCAGGAACACATCCAGGTGGGTTTTGAATGTCTCCAGAGATGGAAACTCCAGCACCTCTCTGGGCACCTTGCTCCGCCACCCGTAAATTTAAAGAAGCTTCTCCTCATGTTTAGATGGAACTTCCTATGTTCCTGCTTGTGCCCTTTACCCCTTGTCCTGTCACTGGGCAGCACTGCAAAAAGCTTAGTCCCATCTTCCTGACACCTACCCTTCAAGGATTTATAAGTATTGATGGGATTCCCTTTTCAGACTAAAAGGAAGAAGAAGCCAGGCATCCAAAAGAGCAATGCACATTAAAAGCCATCAAATCTTGTTACAGGCATACATGGGGCTTATCCATTCACTGTTCATTTTGTATTATCTTTGGACAAAACTCAAGAAAAACACAAAGGCAGAGACTATGACATTGTAGCTCTTACTTCATTTTTCTTTTTCAGTGTCTGAAAACCTACAGGTATTGCCAATATTTCATATACAAGGGCAGCAAAAATCCATTTCTCATCAGGATTTCCTGTTGCACTCCATAACACAAAGCTTAGGGCTGGCAATGATTCACTTTTATCACAGAATGGATGCTCTGGCCCCAAAACCCAACAATCGCCACAACCTTGATGATGTTTTACTTTCTGGGATGGATCCCACTGGAGAACACCAAATTCTCTTCTACTAGACATGTCCTGGATTAAGTTCAGGGAGAAATCCTGAATCTATTCCCATAACAGTAGTTTTGCTGCTGACTTACAGAAAGGCAGTATTTTGAAGCTTGGTGCTGGACAAGTATTTGGAGGTACAGTAAAACCAAGAGATACTTACTTGGTTCCCAAACCCAAACCGTTCTCTTTTGTGACCATGATTGTTTTATCAGGAATTTCTCATTTATAAATGAGGAGTGGAGGTCCTGACTGCACACAGAGGTATATATCTAGACTTGGCTTCTCACGTGTGACTGGGGCCAGGGAATTCAATGAAATTACTCACATGAACAAAATTGGGCATCGGGATTCATGCCTTAAAACCAAATCTTGCCTTTGAAGCTTAAAATTCCAAGCCTGGGGAACTGTAAGCACCAACATTTGACCTCTCCTACCTTTTTGACATAGTGAAAGGAACGTGCTGTGCACAGTAACTTTCTTTACCTATGTGGCAAATGCATCCCTCCCTAAAGGTTACTGATGTCAAAAGTGACCTTTTTTTTTTCCTTAGGCATGCAATGCTGATAAATTCAGTTCCATGTATTATGTAAACATTTATTTACAGGAGTAACATCTAAAGTTTCCCTTCTACCTCAGGGTAACCTGATGCTCATTAAAGACAAGTACTTTGAAAGCAGACCCAGCCTCTGTCCAACAACTGACCAGAAAAAAATACTGGAAGGAATTTCTCTTCAAATGGAGACGGACTCAAAGTGAAGAGAGAGTAAATAACTCTTTAGCTAGAGCAGTGAATATTTATTGCTTGAGGAAGGACTTCAGATACTCAATGTTGGTTTCACACTGTCTCCATTCCCACATCCAAAAAAACGCTCAGGATTCTTTAGGATTAAATATGTATCATCCTCCTCTTTAGGTGTATGAACATCCTGCTTGCTGAGCTGGAACACAGGAGGTTAAGCTTTCAAAACCAACATCTCACTGTCCTCAACAATTTAGAATCAGATGTTCTGGTCACACCAGAATGTTTACAATTCCAAAAGAAGTGCCTCATTTACCACCTAGGCATAAGCTGGCTTTGGCATGGGAGAGAACACTCTCCATCTCTTTGAAAGGGTGGAGGCTTCTTTTTGTGTGTGTGTGTGTGAATTGGAACTTGGAAAACAAAGCTGCTCATAATCTCTAGCTTCAGAAAAACACTTCAGTTGAAAAAGTAAAGTGATCAAAATCTCCTGCCTTAGCTCATCAACTTCCAGAGCCATCCTAGGAGGACACTTCAATATCCATGCATGTCCACCCAACTGCAGATGGGAAAGATGGGGCTGAGGGTGTCCAGCCACATTGAAGAGCCCAGAGAGTGAAGTACATCCCACTGATGGGGTTCTGTGCAGATCTCAATGACAGACTTGGGGCTGTGGCTTGTTCTTAAACACACATAAGCCAAAAAAATTAAAACAAAAATCCTTGAAATAGCATCAAAAAAGTTACTTTATTTATTTTCACAGACTGCATTGCATTGGAAGGGACCCTCAAAGATCACCTTGTCCAACCCCCTGCAGTCAGCAGGAACACCTCCAACTAGATAGGGCTACCATATCAAGTCTGATCTTGAGTGTCTCTAGGGATGGGGCCTCAACCACATCCCTAGGCAACCTGTTCCAGTGTTTCACCACCCTCATGGTCAAGAATTTCCTCCTTACATCCAACCTAAATCTCCTCTGCTCCAGTTTCAAACCATTGCCCCTTTATCCAAAAGCACTTCTGAAAACGTTTAAACCTGCTGCAAAGGCTCACAAGCACCTTTTGGCTATAAACCATCTGATTTGAAACTGAGCTGACAACAGTTTGCTCCAACCACAAGCTCACAAAGTACTGAAATGGTTCCGTTTTGTCCTCCGCTGCCTTAATGAGGTTTTTTTAACCTTTCTCCTGAAGGAAGGCTTCCCTCACTGTGTGCTGTAAATACACACAACAAAGAGCTTGTGAGCAAGCCAAGAAATGTTTATTGCTTAGTAATGCAGGAAGGTAAGAGCTGGAAGCCACACTAGACCCCAAAAAAAAAAAAAAAAAAAAAAAAAGAGAAAAGCAAGTAGGATTTGATTTGAAATCCACCTAGAAATCCTTGGATACCTTTTCTCTACAAAATACTCGCCTTGGTAGGATGACAACTGAGCCAGGCTTTGACAGAAAATGTGCTTTCAGTGCATTTTTCTATCACTGCAAGAAAAATTCCACTGAATTCCTCACTGCTGGAGAGGAAGAGTGGACAGTGTGGAAGCAGCAACCCTCTGTACACAAGCAGAGCACACACATGCATACCTGCAGGCACCAGAGATATGTGCACGCAAACAGAAGCCCAGCCAAAGGTCAGCAAGAGCCCAAATGAGGAGGAAGATCACTGCCAGCAGCCTGCAGGATTTGCAAACCCTAGACCTCAGGTTCTTTAGAGGAAACCAGATTTTTAAATATTGAAGGAAGCACTTTTCACAGACTCCCAGAATGGTAGGGGTTGGAAGGGCTATCTGGAGATCAACTCCAACTCCCCTGCCAGAGTAGGTTCACCTAGAGCAGGTTGCACAGGATGGTGTCCAGGCAGGTTTGGAATCTCTCCAGAGAGATTCAACAGCCTCTCTGGGAAGCCTGCTGCAGTGCTCTACCACCCTCAACAAAGAAGTTCTTCCTCATGTTCAGATGGAAGTTTCTATATTCAAGTTTGTGCCCTTGTCCTGTCACCACTGAAAAAAAAGCCTGGTCCCATCCTCCTGACACCCATCCTTTAAGTTATTAGTAAACATTGATGAGATCCCCCTTCAGCCTTCTCTTTTCCAGACTAAAACTCCCCAACTCTCTCAGTCTTTCCTCATAAGAGAGTTGTTCCAGTCCCCTCAGCATCCTTATAGCCCTTATCTGTACCCTCTGCAGCAAGTCCCTCTCTTTGTTGACCAACTCAAGAGCTGTAAACGTGGTTGCTCTTGTGATAAGCCAAGCCACGCTGGGAGGGCTCCCCAGTGCATCACCAAAGATATTTCTGTCAACAGCTTTTTGTATTTAAATTATGGGGGAGGAGTGAGAGAAATGGGCAGTGATGCGAAGAAGGAACCAGGCATCCAAAAAAGCAGCGCAATATAACAAAACAAACAAAAAACCCCAGCAAAAAAACTAAAATTAAAACAAACAACAAAACCCAAAACAACAAAAACAAAGAAAACAAAACCAAACAACAAACCCAACCCCAAAAAACTACCAAACCAAAACCAAAGAGCAGAGAACCAAAGCTTCCAAGCTCTCCACAGAGAGGAGTGTCCCTAGCAGCAGGAGGTCTCATGACTGGAATAAACTGTCTCTATGGGCAGTGCAAAGGAGCATCAGCATAACTAGGAATCTGCCTGGGAGCATTCCTGGAGGGGATGACATGGAACATTATCTGTCTTTTAAGAACATGGATGCTGAGACTTCAGCAGATTGACTGTGCCTTCACTGCTGTAACTCTTGAAGTCATGATAAAAGATGCTTAAAATGAAAAAAAAAATTAAAAAGCAAGAAGCAAAGTGAAAAATCTGATGCATGGTTAAGCTACTGGAACATTGGTGTTTGTTTTGTATCTCATTTCCAGTCTCCTATAAATAAGAGATGGAACAAACCTCCATAATACCAACTGGTACTGCAAGACAAGAGGGCATTTTCCCCCAGCCAAACAGCTATTTTATTGTGAGCTCTCGGCTGTGCAGAGCAGAATCATCTTCTGCTGCAGCTATTAAAAATCAAGTCTAAATGGCTCAGTATTGTGTGTGTTTAATGGAAAGTCGGGGAGAAAAAGGTTCCAAGACAAGTTGCTTTTTGATGCACACAAATCATTGCTGGAAATAAATAATTTTCTCAAGTCATACAGAATTGCCCAGCGTGGCTGAGAAGAGCTGTGTGGGGGAAGTCTTTGTTCCCTCCTTTACGCTAGGTTCTCCACTCCTTAAATCCACACAATCCTTCTGTTCAATCCTTCTGGTTTCCATCCCCTCTCCAAAGCATGAATGACAACACAACACTCAGTGACACACAGCATCCACCCCTGCCTAGACACAGAATCATAGAATTGTTTCAGATGGAAAAGACCTCTAGGATCACTGAGTCCACCCATCAACCTAACACCACCATGGCCACTAAACCATGTCCCCAGCTGCTATGTCCACACATTTCCTGAACACCTCCAGGGATGGTGACTCCACCACCTCCCTGGGCAGCCTATGCCAATGCCTGACCACTCTTGCAGGAAAGAAATTGTTCCTAATCTCCAACCTAAACCTCCCTGGAACAATTTAAGGCCATTTCCTCTCATTCATGAGAGGAACATGAGGGGTTCAAGCCCACAGTTAAGCTAATTCCACCCATGAAAACCAGCACCTATGTCACATCTGAGTGACCGCTGCTGAGAATGACTAATACGATAAACAAGTGACTGCTTCACAGTGCTAGAGAGAACAAACCCAAACTCACAAGGATGCATCAGCTGCAAGGTTTGCAGAGGTAACTCAGTGGGCAATTGATGCTTTTAATTTTGGAGACTGTGGATATTAACAGCTGACAGAATGAAAAGAATGTAAGATAGAAGGCCAGGAAAAAGAAGACATCAGAGAAATCTCTGTATCTCCACTATTGCTATCAACTCTAATAATAATAGTATCCCCTTGATTGACTCCTGTTGTAACAAGAGCACTTTGGTTGAGGAGGGGAGATGTAGACTAGACATTAGAAAGAAATTCTTCACAGTGAGACTGGTGAGACACTGGAACAGATTGCCCAGGGAGGCTGTGGGTGCCCCCTTCCTGGAGGTGTTCAAGGCCAGGTTGGATGAGACCTTGAGCAACCTGGGCTAGTGCCCCATGGCAAGTGGGTTGGAACTAGGGGATTTTCAAGGTCCCTCCTTCCACCCCAAACCATACTATGAATCCTAACATTTTCATTTTCTTTAATAGCCAAACACTGAATTCCATGTATTTATCTTCAGCTTGAAGAGTCTTTTATATCCCCTGATGTACTGAGACTCTCGGTATTTATTTTCCTGATCTTGTCAGTGACTGTAAGGATCATGGCAGTTCTCTTTTCTTTTTACACAAGTGAAAACTCAATGCATTACTTCAGGAGACACAAAACACAAGCTTCAAAGTGCGTGAAAAAACTGCTGGTGTACTCTAGCTACACATGACACACCACGGGATTTCTGCACCAACATTGTGGTTCAGAAATAAAATAATTAACTATAAATAAGCATTTATTTTATTTACCAGATAGAGCTAAAAAGAAATAACTATTTTTTTTAAAGACCAAACCCCTAGAATGTTGACAGCTGCAATTTTTTTATGTCATGTTAATTTTTAACCCGTGAGCTGTTTTAGGGTGGGTGATGCTATGCTCAGGGTACCAGCAGGCAGCAGGTCTCTGCCTTCTCCTGGGCTGAGCACAGCCCCACGCCACTGCCAGCCTGACAGCAGGCAGGCCAGGATGACCTCTGGTGGTATCTTCAACCTAGGAACACTGCACCGTGGAGCACCCAAACCAGCACCATCAGGTCTAGTGCCAGGGTATGACAGCAATAAAAGCACCTGCTGCAGACCCAACCATCTGCTGCACAGCCCAGCACATCCCACTCGCTACCTGGGAGGCCACCACCGTGTCAGGGTGGAGGTGGCCATCTGCTTCTGCTGATTAAAACATCCTGTAATACTTGTTTTGTGAGTTTTATAAAGGGGAAAAAATATTGCCTTGGTGGTGAAAGTCATGGAGTGTGAGCAGGCAGCATGGGGACTGGAGCATTCCTTGGCTGTAGGCCATGTCCATCTAATTGATTAAGGAGGCTCTGCTCATGTCTGAGGGATAACTGAGAGACCAATAAATCTCCACACAAGTATTTGCCACTTGGAGATGGAAAGCAGCTGCTATGGACCCTTTGCAATGAGCTGTGAGTTTAGTATTACAATGAGTATTAAAAATATCAAGAATCCTCCCCAGACCACTCAGAACTTCTCTGCTCAACGTTTGCCTTTCAGCTCGATTACCACCAGTGCCAAACGCACAAGGGCTACAACTTCAGGCTTTCACAGAATGGTAGAAAAGGATGTCAGGAGATCATCCAGTCCAATCCCCCTGCTAAAGCAGGGACACCCACAGCAGCTCACCCAGGATCACAGTGTCAGCTGGGTTTGGAATCTCTCCAGAGGAGATTCCACAACCTCTCTGGGCAGCCTGCTCCAGGGCTCCAGCACCCTCACACCAAAGAAGTTTCTCTTCATGTTTACATGGAACTTCTTATGTTCTAGTTTGTGCCTCTTGCTCCTTTTCCTGTCACTGGGCCCCATTCTCTTGCCCCCCACCCTTTATCTCTTAGCTGAGCATTGATCAGATCCCCTCTCAGGCTGCTCTTCTCCAGCTCCAGGGTTCTCATCCTTTCCTCCTCACAGAGACATTCTATTCCCTTAATCATCCTCATAGCCCTTTTCAGCTATGTCATCCTGAGCACAAACTCAAATCATTCCAATTTCCCAAAATTTTGTCCATTACTTCCAAGCCTTCTCTTCTCCCCCACCCCAGGTCCCATTTATCTGCACAGACAGCATTGCTTCAGCCGAGGCTTACGTGATCTTTTTTACCCCTGGAAAAAACCCAAGCAGCAAAACTGCAGCTGTTCAGGGTTCCTTGGAGAAGGAGGAAGACAGATGTAAGTAGTTACTCTCCACAGATTCACAATGCTCAGAGCCTGAGCAGCATTTTACTCTGTCCCTCATGTGACTGTTTAATTAGGTGTTGATTCACTCAGTCATGAGACACAAGGAAACAGGGCTGCAAGCCCTAACGTCAAAGAAAAAAGTAATGCCTGTTCTGCCAGTTTCTGTATTAGCAAAGCACAAAGGGGACATCCAGTTCTGAGAAGCAAAACTCGTGTTTCCTTGCCCATAAGCCAAACCATCAAATCCCTTCAACCTTTCCATATGAAAACAACAAACAGATGAACTATTTGGGAGTGAGATGCTTGTGAACTCCACAACTATTCACCACTGTAAGAGTTGAGACCAGCTTGAGCATGGGCAGTGTGAGCTCCTGGGCCAAGCTCTGCAGCCCTGTCAGCAGGGTGTGCCCTCCCAGTTGGTAATCCAGGTCCAAGCTGCTCCAGGATACCCTGCTTCCTTCTGGGATTGCTTTGGTTGTTTGCTTTGGAGAAAAGACTACAAGCTGCTTGGCTAGGGCTTTACTCCTGGTTGTTAACTGAATTTCTTAGCTGCCTTGTTACAAAAAAGCTTCTCTGTTATGGGGTGTGGTTGCCACAGCAACAGGCTGTTAAAAATATCAAAGCCATTTTGAGCACATGGCAAAGCAATTTCACTAACCCTCTGTGTTTGGAACAGGAAAAGCTGGCGGACAATTATTTATATGTGTGAGGTTCAAGCAAGGTTGGACACAGGGATAAGCCCAAAATGCTGCTTCCAGCCTAAAACCTGCTGCTGTAGAAGACTGCAGGGAACTTCAGCTGACTGTCTTAGCAGGTCACTTATCAAGCCAGTCACAGCAAACAGAGCAGTTGGGGTTGGAAGGGATCTTAAAGATCTAGTTCCAAGCCCCCTGCCAAGGGCAGGGACACCTCCCACCATCCCAGGTTGCTCAAAGCCTCATCCAGCCTGGCCTTGAACATCTCCAGGGAGAGGACATCCACATCCTCCCTGGGCAACCTGTTCCAGTATCTCCCCACCCTCACTGTGAAGAATTTCTTCTGAATCTCCAGTCTAAATCTCCCCTCTTCCAGCTTCAATCAATTCCCTGTCATCCTAGCACTACAATCCCTTGTAAAAGGTCCCTCCTCACTTTTCTTGTAGGCCCTCTTCAGATACTGAAATGCAGCTCTAAGGTCTCCCTGGAGCCTTCTCTTCCCCAGGCTGAACAGCCCCACCTCTCCCAGCCCAGGGAAGGTGCTCCAGCCCTTTGATCATCTTCATGGCCTCCACTGGACCAGCTCCAGCAGTTCCATGGTGTTTTTTCCAACAGTGACATCTACACTCAGTGTGCCATGAAAATGCATTAAACACCGAAAGCTTTTTTCCTGAAGAAAACTCCCCTAAACCTTTGAGTTGTGGCATTTTCAACCCTGTGTTTGTTGTCTTAGCCTCCCCATTTGTATAGATTTTAGTTCAACAAATAATTAGGCTCTGGATTAGGAACATGCCTAATGCTGAGCACATGAGCAGTGTTGTTACTTCCATGGTTAAAGCAAGCAGCATGGCTTTGGAGTGCTCACTTGGCCTTATTTCCCCCTCAGATCTCACCAAAACCCCATCTCAGTTCCACAGGAACAACTGCAAACCAAAGGCAGAGGATGATTTGTGTAAAACAAGTGCAACAAACCCCTGTCTGTGGAATGAAAGCCCTGCCTGGTCTATCCATAGGTGATGCTCATTTGTACCCACTAAGGAGAGACCCTCCCCATGAATCAACAACCATTTGACACCACTGTGTTTGGCACCTTTGATCTCAGCATCCTCCAACACCTTCTGCAGTCCAGTGTGATGCCTGCCCCAGTTCTACCACTCTTCTACACACAGAGCAGTTACTTAGAATCATTTTGGTTGGAAGAGACCTTTCAGATCATCCAGTCTAACCATTCTCTAACTCTGCCAAGGTTGGTGCTAAACCCTGGCCCTCAGCACCACATCTCTGCCTCTTTGAAACACCTTCAGGGATGGGGATTCAACCACCTCCCTGGGGCACCTGTGCCAGTGCTTGAGAACCTTTTCAGTGAAGAAGCTTCTTCTACTGTCCAACTAAACCTCCCATGGTGCAACTTCAGGCCATTTCCTCTCATCCTACCACATGTTAGTAGGGAAAAGAGACTGACCTCCACCTGGCTCCAATCTCCTTTCAGGAGGCTTTGTCTGTGGCAGCTCTGTGCTTGGCAGTCTTTAACCAATCTCCTTAGTCAACCCTCAAAACTACTGAGAAGCTCACTGCACACCTCAAGTCTACTGCCAGGCTCTGAACCAAAACCATTAGGGACACTTCCACAGATCTACCAAATCACGTTCATGGATGCCTAGGTGGACTGGATCTATCCTCCAACTGCTTCACAGGAGGGAACACTTCTCTAAATTGGCTCCAACCCAAGGACTGAACATCCCTCCCCTACTGGCTCTACAAGTTGGACAGGCCCCTGCTTAATTTGTGGAAGGGATGAGATCTTGATTTGCACAGCTATTGCAGGAGCCCCAAGATGAGTGTGAGGAGCCCAGGCTGCTCAATTCTCCAAGGGAAGAGTCATGCTCCTCAATTGTTTTCCAAATTAAGCATGCAAAGGTGACCTGAAACTATTTCAGGTAGGTCTATATAGAGCAGGCAGTAAAGACACTGCTTGACTTCACTTTTATGTAACTTGTAAGGACATGAGGACAAATAAAAATCAGATGCTTGGGCAAGCCACGTGGCCACAGATCTTCATTTAGTATCTCCAAGAAATTCAGACTGGTGGAACAATGGAACAGCCTGGCACCTATCAAACCAGTACCTTCACACTGGGAGTTCCTCAGTGCTTTGGTTCTCCAGAGCAGAAGACCACACAAGCTTAATAAGAGTACTTAATGCTTTTAGGTGTCAGCCAGGCAGTGGTCCCTCTGATTTTGAAAGATTGCTCAGTCTTTAAACCAATCTTAACAGAGTGCTTTACTGGGTTTGCAACAGAGTGCTTTGCTCACTGCCACGGTGACCTCTCTACTTTCAGATTTTCTGCTGTCCCCTCTGGTTTTCTCACTCTGTGTTCACAATCCTGGGTTTTTAAGAATGCTAGGAATGGAAAATACAGGCTAGGCCTAGCCATTGCCCTGCAATGATTCAACAGCCTCCAAGGTTGCCCAGGAAGGTTGCGGGTACACCCTCTCTGGAGATGTTCAAGGCCAAGTTAGATGAGGCCTTGAGCAACCCAGTCTAGTGGAAAGTGTCCCTACCCATGGCAGGGGGTGGGAACTAGATGATCTTTAAGGTCCTTTCCAACCCCAACCATTCTTTGATTCTATGAAAAAAAGCTTTTCAATCCAATTATTCATAGAAGAGGAATTTCCTACTGTAGAACAGCTGAACTGGTCAAGTCTTACTGAAAACTCTACAAGACAGATACCTGCAAGCTCTGAGCATGACATCAGCTCCTGTGTCTCCATCTACTGCTAAAATCTTGATTTGTGACCAAGAAAGTGCAGGGCCAGCTCGGTGTGCCCTGCCTGGGTATCAGCACAAACACACACCTTCCTTATCATGGGACTGAGCTGGAACACACAGTCCAAAGCAGCCCTGCCTCCTGCAGCAGAATCAACAGAAGCCCTTGATAAACCCTGCATTGTTGCAGTGGGAGAGGTTGTACTTAATCAAGATATCTGTAGTGGACGTTCGATAAACCCCTTGTTGCTGGTGGCAATGGACTTGAGGGAGAGCTCCGGAGCTCCAGACGCTGCCAGCCAGCACAGCCTGACAGCCACTTCTGACCAGCTCTGATCAGCCCCACAGCAGCTCTTGCACCTTCTGAAGTTCACACATCAGTCTCCCATGAGCACAAGGAACACGCATTGTTTCCTCTCTTTCCTAAGGAGCAGCAGACTCAGCTTTGCTTTCTCAAAAGCATTTTCTTGCCTTATCTCTTTCTACAGAGTCACAGATTGCACTGGGTTGGAAGGGAGCCTCAAAAGTCATTTTGTCCAATCCCCCTGCAGTCAGCAGGGATAGCTCCAACTAGATCAGGCTGCCCAGTGCCACATCAAATCTCATCTTTAATAATCTTCCCACATCCCTGAACAATCTGTTCCAGTGTCTCACCACCCTCACTGTAAAGAACTTCCTCCTGAAGTCCAACCTACATCCAACCTGCTCCAGGTTCAAACCATTGCCCCTCATCTTATCTGCACAGGCCCTTCTAAACAGTCTCTCCCCAGCCTTCCTGTAGGTCCCCTTCAGATACTCAAATGCAGCTCTAAGGTCTCCCTGGAGCCTTCTCTTCTCCAGGTTGAACAGCCCCAGCTCTTGTAGCCTGTCCCCATATGGGAGGTGCTCCAGCCCTCTGATCATCTTTGTGGTCTCCTCTGGACCTGCTCCAGCAGATCCATGTCCCTCTTGTGTTAGGGGGCCTGCATCTGGATACAGTTCTTCAGGGTGAAGTCTCACCAGAGCAGAGCATCAGAATCACCTCTCTCCATCTGCTGGCTATGCTTCTTTTCCTCTCCCCATTTAGCCCTTCCATGTGAGCATCTCTAAGATGTGGGAACTCAAAGCAGCCTAGAGCTGCAGGTACCCTGCTGGGACCAGAACAGCACCACGTGAAGCTATTTATTCTGCTGCATCAACAGGAAAGAAGGGCTCACGTGCTGGACAGCAGTAGCTCTCAATGCCACCAGCACACTTGGGACTGGGTTGTTTGGGTGGATTTTAGTTCTTTTCTGGAAAGGAGCTGTTGGCAGAGCAATCGCTCGCTTGGCTCCTCGTTTCCCTTTCCCCTCCTCATGCTAGTGCCTGTCATCTGAGGTGACACAGCAGCAACCCCAAACAGGATGCACCCTACTGCTTGTGGCAGGAGGAGGAGGGGATGGTGCAGCACCCAGGGGAACCCTGCAGAGAGAAGAGGCAGCGCTGAGGTCTTCAACAGGACAAAACTAAGAAGAGAACAGAAAAATGGAAGGGAAAGTGAGCAGGACTTTAGCTCTCTTCTTCCTCTTGCTCTCTACAATTACCTAAAAGGAGGTTGGAGTGAAGTGGGAGCTGGTCTCTTCTTCTTAGATCAGGTGACAGAATGAGAGGAAATGGCCTGAAATTGCGCCAGGGGAGGTTTAGGTTGGAGATTAGTAACAATTTCTTTTGTGCAAAAGCGGCCAGACGTCGGAACAGGCTGCCCAGAGAGGTGGTGGAATCACCATCCCTGGAGGTGTTCAAGAAATATATGGCCATGGCAGCTGGGGACATGGTTTAGTGGCCATGGTGGCATTGGGTGATGATTGGACTGGGTGATCTTTGAGATCTGTTCCAACCAACACGATTCTGTGAAGCTGTGGGTGTAAATACTTAGTTTCTAAAGCAGATCACCAAACAGCAGGGACAGTGATGAACACTATGAGGTTCAGGGAACACCAAGCAGAAAGAATTCTGTAAAGTATCCTAATTAAATCACAGCAGCACCAGCCAGCTGCTTCCAGCTTCACTTGCACATATCTTTGTAAGTTTCTGAACACAGGGCAACTCCAAAATGCTCATGATACTGACTTTGCACCCAGCATTTCCAGCCTTTTATTGCTGTCCTTAGCAGCTCTTGTCATTCATGTCAGACCTTCCAAATAAGAGCCCACTGCACCGCGCTCTGCTTTAGTGCCACGATGCAGAAGGTGCAGCCAGACCACCTCCCAGCCCTGGCACTGTCTCTCCCTGAGCAGATGCACCAAGTGCTGGTCTCCAGCTGCCTGCACCCCACTGATAAATGAAGATCCTTTTCTTGTCCACAAGAAAAAGAAAGTAACAATTACAGTTTCTGAAAGTCTCTGCATCTCTTTTGTTTCCAGCTCAAAACCCATTGAGTCACACCCAGGACACTCAGGACTTCACAGGACTGGGCCATTTGGTATTTCCCTTCAATTCTGAGTTTCTCTTCTTTTATATTGGAGCAATTTCTTCTCAACCTGCCTGTTCCCCATACAGTTTATTTTAGTCTGTTTTGGTTTGGGTTTTTTTTTTCTGTCCATACAGATGAGAACAATTATCATTAGTGACCCTTCCTTTATCTTGCATGGTTTTGTCTCCAGTGTGGGTGTGATATAGTCATCTCCTGAGTGTGATTTCATTGATTTGTCCTTCTAGTTACTAACAGAAAAAAGCAAGCCCAAACAAATATCAACCAAAACCTCAACAACAAAAACCCTACCACCTGGTGTCTTACCTTCTGACTCTGATGTGAAAAGATGTCTTACCCAAACACAAGCTCTCTAGCAGTTCTGTGAGCATTCTTCAACTGAAAAGGAAATCTGATCATAGGATCATAGGATGTTGGGGGTTGGAAGGGACTTCCAAAGATCATCGAGTCCAACCCTCCCGCCAATCTATCTTAAGATGGAAAGATTTTCAGACTAACCAAAACAACTCGTTTGAAGATCACAGAACCACAGAAGGGTGTGGATTGGAAGGAGAGTTAAATATCATCTAGTTCTAACCCCCCTGCCATGGATTTCTCCTTCTGGACAAGGTTGCTCAAGGCCCCATCCAACCTGGCTTGGAACTCTTTCAGGCTTGCAGCTTCCACAACTTCTCTGGGCAACCTGTTCCATTGCCTCCTTACCCTCAAGGGGATGAATTTTCTCCTAATGGCTAATCTAAACTGAGCTTCTTCCAGCTCAAAGCCATTACCCCTCATCCTATCACTACAAGCCCCTGTAAAAAGTCCCTCCCCAGCCTGGAGCCCACTTCAATACTGGAAGGCTGCTCTAAGGTCTGTCTGGGGCCTTCTATTCTCCAGGCTGAACAACCCCAACTCTCTCAGCCTGCCCTCACAGCAGAGGTGCTCCAGCCCTCTGACCACCTTTGTGGCCTCCTCTGAACCTCCTCCAATAGTTCCATGTCCTTCTTGTGTTGGGGGCCCCAGAGGTAAACCACGAGAATTTAAAGCAAGTAAATTAAATCAGTCTTGTGCTAAAGTGATACTTTGGCTTACCTGAAAGTTTGCTAAACATTTCTGTTTATTATATAAAATTACAATTCCATTACTGTCTCATGAGAATCTGTTTTAAGTTGCTTTGCTTTGATTTTTTTTTTTATTTCTATGCTTTTTAATTTTGTCTGCTTTGGATAAAGAGGGGTCATGAGTTCATGATTAGCATCTCTTTTATGACTAGAAACTTCACCTAGTTAAGAAACCAACATGCTCCTTTTCACAGCTGTGTAGCCCTCCGTGCTGTCAGTAGAACAATTTCCTTTTCTACTAAGAAAGTAATTTCCAGTAACTCACAGCAGCTGAAATATGTTTAAGTACTGAAAAAAAAAAGGGGAGGAAGAAAGAAACAATCACCACCTTTTTCTGTCTAGTTAAGGTCTAAATCAGAGTTTAGGCTGCCTCTAAATAGAAACTCAGTTCTCACTGGGAGCCAACTCACTGCCCTAACATTTGAGGCAGTTCTTTAACTCTGTCTTAAGGGGTAATATTGTTAATTTTCCTGTAAGAACAAGAAAACTCTGGCAGACTTCATCCTTAACAGCTTCTCAGATGTTCAGATAACGTCATTCAGCTGGAACAAGCTTCTGAGAAGGAAAGCATGCTCACCCCAGGTCTTGCAGCCTCTCTTCCCCACACACAGCTTATCAAATGCACCTGGTTTTCATTCACACCTGAACTAACATCAGTTTTCTACCAGTTTTTGGTATCAAGTTTCACAAAAAGGGGTAAGCAAACCATGCAGCCAACTCTCCAAAGGGTAAGAACGTTTTCTAGGTAGGTCTTCAAGGTGGTGGTGGGGGGCAAAAAGGAAAAAATACAAAACCCTACAAGAATCTCATTCCTCTTCTCTAGCTCTTCCTCAGCTAACTGCTCACAAGAACATCCTTCTGACTTACCAACCTCTCACACAGGAAACCACAAAGATGATCAGGGGGCTGGAGCACCTCTGCTACAAGGACAGGCTAAGGGATCTGGGGGTGTTCAGCCTGGAGAAGAGAAGGCTCCTGGGACACCTAATAGCAGCCTTTTAGTACCTGAAGGGGGCTACAAGAAGGCTGCAGAGGGACTGTTTGCAAAGGCCTGCAGTGAAAGAATGAGGGGCAGTGGTTTGAAATTAGGCAAGAGCAGATTTAGACTGGATGTTAGGAACAAGCTCTGCACCGTGAGGGTGGTGGAACACTGCAACAGGTTGCCCAGGGAGGTAGTTGAGGCCCCATCTGTGGGGATATTCAAGGTCACGCTGGACAGGGCTCTGAGCAACCTGATCTAGTGGAGGATGTCCCTGCTGCCTGCAGGGGGGTTGGATTAGATGACCTTTGGTAGTCCCTTCCAGTCCAAACCATTCTATGAATCTATAGTTAACCCCAAAATGGCAGACTAGGTGCTGAGCCCACAGTCTTTGGGGGCCTGGCTTTTGACTTGGGACAGTGCTAGGCACAGAATTGCATGAAGCAAGAAAATGTGGGGGTGTAGTAGATAGTGTGTATTTTACTACTAGCTAGAAAGCAAAATCATGTGGCAAACAGATTTTGATCTCCTGGTATTCACAGTAGTCCAGGACTGTCCTTTTGGGTCACACTACAGCTGCACTGTGAGCAAGCTGTGAAGACATCTGCCTACTGCCTTCTCCTGGTATCACAGAATCACATACAACGGTGGGAGGTGGAAAGGGCCTCTGGAGATCATCCAGTTCAGCCCCCCTGCTAAAGCAGGGGCACCCACAACAGCTTGCCCAGGATCACAGTGTCCAGCTGGTTTTGGAATCTCTACAGAGAAGAAGACTCCACAACCTAGAGAGGCAGCCTGCTCCAGGGCTCTAGCCACCCTCACAGCCACAAATTTTCTCCTCCTGTTCACATGGAACCTCCTGGGTTTCAGTTTGTGCCTGTTGCCTCTTGTCCTGGCACCGAGCACCACTGAGAAGAGTTTGGCCCCATCCTCTTGTCCCCCTGCCTTTTACATAGTGGTATCATCTGTTGTATGCCCATACTCTGGTTGTCCCCATGTCTGTTCTGACATGCTCACTAGAAACACAATGAGGTGCAGTCAGCTCAGAGCTTCACAGGTACTAATGGGCAGAAGGCATCCTACAGCACATACAAGATTTTCACTGAAGCTAGAGAAACTCAAGCACACTTGGACTTCTGCTCTCGTGTTCTCCACCACACACAACTGAAGTGGATCAGAAGGTGTAGAAATTACTGAGGGTAGCAGAGACCAAGCACAGCACTGCCCAAGACACCATCCCACCAGCACCAAGGCTATAATAAAAAGCAAAGAAAACACCCAGCAAAGCAGCTGCTCCTGTGGGCCACGCTCAAACAAACCAACAATATCCCTCCTCTTTCCTCAAGTGCAAAATGACACAGGAACTGGGGTGAAGACTCTGCTCTGCCTTGAATGGGCACAATGCCAGGACCTCAAGTCAGGGCTGAACCCAGCTCTAAGTTTCTTCATTTATCAACTAAAACAGATGGCAGAGAACTGCAATTTGGCTCCTGTTTCTTTCCAGTTATATATCACACAAAGTGAAAGGGTAGAGGGTTTGTGGTACCATCAGAAGTTTTATGTTTTGTTGACAGTTTGGCTGGACATTTGAAGACACTGCTAATGAGGCACACGCAGACCTGGAGGAGTATCAAATACCATGGACGCGCAGGGCATGAACTGTACCTAAGCTAAAGGAAATACGACTGCTTCTGTCATGGCTTTGACTCATTTTAGGCCCCAAATCCCTGCTAATTATGCTGTGGAAACATCCTGCAGAAAGAGAGAAGGCTCAGTGCTGTGTGACAGATCATTTCCACACTTCCAGCAAAGGCCACACCTCCCAGACCCACACTCACTCGACAACGGATCACAGGGAATTGTTGGGTTGTTCCTTGTTGAGGCTGAAGTGGGCATGAGGTGTTTACAGCCAAGCTTGTTGCTGCTTGATGACACTGGCATCATGGAATCAGACAAATATTTTGGTTGGAAAAGACCTTGAAGATTATTGAGTCCAACCATCACTGCAACACCACCATAGCTATTAAACCATGTCCCCAAGTGCCATGCCCACACATTCTTGAACCCCTCCAGGGATGGTGACTCCACCACCTTCCTGGGCAGCCTATTTCATCACTGCAGTCCTTGGCCTGTAGACATTGGGGGTTCTTTCAAGGCCACAGTCTCAAAGACAAATAATACCCAAAAGCTGAAGGATACCAAATTATCACCACAAAAGCATCAGGCAAGACTGTTGAAAACAAAGAGTGTATACATGTAGTCAAAATGCTTCAGTCCAAATGTTTCATCCCTTGCAAGGTAAGGGCTGTGAAATTACCTTTTCAGAATCCTAAAATGGTAGGGGTTGGAAGGGACCTCTGGAGATTGAATCCAACCCCCCTGCCAAGGCAGGTCACACAGGAACACACCCAGACGGGTCTTGAAAGTCTCTAGAGAGGAGACTCCACAACCTCTCTGGGCAGCTTGCTCCAGGGCTCTGGCACCCTCACAGCAAAGAAGTTTCTCCTCATGTTGAGGTGGAACTTCCTGCGTTCCAGTTTGTATCCACTGCCCCTTGTCCTCTCACAGGACACCACTGAAAAGAGACTATGCCCTTCTTCTTGACATCCACCCTTCAGATATTCCTATACAGCAGACTTTGTAGAAGCAGATGGTAGTGGTGGACGCAGGAGTTAATACTCTGTGTGCAGCCTGTGTAGTATTTTGTGCTGCAGTTCACATGTTTGAACAAGCTTCCCCACAGTGCATTGTACTCTGAATAATAGTATCTCCAGAAGCTATCAGTTGCAGAGAAGAAGAAAAAGGTCAAACTTCTGCACGTCTGCATAAGAATTGCCACAATTAAAAGCACCAAGCAACAGTACGAGGCATTGTTGTAAAAAGAAATCAGTCCTTTTGGATACAAAGGCTCTATAACAACCCTTCTCACTTCTCTGGAGCAGAATACCTTGAAATGGGCAGGCATTTTTAGAAGCAAGTGGTTTGTCCTGCAGAGAGAACTGCCCCTTGGGAGTGGGATCCTCGAGGTCACGTCCCTCCGGCACAGCAGGATCACACGTTTGCTTTGTGCAAAGGACTGCTTCCCATAGTGAATTCTTACTAGTTGGTGTAAGGTGGAGGAGCTGAGGCATTAGCAAGTAATTTCCAGATGAATAAAATGACTCCCTGTCTGGAATGGGCATAACTTTGTTTTCTCCTCCAGCAGTATTTTATAGATGAAGGTTCTCTAGCTACACCACAAATGCCAAACGTTCTAGGACCTCAGAGCCAAATTCTGCTCTTGAAGCCCAGCACAACCACGCTGTAGATTTGCTGGTGCAGCTGAGCCCTGGATTTTAACTAACCTTACTCACAAACATGTGATCTCACAGACATTCTGCTCCAGATGTAGCAACAGGAGGGAACACAGCCTCCGAGCATGCAACCACCACGTGCGTTACTTTCCACTCGTAAAACGCGCTTCTGAAGTGGTCACCTCCAGCACCCAGCCAAAATTACAACACATGGTTCAGGCTCCAAGTCACACTGGACCAGTTTGTCCCTGAGCAGAAGCCTGAATTCATCCAAGCTGTCACCGTGAGCATACCCAACTCAGAAGAATACACACAGCAAAGGACAAAGCCCTTGGAAAACACAAGAAAGATAATCTGTAAGTCAACCCCAAGAGGGCAAGGTTTACAACATGAGATGTGTCCACACACCTTCAGCCACCAGAAAACAAATGGTGGAATCATATCAGAAGAGAAGACCTCACGATAGACAACTACGTAAATACATCCCATGCTCTTGGCTCATCTTCATGCCCTTGTCACCTCGTCTGGAGAACGAGGTTTCACACAGCACCCCTAAGCTTGCAGAAACACCTTCTTTTGCTCTAGTATACCTACACAGAAGCCATGGCAAGAAGCCAACCTACTGCTCCTCACACAGTGGAGATTTCAGGCCAGCTCACTCTGTCTCCACAGAACAAGCAGGGGAGGAGGGCTCATCTTAGCCCTCAAACCCATGGGGAAGAGGGCAGCAGACATCTCTGCCTTCCAGGGGGAAAGCTGCTACAATTGCCTGTGTGGCACACACCATCAGAAATCCAAGAAGAACTCAAATGAAAATCAAAGGATTCACCTGCTCAGTTGGCAAGATCCAGCCTAGCACCATGACCTGAAGGTCTAATCAGCAGAGACCCCAGTGCTTGAAAGACACCACATGATTCACTCACTACAGGCACTCAAAGAGATTTCTAACTTAGAGGAAGGAGTTGAAAAGCTGGAAGGGGAACCAAGAAAGTGACTTCCCAGAGCAGTTCAGTGAGGTAGAGGCCACAGACCATCCTCAGACAACCCGTGCCATCCTGGGGGAGGAAGTGATATTGCAGGCTGGGAGGAAGCTGAGCACGCATTGACGGCACCAACCTCGTGATGTCCACTAACAGCAGTGTGATCTCCTGACACCAAGTTCTCAAGGCACTGCAAGATCCCAACCACCACAGGAGATGCCAGTAAGAAAGGCAACAGAAGGGAGCCTTCAAGTGTGCTCCTTCAAAAAAAAAAAAAAACAAACAAACAAACAAAAAAAAAAACCAAAAAACCAGAAAGCTTTTCCACTCCATGATCCCTGGATCCCTGTTGCACAGGTGCTGGGAAGAAGACGAAGTGAAGAGAGGGCCAAGCCAGGTCTGTGCCCATTAGGGCAGAGAAAAATTTTCCAAGGCACAGTCAGGTAGGCACAAGCACCTCAACCCTTTTGAAGTTACGTGGTCATTCACATGCACCTAGCACGACATGGGTACTGATCCCAGTTAATTCCTTTGGATCTGAGGATAAGGATGGTTGACCCTCTGATCTGCAGCTCCTTCAGGCACTCTACAGACTCAGCTTGCAGCATTGCCTTGTTCAGAGCTAGGATATCATTTTGAAGGACATTCTGGATCTTCTTGCAGCAACACATGCTTACCTGGAGAAGCACTTGGAGACCTAGGGAACAGTATCAGAGAGGGATTGGAGTGGTCCCTTCAGCAGAAACTGTCAAAAGCTTCTTCATGCTCCAGGGGTACTTACTGGAACCTATCAATTTGCATGTCTCCACTTCCAAGATGAAAGTTGACTTAAAGCACTGGAAGGTAGACAAAAGCTCAGACGACAGGAAATGCAAAGCAGAATTTGGCAGAAAGAGGTACTTCAGAAAACAGCCATAGATGTCAAAACACAGGCCAAAGTCAGCACAGCCTGCACATAAATCAAAGTGAAAGAGTCCTAAACCTTGCTGCACTCCAGCTAATGAACCCAACCAAAAAGCCAGAAACTTCCAGGAGACATGGACTGTTTTTAATAAACCCTAAAACTTAAGGGACCTCTAACAGGCAGAAATTAGCTTAATAAAAATAAAAGATCATTTTGGATGTTTAAGAATTTGAAGAGTCTTGTAAAATCCTGGCACAAAAGGTTTTTTAATTAATCAGGTAACTGGAAAAGATGAAAAGCTGGAGCTATTGCAAAACAAAGTCCAGCTAAAGCTCTTTTTGAAGATAGACTTTGAGGTGGTGAAATTCCAGGAATTTTTACAACTATTGGAGAAAGTCTTGCAGAATGCCAGAAGTGAACAAAGATAAAAAAGCCCGACCATTTCATTAATAGCAGGTTTTGGTCAGGCAGGCTTGATGTGCTGAGAGTACTGCTGAGGAACACCCCAAATACTGGGTTCAGTTTTGGGCCCCTCACTACAGGAAAAATTGAGGTGCTAGAGTGGGTCCACAGAAGAGTCTGGAGAACAGGGCTGCTGAGGAGCTGCTGAGGGACCTGGGGTTGTTTAGTCTGGAGAAAAGGAGGCTGAGGGGAGACCTCATTGTTCTCTACAACTCCCTGAAAGGAGGTTGGAATGAAGTTGGGGTTGGTCTCTTCTCCCAAGTAACCCAAGCTTCAAGTTGCACCAGGGGAGGTTTAGGTTGGAGATGAGGAACAATTTCTTTCCTGTAAGAGTGGTCAGGCATTGGAACAGGCTGCCCAGGGAGGTGGTGGAGTAACCATCCCTGGAGATGTTCAAGAAATGTGTGGCCATGGCAGTTGGTTTAATGGACATGGTGATCTTAAGGTGGAAGTTGAACTCAATGATCTTAGAGGTCTCTTCCAGACAAAATAATTCTTTGGTTCTATGATTCTCCAAAGCCCTGTGCAGTGCTGTGAGCATAAGGAATCTGCTCACTGCATTGCTCACAAGGCCTGACACAGCCTGGCAAGGGATTTGCTCCCCTGGGTTTGGCCAGGCTGTACAGAGAGCTACCTGCAAAGCCTTGACTGGATAGAGTGGGCTACCCTGTTAGCTGTGGAAGGTTAATTCAGTGAGAATTTTGGCAGAAGTTTTGTCAGATCATTGTTTAAGCTCTCTCCCAAACCTCAGCCTGATGCTATTATTGTCCAGACATCTGTCTCTGAACTGCTTTGGCACATCATAAAGCCAGAGCTTCAAAATGGAAAGGAACATGGCAGTCTGTGGTGGCTCCCCCTCCTCTCATCCCAGGAGGAACAAACACCAAGCAGCTCCTCTAGCAACACCTCATCATTCATGTCACTAGTGTTGGCCACCTTCAGAAGTAATGTGAAGACTAACCAAGAAGTTTTGTGGGTAAAACTTTGACTGAAAACAATCAATCAATGCATGTGAAGACAACTTTCATGTTCCTCCTTCACCTTACTCCAGCCTCTGCTTTCAAAAGTCCCCAGCAAAACGTTGTTGATGTCTCTGAGTCTACCTGAGGAGATTGGTTGCTGATTCAAGAAGCAGTGATGCCTTTGTAAGAAAGCATACACTATTTGTACAGCACAAGGACACAGGCAACTGCCTCGTGAAGCATCTTTCTGTCGTTCTAACCATTTCCAGCTCTTGGTTTATTGCAACTCCCTCAGTGAATCCCTCTGCCAAGAATGATGTGAAAAGAAACAAATCACAGGATACCAGATCAAGTCACTGCCATGGAGAATAGAAAGAGCCTGGCCTGATGAGGGATACTTGCCTAGGTAGACTGCAGGTAATATATTACATTGCCCCCATCCTTAGGGCGTTTGTATCTCAGGACCCTGGCAAAATCTTCCCTCAATAAAGGAGCAGCACATACTAGAGAAAGACCTTAAAAAACCCCACATTTACAGGATGACCAAAAACAGTCTTCTCCATACATAAAGAGAAGAATGTTTTTTATTCCTCTGTCTTCCCACTTGGCAAACTGTACTTATCCTCAGAAATACTCAGGGAACCAAAGCAAACCCCTGAAGGAAGAATGTGCCCAAAGATCCTCCACACCGTTGGTAAGACTTGAAACTGGAAGGGGTTTTCAAGCTTGAGCAATTACCACCCAGCTGTACCTCTACAACAGGTGTTTTAACAGAGCAAACAGTTTGCAAACATGGCTGGAATGCCCCTCAGGGTGAGATGCTTCTTTACAGCTCCTTAGATTAAAAAGAGACACTGAGACTTTTCCTGAGCTGTAGAGCAAGAGAAACTCCTAATTAATAACCCCTCTTATCCCCCGGTGAAGTGAGAAGGATGTCTAGAGATACAAGAGAAGAAATACTTGAACTTTATACATAAGATGGAAAGAAACACCAAGTTTCCCTCCTGCATACCAGCCCAAAATGTCCCAGTCCCATAATTCAGTACCATGGGATCGTGCAACAGGTTAAATGTTCTCCAAGTCCAAACCTCCCTCGACAGACACACTCTGCTGCAGTCCATCCAGCTGTATTTACCACTGGCAGTACTGCCCACGTATCTCAACAACAAAGATCTAAAGCCTGAGACCTCTCAGGTAATTTTCTGAGCTTTAGGCTCCTTTTGCTGAACACTTTTTGAACAAAAAGTTGGTTAAGTGATTAGTGTTTAGAAGCTCCCTCTTCTCCAAAGCACGAAGGCAGGCCCCTAGAAAGCCAAAAGAGAAGTAGCAGTTCAAAGTTGCTATCTGTGGCAGTCAGTGACTTAAAGGTGGAGTAGAATTCTTTGTGTGCTCTCACTTTTAGCAGAAATGGGTGGCTGCTTCTGCTCAGTTTTTGTAAGACTGTTTCCAATTTACTGGGCAAATGGATCAGAAAGTTCCAGAACAGCCTTCATTTCTTTGCTGTTGAAAAGTGTAGATACATTTTAGACACCTACAGCAGGCAACTGATGTGAACATCTTTAGGCATTTTTACAAGAGGAATACTTTGGTGCTAAAGCTCTAGGAAACAACATATCTGAAATGTCACACTCCTAATAACTGTAACAGCCTGGGCTGAGCTCTAGGGTCACCAGCAGCTCCAGTGCCAGATGCTACAATATGGCCAAGAGCTCCTATTTATAGTAAAAGTTGCCTTCAGGGAAAATCCACTCACGTGAGGATTATTTGCAGTAGACAGCAGTTACTCTACACCTTGGAACTCAAGGGTTTGTCTCTCTCTCTAGCATACCTGCAGGTGTTTCTCTGTTTCTTGTTAACAGATTCTAATCACTACAATGTTGAATATTTTTGTTTGCCATGGAACTGTCACAGCTGTACAGATTTCAGACTAAGGGCCAAGCCTGCCAACTGCCCTTGGTTAAACTGAAGAGCTAAAGTAGAAGTAAGTAGTGGATCTGTTGTGATTTCCTAAGGCTTCTTCGGTAGAATAAACTGCTTATATATTTATTTATTAAAAAAACAAAATCAAACCAACCAAACAAAAAAAACACACACAAAAAACCCCACAAGCTGGTACATCAGCAAATACTTCACAGTTGCTACTTACTGCTCACATCACTAGAGCCTTTAACATCTAGTTCTGAAGGATTCTACATGGTCTGGCTAGAGCCAAACTGAAAATTTAACACACCCCCACAGCACAGAAAAAGCTTCTGGGCAGGAAAAAAAAAATCCCAACAAACAACTAAACAAAAGATGTTTTCCCTGGAAAAGTATTACTTTCAGTTTTCAAAGTGGTGCAAGCTCAGATTAAGTGGAATTTATGTCCTGGTAACAGTCACAATAAGCCTGATGGAAATGGAAAACATATTCATAGTCAAAAAAAGAATGAGCACCAAAATCATCCTGAAGTGTTCTGCCATCCTGATGTCACCACCAGAGTGCTTGGGCTCCTCTCTTTATTATTCACAAAACACATTAAGAGATTTTATGGTTGTTTTTTTTTTGTGCTGTTTTACATTGCCTCCTCAGTAAGAGGACTTCACTTTATCAGAGTGAAGACAGAAATAACAGCACTGAGAATATCTGGAAAACCTTCTGTAATTTAGAATACAAAGAGGTAATAATTTAATCAACCCGTAAATACAACCTTGCCCCACTGAAATCGATGAGGCTGATGCCTTCAGGTTTACTGCAACCAGAGGGGGGGGGAGGGAGGGAATCAGAGCTCTAGTTTCCAGTCTCTGAAGACCCAGCTGTAATATAGAGCAGTCTTTATTCTGTCTATGATCCAAAAGTTTCAGTCACTGATCAGACCATACACAGTGAAGACTAACTAAAGACTTATTATCCCCTTTTGGAAAAGGAAAGCAGCCTTTAGGCAACATGCCTAGAGGGCATCTGTATTAGTCTTCAGAAAATAATACTTGGCTCTCCTAAGAGTCAGGTCTCCCACCCTGCCAGAGCCTTAGTCAGAAGAGCCATCAGCTTCCTCCTGGGATTTTATACCTGCAGGTCTGCCAAAAACAACAACTGCAAATTCACTAGTTGGTGGTTGAGAGTTCACAGCAGAAAGTGAAGCAGCACCATGTAAACGGAGGAGGGAAGAACAGACAGAGGAACAGATCTTGTTTAAATTCACATCCAGTTTGGCACAGAACCATGCAGGTGAAGAGGAGATCTCGTGGAGCACTTACTCCTGCTCGTTTCACCGCAAGCGTGATCCTCACATTTCTGCCCCAGGGCCAGCAGCTGTGGAATTAACCACCAAGCTCCACACAGACCCATCACTAACACATGTCTTAACAGAGGGGGAAAGGCAAGTTAATTACACAGAGCAGTCTTAGGGCCTCTTCCACACCAAGGGGTCTGATCCCAGGGTTAAGCTGATTTAGAAAATAAGGTGACACAGACATGAAAATGACTTGTCTCTTTAATAAGATCATTTTTTAAAGGAACACCCTCACAGTGACTAGCAGCTGTGATCAGTGTCTTTAGAAGGTGCAGGCTCCAGTTCAAGTTCTAGATTTCAGGTCACATCCAGGAGTATGTCCTGACTCCATAATGGCACAAAAGAGACCCATCAATATTCTGAGAAAGCTGTGATGCTTTAATTGCTGCAGAACACTCTTAAACCACCTAAATGGCATCATTGCAGTTAAAAAAGACTATCCCACTACACAAAATTGAGTTCATCAGTCAGAGATCTCCCTTTACAGAGCAAGCCACAGGCTGATCATTTGTAGGCAATAAATTTCCAGGCAGAGGGTGGGAGGGGAGCTTCACCACACTGTTAGAAGTGTTTCAAGAGGTGCATAACTCTTACTAATGAAGCGTATTGGATTTGCATCCAACTTGCAAACTGCACTTTAGAGTGATTTTGCAGGTTACTGCGAAATCTTCACTACTGCCAGGGCTAGGAAGGAGCACATCACTTTGGAGCGTCACCATTATGCACTGGTGGAATTGCACTTATTTTACAGTCACAAAAAACTACCTGTTTCCAAGCAAACCAACCCCCGAAGAGGCCCTGGGTGATTTCTAGGCCCCGGCGCCTCAGTGAAACCTCTTCCAACACTGAATCCCCATGAAGGACCGAGAATTGAAGTCGTCACCAAAACCCCACTGAAGGGTTTGGTGAGCCCACGTCCCACCCGACCGGAGGGGACTAGGAATAGGGCTTCTGGAGAAGGGCTCCCTTTCCTGCCTCCCCTGTTGTGCTTGGCACCTCTCGGCGGATCCAGTTTTGTTGCGGTCAGAGCATGATAAATTTCGCCAGAAACCCTACACCTCTCTTGGCAGAGCCCAAACCTTCACGTTTTCTCTCTCTTTCCTCCACGTTTCTGAGGTGTCTCCCTGGGGATCGCCAGCCGCCTGTCCGCCCCATGCGTAGTGGCGTCTTGTCCCCCCATGCCCGGCCTTCAGCATCCCCAGAGAGAACCGTGAGGGGCTGGGGTCCCACACCCGACCCGGGGAGGGAGGCAGGAGGAGGCGGGGGCCGCGGCTGATCGCGAAGGAGTGAAACCCACAGGAAAGCAGCGATGCGCCGTCATGGGGCTGAGCCCCCGAGGGGTGGCAGCCCGACCTAGCCCTGGGGTGAGGCGACCCCCGAGAGGAGGCAGAGTGGCAGCCCCGACGTGGCGGCCCCGGGGGGCTCCCATCCAGCGCCCGCCTGGGGGGCCCGGGCTGGGGCAGCTCGGAGCTCCCGCGGCGGGGGTCGGAGCCCGGGACCAGCGGTACGTGCGCGGCTGAGGGGAGCTCCGGAGCCGCGGCAAGCAGCACAGGCGTCTGCTGAGGAGAAAGAAAGGGGGCCACGGCCGCTCTTCTCCGGCGCTGGGCAGGCAGCGGGGAACTCGGCGCACAAGTTGGGCTGAAGGAAGGAGGAGGAGGGCGGCTCCGTCCCGCTTACCTGAAAACGCAGTCGTCCCGGGGGTCCCTGGCCGGGGAGATGAGTCCGTGCTTCTTGTTGAAGAGCTTCTGGAAGAGGGTGGGCGGCATCTTGGGGAGCCGCCGCTGGCCCCCGCCGCCGAGGCGCTGGGCTCCGCGCAGCGCCGTCCCCTCGCCGCGGCTAGTTCCGCCCGCCCGACTCCATTCGGTGTCACAGTCATATGACAGACATTAGTCACCCGGCGCTGCCAGCGGGGAGGGAAGGGAAGGAGGGACGGCGGGGCGGGCCGACGGCCGCTGACTGGCGGCGGCCTCACGTGGGGGGAGCGGTAGCCGGAGCCCCACGGCTCTCCGTGGCGCCTCACCGAGACCCGTTTAAATCTCTAGCCCCGCTCGCCTCCGCGGTGCTACGAGGGAAGGCGTCTGTTCCCCGCTCACCACGGCACCCCCGCCCGCCCTGGGCTCTGTGGGGAACGGGGGCTGGGCAAGCGAGGGGCGGCGATAACACGCCGGTGCTTTGTTTTCCTTCTGCGGAAGACAGGAGCACCAGGAAAGCAAAAGAGAAGTCCAGGCATCAAATCTGTCTTTATGCTGTAGCCGGTGTTTAAGGGGCTTTCCGTGCACGGGTGCGGCAGGGACAGCTGATTCTCTTTACCTAGAAAATCCGGCTCCTGCCCGTTTTCCCTCCCAGGTGCATGAAATGATTCTCCCAATACTTCAACAGCATAGCTCAGAGGGGCTCAATTCACATAGAAACTGCTTTTGGAGGAAGCAACAGTTCACATCAAAATAGCGTTTAGGATGTAATATCCAGCTGGCAACTCCAGAATAAATACATAAGAAAAAAAAAAAAAAGAGAGAAAAAAAAAGTGTGGTGGGTTTTATGAAAACAAAACGATCTGTGGATCTTGGCAAAATTGTTTATTAAATGTTTAAATGAAAAGGGAACGCTGGGCACAGCTAAGTCTCTACCCTCTCACTGTTCAGATACAGCACTACTAAAGAGTTTAATTAAGGGTTGGCAACACTGACTCATTTGCTTTCCCTACAAAATGGAATTAAACTAAGGCAGTATATGATGTAAAATTAAATTAAGCAGATTATTTTTTTAAAGGCATAATTTAGTGCATGTGTGAGATCTATATAATGATTTGTCACAATCAGCTATCTGTAAGAACTTTGTTCTTCGTCTTCCAGAATTAATATTTAGGTTCATCTTTTCTCCCTTGTTCTGTATAGAAGATACACCTGCCTGCCACAGGTGTACAGGTGACCAATCTTCACCATATGAAAGCTGTAAGATGGGCATGTAAATACAGCCTTAAACACAAAAAGTGCTCAGGGGACACTGCAAAATAATAAAGAGCTTTGGCCAGGATATACAACTTGGCTTTCAGTAGTTTCACAAGTTACAGCAACAGAGACTTAGCTAATCCCAAGTATGCTTGGATTCAAGTGGATAGAGTCCCTTTAAGAGTAAATATTAGCCTGCTCCAAATCTGAATTAATAGCAAGTGACTGTGATATGCCTGATTGACTTAACCAGGCTTAGCAGAGGACAGACAGTAAGAGAAAAGGGGATAAATACAGGTTTAATCACCCATTTTCCTCTAAAAACCTCCCCGTAGGCAGATTTTTGTACCTACACAACATGCATTTCAACTTCTGTGTCCATTCAGTATGTGTTGCCTTGGGCCCCAAACCTCTCCTCTTGGTGTTTCGAGGTTATGAACCACACCAGACCCAGCTGCACACAAGGTCTTTCCCTCTGACAGTGAGCACACGCACCCCTAGAGCACTCCAAACAAGAAGCAAAACATCTTCCACCATCTCCGAGCACTTTAGGTCAAAGTCTCCTAGCAGCACACTTCAGATAACAAAAATAAGTGGGCAGTGTTAATGAAGAACCTCTTTCAGATGTATGTACAATACGCTCACTCCAGGCACAACCCTGGCGATAAAGGATTATCGCAGCTCTCGCGCCAACTGACTCGCTGCAAGCGATGCCACTCGCGCCATTGAGACTTCGTCATCGTGTCTGGGATGTGACAGAGCAGCCCTGCTGACACTGACCAGATTGCTCTCCTGAATCACTGCACAAACAGGCCCTTCTGCAGCACCCAGGAACTGGCTGGGACCCATAACCTTTAGGCACTGGGATGGAAGAGCCAGTTCCCACTCAATGAAATTTCATGCAGTCATTCTTGGGTTCAAACCCAAATCACGAGGAAAAAGCCTTTCCTTCGAGAAAAGCAGAACAAGAGCAGATATTGTTGTGGCCTCCAAATGAATACCATTTCCTCCCCTGGGGCAGAGAGCTAGCCTAGTAATTAATTACACTTTCTCCAAGAGTCAGACAAAAGATGAAAATAAGGAGCAGAGCTTTCGTAACCGAAGGGCAGGACAAGAGAGATTGTGGGTCATGATATTTCTGTCCTGTATAACCAGCAAGAAAAGCAAAACTCTGCAATATTCAGGATGCCACAGACAGCTCCACAGTTACACACTGTATCATCTGCTCTTGAACTCTCCAATTAGTTTGGCAGTATCAGTCTGTTTCTTGTAGAGAAACTATGAAATGGTTTGGAGCAAAGTAAGTGGTTTTCCCTAGGACTCCTCAAACATCCTGATGATAAACACCTCATTGGTGTTTATCATAAGGATGGTGGAACAACCATCATAATCACAACTTACTACAGACAGACCTACACCAAGGAGCTCACTTCTATCTCCTAGGGGCTCTGGATTCTTGCATAATCACCAGTGGCTTGGAATTTGCAAGAACAGGGATATTGATAATTAGAAGCACACACAATAGGACTCCAAGGAGCTGTTGGCAGAGCTTGTTCTACTCATGCTTAAAGGAAAAAAATAACTTAATGCTGTAATTTTTCACCTTGAGCTATACAGTGTGTTTATACAACACTTGTTCACAGACTAATCTAGCAGCACTTATTTGCACTTTCTTCTACCCCTGAGCAATGGGAAGAGGCTCAGGGTCTAATCTTTCACAGGTATTTCCAAGTGTAGTTAAACTAATTAAAGTGGTGGATTTTGTGTCTTCTTGACATGCTCTTTTTGGAAAGCCAGAACCATCTGCCAGGGGATTAATATTCTGGGTGATTACACCGAGAAAAACTCAAATTTCAGGAGGTTTGGAAAGCCGTGGTAGAATTTTAAAAGCTGACAACTTCCTGTCTACTGAAGAACCATCTTTACAGAGCCTTCACAGAATAATGCCCAGAGTAAGATTTACTTGCTTCAACAAAATAATTTAATAGTAAGATTTTGAGTATTTACAAGCTTACTGCAAAGCATTAGACTAAATTTCAACTAGCATATATGCCAAACAAACATACAGCCATGAATTACTGGTTGGTAGGTCTGTTTCACCTCCCTGCCACAGCAGCAAGACAGTAATTTCTTCTCTTGACTGCTGATGAAACCCAGAAATTTCATCTGTGTTCACAGTAGATCCAGTTTTCAGTACTTGTAATGTTATCTGGGGGGGGAAGAAAAAGTGAGAAGTTAAATACTATCAGCAGGAACACGTTCGCAAGTGTAAGAGAAAGCTCTTTGGTGTGACAAGCTAAGATGTTTGGTAGATACCTACACTATCATTTGTTTGGAGGGATCTGAATCCTCTAGGTCAATTGCCAAGGAGCAGAGAACAGAAGTGTTGAGTGTGTACATTCCTAATGCAAAGGAGCATCAGCTGAATGATTCCTTCAGCAGAGATGAGAACATCCAGCAGAACTCCCCCACCTTTAGAGAGTTTATTTCCTGATTACCAGTCCTCTAGAAAAGCAGTAACCAACCCAAACTTCTGTTGTGACAGCACTTGTTGACTTCCATCTTTTTCATCATTCTAGTGATGACACTGGAACAGGTTGCCCAGGGAGGCTGTGAATGCCCCTCCCTGGAGGTGTTCAAGGCCAGGTTAGATGGAACCCTGAGCAACCTGGGCTAGTGGGAGGTGTCCCTGCCCATGTCAGAGGTTTGGAACTAGATGATCTTTAAGGTCCCTTCCAACCCAAACCATTCTATGAATCTATGAATGTCGAGATCCATTTGCCTACCACGACCTCTGTCCTATATCACCACAGTTCTCTTGGGCACATGACATAACATCCCTGTTCTTTGATCTCCAGTAATTAATTAATCATTAAGGAATACATGCACCCACACCCAAAAGCACTCCCCTGCATCCTACATGCTGCATTTAATAATGTAATAAAGCAGGAGAGCATTTGGATCTAAGACACTGCAATTCCACTGGAAATTTGAGTACAGTCAGGACTTTTGAACAGTATTATATTTATGCACTATCCATCCCTGTGTTACCTTAAACTTGCACAAATGACAAAGACAACCTGAAGACTTGCAGACACTGTACAATGCAACTTTAAACCTCAGAAGACATCTGCCATCCGGTGGCACATTGAGGAACTTCAAGAGAGATGTGAAAGAAGAGGGGATTTTACCTCTGAGGACTGCTATGTTTTGTACATGGTTCTCATTTCTGTGCAGCAAAAATCTAGGAAGTGAAGAAAGGAGCTTCCCTTCTGCTCAAGGGCTCAGGAGAAAACAGAAACCTTGACCAAGAAACTGATCATCTTTAAACACATCCCATTCCTTCAGCTTGGGTGCACTGAGAAGAGTATGACCAGCAGGTTCCCCTCTACTGTGCCCTAGTGAGGGCACATCTGCAGTACTGGGTCCAGTTCTGGGCTCCCCGGTTCAAGAGAGACAGGGAACTACTGAAAAGAATCCAGCAAACACCACTAAGATACTGAGGGGCCCAGAGCATCTCTGTGAGGAGGAAAGGCTGACAGCCTGCAGAAGAGCAGCCTGAGATGGAATCTGACCAATTCTCAACAAGAGCTAAAGGGTGGAGGGCAAGGGGATGAGGCCAGAACTCATCATAGTGGTGCCCAGTGACAAATGAAGGACAACAGGCACAAGCTGCAACCCAGGAGGTTGCCCAGAGAGACTGTGGAGTCTCCTTCTATGGAGAGATTCCAAACCCACCTGGACTCTGTGATTCTGGGCAAGCTGCTGTGGGTGCCCCTGCTTTTGCAGAGGGGATGGAATGGATGATCTCCAGATGTCCCTTCCAACCCTACCATGCTGGGATCGTGTGAATTACTTTCAGGGGTAAAAAAAAAAAATACTGGATACTAAAGAGTTCAGTTTAGCAGATCAAGACATAAGACATACCAATGCTGGAAGCTGAACTCAGGTATATTCACCCTAAAAATAAGGCAGAGGACAGTAAATTATTGAATAAACTGGCATCTTTTCCAGGGAGTCTCCATACCAGTGAAGCTCAATATTGTGTTTAGGAGTGACTTGACAAGGTACAAATACTCCCAGTTACCCAGTAATGTGTTTTGGCCTTAGTACTGTAGCCTAGGAAATGGTTAGATGGTGTTAATCCCTCTGTTAAAGATCCTTGGAGGTAAAAATGTTTGTGTAGCTTGCTAGTGCACTATTATTGAGGGAGAACACAGTTAAGTCAGAAATTCTAAGTTTTCAATGTCTTTTCCTCTCTAGCTTTGTGATTTTCCCAAATATTCAGACTTAAAAAACCCCACTCCAAACCTTCAAACACTCAAACAGCCAATTAGATGTGCAGAGTGAACCCACTACCTTCAGGCAGCCTTTTGGGAAAGCTGAATGCTTTTGTGTCAGCTGGAATTTGGTGAAGCCTGGATAGCTTCTGGGGTGGTGACATTCTGACAATGGAGCAGATTTCTTCTCTGCCACACGAAGGCTGTAAAGATAAATGATATTTCATTGACACAACTGTTGCCACTGAAGAAATACTCTGCTAGTTTTCTACCAGGGAAATTTGAGATGATATGCAGATTTCCAGGGGTGTCGTTAGAAAACATTTATAACTACTTGTGGACACTTAATATGCCATTGGCAAGGGTGACAGAAAGCTTCAAAGCCTTCTCTTCAGCTGTGATACTGTAAAGCACATTACAAATCAGCATGTCAAAATGAAAGAGTGCAATAAAAATAGAGCCTTAAAAATATTCCTTCTAGCCTTTGAGGAATAATTCCTTTTTCCGAGCTCAGAGATGCAGGAACAACCTCTTCTGAAGAAAAAATACCTGTGGTATTCAGGAATAGGTTGTCCCCAGCTGAGGCTTTGCACACTGGTGACAAGTTAAGCTACGGCTCCATCAAAACACAACCCACACAGGAATAGCAGCCCTATTAAGTAACAGGCAATCCATACTGCCTCATGCAAAAGATGTTTTATTGCTTCAAAAAACTGACTTAGGACTCCAGTTACTCCTATTTTCACCCTCCATCAAGACCCTGATGCTAATCTAGCATCCATGAACACCAGTATATTTTCCTGCCAAGTAACTGGATAAAATATGAAGCAGTTTTCCTATTTTAACAGCTTCTCTTTTCCTATTTTAACATCTTCCCTTTTTCTAAGAACTTTTAGTATGCTGATTTATTTAGGAGCTGTGGCATGAAAGCCACAGAGATGTCACTTCTACTCCTGCAGAGAGAAGTGGCAGAATTATTCTACTTTTACTGACATTCAAACTAGTATTTAAATAGCAAGTTGGTTTGTATCAAAGGAGTAGGGTAGCTAAGACAAGTAGGTGCTGTTGTAAAAATGTTGTTGTAGATGTTGCAAAAAACCAGATAGATACAGATTGTTTGGGGTGTTTAACTGCCCAGCTAACAGAATTTTACATGTATTTTGTTTTGCAGCTTGTACTGCAGTGTTAGTACAGCCAAAATTGGACTGAGCCATGAAGAATGATTTGTTTGGTTTTAATCATTAAATCAAATTTCAGGACAGACATATTCAGCTCTGCAGGCTGAGCACAACCAAGATTTGTTTTAGGGCTTTCTTTTCCTCCATGACCAGCATGATGGAACTCATTTGCGAAACAAAACCAAAGAATTCCATATCAGTTTGAAATTCTTTGTTGTTTCTTCTTAGCCCTGCAGTATTTGCCCAGTACACAATGCTTTTCATAACAATTACTAACAGTTCTCAGGGCGTTAAGTACTGATTTCCTGTCATTCAATTATTTTTGGTCTTACCAATACTAAGGCAACATTTTACTACAGCACAGAACGCAGACATTTCAGGCCCCCTTCATAACTAGAGGATAAAGCACTTCCTACTACTTCTCAGGTATATTTCATAGCCTAGAAGCATTGAAGGCTTTACATTGGAAAGGACCCTTAAAGGTCAGCTGGTCCAGGAACCTGCAGTCAGCAGGGACATTTGCAACTACAGCAGGTTGCTCAGAGCTCCAAACATCCTGACCTGGAATGGTTCCAGGGATGAGGTATCTACCACCTCTCTGGGCTACCTGGGCCAGAGTCTCACCACCCTCAGTGGAAAACATTTCTTCTTTCTCCTCAGTTGAAATCTCCCTCATTTAGTCTAAACCATTACCCCTTGTCCTGTAACAACAGAGCCTGCTAAAATGCCTGTCCCCAGCTTTTTGATCAGCCCTTTAAAACACTGAAAAGCCACCAGAAGGTGTCCCCAGAGCCTTCTCTTCTCCAGGCTGAATAACCCCAATTCTCTCAGCCTGGCCTCACAGCAGAGGGCTTCCAGCCCTTCCATCATTGCTGTGGCCTCCTCTGTCCCTGCTCCAACAGGTCCCTGTCTGTGCTGAGGACTCCAGAGCTGGCCCCAGTACTGCAGGGGGGGTCTCAGCAGAGCTGAGTAGAGGCACAGAATCCCCCCCCGCCCCTGCTGCCCATGCTAGTGGGGATCTGCTCAGGAGACAGTTGGCTGTTGGGCTTGAGTGCCTATTGTGACTTCTGTCATGACTCAAAACCCACTTCCAATTCATTCCTTTGCTAATCAGCACAACAGCACCACTTACCCTCACAGCACTTGTCTGTTCACAGACAGGCAGTACTTCTGCTGTCAACCCCAATGCTCTGGCTGAAGTGTTTCCTGGGGCACCAAGCAGTTGGAATGATGATGCTCCTTCTGAGGTACTAGAATGTTCTTCTTTTACCTTAGATATCTGCCTTTTAAGTTCAGCAGTTTGATTGTCAAGCTAAAGGGTGAAAACAACATATTGTCATGAAGTGAGACTCTACAGTGTGGTGAGCCCCAAGAGAGTCCCACTGTCACGCTCCAGCTCTACACAAGCGACTCAGTACCACTCACACAACCAGTGTGAGGAACACTGAGCTTAGGGAGCACCCGTGACTATTGCTGCTAGGTGGAGGGAGAGGCAAGCTATAGCTTCACTCTCTGCAGGGACCCCTTTCATGGGAAGTGCTACACTTCCAGATGGAGTCTTCCACCTACACAAGGAAGGGATACGTTAGCTGTGTAACAAACTGGCTCATTTCTTAAGGATCTTTCACCTTTCTTTCCGGTCCTAACGGTGAGGAAGAGCGCATAGCAGTTTTTAGGTTTGGAGTTTTCTCTCTTGCAGCTGTAATTTTACAGACTTTTTTTCCTGTGATGAATTTCCAACAAATTAATTAACTTTGACACAAAGAACCACAGCTACTCTCCAACCCATGCCTTGCAGGCTGCTTTGCAAAGAAGGACCATTCCAAAGCTACCCACGTAAACACAATTCCTCCCTTCAATAGAATCCTGGTCTCCCTCTCCCTACCAACACAGCTGCTATAATCCTCTCCCTTTCCTTGAAGAAATGAGGCTGCTTATTAATCTTACATTTTCTTGGACATTTACTGCTAGACACACATACTGTAGGAGCAGAGGAACTGCATAAATGACAGAAGCCTTTGCCAGTGGCAACTTCAGCTGATACTACAGCCCAAATTAACCAGGGCTGTAAGCAGGGGGGAGATTATGCAGCACCTGGGCCCCAGCCAGAATTGCATCAGTTCAGAACTGTAGTTACATGAGGAACTCTTAATAGGTGATAGGAAGTAGGTCCAGATAAGGAGAATGACATGAACAGTTCTGTTCCTGAATAAGTTTAATAAGAAATGCTCCTTTTTTTTTTTTGTTCTTCCCCTAACACACTCATTAGAACCAAGTCTTACTTACAGGGAAGATTTTCAGGTCACACTTTTCTTTCAAGACCCAACTGAGCTCAGCCTGTGCCAGGGGGGGACAAATGACCCAGTGGAAGCTTGGCCCTGATATTCTGCCATCATTTAAGTCTGGGTAGAATATTCTGATGCCTCATAGGCAGTACAACTGCTTTAGGTCATGTTTTACCTGTCACAGTAGTTGAAACACTTAACGATGAAGTATAAATGCAATGTGAAAGTCTCTTTCTAGAAGAGGGATAAAAAAGTGAATAACTATTCTGGATAGATGTTAACATTCAAATAAAAAAAATAAAAATCAATGTTTAAAGAAATCACAGGGAAATAAGAGACTGAGTGAAAATGGATAAAACTTAATTTAAAACATATTGTTGCTGAGTGACTTCACACTTGAGTAATTTGATCATTTATCATCAAAATATATAGATTATTCTGAAGACATTTGTAATTTCAGACCCACAGCAGACACTCCCTCAAGTCCTCACCCCTGAAGCACATTATGACAGAACATAGAGGACAGAGGAGAAAACCAGGTTCCTAAGAAATGCAGAAGTAAACTGTAAGATTGGTATGAGCGAGCTACGACTGGAAATGTCTGCAGAGAAGACTGGAAGCAGCAGCACAAGGATTAAAAGAAATTATATTCTTGCTAGAAAAACAACCCCTCCTACTCCTCAGATTCACAAAGGCTGAAGCCAGTAGGATCAGATTTCTAAAGTTAGCAGGGACACAGGTAGCAGAAACTCAACAGGAGTGTTTGCAGCTTCAGAGGCTTATTTTTATCAGCCTTTCTTTTAAATACCATTCAAAAGAGAGAAAAGAAAAGAAAAAAAGAAAAAACCTGAACATTTAGGTGCAAAAAGCCTGCTTTGCAGATTACCTTCTGCTGTATTGGTCTAGAAAATCCTTCTCTACGGGTTCTAGAAAACATTAAAGTTAAACTTTAATAAAAGAAAAAGCTCCACAGACCAGACAGTATTTTAATGCACACCAAACAAAATATTAGAAGGAGAGGGAGCTGTTTCCCATCATACAGACATGCCTTAAATAAAATGATTATTCTGCATCTTACACAGGTGCCTTGCGCTGCAGTGAAGTTGATGCACACATTCTGAACTATTGTAGAAAAAAAAAAAACCAAAAATTACCTAATATTGTTGAAAGATTTGAGATGTGGGGTATCTTATCTATGGCCATGGCTTTGCTGGAGTCCAGCAGAGTGGAGTTCTTGTACTTGCCAGAGTCCACAGGGTAAAAATGACTTCTTTCTGGACATAAAAGATGTAACTGTAAGCTTCTTATGCTGAAATTCATCAAGTCACTGAATTTGTGACCAAACTGAAAGAAACCACATCTGCATGACAGTATTGTCTTGGCTCAACCAACTGCAGAAAAGTTTGGGAAGAATTTGACTCAAAGCAGATTTGGTGGTCATGCCCAAAACCACCTCCTGTCAACAAATGAATATTTTAAGTTCCCAGTATAATTCAAATTGCACCAGGACCTGATTCACAGTGGACTGGACCCCATGTTAAAAGCAAAGAGCTGACCTGGTGAGCCACAGTTAAGAGGAGCCAACAGCCTTTCTATTGCAGATAGTCCTCCCACTTCTTCTACATCAAACAAAGCTAAGGAAAACAGAAGTCTCACCTGAACCATCACCTCTGAATGTTTCAGGGGATGGGAAACTGCTCAGGCCACTACTAGCACCTGTGTTATACTCTTCAGTTGAGTCTATATCTAAACACTCTAGGAGAAAGGTGGAAACACCTGTGGGAAGAGTCATTCCTGTACCTAAAGAAAGAGACAGAAAAGGTGGCTACCAAAAAAACAAAGTATCATCTTGTACAAACCATCAGGAATTCCTTATCCAAGTTTCATTCCTGTGAATAGCTCAATACTGTCAGGTTAGTATCTTATACTGATCCATAATGCAATTAAGAAACAAGTAACAAAGGGCATTCTGAAGCCAAATTTCCACTCCCACAAGCTGACAGAAGGCTCAAGAGCTAAATAATTTAGCCTCTAATAAAGTAATTCTGAAGCAGGTTTGTTTTCAGAAGGATGAACTATTTAGCCACAAGCTTTTCAAAATGCAGGTTTGAGTAAGCTGAAGAACTTGTATCAACAATTAGTCGTCGTCCATGATAAAACCAAGGTTGTGGATTTCATCAGGCTGGGCTTGAGACTCTCAGATCTTGTAGGTCTCCTCTTCACCCTGCCTACAATACATCCATGTGAACCAAGCCCCATGCTGGAATAGGAGGAGGAAGTCCAGCCACTGGTCTCCCAACCTTTCCTTTCTAACATTATGTTGTCACAACCAGTACAAGAAGAGCATATCAGTACTTTTCTTGAAATAGACTTCAAATCACAGAATTTATTTTACATTTAGTTTTACAGAGATATAAAAATGTATGTAATACTATGAGGGATTGTCATTCTACTCACTTGAAGTCACGTCAGTACTTTTCAAGCTTTCTTTACTTTCATAGTTGATTAGCACGGATCTCTAAAATTAAAAGACCAAACAACCTGAGAAAGCTGGATGTAGACAAATAAATGCCATTAAGTGTTTTCCTACATTGGTAGATATTCAGAAACTCACTGTCTGGTACCTCCCCACTTCAACTTGCTATTCACAGTGTAATTTGTACTAAGGTTTTTCATATGTTGTTGGCAAATATGACTTGCAGTTCTGCAATCCCTAAGGAATGCCAATCCTTTGATCCTACAACTCTTTGCTGGATGAGACCTCCAGTGAAAGCACACTGACATCAGCTGAAGTTATGCATGAGATCACTGCGGAGTAATCAATTTCCCTGTCTTTTATTTATTTATTTATGTTAGACACCAAATTCATGCTGCTCACTTTCAGAATCCTAGACATTTTCACAGAATCCCAGCATGGTGGGGGTTGGAAGGGACCTCGGAGATCATCCAGTCCAACCCCTCCTTGCTAAAAGCAGGGCACCCACAGCAGCTTGTCCAGGATCACAGTGTCCAGGTGGGTTTGGAAACTCTCCAGAGGAGGAGACTCCACAATCTCTCTGGGCAGCCTGCTCCAGGCCTCTAACACCCACACACCAAAGACTGGTTTTCCTCATGTCACCAAAATATGGGGCCAATTTTAGCCTGAAAAATGTGCACACAACTGACAGGAAAGTCTTATTGGTTGGAAAAAGAATTTAACATATTACACATCTTTGATTTATCCTCCATAAAAAGAGCAAGACAACACTCTCACCTTTATCTGTACAGAGCTTTCTTCTATTTTATATTCTTTTATTTCCACATCTGTTTCTTCTTGGACATCCACTTGATTGCTGCAGTTGAAGAACAGAGCTAAGCTCAGTACATACAACTACACCACTCTAGAGAAAGGCAACAAGAACTACAAAACGTCTTTATGAGGTGCCAACAAATAGCCTGACAAACAGCAGCTCATTGAGAATTCAAAACTGCACACCTCCAAGAGACGTTTCATGAAGTCAAAGCAACAGAAACTACAATAATGATGTATTTGAGTGAGTTTTAACAGACCTTTGGTTGCATGACTGCCTCTCTTGGGTGGTTTCACTATTTTCCTTAATTTTTGGTAGGGTTTTCACATTGGGCTTTCTCTTCAGGCCTAGAAAAGAATATATATTTAGTTCAGTAATTTTAGTATTAGAATGTAAGCAATTATTACTAACAGAGCACCCTTAGCTGTTCTCCCTCTTCCATGTCCATCATTTTGGATCCTACTACCATGAACAAAGTAAAGTCTGAATTTGCTTTATTTTTATCCAAGCTTTTTTTCAGCTGTATATCAAGATATAAAAAAAAATATAATTAGCAAACTTCAAGAGATACTTCAGATGTTTTCTAAAGCAGCTGATTAAAAAAAAATCCCAAACAACACAACAAAACCACTTCAGAAATCACCTTTACTCTACTTGGGCTGAAAGTAGCTTGCATCTAAATCAATTTTAAATGGAGTTTATGAGGAGCATCATAAGAATTTCTGCATAAACTGGTCCTCACTGTATATAATCCCAAAGGCCACAATGACAGCAAATTTCAGAGACATATTTCCCTATCCTAAACCCAATGTGTTCTTTAGCTTTGTGTTTTATCCTCCCAGAACTGCAGAGAGCTCTTTAGCTGAGATTCCCTGTGAATTCAGCAGAGGACAGCGTAGATTAGGACTCGTCCCAGGGCTCATTCCTTGCCCTCTTTCTTTCAAGCATATGTTAAACAGGTATAGACCTAAAGGCTGCTACTTGCACCCTGTCATGGACACAGGAATATTAAACACTCACAAGATCATGAGCCAGCAAAGTAGGATCAAGACAGAAAATAATAGTCACTGCATCTTGTAACAGTAAAGTCTTAATTTTGAAGTACCAAGATCACTGTGGGGCCACTACTTCAGCAAGCTGCACTACTACTATCAGCCCCTACTTCAACCTCACACCTTCTCCTCAGACCACCTTGTTTCTTTAAGGTCTCCAGTTCTTAACTCCAGGTCTGGATTCAACAACGAGGCTGTTCCTTTTGAGGACCACACTTAAGCAACTTTTAAAGCATCCTTTCACAGGCGAGCATGGCTCTTGTCTTATCATTTCTATTAGACAGATGTGAGGGGGGAAAGAAAGTAATTTACAAAAGTAAACCCCCTTTTTATTTCAAACTAGCAGCTAAACCAGAGGAAACACTCCTGTTCTCCAGGCTGGAAGGCACAGAGATAACAAGAAGCAACTTTCCGACCACACAGGACAAACTGGGCTGGACACAGAGGCTGAGAAGCCGAAAGCCACGTAACTGAGGGGGAAGACACGCCGAAGCCACAGGAGATTTAGCAGATTATTATTGGTAAGAATCATGCCCGGAGGATGACTTAACCTGCCCGGCATCCTCACCCGCTCCACAAAGCACCACGCAAACAGAGGCACGCCAAAAAGCACAGCACAGGGCCCTCTCCTCCCACCCGCCTCCCCTCCGGCACCCTTTGCCCTGCTTCGGCCGCCTTATCGCTGCTGCCACTCGGCCTCTGGGCCCTGCCAGGGGTGGGGAAGCCTTACACTGGGGCTCGGCTCTGCTGCTGGGGCCCACGCTCCCGAAGAGCCGCCGGCGGCACGGCTGGGAGTTGCCGGCCCGGCTACCGAAAACCCCTGGCACAGGGGACAAGCGGCGCTTCTTCAGCGGTGCCTTTCCGCCCTTGCAAGCCCCCTGCCAGCGGAACCGCTCCATCCCACCCCGCAGCCCCTCAGCAGGGCCCTGAGAGGCGAGGAGGAGACAAGAGAGAACGCCCTTCGCAGGGCCACAACCCTCACGCAAAGCCAACCGGACCCGCCCTCCCCTGGCCCCTTCGCCTCCAGCCCGCATGCGCAGCGCCACCGACGGCCAGCGGCAGGGGGCGCCGCCGCTCCGCCCCGCCAAAGGCCTCAGGCGGGTGCCGGGGCAGGTGCGCGCCTGTAGGGTTCGGTTCGGTTTTGCCCAGTCCGGTGCCCTCTCTGTGGAGGAAAGATGTGTCCCCACAGGCGCTGGGGGGCTGCCGGCACACCAGCGGCTCCCTGAGAGGAGGCAGCGCGGCTATAGGGGCAGGGAATGGGGAGAGTTAGAACCAATAAGGAGGGAAAAGGCCTCTAAGATCAGCCGGTCGTCAGCCCCACACCAGCGTGTCCACTGAAGCACGTCCCAAAGTGCCGTATCTCATGGTTTTGAACACCTCCAGGGATGGTGACTCCACCGCCCCCCTGGGCAGCCTGTTCCAATGCCTGACCACTCCTGTCGGAAAGAAAATGTTGCTAAGAGCCATTCTAAACCTCCCCTGATGCAGCTTGAGGCCATTTCCTCTTACCCTATCACTTGTTCTTGGAAGATGAGACCAACCTGCACCTGACTCCAACCTCCTTCAAGGGAGTAGAGAGCAATGAGATCTCCCCTCAACCTCCTTTGCTCGAGGCTGAACCCCAGTTCCCTCAACTGCTTCTCACCAGACCTTTCTCAAGACCCTTCATAAGCTTTGGTGCCCTTCTCTGAACCTCAATGTCCTTCTTGGAGTGGGGGCCCCAAAACCAAACCCAGGATTTGAGGTGCAGCCTCACCAGTGCCCAGCAGTTATTCTTCCTCCCTGGGCATGCTGTCAGCACATGCCTGACCTGAGGAGTTTTAATGTCATGAAGCGTAAATTAACGCTGAAGGAGATTATGAACCTGATGGAGAGAAACAGACAGTGAGGGAGAGATTATGTTCTGGGCTGAGGGTCTTGTCAGGTTGGTCAGAGATGGCTGGTTCCCTGGAACCAAATTGCCATGAATATTTATGCCTGGTCCTGCTCTTGCTGCCCTGACCTTTGCAGGAGTGTACTGGGCACTGCTGCTGTCTCTTCCTGGTTTTGGCTAATAAATGAGCCAAGTAAATAAATGGGTTTGTAAATAAATGGGTTTATGATACTACATCTCACTGCTGATTATACATAGTACATATTTTCATATGTTACACATACAGTATTACATCCCACTATCGAAACTGCATGAACAAAATTCCTTTTACTGGTCAGCTCTCGTGTTTCAGTTTGACTCTGTAGAGCAGAGGAAATGCATTACTTTGTTAGCATGAAAAATAATAAATGATAATTCTTTTTCCTCACCAAATGTCCATCCAAGTGAAAGGAGAGATGCAAGTGCACGCAAAGACTGGAAAACAGAGACTGAACGCTTTTAAACTTTATTGTTTTAGACACATAGTCTGAAAAAATACTATGCATTCCCAATTGTCAATTCATATTAAACAAGCAGATACATTTGGTTATGTTATTACTGATTTTAAATGAAAAAAAAAAAAAGAGAGACCATTACAGAAAGACTGCAGCGTCTTCAGAGAACTTTGCAGTCATTTTTTTTTCATAGAAGATTGCTAAAATCAATCTCAGCTTCCATGATTCCTTTACTTGTTATTTTGTGTGTTTGCTCTTTTGATTATTTTACCCCACATTTAACAGAGGCACACATTCTGAACAGCTTCATCCTGACTGTGAGGACAGAGTGCTGGAGTAACAACAGCTTTTAGGAAAGAGCTTTTATTGTAGGTCAGCCCATGAGAAAAAAAAAAAAAGTCCTAGGAGCAGCTTTGAGAAGTGGGACAATTTCTCTTCTTTACAGGTTTCTGTTGATGACTTTTTGATATACATGCTAATATACCAAAACCTGAAAAATCTTTAATTACAGTTAAATTTTTGTAATTTTTTTTCCACACAAATGCAGATGTTCTCTTTTAACCCCTTCACCTTCAGCTGAAAATAGGCAACGCAGACCAAAATGCCTCATTTGTTTGCTGCTCCTACTTTGCTATAATACAGAACAAAAAGCTGAAATGAAGGGCTTAAAGGGGCTCTAGATGCCTCAGAAAACATTTTATTTTGGAACAATTCCAGGGAGCTAAAACTTTTTTCTCTCCCAGACTGCGAGCATCCAGACTTCTCCAAAAAGAACAGCCTTAGCTTCATCACTTAACAGAGTAAAGCTGGTGTAGAAACCACTGAATGTGCAAATTACTGAAGAATGTTAATTCCAAGAAGAAACAAATATCTAATTCTGATTTTTATTCTACTTTTTTCCCAACAGACAAACCTAAAGTGAGCTAAAGATACAAAAACTATGCAGGTAGAATTGCCTCTAAATAAAATGCTTCTCCAAATTCTCTGTAAGGCATCAAGAGGTCTTTAAGTAATCTTTTACCATGCAAAAATAGTATATTCTTTCCCAGTTTACATTCATCTTGTAGTAGTTTATTTACAAATAGATCACCAGTTTGTGCTTTTAACACATTAAAAAAAACCCCAACAAAACATCATTCTATAGTTAATTTGTTTCACTCCAGAAGATTAAATCAGGTTATTTTTTTTTTCTGTTATGTGCAAGAATTTCATATACATGGCAAAAAAAAAAAAAATGACACTGGACTTTACTGATGCTGATTCTAGAGTCACTGACAGTGAAGACAGATTGTAAAATAGCACTTTATCGATAAACAACTCACCCTCTCTCTTGCCTCGTGTGCATCAAGCATTTTACCCTGCAAATGTGCCTTTCAGGACAGAATAATGCTGTGGATTTTCTACCCACACAGGGTTTGGACTCTCTGGTGTGGTTTCTGCTCACACTTGTGTGCGTCTTTGACCATTTCTGTGGCAGAACAGCATTTTCTCCGTGCAATATATTGAGCAAATAAAACATTCAAAATACATAGCTAAGCAATATTCCTCTTCCTGGAAAAAAATGTATTTTATTCTGGGTTTTATATATGACCACTGGAGAGTCTTCCAGTGATGCCACATGCATAGCACCAGGCCCAGGAAGAACCTCTGGTATTTAACATGCGAGAACACAGTGTCTCAGCCCACAGGTCATGACCACAATGTGAGCCTTTGGATGCAGAATTGCCTGATCTCACCTGGCTGCTCAAGGTGATGGTGGCTTTACAACACTAAGTAACAGCCCCATTGAGGAGTAACTGCCCCATCATGGGAGCCCAGCTCTGACCAGCACCCATTCCACCAGCCTTGGCAGACTGGGACTGTGCTCATCAGTAGGTTTGCTGTATTTTTGTTTTCATTCATTAATTGTAGAATGAACCCTTGGATGACAGTGATGAGTTAAAACCAATCATCCTCAAGCCACCATGAACAGGGCTCTCAGAGAAGTGTGTTGCCATATGTGCAACAACATTTGAGCCTCAACTCTTTCAGTAAGATGAATATTAGAAATTAATGTTGTAATTACTTATCTTGAGGGAAAAAAAACCCACAACTGTTTATGGGACAGCCCTGGGGATTTTTCCATGGTGGTCACAAGAAACATTTCAGTTTAAGACAGCTCAAGGCAGAAGAAGTATTCCTGGAATTTGAAGCATGCTTGTGCCAAACTCACGCATTACGCATGTGTTGTTCTCAAGTTTTAATCTCTCATAACATTGTTATGATTGTGGTGTGAGTGACCTGCAGAGAAAAATCTGATTACACAAGAAAGGACTAAAGAGAGCTTTTAGTTTATTCTTACAACTTTGCACAGGTTCTGAAAGTATTCCCACTTTTGGTGTGACTACACAATTTCTCCCCAGTTTTGCATCGTCCTAGTGTGGCCAAGTCCAGATTTTCTCTTTTCTTATTCGTTGGTGTTCATGTCTTTGGCTCTAGTGCATCTGATATTTTGCATCAAATATCAAAAGAATCCTAAAATCAAAGAATGTTAAGGGTTGGAAGGGACCTCTAAAGATCATTGAGTCCAACCCCCCTGCCAAAGCAGAATCACCTAGGGGAGAGTTCACACAGGAGAAGAATTAGAATACAGGTAGATTAGTCCACATTAAATAAGTAAAAATACCAGCCAGCTAAATCATAAACAAACTCATAGTGAGATCTTTTATACTTACACAAAGTTGGGATTTATGTTACCTAGAAACGTCTGGTAAACCAAAATCATCTTAGGAGAGAAGTAAATTAAACTCATGTGATAGAAAAAGCTCAGTGGAAAATAGCTTTTCTGTCCTTATTTAGATGACTAGTTAATTTTATTGTAGGCATTTCACATTAAACCAGGAAATTGTACCAATTCTTCATAGCATTGCCACATGCATATGCAGTGACTGTCTCTTGGCTGATACAAAAAGAAGGTGAACTTAGACCCTGCAGAGATGAAAATCCTTGATGACTTGACCTAAACTTTGCACAGTAACTCCCATCTTCTGCAAGACGTGGCAGACTCCACTTCCCAAGGGATGCCTTTGCTGTACATGAATGTAGGAGAGCATCAGCTCACAGGAGTGGTATTTCTCCTTTCCTGGGGCTGATGTGAGTCATTGCAGTAGAATCACATGAGGAACTGGGCACAAAGAGGGCTTCAGACTCGCACACTTGATAAATCAAATCATCATGTTCTTTGCTGAGGGATTACGTTAGCTGATGCAGTTTCCTTTGTATCATTTTGTTCTGAAATCACTGCAATAAATCAGTCTTCACTAACTCACTGATTCAGCTTGAAGCATGCAATGGAGTTTCAGAGGGCAAAGAAGAGATCGCTGCGATGAAAAATTTCAACTTTTAGCTTCAAAGTCTACAGTGGACTCCAGTTTAAGAGAGAAAATCAGTGTGCTTTCACTGTCCTAGCAAGGATCTAGCAGGCACAGCTCCATGCTAGTATGCACTGGTGCAACAAACAGCAGCTATTAAAACACACATAGACATGTAGGACCCTGTTCAGCAGAAGGAAGCAACCAACAGTCCAAGTAATGAAGCGACTGGACGTTACAGTTTGCTCATAGTCTTGTGCCGTGCTTTGTATCAGGAGAGAGCTCTTGAGTCTGTTCCTTTTCCACGTGGGATTTCTCCTTTTCTCACAGCTGCAGCAGACTGTGAAATCTCAGGTTTCATTCAGACCAACTTGCTGCTTATTCCAAAGCAGCCACTGGAAGTGATGACAGGGAACCAAAGCTTCCACATATGCAAACACAGACGTTTTCTCAGCAGGCCTTTCTGCAGCACATCCAACGTGACACCAACACCACCTTACAAGAGCCTGGCTAACACAGCCTTTTGCCCATCTTTGTGCACTTTTTGGAGCAGTACTTCATCCCATTCTATGGTCAGCCAAAGGATGTCCTCTGCTGCTGCACCTCAAGCTGGCCTTCCACCCAAACCAATCTGCTTTCCTAAGCCCCATTCAGAATCACAGCTTGTCCCTTGTGCTCCATTTCTTCAGCACTGTTTCTGAAAGGGAGTTAGTCCAACTGGACTATGCAGTATTAGCAGCATGTAAAGTAATAAATTAGGGACTGGGAGCCTGTGGGTTAACAAACTCCCACAAAAAGCCACCACAGAGCCAGCAGTGCTCCTGCCACCACCTCAGTTTGAGTAGTTCAGATGTCCATGAGTGCTGAAGGAAGCCCTAATGTAAAACCAGCATGCCATGTATAAAATGAGTTGGGATGAAAACGAAAGAGAGGGAATTCTATCCTATTGCTTCCTAACCCGTTCTTGTCATTTCAAGGTGATATTAATCCATTAGATGCAATATCCTAATAGAATCTATTAAGGACAACTAGTGGGAGATCCATTCCTACTTCTATCCCTGTAACAGAATCCTAGAATTGTTTCAGCTGGAAAAGACCCTTTAAGATCATCAAAGTGTTAGGTTGTTAATGATTAAATTAAATCAATGACATTCATGTCCCAGAAAATATATTAAAAAAACCCCTATCACTTAATATATAAATGAATATCCAGCTTGAAGTTCCAGATCAGGGAAAAGAGACTTTCACCATCAGTCACTGATTGTTTGAGGTAGACCACATTACTGAATTATCCACAATTTTAGTTCCTCATGGATTAGGTTATATGCAACCAAATATCAACAGACATACCTGAAACTGTCCCTATTTTAATTAGAAATGCTTGGAGCTATTTAATTAGATATGCTTCCATAATTTTCTTGGTCACAGGTTGAAATTTCTGTCTATTTTGTTGCAACTTAGCATAATTTTTAGTAGTGCCCTATTGTGTACCGAGTAAAAAAATTAATTCTGTCACACCTGATGGAAGAAAAAAAAAGAAAAAAGAATGAAAGAAGGGAAGTTATGGTTAGTGGTGAACAATGAAAGGCTCAAATGTCAAATTCAGATGTTTCTCCATTCCTGCTGTGTCATTCTGGCTCTGTGTTTTGCAGTGTTATTCTAATATTGCTACGAAGTCCGTTGTTCAGCACATTCTTCCTGTTGTTTCAGATGGAGATGCTTGAATATAGCTCTTCTATTTGCTTTTTGAAGTAATCTCTTAATTCTGGTCTCTTAGCCTTTAATGTTGGTGTCAACAAACCATTTTGTACTGAGAACATATCAGAGTGAATGTAAATGGCTTTGACCTAAAATAGAAGGGGGACATATTGGTAGTAAGAATCACATCACACTCAATAAGCATAACTTCTTAAACAGACTTTGCTGCAGTTACCTCTGGCTCTGTCTGGAGCCCAGGGGACCCTTAGAATGGTTTAGCTTGGAAAAGACCATTAAGATTATTGAGCACAACCATTATTAACCCAGCACTGCCAAGTCTGCTACCAAACCATGTCCCTCAGCACTGCATCTCCATGGCTTTGAAACCCCTCCAGAGATGGGAACTCCACCACTGCTCTGGGCAGCCTGTTCCAGGGCTTGCAACCCTTTCAGGGAAGAAATTGTTCCACATGTCCAACCTAAACCTCCCCTGGTACAACTTGAGGCTATTTCCCCAAGATTTTTATCACCTGCCCAAGTTTTCTAAGGTGCCACTAACTAAATGCCTTCACCATCCCCTGCTGTCTTGATGGTTTTCCTGTGTCCATGCTGCCCTGGCAGCCAGCCAGCACAGTGAGAATGAGCACATAAACCTCTTTTCCCTGTGAAACCAAGGCCAGAAGACAGTGAGGCAGAGCACAGGGGACAGTGTCACCATATGTGATGCTGCAACTGCTGTTTCACGAGGCTGAAAGGCTAAGGAAGGGAGGGAGGGCAAGGGGGACATCCTAAAAAACATCATCTTAGCCTAGCTGCAAATGTAAGCAGTACAAATTAGGTCTTGCAAAATTATCATGAAGCTTTGCAGACACAAGGAGTGCACCTAATGATCATCTCTAAAGGGCTGGTGGTATTTTATGAGCTAATTAAAGTGATATCAAATCATTCAGCCCAGGCAAACAGGATTTTGAAGGCTGCTGTTGTTAGTGGTGATGTCTCCAAGCACAGCAGGAAGCCTGGCAGCACAGATGGGAGAGAGCTTTTCCTTCCAGTGCCTTTATGGGAATACTGGTGTGGGAGAAAGCAGAAAGCAGCTGGGTGATTGGTCCTAGGCCACCTATTTAAGACACAATTCCCCAGCCATCTGCTGCCTTTGTGATTCCCCAAGCCAGACTGGTTTGCATTTTGCTAGACTGGGAGCTGCAGGAATATAGACTGAGAATCCATTTTTAAATTCCCAGTAGGTATGTGATTCATTTTTCCCCTGCAAGCACTGTGGTCCAGTTCCTTCACCAGTGATGTCCTTCACAAAATCAGTGTTTGTGTTGTTAATGCCTCCACAACTTGCTGCACTGGTTTACAGAGGAAAAGCTGTTGGTTAGAGAAGCCAAAGTTGTCATTTCCAAGCCAGAGACAAGGATGATAATGATTCCATGTACATGCATCCTGTATCGAGTTACTGGAGCATGTACAGAGAAGGTAGATCTTTACCTCCTCACCCAAAACTTTCACTACATTTAATTCACATTTCAACAAAGCTGGTGAAGGGTTTGGACAACAGGGCTGGTGAACAGTGGCTGAGGGACCTGGGAGTGTTTATCCTGGAGAAGAGGAGGCTGAGGGGAGACCTCATTGCTCTCCATAACTCCTTGAAAGGATGTTGCAGTGAGGTGGGGGTTGTTCTCTTCTTCTTAGTATCAGGTGATGGAATGAGAGGAAATGGCCTGAAATTGTGCCAAGGGAGGTTTAGGTTGGAGATTAGGAAAAGTTTTTTTGCTGCAAGAGTGGTCAGGGATTGGAAAGGCTGCCCAGGGAGGTGGTGGAGTCACCATCCCTGGAGGTGTTCAAGTAATGTGTGGCTGTGGCACTTGGGCATATGGTTTAATGGCCATGGGTTAGGTTGACAGACTTGATGATCTTAAAGGTCCTTTCCAACCACAACAATTCTGTGATTCTATGATTCTATAAACCTGTCTCACCACAACCTTGGCCATAATATCTGGCTCCAAGTTTGGAGCACATACTGCCACAGAGACTGAATTTTAAAGCCCTTTAGTTTCAAAACATTAAATATTTATTCTCAATTTCTAGACAGCAAGGCTTTCCTCACTACTTTATCATTTATTAATGGTAAAATAGATTACTTGAGGTTATTTCATACTGGCCACAGCACACCAGACTCAGAAAATTAGAAAACAGAATAGTTGTTTTAGTTGGAAGATCACTGGGTCCAACTTTCAACCCAACACCACCGTGGTCATTAAATCATGTCCCAAACTGCCAGAGCCACAGTTTCTTGAACACCTAGAATTAAGTGCCTTGCAAACCATGCTTGATATTGAATTTAATTTTGTAATCAGTTTCTTTTTGCTGTCATTTTATTTGCATGTGGAACTAAGAAATGAAGACTAACAAAGTTCTATTTAATGGTGCTTCTGCTGCGCTCAGATATGGTGAATTACTCATTAGAATGACCACCCAGAAGCAGTAAGAGCAAAAGCAGAAAGGCCCTTGCTAATTATATGTGATAATTAAGAGCATTAGTGTAAATAATAATCTGACACTTTAGGATGTGTCAATTAGTTTGTTGGGTTTTTTTCCCCACTGTGTTTTTAATGCTGTGTAATCCATAGTTGATTTCAGATCTCTCCTGAAGTGCTTGCAGCTCTGTTGCAGAAATATTTACAGAAGCACCAGGAAAGATTTAGTGCAGAGGCTGAAAATCAACCAGCAGCATTTCCTAGGTCAGTTACAAGAATGGTAATTAGTGACCTAGTTTCTTAACATTGCTTTCTGTGGCAGAAACATCAAAGTCCTACAGATATTTATCTTGACCTCTGGTTGTCAGTCTGGAGATTATCCCTGTCTCTGGATTAGATCTTTACCTCCTCACCCAAAACTTTCACTACATTTAATTCACATTTCCAGCAGGAGTGGAAGGGAGAATCATAGCCTACGGATTTTTCAAAGGAACAAATATTTTTATGCCAACAATCACAAAACCACAGAATAGTAGTAGTTGGAATGGACCTCTGAAGATCATCTAGTCCACACCCCCTGCTAGGGCAGGATCACCTGGAGCAAACCACACAGCAACATGTCCACTAAAAGTTTCTGTCCAAAAACACTGTGTGCAACTACAACAGGGATCTGGAGTAACACACCAAATGCTGGTAAATCCCCATTTGATGCAAATGGACAGATTGCTTGTCTGAGCACACTGAGTTAGGTGTTCCTTGGTTCAGTTTACCTGCTCGAAGGAGTGAAGTCCACTCTCCTTACCCAAGCGTACCATGTCTTCCATTATCACTTGCTTCAGCTCCTGGGGTCAAACACATTCCTCATGTAAAGGTCAAGTGTCTCACTGGTAGTTAATAGAGAATTAGCAAATGTTCTATTCCACAGTCACAGAATCCCAGCATGTGAGGGGTTGGCTGTGCCTTGTCCTGTCACTGGGTACCACTGAAAGGAGTCTGGCCCCATCCTCTTGCCCCCCACCCTTCAGCTCTTGCTGAGCATTGATCAAATCCCCTCTGGGGCTGCTCTTCTCCAGGCTCAAGAGCCCCAGGGCTCTCAGCCTTTCCTCCTCACAGAGATGCTCCAGGCTCCTCAGCATCTTTATAGCCTCCACAGGACTCTTTCCAGTAGGTCAATGTCTCTTTTGAGCTGGGGAGCCCAGAATTGAACACGATATTCCAGATGTGGCCTCACTAGGGCAGAGTAGAGGGGGAGAAGAACCTCCCTTGACCTGCTGACCACACTCTTCTGATGCACCCCAGGAGACCATTTGCCTTCTTGGCCTAGAGGGCACATTGCTGGCTCATGGTGAACTTGTCCCCCTGCACTCCCAGGTCCTTCTCCACAGAGCTGCTTTCCAGCAGGTCACCCCCACACCTGTGCTGCTGGTGCAGGGGGTTATTCCTCCCCAGGTGCAGGACCCTACACTCGCCCTGGTTGAACTTCATAAGGTTCTCCTCCACCCAACTCTGCAGTCTGTCCAGATCTGGCTGAATGGCAGCACAACCTGAGCCACTCCTCCCAGTTTGGTATCATCAGCATTACATTAAATGACATTAATTAAATGTACAATAAAGACACGTCCAAACATACAACATAGGTATGGTGATGTTAACCCTTTCCTCAGAGTGAAAAACAAGGTTATACTGTCAAGCATAAGAGGCATAGCTGCTTGAATTCACAATCTTTCAAGCATCTGCCAGATTTAGATGCAGAACTAGCGCAGACACCAGTGCAATGACTGAGTTGCATCAATGCTCACTGCTGTGATCCACCTTGATTACTCAGTATCGGAAAGCACATGGAAATAAGGCTGGGATCCTTATTTAAGACCTCTGACCAAACACAACCTCTCCTCCTTCTATGTTGGTGGTCTCTGCCAGACACACCCTTGCAGGAATTTGCAGAAGTCTGTGCCAGCCCAGCACACATCACTGGATCCAGGTCAACCCTGCTTTGTTTTCAGTGAGGAAAGAATTCCTGCTGCTGAGATCATGAGTCATAGACACCAGCTCTTAACTAGGTTACACTACAGTGAAGGAACAATCTGCCCTGTAGACAGATAGAAAGACAAACCTTATTTTTACAGAGCTCTGCATATGTTCCATCAAACCCTCTTTTCTTTGCCCAGCCTGGCATAACTTCAGAATCAGGCACCACGATTCCCACTAGAAAAGCCTGTAGGGGAAGGAGAAGGAGAGCTGCAGGCAAAAGCTGAACAACATTCGAGACCCTACACTGAAGTGAAGATACAAACTGGTTGAGTTTGCTATGTGTTCATCACTTCTTGCTTAATTAGGTCAACAAGTTACCTCAGTGAGGTGTATTTCAGTGTCTCTGCCTTTTCCTCTGATAAAATGGTTCTCTGTGACTGCTCCTGCATTTGGCAACCATCTGAGCACCTTTGGTTAAGTTTGTGCTCTGGACAGTAAGTAGATTCCTTTCTTCACCTTTATGTGGTGCTGAGGGACGTGGTTTAGAGGTGGTGGCTTAGCAATTGTGGTGGGATTGTGAGCTCTGGGTGAGCAGTTGGACTTAATCTCAAAGGTCTCTTCCAACCTCAACAGTTCTATGGTTCTATGATTCCTTTTTTTCCCCACAGACATAAGCCAGAGCAGAGCAGAACCAATAGCACAGAGTCATAGAATCATAGATTTTTTTTTGGTTGGAAAAAACCTCAGAGATCATCAAGTCCAACTGTCAACTTAAGACCACCATGGCCACTAAACCATGTCCCCAGGTGCCATATCCACATGGTTTTTGAACCCCTCCGGGAATGGTGACTCCACCACCTCCCCTGGGCAGCCTCTTCCAGTGCCAGACACTAGCAGCTCATGGGTCTGTAGTTCTCAGGAAAACTCTTGATGCCAAAGGAAGCCTCATATTTGTGGTCAGTGGATGCAGAGGGATGAATTGCAATGGTTTCAGAAGCTGTACATGTTTGCATCAAGGTGTGGATTAACCATCTTCACCACACATGCAACTGCAAAGAGCCAGAAGGGCTGCAATTTGCAGAGAGGGGCAAGGCAAAGCCAGGACAAGACTGGACAAAATGCGTAGGCAGTGGTTGTGGAGCAGCAATGACTTTGCCTCCATCTGCCTTAACACAGGCAGCATGGCAAAGGAGAGTGTTAGAGACCCAGAGGTGACACTGAAACAAATTTAAAGCCTTGATCTTTAGCCAAAACGTCCTCCAAGCTGCTTAGGGTCACACAGCAGCTCAGCTCCTGTGTGGCTGACAGCCAGCTCCAGAGCAGACAGGAGGCATCAGGGCAAAACCATGGCATGACCCACTCCCCCTTTCCCCTCCCTCACACCCAGCTCTCTCTTTTCTGTTCACAAAGAAGGAAGATTTTCTGAAAACTCAGATTTTACCTGCAGGCTGTCTCCATGGACATAGATCTGGGCCACGGGGTCGCTGCGGATGTAGATGTTCTCTATCTTCTCCGGTGCGATGTATTCTCCCTGAGCCAGTTTAAATATATGCTTTTTCCTATCTATGATTTTAAGAGTCCCATTCTGTCAGGAGAGAGAAGGGAGAGTTCCCAGAGAAGTTACTTAACCACAGAGGCTTGGCCAGCAGTCTGCTTTTAACACAGCATTGCCAGAAAATCAGCTTCACTGGTACACCAAAAGCTTGCCCTGAAAAATCTGAACTTAATCCTTTGTCAAGAGAGCTCTGCTTGGGAATTTAAGTCCAGCAGTTGACAATTTACAGGAGCTAACATAATACGCACAGGTAGCCATTTCCCAATGTCTCCAGTGTGAAGCCAACCCTCCTGGTCCAGTGCTTCCTTTGTCTTCTCTTCGTCTTTCAGATAACCTTTGAAAACATTTGGTCCTTTCACGCATATCTGCAAAACAGGCAGAGTGGCTGATAAATTACTGCATTACCCTGCTGCAAACACTACCAAGCTAAACAGCAATTCACTAAACCTGAGAGGCTTTCAAGGTTTATTTAATGACTCTGCTCTGTGAAACTAAAATATATGCTGCTATATAAAATTACCTATGGATTTACTTTTTTTTTTTTCCCAAGCTGAAGGAAATCTAAAAGTAGAGATTGCAAAAAAAGTGATTTGCCCAACGTTGATTTGCAGTCAGCTTGCAGTTTTCAAACCCAAAGTTATTTCAATGAGCTTCATTTATGTGCAATACAGAAATCACAGCAATTCAGTTCATCTTAGCTGAACTCATTCATTCAGTCTTGGCTGTTAAAATAATCAGGCTGAAAGTACAGCCACAGGCCCTTTTTAATTAAAGCTTTGCTGCTCTCTTGCTGAATTGACATTTTATCTCCTGATGGTAATACAGAACACATCTGCAACCATGCACCTCAGAAAGCTAAAATGCTTCTATGACTACGTAACTACTTAGTACAGTGAGAATTTCATATAAAAATGTGATTTGCTACCTCTCCTTCTCCTTTGGAAGCAAAATAATTCAGCTCTTCCACATCCTTCAATCTGATTAAGTTACAGGGCAAAGGGGCTCCTACATGACCTGGAAATCAAAGTTATCAAGTCACTTCTTATCTCTCCTATAAACAAGAATTAGCATTTTATTATCAGTTGCTTGCACAGGTGTAGGCACAGGGGAAGTTCTTGCAGGAACTGTGTCTGTGTGCAGAAATAATGTCTTCATTTAAGGTTTTGAACTATTAGAACTAAATACCCAAAGCTCCTCTTTGGGTATGAGCCCTGTTTTCAAACATGTCCAAGTACAGACTGTGCCTCTCTTACCTGTAAGAGACTAAACCCTTTTTTAAAAGCTTAATTCATTCTAAAAGCAACCTCTATTATTTAAATCACCTGGGAGTTTCAACTGCAGGGACATCATGTTGAGCATAATTCCCCCAACCCCTACAGTTTGTTTTCAAAGATAAAGTGAGGACAGCATCTGCTGCAGCCAACAGGCACTGTCAGAGCACTCGGGTGTGCAAAACTGTCCCATATCCCCCAGAAAGAGCCTCTAGAACAGACAGGCTGAAGGAGAAAGCACAGCTCTGAGTCACAGAATCACAGAGGTCTGAAAGGGACCTCTGGAGATCACCCAGTCCAACCCCCCTGCTAGAGCAGGGGCACCCACAGCACCTTGTCCAGGATCACAGTGTCCAGGTGGGTTTGGAATCACTCCAGACAAAGAGAATCCACAACTCTCTGGCCAGCCTGCGCCTGGGCACCCTCACGCCAAAGAAGTTCCTCTTCTGTTCAGGCAGAACCTCTTAGCCTCCAGTTTGTGCCTGTTATGCCTTGTCCTGTCACTGGGTACCACTGAGGCCCTTGCCCTCTATCCTTTAGCTCTTGCTGAGCGTTGATCAGATCCCTTCTCAGGCTGCTCTTCTCCAGGCTCAACAGCCCCAGGGCTCTCAGCCTTTCCTCCTCACAGAGATGCTCCAGGCCCTTCAGGACCTTCCTAGCCTCTGCTGGACTGTCCCCAGCAGCTCTCTGTCTCTCTGGGACTGGGGAATCCAGAACTGGACCCAGTACTCCAGCTGCAGCCTCACTAGGGCAGAGTAGAGCTGCTGGCCACACTTGTTCTGATGCACCCCAGGAGACCCTTGGCCTTCTTGGCCAAGAGGGCACATTGGTGGTGTATGGTGATCTTGTTATCCACCATGACTTCCAGGTCCTTCTCCACAGAGCTGCTTTCCAGCAGGTGAAGCCCTCACCTGTGCTGGTGCAGGGGGTTGTTGCTCCCCAGGTGCAGCACCATACACTTGTGGTTCACAAGCTTTGTAGCTCTCATGGGCTGAAATCTCATTTAGCAAAGGGACCAGATCAAAGCTCACAGAAGATGAGGATGATGCCATGTGGGTGGCACTTTGCCTAATGCTGTTCAGGACATGGGCCCAGTGGGCAGTAAGCTCCAGCACACACCAGTATCTGCAAGGGGCTGGTTTTGCTTTGAAGAAAAGCAAAGAGATGGCCACTTGTGCTGGGAGAAGAAAGCATGTGCTCTTCTCCAGCCACTGAAAATGTGGGTTGGAAAGAAGGAAATGTTTAACTGGCCAGGCCAATAAATACCCAGTGTCCGAGTTTCTTACTAGTATCCAGTTAAAGGAGGATGATGCTGATTGAAAAATATTTAAATAAATATTGACTAATTACATTAAGAAGAAATTAAACCTCAGCACTTGTATGGGTTATCTGAACCTTGCTTAGTGGTGGTTTTTAACTGATCTTCTACAGGTTCAAAAGTTTTGAAAGCCTGAAGTAAAGTAATGATTGAGTCTGTGATTGATGCCTGGGTTTGCTCACCAAGTACATGAACAGATTAATCTTTTCAGCCTTTCTTTTTAACAAACATCCTTTTAAATTCAGCTCCAGAACTCTGGAGAGGACTCACAGCACCAGAAGCACAGAGACCAGATCATCACAAACAACAGCTCAAGGGACAATTCCAAATCTCCCCAGTGTAAATGTACCTAACAGCTGATCCCTGTTTATTTATTCTGTACTAGTGAGACTTTAAACAACATTAAATTTGCTGAAAAGTATTCACAGATTGATGAATGTTGCGTAACACTCTGGGATGCAACTGTCCAGTATTTTCTAGAGAAATCTGCATTTATTTTCTTGTTGGAGATAGAATCATTAAGGTAGGGAAAAAACTCTAAGATCATCAAGTCCAACCTCCTACGCAACACCTCCATGACCACTAAGCCATGTCCTAAAATGCCACACCTACTTGTTTCTTGAACACCTCCAGGGATGGTGACTCTACCACCTCCCTAGGCAGTCTGTTCCAATGCCTGACCACTCCTGCAGAAAAGAAATTCTTTCTAATCACAGAATCATAGAATGGTAGGGATTGGAAGGGACCTCTGGAGATGATCAAGTCCAACCCTTGGGCCAAATCAAGGTCACGTAGGGCAGATCACACATCCAGATGGATCTTGAATGTCTCTATAGAAGGAAACTCCACAACCCCTCTGGGCAGCCTGCTCCAGGACTCCAGCACCCTCACAGTAAAGAAGTTCCTCTGCATGTGGAGGTGAAACTTCCTGGGTTCCAGTTTGTGTCCATTGGCCCTTGTCCTATCACAAGACACCACTGAAAAGAGCCTGGCCCCTTATTCTTGACACCACCCTTTAGATATTTATAAACATTAATAGGATCTCCTCTAAATCTTCTCTTCTCCAGGCTAAACAGCCCCAGGACTTTCAGCCTTTTCCTCATCAGACACATGTTCCAAATTAGATAGTGGAAGAAGATTGATTACCTGATGTCCAGTCACCTGGGGTGGTGAAGGTGCATCCAGCTGTGCATTCTGTTTGGCCATAACCTTCATAAACCTGACAAAGAAAGAGATATCTTTAATAGCATTGGTGGCTTCCCTAGTACAGAACAACATCCTAAGGTCTGCCTCCTGGGGATTGGGCTCTGTAGAGCTGAAAATAATGAGAAGGCAAGTTCAGCACTTAGCTTTTGAGACAAGAAATACGTTACTCTACAAGATTAATCTATTAGAGACAGGGAAAAGGCATTTTTGTGGAACATTTTAAAAATACATATTTTATCCTCTCATTTTAGGCTCTTGAATGAAGCCTTTTAGTTGCCCTGGCCTTCCTAGAGGAAGAGAAATAACACAGTGGGTTCAACTTCCATCAGAACATTCTCTTTATTTATATGCAGAATACAAGTTGCGTAGTGATGTTCCTAGCATGTGCAGAAGCACATTTCATTGCACACACTCAATGAAGTGCTGAGAGCAGCTGGGATGGAGTCTACGGGGCTTTTTGCAGCTTCCTGCTGCTCCCTTCCCAAGGTCACTGGTCGCTCCCACTCCAGCTCCAGAGCTCCAGGGACACCAGGACACTGGCTCTGCCCCAAGCCCTGTGGCTGTTGTGTCATTCACAATCCTAACCACAGTTCTGAGGTCCTAACCCATCTCCTTTCTGGCACGGCAGGAGATGAGCACCTGCAAAGAGCTCACCTGGCATCCGAGGGCGGCGCGGAGGAAGCCCAGGACGGTGGGAGAGGCAGGGGCAGCGCCCGTCACTATCATGCGAACACAGCCCCCGAGGCTGGCCTGTGTGACAGCAGGAGAAAGAGAGGAGAGCAGCACAAGTTACTGCAGGTGGCAGAACGAGCAGTGCCCCAAGTATTGCTGGCACTGAGCCTGCACAGAACGCTCCCTCTAGAACACATGCAGCCATTCTACGGAAATATGAACTGGCTGTGGATCACAGAATCCCAGCATGGTGCATGCTGGAAGGGACCTCTGAAGATCATCCAGTCCAATGCCCACTGCTAAAGCAGGGACACCCACAGCAGCTCGCTCAGGATCACAATGGCCAGGTGGGTTTGGAATCTCCCCAGGGAAGGAGACTCCACAACCTCTCTGGGTAGCCTGCTCCAGGGCTCCAGCACCCTCACACCAAAGGTTTCTCTTCCTGTTCAGATGGAACCTCCAGGCCTCCACTTTGTGCCCATTGCCCCTTGTCCTGTCACTGGGCAGAGTCTGACCCCATCTTCTTGCCCCCCACCCTTTAGCTCCTGCTGAGCATTGATCAGATCCCCCCTCAGGCTGCTGTTCCCCAGGGCTCTCAGCCTTTCCTCCTCACAGAGATGCTCCAGGCCCTTCAGCATCTCTGTAGCCTCCACTGGACTCTCTCCAGTAGGGATAAAAAGTCAGCTAAATCTTGAAAGGTAGATCTAGTGCCCAAGTTAAAAACCTTCTGGTATATGGAGGTGAAATTCCCACACCTTTTGGAAGATGAGAAGCTTAGGCTTGACTGCTGTGGCTACCTTTGCCTGGGCTGGCTGAAGACCTGCAGAGAGGCAGCCCTGGCCTTGAGGAAACACATCTAACTCTGGGGAACTTTTGGGTAAAACCCAGACTCTTCCCCCCTCCAGTGGTTTTTTCCCTGTACTTACACCTCATGGGTTTTAATGACTTGGCTGCCAAGCCATCTAAATAACACTGTCCCTTCTCCAAGGCAGATGACCTTCAAATATTTCTGGAGGCTATTACATCAATTCCTGTGTCGCCTTTTTCTACTTTCTCCCTCCCCCTTCATTTCCTTGTTCTTATTCTAAAAGGAAAAAAAAAAAAAAAAGAAGAAAAGGCAGCAGCAAAGAAAGCAGCTCCTGTTTGAGCCCTGCAGTCTCGCCAGCCCCTGAATCAATATGCAGCCTGCCCTGCCTCGTGTCTGTGCTTCCCTCTGTGCTGCCTGAACTTTGCTGCCTTTGCACACTGAGGACACAACTAATCCACAGACACAAAGTACAGGCGGTTTCTTTAGTTAAAAATAAAGTGGCATGTCTCCAGATAAGTTATCCAATTAAAAAAAAAAAAAAAAAAAAAAAAAAAAACAAAACCAACCAAACAACCAAGTAATCAGAGCCTCCTGAGGTAGTACAGAGCCCCAAAAATTTGGGTTAAAGCCAATTTATTTTTTTTTTTAATGAAAAGGCACACTGCAGGGTGTTCTGATTTCTCTCCCTGCTCTTGTCCTACCAGGGTTTACACCTGCATTTTTCTCTGCACCCTTATTTTTATTTTCCTGTTGTCATGTTTTGAACTTGCCCAGTTGAAACCCAGCCCTAAACCCATTTGCATCTGCAGAGTATTTGCAGCTAACTTTGGAGCAACATCCTCTTTGATGAGTTACTCCTCTTTTCCTCAACACTTTCCTGAATTTCATCCTCAGTGGCAGGAGACAGAAGTAGGTTGATGCAATCCTCTCCCTGCCTGTCACTGGGATGAGCAGGCAGAAACCATAAACCCATTAAGCCCATGATGAGTGCTCAGTCCCCACAAGGCAGAACACACAACTAATGAAGGAGGTGACAACAGCCCTGGTGTCAGAGGCTACAATCCTGGTTTTGGGTACCTTCACCTGGCAGAGGGCAAATGCCTCCACGTAGTCACAACTCTCCTCAGAGCACTGCTTGTATCTGAGAACTGCAACACCAGGGACTGTTCTGCTGAGCAGTGATTTCTCAGTACTGCTGAAGTAGGGATGTGACAAAAGCCATGCCACTCTGCCTTGTGTTTCTTTCTTCCCCTCTGGAAATCTGTCCCTAGCAGAACTGAAATTCTGGCAGCTTCATAGAATCACAGAATGATTTGTGTTGGAAGGGACCTTTCAAGGTCACCTAGTCCAAGCTCCCTGCAGTCAGCAGGGACATCTGCAACTAGAAGAGGTTGCTCAGAACACCAAAAAAACTCACCTGGAATGGTTCCAGGGCTGGGAGTTCTACCACTTCTCTGGGCAACCTGGGGCCAGAGTCTCACCATCCACAATGGAAAACTTCCTTCTACCCAGTCTAACTCTTTGTCTTTTAGTTTAAACCATCACCCCTTGTGCTGTCACAACAGGCCCTACAGAAAGGTCTGTCCCCAGCTTTCTGATCTCCCCTTTATACACTGAAAGGCCACCAGAAGGTGTTCCTGGAGCCTTCTTTTCTCCAGGCTGAACAACCCCAACTCTCTCAGCCTGGCCTCACAGCAGAGGGAGGGGTTCCAGTCCTCCCAGCATTGCTGTTCATGGTGCTTTAAAATAAATAAATAAATATGGCAGAAGTTAACACAAAAGTTAGTTAAGCAACAATCTGTGCTGCATCTCAATTTCTATCGATTTTTGTCTCTTCTCTGGAGAGATTCCAAACCTGTGGACATTGTGACCCTGGGCAAGCTGTTGTGGGTGACTTTAGCAGGGGGGTTGGACTGGATGGACCCAGAGGTTCCTTCCTTCCCCACTCTGCTGGCATTCTGTGAAGCACACTGTAAGGAAAACCAGCCACTGCTAGAAGAAATAGTAGCTGACTTTAGGCTCCCTTCTGCAGTTGCTTACCTGTATTTTATTAAAGAAAAGCTTATCCCACAAACTGTCATTCCGAATGATCCCGTTTCGAACTTCAGCCTTCTTCCGTCTCGCTGCAAATTCCAGAATCCAGCGCTTGAGGGACGTGTCTGCCTGGCTGAAGATCTGCAGGAGCAGGGGGTGACAGGCAGTGTGACACCCAGGAGAGAGAAAACATCAACAGCTGGTCTCACCAGTACAGCTACACATGCTGCTGGGGCCAGCTGGGGCGTAGGTACATGACAGTTCAATAAGACTACACCAGGGCTTTGTTTTCTTCTTTTGGAGAAGAGGAGGCTGAGGGGAGACCACACTGCTTCATGCAGGTCCCTGAAAGGAGGTTGGAGTGAGGTGGGGGCTGGCCTGTTCTCCATCAGGTGATGGAATGAGAGAAAATGGCCTGAAATTGTGCCAGGGGAGGTTTAGGTTGGAGACTAGGAACAATTTCTTTCCTGGAGGAGCGTTCAGGCATTGGAACAGGCTGCATAGGGAGGTGGTGGAGTCACCATCCCTGGAGGTGTTCAAGAGATGTGTAGACATGACACTTTGGGATCTGGTTTAATGGCCATGGTGGTGTTGGGTTGATGGTTGGATTTCATGATCTTAGAGGGCTTTTCCAACCAACACAATCCTATGCAACCTGAGCAACTAGGAATGAGCAGCTTGAATCCTAGAGCAGGTGTCAATGATGAGGTTATGGAGCTGCGTTAATCTAAGCTTAATCAGACTTCAGCATGAATAAACATCTCCACAAATGAGAAACCATCAGTGCCCACCCCTCGTGATGCAGCTGAATCCCTGATCCAACAGTCCTGACCGTGGTGAAAAAACACATCAGTAGCTTGTGCTTAAGCTCTTCTGCAGAGGATGAGTCTGCTAAGGAATAAATATTCCCAGCTAGTCAAACACATTCAACGTGGTGACCAGACATGCCTGTCTTAACTTCCAAGGCCATCTCTTAATTTGAAAGATCTCTGGATCCAAACCCCAACCACCTCACATTTATAAATCACAGAATGACCTGAGTTGGATGGACCTTAAAATTCCAACCCCCTTGACACAAGCAGAGACACCCCCTACTAGACTGGGTTGCTCAAAGCCTCATCCAGCCTGATCTTCAACACTTCCAGGAATAAGGCATCCACAACTTTTCTGGACAACCTGTTCCAGTGTCTCACCACCCTCATAGTAAAGAACTTCTTCCTAATGTCCCATCTAACTCTCCCCTGCTCCAGTTTAAATCTTCACAGCAATTTTGCAGCTCCTGATTTTCATCTGCTACCGCCTCAGAAAATGAGATTTAAGCTCCAAAACTGGTTGAAGGGCACAAAAAGTCATAATTTATATAGGTTTGGCTGGTGTTTCTGTGATGAAAAAAAATCCCTCCTGTCTGGAAATGCCACCAGTAACCCCAGTAAGAACAGGGTGAGAGGCTAATAGAGAGGGATTTCATTATAAGATGCAAAAGCCATGTCTGCCATCTGTGTAAATGGACATGATCTAGATTTAGGGATTGGAGCAGCTGTATCAGTTACAAGAGGGTAAGGATGTGTTTGCAGTGAGGCAGGATAATCCACTCAGGAAAGACCCACCATGAAAGGAATTCTAAAGGGACATAAAACAAGAAACGGAGGGAGGGACTTTTGACAGGGGCTTGTAGTGTTACGACAAAAAGGAATGGACTGAAACTGGAAGATTTAGGCTGGAAATGAGGAAGAAATTAATTCCAGTGAGGGTGGGGAACAGGCTGCCCAGGGAGGTTGTGGATGCCCCCACCCTGGAGGTGTTCAAGGCCATGAGCAACCTGGGCTAGTTGGAGGTGTCCCTGTCCACGGCACGGGGGGTTGGAACTGAATGATCTTTAAGATCCCTTCCAACCCAACCCATTCCATGAACCTATGTATCTCCGAAAGTTGTTATTCCAAGGAAAGCAAAACAAACCTCACCTTATCATACATCCTGTTGAGCAGCCGTGGCACGACAGGGAAGATGGTTGGCCTCAGGGCTTTCATATCATCAGACAGCAGGCGAATGTCTCCTTGGAAGAACCCAATCCGCCCTCCGTGGCAGTACACCACAGACTGCAGGGGAGGAAAAAGGAACCCCATGTCACCTCTTTGCTTTTAACGTCCACAGCACAGCGTCCCTCCCAAGCATGGATCTGCCCTTCCTGAAGTTCTGCTCTCAGGAAGGCAAAAATGGGGCTTTAGCAGTATAGATATAAACAAATGAAACCATGAATTTTGCACTGAACAGAAATGGAGAGATAGTTCTGGGCACTTCTCAGAACTGGCAGTTCAGCAGCCACCAAATCTGCCACTGTTTCTGGAGGAACAAGGCTTTCAGAAGGAATTTCCCTTCATCCCCTGCATACAGGGGATTCCCATCCCTGGAGGTGTTCAAAGCCAGGTTGGACGAGGGCTTGAGCAGCCTGGCTTAGTAAAAGGCATCCCTGCCAATGGCAGGGGGGTTGGGACTAGATGATCTTTAAGGTCCCTTCCAACCCAAAGGATTCTGTGCATCTGTGACTCTGCGAGAAGTCCAAGTTATGGTCAGATTTTGGATCTGAACTTCTCCTCTGAAGCCCAGACCTACCATAGCAGCTCGCAGCATGAGGACCTAGTGTCAATAAATGCATGCATATTAAAAACATTGTAAAACACACTGAGCAGCAGCTGATTTTTAGGTGTTAATACTTTAGTTTTGTTTAAATGTAACAGTAGAGACTACGTTAGCAATACAGCGCCTGATCCTGTATCCCAGAAAGAGAAGCCCACTTCATTAAAGGTGCTTTGCTTGCGTGGAAAACACAGATCCACAAGTTTTGGACTTGGAAAGAAACAGGCCACTATGATCAGACCAGAACAGGGCTGGCTGGGTAGGATTGGGCAGGGCAGGCAAACTAGTGACTAGTCCTGACTAGCTGCCTAACTGGTCAAACTGGCATTATAGCACTGGAGAGTGTTTGGAGACCAGCATCACTGCCCTTCTTTTGAAGCTCAAGTAGGAGGAGTCATCCTGAGCAAAACATCCCCCATGCCAGGACCTGAGCCTGGACCAGTGTGCTCACTTTTCTGAGTTCTGCAAGGACTAGACTGAGAACATCAGCTTCCCAAAATAACTAAACAACTTTAAAATTCCTTAAAAGACACCCAAGTTTTTAACAGGGCAGATACATCATTTCCAACACAGCTGTCACTGGGAAGTGAGAGGCTCCTGTTTGGAGGCTTGTCTACCTCAAAAAGTATGCTTTCAAGCCCAAAACAGCCCTCTCTGAGAAAGGACAAAGCTGCAGCTGAATCCAGACCCAACCTTCACCTGTGGGATCAGTTTATTTTGAAGCTTCTCACGCCAAGAGAACTGAATGTCATAGCCTCATCTGACTTCTCTGATGAAGAAAGGCTGAGGGACTTGGGGCTCCTCAGCCTGGAGAAAAGAAGGCTGAGAGGCCAGGCTGGATGAAGCCTTGAGCAAGCTGGTTTAGTGAAAGATGTCCCTTGTGCATGGCAGGTGGGTTGGAACTGGATGATCTTGAAGGTCCCTTCCAAGCCAAACCATTCTATGAATCTCTGAATCCTGGAATGGCTCTGGACTCATGGCCATGTCGCTGAGACCAGGCGCTGGGCTCTGGTGTTATGCAGGTGGCACTTCTGGAGTACAAGCTTCTTTTAGTGCTACAGGATATTGCTGGTTATTTAGTATTTTATTCATTTTATGTTTTTTGGCTTTGTTGGGGTTTTTTGTCTGTTTGTTTTCTGGTGTGGAAAAAAAAGATGATTTCCACTGACACTAGGACCTTACCTGTACCATTCTCTCAAACATGTGTGCTAAAGGCAAATAGGAAATGTGTACATCCTCACAAGTAGGAGACCACTGACTCTGGAAGAAAACAGAAGGAGCCCCAGGAGGCCTTGTCAGTTCAGGCAGGTTTCTTACCTGTATAACTCTTTCAAACATGTGAGCCAGAGGCAGGAAGGAGATGAGCACATCGTCCTGTCTCGGAAAGATCACTTTCTGCAGGTGAAGGGCATGGGAGACAGAAAGGAAAGAAACACTGACAGGAAGACAACAAGAAAGTCATAAAACAATAAAAAAGAAAAATGGCACTAGAGGAGCAAAAGGGTAAAGATCGTCGAGAGAGCAGTGGAGGAAGGGAAGCGTTAAAGCCACAGCGCCAATGACAGCTTGGTTAGCAGGAGGAGTAGAGAGCACGAGATGGACACAGAGGGCAATGGAGAGGGATCTCCATGGCAGGAGGCATATCGTGTCCACACAGCTGGAAACAGAGGCTCACCCTGGCAGAGAACCCAGCTGGTGTTCCCTGCTCTCTACCACGAGGTGCTGAGGCCATGGCTTGCACTCTTGGCTGGGTGAGGACCAGGAGGAGCCTCCTGCAACTCAGGAAGGCTCTCCGAGGTTCTCCCACATTGCACAGAGCCCATCAGAGAATCATAGTGTTACCAGAGGCAAAGCTAGAGATTTTTTTTTTTCTTTTCCTGTGATTAATAATTGATTTGAATCAGAATATGTTGGAAAAATGAATGATTTTTTCTTTTTCTTTTTTCCAGCTGCAAAAACTAATGATTTCCGTTAGTGTTCCTCCTAATAGTAAGGGATTAAAATGGGATTTTCAAGGGTATTATCACTGCCCCATAGACAGGTGCAAAAATAAGTTTGCTCATGTTTTAATTCTGTCTTGCAGGCTGCAATAAAGACCCTGAGAGCTTTACCTGATCCATGCCCCAAAAGAAAATTTATCCTTTTTATCCTCATTTCCAAGGGTGAAGTTTGCCATGAAATTATGGATTGGATAAACTGAAAGCATCATTACCCACTGGCTTCCACCAAGGCCAGTGGTTAGTGGAAAATGGGTATAAAAATCTATAAGCTGACAGAATTATCTTTTTATAAATCATTATTATACCCACTTTGCATCTCCATGGCTGGACAGAATTGTTAGGCTGGATGGAAGCACAGGGATTTTCTTCCTCAGGGGGTATTTGATTGAAGTTTAAAAATAATAATGATTTTTATTTAAGTCTGTGCAAGTCTTGTTTGGATATTGTCTCCCAATTATTACCTGGTGAAGTCAGACAGGATTGACCTCACAGGCATTTTCAGCATCATCTTTCAGATTATTTTGTGTCTCGGCCTATTTTATTTTATGTTTTGGTTTGGGTTTTTTTGTCTTTGCAAGGCACAGTTAGATATCCCCTCCCAATTATTACCTACTGAAGTCAGACAGGACTGACCATGAAGGCATTTTCAGCATCTCATTTCAGATTATTTTCTGTGTCAGTCTATTTTATTTGTTTTAGCTTATTTGATTTTAATTTATTTGATTTATTTTATTTATTCTATTTTATTATTTTTTTGTCTGTGCAAGTCCTATTTGGATTTTCAGCATTTCATTTCAGATTATTTTCTGTGTCAGCCTATTTTATTTTATTAATTTTATTTGATTTTATTTTGATTATTTTAAAATTTTATTTTATTCTATTCTATTTTATTCTATTCTATTTTATCTGTGCAAGTCCTATTTGGATATTCCCTCCCCCTCCTCCAATTATTACCTACTGAAATCAGACAGGATTGACCATGCAGGCATTTTCAGCATCTCATTTCAGATTATTTTCTGTGTCAGCCTGAACAAAGCCATTAGAGCCTGCAAATCTATTTAGATATTATTTCAAACTGGCCTCCTTTTCTGCAAGCACAGTAATGTCAAACCATCAGCATCACTAAAAGTGCTGCCATTTATTTTTTTTTCCCCTCTTGACATAAGTGCCCAGACAACAAATAATTTGCTTTTAAACTGGCCCCAAATGATGACCTTGAATATTACTTCACACTTGGCACAGTTGTCCAGTTAAATATAAAAAAAAAAATGCAAACAGCTTCTTGGTGTTTGAGAACAAGAAATAATGATAAATCTCTATGCTCACTTTAAACACAGTCCATTTATAGACAGCACTGAGCTAGGCAAAACTGGCACAAGAGTCTATAAACAGCAACTTGACCATACTTGGCAGCTTTAGGTCTTTTGATTGTGTTAATTTATACTACTTTTAAGTATTTTGCACTTTGCTTGGTTTCCTCGCTGTGGTTAGGCATTGCCCTACTCTTGTGGAGCATTTACTCTCCCCAGCAGCACTCTGGTGCCTGAAGCTATCGGATTTGCAACCACTTACACCACACTTAGATCTCAACCTGATACCTTTGGGATTCATCAGAGAGTCCCATGGCCATCAGTGAACCCTAAACCCATTCCTGAGGGCCAGTCCTGGAAGATGCCAAGTTCCCCTCAGCTCCCTCTAAATCAGTTCTCTTCCAAAATAAATGTTCCTGCCCTTTGAAGCTCAGGGCCAGCTATGCATCAGCTTTCATCTGTGCAATTCTGTGATCTGCTTGCCCCTGGACCCAGCGAAGCCTGAGAGCTTGCTGCCACGAGCATTTCATCCTGCATGGAGTCACCACCCTGCAAACCCTTGGACACATGAGTTCAGTGGGGTTCCTCACTGCATGTGACCCACTTTCTGTACAGCAGTGCTCTGGAAATCTCAAAGTTCAAGGATTAGGATCATAACACTGCAGTGTTCCCAGCACCAATGATAAAACCAGTAAGGAGTACCAGGCAGTAAATTGTCCATCTTGTGTGTACATTGCTACTTGGTGGAAATCCCTCTTTACCCAAAAAGAAAAATAAATTAACTAACTCTTTATCTTTGGTAGCTACAAGCTGCATAAAATCCTTAATATCTTGTGCTAAAGCAGTTCTGATTCTTATGTAGTTTCTAAAACCACATTGCATCAAACATTGTCCAGCTACTTGGCCAGTGCTATCCTCTGTTGAAAATACAAAAGAAAGTGAGATATACTCTAATATCAATTAAAATTAACCATTCTGGTGAAATATTCATATGCTCATATATATGTTTATACATATTTATATATACATATATATGTGTATATGTATATATAAGCATATAGACACTACAAATGCAGACAGCGTTCAAATAAAGACATCTTGTGGGCACAGTGGGACTCAAAGAGCACAAGTGGACCCTCTGCTCTTTTGTTCAAGCACCATTTTCATCTGTGCAGTGCTTATTTGCTCTCCTACTATCTTCAAAAGATATCAATTAATTGATTTACAGGAGCCAGGGTTGCTCCTCGGGAGCACTTTGTGCCCTACAGAGCCAGGGAGCCAGTGCTGGGAAAGGGATTTAATGCCCTCCAGTGCTGCTCTAAAAGCTCAGCCTTGCTCCCATTTCCGTGGATTTAACCCTCTGAATGAGAGAAATTTCACCTCTTATCTGCAAGAGCACATTTCCAGCCTGTGCAGGCACATGGCTTAACCCAAACACACTCTGTACATGGCAACATTCTCTAGGTCAGGGTATTCACCTCTGTCACTTTCAAAAAGCCTGAAAAATCAGCCACCACGTTCCCATGGGTCAGCATAGCACCTTTGGGGTTCCCTGCAAGGAAAAGGAGTCGTGTTAAAAGATGACCCAAGTAGGATTTCCAAAAGCTTAACAGCAACCAAACCAGGAAATGGTTCAAACATTAAAATTCTCTTCTGGGATTTTTCAAACCTAGGTAATTTTCAGAGTCATTCTGGCACAGTAATATGCACCAAAAGAACTTAGTGCAATACTCAGCATTGAATAAATTGATGCTGTAAACACCAATAGTTCTGCTGGAGGTTCTGAACAACAGCTTCCACCAGAAACAGTCCAACTGCAATTTATGAGAATGCTCAGATGGAGCAGCTTGGTGAGCAGGACCATTAGACCTGGTTAGTTGTTCCCAGCCTCTCCAGATAGGATCTGTTTTGCCTAAATGTTGTTCCCAGCCTCTCCAGGTAGGATCTATTTCAGACAGATTTTTGACTAAAGCTCATCTTGAATACATTTCAAAAGCTGTTAAGCTTTTAACTTAGCCACTGTGCTGGAGAACCTGAACCATGCAGAAGACAAGCGATATATGGCAAGAATTCAGCTACAAGAAGACTGTATGAGAATGCAATTAAGAGAAATCATTAATATTGGCAACAGCAGAGCAGAAGTGTCCTGGAGACAACATCAAACCTATTAAGGAGCTGGCAAAGTCTCCATGTCATGTCTTGTTCCACTCACAAGTACCGCACCTGCAGCATTTCCTCCATTGCCCGCTTGGGCAGCTCCACACCATCAGTATTTCCCTTTTCACCCTCTTTTCTGAGCTGGGAGTCCCCCTTCGCACACACAAAACATCTTCTGCATTTCCTATCTGCTTGTACACCAAATTTGGTGTTCATGAAAGAGCAGAAGCAGATGTTGAAACCCACAAGCCAACACAAACCAGAGCCAAGAGCCATGTTCAGCATGGGCACGCGAGACTCTGCATGTCCTCCTGTCACAGCACTGTCCCTTTGCATCAGCCTCAAAGGGTTTATTTCTAAAAAGAAGGCGTAGCTCAGCTCGAGCCAAGCTTACAGAGCCAGCCTCTCTCTCTCCAGAGTGTTTTTAAGCAGATTGGTTTAATTCGATCCCACCATGGCAGCGCGGTTCCTGCTATGCCGAGCGGAAGCAGATCAGAGCAGCTTTACCTGCAGGTGACCTGCGTATGCATGGCAGGCACAGGATGTCCCCGGGAGCTTTCCAACACTTTTACAGGTAAGCAGAGAATCACAGAAGGGTTTTGGTTGGAAGAGAGCTTTAAGATCACCAGGTTCAACCATTAACCCAACACTGCCAAGTCTGCCACTAAGCACCACATCTACACAGCTTTGAAACCCCTACAGGGATGGGGACTCCACCACTACCCTGGGCAGCCTGTGTCAGGGCTTGACAACCCTTTTGGGGAAGAAATTGTCCCTCATGACCACATTCAACCTCCAACTTGAGGCTACTTCCTCTTGTCCTATCACTTGTTCTTTGGGAGAAGAGACTGATTCCCTCCTGGCTCCAGCCTCCTTTCAGGGAGTTGTAGAGAGAGATGAGGTCTCCCCTAAGCCTCCTTTTCTTCAGACTGAACAACCCCAGTTGCCTCAGCTGCTCCTCACCATCCCTGTTCTCCAGACCCTTCCCCAGCTTTGTTGGCCCTTCTCTGGACCAGCTCCAGTCCCTCAATGTCCTTGTTGCAAGTCACCCAAAAACCACAATGGATGCAACAGCCTCACAGAACTGTAAATCAGCCAGAATTTCACCCTGCCTTGCACAGATTAGGACAGGGCAACGGTGTTTTGTGAACCAGTTTCAGCACAGGGAAACGTGCTTAATCTTCTCAGTTCTAGAGAAGTTAGCAAGCTGAGTCCTTGGCAGCCCTTCAGTGCCAGCACACAGCCACGTGGCACAGCCTAGCTCAGCTCCTTGCTCCAAGAGCTGTGGTGCTGAGCCCTGTGCCTTGCCAGCATCTCTGACATCTCCTCTACCCAGCCTTCTCAGATCATTAAATGAAGGCTCAAACAAAAGCAGTAATTATTACAGGGGTTTATTGCACTAAAGCATGACATTCTAAACACAACCTATTTTACTGAAAACTTGGTGTTCCAAGAGCCCTGCAGTGACTCAGTCCCAAAATCTGGTGTTCCAAATCTGGTGTTGCTGTGATTCAGTCCCAACCACTTGCAGATGAACACAGCACACAGGATGTTGCTCTGCTCTCATGCTCATCCTCCTCTGAAGCTCAGGGGTGAAGCTGGGGCTGACAGCTTCACCAGCCACAACTGCTGCTGTCCCAATGTGTTGGCAGGCACCAGCTCAGTCAGACAGATTTTGTCCCAAGGTTCTTATTTTCACAGCTGGGTGCACAAGAGAATCCAGACCTCCAGAACTCCATGGACCGACATCAGGTGTAAGTACAATGCCCTGTTATTCAGGCCCAGCAATGCCTCTGTTATTTTAGTTGCCCAGCCAAATCCTTGTGCCCAGCCCTTGGAGTCTTACAAGCAGCTGCACTCCTGCAGCCTTGCACAAGTTTCTTCATGCCAGAAGCCCACAGGTCACTCACACACTGGTGGAGGAGAGGACATGACTGCTTTGGAAATTCACAACTGCACCCTCCTGCTATGCCAGCAGCAGATCTGCCTCCTGCACCTTAGCACAGGTATCTGTTTGGGGATTTTTTATTGGATGATTTCTCAGATGCTTTGAGCCTCAGAGTTGTTTACTTACTCCACCTCTGACTTTTAAGGCATATTCTGTACCTCTGTTCAAATTGCCATGATGCGCCTGGAAGTAGAGAGATCATCCTGGCTCCTTCCCTTCCACCAGCAACAGGTACAGCATTCCAGAGAGGCTGTAGTGGCAATGGTGTCAAAAGCAGAGCAGCAGTGTTAGAGCCAGGAGAGCCTTCTTCAGGAGAAATCCAGGACCAGCCATGCTGCCACAGGAGAGCTGCAGCTGTGTGGGCCAGGGGATAAATTTTGACCTTCTCTAGTTCTTCTGTTTTGTTAGCCCAGTAAAACAAGTGCCACTTGCTATGAGGCCCTTCCCAGAACTGCCACTTTGAGAGAAAAAGGTTACAGAATCCCAGCATGCTGGGGGGTTGGAAGGCACCTCTGGAGATCATCCAGTTCAACCCATCCAGAGCAGGTTGCCCAGAATCACAAAGTCCACCTGAAAGGAGACTCTACAACCTCCCTGGACAGCCTGCTCCAGAGCTCCAGCAACCTCACACCAAAGAAGTTTCTCCTCCTGTTCAGATGAAGCCTCCTGGGTTCCAGTTTGTGCTCATTGCCCCTTGTCCTGTCCCTGGCCCCAATCTCTTGCCCCCACCCTTTTATCTCTCGCTGAGCATTGCTCAGATCCCCTCTGGGGCTGCTCTCCTCCAGGCTCAACAGCCCCAGGGCTCTCAGCCCTCCTTCACAAGGATGCTCCAGGCCCCTCAGCATCTTCACAGCCTCCACTGTAGTCTCTCCAGTAGTTCCCTCTTGAACTGGGGAGCACAGAAGTGGACTTATCTTGGCAGGCTGGCAGTGACACTGCTTGCTTTAAATAAACAACCCAAAATATGGTGCCAGATGTGTACCACTGCTCTCCTATTTGAATTTCCTCATGCAGACACATCTTGTGAGTGTCCCTCCAGGGACAGGGGTACAGTGTGGTCCCAGTCAGTTCATAGCCTGTGTGGCAGATTGCCCTATCCTGGTGCCAGGTTGGTTTAACAGTCTTCATAAGCAGCAGAAGAACATTTTCCACGTCACTAAATGTGTGTCTCAAGCAGCAGCTCCAGCGCCAGCTTGGTGGTGTGATCCATTTTGTGATGCAAGTTCTTTCCATCCCATGGGAGCCTCTGGCAGTCAGGCACATGCACTGGCAGGCTGTGAGAAACCACAGGGAAGCAATTGTTATCCAACTGGTTATAGGTGGATCCTTGAGGAAATGCCAGTTTGCTTCTCTGGAGTAATTGAATCCTGATGGTTTGGGGACATCTGTGTGCTTCTGGCTTGTTTCTGAGTGCTGATGATTTCTTGGTAAACTAGAAGTTGGTCTTGTGACCTGAGCTGAGCAATCTCAGGCTCTCCCTTCTCCCTGGGGAGGCATTTGGACATCTGATCCTATCAAAGAAAAGCACACATCAAAGTCCATTTCTGGGATTATTATTTTTTTTTTTTTAATCAACAGCTAAAATTGTTTCCAATTCTACAATTTCCAGGTTACAAACTTAATAGCCAAAGTTTGTTTCCCACCGCACAAAAATATTTACTGCCCTTCAGAACTGAGAGAGCCCCTGAGAACAAATCTGTTGGAAGGAAGTTTCTAAATGGTCACTAGAAATATCCTGATGTGGGCTATACTGCAAGTCAAAGCTTTGACAGCAAAACACAATGTGGAAAACAGATCAGAGTGTTGATGGAAAAGCCAGATGTGAACCACCAGCAGCAGAGGGTGGGCTAGTGGCTCACAATTGCTCTGGGAGGGTTTAGTTGCAAGTGATAATTTGCTATCTCTGGTTTGGATGGAACAAAGCCAATGAGCTCCCTCCTTGTCCTGTTCTGCCACTTCAGGCATGCTCCTGAGAAAAGCACAACGCCAGAAATCATAAAATAGAACCACAGAATTATTTGGGTTGGAAAAGCCCTCTGAGATCATCCAATCCAACCATCAACCCAACACCACCATGGCCATTAAACCATGTCCCCAAGTGCCATGGCCACAGGTTTCTTGAACACCTCCAGGGATGGGGACTCCACCACCTCCCTGGGCAGCCTGTGCCAGTGCCTGACCACTCTGCAGCAAAGAAATTGTTCCTAATCAGCCTGTGGTTGCATTTGCAACTAAAAAAAGAAAATAAAAAAATCCCTTCTAGAACTGATTTTTTTTTTTATTTAGAAAGAAAAAAATCAACAAAAACTTGACTTGAAACCCACAATTGCTCTGCCCTTGAATCTCCACACAAACTCTGCCCCACTGCAGCCGTAGGCACAGCCCTTTGGCTCCCTGCAATTCCCACTTGTACCTAGTTGCTTTGCTCTGGTCTAACAGGTGCTCATAGCATGAATGGCTTTGGTGTCCCTATCCTGCACTGGCTCCAAACTTTTCCTTTTAAGGAATGGCCACTGATGGGACTGAGCAGGACCACAGGCTCCTCTCCCACAGCACACTGCCTTGGGCATGGATCTCCAAACCAACAACAATGCATGAAGGTTAAAACTCCAATATATTTAAAATATATTGTATATATACTATATATATATATATAATTGTAAATTAATATTTAGTTGTAGATTTAATAACATTTAATACATCCTGAGTTTGTACTTGGGACTGATAAAGCAATTGCTCACCTGCTCTGCAGCACAAGTCTTCTCCAGGAGGTGGGAGATGAAGATGTCCTCTCTTGCTCAGCCTAACCTTCAGGCTTTGTGCTCTCCTTGCTGAGCAGCACAAGCAAGTCCCTTACTAGGGGGCATCTTCTCCTTGCCTACAGGAGTGGAGGCCAAATGGAGGATGCTTTGGGATGGGACCAAGCATTAGTCAATCCTGAGAGCATGGGTGAAGCTCGGAGAGCTGCTCCAGTGGTCCCTGGAGCATGGTCCTTCCCTGAGTACCTTTGTGATAGATGTTTTGGAGATCAGGTTCTCAGAGCAGGAAATTCCTGCAATTATATGAAAGCCATAATCTGGAGAGAGGAGAAAGCACTGCATCTGCTAAAAGCAGGCAGGGAAATGCTGCTGCTCCTCCCCAAGACAAAAGAGGACAGAGACCTGTTAAAGTTGTGGTTATCCACAACAGGAGACAGCTTCCAGAACCTGCAGCTTGCTCCCATTCCCAGTGGTACCTCTACTCTCAGCACCACTGCCTGTGTGAGCTATTTTGGGTCTCAAATAAATAAATAAGGAGCCTGAAAATCAGAAGCTGATTTTGCACAAGTGTGAGCAGCCAGTGGAAAAAATCATCGATGCAATTTTCCCAAGATATCCCAGACAGCACCACAGGGCTGTCCCAGTGCCCCAGAGCCAACCCAAGGAGATAAGGAACACATGAGCAAGCCGGGGCAATGCTGCAGAGCAGACAGAGGTGCTGAGGATACTGGTGGGGCTGGGGACACTGGGATGGTTAGCATACAGAAAATGGAAAGCTGTGGAGCCACATTAGCTAAGACAAATACCAACCCATCAAGCACTCCACAACCACGCTGCAAAATGGGAGGTAGAAACGTGGGCAAATTTCCAAACCACTGGAAAACCATCCTGCCAAAGCGTTTGTCAGGGAACTCAGGTGGAAAATAAATACAGCAGTATTTTTAATTCACTGTGTGTATGCAGAGAGACTCTTAAATAGTAAACATGCAGAGAAATAATCACTGCCACAGCAGCAAAACAGCAAGCTTGCACATATTGGGATGGGATTAATAATTCATTTGATCATCTGTTGAAGAATAAAATGCCTCTTTTACCTGTAGTGCCACTAGTAAAACAGACAATGGATAGATCTTCAGGTCGAGGAGGCTAGAAGTACAGAAGGAGAAGAAGAAAATCCCATCAGTCTGCTGCAGAAGGGCCAATGGCAGGCTGCTGGCGTTCTAGAAACTTAAAGGTCAAATCAATTCTGTTTCAGCTCTGCCACAAAAACCTTTCATTCCCCTTGGCAAATAGCAAAGACCACCACAAAACTCTTTTTATCAGGCTTCTGCACTTGATGCAGACTCTCTCCCTGCCCTATGCTTTAGTGTAATAAGACTTTGGTAGAACATCTTGCAGTTCATATTTCAAAGACACCACCTATACCTGCAGATGTAAGAGGGAAAAAGCAGGAGAGGAAACTTGAGATAATTTACTGATTTCCAGAAAAAATCTGGAAAGTTGTGGTTATCCACAATGGGAGACAGCTTCCAGAACCTGCAGCTTGCTCCCATTCCCAGTGGTACCTCTATTCTCAGCACCACTGCCTGTGTGAGCTATTTTGGGTCTCAAATAAATAAATAAGAAGTCTGAAAATCAGAAGCTGATTTTGCACAAGTGTGAGCAGCCAGTGGAAAAAAACATCGATGTAATTTTCCCAAGATATCCCAGAGAAATGTTGCCAAGTCCTGTTTCTGATCTACAGAAAACCCATCAGGAAGCCAAGGGTGAAAACACATCCTCTCTGTACTGCCTGGAATTGGTGTGACTCAACAATGGCATTTAATTACTGTCCCATTCACATGCTCAGCAAGAATGAACCATCTCAGTTAAGTGTCCCAGGTGGAGAGGATGAAGCAAATGCACATCTCCAGTGGATGGTATCAACACACCCTGGGCCACTCCACTGCTTCCCTATAGGACAGGATCATAGAGCACAGAATGGTTCAGATTGGAGAAGACCTTTAAAGCTCATCCAGTCCAACCCCTCTGCAATCAGCAGGGACATCTGCAACCAGAGAAGGTTGCTCACAGCCCCAGACAACCTGGCCTGGAATGGTTCCAGGGATAGGGAATCTCCCACCTCTCTGGGCAACCTGGGCCAGTGTGTCACCACAGCCAGTGGAAAAAATGTCTTCCTTCTCTCCAGTCTGAATCTCTCAGTTCAAATCATTCCCCCCTGAACTGGTCACGAGGCACTGCCCCTCAAGACATGCATGCTTCCAGGGGTGGGACTGGATCATCTCCAGAGGTCCCTCCCACCCCTACGTTCTGTGATGACAATTCCTTCTGCCCAGAGCAAACCCTCCCCTGTGTCCTCAGTGGAAGAGATGTGACAGAACCAGCTGCAGTCAGCAGTGGGTGAAGCACTTCCCAACACTCACCACAGGTGCGTGTCGACTCTCGCGGCCACAGTCCTGAAAGAGATTGAAGTAACAAAACTGATTTCTGCTTTCATTCCTGGGCTGTAACACACTTGCTAGTAGTCTGCAAACCATGAAGGCAGAGCGTGAGCTAGAGCAGAACAATGTGTGGCTAACACTTGGGTCATCTTCTCTATCCAAACGTTCCTGCATTCACTGCAGTGCCATCCTCAGGCTGGCTGAGCTGGATCCAGGCTGTTGCATGGAAGTGTAAGGCTGTAGGCTTCCATGTAGGAGGACAGTGTCTCAAACAGCAACCTCCTTTCTCAGGCTTGGTGAACAGCTGATGCCTTATCAGAGCAGGAAGGTTTGAAATGTTGGCTCCTAACAACAAGGAATAACAGTGCAGAGGCAGCTGCACTGAGCCACACATCAACACCAACACCATAAGCTGCCCTTTTGTGTTCTCCAGACACTGAACCTGCCAAGCCATTCACAAGCCCCTGTCTATTTTACTGTCTCTTGACAGAAACCACAAAATATAGCAAAGAGAGAGGGAGAGCAAACTCACCTCCACCTCCTGCATGGTCTGGATGCGAACCCCACACCTCCTCCCTCTCTCCACCAGCTCCTTCTCAAAGGGGTCCATCAGGATGATGGAGCTCAGCCCTGGCGTTTCCCTCCTCTCCACGTGGTCCAGGAGTGTTCTGGCTTTTTCAGGCTTGTCACAGATGACTGTGGAAATGTCAGCTGGAAAGAAAGCAGCCAAATGAGCTGTTTGTGGTCAATGTTTATTTTCTTTAATGCAAGGCTGGCTGCTGGCTCACAGCTGAGTTTGTATCAGTTCTGATATTCCAGGCTAACATCAGAAATCCTGGAACATGCCATTTACTCCCCTTAGAAATCCAGTGCCATTTTAGCTAACCTAAAACAACCCCAAAGCTGCAGCTAACAACTACAATTAATTCTGGGATTCAGTTCAAAAGACTAAAATTTCTCACCAAGTGGGCTGAAAAATCTAGGAGGCAAAACACGACGCAGCACAGGGGTGGGTGGCTGTGGAGTAATCCCCGCAGCCAGAGCAGCCCCACCATGGCTCTGCACAGCCAGCCACGGGGGAGATGCAGCAGAAGCAGCCCTGCCCCAGCATGGGGACACAGTCCTCACAAAACTCTCTAAGCTGAGTTCAAGACACCCCATAACCTGTAGAGAACAAGTTCCCCACAGCTCAGCAATGTGCCCTTGTGGCTAAGAAGGCCAATGGGATCCTGGGGTGCATTAAGAGGAGTGTGTCCAGCAGATCCAGCAGGGGGATCCTCCCCCTCTGCCCTGGTGAGGCTACACCTGGAGTACTGCATCCAGTTTTGGGCTCCCCAGTTCAAGGGGGACAGGGATGTGCTGGAGAGAGTCCAACAGAGAGCTACCAGGGTGATTAAGGGACTGGAGCACTGCCTTGTGTGGAGAAGCGGAGAGCCCTGGGGCTGGTTAGTCTGGAGAAGACTGAGAGGGGATGTAATAAATGTTTATAAATACCTGAGGGCTGGGGGTCAAGAGGCAGGGGACAGGCTCTGCTCAGTTGTACCCCGAGATAGGACAAGGGGCAATGGATAGAAACTCCAGCACAGGAGGTTCTACCTCAACATGAGGAGGAACTTCTTCACTGTGAGGGTCACAGAGCACTGGAAGAGGCTCCCTAGAAAGTTTGTGGAGTCTCCTTCTCTAGAGACTTTCAAGACCCATCTGGATGTGTTTCTGTGTGACCTGTGCTGGATTCTATGGTCCTGCTCTGGCAGGGGAGTGGACTCAATGATCTTCAGAGGTCCCTTCCAACCCTTAACATCCTATGATCCTGTGATCCAATGACTAAAACCACTCATGTTTCGGAAAACAGAAGAAAAGGAACCATTCTGAACAACAAAACTGGTTTCTGAGCAGATTACATGAGTGGTTGGACTTGGTGATCTCAAAGGTTTCTTCCACCCTCCCCAGCTGTACGGTTCCACATCAGTTTTGTTTGTACCTGTGTTGACGATGTAGCGAATGGCTCCAGGACCTAAGGTGTCATAGAGGGGAACCACCACCATGGAGTAGGTATAGCAAGCCAGCTCAGAAATGATCCACTGCAGGAGGACATCAAAGCGTCAACGTGAGAAGGGCGCCAGGGCAGCAGGTTTAGCACACTTGAGAGCAAGCTTCAAGCATGAAGCAAGCTCACAAGTCAGGAACATGAAGCTGAGCTTCAGGTCTCACCTCTGGACGGTTTTGAGCAAAGACCCCAATGAACTGCTTCGTGGATGGCTTGCAGCCCTGCTGAAGAAGGCCTGAACCCAGAGCTTCTGCTCTTTCAGCCACCTGAAATTTGGAGAGGAAAAAAAAAATACATCAAAAGGAGGAATATAAGCAATACCAAAGTCAGCAAGGCTTTTGAAGGCTCTCAAATGATCATATTTGCTATCTAAAGGTCAAATGTTTTACATTATCTTGAGCCATCCATAGCTGACCAGGAGCTGACTTCTGGTTGGCATTGCCCTATGGCTTTGGAGCATGTCTCTGCTGCTGTCATGAGCAGGCTGCTGGCATTGAGCTGGTCCCCAAAAGCCAACACACTGCAGTGGACCCAACCAGGGGAACTGGGAGCCCTTGCATAGCATGGCAGTTTTCTGCTGGTCTAATGTGTGTGCAACCGATGGGTTCTTCTGATGGGCAGGGTGAGAGCACTGGGGGGCAAGGACTCTGTGAGGGGGTCATTTCCAGCTCACCTCCTTGTAGGACAGCCACTGGTAGGGCTGCTTGGGTTTTCTGAAGCCCAGGCAGGGGCCATTTTCTGGAAGACACAAGCAGAGATGATGGAGTTACCAGGAGTTAGTGTGCTGTGGGGATTGGAGCAGAGCCCTCAAAGAGCAAATCCACTGTTATCAAGGTTGGTTCTTGCTCCTGGGGCAGAGCTCACAGCAAGGCTGATGCCATTAAACACACAAGTGCAGCTAACAGAAGATGGGCTGCTGGCATCTCCCAGACAGCCACTTCAGCCTTCTCCCTGAGCTGCAGAGGGGACAGCAGCAGTTTGCCCCAAAACAGCCTCCTTAAAAGACATTTCTCCAAAGATGGGGTGAGCATGAATGTCTGATGAGGGCTTTCATCCCAGCACCAGCTCCCACTGCTCTCCCTGCCTGTTGATTTAAACACTTCAAAGAGAAAAGTGCTATTTTTGGCACAGCCTGCTCTGGAGCGGGGTAAGGAAATACACAACAGTTGATGACAGGAGGAATATTTGAGAAGTGTCATTAATTTGCTAGCTGTACTTACCTGCACAAGCTCCATTCCTCCATCCCCCTCCTGAGTTAGTGACTTACCCCCATCCTCTGGTGTGAAATATCTGCAATTCCACAGAGGCTTCTGGAGGTACCAAAAATAATCTGACTATGAAACAGGTATGTTGAGTAAGGCAGGAAATTGTGAGCAGCCAGCACAGAAATAGTTATAGTAGAGCAGGGAAGAGTCACCATGACTTTCTGGAGTGGGAGATGATGTCTCACAAGTGTATGAGAGCTCTCTGATGGTACCATCCATGGGGTAAGGGTGATGGACTCATAAAACCACACTCAGCTTTCCTGAGAGCTTTTGGCAGAGTCCTTTACCCTGCCATGTTGTGGAATTAAAAGGTAAATCTCTCTAGAATGAAAGAAATAAAAGGAATAAAGGGCATTTTGAAAGAGTGGTCAGGCATTGGAACAGGCTGCCCAGGGAGGTGGTGGAGTCAACATCCCAGGAGAGATTCAAAAGACGTGCAGACATGGCACCTGAGGACATGGTTTAATCATAGAATGGTTTGGGCTGGAAGGGACCTTAAAAATCTCTTGGTTTCAAACCCCTGCCAAGGGCAGGGACACCTTCCAGTTGCCCAAGGTCTCATCCAACCTGGCCTTGAACACCTCCAGGGAAGGGGACACCCACAACTTCCTTGGGCAATCTGTTCCAGTGTCTCCCAATCTCACCAGAAAGAATTTCTTCCTAATCTCTCCTCTTCCAGCTTCAATCCATTCCCTCTCCTCCTATCACTACAAGCCCTTGTCCAAAGTCTCTCCCCAGCTCTATCATACTTTAGGTACTGGGAGGTTGCTCTAAGGTCTCCTTGGAGCCTTCTCTTCTCTAGGCTTCTCTTCTCCAGCCCCAACTCTCCCAGCCTGTCCCCACAGGGGAGGTGCTCCAGCTTTCTGATCATCATCATGGCCTCCTCTGGACCTAGCTCTTGGAAGTCTTTTCCAACTGAAACAATTCTGTGATTTTATGTAAACTGGAGGAGTGGTTGGTGAAGAGGCAGCAGGCAGCAGAACAAGCCCCAGCATCTGCAGCAGCAGAGGAGCTCAGCTGGGTTCCATGCCCAGATCAGCCCCCTTTGATGTATTGATAAATGTTCTGGAAATGAATAATGCCTGATGAGCTTTGCTGAGGCTGCTAAACTCAGGCTGCTAACTGTCTGCCAGCAGCAGCAACATCTCATGGTACCAAGAGGCTGCGCAGGAGAATTCAATGGCATGAGGGACAAAACAATACATGTAGCACATCATAACCTTAATCATAACCCACCTCTGCCTCCCTCCAAAAGCACCACTCACACTACTATGGCCAGTGCAGGCTGCCCTATTCCTCACTGGGCCTCCTCCTTCCTCAGCCTCCTCTCCTTGAACCTGCCACTCACTGAATCGCCCACCTTGCTTGTGTCTGCCCTTCAGACATCCCACCTTTTGGACCTTCATGTCTGGGACTCCCTTCACTTTGTTTCCTCTCCACTGGCCTCCACTCTTTGGGCTGCCCATTCTCTGACATCTCCACTTGCTGAGCCTCCCACTCCTTTTTAGAGCCTCCCATGCTCCTTAGGTCTTTGATCCAAATGGGTCTCTACACCATTGTGCCTTCTACCCTTTGATGGCTCCTGCACTCTTTCAGCCTCTACCCTTTCTGAGCTTCCCAAAGCTTTTGAGCTTGCCACACTCTGAGCCTCTGTGTTGTGTGGTCCTCCACCTCTCCCTGTATCTACTCACCAGAGATGCTGAATCCCCTCCTGAAGACCTCGTACATGGTCCTGGCGTCATCGTAGTAGTGTGTCAGGAGCTGTGGGCTGTCCCCGATCACCGAGCGGCGTGCTCCAGCCAGACCCTGTGTGACACACCATCAGAACCACAGAGCGGGTTGGGTTGGAAGGAAACTTAAAAATCAACCCTCCTGCCATGGGCATGGACACCTCCCACAAGGTCATGTTACTCAATCCAACCTGGCCTTGAACATTTCCAAGGACGGGGCATCCACAACTTCTCTGGACAGCCTGTTCCAGGGTCTCACCACCCTCATAGTGAGGAGTTTCTCCTTACATCTAATCTAACTCACCCCTTGTCCCTGTCACTATGCTCCCTGATAAAGTCCCCCCCACACCTTTCCTATAGGGCCCCTTGAAGTGCTGGAAAGCTTCTGTAAGGTCTTCTGCCATGACATGACACAGATATCAGCATTGTCCTATGGGCAAGAGATGGGGAAACTCTGAACTGTGAAGCATCTCATCCCCCAAATGCCAGACAGACCTCTACAGCCACCACCACCTTCCTGCCCCAACACCCAAAAGTGTGGCAGAAGTAGAACATCCACCTCAACTCCCCAGTAACATGGGCAACCATCTGATCCAGCTGGTTGCTACAGAAGATGATTGATGCTTCCCCAAGGAGATTTGAGGAGGAATTATAAATCTGCAAGTGACAGAGTGGGGACATGCTGGAGGAATTGAGTGCTCTGGGCTCCACAGGTCCCCAAGACAGGCACTGTGGCCACCTTCTCAAGGGCATCTAGACCAACACGAAGGATAAACTAAAGCAGAGGCCAAGCTCCAGAACTCAGTGCATGAGTTCAGCAGGGGTGTTTTAGGAGTGGGCAAGAGGAGGCAGGCAGGGGGAGAGTGACCAAACCAGCACTGTGCTGTGAGCCAGCAGAAACTCTCACTGGAGCCCAACCCACAGCCTTGGAAAGTGTCAGTTCCTCCCAACTTTGAAAAAGCTTTTGGAATTAGAGAAAATAGCATTTTAGAGAGGACATCACAAGAGGCTGTAAAAATTCTCATTACTTCCAGATAATAATTTAAGTGGAAACACTTTTCAGGGATATTTCTGTTCTTCAAAATGAAGCAGCTTCATTAAACTTTAAAACCTTTTTTGAAGCATGAAAATTAATAACTCCTCAGCTTCTATACCCAGATTTGGATCCAATCTTTCTTGTTATTATTACCAAGTTTCCAGCAGCAAACTCAGCAATGGGCACACAGAAGAAGCACCAGCTGATTTGATCCTATCAGCATTGAACCATTTACCCCCATGCAGTAAGCAGCTCCTGCCATTTTTTGGTCATAGAAGAAGAAAAACTAAGACCAAAATTACTGTAAACCTCACAGAATCCATTAAGGAGCAGTCTTGGAGTTTTCCAGTGGACAGAAAAAGGTGAATGAAGGAATGAAGTGGTCCCTGGCACACAGCACATCACATGACTGATGTAATGATGAGTTTGGGGAGCCCTCAGAAGGAACAAAAACAGCTCCTGGCACTAGCATCCTGGCCTGTATCAGAACAGCGTGACAAGCAGGACCAGGGCAGGGGTTGTCTCCCAGTACTCAGAACTGGTGAGGTTGCTCCCTGAATACTGGATTCAGTTTTGGGTTCCTCACTCCAGCAAGAACATTGAGGTGCTGGAGTTGGTCCAGATGAAGCTGGAGAAGGTTCTGGAGAACAGGTCTGATGAGGAGCAGGTGAGGGACTTGGAGTTTTTCAGCCTGGAGAAAAGAAGGCTGAGGGGAGACCTCGTGCCTCTCAAAATCCCTGAAAGAAGGCTGGAGCCAAGTGGGGATTGGTCTCGGCACCCAAGTGATAGCATGAGAAGAAATGGCCTCAAGTTGCAGCAGGTTTAGGTTGGACTTGAGGAACAGTTTCCTCCCCAAAAGCGCTGTCAAGCCCTGGAGCAGGTTGCCTAGGGCAGGGGTAGAGTCCCCACCCCCCGAGGGATGGAAAAGCCCGGGAGGTGTGGTGCTGAGGGACTCGGCTCAGTACAATTTTGTGCCCTTGGGTTGGATTCAATCATCTTCAAGGTCTCTTCCAACCAAAACAATTCTATGACTTCCAGGTATGCAAAGCTCCAGCGGAACGCAGCCTCTCCCGCCCAGCAAGGGGCCCCTGGCCTCACCTCCACTTCCTCTGACTGCTTCCTCAGGTCGCAGGGGGGCTTCACGGCCCGGGGCCTGCTGGCAAACCAGTAGGCGACGACGGCGGCGAAGGCGCCGATGCCCACCAGGGCGGTGGCCGGCAGGTTGCGGAAGAACTGGCTGAGGTCATCGAACTCGGGGAGCCGCAGGCTCCGCAGGATCTCCTGAGCCTGCATCTTCTCCACCAGGGAAACCGCCAACTCTGCAAGAGCCACAAGCACAGGTCACCACGGGGGACAGACCTGGGCACCGGGGCTTGGCGAGGGGAGAGCACACTGCCCCTGGCCCCCAGGCTGCCTGCCAGCCACAACCTGAGCCTCACAACAGCACAAAAGGCTGTGCCACTGCAAACCACTGCTCTGCTGGCCCCCAGGTTGCCTACCAACCACAACCTCAGCCTCAGAACAGCACAAAAGGCTGTGCCCACTGCAAACCACTGCTCTGCTGGTCCCCAAGCTGTCTGCCAGCCACAACCTGAGCCTCAGAACAGCACAAAAGGCTGTGCCACTGCAAACCACTGCTCTGCTGGCCCACAGGCTGCTTGCCAGCCACAACCTGAGCCTCAGAACAGCACAAAAGGCTGTGCCACTGCAAATCCACTGCTCTGCTGGCCCACAGGTTGCCTACCAACCACAATCTCAGCCTCAGAACAGCACAAAAGGCTGTGCCACTGCAAACCCACTGCTCTGCTGGCCCCCAGGCTTCCTACCAACCACAATCTCAGCCTCAGAAGAGCACACTGCCCCTGGCCCCCAGGCTGCCTACCAACCACAACCTCAGCCTCAGAAGAACTCACTGCCCCTGGTCAGCTACTGCAAACCCACTGCTCTGCTGGCCTATAGGCTGCCTACTAGCAACAACATGAGCCTGAGAAGAACAGCATCTGTGCAAGAGATATGAGAAAGGAGGAAGCATCCCTAGAAGGGTGAGCAGCAGCAGACAGCCAGCTCCTAATGAACAGCCAAGTACGAATGCTGTGCACGGAGGGGACAGGCAAGGGGACAAGTTTTATGACACAGGGTGGCAACACTCTGCCATCCCAAACTCATCCCTTTTATTCCCACCAGCATTGCTGGATGGCAGGGAGGGGAGCTCTGGCTTCTGCTGGACTCCTGGAGTGAAAGCAGCTTGCTGGGAAAGCAGAGCTACCTCCCTCTTCTCTTCTGGTCACCAGAGAGTGGACCTGGGCAAGCAGCTCACTGCTTCTGAGGTGCAAGGTGAAACTGTCCTCGGGAGACTTGTGTTTGGGTGTTGAGCACACCAGAAGCATTTGACATAACTCCTATTTACAGTAACAGCCCAGGCACAGCTCCCTGCCAGGGAGGCTCCAATGTCAGCCAGCCCAAACAGATGCTGCTGAGAAGAATCCCAACAGTTAAGGTTTCCCATTAAGCCCCACAGCTCTATTTATGACTTTACAAGAGGTCAAGATCTTAAAGAAAAAGCTTTTCCCTGCAGGAGCCTGGGCAGCCCCTTGCCTTTCACGCTCTGGCCCTGCTCCAGCCTGCAGAGCTAACAAATGATTAATGGAGGGGCTTCACTGCCATGGCAGGGCAGGACATCCTGCACAATGGCACCACTGACCTCAACACAAAACAGCTTTTTTCCTCCTGGGAACAGTGTCTGGGTTGTGCTGAAGGTCAGGACTAAGCTCTTGAAGTCTTTTCCCATAGTAGTGCTGAGCAAGCACTGGAGACCAGCACAAGCCAGTCTGCAAACCCCTCCATGCCCCCAGCTGGCTCTGGAGGAGCTCCTTTTAAGTTTACACAAGTGAAAAAACACAACAAATAATTAATTTCACCTATTGTTGGGCTACAAAGTGGTGAGGGGCAGGCAGGGAGTGGTGGCAGTGACACAGAGCCTGTGTTTGGGGTCATCTCCCTCCTAGGGACTCCATTTAACTCAGTTGTCCCTTGGGCCAGATGCTGCACCCCAGTGACAGCCCAGCACCTCACAGCTACCTAGAGCTCCTGACCATGCAAACCCTCTGGGTCCACCATCAGCTGCTCCAAGAATGTTTGCAGGGATCACAGCAAAGCCTGAAGGCATTTAAAAATCAGACTCAACGTGGCCCTGGGCCACATCTATTTGGAGATGTCCCTGCTCACTGCAATGGGGTTGGGCAAGATGAACTTTGAGGGTCCCTTCCAAACCAATGCAGTCTGTGAATCTGTGAAAGAGCATCCAGGTGCAGCAGGTGGGATGGGGCATGGAGGCTTTCCAGCTCATGTCCAGCTTTTCATCCACCCAAGCCCTTCTCTGCAGGGCTGCTCTCCAGCCCTTCATCCCCCAGCCTGTGCTGATAGCAGGGATTGCCCCAACCCAGGTGCAGGACCTTGCACTTGGCCGCCTTAAACCTCATGAAATTCACATGAACTCACTTCTCAAATTTATCCAGGTCCCTCAGGTTGACATCCCATCCCTGCAACCTGATCCAGTTGAAGATGTCCCTGCTTACTTCAGGGAAGTTGGACTAGATGACCTTTAAAGATCCCTTCCAACTCAAAACATTCTCTGATTCTCTGTGGTCCACATCCCTGGAGGTGTTTGAAAGAGGCAGAGATGTGGTGCTGAGGGACATGGTTTAGCCCCAGACTTGGTAGAGTCAGAGAATGGTTGGACTCGATGATCTTAAAGGTCTTTCCCAACCACAATGATTCTCTGGTTCCATCCTCTGTCCAGGTACAGGGTGTCCCTGGACATCTGGATTTCTTATCATCATCAAAAGGATCCTCAGAGTCAGGAGTGTATAAAAAGAACAAGTGTTGGAAGCCAAACCTGACACAATATGGAAATAAAATTCTTTCTGTATAATTCAGGTAATGAAGGAGGTGTGATGAGACCTTTACTGACTTTGCATCCCTCTGACATGTGTCAGGTGTCATTTATGTCAGTCCTTTGGATACTGAGAGATTTGCTCTAGAGGTACCAAAAGCACTTTTGTGTTTTAATCTGCCAAAAGACAAGATGCTTGAATACAGAATTACACTTTCTCAAGCTGGAAGAGGGGAGATTTAGATTAGATATAAGGAAGAAGTCCTTCCCCATGAGGGTGGTGAAGCACTGGAACAGGTTGCCCAGAGAAGTTGTGGAGGCTCCAAGCCTGGAAATGTTCCAAGCCAGGTTGGATGAGGCCTTGAGCAAGCTGGTCAAGTTGAAGATGTTTGTGCTCACTGCATGGGGTTTGGACTAGGTGACCTTTAAAGGTCCCTTCCAACTTGAACCATTCTATGATAATGATGAGCCTTTTAATTGTTGGGAGGCATTTGGCTTGAGGAAAGTGATGGGCACATTGCTCCTTGGGCTTGCATGCAACATATTCCCCTCACTGGGGTGGTGGCAGGCACAGCATGGGCCACTGAGTGCCATGAGCAGGGTGCTGTGGGTAGCATCTGCCTGTGCAGTGAGCTAAAACACACTGCAGCAGCCAAATTCCACCAGGCACACAGGGAAAATACTTACATTCAACTCACCGCATCTGCTCCAAGGTGAAAAAGCAGAACATTCACCTCAATCCAGTGCTCATCGAATCATAAAGGCTGGAAAAGGCCTCTAAGATCATCAAACCTCTACCCAACACTTCCATGGCCATGTCCCCAGGTGCCCCATCTGCTCATGCTACATTCATTGTTATTCCTGGACACTTGTGCCACGTTCTGCTGCCTCCTGCTAACTTCCTCCTTAAGCCATTATTTCCCACCAGCACGAAGCTGCTGTTGTGCAGCAGGATCATATCCCTGGATCAGTTGCCTGAATCCTTCATTCACAACCACAGCAGCTGGACTAAATAAATAAAGCTGGGTGTAAGACAGAAATTCACTTCTTCCTGCTTAAGGAAAGCTGCTGGCCCATTTCCATGATGATTTTGGAGATCACCCCAACCATAAATTCTGCTCAGATTTTTAGGTCCCTTGTGATTAAATAAAAAGCAGGAATCCATTTAGTTTTCTGCAGCAACAAGTGTGCTGGGATCCCTGGGACAGCTCAGTAGCAGTGCTGGTCTAGTAAAGAGGATCACAGAACCATTTAGGTTGGAAAAGACCTTTCAGATCAGCAAGTCCCACTGCTAACCCAGCACTGCCAAGTCACCAATTAACTATGTCACTCAGCACTACATCTACAAGACCTTTAAACACCTCGAGGGCTGGGGACTCCAGCACTGCCCTGGGCAGCCTAGTCTAGGACTTGCCAACCCTTTCAGTGAGGAAATTTCGCCCAATACCCAACCTAAATACCTAAATATCATCTGGTGCAACTCGAGGCCATTTCCTCACACCCTATCACTTCTTACTAGGGAGAAGAGACCAACCCCTAATCTCTCTTCAACTTCCTTTCAGGGAGTTGTAAAGATCCAGAAGGCCTCCCCTCAGCCTCCTTGTCTCCAGGCTGAACAACCCCAGATCCCTCAGCTGCTCCTCACAAGAACAGGTTTGCAAACTCACCTGCTGCTGTTTTCCTGCTTTCACTTAGTAATCCAAGTTCAATGGCTAAACATAATCATTGAAAACAAGATCCTGTGCTCAGGAGTAAACTCACCCAGCCAAGGGAAGTTCCCAGCACCTCTGAATCCTCTTACTCAACCCAAGACCTGCAACTAACTTCAGCCATTGGCCTCCATTTCTGATCACATTTGATTTTTGCACTGCAAAGGTCCTCTGGCTTCTGCAACACTTGCACCCAAAAGTGATACATGAGCCTACACTTGATCTGCTCATGCTTCATCTGCAGGGGGTAGAAAACCTGCCTTGGGAAGGTGGCCAGGACAGGGGCCCAGAAGTGTTTGGGAGGAGCAATGTGATTCAGCCAGGGGACAAACATCCCAGAACCTTCCTACCCCAAGAGACGAAGGAGAGGGAGGAGAGGGATTTTGTGCTGAGTTTCCATCACAAGGCACTGTCACATCCCAGAGCACAGCACAAACAGCCATTGCCATCACCATGGCCTCAGGAGCAGCCTGGGTGCATGCCCTCCACAGCCTTTCTCCAGTGGTTTTGCCTCACCTCTGCTGCCCGTGGTAAATCCACCACCTCGGTGCAGTGTGTGCTCCCCATGGGGAGCAGCCCTGGGTGCAAGTGAGCAGAGCACAGTGACATGTCCATTTATTCCAAAGAGGACTTCACATTACTTGGATTTCTAAAGTACTCCCATGGCAGAGAAAAGAGAAACAAATATGCCCAGAAGAAAGCAGGTCTGAGAGAGGAGATGCTGCTGCTTTGCTACCAGGAGGGAATAAGCCATGAGTGAGAATCTGGGGCTACCCTAGCAGCCCTGAAACCTCCCACAGCCAGGGTTTGGGGTGAGCAGGACTTCTGCAGTCAGCCTTTGGGTAGCCACTGGCATTCCAGTGCCACCAGGCTGGGAATCTCCCCCCTCCTAGCCTTTGGTACCAGCAGGCACCACAAGGACAGAGCTCATTTCTGGTTTGTTTTAGCTACAAACAGCACCATTGTACGACTCAGTTTTGATCTTGCCCTGCTGGAAGTGATGCTGGAACTCCCCACACAGTCACTGGAGCTTCAGTGCCATAAACCAGTGTGGGAACAGCCTCCATCTACTGGTGTCTGCATAATGCAATTAAAACTCCCCGTCCTGTGCAGCCAGGCGGTCACATCCTTCCCACCATTGCCTCAGTGCCCAGCCCCTGCTTTGGGGATGCTTTTCTCTTCCTGCCCACCAGCCAGCCAGCCACAGCAGGGTAGGGAAGAGGAGGATGAGGCATTTTATCTTGGAAACTGGGCAAAGCATCTGATTACCATCCCTGTGTCCAAGCACAAAAGGAGGACTATTTGTGTTTGACTTGTTAGCACAAAACCAAACTCAAACAAGCAGCTTCTTAGTGGGTCTGAGGAAATTAACCACTCAGAGTGGGGAGCTACAAAACACAGCCAGTGGACACTGAACGACTCACAGCCTGCAGACTTCCAGTTCCAACACCTGTGAGCTGCAGCAGAATCATAAAATTTGGAAAGACCTCTAAGATCAAGTCCAACCTTCTACCCAGCACCTCCATGACCACTAGACCATGTCCCCAGGTGCCACATCTACTTGTTTCTTGAACACCTCCAGGGATGGTGACTCCACCATCTCCCTGGGCAGCCTATTCCAATGCACTTTTTTAGGAAAGAAAATTCTTCCTAATACCCAACCTAAGCCTCCCCTGGCACAGCTTAAGGCCATTTCCTCTTGTCCTCTCATTAATTGCTCAGGAGAAAAGGCCAAAAGGAATATCCCTGTGTCAGCCTCCACAGATCCGTGTCCTAGGCTACGGCACTGGCTGCTCACTCATTTCACTGAGGAAACAATTTACAGGATCTCAAACATCTCAATCCAGAGAGACAGATGTAGAGGGATTTCACCCTTGTGAAGCAGCATGAGCTTTTGGGACCCTTCAAGCTGTGTTTTCTCACATTCAGCTCCACGTATGCCAGGCTCTGAGATTTGTAGCTGCTTTCCTGGAGCAGGGTCAGTGAGAGAAGATTTGTGCAAGGGAAGCACCCAGCAAGGTTTGGACTATTCTCCCTTTCCTTCCCCTGAAGAAAAAGTGTTCTCAGTGCTGCCAAGTTTCTCCCAAGGAACAAGCAACAGCACAAGAGGAAACAGCCTCAGGTTGTACCAAAGGAGCCTTAGGTCAGGCATGAGGAACGATTTCTTCCTCAAAAGGGTTGTCAAGCCCTGAACCAAGGGCAGCCTTCTTTCCTGGAGGGCTTTCAAACTAGCGCCGAGGGCCGTGGTTTGGTGGTGACCTGGCAGTGCTGGGTTAAGGGTTGGACTTGATGATCTTAAGGGTCTCTCTTCCAATCAAAATAATCCTGTGCTTCTACTCTCTGCACAAGGTTCAGGTGACTTTGAGATGAGGATTCAAATCACCTCATGACTATGTCACTTCCATGAGGGTTTCCATTCACACAGGAGAAGGGAACATCACGATTCATAGGGACACACCAAACGGGCAGGTACTGGTGGGGCTGCACCACTGGCACCCTTGCATTGCTCTGACTGTGCAGACAAAGGACAGCTGGGGGTTTGAGGTTTTCTTGCAGAGTACAATTATTTTCTTTCTTTTTTTTCCTTCCTTTTTCCAGGCTTCATGCAAGCACTCCGAGCCACAGTGATCCTAGGAGGAGCTGCTGTCATTAAATGCAGCTCAGGTACCTCTGACTTTCTCTAACTTGGCAGGGCAGCAGCTCTTGGGACACCACAGGCTGTGAATTCCCAATCAGTGCTGTAATTAAAACCAGAGAGGATGCCAAGCCAGTTTCTGCCCTGTACCTCTGCAAGTTCTGCTTGTACAGGCACAGAAGAGGAGGAGTTGGATGAACAGAGCCTGTGGTGACAGGACAAGGGGTGATGGTTTGAAACTAAAAGAGGGAGATTTAGACCAGAGAGAAGGAGGAAACTTTTTACAGTGAGAATGGTGAGACCCTGGCCCAGGTTGCCCTGAGAGGTGGGAGATGCCCCATCCCTGGAACCATTCCAGGTCAGGATGTTTGGGGCTGTGAGCAACCTGCTCTAGTTGCAGATGTCCCTGCTGACCCCTGCAGGGGGTTAGACTAGATAATCTTTAAAGATCCCTTCCAAACTGGTTATTCTATGATCTTGTGAACCTTGAGTTGGTACCTGCTTCTCTCCTCTAACAGGAGTGGTTGGACTTCATGATCTCAAAGGTCTCTCCCAACCTCAACAGTTCTCTGATTTTATCTTTCACTGCAAGTCCTTTTCCCCATTTAATATTTCTCACCTTCAGTCAGCCCACAAATTCCCACAGCCCTTGTCTGATCTGTTACTGCTTTGATGTTTAGGACAACTCACTTGATCACAAAATATATTTTCATTTAAAAAAACAAAACAAAACAAAGCAAAGCAAAACTCCTGACTCACCAAAACCAGACCAACCCAAACTCTTGCAGGTGCTTCACTTCGCCACTGTGAATGAAATCACTGACTCCCAAGTACACCAATATATAAGCCTCAACTCCTGTGTTTCCCCTAGATGACACAATTCTTTGCAGGTCTTGATGATCTTAGATATCTTTCCCAACCTTAAATAAAGAATTATCATAGAAACATTAAGTAAAGGAGCAAAGCAAAGCCTTTGACTGTGGCTCCACTGTAACTCCATGAGTCACAACTGAGAATTAAAAAAAAAAAAGAAAAAACCCCAAACCAAACAGTTCGGAGATAAAATTGCCTTTTCTGAAAGAATTTTTATGGCAGAACTCAGGATAAGGTGTGAAAAGTGATGGATTTACAGTAAGGATGGTGAGACACTGGAACAGGTTGCTCAGGGAGGTTGTGGATGCCCTTTCCCTGGAGGTGTTCAGGGCCAGGTTGGATGAGGCTTTGAGCAACCTGGGCCCGTGGAAGGTGTCCCTGCCCATGGCAGAGGGGTGTTGAACTAGGGGATCTTTAAGATCCCTTCCAGCCCAAACCATTCTATGAATCTATGGATGCAGAGCATGTATTAGCTCTTGGGCATCTATTTTCTGTAACTTTCTATTATATTCCAAATTATTTTATATTTATACTATTTTTTCCCCTCTATCAATAGTTCTGTTTTCTATGATCCATTTGCGTGGATGGAGAAGGAGGGAGGAGAGGCAGACAGAGGTTGGTGGCATCTCTCTGGGAAGCAGACACTGGAGAAGCACCAAGCAAGCAAGAAATGTAATAAAAAGCAGGCTATAATATTATGTAGATTGTATTTTCACTAATGAAAAACGTCCTGCTTGCTTTTCCTTTGGGAATCAGACCCGTCCAATCTGTTCACCTGGCTCTTGGCCAACCAGGCTCTTAAAGAAGGAGGTTTCGATGGTACTTAAGCCTCTTTAGCTCAAATTGCTTTCATGCCAGTGGAGCTGGTCAGGGGGCTCAGGGCACCCTGAACTGGGTGTCTGGGGCACAGGAACCAGATGTGAGGCTGCAGGGATCCCCATGCCACTGCCTCCCCCACTCACCCCACCAGTGCTGTCCTTCCAGGTCAGCAAGGAAGAGTCACCTGCCATGGCAAAAGGCTTTCCATCTGGATCAAGCCTCTTTGGAATAAAAAACACAGGATGCCTGTTGGAAGAGACCCCAAGGATCATCTGCTTCAATAGTATGGTTGAAATGGGAGGGGCCAGCACCCTGTCAAGCTGAGTCTGCCCATTGTAGGGGAATCCACTACTTCCCTTGGGAGAAAGGGAAATAAACTTCACAAGGAGGAAGCCAGCAATGCTCTTGTGTGACCTCTGGATACTGAAGGGAAAGGACATGGATGGATGAATGAAAGGGACCAGCACAGCAGGTGGCTGGGGCTGTGGTGTAAACTTGGCCCAGTGATGTAAGCTGGATTTCTTTAAGGAGAGACAGGCTCCCAGGACCAAACTGGTGCCAGAACCCAGTGCTGGGACCTCACCGACCCTCAGCCTCCTCCAGCCTGCTCTCCACCCAACACACCAAAGGCAGGACACAAACAAAGGATGGGAATCGCCAAGCAACCGGAGGAGCAGCGCTGGCCTCCAGCTCCCAGCACTGCCCAGAAATGCATTTGCAAGGAGGTGCATTTGCAAGACACAAGATCTTTGCACTAAAGAGAGAGAAATGCTAACAAGGAGCTCAATGTCCTGAAAGCCCCATTTTACAGAAAGAGCTCAGTAATCACACAGAAATAGAGGTATTTAAAGTATCTAAAATATCTGCAGCAGACTAGTTACTTGCCAAGAGAAATAATTCAATAAATAATTCAGTAGCTGTGCAGAGATCTTACTTTACACACTTGTAATGGTTCAGAGAGCAAACTCCAGCACCTTGCTGGCTGGATGGCAATGCCTTGTGCTCACAGCCATGGTGCCAAGTTCATCCTCATCCCCATTCCTCTTCACCCTCATCCCTCTGCACCCTCTTCCCTATCCCCATCCCTCTGCATAGGGTCCACCTATTCAGCCACTGATGCCAATCCCCCTAAAGAAAGCTTCATCCTCCAGTCCACATCTCCTGGCCACATTCAGGCACCGCTCAGAGATTTGAAACAACCTAAAAATATCTTTCACACCCCTGAGGAGATGGACACAGCAGTCCTCTGAAACCAACGTGACTCACACATGCAGGAAAGCTGAGGCTGGGATCCTGGTCCAGATCTGCCTCTGGTCTGGATAATGAAGCATTAGGAAGCCTGTGCAAGTATTTGAAGTTTCCTGCCAGAAGGCAAAATCTCAGTGGCTCAGAGCTCTGCTCTTTCTGAACTCTATCAGTTGCTTAAGGCACAGTGACAAAAACCCTTCTCTGACTGCTGAAACATCCCTAAAACATTAGCCAGCATCAGTGTGTGATCAACCAGAGTCACAAGGTTTCATGGACCAGCCTGAAAGCCTCAGCCTGTGGTCACAGAGGATGAAGTTCAGCTGGCAAATCCCATCTGGAACGTTTTTGCCCCCGCAGTCCTGCTCGTCCCACCCCGCTCGTGCCAGTGTGGCTGCTGTGTGCTCACCCAAAGCATGCTCAGGAATTCCTCCAAGCTGCATCATAACCCAGCCAGAAGACAAAGCAAACCCCCAAGCTCTCTGGGTTTCTGGCTCGTTGGTCTTTTGCTTGCAGCCCTCTGGGGACACTCACATGGCTCTGCCAAAACTGTTTCAAGGGCTGCAGAATTTCATCTGCGGAAACCACAGCCTGGTCCTTCCCTGCCTGCACCCTGCCTACTTCCTCAGCTCACAGGCAGCACAGCCCATAGGAACAACCCATGGAGGTGACTAATGCAGGAGAGAATTTGCCCCTCAGCCTTAGGGAAACGTTTAGAGGTGCCAGTGAATCCTGTGCATGTTTGCTAGGGCTCATGTTCAAGTTCCTTGCCCTGTGGGCATCATTTCTGTCCCTGCATTGCACCATGCTGCTGCTTGTGCCAGAGCTGAGGTTCAGTCCTGGAAGCTGCTGGCAAAGCATTTGCAAAGCTCCCCCTTTCCCAGAGGGATCATAGAATCATCACAGAATGGCATGAGTTCGAAGATAGCTTAAAGATCATCCAGTTCCAACCCCCTGCCATAAGCAGGGACACCTCCCACTAGAGCAGGTTGCTCAAAGCCTCACCCAGCCTGGTCTTAAACACTCCCAGGGATGAGGTATCCAGAATTTTTCTGGGCAACCTGTTCCAGTGTCTCACCACCCTCAAAGAGCTTCTTCCTAATGCCCAATCTAAATCTATCGTGCTCTAGTCTCAAACCATTGTCCCTTAGCATAAGGTAGCCATGCTCAGGCCTAACTGTCAGTTCCTGTGAAGCAGAGGGCTTCTTGGGATTTTCTGGGAGGTTTGTAGGTTGGGGTTTTTCTCTGAGTGACATTGATGGTTGATTGTCCTATATATGGTGTGGTTCTTGTGTGCTGTGTGACAGGCTGAGAGCAAACAGCTGAAAACGTGGCTTAAAAATACTTATCTGGGGCAGAGTGCAAAGAGAGACACTGAATGGAGAGGGAAAGGCAGCTGCACCCATGACAGCCTGCCTGAGCAGCAGCAAGAAGGTGCTCTGCAAAGAGCTCAATGGCTCCTTGCCAGGCCAAGTTCTGACATTTGCCTTCAAGCACTGGTTAGATTTAAATGAACCTCAGCAGTGTCCACAGAGGCCACAGTGAAGAACTCCACCTGAACACACCAGAGCCAGGTCACAGAACCCCAGCACAGTGAGGGTGATCACCCAAGTCCAGCTTCCCTGCCAGAGCAGCATCACCTAGAGCAGGTTGCACAGGACCTTTGTGTCCATCCCAGCATTCAAAGCCCCTAGCCCAGGGCTGGGTGGTGGAAAGGAAATGTGGGGTGAGGCTTTTCCCTCCTGCATGCCCAGGTAGGGAAGCAGCAGGTACACCAGTACATGTTGCCCCAGCTGTTGTGGGCTGCCTCTGCTGTCCTCACAGCAGGTAACTTGCCAGGCAAGGACAGACACAAAGGCACATCCTGTACTGCCAGTTCCCAGCCTAGCTCAGCTCTCCATGACCATTCACACCCTGCTCTTGGCTGTGTCTGCACAGTCAGTATGTGTGAGACCAGCCACAGTGACACAGTAGGGTTGAAGGGACACCAGAAGGCAGGAGCTGGCCCTGGCTGCTCTCCCACTGTGTACACAGTGCACCAGATCTGATTTCTCTGCTGTTTGCACATGGGGAATGAATGACCTAGACTCACACTGCTGCTGGACAGGGCTGTGGGGTTCCTCACCACCAGTTGATACTCCCCTCAGCCTTATGCCCACCCTGGGCTGTTTGTTGGACCAGGCAACTGAATTGGCAAAAAACAAACTGTCCTGCAAAAGTAGCAGAGAATATGGCTCCTTCCCAACCAAATTCTGGCCCAGAGTGATTATAGAATCACAGAAATGTTTTTGTTGGAAAAGGTCTTTGACATCAAGTCCAACCATTACCCCAGCACTGCCACTAAACCATATGGCCCTCACCACCACATCTACACAGCTCTGACAGCCCTCCAGGGATGGGGACTCCACCACTGCCCCTGGCAGCCTGTTCCAAGGCTTGACAACCCTTTTGGGGAAGAGACTGTTCCTCATGTCCAATCTAAACCTCCCCTGGTGCAACCTGAGGCTGTTTCCTCTCATGCTATTGCTTGTTCCTTGGAAGACACTTGGGAGCACTGAGAGCATCCCAAGCATCCTGCATGGGTATTGCTTCATATTCAGACAAGTCCAGCATCATGGGGAATGCACAACCCAAAGTGACACAGAAACCTACAGAAGCATACCACAGGAGGCTTCCCATAACACTCCAGAGACAACACAGTGCCACACTCAGAGTCAGTGCTTCAGAGGACAGGAAAGAACAGGAGCATCTTGTCCACCACTTCCCAGCCACACATTAGCTACACTGCTTCTCTGACAACTCAGTGTGGACTGAAACTCCTCCTTGGTCCAGTCTTAGTCTTGTGTAGCCTCCTGCAACATCAGCACTTACACAGAACGTGTTTGCAGCAGGGCTTAGCAGGTCAAACTACAGCTGGCATTGCCTGCAGCCATGAAAGCTGCTGTTTGCAGGAGGCTACCCCTGCAGTGTCACACCACAGATTTTCATCTGCTGCTTCAGATGTAGACATAGACCAAGACCTGCCAGCTTGTACCATAGAACAGCTAAGCATTGTCTTTATTTTGAGGAGCAATTCTCTGTAAGTCAATACCACAGCTTGAAGAGCTGCAAAACTTGCTGACCTCCCACCACCCTTACTGTAGCAGAGCCCTGTGAAGCATGAGCAGACCTTCTGCCAGGTGTGTCAGACACGTGCCCATGAAGATGGTGTTATGACTGCCACCGAAACTAGAAAATTACATTGAAAATGGGAGCTTAAAAAAAAAAAAAAAGGCAACAGTTGGGGCATGATCTAACTCCAGTAAGTACAGTTGTAGCCCTCACTCACAGTAAGCTGCCTATAATTAGACCAGGTTAATTACCAATCGAGTGTCTTGCAGCCTGCAGTGCTTTTCTGAAGGACCTTGTCCATGCAGATGGGAAGGAGTTAGGAGACCCTGAAAGGTCTAAGTGTACCTGGAGAAAGGACCCCAAAAACCTAAGTACACTTGAAGAGAGGAGCCCAAGTTAGAAGTGCACCTGGCAAAAGAACCCCAAAGGCAGAAGTGCACCTGGCAAAAGAACCCCAAAGGCAGAAGTGCACCTGGCAAAAGAACCCCAAAGGTCAAAGTGCACCTGAAGAAAGAACCCCAATGGTCTAAGTATGCTTGAAGAGAGGACCCCAAAAGTCTAAGTGCACCTGGGAAAAGAACCCCAAATGTAGAAATGCACCTGGAGAGCACAGGGTTTGTGCAGCCCCTGTGCACATATAACATAACTGACTGCATCAGGTCCAGACTTCATCCCAAAACAAACTGCCAGCCAAAGAAGGCTTCAAAAGTTGCTCAAGGCTTATTTGGCAACGTTATAGCACAAGAAAATACGAGTTAAGAAAGAGATAGATCCTGTGCCAAAAGGCTCGGAGGAAAACAACTCTCTCCAAGGCATGGGGACCAGCAGCAACGACCAGTTCAGGCAGGAGAAGCACAGTGCACAGACCTGCTGTCTCCTGCCATGCCCTCTGCCTGCCTGGGCCCTGTGCCAGCAGCCTCCGGTCGTCACCAGCACACAGCACTCAGCGCCATCCATTGCTCCTCGGAATAAGCTCTGCATGTTTCCTGCACACGAGGCTCTCCCTGCTTTTAAAGGGACATCACTTGATGCTTCTCCCTTGTGGGTGCACCAGTAAACCCAGGCTGACCACTGCAGAAATGGTCACCGTGGTGGGGACCATGCTCACTGCACTGCACCACAGCAAACAGCCATGGTTGGCTTCTGCAGGTTTTCCAGGGAGACTCCACAGCTGCACCTTGGCCATGCCTCACCCATCATGCTCTACACCTCCAGAAACAAGTGGGAACCCTCCAGAAGCCTCTCTTGAAAACATCATCATCACATCCTAAACACAATCTTGCCCTACCCCATCAAAAGATGGGGCACACCAGGGACAGGCACACACTAAGCACAGCATCCCAGCATGGTGGGGGGCAGAAGGGACCTCTGGAGATCACCCAGTCCAACCCCCCTGCTAAAGCAGGGCACCCACAGCAGCTTGCCCAGGATCACAAGAGCCAGGTGGGGTTGGAATCTCTCCAGACAAGGAGACTCCACAATCTCTCTGAGCTCCAGAATCTACTCCACAGCTCCAGAGCAAAGAAGTTTCTCCTCATGTTTAGGCGCAAATTCTGGTGCTCCACCTCGTACTCATTGTGCCCTGTCCTGTTGCCGGGCTTCACTGAAAAGAAACTGCCTATCACGGCAAGCAAGAAACCACACTCGACATCCAGAGAAGATGCTTCATGCCTACAGAGAAGGCTTCTGTCTTCTGTGCTGTTCTAGGACAGCCCCAAAAAACAGCCTCCATCTCTGCACCCAGGTGACCTTGTCCCTGGTGTGGGGCCGGGCATGGAGGCAGAGCACAGCAGAGGTACCCCGGGGAGTTCCTGAACCTCAGGTTGGTTCCTGGTCCTGTGCAGGATCCGTGGGGCTGGAAACAGCAGCCACGGTTGTTCCTGGGGCTGGAGCTCCCCAGCCCCTGCAGCACTGAGATCTCCATCCAGAACTGGGCTGGAGCTTGCGTCCTCCGCTTCCGCCCCCCACCAAGACTGTTAAAATCGTCTGAAAAACTTCCTAGACCTGTCCTGCTGGAGGCTTATCCTCAATCCAGCGGGTTCTCCCCCACTGCAGCCGATATCCCTCTTTCCTCTGTGCACCCCTTTTTTGGGGGTGGTTTTGTTTTGCTCAGCATCCCGGAGCCAAACAACCGCGGAGTTGCAGCCCCCCGTGGCTGGGTGAAACCCTCCAAGGACCCACCTAAAGCCTCCCCAGCTCCTTACTAGGATTATAAGAGTAAATATAAACACACACACACCCCACCCCCCTGACTCACCAGCTCCAGGGAAGGAGGTTTCCCTGCGTTGCCCTTGCAGGCAGTCAGCTCATGGCTGGGTCTCCCACCGCTCATGGACTCGTTGAAGAACTGCTGACTCCAACCAGTCCCACCCCCTTCCCATCTGCAAACTGCTGAAAGAAGTTAAGCTTGGCTAATATCAGCTTAGGCTGTATTAGCACAGCGGCAGCGCTGCCCCGGTGTAACCCTTGAAGCACTGGAGACTCCAGTTCCCAGCGCTGGGAGCTTTATTCCAGCTTCTCGCAGAAACGGGGAGAACTCCCCCCTGCCTGCTACTGAATATTCCATGGGTTTGACAGGGCTCTTTGTCAGCCTGGGAGCTTTAGGGCTCATTCCAGGCTCCAGGCAAAGCCTTTGGATCTCAAACTGCAAAGCCCTGCTGCAAATGCTCGGTTTAACATGAAAGACAGCGTCAGGTTTGCTTTTTCCTTTGGGGAAAAGGCATCGCAAAATGAAGTTTCTGACACGGAGCAGGTCTGCGCTGCCAACCCGAGGCTGCTCAACTTCAGAGCTTGAGTAGAATCCATGTAAATCACAGAATGCTTTGGGTTGGAAAGAGCCTTAAAGATCCAACCCCCCTGCTGAGGGCAGGGACACCTCCCACCAGCCCAGGCTGCTCAAGGTTTCGTCCAACCTGGCCTTGAGCACCTCCAGGGAGGAGGCATCCACAACCTCCCTGGGCAGCCTGTTGCAGTGTCTCACCACCTTCACTGGAAAGAATTTCTTCCTCATCTGAAATCATCCAAATCAAGACGATAGCAAGAAGAGAGGCACTGCCAACACCATCCTTACATAGTTGGGTAAATTAAAAGCAAAGGAAAATGCCCAATATTTGAGCCAAACCCAAGTGTTGTTAATTTACACTGATGATAACGCCCCACCCACCCCCAAACTTTGCAGTTCAGTTGTGGTGGTAAAATCATTCACATTTAAGATGTGAGAGGTCTGGCTGAGGTGCTTCTCCCAAGGAAAAGAACATTCCTTTCAGCTGAAGGCTAACATCTCTGATGGCTTCCAATTCCCCACTTCTGAGCTCACATAACCCCAGGTGGGTCACTTCTGTGGGCCCCACCAGGAGCTTCTCCCCTTATCCACACCTTATTTACTCTGTGATTCCCTCTTGGAGTTGTGGCAGTCAGCAGGCACATGAGGAGCCCTCCCCTCTCAGGAATGGACACCTGGCTCTAAGATCACAGTCTCACAGTATAGCAGAGGTTGGAGGGGACCTCAAGAGATCATCAGGTCCAACCCCCCTGCCAGAGCAGGATCACTCAGGGTAGTCTGCACAGGAATGCATCCAGGTGTGTTTTGAGAGTCTCCAGAGAAGGAGACTCCACAACCCCCCTGGGCAGCCTGTTCCAGGGCTCTGTCACCCTCACTGGAAAGAAGTTTCTCCTCATGTTGAGCTGAAATCTTCCATGTTTTAGTTTGAACCCATTGTTCCTTGTCTTATCACTGTGCACCACCCAAAAAAGCCTGGCCCCCTCCCCTGGTCACCCACCCCTCAGATATTGATAGTCATCGATCAGATCCCCTCTCAGTCTTCTCTTGACTAAATAGCTGGAAATCATTTCCCTTGTTTTGTTTGGGGGTTTTTTGTGGGGTTTCGGGTTTTTTTTTTGGTTGGTTGGTTTGTTGTTTTTGGGTTGGTTTTTTTTTTGTTCCTAAAACCATATCTCCACAAACACTTGGCAAAGAAGGGAGCAGGGTGGAGATGCTTTCTCACTATTGGAGAATCAAAGAACTGTTTTGGTTGGAAAAGACCTTTAAGATCACCAAGTTCAACCATTCTCTACCAAGGCTGGTGCTAAACCATGTCCACACCTCTGCCTCTTTGAAACATGTCCAGGGATGGTGATTCAACCACCTCTCTGGGCAGCCTCTTCCAGGGCTTGACAACCCTTTCAGTGAAAGAAATTTCTTCTAATAGCCAAGCTTAACTTGTCCTGGTGCAACTTGAGGCCATTTCCTCTTGTCCTGTCACTTGCTACCTGGGAGAAGAGACCAATCCCCACCTCACTCCAATCTCCTTTCAGGGAGTTGTAGAAAGCAATGAGGTCTCCCCTCAGCCTCTTTTTCTCCAGAGTAAGCACCTCCAGTTCCCTCAGCTGCTCCTCACCAGACCCTTCCTCAGCTTCATGCCCCTCTCAGGATGTGCTCCAGCTCCTCAACATCCTCCTTGGAGTGAGGATATGGTAACACAATGATGTTTGCATTGGTGACACAGCAAATATTTCTGAGCACTTCCAAGGAGCAGCAGGAAGCAAGCACAGAGGAGGATGGAGGATTAGTTCAATAATTAGGAACACTAACAGGAGGTTACCAGAGGAGGCTTCCTGCTCTTCTCCCTCTAGCCCTCAATTTCCTTACACCACAGGGATGCCAATGGATGACAAAAAAATAAATCCATGATGCTGCCTTTTCTCACTTGTGCATCTCTTCCCAGCTGCCACTCACAAAGCATTTTCCAGCATCACAGGCTCCATTTTGCTGCTGAGCACAGCAAGGTGCAGGGCTCATATGTTGTCTAAAGTGCTTCTTGGCACCTCAACAAAGCTGGAACCCACTAGTCCCAGACCCCAGCCACAACCCACACCTAGCTCCAGACTCCCCAGCAGCAAGGGCCTGGCACTGTGCTGAAAAATGAAGGAAAGGGGGGGGATTGGCATCATCCCCTGGCATTTTTGGAGCAGCCTGTGTCTGGGCTATGTCTTGAGATGCCCTTAAAATATACAAAGTCAAACACTTCACTGCAGCTTCCATTTTCTTCTGACAACAATAACAAGCAGCTACATCACTTGGATGCTTTGCAACACTTGGTTTACGTTTTGAGCTCTTTGCTGTGGCTTCAGGGTTGCTGTATTTTGTTAACTCTCCTGGTATTTGTATTTCTATCCCTAGAAAGAATGCTAAAACAGAAAGTGGAAATGACTCTCTGCTGTAACTTGCCTGAGCTCTCTTTTTTTTTTTAAGCCCCAATGAAGACATTTCTGTCCATCATAAGTTTCACAAACTCTCCCCAACTGCTGAAAATAAGTGAATTTCCAATTCTGCTGCCTCCTCACTCAGGTTTGGTTTTGGCAGTGGTTTTTTTGTGTGTGTGTGTGGGTTTTGTGTGGGTTGTCTTTTTTTTGTTGTTGTTGTTGGTTTTTTTTTTTATCTTCAGCCCCTTTCCTGCTCCAAAAGATGAGTTGTTAGGTTACAGTTGAACCCAATCATCTTAAGGTCTTGACGGATAATAGAAAGAAATTCTCTCTTAGAAAAGAAATTCTTTGCAATTAGGGTGGTGAGGCACTGGAACAGGTTGCCCAGGGAGGTTGTGGATGCCCCCTCCCTGGAAGTGTTTAAGGCCAGGTTGGATGAGAATTTGAGCAAGCTGGGCTAGTGGAAGGTGTCCCTGCCCATGTCAGAGGTGTTTGAAACAAAACTGATCGTTAAGGTCCCTTGCAGCCCAAACCATTCTACGATTCTTTTCCAGGCAGGCGATTCTGTGGAAAGCAGCTTCTAAACCCCCCTTTGTGGACATTTTTAGACGTTTCTCTCTTTCTGAAACAAGGTTTCAAAGGGTTAAGGTGGGGGGAGGTCCTCAGACAGCCCATTCTTCAGTCTCAACGACCCAGAGCTTTTGCCTTTTCAGATGTAGTTAAGCAAATAAAGCCAACAGAGGATATGCAAATGCCTTTTCCGAAAGGAAACAGAGCCCGGAATTGTTGTTGGCAGGTCAGAGCATCACACCACCCTCAGCAGCCTCTCAGCTGCCGGGATTTGCCTGCCCGCGGAGAAGCAGCCGGCACAAAACCCACCCTTTGCGGGCAGAACAAAACCAGGGCTGGGGCATTCCACAGGGGGAGAGAGAGAGGAGGTCACTGGGCATATCTCCAGTCGGGCTCTCTTCTTTGGGGTGAGACCCCCAGTCCCTGCTCACAGATCCAAAGGACGTCAGGGGTTGGTGCCACTTGGGTAAACGTTGGGGAGGAGGTTGCTCACAAGCTGCACTCTGCTGGGCTGCTCAGAGGAGTTGTTGAAACATTTTGTGGAAGCAAACAGAACATAAAAACCAACCTGAATTAAGTCATCTGGGGTTGGGGAGAATCACACAAATCACAGAATCATCACAGAATGGCTTGAGTTGGAATGGACCTTCAAGATAAACTAGTTCCAACCCCCCCCCTGCCATGGGCAGGGACACCTTCCACTAGGACCAGGATGCTCAAAGCCTTGTCCAGCCTGGTTTTAAACACTTCCAGGGATGAGGCAGCCACAACCTCTCTGAGCAACCTGTTCCAAAGCTGAACTGTCTTGGAGATAAAGTAAAATACATTTAACATCTCAAGAAGGATGCTAGTATCTTTGTCTTTCTACCCCCACCACTAGAAACAGCCTTGAAACAAGCTCTATTTCCCCCCACACACACGCTTTTTATACCTAAATATCCTGCAGAAACCTGCAGAATAGATGTGAATTATGCAGATTTAAACACCTCCTGTAGTTCCAGAGTGAGTTTGGCTTGGATCACCACCAACCATTTAAATCAACTGCAGAATCATTTGCTCTGTGATTTACTCTTTCTTGATACTTTTTCAAAGAATCTAAAAAGAGAAAGGTTAAATTAAATCAGCTCAACAATCTTAGTGCACATTCCTCTGCTGACCAGCTCATACTTGCCTTTGGAAGAAACCTCAAATGTATCCCAGCTTAGCAAACCCCTCGGTGCTTTCCCTGGCTGTGGCTTCTCAGCTGGTGCCACCTAGCAGCAACTGGGACACCCCAGTGAGCACAGTATGTTCATGATGTTCCTTGAGCTGATTTTGGGGGTTTGGTGGGCCCTGGAAAATAGCTGCTTGTTGCTCTGGAGGCAAAGAGGATGTGGTTCTGACCCTTGTTGTGCAGAGACTGTTGCATGTCCTTCCCAAGGAGCTGTTCCTGAGACTGCATCTCTCCCCAGGCTCCATCACCAGCCTGTAAGAGCACAGCCCTGCTCTAGTTTGTGCATGGGGACAACACAACCTCAGTTTCTTGATGGTTGGTAGGAGAAGGAAAGGTCATCCTAGCCCTTGTTCTCCTTTGTCTCAGTTTCTTCATGGCTACTGTGAGAAGGAAAGGTCATCCTAGCCCTTGCTCTTCACTATGAGCACAGTGGCTTGGCTTGCCTAACCCCCTCCCCTCCTACCATCACCAAAACCTTCAGCAGCAAGGGCAGTGAAGGCTGTCTTGGAGTTTGATAGCTGGTTAATAGACTTCTGTGGGTAACCACCTCAGCCACAGTGGAGAAGGGACCCTTCTCTGTGGTTATTTTTCTGAATCACAAACCAGAACCCAGGAGGTTCCTTCTGAAGAGGAGGAGAAAATTCATTGGTATGAGGGTGATGGAGCCCTGGAGCAGACTGCCCAGAGAGGTTGTGGAGTCTCCTGCTCTGGAGAGATTCCAAACTCACATGGCCATTGTGATCCTGGGCAAGCTGCTGTGGGTGTCCTGCTTTAACAGGGGGGTTGGAATGGATGATGTCCAGAGGTCCCTTCCAACTCTCACCATTCCAATCAGACAGGAACCACTCTTCCCCAGGCCAAGTGCCATGAGACTCTCTGGAGCCCCTCGACCTGCCCAAGGCTAACCCACTTAACACTGATTTTGCAGGACTGTTTCACAGTGATGAAGTGGAAACTGTTGCCTGCAACTTGCATGTGGTGTACACTGAGATTGTATCTACACCACAGCAGCCACACCGCTGAGCAAATGGAAAGCTGAGGTGTAGCCTTGCAACACCAGAGCTCACAGGGCTAAATATAAAGCCTGTTCCTTCCCTGGCAGGGGCTTTCCTAACCAGGTGGTGATTTCCACTGAGCCATACCTTCTCGTTCCCTCACAAGTGACATTTTCTTCCTGTGGTGCAAGAAAAAATATCACTTGGACAACGTGGTTGGATTTCTCTTCTTTCCACCTTTGAGAGTGGTCTACCACACGTCACAGAAGAGAGAAAAGGGCCTCATGTGGCTAACCAAGGAGCTCCAGGGACAGCAAGAGCAATATTTGGGTTCTGTGGGACAATCAGTGCAGGGTTGTGCCATTACCTCAGGCCACAGTGAGCAGGGGCTGCATTTTTCACCTTACTTTTCCGAAGCACCTGCTACACGTTGCAGCTACGTCACTGCTTGTAAAAGCTCAAGCAGTGAGTAAAGAGTGAGTGAAGCAAGGCTGCAGCAGGGAGCTTGGGAACCAGCTCTGAGCCTGCCAGCACGGCTCAGGGGATGGACTATTCCTGTGGCTTTGAAACTCTTTCCTGACTGAAGAATCACTCAGGGTAAGAGTGTCTTACCCTACCTCGCCACCATGTTTGCCATAGCACAGTCTCCAGAAGAACATTGGACAGTACCAGCAGGTCAAGAGAGGTTCTTCTCCTCTACTCTGCCCTATTGAGACCACAGCTGAAGGACTGGGTGCAGTACTGGGCTATCCAGTTCAAGAGACAGGGAAGTACTGGAGAGAGTTCAGGGGAGGCTGCAAAGCTGCTGAGGGGCCTGGAGCAGCTCTGTGAGGAGGAAAGGCTGAGAGCCCTGAGGCTGCTGAGCCTGGAGAAGAGCAGCCCCAGAGGGGATCTGAGCAATGCTCAGCAAGAGCTAAAAGGGTGGGGGGCAAGAGGCTGGGGCCAGAGTCTTGTCAGTGGTGCCCAGAGACAGGACAAGGGGCAATAGGCACAAACTGGAACCCAGGAGGTTCCTTTTGAACAAGAGGAGAACCTTCTTTGGTGTGAGGGTGCTGGAGCCCTGGAGCAGGCTGCCCAGAGAGGCTGTGGAGTCTCCTTCACTGGAGAGATTACAGATCCACCTGGGCAAGCTTCTCTGTGTGACCCTGCCATGGCATGGGAGTTGGACTGGATGACCTCCAGAGACCTCTTCCAACCCCTACCATGCTAGGATTAATGATTTTATCTTATAGGGCATAAGGAAGAAGCAGAACCAGACAAAGCCTCCAGCTCCTTCCTGCAGCCTCACCTCCCTCTCCTCCAGCCTCAGGTCACCTTGAAGGCTCCATGACAATGTTTACAGCAGGAGGAGGATTTGACACAGTAAGTGACTTGTCACCAATAAGCACTGAGAGCCCTCCACAGCAATCCATCTGAGCCCAGCCAGACCTTACCCATGCCATGCTGTATGGGATCAGCTCTGAGTGCCTCAACGCTCTGGAGAAGGCTTTGCAAAGACTTTTAATCAGCAGCTCTGGGAAGAAAAGCCCTGAAGAGGCAGGCATGGCTGACAGCAAACTAAAGAATGCAGAGAAAGGAGCAGGAGGGGTTCCATGGGTTGTACATACTTATTTTGAGCCTATCTATCTAGATTTTCAAGCCATGTGCTCTCCAGCACACCTTACTCCACTGCCTGTGATTGATTCTCAGGCTAAGAGGTTATCTGGGTTCACAAGCCAAGTCCTTCTCTTCAGAGGGACAGAAGGAGAGAAACTGAAACAGTTTGGACACTCTCCAGAGGGGAGAAGGAATTGCACTCATGGAACAGTGCAGATGACCCTCCTCAGAACTGCCAATGCTCCTGGCAGCAGCTTCTGGACCTGCAGGGCTTTGGCTGCACAAGGTAGTGCAAGAGCCAGAAATAGCAGTGATGGAAGAAACTCATTACTTCTATTGATCCATCACCAAAGAACACATGCAGAGCACTTAAAAATAAGGACATTATTAATAGATGCTCTTCTCCACTGTTCATTTCTGGTCAGAAAGAGGGTGGTTAAGTCAAGTATGTTGCTAGGGGGCTGCATGGAGAAATAACCTAACAATGCCAAGAAAAAGAAAACAAAAACACGGAAAAAGAGCTGCCCTGGATGCTTGAGCATCCATCAGGAGGTAAATATCTGTGCCACATTACCTACCAGCACTTCTCCAACCTGGCCCAGCCTTGCTTCTGATTAGCTACAAGTTACTCAGATGAGAGTTGCAACTCTGCTGTGATAAAGAGGAAAGATGCTGGGATCTCAGGAAATTGGAGAGGTGTGGGAGTTGGTCTCTTCTCCCTCATGTCAGGGGATAGAATGAGAGCAAACGGCCTGAAACTGTGCTGGGGAGGTTTAAGTTGGATATCAGGAACGATTTCTTTACTTGAAGTGTGGTCAGGCATTGGAACAGGCTGCCTGGGAAGGTGGAGTCCCCATCCCTGGAGGTGTTCAAGAAACCTGTGGACACAGCCCTAGGGGACATGGTTTAACGGCCATGGTGGTGTTGGGTTGAGGATTGGACTGGATGATCTTTAGAGGTCTTTTCCAATCAAAACAGTTGCATGAATCTCTCAAAGAGCTCTCAGAAATGCAATAACAAGGAGAGGTTGAAAGCCTCTGGTGCTCTGCAGTGTTTGGTGACGTCAAAACTCCAATTATACTCTTACTGATGTAATGTTGTGTTTCTTTGTTCCTGGCTTGCTCCCAAGGCAGCTTTCCTCTTTCTGTGGGTATTCAGTTAATTCAGTTTACCATCTGCCTTCAGAGCTTCTCTCCTCTTTTCATTACTTGGATATATTTGTGATAGCCATAGGAGCACAGAGACAAGAATCAGATCAAAACTCCAGAGGAGTCCAAAGCAGCAGAGAAATTGCTCTGCACTGTCCTTTCCTGCAAGCAAGCAAGGAAGGAAACCTAAACACAGTCACTCTTTCCTTTGGATGGCATCTAGCAGCTGTTCAGATGGAGCAGCAATTGAGGGCTGAATACTAAAAGCAGCTAAGTATACCCCAAATAGCCCAGGTTGGCCACTTGTGCAGCAGCTGGGCTGAGCAGCCTTCAGCATCTGCTCACTTCCACACACAAAGCACAGCAAGAAACATTTCTTCTCCAGAGAGCTGAGTTTTGGGGGCATCAACAAGGATTCCTGTGGCACAGCACAAGAGCCAGGTTCAGAAGTGGGGCTGTAGAAGTCTGTGGCAACACCAGGTGAACCTCTTCCTTCCTTTGCAAACATACACTGAGAAGTATCTGGAGATGCACCGGTTCCAAAAGGGCAAAGGGACACTGTGATGGCCCTTCCTGTGCCTCCACCCATGGGAATAGGCACCTGCTGGGGCTTCCAACAGCTGCCAGGAGAGCAAACCCTCCTCTTCCTCACTGTATGGCAGGACTGACAGGGTAGATGAGCAGCTCAGGGCTGCAGTCATATGAAATGAGGAAGGAAAAGAACATGAATCTTGGTATTTCCTACTTTCACTGAAGGGGAGAAGACCAAAGGGTAAGCTCTCACCTCAAGCTGCTTCAACCAAGGCAGCCCGGTGGGCACATCCCCAGGGGGATTTGTTGGGTTTAGTTCACTGAGCCACTCTGTGCAACCATCAGGCCATCTGAGTCTGCCCATTAGGAAATAATTAGCTTTGTCCTTCTCTGACTTCTACCATGATTCTGTTGAGGGGAGCATGGCAGACCCTTTCTCAATGAGCCAAACCCTTGTAATGATGCCAGAAATTAATTCAGAGTAAACAAGAGTGCAGCACAAGGTTGTAACCACAGAATGGTTTTGCTTGAAAGAGACCTTTAAGATCAAAGCCAACCACTAACCCAGCACTGCCAGGTCACCAATAAACCTCAGCCTTGAAACCCCTCCAGGGATAAGGACTCCACCACTGCCCTGGGCAGACTCTTCCAGGGCTTGACAACCCTTTGGGGGAAGAAATTGTTCCTCATGTCCAACCTAAACCTCCCCTGGGGCAACTTGAGGCCACTTCCTCTTGTCCTATCACTTGTTCCTTGGGAGAAGAGGCTGACCCCAAGCTAACACCAACCTTCTTTCAGGGAGTTGTAGAGCACCAGAAGGTCTCAACTCAGCCTTCATTTCTCCAGGCTGAACACCCCTAGGTCCCTCACCCACTCCTCACCAGCCCTGTTTTCCAGACCCTTCACCAGCTTCATTTCTCTTTTCTGGACATGCTCCAGCACCTCCATATCCTTCTTGGAGTGAGGTGCAGACTCATCAGTGCCCAGTAGAGGGGGAAAAAAAAAAAAATCACTGTCCTGGTCCTGTTGATGACAAATATTAGCTAAGGAGCCCCTGGTTCAGTAAATAAGCACAGCCACTGTGACTCCTTTCCAGCACAGCGTAGTCTCTGATGGGGTAGAGCAAGCAGCAACCCCAGACCACACATGAAAGCAATCACAAGCACACAACTGAGCAAGGGCCACACAGCCAGGTGAGGCAGAGCCCTCACCTCTACAGTGGGATCCATCTTCTGTGGTTGAGTGGTAGCCTTGGCAGTGCTGAGTTTATGGTTGGACTGGATCTTAAAGGCTTTTCCAACCTAAATGGTTCCCTGACCCATGCTGATGTACATTTCAGCTGCTGAGAATGGTGCTGCAAATGGAATAACAGCAAATCTGTCTTCATCCTGTAGATGAAAACCTTGGGCTAAAGTCAGGTCCACACCAAGACTGAGCATGGAATGAGGGGAGGCCAGGAGTCAGAACCACCCCTGAACACACACACACACACTTTGGAATACTTGGATACAAAGGGAGATGTTTGGCAGCAGCAGAGTAAACATCATGATGGGAAGCACACGGATCAATCCCTCTGGATGGACATGGAAAAATCAGAGCAGCAGCTCATGCAGGAGACCCTCTCCCAGTGGGCCTAGATCTCCTCCCCTTGCCATAAACAAGCCTGCTGCATCTAGTTATATAGCTCAGAGCACTCCCTCAGGCCCCAGGGCCCAAAACACTGTGACAAACACCTGCCTGCAGCCTCTGAGCCAAGTCCTGCTTTGTCATAAAAATCCTTCTGGGACACATTTACACTGTGTGAGTTTTACCACAGTTGCAAAGCAGCTGATCCAAGCAGCTCTAAGCCCACTGCCAATTTTCAGGGACAAAATTCAGGCCAGAAATATTTGGGTCCCAATTTTTTCCCCAGTGTGAAACTTGGCTTTTCATGATCTAAAGAAGGATGTATACATGAACCTGGTTAATGAGGTTTCCCATTCTTGGCTCTCCCCCCCGTGAATATTCACCTAATGATGAAAAGATCATAGAATTCTTTTGGTTGGAAAAGACCTCTAAGACCATTGAATCCAACCATCAACCCAACACCACCATGGCCATTAACCATGCCCCCAAGTGCCATGGCCACAGGTTTCCTGAACACCTCAAGGGATGGGCATCCACCACCTCCCTGGGCAGCCTGTGCCAATCCCTGACCACTCCTACAGCAAAGAAATTGTTCCTAATCTCCACACAAAACCTCCCCAGCACAATTTCAGGCCATTTCCTCTCATTCTGTCACCTGACACTGGAGAGAAGAAACCAACCCCACCTGGCTCCAACCTCCTCTCAGGGAGTTGTAGAGAGCAATAACCCAGATCCCTCAGCTGCTCCTCACCAGCCCTGTTCTCCAGACCCTGCACCAGCTTAAAAGATGCAATCTTTTAAAGTCATGTTCCCTTTGTACCTCTTCCCCTCAGAATTCTGGCTGCCCAGATGAAAGCTGTTTGATGGATGAAGGGCGAACAGCACCAAACCAGCCTTACATTTCTTAGGACAGAAGCTTCACAGATCCAAAAGATTTAATTTTAAATCATTCCAGCAGACCATTTGGGGCTGAACTATTCAGTACCTTTTGAGGAACCTCCTGTTTCAGGCTTTGCCATGATTTTCTAACCCAACTTTCCAATTTCTTTTGAAGAACCTCCTATTTCAGGCTTTGCCACGATTTTCTAACCCAAACTTCTAATTTCTTTTGAAGAACCTCCTGTTTCAGGCTTAGCCATATTTTTCCAGCCCAGACACTTCAAATCTTTGCTGCCTGCCCACAAAACAATGAGGATCCACATTCATCCCCCTGCCCACCAGCTCCAGTCCTTGAGCACACACAGATCACAGAATAATTGTCAGGATTGGAAGGGACCCCACGGACCATCTAGTTCCATGCCCCATGCCATGGGCAGAGACACCCTCCAGGTTGCCCAGCGCAATACCCGGTGTCTCCCATCCCATGCCGTGAGAGATTAGCCGAGGATGGGCCAAACGACGGCAGGGGGAGGCTGATTTGGGAGGAATTATGTAAGCCGCTTTCGGCTGAGCTGGCCGCACGGCGCCGCGCTCGCATCCCATTGTGCCGGCTCCAGTCGCATGCACCACAACATGCCGGCTTCATCTCTGCCACCACACGCGCGCTCCCGCCTGCCTTCTCCCTTCGAAAAAAACCCTCTCGAATGGCCTTTATCCTGGAAGAGGGATGCGAGGTGGGGGGAAGCAAAAAGCGCGTCCTGGAGCGAGGGGGAGCAAAAAGCAGGTTCCAGAGCGAGGGCTGCAAAGGGGCAGCAGATAGCGAGTCCCCCCCACCCCGCACGCTGGTGGAAGGAAGGCGCTGGGAAGCAACAGAACGAGGGATGGAGGACACTAAATCCCACCCACTGAGATGGTTTTTGGGGGGTCACTCACCCAGCAGCAGCCAGCCGGAGCCTGCGGAGCCCAGGAGCGGGGCGAGCATCCCTGCGGCGCGGCCCGCTCCCCGCAGCCGCGCACTGCGGCGCGCTCCCGGCCAGCAACCTGCGCGCTCCCGACCCGCCGCGCCCCCCCTCTCAAGCACAGGGCGGTATTTTGAGCAGCCCTCCCACTCTCCCCATCCCTCCGAGCCTTCCAGGTTCGTCTAAAAAGGGGTGATGCTGGTGGCTGGTGATGATGGGAGGAGTGGGAGCATCCCTTCCTCCCTGGCACGGCCAGGAGCATCGGTGGGAGGAAGAAGGAGGGGAATTGGACAAACTTCACTCCATAACTGTTATTATTGTCACATTTGGCCGACAAAATCACTGCTGGATGGTGACCTGCACGGGAGTGGTACAAAAAACTGACCACGGGATGCTGAAGCACCTACAGCTCCATCAGCAGAGCCTGCAAGACAGACCAGCAGTGCTCCTAGATATTTCAACACCCTCCAATGCACCTGCAGCCCCCTCAACTGCCCACCTTAAAAGGAGACAAAGTGCAATACTAAATACATGGAATAGCAGATTTGTGTTCTTAGAAGTTCTATCTCTCCCTGAACAAGCTGGTTGGAGGAAAATTAATCTCCAGGCTCCACTGTATGAGAAGGGCTTTGCAGAAGAAAGGCTTTTAAAGGGCTGCACCAGTGATGAGCTCACATCTTGCATCCCTCCAGCAATCACGTCAGTGGAATAAACAAGGCAGGAGTAGCAAGAGGGAGAAGACAAACAGCGCCTTTTTATCCAGCCCTTGGAGTGACTAACATGGCAGATGTGCAAAGGTGATAGATCTTGCTCAGAAGGGGGACATGCAGCTGCTTAACTCTGTAATGTGGAACAAGGCACATCAAAAAATTTCCATGTCTGCACCAGGGATTAGACCTAGCTCAGGTTTGGGTGCAACTGGCCAGGGCACGAATTTCCTCTGAAGATAAAGACTTTTTGGTTTGTTTAGAGGTGAGAATAAAGTTGCTCTGAAGAAAGAATTTCCAGTTGATGGCAAACATTTTTCACTGTGTGGTTTCATTCTGATTCACTGTAAGAAGGACTTTAAACATTTTACTGTATATAGATGACCAGCAGCTGATGTCACTGCTTTTAATGTCACCACTGCCCACACCTGAAAGTGGTGAGAAAATTTCCATGTCCACTCTAGTCAAGGAGCTGTGGGCTTTCCAGGAGCTGTGGGCTTTCCAAGATCTGTGGTCCCAAAGCAGAAAGCCATCATCAAGCATGCTAACAAGCAATCTAGGAACCAAGGACAACTCCACCTGGTTCTTCAGACTACAGTTCTCACAGTAAATGCCTCCCCAGCAATTATGGTTTCAGCTGGTGTCACAACATTAAATAAAATGGCTGTCAAATAGGGCATGGCAAAAATCACCTCCACTGCAATCTGTTTTGATTAAAATAGATTAGAGGTGGAACCCTGCACCATCTATTTTACTGAAGAGCTTGTTCCTACAGCCCTCTATTTCTTGAGGAGGAAAAAGAGCTTCTACCCCCACTTTTTACCTTCCTCCCTGCAGCAAATCATGTTGGAAGGCTGTTAGCACCTCTTGTCTTCTGCAGGCTACCCAGATCCTACAGCTGCTGTGTCTAAGCAAGTTCAGGCTTCTCCCTGAGCCATGAGTGTCATTCACTGAGCCCTACTTCTGGGCTCCTAAATACCTGTTAGTTACAAATGACAGCACCAAAACTCACTGATTGGAAATACTAAGCTGCCCTAGTGACCTGGGATCTCTTGGGCTTTCAGGAGATAGACCTTTTAAAATAACACTTCCTTAGGGAAGCTGAGGGACCAGTAGAAACTGAAGTCCACCAGCTCCCCAAAGTGCACTAAACAGACTTAAAGCAGACAGATTTGCACGATGAGTCCTGAAAACACCTTTTCCCCATCTAACATAGCAATGAAGGTCACTGACACAACAAACACCACCTGGACCTCCATGCTCCTGCTTTGAGGAGTCACAAGGCATCTGCTGATGCTCTGCAAAGAGCTTTCCTGACCTCATGATCTCCTGCAGCAGCTCCTACAGTCTCTGTGCAGGTTGGCAAAAAAGGCAAGTGACTTCCTGCATTTCACCACAACCTTCCTGCCTCTCTGCAAAGATCTCATTAACTTTTTTTCTAATTCTTTACTTCGAAGCCTTTGATGGTTTTGTGCTTCTCTGTACACCAGAGCCCAGGGCTAACTTGGCCCAGTTGGATTATCAAAAGGCCCAGGTACTCAATTTGTTGGAGTTGCTCATACCCCAATAGCAGATGAACTCTTCTCACTGAATTAAGTACTCTCAGTATTCATCATCTAGCATGATAGTAATGGAGATTTTGTCTTCTGAGGTGTTAAGCTGACAGACACCTGTCATGATGATGCTGACATTTTCCACAGTAAGAAACCACTCAAAACACTGAGTCACAGAAGAGCCCTAAATTGCTACACCTCAAAACTCTCTCTTCTGCAAAGGAGGTACAAGAAATGCAATTCACAACCATAGGCTAACAACAGGCATCCCAATACCTGGGAGCAGGAGACAGCAGACATCAGAAAAGACTGGTCAAGGAATCTGAGCTTACATCCATCTCTGAACTATGTTAAGTCCTCCAATTCACCCCCAAAGCTGTTACTGCCAGAAGAACCATCTCTGCTCTATGCTCCCTCACAGTCTGAGCTGGGTTAGAGAGACTCTGCACTATAGCACCTCCCTGGGAACAAACCAATCCAAAGTGGCTCCTAATTGGTCTCACAATTACATGCAAAGCCAGCAGTCTAGCAGAGTAGAAATGACATTTTCTTATTTCTTGCTTTGATGTTTTTGTCTATTGTCCAAAGCCATCAGTTTGCCCCAAGTACACTAACAGAAAAAAAAAACAAACACAACTCCAGAATCCCAGCATGGAGGGGATTGGAAGTGACCTCTGGGGACCTAGTCCAACCCCCCCCATGCTAAAGCACCCAGAGCAGGCTGCCCAGAATCACAACATCCAGATGAGTTTGGAATCTCTCCAGAGAAAGAAACCTTAGGAAGGGTTCCATTCCATTAAATCTTTTCAGATATGCAATATATGTAATTAGGATATTAGGAAGAATTTCTTTCCTGAAAGAGTGGTCAGGGATTGGAAGAGGCTGCCCAGGGGTGTGGTGGAGTTACCATCCCTGGAGGTGTTCAAGGAACAAGTAGATGTGGCACTTTGGGGCATGGAAACATCAGATAGGAGGTTGGACTTGGTGATCCCAGAGCTATTTTCCAACCTTTGTGATACCATATTTCAGAGCTGCATCTTCTCTGATTTTGATTTCAGGTTCTCTAGTCTCCTCATTCCCACCCAGCTGGTAAATAGTTACTATGGCAGCACTTCATGCAGAGTGACTCAGCATTCTCCCACATCTCAGCAGCAGCTCTGTCTGCCCTTCTGGTTTTCCTACAGTGATAATCTCTCTCTCTACTATTTCATTGCAGGACTGTGATTTTTAGGAGCTCATTCTCCCCATTTGAAGGAATCAACACAAGAATCTGCTAAGTGAGGATCGTAACTACTTAGGATGGTGTTTCAGCTTTCCTTTTGTGCTGTCCACAAGGATGTCACAACTGTTCCCATCATCATTCAGTGTCTCTTTGGAGCTTTAGATTGCCCATTGCCAAGTGAGTCCAAATATTATCAAGCCACAACATGTCCAGCTCCAAATTTTCCCAGTTTGGTTGATTTTGAGCAGAAATTCCTCACCCCTTTGTTACTCTTCAGAGCTCCTTCTTTTCTGTTCCTGGGCAGGGACTCCTAAAGCATTCACCTTGCTTTCAAGGTTGTATTTACACCTTGATTTTACTCCTTGGTCCTGTCTCTGGTCTTTAGGGATGAGCTGGCCAACTAGCTCTCGTCATTACCAGCAGCACTGCTGTCTGGGTGCAGAGTGAAGCCACAAACCTCTGCACCTGTGCTTTCAACCAAATTGTGAAGGACCAGAATCCACCACACCCATCCAACTTGCAATGTGTAAAAGCATCAAAGGGTTTTGCAAGTTAGGAATTTAGAAACAATTGATTTTGATAACAGTGAAACCTCCAAAGCCTGTGGATTTCCAAATCACAGCTGGATTGCTCCAGGACTAGAAGGCTGGGAAGTGTCCTCACTCTTCCCTGCAGCTGAGGTATTTGGGTTAGAATCATAGAATCAGTCAGGGTTGGAAGGGACCACAAGGATCATCTAGTTCCAACCTCCCTGCCATGGGCAGCTTGTCACAGTGTAACTGAGTCTAAACTGGTTGGGGATCTAACTTCATAGCTTTCACTTTCTAACTTGGTAGCTGCCAGGGTAACAAGAAATAAATCAAGTGCCTGTGGAAAGGGTTACAATAGCTTTCCAGTACACTTGATGCAAGTTAAGATTTTCAGAAGCACAAAGCAAAACTGCACTCGAGGCAGAAATGTTTACTTTGCTGCAAAGCTCCCCAGGCATCTTCCACTTCTTTCTCAGCTGCTACTCAGCACCCTCAGCCCTGATGTCACACACGAAGTCCTTTACCGTGTCACCACCTTCCCAAGAAGGAACATGAGGATCGGGGCACGGACCGCCCAGTGTCCTCCAGCACCACGGACAGCGCCCGCCACTCATTAGCATTAATTAACCCTTTCCTTTCCCCTTTAACCACTGCTCTAGCCATGGGCTCCCTCCTGTGTTCTGTGTGATCTGCCACCAGAGGGACAACACACAGACCCGTGCTGCTTGGCAGCCCAAGTCATAGAGTCAAGAAATTGTTAGAGTTGGAAGTGACCTTTGAGCACTGCCAGGTCACCACCAAACCATGTCCCTCAACACCACAGCCTCACAGTTCAGAAACATCCCCAGGCATGGGGATTCTAGCACTGCCCTGGGCACACTCCCCCAGGACAATGCTTTCAGTGAAGAAATTGTTCCTCATGTCCAACACAAACCTCCCCTGGGGCAACTTGAGGCCATTTCCTCTTGTCCTGTCACTTGTTTCTTGGGAGAAGAGGCCAACGGCCTCTGGCTCCAACCTCCTTTTGGGGAGCTGTAGAGAGGCAGAAGGTCTCCCCTCAGCCTCCTTTTCTCCACACTAAACAACCCCACTTTCCTTAGCTGCTGCACATAGAACATGTGCTCCAGATCCTTCATCAGTTTCATTTCCCTTCTCTGGACCCTCAATGCTCCAGGCCCTCAATGTCCTTCTTGGATTGAGGGCCCCAAAACTGAACCCAGTACTCAAGGTGTGACCTCACCAGTGCTGAGTACAGAGGGATGATTACTGCCCCAACCCTGCTGGCCACACTCTGGCTGACCTAAGCCAGGATGTTGTTGGCCTTCCTGACCACATGCTGACTCATACTAGGCAGCTATTGACTGACACTCTCAGGTCCTTCTCCACCAGGCAGCCTTGCAGCCACTTCTCCTCAAGCCCCTAGGGGGCTGTTGTCACCCAAGTGTGAAGAACTCAGCACTCGACCTTGTTCAGCCTTGCTGAAATCATGATGAAATGACAGAACTGTCATTACAAGAAATATTTGGCATCTCCCACACAGGGCAACAGTACAAACCACTGCTGAGAGCCATACAAACACACTGTAAGTGGCCATCTCCCTCTACCTGCCTCACCTGAAGGATTTAGGGAAGGATATTGTGGTTAAATGAAGGGACAAGCTCAGCCTTTTGAAGTCAAAGACAAATCTTCGCCCAAGGCAATAGAAGCAGTTAGTCCCTCTGACCACTACAGAGATGCCTACAGCATTCTCAGCGTTTGTCTTATTCACATCACCTTTCAGAGCATTTTGGTTTGCTGGCAGCTCTCACCTGAGCTATGCTTCCATCAGCAAGGATCTTACCTTACTGGAAAGTGCAGGGTTCCATCAGGGCACAGCGAGGACTCCCTCAGATACAGGGAGGCAGGAGGCAAGCACATATCCAGCCCCACCATGGTGAGGTCCCATGGTATCCAAGCACAGCAGGTAGGAGAGGCCTCAAGGTGTCAACCAGAGGTCAGCCAACAGCCCAGGACATCAAGTAACTGCATAGTCATGAAGCAGGCTCCTAGGTCAAGAAGTCAGCCCAGAGGCTGGGATCCAAATCAACAGGTTCCATGGCCAGCTACAAGGCTGGCTGTGAGCAAGCTGGAGACAGGCTCTTCTACAACACAGCCAAGGAGTCAGTGCTTCTGGAACTGAGCTTAAATAGGCTCCTGGGCCCATGGAAGGGTGTGGGTGGAAGCTCAGGTGAGGTTAGTCAAGGCCATCAAAGCTTGTTAGCTCTCTCAGCACTCCAATCATTAAGGACTTTCTGCTGCAAGAGCTTTCTCTTAAGTGTTTGACTCCAGGTTTTCAGCATAATGAGGGCCCCACATGATGCTGGTATAGCTTAAATGAACTTCTGATCCATGAAACTTTCACAGTGAAGATGTTTAATTTGAAAAGTGCATATATATATATATATATATACACATACACACACACACAAAATATACATTTTTGACTCTGAAGCCATTTACAGAGTGCCATTTTTTAATATGTCTCATAATTTTTAACATTTCTTTGGTGTGAGGGTTCTGGAGCCCTGGAGCAGGCTGCCCAGAGAGGTTGTGGAATACTCCTCCTCTGGAGAGCTTCCAAACCCACCTGGACATTGTGATGCTGGGCAAGCTGCTGTGAGTGACCCTGCTTTAGCAGTGGGGTAGACTAGACAATCCCCAGAGGTCCCTTCCAACCCCTCCATGCTGGGATTCTGGGATTGCCTTTTTCCCTATCCCATGGATAGTGTCAGGAGGTGGGTGACCAGGAGGCTGATGCAGACCTGTTAACAGCAGCACTGCCAGGTGGTGCAGGCAGGGGGTTGTGCTGTGACTGCAAAGCAGAAGACCTTTCACACCAGCAATTTGAGTGTTGGTTACATTAGTTCAAAAGCCACCAGGCTCCTTTCAGGCTGTAAATGCTGCACAGAGAGGAACAAAGCACTCACCTTCCCCAGCCTAGGCAAGGAGAGAGATGTCCTCTGAGCCACATTTTGCTGTTCATGGTCATTGTGACCTTGTCAAAAGCAGCAGAGGGGCAGAGCAGGGCAGCTCTGCTTTTTCTTATAGCAATCCCTTCTCTCCTCTACTTTTGAGGAAGCTGCCATCTGCTGTCAGAGGCTCATTCACAGACAGGGAGCTAGCACCAGGAAAATCAACAGAAGTCCAAAAAGCTGCAGAATCACAGAATGGTAGGGGTTGGAAGGCACCTATGAAGGCCATTGAGTCCAACACCCCTGCCAAGGCGGGTTCACCAGAAACTGCCCATTGAGAATGCACCTGAAATACCTTTTATATGAGTATTTACTTTCTATCTCACACATTTATCCATGATTTTATACATTTAGCTTCTACTGAAATTCACTGTGCCAGGGGAGGTTTAGGTTGGAGATGAGGAACGATTTCTTTCCTGCAAGAGTGGTCAGGGATTGGAACAGGCTGCCCAGGGAGGTGGTGGAGTCCCCATCCCTGGAGGTAGTCAAGAAATGTGTGGCCATGGCATTTGGGGGCATAGTTTAATGGCCATAGTGGTGTTAGGTCAATGGTTGGACTTGGTGATCTCAAAGTCCTTTTCCACCCAACACAAACCTGTGATTCTATCACTCTGTGGTTCTATGAAATGCAGCATCTCTTAAACAAGAATTTGTGTAGCAGCCAGTGAGTCTGTCAGGGATCTGGGGGCTATTTGTTTTCTTGTTATGATCAGCTGCCTGTTGGCATTGGTTTAACTAAAACATAGAAGAGATAAGTCATGTAATTTTTTTATAACAGCAAGGTTAAGAATTCAGGAACACGCTCAAAAGGAAACATAAATGAGGTGTGAATAGCCAAGGTGAGTCTGGAAGTGGCAGGTGCTTCAGGAGCATCAGCAGAGAGCTCATTTGTGCCACATGGAAAGAACAAATCACTGCTCTCCAAGGTAACAGCAAAAGTGGCTGTGAAATAGTAAATCTTTAGTTAATATCTTGACTCAAAGATTGTATCTCTCAAGAGATGTATGGTCCAATAACATGGATGTAGTAGAAATGAATCCTGGTCTAAACATAAGGATGCAGAATGGAATGTGCTGGAATGAGGCCCTGAACAAAATCAAAGTGCTAAGGGGGTTGACTGAATCCAAGTGATTCAGTCAGAGGGAAAAGGCCATTGCACGAAATGATCAGTTCAGAGGAATTACTCACAGGAGCATGTGTCATCAGAAGGCTTCAAAGCCAGAATTAACACCTACGAAAGAGCTGCATTGCTTAATGTTCTCTGGAGAAAGAGGTAGATGCAACGTGAGGAAGCATGGAGTGATGCCCAGGACTCCCTAAAGCTGAGTGTGAGATGTGCTGGTAGGAGCTCACCATGATGAGTGACTGGGCAAGAAAAGACACAGGAATGTCAGTGCTGGTAAGCACAGGCATGCACATGGGAAACATCACTCTGCTAAAAATAGCAAAGGGCTCCACATGAAGTTTACTCAGCCCAGGGTCACTGTGGACCATCCTCAGCAGCATCAGGAAAAGGCTGTTGGAAAGGCTAACGAAATGTTCTAAGCAGTCTGGGAGTGACTGGAGTGAAAAAAGGCATTGTGTGTGTGGTGGCTGGAAGTGGAATGTTGTTCATGGTTCTGATCACTCCATTTGGACACAGTCCTGCTCAACCTGCTCTAGGTCAACCTGCTTTAGCAGGGGGGTTGGACTAGATGATTGCCAGAGGTCCCATCCAACCCCCACCATGGTGGGTTTCTGGGATCTGCAAAAGGGCTCACAGAGCACAAGGAGGAGAGATGGAACCACAGAGGAGCTTTTGGAACAGATGGCATGAGGAAGAGGAGCAGTGGAAAAGGGAGACCACGGGCTTTGCAACCAGGAGAGGCAAAAAGAAGGCAAATTGCAAGTAATAATTTATTACTCCTCAAAACAGGCTGAACAACCCCAGGTCCCTCAGCTGCTCCTCACAAGACCTGTTCTCTAGATCCCTGCAGTAACTTTTGACACAGATTTTTCAGCCTTTCTTAGCCCAGAAGCAGCAACACACCCGAGCTGAGCAGCTGGTTGATGGCTGAACACCCATGAATCATTGCCATGCTGGGGATCCATGATACAGGTAAAAACCAGAGGGTCTAAGAAACCCTTGGAAGGCTTTGGCTTTCCATTTACATCAGAATTTTGAAAACACCTCTTGAATGCTAAAGCAGCTGCCTGTAAGCACACAAGAGACCTCAAGATCTCCTAAGCTAGGTCAAGCTGTTCCCTGGAGAGCAGTGTTTCCTCCTCCCCTGCAGAGGAGGAGAGTGGGAGCAGCTGGAGCTGCCAGCCAGGAGCACCAAGGCAAAAAAGGAAGTTGTGCTGCCTGTGACACTTCTGGCTAATGGTGACAAAGACACTGGCTGCTGCTGCTGCTTACTCCCAGACTCTGCTTCTCTTTTCCCAAGGCTGAGAAGTAAATGCAGGTTGTGAGATGACCACAAAAGTTCTTGAAATTTATTTCTCAGCATCCAGGTGGGAAAAAACCAAATTGAAATCCTCACAGCTATTTGAGATTAATCATGGAATGGCTTGAATTGGAAGGGACCTTGAAGCTCACTTAATTCCAACCCCATGCCATGGGCAGGGACACCTCCCACTAGAGCAGGTTCCTCAAAACCTCATCCAGCCTGGTCTTAAACACTTCCAGTGATGAGGTATCCAGAACTTCTCTGGGCAACTTGTACCAGTATCTCACCACCCCCATGGTAAATCCCCCCTCATTTTGCCCCTGCTGAATAATCTGATTCTGATATAAATCTGATTTCTCAGCTCTGAGATGATGCCATCACTCTGCTTGCTGCTTGTTCAGTGCACACTGCTGGACACAGACTGAGGGCCACCATCTCCACCACAGAAGCACAGAGTAAAGATTGCCCTGATTGTTTGAAATGGGTGAGAGATAAACAGTCTCTTTGTGGTGGTTGTGTAAAACCCAGCAGTTCCAAACACTGCTGTTCCTCTCAGCTGACTTGGAAACGTCAGACCCTTCCAGAGGATGTGATTAAAGCAGCAGGCAGGTCTTCTGCAGCTGCTGGGGAGCCACAGAGTGCTTTGAGACACTTTGCTCCACAAACTTCATACACAGCTCTTCAATCTCTCACTCTGAGCATGAAACCTTCTGTCTGAGAAAGTCCTGCCTGCAGCCCTGCAGGAGCTGGAGCACAACTGGTCACCACCTCACTCCAGAAGGAAAGATGAAACAGGTCCCAGCAGGCAAGGATTAGCTTTTGCCTTCTCACCAGGATCTTCTGTTTTCAGTTTCACCCTCAGTTTTGGCCAGCTGTGAGACAAAAGAGTGGTGGAACCATGGGGATTTCTCCAGGATTACTCATCCTGCTTTTCAATTAGCCACCTGAAACAGAAAAAACAAAGTTTGTTTTTCCTAGCAGGGAGGGAAATTAAGATGTTAAAGCAAAGGGTCGTTCATCATCTTTGGCGCTTGGACTCGGTGATCTTAGAGGCCTTTTCCAACTGAAACAATTCTATGGTTCCATGATCATCTACTGCCTAGTGCACAGAGCTGGTACTGATAGCTCAGTGCCCACAACTTGAATAAAGCCAGGGGGAAACAGGTTGGAGGATCTTTTTGCTTCTCTGATGAGTGTCCATAAGTAAGGAGACTTATCTGCAGGAGAGGTACTTAGACTTTTCTAGGGATTCACATGAAGAAGATGGATAAAGACTAAGTCTAGTTAGTGACAATGGCTCAAGAGTAGGGGGCAGTCTCTCTTCCCAAGGAACAAGTCCCAAGGACAAGAGGAAATGGCTTCAAGTTGCACCAGGGAAGGTTTAGGTTGGACATGAGGAACAATTCCTTCCACAAAAGGGTCATCCAGCCCTGGCCCAGGCTGCCCAGGGCAGTGGTGGAGTCCCCATCCCTGGAGGGGTTTCAAAGCCATGGAGATGTGGTGCTGAGGGACATGGTTCAGTGGTGGACTTGGCAGTGCTGGGTTAATGGCTGAACTTGATCATCTTAAAGGTCTCTTCCAACCACTCTATGATTCTCTGACAAGCAAGGAGGGATGAGAAGCTGGCATACAGGCAGTGCTGCCAGGGCTCATCGGGTGCTGGGTGTCCTGGGGTGCTCCCCCAACTCTCACTCAGCCACAGGAACTTTTCCCATTGTGCTGAATCCCACTGGTGTTACCAAGCAGGGTGTGATGCTCCCTGAAAACAGCTTTTGAAGGACTCTCCTTGTCCCTTTTGCCAGGCTGCCCAGCGTTTTCTTTTGCTAATGAACTCACTAAAGCTTTAAGCACCAGGTCAAAATTTTCCATGCTGACTGGGAGCTGATCTTGAAGATGCCATATCAGTAGCTTCTAAAAATAGGATGAAGTGAAAAAAAAAAAAAAAAAGTTGCTTAGTAAGACTGAAAACATAAAAATAACTTTTTGTTTGAAATCTCTGTGGTCTGTTACAGTGCAGTTCCCCAAGTTGCTCACCATGCTGATGTCACTGTGACTCCTCAAGGTACCTTGAATGGGATGTTTGGTTTCGTTTCACTTGATGAAACCCCCTCAAAATTAGGTAGGAAAAACCTGCCTGCAAGGATTGTTAAAACTAACCTAGAAAATGCTACGAGAAGACAACTGCTGCAGTCCAAGAAATGTCCACCTTGGGCAAAGTAGGGGCTGAATAAATTTATTTGGGGAAAAAAAAAGAAAAAGAAGTACAAAATAGAACTAAAGAAAGTTTGAAAATGCAGTGGAAGGGGAAGGATTTCACAGAATCACTATGGTCAGAAAAGACCTTCAAGATCATCCAATCCAACCATTACCTAACTCTTCAAGGGCCAGATCCTTGAGTGCTTGGGAATCATACAATCATTTAGGTTGGAAAAGACCCTTAAGATAAGCTTCTGAGGGTTCATCATTGGTCTGATTAGTAATAAGGTATAAAAAGTAGGAACAGGATTCCTTGCACAGACACTGTCAGAAGACAAGGTCAGATCAGTGAAAATCATTATCTCTGTAAAGATGGGTAAAACCCCTGGCTGGAAGGACCCCATCAGCATCTGTGGCTTTATGTGTGCTAGTTTTCTTCTTGGAGTTTGAAGGCTCATTTCTTGAAAGCTACTCATGCACAAATCCCCAAGCACTTGTGAAAAGTAAATTTCCACTCTCTTTGCAGTTGTTGTGCATAGGTGGCAGCTGTCCTCCCAAACAGAAACCACCATTTGGTGTCTGCTCAGCATCACCAGCTCACCATCCCTAGGAACGAGGAGCTCACTCCCTTCCCATCACTTCCCATGTCCAGGTCACAGTGGATTTGGAAAAAAAAAAAAAAAACAAATCAAACACAAATGGTGATTTTACAGAAGCACAGAATCCCAGCATGGTGGAGGTTGGGAGACACCTCTGGAGATCATCCAGTCCAACCCCTCTGCTAAAGCAGGGCACTCACAGCAGCTTGCCCAGGATCACTATGGCCAGGGGGGATTGGAATCTCTGCAGAGAAGGAGACTGCACAACCTCTCTGGGCAGCCTGCTCTGGGGATGCAGCACACTCACACCAAAGAAGTTTCTTCTCCTGTTCAGATGAAACCTCCTGGGTGCCAGATTGTTCCCATTATCCAGTGTGATGGTTTTAAGACTGTCTTTTTAGTTTTTCTTCATGAAGTTCAAGCAGAGAAAGTGAAAGAGTGTAAATAAATCACTATTGGGTGTAAGAGAGCACAGTAATGATTATTCTAAACACTTCCATCGGAGAGAGAGAAATGTTTAAGGATCACTACTCAAAACAAAGTCTCTCAGTCTCAGCTTGCTTGGCTTCTGTTTCTTCTCTCTCCTGGCTGAAGATAACATATTGACCTTGACAAGCTAAGTCTAACAGCCTCTCTGCTTCTTGACTCTCTGCCTTCTTCAGGGGGGTCTGGGGGGAGTATGGCTGGATGATGAAAACATTTAATTTTCTTGGTCAGATGTCATAGCTTTGCATAAGAATGATGCAATTAAATCCAAGCAGTCCATAGTTTTCCCAGACAACAAAACACTTGTGTTTTGTTTTTGAATGTACATCTTCAACCAAGACAGCTGAGGCAACAGACACTAATCCTTCTGGCTGGGGGAGGGGAGGTCCCCTGGGGAAAGGCCCCTAGGGGAAGAAGCACAGCCCCTCGAGGGGAGGGGGAAGCCAAGGGTTGTACTTTTCTGTTGATTGTACATATTTGTGAATGTTGTGAATAGTGTATATTTGTCCCTAGTCATTGCATTTCATCATAGATTGTAGTTTTGCCTGTAAAATCCAGCTTCATTTGCTTCAGGACTGAGCTAAGCCTGGTTATTGTCGGTGTGGGAGGGGGATTTCAGCTCTCACACTGTTACATCCAGCCACATCCTCTTGACCCCCACCCTTTATCTATATTGATCAGCATTGATACTGTTTATTGGAGCAATGATGGTCAGACTCTAATCAATAATCTGAATTCTGTTTTGCATTTCTCATACCAAACATCCCAAACTGCTTGCTGAGCTTAAACCATTCTTGTCTTGTGCCGTTCATGGACCTTTCCTGATTGGTGCTTGTTGATGGCACTTCAGGACGTAGTTTAATGGCCATGGTTGTCTGTGGTTGAACTCAATGATCCTGGAGGTCTTTTCCAACAGGAACAATCCCATGAGTCTATGATTCTCTGGACCTGTTTCCCCCTCCAGTGCTGTGGATAATGTCTTTCATTCACGTCATGCTGACACAGCCCTCTCAAGCCCACATCATCAAAGTATTTACAAACCCAAGCCCTTCATGTACCTCCCTTTCTGGGTACAGCCACCACCAAATGGAACCAATTTATCATGAGTTTGAAAAGGAGAAAAAAGCAGAGATAACAAATGAGGCCTCCTTGTCACTGCATAGATTATCACCAAATAGCTTGAGGTACTTCCTGGCCACGTGCAAGCAAATCATGCAAGAACAAACCCTGCCTGTCCTGGCCTGAATCCTGGACAGAAGGTTTTAGGGATGTGGTTTAGTGGCAGTGGCATGGCAGTAGGGGTGGGATTGTGAGCTCTAGGAGAGTGGTTGGACTTGATGATCTCAAAGGTCTCTTCCAACCTCAATGGTTCCATGGTTTTCTGCATAAGAGTACTGACCTTGGGCTCTGCTGGGTGTTGGGAAGATCCAGACTGACCCATGCCACAATGTTCTGGCTTATATTTTTACTGTCTGAATAAACTCACCCAAACTTCTTTAAATGGTGGCCAACACATTTAAAGAACGTGTTGAGTCTGCTGTAGCCCAGCAGAAGACTCAATCTTCACCTTTGCACATCAGGCTGACAAAACCTATAATGCTGCATCTGCTAAAACCTGGAAACCTTCAGACCATCCTGAGCAACTCTTTCAGAGGTCCATGTCACAGCAAGAGGAGTTTGGATGCTCACCAGAGTTAAGGGTTAAAGTACTGGTGGACAGCAAGTTCTGCATGGGACAGCAATGTGCCCTTGTGGCCAAGAGGACCAATGGGATCCTGGGGTGCATCAAGAAAAGTGTCCCCAGCAGGGCTAGGGAGGTTCTTCTCCCCCTCTACTCTGCCCTGGTGAGACCACATCTGGAATGCTGTGTCCAGTTCTGGGCTCCCCAGTTCAAGAGAGACAGAGACCTGCTGGAGAGAATCCAAGGGAGAGCCAGGAGGATGATTTGGGGACTTGAGCATCTCCCCTGTGAAGAGAGACTGAGAGCCCTGGGGCTGTTTAGTGTGGAGAAGAGAAGGCTGAGAGGGGATCTGATCAATATATATATCTATCAATATCTGAGGGGTGGGTGTCAGGAGGAGGGGGCCAGGCTCTTTTGGGTGGTGTGCAGTAGCAAGACAAGGAACAATGGCTACAAGCTCGAATGTAGAAGGTTTTACCTCACCATGAGGAGAAACTTCTTTCCAGTGAGGGTGACAGAGCCCTGGAGCAGGCTGCCCAGAGAGGTTGTGGAGTCTCCTTCTCTGGAGCCTTCCAAAACCCACCTGGATGCATTCCTGAGTGATCCTGCTTTGGCAGGGGGGTTGGACTTGATGATTTCTGAAGGTCCCTTCCAAACTCTAATGTTCTCTGATTCTGTGCAGTCATCAAATCATTGCATCTTTGATGGCTTGATTAGAGCTCACAGAGGGTTTACCAAGAGTACAGAACAGCAGTCTGTGATGTGTGCTTGTGGTTTTGGTGATGAAGCATCTGTGAAGCTTCCATAGAGGTCTGGAAATGAAGCCTGTGTCAGATAAATTACCTTCCTGCCACAAACATTTCTGTTATGCTTTTATTCCCTCAGGAGTTTGGTTAATTGAACATAATTAACAGGGTTGGTTAATCAAGGTCACCCCATTGTGAGCCTTGATAGTTCCAGGAGAAAGCGTTGTGTGTTTGTAAAGATGACCATGGAAAAGAAACCACTGGGAGAATATACTGAGACTGCTGAAGGTGGAGGAAGTTCAGCCTTTTGCAGAAGCTCACTCCCGAGGGGCATCCCAAAACTCAATGAAACCTTCAGCTGAGTGTGAGGGCAAGCCCATGTCTTGCTGTACAGCAGCAGATTGTTGATTCACCTCTGCTTTGTCATCCAGCTTCCAGCCACACCATCACTACAGAAGGAATCATAGAAACACTCAGGTTGGGAAAGACCTTTAAGATGACCAAGTCCAGCTGTTAACCCAGCACTGCCAGGTCACCACTAAACCATGGCCTTCAGCATCACACCTACACAGCTTTGAAACCCCTCCAGAGATGAGGACTCCACTACTGCCCTGGGCAGCCTGTTCCAGAGCCTGACAACCCTTCTGGGGAAGAAATTGCTCCTCTTGTCCTTTCAAACCTGCCCTGACACAACTTGAGGCCATTTCCTCTTCTCCTATCACTTGTTACTCAGGAGAAGAGTGTTACAACCACTTTCCTGCAAGGTTCCATGTAGTGAATGAACAGTGATGACAGCTGTGGAGGTGAGCTCACTTGCCACTTGAGCTATGTACTGAAACATCTGGATCTCTCACTGAATCCCAGCATGGGGGGGGGGGGGGTTTTGGAAAGGACCTCTGGAGATCATCCAGTCCAACCCCCTGCTAAAGCAGGGTCACTCACAGCAGGATCACAATGCCCAAGTGGTTCTGGCATCTCTCCAGAGAAGGAGACTCCACCACCTCTCTGGGCATGCCTTAGTGGCAGCAGTTACTACATTTTATTACTACTTACTACGCCAGGAGCTCAAGGTCGGGGCAATAACTCTACATTCAGAGGAATTAACTTCATCTCATGAACCTGAGATTCTGCTTGGAGTCAGAGCAGAGGGCATCCTTCCTTCCCCCACGTCCTCTGCGTGGCCAAAAGAGCCTCTTTGACTTCACACATCTGCACTCACCTCTGCCTGGGAGGGCAGATAAGGCAGGCAGGCTGACGTCACTGTCAGTGATGACTGGGCACAAACCTTCCCCTGCACCACTCTCCCATGTAGGTCAGTGCTGATGGTTTGCCACGGGTACTCTGCTTCCTGGAAGGGGCTTTTGTAGGCTTCTCAGAACAGATCTGTACTTGGTTCTGTAAGGAATCTGTACTTTCAGACATTGTGAAAGCTGGGACAGTGGTTAGGTGCTCAGGGTTTATGCAAATCACAGGATGGTAGAATTACAGAATGGGGGTGGGGGTGGAAGGGACCTCTGGGGAGCCTTGGAAAGAATCTTCCCTTTGGGAATGGAGCTCTGGAACTGGGGAGCTGAGAAATGGACCCAGTACTGCAGATGTGGCCTCAGTAGGGCAGAGTAGAGGGGGAGGAGAATCTCCCTTGACCTGCTGGCCACACCCCAGAATCCCATTGACCTTCTTGGCCACAAGCACATTGCTGGTCCATGGCGAACTTATTGTCCACCAGCACTCCCAGGTCCTTCTCCACAGAGCTGCTTCCCAGCAGGTCACCCCTCACCTGTACTGGTGCAGGGGGTTCTTCCTCCCCAGGTGCAGGACCCTACACTTGTCCTTGTTGAACTTCAGGAGGTTCCCCTCTGCCCAACTCTCCAGCCTGACCAGGTCTCACTCAATGGCAGCACAGCCTGAGGGGGTGTCAGCCACTCCTCCCACTTTGGAATCATCAGCAAACTGGCTGAGGGTCCACTCTGTGCCTTCATCCAGCTCAGTGATGAAGATGTTGAACAAGACTGGTCCCAGGGGTGACCCCAGGGGAACACTATAAACTACAGGCATCCAAGCAGACCCTGCCCCACTGATCACAAACCTCTGAGCTCTGTCCTTCAGCCAGTTCTCAGCCCAGCTGTCTGTCCACTCATCTAACCTGCACTTCCTAAGCTTCCCTAGGAGAATGTTATGGGATTCAGAGTCAAAAGCCTGGCTGAAATGATGTTGCCATTTGCAGTTCAAGGCTCTGGGGAGATTTTCTTCATCTGCAAGCAGCAAAAGTCGAATGGGCCAAGCTCTGAGATGTATTTTTGGAGGAGAACCTGTATGCTGAGCCCATAACCCTCTGTGACTGGGTTATCTGCTCGAGGCTTTCCTTTGCCACCAACACACAGCAGCTCTTACTCATCTGTGGCAGAAGTTTGGAGCAAAGATCCTGTGAAGCAGGATGTTTGTAGCAGACCTGGCCAACAAAACACAGTGGCTGTCCTCATAAAAAAAGCATGGAAGAATATTTACATGTGACAGCCATAGCTGAGTCTGCAGGTCATGAGGCAATTAGTTTTCAATCTCCTAAGGCTCTCTGCAGCATGCCTGTGGATGAGTGCCAACAATCCTGGAAACCCCTGAGGACTATGTCAATTTCTGGGAGTGGAGAAAGGTAAACATGGCCTGAGGCCAGAAGAAAGCTGAGGAGCCTCTAGAGCAACCAGCTCAACTTGAGCTGCCAAAGGACCTAGGAACCAATCCACTCTCAGTCTCTTCTGGGACAAAATATAGTGACTTAGCAAGGAAACATCAAACAGAAGGACAATGGGCAACAGGCACAAACTGGAGCCCAGGAGGTTCCTTCCGAACAAGTGGAAAAAATCCTTTCTGTGAGGGTGCTGGAGCCCTGGAGCAGGCTGCTGGCCAAAAGTCTTTCAGCTGAATCTGAGCAGGCTGCCCAGAGAGGTTGTGGAGTCTCCTTCTGTGGAGAGCTTCCAAACCCACCTGGCCATTGTGATCCTGGGCAACCTGCTGTGGGTTTCCCTGCTTTAGCAAGGGGGGGGTTAGACTGACTGATGTCCAGAGGTCCCTTCCAACCAAGGGATGAAGTGCAACCCTTGCAGAGGCAGATGGCCCAAGAGGGCCAGGCAGCAGTGCAGGATCGCACACACCAGCCACGTTTGCCTCCAGCAGAGTTTTTGTCTCTTTCTTTTTTCCTTTTTTCCCTGCTTCACATCCTATAAATGTGCAAGCTCCCTTTGGGACCTCGCAGCAGACTGTGGAGATGTAAGCCATGACAGATACTTCTGTCCTGCAGAGCCCTGGAAACGTCAGCAAGCGTCTCCCTCCCTCAGTGCAGCTCCTGCCCCTGATGAAGCACTTCCTCGGAGCAATGATGCTGACACCAGACACTCTTTTTCCATAACCTCCTCAGAGCAGCTATTTGCTTCTTTAAATAATCCAGACTGGATCCAACACAGTAATCAGGAAAGTCATAGTCCTGGCATTTATCTCCCATTATCAGCCCAGAGCTTAACGCTGGTTTCTGCTTTTGCTGGCAAGTGTCTGAGTGCAGGGGGGTGTGTGAGTAACTGCTTTGTCTTAGCCTCTTGTAAGTCACTTGTTGTGTTTGAAGTGTTCTTACTAATGTGTTTTACACCTGTTGGTTTTCCTCCTGGGCCACTTATCCCTCCCCTCACAGTCTCTTTGTCCTACCTATTCTTTCAGTCAGTCTTCAGCCCTTGCCCACACACAGAATCACAGAGTGGTAGGGATTGGAAGGGACCTTTGAAGACCATGCAGTCCAACCCTTCTGCCAAGGCAGGTTCACCTACAGAAGGTTACACAGGAACATAGCCAGGTGGGTTTTGAATGTCTCCAGAGATGGAGACTCTGCCATCTCTCTGGGCAGCCTGTTCCAGTGCTCCACCACCCTTAAATTAAAAAAGTTCCTCCTCACATTTAGATGGACCTTCCTATGTTCAACTTTGTGCCTCTTACCCCTTGTCCTGTCACTGGGCACCACTGAAAACAGACTGGTCCCATCCTCTTGACACCCACCCTTTAACTATTGATCAGCATTGGTGGAGATCCCTCCTCAGTCTTTCATTTTCCAAACTACAAAGACCCAATTCTCTCAGTCCTTCCAACCCCTACCATTCTGTGACTCTGTGATTCTGTGATAAAAGATGTTCTAGTCCTGTAATCATCTCTGCAAACCTACACCAAGTCCCCTCCTTCTATGTAGGATGAAAGGAATTTCTTTCCTGCAAGAGTGGTCAGGGATTGGAACAGGCAGCCCAGGGAGGTGGTGGAGTCACCATCCCTGGAGATGTCCAAGAAAATGAGCAGACATGGCAATCTGGGACATGGTCTTGTGGTCATGGAAGTGCTGGGTGGAAGGCTGGGCTTGATGACCCTAAAGGTCTTTTCCAACCTTAATGATTCTATGATGTGTGAAAGGATGTATCCCCTGCCTTGGTGTGAAAGGATGTCTAGAATGCTAAAAAAAAATCATCCTGAAAGAGGCATGACCTTGACAGCTGCACAAAAAATGCTGGGAATTACCAGGGAAGTGTCATAGTTTGTTGCAGGAATGTGGGAGGAATTATTAAGCATGGCTTGAAATATCAGTGACAGGGATAAGGAAATTCTAGCTCACTGCTGGAAACTACCCCTGAGATGAAAGAGAGAGATATGGATGGGGGAGCACTGGGGAGCTGCTGCTGCTGCTGGGATTTGATAATGGGTTAACTCAGGAGACAGGCTTTCCTCTTTCCCCTCCAGCTTCACGCTTTGTAAAGATTGCAAACTCACAGCTGCCTCCAAAGTGCTCCTCAGCCTGTGATCTCTACCAGATAGCAGCAGGAGGAGAGCAGATTTTGATATGGCACTCCAGGAGATGGATGTGTTCAGTCAACTTAAAACACATCCTGCAGGTGGAAAAATGCAAAACTCTATGTGGCTTCAAGATACTCATAACCACCTAAGAGGTGGTTGGAGTAAGGTGGGGGTTGGTCTCTTCTCCCTAGTATCAGGTGACAAAAGGAGAGGAAATGGCCTGAAATTGTGCCAGAGGAGGTTTAGGTTGAAGATTAGAAACAATTTCTTGGCTGCAAGAGTGGTCAGGGATTGGAACAGGCTGCCCAGGGAGGTGGTGGAGTCACCATCCCTGGAGGTGTTCAGGAATTGTGTGGACATGGCACCTGGGGGCATGGTTGAATGACTAAGATGACTTTAGGTTGAAGATTGGACTCAATAACCTTAGAGGTCTCCTCCAAAACAAAAATTCTATTCTATTCTATTCTATGATTCTATATCCCCCAGCACAAGAGCTGGGAAGGAGCATCAGATTCCTTGACCTGTAGTTAATAAAGTAGCTGCACAGAAGCTAAGGGAGTGCTATCCTCCCTGCAGATCCCTTTGGCCATGATCCAGCCAGGAGAACACCACAACCTGCTGGAGACAAACTACTTTTAAAACCTCTTTCAGTGGCCAATAGCAAACAGAGGGCAGGAGGGCAAGAGCAAAGCAGACCATGTGAAGATAATGTAGAGTCAGATAAGGGTTGGATTTGATGATCTTTGAAGTTCTCTTCTAACCAAAATGACTCTAGGGTTCTATAATGGCTGGAAGAAAGAGGTTTTGATCTTTGGACTTTGGTTAATAGAAAAACATTCACTGCCATTTTTGCCCATGACTACAGCATGTTTGCATAAGCAAACAAGGGGAAAACAACTGAAATGACTGTTAAGTGTATCACTGCTCAGCAAAGCAGGGCAGCCACAACTCACCACCAGCTTGCAAGTTTGTCCCTAACCCCAGCTGTAAACAGCTGGCCTGAGTTTAGAATTAGTCCAGATTTTCATTAGCAATATTGGATTAAAGAGCAAAGTATACCCCAAGAGCATTTCTGGATGATGAGTGTGTGCTGCTGCTACTTGCTCTAAAAGCAGGCAAGACTCAGGGAAAATCCAGAATCACTGAGGTTGGAAGAGACCTCTAAGATCAAGTCCAACCTTCTACCCAACACCTCCACAACCACTGGACTATGTCCCAAAGTGCCACATCCATTTGTTTCTTTGAACACCTCCAGGAATGGTGACTCCACCACCTCCCTGGGCAGCCTGCTCACAAATCCTGAGCAAAGGATTCTTTTGCCTTCCCAGAAGGAGTCTTTGACCTCATCCAGCACCTCCAAGCACATTCTCAGTAGGTTGGCAGGTAGCAACTATCCTGCTAACTCTGGCATGGAAACTACAGATTTTAAATGAGAGATGGAAAATGAGCTGCCCTGTCCAGGACACAGCTGATCTAACACCTCCTTATCAGATCTCCAGTATCCATGGCTGATATTCCTCTAAAGCCAGCCTAGGGGACAGCTGTTCTTACAAAATCTCCTTCTTTTCTTCTTCTTTTTTTTTTCTGTTCAGCAGGCTTCTGAATCATTCTTTACCAATTTTTCCCACTTGATCCTCATCATTTGCTTGTCCTGCTCATGGGCAGCACTGCCCATATTAAATGGAATTTGACTGCATACTCTCTTGGTTACTCTTTGACTCTTGTTTTCCTCCTCAGACAGCTGGGAAACTTCCCCTGAGGATATGATGCCTTTCTCAAGAGCCTCAGCACCTCTGGTTTAACTCAGAGTCAGGCTGCAATATATTTTCTGAATTTAGCCACAGAATTCCCTATGGAAACTGCACAGGATAGCCATGGTAGATATAGTATCTGAGAAAGAGGTAAGTATTATGGTGTTGAGCCCTGTAACTCCAGTTTTCGGGGGGGTCCAGACGTAAGACATGAGACATAAAACACATCCACATCTTTGGAAGTGCTGAGGAATTAATATAACCCAAGATGTAGTTCTCCAGCACCTACATTAGTGGGGAGATTTGGCCCTAGATGTCTATGGATAGGCTATAAATAACATCTTCAGACAGGGATGCAGAAATCTGCCTACACTATGTCCACGCTGAAGGGTTGTGTAGCACATCTTGGAAGAACATACTCAAAGGGCTTCAGGTATAGAGACTCTACAATTGATACAGAAAGTGTGTGGCCTCTTACTCATTTGAATAAGCAGCAGATTCCATTCTTCAGGTAAATCTTCTCCGCCTCCCCTTTAGCAAGAGCATGTTTGTGGTGAGATATTAATCATTTCCTCCAGCTCTGTGTATATAAGAGAAGCACAAAGCAGAGCCACAGGCACACTTCACCCAGCTGAAGAGCAGAGCTGACATCGCAATGCTGGTCCAGCTCGTCGCTCTGCTGAGCCTCGGGGTCCTGTGCAGCTCAGCACCGCTGCAGCCAAGCAGACCCTCAGCACACAAGGAGCACTACAGCTTCATAGAGAAGGTCATTCAAGAACTTCTCACTGACCTGAACCACGCTGTAATTGAAGTAAGTTCCTTCGGGCTGGGTGGCTTCCACCTGGCTTCTTTTCTTCATCTTGAAGGTGCTAACTTCTTTTTTCTCTTGAGCAGGTGCCCAGTATTGAAGCTGTGAATGCTACGGTAAGAAACTCCTCTTTTTCTCCTGCTTGTTATCTCCAAGCTAGGGCTTTTCTACTTCAGAATGTTGATAGCACTAAGATAGCTCTAGATACCCAAGGAAATGCAAAGTTATTGCAAGAACCGACAGAAAGCTGCTGCAATGCTGATAGGTTTCAGATGGCTCCCTCAAGAGGTCTTACATCTACACTGGCATCTTGATGGCCTCAGACATTCACTCTGGGACACTCCAAAGCTGCTATTTGGTCTACACCCCATACAGAGCCATGAGTGTCACTGAGCTGTGTTTCCCTGCAATCCAGTGAAGAACTGGGGGAGACGAGCAGTAGAAGTGAGAATTAGAAGCCCATCTCCTGTTCAAAGCAAGCAGGAGACAAACAACATCAGCCCCTCTGACTCTCAGGGAGAAAGGTGAACAATTCACAGCAGCAGTAATTACTTGTATTTAATTAAGCTAATTCTGATCTAACTCCAAGAGAGACACAACAGCAAGAAGTGAAGCAAGATTGGGCTATCCTCTCCCTTCAGGAGCAAAAGTCTCTGACACTGAACACCTCTGACTTACATGTCCTGTTTCTAGTGGCATCTCCAACCTCTACCAAAGGCAGTGGAAGGTTTTTTGTTGGTTCTTTTTTTTTGGTTTTTTTTTTTCTGTCCATGGCATGTTTTTAAATGAAAATTAGAGATGGGCATCATCATTTCTGTGGTACCAACTTATCCCACAACTGCTGGAATAACTACTTGTTGTCCTTGCAGCTGGAGAGATGCATGCACAGCCACCTGAAAACCTTTGCTGCTGCCTTGGAACCCATCAACAAATACATCGCCATAAAACTGAAATTAGTTAGAAACTACAAAAGCATTCTCCCCAAAGTAAGTCTGATTTTGGGGTAGCTAATAGCACAGTGTTCAGCAAAGGTGGCTCCATAACAGGGCATGACAGCTGGGACAGGCACTGGATTTGGGGGATGGGGACTAGAAATGCCTTCTGAAAATGACTTTGATTTAGAAGGATGGAAATGTGTTGGCTTTCTTCCTTAAGTACTGTCCCTAGGGAAGTGGTGGAGTCCTGGAGGGATTGAAAACCTGTGTAGATGTGGTGCTGAGGGACATGGGTTAGTGGTGATCTGGCAGTGCTGAGTTAATGGTTGGACTTGATGATCTTAAAGGTCTCTTCCAACCAAAACCATTCTATGATCATCTTGAGGAGCCATGTGCTGCCACCTCTCACCATGGTTATCTCAATTGCAAGATGATCATCTGATGACCAATAGATATGAGTAGAAGCAATGGCAGCCACGGCTCTCAGGACATCCTCTGCATGCTGCTGGATCACTTGTGGATCCTCACCCTGCCTCGGGGTTTCCAGAGACCACCTCACCCAGCCCTCCACAACACACCATGGAACAGGATGAGGGGAAATGGTTTTAAACTGGAAGGGGGGAGATTCAGACTGAAGAGTAGGAAGAAATTCTTTACAGTAAGGGTGATGAGACACTGGAACAGGTTGCTCAGGGAAGCTGTAGCTGCCCCCTCCCTGGAGGTGTTCAAGGCCAGGTTGAAAGAGGCCTTGAGCAACCTGGGCTGGTGGGAGGTGTCCCTGCCCATGGCAGGGAGGTTGGAGGTGGATGATCTTTAAAGATCCTTCCAACCCAAACCATTCTATGATTCTATGATATTGCAGCCTTAGAATTCCTTAGAAGGTGCATGTGTCAAATCACACAGACATAAAGATGTCATCAATGTGACCTGGCTGAACCATGTTCTCATTTGCTTTCAAGGATCTTGACGAGGCATGCATGACTGTGCAAGTAACCAGCGAGGTCTTCCTGGAGACCCTGAAGAATTTCTTGAGATTGCTCAGTGAGAAAATTAAAAGTGCTTGAAAGGACCAAGTGCACCAAGCCCTAGAAGAAATGAAAGACCTCAACTCTACTCCAGCCAAAATGTGACTTGATTGTTAACTTATTCTCAGGAATACGACCACAGAATATTTATACAGAGAGATCTATGTTGTGTGTGTCTAAAGAGATATATTTTTTAATATATGTATTATATATATATTATATATATGCTGCTCTGGTAAAAAAATGAGTATTTAAAAGAATATTTATATCTTTTCTATCATTTTAATATGGTAACTTATGTTGTACTGAGTCAGGAACAAAAAGAAATGTTATTTATTTATTTATTGTATTTATGGAATTTCCTTAGTGGGTACCTGGAAATCTTTTTGGTGATGATGCTGTATTAAAGTACTTGCTTTAGGAACCTGCTGTTCGCTGGAGTGTGAGGAGGAGCTCTGTGGATCCAGTTTGGGGGTTGCTCTCACACTATTCCTCGAGCACACCTGCCCAAGCCATGGCCCCAGAGCTCACCTCTGCATCACCCAGGTGCTCTCACAGCTGGGACAAAGCCACCCCGTGGGACAGGGACCACCAATGTCAGCCAACACCTCTACCTTCCTGCCAACTCCTGGACCAAACCAAGAGCTGGAGACGACTCATTTCAGCTGGGAGCTCTCATCTCTGCTCACCCCCTGGGCACTGGGTTCCAGCCACTTCAACCACTCCGCATTCCATGACTTCAACCACTACGTGTTTCATTATTGACATGTCACCCCAAAGCAGCCAGCTTCTGCACAACAAGAAAGCAGACAGGGCTCTGATGGTCCCATCTGCTTCTGCTCCAGGTTTGTCCTGCTGATGGGAAGTGTTTCCTGCACGCAGCTCATGTGAGCCATGTTTCACCAAGCTGAATCAGGCAGGACTCGTTTTTCAGATTGAGTATCCCCAGTGATGGGAGGGACTTGTGAGTAAAACAATTGGTTCAGATTTCCAAAGTTAATAATTAATAAAATAATATTGAGGAGGAATGTTACTGCTGGGGCTGGTCTGTGAGGACACATGCCATGTGTCACCTGGACTGATGTATCCATTCCTAAATGTTTGTGACCTCCCACAAGTACAAACAGACCTTTGCAAAAATAAACACATTTCCTTCCAGAGTGAAGTGACTTTCTTTGTGAAGGGTGAGAGGGTCCAGATCTGTTTAGGTGAGCTGAGGATGATTTCTGAGTGGGATGGACACACTGATGCTGCTGGAGATGGGGAAGAGGAACCCTGCTCAGGGTGAGCACCCCTTGGCTGCCTTCACCCAACCAAGCAGCTTCCCAAGGACCTGTCACCTGCCACAGGCTCAGCTTTACCAAATCACACTGTGCTTCAGCTTTTCAGCAGAGCTGTTGCTGGGTGACTCACTCCGAGCTGCACCATGTCCCTCTCACACTCACAGCACAGCAAAAGCAGAACAACTTTTACTTGCTGCAGCTGAGAAGTATTCCCTCATCTTCCCTGGTGCAGGAAAATCCCAGCACAGAACCCTTGAAGAGCATCCATGTTCTTCAATAGCATGGAGAAGACTGAGAAGGGATCTTATTAATGTTTACAAACATCTGAAGGGTGGGTATCAAGAAGAAGGGGCCAGGCTCTTCTCAGTGGTCCCCAGGGACAGCACAAGGTGCAGTGGGCACAACCTGGAACCCAGGAGGTTCCACCTCAACAGGAGGAAAAACTTCTTTGCTGTGAAGGTGCTGGAGCCCTGGAGCAGGCTGCCCAGAGAGGTTGTGCAGTCTCCTTCTCTGGTGACATTCCAAACCCCCCTGGCCATGGTGATCCTGGGCAAGCTGCTCTGGGTGCCCTGATTTAGCAGGGGGTCGGAGTGGATGATCTCCAGAGGTGCCTTCCAACCCCCCCATGCTGGGATTCTGGGATTCTATAAAACCTCTAAATAAAACCAAATGGTGAACCTGTTTACTAAAATCAGAGAAATGGAGAGCAATATCCAGAAGGATTCCCTCAGGTTAAACAAAGTCAAGGAAATCTCAGGTCATGAGCTCAGTCTTGTTCAGTGTTGCAATAGTTCAAGTGATAATAAGAACCACCCCTGAAGAGCCTCTTAATTGCCACTTAATTCCTCAGTTTGTATTATCAATGAGGTTTTTAATTCTTCACAGACATGATTTTAAATTGCACTGAGATACTTAACAGGAAACTTTCAGATTCACCCTTCAGATAAATGGGAAGGCAGCGAGTTACTCAACCCTGGGAAAAGGGAAGCACGCCAGAGTGTGAAGCAAAAAACATCAATCAGGCTCAGCATTCTTGGCATAGCAGCCCAGGAAACTGTGACAGACAGACAGACAGGAGGGGAAAGCGAAGCATTAATAACCCAAAGTCAACACCGGGCTGGCTGTGGGCAAGTGCAGCCAGACCTGTCGCCCAGGGCAGCAGACTGCTGGGGGAAGCCAAAAATCTGGCAGCTCTGCTGCTTTGCAGGGTGCAGGAAGTGGGAGGCAGGCAGCAGAGTCCCATCTCTGCTTGGAGCCTCCCAACCCTGAGGCTGACAGCACCCTGTAACTCCCTAGGATGGAGGCAGTGGGATGCAGGAAATGGGATGCAGGGAGTGGGATGCAGACAACAGGATGCAGACAGCAGGGTCCCATCTCTCGTTGGAGCCTCCCAACTCTGGTGCTGGCAGCACCCTGAAATGCTGCCCAGAATGGAGGCAGTGGGATGCAGGAAATGAGATGCAGGCAGCAGGGTCCCAGCTCCACCTGGAGCTTCCCAACCCCACTTCTGGCAGTGCTCTGGAATGCTCCCAGACATGGCACAGCCCTTCCTGCTCACCACCCTGCCCAGGCAAGGACAAAGTCCTCCTTCCTGCGGCTCCTTCGTCCTCTGGCCCCACGTGAGCTCCTAAAGATTCTGCATGCCATGAAGCTGCCCAGACACTGGAGTGCAAACAGGAGTGAGGGAATGCCCATTTTCACTCAGTCTTATCACCAGCATGACTGTACTGGTGTGCTGGGCACGGTCGTCTGGGCACTGTAACCACCTCTGCTTCATCACAGTTTTAATTGCACTGATTAGAGTCTTGCATCATCATAACCCAATAAAAACCCAGTAAAACCCAATAAAGTCCAGAAAGCCCAAACAAACCACTCATAGGCAAGCTGTGACTTTGATGCCCAAGGCTGTTGCAGATGTTTGTGTAGGAAGTAGATAGTCCTTTAGAAGCTGATTGTTGTGTTTCTTACATCACCAGCAGGAAAAAACAAGAGCCCCAAGAAGCTCCGGGAGCTCCAGGTGGGGATGAGATGGTGACACAGAGGGAAAGGTCTGGATTCCAGGAGCACATTCTGCTTCTAGAAGTTGTAGGTGTGAGCTCCTTAGTGCTCTCCATTTGGTAAGCAAGGAATTGTTCTCACTAAAACCTGCATCCCTTCTGTGGTGGTCCTCCAGCCTGCCTCTTCCCTTTGAGATGCACACCCCATGCCCAGACCTGCCCACGCCCATGGGCTCCATGATGAGGGTGGGAGAAGCCTATCCACACCATGTCACACCAACCACAATCTTCTGGTTGCCTTCTAAATCCTTAATGGTGGCAGTTGTCTGTTTCACCGCCACGCAGGGTGGAAGGTTTACCAAGACACTTGAAGCACATGGAACATACAGCACACCCAACTCTTTACACAGACACCAACATCTCAAAACTAAGTTTTAGTGCTCAGTCCAGGAGTGCCTCTCCTAGACCACTGCTTTCCAAGTTGTGGATGGCTCTGGAAGAGCTCCTCCCTTGTGGGACAGCCAAGGAAGGTCCCAGATGGCCCAGCACAGCCTGAAGAAGAGTTGTCCAGCCCACCAGTAACGTCCCTGTCAGAGCTTCCCCCTTACTCATAGAATGGTTTGGGTTGGAAGGGACCTTCAAGACCATCTAGTTCCAACTCCAATGCCATGAGCAGGGACATCTTCCATAGACCAGGTTGCTCAAGGCCTCGTCCAACCTGGCCTTGAACGCTTCCAGGGAGGGGGCATCCACAACTTCCCTGGGCAACCTGTTCCATTATCACCTAGGGAAGTAGTGAATGCCAAGGCAGAGCCAACAGAAAACAGCTTGGACACAGAAATACATCTCCTGTGCTCCATCCTTCCCCTTCTTTAAGCACCACTTCTGCTGCCATCATTTTGTAGCCCTAAGGATGGAGGAGCAGCTGTGACATCGCTCTCTGGTTCTGTTGTATACAGGGAATGGTGATATCATCCCAGACAGATGAAGGCAACCTCAACACCATCAAGCTGAAATCAGCAGCTAAATCTGGCCTGAGTCTCTGCAAGGGTAATTCCCCTACATATTTATTTATTTATAAATATTAGATTACTCATTTTCTGCTGTTATTTGACTTCCTTTTTCCTGCTAGCTCTTGTTAGTCGCTTGCCAGGATCCACAAACTGTTTCCAGTTTCTGCAGAAGATGATCCCACTTCTACAGCCCTTGGATCCCATGGGGTTTTCCCCCTTCCTCTGGACACGGTGTCTTTGCAACTGAAAAATTAACTGGCCCTTTCTGGCCACCTCCCTCTCCAGAGCCAAATTCCATCTGGACAGTGGGTGGGGTTTGAAAACACCCAGACTGCTTGGATGGATCATCTCTGTTTCCCTTAGACTGGTGACTGGGAAGGCAATGAATCACTCCTCTAGATCTTCAGCCTCCTTTGGATGCTCACCAGTGACTGCCAAAGCCACCACACACATGACAGGCACCAGATTAAAGGCAGCAAGAGATGCAGGGCATGGTTGCTCCCAGGGTGCACACAGGTCCTCAGGGATGTGGAACAAGATTTACACCATAAGCTCAAGCCCAGAGTTGTCTTGCAGCTACTCTCCATGGATGGGAAGATACAAGAAATTGTAGATATAATTTCTTTCCAAAAAAATCACAAAATGGTTTGGGTTGGAAGAGTCCTTTGAAGGTCCTCTAGTGTTAAATAGGGAAGACTCTTTCCTCTGCTGGTAGGGCTGGAGGGTGGATTTGGGCATGTGATAACTTATGTTGGTCCATGTGCACCAACCTGCCATCACTGGGGCTGGGGAGGTGTGGAAGCTGCCTGTGACTCTCTTCTTAGAGTTTATCACCAAAACCCAGAACATATCTCAGCTCTAATTTTGCCTGAAACATAACAAACTCATGGTGGATCTCCAGGAGCAAGCAGACTTTCCTTGCTTTACCAAAGTTGGGTACCAAAAAATTCTAAGTCCTAAAGCATCCAGCCCCTGGTGACCCCCATCAGATAGAGAGAGCCTGGCAGAGGTTCACCAAAAGGGTTGCAGCAGAGGGCAGGAGGTCAGGAGGCTGAGATGTGCAGCATGAGCTGGCTTGAGACTCATTCCTGATTTCCTTCAGTCTGTGGAGCTCTCCCCTGGTCCTGCAAAGGAAGGGCATGCCTCCATGACTCACAGGCTTTGCTTTTTGAGTAGCTGCAGAAGAAGTCAGACGAGCCATGGGGAATAGCTTCTGAGGAAAGGGAAAAGCCTTTCTGTGCCCAGAGCCTCTGCTCCTCACTCAGCCTGACTTGGACCCGTGCTCCAAGGGCCATTTTCCAAGGATGACAGCCCAGTGTCCAGACAGCTGGCCACTGACCAGTGACCACAGCCAGAGCACGAAACCCAAAAGGAATGTTCTTGGGCTGGGGAGCAGAGCTGCACATCTGCTGCAGATGCCCCGACCGAGCAGTCACCAGCGATGATGAGCTGAGCTTCTGCTCTTTCTGAGCAGCACTGAGCACTACCCTGCAGCAGAGAGAAGCTGGGTTTCCTTCCTTCTGCAGAGGCAGACCACAGAGATACGATAGCACTGCTTAACTCCTTCCAGTACCAAGACAAGCAGGCATCCATGATGCTGTGCAAAGAACATTCTAAACCATTTCAGCCTCCCATGTTCACACTTAACTCAGACGGGAAGAGGAGAACCAAGGAGGGAAGAAGGGAGCCCATGGTGTTTGAGGAACCTGATGCTTTGGTCTGCTCAGAGGTGTGGGAGTGCAGCTGGCAGCTGGAAACGTGATGGGGACAAATATTTGGGGAGAATCCCCCCACACATTTCAAGGTTGCACATGAATGCATAGGTATCAACCTGACACAAGTGTGAAGAGGAATGAGATGGGTGATGATCACTCTTGTTGAAAGCAAGAGGATAACTTTAAGATGGAGTGTCATCAAGTAGTAGAATTCCTTCCACAAACATCTCATTCCCCCCTAATATGACAAGAAGCCTCACAAGAGATGCTCATCTCACCCTTCAGCTGGCTGAATTTCCATTCCAGTGGTTTAGATGTGATGGTGCTCATATAATGATAAAACATGTGGTGATGATTCAGAAGTCCTCCAGCAGATCCTTCACAGGAAGTGAATTTTTCTCAGAGTACCACAGTCTCTGCACCATCCCTATGCTGAGGCTTCTCACCAGGATTCCTGTCCTAGTGCTACCATCCCTATGCTGAGGCTTCTCACCAGGATTCCTGCTCTAGTTCTACTCTAGTTCTACTATCCCTATGCTGAGGCTTCTCATCAGGATTCCTGCTCTAGTTCTACTCTAGTTCTGCCATCCCTATGCTGAGTCTTCTCATCAGGATTCCAGCTCTAGTTCTACTCTAGTTCCATTATCCCTATGCTGAGGCTTCTCATCAGGATTCCTGCTCTAGTTCTACTCTAGTTCTGCCATCCCTATGCTGAGTCTTCTCACCAGGATTCCTGCTCTAGTTCTACTCTAGTTCCATTATCCCTATGCTGAGGCTTCTCACCAGGATTCCTGCTCTAGTTCTACTCTAGTTCTGCCATCCCTATGCTGAGGCTTCTCATCAGGATTCCTGCTCTAGTTCTACTCTAGTTCTACCATCCCTATGCTGAGGCTTCTCACCAGGATTCCTGCTCTAGTTCTACTCTAGTTCCACTATCCCTATGCTGAGGCTTCTCACCAGGATTCCTGCTCTAGTTCTACTCTAGTTCTGCCATCCCTATGCTGAGGCTTCTCATCAGGATTCCTGCTCTAGTTCTACTCTAGTTCCACTATCCCTATGCTGAGGCTTCTCATCAGGATTCCTGCTCTAGTTCTACTCTAGTTCTGCCATCCCTATGCTGAGGCTTCTCACCAGGATTCCTGCTCTAGTTCTACTCTAGTTCTGCCATCCCTATGCTGAGGCTTCTCACCAGGATTCCTGCTCTAGTTCTACTCTAGTTCTACTATCCCTATGCTGAGGCTTCTCACCAGGATTCCTGCTCTAGTTCTACTCTAGTTCTGCCATCCCTATGCTGAGGCGCTTCTCACCAGGATTCCTGCTCTAGTTCTACTCTAGTTCTACCATCCCTATGCTGAGGCTTCTCACCAGGATTCCTGCTCTAGTTCTACTCTAGTTCCACTATCCCTATGCTGAGTCTTCTCATCAGGATTCCTGCTCTAGTTCTACTCTAGTTCTGCCATCCCTATGCTGAGGCTTCTCACCAGGATTCCTGCTCTAGTTCTACTCTAGTTCTGCCATCCCTATGCTGAGGCTTCTCATCAGGATTCCTGCTCTAGTTCTACTCTAGTTCTGCCATCCCTATGCTGAGGCTTCTCATCAGGATTCCTGCTCTAGTTCTACTCTAGTTCTACCATCCCTATGCTGAGTCTTCTCATCAGGATTCCTGCTCTAGTTCTACTCTAGTTCTGCCATCCCTATGCTGAGGCTTCTCATCAGGATTCCAGCTCTAGTTCTACTCTAGTTCTACCATCCCTATGCTGAGGCTTCTCATCAGGATTCCTGCTCTAGTTCTACTCTAGTTCTGCCATCCCTATGCTGAGGCTTCTCACCAGGATTCCTGCTCTAGTTCTACTCTAGTTCTGCCATCCCTATGCTGAGGCTTCTCACCAGGATTCCTGCTCTAGTTCTACTCTAGTTCTACCATCCCTATGCTGAGTCTTCTCATCAGGATTCCTGCTCTAGTTCTACTCTAGTTCTACTATCCCTATGCTGAGTCTTCTCACCAGGATTTCCATTCTAGTTCTACCATTCCTATGCTGAGTCTTCTCACCAGGATTTCCACTCTAGTTCTGCCATCTCTATGCTGAGTCTTCTCATCAGGATTCCTGCTCTAGTTCTACTATCCCTATGCTGAGTCTCCTCACCAGGATTTCCACTCTAGTTCTATCTCCATATGCTGAGATTTCTCACCACATTTCCACTGTAGCTGCTCAGAGCCCAGCTCACAAAACCATCATCTCTCCAGGCTCAGAGAAGTGAACAGTTCTATTAGCTTTCAGTTAATCTTAAACTGGAGCAGGGTAGGTTTAGGTTGGAGATCAGGAGGAAGTTCTTCACAGCAAGGGTGGTGAAATACTGGAACAGGTTGCCCAGGGATGTGGTTGAGGACCTGTCACTGGAGTCATTTGAGATCAGACTTTCAGTGGCCCTGGGCAGCCTGATCTAGTTGGAGGTGTCCCTGCTGCCTGCAGAGGGGTTGGACAAGATGACCTTTGAAAGTCCCTTCCAACCGAATGCAATCTGTGAATCTGGGAATTTTCTGTTATCTTCAATTTCTCAGTGAATTTTCTGTTAGTCTTCCAGTTAATTCCTAACTGGCCAGGCCATTTTCTGCTCCTTTGAGGAGGACATAGGTTTTTCAGATGTCTCTGCCCAGAGATTAAACCATATCAGTGATTTACATCAGATCAGCACAAATCCTCCTCGGATTTTTTGGCAGAGGTGGAGTTGGGTGGAGGTGCTGCTGGAAACTCCCTCCTACCCTCTCAGCATCCCATAGAAGCTATCCCCTAGGTGCCCAGTGGGAAGGAAAGGTCAAAGCTGCCCTGGCTCTGAGGGGAGCAGAGTGGCCATGGTGGTTTCTGCTCTGAGTGACTCTTTGCAGATGAGTCAGTGTGTGAGAGCCCAACTGCTGGCTGTACGCACACCAGCGCACCGCAAGTTCCATCTTCCTCTCTGATTTTATCAGCCCCACTCCCCCCCTCTTTTTTTTTTTCTTTCTTTTTTTCCACCCTGGCTGCAATCTAAGAATGCATTTGCATGTCATAAGCAGCTATAAAAAGCGTAAAGAGAATAAGGTGGAATCCCAACCTCATGACTTTTTCCAGCAGTAAAAGTCCACCCTGCCCACACCTTTCCTTTCCACCCTCTCGGCAGGGACTTTCATTTTTTTTTCCCAGCCAGCTTTGAGGGTAAAAGCAAAACTCTTGATGCTCACTATAAGCTTAGCTGCAACCCTAATCACAGAATCTCAGCGTGGTGGGTTGGAAGAGACCTCTGAAGGTCATCTAGTCCAACTCCTCCCTGCTAGAGCAGGATTCCCTAGACTAAATCACCCAGGAACATGGTGATTCCCCCTGCATTGTCCAAGGGAAGAAATTGTTCCCTGCAATTTGAACCTGGCTACAATATATGGTATCAGAAAGGACACCACTCCACACCAGACAGAAAAGTATTTCATAGAATCACAGAATGGTGGGGGCTGGAAGGGATCTCTGAAGGTCATCTGGTCCAAATCCCCTGCTAGAACAGCAAGAGTAAATCACTCAGAAACACATCCAGGCAGGCTTTGAATGCCTCCAGCGAAGAAGAGTCCATAACCTCCCTGGACAGCCTCTTCCAGTGCTCTACCACCCTCAAAGAGAAGAACTTGTCTTCCCTTTAAATCATACTCCATTTATTCCATCTGATCTCCAGCAGCCAGAGCAGCCCCAAGGATGTGGAAGGTCCTGAACCACCCCTTCACCATGAATGCACCAGAGTTGGGGTGAGCATCTCAGGCTCAGCTGCAATTCTGCTTCCCAGGGCATTGCATGGTGTCACTGGAGGGCTCCACACTATGCCTGAACTCATTTAAATCAGAAGGACAAGGTTTCCCTAACGAGAGCTCCATGGTGACTGGTATTCATGACCAGTGACCTCCCATTTGGCTGAGCTGATGCAAACCCCTTGCTGGCTCAAGGCAAGGATGACATCCCAATGGATACTGCCCCACCACAGTAACACAGGGTGTTAAACAGCTTCAGCTTGGGAGCAGAACTGATCTGCTGAGCACAGGGAAAGATCAGAGTGGCTCCAGCAAGGCAGGAGAAGCCCCCCAGTGCCTGCACCAGGAAAGTTGGGACACACAGGCAAGGAAGCATGGTCTGGTCCTTTATACACTCTGGAGGTATTTAAAAGACACAGAGATGTGGTGCTGAGGGACATGGTTTAGCACCAGCCTTGGTAGACTTTGATGATGGTGAGACTTGATGCTCTTAAAGATCCTTTCCAACGAAAACTATTCTATAATCAGCACTCAGCTTCTGCTCCCAGGGTGGTTCCACTAGCAAAGGTTCCTAAATGCTGAGCTGTGAGGAGCAGCAGGGAGGATGCCAGCAAGCAACCAGTGAAATGCTAACAAAGAACTGCAGAAGACTCAATGATCTTAAAGGTCTTTTCCAACCTAAATGATTCTATGATTCCATGATGGCTCTTCAGGGGAGGGATGTGCCCAGCAGCATCTCCAAGACCTGGTTTACAGCTAACATGATGGTGGCTTCTAATTAATTCTTAATTAATTCTGAAGAATTCTTAACTAAAAATTCTTAATTAGTTCTTAATTAAGAATTCTTAATTAATAGCATGCCAGGAAAGTGCTGGAGTGACAGCATGTGTTTTGTGAAATAATCAGCTTAGGGATGAGTAGGAGAAGGCCACAGGAGTGTAGGAAAAGCAACAATGTGGACATCCATGAGTTTGGGTGACACCTGTGTGGCTTTCCTGACTTCACCTCAGGGGAGGAGGAGCACATCAAATCAGTCTCTGCATCACCTGGTAGGGTGACCACCTTAAGGGCAGGGGAACCTATTCCACAATGAAGAGTGTAAATTAGATAGTGACACTCCTGCAGCATTGCAAGAGTCAAACTGCAGCAAACCCAGACAGACAAACAATTCTGAGTGTTATGGGTAGGGAAGAGGCAAGGACCTGCAAACAGGAGCCTGCCACAGGTTTCATTCCTCTTGGTGAGAGCACAGAGGAGCTGTGCAGCAAGGCCAAAGGTCAAGGGCATCCCTGTTATACCCCTCAGCAGGATTTGTGAGGCTGGGGACAGGAGATGGTTCTGAGCACCCAGGACTCACAGCAGCCACCCCAAAGCCCACTCTGAGCTTGAGGAGCAATTCTACACATCATCATAGAATGATAGAATAGAATCATAGAATCAGTCAGGGTTGGAAGGGACCACAAGGATCACCCAGTTCCAACCTCCCTGCCATGGGCAGGGACACCTCACACTACATCAGGCTGGCCAGAGCCTCATCCAGCCTGGCCTTAAACACCTCCAGGGATGGGGCCTCAACCACCTCCCTGGACAACCCATTCCAGGCTCTCACCACTCTCATGGTGAAGAACTTCTTCCTCACGTTCAGCCTGAATCTCCCCACTTCCAGCTTTATTCCATTCCCCCTAGTCCTATCACTCCCTGATATCCTAAAAAGTCCCTCCCCAGCTTTCTTGTAGGCCCCCTTCAGATATTGAAAAGCCACAATAAGGTCACCTTGGAGCCTTCTCTTCTCCAGACTGAACAGCCACAACTCTCTCAGTCTCTCCTCATAGGAGAGGTGCTCCAGCCCTCTGATCATCCTGTAATCAATGGGATGACATCCCCATCACCCAATCTTCCTGTGTATCTTCATCTAAAGGGTTTCAGCTTCCTCAGGAGAGCACAGCAACTGGGAAAATGTCCCTCAAACAGAAGTGGAGACAGCCTTTCTGACCCCATTGAGATGCTGAGCTGCACCAGCAGCCCTTGGCTGGTTCCCCTCCTTGGCATGTCCTTAGGCTCTTATGGGCACCACAGTGTCTCTGGAGGGCAAGGTGAGCATTGAATTGTTCATGAGATTCCTTATGAGGACCACCCAGAACAAGGCAGGAGCATTACAGATGAGAGCATGATTTAGTGTCATTGTAGTATTAAGTAGGGTACATGTGAATGTGAAGATCTGAGGGACATTTAGGCAGCCCTGCTTTATCTCACACCAACCTCTAGACAACATCACCTCCTGAAAGCTCTTCAGCACCTAGAAGCAGAATGGGTTCAGACATCTGACCCATGAAGCTCCTGCTGAACTTCTAGACAATATCACCTCTAGACAACATCATCTCCTGAAAGCTCTTCAGCACCTAGAAGCAGAATGGGCTCAGACATCTGACCCATGAAGCTCCTGCTGAACTTCTGGGGGGAGCCCTTGTTTTAGAAACCTGTAGTTTCCTCCATCAGATAAGAAACTAACAGCTTCCATTCTACAGGTAACTGCTCGCCTTCACTTCAGGCATACTTGTGGTGAGGCATTAATCACTTCCTTGCACCAGAGCACATATAAGAGGAAGCCAGGAGCCAGCTTACCCAGTCCAAAGAGGGAAGCTCGGTGCCTTCACCACAATGCTGCTGTGCCTGGCTGGGGTTTTGCTGGGCTGTGGAGCTCTGTGCTTCACTCTCCCACTGCCCCCCACCACAGGAAGAAGCTGTCCTAGCAGCTCCCTCATCCAGGAGACCCTCAGTGATGTCCAGACACTAATCTCTAAGGTGGTTCCATTTTCTTTGTGCCCTACACCTGACTTTTTACACTGGTGGAGAACCTGCTAACCTGATGTCTCTGTGTCTCTTCCAGGGCAGCAGTGAAGTCGTGCCTCTGGTAAGATCACTTCTGGGGCTGAGTCTGCAGTGCTGTGTGCTTGTGGTGTGGCTAGCGTGCTTCTTGAGACAGAAGGGGAAAGCAGCTGTAGGCTAAACCCATTCAGGATGTCTGCAAGCTCTTGTGCTCATTTTTGCTAAGAGGTTTTAGAAGGTTTCTCTCTTATAAATAAGCTCTCATGGCAGAAGATTTTAGGTTGGATATGAGGAACAATTTCCTCCCTAAAAGGGTTGTCAAGCCCTGGCCCAGGCTGCCCAGGACAGTGGTGGAGTTCCCATCCCTGGAGGGGTTTCAGAGCTGTGTAGAAGTGGTGCTGAGGGACGCAGTTTAGTGGTGACCTCTTGTTGCTGGGTTAATGGTTGGACTGGATGATCTGAAAGGTCTCTTCCAAATGATTCTATGATTCTAAGGTAGATCTTAGATGGCCACCAGGTCACTTGTGGGCTTCGTGGGAGCTAGAGGGAGCTGGGCTCATGCGTGCCTATGAGGTGATGTGCAGGGCTCAGCTCCCTGAGACTGCAGCAAGACAAATCCTCCTCCCTGCACTGTGCAGAGTTATCTCCATGTGCTCAGGGCCACTGCCTTCAGCATGGCCATGGATAACAACTTGCTTCCAGCCAGCACTAGTTAACTTTCTTTGCATGAGGCAGGTGGTCAGAACTGACCATCTTCTGAAGTCAGGTGGAGGTAGGCACCTTCTTATCACCAGAAAGAGGGGTCAGGCTGTCCCCCCTGCATCTCCTGTGAAGAAATACCTGTGGTGTTTGAGGCCAGTGGCATCAGGACAGCCACTAACAGGGGAAGCACAGGAGAAGCAAAGAGCAGGTAGCAATTTGGAGGTGCTCCTCACCCTAGCTGTGCCACAGTGCACCTAAGGAGGCAATTAAAAACCAAAAGGTGCCTGATCCTGCCCAGCTTAACATCTGTAGTCTTGCTCTGCAGTGTTTGAAAGTAACATCAGCCTTCAGCAGAAAGCAAGTACTGGGGTGCAGGGTTTGTGCCCAAAGGTGCTATAAAACACTGGCCTCAGATTATTGCCCAAGAGCATTTGTGTAGTTGGCATTGGAATTGTGTGGATGCAACCTGGGGTACATCAAGAAGAAGGAGGCCAGCAGGTCGAGGGAGGTTCTCCTGCCCCTCTACTCTGCCCAGGTGAGGCCACATCTGGAATACTGTGTCCAGTTCTGGGCTCCTTGATCCAAGAAGGTCAGGGACTTGCTGGAAAGGATGCAGCAAAGAGCTGTAAGGATGCTGAGGGAAGTGGAACATCTCTCTTGTGAGGAAAGGCTGAGAGGATTGGGGCTTTTTTTTGATCATCAAACTGAGGGGGGATCTTGTCAATGCTGATCAATACTTAGGAGGATGGGACCAGGCTTTATCCAGTGGTATCAAGTGACAGGACAAGGGGAAATGGGCACAAACTGGAACGTAAGAAGTTCCATCTGAACAAGAGGAGGAATTTCTTTAGTGTGAGCATGACAGAGCACTGGCACAGGTTGCCCAGAGAGGTGCTGGAGTCCCCATCTCTGGAGACATTCAAAACACACCTGGGTGTGTTTCTGTGTGACTTCTTTAGGTGAACCTGCTCTGGCACTTGGGTTTGACTCAATGATTTCCAGAGGTCCCTTCCAGCAACCTACCATTCTGTGATTCTGTAGCACAGCCCAGGCAGGAGAGAGATGACTGAGCTTTGTTATTCCAGAACAACCTGATGGAGGCAGGAGGGAACTTGACCACCTATCTGGAAGAATTTATTGAAGCCTTGAAAAGCAGCAGAGCGAGGCTGGAGGAGAGACTAATAGCCCAGAAGCTGAAGAAAATCCAGGATGCTGGGAAGTCATGCCCTGGGTGGATGGTACGTTTGGGTTGGACTCTCTGCTCATTCTTTTATGTTCTTTAGATGACCATAAAGAAGCAAGGGACATTCAGAGCAGATATTAGGAAAAATTTCTGTCCTGCAAGAGTGGTCAGGCATTGGACCAGGCTTCCCAGGGAGGTGATGGAGTCACCATCCCTGGAAGTGTTCAAGAAACCTGTGGCCATGGCACTTTGGGACATGGTTTATTGGTGTGATGGTTTGAAACTGTCTTTTTAATTTTTCTTTGCAAAGTTCAAGCAGAGAAAGTGAAAGAGTGTAAATAAGTCACTATTGGGTGTAAGAAAGCAAACCAATGATTGTTCTAAACTCTTCCATTGGATAGATAGAAATGTTTAAGAACTGCTACTCAAAACAAAGTAGGCACTCTGCAGTCAGGGCAGCTTGCTGGGCTGTCTGGCTGCTGTTTCTTCTTCTCTTCTGGCTGAAGATAACACACTGACCTTGGTGAGCTAAGTTAACAACTTTCTGCTTTAGCTAACTCTGCTTTCTGCCAGGGGGGTCTGGGGGGAGTCCCCTTGGGAAAGGTCCCCTTTTTGGGGAAGCAAAGGGAGCTTGGTTGTGCTTTTCTGTTGACTGTATATATTTGTAAATGTTGTGAATTTTGTATATTTGTACATATTCATTGCATTTCATCGTAGGTTGTAGATTTTGCTTGTAAGTACAGCTTGCATTTGCTTCCAGACTGAGCTAGCCTGGTTATTGTGGGTGTGGGGGGAATTTCAGCTCACACTGACACAATTGGCCATGGTGTTCTTAGGCTAAAGGTTGGGCTTGATGATCTTGGAGGTCTTTTCCAACCAAAACAATTCTATCATCCTGTGATAAAGGACACCATGGGGTTTGGCCTAGTTGCATTGAGACAAAGTTCCCAACTGAGCAGTTTCCATCCAGCAGTTTGGCCATGGTCCTGGTGACTCCTTTGCTCTGCTCACCTCTTCCCAATGTCTCCTTGCCAAGAGAAAGTCCATCATTTGGTGGAGGTGCCTTGGGGAGGGCAGGGACTGGGAGACCCCAATGCTGCCTAGCCTCAGGGGCAGAAGCTGCTCTCAGTGTGGGATGGTTGCATTAGATGAAACTTCTTGTCCCACCACATCACCTTCCTGGGAGCCTTCACGGTCTTAAAATTAAGACAAAACCCTACAGCCAGAGAATGGAACGTGTCTTGTGTGTCTGGATTCTGTTCTTCTAACTCTTCTCCTCTCTTCCCTCAAGGAGCAGGACTGGGAGCCAGTGGAAGAGGAAGACTTGTTAAGTAATTTGGAATATCTCCTGAGGTTCCTGAATCACTATGTCCTCTCAGAGGAGGAAAAGTAGATCTTCAAAGAAGTTTGAAGCATCCCTGAGTCCAGCCTGCTAGGAGACCTGGGTTTTGCACCCCCTCATTAGTGTATCCTTACTCCATTGAGCAAGGCTCTTGGGAGCTGTTATTTATTCATAGATCTAGTCATATTTATTTATTCTATTTATTTGTAGAAACTCCAAGTTATTTATTTTTACAATGAAAAAATGCAAGAATTATCTACTTTAGGAACCTGCTCTTTACTGGGGTGTGAGGAGCAGCTCTGTGGATCCAGCCTGAGGGTTGCTCTCAAACTCTCTCTCTAACCACACTAGCCCAAGCCACAGCCTCAGGGCTCGGCTCTGCATCACCAGGGTGCTGGGAAAGCTGGGACAAAGCCACCCTGCAAGATGGGGACAGGGACCATCATTGCCACCCAGCACCTTCTCAGCCCCCAGGACCAGCCTTGAGCCTGGGATGCAGCCCATGGGACAGCTGCTGGCTTTGCCTCCAGGGAGCCACCACCAAGCACAACCAGCAGTGGCTCTCAGAGACGTCAGAGCTTAGGAAACCACAGAAACGTTGTGGTCTTTAATTATTAAGACACAAAAGAAGACCTCAGCAAGGCCTGGAAGGGCTGCGTGCAAATGGAAAGTGATGCTCACACCCACTGAGAGACTGAAGGGGAAAAATCACTTCCCCTCAGCCTTGCAGGGGGGACACAAAGCCTGAGTAAAGCCTGCTGACTAAGAACCTGGCTTGGTTTATGTGGGAAAGGACCTTAAAGATCATCTAGTTCCAATCCCCCTGCCTTGGGCAGGGACACCTTGCACTAGACCAGGTTGTTCATCCATCCTGCCCTTGAGCACCTGCAGGGAAGGTTTATCCACAACCTCCCTGGGCAACCTGTTCCACTGTCTCACTGCCCTCACTCTAAAGAACTTCTTCCTAATCTCCAGCCTGAATCTGCCCTCCATGTACCTTTTCTTTTCAACCAAACCAAGCCTCCTTTTCATAGCTTTTAATGTTGCATGCTGGCAACATCACCACTTTGTTCCTGCAGCTGAGGTTTCCAGAAGCAGTGGAGTCACCATCCCTGAAGGTGCTTAAAAAATGAGTAGATGTGGCACTTTGGGGCATGCTCCAGTGGTCATGGAGGTGTTGGGTGGAGGATTGGACTTCCTGATCTTAAAGGTCTTTTGCATCCTTAGTGATTCTATCACCCTGTTGTGTAAGTTTCACATCTCTGTGGGATATTTGGGGCATTTTGAGAGGAGAGCCTCATCAAAGGAGGAAGCTCTCACTCTTCACATTATGTTTAAAAGAACTCTATGAGATGTAACCAAACTCTAATGGAATCTGCACAATAAATCTCTTGCACAAAGGTGTAACTGGTATTCTTTTCCAATTATTGTTTGCTGATGGTTTACGGGGATTCAAGGAACCACAGAATCCCAGCATGGCAGGGGTTAGAAGGCACCTCTAGAGATCATCCACTCCAAACCCTCTGCTAAATCAAGGGCACTCACAGCAGCTTGCCCAGGATCACACTGGTCAGGGGATTTTAGAATCTCTCCAGAGAAGGAGACTCCACAACCTCTCTGGACAGCCTGCTCCAGGGCTCCAGCACCCTCACACCAAACAAGTTTCTCTTCCTCTTTAGATGGAACCTCCTGGGTTCCAGTTTGTGCCCATTGTCCCTTGTCCTGTCACTGGGCACCACTGACAAGAGTCTGGCCCCATCCTCTTGTCCCCTACCCTTTAGCTATTAACCAGCATTAAGAAGATCTAAAAAAAGCTTAGATTGATCCAATCAGGGTCTTCTACTGGTGAGGTTTTGACAGTTTCAGAAGGGGTTTCTATTCAGAAATACATCCGTTTCTTATATAGTCTACAGATGATGGATCCTTGGGTGTAGGGGATCCCTGTGAGGTCCAGGGCCTCCTATGACCTCCTGTGTTTTCAGATTGGGGTAAAACTTGCACCCAGACAGTGAGGGAGGGTTTTGTTTCCTTGCTTTCACTTCATGCCAAACATCTCCCTGCAGCATCTCCCCTTTCCCACCTGGTTGGACATTCTGCACTTCAGGAAGATTCACCCATACAGAAGACATCAAACATTTAACAAACAGCCATAAAATCCTGTTTGGAGATGGAGAAAGAGTGCTAGAGGTCTGCAGACCATCAGACTACTTGGGCACACACCTTCCCTTCCAAGGGGATTCTCCCACTGGAATTCCACCTTGAGGAAGCAGATGGAAAGAAAAATTCCCTCAATTCAGGGACAACTGAGCAGAGAGTAGTGCTTGTGTAAGCCATGGTGTGCCTCTGGGATCCCCCAAACACCACAGTGCCTGCAGGCAAGGGTGGGTGGACCAGGTAGGGAAATCCATGCTGGAATCTGCAGGGATTACTTAATTCTTCAAACATGTTCTTAGCCTTAATAATATTTTCAATGGTACCTGCAAAGGAGTTTCCTGAGGGTGTGGGAAGGCACACACAGACATTGCATGAACAGGAAAAACCCAACCCAATGGTAGGTTCAGCCATCACCAACCTGCCTCCCCCACAGCATCAGAAATAAAGCATTATCCAACAGCCACAACAATGCAGGGCACACAGAAAAGCTTCAACATCCTTTAAGCAGGTGAGAGAGCAGAGGAAGGTGACACCAAGTATACCTGCACTTCAGGAGGGTGCTCACAGTACCACTTAGGAGAGACCCAAGATGCTGCACAGCACAGACAGGGACCTGTTGGAGCAGGGCCAGAGGAGGCCACAGCAATGCTGGCAGGGCTGGAAGCCCTCTGCTGGGAGGCCAGGCTGGGAGTTGAGGTTGGTCAGCCTGGAGAAGAGAAGGCTCCAGGGAGACCTTCTGGTGGCCTTTCAGTGCTTCAAGGGCTGATCAGAAAGCTGGGGACAGGCTGTTGAGCAGGGCCTGGTGTGACAGGACAGGGGGTGATGGTTTAAACTAAAAGAGGGAGATTTAGGCTGGAGAGAAGGAAGAAATATAGAAATATTTTCCCCTGAGGGTGGAGAAAGAAATATTTTCGCAGAGAGGTAGGAGAACTTGGAACCATTCCAGAGCTCTGAACAACCTTGTCTAGTTGCTGATGCCCTTGCTGACTGCAGAGTGGTTGGACTAGATGACCTTTAAAGGTCCCTTCCCACTCAAACCACTCTGTGGTTCTGCATTCTAGCCCATCTCCCCAGGACTGGCACACAGCCTGCTGAAAAGCTGGTCCCCAAGGCTAGCTATTGACCTACACTGCAAAGGCTGGAAGCTGGAGAGCTGCATCAATCCCAACATACTGCATCTGAAGCTGCTCTTGTGTGCAAGGGAGAGGAGCAGTCACAAACTCCCAAGGTGGGTTACACTGCTAGGAAATGGGCCATGAGCCTGTGGGCTGTGAGGGGAAAGCTTGGGAAAAGGCTCAGCTTGCTCCTAAAGCAAGTTCTACATTTGTCAGCACAAATCTTCTGAGAGGGAGATAAAACAATAGAATTGCTGTGGTTGGAAGAGACCTTCAAGATCACCAAGGACCACAGTTAACCCAGCACTGCCAGGTCACCACCACACCATGGTCCTCTGCACCATGGCTCTGTGGATGGGAAGCCTCTCAGGGAATGGGAGCTCCATCACTGCCCTGGGCAGCCTGGGCCAGAGCTTGACAACCTTTTTGGAGAGGTAATAGAGCAGTGGGCCTGGAGTATGGGGAGATGCTGTGGAGAAGGAAGGTTGGAAAATGGTTGAACTGGAGCAGGCTGAACCCACCACCATCACTGCCAGGTGCCTGGGGAGCAGCAGATCCATGTACCTCCAGACTCTACCTTCCCCAGCACTTGTGGAAATGCAAAGTAAATTGCTAGCACTGTAAACTGGGTCATCTCCCCAGGCAGCTCCTCAGGGTCTTGGGCTGCAGTAGATCACAGAGCAGGCAGCTCGCTCAGCACTGCTGAGGTTTGGCAAGAACTTCTGCTCCAAAAAGGAGAAAATCCTTCTCAGCCTGCAGCTAGCCGTGGCTGTTCTCTAGGTGGCAGCTCTTGCCTGTGCCATGGCATAAGCCAGAGGAGCTGGGAGGAGAAGAGCTGCCAGTTTGATACTCATGATTCTAACCAACTTTTCTCAGTATTACTCAAACAGCTCAGAAGTGTCACAGAAAGGGCTCAGAGGTGCTGTTTTCTGGACACACTTTGAAAAGGGTTTGTGTGCATCAAATTCACCTGCAGCACCCTAGCTAGACCTACTGAGGAGGGCGTCTTCTCTCTGAACAAACTCCAGCCTCTAATGTCCATCATTTTACACTACTTTGGGGATTTTTTTTGGTGCTTGATTATCTCAGCTCCTCAAAACTCCACTTGGCAATTACCTTAGAATCTCTTGAGAAGGCCACAAGGGTGATGAGGAGACTGGAGCATCTCTCTTACAAGAAGAACCCTGGGCTCTTGAGCCAGAAGAAGAGCAGCCTGAGAGGGGATCTGATCAATGCTCAGCAAGAGATGAAGAGTGGATTGGAAGGAAGAGGATGAGGCCAGAATCCTGTTGATGATGCCCAGTGACTGAGCAAGAGGATATTTGTGTACAGACTGGCACCCAGGAGGTTCTATCTGAAGAAGAGAAGAAAATTCTATGGTGTGAGGGTGCTGGAGCCCTGGAGCAGGCTGCCCGGAGAGGTTGTGGAGTCTCCTTCTCTGGAGAGACTCCAAACCCACCTGGCCCCTGTGATCCTGGGAAAGCTGCTGTGGGTGCCCTGCTTTGGTAGGGGGCTTGGACTGGATGATTTCCAGAGGTGCCTTCCAGTCCCCACCATGCTGGGATTCAGCCAGTTTCAAATGCAGGATGAATTTGTAATATTTTTGTTTCAAACCACCTTTTTGTTATCAAAAGGCTACAGATCTGAAGGGTTTTCCAAAGCAGAGTCCATTCCTGCCTTTCCAAATCTCAAGAGCATGTCTGCAGCTGTATGAAGCACCTCAGGAGATGCTGGCTGTGAGCAGGAGAAGCAGGTAGTGACATGTGTGCCCTGCAGCATCGCTGAGATGCATCCTGTGCAGGACACAGTGAGCTGCTCTCTGAGACCTTCAGCCTCCTGATAACATCTTGCTGCTTCCCTCCAGCAGCTCTTTGACATGAAGCCAGAGTACATTTCCCTGGTGGGTATTAAAAGGAGCCACGTTGGCCCAGTTGGCATGAAAATCACTCAGTCAATGGCTTGAGTGGGTGTTGGGATGTGCCTGATGGCTTAGATGAAGGTACAGTCTACAGAGCAGTGCACCATCAGCTCAGGCCTGCAGGTTGGCAGCTCAGCACAATGTATAGCCACTCCCAGAAGCTCAGCTGAGTTTTGAGTTCTGTAGTCTCATCAGGATCCAAATCAATCACCAGAAACATCTTTTCTCCAGTTGTTACTCACTGAGCTTCTCAGTTCTGCAGAGCATGCCCTCACTCAGCAGCTCCTCTGTGGCTTCCCAGTTACTGCAGCTTCTCTTTCACTGAGCTAAAATGCACTAAAACACAACCCAGGCACTACCAACACTGCAGCCAGTGCCATTCAGTTGCAATTTCAGGCAGAGCTGATCAGTCGAATGCTGCAGCACTCCAGGTAGCTACCAGTCTGTAAGCAACCCACATGTGCAGAGCTTTGCTCATGGCTGACACTTGCAACAGCTGCTCCACCACAAACCATCCCTACTAGAAGGCTTAGGTTTACCAAGCACTGTAGCTGGGTCCAGGTAGCTTCCACAAACATGCTAACAAAACAACAGCTCTCAAGAGTAAAATTCCATTCTAATTTCCACCTCATTTCAATACCAGTCCCAGTTTCTGCACGTGAACCCCAGCCTGGCTTAGAAATTCAGCTGCAGCAAACAGCAGAAGCTCAGCTGCTGGGAAAGGACAGGACAAAATCCTTGAAGAAGAGCAGAGTCTCCTCTTCCACAGCCTCCACCAGCTCCATGGAAAGCTCCTGCCCCACTCACCATCCCTTCCTTTAGCTCCAAGCAAACCTCCTCTACCATCCCTGCAGCTCCAGGGAGCTACTTTGCCTCTCAAAGATTTCAGTTTCTCACAGGTGTGAAACTGCCTTTTGTTGGTAACAAGCCAAGCCCTCCTTACCCCATAGGGCAGGACCACCAAAGCAAGGCAGGGCTTCAGGTGAGTGAAGCTCTCAGGGAGAAACCATTGTTGGCATCCAACTCACACCTGACTTGCTTTGTTGTGCCCAAGGACACAGGTTTCAGGTGTGCTTCCACCACAGGATGACCCAGCTCACACCCTGCTGCCTTTCCAGCTCAGGAAAGCCCTACTACAAGTTGCAAAGCTGCTAAAAGTGAGCAGCATGCCCTGTGCTCACAGCATGCCAAGGAGACAAAGTCATTTCTACCCAGGGTCTGCAGTGACAGGTGAAACTAAAGAGGGAGATGCGGACTGGATACAAGGCAGAAATGTTTTACAGTGAGAGTGGTGAGACCCTGGCCCAGCATGCCCAGAGAGGTGGGAGATGGCCATGTCTGGAACCACTGCAGGTCAGGTTGTCTGAGCAGCCTGCCCTGCTCTCAATGTCCCTGCTGACTGCAGGGGCTTGCACGAGAAGACCTTTAGGAGTCCCTTCCCACCCAAACCATTCTGTGATTCTATGATTCCAGTTCTCCCTGCCCCTTTCCAAAAGGATATTGCAGCATGCCCCTTTCCAAAAGGACATTGCATCACCTCACTGTGTAGGCAGAACACAATGATTGGATGCTTTGGCTTGTCCTGTGGCAAAACATTTCTTGTGCTGAGCAGGTCACAACTGTCACTGTGTCCTTTCACCTCAGCTGTGGCTCAAGGGGGTCAGGGCACAGTCACAGAATGTTTTAGGTTGGAAGGGACCTTTAAAGATCATCCAGTCCCAATCCCCTGCCACAGGCAGGGACATCTGCAAGTAGATCCAGACCCCTTCTCCCACTCCTGAGGGCTGCCCTGGCTCCTGAAGGCAGTTAAGGGATCTTCATCAGCCACAGGTGAGAAGTCAGGGACTGATGACATGGACAAACAGCCTTTTGTGTCCTTTCCAGCCCAAAGAAAGCTTTCTCCACAGTAAAGCAGGCAGCTCTGCAGGGCTGCTCTGGATGGCTGAGCACCCACCTGCTCCCATCATGCCTGCCCACATCATGCTGTAGAGGTGAGGATGATGCATTACGTCCTACAGGCTCAATCTTCACCTGATATTAGCTTCAGAGGTGCTGAAATATTTGAGCTGCAATGATTCACATTAACATTGGATGTAATCTTATCTGAAAACAATTAGCTTTAGGGCTGTGTTGCTAATTTCCTAAGATGTGAATCACAGCATCATTTTGCTTGGAAGAGACCTCTAAGGTCATCAAGTCCAGCTGTCAGCCCAACAACCCAATCCACCTTGCCCACTAAACCATCTCCCCAAATGCCATGGCCACACATTTCTTGAACCACCTTCAGGGATGGGGACTCCACCACCTCCCTGGGCAGCCTGTTCCAAAGCCTGACCACTCTTGCAGCAAAGAAACTGTTCCTGATCTCCAACCTAAACCTCCCCTGGTGCAACCTGAGGCTGTTTCCTCTTGTTAATTGAGAGAAAAGACTGACCCCCATCTCACTCCAATCTCAACTCAGGGAGTTATAGAGAGCAATGAGGTCTCTTCTCAGCCTCCTTTTCTCCAGGCTGAACAATCCTAGTTCCCTCAGCTGCTTCTCACCAGCCCTGTTCTCCAGACCCTTCCCTGCCCTTCTCTGGACCTTCTCCAGCACCTCAACATCCTCAGAGTGAGGGGCCCAAAACTGAACCCAGTATTTGAGGTTCTGAGTAACAGAGAGATGAGTGCTCAGTAACAGAGGGATGATCTTCCCCCTACTCCTGCTGGGCACACTGGCCAGGATCCTGGTGGCCTTCTTGGCCACCTGGGCACACATTACTCACAGCTACCAACCAACACCTCCAAGTCCTTTTCTTCTGGGCAGCTTTCCAGCCCCTCTCCCCCAAGCCTAGAGCATTGACCAGAGCTGCTATGCTCTTTGCACTTCAGTGTGTCCTTTCACAGCACCTTGTCCCTCACTTGTGCCCTTGCACGCTGCTCTTGCCTGTGTTGACAGGTTTCTCTGGAGACTCAGGAAGTTTGCCAGATCATTAATCAGAGACGTTTCCCGTATCAGATACGCTGCTGCTTCAGCTGCATGAGATGTTTTCTTTCCCTGTTTTAGTGATTGATGAAGGTGATAAGATACCAAACACATCCTGCACTCACCCAGCTGCTCTATATAAGGGAGCTCAGCCCCTGCCAAGAGTGACAAGCGGGAATTCAGACCAAAGGATCGAGCTCCCAGACGTCACACCTCTAAGATGTACCTTCACTTGGGTTTGCTGCTCTTCACCTCTGGGGCATCCAGCTACTTTCTCCCTCTGAAGGAAGCTCTGCAGAGCCAGACCATCATCGATGAAATGCTTTGCTTGCTGGAAGCTGAAAGAGAGCCCATCAAAGTAAAGCATTTGCTGCCTTCCCCCAACCCCAGCTTTGCTGTCTGAGACATTTCCCACTTCTCAGCTAACACATCTCTGTCGTTTGCAGGAGCGATTCCTCAGACCTCTTCACATCAAGGTAAGAAGCTTTTGTTTCCTGTCCCATTGTTATCAGTATCCAAAGGGAACTTGAAGTGCAGCCTCTGGCATTGCAGGGCTGAGGACACCAACAGGCAGGGTGTGGAACACAGGCTGAGGGGGGACTGCCAGCTGGGGAGCCCAGGGCTTCACCTCATTCCTGCCCACTTACAGAGGATTGGACTCCTCTTGCTGTCCCCAGATGCTGACACAAGGTCAGGTTTTCAAGATCCCATCCATGTGGCCAATAACACAAGCTAACTGCTGATGAAGATAAATAGCATGGCACAAGCCCAGTGCTCATCAGTTCTTATCAATGCATTGCTGGGGGTGACCTGCTGCAAAGCAGCTCTGCAGAGAGGGGAACAGGGCTCTCTTTCTAACCAAAATCTGCTGCTCAAGAGCATTTCAGCCCAGGAAGCTTCCAAACAACATGAGGATGTCCCAAAGCCTATGCCACACTCAATCTGTCCTGTCAGGCAGAGCAACTCCAATTCACACCCAGCAAACCTTGAGCAGTTTTCCCTCTTGTGTGGACTGACAGCAGATTGTGTGTGTGACATGTTGCAGGCTGCAGAAAGCAAAATGCAGCAGATTAAAGGAATTCTTCCTAATTAGCAGATATGGGAAAGGCACAGCCAGAGGAGGAACAAGGGTAGGGTCCTGCACCTGCGGAGGAATAACCTCCTGCACCTGTACAGGTGAGGGGTGACCTGCTGGACAGCAGCTCTGTGGAGAAGGATCTGGGAGCCATGTGGACAAGAAGTTCACCATAGGCCAGCAATGAGCCCTCATGGCCAAGGGTCTCCTGGGGTGCATTCAGAAGAGTGTGGCCAGCAGGTCAAGGGAGATTCTTCTCCCCCTTACTGTGCCTCAGTGAAGCCACAGATGGAGGACTGGGTCCAGTTTTGGGCTCCCCAACCCAAGCGAGGTAGAGAATTACTGGAGAGAGTCCAGCAGAGGCTAGGAAGGTGCTGAGGGTCCTGGAGCATCTCTGTGAGGAGGAAAGGCTGAGAGCCCTGGGGCTGCTGAGCCTGGAGAGGAACAGCCCCAGAGGGGATCTGAGCAATGCTCAGCAAGAGCTAAAGGGTGGGGGGCAAGAGGCTGGGGCCAGACTCTTGTCAGTGGTGCACACTGACAGGTCTTTCAAGAAATAAAAGCTTTCTGGTGCAAAGTAGAAAACTATTCCCCCCCCCCCTTTTTTTTTCCTAGAAGCAAAACTGTGCACATTACAACACTGAAAAATTTATTCATGAACTGAAGAAGATCCCCATGCACAGGTGCATGAAGCAAGTTGAAAAAGATATGAAAAAGCTAGAGGAAAACTGTCCTGTTTTGAAGGTGAGCTTTGACCATCTCTTTGTGTTTCAAAAGTGTTTTTTTTGTAGCTATCCATCCACCCAGGATTTTTACACTGGGTGATGTTGCTCAAACTCCTGGCAGCTCACTCACATGCATGCTAGACACCCCAGGAGCTGGAAAACCATGGACACAGCTCCAGCTGGGCGATGCTGCTGCAGCTCCTGGGCTGCACCAATGTATGCACCTTCATTCTTAGAGCCATGAAGGTGCTAAAGCAAGTAGAGCACCTGTGAGGTTGCTCAGGGCTTTGGGCAACCTGACCTAGTTGAGGACCCCCCTGCTTACTGCAGAGGGGGTTGGACTAGATGACCTTGGGAGGTCCCTTCCATCCCAGGCCATTCTATGATTCTGTGAAAGGTTGAGGGACCTGGGGCTGTTAAGCCTGGAGAAGAGCAGCCTGAGAGAGGATCTGATCAATGCTCAGCAAGAGATAAAGGGCAGGGGGCACAAAGTAGAACCCAGGAGGTTCCATCTGAACAGGAGGAGAAACTTGTGTGGTGTGAGGGTGCTGAACCCTGGAGCAGGCTGCCCAGAGATGTTGTGCAGTCTCCTTCTCTGGAGAGATTTCAAACCCACCTGGCCATTGTGGTCCTGGCAAGCAGCTGTGGGTGACCCTGATTTAGCTGGGATGTTTGACCAGATGATCTTCAGAGGTGCCTTCCAACACCCACCATGCTGGGATTTTGTGACTTATGACCTATAGGAATTGTGTGGAATGGTTTGGTGCTGGTGAAGGGCAGCTGGCTGACCTCATCCTCCATCCCAGTGAGCTGAGGAAGCTACAGAGAATGTGCAGCACTGGGGTGGAATCCCTCCATGAGTCATGCATCAGTATCTCCTCTTTTCCCTTAGAAATCTCCACCCACTGATGAAAATTGCCTCGAGATGGCAGAAAGCAACTTCTTACGGTTTAAAGAGAGTCTGGAGGAGTTCTTGAAATGGGTCAACCAGAAGCAGGACTGCAGCAGCATTGTGAGAAGCAAGTTGGATTTGTACCTGGCCAGCAGCAAGTGCAGCTGCCCTGACTCATGGAAATACCCCAATGGCTTGTTCTAGGGAAGAGTCACCCAGGCAGCAAGGAGAAGGGGTGGGAAGGGGTGGAGAGAAAGTTGGCACAGATTAGAGTCTGTGCTAAGTGCACAGCATGAGGGTGAATCCAAACTGCAGCCAGCAATTAAAGCCTCATATGAGGAGCACAGCCAAGTATTGTCATTTCTGCCATGCAGGTATGGAGCATGGAATGTCTTTATCTCCCCAGGCATGTCTAACAAGGCCTGCAGTTTGTGGGGTTTTGCACAAAGAAAGCCCAACCCCGACCCCCAGACCATTCAAAGGCTTCAAGGACTGGGGCCAGGTGGCTGGAGGATAAGGATGGTCAGGAGGGATTTACAGGATCCAGCACAACCCCATAAGAGGCAGGGTAAAAGGGAGAAAGAAATGGAGCTTTTATTAGCCACATGGAGAAATAAAAGTCCTCTTTTCATGCTTCAGTCCAAACATAAGTGGCTTTCCAGCATGCTCAGAAGACCCTGCACCATCAGGCACCTCCAGGTTAAAAGAGCAGTGGGGATGGGGTGGTAAGGGGTCTTGGTTTGGCTGCCTGCATCTTTCTGCATCCCATGCAAGATGAGCACTTTGGAAACACTCATACCACAGTGATCTGTGAAAATGGAAAGGAGAGGATCAGCTAACAAATCTCAAAGCCTGTGAGAACATGTGCAGTACCAACACAATTTGGATTGCAGCAGGGTTCTGAAGGGCTATGTTCCACCAGCCAGACAAAAGATGAGTTTCTGTGGCTGTGTGTGAAAGGATGGGACCTACACAAAGAAACAAACCTGCTGAATTACTGTGCTTGAATTAGCCACAGCACATACTGCAGATGCAACCAACTACTAACCTTCCATCTGGAGCAGCTGCTGAGCAAGGGCTGAATTTGCTCATACACTCAAGCCCCACCTCAGCTTCCTAAACCATTCAGCTTAAAGCTTCTGAACTTGAACCTAAAACCACTTTTGAAGTGGGTATCTTCCAATATATCTCACTCTTGAAGTCACTGATTTATGTTACTCATCTGTGCTGTTCCCTTAGCCCCAGGGTTCCAACCTGTCTGTGGTGTTCCCTTAGCCCCAGGGTTCCAACCTGTCTGTGCTGTTCCCTTAGCCCCAGGGTTCCAACCTGTCTGTGGTGCTCCCTTAGCCCCAGGGTTCCAACCTGTCTGTGGTGCTCCCTTAGCCCCAGGGTTCCAACCTGTCTGTGGTGCTCCCTTAGCCCCAGGGTTCCAACCTGTCTGTGGTGCTCCCTTAGCCCCAGGGTTCCAACCTGTCTGTGCTGGTCCCTTAGCCCCAGGGTTCCAACCTGTCTGTGGTGCTCCCTTAGCCCCAGGGTTCCAACCTGTCTGTGGTGCTCCCTTAGCCCCAGGGTTCCAACCTGTCTGTGGTGTTCCCTTAGCCCCAGGGTTCCAACCTGTCTGTGGTGTTCCCTTAGCCCCAGGGTTCCATCCTGTCTGTGGTGCTCCCTTAGCCCCAGGGTTTCCAACCTGTCTGTGGTGCTCCCTTAGCCCCAGGGTTCCAACCTGTCTGTGGTGTTCCCTTAGCCCCAGGGTTCCAACCTGTCTGTGGTGCTCCCTTAGCCCCAGGGTTCCAACCTGTCTGTGGTGCTCCCTTAGCCCCAGGGTTCCAACCTGTCTGTGGTGCTCCCTTAGCCCCAGGGTTCCAACCTGTCTGTGGTGTTCCCTTAGCCCCAGGGTTCCAACCTGTCTGTGGTGCTCCCTTAGCCCCAGGGTTCCAACCTGTCTGTGGTGCTCCCTTAGCCCAGGGTTCCAACCTGTCTGTGGTGCTCCCTTAGCCCCAGGGTTCCAACCTGTCTGTGGTGCTCCCTTAGCCCCAGGGTTCCAACCTGTCTGTGGTGTTCCCTTAGCCCCAGGGTTCCAACCTGTCTGTGGTGTTCCCTTAGCCCCAGGGTTCCAACCTGTCTGTGGTGCTCCCTTAGCCCCAGGGTTCCAACCTGTCTGTGGTGTTCCCTTAGCCCCAGGGTTCCAACCTGTCTGTGCTGTTCCCTTAGCCCCAGGGTTCCAACCTGTCTGTGGTGCTCCCTTACCCCAGGGTTCCATCCTGTCTGTGGTGTTCCCTTAGCCCCAGGGTTCCATCCTGTCTGTGGTGCTCCCTTAGCCCCAGGGTTCCAACCTGTCTGTGGTGTTCCCTTAGCCCCAGGGTTCCAACCTGTCTGTGGTGCTCCCTTAGCCCAGGGTTCCAACCTGTCTGTGGTGCTCCCTTACCCCAGGGTTCCAACCTGTCTGTGATGTTCCCTTAGGCCCAGGGTTCTACTTGAGTAGATGCAGCTTCCTCATCCTCCCCAGTTATTTCAAACTAGAACTCAGTTTAAAAACCAGAAAGCAGTTGAAGAACACTTAGCTTAGCTTCACACACCCTGCAGATGAACACAAGTTCTCCTGTCCAACACTTTGAGAAAGAACACCCCAAACCACACTACTTTAGTTGTTCAAGAAGCACATTGACATGACACTTTGGCACATGGTTCAATGACCATGGTGGTGTGAGACTGAAGGTTGGACTCAATGATCTTAGAAACCCTCTTCCAACCAAAACAATTCTGTGATTCTATGATTTTCTGGAGCTGGGCTGGTCAAACACCCCAAGGGCTGATCTCTGTTTACAGAATCTCACAGAGCCAGAGGCAGCTACACCAGGCATTAGCTAGTATGGTTGGCAGGAGAGTTGTGTTATCAACAGAAAGACATTTACTCTGCAGGAGGCCATGATTTAGCTTGGACAATGGAAGAAACTTCTTCACTGAAAGGGTTCTCAAACACTGGAACAGGCTCCCCAGTGAGGTGGTTGTACCCCCATCCCTTTAGGTGTTTGTAAGAGGCACAGATGTGGAGCTGAGGGACATGGTTTAGCACCAGCCTTGGCAGAGGTGGGGACTGGTTGGACTCAAGCATCTTAAAGATCTTTTCCAACCAAAGTGATTCTATGATTCTAGGGAGATCTTAGCAGACAACATGTTTTTACTACCTCCTGTGGTCAGGTGTGCTGGGAAGCTTGAGGTTTTCTGCTGAGCACCCACCCTGCACCAGCAGCTCCTCCAAGGTGTTAACCCTAATGCCAGTCAACCTAACCTTTAAAATACTCGAGATGACACTCAGCCTTACCTCAGAAACTGTGGTATCCCATTGACTTGACGAGAAAGTCCTGCAGCACACCCAGAGTGATTCATAAAGAGGGGGGGAAAAAGCCCCAGGTACCTACTCTCACTCCTACAACACCCTCTTGTAACTGCAGGTCAACACTTCTCTGTAGCTGTTGACTTTTCAACACACCCCCTTGCTGCCCTTTCTTGAAGGAAAAGCAGAGAAGGAAACCAGCTCAGAAGTAACTCTTGACCATCCATGTTAGGCCAATAGCCACACTTTCCTCACCAGCTTTAGGGAAGCATTCATTCTGAATTTACAGCCTGTTCCACACCTGCTTCCTGTGCACACACCTCTCCCCTTCCCAGCATGGAGGATGTCCAGGCCACCTGTGCCAGCACTGGCATGTCCAGATGGTGATACTCACACCAGGTCACAACGGTCAAAGGCTGTTTGTCCAGTCTCCCTCCCCATCATCTCCAGTTCTTTGCTTAATGCAAAAATATTACTTCCTTCTTGGATTTGGTTTCATTCTTAGCTCACATACAAAGCTCCACAACTCTGGGCAGGGAAAAGGGTGACATCCCAGCTGATTGCACAAAGCTTAGGGATAATGCACTCAATGATTTAACTTTAGCTTGGAAGATATTTGTCAGAACTGCAGAGGAGAAACCCAAGATGGTGCTGCCACTTATCTGCAAATTGTTTCATGTTCTGCCTCATCACCACCTTCTCTCACATGAGAACTTCCTGATATCCAGATGGAAGCCCTGCTGATGCCCCCTGTTACCTCCACTTGACATCCTATGGACACACAGTTTGGGATCCTGGGGAACAGGACATAACATCACAAACCCATCAGCTCCAGCACACTATTGGGTGCCTATGGACAGTGGGGCAGCAACCCCAAGGGGCAATGGATAGAAACTCCAGCACAGGAGGTTCCACCTCAACGTGAGGAGGAACTTCTTCACTGTGAGGGTCACAGAGCACTGGAACAGGCTGCCCAGAGAGGTTGTGGAGTCTCCTTCTCTGGAGGCTTTCAAGACCCATCTGGATGTGTTCCTGTGTGACCTGTGCTGGATTCTATGGTCCTGCTCTGGCAGGGGTTTGGACCCCATCTTTGGAGATCCCTTCCAACCCCTAACATCCTGTGATCCTATGAACCCAGCACGTCCCCTTGTCCACACACAGCCAGCTGGCATCACTAGCCCTATACCCATGAGCAACAGCAGTGAATCAGGAGTAGAAGATCATCTCCAGAAAACGTCAGAAGGGAACAAGCAACACCACGAGTTTGTTTGATAGATCAATGGGAACTCAGGCACAGACCATGCTTATAAACCAATCTTCCTGCACCTCAGGGGCTTGCTGGATGGACATCACAGACCACAGCCATTAGCAGGCCAGCTGGGCTTACTTTGAGCTCTCTCATGTCATCTCAAAACAATAACACCTCGGGTAAATGATAACCAAGTAAAACTCTCACCGAGCCTGCCCACTTAAACCACACGGCTCACCTGTGGGGCAATGGAGGGGCTGGAAGCAGGCTCACCAGGCCTGATGGTGGGGAGGAGTTGGCCATGGCCAACCAGTTGACCAAGCCTCAGGTCACCCACAAACTCAAGATCAAAGCCATACTGAGCTATTCCTCATACTTCTACAGGAGGAAGCAACCAAGCAAAACTTGCAAACAGGCAGTGGGCAAAGTGCTTGAAAATAAAGACACTGGCAGAGCTTATACTGCATGTTAGTGCTTCTACTGGAAAAAAATAGTTTAGGATCACAGATTCTTGGAATCCCAGCATGGTGGGGGCTGGAAGGGACCTCTGCAGGTCATTCAATCCAACACCACTGCTAAACCAGGGCACCCACAGCAGCTTGCCCAAGATCACAATGGCCAGGGGGGGTTGGAATCTCTTCAGAGGAGGAGACTCCACAACCTCTCTGGGCAGCCTGCCCCAGGGCTCCAGCACTTCCACAGTAAAGTAGTCTCTCCTCTTCAGATGGAACCTCCTGGGTCCCAATTTGTGCCCATTCCCCCTTGTCCTGCCATTAGGTACCACTGATGGCATTCAGCAATGCAAATGTGGATTGCTGATACCATAGAATCATAGAACTGTCAAGGTTGGAAGACATCTTTGAGGTCATCAAGTCCAGTCGCTCACCCAGAACACACAAAGTCCTCCTGCCCTCCGTTGACTAGAGAGGAGACTCACACAGGTCTGGTCCACAGGTTCTGACCCAAAGGAAACACAGTCAGACAACTTCAGCATGTTAATTATTTCTTCCCACAACTTAATCAAAGAGTGGGGAAATACAACAGGCATTGAGGTTATGGCATCTTTCAAAGATGAAAGAGTTTGAGAGCTAGTTTTTTTTCCTCTTTTAACACAGAGATATTACCACATCCTTGAGTGACAAACACTCTGAGCTGTTGAGATTCTCATGATTAGAGAAGCATGTGGCTTCTTCTAATAGTAGGCTGGAAAAATAATTTTAAAATATTATAGTAAAAAAGAAAGCGGGGGGGGGTGTCATTTGTTTGTGCTAATGACCCACCAGTAATCCATACAGTTATCATAGAGTGGTTTGGGTTGGAAGACACCTCCAAAGGTCATCTAGTTCAACCCCTCTGCAGGCAGCAGGGACATCCTCCATCAGATCAGGTTGCTCAGAGCCTTATCAACCCTGGCCTTGATTATCTCCATGGATAGGGCCCCACCTACCTCCCTGGGCAAGCTGTTGCAGTGTTCCACTACTCTCATGGTGCAGAACTTGTTCCTAACATCCAATCTAAATCTGCTCTTCTCTCATTTCAAACCATTGCCCCTTGTCCTATCACTGCAGGCCTTTGCAAGCAGTCCCTCAGCAGCCCCCCTGTAGCCCCCTTCAGGCACAGGAAGGCTTCTACTAGGTCTCCCTGGAGCCTTCTCATCAACATTGATCAGTTATCAACAGCGACCTTATGTAAAAAGTATAAAGTATTTTTTTCCCCCCCAAGGAATTGAGATTACAGGAACCAAGTCTCATTCTGGTCAGAAACAATCCTGAGCCAGCCCTAATTCTCTATACCCAATGTTCTAAGTTATCTGAATCTTCATCCAGCCTTTAAAGCTAAGTGCAATGCTCAGAGTATTCTCAAAGGCAATGAAAAAAAATAAGAGAGCAATCTGGATCTAATGTTCTTGGCAGCAGCACAATCTTCACTCTAACAGCTTCCATAAGCACTGGGCACTCATCTCTGGAAGCATATTTCATCTGTGACACACTTCACATGCAAGGGTTTTAGATTTTCATTACTTGCAATTCACTGCTCCTACTCATCCTCATGGCAGGCTCTACACTTTCAGTGCAGGACAGAACTCACCTGGGACTGAATGCAGTCTAAGCACCTCCCACCAGCAAACAAAGACACCAGAATTAATGGGGAAGTCCCATCTCTGCCTCAGCTATCTGTGAGAGCATCACCTGTGTTATGCCCCTGAACTGGGCTGGCAGCAAGCAGACAGCTCAGATAAACCCAAGGCTCATCCTGCTGAGCTCACTGCCAAGCCAGCACTAACCCCCTCCTTTGGCTGCAGGTAGCTTCCATCCACTCCATAAATCCAGGCACATTATCCTTGAAAAGCCACAGAACCTGCTTACCTCTTCAAACACATCAAAAACAATCATAGCTCTTCCTCAGACCTTCACCCTCCCACCTTAAACCTGGCTTATTTCCAAGCAGCTGGGAAAAAATTCACCAGCTAGAGCCACAAACACAAATCATTCTCCCAGTGGTCAGAAGGCTACTGGATGGGTCTAGAAATGTCCAAATGACATCATGGAAAGGAGCTTACCTTTCTGCTTGGGTTCTGCTGACAGGACATTGCAGGGTCACTTGTCACCATTTACTGAAACTGAGCCTTTGAGGGGAGAGGTGGAAGAAGTGTTTTAGCTTTTGAGAAGTTACAAAGGAAGGCTTAATAGCTAGAAAACAAAAACAGAAATAGATGTGTCACACTAAGAGACCTCCCCCAGATACACACAGCAGATAAGGCTGTGGTTGAAGAGCAGCAGGAGCTGAGCATGCAGGCAGTGGTCACTGCACTGCCTCAGCTTCCTGTGCTGTCCAGTTGTGCAGGCCCGGAAAAGCACCCTAAAACAAAACTAAAATGAACTTACTGCAGTTTCTGAGTGCAGAGCTACTGAAGGCTTTGGGATGGATAATCCTGGTTGAGGAGCTGCCTTCACCACCTTCCCAAACCACAATGCCATGACCAGAGCTTCCCACCGCAGCACCCATCCCGACAGAGGGGAGGTGAGTCCTGCACCATCAGCTCAGGCCTGCAGGTTGGCAGCTCAGCACAATGTATAGCCACTCCCAGAAGCTCAGCTGAGTTTTGAGTTCTGTAGTCTCATCAGGATCCAAATCAATCACCAGAAACATCTTTTCTCCAGTTGCTACTCACTGAGCTTCTCAGTTCTGCAGAGCATGCCCTCACTCAGCAGCTCCTCTGTGGCTTCCCAGTTACTGCAGCTTCTCTTTCACTGAGCTAAAATGCACTAAAACACAACCCAGGCACTACCAACACTGCAACCAGTGCCATTCAGTTGCAATTTCAGGCAGAGCTGATCAGTCGAATGCTGCAGCACTCCAGGTAGCTACCAGTCTGTAAGCAACCCACATGTGCAGAGCTTTGCTCATGGCTGACACTTGCAACAGCTGCTCCACCACAAACCATCCCTACTAGAAGGCTTAGGTTTACCAAGCACTGTAGCTGGGTCCAGGTAGCTTCCACAAACACGCTAACAAAACAACAGCTCTCAAGAGTAAAATTCCATTCTAATTTCCACCTCGTTTCAATACCAGTCCCAGTTTCTGCACGTGAACCCCAGCCTGGCTTAGAAATTCAGCTGCAGCAAACAGCAGAAGCTCACCTGCTGGGAAAGGACAGGACAAAATCCTTGAAGAAGAGCAGAGTCTCCTCTTCCACAGCCTCCACCAGCTCCATGGAAAGCTCCTGCCCCACTCACCATCCCTTCCTTCAGCTCCAAGCAAACCTCCTCTACCATCCCTGCAGCTCCAGGGAGCTACTTTGCCTCTCAAAGATTTCAGTTTCTCACAGGTGTGAAACTGCCTTTTGTTGGTAACAAGCCAAGCCCTCCTTACCCCATAGGGCAGGACCACCAAAGCAAGGCAGGGCTTCAGGTGAGTGAAGCTCTCAGGGAGAAACCATTGTTGGCATCCAACTCACACCTGACTTGCTTTGTTGTGCCCAAGGACACAGGTTTCAGGTGTGCTTCCACCACAGGATGACCCAGCTCACACCCTGCTGCCTTTCCAGCTCAGGAAAGCCCTACTACAAGTTGCAAAGCTGCTAAAAGTGAGCAGCATGCCCTGTGCTCACAGCATGCCAAGGAGACAAAGTCATTTCTACCCAGGGTCTGCAGTGACAGGTGAAACTAAAGAGGGAGATGCAGACTGGATACAAGGCAGAAATGTTTTACAGTGAGAGTGGTGAGACCCTGGCCCAGCATGCCCAGAGAGGTGGGAGATGGCCATGTCTGGAACCACTGCAGGTCAGGTTGTCTGAGCAGCCTGCCCTGCTCTCAATGTCCCTGCTGACTGCAGGGGCTTGCACGAGAAGACCTTTAGGAGTCCCTTCCCACCCAAACCATTCTGTGATTCTATGATTCCGGTTCTCCCTGCCCCTTTCCAAAAGGATATTGCAGCATGCCCCTTTCCAAAAGGACATTGCATCACCTCACTGTGTAGGCAGAACACAATGATTGGATGCTTTGGCTTGTCCTGTGGCAAAACATTTCTTGTGCTGAGCAGGTCACAACTGTCACTGTGTCCTTTCACCTCAGCTGTGGCTCAAGGGGGTCAGGACACAGTCACAGAATGTTTTAGGTTGGAAGGGACCTTTAAAGATCATCCAGTCCCAATCCCCTGCCACAGGCAGGGACATCTGCAAGTAGATCCAGACCCCTTCTCCCACTCCTGAGGGCTGCCCTGGCTCCTGAAGACAGTTAAGGGATCTTCATCAGCCACAGGTGAGGAGTCAGGGGTATATCACCAGGGAATGATTGAGCTCAACGATCTCAAAGGTCTTTTCTGATCCAGGTAATTCTGTGATTCTGGGTTTAAAAACACTTGGCCTGTTTTAAAGATTTTTGGTGTTAAAAGTGCTTTGAATAAAGTAAAGCTGGTTTCTAGGAAACATTTTAGCCCTGAAGTGGCCAGGCAGTTGGACTAGATGATCACTGCAGGTCCCTTCCAACTCAATTATTCCATTAATTCCTCCTCCCAGGCACTTTCTCGCACTATTCCAGTCACAATCCACAGCTGATGCTCTGGCCAGCAGCTCTCCCAGCTGGATCCCATCAGCCCCACCACTCCCCCAAGTCTTTGGAGCCTTTTTGGAGCCTTTCTGTGTGTGTTTACGTGGCACCCTGAGCATGGGTTGGTGATGCTGCTGCTTACAGAGGACTCCAAGCAGGGGACATCCCATATACAAAGGTTGCTTAAAGCCAGCTGTGAGGGGAAGTGGTTGACAGAGGTGGCTTTGAAGTATCCCCCAAATGAAAATTTCCCAAGGAGTTTAACCCAAACTGCAAACCCCTTGTGACTTCAGCTAACAGGGGATGTAATGACAGCCCAGGCGGTGTTTCTTATGATGCTGGCAGAGCTGGGCAAATCCTTATTTCCAGCAAAGAGATTTCTTGGCCAGCTCTGTGCTGTGAGACACATGTGAGACTGATGGGCTTGAGAGGTGGGCCATGACAACCTCATGAAATTCAACAAGGTCATTGCAAAGTCCTGCATCTGGGTCAGGGCAAACCCAAGCACAAATCCAGCCTGAGAGCAGTGCTGAAGAGAAAGACCTGTTGGTGCTGGTGGGTGAAAGGCTGGGCATGGGCTGGCACTGGGTGCTCACAGCACAGAGCCAGCCCTGTCCTGGGCTGATCCCTAGCAGTGTGGGCAGCTGGCCTGACAGCAGAGGGCTTCCAGCCCTCCCAGCATTGCTGTGGCCTCCCTGGCCCTGCTCCAACAGGTCCCTGTCTGTGCTGTGCTGAGGACTCCAGAGCTGCCCCAGCACTGCAGGTGGGATGTCAGTAGAGCACAGCAGAGGGGCAGAATCCCCTCCCTGCCTCTGCTGCCCACACTGCTGGGGATCAGCCCAGGACAGGGCTGGGGCTGGGCTGCAAGAGGGGACATGGCTCTGCTCTGCTGGCCAACGGTGCTCACCTGCTGTCCCCCACCTTCAAACACACCCAAGGCTGCACAGAAGTTTCTTGTGTACCACTTCAAAGCCAACTGCAGCCTGTGCCATTTCCTCTTTCCTGTGACCAAACCCAGGCAGTTATCTAGAAAATCCAAGTTATCAGTTCTTCAGAGCAGAACACACAGATGAAAAACCACAGCAATGGAGCCTGTGCAAAGCTTCTGGCTCAAAGTGCCAAGGGCTGGTTGTTCATCTGCCCTGGGCCAAGCAACCACAGTGAGCTCTGCTGGGAAGGAACATCCAGAGATGGCAGCATGCCACCAGCCAGGTGCTCAAGTGTTACTTAAGTGCCATTCCAATAAAAATGATTTCATAGAATCACAGAATTGTTTTGGTTGAAAAAGATTTTTCAAGATGATCAATTCCAGCCATTGCCCCAGCACTGCCAGGTCACCCCTAAACCATGGCCCTCAGCACCACATCCCCACAGCTTTGAAACCCCTCCAGGGATGGGGACTCCACCTGGGCAGCCTGCTCCAGGCCTTGACAACCCTTTTGAGGAAGAAATGGTTCCTTATGTCCAACCTAAACCTCCCCTGGTACAGTTTGAGGCTGTTTCCTTTCAGGCTGTCACTTGATCCTTGTGAGAAGTACCCAACCCTCACTTCACTCCACCAGGGAGCTGTAGACAGCCACAAGGTCTCCCCTCAGCCTCCTTTTCTGCTGGCTGATCAATCCCAATTTCTTCAGCCACCCCTCCCCAGCCCTGTTCTCCAGACCCTTCACCAGCTTTGTTACTCTTCTCTGGACCTGCTCCAGCTGCTCAATGTCCTCCTTGCAGTGAAGAAGGGCAACACCCCCCCCCCCTTCCTGCCTGTCCAACCTGTATGAACATCATGGGATTTTTGGAAGCAGAGTTGGTGGGGGAGATTGGACAGCAAGCAGAGCCTCAGCTGGCCCTATGGGCTCAGTAAGAGACTCCCATCACTTATTTTAGCAAGGGGAAAACGAGATGAAGAAGAGCTTGATGACCTCAGCTGCTTTGCCTGGTAACTCAGAACAGCTCCTTCCCAACCCAGAGTCCGAGAGGCTGAGCTGCAGAGAGGGTGGGATCCAGTTGCCACCAGCTCATCCAGAGAAAGCCCACGTGTTCCCAGCTGCTGCAGGAGCTGGGGAAAGCCACCCTGGAAGCAGGTCAGACTTTGCATGGTAGAGGACCCCTGCAAGTCAGACGTCCCACAGGAAGATGTGGTGAGTGCTCCTCCCAGGCTGAGGGCTGCAGAGCTGCTGCAGGCTGGGGACTGAGGGAGCCAGGGGTGTGTGGTAGGTCTGGCAGTGCTTCTCCCACCAAAACACAAGTGTGGAGGAAACCAAGACCCCAGAGCCTCAGTAAAGTGACACTTGTTAGGAGGAACCTAAGGCCACAAGTGGTGGTTATGGCTTACAAAGACACACACCTCACTGGGGCACAAACCTTTCCTTTGTCTGCCCTCATCCAAGAAGTGGAGGAAATCAGCATACAACCAAGTGACAACATCACATTGTGGTGGTCCCAGCCCACACATCTCCCTGGGAGCACACTCTAGGCACAGCAGCCACGGCCACCTGCTTTGCAGAGGACTCAGCAATGCCACAGGGGCACAAGTAGTTAAAGCTCTCTACCTGGGGCTGCACCAGTTGGGAAGCACTCAGCTGGATCCATCCTCCTTTTCTGGTTTATCTCCACCTCAGAGGGACAGGAGACAGCCATTCCCAAAGGGCTGCACAGACACAGTAACCACATGAGTGTTTAGGAAGGGGTTCTCTGAATCACTGGAGAGGACAAGAGCTGACCTCTGGTTAAGGCAACACATCCTCACCACACCCAGTCTGGGTAGTCTCTTCCCTGCAGGATGAGACAGATCCAGGACTAAACATGTAGAATTGGTCTCCAAATTCCCATCACCTATAGCTCAGAGGTGCCAGGTTCTGGCTCTTTTCAGGGTCCTTGACAGGAACTCCTCATATTTGGGCCAAAGGAACACACCTCCAAGAAAGATGGGGATGGACTTTTGACAAGGGCTTGTAGTGACAGGACAAAGGGCAACGGCTTTGAGATGGAAAATGAGAGATTTAGACTGGAGATTAGGAAGAAATTATTTAAATTGAAAGTTGGGAGACACTGGAACAGGTTGCCCAGGAATGTTGTGGATGCCTCCTTCCTGGAGATGTTCAAGGTCAGGTTGGATGAGGCCATGAGCAACCTGGGCTAGTGGGAGGTGTCCCTGCCCATGGCAGGGGGGTTGGAACTGGATGATCAGTTGGACTTGATGATCTTGGTCTCTTCCAACCTGGTTGACTCTGTGATCTTTAAGGTGCCTTCCAACCCAAACCATTCTGTGATTCTGTGCTATACTGAACTGTACCCAACACCATCACTGGTTCAGGAAGAGCAGAGGGAAGAAGCTTGAGGGACAGCTATAGCCTAGGCTGCCTCTTACATACACATCTTCCTCATCTCAAAACTTGGCATCCCTGAAAAGAGACCCTTCTTCTTTTCACACGACTGATTTCACAGTTCAGCTAAGGCACCCAACTGGCTTGTGCAATATAAACTCTGCTCTGGTGAAGCTTCACTTGGAGTACTGCATCCAGCTCTGGAATCTTCAGCACAGCACAGACAGGGACCTGTTGGAGCAGGGCCAGAGGAGGACACAGCAATGCTGGCAGGGCCCTCTGCTGTGAGGCCAGGCTGAGAGAGTTGGGGTGGTTCAGCCTGGAGAAGAGAAGGCTCCAAAGCCACCTTCTGGTGGCCTTTCAGTGCTTCAAGGGCTGATCAGAAAGCTGGGGACAGGCTTTTGAGCAGGGCCTGTTGAGACAGGACAAGGGGTGATGGCTTGAAACTGAAAGAGGGAGATTCAGACTGGAAAGAAGGAAAAGATCTTTTCCACTGAGGGTGGTGAGACAGTGTTCCATGTTGCCTAGAGAGGTGGGAAATGGCCTGTCCCTGGATCCATTGTGAGTCAGGTAGGTTGGGGTTCTGAGCATCCTGCTCTGGTTGCAGGTGTCTCTGCTGACTGCAGGGGTATTGGACTGGATGACCTTCAAAGGTCTCTTTCCAACCCAAACCATTCTGTGATTCTATGATAAGCATGGTCCCTTCCCAGCAGAAGCTGGCAGTTGCTCTCTGCCAGAGCTTGTCCAGCTTCCCTTGCCCATTGACAGCTGGACTTGATGACCTTAAAGATCTTTTCTGCCCTGAATGATTCAATAGTCCCAGCCAAAGCCTTTCTCCCTCACACCCCACCTTTTGATCCGGATGCCACTTTTACCCCAGGAGATTAGATAGATGCTCTTCACACCGCAGCAGGAAAGAGAAGCAGCTTCTAATGCAGATACAAAGAAGATAAGCTCCTCCCTGAGTCCCTGCAGCTGAAGGTGAAGGCTTTAGGTGCTTTCCTAACCCAGCTGGAGGGCTGCATAGCTGCCCAGTGACACAGCACATGTCCACACAGCAGCATTCAGGCCAGGCTTGAAAAACCACACACTCAGACTGGAAGTGGATTACTGGAAGGGGCTGGGGGTGGTTGTTCTTCTTATGACTACACATCAGCCACGATAAGAGACCATCTTTCCATGAGAGTTCACGGAGCGTCTGCCTCCATCAGTACCTGATTTGCAGAGCAGGGCCTTAAAGACCACACCAGCAGGCTAATTACAAGAGAGGTGACCTGAAGACCTCTCTGAGAAGTCCCAAAGCACTTCAGTGTCTGGCAGTCCACAGTAAGGCTTTGTAGTGTGGAGAACAGTCAGCAGGAGGTCAGGAGAAAACAATTCCAGTCTAAACAAGACCTAAGTACTTGCCCTATAGCAGTAGCATGCTGGCAGAAGCTCCCCATGCCTAGCTGGAGGAAGGGTTATGTGATCCAGCATATGAAACTCATCCCTTTTAAGTCTAAAGACAATCCCATAATAAACATGCCCAGGAGGTCACTGAGTGCCCACGAGTCACGTTTGCTCTCTCTGAGGAGGGAAGGCTCAGAAACCTAGGGCTGTCTAGTCAGGAGAAGAACAGCCTGAGAAGGGATCTGATCGATGCTCAGCAAGAGCTAAAGAGTGGGGGGGAAGAAGATGGGGCCCAGTGACAGGACAAGGGGCAGTTGGCACAAACTGGAACCCAGCAGGTTCCATCTGAACAGGAGGGAAAACTTCTTTGGTGTGAGAAAGCCTGGAGCAGGCTGCATAGAGAAGTTGTGCAGTTTCCTTCCCCTGAGAGATTCCAAACCCACTTGGACATTGTGATCCTGGGCAAGCTGCTGTGGGTGCCCCTGCTTTAGGAGGGGGGGTGAAGTGGATGATCTTCAGAAGTCCCTTCCAACTCTCACCATGCAGGGATTCTATGAAATAGGATTAGGTTTTCCTGGAGAAAAGAAAAACCTGAAAATTATCTCTAAGAGTTCAGTATGAGATAACACAGCTGATGGTACTTCCCAGCCAACTACAGCAATTCACATGTGACATGTGCAGAGCTTTGGACAGAGTCCTGATGTGAACTTTATCTGTCAACATACCACGTTGACAGAACACATCTAAGTAGATCCATCTTCCATCCCCCTGAAATCCAAAATGTTCCAAGCTGAGATTGTGGCTTTGGCTCCTCCTCAGTTCTACACATCTGCAAGGCTGTCAGATGTTGAATGCTTTGTCATGAAGCAAAACTCCTCATTTCCCAAGTTTATGTTGCACTGAGAGATTTTACTAAGAAAACCAGAGGTCAACAATGAAATATTCTGAACAGCCAGCCAACAACCACAGCATTCATGGCAGGCAAAGGAAGGCTGGAGAGCAGCTCTTGAGCTGTGCTGGGTCATAAAAGCTTTTAGAGTAAATAACCTTCCGATTGCTACAGCTACCTGCTCTGGCTGACCACAGCCAGCTTGTTTTCAAGACTAGATGCTCCTCATCTCAGTATCATGAGCAACTGGAGCTCAACAAGCACACCACAGTGCTCTTGTGGCCAAGAATGCCCTTGAGCTGCTGGAATGTATTCAGAAGTGGGACCAGCAGGTCAAAGGAGATTCTTCTTCCCCTCTACTCTGCCCTAGTGAGGGCCACAGCTGGAGTACTGGATCCAGTTCTGGAGTCCCCAGTTCAAGAGACAGGGAACTGCCGCAGAGAGTCCAGTGGAGGCTACAGAGATGCTGAAGGGCCTGGAGCATCTCTGTGAGGTGGGAATGCTGAGAGACCTGGGGCTGTTCATGCTGGAGAAAAGGAGCCTGAGAAGTGCAAGTAAAAGCAAGGCCAGAGGTGCCATTGGTCCAGCCTGACTGCTCCCAGGACTCATCATAACTTCACCATACCAATTAAACCCCCCCAGCTTAAGGCTCCAGCCTGCGACACAGAGCTGAAGTAAAACACTGTGCAGATGGGGTGCTGAAGGACATGGTTTCATGGTGACTGGGGTGTTCTGGGTTAATGGTTGGACTCTGTGCTCTTAAAGGTCTCTTCCAGTCTGAACTACTCCATGATCCTGTATTTTCAACAGGAAAAAGGCCACAAAAGCAAGAAAGCTTCAACACAAGCTCCCTAAAGCCAAACACTGACACCTGTCAAAGACACAGAATTGAGTCACTTTAGAGAAAGAACATTTATTTTTGTTTCAAAACTTGTGCTCCATAGAAATACAATAACATCAACATGGACACTTTGGGTTTGTTTAAAAACAAACAAACAAACAAACAAACGACACAACCACCAACCAACCAAACTTTGGTTCAAAGAAATATTTAACATCTAAAAATCTTCTGAGGTACAAAAGGCACAAGACCAAGCACCCAAATGTTCTGACTCACCCGCAGCACTGCTTGCACAGAGAAAGGTGGGAGGGTGGAAGGAGGAGGATGGTGGGGAAGGGGCCATGGAAAGAACAGCAACCAAACCACGAGTGTGTGTACAATGCCATTTGCTTTCCTTCACAAGTGTTACATATTTTGTTGTCCTTTATTTTTATTTTGAGTAAAGTGCCAGGACTCTTGGAGGAAAAGATGGATCATTTCTTAGAAATGAACTGGAAGCAACAACAGTAGAAAAGGAGACAGATAGGCCTGCAGCTGGGTGAGGTTCAGTCAACCTCTGTTCTCCCACAAGGTCTTAAGAATTCATTTCCTCTTTCATGGAACCATTTGTTTGAAACTGTGGAACAAGGACATTAAATTAGCTACCATCATGGATGCAGTGAATGCATCACCACAACCCAGAGGCTTAATTCAGCTAAAATCTCATCTCAGCCTGGAGGTGTTCAAAGCCAGCTTGGATGAGGCCTTGAGCAGTCTGGTCTAGTGCAGGGTGTCCCTGCCAATGCCACAGAGGTTGGAACTAGGTGATCTTTAAGGTCCCTGCCAACCCAAGCCATTCTATGAATCCCTCCTTATACTTCTCCACCCATCCCATGGGAAAAAAAAAAAAATCCAACATAGAAAGATGCAAAAGGTTGGGGAAGAAAGAACCTTTCCAGTTGCACAGTTCCGGTGCCTACAGCAACAGAGCAGCACATTGTGGGTTTGGTATCACTTAGAATCACAGAATCATTTTGGTTGGAAAAGACCCCTAAGAACATCTGGTACAACCATCAACCCAATGCCACCACAGCCATTAAACCATGTCCCCAGGTGCCATGGCCACATTTCTTGAACACCTCCAGGGATGGTGACTCCACCACCTCCCTGGTCCTGACCACTCTTGCAGGAAAGAGATGGCTGAATGGCTATGATGGTTGAACTTGATGATCTTAGAGGTCTTTTCTCAGAACTATAGAACTGTTTTGGATGGAAATCTTTGCAGGAACAGACCTGTTACTAGCCAAGGTATAACTGAAGTCATCCTTATGCTGACACACCACACAAACCCAGTGACACTTTGTGCTGTCCTTGACACAAGCCAAACCCACTAGAAAAACCTGCAGCTGAACAATACAGCTGCTTAACACTGTGTGATATTGCTGGTGGGAGCTGTCATTATTGCCAAGTGACTGCAGGAGAGAAAATGGCAACACCCAGCTTATTAAATGCTGCTCTAAGGGCTCAGGGTATCACCAGCTTTGCCTTACTTCAGGTTTTGTTCTTAAATGAGCATTACTTACCCCATTTACACCCTACTAGTACTGGACAAGCTGCATGCCTTGTTCTGTAATCACCCTCACCACTTCTGAAAAGGTTGTACCAAAACACTGCTGTTCCCTGGAAAGTGAAATCAGATCTGATTAGTCAGAACCCAGACAGTATAATTAGCCAGGGTCAGTAAGGGCTGGGGGAATGCTGACAAAGTCAGCTGCAGGCTCCTGTGGACACTTGAACACAGGCCACCACTGACAGCACATAAACCCCTTAGACCCACCCCTCATTCAGCCATGTCCAGAGTAAAGATTTCTAGCTGGACACAAGAGGGTTTTATTAACAGCAGCTTGACCCAGAAACTGTTCACAAAGGAAGCAGCCCCAGAGTCCACAAGATCAGCTCCAGCTGCCCCAAAACACAGCAGTCTGTCAGGCAGCTCACTTTGTCACATTAGTGACTTCTGATGGACCCAGGACTGTGCTGAGGACAAGACAGGAACAGGAGAGGGGAGAAACCAAGCAAACAAAGAACTTTACCTTCTTGGGCCATATTGCTGCCCCAAAATCTGGGAAAACTGTAGCTCCTCCAGCTTCTACATCACTCATCTAAGAAAACAAAACCCAGAGAGTCTGTTTATTTACAATGCTTTTGGCACACACAGTCCCAACAAAAGCCCTGACAGATTTCTGTCTGCACCTGATGAGAAAAGGATGCACTTCAACCAGCAAGGACTGCAGAACAAACAGGACCTGCTGCTGAAGCTTTTGTGTTCAGCTAAAGACTTCTCTTCAATACTTTGTCTAGACTGTACACAATCTGCTGCACAATTACCCCTAAGAAGCTAAGTACCTGTAGAGTTAAGATAATGCTCTAGAGCAAGGGAGAAGACTTCAGAGTAAATCAGTTTCAAGAATTCCATCCCAGCTGCTGATCCAATTTGGAAAACAACTAAGTGGCTGTTAAACCACAGGTTTCCTCAGAAATTCAAACCATGCCTTTGGAACTGGTTTCCACCATGTAGTTTATGCATTTTGGTCAACCACATCAAAACACTACCCCAGCTATTAGCAAACCTCCCTTGCTGCACTGCTTCTATGCTCACCAGTGATGCATAAAGCACCTGAGTGGTGTAAGAGCTGTGTGTATTAAGCCTTCAGATATGTGAGTCTGAAGAACAGCATCTATGTCCAGGCTTCACTCTGCTACACTGGGATGAGTTTCATAGAATGGGTTGGAAAGGACCTTAAAGATTATCCAGTTCCAACCCCCCTGCCATGGGCAGGGACACCTCCCACTAGCCCAGGCTGCTCGAGGCCTCATCCAACCTGGCCTTGAACACCTCCAGGGAGGAGGCATCCACAACCTCCCTGGGCAACCTGTTCCAGTTTCTCACCACCCTCAGTGGGAAGAATTTCTTCCTCATCTCCAGTCTTCCTAATCTCCCTCTTCCATCTTAAAGCCATCTCGTCCTGTCACAAGTTCTTTAACCCTAACTGAATTCATCAGTAAGGATGGACTCACTACAAACTCTAGACTTGATCCAAAACTCAGAGCTCCTGGAAAAACTCCTATTTAAATTTGCCTTTCCACTAATTTCAGGAAGTTTTTGATCAGATTCTAACAAAATGAGTCAGATCCAGCTCCCACCAAATTTAAACATCACAACTACAAGGAACACACTCCCCAAGACCCCACATTCTCTCTTGAAACTTGGATTTCTGTTTAAAACAGATGTCATTACCACTCTGGTGTCCTCCTGCTTGGTACCTACAATAAAAGGGCATGAGATGCCATAGGTGCACAGGTTTTTGCCCCTTCCAACTAGAAGCAGCTGCATGCAACTTGGCCAGTTAATGCCTACAGCTGAGCCACACAACCACTCTGTTTAGTAAGGTGTTGGGACATGTCTGGTGTGCTCTACAGGTGACAGTAAACTGCCTGTGACCATGTACAACTGGCAGAAAACCAGGTGCTTCATCACCATTTTACAGAAATCAGCTGCTTCTCTTTTTTAAACAAGTCAGGTGTTCCTCCTCATCTCTTGATGCTCCCTTTTCCTTTCTTCTACAGAAAGCAGATTTTTCTCCCCTTTTCTCCTCTTACAGAGCTCAGGGGCTTCTCCCCTCCCCTCTTCTCCTCTTATAGAGCTGAGGTGCTCCTCCCCTTTATTTTAAGAAAAAAAAGTTACTTTTTCCCATTTTTTTTAAGAGCTGTGCACTAAGGCTTCTCCAAAAGTCTCAGAGGCCAATAAAACACAGATCGAGACAAGTGGAAACTGAAGCCTTTTAGCAGCAGAGTATTTCACACCTACCTGTCTTATTTTGATTTTAGCTTTGGAGATTGTTTCCTCCCCCTGCCATATCAAGCTGAAAGTGTTGCTGGTTTTGTTTTGAGCTGCATTTCACACTCAAAATAGCAGCTCAGCCATAAATGATTCACTGCAACACTCGAGATTTCAAGTTGTATCACTCAAAAGTCAGCCATAGAAGACTACCTGATCCTAATTACTGATACCCTAGGTTGACAGCTAAAAATACTGCCAGAAAACCACTGTGAAAGCATTAGACCACTAGCACCAGTGGCAGGTAGGTTTGTGACTGCAGTGTACATGGTCTGCAGGCTGTGGAATGCATGCAATTACTGAATCCTCTCCATTCTGCACCTGTAACCCAGTTGCAGCAAGTTTATTAGCTCTGTCTCCTCCATTTGCTGAAGCAGCAGCTGTGCCAGAGGAGCTCTGCTTGGACAAACAGCTGAAATGGAGGCTGACAGACCACAACATCAAGTGCTGTCAAAGAGTGGTGGAAGAACATGATGGCAAATGGCTGATAGACAAGTTCTCAGAGTACCACCTGGGTATCTCAAGCACTTGCCTGTGGGAAAACAGCCAAATTCTCCCCTCCCACCAACAGGAGTCCAATGAAGTCAACGATTTCATGGCAGAGCAGCCAAAAGGGGAGTCATAGAATCACAGAATCATTTTGGCTGGGAAAGACCTTGAAGATCACTCAGTCCAACCTTTCTCTGACACTCCCTCTATATGGAATCTGGGCCCTATATCCAAAATTTTCTGCTCTGAGGTTAGGAAAACAACCCCACCAGAATTCTGTCAACTCAGATGGGACAGCACCTGATGCTGCAAGAAGAATGAACCCCCTACTTCCAGATGCCAGGGAATCTCTGCAGCTAACCCACTGCACAAGCTGGCAAGGAGGTGCTGCTGAGAGTTACGCTCAAGGCAGGAAGGATCATCATACTTACATAGTTTAAAAAAGTGGCCACACGATTTCCAGTCCCTAACCGCTTGAAAGCATCTGGCTCATCTTTCTATAAAAATTAAATGAGAATAGCTGCAAAGTTCAAAGCTGCCAGACAACAAGCCAGAGGTACTTACATAGTTAAGAAACGTCGCTAGCCTATTTCCTTCCGTTTTGAGTGTGCTGTCAAAGGGTCGCTGTAACAGACAACAACTTTAACCCCAGGTTCCAAACAGGCTCACGCTACACTTACACAAGGGTAGCCCTGCAGAGAGGTCCTTAAAGCCCCATTTAAAGAGCTGGAGTAGAAAAGGGATAATTAAAGCCATTACAAACTGCAGCCACGGGGCACAGCTGCATGCACGCAGCACGCCAAGGCTGTGAGGAGAAGCAGCACTGAAGCAATTCTTAGGGCAGAGGAGAAAATGTTTTCAGGGCCTGTGGCACAGATGTTAGCCACAAAGTTAACAACAGGCCATGACTGTAACCGGACATGGAGCCAAAGTCAACAACTGAGGTGAACGTGAAAAACTCAGAGTGGGCTTCAGAGGATACGCTGGAGTCTTGTAAATGTAGTAGGGAGTCAAAGAGCAGAGAAATTACATTTTGAGCCAGCAGGCAGGACTGCAGAATAGCAGTCCTAGATTTGTGATCAAGTTCTTTCAGGTGGTTGGCTGTCTAGGACTAAAGGACCACATCAAAAAGATCAAATTGTCTTTCCTCTGTAGGAAACACTTTTTGAGTTTCATTTGTTGAAGCACAAGATCGTGGTGGTGCCAGTTTAGAAACGGAAAGAACATCTAGAATGCCAGTGTCTCTCTCCTCCCTTCAAAAAAAAAGGCAATTTAAGGTTTATTTACGTTGCTCACAGTCAGGAAGTTCAGCCAGGAGGCAGTTAAGGTGCAGCCTTCTACACAAACCAAATAGTCTTTAACATTTAAAGAAGAAATAAGTATCAGGCAAGACAAACAGCAAAGAAAATCCCAGCCACCACCTCTTAGCTGTTCAGTCTCCTTGAAGACTATTTCAAGAAAGTCTTTCTGAAATGGATTTGCCAAAGCAGCAAGGCTCTTGTATCTACCAATTCAATTCAGAAGAGCCAACATAAGTGCACTGAGATGTAGAGGACTCCCTGGTTTCTGCTGCTGCTGTCAGACTCAGGTCCAGCCACATACTTCTGAACTCTGTAAGACCTCTCTAACTTCTGTGCAACCAATAAAACCTTAAAGTTGTATCTACAAAAGTGTCTCTGTTTGAGGAGGGAACAAAGAGCTGCAAGGCTGATCTGTAGACAGGGAGACACAGCAGTACCTCAGCATTCAATCCTGCAATCTGTGATGCACAGAGAGCCCAGAGGACCAGGCCAAAACTAGGGCACATTCCACGATTGCCTTGTCTCAGCTGATGACTGCAGCCAGGGTTATGTTCCAAGTGGAGCTCCGCCTCAGCTGTCTAATCCAAAAGTGAAGTTCACCCTGGCTAATTTGATGGCTGAGATCCTTGAGTTCAAAAGGCTTTGAAGAGGATTTAAGAGCATTCAACTTGACTCAGGAAATGAAGCAGCCTTCAAGCTAACAGGAGAACTGACTCCACAGGCCAAAGCTAACGAATATGAGCTTCCACAGTACTGAGGTTCAGCAGTTTTTCATTTTTATTCTTTTAAACAGGGATAAATGGTTTCTGCTGTGGCTGCAGCAATCCCTTCTACCAGGTAAAAATCCCTGGGACAGCAGTGAAGCCAGGTTCCATTGAAATGTCATGGTTCTACTGGAAACCAAGACATCATATGGATTTTATGTCTGAAATTACCAGTCACCATAGCTCCTCAGTATGAGCATGCATTGGTTTAGGGCAGCAATCAAGAACCTGCTCCTCTTTTCCTCCTAAATGCACCAAACCAGAGCTTTTAACTGCCAGGTAGAGCCCTCTAGTGCTTAGTGCGGATTCCACACCCACTAGTTGCAAGTTCTCCTGCTCACTGCATCACCAACCCAGCAAAGCCTCTTCAGACCTTCTAGCTGCAGCCACACTAAGGGTTTTTTGCCAGAAGGACTGCATGATTCAAGGTCTCCATAATGGGAGAGTGGAAGGATGTGTCCCCCTCAGCCAGCTCCTTCAAAATATCCACCCAAGGAGGACTTGGATAGCCTTGCTGAACTCAGAAGCTTAGTAGAACAACTCAGATTCACAAGCCAGGGCTTGCAGACCTCAGCATCTGAATAAAGTACTGAAATGAGCATATTTGAGTGCTGCATGTCTGTCTTTTAGTGTCTCTATACTGTGCTGGAAACCAAGGTGACAGAGATAAGCAGGCAGAGTTGTTTGTTGTTCTCCTGAACTTTCAGCATCAGAGAAGGCAGTGCAAAGGCTTTTCAAAAGCTATCATCCACCCATGCAACAGGGCCATACAGAAACAAGGCTTTCACAGAAAATGGGTCCTATTTCTCTCAAAACAAACTGTTCCTCCCTCCTTACCCCACTCAGAAATAACTGAAAGCATGATCTTACCCTAGAAAAATCGAAGTGTGGCTCATACTGTCCTCCCATTCCATAGTTGGCAACCTGCAGCATGGAAGAAGAAAGCATAGAGATCACTGAACTGCAAAGTGACTGCTGCAGGAGAGAGCATTTGCTCTCAGAAACCCAAAATGTGCTCTGAGAAGCAGACCTTTGTGGCAAGATTGGTATCTCTAGCACACTCCTCTTTAGATTGCCAGAAATGAGGTACACAGATGAGGAACAACTGAAGTGCTCTCTTCCTTTCCTAGTTCAAGGGTTTTGCTGAGAGTGTTTCTCAGCACCAAGTGTTTCTCAGTGGCAGCACTCCAGTTTATCACTACAATTGTTTAACATGAATTCAGCAATAGTTTGACCACACTCTTGCTTCCTCCTCTGAAGGAGACAGTTGAGTGCATGCAGTTCTCCAGCATCTGAGTCCTAACTAGGAGACAACATTGAACTGTGTCACATCTGTTGTCTCTGTTACTTGCCCATCCAGGAACAGAGAAGGCTCAAAGCAGCTTAAAAACATCACTTCACTCACTTTAGCTGAAGATCACATCATGATTTATTCACTCTGAGGCTGCCTTTAGTGCGTCTCCCAGGTTGCTACACAATTATATATTTGTGTGGATAGCCAGGAATCAACAGGACTCCAGCACAGGAATTCGAGGAGCATGGAGGAAGAGCAGCAGTGAACAGGCCAAGGTACAGCTATTCTGGCAGGGCTGTACCACTTCTGCTCTCCTTCCTCTCCCCAACAGACAGCCAAAGATCAAAGTTCCTGAGATGATGGCAGGACTCCAGAACATAGTTGGGTCTTTGAAAGATTCAGCTAGGGAGGCTTGGCTTTTGCAGACTTGGAAGGAAGTGGCAGGTAATTCCCTCAAAACAACCTGGCAAATCACAGATTGCTGCACAAAGTTATCTTCTGTTTCTTTGATATCCCCACACCTCTGGCACACAGAACATCCATCTCCAAGTCTCTACAGCCTGCAGCAGCTGGGAACACCCCACACTCTTCAAAAACACCTTAATGACCTGCTCTGTGTCTGCAGTCAGACAACACAAGTCCCAAGAGACACTGCTAACAGCCAGCATTGTGATTTTCTCTGCACAAGCACCAGACCACCCTGGCCAGCAGCTAATTTCCCCAGGATGAAATCTGACCCAAGTGTACCAACCTGTAACAGTTCAGCTGTTTTCACTGTTAGTCCTGTGATCTGCTGCATTCGTTGATTGACCTTAGCCACAACAGGATCATCATCTTCCTCCAGCCACGAGCTAGGCCAAGGGAAGGATTGAAACATGTTATGCTTGGGATGCCAGACACCACAAACCATTTCCCAAGGCAGAAGAATTCTTGGAAATCAAGTCAGATGGCCAAAAAGAGCCATTCCACAGATTTCACAGAATGGTAGGAGTTGGAAGGGACCTCTGGAGATCAAGTCCAACCCTCCTGCCAAGGCAGGTTCACCTACAGAAGATCACAGAAGTAAACATCCAGCTGGGTCCTGAAAGCCTCCAGAGAAGGAGACTCTACCATCTCTCTGTGCAGTGTGCTCCATCACCCTCAACCTAAAAGAGTTCCTCCTTGTGTTTAGATGTAGCTTCTTATGTTCAGCTTCATGCCCACTACCCCTTGTCCTGTCCCTGAGCAGCACTGAAAAAAAAAAAAAACCCCACTGGTCCCACCCTCCTGACACCCATCCTTTATGGCTTTCTAAGCATTGATGAGATCCCTCTCAGTCTGCTCTTCTCCAGACTAAAAAGCCCAAATTCCCTCAGTCTTTCCTTACAAGAGAGACATTCCAGTCATCTCAGCATCTTTGTAGCCCTTTGCTGTAGCCTCTCCAGAAGTCCCTGTCCTCCTTGAACTGGGGAGCCCAGAACTGGACACAATATTCATTTGGTTGTGCAAGCTTTTGTTGTAAGTTTTGAGCTGCAGGTAGCAGATGACAGCTGTTCAGCACAAGCCCCTTCCCCATGCTTACCTTTTGGATACCCTGTAGCTGGCCACTGTGAGGACACCAGTTTTGGGATCACGGACTGTGGCTCGTGCCAGCTGTGTCAAAAAAAGAACCCCAGGGGGGAAGAAACACATCAAGTACAGGTTAGCACAAGCAATCCTCTCTCATCTCTACCAAGAGCAGCACCTGATTTATCCAACTTCAACACAGCACTGGATGAAACTTACAGCTCTGGCCTAGAGTTTGTTCTGGTTTCATGCTACAGAACAGTACCAGCAGGAACACAAGAGCCATCCATCACCTGCACCTGACCCCAGGAAAAGTCTGACACTGCACAAGACATGAGATGCATTAAATCACAGAATGGGTTGAGTTGGAAGGCACCTGAAAGATCACCTAGTTCCAACCCCCTGCCATAGGCAGGGACACCTTCCACCAGCCCAGGTTGCTCAAGGCCTCATCCAACCTCACCTTGACTGCTTCCAGGCTTGGAGCATCCACAACTTCTCTCAGAAACCTATTCCAGGGTCTCACTGCCCCCAGGAGGAAGAGTTTCTTTCTAATATCTACCCTAAAACAAGCTGAACAGGCTGTGAAGGTACTTTTTAAGACAGCTGGAGTCAATGTTAGCAAGAGGGAACAACAACAGTTAACAACATATGAAGCCAAAGCTCTTGGCAAAGAGAGGATCATAGAATGTATTGGGTTGGAAGGGTCCCCCCTCAAAGGCCATCTTGTCCAACTCCCCTGCAGTGAGCAGGGACATCTTTAACTGCAACAGGTTGCTCAGAGCCCCACTAAGTTTGAATATCTCTAGGGATGGGGCCTCTACCACTTCCCTGGGCAACCTGTTCCAACATTTCATTGGACACTCCTTAAATTCAACCAGCCTGCTCCTCGTGGAGACTGCAAAACCCCAATTTCATTCTCAGCTGAAGGACAAGTGAAAAATCCTACAGAATGAGTTAGAAATGATGGAGCAAGCAAATCCACAACAGTAGAAAACTCATGAGGGCAACTCAACATCACTGTACTCATTTTGTAGCTGGAAGATGCTTGGAACACCTCACTCAGAGCCAGTTTGAGATCTGTTACTAGGTTATGAAGGTAACCCTGCAGAGGCACAGTTCACCTATGTGTTTTAAACAGCAAGTCATGAATCACCACCCTTAGGCCACATCATCTGTAGGACAAATTTGGAACTTGGCACAACTGCTCAGATTTGCTGTGGTGTCAGAGTGACAGATTGCTGCCAGCCTAACAGCAGGTCACTTTGGTTTTATACTTGCAGCTGAGAACAAGAACTGGGACACTCCTTTCTTTGCCTGGACTCAGACCACATTTAAATTTAACTCCTGCAAACCACAAACACCCTAAATCATGTCTCCTTCCTTCCACTTAATTACAGGTCACAGAGGGCCTTTTCATTTGGATTTTCTACAGAGCATACAGTCATTATTTCCTTCAGTTTTCCTCAAATGAGTTTCCAGCCAGCTTTACAACCCATGTCAGCTGTCTTGTTCCCATACAAGAGTTCCTGGCACAGCTGCTGCTGTAATTCTGACTCACTGTTATTTTATTCCAGATTTCTCCTGCATAAATCATAAGAGAAAAGCCAGGCTGACTGAATGTTGTTCTTCACTTGTACAGTGAGGCACAGCTTTGGGCATAAAATTTAGCTTCCCAAACTTTTCCCTCTGCTGCCATTTTCAAGCTTGTTTATGCCTGCTTCCTTTCTCCACCTAGCAGCTGATCTAAATAAACCACAACTCAAATAAACCTGACTGCACTCATGTTATTGCAGATCTTCTCTTCCCAATAGGCAGCCTTCTTCATTTAAGATACACAGAATCCCAGCATGGTAGGGGTTGGAAGGGACCTCTGGAGATTACCCAGTCCAACCCCTCTGCTTAAGCAGGGGCACCCAGAACAGGTTGCCCAGGATCACAATGGCCAGGGGGGGTTTGGAAGCTCTCCAGAGAAGGAGACTCCACAACCTCTCTGGGCAGCCTGCTCCAGGGCTCCAGCACCCTCACACCAAACAGGTTTCTCCTCACATTCAGATGGAACCTCCTGGGTTCCAGTTTGTATCCAATGCTCCTTGTCCTGTCCCTGGGCACCATTGAAAGTCTGGTCCTATTCTCTTGCTGAGCATTGATCAGATCCCTTCTCAGGCTGCTCTTTTATAGGCTCAACAGCCCAAGGGCTCTCAGCCTTTCCTCCTCACAGAGATGCTCCAGCATCTTTGTAGCCTCTGCTGGACTCTTTCCAGTAGGTCCTTCATACTTTTGCACTGGGGAGCCCAAATCTGGACCCAGTACTCCAGATGTGGCCTTGCTAGGGCAGAGTACCATCTATACCTCACTTGGTGTAACCAGCTCCCTCTCTGGCTGGACAGAGCAGCCATTTAAGAGGCATTTGCTGAGCTTTGAGGAATCATCAATAACACTGCTCAGAGCCTCACTCAGCCTTCCCCTTAGTCTATGTGTAGTTGTGCTGCCTTTCCCTCCTGACATTCTGCATAGCTGAAATCCTCTAGCATTGAGTGCAAAGATATTCCTGTTTTTGCTAGTTCAGGCATGCCTGTATTGCAGGCAACACCCAGAATTTTGGGTCTAAGTTTCTCCCATCTCCATGGCAGGCCTGCCCCAATCCACACCAATACAGTTCAGAATTCTCCTGACCCTTCCCAGTCAGCTCTTACGTATTGCCTGAAAATTTGGAACTGCTTTTTGGAACTGGAGTAGAAGTGACTGCATTTTGCAAAACAAGCATGAAAACCAACTTGAATACAGCTCCTCAATCAGGTACAGATGTTGTGTCTCTACAAAACAAAAAAGGCATTGGCAAGGCTAAGCTGCAGATAATGTTAGAAAGTGCTTGGAGCCAAAAGCAGAAGTTTCTTGCATTTTCTAACAAAGGAAGTGCTCATCTTTGAGCCCAAAACTAACACACTGCTTCAGAGCTCTGTCTGAAGGCTTCCATGACTACCAGCTAAAATTTCCTGGCTGAAAAGAAGCTGTATTTATTAAGGACCATTTCATTACAGGACTTGCATTTTCCATGCTTTCAGCACTCCTGCAGAACTTAAAGCTGTTCCTGCAGCTGAGCTGTAGACAGATGTGGTAAAAAAAAGAAAGGGCAATAAGAGTGTTGCTTTAACTGAAAACTTGCATTTGAACCTTAACACTACACCATTTACCTACTCCTACACCACAGCAATTACACAAGGACTCCCTCTGAAATGAGTAACAAGCAAATCTCAGTGAACAAACTCAAGCCTTTCCATAAAACTTTGAGAAGAAAAAGAGAAAACCAAGCAATAAACAAATAGGTGCCTTGTTTAGAATGTGCTTAATTTGATAAAATAAATTAAGTGAAATGCTCCAGCTGAATGTTTCCACTTGATCTCAGGCTTTTGAAGTTTTGTAGTATGATGTAATAGGAAAAAGTCTCCATTTATGGAGGTGAGAGTGCTCACAGAGACAGGAGTGTTCTGCCAGCACTCCCATAGCTGCCTGGCAGTCACAGAGGTCCAGCTCCACAAACATCCCACAAGAATAATGTTCTTAGGAAGCATCAATTTCTCAGTCTGTTTCCAACTATTTGTGTTTACATTTAGAAACACACACAGAGGAGAGATTCTTGACTGGTATTTTAGTACCACATTTCACAGCAGTAGCTAGAGGAGTGCTAAAACATACCACTGCTCTAGAAAAAACAGAAGCTTTCACTTCACAGCTGCCTCAGACCTGACAAAAGCTGCAGCATCTGCTTCATCACACTGCCATACCTTTGGGCCTCATAGAAAGCAGTTAGAAAGGAAATTCCACCTCCAGAAAAATCAGACAAGGTAATGACTAGCTCTGCATTAAGCAGCTGCTTCGCTGTGTGCAGAGTCACTAGAACTCAAGCCAAACCTGCTGCTTTTCAGCTGGATCTACACCTAGCACAGAGACAGAACTACTGGAAAGAGTCCAGCAGAGGCTACAAAGATTCTGAGGGGTCTGCAGCATCTCTGTGAGAAAGAAAGGCTAGAGACCTGGGACTGTTGAGCCTGGAGAAGAGCAGCCTGAGAAGGGATCTGATCTATGCTCAGCAAGAGAATGGGGCCAGACTCTTGTCAATGGTGTCCAGCCACAGCACAAAGGGCAGTGGGCACAAATTAGAACCCAGGAAGTTCCATCTGAACAGGGGGAGAAATTTCTTTGGTTGTGAGGGTGCTGGAGCCCTGGAGCAGGCTGCCCAGAGAGGTTTTGGAGTCTCCTCTGGAGAGCTTCCAAACCCCCCTGGCCATTGCAATCCTGGGCAACCTGCTGTGGGCACACCTGCTTTAGCAGGGGGCTTGGACTGGATGATGCCCAGAGGTCCCTTCCAACCCCCACCATGCTGGGATTCTGTGAAGCAGTCACAGCTTCCCAACAGACAGCTGTCTAGGTGGAAAAGCCAGCAGTAAGTGCTGTGGGAGAATGACTGCATTACACATTCATCCTTACAACTGCTCTGTCCTTCCCAAGTGTCCCAGATTGAGAATTACTTAAGAGCACAAATGATTTCTCCACTCTTAACTGTATCACATTAATGCCAACGAGCTGTGTGTGGCTTCAGGAGAACACTACATTTACAGTTCCTACTCCTGGAGACATCATGGCATAGCAAGAGCCTGCCTCTATGCCTGTCTAGACTATGGTTTAGAACAGCAGCAAGTGGATTCCAGGATACCTGAAGAAAAAAAAAATGCAATCCCAAATTTCTGCCCCAATAAAAAAAATACAATTAAAAAAAAAAAAAGACAAAACCCACCTTTTCCCACCTCTGTTGGTATTTCAGCTGTTTTAACATTTTGAAGTTTGGCTCCATTTCAAAAGGCAGGCAGTCTATTGGACACTACTCCTATGATTGTAAACCAGCCAGTCATCCACCTCTGCAGGTCCAAGTCCCTAGTTTCCTGAAAGGTTTCTAATCCATTTACTGAGAGCTTTGCAAAGGAAGTGCAACAATGCATAAATATCTTCAGGAGACTGGGCTTTATGGTCCTACATCACCCAGCAGTTTGGAAATGGTTTCCCTTAGGCTCACAGGTGCAGTGTACCATCTGTAGTATGAAACCAGATCTTTCAAATCCTTTGCCTACTCTGTGCTACTAGAGCTTAAAGCATGGAATGAGCAGTGAGATGGAAAGAAGGGAAGCTTACCCTTGGCTTGGCTAGTTGTTTGATTTTCTCAATTTCTTCATCAGACATGACTTCATAGTATCGGACAATGTGAGGGCTGTCCCACTCATCTTCCTCCTTGAAGGGAGCTATGAGCAGGTGAGGGTTTCTGTTTCCATCATGATACCTGCAGAACAGCCTCTTCTGTCTTCTAGGTGTCTGGAAACAAAACAAACAAAAAAAAACAAGCCACTGTTTGCCCAAGCACTTTTCCTGAACTGAAACAAGCCAGACAAAACAAAACAGGCTCCATTCCAAACACGCTGCAAAAGTCATCAGCTGACCAGCAAATTTCAGAGGCAAGCATGAAGTGATTCTGCAATTACTGCAAATAAGCCAACATCTGCCACTCAGGGTACCACTGAGCAACATCTGAAACACTAACCTTGAGGAGAGCTAAACCATAATGGGTTACAGATTGAGGACATAATTATGCAAACAGCCAGCTGTAAAGAAAGTCTGGTTCACAGAATGAAGACTGTGCAGATGGAGCAGATGGATTTCTTTCCCTGCACTGAGAATTAAAGTCATGGTTGTTGGGAGATGGCTGTGGTGGTCTTAGGTTGAAGGCTGGACTTGATCTTAAAGATCTCTTCCAACGAAACCAATTCTATGACCTGAGATACTGGAGGCTGGCTGGTCAAAACAGAATTCTAAGGTGCAAAGAGAGATGAAATGAAGTGATTGAGAAGTTGGTGAAGTATAACCAGCTCTCAGTGGAAAAAGCCTGCTGGCACTTTGGTTCAGCCAGCATTTGAAATGGTTGAACAGTCAAAGGAGACTTATTTTCAACAACCTTTAAGAGGCACAGCTGAGAGCTGGTTTTCTGTCTAAAGGGAAGAAAGGCCAAATCACAAGGTACAAATCTCAGCCTGGACAGAACTACTTCTAATTTTCTCTTGAAAAACCAGTTTCCCAGGGGGTAAAATCCCCCAGCAAGCTCAATCAGCCTGACGCCAGGGGAGCACAGCCTGCAAAGCCTTGCCTCTCTCTTACCATTTTCACCCCTTCGCCTCTGCAAAGGGCCTCGTAGATATCACGCTCTGGCAGGTAGTCCAGAGGCCTCTCATAAGCACCACTTTGCACCACTGGTTCTGTAGTTGGCATGGTCTTGTTTGACTTCTCTTTCTCCTCCTCTTCTCTCTCCTTCTCCAGCAGCTTCTCGAAGTACCGCAGATTGCTGCCTGCTCGCTCGTGGGTACTGTCTTCATTGAGAGAAGAAAAGGACAGCAGCAGTGATTCGTGCAGCCTCAAGAACTGTTAGGATAAACAAGTCTTTGTCTGGAGTCAGCAGTAATTCTCTCCCCTTCTTAAGGCACTACAGAGGCACTGGCTCCAGTTGGCACTGGAAAGTTTGCCTCTGCAGAGGGAAGGTAGGCAGAGTCTGAGAGAATCTTTTAAGGGAACACTGATCACCACACTTGTATCCAAGAAAGAGAAGAAAAGCAGATTTGTCTTCATGTCCCTCCTGCTCTCTCAGCTTTTATCAAATCATAGAATTTTCAGTTGGAAAAGGCCTTTAAGATCATCAACTCCAACCAACTCTGCCAAGTTTGGGGCTACACCATGTCCCTCATCACCACATCTCTGCAGCTTTTAAACACCTCTAGGGATGGAGATTCAACCACCTTCCTTGGGAGTCTGTTTCAGTGTTTGGAAATCCCTTTCCAACCTAAACCTCCCCTGCCCATTTCTGCCCTAAATGAGCAGATTATAGAGCTCATCTACTTGTTGCACCCCTTCCCTCCCTCATGCTTCTCATTCACACTGTACCACCACACTTGGACCAAGGACTGTGGTGGTGTCCCAGACATAACCTGCAGTTCCAAAGCCCTCCTGCAAAGTCAGGAAGCCAAGAGGTGTGTGTTAGCACTTAACAGTCCACCCACAGCATCCATCTGTACTTGTCCAACACACATACACAGGAGGTATCCTGAATCATGAGCATCAATGGACCTGTCCTTAGTGACTTATTAACAACATTGGTCTGAGGCACACAAGACTGCTGGAGCAGGTGCAGAGGACCACCAAGATGATCAGAGGGCTGGAGCATCTCTTCTATAGGGCCAGGCTGAAAGAATTGGGGCTGTTCAACCCAGAGACGGCTCCAGAGAGACTTCAGGTACTCCAGCACCTGAAGAAGGCCTACAAGAAAGCTGGAGAGGAACTTTTTAGAAGGGCTTGTAGTGACAGGACAAGGGGCAATGGCTTTGAGCTGAAAGAGGGGAGACTGAGACTGGAGATTAGGAAGAAATTCTTTCCAGTGAGGGTGGGGAGACACTGGAACAGGTTGCCCAGGGAGGTTGTGGATGGCCCCTCCCTGGAGGTGTTGAAGGCCAGGTTGGATGAGGTCTTGAACAATCTGAGATCTAGTGGGAAGTGCCCATGGTGGGGGGGTTGGAACTAGATGATCTTTCAGGTCCCTTTCAACCCAAACCATTCTATGAATCAATAAACAGCATCAATAAATCTTTACCCAGCACAAATAAGAAGGTACAACTCTCACCTGTTTTAGACACTAGCCCCTAGAACAGTCTCTTTCCCTTCTGATCCTGCCAAGCTTGTTGTGTTTCTCTCATTTAAGTAATCCAGGAGGCCACCACTCAGAGCACAGGCTAATAGTGGCCAGATAAGGAAGTTGAGCCCAGAGCAGAGGAAGCTGCTGCTCCCAGAGGGACTGCCAAGTCTGTTCCACTGTTTGGTGCTGATAAGGATTTGCATTCTGCTATCAGTGTTGGAGCCAATCAGTGCAGAAGGAGCTAGACTCAACACATATCCATACCCTTGGAGATTTTAATCTGCGTTCCAGCGCCTGCAGAAATTAGACAGAAAGGCTTCACCCACACTCAGGATGCAGCTAACATCTAAACCAAGAGTCACAGCTGATTAGAACATCATAAATACAGAACAGGAGATATTAACACTAACTGGGGAGGCTAAACCTTTCTAGTGAAGGAAGGAGGCAGAGTCTTATTTGTTTAGTTGAGAGAAAGCTAGGAACAGAGCAGAGAGAATAGTCAAATAAATGAAAATCTCAGAACATTCTTCTAGCATCAGTGTATCTACACTGAGGAGTAAGAGAAGAGTATGTGATGTCAGTAGGACTTCACAGAAGCTACAGCAGCCTGCCCAAGTCCATGGTACTCTTGATCTTCCCTTGAGACAACCTTTAAACCACCTTCTCACAGAGATGCTCCAGGCCCCTCAGCGTTGTTGTAGCCTCCACTGGATTCTCTGCAGTAGTTCCCTGTCTCTCTTGAACTGGGGAGCCCAGAAGGGGACCCAGGACTCCAGATGTGGCTTCACTAGGGCACATTAGAGGGGGAAGAGAACCTCCCTTGACCTTCTGGCCATGCTCTTCTGAAGGCACCCCAGGAGACAGTTGGCCTTCTTGGCCACAAGGGCACATTGCTAGCTCATGGTGAACTTGTCCACCAGCACTCTCAGATCCTTCCCTGCAGAGCTGCTTTCCTGCAGGTCAACCCCTCATCTGTACTACTCATGTATAAGTAGACTTTCTTTTTTTCCAGGACCTGTGCCTATTCTATATCATCTGGTAGGAGATGTTCCACTCAGCTCACCAATATGGACAGGCCATGACTGCTCTGGGCTGTGTTGCTGGCAACATTCTCCAGCACTAGAACAGGTTGGTTTGTTTCCTTACCAAGGGATATGAGGCGTCTGGTCAGCTCCATGGCTCTGTGTAAATCCCCAAACTGAAAAACAGCATAGCTGAGATAATCCAGGATCTCCACTTTGCTGACTGTTGTGTCCTCCCCCTCGTCGTGCTGTTTCAAGGCTTGCTCCATCCAGAGCACTGTGTGGTAGTAGTCCCCATCGTTGTAAGCAGTCTTCCCCATGCCAAAGCAGTCACCTACTGTCAAAGTGGATCTGTACTTTGTTCCTAAAAACAAAGAGATACTTTTAAGTAATCCACACAGAAATATCTTTGTCTTCAAATACATGGGTCACATTGAGGAAGTCACAAGGAGGACAGGGAACTGCTGGAGCACGTCCAGAGCAGTACCATGAAGATGATCAGGGGGTTGGAGCACCTTCCCTATGGGGACAAGCTGAGAAAGTTTGGGTTGTTCTGCCTGGAGAAGAGAAGGCTCCAGGGACACCTTAGAGCAGCTTTCCAGTGCCTGAAGGGGGCCTAAAAAAAGGTGGGAAGGAACCTTTTACAAGGACTTCTTGTAATTGGAAATGGACTGAAGCTTGAGAAGGGAGATTGAGGCTGGAGGTTAGGAAGAAATTCTTTCCAGTGAGGGTGGTGAGACACTGGAACAGGCTGCCCAGGGAGGTTGTGGATGTCCCCTCTCCCTGGAGGTATTCAAGGCCAAGCTGGACAAGACCTTGAGCAACCTGGTCTACTGGGAGGTGTCCCTGCTCACAGCAGGGGATTGGAGCCAGATGATCTTTAAGTTCCCTTCCAACCCAACCATTCTGTGATCTGTAAATACAGGTTTTTATCATCCAAAGGGCATCTAGAAGGCAATGCTTCGACAGTATTTCATTTTGGTTCCACACCAAACTTAACACTTTCAGAATGACAGATAACATTCTCTCATAGTTCTCTGGCATTCCTTTGGAAACCAAGAGGAGTTTAACACAGAAAGCTGTGTTAAGATACTGCTGCAGACAAAAGCAAAGCAGACTAACAGCTTCACAGATTTCACTGAACCTACAAATTGACACTGTTAAAATGATCAGAGAAGACTGACTAAGATAGGAGATGCAAATTTGTGCATAAGCAACCTGATGGTTATTTATACAAACTGGGTATCCACTGACTAACTGTGCACTGGTTTCCAGTAGCTCCAGCTCAGCAGATGCACAGATAAGACTTCATTTTCAGCTCATTGTTAATAACCTACAGATAATCACCAGAACTGTTTTGTCAGCTCATCTACCCACACTGGAATGAAGCCTATTCAGTTTGTAAACTGTGTTGCTAGCAACCATAACCCGCTTCACTGAGCCTCTCTTGAGCAGCAGCAACAAACACTCATCAAGACTTGGCTGCCAGAACACTGAAGCATCACAACACATCTCTGCACCTTCCAAAACATCTCTAGCAAAACCCATTAGTTACCATTTCCCACAGACAACAGAATCCAAGCACGGTGGGGGGTTGGAAGGGACCCCTGGCAATCATCCAGTCCAACCCTCCTGCTAAAGCAGGGCACCCACAGCAGCTTGACCAGGATCTCCTTGTCCAGGTGGGTTTGGAATCTCTCCAGAGAAGGAGACTCCACAACCTCTCTGGGCAGCCTGCTCCAGGGCTCCAGCACCCTCACACCAAAGTTTCTCCTTAAGTTGAAGGGAAACCTCCTGGGTTCCAGTTTGTGCCCACTGCCCCTTGTCCTGTCCCGGGCACCACTGAGAAGAGTCTGGCCCCAACATCTTTGTAGCCTCCAAAGGGCAAAGTGCTTCAACTGATGCTTCAATGGAAGACCACAGCAAGCAAGAACAGAGCCAAGCTTTGAAGAGCCATCAGAGCAATCAGTTATAGACCAGCTCCTTCCCTTGGTTCATTTGTTATTAGGGAGAGAAAGTACCAATGGTGGTTACTTGCACAAGAAAATGTGTCCTCCTTTGTAGTTTTGGCACAGTCATTATAAAAAAATAGCATTTTTCTGTAAAACAATGCTAATTAAAAAAACAATATGCTAGAGCTGGTCAATGCAGACCTGGCAGGGACAGCCTCAAGGTTGTTCTCCAAGTGCCAAAGTAGACACATCCTCATGCACCTATGTCACATGGACTCACAGCACCATGGTCTTGCCTCATGACTGAAAACAGACTTTTGGGGAGAGTTTGAGGATATCACCACTTCCTTTTAAGCCAGAGGAGACCTTCATGTACTTACCTGGCAGATTTCCACGAGAGAGAGTTTCAGGATCCAGTTTGTAGGTGTCCTGCAGGCGCATCAGAGCCTTTGCTGCTCCAGTCTCATCCTCTTTAGTCGGAAAAAACTGCCGCTGAATTGTAAGATTTGCAATAAAGCCTTTGCAGTAAGAGGGAAAGATATTACTGCCAGAGTCTAAAGAAATATCAGTACCAGATTAGTACAGAAGAGGAAACATCTGATTTGTTTTGGGAATTGAAGTTCAAATAATCCAGATTTAAAGCCTCTTATTAGGCTTTCAACTTATGAAACCCTTGCTGGCTGTTCCATTTTAAGAAACACAGCAAAAGATAAAGGAAAACAACTAAACCCCTCAAGTTTTCTCCTGTCACAAAATTACTAAAGCACAATGAGAATTTAATGAGCCTCATTTTCCTGTAATGTCTCTTTCTGGCATGAAGACTTAATGGATTTCATCAGTTCTCTTGCAATATCCCCAGAGACAACTGCAGAGCACAGTACTGGAGAATCATTTCAGACTCTGTACTCTAACCTGTAAAGCCACAAGAGCTTTTCACCTCTCAGCTCAAGGAAGAGACCCTGATCCAGGTTTCCTTACATAGTGGTTGGACCTTAGTAAGTAAGAGGCTTTCAAACCTGGCAAGTAAAACCAGGTGCCACTGAAGAATAAAATTAAATGTGTTACACAAACTTAAGGTCACACAGTAGGTTGGTGGGGCAAAGAGGAGGCAACCAGCTGAAGGAAAACCACCCAGCCATTTCCACTCATGCAGCAAACAGAACTGGAAAGAGAAGCTTTTAGAAACAGAATTGAAGAGAGTAGAACTCAATAGAATTAAGCATTTTATTTCCATCTAGGAAGACTATTCCAAAAGGCAATAAAAATCTTGGCTGGGAAAAGCTTCCAAGTGTCTAAACTTGAACATATGCAGAAAGGTAAAACATGCAATGCTCTGCCTAAAAACATAGCTTCTCCTCCTTTATTTTCAAGGAGTCCAGTAAAAATAAACCTGCATTAAAAAAAAAGAAATTAAGCAATGGAAGCAAATTCAAGCACACATTTTGACAATATGATGCAAAAGCAATGATTAGTGCTGGAAACATTTGATTTAGGAGAGGTTTACAGACAGCAGTTGTGTATTACTCTGTTCTGAACAGACTGACTGCAATGTGTTCCAACTGTTTATGCAGGGGCTGGTAAGAATTCCTTCACCAATTCACTCCACAGCTTATTTTGAGCCTTAAATCTTGTCTGTCGATTAACATGGTTAAAGATCACCAAGAGAAGCAGCAGATTGGGAAAGCAGATGAGTAAGTTCTTACATAAAGGAACAAAAAGCTCTAGACTAGGTGTAAACAGCTTTAGTCCAGCTTACTCTTCCCTTTTCCTCTAACAGCTTGTACTGTAACAGGGATAAGAGAGAAGAGCTGGAGTCCTGAGATGGTTCAATGGCAAGTTTCACTCACTTGGGTAACCAGTGAACAAGAGGCCAGTCAATAAACTTGGCAATAACATTTCAACCACAGCTGAGTTTGCAGCTTCTATATTCCAAGGAGGACAAGCAGCTGTGTTGTAAGGTGACCTCCTGATCTCTGCTCCCCTTTAACTCCTTACCATTTGTTGTATCCTGAAGAACTAGGTTTTCCAGTTCCAGCCAGTCAGTATTCAAACGCTTCACCAGCTTATACGCATTGACAGGATGTGCCAGGTACCCTTCAGGATCAGAGGTTGATTTGCTAGTCAGAAGATCCATTTTTTCAGCCCAGCTGGAATCACAGAATCACAGCATATTAGAGGTTGAAAGGGACCTCTAGATCATCCACTCCAAACCCCCTGCCAAAGCAGAATGAGAAGCACACCCCTTAGTCTGAGAACAGTTTATGAACACCTCTTCCACCTGAAGTCATTCTAATTACACAAGAATCAATTTATGGCTCCTTTCACCATCCTAATCACCTTTCAAGGTTTCAACTTCACAAGGATAAAATTCAACTGCCTTCTCAACTACAACTCTTTCTTTTTGAAATAATTTGTTTCCCTGCTTACTATTTGAAACCTCATTACAGCAGGCAGATATCTTGCTTGCAGTGAGTCTTAGCCATCAGTTTTCAGCATATTGCACTTCAGAAAACAAGGAGATCACAGAATCCTGGAACTCTATGATTCTACATGGATTGAACTGACATTCTCTCTAGCATCACTCGAGAAAAAGCAAAGCAATCTCCTCTTGTGGCCATTTAGGCTGGACACCTCCAAAAAAGAAGCCACAGAGTTGAGCCCTCCAGTGTCTAGAGTGCCCAGCCCAGTGAGTAGACAGAGGAAACAGTGTATTTCTACCCATAAATCCTGCACCCTTATAAATCTGGCTGCAAAGTTACTGTCTGTCTGTCTTTACCCTCTGGTCCCACGGGAGAGAGACACTCTCTCATCTGGTAATGATGGGGGAGTATCCCAGGCCTCTTTGGCCTGAGTAACTTTTTTTTTCCCTGTGCAATCTTGGCCTGTTTAGGGTAAAAAGGGGGGGCAGTTGAGACCTGGCCAGCCTGAAGCCAGCCTAGCAATGAGGCAGGGGGGAAGAAAGAGCCCTGGGGTTTTTGGTGAACCCCAGGAGGGGAAAAGGAAAGTGCTGGGTTTTTCATCTGGTGTAAAGGAACTTGTGTGTTAAGCTTAGACTAGAAATTTCTTTGAACTTTTTGTGCTTTGCTATGCTTACCATTATGCTTTGTAGTTTTGTAGTATATGAACTGCTTTTCCATTTAAACTTTCCATGACTATCCAATCCATTTTTGTGTTATTCTTTCACCCCTTTTGGAGCAATAGGGCAATCTGCCCTGCCCTAAACAAGGAAACCTCTTCACAAGAGCAGCTTGTCAAGACATGGCCATTTGTGCACACAAGTGACAAGGAATGCCTCTATTTTCACTGCCCTTTCCCCACCCTACACCCTCAGAGATCAAACTGCCACATACAGCCTGGAGTTAAGAAGCTCTTTGGGAAGCATGGCTCCATTTAGAGGCACTTGGCTCATCTGAACCTGGCCCTCCTTCAGGCTGTTCTAGTGTCACACCCCATTAGATATTACTTTCAGCTAGTAAAGTATTAACAAGCTTCCTGAGGTACACAGAACCTTGTTTGTCAGTCAGAGCCTTCCAAGGCATGTAAGCAAACAGGGTAATGTCTGAGTTGTGCTGTCACCAGGTCGGTGACTGGAGAACAAGTCAGGAGAGGTGTCCCTGAGGACAAAGCCCACATGGGAAGGATGGCAGGGATTTGGGGTGTGCTCCACTAAAAGCAACTGTCACACTTCGCCCTTGTAAGCAGCGCTGATGCTGTGAAACAGCACAGAGCATGACACTCAGAAGTGTTTAACTCACAAGGACAAGGCTCCTCTGACATAAGTAGTGTCTTCTCCACAGAAACACTGTGACACAAGGACAGGGAAAAGTGGGAAGAGCCCAGCAGACAACAGCTTCTAAACAAGCAAAGACTAAATACCACCTGAAACAAGGTCCCCTCTCTGCAGATTTAAGGGAACAAACCACAACCAAGTCAGCATCTATGGGCTCACTATGGTGAGCTACTGAGGAAATGCCAGTAAGGCCTAGCAGCAAAGAGTGGTGACACAGGTGTGGTGGCACTGAACACAGACAAGCCATTGTGCCACCCTTATGCAAGAAAAGCTCTCCCCTTACCTTTTAATCTGAGCAAGCTTGCTCTCTTCTGCTCGGATATACTCCTTTAAAGACTGCACCAAGTCTTTCTCTGCATAAATCAAGTCAGTCATTTGACCTAAAACATGAGCAAGAGTTAATCACACCTCAGCAAAGGAACAGTTTCCAGCAGCAGAGAAGACAGATCACACAAGGAACAGACAAGTTAGGGGTGTGTACTTCAAGGACTAACCCATAGAAGCTAGATCCATACAGGTCTGCCATTTAAATCCTTCAAGAGGCTGGTGAAATTCCAATTTCAAGACCTTTAAGATTAAGGCCAACCATCAACCCAACACCACTGTGGCCACTAAAACACATCCCCAAGTGCCATGCCCACACATTTCTTGAACACCTACAGGGATGGTGACTCTACCACCTCCCTGGGCAGCCTGTTCCAAACCCTGACCACTCCTGCAGCAAAGAGATTGTTCCTAATCTCCAAACTAAACCTACCCTGGCGCAATTTCAGGCCATTTCCTCTCATCCTATCACCTGATACTTGCAAAAAGAAACCAACTCCCACCTCACTCCAAGCTCCTTTCAGGGAGTTACAGAGAGCCAGAAGGTCTTCCCTCAACCTCCTTTTCTCCAGGCTGAACAACCCCATTTTTCTCAGCTACTCCTCATCAGCCCTGTTATCCAGACCCTTCACAACCTTTTGTTGCCCTTCCCTGGATCTGCTGCAGCCCCTCAGTGCCCTTCTTGGAGTGAGTGGCCCAAAACTGTGGCTTTGTTGTGACCCTTCCACTGCCTCTGAATTACTTTTATTGTTACAGTCATAAGGAAGAGCAGCAAAAGAAAGATTTGACACTAATTGAGTCAAAGCAATGAAAGATCCAAACATTGCCAAAGCATCTGGCTCTACATACAGCTACAGATTAGGTCACACCAATAAATTGTCTAATCATTGGCATCACTTGAAACCACAGCTTTTCAGTAAGGGTAACTGTGGAAATAACCTAACAGGAGGTACAGAGGAATTTCAGACTCATGCTTAGAGTCACACACACACACAGACTCTCCTGATTAGCACCAGTGGAACTTGCCAGCCTGTCAGTCCTAATTGCTGTGACAAACTCTGCTTCTCAAAGACTGGATGAGATTTCTAAGTGCAGCCACAGCTTTAGTTTCAGCATTCCAAAGTAATTATGAGGGAGGCATGATAAAGCAGATGGAAGTCAGCAGGGAGTGCTATTCTCAGTTAGGAGAGGTTGAGGAATAGGTAAGTAGAGAAAAGGTGATCCCTCACAGTAACTCTGTACAACAGCTGTTGAATTTAGAGGGGAGGAAAAAAAAAAAAAAAAAAGAGAACCCAATAGTGCACATGGAGCTAAAAAGTGTTCTGGTGATTCCAGAGCACAGGAGCAAGTGCAGGAGGGTGGCAATGGAACTCTTGAGCCCTTCCACACAACACTGCAAAGTAAACCGCAGGGAGTTTGGAATTTTGCCACTTCATGGAGCTCAAAGCACAGTCCAGAGAACAGCCTGTTGAAGTTAATCAATCTCTAATATCACTAATGGGGGGAACTAATGAAGACTTGTAATGCAGAACAGCATGCAGGATGTAGAAAAGCAGCTTTTCCTAGCCATGGAGTTACAGAAAAGACCTTTAAGGCCTGAGTCCAGCTGTTAACCCAGCACTGCCAGGCCACCACTAAACCAGCTCTGTCAGCACTACATCTACACAGCTTTGAAACCCCTCCGGAGATGGGGATTCCAACACTGCCCTGGGCAGCCTGGACCAGGCCTTGACAACCCTTTTGGGGAAGAAACTGCTCCTCATGCCCAATCTAAACCCCCCCTGGTAAAACTTGAGGCTGTTTTATCCTGTCACTTATTCCTTGGGAGAAGAGACCAGCCTCCACTTGGCTCCATCTCCTTTCAGGGAGTTGTTAGAGATTGAGAAGGTCTCTCCTCAGCCTCCTTTCCTTCAGGCTGAACAACCCCAGTTCCCTCAGCTGCTCCTCACCAGACCTGTCCTTCAGACCCTTCAACGGATTTGTAGCCCTCTTCTGGAGCCACTCTACCACCTCAATGTCCTTCTTGGAGTGAGGAGCCTAAAACTGAACCCAGTATTTAAGATACAACCTCACCAGTGCTGAGCACAGGGGAACAATCACATCTCTGCCACAGCTGACCACACCATTGCTGATCCAGGCCACCATGCTGTGGGCCCTCCTGGCCACACTCTGGCTCATCTTCAGTCAGCTGCTGACCAACACCCCCAGGTCCTTTTCCACCAGGCAACTTTCCAGCCACTCTTCCCCAAATGCAGAGAGTGTTTGATAGGGCCAGCTGAAGAAAGCTTCAGCTGTAAAGCTGGGAAGTTTGGGCAATCACATTAGCTACAGCACAACATCACATGTTGGTTCTTTCCATACCTATGGAGGTGAAGAACTCTGCCTCTGTGTGCCAGATCAAGGAAATACAGGGAAAGAACAGCAGCTGCAGCCACCACTTCATCTTCCAGATAGCTCAACCCTGTAACAGATTAAAAGGAAAAGTAGTAAAAACTGATTTAGAGAAAGCAAACAGGAACCACACCAAAAAAAAAAAAAAAACAAACCACCCATCAAAAACACCAAACCAAACAAAAAACCTCAAGGCATTAATCTTCATCTTCAATCATTTCACCCTCCTGCAAGTGCATAGACTCACAGAATGGTTTGGGTTGGAAGGAGTCTTAAAGATCACCTAGTTCCAGCCCCCCTGCCATGGGAAGGGACACATTCCACTAGAGCAGGTTGCTCAAGGCCCCATCCAGCCTGGCCTTGAATATCTCCAGGGATGTAGCCCATGGAAGGCCTACGTGGCAGAAGTAACAGAAGCAATACATTGTCCACAGGGTGAGGACAAGTTCTTCTGCAAGGGCAGCAAAATGCCTTCCACGTCATGCATAACCCCAGCTGGAAAATAGAAGTCCTCCAAGGTGTCTTATATTCCAATAAAAACAAAGGTCAGACTTGTAGCATGCCATGACATTCAGACCTATAAAAGCTGTCCAGAAGTACAAAGAGTGAGAAGGCCAAAAGGGGAAGCAGAGCATTTTGTAGTGTAGAAGTGGCAGCAGTGGCTGGAAAAGCTGAAAGTGAAATTTCCAGCTCTGCTTATTCAAGATGCATCCTCCCAATACATTGGCCTCTGGGCACAGCACTCGTGACTTCTGGTCTCAGAGCTGTGCCTGCTTCAAATCCCAGCCCCTGGAGATGGAGCCTGAGAGCTGATTGCCACATTTCTAAGAGTAGAGGCCAGCAAGGGCATGGAGGGAAAGCCACACTGGGGCAAGGAAGAAGACACGTGAATGAAGGGATGCCAGGTCCCCACACAAGAGCCTCCTGGGAGCTGCAATTCTGGTCGATCTTAAGGCCAGGACTGCATCTTCCAGGGAATTTATGAGGAGCCTGCACTGCACTGGGATCAGCCCACAGCTCAAACTGAGCTGCTTGTTCATGGAGCAGGAACTCCATTCAGTAATGCACAAGCACTGCTGCTCAAACACAGAGCTCACCACCCATGTGCAGGGCCAAAAGTAAGATGACAACTGTTCAGCTTAATCCATGAAGCACTTAGTCTTTAATCCTACCCATTATAACTGGGAGAACTGGTGGCTGGAAATGACCACTGGCAATCCTCTCTTGGCCCAAACAGCTCCATGTTGTTTAACGTATCTGGGGCAAAATGGAATCACTTAAATCTGATGAGAACAGAGGATGGAAGGGAGAAGGGAAGGGAAAAACAGAATGGTTCAGATTGGAAGGGTCCTTCAAGATCACCTAGTCCCAAATGACTGCCATGGGCAGGGACACCTTCCACTACACCAGGTGGCTCAAGACCTCATCCAGCCTGGTCTTCAACACTTCCAGGCATGAGGTGTCCACTTCTCCGGGCAACCTGTTCCAGTGTCTCACCACTAAATACATGGAACATTCCAAAATTTCAGGCAGTGCAGCAAGCAGGAAGGTTATTACAAGATAATTCTAGGGCAACTCTAACTGATTTCCTCCTTTGGGCTCCACGTTTTCCTGCACAACACAAAACAGAAGGTGAAAGGTGGATGTTGCCCTTACCTTCTGGGTTTTCCAAGCCCACAGTATGATAAAAGCACTTACCCCCAGCTGACCTCCCTGGTGCCATGGACACAGACACCAAACACACCCTCAGTGATAGCACAGTGCCAGGTCAGTGCTGACTAAAGACATGACTACCCAGCAGAGGACAGAGCTACTTCTATCACGTGGCAAGAGGATTATTTTCAAATCATTCTGCTGACTGCTTTCAAAGACCACATGAGGAATCAGAAACATTTCCCACAACAGTCTGCAGAGCATGAGTAAGCAAGAAAACGTCTCACAGCGTCACAAGGAGCCTTCTCCTTTCCCTTTTCTGCTTTTCACCCCCCCTGCAAACCACATATTCCCAAACTGCTTGTTGCAGTCAGTGCAGAACTCATCCAGGGGTAACGTGAGGACTGAGCAAAGCTGAATGAATCGTCCCACACCGAGGTCTGCCAACACCCAAAGCCACAATAAATGATGTAGCAGGAGGCACAGCAAGGCAGGAGCACTTGGGAAGTACATTAATTTGGATCTATTAAGCCACCACTGCCCATCTGCAGAGTCTGTCATTGTTTCACAGCATGGATTTTTTTGGACGCACTACACAAAGCCTGGCAAAACAATTACAAGGGAATTTTCCAGTTAAAACAACACAAGCCTACACTTTCCACCCTGCACCTCCCCACCATGTTCTCCCATGGCTGAGGATATCTGCCAAGAAGAACACTTACAACAGCTAGCAGCTTGTCTTTATAGCAGATCCTTAACAGCTTCACCAGCCTACTCAGATTCACTTGAGTCAATAAACAGACAGCTCAGTAAACAGAGGAACAGCTCTCCCTTGAACAAGCAGGACACCTGGCTGCAGCCCTCTCAAGTTGTTTGTACACATTCTTCCTACAGCTGTTCCTGGGAAAAGCAGTACAAATAATGAACTACAGGAGGCTGGGCATGCTGGTGGAACCACGCTCTCGGGCTGCACAAGCATGTGTGCACATGTAGGCATGCCCACCCCACCATCTGCTGACAGAGAGGGTAAGAGGCAGAGGGGACATCAGCACCTTCTACCTCCACCACAAGGGAAATATTCATGAAGCCTGGGTGGTTTTGTCAGAGAACAGAAGGACTGAGTTACACAGAAATGAAGATGAGAAGCCTGTGTAGGACAAACATTCCTGGCTTTTTTCCAACAGCATCTTAGACTTGTTGCACTGTTTTGTTTGGATAAGAACTCCGAGATCATTAAGCCCAATCTTCAACCCAGAGAGTCTAGATCTATGCAGGCCTGGCATTTAAATCCTTCAAGAAGTTGGTGAAATTCCAACTTCAAGATCTCTAAGATCAAGTCCAACCATCAACCCAACATCACCATTGAACCATGTCCCCAGGTGCCACGCCCACACATTTCTTGAACACCTGCAGGAAGGGTGACTCCACCACCTCCCTGGGCAGCCTGTGCCAATTCCTGACCACTCTTTCTGTAAAGAAATTGTTCCTAATCTCCAACCTAAACCTCCCCAGCACAATTTCAGGCTATTTCCTCTCATTCTGATGCTAGGGAGAAGAGACCAACCCCCACCTGGCTCCAACCTCCTTTCAGTGAGCTGTAGAGAGCTGGAAGGTCTCCCCACAGTCTCCTTTTCTCCAGGCTGAACACCCCCAGTTCCCTCAGCTGCTCCTCACCATCCCTGTTCTCCAGACCCTTCCCCAGCTTCATTGCCCTTCTCTGGACATGCTCCAGCATCTCAATGTCCTTCTTGGAGTGAGGGGTCTAAAACTCAACCCAGTATTCAAGGTGTGGCCTCACCAGTGGTCTTCAAATGATGAAGGCATCAATGCTGGACAGGTGAATTTTAAACATTTAAGTTAGAATAGTGACATGCCTCATCAGCAGATTGAGCAGAGCCACTGGGCTCAACCCAACCTTGGGCTACAAGATCCTCCACAGCAGATAATTTTGTCCTCAGCTGGGGCTACAAGATGGCCTAGGACAATAAAGGAACTGCCCTAGCTCATCAGGCTAAATGAAGTGCCATTAGCACAAGAATCCTACTGCCACGTGTACCTCCAAGAGGAGCACTTCCACCACTAGTACAGGAGAAAGGAGGCTGAGGGGAGATTTTCTGATTCACTACAACTACCTGAAGGGTGGAGCCTAGTGGGGGTTGGCCTCTTCTCCCTAGTAAGAAGTGATAGGATGAAAAGGAACAGCTTCAAATTGCACCAGGAGAGGTTTAGGTTGGGCATTAGAAGAAAATCAGTGAAAGGGTTCTCAAAGTCTGGCATAGGTTCCCCAGGGAGGTGGTTGAATCCCCTTCTCTGGAGGTGTCTGAAAGACAGCTGTGGAACTGAGGGACGTGGTAAACCATGAGTTAGAGAATGGTTGGACTCAAGCATCTTAAAGATACTTTCCAACAGAAACCATTCTTTGAGACAGTTCTCACTGAAGCAAGAAGCTGTTACAGACTCAGACCAGTTGGAAGGGACCTCTGGAGATCATCTAGTCAAACTTGCTCCAGCAACACTTGGTAGAGCTAAACTTCTCTGCACACAAGTAACATATTTAATGCTTTACTCCTCTCCTTCCCTTAACTGTGCCCAGCCAGCAGAGCTATAAAGCTATCCATTTGGTTATTGTACAAACACTTCTTTGGAGTGTAAGACCTCAGTGAATCATTGCTCCCACTGGAAGGAGTGCTGTCAGACATCAGGAACACTGGCAGAAGGAAAACGCTCTAGACAAAATAGACCAGGATGGAATTTTTCTCCCCAGGTTAGACTGAATTCTCTAGTAAATGAGCTTTCTAAGAATTCTTAATCAAGATGTGAAAGCCTGCATCTATCCTACACAAGTTGCTTGCACAGCTACCAGGGTATTCAGTTGCTTACCCACTCTGAATTTCCTATCCAGTCATGGGGAATTGGAAAGCTCTGGGCTGGCAACACACAGTGACAGCTCACATCCAGCTCTCTAGCCACCAGCACCCCCAAGTCCTCCTCAGGGCTGCTCTCCAGCCCGGATTGATACCATTGATTGCCCCAGCCTAGGTGCAGAACATTGCACTTGACCTTGTTGAACCTCAGAGTTCACACAGGCCCACATCTCTAGCTTGTCCAGGTCCCTCTGGATCCCATCCTACCCATCTCATCACTGCTAGAAGAGCTGCTTCCATATGTAACTAAATTTAAAGCATCATGGGGAAATAAGCAGCAACTTCAGAGTCACCTCAGACCAAAGACAGGTTCTTAGCACAGACAGCTGAGGCCCACATGCCAGGCTCTGAAGACTGGTCTGTCCTCCACCAGCAAGTTGAGGTTGGACTCTTGGATCAGACAGGTTTGTTTGGGGTTTCTCCACATGTCAGTACCTTCCACACTGTCTTCCTGCATGCAGTGAGAACTGCTCAACTGACTGCAGCTGGCTTCATCCCCTTCCCCCTCCACAAAGAGTGGAGCTGCAAAAGCAGGCAGCAACTTGCTATCAGTTGTTGCTGTAGATAAGGCTCAGATTATACTTAACTGGAAAACAGTACAAACAAAAACCTGCTTATATATTTTTAGAGTCAAAAGATGGGCTGAATTGTGAACAGATTTTCAGAGTGTTGCCAAGGAAGAGCTTCTCTCACTACCTCAAAGAAAAGCAACCACACAAAGCAGCTTGTAGCAGCATTTCAAGTCATGCAGATTAGTCTGACACATGAGCCAGGAGCTGTCTGACACATGATGGCAGCTATAAAGGCATTTTGAAATTATTAAATACTAAGGAAACCATTTTATCCTAAGAATTGTCTAATTCAAACCTTCACCGTTGGCTGAAGAGTTTTAAACAAGTAATTCAAGGCCAAAAATTCATTAGCCACATGAACTCAGATGCTCCAACATTCAGACAGTCCTCTAAGCCAAAGAGCTTTGGATTAGAAGACCTGTCAGTGCCCCCTACTCAGACCACACTATCATATTTTGAACCTCATGTCAGGATTATCACTCTCCACAACTGCCTGAAAGATTGGAGCCAGGTGGGTGTTGGTTTCTTCTCCCAAGGAACAAGCAACAGACAAGAAGAAACAGCCTCAAGCTGTGCCAGGAGAGATTTAGGTGGGACATGAAGAACAATTTCTTCCTCAAAAGGGTTGTGAAGTCCTGGGAACAGGCTGTCCAGGGGAGCAGTGGAGTCACTAACCCCAGAGGGATTGAAAAGCTGTGTAGATGTGGTGCTGAGAAACGTGGTTCAGTGGTGACCTGGAAGTACTGGGTTAATAGCTAGACTCAATCTTAAAGGTCTCTTCCAACCAAAACAATTCACACCACCAGCAGCACAGCATTCAGCTTGTCACCTTGCTACAAACAGACAGCTCTCAGTCCTCCTCAGGCAGACACCAAATCATTGTTCCTTTCCCTGCCTCCTCACAAGTTCTCATCTCTCCATCCAGTAACTGCTTCCCAACTCCCCCCTCCCCATACACGTTGGATCTATTGCTCAGACCACTCATGCCAACAGCACTACCTTTCTTGCCAAAGGGTTTAAACATGCATCTGAAAACAATTATAATTGCCTGGCAAATAAAACAAGATGATTGCCTGGTGTTTTTCAAGGAGAGCCAAAAGGAAAGGAGGAAAAGCTGTTCATCTGCACGCTTTAACAAGGACACAGCACATACACAACTGCATCTGCTGCTTCTAAAGCAGAATGGCTGCTGGTATCCTTTGTTAGAATACTAATCTAGAAACTAGCATCATTTTGATAGTTGTAAACTATCAATAGCTTTTTTAGAAAGCCACAGCAAAGAATATTTCTTCCACATTCCAGCAGGCAGCAAAATTCATGCCAAAGGCCCAGCAGATCTGCCTGCATCTTATTCTACAGCATCTGCACTCAAACCATATGAAGCAGCCCAGAGTCAAATCCCACCCTGCTTGTGAAGATAGCACAGCAAATATTGCTTGTTCTCTTCCCACTGGAACTTATTTTTTCAGCATTAGAATTCAAGCTGCATTTTACTGTGCCAAGCCCAGAATTTTAGTACAATGTGATACATAGCATAACCTTCCATACGCTCATACAGTATTAATAAAATCTTCCTGTTCAGAGATTTTAATATAAGAAAGATGTACTGTCAAGTGATATGTTCCAATTAATAACAACATTTTAAAATCTGACATTATCTCAGAGATCAGAGTCACAGAATGGCAGAGGTTGGAAAGGGCCTCTGGAGATCATCCAGCCAAATTTCCTGCCAAGGCAGGTTCACCTAGAGAAGTCCACACAGGAACAGGTCCAAGTGGGCTTTGCATGTCTCCAGAGAAGAACTCCACAACCTCTCTGGGCAGCCTGCTCTGGTGCTCCAGCACCCTTAAATTAAAGAAGTTCCTCCTCTTGTTTAGATGGAGCTTCTTACGTTCAAACTGGCGCATGTTACCCCTTGTTCTGTCACTGGGCACCACTGCAAAAAAGAGTGGCACTATCCTCCTGACACCCACCCTTTAAAGATCGATCATCATTGACGAGGTCCCCCCGCAGTCTGCTCTTTTCCAGACTAAACAGCCCAAATTTTCTCCATCTTTCCTCATAAGAGAGATGTTCCAGCCCCCTAACCATCTCTGTAGCCCTTTGCTTTACCCTCTCCAGCAAGCCTCTGTCCTTCTTGAAGATGTGGGGTTTGACTCTATTCTAAGATCACTCTAGAGCATACCCCACCATACTCTGCATTCTCATTCCTCAGACATATAGAAAACCATACCCCAAAATCAGAACTAGTCAGAGGAAAAACATCCATGTTTACAGCTTGCTGTTTGGGAAGTTTGCCAACATGCACAGCATGGAAATTCTAAACAGACTGGATTCCTGACTTAAACCTAGACTGCAAGACTTCTTACACCAAGTAGTAAACCACGCTCCCTCTGCTGTTACTTGCTTTGAAATGCATTCTCATACTCCCAGCTCATAGCTCCTGCTTCTCAGGGTATGATTAGTTACACACACAAAAAAAAAAAAAAAAAAAAAAGACTTTTAAGAAATTTTGGCACCAGCAAGAAGCAAAAGTTTTGTGTTAGCATCACAGCAATGCCCATTTACAACTGCTTGCAAAAGATGAGTGGCATATATTGGTTGCTATATACATTTACAACATACCTGTGGGATTATTGCCTAGGTCCTTAATGCCAGGAAGCTGAAGTGTTACCCTGGCAAAGATGGCTGTGGTGGCCTTTCAGCTCAGCTTCACACTCACAGAGCACCTGTAAAATTAAGGAGTGAGGCATTTTATTACAGAAACCTTTTCTGGGAAAGCCTAGAATCATACGATCATTAAGGTTAGAAAAAACCCTCTAAGATCAAGACCAACCTTCAACCCAGCACCTCCACGACCACTGGAGCATGTCACACAGTGCCACGTCTACTCATTTTCTGAACACCTCCAGGGATGGTTACTCCACCCCTTCTTTGAGTAACCCGTTCCAACGCCTGCCCTGAGGAATAGAGGTGATCCCTGGATGGGAATACCAACCACCACAAGCCAAACAGCTCCAAACATAGTCCTTATTTACACATCCTCCTTCCTCTTTGCTTCCAGGTTAGAAGGGCATCCTTTGCCGCTTGAAATAAAATTATCCCTGCTCTGTTTACAAGCATGGTTTGCATTACTATGACACAGCAAGCTGTTGGGTCCCAGCTGAGCTGTGATAATACTCCAGGGAGTGCTTTTATCTTGGATTTTTCACCTTCTTCCATCAAGGCTTTGATTTCTGCATCACACCACCCAGGCTATCTATGCTCTCCTGGCTTATCATCCCACCCAGGCTATCCGGGCTCTCCTGGCTTATCACCCCACCTCAGCTGCACATGTGTGCTCGGACTAAAATAAGAACGCACGGGCTTTGGAGAACAAATCTCAGCTAAAATAAAGTGAGACAAAGGTAGAACAGGTGGGATTTTAACACCTTTATGAAGCTGAAGACATGCTTTGCTCTGTCTACAGCAGGCTGCAAGCGCACACAGAGGCAGTGAATGCAGCTGACACTCAGTAAGCTTCCCAAGAGCAGCCTTATCCAAACGCAAAGAGCAGAGAAAAAGGACAATCAGCCTTTCCACGTTTTTGGCAGTGATAGTCCTTTTAACATGTTTACCCCATTTGGGGCTTCCCCCCCTGCCCCAGCAAAGCTGCAAGTCTCCATCAGATGCCAGCAGCAGGGAGGAAGAACACAGACCCCCGTGGGGGGGGGGGGGGGGGAAGACGACACTGAGAGCCCCAGAGGGGCTGTAAGCCCTTGGAGGAGGACACAAGGAGCTCTGAAGCGGCTGTAAGCCCTGGGGTGTGGAGGAATACTACGACCCCTAAAGGGACTATAAGTACTAAAGGGGCGGACACACTGAGGGGTCTGCACGCCCCGGAGGCACTAGGAGCCTTTGGGAATGGGGGGACTGAAAGCCCTGAGCGGGGGCTCGCCCTGGCTGCACTCCACCGTCCCTCAACGCTGCGCAGCAGCTTCACCTGCGCCCGCGCTGCCCTCCCTCGCGCTGCCCTCCCCACAGACCCCCCGCCCGGCTCACCGGCTGGACGCAGCTCCGCTCGCCGCGCTTCTAGAACCGCCCCGGCCCTTCCAGCCGCGCCACCGCCAGGCGCCCCGCCCCGACTCCGCTCCTATTGAGCCGCCGCCACGTTTGAAGCCCTGCCCCGCTCCCCGCCTCTCCTGCCGTAGCACCGCGAGTAGCGCCGCACAGCGCACGGCACCCGGACCGCCCCTGAGGGAGCCCAGCGCGGGTGTGGTCGTGGCCGAGCCTTGCGCTGAGGTGTGAGGTGTTGCGGAGTTTAAAGCGGTTCTACAGAGGAATGAAACAGGAGTCCTAAAGACAAGTTTTCTGGGGAATGGCTGAGGGAACTCTGGCTTATTCCACCTGGAGAAAAGGAGGCTGAGGGGAGACCTCACTGGTCTCTGCAACCCCCTGAAAGGAGGTTGGAGCGAAGTGGGGTTGAGCTCTTCTCATGCACAACAAGTGACAGGAAGAAAGGAAACCGCCTCAAGTTGTGCAGGGGAGGTTTGAGTTGGGGGTTAGGAAGTATTTCCTCCCAGAAAGGGTTCTCAGGCACCAGAACAGGCTGCCCAGGGAGGTGGTGAAAGTCCCCATCCCTGGAGGTATTTAAAAGACATGTGGATGTGTGTCTGAGGGATGTGGGTTAGAGGTGGTGGCTTAGCAGTAGTGGTGGCATTGTGACCTCCAGGCAAGCAGTTGGACTTGATGGTCTCAAAGGTCTCTTCCAACCTCAACAGTTCTGTGTCTCTATGATTCTATGAAACGCCACCTGAAAATACCTTTGTGCTCTCTAAACACTCTGCCTGCCCAGCTATGAAAGCCTTCCCTGTGGGCTGCCTGTTCCTGGGGCTCCAGTACTGCTGCTCAGCCAGCAGGAGTTGAGGTATCCCCACAGCCCCACATCTCCTGTGGGCATTAGGCAGCTGGGAGTGTCATAAGGAGGAGGAGGGAAACGAGAAGATGGTCTTGTCCTGGAACATGCAAGCAGGGTGTGACTGGCTGAGGAGGAACATGTTGGCAGGGGTGGCCTGAGCCCCACTGTGGCTCATGGGGCCATGGCACACCTTGGGGTGGGGATGTACTCACCGACGAGCATGAACAGAGCTGAAACAAAGACAGAAAAGATCATTTCCCCAGCTCAACAGAACATCTAATTTACTTACTTTTCCCTGTGCCAACCAGTATTCACACCAGCTTGGAGTGACCATTGTCATTATTGTTCATTGTTCTTGGAAAGCAGGTCATAAAAAAATGATGGGAGGGCTGAAAACCCTCTGCTGTGAGGCCAGGCTGGGAGAGCTGGGGTTCTTCAACCTGGAGAAGACAAGGCTCAAGGGAGACCTTCTGGTGGCCCTTTTGAGCGGGCCCTGTTGTGACAGGACAAGGGGTGATGGTTTAAATTAAAAGAGGGAGATTTAGACTGAAATCTCTCCACTGAGGGTGTTGAGACTGTGGCCCAGTTTTCCTAAAGAGGTGTTGGATGCCCCATCCCTGGAACCATTCCAGGTCAGGTTGGTTGTGGCTCTGAGCAACCTGCTCTAGTTGCAGATGTCCCTGCTGACTGCAGCAGGGGTTGGGTTAGATGACCTTCGAAAGTCTCTTCCAACCCAAAGCATTCTATGATTCAATGACTATGATTCCAAATCATTGTGACAATTAGCCAAGAAAATCTTTTCAGCATTAAACAGAGTCAGAAACCAACCAGACCATGCAAGACACCAGGAACAAGGTACCTCTTGCTTTTCAGACTCACTACACCATCACAAGTCCAGTCACTGAACAGAAATCTAGCAAAATGTGACTGAAAAAGCAAGGTTTGGGGAGATGACTCACTGTATCAGAATCCATAAGGAAAGTGGAAAAACAGGGAAATAAATAACACAAGGGTGCAACTGCTAATGTTATAAACCATAATAAAAGGGTCTGGCTGTCCCTGTAACCAGAACATCCCACCAGAGCTCCATATGCTGCACATACATACCCTGTGTGCAGTGACATTTAGTTGCGTGAAGTTTCCATCATACATTTAAGAAAGATCACATTAGTGTCAAGGAAAGAAGCAATCTGTAAGGCTGTGACGGCACTAAAGATATTAGCACATTTTAGAGACTCTGAAAACAACATTAATCTTCAGAGGCAATGGTGTGACTCAGAGCCAGGTTTCTTACTCAATTCTGATGCTTCTTTTAACCCATTTTTATTACAGACTTTTTGCTCCTGTGTTATGGAGAAACACAATTCTTTTTTTTCCCTCTGTTTTAGTGGAAAGGACTAAAACTGTTTATAAAGGGGGCACAAGAGCACAGGGATCTGCCTTTGTTCCTGTGAATCACAGAATTATCAGGGTTGGAAGGGACCTCAAGGATCATTTAGTTCCAACGCCCCTGCCATGGGCAGGGACACCTTCCATTAGATCAGATTGCCCAGAGCCACGTCCAGCCTGGCCTTAAAAACATCCAGGGATGAGGCTTCCACCAAATTCTTGGGCAGCCTATTCCAGTGTCTCACCACCCTTACGATGAAGAACTTCTTCCTAATGTCTAATCTAAATCTCCCCTGTTCTAGCTTGGATCCATTGCCCTAGTCCTGTCACTACCCCACACCCTAAAAAGTTCCTCAGCAGCTTTCTTGTAGCCCACTTCAGACATTGGAAGGCCACAATAAGGTCTCCTCAGAGCCTTCTCCTCTCCAAACTGAACAACCCCAACCAGATGTGCAGTCCTATATACAGACCATATGCTGTAGTATTAGCACAAAGAGCCTATTTAATGTTTTTCAATACTATATGCAGTGTTATCCTCATAAAACACTGGGTTTACTTGAGCTCTGTTGGCTTTGAAATTCTTTTGCATGAAGTTGCTGGGCTTGTAGACTGGTCCTGACTTGCCAGTCTCAGGTTAAAAGCACCTTGACACGAGGAAGAACATCTTTAAGGGTCACAGAACGCTGGAAGAGGCTCCCTAGAGAGGTTGTGGAGTCTTCTCCTCTGGACTTTCAAGCTTTGTCTGGATGTGTTCCTGTGTGACCTGTGCTAGATTCTATGGTCCTGCTCTGGCAGGGGGGTTGGACTTGAAGATCTCCAGAGGTTCCTTCCAACCCCTAACATCCCGTGATCCTGTGATCCTGTGATCCTGTGATCCTTTGCTTCTGCCCCTGCAATGAGGCTGAGAGATTTCTGGTAGAAGAGAAGAGATGCTGATTGCTGTGCCACAACACCAGGAGAGGAGGCATCAGTGGCAGAAGGTAGGTTTTTATCATCTGATTCTGCCAGTACGGGTTGATATCCCTTCAGCACAACCCCAGCTGGCACCTGGAGAGCTATGACATGGAGATCTGTTTTAAAGTCCAAGCTGATGGTTGGCTTGGAGGTCTTTTCCAACTGAAAAAATTCTATGATTCTATGAAAAAAAAATCTCTGATTCTAAACTCAGGAGAACCAAGCATCTTGTGAATGTTTCAAGCCCTTACCTTCCTTAAAGTAGAGTCAAAATCCTTTTGCAGAGATCTTGGCTGCCAAATGCACACGAGTGGTTTTGGATGCACCTTGTCTCTCGTATTACATGGCTTTTGTCCAAGGCCTTAGCAGAGGAAATATTAAAACTATCTGAGCGTCCTTATATCATGCAGTGTAGTATTTCCCATGAAACAACACAACTGAGTCAGAACAGAGGGGGCAGGGGCATGTCTGGGTAGCAGAATTCTTTCTGACCTCAGCATAGCTCAGGTTTCTCCCTGGAGCTGTAGCTAAGAAGTGTATAAAAGAGCTCCTACATGAACCCATTCTAAATTTATCTGTGTGCCTGCTGCTTTTCCTTTGTTTTTTATGAATGAAAAAATAATCACAGCAGATCATAGAATCACAGAATTGTGAAGGTTGGAAAAGACTTCCAAGATCATCAAGTCCAACTGTTACCAAGTCACCACTAAACCATGTCCCTCAGCACCACATCTGCCTATTTTTCTGAGCTCTTCCAGGGACAGTGATTCCACCACCACCCTGGGCAGCCTGTTCCAGGGTTTAACTACTCTTTCAGTAGAAACTGTTCCTCACATACAACCTAAACTTCTCCTGGCACAACCTGAGGCCATTTCCTCTAATCCTGTCACTTGTTACCTGGGAGAAGAGACCAACACCCACCTGGCTCCAGCCTCCTTTCATGGAGTCGTAGAGAGCCAGAAGATCTCTCAGCTTCCTTTTCTCCAGGCTGAACAACCCCAGTTCCCTCAGCCACTCCTCACAAGCTTCAGGTTCTAGAAGAGCAAGAACAGAGGCCAAAACCCAAGGCAAGCCAGCATCCTCCCTCTGCTATTCAAAGATTCAACCAAAAGCCTGACCAGAGCCTTTCTGTCTGGCAGAGCAGAAAGATGGTGCTGTGCCACAGAAGTGGTGCCTGCTGAAGTATCGCCTAATCATTAGTCTTCCTTTAGTGTGTGCGCAGATGGGTCTTTCCAGCTGAGGCCTGGGTACACCAAAGCAAGTGCAAACTCTTTGGTTGATGATGGGCAGAAGCAGAGGACTTCTGAAGTGAGGGAGGGGGTGGCTGTGGATTCAGATTTGTCTCCTGGGCTGGCTCTGCTTGTGGCTTAGTGTTGGTGTTACTCAGTCACTATCTGGCGCCCAGCTGACAGCAAAATCACGGAGCATTTGTCAGGGAACTATCCTAAATCAGAACAGTTCCTGAGCATTTGTCAGGGAACTATCCTAAATCAGACCCCCTGAGCATTAGAGAAACATGGACTATCACCTGGAAAAGGTGTGAGTAAGACCCAGGATTGGCCAGGCACAGGAAAAAGGCCACGTGGCTGGAGATACACACTTCACTGTGAGCAGACCTGGGTGTGATTTCCTCTTCAAATGATACACTGTGCACAGCAGCCGCAGAAGGCTACAGCAGGTTGCTCCATCTCCACCCTGCAGTGCCACAGCTCTCCCAGCCCACTGCTCCTCACACTTGTGCTGCTCCTCCACACAGCATCTGCTTTTCGGACTGTGAGTAAAATTGTCACACAACCAGCTCGGGCCAAGCTCAGGCTGAGCAAACCCAGAGTGTCTGAAACACTGAGGTGTCCGCTTGACCATGCTTTGTTCTCAAAAAAAACTCAGAAACTGTGGCTGCAAACAAGCCTCTGCTCTGACAGTTTCCCAAACAGGCTCTTCCTGGAATGGCGAAAAGGCTCTTTGCCTTAAACCAGTTTGGAAGCTCAGTCCTGTAAGGTCCTGAGCCCCCCTGATACTGGCACAGACTGGGTCAGTGCTATTCAGGATTGCATGCCTTCAGGACAGCAAAGTGCAACCAAGAGAAAAGAAACTATGGGATTTAAATTAAATTAATCAAAGAATGGTTTAGGTTGGAAGGGACCTTAAAGATCATCTAGTTCCACCACACTGCCATGGGTAGGGACACCTTCCACTAGCCTTCCACTAGCTCAAGGGCCCATCTTGAACATCACTAGGAGGGGACATCCGTGCCCTCCCTGGGCAACCTCTTCTAGTGTCTCACCACACTCACTGGAAAAAAATTCCTCCTAATCGCCAGTCTAAATTTCCCCTCTTCCCATTCAAAGCCATTGCCCCTTGTCAAAAGTCCCTCCCCAGATCTCTGGCAGCCCCCTTTAGTTACTGGAAGGCTGCTCTAAGGTCTCCCTGGAGCTTTCTCTTCTCCAGGCTGAACAGCCCCAACTCTCTCAGCCTGTCTCCACAGGGGAGGTGCTCCAATCCTCTGATCATCTTCATGGCCTCCTCTGGCCCCACTCTAATGGTTTGAGGTGTTCTTATGTTGGAGGCCCCAGAACAGGACACAGTGCTCCAGATAGGGTTCACAAGAGCAGAGGGTGAGAATCACCTCCCTTGTCCTGCTGCTAAATGAAACTAAGTTAAACTCTGCTGCAGATAAGCCTGACGAGCGCTAACATGAGATAAACGCTGAGCATGCAGATGGAAAAGATCTGTCATGCTGAGCAGTAGCTCCAGCTGTCTCTGTGCCAGGTCTGGGAGTCCAGAGCTGGATTCAGCGTCGGGAAGAGGAGCCCTGGGAGGAATCCGCCGGCTCGCGTGGCTGTTTAACGTAATTATGGTACAGTCGAGGCAGCGCTCTGAGCCGTGCCCAGCTGCACGTTCACAAGGCCATGGAGACTCCTGCAAACACAGAAATAAGGAGGAATGGTCTGAGGAGCTTGTTGCAAACTGCACCCATCCAGAATTAGAGGTGTCTGGCTGCAGGAAGGGAGAAAGGCACAAATCTTCCTCTTTTCTTATGTAAAATGCCACTGCCCATGTTTTAATGAGGTTTTTCAAATTGCCCAGGGATGCTCAGAAGAACCTGGAGATGCAGGGATGCAGATCAGCCCTCACTAAGCCTTGGAGGGGTTTGTGAGGTGTGAGGCAGCTTTTATAAAGGGTAATCTCATATTCTGCACTCAAGACGAGCAGCTCCGTGCCAGCACTGAGTGGTTGCAGTCCCATCATTTGCATGCAGAGGAGGCACTGGCCAGGCTGAAACATTTTGAATATCATATCCAGGTTTTAAGCTTTTTAATCCAGGTTTGGCCCCCTCCTCAGCACATGAGTAAGCTCTTTTGTAAACTTGTCTAGCGGGAGCCATGAATCACAGAATCATAGCTTCGTTTTGATTGAAGATGTCTTTAAAATCATCCAGTCCAAACATTAACCCAGCACTGGCAGCTCACCACTAAATCATGCCACTCAGCACTACATCTACACAGCTTTGAAAGCCCTCCAGGAAAGGAGGCTGCCCTTGGCTGCCTGGTTCAGGGCTTGACAACCCTTTTGGGGAAGAAATCAATTCTCATGTCCAACCTCAACCTCCTCTAGCATAACATGAGGCCATTTCCTCTTGTCCTGTTGCTTGTTCTTTGGAAGAAGAGACCAACCCCCACCTGGCTCCAACCTCCTTCCAAGGAGTTGTAGAGAGTGAGAAAGTTTCCCCTCAGCCTCCTTTTCTCCAGGCTAAACTCAGTTCCCTCAGCTGCTCCTCATCAGCCCTGTTCTTCAGACCCTTTTCAAGCTTCATTGTCCTTCTCTGGACATGCTCCAGCCCCTCAATGTCCTTCTTCGAGTAACAGGCCCAAAACTGAACCTAGTATTTGAGGTGCAGCCTCTCCAGTGCTGAGTACAGGAGGATGATCTGCACCCTGGTCCTGATGGCCACACTATTGCTGATCCAGGCTAGGATGCTGTTGACCTTCTTGGCCACCTGGGCACACACTGGCTCATGTTCAGCTGGCTGTCAACTAACAATCCCCAAATTACCCTTTGTTCCCTGTTTGATGTGAGGGGAAAATATTGAAGGTCCTCAGAGCCCACAGTTAGATGCAGATAGCTCAGCCAAGCCCAGCAGCAGGCTCAGCTGAGGCAGAAGGACACATTCCCCCTCCCAGTGTCACCACACCCTGGGGTGTAAGCACTGGGGAATGCACCTGGGAGGCTGGCAACCTGCCAGCTGCTGACTGTTGCCCATCTGACCTCTGTGCTCACCACATAACTGTAATTTTTACTGTTAGCTGAAGGAATCAAAGGCTTCAAAGGCAGCCACAGCACCTCAGCTGAAGCTCAGAAAGCAACCTACAAGAGATTTATCTTTGCAGCACATTTAACATGAGGGATCGAGGAGGAGAGGCTCATTTTGCTGCAGATAGAGAAAATCCAAGAGGGAGTGTGGAAGAGGACTCAGCAGACCTTCCTCCCTGCATGGCCTGGATTGTAGCAGCGGTTTTGTGCGAGGCTGAGTGGCCGCTGTGAAGCAGGCTCTGTGAGTCATGCTTCCACAGGCTCCAGCATAAATCAGGTCCAGAAATAGGAGAGGCCAGCCGGTCACATCAGGCCTTTTAGGCTTAGGGAAAGATATACTTAAGAAGCGTGGGTGAAAGACATTACGAAAGCATGAAGAAAAGCCACAGAAATCTCAACCTGTGTTTTATTTAGGCTGCTAATTAGTGGATGAAAAGCCAGACCGTAAAAAAAAAACAAACAAAAAACAAACAGTGAGCCAGGCTGAAGTCAGAGCAGAATGAAACCTTCCCCTCCAGAGAGAGGATAATTTGCAGTCACTGTGGTTTAGGTGGCTATCATCTTCCGGGCATTGCTCCTTCTATGTGTGTGGCTTTTCCATGTGGAACTGAGATATATTTATCCAGAAGAGATTCCACAAATGAGGAAAGGGTCACCGCCTCTCTTTTTTTTTTGTACTAAAGGCAGCAGCCCAGGCTGCTCAGGCAGACTCTGTGGTTTCACTGCTGACTGGCTCCAGCACTATCAGCTCCAGATCCTTACTCATTTTGCACCAGCCTGTGCTGGCTTCTCACATCCCTTCTTCACACACAACGTATTTTACAGACATTTTGGAAGGGAAACCCAGCTGGTGAAAAATGCTTGTGCAGAGGACTCGTTAGTTTTGTGCTGAGATTCTGAAATCCTGGAATCCCACCACGGTGGGGTTTGGAAGGGACCTATGCAGATAGTTCAGTCCATCCCCCTTCCAAAGCAGGGGCACTCACAGCAACTTGCCGAGGATTGTAGTGTCCAGGTGGGTTTGGAATCTCTTCAGAGAAGGAGACTGCACAGCGTCTCTGTATGGCCTTTCTCCTGGGTTCCAGTTTGTGACTGCTGGCCATTGTCCTGTCACTGGGCACCACTAAGAAGAGTCTGGCCTCATCCTCTTGCCCCTCACCCTTTATCTCTTGCTGAGCATTGATCAGATCCCCTCTGGGACTGCTCTTCTCCAGGTTCAACAGCCTCAGGGCTCTCAGCCTTTCCTCCTCACAGAGCTGTTCCAGTCCTTGCAGCATCTTTATGACCTTTGCTGGATTTTCTACAGTAGTTAATTGGCACTTCTGCACTGGGGAGCCCAGAACTGCAGATGTGGCCTCCCTAGGACTGAGTAGAGGGTGAGGAAAACCTCCCTCAATCTGCTGGGCACACTTCTTGCTGCACCCCAGGAGACCATTGGCCTTCTTGGCCATGAGAACACATTGCTGGGTCATAGGGCATTTGTTGTCCCAGGTCCTTCTTCACAGAGCTGCTTTCCAGCAAGTCACCCCCTCACCCCTACTGGTGCAGGAGATCCTCCTGAAGTGCAGGACCCTACACTTGCCCTTGTTGAATTTCACAAAGTTCCTAATCTTAGCTTTCAGAATTCAAATCAGAGGGAGGATGACAGCATCCTTGTGCTTTGTCACAGTTGTGTTCCACTCTGACAGAGCACAGTTTGCTCCTGCCCAGTCCCCAGGCCAGCCAGCAATAAGCAAGCAAAGGGAACAACATATCTCTGCTGCACCTGCAGAGCACTTAGTCCTTCAGCTCCTCATTGTAGGAAGATAACATTCTCACAGGCAACATCTCTTCATCTGTGTTTTGTATCATATCATGAGCAGCCTTCCAGGCCAGAAGGTGCTCGGGTCAGCTTTCTTCCCAGAGATCCCTCATCTTCAATCCAATCACAAGCTGCTTCTGCAGAGGATCTGTTCTGAATTCCCACATCAGAGTTGGAGCAGGGCAATGCTGGCAGCATGAATCCTGATCTTTCCTCTTCACAGCAAAATGCAGCAGTGGAGCTGTTGATTCTGTAGTCCCAGCAATCCTTTCTGGCACATAACTCCATTTCAAAAATACTTGGCTGCCTTGAACAGCAGATCTTTATTCCTTCCCAGGCAGAAGAAGAAGTACAGTGTGTGCACTGTATGCTCAGCAGAAGTAAACAGTGCATGCCTGAGCACAGGCAGTCGTGCAGAGGTATTAAGTCAGGCAGCTGCAGGAAAGGGAAGGCACATTGTCTGCATCTACTCGTGCTCCAGTTCCTTCTGCAAACTCACCCTGTGCACTTGCTGGACTTAGCTCAGAGCAAATGCTTCTCCTTTCTCTGCCTGTGATAGGACACAGAAGACACTTCAGGTCTGGTATGATCCAGGTTAAGTGCAGGAGTCCCTCCTGTCATGACTGGTTCTGCAGGGGACAGCATGTGGTGGAAGCACCATTCAGCTCTCCCTTTTCTAAGCACATTTGAATAAAGCAATGAGCAGGGCCGGAGGAGGCCACAACAGTGATGCAAAGGCTGGAAGCCCCCTGCTGTGAGGCCAGGCTGAGAGAGTTGGGAGCCCGGGGAAGAGAAGGCTCCAGGAAGACCTGGTGGCCTTTCAGATCTTAGAGAGGGGAAAGGAAAGATGGGGAGGGACTTTATCAGGAAGTATAATGATTGGACAGGGGTAAGAGGTTTAAACTAAAAGAGGGAAATTTAGACTAGATACTAGGAAGAATTTTTTTACACTGAGACCCTGGCCCAGGTTGCCCAGAGGTGGGAGATGCCTCACCCCTTGAACCATTCCAGGTCAGGTTGCTTGGGGCTCTGAGGAACCAGCTTTTAGTCAGATGTTCCTGCTGGCTAGAGATGGGTGGGAGATTGAACTAGGTCACCTATAAAGGTCTCTTCCAACTCAAATCATTCTGTGATTCTCTATTTCACAGAAGCCATCTCAAGACAATGCTGTGGTTTCTAACACGATCACTACAGTCTTGGCTCTCTGCTGGTCCCCAGGTCTCTACAGGACCCCACAATCCTTAAAATATCACTGCTCCATCTGTGTTTCCTCCCAAAAAGGAAGGTGTTACAGCTGTTCTCATCCCAGACCCTGGCTTCTGGCCCAGGCAACCCAAGCAACCCTCTCCCATGAGGACAAACCCCTTCTTTTTTTGTGATGCAGAATTAAATAATGCTCCTAATACTTGCTGAGCTCCTCATTAGCTCTGCCTCACTGAGCTGTATCTCACTGAAAGCCAGCACTAGTCTTCACCCCAGGGCCCCCACAGCTCAGCTTTACATTCTGCTGGGGACCCATTAGCTCTTACCGTAGCCAGGGTTACCAGAAAACATATCCATGCTGGGACAGGACACTACATGTGCTGGGGAACCACCCTACCTCCTGCTGGTTCCATCATCCTCCCTTTCCCCTCAGGCAGGCCACATCCTCTGACTAATTCACTGCACTTCAAATAAGTGATTTGTCCTTACCCCATTACAGTTGATGACCTCAGACACTGGAGGGAAGAGATGTCACCTAAAGGGACCTTGATGGGCTTGAGAGGTAGGCCTGTGCAAACCCCAGGAAGCTCAGCAAGGACAAATACGAGGTCCTGCACCCGGGTTGAAGTACCTCCTGCTATTAACACAGTCTGGGGGATGAAGGGCTGAAGAGCAGCCCTGTGGAGAAGGACTTAGGGGTGCTGAGGGTGCAAAGCTGGATATGAGCTGGCACCAAGCACTGCCAACCCAGCCCCAGCCTGTCCTGGGCTGATCCCCAGCAGTGTGGGCAGCAGGGGCAGGGAGGGGATTCTGCCACTCTGCTGTGCTCTACTGAGACCCCTTCAGTGCTGGGGCAGCTCTGGAGTCCTCAGCACCAACAGGGACCTGTTGGAGCAGGGCCAGAGGAGGCCACAGCAGTGCTGGCAGGGCTGGAAGCCCTCTGCTGTGAGGCCAGGCTGAGACAGTTGGGGTTGTGCAACCTGGAGAAGGCACCAGGGAAACCTTGGGGTGGTAACTTTCAGTGCTTAAAGGGCTGCTCAGAAAGCTGGGGATGGGCATTTTAGCAGGGCTTGTTGTGACAGAACAAGAGGTGGTGGCTTAAACTACAAGAGGGAGATTTCAACTGGAGAGAAGGAAGAATTTTTTTTCCACTGAGGAATGGTGAGACCCTGGCCCAAGTTGCCTAGAGAGGTGGGAGATGCCCCATCCCCGGAACCTTTCTGAGTGAGGCTGTCTGAAACTCAGCAACATGCTGTAGTAGGAGGTGTCCCTGCCCATGACAGGGGGTTGAAAATAGATGATATTTACGATCCCTTCCAGCCCAAACCAGCCTGTGATTCTGTGATCCAGGCGAGCCGCAGAGCAGCCTTGTGAGTACCACCCAGCAGAGCAGCGATGCCAGGGCACCCCATGCTCCGGAAGGGGCAAGAGGCTCTCCGGGCTGTGCGGGCTGAGCCGGGGGCTGCTGCCCGCAGGGAAGCGGCAGCCGGAGCTGGCCCGGCCCGGGATGCTCCCGCGGCTGCCGGGCTGCGATTCCCGGAGCTGCCGGGAGGGAGCAGGACGAGCTCGGGCCAAGCGGAGCTTTCCCCTTTGGAGCAGGGAAAGGGACTGCTCTGGCCCTGCATTATCCATTCCCAGCTTCCACCGCTGAAACTGAAGGGTGAAATAATGAACATTTTTCTCGATGTCGGTGCTCAGAACAAGTTAGGGGCCTGGAGCTTCTCTGTGACGAGGAAAGGCTGAGACCTAGGGCTGTGGAGCCTGGAGAAGAGCAGCCCCAGAGGAAATCTGATCAATGCTCAGCAAGACATAAAGGGTGGGGGGCAAAAGGATGAGGCCAGACTCCTGAAAGTGGTGCCCAGGGACAGGACAAGGGGCAATGGGCACAAGCTGGAACCCAGGAGGTTCCATCTCAACAGGAGGAGACATTTCTTTGGTGTGAGGGTGCTGGAGCCCTGGAACAGGCTGTGCAGAGAGGTTGTGGAGTCTCCTTCTCTGAAGAGACTCCAAACCCACCTGGCTACTGTGACCCTGGCCAAGCTGCAGTGGGTGCCCTGCTTTATCAGTGAGATTGGACTGGATGATGTCCAGAGGTCTCTTCCAACCCCACCATTCTGGGATTGTGTGATGTGTCCCATGCTTCTTTTATAGTAAAAGTCTGGAATTCTGTCCACGGATCCTCACCTTATCCTCAACAACATTAAACACACCCAAACACAGATCAGTGATGGACTCAGCAGCTTGCTGGTGAAACACAGACCTAGTGGGATCCACGAGGTCTCAGTCACTCCAGGATGGGTAATGCCACTGTTAACCTCCTGATCCTGACAGAAATATTTTGGATTGGTCTGATTACACTGAAAGGGAAACCTGCTCCAACCAGGCTACCAGTGCAGGAGCCCAAGCTGGTTGTGTAGGGAAGATGGTCTGTGATGGCCTCTGTGAATCCCTGGCACAAGCAGAGCAATGTTTGGCTGGTATCAACCACTCTCACCACTCTGCTAAATGCAGCCTTTGTCCCCACTTCTCCAGGGAGGCCAGGAAACAAATGAGCAGGAAAGAATGGGCTCCTCTTTGGCTCTCTCCCTCCAGCAACCTACAGATTGTATGGCCCTAAAGAGCCTGTTTGTAAATCAGTTTGCTTAAACTGGCACAGTCACTTCCTGGGTGGGCATTCAGGTGAGTGGGGAGCGGTGTTAGCTGCTGTGGCTGACCTCACACTGGCTGGCCAGGACCTGCAGCACAGGCTTTGCTGCTGAAAAAGCAGCTGACACATAGCAGGACTATTTCTTTGCATGGTCTTAGAGACACCATCTCAAGGAAGGTGAAGTGAATTGACACCAAAGTTCATCATTTTGCTGCCTGCAGTTTAACTTACATGCTCACCCCTGCTGAACACGTCTTGGGCTGGTTCCCAGCAGTGTGGGCAGCAGGGACAGGGAGGGAATTCTGCCCTTCTGCTGTGCTCTGCTGAGACCCCACCTGCAGTGCTGGGGTAGCCTGGAATCCTCAGCACAAGCAGGGGCCTGTTGGAGCAGGGCCAGAGGAGGCCACGGCAATGCTGGCAGGGCTGGAAGCCCTCTGCTGTGAGGGCAGGCTGAGAGAGTTAGGCTTGGTCAGCCTGGAGAACAGAAAGCTCCAGGGAGACCTTCTGGTGGTCTTTCAGTGCTTCAAGGGCTGCTCAGAAAGCTGGGGGTGGACATTTTGCAGGGCCTGTTGTGACAAAACAAGAGGTGGTGGCTTAAATTAAAAGAGGGAGATTTCAATGTTTGAAAGTGAGGGTGGTGAGAACCTGGCCCAGGTAGGCCAGAGAGGTGAGAGATGCCCCATCCCTGGAACCATTGCAGGTCAGGTTGTGTGGGCCTCGAAGCAACCTGCTCCAGTTGCTGACTTCAGGGGGTTGGACTAGATGACTTTCAAAGGTCCATTTTCCACCCGAACCATTCTGTAACTCTGTGATTCTATTCTACAAGCATCAGCACCTCTCCCTGCAGCCAGGCACCTCTGGTTCCAGCTCTGTCCAGCTCTGCAGCTGGGCTGCTCCACATCCCCAGGGCCCAATGGAGCCATCACCAGTGAGGGCTCAGAGCCAGTGCATACACCCCACACTCTCCTGGCCTTGGTTTTGGGGTAGCTCCATGACAAGGCTGCGAAAGAAGCAGAGGGAGAATTGATGGAGTCATTCACAACCACTCTGACTGCATCCTGGAGTAAAGAGGAGCCAGATCACAGAATCACAGAATGCCAGGTTGGAAGGGACCCCAAGGATTTCCTGGTCCAACCTTTCTAGGTAGTAAATATTCAGATGTTCAGATGGGAGCATGACTGCCCTTGGGCACTTGCTCAGCACAAGCAGAGCCCAGCACACACTCTGTATGGAACCTCCACCCCTTGGGAGAGGGCAGAGAAGCTGGGGCTGAAATCTTTCTTGAGAGAGAACGTAAAACCAAAACTGAACACAAGTCCTGAAGCTAGCACAGACGCAAAGGGTGCAAAGAATGATGAGGATGTTAAAAGCAGCAGGAATTCAGCCAGTCCTGAGCAGCCCTTGCTGTCAGCCTGGGCTGTTCCTCACTCCAGCACAGGATGTTTAATCCACTCTCCCTTCAAGGGTTTTTTTAAGCATTTCTAAAACTCCCCTGGCCAGTGGCCAGCAGCTGTGACGCCACTTCATAAAGGCAGCTCCCAGGGGAGGGCCTGACAGCCCATCCATAACCCTGCTCCATAAGGGCCCATCAGGCTGAGTCAGCGGCCGAGGTCTTGCTCAGCGCCGTCATGGGCCTCCCGCTGAAAGCTGAGGGAGCCGTGGTGTGATCACCCCACCCTGCCCTGGGCAAATCACTCCTCTGTGCTCACCAGAGCTCCCTACTCCTCCTCCTCCTCCTCCTCTATTGATATGCTGCTTGGCTCTGCCTTTTGGTGATGCATCACAGATGTGGATGTCGTAAGCCAGCAGAAGATGTAATTCCCACCAGCTTTGAAGAAACGATCACTTCTGAGTGTCCACCACAGAGCTTACTGCAAAGCCCACTTCTCACTGAGGCTTTTCTGTGCTTGGAATATTTGAAGCAGTGGCCTGTGTCTATGCAAGTGGAAATGCCCCAACAAAGAACTTATGGGAGCTGGCACCTTGCCATGGCCTCACTGCAAAGTTGCACAAGTCCATAGTTTAGTTCTGATCACATCAGACCATCTATACACCAGCACAGGGTGGTGCTGTAGATGCTGGTGGGAAAAGACTTTGGGTATAGAGGGAGTTTGGGCTGAATCTGAAAGTGACAGAATCAGAGACCATAAAGGCTGGGAATGCCCTCCAAGATCATCGAGCCCAGTCATTAGCCTAACACTGTCACCTCTTCTACAGCACCATATCTGCATATTTTGGACACTTCAAGGGATGGCAATTCCACCAGTTCCCTGGGCAGCCTGTTCCAGGGCTTGGCCACTCGTTCAGTGAAGAAATTTTTCCTAATGTTCAACCTAAACCTCCCCTGACACAACCTGAGGCCATTTCCACCCATGCTATCAATTTTTGCTTGGGAGAAGAGACCAACTCCCACCTGGCTCCAACCTTCCAGGGAATTGCAAAGAGCCAGAAGGTGTCCCCTCAGCCTCCTTTCCTTGAGGCTGAACACCTCCAGTTCCCTCAGTTGCTGCTCATAGGACTTGTGCTCCAGACCCTTCTCCAGCTTCATTGCCCTTCTCTAGCCATGCCCCAGCACCTCAATGCCCTTCCTGGAGTGAGGAGCCCAAAACTGAACCCAGGATTCCAGATGTGGCCTCACCAGTGCCAAATACAGGTTGGTCCTGCTATCTGCACTATTGCTGTTGCAGGCCAGGATGCTGTGGGCTTTTTACCCACCTAGGTACAAGCTGGCTCCTGTTCAGCTGGCTGTTGACCAGCACCCTCAGGTCTTTTTCCATAGGGCAGCTTTCTGATGCTGAGCACCATTCTGCCAGCAGTGCTGGAACCAGTCCTGGCTGTTTAAAGCATCTCCATCAGCATGGGGGAGCTCATCTGTCTGCAGGACACATGTGGGGCAGTTTGACCTTCCCACTCCTCCATGGCCTGGTGTTTTTATAGCTGCAGATGTGCTCACTAACCACAGAAGTGTTCAGCTCCTCTTTGAATCCTACTCACTCCTAAATAAAAGAGTGGAAGATGAAAAGCCATTCTGTCTAACATCTGGGTACAGACTGCAGAAGGTCTCACACGTCTGGATGTGAATGTAAGATATTTATCTGGCCTGAGGGTGAATGGAGGCTTTCATTCCTCAGTGAAGCATTTCAGTCAGAGACACTGAAAGAGAGAAAGAGGGGAACACACAGTCCAGTGTGTTAGTGGAAGATGACACACCAGATAGGATGAGAGGATGGGGCTGGGCTCTTCTGGGTGGTGGCCAGTGATGGGACAAGGGGCATCAGGAGCAAATTAGAACACAGAGGAGGTTTCACTTGAACTTAAGAAGAGATTTCTTCACTGTGAGGGTGCTGGAACCCTGGGCCAGACTGTCCATAGAAGTTGTGGCATCTCCTTCTCTGGAGACTCAAAACCTGCCTGGACATTGCAGTCTTGGGCAACCTGGTCCAGGCAAACCTGCTTTAGCAGGGGATTGGACTTGATGATGTCCAGAGGTCCCTTCCAGCCCCTACTATTCTATGATTGTATCATTCTACTATGAAACAGTCATGAGGGACAATTTACAGTTAAAGGTCAGAAGAATTGGAAGACTAACCCAGAGAGCAGCTCTTGGCCTTTCCTGTCTTGTTCTTTTGCAGTGTCATTGTTTAAGGACAGAACTCTGGGCATCCTCCACAACAGGCAGCCTTCCACCATCTGATGGCCTTTATTTCTGCTTTCAGCTCCCGTTCCCATGGCAACACAACTCCACAACATTATTGGTATTTTCCATACGATCATGCAATTTCCCTCCACCCCAGGCTGGAGGGCCCCGTGACTGTGAGGGGATCCAAGCACAGAGGCAAGCAACTGTTCTGGAAGGGTTGGAGCAAACAGAGCAATGAATCAGAGGCTCAGCTTTGGAGAAGTCCAGTGTGGTCATAGAATCACAGAATGGTAAAGGTTGGAAAAGATCTCTAAGATCACCAAGTCCAACCTTCTACCCAACACCTCCATGACCACAAGACCATGTCCGAAGTGTCACATCTACTTGTTTCTTGAACACCTCCAGGGATGGTGACTCCACCACCTCCCTGGGCAGCCTGTTCCAATGCCTCACCACTATGATGGTGGTAACATCCACATACCCAGCTGATACAGACAAGCAGAGCCCATCTGTGGCTTCTTGTGTTGATACCACAGCCCAAATTCAACTGAGAACTGCCCAACATCAGGACAGCTCAGAAGGGGAAGAACACTGAAATCAATGGAGTTAAAGGATGTTAACCAGACATAAGTGATGGCAGAGCTCTGTTGTTGCATCTCTGTTTCCAATTCATTAACAGCATCAGAAGTTCTCCAAATACCTACCCTGGAATGGTTCAAGCTGCTGCCTTCACCATGGGAATCTCTGTGCATGAGTTATGACATCCCTAGCACAGGGCTGTGGCCCATAGGGTGATCCTGTCCTCAGAATGGTGATAGTAAAGCTCAGATTTACACACTGAGATCTTTAAATTACAAATTTGGCTCTTTCAAAAAAAAAAAAAAAAAAAACAACAAACAAAAAACCAGGGTTTTCAAAACCAAAAGCACAAGGGGGAAAAGTCTGAGTCTGGACCTCAGTTACAAGCCTCAGAAGCTACAAGATTATGCCCAGCATGCCAAAAAGTGGAAGTGATGACAGAAGGCTGCCAAAGGTCCTTTAATTCATGTCTCTGCCCTAAAAAGGACCATGACACACAGCCACACCATCTTGAGCCTCTCCTTTGGTAGGCATGGCTGAAGGGTTGCTCCATCCATCTCACACAGAGCTCTCCTGCTTCTGCTGCAGCATGGGCTGCCCCAGCATGGCTCATGCAGTTGATGCTGCTCACCATTTATTCTCAGCTCTTCCTCACTTTGCAGCTCGGTTCCCCATTGAGCTGCTTCTTACTTACTTCATATGCTGCTCTCTGATGAATTTTCAGCCTCTTCCATCTCTGTGTCTTCTTCAGCTCTGACATGCTGCCTGTCCATGGCAGAAGCCAAACCAGTGCCTGTTGCATTGAAGATCATTGGATAAGGGCACTCAAGGTGGAGGAGTTCTCTGCTTCCCCTTCTACTGGAGCCAGGATCTTCCCTGGCCTACATGTGGATACCAACATTGATGGCCAGACAACCCCCAGCTCCTGACCTCACGTGCTTCTCAGGGGCTAGTCCCCAAATCAGCTGTGGTTGCCCAGTACTAACCCAGTGGGACAGCAGTGAGCAGCCAAAATTAAACAGCTGATCTGACACCTCTCTCCATCCCCAGGGATTTTTTTTTTTTCCTGGGGGTTTCATACTGCATGAGTCACTTTTCCTTTTAACCTCAGTGCTCTGAGTGCATGGATGCACATCTGTCAGCACAGCCACAGCTGGGGTAACGCAGAGGTCAAGGGGATAAATGGCAGAGAGGCTGCATGAACACCACTCCCCACACACAAAACATCTCTTCCTTGTAGCCAGGAAATAAAAATCACACAAAATCAATCAAATTGCTTGTGCAATTAAGACACTGCTGTAAAAAATACACGATGTTGACTTTCTTTTCCTTTTTCCCCCCTCCTCCTTTCTGAAAGCCTGTGGAACAGGATTCTCTGTTTTCCATGGTCTCCTGACACGGTGCCAAAGAGCAGAGAGCAGTTGAGGCCATACTTTGTCAAAGAACCCAAAAGCCAAGATACTTGGCAATGGATGCACACAAGATGTTATGGTCATTTGGACACAAAGAGTGGATTTCATTCTGGGACAGGGTGTTTTCATTGGTTTGAAGTTTTGGTGGCAGTGCTCTGGCAGGATGATTCTTTTCATTCATCACCAAGCCAGCAATTTGGCCTTTGCTCCCAGCAGCATTACACTAAATTAGCAGGAGAGCTTGTGGGCCCTGCTCACATCTCCCGTCCACTTCACAGACCAGAAATACTGCTCCTAGTTTTGTATAGACTTGAGCCTGGAGGGAGAATCAAGTGTAGTTTTTCCCCTCTATGTCTTCCTGACTTTATTATCCTCCCTGGCTTGTGTCAGCAATAGCGTGGCCAGCAGGACCAGGACAGTGATTGTCCCTCTGCACTCAGCACTGGTGAGGCCACACCTCAAATACTGGGTTCAGTTTTGGGGCCCTCACTCCAGGAAGGACATTGAGGTGCTGGAGGAAGTCCAGAGAAGGGTAACAAGGCTGGGCAAGGGTCTGGAGAACAGGGCTGGTCAGGAGCAGCTGAGGGAACTGTGGTTGTTCAGCCTTAAGAAAAGGAGGCTGAGGGGAGACCTCATTGCTCTCTACAACTCCCTGAAAGGAGGTAGAAGCCTGGTGAGGGTTGGTCTCCTCCCCCAAAGAACAAGTGATAGGACAAGAGGAAATGGCTTCAAGTTGCACCAGGAGAGGTTCAGGTGGGATATTAGGAACATATTTAAGAACCCCAAAAGAAATCTATTAAAAAATAATTAAAAAACAAAACAATATTTTCAAATATATTTTAAAAAATCTAAAGGGTGTGAGCCAAGAGAATGGGGCCAGGCTCATTTCAGTGGTGCCCAGAGACAGGACAAGGGGCAACAGGCATAAAATGGAGGCCAGGAGTTTTCATCTCAACAGGAGGAGAAAATTCCTTGCTGTGAGGGTTGGTGGAGCCCTGGAGCAGGCTGCCCAGAGAAGTTGAGTCTCCTCTGGAGAGCTTCCAAACCCACCTGGCCATTGTGATCCTGGGCAAGCTGCTGTGGGTGACTCTGCTTTAACAGGGAAGGTTGGACTGGATGATCTCCAGAGGTGCCTCCTAACTCCCACCATTCTGTCACTCTGGGATTCTGTGAACCACAGCTAATTTCCTCAAATAAATAATTAGCAGTGAGTCAATCGATGCGTGGGGCCAGAAGCTTAGCTGAGACAAATTGGCAGAGCTTCATTAGCAGAGGTGCTCTCCAGACTTTAAAGCAAACAGAGAGCCTCAGCAAGGTGCTTACAGTAGTTGGGCAAGTGGCTAATTGGAAGGACCCTTTCCAGCTGCAGAGGAGCTGCTCCCCACACACAGCCCCTCCCTGGGGCTGAGGCTCCAAGCACTCAGAATTGTTGTCCCAAGCCAGGAGTCACAGCTGCAGCCAGCGTGAAGGTGGTGACAGGAGTCTGGGGGTTCCGGCTCAAACGCCTCCACGTATTTCATGCTGGGGCACATGAATGTGAACAGCTGGAAGGGAAAGAGAGGGCAGCAGCTGAAAATAAACCCTGTTTAGCCAAGATGAGCAGCATGGCTCAATAACAATGAGGTGAGGTCAACCCAAAGCATATCTTCAGCAATTAACGAATGTGATTGCATATAAACAACCCCCATGGTAACCCTCGCTTGCCTTCTGCTGGATAAGCAGACACTGACTCACCAAGTGATTCAGCTCAAGATTTGTAAGGGCTGTTTCTGCTACTGACACACAGAAAACAGGCAAAGCATTGCAGGTTGGGCTCGAGGAATAAATCAAGAACAAATCCTCTCTCCAGGAACCTCATAGAGCGAGCCTCAATGAGCCTCAGAGCCTGTCTGAAAAAAAAAAAGAAAATGAAGTGCAATTTATTTTAAACCTTCTCTGAACACAGTGTTTATGTGGAGCTTCCAAGTAAGTCAATAATCCACAGTATTGTGGTTATTCCTGGGGCACAGCCTCCAAAACAGAGAGGCTGTTTCAGAGGGGGTTTATGCCTAGAGCAATAGCAACAATCAAAGGTGCTGCTCTTTTCCTTGTGGATTTCCAATGGTTTTCCAGCAGAAGCTGGAGACATTTCCCTGGTTTAGGGCAGGGCTGGAGGAGCATGGAGCTGGTGCAGCTCTAGCAGCAGCAGAGCCAGGTCTGGGGCAGATGCTCTTGGGTCCTCACAACCCAGGCCATAGAGATACTCAACAGTCAGCTCAAGGCTGTCCCCCTCCAACCTTTTACAGTTGGATGTGATGATCTTAAAGGCATTTTCCACCCCAAACGATTCTATAGTTCTCTGATTTAAATAATTCAAGGAGCATGGCTGCTTTTTGTTGCTCTGAAATGAAGGCAGGTTGGCTCTCTCTATGTCTGGAATTGGCTGATGCTCAGCAGGAGAAGCTGGCATTCATGATGTGTCCCTCATCCAAAGATTTGGCCTCTAATAAGCTGATTTATAAATGAAAAATCTCACTTTGATGAGGGATTATCTGTGGCACTAATGTATGTTGGATTTCAGCAGCTGTATTTTCTCCTTCACTAAGCACTGTGAGAAGGAAGAGCTGATATATCCCAGCAGAAGTTCCATGTCCTTTAATGGAACATTTATTGGAATTAATTAGAAGCCCAGATTCTGCAGAGCATTACTGCTGCTCTCAATTCAATTACAACAGTAGGTTCAGTAGGCAAACTCAAATTAATCAAATTGGCTAAGTTCAGCTCAAGGTACAGGGAGAGATACAGAATCCCAGCATGGTGGAGGTTGGAAGGGATCTCTGGAGATCATCCAGTCCAACCTCCCTGCTAAAGCAGGGCACCCACACCACCTTGCCCAGGATCACAATGGCCAGGGTGGGTTGGAAGCTCTCCAGAGAAGGAGACTCCACAACCTCTCTGGGCAGCCTGCTCCAGGGCTCCAACACCCTCACACCAAACAAGTTAGTTTCTCCTCCTCTTTAGATGGAACCTTCTGGGTTCCAGTTTGTGCCCATTGCCTCTTGTCCTGTTCCTGGCCACCACTGAGAAGAATCTGGCCCCATGCTCTTGCCCCCACCCTTTATCTCTTGCTGAGCATTGATCAGATGCCCTTTCAGGCTGCTCTTCTGCAGGCTCAACAGCCCCAGGGCTCTCAGCCTTTCCCTCTTCAGAGGTCTACATGGCAAATCCTAGAAGGTAAAGTCCTCTGAAATAAGTATCTCCAATTGAATTTCTTTGCTTTGTGAGCTCATGAAACACACTGACTCACAGTTCTTTGACACCCCAATACTTAGTGAAGTTCCAGTGTTGCAGGAACTCCTTGTCTAATCAGGATCAAGTTATTTTTCTGGCCCTGTTGTTATTGATATTAGAATTGCACTCATGGTGTGGATCAGCATACATGCACTTGGCAGCATCTGGTCCTAGAGCATAAAAGCCTAAAGCTGAAAAAAATCCATACATTTTCTCCTTGGCAATCACAGCAAGTGGAATCTGATTTCTTCCACATTTAGAAAACAAGTTTCCTCGGGTTTATCCTGAAGTGAACTCCATTTAGGGCCCCAACTCAGCCAGGGCAAGTGAAAAGACATCTTTTCACTACAGTGGGAACCAAAGATTTGTGAAGAAAAGGTGGGCACATCTTTAACAACACAGGAATTCTGTGCTGAGCCCTTTAGGGAACAATTCCTTCATTAAATGCAGAAGAAACCTAGCAGTGTGTGTTAGTTATTGCCCATGAAGAGAGGCAGGTGCTCCTAATGTGGCTTCCAGACATGGAAGGAAATGAAGACCCAGCGCAGCCTATGAGCTCTGGCAAGCAGACTTCAGATGGAAAACCTCCATCACAATGTTCCTGATCACACAGAATCACAGAATGTTAGAAGGGACCTCCAGAGATCATTCAGTCCAACCCCCCTGCCAGAGCAGATCATCTAGAGTAGGTCAGACAGGAACACATCCAGGTGGGTTTGGAATCTCTCCAGAGGTGACTCCATGACTTCTCTGGGAAGCCTGCTCCAGGGCTCTGTTACACTCACAGTGTAAAAGCTTTCCATATGTTCACAGGCAAGCTCTGCTCCAGCTTGCAGCCATTGCCCCTTGTCCTGTCATCAGACATCACTGAGCAGAGCCTGGTTCTGTCCTCCCAGTTCTCACCCTTCACATCTTTATAAACAGGAATGAGGTCATCCCTCAGGCTCCTCTTCTCCAAGCTAAAGAGCCCCAGCTCCCTCAGCCTCTCCTCACAAGGGAGATGTTCCACTGACTTCAGCATGTTTGTGGCTCTGTGCTGGACTCTTTCAAGCAGTTCCCTGCCCTTCTCCATGTGCTTTCAAAATCCTCCAGTGAGGGAGCAGCAAGTGCCATGGGAAAGGAGCTGTGGGCCCCTCTGGGTGTGACACCCTCGGACTGGCTTCTACCACCCCTGCTCCCATGCTTCTGCTCCTCAGGGAGCTTCTAGGAGCAGTGCTGGATCCCTGAGCAACCAAAGCACATCTACAGCCAGCCAGAGGGGAGCAGAAAGGATGGTTTTGAATTAATTCATGGGATTCAAACTGGAAAGACAGAAACTGTGTTTCTGATCCCAAAGGTCTCTGTAGGGTTACTTCATTTCTGCACATCTCAGCTCTGGCAATGCTGGGTTAACAGTTGGACTGGAGGATATTAAAGGTCTCTTCCAACCAAAACAATTCTTTGATTCTGTGATGATGCTCTAGAAACAGAAACTATTGCCACAAAACCTGTTCATGCTCCAAAGCCAAACCAGCTGTACCCTATTCACATCCCACTCTACAACTGCATTCACTACAACCATGGTTTATGACATGGGTGTGGTTTGCTTCTGGGGGAGACAAAGCACCATTCTCAACCAAGCAAACGTGTTTGCACTGGCTCAGAGATGTTACCTGAGGAGCACCCAGCTGAGAAGGGCTCATGGGAGTTAGGAGGGAACATCTGCTGTGACACATTCATGATAGAGAAGGTCTTGTGCCCGTCTGGGCTATGTCATACTGGGAAGTGTCCACTGTTTGCACAGAGTGAACACAGCTTGAAGGCACCCAACATCACCCAGTGGGTTAACGGAGATAAATTAGCAAGAGCTCAGCTCAAACCAGAGTGTGGTTTGTTTGGGCTCCTGCATCCTGCCTGCTGCTCTGCTTGGGTGAGGTTCAGCAGCAGCAACTCTCAGTTTGGGGGGAAAAAAACACCAGATTTTTAGGAGAACCTCAACTTTTTGGATGGAAAACCCCCAAAACTGTGAGGAAATCCCACAAATTTGGTGGAAAACCCTCCAAATTTTTAGGAGATGCTCAATTTTTGGTGGAAAACCCCCAAAATTTTGAAGAAACCCTGAAAATTAAGTGGATAACTTCCAAATTCAGTGGGAAACTTAACAAAAAAAATATAATTGAGGCAACCCCCAAAATTTGATGCACACAACATCACCCAGTGGGTTAATGTGCTGTGGAGAAGTGAGGGAGCCAGGGGTCTGGCTGAACCTAGGAGAGCAGAGCTGGCCTCCTTGACAGTATCAGGTTGTGTTGAGGTGGGGGTTGGTCTCTTCTTCCTAGTATCAGGTGATAGAACAAGAGGAAATGGCCTGAAATTGTGCCAGAGGAGGTTTAGGCTGGAGATTAGGAACAATTTCTTTCCTGCAAGAGTGGTCAGGCACTGGAACAGGCTTGCCCTGAAGGTGTTGAAGAAACGTGTGGACATGACACTTGAGAACATGATTTAATGGCCATAGTGGTTCATGGCTGGACTGGATGATCTTAGAGGCCTTTTCCAAACCAAACAATTCTATGGTTCTATGATTCTGTCTGCTCAGTGGTGGTCTTAGGGGGGAAATTACTCACAGGTAATGGAAAACAAATGGGGTGGGTTTATATGGCACATAAGGCTGGGCTATGAAAAGCAAAACAAAGGCAAGAACTTCATTATGTGCAGAGACATCCCTGTTTCATTAGAAACCAAATCCATTTTGTGTTCAGCAACTATAAAGCAAATGCCTGGGAAATATCAGAAGCAATCCATTCCTTCTCCTTGCCTGCTCAGAAAAAGCCACAGCGCTGGAAAGGCTCCCCTCACGTGGGCTGGAGGGGAGCCAACACACAAAATGGTTAGGGGCCCCTTAGTGCCTTCAGCAAAAGTAAATCCCATTTAGGCTTCAGCCTTGCTCAGAAACTCCCCTCTCAGGCTCTTCCAGTGGGCCAGGAAAGTCTCTTCTACAGCCCAAAATGATTTTGGGGTGCATCTGTGCATGAGACATCACCTGGAACTCACATCTGTCTGCGCCCATCCACCTCAAATGTCCTGTTGCTTTCAACAGTGGGTCAGCCAAGGAGGGAGCATGGATCCAAGAAGGAAAACTTGTTACAATGCACCATGCAAATGTCTCTGTGCACACATGGAAATATCTCCATGCAGACAGCAGCCCCACTGACCCTCGGCACATGAGCAGCTGACCCTAGAGCTGGGGGAGCTGAGAGAGTGCTGAGCATCTGTAACTAGGAGCTGCAAACTTTGTGTGCAGGGGGGATTTAGGAAACCATTGAGCTGAGTACTGAAGGCACAGAGCTTCACACTTCTGTTCTCCCACGGTGAGGGGTGCCAGCAGCCCAAGGTTGAGGCACCTGCATTTCCTCCTGACATGCTGGCCAGGAATGTGGAGGAAGTGCCTGGGAAGGGCGATGGAAGAGAACCAGAGTTCTTTATAAACTAACAAGCCTCAAATGAATGTTTAAAGGAAATTGCTTTGGTTACTTGTATAGAAAAGCTTTAGGTGAATGTGATTTGATTGCCTATGAGAGGAAAAAACAGGAGACAGAAAAAAAAAAAAACTCCTGAGAATGTTTTATAGTTGAGTTACACAACCCTGTGGGTGTGAGAAGAGATCTCCAGCTACACAGAAACAGTGTCCACAGCAGAGAGATGCTGGGATGCAGGAGGGAGGAGATGCAAAGAGATCTGCTCCAGCCATGGAGAAGGCTCTGCTGAGCAGCTGCTGGACCAGAGCCACTCCAGCCTCAAAAGTCTTGACCACAAAAAAGCCACCAGGGACTACCCTGTCCCCATTCAGCTTCAAATGGGACAACCTCTTTGTCCCTCTTGCAAACCAACACCCTGAGAATTTAGATATTTATAACTTAAAGCAACCACTCTGGATCTAAGCTCCCTTCTGCTGAAAATATCAGAGCTGCAAAAATAGTTAAGGGTTTTCTCATGGCCTGGTTTGAGCCAATTCTGCTCAGTTCTGTCACTTCCCAGCTCAGGCTCTGCTCGCTGAGGCACTTTCTGCAGCTCAGGGCAGGTTGGCACAGCCAGGGGCCGCTTCCAGCAGGGAGAAGCTGATGAGGAGAGCTCCTGCCAAGGGCTGGGCTGCAGAAAAGCTCTGCCTTAGATTTGCTCCTCTGCAGACCAAGGGCACTGCCACAGCTTGTGCCACACCTTGGGGTGCAGGAAGTCAGAGGTGGCACCTGCAGGGAGGAACAGACAGGAGAGGTGACCCTCAACTGCCCAGCAAGGGATTGCAGCCCATGGATGGCATCTTCAGGAGAAAGGGATCAGCAGTGTACAGCCTCTTCTTCCATAGTTGGTGTCCCAGGAGGACTCTGTCACTTCTGCCTTTGTTCCTGATCCGTATGTTGTGGAATCCAGTTCCAGAATCCAGCTCCTGAGTCTGGTTCCCATGTGCTGCTGCTGAGTCCAGTCTGGGACTTCCCCTTGGCCTGACCCCAGCATCAGTGATGCCAATGGTGCCATCATTGCCCTCAGGGGCTGGGTTCCATATTGGTTTGTGTCTCTTTGTCTCTGTTTCATTGGATTGTTCTCATTTCCATCCCAGCTGGTTCAGTTTCTTTCCCAGCCCATCAGTCTCTATCTCTTTTTCCCTTTCTCTTCCCTTTGGGAAGCAGAGGGGTTCATAGAGAGCATCTGTCACGTCTGCTGCCCAGCCCAGCCCTAACTCAAGACATCCCAGTACAATACCATGAAATACATGAGGCAAAGCATTAGCTGGCAGGAAGCAGTGGAGAGGAGCATGCTTGGGCACAGTTAAACAGCCTAACAGAGATCCAGCCTCGCTGATGAGCCACCCACCAGGAGGACTGCATTTAAAAAAGGCTTTTAAAAACACCAACAATGAATTTGCCACCTGGGTACAATTTGTGGATTTCGGTCTTTGGTTAGGTCATCACATTTTTGGTCTCAGCTGAAGCAGCCATAAAGTAGCATAATACTACGTCTAAGGTAAAATAACTCCATAAATGGAGATAAATTAGCAAGAGCTCAGCTCAAACCAGAGTGTGGTTTGTTTGGGCTCCTGCATCCTGCCTGCTGCTCTGCTTGGGTGAGATTCAGCAGCATCAACTCTCAACTTTTTGGGAAAAAAAAAAAAAACAAACACCAAATTTTTAGGAGAACCTCAACTTTTTGGATGGAAAGCCCCCAGAATTGTGAGGAAATCCCACAAATTTGGTGGAAAACCCTCCAAATTTTTAGGAGAAGCTCATTTTTTGGTGGAATACCTCCCAAAATTTGCTGGAAGAAGCTTCCAAATTTTGAGGAGAACCTCAGTTTTTGGAGGAAAAACCCCCAAATTTTGAAGGAACCCCCAAAATTAAGTGAATAACATCCAAATTCAGTGGGAAACTTAAAAAAAAAAAAAAAACTTAAAAACTAAAAACTTTTTAAAAAAAATTTTAAACCCCTAAAAACTAAAAAAAAAAAAAAAATTGAGGCAACTTCCAAATTTTGACGCAAAAAAAACCCTCAAAATTTTCAGGATAATCTCAATTTGTCAGTGGAAACCCTCCAAAATTCATTGGAAACCATTCAAATTTGGTGGAAAACATCCAAATTTGGTGAAAACCCTTTGAAATTCGGTAAGAACATCCCAAATTTTTATGAGAACCTCAAAACTTGTTCAAAAGCTCCCCAAAAATTTGTTGGGTACTCCCCAAATTCTTCCCAAGGGACACCCCCCACACACACCCTCCCCTCTTGCTGATGCTCAGATCTGATGGGCAGTGCAGTTTTGTCTCCTTTTAGCCTCTTTAGAGTGGGCAGCCCAATCTGATGAGCTAACAGGAACCTACAGAGGAGAAAACTCTGTGCAGGGCTAAAAATACCACCTTTAATGGCCCAAAAGGGAAGAAAAATTGTGCCTCCCCAGGCATGTTGTAAGGATTCAGTTGGACTCTGGCCATGACTGCTTCTTACTCATGAATTCTGTCTCCACAGCCACAGAAGTAAAGACCTAAGAAGCTGCGTCACTCGCCCGGTGAGGAATATTTTCCTGACTCCACTGTCCAAAGCTTGGTTTTGGTCAAGTCTAGCAAAGGGGCTTCCACTGTTTCCTTTGTTAAAATCCCTTACAGGATCAGAAACTCTTAGGGTTGTGTTTTTTCCCTGCTATCTGTGGCTGTCAGCTGGATTTCATCCCTGCCCCGACAGCACGGAAACGACGCGTGCAGCGAGGGGGACTGTGGGGATGGGCAGATGGAGGCTGCCTGCTGGATGGGGACAAGCTGCCAACAAATCATTTCCAAATGAGTCATCAGCAATTGATGCTCAGTGACTGTGAGATGCAGAGGAATCTCACAGAATTGCAGAATGGCAGGGGTTGGAAGGGACCTTTGGAGATCATCCAGTCCAACCCCCTGCCAAGGCAGGTTCACCTACAGAAGGTCACACAGGAACATGTCCAGGTGGGCTTTGTGTGTCTCCAGAGATGTAGACTCTACCACCTCTCCAGAAAGCCTGTTCCAGTGCTCTAGCACCCTTAAATAAGTTCCTCCTCTTATTTAGATGGAACTTCCTATGTTCAAGTTGGTATTTGTTACCTCTTGTCCTGTCACTGGGCACCACTGCACCGCTGAAAAGAAATCCATCCTCCTGACACCCACCCTTTATGGATTTTTAAGCACTGACGAAATCCCCCTCAGTCTTCTCCAGACTAAAAAGCCCAAATTATCTCAGTCTTTCCTCATAAGAGAGATGTTCCTGTACCCTAACCATCTTTGTAGCCCTTTGTTGTACCTCCTCCAGCAAGTCCCTGTCCTTCTTGGACCAGGGAGCCCAGAACTGGACTCCTGTGCTGTTGAAGTCAGTGTCATGCCTGCTCCAGCCCAGCTTCATTCAGTTCATGAGCCATTAAGATACTTGAGGTTTCTGTGGTATTCCAAGAGCATTAGACAGGTTGCTTTTTTCAGCTGGTCAAACCCCATCTGACTAGAAATGAGGTTTAACTACAAAGCTGGTCCTGCTCTCAGCTGGAGTTTGAGTCTTCTCCCAGGTAACTAGTGATGGCACAAGTTGTGCCAGGGGAGGTTTAGATTGGATATAAGGAACTATTTCTTTCCTGCAAGAGTGGTCAGGCATTGGAACAGGCTTGCCCAGGGAGGCAGTGAGTCACCATCCCTGAAGGTGTTCAAAACATGTGCAGACATGGCACTTTGGGACACGGTTTAGTGGGCATGGTGGTGTTGGGATGATGGCTGGACTTGATCTTAAAGGTCTTTTCCAACTTTATTGATTCTGTGATGCTGCCCATGGAGGGATGCTGCCTCTGGCAATGGCATGGCCAAGTTGTGCCTCCCATGGCAGCCCCTAGGAAGGTGGAAAAGGATCTGGAACTGAGCTGGGCAGCCCAAGCACTAACTCAGCAATTTCACTTCCTTCACAAAGTAAAGAAAGCCTCTTCATGCCAGCATTATTATTTCATCTCTTCCAGAAGAACAATAGCACAGCTCTTTAAGAAGTTCCACAAAAGCACAACTTGGAAGAATACCTGGGGATCCATCAAGCAAGAAGCTTCCTTGAGCACATGTTGAAACCATTTGTGCTCTCTTCCTGACGCTGCAAACAGGCACAGTCACCTCTGCAGCCATGAAAACGCAAAAGGAAATAGTGACCTGTGCCAAGGATTTGTCTTCTCTGTCCCCAGCAGTGACACTGATTGCTTCAAAGTAGTGCTGAAATGAAGATACTGAAAGGAGGAGTGAATGATTTTGGGGGTGAACTAACAAAAAAATAAATGACTGGGGTCTGAGGAGGTTTTCCTGAGCGCAGGCAAGCAGGAGCAATGCCATGGAGCTGGGACAGCCTGAGAACAGTCACTGACACACTCAGCAGGACCATCAGCAGATCAATGTTAGTGTTGCTGAGAAAAATAATGAGTGAAAAATAATGAAAGGCTGAGAGCCCTGGGGCTTTTTACCCCAGAAAAGAAAGAGTAGCCTGAGGGGGCATCTTCTCAATGCCCAGCAAGAGATTAAAAGTGGGGTCAAAAGGATGCTGGCAGACTCTTGTCAGTGGTGCCCGGTGACAGGAATGGGCACAAACTGGAACCCAGAAGTTTCCATCTGACTAGGAGGAGAAACTTCTTTGCTGTGTTTACAAACATCAGATGGAACCCAGAAGTTTCCATCTGACCAGGAGGAGAAACTTCTTTGCTGTGTTTACAAACATCTAGAAGAAGGGGCCAGAATCTTTCAGCAGGGCTCTGTGGCTTTGAGCTGGAAGAGGGAGATTGAGACTAGAGATTAGGAAGAAATTCTTGACAGTGAGGGTGGTGAGAAACTGGAACAGGTTGCCCAGGGAGGTTTTGGATGCCCCCCCCCCACCCCACCAGGAGAAGGTCAAGACCAGGTTGGACGAAGCCTTGAGCAACTAAATCTAGCTGAGAGGTGTCCCTGCCCATGGCAGGGGGGTTGGAACTAGGTGATCTTCAAGGTCCCTTCTAACCCAAACCATTCTATGATTGTATGATCCTATGATTTCTTTTCCATTCTCCTTGAGTTTTAAGTGTTTTCCATTACTTTTTCATAACATAAGGCATCTTTACTCTGTCATGAGCTCAGACCCTTTCCTAAGAAGCCAGCAAAAGGCTGAAGAACATAAGGGCCTTCATGAGTTAAAAAAAGAAATAGTGAGATCCAGCTCTTTATTAGGTGGGATCACCGATTATCCTAATGCCCACTAAACACTTGGGATAATGGCCAAGCTGCTCATGGAAACAACATTGCCACCACCACTGGTGGGAGCTTGTCTGTTGATGTCAGTGAACATTGGATCATGGTTTTCAGCACTGTTAGACAGGGGTTTGTACAACATCACCCAACAGCCTTGCAGGTTCTTAAGCAGCATTTACTGTGTTTAAACTCTGAGGGCAAATCCTACTTCAAATCATCTGACACAGCTCACTCAACCTAAATGAGTTGCCCAGATGCAGCCAAAGGCAGAACCTTGGCCTGGCTGATGCAGTTTCTGAGCAGCACATTTCACTTCTTTCTCTCCATTTCCTTGCACTCCAGTAATGACAAATCCTTCAGAATCCTTTAAATGTTTCTTTCAGGCTCAGCTTTTCCATATCTGAGTAACTGCACTCTTGGAATGATGGGGGGAAATGAAATCGAATTCCCACTTGTGCAGAATTAGCTTCTTCAAGGAACATGCTCTAGGAGATAACCCAGCCCAATGCTCTGAGGAGCTCACAGGAGCATCTTCAGCAGCAGGAGCAGCTTGTTAGCCACATAATTACACATCAAGAAACTAATGAGACCAGAATAAAGATACTTGTGAGGCCAGGCTGAGAGAGTTGGGGTTGTTCAGCCTGGAGAAGAGAAAGCTCCAGGGAGACCTTCTGGTGACCTTTCAGTGCTTAAAGGGCGTGATCAGAAAGCTGGGGACAGACTTTTGAGCAGGGCCTGTTGTGACAGGACAAGAGATGATGGTTTGAACTGGGAGAGGGAGATTCAGACTGGAGAGAAGGAAGAAACTTTTCCACTGAGGGTGGTGAGGCTCTGGCAAGGGTTGTCGAGAGAGGTGGGAGATGCCCCATCCCTGGAACCATTCCAAATGAGGTTGGTTGGGGCTCTGAGCAACCTGCTCTAGTTGCAGATATCCCTGCTGACTGCAGGGGGGTTGGACTGAAAGGTCTCTTCCAAACCATTCTATGATTCTATGGAAGGGATGGACAAAGATGTGCTTGAACTCCTATGAACAGGGATGTTGAATGTTGTCTTCTGACCACAGCCACCACATTCTTGACCTCAGCCTAGACCATGCTCATCTTCACCATCATTTCACTCCCCAATAACAATCTCCTTTGACTGAAACCCATCCATGCAACCAGCCAGGCAGCTACAGGAAGGGAGGGAAGGAACAGGAGGGGAGAAATTCATCACCCACACAGCTCCAGCTGAAAAGGAGATGCATCTACACCACGAAACACCAAAGACAGGGGAAATCCAGACAGCTCAGACCCGAGGGGGCAGGTAGGGAGCTGTAGGCGGGCAGTTGGAGGGCCTGACAGATGAAAGGAGCGGTGATGGATGGTGTTGTAGCAACAGTCACTGCAAAAGCAGAGAAGGAAACAAAAGAAGCAGGATATGGCTGCTGAAGGAGGTTGATATGTTGCATTCCTGTGAGCATTTATGAATTCCTGCTAATGTGCTAGAATACAAACATTGGCCATTGCCCTTGTTTTCTGCTCAGTTGGTGAAGTCACTGCCTGTGCTCAGGGCGCTGAGCTGCTGCAGTCACATCCATGTCACCTGGGTGCACAACTGCAAACACTGGGAGTGAGAAGAGAGAAAAAAGTCAAGAGACACAGGAATTCGAAAGATGAGTCTTGAACTGTTCTGGCAATCCTGAAAATTATTTTTGCATGTTATTTGCCTGATTTTGGTCTGACTTGGTGCCTTGGTGGTCCCAGAAACAGGAGAATTTGGACACCAGAGCTACTTAGTCCTGGACTGCAAGCCCTAGCAGTGAGAGGAAGGCTTAGTCACAGAATCCCAGAATCCCAGCATGGTGGGGTTGGAGGGCACCTCTGGAGATCATCCAGCCCAATCCCCCTGCTAAAGCAGGGGCACCCACAGCAGCTTGCCCAGGATCACAATGTTCAGGCAGGTTTGGAATCTCTGCAGAGAAAGAAACTCCACAACCTCTCTGGACAGCCTGCTCCAGGGCTCCAGTACCCTCACAGGAAAAAAAAAATTCTCCTCACAGATCCTCCTGGATTCCAGTTTGTGCCCATTGCCCCTTGTCCTGTCCTGGGGCACCAGTGACAAGAGTCTGGCCCCATCCTCTTGCTCTCCACCCTTTAGCTCTTCCTGAGCACTGATCAGATCCCCTCTGGGGCTGCTCTTCTCCAGGCTCAACAGCCCCAGGGCTCTCAGGCTTTCCTCCTCACAGAGCTGCTCCAGGCCCCCCAGCATCTTTGTAAATTCTGCTGGCCTCTCTCCAGTATTCCTTGTCTCTCTTGGACTGGGGAGCCCAAAACTGGACCCAGTCCTCCATCTGTAGCCTCACTAGGGCAGAGTAGAACCATCCTTCAGCCTTCTGGCAGCACTCTTCTGAATGCACCCCAGGAGACCATTGGCCTCTTTGGCCACAAGAGCACATTGCCATCTCACAGGCTCAGTAGTACTCCCAGGTCTTTCTCCATAGAGTCCATTTGTGTCTTTGCAATAACCAAGAAAAGTGAGTTGAGCCAAAGCCCATGACCTCAGCAGGGAGTTTCTTCAGTTGATGTTACTCTTGCTTCATTTAGTGCTCGTGGATGATGAATGTTTTATTCTTCTGTCGAGCTTGAGCACCTCATAGGGTTTCACCTCAAAGTTCAAGCAAAATATTTGTCAAAAGATTTTTGGAAATCCTCCTCCAGCAATGTGATGAACTCAGGAAACTGGGAGAGTTGGGACTGTTAAAAACACCTCTTACATCCAGGATAAACACCACTGAATACACCCTGCCTTTTCCATTCAGTTCTGGGGGATGTCTCCTTGATTTCCCTTAAGGCTATAAGAAGGGATGGTGTGGTTGTGTAGTGGTGGTTTCCCCTGCAGTCTGAAGATGTTTGTGCCTCTGTAGAGAACTTCTGCAGATGTCCTGTGAGTGATGAGCAGCCTGAGTGGAGGGAGAAATAATCTATGCCAAATATGGAGCTCCTGTCCTCACCCCTAAGCAATTTTTATCACCTTGAGAAGAGTCAGACTCTTCTCCCAGGGGAAGCAGTGGATTTCCTACATTGGACAGTTTGAAGACTCAGCTTGACAGGGTATAGGTGCTGCATTACTACCTAGAAAGGTTGGACCAGATGATGTTGGGGTCCCTTCCAACCTGGTATTCTGTGATTCTATGATGATTCCATGATTCTATGATTCCATGGTGATTCCATGATTCTATGACTCCATGACTCTAATCAGTGTTGCTTTGCCCTTGCCATGCAGCTTCCATCCTGTTACACTGGATGAGACACTCCCACTGGATTCTCCTGGAGCAGCATGTTGGGTGCTCTCAGCACAGGATGAATTCCTCAGCACAGGGTGAGACAGCAGCTGAGGAGCTGGGCTGGATGAGTTCTGGCAGAATTCACAGGGGTAAGACATCACAAGGCTCATCCCCTCATTTTTTAGGATACAGTTTAACCCTCTCTCCCTTACCAGTTTCAGACTGTGGGAGATTCTGAAATGAATGGAGAAGCTTTGGTGAAACCCACCTGCAGAAACCTCAGTGATTAGAGAGCAGGATGGGGAGGGATCTAATGAGATTAGAGAATGGCAAGGGTGGGGTCCTGCATCTGGGGAAGAGCAACCCCATGGATCAGTACAGCTTTGGGGCTGAGCTGCTGGAGAGAAGCTCTGGGGAAAAGGACCTGGGAGTCCTGGTGGACAACAAAATGACCATGAGCCAGCAATGTGGCCTTGTGACTAAGAAGGCCAATGGCATCCTGGGGTGCACCAAGAGGAGTGTGACCAGCACCTGCTGGGAGGTTCTTCTCCCCCTCTACTCTGTCCTGGTGAGGTCACATCTGGAGTATTATGTCCAGTTCTGTGCTTCCCAATTCCAGAGGGATAGGGACTTGCTGCAGAGGGTACAGCAAAGGGCTACAAAGATGCTGAGGGGACTGAAGCATATCCATGAGGAAAGGCTGGGAGAATTTGTGCTTTTTAGTCTGGAGAAGACTGAGGGGGAATCTCATCAGTACTGATCAGTACTTAAAGGTGGGTGTCAGGAGGATGGGATCACACTTTTTTCAGTGATGCCCACTGAAGGGGTAAGGGGCACAAACTGGTACATAAGAAGTTCCACCTCAACATGAGGAGGAACTTCTTTAGTTTAAGGGTGCTGGAGCCCTGGAGCAGGCTGCCCAGAGAGGTTGTGGAGTCTCCTTCTCTGGAGAGATTCCAAACCCACCTGGACATGTTTCTGTGTGACCTTCTTTAGGTGAACCTACCTTGGCAAGTAGGGTCAGACTCAATTATCTCCAGAGGTCCCTTCCAACCCTTACCATTCTGTGATTCTCTTTGATTCTGTGGTTGCTGAGCCTTCACACATTGTGGAACTCAGCCTTTCAAAATCAGAGTTTGCTGTACTTATCTCTGAGTGATAAAAAGCAAACTTTCCTTGACCTGTATAAGTTTGGAACATTTAGCTCAAATTTTCTCCAGTTGTCTGCATTCTGGAGCTGTGCAACTCCCAAATAAGGAAGCCTCACTACCAAGAGTTGGGTGATAAATTCTAAAATACCAATGAAAGGCTGGGGACCTCCTCTCCTGAATAGGTGCAATGGTTTGGTTCCTACTGCATGAAATAAGGAGACTAAAAATATCCCAGATTTGTTTGTGGAGCACACCAACAGCTGACATCTGTCAGGATTTCACAAGGAAGAAACACAAAAGCTCAGTGTTGAGCTGCTCAGTGAAGTGACTCATGTAGTACCAGAGGTTTTTGTCTTTGTTCTTCCAGGCACCATTTCTGAGGGGAAATCAATCAGTTTAATCCCATAATGGGAACAATTAGCCCTTCAGAAACAACAGGCCACTTGGCATCTCATCTTCTGCTCACAACATGATGCCAATATTCCCTCTTGTTTTCTCAACTGCTGCTCATGGGTCACACTGTGAGGTGGTTACAGCTTGTGCAGGGGAGAGCCAGGGTTAATCCTGCCCTTGCTGTCAGCACTGGGGCAGCAGCTGAAGCACTCAGGAGGTCACACCCCACCCCCCACCCCCCCTCCAAAAACAAACAGAGCAGCTCCTTCCATGGGGTTGATACATTCCAGGCATGTAACCTCCTGGGTGAGATCAAAAAGGAACTGACCATCTCCTCCTGCATGGCAGCTGATGGTGGCAGAGTCCCCACCTGCCCACTTGTCATCGGGTCAGTCTCAGTCTGGGGACTAGAAAGCAGGAGAAGGGTTAGACCTGAGCCAACAACACTTTCTCATCTGTTTGCTCTGCTGCCTGAGATGGGAAGTGGGACTGAGAATGGGATGAATGTGGAACCAATTCATTTTCCAGCAGCACTGGTAATCACAGAATGATAGAATCACTTTGGCTGGAAGAGACCTTTAAGGTCATCAAGCCCGACCACTAACCAGGTCACCACTAAACCATGTGCCTCAGCACCACATCTGCACAGCTTTGAAACCCCTCCAGGGATGGGGACTCCACCACTGCCCAGGGCAGCCTGTCCCTGGCCTTTTGGGGAAGAAATTTTTCCTCATGTCCAACTTCAGTCTCCCCTGGTGCAACCTGAGGTTATTTCCTCTCATCCTGTCTCTTGTTCCTTAGGAGAGTAGACTGACTCCCACCTGGCTCCAACCTCCTGTCAGGGATCTGCAGAGATTCTCCCCTCAGAAGCAGCAGGGGATGTCCAAAGCCTCTGTTTGGTCTGTACATAGAACAAGGGAACATTTGGTGAGCTTTCCTTGAGCACTCTCCTTGAGCCTTGTCTTCCTCCACAGCCTTCCTTGGAGTTGTCCTTCCTGCAGAAGAGGCTGCTCCGTGCTCCACCATGAGCTGACCTGGTATTCCCCTTGGGAATCCCGTCTGCCGGCTCTTATCTTGTGTTTAGTCTGTGACGCAGGGGAGGGCAGGATTTATCCTTGCTGCTCAGCAGGCTGCAAGAGCCCAGCTGCATGAAGTTCTGCTAGGTGACTGCTGCTCTGATGAGCAAGGAGTAGAATAATGTCTTCAAATTGTCTCCTTAAGAATTGCCAGAGCAGAAGAAGAAAGTGGTTTTGGGGTCAGATTTTTACCCTCTGCACATGTCTGGCAAAGACAAAGGATTTACCTTGGTCCTTACTGTGCCTGCTGCATGTCTTTTAGCCTGAAGAGGAGGCTGAGAGGAGACCTCATTGCTTTCTACAGTTACCTGAAAGGAGGCTGTAGTGAGGCCAGTGCTGGCCTCTTCTGCCAAGTAACTAACAACAGGACAAGAGGAAATGGCTTCAGGCTGTGCCAACAGAGGTCCAGGTTGGATATTAGGCACAATTTCTTTACTGAAAGAGTGGTCAAGCACTGGAACAGGCTGCCCAGGGAGTCACCATCCCTGGAGCTGTCCAGAAAACAGATGTGGCACTTTGGAACATGGTCTAGTGGTGATGGAGGTGCTGGATAGAAGGTTGGACTTGATGATCTTAGAGGTCTTTTCCAGCCTTAATGATTCTATGATTCCATGGTGTCTAAGAGAACCAAAGGAGGACCTGACCATGCACAGTGCAGCTTCTTCCATCCTATCTTTTCCATATCCATCCAAGGAAGCTAAAAATCCTTGAAAGGCAGCAGCCTGCTCCACCTGAAGGTGACTACAGAAGAAATTCTTCTAGATTTCTTTCATTATCCTAACAATTTCTATCACAGCTGGATTTTTCTCTGTGGGATACTTAGATCCAGGAGATAAACGTTGGAAAAATGATTTAGACAAACACACAAATTAACTGGAATTCAGAATGACAGCTCCTGACACTTGGGCATCTGCCAAGGAGCTCCCAAAAGCCAAAACAATAACTGAGATCTGAGAGATCCTGCAAAGCCTGGAAATTAAGGAATCCTTTAGAAACCTGCAGTGAAGTCTGCCATAGGGTTGAGATATGCCTGGACTTAATCCAAATAATGAGTTTTTGGATTAACTGTTTTGACAGGATGTTGTTTTTTAGGATATTTGGGATTTTTTAAACTATTAAATAAAGAAATAAACTGAAACCCTCAAGAATCTGTTGTAGGTAAATCCCCTTGGGTTAGGAAAACATCAGAAAGGCCTCATTTAGGCAATGGAAGTGGAAATGAAGATGAAAATGTCAAAGGTTACTGGTTAATGTAAGAGAAGGGGGAAAGATTCTGCTCTGAGAAACACTTGCTGGGAAGGCAAATCACACCCAAATCGTGAAACACTGCTTGGAGTCCTCAAAGCCACAAGGATTTTCAGTTGGTGTGCTCAGCATCTCTTTCAGGGACCATTTCCAGTCACAGATACTGGGAGGAGCAGCCAGCCTTGGAACCCACAAATGACCACTCACAGCAAACGAGTTTCAAACACCAACCATCAGCCACTGAATCTGGAACCCGACCCACAAGCCAGCATCTGGTTTGCGGCTTAAAGCTACTTTCAAATGTCAATTGTCTGTAAGAAACTGTTCCCAAATGGTCTAAAGGGACATTATTGACTGTTCCACTCTGCAGACAAGCAACTTAGATTCCCATCTTCGGGATGCAAGAGTTGGGGCTGGTCAGCATGGAGAAGAGAAGGCTTCAGGGAGACCTTAGAGCAGCCTTCCAGTACCTAAAGAGGGCCTACAAGAAACCTGGGGAGGAACTTTTTATAAGAGCATGTAGTAATAGGACAGGGGACAATGGCTTTGAGCTGGAAGAGGGGAGACTTAGACTGGAGATTAAGAAGAAATTCTTTCCAATGAGGGTGGAGAGACACTGGAACAGGTTGCCCAGGGAGGCTGTGGATGCCCCCTCCCTGGAGGTCTTCAAGGCCAGGTTGGATGAGGCTTTGAGCAACCTGGGCTAGAGGCAGGGGGGTTGGAACTAGAGGATTTTTAAGGCCCCTTCCAAGCCAAACCATTCTATGAATCTATGATTTAAATATTAAATATGGATGCTTTTGTGGATTAAAACCTACATCCTATGAAACACAAAAGTACCTTAAATTAAAATAGTTCCAAGCACAGCTACATTGAAAGAGATCTCATGCCTTGGGTCACCACCATGAGTCGAAACTGAGTGACTGTAAAAATATTGTCCTTAGTGATAGAAGTATTTACATTCTCAGGTGTTAAAATTAACTGGAGTTTATAGTCTTATGTTTGCTGTGCTAGATATCAGTGCAATAAAAACTCTTTGAGAGAGAGCTTCCATTTAGTGCTGAGGGGCCTGGGCCATTTGTGTGAGGAGCAAAGGCTGAGAGCCCTGGGGCTGTTTAGCCTGGAGAAGAGCAACCTGATAGGGGATCTGATCAATGCTCAGCAAGAGATAAAGTGTGGAGGGCAAGGTGATGGGGCCAGACTCCTGTCAGTGGTGCCCAGTGGCAGGACAAGGGGCAGTGAGCAGATGAGGAAGAAAACACTGAAGAAAATATTCCTAACAACCCATACATTGACTTATCACCTTAAACTGATGGGAAAACATCAGAAAGTCTCATCTCTACTTCCACTAGACCCAGCCTGCTTCTTGGGAGGACTCATGGCTAACTTCAGCCTCCTGAAACCACCCTGAGGAGAAAGTCTTGTCCAGAACAATCATAATTTGGAAAAGACTTTGAGTTCAACTGTTAAGTCAACACTGCTAGGTCCCCACAGCACCACATCTACATCTTAGGGACATGGCTTAGCAGTGGGCTTGGCAGTGTTGGATTAATGATCTGGAAGGTCCTTTCCAGCCTAAGCAATTTTATGACACTATGATTCTGAAGATGTTTTTTAAGGCAGTTTGTAGAGCAAGAAAGTCTCCTATCAAGCCACAATGATGCTTGGAATAACTCTCATGTAGGCAGATGTTCAAAAACAGCACTGTGGGGGTCATTATCAGGCCTCCCAGATAGGCACAGGACCTCTGCTAGATGTTGGGAGGGTGGCAGACGGAAAAGCTGAATGTTCATGCAGAGTGGGACACAAAGCTGAATAGCCACAGTTTACCCAGTTGGTCTGTGACAACAAAGAGAGGAAACCAACAGTGTCACCAGTGGCAAAGGAGAGCCAGAGTGGAGCATTGAAAATAGAAACAAAGAGCTGATAAGGCTTTGGGGTGGAAAAACACTGGAAAACACCGCCGAGGAAAATCCTGGGGGGGAAAAAGATAAAGTGAATAGAGTGATAAGGTTGAATCCATGAAGAGGTTTGACCTCTCTTCTGAGTAACCTGTGTCTTTGTTGGAGCTTGCTGCTGGGTTCCAGCTGAGGAATGGGGATGTTGGAGATACTGTGCTTCAGCTGGGTGGTGAGGCTTGCTCCCACAGAGTTCTCATCCAGAATAGAACTCCTATTAGTTTGTGAAAATGGATTGGGGCTGTTGAGCCTGGAGAAGTGCAGCCCCAGAGGGGATCTGATCAATGCTCAGCAAGAGATAAAGGGTGGGGGCAAGAGGCTGGGGCCAGTCTCTTGTCAGTGGTGTCCAGGGACAGGACAAGGGGCAATGGGCACAAACGGGAACCCAGGAGGTCCCATCTGAACAGGAGGAAAAACTTCTGTGGTGTGAGGAACCCTGGAACAGGCTGCCCAGAGAAGTTGTGGAGTCTTCTCTGGAGAGATTCCAGACCCAGCTGGCTATTGTGATCCTAGGCAAGATGTTGTGAGGAGGGTTGGACAAGATGATCTCCAAAGGATCCCCCTTCCAACTTCCACCATGTTGGGATGCTATGATAATTTAAAAACTCTCAATTTATCAAAGATAAAAATGGAAATTGGTTGATTGAAGATGTTCTGCAGGCTGCAGAAGTCTATTGGCTTCACCCAAAGAAAGCCCCTGTGAGAAGGTGTAGGAGCAGCTGGAAGTCAATGAGGCACCTGCAGGACATGGAGTTCTTGAGCCAATGTTCTCATCCTCCAAGTCCTGGGGAAAAACTTCAGTTGCTGATAGAGAGGTGCCAAATTAATTCCTGGCGTGGTTCTGAAACCTGAGGGCTGCTCTACACGTGGTCATGTCCCATCAGGAACAACTTGACTGTAGATACTTTTGTTCAGCCTAAAACTGCCTCTGCTTTAGCTCAGTTGACTGGATTTTGGAATCTAGTCTTGTTTGGAACAAGCACACCCCCAAGTTTATCCCAGTTTGCCTGAGTGTATTTTCCTTGGGTGAAGCTTTTGACAGGCCTTGAGTCACGTGAGGGGTAACCAAGGCTGAGCATTCAAAAGGCCTTGAGGAGAAAGTGCCTGGGAGCCAGCAGCTTCCCATCAGCTTTTGAAATGAATACTTTAATAGTGAGGATTTCTGTGTGTGGATCTCTTTCCTCTGCCAGGAGAATGACTTGGAAAGCCCTGGTGATTTGCTGCCCCTGACAGCCCCACTGTGATTTAGAAACCACCTCAGCAATGAAGCCCTGACAAATGCCACTGGAAATGTTTGACTCCACACAGTTCTTTTGTTGTTGGGGTTTGTTGTTTTTTTTGGGTTTTGTTGTTTTTTTTGTTTTGTTTTGTTTTTTCCATCTCTGCTTTTCCCCTTTTCTCTAGTTTTATTGCTGTTACTTTCCAGCAAACTTGGTGTGCTGGTCGGAGTAAGACCATAACTAATTCTGTTCAGAGATTTGACTTCCCAGCTCAGGCTCTGCTCAGGGAGGCACTTTCTGCAGCTCAGGGCAGGTTGGCACAGCCAGGGGCTGCTTCCAGCAGGGAGAAGCTGATGAGGAGAGTTCCTGCCAAGGGTTGGGCTGCAGAAAGGCTCTGCCTGAGACTTGCTCCTCTGCAGATCAAGGGCACTGCCACAGCTTGTGCCACACCTTGGGGTGCAGGAAGTCAGAGGTGGCACCTGCAGGGAGGAGCAGACAGGACAGGTGACCCTCAGCTGCCCAGCAAGGGATTGCAGCCCATGGATGGCATCTTCAGGAGCAAGCTGAGGGATCCCAGGGTCAAGCCTCTTCTTCCATGGCTGGTGTCCCAGGAGGACTCTGTTCTGCCTTCAATCCTGATCCGTGTGTTGTGGAATCCAGTTCCAGAATCCAGCTCTTGAATCTGTTTCCCATGTGCTGCTGCTGAGTCCAGTCTGGGACTTCCCCTTGGCCTGCCCCCAGCATCAGAGGTGCCAATGGTGCCATCATTGCCCTCAGGGGCTGGGTTCCATATTGGTTTGTTTCTTTGTCTCTGTTTCATTGGATTGTTCTCATTTCCATCCCAGCTGGTCCAGTTTCTTTCCCAGCCCATCAGTCTCTATCTTTTCTTCCCATTTCTCTTCTCTTTGGGAAGCAGAGGGATTCATAGAGAGCCTCTGGCACTCATCTGGTGGCCAGCCCAGCCCTGACCAGTGACACTTAGCTTCTTTTACAGAAAGGGTTTTTTCTTTTCCCTCCTAAGAGGAAGGAGATAGCACCAACAGGCTCCATCTGTGCACACCTTTCACTCAGTCCTTTGGGGTAATGCTCCAGACAGTCAGAGCATGAGGGGTGGGACAAAAATCTGGGTGGATTCTCTAAGGCAAGCAAGGAGAGCTTGGGCCAGTCCCAGGCTCAGTCAGGCTGGGTGATATCATGCAGGAATGAGGAGGGGTGATTCATCACCAGCCACACAGACACAGGTCAGCTTTCATGGCCTCTCTCCGTGGAGGCACACGCTCCCATGGGGGACAGAGGACGGCTGAAAGCTCTGCTGGTGCCAGCTGCAGCTCAACAGCTCCTCAGTGGGCACCTCTGGAGCAAAGCAAACAAAGGTCATTGTGTTTCAGGTTGGTAACCCAATCCTTTCGCCGTATGCATGCTGCTGAATCACCAGGCTGCAGCACGGCTCAGGAGTGTGCTTCAAAGTCTCGGCTCCCACCCCAGCTCCAGACCAAAACCTCCCGGAGAACACAGGCAGGGCAGGGAGATGGTCACACAAACCATCCCGTGTCACCAGCAAGAGAGTAAGCACAAAGCCTTCCCGGCTCATCAATCAAACTCACAGCAACAAGAAGGTGCTTGATGAAATGGACCTCCTAAACAATGGATCCTTTGTTAGGTCCTTTTTTTGAAGCGGGATAATCCGGCCCAGCCCTTTCCAGGAAGAGAGGGAGGTTCAGAGGTGTTCTCAGCTTTTGGGGGGAGCCCTGAGCAGCTCTGCTGAGCACTCCACCTCCGAGCCACTGCTGCGTGCCTACAGCCCGGGAGCCACAGGCATGAGCAGGCTGTGATCACTGAGCACCCGCTGCAGAGGGGACCTCTTCTGGGTGCTCCAGGATGCAGGGATGCCCTGCGGCGCCTTGTGCTGTCCCAGAGACACCTGCAAAGACACTGCGATGCTGGGGTGCGTTGGATAAGGGGTCCCCAGACTGCTTGAAACCCCACTTGATTATTTTCTTGGAAGTTTCCCTTTTGGCCAAGTGATAACGATGAAAGATTCTCAAGCTGCTTGAAACTCCACCTAATTATGTTATTGGAAGTTTCTCTTTCCAACACTACATATTTATGGAACTATTACATCATTTTCCTTCCACTCCAGAGGATGAAGGATCAGCAAGTGGAGACTTTGACCCCGCCAAACACAGATGCTGAGCTTCATGCTCGCTCTGAAACTCACGTTTAGGGGAAAACCCATCCGAAAGCTCCCCCCATGACAACGGGGACGGGTGGATCCCGCCTCCCCGACACGCCCCGGGGCGTGTCGGGGAGGCGGGATCCACCCGTCCCGGGGATTCGGAGCAGAACGATCGGGAGCGGGAGTAGGAGCTGCCGGCCGGGATTGTCCCACTGCCGCTATGTCCCACTCGGTGGTCCTGCGTGGTCCTTCACCATGGGGTTTTCGCTTGGTGGGGGGGAAAGACTTCAGCGCCCCGTTGACCATCTCCAGGGTGAGCTGAGGATGGGGAGCTTGGGGAAGGAGAGGCGGGGGGAGGAGAAGGGAGCCGGAGGAAGGTGGTGGGGAGAGCGGACTAGGTCCGGCTGCGGATCCTCGGAGTCGAGATGCTGGTCCCCGAGGTCGTTTTGCTGGTCGCCGGGGGTCGCTCTGCTGTTGATTCCCGGGGTCATTTTTCTGGTTCCCGGGATCGTTTTGCTGGTCCCCGGGGGTCCGCCGTGCTGTTGATTCCCGGGGTCGTTTTGCTGGTCCCCGGGGGTCGCTCTCCTGTTGATTCCCGGGGTCATTTTTCTGGTTCCCGGGATCGTTTTGCTGGTCCCCGGGGGTCCGCCGTGCTGTTGATTCCCGGGGTCGTTTTGCTGGTCCCCGGGGGTCGCTCTCCTGTTGATTCCCGGGGTCATTTTTCTGGTTCCCGGGATCGTTTTGCTGGTCCCCGGGGGTCCGCCGTGCTGTTGATTCCCGGGGTCGTTTTGCTGGTCCCCGGGGGTCGCTCTTCTGTTGATTCCCGGGGTCGCCGGACTGCTTGTCCCCGGCGGGAAGGGGTCTCTGGAGTCGTTTTGCTGGTTCCCTGCTGGTCCACAGGCTGCTGGTTCCAGGCGGGCCGAGCTACTGGTCCCCGTAGCTGGTGGGAAACAGCTTTTGAAGTGATTTTAACTGTATATTATTATATATCCGAGCAAGTAAGTGTTCCCCTCTGCCTGCAGCACTGTTGCAGTGCGTCCAAGCAGGGCATTCTCCATGCTTTATTTATTTTTTTGGATGTTAATTCATAAAGATCTGCTTTCAAAGTGCTCAGCACTACAGAGGGTTTGGAGCGGTGCCCTGGACTGAGTTCACAGGCTGAAGGGGGAGGGGGGGCGTTAAGAAGGCAGGAGTAAAGGCAGCAAGAAGTTTTTCTGCTGTGTGATGGGGTCCCCATGGGCTGGTAGTAATTACTGTGTAAGTGCACTCACACTCGTGTTTAACCTCCCCAAGATGTATTCTGGAAACTTCTTCTGCAGAGACGCAGCAACTGGCTTGAAATGGGCTTTGTGTGGAGATAGCTGGGAAAAGAAACCAAGCCCTGTGCAGCCCAGCGAGGGGAGGTGATGGGCTGGGTGATGGATGAGGTGCTGAGCCCAGGCTGGGCACGTTGCTGGGGGCAGTGGTGTTCCCTCACCATCAGGCTGGACCTCTGAAGCTGCCCAGCTGGGTAGTGTTGCCCAGCCCTCCTGGGCAGCTGTGGCTGGAGAGCTTGGACAAACATTTGAGAGGCTTGAAAGGCTTTGAAAGGAGCTCTAGCTTTAAAATATTGTCCTAACATGTGCAAGCTGCTTGCTGTCTTCTCCTTCATCTGCCAAAGCTGTGACAGAAAAGGGAAAACATGTACCATGAGTTCTGAAGGAAATAATTATGGGATAGAGAATCTTTTAATGAGGCTTGGTGTGTATTTGAGTCCAAATGTGCCTGTCTCACAGCGTTGTGGCTCTGGTTTTGCTTTGTCCCTCCCCAAGTCTTCCAGAGAGGTTTTTTTTTTTTTGAGGAGTAGCAGGAGGAGATGGATGGAGAGGAGGGAAGATACTTCTGATACTTTTCCCTAGTGCCAGGTGATAAAACGAGAGGAAATGGCCTGAAATTGTGCCAGGGAAGGTTTATGTTGGATATCAGGAACAATTTCTTTCATGCAAGAGTGGTCAGGGATTGAAACAGTCTGCCCAGGGAGGTGGTGGAGTCCCCAACCCTGGAGGTGTTCAAGAAACGTGTGGCCATGGCACTTGGGGACATGATTTAGTGGCTGTGGTGGTGTTAGGTTAACAGTTGGATTCAAGGAACTTAGAGGTTTTTTCCAACCAAGAAATTCCATGATTCTAGGAGCTGGGGTGATGTGGGGAGCAGCAGCTGGTGGGGCTGGCCAGGCTGCTGGGATGTTTGTGTGGCCAGGGGAGGCTTTTGGGCCTTAGCATTCTCCTCCTGGGCATGAAGAAGTCCTCCTTCTCCCCTAGTAACATGGGCTGTATCACAACAGAACACAAACTTGCCTCTCAGGGCCCATAAAAATGTTCCTGTTGTGAAGATGAACATCTTAATTCAGTGGAGGGAGCCTGTTTTCCTGTTAACTTGGGAAGAATAAGCCTGGTTTAATATTCAACAAGAAAAAACAAAGTCTGCTTTTGCCTAGGCAGGTGGCTGGCTAAATTCCTTCTTTGATTCAGCAAACCTGGGAGGTGCAAGGCTCATTCTCATCAGGCCACTCTTGCTGTGGATCCTGATGAGCTGTGACAGGCGGTGCTAGGGTTGTCACTTCATGTCACAGAGCGTGGCAGCCTTTTAAATTAGATCCTGTCTTAATTGTGCTCCCACCTAAAGAGAGGGGTGCTGCTCTGATGTGCTGCTCCTGATGCGTGCTCCTGGCTTCTGGAGGCCAACAAACAGCTGTCTGGGGTGGAAGTAGGGGTATCTGCTCGAGCTCTGGTGTCTTAACACAGGAAAAGCCCTCACTAGTTTTGGGAATAATACCTGAAAATGTTAAAATTGGGTAAGAATTGGCTTCTGCCATAGCTCCCAGCCATGGAGATGTGGGAAGGGGCTGCTGGGGTCGGGGGGACCCAAGGCTTTGTTTAGTGATGGGTTCATGCAGCCTGCCTCTCTGCAGGGGGCTGATGTGGTGTCACATTCACTTTTATTCTGTGTCTAACCAGGAACTCTGTTCTTTCCAGCTTGATAAACCTGAGCAAAGGGGATGGGGGCTCCCTGTCCACACGTGGGGGGAGCATGGACAGGGAGCCCACATCCCCTTTGGCCAGCTTTTGATGGCTGCAGGAGTGAGAGTGCCACTTACTATAGCTTGTCAGCTTTCTGCTGCCTTCTGCTTCCTTCAAAGTGCTTTCCCCCTCCCCCCCCCCCCCTTTTTTTTAAAATTGTATTTATTTTATATTACAATGCCACTTAAATTACAACCATCTTTTGAAAAGCAGAAATTCAGACAGGAGGAGGGACCAGGCTCTGGGTCTCTTACATCCAGCTGTGAGGAGCTTGAGATATTCCTGGTGGGATAAGCTGCCTGAGGGATGTGGGTTTGTTGCACCCACCCCACTTTTGTGCCCAAGGAGGGGCTGAGGACCAAGAAACAACAAGGTGTACAGCTCTGCAGGCATCCTACCTGCACTGGTTGTGTTGGGAATTCGTAGTTTGGGGTTTGAGGCATCCAAAAGCCACCCACATTCAGCCCCAGGTGCCAGAGGCTGGCTGCCTGCTTACAGAAGACAAATTCGTCTGTGTAGGGGTTGAAAACTAATTATTTGGTCATTAATAGGTTGGTATTTTTTTCTTTCTCTCCTCTTTGCCAAGCTACTGCAGGAAACATTTCCCCCTGGGACCTCTCCCTGGCTGTAGCAGCACAAAGATGTGTTGCTACCCCAGGAGCCACATCCAGCAGTGTTTCTTGCTGGTGGGGACCATAGAAGGGTGCAGCTTCTTCTCCAGAGCCTGTTACTGCTTTGAGTTAAGTGAAGGCAAAGTTCCTTCATGTTGTGCTTGTGGGCTCTGAAGCCAAAGTGTCACTGCTAGAGGGGAAATAATGAAACAGTTGGTGTGAAAGGAGCTGCCAGACTGGGCTGAGCTGTGTGAGGGACATCATAGTGCAGCTGAATGCTGGGCAGGGAGAGGTGCCTGGCATGGGAGAGGAAGGAAAGCTGAAGGTTGTCCCCAGAAGTGGGCTGTGATAGTGTTGTTAAGGGATAAACCTGGAAAACTATGGATGTGGCAGCAAGGAGAGTAACAGTCACACAGTCCTGCTTGGAAAGGGACTTGAGCTGCTAAAGCTCAAGCTGTGAGCTCAGGGCATGGTGCAGGTGGAGCTGGTGGTATTGAGCCCATGCCTTGCAGCTGTTTGAAATGTGCTCATGAAATCAAGGGCTGATCTGTTTTTCTTGAAAGTAGGTCACCTTCCCCTGTGGTCTGATCAATCTGAAGTGACAAGTGATGAAGATCTCATTGCCCAAGTGACTGGGAACAGCTGTTGCTGAGCCTAGAGAATCCAGGGCTGGGCTTTGGAGTGGTTTGGGCTTCATTTCTTGAATATCAGGAAAGAGAAGGGTGTGCTTGGGGCACCTTTCTCATGTGGTCACACAAAAATCTAGGTGTGTAACTCACCCTTTCCCCCCCCCAGCCTCCTGTTTCTTCTTCCATTTTCTGGAGGACCCACACGAGCAGAGCTGGAGTTTGCTGGGCTGGATTGGGGACATACAGTTCTGGAGGGTGCTACATACAAGGGTGATGCTGTGTGTTCAGCACAGTGCTGGGAAAGGAATTGTAGCTCAAGGCTGTGCTCTAGGGAAGAAATTTGGCTCATTTTCTACCCCCAGTTATAGCAAGGTAATGCTAGGTGGAGCACACCATGTAATTCCTGTGTGACCTGGTCTAGATGATCCTGCTCTGGCAGGGGGGTTGGACTGGATGAGCTTTCAAAGTCCCTTCCAGCCCCTAACATTCTGTGATTCTGTAACTGGTGGTTGTTCCCCCTCCTGATATTTATAGGGGTAGGGGGATGACCCAAAATATCTACTTGGAGTTGGCCTTGATGACTTGGTTTGAAGATGTAATGAAGTTTCTAGTACCTGGCAGCTGCTTTTCCTTGGTTGAGCAACTGGATGCTCTGTTTGCCCTTCATGGGAAAGGGACCTTACAGTGGCTCTCACTCAAGGTAGTGACAACACCCACAGTTTAATGGCCTTGGTGGTGTTAAGTTGATGGCTGGATTCAATGATCTTAAAGACATAGTGGTCATGGAAGTGTTGGGCAGCCAAGGTTGGGCTTGATGATCTTAGAGGTCTTTTCCAACCTTAATGATTCTATGACCTTCAATTTGATGGCTCTGTGATCATCTGTGACCAGCAGCTGCAGTTCAGGCACAGAAATGGAGCCACCTACTCTGCTGCCCTTGGTGGTGTGCTCGTTACCACATCAGTGAGTTCTGTGTGGGATTGCAGCTGACCTACCCCTTGCCTGGCATTAAGAGATAATCAGTCATTAGCATAAGGAGAGGAGCCCAAAGTGTTTAATCACTGCAACTGGCTCCTCCGGCTCCCAGAGCCGGCGGTGTTGTCATCTACTAATCTTCATCCAAGCATTTGCTGCTTTTAGAATCACCAATAAATTACTTGGCTAAAGAGATAATTGACAAATGGATGGATTCCAGTGGGTTTAACCAAGTTTTTAACACAGTTTTCCCTTTTCCTGCTGGTCTCCATGCCAGTTTACCCAGCAGAGCAGCAAAAGGAGAAAAAAAATAAAATGCAGCTTGGAACTGTAACACAAGAAGGGTGAGAAATAATTGGCCTGCAATCCATTATCCAGGTATTGTTTGAGTTAAGGTCGACTTTTAAACTTAAGTAGCTTTTGTGTTTGAGCAAATACGTGTGCTGCTGAAGGTTTGGAATTCTGCTGAGGGAGGAATTTCTGGAAAAGTCATCTCCTTGGCTCCATCGGGGCAGCCAGCAAATGCCCGAGCGTGCCCCTGTGATCCTGCTTGAATGCAGACACCCTGCTTGGAGTGAGGATTTTTGGGGTGGCCTGTGAGGGTCCTCCTTGTGTGCATAGAGTGGGGACAGCAGAGCGTGAAGGGCTCTGCTGGGAGACCAGATTTACTTACCCCAGGGAATTCCATGTGTGTTGGTGGAGAAAGGAAGAACCCAGAGGTGCCAGCTAAGGGAATGAGGGTTTCGTCTTTGCTTTCCATAAGGTTTTTGTCTTGGGTTTAAGTGTAAATTGTATGTATTTGTTTGTTGAATGGAAATGATGCACCCAGTGAGCTCCCAGATGGATTGAAGTAGTTGCTCAATGTTAATGACCCCTCAAATCATGAACCTGGCTGATTTCTGCTCACCTTTGGGGGGTTTATTCATAGAATAGTCGAATGGGTTGGGTTTGAAGGGACCTTAAAGATCATCTAGTTTCAACCCCCCTGCCATGGGCAGGGACGTTTTCCACTAGACCAGCTTGCTCAAGAACTCATCCAACCCAGCCTTGAACACCTCCAGGGAGGGGGCATCCATGACCATCCTGGGCAACCTGTTCCAGTGTCTCACCACCCTCAGTATAAAGAATTTCTTTCCTAATCTCCAGTCTAAATCTGCCCTTCTCAAGCTTCAATCGATTCCCTTTCATCCTAGCACAATAAGCCCTCCCCAGCTTTCCTGTAGCCCCTTTCAGGTACTGGAAGGCAGATCTAAGTTCTCCTTGGAGCCTTCTTCTCCAGTCTGAACAACTCCAGCTCTCTCAGCCTGTCCCCATTGTTGCCTGAGAGATCCAAGTGATGCTGCCTGCTGGCTGCATCTTAACGTTGGTTATAACCTACTAGTTGAAGCGGGATGATCTTTTTAAGTGGAAGGAAATAGTTTTGCCTGTCATTCCTTCTCTTACTCTCATCATTTTTCTGATGACTGCTGCTGTAAGGTCTGGAGTGAGATCTGGGTGGCTACATTGGAGCTTTTGTGGCACAACACTTAATCTACACTGTAGATAAGAGCTAACTAAAGTATGTGACAAACAGATTTGCTGCTGGAGCTGTTCTATCACCAAGGCTTCATTTAATAACAGCAAGAGGGAAAAGTGCTTGTTGCTGGGCCAGGAGACAGCAATGGTAGAACATGCTGGGGTGAAAGCCTCTTGCTAATGACTATCATCAAGCCCACTGGTAGTAGAGAGCAGGAAAGAGGTGGGAAGAAGGATTCCTGGACATTCATGCAAGGGCTGACCTTGGGGTGAGTTCAGCAAAACAAACCCAGCACACCCTGGAGAACAGCTCAAGCCTCTGCCAGGGCAAGCAGAGCAGGAAGGGGGGAGTGTGGCTGAGGGGTTTAGAGCTGGGGTAGGGGGTTGAGCTTAGAGTTTTTTTCTCTTTTCTCTTACTCCCCCCTGCTTTTCTTTGTCTTTTCTCTGTCCTTTATTCCTTTGTGTTTTTTCCCCCTTTCCTGTCTCTATCCGCTTCTCTTTCCCATTTTCCCTTTTCCTCTCTCCCTCCCTTTCTCCTTTACTTTTTTCCTTTCCTCTCTCCCTCCTCTTCTTTTACCTTTTTCCTTTCCTCTCCTCTCCCTTTCTCTTGTCTCTTTTCCCTTTTTTTTTTCCTTCTACCTCGCTTTCTCTTTTCCCTTTTGTTTTCTGCTCTCCCTTTCTTTTTTTTCCTCTTTCCTCTGGTTTTTTTTTCCTCTCTCCCTTTCTCTATTCCCTTTTGTTTTCCTCCCTCCCTTTCCCTTTTTCCTTTTAACTCATGGTGATGTCATTCTTCTGACTTCTTCAAGATTGAAAGATTGCCTGTTGGGACAGGTATTCAGAGTTCCTTTGGGAAAGTGCATGGTTGTATTCCACTTAATATTGGGATAAAAGAAAATAAAGCTGAACAGTAGATGTACTCAGATGCTTCCTACTTGTGTGTAGGAAGCACACAAGGGATACCTGAGATTATTTTCTTTTTCTTGAATTTGTTTCTGTGTAGCACAGTAGATGGTGGAAGTCCTGGTTCTGCTGAGTGTAGATTTGACCTTTAATTTTAATGTCAGAGAAAGGTGGGGGTTGGAAAGGACCTCTGGAGATCATCCAGTCCAACCCCTCTGCTTAAGCAGGGGCACCCAGAACAGGTTGCCCAGGATCACAATGGCCAGGGGGGTTTGGAAGCTCTCCAGAAAATGAGACTCCAAAACCTCTCTGGGCAGCCTGCTCCAGAGCTCCAGCACCCTCACACCAAACAAGTTTCTCCTCACATTCAGATGGAACCTCCTGGGTTCCAGTTTGTGCCCATTGCCCTTGTCCTTTCACTAGGTACCACTGAGAAGAGTCTGGCCCAGCCTCTTGCCCCCCACCCTTCTGTTGAGCACTGATCAGAACCCCTCTGGGGCTGCTCTTCTGCAGGCTCAACAGCCCCAGGGCTCTCAGCCTTTCCTCCTCAGAGGTCTGCAGGACTCACACAGCAAATCCTAGAAGGCAAAGACCTCTGAAATGAGTATTTCCAGTCGAATTTATTTGATTTCTGAGCTCTTGAAGCACACTGACTCATGGTTCTTTGATACCCAAACAATACGTGCAGGAGTTTCTGTTTTTTAAGTAATCTGTGACCACAGGTGCCAGAGTGTGAAAGAAAACAGCAGCTCTCTCAAGATCTGGTAGCACTGATGAAAAAAAACTTAAACCAAACATGTTCCCAAGCAAATACTCTGCTTGATTTGTTGTCAGAGCAGTAGAGCCAGATGTAGACCCAAAGCAAAGCCCCAGAGCTTGTTAATGCCCTGGATTTGTCCACAGCCATTAACACCATGCTGGGAGATAAGGTTCTGTTTGGTGTCTACTTCAGGACTTCAAAACTTCAGGCAAAGCCAGGACTCATCGGGTTACTTGGAGCTATTGCAAAAATGTGGAGCTGCAGCGTGGCATTTGAGAAGCTTTTACAGCCAGCAGAGACCTAAAATAAACCCTTTCCCCACCATGGAGAACAGGGCTCTCTTTAGAACCAAAATCTGCTGCTCAAGAGCATTTCAGCCCAGGAAGCTTCCAAACAACATGAGGATGTCCCAAAGCCTATGCCACACTCAATCTGTCCTGTCAGGCAGAGCAACTCCAATTCACACCCAGCAAACCTTGAGCAGTTTTCCCTCTTGTGTGGACTGACAGCAGATTGTGTGTGTGACATGTTGCAGGCTGCAGAAAGCAAAATGCAGCAGATTAAAGGAATTCTTCCTAATTAGCAGATATGGGAAAGGCACAGCCAGAGGAGGAACAAGGGTAGGGTCCTGCACCTGGGGAGGAATAACCTCCTGCACCTGTACAGGTGAGGGGTGACCTGCTGGACAGCAGCTCTGTGGAGAAGGACCTGGGAGCCATGTGGACAAGAAGTTCACCATGAGCCAGCAATGAGCCCTCATGGCCAAAGGTCTCCTGGGGTGCATTCAGAAGAGTGTGGCCAGCAGGTCAAGGGAGATTCTTCTCCCCCTCTACTGTGCCCTAGTGAGGCCACAGATGGTGGGACCAGTTTTGGGCTCCCTAGCCCAAGTGAGACAGGGAATTACTGGAGAGTGTCCAGGAGAGGCTAGGAAGGTGCTGAGGGGCCTGGAGCATCTCTGTGAGGAGGAAAGGCTGAGAGCCCTGGGGGTGTGGAGTCTGCAGAAGAGCAGCCCCAGAGGGGAGCTGAGCAATGCTCAGCAAGAGCTAAAGGGTGGGGGGCAAGAGGATAGGGACTGACTCATCTCAGTGGTGCCCAGTGACAGAACAAGGGGTAATGGGCACAAACTGGAGCCCAGGAGGTTCCATGTGAACATGAGGAGAAAATTCTTTGGTGTGAGGGTGCTGGAGCGCTGGAGCAGGCTGCCCAGAGAGGTTGTGGAGTCTCCTCTGGAAAGATTCCAAACTGCCCTGGCCATTGTGATCCTGGGCAAGCTGCTGTGGGTATCCCTGCTTTAGCAGGGGGCTTGGACTGGGTGACGTCCAGAGGTCCCTTCCAGCCACCACCATGCTGGGATTCTGTGTGAGCTGCCCTGGACAGACCAATCCAGGATTGTTCAGTAATGGGCAAAGTGAGCAGAAGCTCGGTTGGTAGAGTTACAGCAGGCTGACTCTGAATGCTGCCATTCACCATAAGCCACAAAACATTTCCCAGAAGCTTTTAGGATGTGTAAAGCTTCTGGTACAAAAGACTAAACCCCTGTGGAATATCTGGTGGTCACAGTTAAACTGGGGGAAAGCAGCATGCTGCAAAGACACAGACCCCATGATCTGTGAGATCAGCGCCTGCCTGGCTCACCACAGTGGAGCTCCAGGTTTGCTCACCAGCTGAATCCCAACTTTGTGTTGGAGAAATTCCTTTTCTTTAGAGATACCCCTGTGGCTGCTTGCCTTTGCACAGGAAAGAAAGGCTTGTGACTGGAAACAGCGTGGCTTGGATCAGCAGTGGTGTGAGCAGCAGGGTGAGGGCAGTGACTCTTCCCCTGTACTGGGCAGTGGTGAGCTCACACCTCAAATACTGGGTTTAGTTTTGGGCCCTTCACTCCAAGAAGGATATTGAAGTTCTGGAGCATGTGCAGAGAAGGGCAAGGAAGCTGCTGAAGGGTCTGGAGAGCAGGTCTGGTGAGGAGCAGTTGAGGGAACTGGGGGTGTTTAGCCTGGAGAAAGGAGGCTCAGGGGAGACCTCATTGCTATCTACAGCTCCTTGAAAGGAGGTTGGTTGGTCTCTTCTCCCTAGTAACAAGTGATAGGAGAAGAAGAAAGAGCCTAAAGTTGCACCAGGGGAGGTTTAGGTTGGACATGAGGAACAATTTCTGTCATGCCCTGCTCTTGTTCCCCAACACAGAGTGAGGAAACAACAGATTTAAGAGCAGTAGCAGCCATGGTTGTTAACTGGAGGTCATTCTGTGTAGTAAAGCAGTGTGTCTGTATCTTGTCCTCGAAGGGATGGGCTCCTGGTGACCATGAACATGGTGTGGAGCATGGCTCCTGGTCCAAGTGCTGCTGGAGTTCTGGGTGCTCATGGGCTGAGCAAGGCAAGCTTTCAGCCAAAGGAGCCAGGTGTGTCTGAACATCTTGTGTCTTTCCCAGGCAGTTTTTGAGGCTTGCACTGAGGTGGTGGTTGGTTGCTCAAAAATTCATAGCTGAGTTCATTGATTCTTAGCCCTTTTCTTTGCTCAGAGACCTCAACCTTGGAACTGGAGTAGGATCTGCAGTATGAATCTGGTTCTAAATTTGAGGTTGGATCTATCACTACTTGGATCCAAAAGGGTCTTGCTTCTTGTAACATTCCTGGTCTGTTTCTTTCCCTTTTATGCTCTTAAGTTTCTTATCCTCCAGTAGCAAAATGGCTCCAGGTTGAATAAATCATGCTCTTAATGTGCTGGGCTGTGCAACACACCTGAAGAATGCCTGGATACCTTGGGCTTCATAAAAGCAATTACAAAAATGCAAATGTCTTGTCTGGGGAATGTGTGTCAGCTGCGGGCAGGATGCTTTGAAAAGCTGAGGAGAATCCCTGGAAGGAATGCTTAAAGGATTTGGGGAAATTATCTTCATTAGTCATTCATTTAACTCTTGGGTCTTCCTGTTCTAAAAGACATTGCTACCCTGAGCTCATCTGCTGCCCCCTTGGCTGCTTCCTGCCCACAGAACAGGCTGCCTTTGTTGGAAAGCTGAGAATTTTGTCACACTCTCTTGAAGGCCTCTCCAAGGCTTTCATCAAGCCCTTTTGATCATGCTGGCAGAACAGAAAATTTCCCTAGCCTTGCTTGTAACAAGCTGCCATTGATTTAAGAGCAGGGTGGTGTTGTCTGTGTAGGCATGTGTGGGGTTGCATCTCTTAACCCATTAAACTCTGGCCAGGGGGCTCTGAATGCAGCACTTCAGAAGGGGCCCTCAAAGATCATCGTGTCCCACCCCCCCCTGCAGTCAGCAGGGTCATTTCCAACTAGATCAGCCTGCCCAGGGCCCCATCAAGTTTGATCTTAAGTGTCTCCAGAGATGGGACATCAACCACATCTCTGGGTAACTTGTTCCAGTATTTCACCACTCTCATTGTGAAGAACTTAGGTAATGGATGGGATGCATCCCGTGTTGGTGCAATAGCTGATTGCTTTTAAAGAGATCTTGGCAGGGGGGTTGGTCTAGATGATCTCTAGAGGTCCCCTCCAACCTCTAACATTCTGTGATTCTATGATCTGGCAGAAATAAAACCACTTTTATTACACAGGAAGAACTTTTGCTGCTTGGAGTAAAAACCACTGGGAGAGTAAGCACCAAGTTCTCTCCAGTAGCATTGCTGAAACCTGTGCAGGCAGTGAGGAAGAACTTGGCCTTGGGTCCCTTGACCTTGAGTCCTGGCACAGGTGATGCTAGAGGCAGGTTTCTGGGGAAAAGAGTTTGAAACCCCAGATGTTAATACAGCATACTGACTTTTTGGTGCTTAAAGGGGTTGAGAGCTGGGGACAGACTTGTTTTAGCAGAGCCTGTTGTGGCAGCACAAGGGGTGATGGGTTTAAAAAGAAGGAGATTCAGACTGGAGAGGAGGAAGGTATTTTTTCCACTGAGGGTGGTGAGACCCTGGCTCAGGCTGTCCAGAGAGATGGGAGATGCTCCATCCCTGGAACCATTCCAGGTCAGGTTGTTTGGGGCTCTGAGCAACCTGCTCTGGCTGCAGATAACCCTGCTGACTGCAGGGTTGCTGACAAGCTTTAAAGGTCCTTTCCCTCCATTCAATGCCTGTCAAGCATTAGCTGTTTCATCTTGTGGTGCTGGTCCAGCTCAGGAGATGTCCTGAGGCAAGCTGCCCCTGAGCTGAGCCATCCCCTTGGGGCAGGGCTGTCCTTGCGTGGGCTCTGGGATGTGCACAGTGAGCCGTGGTGGACTTTGCCCCCAGAGACTCTCTGTGTGCAGCCCTGACATGCTCCTGTGCTTGATCTCCAGGGTGAAAGTTTAACACCATGTGTGTTTGAAGAGTAAACTCCCCTGGGTGTAAATAATCTTGCTTGCTCAGTGAGGCTGCAGGGCTTCCAACACCAGCTGCTCTAATGGCCTTTATTTTATTGGCCTCTTGTCAGCTGCCTCACACTTAGCAAATCCTAACGGGGCCCCAGTGCCCAGATAACTGCTGCTGCCTCTGGGGGTTGTCCAGTCTGTTCCATAGCCTCAGAGTAGCCACTTGACTGGGGAGGGGGCTGCTGGAGGCTTTAGGAGTAGGGGAGAGAGGTGGATGGGAATCTTGGGAAAGGTGGTGGGGAAAAATAGTTGGAAACATTTTGCATTTATTTGTAATTGTGCAGAGGTAGTTCAGAAGTTGGATCATGTAATTATTTAGGTTAGAAGAGACTTTAATGATCATCCAATCCAGCCATTAACCCAGCACTGCCCCGTCACCACTAAGCTGTGGCCCTCAGCACATCTACAGAGCTTTGAAACCCCTTCCAGGGATGGGGACTCCACCTCTGCCCTGAGCAGCTTGACAACCCTTTTGGGGAAGAAATCCTTCCTCTTGTCCAGCCTAACCCTTCCCTGGTGCAACCTGAGTCTGTCTCCTCTTACCCTATCTCATCACAGAGATGCTCCAGTCCCCTCATCTTTGTAGTCTCTCCAGCAGATCCCTGGAGATTCTGGACTCTGGCTTCCTGCTAGAGTAAATCCCTGCAGGGGGCACATGCTGTGTGGGGAGATGCTGCTCTCTGAGCTCTTCAGAGCCTGGAGCTACTTACCAGGGGCACACTCTGCAAACCTCCCCATGCCCTGCTGGTAGGACATGGTTGGCTGTGGATGGGTTTTGTTGGGTTCAGTATTTTCTGTTTATAAACATTCTTATGCATCTGCATTTTTTATTTTTTTTTTGAGAGAGAGAGAGAGAGAAAGAGAAAGCAATGAAGCAGCAGCTGCTTATTTTTGGTGGTGGGGTTAAATGCAGAGCATTGTTCTCTCTTGGCTTGCTTTACCCTTTGGATGAGCTCTAAGGGAGCTGCGTTCCTGCAGCAGGCGCCGTGCGGTGCGTGCGCTGTCGCCCGGGGCAGAGCACAGCAAATGTGCTTCTATGGGCATGAAAGGAGCTGGGGAAGCACCAGTGCCAGTCACCTCCCCAGCATGCTGGCTGGGCCTCAGTGAATTTTGGGCTCAGAGCCCTCCTGATGAAGATGCAACAGCGTCTAGGTGGGCAGTGAATTGTGATAGGGCAAGAGGAGACAGCCTTGAGTTGTGCCCCAGGGGAGGTTTAGGTTGGACATGAAGAGCAATTTCTTTCCCAAAAGGGTTGTTAAGGGCTGGGACAGGCTGCCCAGGGCATCTCTGGAGCGGGAACGTCCCTGCAGGGGTTTCAAAGCTGTGTAGATGTGGTGCTGAGGGATGTGGTTTAGTGGTGGCCTTGCAGTGCTGCATTAGCAGTTGGACTCTGTTAAAGGTCTCCTGCAAACAAAACAATTCCATGATTCTATTCCATCTACAGTGCTCATGAAGAGCTCTGCACTAGCTAACTCCATGCCTCCCCTGGTCCCAGATGATGTGTTCAGCATACTGGACTCCTTCCTCTGAGTTGCTTTGGTTCACTCAGAAAACCATTCACCTTTGCTGGGTCACATCCCAGGCTGTGCTTAAAGCCTGCTGAGCACCAGGGCTGGCACAAGCCAAGAGGCTGGATGGCATGGAGGATCAGAAAGGGGCAGAGAGGAGCTCTTCTCTCCTCCTGTAGACAAGCTGTGGGGTTGACTGGGCTGTTTTGTGCACCTTCACTGCAAGTCTCCATCGGCTGGCTTTGGATTTATGCTGGTGGGAGAGCATCTTCAAGTGCAGGGTGCTGATAACTAGCAGAGCAGGTTACCTGGTGGCCAGCTGACATCAGTGCTGCTTCCTTGCAGTCTGAAGTGGTGGTTTTGGGAGCTCAGCACTTCCAGAGGAGGCAGGATTCTTGTCTAGCTGAAGAAGAAAAGCCTTAATAAAAATATTTATGTTCCATTAAGCCTGCGGTGTTTGCTGTGGGTTTGGCTCTTGGTTCCTTACACTTGACTGCTCTGAATGTGTATTGAGGTTAGTGTCAACCCATGGCATGAGCAGAGCCCTTTGGGAGCTGTGGGACCTAGCAGAGAGTGAGACCCCATAAGCTGCCAACAGTGTGAAGGCTTAGACCACCCCATCCACCCATGGACTTCTCCACCAGCCCTTGCTGCAATCCCAAAATACCATCAACCACAGGGCTCTGCAGCCCCAGGGGTGAGCAGGGTGTGAGGGAGCAGGCTGGCTCCTTGCTAGTGTGTAATTGCCTTACTTGAGCTCCTCTCTGGAGAGAAGCAGACAAACAGCTCAGGTCCTGGCAGACACCCAGTGTGGGCAAGATGAGGCAGGGCTCAACAGGCACCACTGGGCAGAGCCCATGTTCAGCACTGCTGTTTGAGCTGGGACTCTGCTTTGGAATCAGAGTGGTTAGAAGGGACCTTTAAGGGTCATCCAGTCCAGACCCCCTGCAGTCAGCAGGGACATCTGCAGCTAAAGCAGCTTGCTCCAAGCCCTGTCTTTAGGGTACTCAGCAATACTTACATGAAGGCAGCGTGTTGGTGAGGAGACACAATGTGTCCTTGTCCATGGGGGACCACTCACACCACCCTGAATTCTCTATCCAACTGTCTTCTCTTGTTCTGTGTTCATTCAACCTTGATCTTTAGAATGGTTTGTTTTTAGCATGATGCAGAACTCAAAATCAAACACCAACCTTATCACTCTAGCCTCAAACCTCAGTTCCTTTGGAGCCTCCTTCCAAGAATCGCAGGCTGGGTTGGGTTGGAAGGGACCCTTAAGATCATCCAGTTCCAACCCCCGTGCCATGGGCAGGGACACCTCCTCCTAGCCCAGGTTGCTCAAGGCTCCATCTAACCTGGCTTTGAACACAGGCTTGCTGTGAGTTGGAACTCCAGAACTTCATTGCCTATTCAGTTGCTCTCAAATCCATGCACACTTTGCTTGTGGCAGACCTGAGGCCCCTTTGGAGCAAGGTGTGAGTGTCTCTGGTAACAGCTCCACCCCAAAACCTCAGTGCACTGCTGGGCTTCAGTGTCACTGCCCTGGAGACACCTTCTACCCATGGGCAACTCATGCAGCTGTGGCTGCATTGGAACAGGCTGCCCAGGGAGGTGGTACAGTCCCCATCCCTGGAGGTGTTCAGGGAGTGTGTGACATGGCACTTGGGGACATGGTTTAGTGGCCACGATGGTGTTGGAGCGATGGTTGGACTCAACGATCTTAGAGGCCTTTTCCAGCCTTGATGGTTCTATGATTCTACATCCCTTAGGGCTATATCCCTGAGGAACAGACTAATACACAAAAGAATCACAACAGAAGGTTTATCACTTGAACAAAACTCTACTTATTTTGGTATTAGCAGCAGCTCAGCAGCTGGTTGGGCAGTAGCTGGCCTTTGTAGAGAAAAGAGGCTGGGGAAGGAGCATTCTGGGTTGAGCTGATGGCAGCTGGGTGTGGGTGCTGGCTGCTTGTAGCTCAGTGTGTCCCTGAACAAGACACCCTGCTCCTTCCTTGTGTATCTTCATTTCCGTGGGACACTAGAGGGTCATCTTGGATGCTTCACTCCAAGCATTGATCCCATTACAAAAAGGACAACCTTTACAGGAGCATCCTTGTCCTTATGCTGGTCCTGCTTTTGCAGAAGGCTGTCTGCATGGAGTCAAGCTCTGCATGAGACCCTTGCATGAGAGTTCAGATGCAGCCCTGTTCCATAAGCAGGCTCACAGGACTTGCTGTGACGTGTTTGGTGTCTGGCTCTGCAGCTGTGAGCTAGGAGGACTTGGGCTGAAGTATTTTAGACATTATTCACTAAAAGTCAGACTTCAGACCTGACAGACATTTCAGTAGTGGTTCCCAAGCTGCTGTGACACCGGTGCTGTATCTCAATCTAATGAGTTCTTGGAATGCAGCTCCATTTCAAGCCCTCAGTCATCTCCAGGGCAAGCATAAGATGCTAATATGAAGATGCTGCCAAAATAATTTGAAATAAACCAGAAACTAAAAATAGGAGCCAGCTAAGAGCCCCTTTTATGAGCAGCTTATTCTCCAAGGGAGCTACAATCTGGCTAAGATCAGTACAGAGAGAAGAATCCATCAGAGATCTAGACAGCATTGAATAGACAAGGACAAACTACAGCTGTCCTGGGTCAAGCTGAAGGTCTCCTTGTCCAAAAGCCTGCTGGCAGCCAGGGCTGTGGGGTGAACGCTTAGGGAAGCAGATAATAACAAGCAAGTGCATGGAGATGCTTCCTTGGAGGTGCTGGCTGAGCTTCTGCTTGACTTCTACAGCTTCTGTGGATGTAGAATCATAGAATAACTGTTAGAGTTGGAAGGGACCTCAAGGCTCAGCCAGTTCCAACCCCCCTGCCATGGGCAGGGACACCTCACATTAGATCAGGTTGCTCACAGCCACATCCAGCCTGGCCTTAAAATCCTCCAGGGATGGGGCTGCCACCATCTCCCTGGGCAACCTGTTCCAGTGTCTCACCACCTTCATGGGGAAGAATTTCTTAACATCCAATCTGAATCTACCCATTTCTAGTTTATTTCCATTCCCCCCACTCCTATCATTACCTGACACCCTAAAAAGTCCCTCCCCAGCTTTCTTAGAAGGACCACAACAGTCTGTCAATGCCACATCTTCTTACAGGGGTTCAGAAACCCTAGCAGAACAAATGCATGCCAGGGAAATAGATCTACCCTGGGTTGAAATGTCCTGTGTCAGAGCTTTACAGCTAATGTGTGCTGCAGCGTTCAGAAAGACCTCCTGTTGTTTGCTCTGGGCTGAGTCACCCGGGAGGAGGAGTTGGCTGGGCAGGTGATTTGGAGCAAACCAGCTCAGCTGAAACTATTGAAGAGCAAATGGCAGATGCTGATTAACTCTGACAAGGCAACAAAAGCCTTAATTCAGGCTGCCAGTTCAACTTAACACATAAGAAGTGGTTTGGAGCTCTTCAAGCACCATCAGGTTCAGGTTTCGGTGGTGTTGGTGGTTGTAATCACACAGGGAGCAGTGCAGCAGGTCCATGGTCTGTTAGGTGCTGGCTGCTTTGTTGGCCTCAGTCCTGTGAACAGCCCCAGCTTGATCCAGAAAGATCTTTGGTGGTAAGGCCAAGTCCTCTTTGTGTCCCCTATGAAAACAGCTCTGGGGAAGGTGAGAACAGAGACACACATGTGCCACCATTCCTACAGGCCTGTCTGGTTAGTGATGGCCTGCAGGGGCCAAGGGTTTGTGGCACACTGGGGAAGTTGGTTTGTAGTCACTGTGGGGCAGGTGGCCACCACTTGGTCTCAAATAGTCTGAAAAACCATCCCTGGTTTGTTAGTGTCTGGCTGCCACCAACACGAGCTGCATTCAAGGGGAGATGGAGGGTAGAGCAGTGATGATGTTGCCTGGCTCAATGGAGCAGGGACCCATCACCTCACATGGGGGATGACACCCATTTAAATCAAGACTAAAAGGGGTCATAGAATCATAGACTTGTTTTGGTTGGGAAAGATCATCCAGTCCAACTGTAAATCTAAGCCCCCCACAGCCATCAAACCATGTCCCCAGGTGCCATGCCCACACGTTTCTTGAACACCTCCAGGGATGGGCACTCCACCACCTCCCTGGGCACCTACTCCAAATCGAAGCAGCATCATGCTCTAAATGTGGTGGGGATAACCAAAAGTTGGACTGGCTGGACCTTCTCACGTGGTAGACCATGTGGTTGGTCAGTGGAGTGAATGACTGAAGAGGAAATTCAAGGGCAAGCACGTAGCCCTTAAGGGCTTGAACAGAGACATTTACCTGTCCTGCCTGCACCTTGCATCATTTAGTTTTATTGCAGGAATTAAACCCCCATTTGGGCTGCAGCAAATGAAAGGGTAACTTCTGGAGAAACTCTTTGATGGGCTGCAGGGTTGGTCTTCTGGCTGACCACAAACAGTACCTGAACCTGTCATTAGTTCCTCAGGAAAGAAATTGAGTGTTATAAGCTTCTGGCATTCCTACAAAACCAGAAGGAAAGGCTTGTGGAGACTTAAATGAGCTGAGTGATGTTGCAGGCAGGGGGAGGAAGAGAGAAGTCTTCTGAATGATGCTCAGGAAAAACTGATGGCCAGTGGAACCTCTCCACAGGGGTGATTGCAACTCATCTTCTGATCACATAGTTGGCCGAAGAGGAGGATTTTGTGTGCTCTTGAGGGACTGACTCTCTGGCCTGCAAGCCAAAGGGGAGTGTAAAGCAGCTCTGGGAAGAGGAAATGGAGTCATTTCAAGGATGAGACAAATCTGGAGAGGACCAGGTCCCACCCCAACTGTTGCTGACAGCAATCTCTTGTTTAAGAGGATTGTTGTAGAGGATGTCCCTCAGAGAGGGACCTGAGAGCCCCGGCTCTGCCATCCAGCCTCTGGTAGATGCTGTTAGTGTAGGCAGAGCACATCTTCTCCATCCTATTGGTAACCCCTTTCTCTTTTCCCTGCCTAGATTAACCCTGGCAGTAAAGCAGCCATGGCAAACCTGTGCCCAGGAGACGTCATTCTGGCTATTAATGGAGAGAGCACCGAGAACATGACACACCTGGAAGCACAGAACAAGATCAAAGCATGCATGGACCGGCTGCTGCTCTCAGTGAACAGGTAGGTCCTCCTCTGTCTGACATGCTCTTGTGTCAGCTTTGCTTGGCTCTTCTGCAGAAGGTTTGGGGCTGGTCCCAGAGCAGCTCTGGGAGCATCCCCGTGGTCTGTGTAATTGGTCTGTGTTTGTAAAACCAGCAACATCAATTCATCTTCAAAAGATCACTGAGGTGCTGCAGTGAGTCCAGAGGAGGGCAACAAAGCTGGTGAAGGGTCTGGAGAACAGGGCTGGTGAGGAGCAGCTGAGGGGACTGGGATTGGTCAGCCTGGAGGAAGGGAAGCTGAGGGGAGACCACCTGGCTCTCTACAACTCTCTGAAAGGAGATTGGAGCCAGATCTGGCTGGCCTCTTCTCACAAGAAGAGGATTGATGGGGACAAGCGATAGGACAAGAGGAAATAGCCTCAAGTTGTGCTGGGGGAGGTTTATGTTGGATGTGAGGAACAATTTCTTCCCCAGAAGGGTTGTTCAGGCTTGGAACAGGCTGCCCAGGGCAGTGCAAGAGTCAGTCTTAAAGGCCTCCTCCAACCAAGATGATTCAGCTCATATCTGTGTGGATTATCACTTGTACCATGCAAGGCCTGTCCAGGCTGAGATCTGGGTCAGGTCCTTCAACCCAGTGAGGCTTTTATCAACTCAAGCAAGTGTAGGAATGGGATGGAAATCTCCTTTGGGCAAAGCCTCCCCGTTCATTAACCTTCACCTCTCGTTTTCTTAAAGATCTGTTCACTGAATAGACATTTGAAGCTCCTGCCAAATTCACCTTTTTAGACTATTTCAAAGCAAAATGAAGACTTGGGGCTTTCTTTTGCTTTCCCTTGGACTTCTGCAGCAGGAGGTTCCCAATACCAATGACCCAGGGAATGGGAGTGCTCCTTGTAAGGCTCACAAAGGGCCAGTGTCCTCTGTGGCAGATGTAAATACACAACCTGCCACTTCAGATTAACAAGGCATTTCCTGCTGTGAGGAGCCATCACCAAGTGTTTATACTTCTCTTGGAAAGTGTGGACTTTCTGACTGGAGGCCTGGGCAGAGGGGAAGGAGCAGTGCCCTAAATGGAGCAAAGCCTCCTTGGTTCCTCGTAGATACAGTGAACGGTTTGGGTTGGAAAGGACCTTAAAGATCATCTAGCTCCAACCCCCTTCTTCCTCATGGTTCATCAGACAGTGGTGTCCCAGCTGAAGTGGTGTCCCCATGCCATAGGGGTGCCCCACTGTGAGGGTGGCAGGACAAGGGGCAATAGGTGGAAGCTGAGGCGTAGGAAGTTCCATGGAAACAGGATGAAAAGTTTTTTCCTTGTGAGGGTGATGGAACACTGGCACAGGCTGCCCAGGAGGGTTATGGAGTCTCCCTCTCAGGAGGTATTCAAAACCCACCTGGATGCATTCCTGTGTGATCTGCTCTAGGTGATCCTGCTCTGGCAGGGGGGTTGGACTGGATGAGCTTTCGAGGTCCCTTCCAGCCCCTAACATTCTGAGGTTCTGTGGTGACAGAGCCCTGGAACAGGCTGCCCAGAGAGGTTGTGGAATCTCCTTCTCTGGAGACATTCCAAACCCACCTGGAGGTATTCCTGTCTGACCTACTCTAGGTGATCCTGCTCTGGCAGGGGGGCTGGACTGGATGATCTTTCAAGGTCCCTTCCTACCCCTAACATTCTGTGATTTAGGAAAGCAAGCCAAGAAACTCTCCTGAGGTTCTCCTAGCCGAGGAGAACGATCATTTTGCTTTCCCTTTGGAGCAGTTTTAGGGAGACTGGGTGGTCTCCTACCCCAGGGGTTGTCCTCCAGGCAGGACAAGGGTTCCCTTCCTGGCTGTCTGCTGGCTGGTGAAGCTCTCCTAGGAGAAGGTGGAAATCCTTGGGCAGTGACAGAAGGTTTTGGTGAGCTACCAGCTGCTGAGGTGGTTTGGCAGCAGAACAGCTTCGTCAGGAATTAGAATAAAGCTCTGCTGAAAACAGCTTTCACCTGCAGCCTGGCAGCAGTTTGTTCTCATGTATCAAGGTTCCTCCTGTGTGCAGTTGTGGGCTGAATTCCCACTTTTACACCTCATTTTAGCCATCAGTATCAATTGAGGTCTGTTTCTTGGCTGAGATCAGACCCTCGAGTGCTCCTCCGTGGGAGGCATGCGGTACATGCTCGGCTGTCTGCTGCTGTCCACCTGGCCCTCATGGTTAGGAAGTGGTGCTGGAGTCTTGCTGCTGATAGCTGTGAGCATACTGGTGGTGGTAGCTGCCTTGTCAGTGTACACAGAAGCACATCTCCTCTCTTAAGAGGTGGCTTCTTGCACAGACACAGGACAGGGGCTGGGTCACACTGGTACAGCTCTGCTCCGTCCTGAGAGGAGTGGAGAGAGGTCTCAGAGATCAGCCTTGGTGGGGTTAAAGGTGATCTCTTTAGTCTCACTGAGATGTAGAAATGTCCATTAACAACCTTGTGATGGTCTGGAAGCAGCTGCATGGAAGACTACTGGCAGCAGAAGGGTCTGTGGCTTCATGTTGGGTTTGCCCAACTTCACCTAGCAAGGTGGATTATCTTTTAACTGTGAGACCCTGCAGTGTGCCCACAGCACTGGTAGATTATCTGAGGCAGATGTTGCTGGCTTTGCTAGGCAGGAAGGCAGGCAAGAGGGCTGCAGTGGTTTTGTCAGCCCTTAGCCTTCACAAACACAGATTTTTAAAGCATCTCATGTCTCATAGGCAAAAATAAATGCTGAGGTTTCCACAGGCAGGAGCTGGAGATGGTGAGGACCTATTCAGGCTGAGGTGGATCCTCTCAGGCATGAGGTTGTACTGGTGGGTTGGTTAGGTGGCTCCCCCAAGAGCAAGACACACCTTGGCTGTGCCCAGAGAAGCCTGTGAGAGTGACCTGTCTCTTGAGAGGAAAAGCTGAAGAACTGATTTTCCTACAGCAAGGAGAGCAGCAGCTCCAGCAGGGCTTCATCAGGTCTATTTTTAGTCTGGCCCAAAGCAAGTGCTTGGTGACACAGCTCTTGGATCTCTCTCCTGAGTGACCTGTTGGATCCAGACAACCCTGCCCAGCCGTTAGTCATTGCTGGAAGCACATCTGCTGCTACCTCCTTCATGTGAGCTGATCCCTGTGATCCAGGACCTGCTGCTGCTGAGGGAACAGTGTCCTGGGCAGTGACATGAAATCTGAGGTGGGATTGTGTTGGGGGGCTGGGGGGGTGGTATGTGTCCAGGAGCTGCTGTTTGTACCAACTGTGAATCACTGCCCTGGACTCTGCTGTGGTGGAGTCAGGCAAGTCCCATGTGCAAAGGCATGAGTTAGAATCCTCTCCCTTGGGCAGAAGGATGCTCTCCAAGCAGTGTCCTCTCTGAACACTGCCTTCAACAGAACATAGCTTGAAAAACAACAACAGGACTTCTTTTTTTTTTAGTATTATTTAATTTTTTTTCTGGGATTGTTCAGCCTGGAGAAAAGGAGGCTGAGGGGAGCCCTCATTGCTCTCCACAACTCCCTGAAAGGAGGCTGGAGGCAGGTGGGGGTTGGTCTCTTCTCCCAAGGAACAAGAGACAGGACAAGAGGAAAGAGCCTCACGTTGTGCCAGGGGAGGTTTAGGTTGAGCATGAGGAGCAATTTATTCCCCAGAAGGGTTGTCAAGCCCTGGGCCAGGCTGCCCAGGGCAGTGGTGGAATCCTCATCCCTGCAGGGGTTTCAAAGCCGTGGAGATGTGGTGCTGAGGGCCATGGTTTGGTGGTGACCTGGCAGGGCTGGGTTGATGACTGGACTGGATGATCTTAAAGCTCCCTTCAAAACAATTCAGTGATTCCGTGTTTGAGAGAGCAAGCTTGTTTGTTGTGTGTCTGCAGTGAGGATGATGAAATTGGATGTGAATTCTCTTTTACTGCAGGAGGTTTCCTCCAGCTGGGTGTGTGTGCCGAGGGTGGGCAAGGAGCTTGGCAGTGAAGGGCTTCCAGCCCTGTGGTGCCCTCTGGATGTCTTCCATCCTATGCCCTTTTCTCCATGAACCCTTGCCATTATGTGTTACCAAGGCAGGGAACAAGATCAGGGTTGTTTTCAAGCTGTGGTCACTAAAAGGCCTTTGATGAGAGAGTTCAGTGGGAAAATCAGAATGAGGGGAAAATAGGCAGGGGAGGAGATGGAGGGGGAGTTACTGTGTGGTCTGGTGGGATGTCCTGAGACCTGCATGGCTGCTGAAGGCTTTTGAGGAGAGGCTGAGGGAACTGGGGTTGTTCAGCCTGGAGAAAAGGAGGCTGAGGGGAGACCTTCTGGCTCTCTACAGTTCCCTGAATGGAGGCTGGAGCCAGGTGGGGGTGGTCTCTTCTCTCAAGGAAGAAGTGTGTGTTAGGATGAGGGGAAGTGGCCTCAAGTTGCACCAGGGGGATTTAGCTGGGACATGAGGAACAATTTTCCTACTGAAAGAGTGGTCAGGCATTGGACCAGGCTGCCCAGGGAGGGCATGGAGTCCCCATCCCTGGGGGGGTTTCAAAGCCATGCAGATGTGGTGCTCCCAGCATGGCTTAGTGGGCTGACAGTTGGACTTGGTGATCTTAGAGGCCTTTATCAGCCATAATGATTCCATGACCTAGATTTTGGAGGTCCTGGGGGCTGCAGAGGGACCAGTGGATTTGATGGGAGGAGAAGCTGGGCATCCTGTCAAACGTACTTCATGGAGACATTTGGATACAGCAGTGGGAAAACAAGAGCCAGGAGGAGTGGAGAGAATAAACAGTTGGAGTGTGAAACTTTCCCTCTCCTGAACTTTGAGAGGGAACAACTGGACCAAGCTTTGAGCACAGTGAGGTGTGCCCATGTGGCTGGCCTGCACACAGCTCAGCACATCTGTCCTTGGCCCAGTCTGGCATTAGGAATGTCACACTGGGTTTGATGGTGTTGCTCAGAATCTGTCCATCTGTGCAGTCTGGAAGGAGAAAAATGGAGAGTTTCTGGTCAAACATGAACAGGTTTCCCAGGGAGGTTGTGGATGCCTCCTCTCTGGATGTGTTCAAGGCCAGGTTGGACAGGGCTTGAGCAACCTGATATCCCCAGCCATGGCAGGGACTTGGAACTAGATGATCTCCAAGGTCCTTTCCAACCCAAACCGTTCTATGATTCTGTATAATTTCCAAACACCATAATGAATGGAGGACAGAGACAGCTGTTGGGAAGCACATCTGGTGTGGTTTTGCTCACTGGGAGCTGTGTTGAGCTCTGGAAGTGGGGAAGAGGGGGAACTCAGTGGCATCTGGACCCCAATAGAAGTTAGGTTGTGAGGCAGCAGGAAAGGTCCTCAGTGCAAAGGGCAGCAGAGGGCTTCCAGCCCTCCCATCATTGCTGTGGCCTCCTCTGGCCCCACTCTGACAGATCTGTGTCTGTGCTGTGCTGAGGACTCCAGAGCTGGCCCCAGCACTGCAGGTGGAGTCTCAGCAGAGCAGAGGAGCAGAATCCCCTCCCCTGCCCTGCTGCCCACAACACTGACCCTGGGCTGCAGGCACAGCAGAGCCACAGCCCTGACACACTTGAAAAGCTGTCACATGCCCTTCCCAGCAGTTTTCCCAGCATGGGCTTGGAGCCAGCTCCTCCAGGAAGGATGCAGCAGAAGCCTTCATGCTTCCAGCTGGCAGATGAGAAAAGCATCAGAGAAAGCTTCTGGCCTCGCCTCGTCCCTCCGGCACAGCCGGGCAGGTCTGGGCAGCACTGCCCAGGACTTCCCAGGGCTCTGTGTCAGCAGGAACAGCACCAGAGCTGCCACAAGGTCTCCTGTCCAGTGCCTGAGGTCCTTTGGGAACTCAATTCTCTGTTCTCAGGTGGTGGTTTCAGCAAAGCACTGTTCCAGCCCAGCTTTTTGGCTGATTTTACCTGAGGACATGACCTGATCTGAGGCAATGAGTCTTCTTCAACAGCCAGAGCTGCAGCAGCACCTGGAGAGATAGCAACATACAGAGGAGCTGGGGAGGCTTTAAGAGAGAAGAAAATCCCCAGTCAGATGATGGTGAGACTCTGAACAGGTCTCCCAGGGAGGTGGTGGAAGCCTCATCCCTGGAGGTGTTTAAGGCCAGGCTGGATGTGGCTCTGGGCAACCTGATCTAATGTGAGGTGTCCCTGCCCATGGCAGGGGGTTGGAACTGGATGATCCTTGAGGTCTCTTCCAACCCTGACAATTCTATGATTCAAGAACAGGGCAAGCTGCACTGTGGAGTTGGTTATCTCTGGATCCTGGGCTGCTTGTGTGCTCTTGCTTGGATGCTTGACCCTTCCATGGTAAGAAATGGTTGATTCCAAGAACCACCATGGATCTTGATGTGCAGACCCTTGTTCACATGGACATACATCACTGCAGAGAAGCCAGAGGTGATTTATCAAACCTGTTGTTGCTGGGTCTTTTGTTACTGTTGGAAAACAGATTTTCCCTCTGGGGTGGCCACTTTCTGGAGACAGAACTCCCAGGTTCTGCCAGCTTCTCACCATGCTCTTTGGTTTGCTGCTGATGCCCTCCAGACACTGCCTGAGCCTCTCCAAAGTGATGTGAAAGAGCAGATACAGAGCTGCCCTGAGCCCTACTATCTCTTTGCAAGCCACCAGCACTCCACATCTTTAGAGCCATCTCTCCAGCACTGCACTTCCAGCCTTGTCTCCTGTGGGTTTCATAACCAGTCCAGACACTGCAGTGTCCCAAGGAGAGAAAATTAAAACTGATGTTCACAGAATCCCAGCATGGTGAGGGTTGGAAAGGACCTCTGGAGATCATCCAGTCCAACCCCCCTGCTAAAGCAGGGCACCCACACCAGCTTGCCCAGGATCTCCATGTCTAGGTGGGTTTGGAATCTCTCCAGAGAAGGAGACTCTACAACCTCTCTGGGCAGCCTGCTCCAGGGCTCCACCACCCTCACACCATAGAATTTTCATCTCCTGTCCAGATGGAACCTCCTGGCTTCCAGTTTGTGCCTGTTGCCCCTTGTCCTGTCACTGGGTACCACTGACAAGAGTCTGGCCTCATCCTTTTGAGACCCACAAGTTGAATATGAAGTTTTCCTCTTTATTCCTGGAATTCCTCTGGAAGCTTCTCTGAGGAAAAGGCCAGTAATGAGCCTGCTGGACGTGTAGCCCCACAAGTCCCTGGAACCTCACGTAGTTGATGTTCCTCTGAGCCCTGCTCAGCTGGTGGAGGTTTTGCTGGGGTCCATTTGCTGCATGCTGCTGGGAGGTGGGAAGGATGACAATGTCTGATGGACTTTTACTGGAAACTGGAACAACTGAAAAAGTGAATCACAGCTTCCCCTCTGGAGCTCCTCAAGGACTAATAGAGAGGAAAATCGGCAGCTTTCCAGAGCCTGCATACACAGCAGTGGTTTCAGCTGAGAGGAATGAAGGGAGGAGAAATCCCACAGCTTCTTCATGTCCCCTGGATGAGCTGGGTCCATCTGGGTGCTCAGCAGAGCTCAGCTGCTGTGGCTGTTTAGCCTGTGCAACGCCTCGCCCATGGTCAGGCTGCATGGATGGAGCTGGAACCTTGGTGAGGTTCACAGTCCTGGGCAACTAAATCCATCAGCTGTAGCTGCTTCTAGCCTGAGTTCAGCTCTTAGAAGGCTAATGGCCATAGCAGTGATAAAAATCACAGAATCACACAGCATTAGAGGTTGGAAGGGACCAGCCCCTCTGCCAAAGCAGGATCACCCAGGGTAACCACAGAATCACAGAATCAACCAGGCTGGAAGAACCTCCAAGATCATCAAGTCCAACTGATCACCCAACCCTATGTAATCAACCAGACCATGGCACTAAGTGCCTCATTCAGTCTCTTCTTAAACACCTCCAGGGACATTGACACCACCACCTCCCTGGGCAGCACATTCCAGAGGCCAGTCTCTCTAGGAAGAACTTCTTTCTAAGACCAAGTCTAAACTTCCCCCTGCACAGCTTGAGACTGTGTCCTCTTGTTCTGTTGCTGCTTGCCTGGGAGAAGAGCCCAACCCCCACCTGGCTACAACCTCCCTTCAGGTAGCTGTAGACAGCAATGAGGTCTCCCCTGAGCCTCCTCTTCTCCAGGCTAAACACCCCCAGCTCCCTCAGCCTCTCCTCATAGGGTTGTGCTCCAGACTAGTGGTGATGTGCCACCATGGTTGGTGAATAGCCTTCTGGAGATGGGCAGGAACCTGAAGTCACCCCCCCTCCAGAAATGATGATCCAGTTTGGGGTGAAATTCAGTGATGTGGTGGTTCTGGAGGTTGATGAAGCTGCCTCCCGCTCACGCCTACATGGCTGCACAGTAACAGATGGTGACGTCCTGGGTCTTGCTCTGGCTCCTTCCCAAGTGCTAAATGTCAGTTTGTAAGAGGATGGAGAAATTAGAAATTCAATAAGGCTGAGGAATTCTTACAACTTGAAAGCAGCTCTACAAATGCCGAGAGCACGAGGTGCAGATCGTTACCAGGTGCGAAAAGAGCCTGGTGAAATACATGAGCGTGTGCAAGGCGTCTTCTGGGGATGCTGCTGAGCCCCTGAGAAAACAAATGGTGGGGTAAAAGGTGGCTGCAACTCTGAGTTGTTTAGCTATGTCTCATTAATGGGTCTGCTCCCCACAAAGCTCCAGCTTGAAGGTCCAGCACTGACCTAGGTCAAGTTGTTTTTCCTGAGGGTTGTCCTAGCAGCCGTTGCAGTAGAGCAGAACTTGGGTAGTGCAGGTAATGACTTCCACATAGCTGATTTCATCCCCTACAACACATCTGAAAGTACTTTTCCATCCCTGAGCTGTAAATGAAAGGACATGGAACATCTGAGTCTGATCTCTCACCTTAGAAAAGCGTGGGGAAGTTTTCTTGCTGTTGCCTAAACATAAAGCTCTGGCTGGTGGTAGCATGGACCTGCTGCCAGCGGCCTTGGGGTGGTTGAGCTGACCCTGAGGTCCCTGCTTGCTCTGCCCTCAGGTCCTGGGGGGCTGCAGGGGATCCCCTTTGCTGCTGGGCATACTGGGGCCATGGGCATGGGTGTGTTCCTGCAGCTGGGAGTAGGGTGTGAGCTCAGGGCATCAGCCGCTCTGCAGGAGCTGACCCTGGCCTCTCAGAGCCAGCTCCTCATGGCTTTGGATTACCCTGGATTCTGCTGTTAGAATCACAGAATTGTTTAGGTTGGAAGAGACCTTGGAGATCATCCAGTCCAGCTGTTAACCCAGCACTGCCAGGTCACCACTAAACCATGGCCCTCAGCACATCCACAGAGCTTTGAAACCTCTAGAGGGATGGGGACTCCCCCACTGCCCTGGGCAGCCTGGTCCAGGGCTTGACGGCCCTTTTGGGGGAGAAATTGTTCCTCACATCCAACCTAAACCTCCCCTGGCGCAACCTGAGGTCATTTCCTCTCATCCTGTCACTTGCTCCTTGGGAGAAGAGACCAATCCCCACCTGGCTCCAACCTCCTTTTCAGGGACTTGTAGAGAGGGTCTCCCCTCAACCTCCTTTCCTCCAGGCTGAACAACCCCATTTCAGCTGCTCCTCCCCAGCCCTGTTCTCCAGGCCTTTCATCAGTTTCATTGCCCTTGTCTTGGACCTGCTCCAGCACCTCAATGTCCTTCTTGGGGTGAGGGGCCCAAAAGTGAGCCCAGGATTCAAGGTGTGGCCTCAACAGTGGTGAGGACAATCACTTCCCTGGTCCACATTATTTCTGTTCCATGGAAGAGGGAGCTTCATTCTGTGAATGCAAACACTCCTCAAACACACAGCTTCCACTTCTCTTTGAGGCTCATGTTTCTCCCAGTCCCTTTGGCTTCGCAGGCAGCCTTTAGATGTGCCAACCAGAACCTAAAGTGTGCCATAATAGCTGAATTTCAGAGCAGTTCAAGTGGCAGCTGTGGCTGAGGTGAGCCTGGCTTTGCTCAGGCCACTGCTGGAAGCTGGATGAGGTTGTCCACAAACTTCTGGTCACTGTAAAAAGCTGATGCTGAAGCACTGAATTGAAAGATTAAAAGCAGAAGATGTAAAGAGGCTTTCTACGTGCAGCTTGAGCCTGGCCATGTCTTTCATAAAGTGTGGAGCAACCCATAATGACTTCTGGAAAACACAAGTTTCTGGTGCAGCTGGTGTGATCTTTGTTCATCAGGCTGTGAGGAAAGGGGAAATTCCACCTAGAAAGTGCTGGCAGTACTGGTGATCAAGTGCTGTAGCTTCAGACAGAATGAATTTCTGGCTGTTGTTCTTATCTTCTGCAATCAGAACCTCTTGCTGAGTCTCAGCTCTTATTTACTGGCAAGCTGAGGTCTTCAGGGCCCCTCTAAGCTGTCTGGCATGTGGGCTCCAGAGCTGAGCAGAGGAGGGTGTTGGAACTGCCCCTTCTCAAGCGGCAGCTTGAGCCCACATCAGGCTGATCCACGGAGGGGATCGGATCCTGGTGGGTCTGCCAGGGTAGTTAGGACATCTCCATTGTTCTGGGCCTCTGGAGGAAAGTCTCAATGTGGAAGCAATATACACAGCTCTGGATTGTGGTGAAAAGAGTCAGGATTGTTGGGAATGCTGCTGTGCCAGGGAAGAATCACGGAGTCCCAGCATGGTGTGGGCTGGAAGGGAACTCTGGAGATCATCCAGTCCAACCCCCTGCTCAAGCAGGGCACCCACACCACCTTGCCCAGGATCACAATGGCCAGGTGGGTTTGGAATCTCTCCAGAGAAGGAGGCTCCACAACCTCTCTGGGCAGCCTGTTCCAGGGCTCCAGCACCCTCACACCAAACAAGTTACTCCTCCTGTTCACATGGGACCTCCTGGGTCCATTGTTTCTTGTCCTGTCTCTGGGCACCACTGACAAGAGTCTGGCCTCAAGCCTCTTGCCCCCCACCCTTTAGCTCTTGCTGAGCATTGCTCAGATCCCTTCTGGTGCTGCTCTTCTCCAGGCTCAACACCCCCAGGGCTCTCAGCTTTTCTTTCTCACAGAAATGCTCCAGACCACTCAGCAGCTTTGTACCCTGCCCCCCCCCCCACCCCCCCCACCCCAGAGTCCCTCCAGTAGTTCCCTGTACCCCTTCAACTGGGAATCCCAGACCTGGACACAATATTCCAGCTGTGACAGAGTAGAGGGGAAGGAGAACTTGCTTGACGTGCTGGTCACACTCTTCTTGGTGCACCCCAGGTGACCATTGGCCTTCTCAGCCTCAAGGGCACATTGCTGGCTCATGATGAGCTTAAGTCACCAGGTGATGGATCCCAAGTGATCTAAAGCCATGGAAGCCTTTACTTTTGCTGCCTTCGTGGTGAGACCCTGAATTTGGCAAGGTAGGTTTCTATACTGCCTGGTCAAGGTGCACAATACCTGAGGTAGAAAATCACCTCAAGGACTCCTGGCTTGAAACCATGCTTTTTATTTTTCAAGCTCAGGCTCTGCAGATCTTTAAACCACAGCTGAATGTTATATGTGGTGAGGCCACAGGCTGTAGAATGGTGCTTGGTGGCAGGGAGGGACCTGTGTCCATCAGCACAAGACCCATTCTCATTGTGGTGGGTGGGGACAGGGCCTTGAGCAACCTGGTCTAGTGAAAGGTGGGGTTGGAACTAGATGATCTCTAGGGTCCCTTCCAATCTACACCAGGTTATGAGGGTGAAGAGAACACTTTGCATTTGAAAACATCATTTGGTATTTCATGGAGCTTCCATCTCCCAATTCCACCTCTTAGCATCCGGGAAAGTCTGTGTCTGAGCCTACTGGGCCTTGCTCAGGCCCCTGGAGCTCCCTCCTGCCCCAAGCATTGCAGAAGAGAGCCACACTGTAGATCACATCCCTGCCATGCCCCCAGGTGCCTCTGCAGGGAAAAAATGATCAGGCATATGGAAAAATCTTTGGAGAGTGGCTGCATCCTGCTCAGGCTTGGCAGGGTGGAGGATGCATTTGTGAATGGAAACTGTATTTTTAGGGCTTTTTCTGTCTGGCACTGGTTGAAAGGGTTAAGATGACTCATGGAGGGTTGCATAAACCTGCTTCCCAAAAGGAATTTATAGCATTCCTGCTGTGGTCTAGCACAGAGGGCTGCCAGGGAATGTATATACATTTTTTTATATATATATATACACACATACACACACACATCATCAGGGTTCAGAGCCAGAAAAAAAAGGGGCAGAGCCAGGAGTGTGCACCACAAGAGTCACCATGAGTCTGTCTGCTGCTCTCTTGAACTGAATTAAGTTTGCCTCATCAGCTGGAGCCTGGAGATCAAGAAGGTGTTAAGCTTTGTGTTTTTGACAGCATGGAACTGGCATCTTCTCTCTTTTCCTCTCTGCTATTCCTGAGGAGAGTTTTAGACAAATATATATGCTGCAACTACCTGGAAGGAGGTTGGAGTGAGGTGGGGGTTGGTCTCTTTTCCCAAATTACAAGCGAATAGAACAAGAGGAAATTGCCTCAAGTTGGGCCAGGGGAGGTTTGGGTTGGAGATTAAGAACAGTTTCTTTGCTGCAAGAATGGTCAGGAATTGGAAGAGGCTGCCCAGGGAGGTGGTGGAGTCCCCATCCCTGGAGGTGTTCAAGGAACTTGGGGCCATGGTTTAGTGGCCATGGAGCTGTTGGGTTGATGGTTGGACTGGATGATCATAGAGGCCTTCTCCAACCCTACTGATTCTGTGATTCTATTCATTTCCTACCAAGCCTGTTTTAAGAAGTCTGGGGTTTGTTTTTTTTTTTTGTTGTCTGGGGGGTTGTTGAGGTTTGGGGGTTTATTTAGAAAAGCAATTGAAGCTGTCTTCGTTTCCCCCTGCAGAGCCGAAGGGAAGACTTGGTCACCTCCTGTCCTGGAAGATGGCAAGGCTCAAGCCTATCGGATCAACATCGAGCCGGACCCACAGGTAGGACAGCAGTTTGCTTTTCTGGGAGAGGAGAACTGTGTCTGGAATCTGGGAAGGCCTCTGTTCTGCCTGCAGTCTTCTCAGAGGCTGAGGAGTGGCTTTAAATATCATGTTAGACTTTTCCATGCAGGTCTTGCTTCTGCTTTCCTCAAGGTGCTAAGGCCCAGGTTGCTGTGGTGATCCCTGACCTGATCTGGCTCAAACCCAGCTCTGTAATTGTCCTCCACCCAAGTCAAGCTTTACTGAAGCAGCTTGGTGGCAGGAGGAGGTTGGGCAGCACCAAGGGCCCCTGCTGCCCCAGCACCAGACCCCCCCTCAAAGCCAGTGACCAGGCTCATGGTCAGCTTTACTTTTGATGGAGATGTTGAGAGCCTGAGAGCCTCCTGAAGGGTGCTGCCCAGTGTCTGCCCTTCCAGGAGCACAGCATGCCCAGGGTCTGTTTGCACCTGCCTTGGCCAAGCTGCCTCTGTCTTGGCTGCCTCTGGAACCCACCACCCGCTCCTAAGGCCATGGTGGTGATTCACTCCACGTGCTGGTGGATGACTCTTGTAATGGGCTCTTTCTTTCTTCTGTCTCACTCCTTTCTCTTCCTTCTCTCTGCTTTGCAGCTTGGCTCTTCCCTCTGTCTTCAGCTCCCTTCCATAGACTCTCCTGCCTGCACACTGCCTGACTTGCCTTCCCTTCCCACCCCATGGTCTTCAAGAGCTGGGACGTGGGCAGTGCCATCTCCAGCAGCAGCCTACTATCAGGAGGTGGATGGAGCTGAACAGATCTCCATCTTTCATAACCATCTCTTGACTAATGGCTTGTTAGCAAGGTCAAAGATGACTCTGGGTCTCCTTTGGCTTCTGAAAGCAAAGAGGAACAGTGTCTTGCTCCTCCATTCCTGCCTTTGACTTACCCGACTGTTGGGCTTTGGATGTGCTGATCCCTGATGCCTGCTGGAAAGGTATCTGGGGAATAAAGAGGAGAGCACAGGGAGGGGATGGAGCAGGAGGGGACTCCTGCTGTCTTGCTGCTTCTCAGGTGGGTGCTGAGTTGATGTGTGTGCTGCAGGCTTTCTCAGGGCACATGGGGTGATGGGTGGCAGGACTGAAGCCTGCTAAGACTTCTCACTGCTGCAGGTTGGCCAACCCCTCCCAGAAGAGAAACAGCTGAACTGCCTGCAAGCTATGGAAAACCAGAAGTACATCAGTTAAAAAACCCCTCCTGTGGTGGCCACAGCAATGTGGGAGCACTGTGTGCTGGTGCTGAATGTTCAACTCTTGCCTGTGTGGTTTCCTTCTCCACAGAGGTGGTTTGTGTCAAGGGCTGCTTCATGAGAGCTTTTTCTCCATTGCTTGTAGAGTAGATGCCTGCAGATGCTGCTGCTGCTGGCTTAGTTCTGCTGCTCCTTCCTGGAGGTGGCTCTGTGAGTGTCCTGGCGACGGGCCTAAGGTCCCTCACAGCCATCCCAAGACATGCAAGTGTGGAAGAGGGTAGGATGACACTGTGAGGAGTAATGCTGGCCTAATTTCCCTTCAGGGAGGAGTGAGGAGAGAGCACTGGCAAGAGAGACTCCATCAAATGGAGTTGGAACTAGATGTTTTTTGAGGTCCCTTACAACCCCAAACCACTCTATGAAGTAATAGGGATGAAGATGAGATTCTCCAAACCCTACAATGAGCAGACCTGTATAGTCACAGCTGAGTCTGTTGGCCTTGGGTTGGAAGAGACCTTGAAGATGATCCAGTTCCAAACCCCCTGCCATGGGCAGGGACACCTCCCACGAGCCCAGGCTGCTCAAAGTCCTGTCCAACCTGGCCTTGAACATTTCCAGGGAGGGAACATCCACAACCTCCCTTGGGCAACCTGTTCCAGTTTCTCACCACCCTCACTGTAAATAGGTTGCATTTCTGCCCAGGAAGAGTGGGCAGAGGGGCTTGTAGCTGGGACTGCAGAATGGCACCATCACCCCCACCCCCACTCATGGATCTGCTCATCTCTCCTGCCCTGACTGACAGAGCAGGGGGATCTGTGAGCTCGGGTTTTGAGTTCTGGCCATGTTTGCTTCATTAATCAATTACAGCAATCTTTTTTTGACAGAGATTTTTTTCTTAATAGACTTTGATGTGCTCCAAACCCTCTGAAATATTAAATGAGGACCAAATGTGCAGCCGTCCCACTGCCAGAGACAACATTTCTGAGGGTTAATGGAGATTGGATTTGAATCTGGCTATTAATGTCTGTTACATATGGAGCTCTTTAAAAATTAGACAGCTACAGGCAACGTAATGAGGAGGGAGAGATGGATTTTCCTCAGCCCAGACCTGCACTGAAAATGTCTGAACCTGGGGACTGTTCTGTGGACAAAGCAGACGCGGTCGTGGCAAGGCACTGAGAGAAGCCTGTGAACAAAAATCAGCAGGTCCAGGCAGCAAACTTCTCTTGTGATCTCTCTTGCAGTGCTGCCTGTATGCCCACATCTTCTTGCTTAGTGGCTTTTTGGGTTTCCCAGAGAGGAGGTGAAGGAGGTACCACATGACAGTATTCTCACAGTATTCTCGCTGTGGTTGCACCCAAGATGTGCTGCTTGACTTTTCTCCCTCCTCAGATTCACTGTGCCTTGAGGGTAATTCATGCTGACTGCTCAGGACATGTGCCAGTAGCTGTCCTAACCCCTGCCTTATTGCAGCTGTCCTCTGACTTGCATGCTGCTGAGGGTGATGAGCAGCACCCAAGAGTGCAGGCCCTTGCAGCAGGCATCCCATCCCTGAGGAGCAGCGTTCCCAGTCCTGGCTGGAGTCCTCTCTGGAGTGATGCCATATGACCTAGGGCTGATCCATGCTGTTTTCATTCAGCTTCTGTAGCAAAGGCACTTATTAGATTGTGAGGGGAACAAAAAAGGCTCCTCATAAAGAAAGAGCTTGGCTCAAAACGTGCAACCTTTAGGTGTACCTCCTCACATCTGAAAGAACACAATCTGCTCTGAAACAGGGAAAAGAATTCTGCTGGTGTTCTGCCCTCAGATCACAAATCATAGAATCATGGAATGGTTTGGGTTGGAAGGGCCTCCAAAGGTCATCCAGTCCAACCCCCTTGCAGTCAGGAGGGACATCCTCCACTAGGTCAGCTTGCCCAAAGCCTGACCATGAATATCTCCAAGGATGGAGCCTCAACTACCTCCCTGGGCAACCTGTCCCAGTGTTCCACCACCCTCATGGTAAAAACAATTTGTTCCTAACATCCAATCTAAATCTGCTCTTCTCTCATTTCAAACCATTGTCCCTCATCCCCAGGCCTTTGGAAATAGTCCCTCTGCAGCCTTCCTGAGGTTTAGCTTTGTCCTTGAAAAGGCTTTTGAGAGTTTGACTGCAAGTGGCCTTTGCAGCAATGGGGAACACATATCTCTCCCTTCTCCAGGTCATACTCTACCAACCTTTTCCATCCTGCTAGGGTAAGATGTCTTGAAAGTCTTTTGAGTTGTGCCTGCAGCAATTCTTGCTAGAGGTCCTGAAACTTGTGAGCAGAAGCAGAATGCCCAAATCTGTGATTTCTAGGAAAAGATGTGCCCTATAATGGCATTTATTTGATTTTTGGGTACAGTCTTTGTCTTGAAGGCAGCAAGGCTTGCAGTTATCCTTGGGGCCAGAGAACTTGGAAGGGATGGACCAGCTGGCCAGCTCTCCTCTCTTTCTCAGTCTGCTGTGGTTTGTCAGTTGAGCTTTGTGGAAAACTCCTACTCAGAGACCAGGAGTGTAATCAAATCTCCTTTTTAAAACCTTGATTAGTGCTGTGACTGCAAGGGAGAACTGTCCTCACCACTGAGGAAACTGGAAGTGGAGAGAGCTGCTTGGTCAGAGTCATAGACTCAGATAATGGCTTTGCTTGGAAAAGACCTTCAGGATCATGGAATCCAACCATCCTCTAACTCTGCCAAGGCTGGTGCTAAACCATGGCCCTCCCTGTGTCTTTTCAACACCTCCAGGGACAGGGATCCAACCACCTCCCTGGGGAGCCTGTTCCAGTGTTTGGAAACCCTTTCAGTGAAGAATTCATTTCTCATATCCAACCTGAAGCTCTCCTGGTGCAACTTGAGGCCATTTCCTCTCATCCTGTCACTTGTGTGTTCCTTGGGAGAAAAGACCACCTGGCTCCAGCCTCCTTGTCATGGAGTTGCCATGTTCCCTCAGCTGCTCCTCACAAGATTTGTGCTCTAAACTCTTCCCCAGCTTTGTCACCCTTCTCTGGACCCTCTCCAGCACCTCAATGTCCTTCTTGGAGTGAGGACAATGAGCAGGAATGACTCTGGGCAGGATGCTCAGGAGTGACCTTCATGCAATAAGATTTTTTAAATGATGGACTACAGTTATCAGGTGGTTACAGCCTGTACCTAGCAGCAAGGACCCAGAGAGGAGGACCCAGACTCAGTGCTGTTGAACCTTGCATCCTAAATGATGAACCTAACTACCCAAGGGCTGTGTGTCTGTGAGTGATGGTGGGACCCACAGAGATGTCACTGGGCAGCTCAGTGCTCTCCATGGTCATTGCAGGAAATCAGGATTCCCACCACGCAGCCATGACATCACCTTCGATGTGCTGAGTTCATCTTGCTTTACCACTGGCTGCTTGGCCATCCCTTCCCAGGAGAGCAGGATCACCCATCCATCAGGTTCCTGAAGTCCCAGTGTCTGCAGCTCGTAGTCAAAACACCAGCATGTGGTGCTAATAGAAGCAGAGGATGTTTGTCTCCTGGCCCGTTCCCATACTGCCAGAGCTGGCAGCTTTCTGGCCCGGGGTGGGGCAGGGCAGGGGGCTGGAAATGTGGGCTTTGGGCCATGGGGCAGAGCCCCAGCAGTGCTAATTGATGGGAGATCAAGTGTCTGGGTGTGAGAGCCCTTGCAGCAGGAATTCAATTGGCAGCACGGAGCCGGAGCTGGAATAGGATGTGAGTCCTCCGGACCTGGAGACTTGGCTAAAGTCAGCAGTGTGGGGTGGAAGGCTGGGTTTCCTCTGGCTGTCTGGAGAGGGAGAGGCACTTCCCACACTTCCCCATCCCCATGGGAATGCCATGCTGGTGCCACCCAGCTGGGAGAGTGGCTCCTGGTCCCTCTTGCCTTGGTCCTCCCTTTGTGCCCCGTGAGCAGCAGCGTTTGAAGGCCAGCCAGGGGTTGAGCTGTGAGCAGTGGAGAAGATCTGGTCTGTCTGCAGTGCCAGGGGCTGGGTTTGCTCATCACTTCAGGTTTTTCCCCCTAGTGTGCTGGTTTGTGCCTGACAGCAAGTTCTGAGGCTGCAGAGATCACGTAGTGGTAAGGGTTGGAAGGAACCCCCTGAGATCATCTAGTCCAACCCCCCTGCTATTTATGCTACTTTGCCTGGAATCAGGTACAAGGTGTGCAGCTTGCTGTGGGAAAATACCAACCAGGATGGGGTGAAGAGGAGGAGCTGGGGCAAACTTGAACCTAGCAGAGCTGTTCAAGCAGCCTGAGCCAGGCAGGGCAAGAAACCCAAAGCCACGTGTAAGCCAGGCTGAGGGACAGTGAGGAAGGGGCCAGGGCTGCTCTGTTACATGTGCTGATGTGGGGTGGGCTCAGGTCTGTGTGGCTGCAGGACTGGTGTTGTGCTGGCTGGGCATGGGTGACTCTGCTTTGTGGAGCCTGGCTGTGCCTGCCCCCATCAGCTGCTGGAAGGCTGCTCTAAGGTCTCCCTGGATCCTTCTCTTCTCCAGGCTGAACAGCCCCAACTCCCTCAGCCTGTCCCCATAGGGGAGGTGCTCCAGCTCTCTGATCATCTTCCTGGCACACCCTGGACCCTCTCCATCAGTTCCATCTCCCTCTTGTATTGGGGGCCCCAGAACTGGACGCAGTACTCCAAGTGGGGTCTTGAGAGCAGAGTAGAGGGGGAGAACCACCTCCTTGGTGGTGTTGGGACAGAAGGAGGGGGAAAATGTTTGCCTGCCACTGTTGGGCAAACAAAGGATGAGCTAATGGCCTGGCTCACGTTCCCATTGCAGGGGAACTCCCCCATGGTGTCTGAGGGCTTGATTTCAGAGCAGAAGCATGCAGGATCCTGATGGCTGTCGCAAGCCACCTCAGCCTCCAGGCTGCAGATCCTCAGGCAGCATCTCAGCTCTCAGGGCTTAGTACACCACCAAAACCTGCTGACCTCATCCACTGGGTGAAGAGGTTACACACAAGCTGGTTTGCACTTGGGGCTGTTTTATTTTGTTGTGATATAATCTGGAATCATTTGAAAATTCCATTTGTGGGCTCCCCCCTCCCTCCCCAGATGGAATCCTTTGAAAGCAAAGGGATTTGCTCAGTACCACTTCATGTGTTGATCTGTTGTAGCTGTGTGGAATCCTCTGGATCCCATGAATCAGCAGCTCTAAGTGAGCTTCAGTAATCCTGGTATAGGAAAGAGGAATGAGAAATCTACAGGAAAAGGGGGGAAAGATAAGAATGGAAACTTCAAAATGGTGGGGTTTGGGTTTTTTTTTTCTTTCTTCTAGCCAGGCAGCTTGAATAGTTTGCTCTCATCAAAGAGTGCCTGTACTGGGCACTGGTGAGGCCACACCTCAAATACTGGGTTCAGTTTTGGGCTACTCACTCCAAGAAGGACATTGAGGTGCTGGAGTGGGTCAGGAGAAGAGCAACAAGTCTGATGAAAGGTGTGGAGAACAGGGCTGCTGAGGAGCAGCTGAGGAAGCTGGGGATGTTCAGCCTGGAGAAAAGGAGGCTGAGGAGAGACCTTCTGGCTCTCTACAGCTCCCTGAAAGGAAGTTGGAGCCAGGTGGGGGTTGGTCTCTTCTCCCTGGGATCAGGTGACAGAAGGAAAGGAAATGGCCTGAAATTATGACAAGGAAGGTTTAGGTTGGAGATTAGGAACAATTTCTTTGCTGCAGAGTGGTCAGGCACTGACACAGGCTGCCCAGGGAGGTGGTGGAGTCACCATCCTGGGAGGTGGTCAAGAAACCTGTGGCCATGGCACTTGGGGACATGGTTTAATGGCCATGGTGGTGCTGGGTTGGGGGTTGGACTTTATGATCTTAGAAGTCTTTTCCAATCAAAATAATTCTATGAAGAAAAATAAGAGCTATAGTGGAGTAGTGACAGTGTGGGGTGATTTGGGACAGACCAGAAAATGCTGTTGGATGAAGAGTGGGCACAGGTATGCACTGAGCTGTTCTGCTTGATAACATCAGTTTCACTGATGATGACTCTCTTAACACAGGCAAGGGAACTGCCAGCTTGTGTGCTCAGAGACACCAGGGCTTTGCCTGGGAGCACACAATGCTGTGGATGGCACAGCATTCCTCCTCTTACCCAAAGGGAAAAACAGCTGCCATGGGTCCCTTCCAAGCTGAGAGATTCTATGATGATGCTGTGCTCTTGCCTTGCTGCTCACTTCAGATGAAGGAATTGCTCTTTGTAGTCACTTGGGTGACCTCCTGGGATGAGAACACATGGAGAGAGCTGGGTGCAGGATGCTGGGGTGCAGAGGAGGGGAGTGCTGGGTGCAGAGGAGGGGAGTGCTGGGTGCAGAGGAGGGGAGTGCTGGGTGCAGAGGAGGGGAGTGCTGGGTGCAGAGGAGGGGGATGCTGGGTGCAGAGGAGGGGAGTGCTGGGTGCTGAGGAGGGGATGCTGGGTGCAGAGGAGGGGAGTGCTGGGTGCAGAGGAGGGGGATGCTGGGTGCAGAGGAGGGGAGTGCTGGGTGCAGAGGAGGGGGATGCTGGGTGCAGAGGAGGGGGAGTGCTGGGTGCAGAGGAGGGGAGTGCTGGGTGCAGAGGAGGGGGATGCTGGGTGCAGAGGAGGGGAGTGCTGGGTGCAGAGGAGGGGAGTGCTGGGTGCAGAGGAGGGGGATGCTGGGTGCAGAGGAGGGGAGTGCTGGGTGCAGAGGAGGGGAGTGCTGGATGTGAGTTCAGGGATGCTGGGTGAAGGAAGGGGGATGTTGAGTGTGGGAGAGATGCTCACTGTGTTCCCCCCAACTCCTTGCAGCAAGCAGACCAACATGGGGTGGAGCAATGGGTGGAAGGGATGGGGTGAGAGCAGGGAGCAGCCCCCACAGATCTCTCTGGCAGGGGGGGCTGGTAAATGGCAGCCTGGGTGTGTGGGGAGCTCAGGATGACCAAGTTCCCTGGCTGCTTCCATCCCCTGCAGCAGCTCACTCCTGCTACCAAGTGCTGGGCTATCCCATGGGCACTGCCAGGGCTTGTTTGTGAGCAGGAAAGTTCAGGCTGCATTTTTGACAGCAGGAAAGTTCAGGCTGCATTTTTGACTCGAGCTGAATTTTGTCTTAATGAGTAAGAGGAAAAAATTGGGGCCTTCCAAAATGGAAAAAAACCCAAACACCTATCCTTCAGCTTTTGGTGTTTTGTTTGGTTTGGTTTTTTTTTTTTTTCCCTGTGTACCCCAGCCTGACCTTTACAGGTAAGCCACACTGATAAATGAGCATTTTTGGGTTTAAATAAGTACTATTTCTGTAGTCTGAAGATTTGCTTGTTGCCAGTGATGCTTTTTTCTTTCCTCTCAAGTAGCTGCTAGCAGTGGTTATGGGAAGAAAATCAGAAAGTGTGATGTGATAACACCTGGAAATGCAGCAATTCTCCAGCTCTGAGTGGAAGAGAAAGGCAGAAAAATGCAAAGGATGACATCAGGATGTTGCCTGTTAGGGTTCAGTGCCTGAGGTTAAGCCAAACACCAGATGGTGAGAAAAGTGATTTACTGGCAGCTTTTGACAGTGGCACTGAAATGGAAACAGCAGCATCTTCCCTGGTGAATATTACTGCTGTTCACACATGAAACTGTGCCTTAGGGCAGTGAGAGCTGGAGATCCTCACACCTCCCTGAGCCTTAGCAGGGTTCATGTTACTGCCACACAGTTGCTGCTCCCACATCCAGATGTGTTTATGTTGCCTGTGCAGAGGGGTTTGGTCTGGAGAGCTTGGCCTGAAGGTGTTTTGAAAATGCAGCCAGCATGACCAATGCATTCCATGGAATCCCAGCATGGTGGCAATTGGCAGGGACCTCTGGAGACCATCCAGTTCAACCTCCCTGCTAGAGCAGGGGCACCCACAGCAGCTTGCCCAGGATCACAATGGCCAGGGGGGGCTGGAATCTCTGCATGGAAGGAGACTCCACAACCTCTCTGGACAGCCTGCTCCAGGGCTGCAGCATCCCACAGCACAGAAGTTTCTTTTGTTCAGGTGAAACCTCCTGGGTTCCACTTTGTGCCCATTGTCCCTTGTCCTGTCTCTGGGCACCACTGAGCAAGTATCTGGCCCCAGCCTCTTGCCCCCCACCCTTTATCTCTTGCTGAGCATTGCTCAGATCCCCTCTGGGGCTGCTCTTCTCCAGGCTCAACACCCCCAGGGCTCTCAGCCTTTGCTCCTCACAGAGATGCTCCAGGCCCCTCGGCACCTTCATAGCCTCCACTGGACTCTCTCCAGTAGTTTCTTTTCACTCTTGTACTGGGGAGCCCAGAACTGGACATAATACTCCAGCTGTGGCCTCAAATACTCCAGCTGTGACCTTCAGTTTAGCAGAGCCTCTGATTCTCAGCTTTCTTGCTTTCCTTTGTGAAGGTGGCTATAAACCCCACACCTCTGTACAAAGCCCTCCTCTGTCTGCTTCTTGCCCACCCCCATGCCCTCTGCATGCTCAAGCCCTGCCCTCTGCACTGGAGCAGGTGAGGTAAATGGAAACACATTCTAATCTTCCTGCTGGTCAGAGGGAACATTTTTCCATGGCTGTGGATTTTTAAGAGGCTGCTGGGGAGCCAGGCAGCTTCAAGGATAGAGTTGTGGTGTTACAGCTCAAGTCTCTCTAAGTCCTGTGAGGGTTGTGGCTTCTCCAGGGGGGTGAAGATGTTTGTGGAGCTGCTGGGATCCAGCTGTTATCAGAGCCTCACCAGTGGCCATCAGCATGACTGCACCAAGGTGGGAAAGGATTTGTTCCTTAAGAAGGGTCTGTGTAGCTTAATTCTAACTGTGAGATGGGCTGGATGGGTGCTGTCCTTGTGCTCTACAGTATCCTTGAATGGTTTGGCTGGGAAGGGACCTTGCAAGCTCATCCAGTCCCACCCCTCTGCAGCCAGCAGGGATGGCTGCAACTAGAGCAGGCTGCTCACAGCCCCAGACATCCTGACCTGCATTGGTTCTAGGGATGGGACATCTCCCACTTCTCTGGGCAACCTGGGCCAGGGTCTCACCACCCTCAGAGGAAAAAATATCTTCCTTCTCTCCAGTCTAAATCCACCTTCTTTTGGCTTAAACCATCAGAAATCAGTGCAGGACTTGTGCAAGGAGAGCTGGACTCTTTGCCCAGCTTCCCCTAACACCAGTTTATTTTAGTAATACCTCATTGTACATCATGGAGCTGCTTCTCCTGAGGGCACTTCAGAAAGGGGTGGATGTCTTCCTCCTGGAAGTTAAGGAATTCCCAACCATTGTTTACAAATGGTTTAGAAACTTCCCTGTCTGTGCAAACACATTGCAGATGATTCCTGTCAAAAGTGACATGTTTCAAGCTGCTAGGAAATGTTTAGCTTTCACCTCCCTGGTGCCATCACTCCTGATCTGGTGTTCGGGGTCAGTTTTGGGGCATTCAGGTGCTGGAGTGTGTGCAGAGAAGGGCAATGAAGCTGGGGAAGGGTCTGGAGAACAGGGCTGGTGAGGTGCAGCTCAGGGAACTGGGGGTGTTTAGCTTGGAGAAAAGGAGGCTGAGGGGAGACCTCATTGCTCTCTACAACTCCCTGAAAGGAGGTTGGAGCCAGGTGGGGGTTGGTCTCTTCCCAAGGAACAAATGACTGGATAAGAGGAAATGGCTTCAAGTTGTACCAGGGGGGGTTTAACTTGGACATTAGATGAAAATTCTTCACTGAAAGGGTTCTCAAAGCCTGGCACAAGTTGCCCAGGGAGGTGGCTGAATCCCCATCCCTGGAGGTGTTTCAAGGAGCAGAGATGTGGTGCTGAGGGCCAGGGTTTAGAGTCAGGGAATGGTTGGAGTTGATCTTAAAGGTCTTTTCCAAGCAAAAAGATTCTGTGGTTCTGTGACCTGGTGGTGTGACCCACAATCTGGTACTGACCCCAGTGACCCTGTGCTGCCCAAGCTGAGGGCATCAGGTACTTTTGGCCAAGCCCCAGCTCCTGGAGGCATGCCTTCATGGAATTACTCCTGAAGCACCCCAGGCTGTGGTGTGTGAAGGGCTGTGTGTGTGTGCCCCCTGTGGAAGTGGGGTTGTGTGGTTGGAAGTTTGTGCTGACAGGAGGTGGTGGTGCTGACCTCAGCCTGCTCCCTGCCACAGCACCCATGAGGCAAAGTGATGGAGACACTCACAGAAGGTTTGTGTGGAGCTTGCAGGGTCTCAGCAGAAACTGCAGTGTGTGTTGTGGGAAGAAGTGCTTTCCAATGAGCCAGCTCCAGGATCACAAAGCCAAGCAAACCTGAGCAATGCTCACAGGGCTGCAGCTCATCCCACTGGGATGTGACTTAAGGATGTTTTTCAGCATGCCCATGACCTTGTTTTGAGCTCCTGTCCCAAGATCTGACCTGCTGTGCACTCCTGGCTGTGCCTTCTCAGGGTACAGCCTGTGCTGGGGCTGGGGCTCAGCCAGGCTCCAGCTTGAGTCATGTTTCACGTGGATGCTGTCTGCAGCTTTGTAACTAAAAGACCATCTGACCTGCAGGGCTTGCTCTCTTACTCAGAGAGATCTGAAAAATGAATTTGCTGCTTAGCTGGCGACTGGGAAAGGAGTGTGGAGGAAGGATGTGATGGAGAAAGGTTTTCTGCAGGCTGTGGTATACACTGAAGGAGGAACTTGGCAGAATGCTTGAAATCCATCTCGTAAAGTAACTCCTGCTCCCTTCATCCAGCTTCAGCAAACTGCACCCAGCCTCTCTCCAGCCTCTTATCTGTTAATCACAGAGTCATAGAATGGGAGGGAGGGAAGGGACCTCTGGAGATCAAGTCCAACCCCCCTGCCAAAGCAGGATCACCTAGGGCAGGCCACACAAGGAACACATCTGGATGGGTCCTCAAAGCTTCTACAGGAGGAGACTCCACAACCTCTCTGGGCAGCCTGCTCCAGGACCCTCACAACAAAGAAGTTTTTCCTCATGTTGAGGTGGAACCTCCTGGGTTCCAGTGTGTATCTGTTGCCCCTTGTCCTATCACAGGACACCATTAAAAACATCCTTCTCTCTTGCTCCGAGCCCTGGCAGCTCCTTGCAGAAGCCCAGAGTCCATCCCCAGGCTGTGTTGGGTAGCCAGCATGATGGGCACAAGCCTCAGACCACTGCTCAGCTCTGCAGGAGCCATGATGAGTGTGCTTTAAGCCAACCTTCCTTCAGGTGTAGCTGTTGAGCCAGATGCTCTGATGGTCTTCTAAATAGCTTGAGTGGGGCCAGAAGAGGCCACAAAGATGATCAGAGGGCTGGAAACCAGGCTGAGAGAGTTGGGATTGTTGAGGCTGGAGAAAGGAAGGCTCCAGGGAGTCCTTCTGGTGACATTTCAGTGCTTAAAGATGGGGAAGAACTTTGTCAGAGAGTAGTGACAGGACAAGGGGTGATGGTTTCAAACTAAAAGAAGGAGATTCAGACCAAATGTTAGAAAGTTCTTCACTGTGAGGGTTGTAAGACACTGAACAGATTGCCCAGAGGGGCTGTGGCTGCCTCATCTCTGGAAGTGTTTATATCCAGGTAGGACAGGGCTTTGAGAATCCTGGCTATTGTAAATGTCCCTACCCATGGCAGGTTGGAACTAGATGATCCTTGAGGTTCTTCCCACCTCAAACCAGTCTATAATTACCCCAGTGCCACAGAAATGTGCTCTTGCCCTCTTCTCTTCCATGGTAGGCAGCTGAGGGACTGACGCCAGGCACACATCTTTTAGCCATATATTGCAGTCAGTCAGAGAAGACCTGTCAGGCTCTGCAGAACAAATCTGGGCTCTATTACCCACGTTTGGAGCAAGAGGACTCAAACACTGGTGAGGAGCCAGAGCACTTGGGCTCACTCTGCCACAGCTGGAAAGGTAGAGACAAGTAACCAAGTGTGGTCATGAGAGGTACCTCTCCCAGGTGACCTTATGGCTAAGGGCTGCTTCAACCTGCTGGTGCACAAGCAGCAGCTCTCTGGCAGCAAACATCCAGCTGGCACTGACTGATCATGGTTCACAGGATCACATGTTAGGGGTTGGAAGGGACCTCTGGAGATCATTGAGTCCAACCCCCCTGGCCTGAAAGGAGGTTGGAGCTAGCTGGGGGTTGGTCTCTTCTCCCAAGGAACAATTGACCAGACAAGAGGAAATGGCCTCAAGTTGCACCACAGGAGGTTTAGGTTGGACATTAGAAGAAACTTCTTCACTGAAAGGGTTCTTAAAGACTGGAGCAGGCTGCCCAGGGAGGTGGTGGAATCCCCATCCTTGGAGGTGTTTCAGAGAGGCAGAGATGTGGTGTTGAGGGACATGGTTTAGTGGTAACCTGGCAGTGCTGGGTTAACAGTTGGACTTCATGACCCTAAAGGTCCCTTCAGCTGAAAAAATTCTCTGATTCTGTGAATGAGCTTTAAATGCTTTGGATCAGAACATGAAGTCTGATGTCCTCTAAAGCTGTTTCTTAACCCTGTGCTCTCTTGTGGTTGAAAAAGGACAAACAAGGCATTCACGGAATCATAGAATGGCTTGGGTTGGAAGGGATCATTGTGCAAAATGTCCCCACATAAATCCTGCTTCTTAAGAACAGGAAAACTTGGGGCAGCAAAATAGCCAACCCCAGGTGCCTCACCGATGCCTACAGCAGCTTGGGACAAGGTGCTGCTTGCTGCCAGTGTTGCTCTTGTAGTCCTGCCCTGGCTTCCTGCACCTCCTGCCAAGAGAAACACTCCCCTACACCCTGTCACATTTCCCTCCTGCTGGAAATAGTTCCTCAGGGATATGAATATTTGCTTGATAAGGGCAGCCCTTACCTGTGCTTGATAAGGCAGAGGCTGCCTCAGTGCAGTGCTGATAAAAGCATCCGGAGGAGGAGGTGATGTGATGAGGCCATGGATGGGGTGGCCAAGGCAGGTGGGTTGATGCAGGTCATCATTTAATGTGTCCTGTGGCTCAGTCTTCTCCAAAGAATCCCTTTTCTTCTGCTTATTCCTGGTGGGAAGAGGCAGGCTGGGGATCACCAGCAAGGTGGTGACCAGAGGAGGTTGGTGTGGTTGGGCATTGGCCACTTGCTGCACATCACAGAATCACAGAATGGGTTGAGTTGGAAGGGACCATGAAGATCATTTCGTTCCAACCCCCCTGCCATGGACAGGGACACCTCTCACTAGCTCAGGTTGCTCAAAGCCTCATCCAGCCTGGTCTTAAACACTGCCAGGGAGGGGGCAGCCACAGCCTCCCTGGGCAACCTGTTCCAATGTCTCCCCACTCTCACTGGAAAGAATTTCTCCCTCATCTCCAGTCTCAGTCTGCCTTGCTGTAGCTTAAAACCATTACCCCTCGTCCTATCACCACAGGCCCTTATAAACAGTTCTTCTCCAGCTCTCCTGTAGCCCCTTTCAGGTACTGCAAGTCCACTACAAGGTCTCCCCAGAGCCTTCTTCTCCAGGCTGAGGAGACCCAACTCCCAGAATCCCAGAATGGCTTGACTCCAATCACAGCTGGAGTCAGTGCTGGCACCGTACACCAAACCACCCCAAAACCCACCTGCTCCCTGCAGCTTGGACCTCAAACAGCTCCTTTCTCGCTCTGCTTCATGTTTGTCTGGTGTGGGACAGCTGCATGAGTTGTGTTTGCCAGGAAGGAGGAGGCTTGGGCTCCAGGAGCTCCAAATGCTGCGTGTCAGGAGCTTGGTTACGCTTCCTAATTGATGGTCCTCGAAGGCGAGCGTGAGAAAGCAGATTGTGAGTTTCTGTTTCATCAGCTGAAAGAGTTCTCCTCGGTGAGACTTTGCAGGCCAGCTCTCAGGAAGGGTTTGCAAAGCCTCTTAATTTAAGAGAGGCCATAAAAAGCAGGAAGGAAAAACCAGCAGAGAAAAAGCAAGTTAAGTCCCAAAGGGGGTGGGGGGGGGAAGTTTTTTGTGATCTTGAATTTGAGAACTAGACAGCAATCCATCTGGTTCTAGGTTGCTGAGAAGAAAATGAGGGGTGGGGTTTGGGTTTTTTTGCACAATCTGAAGCCTTGTGGTCTCTTGCTGCCTTTGAGATGAGAATAAGGAGACGAAGCACTGCCCTAGGAACAGCTTTTTGTGCAACAGAAACAAAGAAATGGGGAGCAAGCAGGAAGGCAAAGAGTGTCCTGGTCTCAGAGAGGAAAATGCCTTCTGTGTGTTTGCCACAGAGCCACTGTCACCAAGCACAGCTCTCCAAAGCCTGCAAAGAGCTTGGTGGAAAGAGCTGAGGGATATCCATACCTTCATCTCCATGATCTTGGGCTGGTAGGTGTTAGGGTAGTGAGAGCACTCTGGTGTCCTTCAGGAGGAGCTGCTTGTTCCCTATGAATGCTGCTGGTCACCTGTGGCTTCGTAACATGGCTGAGCAGATGTAAAGGTGAGATGCCACCACCAGCAGCATCCTACTCCCACAGGGGCAAGGAGCTGGTGACAACCAGGATCCCCTAACAGGGCATCTCCTGGGTGCTCAGCAAGAGCTAAAGGGTGGGGGGCAAGAGGCTGGGGCCAGACTCTTCTCAGTGGTGCCCAGAGACAGGACAAGGGGCAATGGGCACAAACTGGAAGCCAGGAGGAGAAACTTGTTCGGTGTGAGGGTGCTGGAGCCCTGGAGCAGGCTGCACAGAGAGGTTGTGGAGTCTCCTTCTCTGGAGAGCTTCCAGCCCTACCTGGCCATTGTGATCCTGGCCAAGCTGCTGTGGGTGCCCTGCTTTAGCAGGGGGTTGGACTGGGTGATCCTTAGAGGTCCCTTCCAACTCCATCATGCTGGGACTCTGAGACTTCCCTTGAAATAATCATGTGAGTCTGGGAACTGGAAAGCCACAGCCTGGTTGTGTTTTACTTTATTTTCAGATTATAAATCGGGGAGCAGTTAACATTATATTAATGCTGGCAGCAAAATTCCTTCTTTAATAGATAATTTGCAGTTATGATTTTGGAAGCAGTTTCCCCCACGTGCATGTGCATGCATGGGGTGGAAGGAGCAGTGCCAGAAGTGCTCAGGGTGGCTGCTGAGGCTTTTGAGGTGATGGAAGCACTGGGAGCTTGCTGGAGTCTGCAGTTCTTCATCTGGTGGCAGGATAAAACCTCAGAGGCATCATCCTGCAGTTTTTCATTCAGCCCAGTTTTTATCAATGGGGGTTTTGCCTTCAGAAAAACTCATGGGTTGGACTTCCAAGATATTTTTTTTTTTTCTGTTGAGCAGGATCTGGTTTTTATTTCTCTTAGCTGCTCGTTTTTACAAGGCTTGGGAGGTGTTTTCTGCTGTGCACCACTGACAGACATTTGCTTCCAATTAGTATTTATTGGATTATTTTAGTCAAATGTAAGCTTTGTGTTGGAGCCCCTGAATGCGCACTTTGGTATTTCAGAGAATCATGGAATCAAAAATGGTTTGGGCTGGAAGGCAACTAAAAGATCCATCTAGTTCCCACCTCCCTGCCATGGGCCACCTTCTACCAGCCCAGGCTGTTCAGGGCCTCCTCCAACCTGGCCTGGGCAACCTGTTCCAGTGTCTCCCCACTCTCACTGGAAAGAATTTCTCCCTAATCTCCAGTCTAAATCTGCCCTCTTCCAGCTTCAATCCATTCCCCATCATCCTATCACAGCAAGTCCTTGTAAAATGTCCCTCCCCAGCTTTCTTGTAGCCCCCATCAGGAACTGGCAGGCTGCTCTAAGGTCTCCCTGGAGCCTCCTCTTCTCCAGCCTGGTGGGGGGGGTCTTTTTCTGCTTGGTTTGGCATCCCCTTCAGTCTGCTGGTGCAAGGCAGCATCACTTGGGAGCTGCCCTGAAACAGATTAAACTGGATTAAAGAGATTAAAGCAGATTAGAGAGATTAGAGCAGATGAAGCAGCTCACAGCCTCTTACACAAGCATCTCTTTCTTCCCTTGGAATGAGTATGGTTCTGGCTCCCATGGCTGGAAACAGCAGCAGCCAGCATGTGTCCCTAGGCTGTGTCCAGCTTTCTGCTGCTTCTCCTGATGGCTGGAATTAGCTCCTCTCCAGTTCAGTTGGTAAAGCCTGGCTCAGGTGGCCGTGGCAAGGTGAGCAGTGGGTGGTGTTGGGTTGATGGTGTGCAGGGGCTGACTGACACAGCTTTGGGAAAACACAAAGGGAATGTTCTGCAGGGAAACATCTTGTTCAGCACCTTCATCAGTGGGCTGGGTGAAGGGATGGACACAGATGGGACATGACACACAGTCAGGTTGTGTTGCAATTCAGCAAGACCTGGAGAGCTGGGTGAGGGGAACCTCATGAAGGTCAACAAGGGCACCTGGGGAGGAAGAACCCCCTGCACCAGGTCAGCTGCTGGGAAGCAGCTCTGTGGAGGAGGATCTGGGAGTGCTGGTGTGTCCATGAGCCAGCAATGTGCTTGTGGCCAAGAAGGCCAATGGAATCTAGGGGTACACGGCAGTGTGGCCAGCAGGTTGAAGGAGGTTCTCCTACCCCTTTACTCAGCCCTAGTGAGGCCACAGCTGGAGTACTGAATCCAGTTCTGGGCTCCCCAGTTCAAGAGATTGGAAAGTACTGGAGAAAGTACAGTGGAGGCCACAAAGCTGCTGAGGGGCCTGGAGCAGCTCTGTGAGGAGCAAAGGCTGAGAGCCCTGGGGGTGTTGAGCCTGGAGAAGAGCAGCCCCAGAGGGGAGCTGAGCAATGCTCAGCAAGAGCTAAAGGGTGGAGGGCAAGAGGCTGGGGCCAGGCTCTTAGTGTTGCTCAGTGACAGGACAAGAGGCAAGGGCGCAAACTGGAACCCAGGAGGTTCTATCTGAACAGGTGAAGAAACTTCTTTGGTGTGAGGGTGCTGGAGCCCTGGGGCAGGCTGCCCAGAGAGGTTGTGGAGTCTCCTTCTCTGGAGAGACTCCAAACACCCCTGGCTATTGTAATCCTGGGCAAGCTGCTGTGGGTGCCCCTGCTCTTGGCAGGTTGGTTGGACTGGATGATGTCCAGAGGTCCCTTCCAACCTCACCACGCTGGGATTCTGTAAAGCAATGTGGAAAACTTGTGTTTCAATGGCAGCTGAGGGCATGACTTGAGGTTCTACCCTGAAAACTTTGCCACGGGAATAAAGGACCAATGAAAATCTGGATGCCCAGCTGAACTCTTGCCCAGTGGCTTTCTCCCACTGTGAGTGACTGATCTTGTTCTGGGAGAAAACCTCCTGAAATGAACATGGACTTTTGTGGACAAGGGTAGCTGCATGTAAGTGAGAACACCCAGCTTGGCCTCTTGGCTGCAGGCCCTGCCCAAACCTGTCTGGGTAGCTGTGGAGTTGGGTTTATCACAGTTTGCTTGAAGTCAATCAGGAGTGATTGTCCCAGGAGCAATAAGTGCTGCTGGGCTGATGTAACAGCTAATGAGAAGCAGACCCACAGCCTTATTTTTGAGGAAATAACAAATCTGCTTTTACAGGAGAGGAAATGCAGAATGCTTGGCAGTGGCTCACCATGGAGAAACAGGCAAGTTCAGCTGGTTGGAAACCAAGGAAAGCTGCACATGTTGCCCAGGATTTAACTGCAGGTCAAGCCTGGGTTCCCCTTTTCCTGCTGCATATCTCCATTTTCCACAGCACCTATAAAATGTTATCATAGAACAATAGGTTTGGAAGGGACTTCTGGAGATGATCAAATTCATTCCCCCTGCCAAAGCAGGATCACCTAGGGCAGGTCACACAGGAACACATCCAGGTGGGTTTGGAATCTCTCCAGAGAAGGAGACTCCACAACCTCTCTGGGCAGCCTGCTCCAGGGCTCCAGCACTCTCAGAGTAAAGAAGCTTTTCCTCATGTTGAGGTGGAGCTTCCTGGGTTCCAGTTTGTATCCATTGGCCCTCATCCTATCACACACCACCATTGAAAAGGCCTCACCCCTTCTTCTTGGCATCCACTCTTCAGATCTTCATAAGCATTAAGAAGATGTCCACTCAGTCTTCTCTTCTTCAAACTAAACAGCCCCAGGTCTCTAAGCCTGCACACTGCACATCCCAGCACAGACTCTCCATCAATATCATGCAAAAACCCATAAATCTCAAGGGTTTCTGCCTTTTCTTCCCTTGCAGGACAACGGGTTTGCCCACAGCAGGAGGTCCTTGCCCCATGGGGCTGGTGGCAGCCCCATGGACAACAAGCAGATGGTGAACGTGCAGCAGCAGCAGCACCCAACCCGGCTCTACGCCAACAGCACCTCTGAGTCTGCTCTGCCAGGGCAGCTGAGTGGGCTCCACATTGCTCCTGCCCACAGGTAGGGTGAGAACATGCCTCCTGCTCTGGGGGCTGCTGCTGTTCATGAAAACTTGGTTTCAAGGGGGTGTGTTGAGGTTGTGGTGCTTCTGGAGCTCCAGAGCTGGGGTGGTTGAGCTCCGGAGCTGTGGGGTTGAGCTCCGGAGCTGGGGGTTGAGCTCCGGAGCTGTGGGGTTGAGCTCTGGAGCTGGGGATTGAGCTCCAGAGCTGGGGTTTGAGCTCCAGAGCTGGGGTTTGAGGTCCAGAGCTGGGGTTTGAGCTCCAGAGCTGGGGGGTTGAGCTCGGAGCTGCCAGGTTGAGCTCCGGAGCTGTGGGATTGAGCTCCGGAGCCGTGGGGTTGAGCTCCGGAGCTGAGGTTTGAGCTCCAGAGCTGGGGTTTGAGCTCCAGAGCTGTGGGGTTGAGCTCTGGAGCTGGGGGTTGAGCTCCAGAGCTGTGGGGTTGAGCTCTGGAGCTGGGGGTTGAGCTCCAGAGCTGTGGGGTTGAGCTCCGGAGCTGGGGGTTGAGCTCCAGAGCTGTGGGGTTGAGCTCCGGAGCTGGGGGTTGAGCTCCAGAGCTGTGGGGTTGAGCTCCGGAGCTGTGGGGTTGAGCTCCGGAGCTGCCAGGTTGAGCTCTGGAGCTGGGGTTGAGCTCCAGAGCTGTGGGGTTGAGCTCCAGAGCTGGGGGTTGAGCTCCAGAGCTGTGGGGTTGAGCTCCGGAGCTGGGGGTTGAGCCCCAGAGCTGTGGGGTTGAGCTCTGGAGCTGGGGGTTGAGCTCCAGAGCTGTGGGGTTGAGCTCTGGAGCTGGGGGTTGAGCTCCAGAACTGTGGGGTTGAGCTCCGGAGCTGCCAGGTTGAGCTCCAGAGCTGTGGGGTTGAGCTCCGGAGCTGGGGGTTGAGCTCCGGAGCTGGGGGTTGAGCTCCGGAGCTGGGGGTTGAGCTCCAGAGCTGTGGGGTTGAGCTCCGGAGCTGGGGGTTGAGCTCTGGAGCTTAGGGGGTTGAGCTCTGGAGCTGTGGGGTTGAGCTGTGGAGCTGTGGGGTTGAGCTCCGGATCTGCGGTTTGAGCTCCTGCTCTGTTTGTTGAGTGTAGGGGAAGAAAAAAACCACCAAAAAAAAGGTATTTTGGAGATACCAAGTTCTGAGCAAAATGGCCACATGTGTATGGATGTAGCAACTGCGACACTGAGTTTATGATGCTGAAGCAATGTTCAAGCATTTGTCTCAGAGATGGAGGCCTCATCCCTGGAGGGGTTTCAAAGCTGTGGAGATGTGGTGCTGAGGGCCATGGTTTAGTGGTGACCTGGCAGGGCTGGGTTAAGGGTTGGATGATCTTAAAGGTCTTTTCCAACCAAAAGGATTCTGGGGGTGAAGGTGTTGGTTTTCCAGAGCTGCACAAGATCCTTCTGTGGGTGTGGGAAGATTGGTGGCATCAGCTCCAGTCCCTAAACTGGGATGAATGCCAAGGAGTGTCAGAGTGTTAGTATCTTGATTTTTCACAGCTTATGTTCCAGGCAGGATGCTGCCATAGGAATGTTACCCTCTTAGGAATGGGGATCACACTTGCACAAACCCCAGAGCAAAGTCTTGGTTTGGAAGCTGGGGGCACCAGAGGAGAAAATGAACCCCACTCAACTTGGGATGTTTATAAATGTAGGATCTGCTCAGTGCAGCTGTCCAGGAGGCTGGGAAATAAATAATGCTGGTAGGAAAGAAAAAGCTTTGGGGGAGCCAGGAAGGGTCTGGGACAGGCCAGGTTGTGGACTGCGATGCTTTCACAAGGCTTCTGCTGATGATGATTTATGGTCCTCCAGGCTGGCAAAAGGCTCTGCAAGAGACTCATGGCTGTATTGAACAGAAAGAGCAAAGAGAGTTTCTTCTCAGCCCAGGAACTCTGTGCTGCATGAATTCATGTTCCAGCCATGCTGCGAGCCAGAGTATTCCCTGTGCTGCTCCAGGGAAGTTGGAAAGAACAGATCCACACAAAAAAAAATACAGAGAAGAAAATCTGATGTTTGCAGGGTGTGAGCCAAAAGCCAGGAGATTAGCTGGAGTAGAATCAGGTCAAAAGTGTGTCCTCCAAGCCAGGCTGGACGGGGTCAAATGTGGCCTTTTGGGGCTGGAAATGTGTGAATTGCTGTAGGAGGGGGCTGGAACAGGGCAGGCAGGCACACAGGGAGGGTTTGGGCTGGTGGGGAGTCATGGGGATGGGCTCTCTCCTGGGGCAGCAGCACTCAGCCCCTTGTTTTGAGAGGTTGAGGATGAAGGAGAAGCTGCAGAGCTGCCCAGCACTGCTCTGCCCACAAGGACTGGGACCACCCAGTGGTTCCATCTCAGAAAACAGAATTTTGGCTTTCTTTTGAAAGTGAATTTTGTTTGGCTTTGGGGTTTTTTTTCCCCTTTGTTTCTTTTAAAGTGGATTTTCTTTCTTTTTTTTTTTTTCCTTTTCTTTTTTTGAGGCAGACATGAACATGATGCTGGTGGAGAACATGAGTCAGATGATGGCTCAGATGTGTTCAGATGGGCTTCAAGGCTCTTGGGTTTTATATTGGTCACAGAATCACAGGATGGTTTGGATTTGAAGGCACCTTAAAGATCAGCTAGTTCCAACCCTCAGCCATGGGCAGGGACACCTTCCACAACCATGATCTTGATGATCTTCTCCTTTAAAAAAAAAAAAAGGAGCCCCTTCCCCCAGTACTCTGCTGTGCTGTGAGGCCTCAGTGGAGCACAACAGCTCTTGAATTCAGCTCTGCTCAGCAGGACACTTAAAAACATCCACCCCAAATAACTTTGATTCCAAACTCATTTGGTTCCAAACTCGATTCCAAATTCATGTTTTGCTGTATTGAATGAACTGGAATAATGGTTTAAATGACTCTTTGTTGTCTCTTGAGCTCCAACACGTTGCATACAGACAAGGAGCAGTTTCAGGTGTGGATCCTGAAGGTCAGCATGTGGTTAGGGGGGAGTTGTGGGGCTGCTCTTCTGTCCCATCCTTGGTGCAGAGCAGCACATGAGGTGTTTTTCTCATTTAAGCTGTGGGCTGTGTCATAGAATTATAGAATTGTTTTGTTTGGAAGAGACCTTTAAGATCATCCAGTGCAGCCATTAACCCAGCACTGCCAGGTCACCACCAAACCATGGCCTCAGCACCACATCCACGGAGCTTTGAAACCCCTCCAGGCATGGGGACTCCACCACTGCCCTGGGCAGCCTGTGCCAGGCCTTGACAACTCTTTGGGGGAAGAAATTGTTCTTCATGTCCAACCTAAACCTCCCCTGGAGCACTTGTGGCCATTTCCTCTTACCCTATGACTTGTTCCTTGGGAGAAGAGATTGACCTCCGCCTGGCTCCAACCTCCTTTTCAGGGAGCTTTAGAGAGCAATGAGGTCTCCCTTCAGCCTCCTTGCCTCCAGATGAAGCAACCCCAGTGCCCTCAGCTGCTCCTCCCCAGCCCTGTTCTCCAGACCCTTCCCCAGCTTTGTTGCCCTTCTCTGGACCTGCTCCAGCTCCTCAATGTCCTTTTTGGAGTGAGGAGCTCAAAACTGAACTCAGCATTCAAGGTGTGGCCAGTACAGGGGGACAGTGCCTGGGAAAAAAGATCTCTTACTGCAGTCACCTTCAGAAAGGCTGACTTCAGAGGAGACAGCTGTGGCGGTGAGGGGATTTGCTCTCCTGCCTGTGACTGGCAGCAGCCTCTGCTGTCCCCTTGCTGGATGCCCCAACAGCAGTGGGAGGGCTTGGTGGGTCCCCTGGCCCTCCTTAATGAGGGAGATTGCAAAAGAACAGATTGTCAACCCACCCCACCTGTGCAGAGCACTTTGTGGTGCTGCCCTCCTTCCCAAGGCATCTGGTAGCTGGGCCAGCCCCGTGGTTGCTCAATCCAAGCCTGACTGGGAACGGGTTCAACCTCAATGGTTGTTCCTGGGACAGACATAGCTCCAGGCAGAGACTCCCATGGGAATGGTTAGGTGTTTAATGACTCTGTGGGAAGGGGGAGGATTCCTACCTCCCTGATGAGCTGAGAATTGCTGTTTGTATTTGACTCGAGCCTTCATATTTGACTTGAGCCTTTCTTGCTCTTCTTTCAAACAGCCTTGACCCCTTGAAGTCTCTCCCACGGAACAGAAATGGGATTGATGTGGAGTCAGATGTCTACAAGATGCTTCAGGATTATGAGAAGCCTGTTTCAGAGCCCAAGCAGTCTGGATCCTTCCGATACTTGCAGGGCATGTTGGAGGCTGGTGAGAATGGTAAGGAGCTTGCCAGCAAGTCCCCTGTACCTCCCCATCACCAGGGCACTGCAGTAGGGCTTGAATCATCATCTGGTCCCTCTGTACCCACCAAGCTGCTACTGCAGGCTTACCCTTCTTCTCCTTCTCCTGCTGAGGATGCTGGTGAAGCCTCTAGAGGTGAGGGAGTGGGTTTGCAGACTCTTCTGCTCTGTCATTTCACCACCCCATTGCCTTGGTCCTGAGGCAGCTCAGCTCAATAGGAAGGCCATAGAATCATAGAATAGTAGTGGTTGGAAGGGACCTCTGGAGATCATCCACTTCCACCCCCTTGCTAAAGCAGGAGCACCCACAGCAGCTTGCCTAGGATCACAACCATAGAATCACAGAATTGTCAGGGTTGGAAGGGACCTCAAGGATCACCCAGTTCCAACCCCCCTGCCATGGGCAGGGACACCTCCCACTAGAACAGGTTGCCCAGAGCCACATCCAGCCTGGCCTTAAAAACCTCCAGGGATGAGGCTTCCATCACCTCCCTGGGCAACCTGTTCCAGTGTCTCACCAATGTCCAGATGGGGTCTGAAAGTCTTCAGAGAAGGTTGCTCTCTGGGCAGCCTGCTCCAGGGCTCCAGCACCTTTAAAGTAAAGAATTTTCTTCTCATGTTCAGATGGAACCTCGTGGGTTCCAGTCTGCACCTGGTGCCTCTTGCACCCTCAAAGTAAAGAAGTTTCCTCTCATGTTCAGATGGAACCTCCTGGGTTCCAGTGTATGCCCCTTGCCTCTTGCACCCTCAGAGTAAAGAAGTTTCCTCTCATGTTCAGATGGAACCTCCTGGGTTCCAGTGTGTGCCCCTTGCCTCTTGCACCCTCAGAGTAAGGAAGTTTCCTCTCATGTTCAGATGGAACCTCCTGGGTTCCAGTGTGTGCCCCTTGCCTCTTGCACCCTCAGAGTAAAGAAGTTTCTCCTTAAGTTCAAGTGCAGCTTGAAGGTCCAAGCTCCCTGTGAGGTGGAACACTCAGCTGGCAGGCTTCAAGTGAGGGTTTCAGATGCTGAGGCATCTGGAGGCTTACCTAATTTTCTAGTTGACTTGAGCATCGTGTGAAAGCTGGAGTTGCAAACAGCTTCTGCACAGCAGCTGTGTTCTGGGCCGGCTTAGGAGGTGTCAGGGCCAAAGCCGTTGTGTAAGAGCACTGCTGGAGAACCAGCTTCAGCAAATGGCATTTGCATAAGGACGTGGGATGGTCCTCAGCGAGGCAGGGATAGAGATCAGGAGCTCTTGGCTCACTGCTCAGGTCTGTCACAGCTTCCTGTCTGTGCTGTTAATGTGGGAAGGAGCCAGTTCTGAGCATTAAACAACAAAGTCCCCAAACCACATTTCAGCTGCTTCTGATTTGCCTTTCAACCTTGAGTCCATCGGGACTTTCACCTTCAAACTTCCCGGCTTCACTTTACAATCATTAGGGCAAGGCTCTTCCTTCTGCTTCCTTCCATCAGCCTCCTACTTTGGGATCATGTGAATCCAGGAACTTTGTTTTGATGGGAAAATCCCAGCAGCTGCAAATTTCATCATGAAGCTGCGAGAGGCAGCGAGTCAGGCTGCTGCTCCTCAGCTTCTGTGTATGTGGCATGATGGAGAAGGAGGGGAGACCCTCACTTTCTCTACAACTCCCTGAAAGGAGGCTGGAGTGAGATGGATATTGGGCTCTTCCCCAAGGAACAAGTGATAGGACAAGAGGAAATGGCCTCAAGCTGCACCAGGGGAGGTTTAGGCTGGACATTAGAAGAAACTTCTTCACTAAAAGGGTTCTCAAAGACTGGCACAGGCTGCCCAGGGGGGTGGTGGAATCCCCATCCCTGGAGGTGTGTCAGAGATGTGGTGGTGAGGGCCATGGTTTAGCACCAGCCTTGGTAGAGTTAGAGAATGGTTGGACTGAGTGATCTTAAAGGTCTTTTCCAACCAAAAGGCTTCCATGGTTCTATGATATTGTGTGACTTGTTTCCCACTTCACAAGCAGCATGACTGTGGGTAACATCTGAGCATCAAGCTTCCACCACCTGTTCTCAGTGGTGCTTGGGCATGTCTGGAAAGCACAAGATGGGTTCAGCTGCAGAAATAGCAGATGTAAACACTACAGTCTGTTTCAGGCTGGCAGGAAAACTGATGTTAATTACAGGTTCCAGATGAACCTTCAGATCCCTCACCAAGCACCAGCCATCCCAGTGAGGTGCCTGCTGCACCCCCAGGTCTCCTCGTTAGGAAGAAGCAAATGGGAAGTGACTGTGTTAATCCCAGTTAATCACCCTGCTGCCTGCCTGCCTCCTCCATGCCAGGGGAAGGAACAAAGCTGGAGCTTTTCTGCTTTGCTGCTGCCTGCCCCTGCATCCCAGGGCAGAAATCTAGGACAAAGGGGTGATGGTTTAAACCAAAAGAGGAAGATCTGGTCTGGAGAAAAGGAAGACATTTTTTCCACTGAGGGTGATGGGCCCCTGGCCCAGGTTACCCAGAAAGGTGGGAGGTGCCCCATCCCTGGAACCATTCCAGGTCAGGTTGTGTGGGGCTCTGAGAAACCTGCTCCAGTTGCAGATGTCCCTGCTGACTGCAGGACTGGATGAGCCTAACCATTCCAAGCTGTGCTGGGCAGCAGGGATGTGTGGCTGGCTGCAGGCACAGCCTCACTCATGCCTGGGTCATCACAACTTTCTGTTTGTTTCATAAAGGATGAGAAATTAAGTGAGAAGCATCTCTCCTGGCATAAAGTTCCGTGATGTTCCAGCAGAGTTTAAATCCCTGGGAGTGTTCCTGCTAGGTTGTTTTACAGCTTCCATCCCTGCTCCTTTTTCCTTAAGCCCCAAATCATACATTTTGGCCTGAGCCTGCTGTGTGTTGTCCTTTTAAAGTCAAGATCTCCTCTCCTGAGTGTCTCAGGCAACAGCCTGGTTTATATGGCAGACGTTTCTCCTGGCTGATGTATCTTCTTCAGCATTGCCAGCCTCGCCCCATGCCCACGAGGAGCTTCGTGCCAAGGATCTGGTGGAAGCTGGAGGACTCATCTCTGTAGGTGCATCTGGCATGGGAAGGATGAGCACTGCAGCCAGAAATGGAGGCAGTGATGGTTCAGACTGTGGAGTTAAAGCATCTCACTCCCTTGCAAGGACCATAAATTACACTGAGGCTGTGGGCTGGTAAATGGAAGGAAATGATGCATCGTTTGGGGAGATGGGAAGCAGCCCTCTCAGCAGGGATGGTTTTGCTGTAAAGCTCCTTTTTTTTATTTTTTCACTTCTCTCTCTCCTAAGGAGCTTGTCCAAGGCTGTGAGACAGTGACAGCTTCACTGCTGCATGCTGGCAGATGAGTGTGTCTGGTCCAAGCGTGCCCTATCTCACGCTGGAGGAGCCAACAGCTTGAGCAGTTGTTTTGGTTTATTCCCAGCAAGGCAGCAGAAGGACTCCACAAGGGAGCTTGGCTGGAACCAACCAAGCACTTGGAGGACCCCTGGGGTGGAGCAGCCCCAGTTGGCTCCTGGGCAGGCTGACTCACACGTTCTGAGGCTCTCAGCATCTCTATTCTATCTTGGGAAAGTGAGGTTTGGTGGGAAAGGAGTCCTTTGGGGTTTATTCCTTTGGCTAGAACCTTTGGAGCCTTGGTCTCTGGATTAGAGCCACAGCTGGAGATGGGGTCTGCTGTGTGAGGAAGCTTTGTGCACCCCAAAGGTAACCCCAGGGTGCTGGGGTTGGGTGTCCTACCACCTCCCCAGCCCAGGAGAGTGGAAACTCCCAAGACTGGATGAGGGAGCAGAGCTCTATCCATGGAATGAATCACAGGATTTTAGGGGTTGGAAGGGACCTCTGAAGATCATCAAATCCAACCCCCCTGCCAGAGCAGGACCACAGAATCCAGCACAGGTCACACAGGAACACATCCAGATGGGTCTTGAAAGTCTCCAGAGAAGGAGACTCCACAACTTCTCTGGGCAGCCTGTTCCAGTGCTCTGTGAGCCTCACAGTGAAGAAGTTCTCATGTTGAGGTGGAACCTCCTGTTCTGGAGTTTCTAGCCATTGCCCCTTGTCCTATCCCAGGGTGCAGCTGAGCAGAGCCTGTCCCCTGCCTCTTTCCCCACAACCCTCAGATATTTATAAACATTTCTTACATCCCCTCTCAGTCTTCTCTTCTCCAGACTAAAAGGCCCCAGAGCTCTCAGCCTCTCCTCACAGGGCACGAAGATCTTCAGAGCAATGCCCTTCAACGCTGAACCTGCACAGGATCAGTGAGCAACCACCAGCAATGAGGCACCACTTCCAGGTGACAACAATTCACTTGAGGAAAGGCAGAGACATTCCTGGAGCCATGGGTGGCACCTCAGGGCAAAATCCTAGGGAAGTTTCCAAAATTGGTGCAGTGAATATGGCCAGCTGAGGCAGAAAAGTGCTTCAGCTGCTGCTGAGACCTTCTGGGCATTGTGGACTTTAAGACTGACCATGAGCTGAAACAGCACCCTCAAAGCTCAGGGAGCAAGAGAGACCTGAACACTGAAGAATGTCTTCTTCATCCAAGAGTTTCTCTGCTGCTTTTCCAAGCTCTGTCAGCTGATGGAGGAAAATGTTTTGTCCTCCTTCATGAGCTTTTCCTTCCTGTAACCTTAAAGCCACCGCAGAGGAACCACAGATCAATGGGGACCCAAAAGAGCAGTCAGCTGTGAGCCACAAGAATCCACACAATAGACACTGGAAGCTTTGAAGTGTCCCAGTGGTGGGGAACAAGCATGGTTGTGTTGTCCAAAGCATGAGGGCAGATGTTAAATCCCATGGCTGGACCTTTATGAAAGGAGGCTTGGTGCCCAGAAGAGCTTACCTTCTGCCACACTGTTTTGTGGTAGATGATTTGAGGTTTAAATGAGTGTTGTAGGAAGAGAAGTGCCTGCAGCTCTGGTATTGTTTGGTTTAACTTGCTCAGGCTTTTGTCTGACTCTCTGTGACTGATGGTGCATGGGAAGCGTTGGTCTGATAGAATGGAGCTTTTGTGAGATTCCTGCTCTTTATCTTTGTTCATTCCCTAAGTAGCATTGCAGCCAAGTTAATTTCCCACCTCTGGATTAATCGTGGAATGGGTTGGGTTGGAAAGGACCTCACCTGGTCCAACCTTCTTGCAATAAGCAGAGACATCTTCAACTAGATGAGGTTGCTCAAAACCTCATCCAACCTGGCCTTGAGAGAGGGGACAACAAGGCTGCTTGGCCTTTGGAGAAGGTGGAATAAAAGCCCTGGGGGGACAAGTTTTCACTCTGTGTCCGTTTAAAATCCTTGGCAGGTGAAAAACTCGACCGACTGAGCAACCCCCGGAGCGTCAAGCCCCCGGTGTCAAAGCTCGGGGGTACCATGGCTGGGCTGCAGATGCTCCCCGAGTGCACTCGCTGCGGCAACGGCATCGTGTAAGTGTCTGCTGCTGCCACTGCCACTGCTGCGGTGGGGACAGCACCACCGGGGCCTGCTGGGGTGGGGATGGAACCACCGGGGCCTGCTGGGGTGGGCATGGAACCACCGGGGCCTGCTGGGGTGGGGATGGAACCACCGGGGCCTGCTGGGGTGGGCATGGAACCACCGGGGCCTGCTGGGGTGGGGATGGAACCACCGGGGCCTGCTGGGGTGGGGATGGAACCACGGGCCTGGTGGGATGGAACCACCGGGCCTGCTGGGGTGGGGACGGAACCACCGGGGCCTGCTGGGGTGGGGACGGAACCACCGGGGCCTGCTGGGGTGGGGACGGGAGCACCGGGACCTGGCTGGGATGGGGACGGGAGCACTGGGATGGGGATGGGAGCACCGGGATGGGGATGGGAGCACCGGGATGTGGCCGGGATGGGGACGGGAGCACCGGGATGTGGCTGGGATGGGGACAGGAGCACCAGGATGTGGCTGGGATGGGGACAGGAGCACTGGGACCTGGCTGGGTTGGGGACAGGAGCAAAGGGACATGACTGGGATGGGAGCACCAGGATGTGGCTGGGATGGGGACGGGAACACCGGGACATGGCTAGGTTGGGGATGGGAGCACCAGGACCTGGCTGGGATGGGAGCACCGGGACCTGGCTATGTTGGGGATGGGAGCACCGGGACAAGACCGGGATGGGGATGGGAGCACCAGGATGTGGCTGGGATGGGTACGGGAACACCAGGACGTGGCTAGGTTGGGGATGGGAGCACCAGGACCTGGCTGGGATGGGAGCACCGGGACCTGGCTAGGTTGGGGACGGGAGCACCGGGACAAGACCGGGATGGGGATGGGAGCACCAGGATGTGGCTGGGATGGGTACGGGAACACCAGGACGTGGCTAGGTTGGGGATGGGAGCACCAGGACCTGGCTGGGATGGGAGCACCGGGACCTGGCTAGGTTGGGGACGGGAGCACCGGGACAAGACCGGGATGGGGATGGGAGCACCAGGATGGGGATGGGAGCACCAGGATGTGATTGGGATGGGGATGGGAGCACACCAGGACATGACTGGGATGGGGATGGGAGCACCAGGACATGACTGGGATGGGGTGGGAGCACCAGGACATGCCTGGGTTGGGGATGGTAAGACCAGAACATGACTAGGTTGGGTCCCACCAGACACAAGGGGTTAGAATTCCCCCCAGATACACCTTGCATCCCTTCCTGGTTTCTTCGCTGGCCGTATATAAACCTGGACCTGAGGGGCAGAGCTTGGATTGCCCCTTTTAAGGGAATCTTGCAACAAAAGAAGGATGATTCATGGGATGGTTCCTGCTTATCTTAGTGGCTGCCCGGGGACTATGAGTAGTGCTGGTGGAGCTGACACTCCTTCAGTGCCTTGAGGAGGGAGAAACACTTTAAGGGTCAAGTAGAATAATCTGAGGATGATCTTTGTTTGTTTGTTGAAGAGTGACTCTGGGATGGATGGATGCTGGGTCTGATTTCAGGGAGTACAGGCGGGTTTCTGCTCCATCCTGTTGCAATTTATGTTCTGTTGTAATTTATGTTCTGCTTGAGCCAGATCTGCTGGCTGAGAGTCTGCTCTGCAAACGCTTGTAACCCTTTCCTTGCCGGGCTTTGCTCTGCATGTGCAACCCCAGCAGTGCTTGGAGGTTGCTGGCTCTCACTGTTCAGATTCAGGCTGAGCTTAGTAGATATTTGAGGCTCAGCTTTGGATTGAGCTGAGGAGCAGTGCCACAGGGGATGTGGAAAGTTACCTGGCAGAAAAGGACCTAGGGGTGCTGGTTGGCAGCCAGCTGAATGGGAGCCAGCAGGGTGCCCAGGTGGCCAAGAAGGCAAACAGCAGGACCACAGTGGTTGTGCCTCTCCACTGGACACTGCTGTGGCCACACCTTGAATACTGGGTTCAGTTTTGGGCCACTCACTCAAAGAAGGGCATCAAGGGGCTGGGGCAGGTCCAGAGAAGGGCAGCAAAGCTGATGAAGGGTCTGGAGAAAACAGGGCTGATGAGGAGAAGCTGAGGGAACTGGGGGTGTTTAGCCTGATCTTTGGAGGTCCCTTCCAACCCCTAACGTCCTGTGAGTCCAACCCCCCTGCCAGAGCAGGACCATCGAATCTAGCTCAGGTCACACAGGAACACATCCAAATCATAGAATCATAGAATTGTCAGGGTTGGAAGGGACCTCAAGGCTCAGCCAGTTCCAATCCCATGGGCAGGGACACCTCCCACTAGATCAGGTTGCTCAGAGCCACATCCAGCCTGGCCTTAAACACCTCCAGGGATGAGGCTTCCACCACCTCCCTGGGCAACCTGTGCCAGTCTCTCACCACCCCCATGGGGAAGAACTTCTTCCTAAGATCCAATCCGAATCTCCCCACTTCTAGTTTTGCTCCATTCCCCCCCAGTCCTATCACTCCCTGACACCCTAAAAAGTCCTTCCCCAGCTTTCTTGTAGGCCCCCTTCAGAGACTGCAGATCAAATGGCTCTTGATGGTCTGCAGAGGTCCCTTCCAGCCGCTCCCGTTCAGTGCCTCCCCACCTCAGCCCAGCTCTCCCCCCCCCCCATCTCTCCCTAGGGGCACCATCGTCAAAGCCCGGGACAAGCTGTACCACCCCGAGTGCTTCATGTGCGACGACTGCGGGCTCAACCTGAAGCAGCGCGGCTACTTCTTCATCGAGGAGCAGCTGTACTGCGAGACCCACGCCAAGGAGAGGGTTAAGCCCCCCGAGGGCTATGACGTGGTGGCTGTTTACCCAAACGCCAAAGTCGAACTTGTCTAACCCCCGGCTGAGCTCCGCCGAGCTCGGGTGGCCTCTCGCCGCCCACCCACGTCCTCCCCGCCGGCTGCGCGCCGGGGCTGGAATCCACCCCCTGATCACCAAAGCCCGAGTTCCAATTGCCTTCTCCCCGATACAAAAAAAAAACCAAAACCCAAACAAAAAAACAACAAAACCCAAACGTTTACACTTGGGACCTCCAGGGGATGGTGTTGAAAGCATCCCAGCGGGTTTTCCCCCTTCTTCTCGACAGGCTGCTTTCGGGGTTGCTGTGTTGGGTCGTTAGCCTGTGCCATAACCTTCTCCCAGGATCTGTGTAAATAGTGAGCAATTCTCTGCCCTCTTTCATATAAAACCAGTATTCCTTTATTTTTTATTTTATTTTATTTTTTCGCTCCCCCTCCTCTTCCTGAAAAAAAGCCAGGAAGATGTTTTGGAAGCTGAAAGAAAATAAGGCACTTTAAGAGAAGAAGCTGGCTCCTGGCTCCTGCCCTTCATCTCCTGCCCCGCTGATTAAAACCAACCCCACTCGAGGAGTCGGGGATGTGGCACCGGGGGGTTGGGGTCCCCAGCTCAGCCCCATCCCCGCAGATGTGCCATGGAAGGGAGATCTCCTCAGGCAGTATTTGCTATGGAATTCCCTGGATCAGGGCACAGCAGTTTGAGGCTGACAGGGGTGGGTCTGAGCTCCCCATACTGAGCACGCAACGAGGCTTTTTATTCCTTCTGTCCTTCCTCATTCATCTGTTCTCTGTCATCTAACACTCCCCCCCCAAGCACCACACCTTCAAGGGACACTGAAGCAGTACAGAGCCCACCTTGGCTGTTCCCATCTCCCACGCCCCTGCTGTCCTTGCTTTGGCCATCCTGACTCTTTCCCACCTTTTGCCCTATTTTTGCAGTCCTTTATTTCCAGATCCCCAGACTGCTGTCATCTGGGTCTGCCTCCCAGCAGGGAGCTGGTGACAAAATCCTCCAAGCACTTGGGAAGTGGCTGGAGTGGTGGAAAGCCCTGAGTCCAGAGGCAGCAGGTTGAGGTTTACCTCCATATTCCAAGGCTGTGCTTTCAGCTGGGTCCATCATCCACATTTTTTGATGGGGACAAGTTTTTGAGGCTCTTGGGATGTTGCTTGGTTGGAGAAATGTGGGGTTTCTGGTAGTGTTTGGAGAAGAGAGGGTTTAGTCACTCAGCTGCTGGATGCTGGTGGGAGCCACCCAGGGGTTTGGTACCATGAGGTTCCTTCTGCTTTGAGACAGCCTCCTTCCTCCGCCTCACTTCAGAGAGGCAGGACATGAGGGGGAAAAAGAAACGTTTGGTGCTGGCTTCCCTTCCATGGAAAAGGAAAACAAGAGATGGGGTGATGGCCAAAGTACTCCTTCCCCTTCCACCTGTGGAAGGAGGAAATGTGGGACTGGAGGAAGGTTATGTTATCCTGGTTGGGGCTGAGCACACAATTTCATCCTACTGGTTTCCTCCCCAGAAGGAGGTAAGGGGTTTAGGTTGTTACTGGACCTTTTCACCTGGTGCCTTATAGGATTTGAGGCAGCTTCTGCCCTGTGCCTGGCAGTATCCTCACTGGGTACCACTGTGCAAGGGAGGGATGCTGGCCATGCAGGTTCCTGCTCAGAGCAGAGCATCCTCCTCCTCCTATACCTCCTCCCTGCCATCAGGAGCTTTAATTTTTAAAGTACAAGAAAAACATGGAAAGCTTTCCCAGTTTTTCTTCTATTTGCATAGCCAGGGAGGCTTCCCCCCTCCCTGGAAGTGTTCAAGGCCAGGTTGGATGGAGCCTTGAGCAACCTGGGCTAGTGGAAGGTGTCCCTGTCCATGGCAGGGGGGTTGGAACTGGATGATCTTTGAGGTCCCTTCCAACCCAAACCAGTCTATGATTCTATGATCACCTGAAGGGAAATACTTGGGACAACTGTAAATGAGGAGGAGATGAACAATAATCAGGTGGGAATTGTTGGTGCCCTTGTTTGCAGCCTCTGCTTGGAGCAACTCCTCAGTTGGCCATTGTCAGAAACATTTGTCCTGGATTCCTCCACTAACCCCACTCAGTGCTGGGCTGAGCTCTGGTGCCTGTAGCTTGGAAGTTCAGGTGTCACCCACACCTGGGACTGAATCCATCTCGGCTGAGCCATGGAAACCTGATGACATGAATGGCACTGAGGCTTTTCCCATCCTGCCCAGCTGCCAGCCAGGGATGTGTCACTCAAGGCAGTTCTTGTCCCCCGCTGGCCTCCGTCGGTGGTTGTGTCCTTGTGGGGATGCTGGATGTCCTGCAGCCCTGGCACGAGCAACACCTTAGGAATTCATAAACTGCCTCACTGACTTCAGTTTGATCAGTAACAGGCTGCTGGTGGGGCACCAGTGCAGCACTGGGAGAGCTGGGCACAGGGCATTTCTTTTCATTGCAAACCAAGTTCCCATAAATCCATTTGTCCATGCCGTTGGCTTGTGGTACCCTTAGGAGTAACCAGCTCAAGTGATCCCACCATGGAGCTTAAAGCTGGAGCTTAAAGCCTCTCACAGCCCCATTCTGGGCTGCTTCCTGGCTTTGTGCCACCTCATTCAGCTGATGGGGCCCTGTAGGTGCTGCCACAGGTGAGGGTCTGGTGGCACCAGTAAGGCTGTTTGTATGAGATACAAAATAAAGCTGTGTTGGTGGTTTTATGTCTCACATCACTTAGTTTGGACTTTGTCTGGACCCTGGTTTGGTCTCTCCCATGGTGGCACCACTACATGCAGGGGTCTCTCAGCATCCAGAGAAGGACGACACTGGATGAAGCTTAGCATCTTGGAGAGCTGCGCTTCTCGTGGCATCGTGTGTTGAGAGCTTTGACTGAGGTTTGGTCTCTGTGGTGTGGGGGTTGGGTGGGTTTTTAACTTAAAGGGGTTGACCAGAAAGCTGAGGACAGGCTTTTGAGCAGGGCCTGTTCTAACAGGACAAGTGGTGATGGTTTGAACAAAAAGAGGGAGATTCAGATGGGAGAGAAGGAAGAAATATTCACTCTGAGGGTGGTAAGACCCTGTGGCCCAGGTTGCCTGGAGAAGTGGGAACTGCCCCATCCCTGGAACCATTCCAGGTGAGGTTGTCTGGGGCTCTGAGCAACCTGCTCTCATTGGAGATGTCCCTGCTGACTTGGGTTGGTCTAGATGACCTTTGATGTTCCACCCAAACCATTCTGTGATTTACTGCACCTCCCCTACAGAAGGCCAATGAATTTGGTTTGTCAGCAGTGTTTAACCAGCCACAGTGCTGCTCCAAGGGTACCTTCTCTCATCTGATGGAGCCACAGATCTTTGAGGTTGGGAATGTCATCTGCAGCACCCAGGCTGAAGACCCATGGGACAGCCATGAGCAAACAGTGCTCCAGAAAACCCTGCTGGCTGTGGTCAGGTTTGTTAGCCCCACTGCTGAGCTCCAGGGGGTGATCCCCAAGTGTGAGACAGGAAAGTGGGACACAGGTCTCTCTGAGACCCACCTCTCACTGTCCCTGTGGCAGCCCCAGCCCACCCAGCAGCCACCATCTGACCTGCCCAACCCTGAAAGGGGGACAAAGATCCCTCTGAGACCCACCTCTCACTGTCCCCATTGCAGCCCCAGCCTGCCCAGCAGCCACCATCTGACCTGCCCAACCCCAAAAGGGGGACAAGGATCCCTCTGAGTCCCACCTCCCACTGTCCCCATGGCAGCCCCAGCCTGCCCAGCAGCCACCATCTGACCTGCCCAAGCCCAGGATCCTCCTCCAGGCTCCTCAGTGCTTTGGAAAATAAGATGAGACACAGTGAAGGTCTCATTTATTAACTAAATGAGGTGGGACTGGGGCCAAGCTGATTCAAGTTCTAATTGCTTAACTTTTTCCATGTATCATCATTAAAGTTTCCTTCTTAGCTGGGCATTATTTCCCCCACCACACCCCTTTTCTGCTGCTGCTTTTGTTTGGAGCTGTTTGACTTTGGTTGCTGGCTGCTTGCCCCAGGGACCTTAAAAAAACCAAAATCTTAGTGGGTCTGTTGGTATGAGGACAAAGGTTTTTGTGCCACAGGAGGGAAAGAAGCTCTTTGGACAAGTGCCCTCTCCTCCTTTTCTCATCTGTGGGAGAGGCTATTTTAATGAATTCAGAGGGATAAAAAAAATTGTCTTCCCCACATGAAGAGCTGCTCCTGACTGTGAGGGAACTTTTCTGGGAGTTGTTTTGTCTCCCTCTTTCTCCTCGGGGAAAGCCCAGGCTGGCTGGAAACACCCACCCAGTTACTCCCCCCCACCACACACACCACCCTCCCCAGCCCAGCAGCAGCTTCTCCAACAGGGAGCTTGAGCTGTTTGGCATTTTTGATGTGGTCCTAAAGCAGTTCTCTGTGCAGGGAGGGGCAGGGCTGTGGCCAGTGTGGCTGCTTCGGGTGGTCAAAGGGCACAGAGTCACCTTCTTGCTGTGCAAAGCTGCTGCCTGAGCAGCCCTTGGGGTTTTAGCTTTATTCATGAAAACTGCTGCTGCTGTTTGGAAGCAACACCACCGTTCTGCACTCCCAAACCTGAGGGAGGGGTACCAGGAAACCAGTGGTGAGCATCTGCCCCCCAGCTGAGATGACTGACTGAGTGGAGACACAAGCTGAAGGTACTGTGGGATATCAAGGCTGGGGCTCACCTGAGACACACTGAGCAGCAGCAGCACTGGAAAGGGCATCTGGAGGGGACCTCAGGAGCCCACCCACTCCTTGCTGCTGTCCCCAGGCAGCACCAGTCACCTGCATCCCTCATGGGAGGTCTTCAGGAGGGAGAGTCCCAGCTCCCCCAGGCACCAATCCAGGGGGTTTCCAAACATCTGCTTCACCCCACCTGCAGTACTGGGTCCAGCTCTGGGGTCCTCAGCACTCCTGGACCTTTTGGAGTGGGGCCAGAGGAGGCCAAAGCAATGCTGGGAGGGCTGGCAGCCCTCTGCTGTGAGGCCAGGCTGAGAGAGTTGGGGTTGTTGAGCCTGGGGAAGAGAAGGCTCCAGGGAGACCTTCTGGTGGCCTTTCAGTGCTTAGGGGTACAGGAAAGATGGGGAAGGACTTTGTCAGGGCCTGTGACAGGACAAGGGGTGATGGTTTGAACTAAAAGAAGAAGATTTAGGTTAGCTATTAGAAAGAAATGTTTCTCACTGAGGGTGGTGAGACCCTGGCCCAGGTTGCCCAGAGGTGGTAGATGCCCCATCCCTGGAACCATTCCAGGTCAGGATGTTTGGGGCTCTGAGCAACCTTCTGTAGTTGCAGATGTCCCTGTTGAGTGCAGGGGGTTGGACTGGATGAGCTTTAAGGCCCCTTTCAAACCAAAGCAACCTTTGGCTTTACAGTGTGAGGGGTACAGGAGGGACGTGAAGAGAACGTGAGGCAGGGACACGGAGCAGCCCCAGCCCGGCCCCGCCGCGCTCTTTGCCTGTCTCCTGCACCATCTAGTGATGGAAACCGAAATATCCATTGGGCGCCGGCAGGAGGGAAGGAGAGGCTGAGCTACTGAGGGTTCTCAGCGTTGTGGGCTGCTTTTCTGAGTGGGAATCAGCCAAACCCACTCTGAGGGTGGCAAAGGATGCTCTGGTTTCAAGTGGTCTTTGACAGTAGCAATGGGTTTGAGTCCATCCCCTGGGCACTTGCACACTGTCAGACATAGAAATAGAGAATCAGAGTTGTTTGGATTGGAAAAGACCTCTAAGGTTATTGAGTTGACCTAAGACCACCATGGCCATTGAACCATGTCCCACAGGGCCGTGTCCACAGGTTTCTTGGACACCTCCAGGGATGGGGACTCCAGCACCTCCCTGGCAAGCCTGTCCCTCCAATGCCTGACCACTCTTGCAGGAAAGAGTTTGGGTCTTTTTTTACCTAATATTCAATCTGACCCTGCCCTGGCACAATCTCAGGCCTTTCTCCAGCAAGATCTATTGCCTTTCCTTCCTCTTATGCAGACCCTGCCCACCCTGATCCACATCACTGTGTTTTATCTGACCAGAACGGCATTGCATCAACAGAAACTACTGAAGTCCTTGGTGAGTGGTGGATGGTCTTGGGAAACCTTATTCCACAGGAGCAGATGTGTTTGTTCCAGTCCTCATGTGTGCTACAGGGACCCTGGCTCCATCTCTTATGGGATTCCTACATTCCCCTGTACTGGGCACTGGTGAGGCTGCACCTCGAATACTGAGTTCAGTTTTGGGTCCCTCTCTCCAAGAAGGACATTGAGGGGCTGCAGTAGGCCCAGAGAAGGGCAGCAAAGCTGCTGAAGGGTCTGGAGAACAGGGCTGGGGAGGAGCAGCTGAGGGACCTGGGATTGAGAAAAGGAGGCTGAGAGGGACTTCATTGCTCTCTACAACTCCCTGAAAGGAGATTGGAGTGAGGTGGGGGCTTGGTCTCTTCTCCTGAGGAACAAGTGATAGGAGAAGAGGAAATGGCCTCAAGTTGCACCAGTGGAGGTTTGGCTGGACTTGAGGAACCCAAAAGGGTTGCCAATCCCTGGCACAGGCTGCCCAGGGAGGTGGTGGAGCCACCATTCCTGCAGGAGTTTCAAAGCTGTGTAGATGTGGTGCTGAGGGATATGGTTTAGTGGTGACCAGGCAGTGCTGGGTTAACGGTTGGACTTGATGATCTTAAAGGTCTTTTCCACCCAAACCAATTCCATAATTCTATGAAAAATAACCCCCCTGAGAGTTTATCTGCCCAGCCCTTGCCTGGGAGGGGAAGAGTTCACACACCACTGCCCACGAGCGCCCCTGGGAGCTCGAAGTGCCATCAGTTAACATTGTTTCACATGAGCTTTGCCCTTGGCCATCCTCAGGGCTGCTGGCACATCAGCAAGGCTGAAATATCCCAAGAGCCTTTTCAAGAGTTGCCAAAGACCTTTTCATTTCCCTCCTGGATGCTGTGGGTCCGGTGGGACATGATACCACCAGCTGCAGCCATGCCAGGGTGGGCAGCAGGCTGGCAGGAGTGTGAAGCCAAGAGTGGGCAGACCAAAATCTCCTTGGAGCAGGGTTCTTGCTTTGCCCCATCCATTGTGGCTTCTCCACAACCCAAGTGCTACACAAGCTACAGGCAATTGCAAAACTCTCCATTTTCACATCTTTTCCTAATTTTCAGCTCCCCAGGGGGCTACTGGGAGGGTGACACAGGAGTCCCACCCAGGCAGAGGCTCCTTGGAGAAGGATCTTGCTCAAGCAGAACAGAAAGAGCAGTACCATCAAGGGGAGTAACCACCCTACAGCCCTGCCCTGGTGCTGGCTGTGCCTAGCAGCAGTGGCACCAGGGTAGGGGTGATGTGACCACACATGAGCAGGGCCTGGGCTGCTCCATGGCCTCTGGGCTTGTTGCAGCAACCCAGCAGCCCGACGGTGCCGCTTCCTCCCCCAGCCCCTGCCTGACTGGGTTAGGACACCTTAGAAAATCTGTTTGCACAACAAAATATTTGTACCAGAGGTGGATTCTCAGCTGTGCTCCTTCTCCTCCTGTGACAGAGGAACCTTCTTCTCTTTCGATCTGCTGGCTCCTCAGGATCTGCTTTCACCTCGCAGGAATCTCTCCAACCTTGTTTCCCACATCCCGCTCCTCATCCACAGCTGAAAGCAGGTTTCAGAAGGTTGCAGTGTAACTCACTGACCATTTTCAAAGGGTGCATTTGGGAGAACTAGAACTGCTCCTTCCTCTACAGAAAATTTCCTCCATGACAGCTCAAGCCAGTTCCCAGCCATGACTTTCCTGTGCTTTTCATCACCTACCTGCCTGGATGAAGCATCTGGGATGCCTCATGGCAGATCCCCATACAAAATGAAGACCTGGAGAAGAGGAGCCTGAGGGCAGACCTCCTTGCTCTCTACAACTCCCTGAAAGGAGGTTGGAGTAAGGTGGAGGTTGGTCTCTTCTCCCTAGTATCAGGAGAAATGGAATGAAATTGCACCAAGGGAGGTTTAGGTTGGGAATGAGGAACAATTTCTTTCCTTCAAGAGTGGTCAGGGATTGGAACAGGCTGCCCAGGGAGGTGGTGGAGGCACCAGCCCTGGAGGTGTTCAAAATATGTGTGGCCATGGTATGTGGGGTCATGGTTTAGTGGCCAGGGTGGTATCGGGTTGAAGGTTGGACTGGATGAACTTAGAGGTCTTTCCCAATCAAAACAGTTCTCTGACTCTGTGCTGGATCATGAGAGTGGTTTGCAATGGGGGAGCACCCAGCAGAGGCTGGCAGGAGAGTGGCAACATTCAGGGCCAGAAGAGCAGCATGCAGTAGGGATAGGGGTGTGGCAGGGCTGGCTGGAACACAGGGTCTGCCTAAAACTGCTGATTTGTGTAAATTCCCAACAGAAGAGCAAACCTCCTTGTGCCTTCCTGTTGAACACGTGGGGTTTATGTTACAGGAAGGATTCATCTGCAAACCAGGTAAGCCAAAGCACTTCGTGCATGTCCTCTGCTTGGCATGCCCCATTTGCTGTCAAACCACAGCTACTTATGAGCACTGCAAATTACTCCTCTGTAAACAATTGCTGTTGACTGAATAATTCTGAGGCTTGCATGAGCATAAATGCTTCAGACAATTTGCTCCCAATTCCTTATTTCCTCATCCATGCCCTGCCTTCACCATGGTTCCTGCACAGCCCCAAGGCAGGGCAGGGCAGGGCAGGGAAGCTGCCTGCTGCTGCCTGTGAGCCCCTGATCTGCCCAAATCAGCCCCCACCCAGGCTCCTGCTCTGCTCTTATCACTGGGAACAGCTTTAGCTGTGGGGTGGCCCAAGCCTGGCATTGAGATGTCACCTCTCCAGGCAGGAGGTATCTAAATCTTCCTGGCTTGCTGCATGACTTGGTGATCTTAAAGGTCTTTTCCAACCAAAATGATTCCATGACCATCTGACATCAGCTCTGCATCCCTTATCCTGAGCAGCAGCAGGTCTCTGCCAGACCTGGATAAAATCTGCCATCTGCTTCTCCTCCCTAGGAGCCTCTTCCTGCCACAGCCATTCCTCCCTGATCTATGCTTCTACCTCCCACATAACCCCCTGGCCAGTCATCTCCACTGCATCTTGGTCTGCTGGGAGCAGCATTGCCAGCTCTGCACAGCAAAATTGTCCCATTCATAGAACCACAGACTGGCTTGGGTTGAAAGGGACCTTAAAGATCATCCAGGAACAGCTTCCTCTAGACCAGTCTGCTCAAGGGCTCATCCAGCCTGGCTTTGAACACTTCCAGGCTTGGAGGCTCCACAATTCTCCGGTCATTCCCAAACAGGAACCCTGCCACACACCTCCAGGGAGCTGTGTCACAGCAGCAAGGCAGGAGCTGTGACTATTTTAAACAGCACCACGTTCCAAGTGCCCCTTGAGCTATTTCAGAAGATGACAGCACTGCTCAGATGTCTGAGGTGGCTTGAGCAGCTATCTCCATATCTGACTGCAGGCAAAGCCCAGAGTCATGTGCAAGGCAATCATAGCTAGCAGATAGGAAACTGGGCTATAAAAAGCTCCTCTCCAGAGGCCAAAACTGACACAGGCTCCTTCAGAGTGGACCCTGCTGACCTTGACTGCTGTGTGGAGTAAATGCTGCTGGGAAAAATGCTGAGCTGCAGCTAATGAGAGGTTCTCCAGGGCTGGGAGCACAGCTGGTTATTGAAGCTGTGGGTGATGCTTGTGTTTCCCCCTCTGGTGGGGTGTAGATGGGGCTCACATCACCCCTGCTCCCCCTCTGGCCACATTTCATGAGGTGCTGTTGGAAGAGATCTCTACAGTGGAGACCCTGCTGCCTTCCAGCTGTGTTCCTACCAGCCACAGCAACCCCAGCTCATGGCCTGACCCACATCTGTCCCAGTTTCTAATCTATCCTCTGTTAGCAGGACCAGGGCAGGGATCATCACCCTGTACTTGGCACTGGTGAGGCTGCACCTCAAATACTGAATTCAGTTTTGGGCCTCTCACTCTAAAAAGAACATTTAGGGGCTGGAGTGCATCCAGAGAAGGGCAAGAAAGCTGGTGAAGGGTCTGGAGAACAGGGCTGGTGAGAAACAGCTGAGGGAACTGGGGGTGTTTAGCCTGGAGAAGAGGAGTCTGAGGCGACATGTTATTGCTCTCTACAACTCCCTGAAAGGAGGCTGGAGCCAGGTGGAGGTCAGTCCTTCTCCCAAGGAAAAAGTGATAGGACAAGAGAAAGTCGTCTCAAGTTGCTCCAGGAGAGGTTTGGTTTGGACATGAGGAACAATTTCTTCCCCAAAAGGGTTGTCAAGGCCTGGAACAGGCTGCCCAGGGCAGTGGTGGAGTCCCCCTCCCTGGAGGGGTTTCAAAGCTCTGTGGATGTGGTGCTGAGGGACATGGTTTGGTGCTGGGTTAACAGGTGGACTTGATGACCTCAAAGGTCTCTTGAAACCAAACCGTCTCAGTGATTCCCTGCTGAGGCTGCCCAGCCCTGCCAGCGCAGTTGTGTGATGACCTTGATTCATCCTGCAGCCACACTACAGGAGAGCCCTCTCTGGGATTCAGCTGGATGGGGGGCTCGGGGCAGCAGAGCCATCCCATTGCTCCCAGGCAATGCCAATCCCAACGGGTACTGATTCCTTCCCAGCAGCAGCTGCGCACACATCCCGCCTCATCCCAGGCTCGCGGTGCCGCGATGCCAGGATGCAGGAATGTTGGAATGCCGGGATGAAGGGATGCCGGGGAGCCGGGATGCAGGGATGCGGGACCGGCATAGCCCCGGTTTCCCAAGCCTGACGCCGGCAGCGCCTCGAAATAAAATTCGGAAATATTTTGGGTGAAAAAAACCCAGAAAGGCTCTATCTGGGGAGCCCCGGCGCTGGCTGCGGAAGCATCGCGGGGGTTGAGCGGAGCAGGGAGAGGAGAGGTGGGGAGGGGACGGTGGAACTGGGGACCGGCGGCATCCAACCCCCTTCCCCGCATCCCTGAACCCAGCCCTTTCTGGGACGCACCGCCTCCACCCGGGGGGCCGGCGCGGGGCGGAGCCTCCTCCCGGGGCTCTCCGCGGTGCGCGCAAGGAGCTGCGTGAGGTCCGCGCCGCGCCATGCGTGACTACGATGCGGCCACCGCCTTCCTGGGCGAGTGGGGCCGCTTCCAACGCCTCGTTTTCTTCCTCCTCAGCGCCAGCATCATCCCCAACGGCTTCAACGGGATGTCGGCCGTGTTCCTGGCCGGGACCCCCGAGCACCACTGCGCCGTGCCCCCCGAGGCCAACCTGAGCGCCGAGTGGCTTAATGCCAGCATCCCGCTGGAGACGCAGGGCGGGCAGGCGGCTCCGAGCCACTGCCGCCGCTACCGCCTGGCCGCGCTCCGCAACTTCTCGGCGCTGGGGCTCCGGCCGGGCTCCGACGTGGAGCTGAGCTCGCTGGAGCAGGAGCCGTGCCTGGACGGCTGGGAGTACAGCCGCGACGTCTACCACTCCACCATTGTCACCCAGGTGCGGGACCAGCTTAACATCCCCTGTCCCCATCCCCTTTCCCATTCCCGTCCCCATCCCAATCTTTGACCCCATTCCTGTTCCCATCCTCATCCCCAACACCAACCCCATTCCCATCCCGAGCTCCATGCTTATCGCCTTCTTCATTCCCTTCCACATTTCTATCCTCATCCCCAACACCATGTCTGTCCCAATCCTCGTTCCCAATCCCCATTGCCAATCCCATCCCTAAACCCATCGCTATTCCCATTACAGACCCTTCCCAGGCTGGTGCATCCCCCAGGATGTGCTGGGGTTTTGGGGAAGTCTTTTCTGCACTGGGAGAGGGTGAATAAGGAGCAGCAGGTGAAGTGCCTGTGGGAAAGGGTGGGATGCTCCAGGGATGGGATGAGTGGGGTGGAAGCACCTCAGAAGGAGCTGCCAGTGCAAGGTGTCTGGGTTGTGGTTTGCACTTGAACTTCAACTTGTTCTGTTTGAGGGATTTTCAGGGGGGGCGGGAGGCAAAAGATGGCAACAGAAGCCCAGTAGTTTCCTTCTGCCTGCAGACTGCCCTGGCCACATCCAATGATGGGAAGGGCTGGAAGCCAGGCTGAGAGAGTTGGGGTTGTGCAGGCTGGAGAAGAGAAGGCTCCAGGAAAACCTTCTGGTGGCCTTTCAGTGCTTAAAGGGCTGATGGGAAAGCTGAGGACAGACTTCTGAGCAGGGTCTGTTGTGACAGGACAAGGGTGATGGTCTGAACTGAAAGAGGGAGATTCAGACTGGGGAGAAGGGAGAAATGTTTGATGCTGAGGGTCGTGAGACCTTGGCCCAGGTTATCCAGAGAGGTGAGAGATGCCCCATCCCTGGAAGTACTCCAGGTGAGGTTGTTTGAGGCTCTGATCAACCTGCTCTGGTTGCTGATGGCCCTGCTGACTGCAGAGGGGTTGGACTGGATGGCTTTTAAAGGTCCCTTTCCAAGCTAAAGCATTCTGTGGTTCTATGATGGAATCACTCGTCCCCAGTGTCACTTTGGATGGGGACTTGTCTGGTAAACACACTGACAGCCTGGCTGAGTCCTTGCTGGCCTGCTTGCCCTGTGCTAGCCCTGCCAGCCACCCTGGTGGCTTGGTGGCTGGGCAAGCTGATGTGAGGCAGGTGCCGCGGCTGCCACTCGCAGGCTGTGGTGTGCCCGGCTGGCTGTGCCACATTGGCTGTGACCAGGCTGTGGGTTTGGTGCTCAGGGCTGTATGATGGCACCGTTGGTACCAGGTGTCTGGTGGGCACGTGGATGGAGGGGGGTCATGGAGCAGGTGTTTGGGTGCCCTGGCCATGCTGAGGTGCCACGGCAGGGACGTGCTGGCTGGCTGCCCGCCCACCTGCGCTGGCGAGGAGCTCTGGAGGAGAAGGGAAAGGAGAGGGCCCTGGGGCTGCAGGGCAGCTGCTGCCCTTTGTGTTGTGTTGAGGGGGCTCAAGGGCTGTGGTGGGTTGCAAACTGCCCCCCAGCATTAGCTTTGCCAGAGCAGCTCAGCTGGAAGCAAACAAAAGCTGTATGTACAAGCAAACCTGCAACCTCCAGTGGGATGCACTGAGCATGTGCACACAGACAGGTGTCCCTTTTACACCCAGGAGTGCCTTGTTTGCTTTTTTACTGCTTTCTGTATGAGATCTGTGGAAAATTTTAAGGGCATAGCCTAAAACTACCACAAGGACTAACAAGGCTCATCCTCACACCAGCCAGACTCTGGGCTCAGCAGCTGGTGGGCTCCACAGTTGTCTGGTCAAGCAGTGTGCCCAGGCAGCCAAGAGGCACCCTGCTCACCCCCAGGGTGCAGGATGTGGCAGGGAGCTGGCATGTGGCCCCTGTCTCATGTCTCTGTGACTCAGCAGCAACATCTGCCACCAAGGAATGTTCCCCTGGGGCACAGCTGGGAAAGGGCCTGACCAAGAAGCCTGTGGCTGCAGGTCTGTGCCCCAGGGACAGGAGGACACTGTCAGGGTCTGTGCCCCAGGGGCATGAGGACACTGTCAGGATTGGGGACATGGAGACACAGTCAGGGTTTGTGCCCTGGTAATATGGGGACAGAGTCAGAATCTGGGTCACAGGGATGTGGAGGCACAGTCAGGACTGGGGACAGGAGGCTATGGTCCCAGGCTGTGCCCTGAGGACATGGGGAGTTGGGCAGGGTGTAAGTAACAGGGTCAGGAGGGCATGGTCAGGATCTGAGACACAGGAACGTGGGGGAATGGTCAGGATCTGTGCCATGGGAACATGGGCAGGGTCTGTGCCCTGGAGGTCTGAGGACATGGTCACTATACTCCAGAGACATGGGCACACTGTCAGAGGCTGTGCTGGGGGTATGCTGGCATGGGCTGAGCTGCACTGAAGTGTTCAGGGAGGGAGGCAAGCAGGGAGCAGGCAGGAAAGGGCAGGTCTGGGGCAGGGGCTACCAGCCCCCTCCCAGGTGCCCAAAGCAAAGCCATCAGCATCCATGAGGCTGGCATGTGCCTGTCTTTTGCCATGCTCCTGGCAGTGATGCTGGGTCACCAGAGATCCCCTCCCCACACCAAGCCAAGGCTAGGGTGCTTGGGAAGCTCTCCCAGCTCCTGTGGGCAGGCTGCAGCAACAGCCTGGCTGCAACCCACGTGCTGCTGCTCCTGGGATCCGTGGGCTGGCACAGTTGCCCACAGATGCCCAGGTTCCACCACTGGCCCTGGCAGTGCCACAGGGATCACTGCTGGAGAGAGACTGGATTATCTGGGAGTGACTCCTAGCCTGGTTTGGAGTTAAGTGTTGCTCTGAGGGAGACAGTGAATGAAGCAGGAGGAGGAGAAATGAGGTTTCTTCTTCATAAGCAAGCAACTCATGTTGGCAGATGGCAAAGGAGAACTTTCCGTGCCAGGTGGGATGCAGCCATGGGATTTGTCACAGGGACACTGGACATGCCAGAGAGGCAAGAGCATGTTCAGGGATGGAAACCCAAGTGCCAGGCTCCCATCTGTCAGGCAGATGGAAAAGAAAGATATTTGTTTGGGTTTTGAAAGTTGTCATGGACGTTTGGAGAGTCTGGGTTTGAAAGCAGGAAGAGAGGCACTGATGAAAAGAAGCCATTCAGGTCAACTGGAGATGACTATGTTTGTACCCAATGGCTTTTTGTTTTTCCTCTCTGTTAGGAAAGACAAGCCCTGAAATGCTGTTGGAAAAGCTCAGTGCAAAAATAAATAAATAAATAAACCAACCACAACACATCTTCAGTTTGAGAACCCAAGCTGAGGAGCAAAACCCGAGGGCACAGGATTAAGTGCTGGAGGTTTTCTTGGATTTGTGCAGTTGCATCAAATGCTCTTGGTACTGCTGCCTGAAGGGAGCAGGCTGGGAGAGGCCAGCTCAGCACTGGGAATACTGGTTTGCAGGGATCTGTTGAAACCTGGGAAGAGAGGACCTCAGCCATATTCCTGCTCTTCAACTGGAGATAATCAAATGAATCATGGTCACTTGGAAAAGGCCTTTAAGGTCAGAGAGTCACAGATTGGCTTGGGTTGGAAGGGACCTTACAGACCACCTAGTTCCACCCCTCCTGCCACCTTCCACTAGCCCAGGGTGCTCAAGGTCCTGTCCAGCCTGGCCTTGAACACCCCCAGGGAGAGGGCATCCATGACCTCCCTGGGCAACCTCTTCCAGTCTCTCCTCACTGGAAAGAATTTCTTCCTGATCTCCAGTCTAAAGCCCACCACTGCCAGGGCATGGCACATGCCACAGGTACCACCACAAGACCCCTGCCAAGGGCAGAGGGAGTGCTGAAGCTTTGTGCCTCCTCCCCCCCTCCATCCCAATCCTGGCACTGGCTTCTTGGTGAAGGCAGAAGGCAGGAGCTGGATGTGAACTGCTATGGTTTGAAGGCACCTGAAGGACCTTTCTGTTCCCTCATGGCTTTTTCCACCAGTGGTGAGCAGCTCTACCCTGTGGCTGGGCATGGAGATGCCTGTGCTCGTCGCTGCTGCACTGAGCAGAGCAGGTCTCATTGCTGGGCTTGGTGCCTGAGGTGAAGCATGGAGCAGTCTGTGAGCACTGGAATGTCTCTGGAGCTCTTCACCTTCAGATGTGCTCTGGGAAACCAGGCCAGGTTCTCCCTGCTTTACATTTACAGCCTTGGCCATCTACACAAGGCTCTGCTGGTGTTTTCTTCTCTGCTGTGAATGGGCTGATACCTGGGATGGTTAATTAGTGATTTCTGATTGGCTTGGGGCACTCAGGGCACCTTCAGTTTTTCAGGAAGCTTCTCCATCCATAGCATTCCCACCAGCAGAATTGGCTCTTCCAGTAGCTGGGAACTGTTGGGAGAAGGTTGGAGGCCTTGATGGTGATGAAGTGATTTAGGAGTGGTGTTCTCAAGCAGGTCATGTTCCAAGTGTCCAAAGCACTTCCCTGGGAGCTTACACAAACTTTGCTCTCCAGAATGCTTAGCCAGGGCCATTACAGAGTTACTTATTCTCTGGTTAATGAATAATTTGGCCACTACAGTTTGGAAGTAGGAGCTGTAGGTAGTTTAACTGTGCCTGTCCTCCCTGTGCCTGTCCTCCCTGTGCCTGTCCTGGAGCTCCCTGTGCCTGTCCTCCCTGTGCCTGTCCTGGAGCTCCCTGTGCCTGTCCTGGAGCTCCCTGTGCCTGTCCTGGAGCTCCCTGTGCCTGTCCTGGAGCTCCCTGTGCCTGTCCTGGAGCTCCCTGTGCCTGTCCTGGAGCTCCCTGTGCCCATGGTGTGCTCAGTGCTGGTTGTGATGGGTGAGACCTCTGACACAAAAGCCAAATAAGTTAAATTTCACTTTTTTTTTTTTTCCCTAAGTACTGCTCATGAGGAGTCAGCAGTGGAACACCTTAAAGCTCTGTACATGGAGCACAAGTGAAATCTCACCATGCTTGACCACTAGGCAGTGCCAGGGTTTGGGCTTCCATCAGCCCTGGAGGGCAGGCTGGTGTTTGGGGAGAAGATGAGGTGAAGCTGCAGGTGTGGAGTATCTGAAGGAGCTGGGATTGTTCATCCTGGAGAAAAGGAGGCTGAGGGCAGACCTCGTTGCTCTCCTGAAATGAGGTTGTAGTCAGGTGAGGTTTGCCTCTTCTCCCAAGCAATTAGCACTAGGACAAGGAAATGTCCTTCAGTTGCAGCAGGGGAGGTTTAAGTTGGACATTAGGAAGGGATTCTTTACAGGAAGAGTGGTCAGGCACTGGACCAGGCTGCCCAGGGAGGTGGTGGAGTTCCCATCTCTGGAGGTGTCCAAAAAAGCATGTGGCCATGGCACCTGGGGACATGGTGTAGTGGTCATGATAGTGTTGGCTTGGTGGCTGGACTTGATCTTAAAGGTCTTCTCCAAGCAAAATGAGATTCTGTAGATCATCACCCAGGTCCTGCTATTGGATCTAAGGCAGCTGGCATGGTTCTTTTACTCCCCAGCTTCAAGGTGTACTTGGGGTTGGGTTGATTTTGTGTATTTGTTGTTCCCTGGTCAAACAGAGCAAGTTCCTGCAAACAGTGACCCCCTCCAGCCAGGCAGCTGCTGTGTGCTCTTTACCACATCCCATAAACCTTAGACCTGACCCCATGCAGTGGCTTTTTGCTGTCTGTGCAGTGTGCCATGGGAAGAGGCAGAGCAAGCAGCTGGGCAGGAAGCACTTGGCACCAGGGAAGCACAGGAAGCAGCTCAGCTCCATGGGCAAATTACTCTTCAGCTGGTTTATTGTGCAGCCAAGTGCCTTTGGCACACTGCAGGCATTTGAAAGACACTGACTCTTCACCTGGAGCAACTCAAGTCTGAAGGTCCAGGGGCAGGTTCAGTGCTGCCAGTCCCAGGGCTGGAGTTATTTTGGTTGGAAGAGATCTTTGAGATCACCCAGTCCAGCCATTAACTCTGACTGCCAGGTCACCACTAACCATGGCCCTCAGCACCACATCTACACAGCTTTGAAGCCCCTCCAGGGATGGGGACACCACCCCTGCCCTGGGCAGCCTGAGCCAGGCCTTGACAACCCTTCCGGGAAAGAAATTCTTCCTCATGACCAACCTCAAGCTCCTCTGGTGCAACTTGAGGCCATCTCCTCTGGTCAGACAGGACCTGATCTCTTGTAATGCAAGAGATCCCTGCAGCTGAGGTGAGAAGCCTGAGCAGCCCAGAGGGAAGGTTCCAGCCCCAGCAGCCCTGCCTTTGCCCAGGCTTGGCCACCACTCCCCAGGGCATCTCAGCCCTGCTCTCTGATAGCATGGCTAATTATTAAGATTATGCTCTACTTTGATCTGTGATCTAATTAGCTGACTTGGGTGGATAGAATTATCTCATCTGAGACTTGACATATTTGAAGTCCTTCCCCAGCCACTGCTGGCATGCCTCAGCTGGGAGATTAGTCACTGGGACTGAAGCAAGCTGTGCCTCTGGTGGACAGAGACACATGATACTGGGGGTTGGGTTTTTTTTGAGCCTTCTCTGGGGTTACCAGCAGCTTTAGGTGGAAGTTTCCATGCTGGCTCCTGTCCTAAGCCTCCAGCCCCAGCTGGCTTTGGTGGTGAGGATGGGCAGTGAGTCAGCCCTGCAGGTTGTTGGGATGGAGAAGAATTTGGAAGCGCAGCAGCAGGGGGGAGGGGGAGGAGAGCTTTCATTCTGGGTGTCTTCTTGCATATGTTTTGTCAAGCCCAGAAGCTAGAGAAATGCAGTGATTTTTGTGAGCTGTTGGAAGGGCTTCAGAGGAGGGTTGCAGAGATGATCAGGGGGCTGGAGCACCTCTCCTGGGAGGATAGGCTGAGGGAGTTGGGGTTGTTCAGCCTGGAGAAGAGAAGGCTCTGAGGAGACCTTAAAGTGGCCTTGCAGTTCCTGAAGGGGGCTACAGGAGAGCTGAGGAGGGACTGTTCATGAGGGGCTGTGGTGACAGGACAAGGGGCAGTGGATTGAAACTAGAGCAGGGGGGATTTAGATTGGACCTTAGCAAGAAGTTCTTCTCCACAAGGGTGGTGAGACACTGGAATGGGTTGCCCAGAGAAGTTGTGGACACCTTATCCCTGGAAGTGTTTAAGACCAAGCTGGATGAGGCTTTGAGCAACCTGGGCTAGAAGGAGGTGTCCCTGCCTGTGGCATGGGGTTGGAACTTGATGTTCTTCATGGTGCCTTCAACCCAAGCCATTCTCTGATGATGAGGTCAGGTAAACTGGAAACAGTCCATAGCTGGGGGATGGGGCAGCCCTTCACTCTGCTCCAGCACTCTGCTTTGCTGGTGGGGAGCATCTTGGGCCATGAGGAGGCAGGTCCTGGGTGCTATGGGGTCTGCTGGCTGTGTGATGAGGAGATGGTGCTGGAAACAGGGCCAGGGCAGTCCCTGAGCTGCACACCCCGTGTGCCCATGAGGCACTGCTGGCTGCTCACCCACTTCAGAGGTGATGGGATCCCCTCAGATGTCTGCCAGAGCTTCAGCCTGATGGGGCTGGTGTGGGGAGGAACCCCTTGTCCTTCTTGTGTGTGCTTGAAGCAGGGTATTCCAGCAGTGACCTGGGCTGTGAAAGCAGGGCTGGTGCCAGCGGGTGTGGGGGAAGCTGAATGAAATGGGCATGGGGACGTGGTGTCTCCAGGCAGGGACCTCTGTGCCTGCAGGAGGCTGGATGCAGCCCTGTGGTGGCACCTGAGCATGGCCCTTCTCTTGCAGTGGAACCTGGTGTGTGAGGATGACTGGAAGGCCCCACTGACCACCTCCCTCTTCTTCGTGGGGGTCCTCATCGGCTCCTTCATCTCGGGGCAGCTCTCAGACAGGTAACACCACAGCTCCTGCTGCTGCTCCAGAGGGCAGCCTGCTGCCAAGGTGGCTTGAAGAGGTGTGGGGAAGTTCAATGTCCAATGCTCTGAGGTTTTCATCAAAACAAGGTGACTGGTGTGTGGCTTCTTCAGCTCTTCCAACCTCCATCTACCCCTGGGGGTAGCGTTACTGCCTCTGGGGTGCTTCAGGAGCCCAAGAGCTGACCTCCCCCAGGCACTGCTTTGCAAACGGATGTGGTTTTCACTTCACAAACACATTAGCTTCTTCATCTGGCCTTTTTAGTAACTGAAAGGATGGTGGGTTTGTTATTGTCACGTTACCTGACAGTCCATTCATGGAGCTGTGGGAGCAAAACTTGCCCTTCCAAGGGACAAACCACTGAAGAGGTGGATTGCTGGAAACCAAGCCCCGTCCAAGAGGCATTCAGAAAGAAGATAAGCTGTGAATGGATGGCTGCCTCGTGCCTCTAACCAAGGGGATGCAAAATACCCAGAAGACATCACAGGCACTGACAATTCTCTCAGCAGTGTTGAAGTTCTGGCCTTACAAGCGTTGATTTCATAGGATCATTAAGGTTGGAAAAGACCTCTGAGCTCATCCAGTCCAACCATCAACCCCACACCACCATGGCCACTAAACCACGTCCTCAGGTGCCATGGCCACACCTTTCTGGAGCACCTCCTGGGATGGGGACTCCACCACCTCCCTGGGCAGCCTGTGCCAGTGCCTGACCACCCTTGCAGGAATGAAATTGTTCCTCATCCCCAATCTAAGCCTGCCCTGGCACAGTTTCAGGCCCTTTCCTCATATTCTATCACCTGATACTAGGGAGAAGAGACCAACCCCCACCTGGCCTGCCTTCCAGGGAGTTGTAGAGAGCCAGGTGGTCTCCCCTCAGCCTCCTTCTCTCCAAACTAAACACCCCCAACTCCCTCAGCTGCTCCTCACCAGCCCAGTTCTCCAGCTTTTCAGCAGCTTTGTTGCCCTTCTCTGGACATGCTCCAGCCCCTTTCAGAACATCCATTCCTTCTGTCAGTCTCTCTTTCCCTCTTTTTCCACTCCTGAGCCTCTTTTTCCCATGTTGTTAAGGCAGGGTCTCAAATGCAGCTTGGGTTGAAGACTGTTGGTGAGGAATGCCTGAGATCCCAGCCTTCCTCAGGCTATTGAGCAGAGAGGGTTGTTGTTTTTTTGTTTTTTTTTTTTTCAAAACCTTGGTAGGATTCCTAATCCTCAAGCCTCCAGCATTAAATTCCTTTGATCTGAGCTTAATCCCCTGACTCCTGCCCCCATACAGAAATCAGACAGTGTTACTGTTTGAAAGGGAGATGAGATAATCACTAAATCCCCCTGGTGCCATGTGCCCACTGGCAGCACCATCATAGAGTCACAGAATGGGTTGGGTTGGAAGGGACCTTAAAGATCATCCAGTTCCACCCCCCCTGCCATGGGCAGGGACACCTCCCACCTGCCTAACTTGCTCAGGGCTTCATCCAGCCTGGCCTTGAACACCTCCAGGGAGGAGGCAGCCACAACCTCCATGGCAACCTGTTCCAGTGTCTCCCCACCCTCACTGGAAAGAATTTCTTCCTCATCTCCAGTCTCAATCTCCCCTCTCCCAGCTCAAAGCCATCGCCCCTCGCCCTGTCCCTACAAGCCCTTGTCAAAAGTCCCTCCCCAGCCTCCTCATAGGTCCCCTTCCCCCTTCACCTGAGAAGTCATCTGCACCCCAGTGGCAGCATACCAAGAGCTCCATCACCTTCCAGTGTCAGCTAGTTTTGGGTTATTTTGTAAACAGTTTGTGAGCAAAGGGTTGTGTCTGAGCCTGTGCCCAAGTGATGTCCTCTGTGCCCCTACCTAGCACATGGTTGTGTAGACCCCTCCACAAGCTTGGTCATACCTTCCATCAGAAGGTGCTTCTAACAGATGAGAGGAAGGGTGCAAGGTGTGGCAGCTCAGAGAGGCTGAAACCAGTTGATAAGGCTGTTGGGCACAGTCAAAGCATGGTGGTGGTGGTGGAATATGTAGATGCCAGTAGCCTAAAGGCCATCATGACCTCCTTATTTTCAGCTGTGTGGCTTGCAGTCTTCATGTGTCTCACTTGCATACTGTTTTCTAGTCTCTTTCATCCCTCTCTAGTGGCTTCTGATCTTCATTTTTCTTCTGGTCTATTTCCTGGATCTTGAAAAATTCTTGGAAGTTCTTTAAGATAAACCAAACTTAGAATCACCGAATCGTTAAGGTTGGAAAGATGTCTAACGAGTCTAACCTTCTGCCCAACATCTGCATGACCACTAGACCATGTCCTGAAGTGCCACATCTCCTTGTTTTTCCAGCACCTTCAGGGATAGTGACTCCACCACCTCTCTAGGCAGGCTGTGCTGAGCTGTGTTGCTGGAGGTTGGCTGTTTGTGCTCCCTGCTGCCCTCTGCCAGGTCCCCACTCCATGAATCTTCATTATGTCAATAATAATCTTTCTCTTTTGCAAAGGTTTGGCAGGAAGAACATCCTTTTCTTGACCATGGCTGTGCAGACTGGCTTCAGCTTCCTGCAGATCTTCTCCACCAGCTGGGAGATGTTCACAGTGCTCTTTGTCATAGTGGGGATGGGACAGATCTCCAACTACGTGGTGGCCTTCATACTGGGTATGAGTATGTCTGCATTAGATGAAATCTTTGCTTCATGTACTGTTCTGTTCTTTTTTTTTTTTGTCCCTTCTCTGAACCATCATCACTGAATTAGCAGTGAATGCTCCCTGGTGCAGTTCCTGATTGAGGCCAGTATGAGTCTTTTGCTCCTGGATACTTCAAGTCTGGACTTTGTATAAACTTAGAGAAAAAGAAGAGAGCAGAAAGGCTCTATTTGAATAAACAGAGTGGGGAGACACTGGAACAGGTTGCCCAGGGAGGACATGGATGCCCCCTCCCTAGAGATGTTCAAAGCTGGGTTGGATGGGGCCTTGAGCAGCCTGGGCTGGTGGAAGACATCCCTGCCTGTGGCAGAGGGGTTGGAACTGGATGATCTTTAAGGTCCCTTCCAACCATTTTATGAATCTATGAATGCACTTCCCTCCTTGTTGCAGCAAGAGCTCAAGGCAATGTTCAGGGTTTGTTATCAGCAGAAGCAGATCTGAGCTAGAGGCAGCATTTGGGTTCCTCCCTGTTTCTCCTGTGCTTCACAGGGGGGTTGGTGCATACCTGAGGGCAAAGCCTCAGAGCAAACCAGTTTCCAGGGGCAGTGAATGTGGGGTGGCCTGGAGTGGAGGAGCTGAGTGGACATCAGAGCCCTATTAGCCATAAAGTCATCAGTCTCCATGCTGAGGTTAGCAATGTAGTCCTGAATTTTAGGGGCCAGGGTTTGTTTTGTTTTCTATGAGATGTGTAGGAAGAAAGAGCTGGTGGCTGTGGGGAGGCTGCACACTTGCAGATGCTGCCTGGGAACCCCATAGGGAAGGGGAGACCCTGTGGGGAAGAGAGGACCCCATTGGGAAGGAGACCCCATGGGATCTCCCACCAGTCACAGGGCTTTCAGGAAAGGTGCCTGCAGGGGGGGCTGATGGGGATGACTGGAGCTGGGATTTTCAAGAGCTGTCTTTCAAGGGTGCACAGAAATAAGGATGTCATTTTGAAGCAGTGGTGTCACAATTCCTGCTTGTAGATCAGACCATGCTGGGGTTCTGTGACACACTGGTTGTAAGATGCTTTCATTGCTGCTGCCTGGCTGCTGGAGCAGCAGTGCTACTAGGAGGTGGCATCTTCCCTGATTGTGTCCCAGGGTCCATGATGTATGAGCTACTCTTGACATTCCAGTCTTCTGCTCCAGAAAAATCAATGTGAAATGCATTCCCACCTTGCTATAAATTCACATCCTTCCATCTCATGTCTGCTGTCCTCAGGCCTGCTCTCCTCCAGAAGTGCTCAGCACAACTGTACCTTAAATCCCAGATAGGGGAGCAGGCTGTGTCCTGGGTTAATGGTGGAGCAGGATATGTCCTGGGTTAATGGTGGAGCTGGGTATGTCCTGGGTTAATGGTGGAGCTGGGTATGTCCTGGGTTAATGGTGGAGCTGGGTATGTCCTGGGTTAATGGTGGAGCTGGATATGTCCTGGGTTAATGGTGGAGCAGGATATGTCCTGGGTTAATGGTGGAGCTGGGTATGTCCTGGGTTAATGGTGGAGCTGGGTATGTCCTGGGTTAAGTGGGGAAGTAGGCAGGGTCCTAGCCAAGCGTGTCAAGAAGGCTCCTGACAGTCTGCTGGCCATTCCCCATGCTCTTATCTGCCTCTGACAGTGCATCAATCAAAGCATCTGAAGGTCTCCCATGCTCCAGCAGCATCTCTGAACCGGGTGGCTCTGTGCCGTGCTGCTCTCTCCTAAGATTGCTTCGCGAGCTCCGTTTGTAACTGCAGTAAAGTCTTCAGCCACGCAAAGGAGGAGTTAAAATGCTAACCCAAGCTCCCTTGTTTTAAACAGGCACAGAAATTCTGGGCAAATCAGTTCGTATTCTGTTCGCTACCTTAGGAGTTTGCATATTTTTTGCAATTGGCTACATGTTGCTGCCACTGTTTGCTTACTTCATCAGAGACTGGCGGATGCTGCTGCTGGCGCTCACCGTCCCGGGGCTGTTCTGCGTCCCGCTCTGGTGGTGAGTCACCCCTGGCCTCAGGCCACCCTCCCCAGCTCCCCATCACCTCCCTTCTATCCCTCCATCTATCTCCCTCCCATCCCTCCCTCCATCTCCCTCCCATCCCTCCATCTCCATCTCTTCTCCATGGCCCCCTCTCCTCCCCACATCCCCCTCTATCCATCTCCTGATTTCTCCATCTCCCCATCATTTCCCCATCATCATAGAAGAGGATGCAGAGGAGAGACCTCATTGCTCTTTACAGTTCCCTGAAAGGAGGTTGGAGCCAGGTGGGGGATGGTGTCTTCTCTAGTAGCAGGTGGAAAAAAAGGAGAGGAAATGGCCTGAAATTGTGCCAGAGGAGGTTTAGGTTGGAGATTAGGAATGATTTCTTTACAGAAAGAGTGGTCAGGCATTGGCACAGGCTGCCCAGGGAGGTGGTGGAGTCACCATCCCTGGAGGTGTTCAAGAAATGTGTGGGCATGGCACTTGGGGACATGGTTTAATGGCCATGGTGGTGCTGGGTTGATGGTTGGACTCAATGATCTTAGAGGGCTTTTCCAACTGAAACAATTCTATGGTTCTAAGCACCCCAGACAAGGGCCATCTACTTCAGCACAAGAATAAAGACATCCCAGAAGCAAGTCCTCCCACTGGGGCAAATCCACAAATTACATTGCCCATGCCCTCCTGTGCTGCCTGTCTTCTGCTGCAAGCAGTCTGAGAGATGAGAGCCCAGCTCCTGAAAGCCATACATGTGTTTGTAATAAGCTCTGTGAAAACCCTGAGTCATTTATTCTTCCAACTTGTTGCAGGATCATTCCTGAATCTCCTCGGTGGCTGCTCTCCCAGGGAAGATATGAGGAGGCAGAAGCAATTATCCGAAAGGCTGCAAAAATAAATGGTGTCCCTGTCCCAGCTGTGCTTTTTGACACCACAGAGGTATGTTTCCTACATCCTGGTACTTCACTTCACTGGCAGTTCCCCCTCTTTGGCCAAGTTGAGTTGTTGGGAAATGCCAGCAGAGAAATGGTTGCACCAGCAGCTCTTTAGAGGCTGGCAGTGGCTGTTGGTGGGAGGTAAGTGTTGGATTGGAGACTTCCAAATGAGAAGCCAGAGGGGATTTTTGTTTGGTTTTTACAGTTAAATTCTCTTCCTCAGCAGTGGTTGGTTGTGGTTTTCAGAGCTAGGGTGACCCAGATTGCTTCATCCTTTGGGTGCTGAGAAGACCTGAGGAGGACACATTTGTCCCCATTTCAGCTTGGCACGGTGCTTAGCGATTTACTTAACAACAGCCCTCGCAGGGGGGCTGTGCAGGGGACCCTAAATCAGCACCCATGTGTGTGGGGGCTTCATGGCACCTCAAGGAACTCCTCAGGTTGCAGAAATCAGCCAAAGCACCCAAGTGCTACAAGAGCACTTGAAAACCATGCTGGTAGCAAAGGTGGTGAGAACACAAAGCTCTTCTCCAGCTGTGGTTTTTTTTTCCTGTGTTTCATATTTACTGCTTAAAAGGAGATGGCCCAGCACAAACCCAGTGCTCCAGCAAGCTGGGGAGCAGCACAACAGCAGTAGCAGGATGGTTGGTTCTTGTGCTCATCTCCCCCTCTAGTGGCTTTGTCCTCCTGTTGAAGAGCTGCAGATGTTTTTCTTGTGCAGAGAAAGCAGAGATGGTTCCAGCCTTGCGTGCACAGTGACCGTGTGTCCCTCTGTCAGCTCTGACCTTGTTCTCCTGAACTAGCACCTATGCTTTGTGCCTCCTGATGTCTCCTGATAGAGCAGAAAGCAAAGCACCACCTGCTCCTTCACAGTGCCTGCAGGAGAAGGCTGCAGCATGGGTGGGATCCATCTCTTGAATGTCATGCTTAGGTTTTGGCTGAGCTGCTGAAGATTTATTTTCCAAGTGCATCTTTTGGTGTAAATTGAAGTGCACATTCCAGCTGTGGGAAGCTCATGCTACAAGAACCATAGAAAAGCACTTTCCTTACTTCACAGCCAGAGTTCAGATGTCTCATACTGGACATGACTGTTTCAGGCTCCAGCAGATGAGTTTGTTCTTCATCGTGACTCCTGCATATTTTTGAGACCAAGTGGCAGCTCTGCTGTCCTGTCCTCTGTGGGAATCTTGTGTGCCAAGGCAAGCCTGAGCATGGTGTTTGCACCTGAAGCCCTCTGTTGGAAGCATTTTTCAAATGCTGCTAGAAGAACATTCCTTGGAAACCATCCTCTCATCCTAGGAAAGGAAATCTCCTGGATAGCCCTACAGAGATGGCCAGGGTAGTTTGCTCCTTGGGCTTGGGGGGAAGCCTGACCACAAGCACTGGCTTTGCCCCAGCAAGGAGTCTCCATGCAGGGAGAAGGGCACCTGAATGCCACCCAGAAGATTCCTGCTTCAAGGTTCAAACTGGACCTTCCATCTTCCATCTTGGGTAGTGGCTGCTCCCATGATGCGCCCTGGCCACCATTCCAAGCTCTGGCAGCTGACCCCCTCCCTGGTGGGGTGCCAGCAGGCAGCAAAGCTGGGTGATGTTCTGCCTTTATTTCATCATCTCTGAAGGTTGAACAGAAGAGAGCTGAGTGGAGGAAAAGCCTTCGGTAATGAGGTTACTCCTGAAGTACTGTTAGATCCTGCAGGAAGTTTCACTGCACCTGTGCCGTCAGCTGACACTCCTCTTTGATTAGAAAGTCAGCCTGGTGCAGTGGTCTCAGTGCTTCCTGTGTTTTAACCAACCCCTGGAAGCTCCCACGAGCACAGCTGGGCTCAGAGACAAGCTCACCCTAAGCACCATCCTCCCCGGTGCAGACCTGAGCGCTTCCCCTGTGCCAGAGTCCTACCTAACTGCCCAGGCTGGTTGGGTGTGCAGAGGTTGTTTTGCTCTTAGGTGTGTGGGAATTTTTTTGGTTTTGTTTTCCTCTTTCCTTCAGATGCAGGATTCGAAGGCTGAGCAGCAGCAGAAGGCTATCCTTCTGGACCTATTTCGAACCCGAAACATTGCAACTATTACTATTATGTCATTACTTTTGTGGTAAGGAAATGTGCATTCCTAAAGTACCCAGGCAGTAGAACTCTTGCTGATTTTTTGAGGGCACGTGCCACCAGCTTTAGATAAGGAAGCTCAGCCTCGGAGCCCATCTACAGGTGGTCCTTGGCCAGCATGTGGCCCTCAGTGTCCCTGCACCTGCACTGCGTTTATAGCCAAGGGTATGGAGATATTAGCCTCGACTCTGGTGTAAAACAGTTAGGTGTAACAACCTGTGTGTTTGAAATTCTGTTGCTCTCTGTTGTGGTGGGTTTGAAGTAGCTCCCAACCTCTGTTTAACAGACTTGTCCTTCTTGAAGCAGAGGCAGCAACTCAGTAGCATAACAAGGAGCACAGCCACGGTCAGCAGTTTTGATCCACTTCTGTGCGGTGCCCATCTCAGTGAGATCCTGCTCCCCACCTGGGCAGCCACAAGGAATGAGGACCCAAATTATACCATGTAGATAAAGCAGGACCCTCTCTCTGTCCATGTTTTTCCCAGCAGAAAGGAACTGGCTAGCACACTGAGCTATGGCTTCTGCCACAGCAAGGTGCTCTTGAGGTTTGCAAGCCAACCACCCGGCTGTCTGGTGAAGATTAAATAAGATGGAATGGAACTGCTGAGGGTGGGAGATCCTCTCACTGGAGTTGGCTACAAGTAGGAACCTAGTTGGCATGGGAAGCTTCCAAGAGTTATTTCATTGTGCTGTTAATGAGCCCATTGCAGTGAAAAGCCTTTGTGAACCACTACCACAAAGCCTTTTGTCATAGAGTCACAGAATGGTTTGGGTTGGAAAGGACCTTAAAGATCATCCAGTTCCAATCCCCCTGCTATGGGCAGGGACACCTCCCACTAGCCCAAGTTGCTCAAGGCCTCATCCAGCCTGGCCTTGAACACCTCCATGGAGGGGGCATCCACAGCCTCCCTGGGCAACCTGTTCCAGTGTCTCCCCACCCTCACTGGAAAGAATTTCTTCCTGATCTCCAGTCTCAATCTCCTCTCTCCAAGCTCAAAGCCATTGTCCCTCATCCTATCATTACAAGCCCTTGTCAAAAGTCCCTCCCCGGCTTTCTCATAGCCCCCTTCAGGTACTGGAAGGCTGCTCTAAGGTCTCCCTGGAGCCTTCTCGTCTCAAAGCTGAACAGCCTGCCCTATAGAGGAGGTTCTCCAGCCCTCTGATCATCTTTGTGTCCTTCTCTGGACCCGCTCCAACAGTTCCATGTCCTTCTTGTGTTGGGGGCCCCAGAACTGGGTGCAGTGCTCCAGGTGGGGTCTCAGAAGAGCAGAGTAGAAGGGCAGAATCACCTCCCTTGTCCTGCTACTCACACTGCTTTTGATGCAGCCCAGGACACGGTTGCCATCTGGGCTGCAAGTGCACCACGCCAAGTCATGTTGAGTTTTTCGTCAACCAACACCCCCAAGTCCTTCTCCTCAAGACTGCTCTCAAGCCATTCTTCACCCAGCCACTATTTGTGCTTGAGATTGCCCCGGCCCAGGTGCAGGACCTTGCACTCAGCTGTGTTTTGCTTGGTGCAGTGCAAGCAGGAAGGGCAGAGAAATCAGAGGTCTCTTCAAGCCACTGTGGATGTGGTGACTGGCAGGGGTGACAGAATTAGAAAGTTGGGGTTGCCACTGAGATTTTTTCCCTCAGCCACGATGCCCGTGGTGAGGCTTTGCGACATCCTATTTTTGTCACAACACCTGAGGCAACGCTGGAGGTGCTCAGAGATTGGGGTTTCTGGAATAATTTGGGTTTGTTGCTTTTCTCAGGTTCCTCACGTCCGTTGGTTACTTTGGCCTGTCCCTCAGCACTCCAAACTGGCATGGCAATGCCTACCTCAACTGTTTCCTCTCAGCTGTCATTGAAGTTCCAGCTTACGTGATTGCCTGGCTTCTCCTCCGCTCCTTCCCTCGGCGCTACTCCCTCTCTGGCATCTTCTTCTTAGGGGGAAGTGTTGTCCTCTTCATTCAGCTGGTTCCTGCAGGTACAAGACTCTAAGGTTGGACTCAATGATCTTAGAATTCTTTTCCAACCAAATGGAAGGTTGGAAGGACAACAAATGGCAATGAAACTGGCGAAGGGTCTGGAGAGCAAGTCTTATGGGGAGCAGCTGAGGGAACTGGGGTTGTTTAGCCTGGAGAAGAGGAGGCTGAGGGAAGACCTCTTTGCTCTGTGCAGCTCCCTGAAAGGAGGTTGGAGCGTGATACAGAGGATTGGTGTCTTCTCCCTGATGATAGAATGAGAGGAAATGGCCTGAAATTGTGCCAGGGGAGGTTTAGGTTGGAGATTAGGAAAAAAATCTATACTGCAAGAGTGGTCAGGGATTGGAACAGGCTGTCCAGGGAAGTGGTGGAGTCACCATCCTTGGAGGTGTTCAGGAAATGCATGGACAGGGCAGTTTAGGACATGATTTATTGGCCATGGTGGTCTTAGGTTGAAGGTTGGACTCGATGATCTTAGAGGTCTTTTCCAACCAAAACTATTCAATGATTCCATGAACTGCTAGGAAATAAAACATGATACAACTTTTAGGATGTAAAAGCAACACGAGTGGTAAGCACAGGTTGCTGTTTATTCACCTTGATTGTATTCTTTTCTCCTTCAGATTTTTATGTCCTGTCCATTGGCCTGGTGATGCTTGGGAAATTTGGCATCACAGCTGCATTTTCAATGCTTTATGTCTACAACGTGGAGCTGTACCCAACACTGGTACGGAACATGGCAGTGGGAGCTACCTCCATGGCTTCCAGGCTGGGCAGCATCATCGCTCCTTACTTTGTGTACCTAGGTGAGATCTCTTTTGTTTCTTTCCCTGTGCCACACAACCACCCAGAGAAGTTATCAGATCTTCTGCAGTTCAGCTTTAAGTCCCTTCATTTGTCATCTTTTAAGTCATCATCGTGGTCTGAGCTCCTGGTTGGAACTCAGTACACACAGTGGAAATGAAGTGGAGCTCCTTGGGTTTCACAGAACCAGGCACTCTTTTTCCTTTATAGAGGCTTGGAGCCATTCATTCCACACCAGAGTGGGTCCAAGCTGGTCCAAGACAATGATGTGGAAATGGAGTGGTTGGGCTGATAACTGGTCACACCTTAGTAATGGGTATTACCCCTGGGATCATAGAATCACAGAATGGTCTGGGTTGGAAGGGGCCTCTGTAAGTCATCTAGTCCAAAGCCCTCTGCAGTCAGCAGGGACATCCTCCACTAGATCAGGTTGCCCAGAGCCTTGTCAAGCCTCACCTTGAGTATCTCCAGAGATGGGGCTCCAGCCACCTCCCTGGGCAAGCTGTTGCGGTGTTCCACTACCCTCATGGTATAGAACTTGTTCCTAACATCCAATCTATATCTGCTCTTCTCTAGTTTGAAGCCATTGCCCCTCGTCCTGTCCCTGCAAGCCTTTGTGAACAGTCCCTCTGCAGCCTTCTTGTAGCCTCCTTCAGGTACTGGAAGGTCACTATTAGGTCTCCCTGGAGCCTTCTCTTTTCCAGGCTGAACACCTCCAGCTCCCTCAGCCTGTCCCCATAGCAGAGGTGCTCCAAACCCCTGATCATCTTTGTGGCCTTCCTCTGGACCTGCTTCATCAGGTCCATGTCCTTCTTATATTGAGAGCTCCAGACCTGGGCACAGTACTCCAAGTGAGGTCTCACCAGAGCAGAGTAAAGTGACAGAATCACCTCTCTGGATCTGCTGGCAACGCTGCTTTGGGTGCAGCCCAGGATGTGATTTGCCTTCTGGGCTGCAAGCTCACACTGCCTTCTCATGTCCAGCTTCTCACCCACCAGCACCCCCAAGTCCTTTTCCACAGGGCTGCTTTCTGTCACCATGGTTCTCTTCATGGGCATCCCAAGATGGATGTGACAGGAGCAGAGGAACCAAGTGAGGATCCAAACATCCCCTGAACTTGTCCTCTCTGAAGCAATCCATGGTAAACATGCACAGGAGTGTGTTTGTGACCTTCATGAAGTGACTGGGGTTTGGTTTGTTGTTTTTTTTCTTTTTAGTTACTAATCTGGGAACCTCAGCTTTCATTTTGCTTTTTCTTATTCCTCTTGCCTTGGTCTGTGGCCTCAATGGCTTTCCCCCACACACACACCCACAATTATTATCACTTTCAGAGTGCTGCACAAATATGAATTGATAATTCTGAAGCACACAGAAATGATCCTCATGCTGCAAACAAGGAAGGGTGACAAAGAATTAGGGGATTAAGAGTGGAAGTATCTGTGAATACTCTGTGAGTCCAGGGTGCTCAATCTCCTGTTTCTCTTGCTCACACACGATTTGATTTATTTCCTTCTGCCATCACAGGACCCATCTCAGATCTCCCCTGCAACTGAAGTTTTCTTCCTGCTGAGCCCTTTGACACAAAATGAGCCTGACTCTGGTGTTGGTGTTAATGCTGAGGGGTTAATGCTGATTCCCCATGCCAGGAAAGGGGAGAGGACACTACTACTTGTAGCTCACCTGTGTTGTCTCACCTCTACATCCCAGAGTGGCTGCAGCACACTGTACCAAAAATGATGGCATGACATTGGTTTTATTTCATACTTGTACAGGGCAAATGGAAAGGGCAAGGGACAGCAGGACTGTGATGCTCCTCAGCGTCTTCAGTCTCTGTTGCAGAACAGGTAACAGGACAGAAAGATGCAGACAGGATAAAGCTTTACTCTTTTGTTGTTGTTTTTCTCTAAGGGTTCCATAGACCCAGCCTTTATAAAACCCTTGTTCCACTCATCAGAATAGTTTCCTCAGCTTTTGGAGGTTTTAAGGGAAACTCATCAGCTGCTGCTGGTTACTTGCTCCAGCTAAATTAGGACCAGCTCATGAACACAGATCAAATCACAGAGGTTGGCTCTGTGTGCAGTACCCTGGGCTCCTCACTCTAACCCCAGTTTGTTTCCTACATTATAAACTTACTGCTTTATCCCAACTGAAAAATAAAGCTGTCAAATTCAATTTGATACTTTCTCTACCTTAAATACTTCTGAATCGCCTTAAATACAGCTAATCCCTTTACTGGAAGACCTTTCATTGCTGTGCTTGAAGCTTGAAGCTCTTGCACCCAGCCCAAACATTTGTGCTCTAGCTTCAGGCTGCTGGCAGGGGCCGCTGCCTTCCAGGCCAAAATAATATTCTGAGCAGAGCAAGGTCAGAGCCTCTTGTCTGTCACAGGAGGCCTGAGCCTGTCTCCCTTTGCAATAAGGAAGATATTTAAGGGTTCCCTCGTTAACAGCCCCTTAGTCTGAAACTGGTTTGCTCAGCTGCTCTCAGTCTCTTCCTTTCTTTTGCACAATCCCAGGCAGATGATGGTGCTTGGGTGCTTTGGAGCAATTTATTCCCTCATATTGAATTATTTAATGGGGCTTTTGTTTCCTGATCATAGAATGAGGGTGACAAAGGCCCTTGAAGATAGCCCAGGTTGCTCAAGGCCTCATCCAGCCTGCCCTTGAACCTCTCCAGGGAGGGGAGCATCCACAACCTTCCTGGGCAACCTGTTCCAGTGTCTCACCACCCTCACTGGAAAGAATTTCTTGCTAATCTCCAGTCCTAAATCTACCCTCTTCCAGCTTCCATGACAGTGCAGACTCATCATTGATCACAGCAGAGCTGTTACTTAGGATGATGTTTGCTACCCTAGTTAAAAATGCACCAAAAATCCCTGTTAGCTGCTACACAAACATGGGGCATGGCACAAAACTGAGGGTAGGTGGTGACCATCTGAGAACATGATGTAGTTTTTGAAATGGAAAAATCACTTTGTTTGCTGGCAGGTAACAGACATCATTCAGTTTTGGATTCACTTTTGGTATTTATGAACATTTCAGCATCAAGAGTGGGTAGCAGGTTGAGAGAAGTGATTCTGCCACTCTACTCTGCTCTGGTGAGACCTCACCTGGAGTACTGCGTCCAGCTATGGGACCCCAACACAAGAGAGACATGGACCTGCTGGAGTGGGTCCAGAGGAAGGCCACAAAGATGATCAGAGAGCTGGAGCACCTCTCCTATGAAGACAGGCTCAAGAAGCTGGGGCTGTTCAGCCTGGAGAAGGCTCCAGGGAGACCTTAGAGCTACATTTCAATGTCTGAAGGGGACCTACAGGAAGGCTGGGGTGGGACTGTTTAGAAGGGCCTGTGGTGACAGGATGAGGGGCAATGGTTTGAAACTGGAGCAGGGGAGATTTAGGTTGGGTATGAGGAGGAAGCTCTGCACAATGAGGATTATGAAATACTGGAACAGGTTGCCAAGGGAGGTGGTTGAGGTCCCATCCCTGGAGACATTCAAGATCAGCCTTGCAGTGGCCCTGGGCTGCCTGATCTAGTTGGAGGTGTCCCTGCTGACTGCAGGGGGGGTGGACAAGATGACCTTTGAGGGTCCCTTCCCACCCAATGCAAGCTGTGAATCTGTAATGATTCCAAATGAATTCTGTGTTTCATCTGTGCCTGCAGTATAAATTTGACACGTGGGTCTCTTGGTTGTGGACATTAAGCACTGTTGTCATTTCCTGTGCTCTGCCAGGTGCCTATGACAGATTCCTACCATATATCCTGATGGGAAGCCTGACTGTGCTGATTGGGATCCTTACCCTCTTCCTCCCAGAGAGCTATGGCAATCCTCTGCCCGAGAGCTTTGAGCAAATGCTGAAGGTGAAATGGTAAGGTGGCCTTCACTCATCCCCTGCCTCACAAGCATTCAGGACCTCTTTCTACACCCTTTTCACAATCACTAAACATTTTCCAACAGATCCATTGCGGAACACCAAAGCTTCCAAAGTGCCCTCCAGATTATTTTTTGGGGTTGTTAATTTGACAGACTTTGGCAGTTTCTCCAAATCTCTGAACCTGAGAGCTGATGTGCTCAAAAGCAGGCACTTGCAAAGCAAGGCTGACCTTCACCTTGAAGCTGCTGCTTCATCTCTCCCAAGACTTTCCACTCCTTTATATCATTCACTCTCCTTAACTCCTCACTTAAATTATTCATATAGTAGGATGGAAGAGCAAAGTGTTTCATAATGTTAGTTCATGAGGAACTGCTCCAGATTAAACACAGGATTTGAATACCCTGACCCTTTTTATTTTCAGGGGCTAGAGGCATGCCAGGACAGCTTCTCTGCTGGTTTAGTTGGTTTAGCTGTAAGCAGTGATATTTCTTTGGCTAGTTAGGGTACCCTGAGCAGACATCTCCTCTGCAATCTGTGGGTGTAGACTCTAGTGCTGGTGCAGTGGAGAGAGCTGGTGTTTGAGAGTTACTATCATGGGAGGAAGACTCTTGGAACCAGCAAAGGGAAACTGAATTAGCCAAAGTGTCTACCATTCATAGCTATCATTCAACTTAGTGAGAATTTGTCCTGGAAGAGAATTTCCCTTTATAAGCAATAACCATGGAATTGTTTGGGTTGGAAAGGACCTTGAAGATCATCTAGGTCCAACCCCCTGCCATGGGCAGGCATGTCCTCAACTAGCCCAGGTTGCTCAAGGCCTCATCCAACCTGGCCTTGAACACCTCCATGCGAGGCACATCCACAGGCTCCCTGGGCAACCTGTGCCAGTGTCTCACCACCCTCACTGGAAATGATTTCTTCCTAATCTCCAGTCTAAACCTCCTCTCCTCAAGCTTCAGTCCATTGCCTCTTGTCCAGTTGATGAACTGTAGCTAGAAATCCTAGAGTCAAACACAATTCCATGTTCACCTGCAGCTGTCAGAAAACACTGAAGGGCTTATTTGGGAGCACAGCTGTTTTCAAACAAAACAAAAGCCAACATTTCTGTTTTCAAATCCTACTTTTTTAATGTTCAGCAGAATGAGATTGGATGAAAACTCAAACATAGAGCTTAGAGTTGTGCTGCTACTCTGATGTTCAAATTCCAAGTGTCTGCTGCACTGCTTCTGCTCTCTGGCAAGGCAGATGTTACAGAGCAAACCCTCTCTGTTGAGGGAGAGTAGGGTTAGACTGGACCTTAGGAAGAAGTTCTTCAGGATTAGGGGGGTAAGATTCTGGAACAGGTTGCCCAGGGAGGTTGTGGATGCTCCCTCCCTGGAGGTGTTCAGGGCCAGGTTGGATAAGTCCTTGGAGCAACCAAGCCTAGTTGAGAGGTGTTCATGCCCAGGGCACAGAGGCTGGAGTAGATGATCTCTGAGGCCCTTTCCAACCTGAGCCATTCTGTGATTCTGAATCTTTTACTTGCTTTCAGTTTCAGGAATGGGCAGCAAACTACTGTCATTAGGAATTCGAAGGAGAGTCCTAAAATACTGGCAACCCCCTTGTGAAGAAGGATGCACACTCTGAGTGGCCAAAAGAAGAACAAGATCTTCTCAACAAGCATTTTCTACCAGAAGAAACCAAACCAAACCCAACAGTCAAGTCTACTGCCCCATAGTTGTTATCTCCTGTGCTACTGTACCCAAATACATAGTTAACTGAACAGATGCTGTCTGCTCCTGTAGGACTCTTCATCTGTAATCCAGTGTGCTGATACCTGGACTCTGTCAGCAGGCACTGTTGAGAAATGGGAGCCTGCTTGTGCTGAACATGATTGATTCAAGGAGCAATCTGGAAGTGAGCCTTAGGAACAAACCAGCCAAGGCCACAGTCAGTCAGGTTCTCAATGAAAGCTGCTTAAAGAACAAAAAACCCAACAGAGAGCTGATGGGTTTCTCATTCTGGGTGTTGACTGGATGAAGGGGAGCTGAGTGTCTAGCTTGGAAAATCTCAGCACATGCCCCTAAATGAAAGATCCCAGCCTCCTTTGAAATCTGTGACCAAAGCCCCATAGACTGAGTGGGACCACAACTGAGTTGCAGCAAAGCAGATGTAGACTTCACCGTGGGGATGTCTTTTAAACAAGACATCAGAGCATCTTTTGATGTTGCTTGCTTTTCCCAGGAGCTGAGATCCACTTCTCCCTCTAAAAGCTTTTCATATAGCCTGAGCCCACTGAAATCTTTGGGCTTCATCCATGTTCAGTGTTTTGGAGGAAGCCCTTAACATAGACAGGCCTAGAGCTTGCTGACCTTCTGGTGGGCTGTGCCTGCTTGCAAAAGCAACGGGCTTTAGGAAGTCACTGGTCCTATCTGAATGTGATGGGCAGTTTTAGCTTTCAGCTTTTTCATGGTGTATTGGCATAAGTAGTTTTGTAGATCTTTCTAGGTTGGTTAGTTTGTTTGTTTTTCAAGCCTTTCATTTCTCCTTTGACTAGCTATGACGTTGTCCTGTACCATCAGAGAAAGCTTGCTGCAGTTTCCAAACCCTCTGCAAAACCTTTGTGTAGCATTTACAGACTGAGAGAGCTCCCAAAATGCTGATGTTTTGCACTGGAGATGTTCACCTGCAGCTTGTCAGAAAACCCTAAAAGGCTTATTTGGGAGCACAGCTGTATTAAAACCAAACAAAAGCAAACAAAGCCAATGTTTTGCTTTCCAAATCCTGCTTTTCAGGTCTTTAACAGAGCTCCATTGGGTGTAAACTCAAACATAGAGCTTAGAGGCGTGCTACTACTGTTTTATGAACACTACAGAGTCTGAAAACAAACAAAAAATTAAGTAAAATACCTTTTATTTTTCTATTTATTGGATGTGCCTGCACATCTTGGCCACATAGAGTCTATCAGGCCTGGCAGACTGATTTTTATCCTCTATAAGTAACAGCCTAGCCATGATTCACCTTCCGTAGGGACCCACAAAATCACGCTGTCCCATCCTAGACATGGGGAGCTCACAGCAAATTGTCTTGTGCTGGCACTTGGCAGAGGAGTGAGGCAGTCCCAGTAAGCTCAAGCACAAATATAAAGCTTTCAGACATTTAAATGCAAGGAATTTGTGCAATTATTTCAAGCTGCTCTTTTGGGATGTGGAAATACTTGGGTTCCTTTCATACTCATTTTCTGCAGGTATGCTGTTGCCATAAATGTCAAGTGGCATGAAGCAAACCTGTGACCCACCCCCACCCCCGATGTTCTTCATCCCTTCTCAAGCCAAAATTCCACTCAACAGCAACAGTATTTAATCTTGGTTTTACTTCTTGCAGAGTTATCTACAGACTCACTGGTTAAACAGAACTAAATTTCTCAACCAAACCTGTTTAGCACCATAGGACTTGTTTGAGGACTTGGTTAAATACAGATGGCTGTATTTTTATGGAGATTTTTTTGTATTAAGTTGATATTAAGTTGATATTTTACGTGATCCTGGGCCTGGGTTATTTCTAAAAGGTAAATATTTTTGTACTCTTGAACTTTGTCGTATCTTAAACCCTCGTTTTCCTTTTTTAAATAAGAACAAAGTTGTGGGGGTGGGTTGTTTGTTTAATCCTTGTTTTTAATCAGTCTCACTTTCCTTGCTTAGACCACCGATCTCAAATAGTGACATATTTTGATCTTTTTCGTGGTAGACTAAAAAAAAAAATAGGGCTTTGACAAAAGTGAAATGCCTGTCGGGCAAGTATGTGATGTTGGCAGGCAGCCTTAGAGTGTCTGAGCCTGGTCAGAAGGTGAGAAAGAGATTGCTGCAGCTGATGGACCATTTGCAAGGACGATTGCTGCCCTCTGGCAGTTCTCTCTCCCAGGCTTGCAAGGGGATTTCTGAAGAGACTAAAAGTCTGTGGAAGAATCAAACACGGATGATGAGTCTGGAGTGGCAGTTTGGGTTTTGTAAAGCTGAAGAAGTCAGCACTGCTGTAGTAGCTACTGGCAGAAATGAGGTGTGTTGCTAGGGAGCTGTTTGAGCCTCTTGTTGCAGTCTTCAGTGAGTGTCCTGTGTCACTCGGTGGGGTGCAGGTGGTGCTCGCACACAGCTGGGAAACAGCAGGAAGGCTCCAACCTGGACACAGATGGAAGCATCATCTGGGTCACTGCAACTGACCAGAGGGACCACTGTGCTGTGCCACCTCTGTCACTTCTGTCACGTTTACTTGGGTCTCTCTGTGCAACCTTTGATCATCAGGTGGCTTAATGGATCTGCTACAGCATAGTTGGAGCTGTTGTGATTGTCACTCATTAACTTCTGTCTTCATTGTAATAAAGCTGTGTGCTGGCACTGATTGGCCTGCTTTCTGTGTGGGATGTCGTTGAAGGGTAAAGTCTCCTGCCTCTAGCTCCTTGTGCCAGAAGAAACTTAAAATGTAGGGAAGTGATTCTGTCCCTGTACTCAGCACTGGGGAGGCCACACCTCAAATACAGAGTTCAGTTTTGAGCCCCTCACTTCAACAGGGACATTGAGGAGCTAGAGCAGGTCCAGAGAAGGGCAAGGAAGCTGGTGATGGGTCTAGAGAACAGGGCTGGTGAAGAGGGAACTGGGGGTGTTTGGTCAGGAGGAGGCTGAAGGGAGAGGTGACCTCATTGCTCTCTACAACTCCCTGAAAGGAGGCTGGAGTGAGGTTGGGGTTGACCTCTTCTCCCTAGTACCAGGTGAAAGGATGAGAGGAAATGGCCTGAAATTGTGCCAGGGGAGGTTTAGGTTGGGTATGAGGAACAATTTCTTTGCAGCAGGAGTGGTCAGGGATTGGAACAGGCTGCCCAAGGAGGTGGTGGAGTCACCATCCCTGGAGGTGTTTGAGAAACGTGTAGACATGGTTCACGTCCATGGTGATCTTATGTTGAAGGCCAGCTGGATTTGATGATCTTGAAGGTCTTTTACAACCTGGTTGATTCTGTGAATCTGTGATCTTAAAGGTCTTTTCCAACTGAAAGAGTTCTGTGATTCTGTGAATGAAGCATGACTGACAAAGCCTTACAATGAGCTCTCCCACAGGTAATCTCTTCCACAAAGGAATGCTGTCATGGTGTAGTAGTTTTTCTGGCTTTTAGATGGTTCAGTCCCAACTCTTCAATTCTACAAAGCCCCTAACGCAGACCCTGGGCAGGTTCAAGGATGATTTTGAGGCTAAAATTCTACTTTTTTTCCCACCTTTGAGATTTTCCATATGGAATGGAAGCCTTTTTTTAAATGCAAGCATTCCAAAATGCTGTAGAAGGTATATGTTTGGCTTTTATCAATTAGAGGTGAAGAAAATAAGAGCCAAAAAAGCCAGTTGGAAACATGAAGAGCAAGGCCAGCTTCTGCAGCTTCCTAACTGAGCTCTATGGGAGATGTGATCTTCCTGATGGTAACACAAGGTAATGAGCTGGGGATTTTGCCCTAAGAATCCCAGAATCCCAGCAAGGTCATCAGCAGCAGCTTGCTCAGGATCACAATGTCCAGCTGGGTTTGGGATCTCTCCAGAGGAGACTCCTTAATTTCTCCAGGGCTCCAGCACCCTCTCAGCAAAGTTTATATTTTCTATTCTAAGGCTCAGGATATTATTTATTAACCATAGGATCTGTCAAGCATTTGTTGTGTGTTCCCTCAGAAAAGCATCATGGTCAGTAAAACCTTTTCACAGCCACAATCCTGCTGAAGGGTAGATGGAAGTTGTAGGAAGATGCTGCTGGAGATGGATACAAGGTGAGGAACCATTTAACAGGCAGGCAGCAGAGTAACGATTCGATCCATCTCAAGCCCCATTTCTTTACCCTTTGTGCAGTAAATAAGGGATGTGACACCTGGATTAACGGGATACCTCTGACAAGGAGTCCCCAGAGGGCAAGGGACAAGCCACTAAGCTCGGTCAGGACCGGGAGCTTTGCGGCGAGCTGGTAAGTGGCCCCGCATCAGGGCCAAAGCGATGCTTGCCCGGACCCGGCAGCCGAGTCCTGTTTGGACGGGCAGGGCGCACCGGTACGGGCGGGCAGAGCCTGTGTGCGCTGCCCGGCATCTCTCTGGGTCGCCTCCTCCTGCCCTCGCTGCCAACACCAGCCCGAGGCACTGCCCCTGTCCTTCAGGCCGCCGACAGCGCGGCGGGGAAGCGAGGCCAGGACAAGGCAGCTCCCCCCGCAGGCGGCGCCGGGCCCAGCCTCGCCTCCACGGCCGAGCCCCCGCCGCGCCTCCTGCGCACGCGGGCCGAGGGCATGCCGGGAGCCGGCTGTGGGGCGGCCGCGCCGGGCTGGGCTGGGCTGGGCTGGGCTGGGCCGGGCCGGGCCGGGCCGGGCCGCGCCGCGCCGCGCCGCGGTGACTCCCCGGCGACCCCGGGCTGCCCCGCGGCTCCGGCAGCCGGCTCCACCTGAGGGCCCTCCGCTTGCAAAACCCCACCCCCGGCCGCTCCCCCGCCGGCCAGGCCCGGCCCATGGCGAGGAGCTCGGCGGGCTGCACTGCGGCTCGGGGCGGCCGCTTCCTGCCCGCGCCAGACGGGCCCGCAGGTAGCGGCGGCCGCAGTTCGGCCGCGCCATGCGTGACTACGATGCGGCCACCGCCTTCCTGGGCGAGTGGGGCCGCTTCCAACGCCTCGTTTTCTTCCTCCTCAGCGCCAGCATCATCCCCAACGGCTTCAACGGTCTCTCCATCGTTTTCATGGCCGGGACCCCCGAGCACCACTGCGCCGTGCCCCCCGAGGCCAACCTGAGCGCCGAGTGGCTTAATGCCAGCATCCCGCTGGAGACGCAGGGCGGGCAGGCGGCTCCGAGCCACTGCCGCCGCTACCGCCTGGCCGCGCTCCGCAACTTCTCGGCGCTGGGGCTCCGGCCGGGCTCCGACGTGGAGCTGAGCTCGCTGGAGCAGGAGCCGTGCCTGGACGGCTGGGAGTACAGCCGCGACGTCTACCACTCCACCATTGTCACTGAGGTGCGGAGGCTTGGAGAGGGCGGCGGCGGGAGTGGGGCTCTTCCGCAGCGAGAGATGCGGGCAGGATGCTCCGGGTGTGCCAAGAAGAAGAGTGTGATTATGGTGGCAGTGGTGTGGCTTTCCCGTGGCTTAGGGCATTTGCCGGGGCATCACCCTTCTGCTCGGTCTGCCAGGCTAAATTTGACATCTGTTTGCTTCCACTCGCAAAAGTGGTCTCCAAACACAGCTCGTTTCCTAAACCAGTGTGGCATGTGTTCGGTTACTGCTTAAAGGGCTTCATCGGTATCTACAGGTGGCTTGGAGCAAGGGAAAGCACAAGGACAAGGGGTTCAGCTCTCTCGGTGGTTCATAGATGCCTCTTTGAACTCAGGAGATCAAAATGGTTTGCTTCCCTTATGCAAAAAGGTGGTCGAAGTCACCCTGAGCTGCACAAGGTGCAGGCGGGTCGCCCTGAGATGTGCAAGATGCAGGTATTCAGGGAGCCCTGATGCTGTGTCCAAAAGGACCTTGAGCTTTGCTGTTTGTACATGATGCCTCTCTTTTAGCCATGTCCACTGCTTTGGTGTCCTCAGTCATGTGCTGGGACAGGTGACGTTCTTGTCTGCTCAGATACACCTGGCAAGTCAAGTCTCTGGTCAGGACAACCAAGCAAAGTTGAAGCTGTGCTGGTTGTCCCTCTTGTTTTAGGTGGGAGCTGTGCAGGCCCGCAGGTGTTGGTTGTCTTAGACACAAGGAAATGGATTTTGAGGAATACTTGAATTTCAGAATAAGGCTTTTCAGGAGGCTGACAAACTATTTGTACAGTCCTGTGGCTTCTTTGTGCCTGTGAACCAGTTTGACAGAGCTGGAACTGTATTTGCAAAATGGGTTGTGATGGGTGTTTGGATAGTGAGTGTGAGTACTTGGTGACTGTAAGCTGTTCTGAGCACAGAAATCTTTTTCAGGAGGAGGACTGGGATGAGGAAGGGAGCATGGGAGAGGAGCCATGGTGGCACAGAGTGGCACGGAAACGGTGGCACTGGAGTTGTTGGAAACTTCCTTTGCTCACACAGCAGCAAGGGTGTGAGTGGTTGTGACAAGCACAGGGTATTGCCTCACTTGTTTTGAAAGAACTGTCTTCCTGGAGAAGAAACATCTCTGAAATTCTAGACCCTGGTCATTGCTGAAACGTAGCTGTGGAAGGCAGAGGTGTCCTTAGGACATCTTCTCAGGGTGAACATACAAGTTTTGTTCCCTGTTTTGTATCCCTTATGATAATAGTTGACCTGGTTTAGCCATGACTTCAACCAGTACTTTGTCTTGAGCTTCTTTGCTGAGCTTTGGCATGGCGTGAATGAAAATGCCTTGGGCTGTCAGAATATCATCCAGGAGTTTGATAATCTCTAAGAAACAGGAGCTGTTAACATGCTGAGCAGCTCTGGCCTGTTGTCCCGTAGGGGTTGGCAGAGGTTTTGTGTCTGTGGGAGGTAAATGTTTGTCTGCCCAAACATTATGCATAGAGGCAGTGTTTGGTGTTTTTTTTTTTTTTTCTCCTTTCATGTTAATGCTTCTGAGGCAGTTTTGCAAGAAGCTGTGGCCTTCACATGCTTGCAGGCTTTCAATGTTAGACTTGTTTAATTTCATGGCATGCTGCTGCACTGCTGCTTTTATGATTCACTAATCTTGTATTTGGTTGCATGTCTCTAACTCGTTGAATAGTCATGAGGACCTTTGTCCCAGATTTCCTAGGCACTGGGAGGGGGAAGGGGAGAATTATTTATTTATTTCTCTTAAGAAAGCTTTTCTGCTGAATCTCTCAAGACTCTAGAGAAAGTCCTTGTTTATGGTTCTGCTTTCCAGGGGAGACTTCAAATGAAAGGGAACTCAGTGTTTTTACAGACTTCCTTTTCTCACAGGGGCTAACAGCAGAAGGTTGTTATTAACCAGTCTGCAGTATTTCACCAGCTCCCTTGTAATAAAATCCCTCTCTGTCTTTTATTTTTTGAAACGGAAAAGAAAAGCTTTGCTCTGGCTCAAGAAGCCATCTGTGGCTTTCTTGTTCCTCCCTAAGTCCCATAAAAAAAGCATGTAGGAGTAGTAGAAGTTCATATGTGGTAGTAAAAGGAATGAAGCCAAGGGTAATTAAGGGAAAAGGCCAAGTTCTTCTGCCATTCATATCTTTATGGGGCTGTACTGAAGAACTGGGAACAGGCTTGAGCAGTGGAGTCAAGAGCATGAATGGACTAGAAATATGATATAATGAGATGATGTTAGATGATAGAGCATATCCAAACACAAACAGACACCAAATTTTGTACACATATATTCATCCTCAACCTCTAAAAATGTGCTGTGGTGTTACTCATCAGTTTGAAATCAGCTCAGGGCGGGTGGTGAGCTCCAGAGCTGTGTGTGTGATTTAAACTTCTTGTGCTCTTAACAAGCTTCGGGGACTGTTTGGCTTTGGCAGAGGAAGGATGTGCATGGTGGGATTTGCTCAATGTCCTGAAGCTTGGTGTGGGGCTGGCTCTGTGTCCTGGACAGACGAGCAGGGAGAGAAAGTTCTGGCCAGATAAAAGGTTTCTGTTCCCAGCACATCAAGGATTCAGGTGTCCTACTGTGCTGTCAGACCCTCATCCTGGAGATCAGTGGGTTGTGGCAGACCTTCAGGAAGCAAGCAGAGGTTGTGGCAATTACATGTGAATGGGCACAGTGGTGCAGCGTAGCTGTCAAACTCGAGGTTTGGATGTTCACCCTTTGCTGGAAGGCAGAGGGATGTATTGTTTTGCTTTACCAGAATAAAACCACCACCTCATGCTAGACATTAAAGAAGGTGCCAGTATGTTTTCACTGGACAAGGGACAACAGATACAAAGTGGTACACAGGAGGTTCTACCTCAACAGGACGAAAAAGGCTTCTTTACTGTGGGGATGCTGTAGCCCTGGAGCAGGCTGCCCAGAGAAGTCTCATTCTCTAGAGACTTCCAAGACCCATCTGGAGGCATTCTTGTGTGACTTTGCCTAGGTGATCCTGCTTTGGCAGGAGGGTTGGACTCAAAGATCTCCATGTCCCTTCCAACCCCTACCATTCTCTGATTCTATGGTTGTTATTTCCACAGGCTTTTCTAAGAGTGGAGCCAGCAGCTGGAGGGTTGATCAAGTTCATGTTGCAGAATCACAGAATTGTGTTGGTTGGAAGAGACCTTTAAGACCATCAAGTCCAAACATTAACCCAGCACTGCCAGGTCACCACTAAACCATGTCCCTCAGCACTAGATAATCCAGGTTCAGCTCTCACCAAGCTCCTCATTCATGTTAGTCACCTCCCTTATTCCTCATCTTCTAAAACTGGTCCACCTTCTCTCTTGCTGTAGGCTAACACCTGCTTGGTTTTCTGGCCAAAGTGCCTATTGACAACTTCTCAGCCCCAGGAGCTGATAAAGCTTTGGAAAGACCTTTAGGTGCTTTGCAGGTACAAAATCTTAATCTTAATAGGCTTGTCAGAAGAAGGGAAAAAAGTCAAGTTGTCATTTAATTAATGTCTGACAGAGATGCCAAAGCAGCTCTAAACAACTGAGGCTTTCATGCTGAAAGGTTCAAGAATCATACGAGTCACAGACTGGTTTTGGTTGGAAGGGACCTTACACATCATCTAGTTCCAACCCCTACTAGACACCTCTGACTAGACCAGGTTGCTCAAGGCCCCATGTAACCTGGCTTTGAACACTTCCAGGCCTGGAGCCTCCACAACATCTCTGGATAACCTGTTCCAGTGCCTCCCCACCCTCACAGGGAAGAATTTCTTCCTAATGTCTCATCTAAATCCAGCCTCTTCCAGTTTGAAGTCGTCACTCCTCATCCTGACACTCCATGCCTTTGTAGTGAGTCCCTCTCCAGCTCTGCTGTAGCTGCCTTCAAATGCTGAAAGGCCACCAGAAGATCTCCATGGAGCCTTCTCCAGGCTCCACAACCCCAGTTCTCTCAGCCTGTCAATAAAGTACATCATGCAGGGCTCTTTAGTCTGCAGAGGAGAAGGCTGAGTGGGATCTTACCAATGTCTGTAGATATCTGAAGGGTGGTGTCAAGAAGGGACCAGGCTCTTTTCTCTGGTGCCCTGTGATAGGACAAGGGGCAGTGGATACAAACTGGAAGTTCCACTTCAACATGAGGAGATACTTCTTACTGTGAGGGTGCTTGAGCCCTGGAGCAGGCTGCCCAGAGAGGTTGTGTAGTCTCCTATGGAGAGATCCCAAGCCCACCTGAGTGTGTTCCTGGGTGATCCTGCTTTGGCAGGGGGGTTGGACTCGGTCATCTCTATTGGTCCCTTCCAACCCTGACCATTCTGTGACATTTCTGACCTTGCAACATCAAATAGGGTTAGTGTTATTGAAGTTGACATGGGTGACATGGAACCAGTGCTCTTCTAGAGGTGCTGTGGAGTATTAATGACAGGGTAATGTCCCCCACAGCACCATCCTTACTTTGAGATTACTGCTCAGCTCATGTTTCTCTGGTGTCCCTCCCTTGTTTCCCTTTCCTCCAGCCACCTCAAAAACGTGATGTGTGGGGCAGAGTTAGGTTTATGTACCAGAATTACAAAGTATTTGGCACTTTCCTTCCTGTTCTGTGTAAGTTTTACCTCTGTGAAAAAAAACCAAAACAACCAACTACAAGGAGAGAAACTGAACAGAATGTGTGGTTTGGAGATTCAGCCTTCTGTTTACATTTAGATAATGATCTTTAAGGTAGAACTTCCCAGTATTTGGAATAGACAAATGTCTTTTCAGAGGAAAGGGTGTTTAATAACACAGCTCTCAAGCAAGCAGGGGCTATTTCTATGGATATAAACAGGACCAGACTCTGAATCAAAGGTTCTAAACACTCAGTCGTGAGACTGCAAGAGTCGTCTGAGGAACCTGCCTCTACTTGCAGAGAGAAACAAGTGGTAAGAGAAGGGTACAGCATATTGGATTGGCTTCAAAAATTCTTGCTTAACATGTTGATTTTCAAAAAAAGAAAATATTAGCACATGGGACTATCCCACTTCACTTTTCAGTCATGCATGTTACTCACAGAGAGAGGAAAACAGTTTAACAAAAGCAAATAAAGGAGTGTTGGCCAAGAAGGTCAACAGCACCCTGGCCTGGATCAGCAATAGTGTGGCCAGAAGGCCTTGGCAAGTGATTGTGCCAGGCACTGCTGGGGACACACCTTGAGTGCTGGGCTCATTTTTGGGGCCCTCACTCCAAGAAGGACATTGGGGAGCTGGAACAGGTCCAGAAAAGGGCACTGAAGCTGGTGAAGGGTCTAGAGAGAAAGTCCTATGAGGGACAGCTGAGGGAACTGGGGTTGTTTAGCCTGGATAAAAGGAGGCTGAGGGGAGACCTCATTGCTCTCTTCAATTCCTTGAAAGGAAATTGAAGTTGGGGAGGGTTTGTTCTCTTCCCCCAAGTAGCAAGTAACAGGATGAGAGGAAATGGCCTCCAGTTGCACCAGGGAAGGTTTAGGTTAGGCATGAAGAATAATTTCTTTCCCAAAGGATTGTCGATACCTGGAACAGGCTGCCCAGGACAGTGGTAGAGCCCTCATCCCTGGAGGTATTTAAAATCTATGTAGATGTGGTGCTGAGTGACATGGCTTAGTGTTTGATTAACATTTGGACTTGATGATCTTAAAGGCCTTTTCCAATCAAAACAATTTTATGATACTGTGATATAATGGAGCTGTAAAAATCCCTTTTCCCATAAACCTTTTCTTTATATAAAAGGGATGTAACAGAATGAGGCTCTCAAAGCTTTTATATTTGTCACATTTCATCTTTGGTTTGGGTTCTGGTGATGGCATCAGGGAAATACAAGCACTCCTGTGGTGGGCCAGATGTCTATCATCTGAGAAGCAGACTTGTTTCAAGTGAGGTTGATGGCCTTGTAACTACTTCTGTGGCTTCCCAAACCTTTTTAATGGTGGTACATAATTGTTTGTTGTGATGCTCTATCCCAAGAACTTTTGGTCTTCTCAAGAGCTCCTCTGTACTTAAGACTTGCAATTTCCATGTTAGGAGGCATTAAAAACACTGGGCAAATTTTGCACTTCAGTAGGACAGGGAATTTTGTTAGAATTTTGTTATCTCTTCTGGCAGGAAGGTTGGACTGGGTGATACAGGGGACAGGCTATGAGAGCTGGGGCTGTTCAGTCTGGAGAAGAGAAGGCTCTGGGAAGACCTTAGAGCAGCCTTCCAGTACCTGAAAGGGGCTACAAGAAAGCTGGGCAGGGCCTTTTTACAAGGGCTTGTATTGATAGGATGAGGGGGAATGGATTGAAGCTGGAAGAGGGTAGATTTAGACTGGATATTGGGAAGAAATTCTTTACAGTGAGAGTGGGGAGACACTTGAACAGGTTGCCCAGGGAGGCTGTGGATGTCTCCTCCCTGAAGGTGTTCAAGGCCAGGCTGGATGAGGCCTTGAGCGACCTGAGCTGGTGGGAAGTGTCCCTGCCCATGGAGGACTGGAAACAGATGATCATTAATGTCCCTTCCAACCCAACCCATTCTATGGATCTATGTCCTCTCCAACCCCTATCATTCTGTGAGTCTGTGTGATATAATTGCAGTGAATGAAGCAGGGTGAGGGGTCTGCATCCTTGTCTGGATGAAATCCACTGCAGGATGTACAGGTGGTAATTCATGAAGTGCCAGCCCTCCTTTGGAGGCAAGTGGTATCCTGCACATGGGGTGGATGAGGAGCCTGGACACAGGAATTTAGCTTTCAAGGCTTCAGAGTGCTTGGAGGATTGATATTTAGCAGTTGTGGTTGGCAGTATCTTCAGCTGGACCTGTAGCATCCTCTTTGCTGCACTTACCTTGCAGTTTTAATTTGAAGGTTGTTCCACAATTAAGGGTTAAAAGAATTCAAGTATTTCATCTTGAAATCTGGATTTCCTTCTGCTTTGTGTGAAAATTATAGGGGAGCTTTCTTTTTGGGTAGGGCAGTTGCAGCAGTGTTGAGTTTAACATTGGAAAGGTTTGAGATAGCCTACAGGAGATGCCAGTCCAGCAAGGCTGACACACTTCTGCCTGTGCTGGGTAGAGTGAGTCCAGCTAAACTGTCAATAATCCAACTTGTTTGGGTTGTGCTGTGATAAAAAAGGCTGAAAACTAATAACATGTGGGTGGGGAGGGCCTTGTGTTCAGGGAAGGGAGGAGATCTGAGGGGTGAGAGTTTCTATTCTCACTTCTGTAACTAGGCTTGCCCTATAGGAAGGGATTTGGAGACGTGGCTCCATGGAAGAGATGAATCAGAACATGGAAAGTGCTTTCCTAAAGAGGAGTTGCAGTGATGGCTCTAAATCCCCAGGACCATTTCATGCTCTGGCCCCAAACTTGTGCTCAGGAAGCAACTGCTTCAGTGCCATTCCCTTGTGGTGTCCCTCTGCTTCCCCCCAGGCTGTCCATGTTTTCTGCCTGTGTCCTCACCAGCAGCTGGTATCAGCCAGGAATCCATTCTGGAGGTGCATAAAGAATCATAGAATTGCTTTAGTTGGAGAAGTCCTTTCAGATCACTCAGTCCAGCCATTCTCTAATTCTACCAAGGCTGGTGCTAAACCCTGGCCCTCAGCACCACATCTCTGCCTCTTTGAAACACCTCCAGGGATGGGGATTCAACCACCTCCCTGGGCAGCCTGTGCCAGGCTTTGAGAACCCTTTCAGGGTAAAAATTGTTCCTCATGTCCAACCTAAACCTTCCCTGGTGAAACTTGAGGCCATTTCCTCTTTTCCTATCACTTATTCCTTGTGAGAAGAGCCCAACCCCCACCTGGCTCCAACCTCCTTCAGGGAGCTGTAGAGAACAATGAGGTCTCCCTTCAGGCTTCTTTTCTCCAGGCTGAACAACCCCAAGTTCCCTCAGCTGCTCTTTTCCAGACCCTTCACCAGCTTTATTGACCTCCTCTGGACCCACTCCAGCACCTCAATGTCTTCTTGGAATGAAGGCCCTAAAACTGAACCCCAGCACTCAGTGGGGTGTAGCCTCCCCATTGCTGAGTGCCCTTTGTGCAGAATTGATTATAGCTGTTAGGTGTGAAGCTGCTGCTGAGAACGTGATCCCAACCTGGTGAATTGTTTGGGCAGTAACTACAGCCCAAAGTGTCTGCAGTCTGAGTAAGAACATCAAGAAAGCTCCAGCAGAAGGATGTGTTCTTCCTCTGCAGTTGTGCTAAAGCTGAGTGAGAGTGCTCCATGCTGTGCTGTGAGGTGTGGGTGATGAGGAACTCCATGCATCACAACCTCAGGAGCTGCTGCTGCAAACAAAGCTGCAGTGTTTGTCTCCTCTTCCCTGCTCCCTTGCTGACATTAACCTTTATCTTGTTCCACTGGGGCAAAGGCCACTCCAGCTAGCAGCCAGCTCAGAGGATACCAAGAAGAGGAAATAGCACAACTGGGTTATGCCATGCTGTGTCCCAACAGCACTGCCAGCAGCAGAGTTTAATCACTAACTGCTCCTGGGACACTCACTCTGCCACGCTGGTCCAACAGTGATGCTTCAGTGACTTCTTGGACAACAAAAAGAGCAACGAAGCTGGTGAAGGGTGCAGAGCACACCTCTTGTGAGGAGTAACTGAAGGAACTGGGGTTGTTCAGCCTGGAGAAAAGGAGGCTGAGGGGAGACCTTCTGGCTCTCTACAACTCCCTGAAAGGAGGTTGGAGCCAGGTAGGGGTTGGTCTCTTCGCCCACCTACCAAGTGATAGAGGAAGCAGGAACAACCTCTGGTTAGATCAAGGAAGGTTTAGGTTAGACATGAGAAACAATTTCTTCCCCAAAAGAGTTGTCAAGGCCTGGACCAGGCTGCCCAGGGTAGCAGTGGAGTCCCCATCCCTGGAGGGTTTGAAAAGCCACACAGCCACATCACTCAGCTGTGGTGCTGAGGGACATGGTTTAGTGGTTCAGACATCAAACCACAGCCAGAGTTATCCAAGGAGGGGTTAAAAAGTGACTTGAAGATGGTTTCGAGTTGGGAAGAGGTGCACTTTGTTTGCTTCCATGACCTTTAAAAATGATAATGATGAGTTCATGAGATCATTTAAGGATTGATAGCTGAAGTTAAACAACTGGGGTTGTTTAGTCTGAAGAAAAGGAGGTAGAGGGCAGACCTCATTGCTCTGTACAGGAGGTTGGAGTCAGCTGGGGGTTGGTCTCTTCTCCCTAATATCAGGGGATAGAACCAGAGGAAATGGCCTGAAATTGTGCCAGGGGAGCTTTAGGTTGGAGATGAGTAACAACTTCTTTCCTGCAAGAGTGGTCAGGCATTGGGGCAGGCTGCCCAGGGAGGTGTTGGTGGAGTCACTATCCCTGGAGGTGGGGACATGGTTTAATGGCCATGGTGGTGTTGATGGTTGGACTCAATGATCTTCGAGGTCTTTCCCAGCTGAAAGAATTCAGTGATTCTATGAGATGGGAATGGCAGAGAGCACAGTGCTGATGTTCCTACGTGTGGCCCCACCACCATGTTGGGAAGGTGGAGCTGGAACATGCAGGAGCAGATCCTCAAGAGTTTCAGTACAAATCCAAAACAACTGAGAGGAAAACACACTAATTATTTGTAATTGGGGAGCAAGGGAGATTAGTTATTTGGGTCAGGGTGAATGTTTTCAACTTTTTAAATACAGATTAAAATCTAGAAGTTTCCAGCCCTTGGAAACAGCCCTGCAGGAGCTGTTTGAATAACTGAGCACAGGAGGGTTTGGCCTCACATCAGAAACATTGGCTGCCTCCTAATTCCTCTCCCATGGGGCTGCAGCACCTCCTGCCCTCTGCCAGGGCAGAGCCCTGGGAACATCTCCAGTTACAGCATAGCAGCAAGGTAGGGGACGAGGCCTCCCTGCTGGGTTTTGTTCTTTCTTCTCATGTTTGCACACTTTTATTTCTCCCCAGAAAACCAAAATAAAACAAAGACTCTTTCAATAACAGCTGTTGGTGTAGACACAAAAATAACAGGAGGGTTGTTTCAGAAACACCAGGCTGGAAACTCTTGCAATCTTCATTTAATGATTCTTATTTTCTTCTTCTTTTTTTATTGTTTTCATTTTGAAAAGCTTGGTTTGCTTTGGTGTACATTTCAATTTGTGTTCCAAAGATTATAATTGATGCTAGTTATGTTGCCAGTGAGGAGTGAACAGGCTCCAGTCTCTCTCAAAACCAAATTAAAGTGAAATAAAAAAGGCTTTTTCCTTTCATTTCCTCCATTTGTCTTCCATTAGAAATGTGAATTTTTAATGGCAGGCTTTGCCATGTGCAGGGAAATCAAGTTTGGGTCTGTTCTCACTCCTTCCAAACCCAGCAGCAGGTTAAGATCCTGCAGCACCTTTAAAAGGGACCTGAACAAAGTGCAATATGAAATGATGAGTTGCTGTTGCCCATACATGTCAGGGAGATACCACAGCCATCAGTTTTGATGGTACCAGACTGGGAGGAGTGGCTGGCACCCTCTCAGGCTGTGCTGCCATTCAGCCAGACCTGGACAGCCTGGAGAGCTGGGCGGAAAGGAACATCATAAAGGTCACCAAGGGCAAGACTGGAGTCCTGCACCTGGGGAGGAAGAACTCCCTGCACCAGCACAGGTGGGAGATTGACCTGCTGGAAAGCAGCTCTGCAGAGAGGGACCTAGGAGTGCTGCATAGTGAACAACAAGTTCACTATGAACCAGCAATGTGCCCTTGTGGCCAAGAAGGCCAATGGGATCCTGGGGTGCAGTAAGAAGAGTGTGGCCAGCAGGTTGAGGGAGGTTCTCCTCCCCCTCTACTCTGCCCTAATGAGGCTACATCTGGAGTATGGTGTCCAGTTCTGGGCTCCCAGTTCAAGAGAGACAGGGAGCTGCTGGGGACAGTCCAGTGGAGGGCTATGAAGATGAGGGGCCTGAAGCATCTCTGTGAGGAGGAAAGGCTGGGAGCCCTGGGGCTGTTGAGCTTGGAGAAGAGCAGCCCCAGAGGGGATCTGAGCAATACCCAGCAAGAGATAAAAGGGGCAGGGGGCAAGGGGATGGGGCCAGACTCTTGTCAGTGGTGCCCAGTGGCAGGACAAGGGACAGTGGGTGCAAACTGGAACCCAGGAGGTTCCATCTGAACAGGAAGAGAAAATTCTTTTGTGTGGGGATGCTGGAGCCCTGGGGCAGGCTGTCCAGAGAGGTTGTGGTGTCTCCTCTGGAGAGATTCCAAACCCACTTGAACACTGTGATCCTGGGCAAGCTGCTGTGGGTGCCCTGCTTTAGCAGCGGGGTTGGACTGGATGATCTCCAGAGATTGCTTCCAACCTCTGTTGTTCTGTGATTCTACAATCACCTGTGTCAAGAAAGCTACACAGGCCACCTCTGGAGGTAGTGCTGGGGCCTCAGCAGGACCCTTCCAACGTGGCCTGTGGCATGTGGCCTTTGCTTCTGCTCTCCACGTCCCTTCCTGACATTTTTATGGAGCCGCATCAGTGCCATGGGTTAGTTATTAATGTCTCTTGTGAAGGTCTTCTGTCCAAAGGGTACATTTTCATCCAGACTTAGCCAAGATGTTTAGAAGGGGAAATCCTGTTTATTAGAAGACTTTTCATGTTCTCTCTCTCTCTCTGCAGTGGAATCTCGTCTGTGACAACGACTGGAAGGAACCTTTGAGCACCTCCCTGTTCTTTGTGGGTGTCCTGCTGGGCTCTTTTGCATCAGGACAGCTCTCAGACAAGTAAAGTATACATACCAGAGCTTCTGGCTCTTTGTTTGGTGTTGGGTTCTGAGCAATTCTTAGGGGTGAAGTTTGCTCTGAGTGTCTTTCTGCACCTACTATCTACCACATCTTTGTTCTGTGGCTGAGCTGAAACCTACACAGAGTGTGCAGAGTAAACCTGAGCTAGGACAGAACGTTACAAGGTTTGTTAGTTGGGGTTATCTCTACCTGTTTGTTTTTTCAGCAAAATCACTTCTGGAACAAGCTGAGTTTATTCCAGAAAACAGGTGTAGGAGATAAGTATCATCTGGTAAAATATAGGTCAATGACATTCTCTTCTAATGACTTTGGACTATGTGCAGAGAGATCCTTTTGGCCTCTTTTCCTTTTTTTTTTTTTTTTTTAGATCTAAAATTCTCTTGTGATAAACACCCATAGCTTTTCTTCCTCATGGATTCATAGAATGGTTTGGGTCAGAAGGGACCTTGAAGATCATCCAGTTCCAACCCCCTGCCATGGGCAGGGATACCTTCCACTAGACCAGGGTGGTCAAGGCCTCCTCATCAAATGCAGCATCAAGTCTGGTGATTTGCATTTGTGGAAGCTGCAGAGCACTCCAGAGAAGTAAGGCCTCCTTCTTTATCAGTGCAGACATGAAACAAAAAATCAGACACTATTAATTTTTATGACGTTCACAGAATCAACCAGGTTGGAAAAGACCTCAGAGATCATCAAGTCCAACCTATTACCTAATCCCTGACACCTCCTGACAATTAAACCATGGCTCCAAGTGCCAGGTCCAAGCTTTATTTGAAGACCTCCAGGGATGGTGACTCCACCACCTCCCTGGGCAGCAAATCCCATGGCAAATTACTCTTTCTGTGAAGAACTTTCTCCTCACCTGGAGCCTAAACTTCCCCTGGTGCAGCTTGAGACTGTGTCCTCTTGTTCTGCTGCTGGTTGCCTGGGAGAAGAGACCAACCCCCACCTGGCTATAACCTCCTTTCAGGTAGTTGTAGAGAGCAATAAGGCCTCCCCTGAGCCTCCTCTTCTCCAGGCTAAACACCCCCAGCTCCCTCAACATCTCATAGGACTTATTGTTTGTTTTGGGTTTTTTAAAGCTCAGTTTTTCTAACTGCCTAGGATTTGTTGTGCAGTGTGCTGTCCTCCTGATTCCCAAAGGAAAATATGTGGTCTCTAATTTCTTGATTTACTTGTTGAGTTTGTTTCTTTGGAACATAATCCCTATGCCCCAAGCCTTGTAACATCATTCAGGCCATTGCATCTTGTCCTATCACTTGTTCTCTGGGAGAAGAGACCAATGCCACCTCACTCCAACCTCCTTTCATGTCTCCCCTCCAGAAGGTCTCCCCTCAGCCTCTTTTTCTCCAGGCTGAACAACCCCAGTTCCCTCTGCCAGTCCTCCCCAGCCCTGTTCCCCAGACCCTTCATCAGATTCGTTGCCCTTCTCTGGACCTGCTCCAGCCTCTCAATGTTCTTCTTGGAGTGAGGGGCCCCAAACTGAACCCAGTATTTGAGTTTCAGCCTCACCAGTGCCCAGTACAAGGGAACAATCACTCAATCACTTCCCTGTCCTGATGGCCACACTATCACTGATCCAGGCCAGGATGCTGTTGGCATTCTTGGCCACCTGGGCACACACTGTGTGTGCCGTGTAGGCAGCAAAGCCTTCTGATGGTATGGGGCTGCCCAAGCCAAGACATCAGCACTGACTCTTCGAGTCACTCAGTGTTAGTTTGAAGAGACCTTTGAGATCGTCCAGTCCAAACAGTAACTCAGCACTTCAAACAGCTCAATGGGTTGGGTTTAATTTTCTCCCCTCTTTCTTTCTTTCCTCCCTTCTCCCCTCTTTCTTTCTTTCCTCCCTTCTCCCCTCTTTCTTTCTTTCCTCCCTTCTCCCCTCTTTCTTTCTTTCCTCCCTTCTCCCCTCTTTCTTTCTTTCCTCCCTTCTCCCCTCTTTCTTTCTTTCCTCCCTTCTCCCCTCTTTCTTTCTTTCCTCCCTTCTCCCCTCTTTCTTTCTTTCCTCCCTTCTCCCCTCTTTCTTTCTTTCCTCCCTTCTCCCCTCTTTCTTTCTTTCCTCCCTTCTCCCCTCTTTCTTTCTTTCCTCCCTTCTCCCCTCTTTCTTTCTTTCCTCCCTTCTCCCCTCTTTCTTTCTTTCCTCCCTTCTCCCCTCTTTCTTTCTTTCCTCCCTTCTCCCCTCTTTCTTTCTTTCCTCCCTTCTCCCCTCTTTCTTTCTTTCCTCCCTTCTCCCCTCTTTCTTTCTTTCCTCCCTTCTCCCCTCTTTCTTTCTTTCCTCCCTTCTCCCTCTTTCTTTCTTTCCTCCCTTCTCCCCTCTTTCTTTCTTTCCTCCCTTCTCCCCTTTCTTTCTTTCCTCCCTTCCCCTCTTTCTTTCTTTCCTCCCTTCTCCCCTCTTTCTTTCTTTCCTCCCTTCTCCCCTCTTTCTTTCTTTCCTCCCTTCCCCTCTTTCTTTCTTCCTCCCTTCTCCCTCTTTCTTCTTCCTCCCTTCCCCTCTTCTTTCTTTCCTCCCTTCTCCCCTCTTTCTTTCTTTCCTCCCTTCTCCCCTCTTTCTTCCTTCCTCCCTTCTCCCCTCTTTCTTTCTTTCCTCCCTTCTCCCCTCTTTCTTTCTTTCCTCCCTTCTCCCCTCTTTCTTTCTTTCCTCCCTTCTCCCCTCTTTCTTTCTTTCCTCCCTTCTCCCCTCTTTCTTTCTTTCCTCCCTTCTCCCCTCTTTCTTTCTTTCCTCCCTTCTCCCCTCTTTCTTTCTTTCCTCCCTTCTCCCCTCTTTCTTTCTTTCCTCCCTTCTCCCCTCTTTCTTTCTTTCCTCCCTTCTCCCCTCTTTCTTTCTTTCCTCCCTTCTCCCCTCTTTCTTTCTTTCCTCCCTCCTCCCCTCTTTCTTTCTTTCCTCCCTCCTCCCCTCTTTCTTTCTTTCCTCCCTCCTCCCCTCTTTCTTTCTTTCCTCCCTCCTCCCCTCTTTCTTTCTTTCCTCCCTCCTCCCCTCTTTCTTTCTTTCCTCCCTCCTCCCCTCTTTCTTTCTTTCCTCCCTCCTCCCCTCTTTCTTTCTTTCCTCCCTCCTCCCCTCTTTCTTTCTTTCCTCCCTCCTCCCCTCTTTCTTTCTTTCCTCCCTCCTCCCCTCTTTCTTTCTTTCCTCCCTCCTCCCCTCTTTCTTTCTTTCCTCCCTCCTCCCCTCTTTCTTTCTTTCCTCCCTCCTCCCCTCTTTCTTTCTTTCCTCCCTCCTCCCCTCTTTCTTTCTTTCCTCCCTCCTCCCCTCTTTCTTTCTTTCCTCCCTCCTCCCCTCTTTCTTTCTTTCCTCCCTCCTCCCCTCTTTCTTTCTTTCCTCCCTCCTCCCCTCTTTCTTTCTTTCCTCCCTCCTCCCCTCTTTCTTTCTTTCCTCCCTCCTCCCCTCTTTCTTTCTTTCCTCCCTCCTCCCCTCTTTCTTTCTTTCCTCCCTCCTCCCCTCTTTCTTTCTTTCCTCCCTTCTTTTTTCTCTTTCCTTTACCATGCTGCTCTGTGGCCAAGAAGGACCACAGAAGACAGTGCTCTTTAGATGAGAAGGACCATCTGATACATTACATTTTATATTACCTTCTCCTCAAGATTTGCCTCCCTGCTTATCTTATCTGTGTGAAAAGAATAGCATTGCAGCACTTAACTAGCAGCCCCTTGGAATATTATCTCCTCTTGACCAAGGGATTTTATTTTTAATGTACTCAGAATAATTGTGCCTGTGTCACCTTTCCTGAAGCTTTTTGCAGCTGCTTTGTATCTCCCTAAATATTTCTGTTTCTGAAGATTTTTTCATGCTGTCGTATAATTATCTGTCTGCTTTTGTTTGTTTGTGTTTTTTTTTTTTTTTCCCTTTATTCAACCTCTCCATGGAAGGTTTGGCAGGAAGAATGTGCTGTTTGCAACTCTGGCAATGCAGACTGGCTTCAGCTTCATACAGGTCTTCTCTACCAGCTGGGAGATGTTTTCAGTGTTATTTATGCTGGTCGGCATGGGACAGATCTCCAACTACGTGGCAGCATTTGTTCTGGGTATGAAAGTCCTGCTGGGCATGAAAGTCCTGCTGGGCACAGTATGTGTTCTTTTGCCTTGTGCTTTTCCTGCTCCCTTTCACTACTGGCTTAGCCTTGATCTGCTTTGCCAAGCACCACTGTTAAGGGTGTCCTCTCACTGTGCATGGATAAATCCTCCTCTCCTTGGAAATTCCTATTTGACAGAGGTGCAATCTGATTGAATTCTGTGTCTTACCATCCTAAAAAGAAAAAAAAAAAAAAGGACAGAAATTGATGATTCAAAACAAAGTCCATCTTGTAGTTGGAGAGATCAGATATGTAAGGCATGATTCTTCAGGGATTTCTGCTGTCTATTGTAGGCCTATTTGATTTTAAAACTTGCAGAAGGAAAAAAAAAAAGAATGAGAGTTACAAAATCTCCTTCAAGCAGCCCACAGTAGAGATTTAAATGGCATAATGATTTTTGACTAAGGTTGTATTTCATCATGGGAATGTAAATTATCTGAGATTGCAAAAAAAATTCTCTCTTTTATTGATGTGATTTCCAGTGACCTCAGTGTCCAAACCACCAAATGTTGGCAAGAAATCCTTTCTCTGGGCCAAAGCCGGGTAATATGGCTGTGAGAGCAGACACACTGCTGCCCTTCTGTAGTCTTCTTTCATTTCTGTGGAAATGAGGAACATTTTTTTTCTTCTTAAGTCTCTTGCTTTGCAGATCCCAAGGCATTTCGAAGGGGAGCATTGCCCCCTTTTTATGCATTTCATCCCACTGCTAGGTCTGGCCTTGGTTGGTGACCTACCATGAACTCCACATGGGTACACAGGAAGGCTTTTTGGCTAGTAGTTAGTCTTTCAGAAGGTGATAGAGGTCAGGAACCTAATTTAGGTTCCCTGAATTTTATCTTTTAGAGAAGGTGATCTCCATAAGCTGCAGAGGACCCTAAAGAGCTTGAGCTGAAGTTAACTCTTGGGAATGTTTCGTAGTATTTTGGGTGGTTTTAGCTCCCCAAGTAAAATTGTGAGGTTGTAAGAGGGTAGAATTATAGAAGTATTAGTTATTGTAAGCTACAGAAACACTGTGTGGCCCAATTCTCTTCCTTTTATGCATGTGATTACCTGGGTTGATGGAGGATCACTACATGAAGCAAATCTATGTTCCCCCTTGACTGCCAGAGGGTATTAAATGCTGTAGCTGCCTGGTGTGGCATGTTTCAAAGCCAGCTGATAGAGCTATTTTTGATGAGTGGGTTGCTCCGGAGTTAAAATCCTAACCCTCACTCTGTTGTTCTGAACAGGCACAGAAATTCTTGGCAAATCCATTCGTGTGCAGTTCTCCACTCTGGGTGTTTGTATATTTTATGCATTTGGCTACATGTTGCTGCCACTGGTTGCTTACTTTATCAGAGACTGGAGGATGCTGCTGCTGGCACTCACCTTACCTGGGCTCCTCTTCATCCCACTCTGGTGGTGAGTACAACTTCATCTCCAAGAACTGACTGTTTGGAAGTTCATCTCTCTGGTTTTAAGATGCAGACTCCTAGCCTAAACCAGTGAAATAGGACATGTGAAGAGTGGGCATTGTGTTCTTTGCTCTTCCTAGTCACTGGGGCCATTGGGAATGGATTTTTTTACAAGGGCTTTTAGTGCTTAGGATGAGGGAAAATGGATTGAAGCTGGAAGAGGGGAGATCAGGAAGAAATTCTAGACAGTGAGGGTGGGGAGACACAGGAACAGGTTGCCCAGGGAGGTTGTGGATGCTCCCTCCCTGGAGGTGTTCAAGGCCAGGCTGGATGAGGCCTTGAGCAACCTGGGCTGGTGGGAGGTGTCCCTGCCCATAGAAGGGGGGTTGGAGATGGATGATCTTTAATGTCCCTTCCAACCCAACCCATTCTATGAATTTCTGATTTATCTGCAAGTCCAGACCTTTCAGATGATCCAACTCATGCTTGAAAACCTTGTTCTTCATTTTCTGTAGGCTTGTATAAAATGATGTGCAAAGACTAAAGTCAGTAAAACTCCTTCTGCACCAACTGAAATCCAGGAGCTTTAAGGAGCAGGCCTGAACTAAGCACAGTAGGAGAAACCTTTTGGGAAGCTGCCCAATGCTAGGGTGACAGATAAGACAAGCTACAAAGCAGTTCTTGCACATCTGTACTTGCAGCTCTGATGAAAAGGACCTGGGGGTCCTAGTGTCCCACAGGATGACCATGAGCCAGCAATGTGCCCTTGTGGCCAAGGCCAATGGCATCCTGAGGTGCATCAAGAAGACTGTGGTCAGCAGGTCAAAGGAGGTTCTCTTTCCTCTCTGCTCTGCCCTGGTGAGGCCTCATCTGGAGTACTGGGTCCAGTTCTGGGCTCCCTAGTTGAAGAATGACAGGGAACTGCTTGAGAGGGCACAGCAAAGGGCTACAGAGGTGATGAGGGGACTGGAATATCTCCCTTATGAGGAAAGTCTGAGGGACCTGGGAGTGTTTAGTCTGAGAAAGAGCAGACTGAGGGGGATCTGATCAGTGCTGATCAATACTTAAAGGGTGAGTGTCAGGAGGATGGGACCAGGCCTTTATCAGTGGTGCCCAGTGACAAGACAATGGGTAATGGGCAACCAACTTGAACGTAGGAAGTTCCATATGAACATGAGGAGGAACTTCTTAACTTTGAAGGTGGTAGAGCCCTGCAGCAGGCTGCCTAGGGTGGTGGTGGAGTCTCTGTCTCTGGAATCACTCACAACCCACCTGGACACCATCCTGTGCGACCTGCTGTGGGTGACCCTGCTCTGTGATTCTCACAACCCACCTGGACACCATCCTGTGCAACCTGCTGTGGGTGAACCTCCTCTGTGGTTCTGATCTGTGAGGCTTCCTTGTTGTCTTCCCTGAGTAATGACATATTTGGAGGTGGCTTGTAAAGTTTGAACAGTCCACATGGTGGTGGTGTTTCTTCACTTCCACCTTACACCAGTTTTTATGCTTGTGATTCTATCCAGTTTCTTACACAGTGAATGACTCAGGCAGTTGCTACTCTCTGACCTTCCTTTCTGTGACAGTATTTACAGTTACTACTTCTCTGTTACTCTCTCATAGGATATGCCTCTGCATGCACAGCATGCTGCTTCTGTGTTCCCATTTCTGAGTTGCTTTACTCTTTTCCCATACTTTGAAGATTTGGACTGCTCTTTTTATCTGACTTCTTGCTCATTTCTTTAGTGCTTCTACAGCCCACAGATTGCATCAGGTTGGAAGGGGACCCTCAAAAGTCATCTTGTCCAAGCCCCCTGCAGTCAGCAGGGACATCTACCACTTTATCAGGTTGCTCAGGACCACATTGAGTTTGAACTTGTCTTCAGGGATGGGGCCTCAACCAGATCTCTGGGCAACCTGCTCCAGTATTTCACCACCCTTATTGTGAAGAACTTCTTCCTGATGTCCAACCTAAATCTCCCCTGCTCCAGATTCAGACCATTGCCCCTTGTCCTCTCCCCACAGGCCCTTCTAAACTGTCCCTCCCTGTAGGTCCCCTTCAGATATTGAAATGCAGTTCTAAGGTCTCCCTGGAGCCTTCTCTTCTCCAGGCTGAACAACCCCAATTCCTACAGCCTGTCCTCACAGGTGAGGTGCTCCAGCATCATCTCATTCTGTTCTTGCTCAGTGTGCTAATCTGCTCCCTAAGCTGATTTCTGTGGTCCTTGCTCTAATTTCTACAAGATGTGGCAAGTTTTGAGCTCTTTGTGCCTGGAACAATGTGTACTGATGCTGCAGCAGTGCTTTCCCTGGAACTGCAGGCTTGACACTCTGAACTTTTTCTGCAGGGTGATTCCAGAATCTCCACGGTGGTTGATCTCCCGGGGAAGATTTCAAGAGGCAGAAGACATCCTCCACAAAGCTGCAAAAATGAATGGCATTACAGCCCCAGATGTCATACTTGACCCTAGTGAGGTAAGATTCATTTAGCACTGCACTTTGCTGGACCTGTTAATGATCATGTCAACTGATTAATTTCCAGAGACAGGAGCTGAGTTCTGCCTGTGGTGTATGAGGCACTTCTCCAATGGTTTAAAGGTTGTCCTTTTCCTGGAAAGCAGAACAGCCTTTCCTTTCTTCATTAGGGTTTGCAAAACCCTTGCTGTCTCATTCCAGTGGGAATGGCATCATGCATTCTAATGCAAACATTCTGTTCCTTTTACACTCTTTTTAGGGAAGGTAATGAATTTTAGTCAGGCGTTAGAATTGGTTACCCAGGGAGGTGTAGAGTCACCATCCCTGGAGGTGTTCAAGAAACCTGTGGACATGGCACATGGGGACATGGTTTGATGGCCATGGTGGTGTTAGGTTGAAGGTTGGACTGGCTGACCTTAAAGGTCTCTTCTAACTGAAGCAGTTCTATGATTCTGTGAGGTACCTGTTGCTCTGTGTTTGGCACCAAACAGGTTTTATGCTCAGAGAGTCTAATACAGTTCTATGAAAGACTAACACAGGACTACTTCTAGTGGCACTGGAAATAATGTTAGTCTAGTTCATATTCAACTCCAATTTCTTCTCCATGTTAAGGAAAGCAAAGTTTGAACCCCTTTAGGGTTGAGTAGCTGGCAGTATCTTTACTTCCCCACCTATTTCTTTGTTTCCTCTAGGTATCTCCCCTTTGTCTGACCTGTGTGGTGACCCAGAAGTGTGAAAGCAGCTCCACACTCGTTCAAACATGACCTCCAGAAGTCAGACAGACAAACTGTTTGCCTGACCCAGGAGAATGAGCACCTCTCTGTGCACTTGCCCAGTCATTTTCTGCTTGACAATTGACATTGTGATTTATATGTCAGTCCCTTGTATGCTCTCTTGCTTTACAAGGGCTTGGGGAGGTGGTTTGCCATTAAACTGCAGTGTTTGCTGTTGAGATTCAACAACTTCACTTAGGTTTGTTAGCTGAGATGCAAACAAACCTGTTTGGCCAGACGTGTTTATAGGTAGTAGGACAGACATTCTGGTCTTGCTGGAACAGAGAGAAAATGCCAAGAAGCCCCAGAACTTCTTAAGATAGCTTTTCCCCTGAATTTTCATTCAAGTACACTTTTATTTTCTCCTTCCTGGAGAGAATGCTGGAGGCATGAAAACTCATCCATGGCCAGCACTGCAGCAAGAGAACATAAAATAAGCTTTGGATCCAACATCTGCTTAAGGTCACTGTCCCTGGAATGCTTTACATCTCCTTCTTAGAAAGAAATGCTGATCTGTTTGCATCTCTGAATGGGGCTGGATTCTGCAGCAGCAGAAGTCAGGGTCAGGAGCAGGGAAGTTGCCCCAGAGAAACAATTCCTGCAGCAGGGTGGGCTGGGGTGCACAGTGCTGAGGTACAGATCAGTCATTGCACATCACCTTTCAGAAACACACTAACATTCTGACACTTGGGGGAAAAGGAGCTTGATGAGCAGATGCTGTTTAAATGCAGACCTCCTGGCCATCTTTGTGTCTTTTTTTAAAGTCAGAGCTGTGCTGTGACCACAAAATCTGTGCATAACTTTTCTGCATCCATGCTCTCTTTATGCTGTTCTCCTGGCTGCTTTCTGAAGAGCTGTAAAGCAAAGGCTCACAGCCCCCCTCCAGTTGTTCAGAAGCATGTTTATACTTCAGAGAGATTCTCAGAAATCCAGCTGGCCCTTAGCCCTCCTGCAGCTGGAACATGAGCTCTGGATGGAGGAGCAACCCGAGCTCATGCTTGCAGTATTCCTCAGACCTTTGCAGCTGCACTCTAGCACCTGCAATATTTAGGCTTCAAAGACTTCAAAACCAGTTGGGATCCAGCAGGTTAACTGGTCACAGACAAGCTGCAGAGCACAAACAGGGGCTGACTGACTGAATTATCCCATGTTTGGATGATGGGTTTAGTTTCAAATCATCTGTTTGCCCTCCCTGCCCTTGTCATAGCTTCTTGTGCTAGCTTGTTATGTTAAGGATTATGCCATGTGCTTATCCAGCTCCTAAAAGACAGAGTCCTTTTTTCTCATCAACTCTGAATTTTACTGTTCCTGGTTTTTGTTTTGTGGTTTATTTGGTTATTCTCCTTCTTTCTTCTTCTTTTTTTTTTTTTTTATTGTTTCCTGTTTGCTGGTTTCTTGGCAACAAATAGTGGCAAAACTGGAGAGTACTTAGGAAAGATCATGTGATTTATGAGAAAGGGCTGTGAGCCTTAGAGCTGCTGCAGTCTGGGTGGTGGGAGGACAGGCTGCAGGCAGAATGAGAGCTAGCAAATGTAAAGAACTGTCTAGTAGAAAAATGAAGATTTATGAAAGCAAATTCACTGAAGTTTGCAGCCATATCAGAGCTCTATTTTAACCCCCAGGTCTTCAGATGAAAATGTCACTCAGGATTCTTTCACCTGACTGCAGGGGTGACATAAAGTTCATGTTCCCATTAGCTCAGATACAGTTTGCAAGGCATTGAGGAGATAATGAATATTTTTAAGGTGAGAGACAAGATTTAAAGACCCCAGATAAGTGTCCAGCAACTATCTGGCTGAATAAAAAACAAAACCCATCACTAACTGATGAGGAATTCAGTTCAATTAATTAATGGGTGCTTTTGTGTGTTGTGTTTTGAAATCCAACTGCTTCTGCTGGATCAAAGTGATAGTGTAGGGGAAAAAAAAGTATTGTAAGCTGAGTTACTGTAGAGTAGAGGATATTAGACCAGGTAGAAAGAGTTCAGGTGGTTGCTTAGTCTGGAGAAGGCTAAGGGGAGTTCTTATTTCTGTCTACCTGAAAGGAGTTTGGAGTGAGGTGGTGTTGGTTGGTCTCTTCTCCCAGGTAACCAGCGATAGGATGAGAGGATCACAGGCTCACAGGATGTTAGGGGTTGGAAAAGACCTCCAGAGATCATTGAGTCCAACCCCCCTGCCAGAGCAGGACCATAGAATCCAGCACAGGTCACACAGGAACACATCCAGATGGGTCTTGAAAGCCTCCAGAGGAGGAGACTCCACAACCTCTCTGGGCAGCCTGTTCCAGTGCTCTGTGAGCCTCACAGTGAAGAAGTTCCTCCTCATGCTGAGGTGGAACCTCCTGTGCTGGAGTTTCCATCCATTGCCCCTTGGCCTATCCCAGGGTGCAAGTGAGCAGAGCCTGTCCCCTGCCTCTTGACCCCCAGCCCTCAGATATTTATTAAACATTTCTTACATCCCCTCTCAGTCTTCTCCTCTCTAGACTAACCAACCCCAGGGCTCTCAGCCTCTCCTCATAAGACAGTGCTCCAGTTCCTTCAGCATCCTTGGAGCCCTCCCTTGGACTCTCTCGAGTAGATGGGCTTCAGTTGTGCCAGAGGAGGATTAGCTTGGATATTATGAAAAACTTCTTTCATGAAAGAGTGGTGAGGCATTGGAACAGGCTTCCAGGTTTGGTGGTGGAGTCACCATCCCTGGAGGTCTTCAAGAAGCTTGTGGGCACTCCAGGGCATGGCTTAGTGGTCATGGTAGTTGGGTTGCAGTCGGACTCAATGATCTTAAAGGTCTTTTCCAGCCTTAGTGATTCTGTGATTCTCACTTTCAGGGGGGCTGTTCTGAAGCTGAAATCATAGTTTACATGTACTGAAAGCCATTGGCACATCCCATGAAGGAGTCCATAGTGCAAACAAAAGGCCTGCAGTCTTTAAACATGTTATATTTCAATCTGACATTCTCAGGTCACACTGACTTTAAAAATCAAGGGAGGAAGTAATCTGTGTATACAGTTTATTGTGTTTGCACATAATGGAGGTCTGTCAGGCAAGAGTGAGTCATTTTGTTGTGGACAGATAAGTTCTCAGTAAAATATTTTTAGGTGTCTTGGCAGTTGATGATTCCCAAAGTGACAAAATTAAGACTATTTCAGTGTTAGCTTTTTTTTTTTTCACCTGATTAGTCCTAGATCTATAGAATGGTTTGGGTTGTAAGGGACCTTAAAGACCACTTAGTTCCAACCCCTCTGCCATGGGCAGGAACACCTTCCACTAGCCCAGGTTGCTCAAAGCCTCACCCAACCTGGTCTTGAACACCTCCAGGGAGGGGGCATCCAAAGTTTCTCTGGGCAACCTGTTCCAGTGTCTCACTACCATGATTTTGAGCTGCTGAGGGCAGGTGCCTGGGTTCTTATTTCTTGGTTAGATGCTTTTGATAGAATTACAAATTCAGAGAGAGAGAAAATGTCTTAACAGAAAACAGAATCTCTGTGGAAGATGCAGTTCAAAGTCTTGTTAATGTTCTCACTGTAAGGCTGTTAAAAAGATCATTCATGGTGAGTCATGAGCCTGTGATAAATCCTGAAAACACCACCTTTTGCCATAGTAAAAACATGGCAGGGAACTGGGGGTCCTGTGCCACACAGCCCTGCTTTAGCAGAGTTGAGAGTTTCCATCAACAGAACTTGTCCTCTTAAATCACCTCCTACATATTTTGAAAACTCTGTCCCTTGTAGGGGGCCTAAATTTTAGCAAAACCCCTTAAATTATCTCCTTTTTTACAACCTTATCAAGCATAAAACTGGTTTGCATGCTTCAGGGGTGAATATCTTTGCATTGTTTACATGGAAGTGGTTTTAATTTGAGGAGCTGGAAAGTTTCATGGGGCAGAGAGAAGTTTGCTGTCTTTTTTGCTTCTATTCTTAGATGAAGTTCTCCAAACCAGGCTAAATAATGATGGGGACTCTTCAGCCAGTTTGTTACATCTTAAATGCATCCCTGTTAAGTCCAGCTTGAGGAGTCAGTTACTGAATCACTCCTGCTGCATTTTAATCATGTTATTTCATGCCATGAACATCAGGCACAGTTAGTCACTTAATTTTCTGGTCTTTGAAGACTATTCTTAGTCTGGAGCAGGCTGCCCAGAGAGGTTGTGGAGTCTCCTTCTCTGGAGAGATTCCAAACCCACCTGGACATTGTGATCCTGGGCAGGCTGCTGTGAGTGACCCTGCATTGGACTGGATGATATCCAGAGGTCCCTTCCAACTCTCACCCTGCTGGGATTTTGTGATTGTTTTAAGACAGCCTTGATCTCCTGGCCCTTAGACTAAACAAACCCTCTACTTTTACAGGTCCTGTTTGTCAGCTGTCTCATCCTCCCTGGTGCTCCCTTCGTGTCTGGGTGCAGTTGATTGTCATGAACCTCACGGCTTAAAACTGGGAGTAAAAACTCCTCCAGCGGAGTAAAAACTCCTCCAGCAGTGACATCTAAATCATAAATTAATGCTGCCACTTTGTAACTGACTCTAAAAGTAACAATAAGCAGTTGCTTTGTGAAGCCTCAGGCAGAGGAAATGAGTACTAACTTCAGCCTGAATTTTAAGTGACTTTAAGTAGGTGGAGCAACCATTGCCACAGGCTCTTACAGCATTGGTTAAGAGCAAGGCACCTGCCTCAGCTCTGCAGCACATCAAAATAGTGATGTGTAAGTTGGGGCAGGGTTTATTTTCACAGTAATCCTGCTTGCAGGAAGTTAATCTTCCCATGGTTGTTGGGTTTGCTATTTTCTTTGTCTGTTTGTTTGATTCCAGCTGCAGGATATGAATTGCCAGAGCCAGCAGACCTACACCATTTTGGATCTAATGAGAACCCGAAATATCCTGACCATCACAATCATGTCAGTGCTTCTTTGGTAAGTAAGTGTGGAGTAGTTAAGCACAAAAAGCAGCCAAACAATTCAAAACCTGCTTGTGGAACACTAAGGTATTCTGAAGAGATATGGACAAAGCCAGGTCAAAGTGCAATGACCTCCCAGACTGCAGCAACAAAATTCTGGTTACATCTGTTCCTCTCAGTAAGAATCTAAAAACATATTTGGGTTGTTATTTTTTCTGAAGCAGTCAAACATGTCCTGAACTAAGCAAGAATCAGATCAGCTGGCAGTGGTGTGTGAGAATTCTGCCTGATGTTGGGCCTTGGGGAATCCTCATCTGACTAACAAAGTCTTCTAAGAAGAGTGAGTCATGCCCTGTCTCCAGATCAGAGAGCTGCTGCCCAGGGTCTGAACACAGCCATGCCTGACTTGGGGAGAATCTTCCTGTCTCCTTTGTCTTGTTTCTTGAAGGGATAAAACTGTCTTTTGAAGAACTGAGGTTTCCCTAGACTTTCCTGCTGGCTACTCTGTCTACCTGCCATCTCCAGCTTGGTTTAGCAAGAGCTGAACCATTTGTTATGTTCAGTGTAATTAAACTCCCTGAAATGAGGTTGGAACCAGGTGGGGTTGGTCTCTTGTCCCAAGGAACAAGTGATAGGGCAAGACTCAAAAGACCTAAAGTTGTGCCAGGGGAGGTTTAGGTTGGACACGAACAACAATTTCTTCCACAAAAGGGTTGTGAAGGCCTGGACCAGGCTGCCCAGGGCAGTGGTGGAGTCCCCATCCCTGGAGGGCTTTCAAAGCCATGGAGCTGTGGTACTGAGGGCCATGGTTTAGTGGTGACCTGACAGTGCTGGGTTAATGCTTGGACTGGATGATCTTGGAGTGATTTTCCAACCCAAATGATTCTGTGATATTTCCATTATTCTTACCTTGCATGTCAGTTGCTTAACCTCCTTTTAATTGATGTCCCCAAAGGCAAAGCATCTTGTGCTGACACCTAGCAATGTTTTCCACCCCATAGCATCCTGGTGGTTTATTCTGCATTATGAATTGAAAGATCTGCTGAAAGGAAAGGCTGGCTGCAGACAGCAGTACATCACCTTCACATATTGCTGGGTGTTGTGTTAGATAGATGCCTTATAAACTAATCCCTTTGCCTGAAGGAGGAGGAAGCTTGGCTTCTCCTCACTCTGGGATGTGCAAATATCCCTAAAGTTTTCCTAGAAACTGTCTAATTGCATCAAGGCTTGTCAGTGTGATAAGCTGAGGCAAGCTGCTGCTGAAAGTGAGTTTATTGTAAGCTGAGAGTTTATTGTATGTAAAAATAACTCCTGGGAGCAGAGTGCTGGGCGTGTTGCAGAGCAGCATGGAGAACAGCATGTAACTGCTTCTGAGAAGAATAGCTTCAGCTGGCAGGACACCTGCAGCTGGGTGACTTCAGATATTCCCAGGTACAGTGGGCAACTTATTCTAAGCAAGTGGAGCATGAAGGCTCTTCCCATGTGAAGTGAGGAGGAGGGGGAGCCAGCCTTTTATCAGTGACTCACTTTGTGCTGTGCAGTGATTTTCATAGGATCATAGCATTTTTTTTCGGTTGGAAAAGACCTCTTAAGATCATAGAATCAGTCAGGGTTGGAAGGGACCACAAGGATTATCTAGTTCCAACCCCTGCTATGGGCAGGGACATTGACTCCAACCATCATTTTGCTCCAGGTTCTGTTCTAGCATAGATGCTAGAGGAGATTAATGCTCACTGCTCTGTCCCTCACCATTGCACCTGGACATGAGCTGGTCCAGTGCTCATTATTTCCCACGTTACCTGCTGGTGAAGCAGAACATTCTCTTAGAGCCAGAGAATGGGTTGGGTTGGAAGAGACCCTAAAGATCATCCAGTTCCATCTACCTCTGCCACTGGCAGGGACACCTTCCACTAGCCCAGGTTGCTCAAGGCCTCATTCACCCTGTCCTTGAACACCTCTGAGGAGGGGGCATCCCTGGGCAGCCTGTTCCAGTGTCTCACAGCTCTCACTGGAAAGAATTTCTTCCTAATCTCCAGTCTAAATCTCCCCTCTTCCAGCTCAGAGCCATTGCCCCTCATTCTGTCACAGCAAGCCCTTGTAAAAAGTCCCTCCCCAGCTTATTGTAGGCCTCCCAGCATCTGCCAAGACAGGATTTGTTTCCAAGGCCAGTTGTGGCTTCCCTTGACGCCAGCTCTCATCTGGCAGCAGCACAATTAAGATCACAGAGTTGCAGGCCCCCAGGCTCTGTCCTGCTGCACTGACCAGGTCAGGCACCCAGCCATGCAAACGTGACTTGGATGCTGCCCAGCCAGCCTGGGGCATGCCAGAGAAAATCCCAGGTTGTTTGGGTGCTGCCAGGGTGCCCAAGCCCTTCCCTCTGATTTCATATCCAAAGCATGGAGAGTAATGACCCAGAAAAAATGTTCTCCACCCAGAGCTCCCTGGTAAATGTAATTAAAAGCTGCTGTAGGCCTCAGCAGCAAAGTTCAGTAGTTCAGAGCTGCTGAATCAGTGCATTGTGTATGGTCATTCCTTATCTCCCGGGGGTGACCTGGGCATGCACGAGAGGCAGCGGTGAGGAGCAGGCAGGTCCTTTTCATCAGCACAGCTAGCAGGGACACATGAGCTGTTTCAAAGTGATAGGCACCCAGAGCCTCCTGGCAGGGTTTGAATGAGACTGTAATGCACAGCTGCAAAGTCATGCAGTGGCAGCAGAAAAGGAGTATGACCTCAGAGCTGCAGGTCCGTCCTGCATCCTGCACAGCCTCCTAAGCCTGTGACTCAGCAAAGCCAGCAGCTGCTCTGGAGTTACCTACAATCCTCATGGAATGCTTTAGCTTGGAAGGGACCTCTTAAGGTCATCCAGTCCAACCTCCCTGCAGTCAGCAGGGACGTCTGCAACTAGAGCAGACCTGGAATGGTTCCAGGGATGGGGCATCTACCACCTCTCTGGGCAACCTGGGCCAGGGTCTCACCAGCCTCAGTGGAAAAAGTTTCTTCCTTCTCTTCAGTCTGAATCTTAGCTCAAACCATCACCCCTTGTCCTGTCACACCAGGCCCTGCTCAAAAGTCTGTCCCCAGCTTTCTGATCAGCCCTCTAAATACTGAAAGGCCACCAAAAGGTCTCCCTGGAGCCTTCTCTTCTCCAGGCTGACCAAGCCCAACTGTCTCAGCCCTCCCAGCATTGCTGTGGCCTCCGCTGGCCTCACTCCAGCAGATCCCTATCCTGGTGCTGAGAGGTCCAGATCTGAACACAGTATTTGACTTTTTTCCCACAAATTTATTTTATTCTTTGAATTGAAGAATAACTTGGAAGAAAAAAAGCATCAACCCTAATTGTTATCTTGCTGCATCTGAAGTCATCACTTTCAGCTGCTGCAGAGGGGAGGGGATCTGGCAGGTGTTCAGTTTGTCCTGTATTGATTTCTGTCCTTAAGATCGATGTCGGAGAGGCTCAGGCCAACCTCAGGGCGGAGATCAATTGGTCTGATTCTGCTCTTCTGCTTCTTTCAGGATGATAATCTCTGTGGGTTACTTTGGGCTTTCTCTCGACACCCCTAACCTGCACGGAGATGTCTACCTGAACTGCTTCCTCTCGGCAGTGATCGAGGTGCCAGCCTACGTCATCTCGTGGCTGCTGCTCCAGCACCTGCCGCGACGGTACTCAATGGCTGCTGCGTTATTCTTGGGAGGCTGTGTTCTGCTCTTCATTCAGCTGGTGCCTTCACGTATGCAATCGTTAGTTGATCTCACATGTCTAGCACAGGTGAAGTGCAGAACTGGGCAGATGCAGAGGAAAGGTGTCTCGAGGGCTGGTTTCCCATCTTTGCCCCTCTTGGTTTCCTCCGTGCTGCCGCACAGGTTGCTCAGGCGACGCGGCGGCTCAGATACACGTCGCTGGCTCTGTCATCTCTTGGGGTGGCATTGTTGTCTTTAATGTACATTTCTGGCAAGGTCCAAGTGTAAAACCAGGACTAGAAGAAGGAGAAATTGGTAAGTGAAGGTTACCAAGAGGCTGCGGAACTTGCTTCCTGAACAGCTCTCAGCCACTGGCTTCTCTGTGGCTTCTTTAAGCAGTTCTTGTGGAAGCATTTTTGATGAGCAGAGAGGGTTGTAGTCAGTTAGTGTTGATAGTTAAAATCATGGTTGGCAAGTGGAAAGGAGGGCAAAACAACATTTACTGGATAGCAAACCATATCTTCAGGCCATGTCAAGCCATGCCTTCATGTCCTGGACTCCTTACTGACAGTAATGTTGACTATTACGAGGGCAGTGTTGTTGCTTAGCACTTACCTACAAATCAAAAAATAAATACAAGAGAATGTGTAAGAACTTAACTTATTTTATCCAGGCAAGGCACATGTTGCATTCTCTTTAATCCTGTCTTTTGAGTGGACACTGATAGGATCTCTTTTGATTTTCCTAAACCTAACTGTCCCAGTTGGAAGTCAATTCAGGTTCCCATAATGAAATTACTGGCTGGTAGCTAAGAATGCTAATGAGAAACCAGAGCAGGAAATCAAAAAGAACTTGTTTCAAATGTTTCACTTTGCTCTTTTGATTATAAATTGATGTATGGTGCTGTGTACAGTAGCAGAGCTCTGGCCCTTAAGTCTGAGAGGATTGCTCCAGTTCCTGCTCTGTTCTGCTTATTTTTTTTTCCTTGGCAAGGAGCCTCGTGCTCAGGAGGAAATGACAATGTTGGGTCCTAGTGGTTTAAAATGAAAGAAAAAAACACTGTCCATGGTTGTAGACTTGGAGAGGGGTGGAAAAAAAAATACACCAGGTACTGGAGTGGATTAGGCAGGAGTTACCCCAAGGCATGGAATTAGGAGATGCCATGAGCTGTCAGAGCTTTGTTGAAGCCCTCACTTGTCTCTTGATTTCAGATGCCCGTGCAGTCTCCATTCTGCTGGTGATGATGGGGAAATTTGGGATCACCTCTGCCTTTGCAATGGTTTATGTTTACACAGCTGAGCTCTACCCAACAGTGGTGAGAAACATGGGAGTTGGAGCAAGTTCCATGGCCTCCAGGCTGGGCAGCATCCTCTCACCTTACTTTGTTTACCTCGGTAAGTTAATCACTGTGGGGAGGTGCTGGTGGGTGAAGGGTGAGGTCAGGGTCCTGCCTCTGTGGGTCTTTGGGCTTTCCTGCAGTTCTCTGCTTCCAGATCCAGGTGTCTTACAAGCATAGAATTGTTTTGGTTGGAAAAGGTCTTTGAGATCATTGAGTCCAACTGTTATCTAACCCTACTAAGGCTGGTGCTAAACTGACAGAATCACCAAATGGTAGGGATTGGAAGGGACCTCTGGACATCAAGTCCAACCCCCCTGCCAAAGCAGGATCACCCAGGGCACGTCACACAGGAATGCATCCAGATGGGTCTTGAAAGTCACCAGAGAAGGAGACTCCATAATCTCTCTGGGCTGCCTGCTCGAGGGCTCCAGCTCCCTCACACCAAACAAGTTTCTCCCCATGCTGAAGTGGAACTTTCTCTGTTCCAGTTTGTATCCATTGTCCCTTGTCCTGTCACAGGACACCATGGAGAAGAGTCTGGCCCCTTCTTCTTGATACCCACCCTTGAGATAGTTGTAAACAGTAAGAAGATCTCCTCTCAGTCTGCTCTTCTCCAGACTAAACAACCCCAGGCTGCTTGAAAATAGTGAAACTGCAGGTATCTCACCATCTCTGAGGAATGGTTGGAGCAGACAATTATGGGCTGTGTCCTGTGGAAGTGATACTCTGAGGACTCACAATCTTACTGGCTCAACAGGGACAGCTCTTACAGCTGTTGCTCCCCAGGCTCTTGCATTCCTAAAACCACATTTAGAACAACAGCTCTGAATGTCAGGCTGTGACATTGTTTTGTTTGGGGATTTTTGTTTGTTTTTACTGAAATCACAAATATTCGTAGAATCTTAAAATTGTTTCAGTTGGAAGAGACCTGCAAGATCATCCAGTCCAACCTTCAACCTAACACCACTGTGGCCATTAAACCATGTCCCCAAGTGTCCACAGGTTTCTTGAACACCTCCAGGGATGGTGACTCCACCACCTCCCTGGGCAGCCTGTGCTGCCTGACCACTTTGTGGCAAAGAAATGTTTCCTAATTTCCAAACTAAACCTCCTCTGGTTCAATTTTAGGCCATTTCCTCTCATCTTATCCCCTGACATTAGGGGGAAGAGACCAACACCTCCTTTCAGGGAGCTATAGAGAGCAATGAGGTTTCCCCTCAGCTTCTTCTTCTCCAAACTGAACAACCCCAGTTCCTTCAGCTGCTGCTCAGCAGACCTGTTCTCCAGCCCCTTCACCAACCTTGCATGGACAAAGCCCTGTGCCTAGGCACAGACATGATCAGAGCCTTGGAGCTGCTGCTAGTGCTGTCCTTCTGTGTTCTGCTAGGTGCCTACGATCGCTTCCTGCCTTACATCCTGATGGGGAGCCTGACTGTGCTCTCAGGAATTCTGACTCTCTTTCTGCCAGAAAGCTTTGGTATGCCTCTGCCAGACACCATTGATCAGATGCTGTTGGTGAAAGGGTAAGTGGCACGTTTTGATCTTGCCACATCTGTTCTCTGAGGAGTGGGCTTGCTCAGTCAGGTATTGTCAGAGGGAGGGGATGATTTTGGTGGTGTAGTTAGGGCTTGAAAATAACAAGAGCTTGGCTGGAATCCTGATCACCATTCCCAAGTGTGTATGTTTGTGTGTATACCTTCTAGATCCAAAGGTCTCATTTTACACTTGAGAACTGAATAAAAGCCCATATCCCAGAATCCCAGCATGGTGGGGGTTGGAAGGGACCTCTGGAGGTCATCCACTTCAACCCCCCTGCTAAACCAGAGGCACACACAGCAGCTTGCCCAGGATCATAATGGCCAGAGGGGTTTGGAAGCTCTCCAGAGGAGACACCACAACCTGTTCCAAGCCTCCAGCACTCTCACACCAAAGAAGTTTCTCCTCATCTTCAGATGGAACCTCCTGGGTTCCAGTTTCACAGAATCCCAAAATGCAGTTTGTGCCCCAGATGCATTTGTAAAAGTGTATTGATTTATAAAGTTATCACAGGATGGTTTAGGTTGGAAGGGACCTTACAGATCATGCAGTGCCAACCCCCTGCCATGGGCAGGGACACCTCCCACTAGACCAAGTTGCTCAAGGCCTCATCCAGTCTGGCCCTGAACACTTCCAGGGTGGGGGAAGTTCTGGGGGCTAAAGATAGGTTATAACCTATCTTTGTTGGTGCTGAAAGTCATCTAAGTACTGGTGAAGGGCTGAACTCTTCCAGTTTACTTCAGCTGACACAAAAAAAAGACATTGAGAGCATTTGGCCTTTGCCCTAGCTCTGACATACACCTGGTGTTGGGGACCTGTCCACCTGAAGTCAACAGGATATTAAATCAGGAGGCTCCTAATGTCAAATAGGGCTCAGAAGAGCAAAGTTTCTTTTCCTCTGTTCTCTCATCTGTTGTTTAAAGTTCTTTTCTTTTCTCTTTTACCTGTCTAGATTAGAATACAGACCTCCATCTAGCAGCAAGAGGGAGTCCAGGGAGGAAGAAGAACATCCAGAGATTTCTAAAAGCACAGCTTTGTGATGGAACTCCTCTGTGCTTCCTGGGGGACTGAGAGTGAAATGGACTTCTCTTCTAAAATTCATTCTAGAAAGGGCTAGTGGCAGCACTTTGGTTCCTGTAATTTTAACCTTATTTATTAATTTAAAACACTGTGTTCCATACATTTTCTTTTTATATGAACATAAACCACTGTAAAGCCTTCAGTGAGGTGGTTCAGCCAAGGTTGTTTGGATGCAACAGTGCCATGGGACAGTATCTGATCAATTCTTTGTGACTTTTAAGTGTATAGTTCAGCTGAAAGATACTTGAAAATGAGTTCAAGGATCTGCCAGGGTACCTGGATTCCTCAGTGAACCTCATCCAGAGCAAATCAAGAGGTAAAAATTGCACTTCAAGAGGTAAAAATTGCACTTCAAGAGGTAAAAATTGGTTTTGATTCCTTGATTTCTGTCTCTGGACAGGAAACTTTATTTATCCTAGGGATGGTTATGAGAAGATGCCTCTGTGATCTTACCCAAATGATTTTGCACATGTTGGATTTGTTTCAGGAAGGTGCAAAAGAAAGACTTTTGAGAGTTAATTTTAACCTGATCTGTTTGAACTCAGCATGGATGGGGAAACATTTTCTTGCACTAAAAGAATTTGTAGCACTGAAGTTCTGCTCACAAAATCCACTTGATTGCCATTGCTGGTTTTCAGCTGTACCTGTATGATGAAGTTGTTTACATCTGACCCTGCTTCCAGGCTCCTCTTGATTTTAAAGTCATGTAAAAGGTTTCATTTGGGTGTGGAGGGAGCAGTTTGAGTTTGGGGCTTCTTCCCCTTTTTTTCATGTGCTGGAAAGAATCCTCCTGGTTTTGTTCTGTGCTTTTCACACAACCAGGCAGACAAGAGAATCAGAGGTAAATTTTGTGCTCATTTCCACCTCTGCATCAGCCTCGTGGTGGTGCTGAAAACAAACTGCAGAATCTCTTCCTGACTGCTGCATTTCAATCCTCATGTGCCAGCTGCAGAAGCTGTGCTGTCAGGTCTATTTCACTTAACTTCTTGTCATCAGTGAATCGTTTTCCAATTGTTTATATAGGAGTCCTCAACCCAGGAATTTTTTGACAATCTGCCAAGGAATTGCTCCTGGGGTGGTGGAAGCACCCTTGGCATCACCTGTGTTTCTTTAAATCTACATAATGTATACATACCCCCTGTCTTGTTTCTGATACTCTGCTTCTGCTGCCAGAGGTGAGAGCTGAAGGATTTCACTCTCCTGGCACTTTGTGTTTTGTTCTGTCTTGTTAGAGACTTCATAAACAGAACCTAAACCTTTGCAGCCAGGCTTTGGGGGCTTTACTCTGCTGCAGCAGCTGGTTGTGGAAGTGTTGCATTTTCCTGATGGATTTAAAGAGGTGACACCACTGTTTCAGGCTTCTGTTAACTAAGATCCCTTTTTCTGTCCTGGGCAATCAGCTTCAGCAGTGGGACTGAGTTTTGCCCATCAGGCTGCTGATCATAGAGACAAGGAGAAAGCACTGTACAGACTGCAAGGGGTTATTTGGTTTAAAATACAACTTCTGTTGTTTAAACTGCAGGGATTGGTTTGATTTAAACTGTTGTGGTTTGGCTTGCTTCAACTTGTAAGGGTTTCTTTCACTGAAACTAGAGTGGTTTGTTTCATTGAAGTTCTTCCTTACCCCTCTCTGGGTTTTCTCATTGCATTTTCATCATTGCTCTGTATTTTTCTCATTGTATTTGCATTTATCATCATTTCTCCCTGCATTTCCTCACCTGCTCATTTAGTGTTTTGATTTCTGGATGCAGCAGGAAACTGGTCAACCTCACAAGGTCAGAGAATGACCCCAAGAAACAGAATCATCATAGGATGGGGTGGGTTGGAAGGGATCTTAAAGATCCTTTAGTTCCAATCCCCTGCCATGGGCAGGGACACCTTCCACCAGCCCACATTGCTCAAGGCCTCATCCAGCCTGGCCTTGAACACCTTCAGGGCACAACCTTCCTGGGCAGCCTGTTCCAGTGTCTCCCCACCCTCACTGCAAAGAATTTCTTCCTAAACATAGTTTTGTGGTACCATCAGCTCTTCCAAGGAAAGAAAGTTTGGGCAGATTCAGTGGCACTCCTGTTCCAGAGGCTGAGAGGGTTAGGGTAAGGACAATGGATAGAAACTCCAGCACAGGAGGTTCCACCTCAACATGAGGAGGAACTTCTTCACTGGGAGGGTCACAGAGCACTGGAACAGGCTGCCCAGAGAGGTTGTGGAGTCTCCTTCCCTGGAGACTTTGAAACCCTGTCTGGATGTGTTCCTGTGTGACCTGTGCTGGATTCTATGGTCCTGCATGGCAGGGGGGTTGGACTGGAAGATCTCCAGAGGTTCCTTCCAACCCCTAACATCCTGTGAGGCTGTGAGAGGCCCTTGGCAGCTGGGTTTCAAACTCAGGCTGGCTGTAACTCGAAGCTAGTGCAAAAGCTGAGATTTTACAAACCTTGCTGCACATCATCTTAACACCCTGGACATGAGCAAACAGCTGTCAGGAGGGAGCATGTAGCAGCCAGTCTGCCTTGCCCAGCAGCAGACATGATCAGATCTGTCAGGCTGCTCACCTCTCTGCAATGCACACTGCAAACCCAAGAGCCTGTTCTGGAACTTGCCAGGGGCATTGTCTCTGTAAACCTTGTTTCTAGGAACTGGGATGTTGAGAGGCAGCTTCTGCTCTCCCTGGTGTGGAAGCATTATCTGGTGACCACAGGAATTGGAGGCAAAACTCTTCTAGCTGCTGCAGTTTCCTTTGTAATGAATTTGCCAGTGTAAACAACCATGTCCCATAAGTCCCTTCCTGTGAACTCCCCCAAAGCATCCTGCAGTGTAGGATATGAGCTTGCCTGGCTCACAACTGGGCATGGAAATTCCTGCCCTGAACTGCAGACTCCACTTCACATCTGATTTCAGGCATCATGTCTTAACCACTGCTTTATCCAGCTCTGTGCCTTGACAGTCAGACTCCTCTTCTGTTCTTGAGTATTTCAATACCCCAATGTTTATTTATAAAGTTGGTTTTGGAGGGATTTGTTTGGGCTTTTCTTAGGTTTTTTTTGTTTTTTTTTTTTAATCCAACTTGGGTGATTTCCTACCCCAGAACACAATGGCAATCTCTTTGTATCCAAAAAAACCCCAACAATTAACTATCTGTTTTTCCTTGCTTATCTTTCCAACAGCAAGGAGTATGAGTCAGAAAGGCAGAATAGATTTAACAAAGCATACAGGGTTGTTTGCTCTTTTGTTTTTGTTTTTTTTTTTTCCCATCCTTCTTTTGTTCATGTTTCTCTCCAAAACCAAAAAAAAAAAAAAAAAGCTTTTTCTAAGTGAGTTTCTACTAAGAAACTGAGAGAGTATTTTAATCATAGAATAGTTTAGCTTGGGAGTGACCTGAAAGATCATTTAGTGCCAACTCCCTGCAGTGAGCAGGGACATCTTCCACTAGAGCAGGGTGCTGCAAGCCCCATCCACCATGGCCTTGAACACTGCCAGGGATGTGTAGGTGAAATATAAATGGATATAGATAGATGGATTGCAGATTAGGAAGAAATTCTTTCCAGTTAGGGTGGAGAGACACTGAAGAGTTTGCCCAGGGGGGTTGTGGATGCCCCCTCCCTGAAGGTGTTCAAGGCTAGGATGCGCCTGGAGCAGCCTGGGCTAGTGGAAGGTATTCCTGCATGTGGCAGGGGAGCTGGAACTAGAAAATCTAATGACACTTTAAGGGGGAAGGGACAGGATTTGCCTTTGAAAGAGGAGTTGTGACAAACTTATGAGGTCTCTCTACTGTAGAGGAAGATAATATAGTCTTTGACATTCAGGCTGACCTTAAACTGGGAAATAATGCATAGTCTTGGTGCCCACAATGTTTTGGTTTCCCATAACCTGGTCTTGGTGCCCTTAGCCTGAGCTGGGAATCCAGAACACTGTTTTGGTACTCATAACCTGGTCTTGGTGCCCTTAGCCTGGGCTTGGAATCCAGAACACTGTTTTGGTACTCATAACCTGGTCTTAGTGTCCTTAGCCTGGTCTTGGTGCCCATAATGTGGTTTTGGTTGCCTGGAACATGATTGGTTTTGTGCTCATGACCTGGTTTTGGTGCTGTAGTCCAGGCTATACAAAATGACCTGGTGAGGCAAAATTCCCTCTGGCTAGAGAACAAAGCACACTACAGTGTCTGCACCAAGGAACACAGCATATGGCTGGAAACTAGGAGCTGGAAGCTAGGATCCCTTCCTTTCCAGCTCTTAGATTGACTTCTTTCATCATCCAGGGCATGTTGCATAATCCTGGGATTTCAGTTTCTTTGCTTGCAAGTGCAAATGACCATGAACTCCAAAGGCACCTCAGTTTCTTGTGCTGTTCATGCTCCACAGTCTGCATTTGTTAGCTTCTCTGACTCTCCTGATGGTGCATGCAATGCCCACATGAGCATCCTTTCATCTTTCAGGTGCCTTTTGACACTACTTTTGTGAAGAGGAGGTTGTTTCTCACCTGCTTCTGTGTTACCCTCCTCCCCCTGTTACCTGTTCTCCAACTGGAACAGGTTGCCCAGGGAGATTGTGGATGCTTCCTCCCTGGAGGTGCTCATAGTCAGTTTGGATGAGGCCTTGAGCAACCTGGGCTGGTGGGAGGTGTCCCTGTCCATGGCAGGGGGGTAGGAACTGGATGACCTTTGAGGTCCCTTCCAACCCAAACCATTTTGTGATTCCCACATTACCATTTGGAAGCAGAAAGCAGGGGGAGGTTTGTGGTGCACTGGCAGGGAAGTGGACTGCAATAAATCCAGCAAGGGTTGATTTTTTTTTTTTTTTTGGACTGCTGAATCATGTTCTTTTAATTGCACAACCCCTGCATGGAGCTGCCTGTGAAGTATTACTGAAGATTTCCATTGTGTCTATCACTGCACTGTAAAAATAGTGAGGGGAGGTTTGGTTTGGTTTTAGAAGACTTTCATTTTGAGCTCTGGTGAAGCTAATCCTGTCTCATGGAATTTGAGATTAACTGGAATAGACCCAGCTCTGCTTTCCAACTGGTTCCAGTGTACAGCCTCTTCTTTTTAAAGGAGCACATTAAGCAGATGAGGAAAGGAATGGACCTGGAAGTAATCCCCAATTTCAGAATCTCTAGAAGGAAACTTGAAATCCTGGCAGTTGTGAATGGTTTCCTTCCAGCATAGAATCAGCTCAGGCACCTTAATGCCTTCCTTACAAATGCCTTTGGGTGTATCTAGTGATGGCCACAGCCTTGTATATAGAGAGAGCTCCAGAAATGTCTTCTAAGAATGTAAATATTCCTGGCTGTAACTAATTGATTCTCACCTTAGTTGGTTTTTGGTTTGGTTGTTGTTGTTTGTTTTTTTTTTTTTTTTAATAGGGAAAAAAAACCCTTATTTGTAAAATTCAGAATAAAATCATACCTGGAATTATCTTTCACATGAACTCTTCTCATTGCTTTTTCTTTCCTCTTCATGGTTTGATGTGTTACTTGTAGAGAATCTTAGAACTGTTTTGATTGGAAAAGACTTCTGAGATCATGGAGCCCAACCATCAACTTAAGACCACCATGGACAACAAACCAGGTCCACAAGTGCCATAGTTTTTTTTGTTGTTGTGGCCTTGTAGGCTTTACTTTGATTCATTTTATTGTGTGTAAATTACTAACTTGCATTTGGTTGGTTTGGTTGGGTTTTGTTTGGGGGGTGTGGGGGGTTTTGTTTGGTTTTGGTGGTGTGGGTTGTTGGGGTTTTTTTGTTCAATATTTGTTCTAAGCAAATTGGTGCTTCCCTGAAGGGAACTGGGGGTTGTTCAGTCTGAAGAAAAGGAGGCTGAGGGGAGACCTTCTGGCTCTCTACAGCTCCCTAAAAGGAGGTTGGAGCCAGACAGGTGTTGGTCCCTTCTCATTAGGAATAAGTGATAGGAAAAGAGGAAATGGCCACAAGGTTTAGGTTGGACATGAGGAACAATTTTTTTTCCTGCAAGGGTTGTCAAAGCCTGGCACAGGCTGCCCAGGGAGGTGGTTGAATCCCCATCCCTGGAGGTGTTTCAAAGAGGCAGAGATGTGGTGCTGAGGGCCAGGGGTTAGAACCAGCCTTGGTAGAATTAGAGACTGAAAGGACTTCTCCAACTAAAGCAATTCTATGGTTGTTTATGCACCTCCAGAATGGATTCCTGGCTGATACCAGCTGCTGGTGAGGACAGGTAGGAAAAGGGGATAGAGAAAAGAGGACAGGCTATAGAGATAGCCAGAAAGCATGGACAGCTTGGGGGAGAGGCAGAGGAACACCACAAGGGAAAAGCACTGAAGCAGTTGCTTGCTGAGCACAAGTTTGGGGCCAGAGTATGAGTGTGTCAAAGAGGCAGAGATGTGGTGCTGAGGGCCAGGGTTTAGCACCAGAGTAGAGTTGGAGAATGGTTGGGCTGCATCAGCTTAACAATCTCCAAGTAAAATGATTCTGTGATTCATAACCTGAGCACTGGCTGTGGTTGCTGGCTGTGGAAGAGGTGATGGGAGGTGGGTGCTGAGGCAGCAGTGTGGCCACTTGCTGCCTGTCCTCCCTGCAGAAAGTCATCTGCTGAAAGCTCTTCTGTGGGGTCTTGTCCTGAAGCGTTTCCCAGGTGTCAGTGACCCAGATTAAAATGATGAGGAGTTTCTGTAAGGTGCCACTGAAATGTTGGTAGCAGAACTGTGTAGGAGTCTTCTCATGGCCTAAGGCAAGAAGTCATGCAAACAACCACAGCCATGTGCTGCATGAAGCTGTATGCTTGTGGGCCAGCAGAAGGGCCACCAGGGAGGTCCTCTGAGCTTGATCTAATAGGAGGTTCAAGAAACAATTTAAAGACTTTGCTTATTGTTGCCTGGTGTTTTCTTTCTCAATGCTTAGCATTTGGTCCATCTTCACACAATCCCAGCACAGTGGGGTTGGAAGGGACCTCTGGAGATCATCCAGTCTAACCCCCCTGCTAAAGCAGAGGTATCCACAGCAGCTTGCCCAGGATCACAGCATCCAGGTGGGTTTGGAATCTCTCCAGACAGAGACTCCACAGCCTTTCTGGACAGCCTGCTCTGGAGCTCCAGCACCTTCAAAATGAAGTTTCTCCTCATCTTGTAGGTGGGTCTGGTTTGTCTGTACAGATCTTTGCCCATCTCATGAAGAAATATCTCCTCTGAGTTTGGACCAACCTCCACAACCTCTCTTTCAAAGCTGGGTCCTTTCTTTTTCTTCTAATATATTTTATTTCCTTTTAAATAAATGCAGTAACCCAGTGAGGAAGTTTGAAGAGGAGATAATAGGGCAGCAGGGATTTATTTAAGATGTTTACAGAACTGAATACTTGGCTGCCTGACTAGAAATAAACCTCTGCCATCTGCAGCCTGAATTGTTAATTTTAATCCTCCAGGGAGGGCTGCAGAGGAGGTCAGCAGAAAGGGAGGAGAAGATGATTTGATCCAGCAAGAAGTCAGTTGGAGAGCTGCTTCCTAGTTTATCTTCAAGAAGTCCACTTTTGTCTGCAGGGACTGCCAAGGCACAGGTCTGGTGAGGAGCAGCTGAGGGACCTGGGGTTGTTCAGCCTGGAGAAAAGGAGGCCAAGGGAAGACCTCATTGTTCTCTACAGCTCCCTGAAAGGAAGCTGGAGCCAGGTGGGGTTGGTCTGTTCTTCCAAGAAACAAGCAACAGGACAAGAGGAAACATCCTGAAATTGCACCAGGGAGATTGAGGTTGGACATGAAGAGTTTCTTCCCCAAAAGGGTTGTCAAGGCCTGAACCAGGCTGCCCAGGACAGCGCTGGAGTCCTTGAGGTGTGAAGGCTGATGGCTACCTGTAAGACAAAGCTGCTGCCCTGCAGAAGACATCTGCTGTGTGTCAGAGGGGTCTCTGGAAGCATCTCTGTGTAATGAGAGGCACATTCTTGGCTCTCTGTCTCTCATGTGAGGGAGAGGCTGTCCTGAGCAGCTCTGAGAGCCTGTTTTGTTCTCATATACTTGGAGAAGTTCAGATCCATGACTCAGGTAAAACAGGACTCCAGGTTTTTGCAGGAGCTTACAACCACATCATGAAACACAAATTTTCCCCTCTCTCTCCATCAATCTGAATGATTCTTCTCAAGGTCACAGAATCACAGAATCAACCAGGTTGGAAAAGACCTCAGAGATCATCAAGTCCAACCTGTTACTTAATCCCTAACACCTCCTGAAAAGTAAACCACAGCTCCAAGTGCCACATCCAGTCTTTTTTTGGTGACTCCACCACCTCCCTGGGCAGCACATCCCATGGCCAATTACTCTTTCTGTGAAGAACTTTCTCTTCACGTCGAGCCTAAACTTCCCCTGGTGCAGCTTCAGACTGTGTCCTCTTGTTCTGCCACTGGTTGCCTGGGAGAGAGAGGGAGGTCCCTGCTTTTCCTTTCAGTTCTGCCGAGGACAGGAGCTGAACCAGCCTTGTGGAGATGCAGCAATCTGAGCTGTGCACCAGGTGTCACCAGGAGCTCTTTGGACAGCCAGGAGCAGACCTTGGGTGGGGGTTTGTAGCTTCACAAAATACAGGTGGCAGGACTAAGCCCAGCCCTGCCGTGTGCAGCTCCCAGCACTGCAGGACAGGCAGCAGCCTGTGCAGCTGGGTGGCTGTTGCCTGTGCCCCACGTTTGCAACACCAGCTGGGTGAGTGGAGTTTGGCAGCAGCTCTCCTCAGCAGGCAGAGTTCAAGGTACCCAGTCACCTCTGAAGCAGTGCCCTGGGTTCCCAGGTGACTCAAGCACTGTGTAGTCCATGGGATGCTGTACCAAAACTGAGGTCTCCAGGGCTGGTTCGAGGACACAGCTGGGGCTGGGCTGGCAGCACTTGGTGCTGGCTCATGTCCAGCTTTGCAGCCACCAGCACCCCCAAGTCCTTCTCCTTAGGGCTGTTCTCCAGCCCTTCATTTCCCCAGCATGTGTTGATATCAGGGGTTAACCTGATCCAGGTGCAGGACCTTGCACTTGGCCTTGTTCAGCCTCATGAGGTTCCCATGGGGTCACTTCTCCAGCTTACCCAGGTTCCTCTCGACGTGTCTGTGACCTCCAGCTAGCAGATCTTCCAGCACTTGCCTCTGCCTTCTGAAGAACTGCAGGTCTGCCTGCTGCTACCTCAAGGTAAAAAGAGCAATGAGCAGGGAATGGCCAAGAACACCATGTAACTGCAGGAGGGCTCAAGCAGAACAGCTGAGGAGGAGGAGGATGTTTGTTGTTCCTGCTCCTTGCTCACCAACGCCCCAGCTCTTCTCCCCTTGACCATGGCAGTGTGGGGAAGCTCTGTTCTCTGTTGGCTCCATGCCCTATGGAGGCATCTTAATTGTGACCATCTGGAGGGTTCTCTGACCTTGGTGTGAACAAAGATGACTTCTTTTTCTTTTGTTCATTAATTGTCTTTAATCATCAGAAGTCTTATGGCTGTGGTGGCTTGTTCCAAGCTAGCAGCGTTCCTACAGCTCCTGCTTACAGCTGCAGAGGGCTTGGGCAGGAGACTGCTAGGTCACTCCCTGCATATCAAGCACCTTTACTTCAAGTCCCAAATGCTACATCACCTGGGGTCCTGGTCTGGCTGGTGAGGAGCTGAGGGAACTCTTTGCTCGAAGTCATGGAAAACATCCAGTTGAGGAAGAAATGAGGCAGGAAAGAAAAAGAAGAAAGGCAGAAAAAAATCCCTTTGTGCCATGTATGTGAGAAAGCACTTTGACCACCGATTGTAGGTCCCCCCCAGCTCCAGGTCAGGTCCCCCCGGGGGCTTCCCCAGCCAGCCGCGGGGGCCGAGCCATGAGCTTGTGTAGTCGTCCCTCCTACACCCCTCCCCCACCCCGTCCCCCCCAGCCCCTTCCCCGGAGGGCGGCCGGCAGCCGGGGCCGCCCCTTCTGCTTCGGAGGGAAAGGGAAAGCGAAAGAGCTGCGGTGTCTCCGCGGAACGGGGACGGGGCTGGGGCTAGGGCTGGGGCCAGGAGTCGGCGGGTGCTTGGCTGGGACCGCGGTACCCACCGGAACATCCCTCCCGGAGCATTTCCCCTGAGCATCCCCCCGGGATGGTCCTCACCGGAGCATCCTTCCCTGGAGCATCCATTCCGGAGCATCCCCACCGAAGCATCCCCCTCGGGATGGTCCTCATCTGGAGTATCCCCCGGAGCATCCTCCCTCGGATGGTACCCACAGGGACATCCCATTCGGATGGTCCCCACTGGAGCATCCCTGGCAGCAGCAGGTGAGTGGCACCGGTGCCCGGGCATCCCCCACGGAATCAGGGGAGGCAGGAGCCGAGGTGGCGGGGAGCAGAGGGCTCAGGATGCTCCGGGAAGAGGCTGGGGGAGGCAGCATGGGTGTATCTATAGATGAAGCTATAGGTGCCTGCCCTGGGAGCCGGGACAGGGCGGGTTTTGCTGCGGGGGGCGGAGGGGAGCTGCTGGCTTTGGTTCCTGTCGCGGCTCCTCGGTGCTCTCCTCCCGTGCTTGCGAGTTTGGGGGAAATAAGCACCTGGTTGGAAAATAAATCAGAGAGAAAGGCTCCTCTGTCCTGCTCTCCCTGCTACCGCTCTCCAGCTGCTCCCGGGGGTCCCAGAGGCTCCCTGCACCCCAGAGCCCTGATTTTTGGATTGCTGGGAGCTCCTGTGAAAGCTGGCACCAGTACAAGCGTGACATTTAAACCATAAAGACTCCTCCCTCCAAGAAGGCATTGGAGGGGCTGGAGTGGGTCCAGAGAAGGGTGATGAAGATGGCAAAGGGTCTGCAGAACAGGTCTGGTGAGGAGCAGCTGAGGAAGCTGGGGTGGTTCTGCCTGGAGAAAAGGAGTCTGAGGAGAGACCTTCTGGCTCTCTACAGCTCCCTGAAAGGAAGTTGGAGCCAGGTGGGGGTTGATCCCTTCTCCCTTGTGTCAGGTGATGGAAGGAGAGGAAACCATCTGAAATTGTGCCAGGGGAGGGTTAGGTTGGAGATAAGGAAAAAATTCTTTGTTGCATGAGTGGTCAGGGATTGGCACAGGCTGCCCAGGGAGGTGGTGGAGTCCCCATCCCTGGAGGTGTTCAAGAAACCTGTGGCCATGGTGATATTGGGTTGATGGTTGGACTGGATGGTCTTAGAGGGCTTCTTCAACCCAAACTATTCAATGATTCTATGATCTGGGGAGTTTCTTTCCTCTGTGTGACCCTCAGGAGAGAGCAGGTTTCCATGGGCTGTGGGTGAGATGGGCACAGCTGCCCATCACTTGCCTTGATCCCACTGCAAGTTCCTGCCTAGTTTCCAGTTGCTTCTAACTCTGCCAACTTCAGCTGTTTGAGCTGAAAATGTTCCCTTCTGGATGTCTGCCCCAGCCTGGCTTTCGTTTCTCTATTGATTTGCTGTATCCCAGCCAAGGAGGAGGCAAGAATTGATCCTTTTCTCTTAGATGACCACAGTTCTGGTGACCTTTGCTGCTGGGAGCAGCACTGCCCACCCAGTTTCTCTCTGCTCCCAGCAAGGAATTTCCATCTGGGAAGGGAGAAGAGATTTTTGCAGAGCTTTGTTGCCCAAGTAGAAGTTGATTTGCAGAAATGATAAGGAACTCTGAGATTCATTTCTTCCTGTCCTATGTCAGCTATGGTTTGTAGCTGTGGTAGATGATGCTGCTGGTGGTGCAGGTCAGGACCTGGGAAGGGTGGAGAATAAATGTGGATTTAGAGGAGATGGTGGAACTGTGTGAGCTGGTGGGATTGAAGCTGGAGACCTGCTGAGGATGGAGACCAGTGGGGACAGGGTCCCCTCACAGGTAGGATCTGAGTGCCTCAACTTTACCCCACCTTTGGCAGTTTGTTCCTCTGCCCATCCTCCCCTTGAGCCCTCACCAGCTTAGGCCATGCTCAGGTCTTGCCTTTCTCCAGCCCAGCTGTAGGTGGGTGAAGAGCTTTCCTCTGGGAGGTGCCCCAGGAGCTGGGATGGGGAGAGCTCAGAGGGAGGGAGTTCAGGCAGTTAGCACTGTCAGAAGCAGCTGTGTCCAGAGCCCTGCTGACAGGGTGGTTGGTGGTGGTGGTCCAGCTGAGGAGAGGCTCTTGCAGAAGTGCTTGAGTGCTCAGAGCAGCCACAGAGTGGAGTGGGAGATGAGCTTGGGATGGCTGTTGACGTCACTTGACAGTTGGCAGGGTCAGCTGGTCACCAGAATGAGAGAGTTGTGGTCACTGCTCTGCCTCAGCCCAAGCAATGAGACCATGAGGCCAGGCTCTGGAACTGCACCAGGAGCAAAGTGAACCTTGGGCAGCTGCTGAGATGCAGGGAGGTGGTGGAAGCCTCATCCCTGGAGGTTTTGAAGGCCAGGCTGGATGTGGCTCTGGGCAACCTGGCCTAGTGTGAGGTGTCCCTGCCTGTGGCAGGGGGGTTGGAAGCAGATGGTCCATGAGGACCCTTCCAACCCTGACCGTTCTGTGATGACATTTTACCAGCACACAGAGAATGCCAGGCTGGAGGAGTGTGGAGAAACAGCATGGGGAAAGTCAGCTCCCTTTATCTGCAGCAGGGATGGGGACAGGGGACAGCACAGACCCATTTATGTTGCCCAAGTGTGGTGCCAGGATCAAGCTGGGAGAGGTCAGTGTTGAGAGTGTGAGCTTGTGGCTGTGGTCCCCTTTGTTTCTCAGTCAAATCATTGCTCCTGCTCAAGCCTGTTATGATTCTGTACCTGAAGAGATAAATTCATCACTGCTGGAGCTGAGCTCTGACACCACTTAGTGCTGGGTAGCTTATTGGGTCTTGCACATTGCCTGGCTCAGCAATGGTGTGGCCAGCAGGACCAGAGCAGTGATTGTCCCTTGGTACTCTGCACTGCTGAGGCTGAAACTCAAACACTGGGTTCAGTTTTGGGCCCCTCGCTCCAAGAGAAATACTGAGGAGCTGGGCTGGGTCCAGAGGAGGGTAACAAAGCTGGCAAAGGGTCTGGAGAACAGGGCTGGGGAGGAGCAGCTGAGGGAACTGGGGGTGTTCAGCCTGGAGCAAAGGAGGCTGAGGGGAGAGCTCATTGCTCTCTACAACTCCCTGAAAGGAGGTTGCAGTGAGGTGGGGATTGGTCTCTTCTTCCTAGTGTCAGGTGACAGAACAAGAGGAAATGGCCTGAAATTGCACCAGGGGAGGTTTATGTTGGAGATTAGGAACAATTTCTTGCCTGTAAGAGTGGTCAGGGATTGGAAGAGTCTGCCCAGGGAGGTGGGGGAGTCCCCATCCCTGGAGATGTTCAAGAGATGTGTGGGCATGGAGGTGCTGGGTTGAAGGTTTGACTTGATGACCTTAGAGATCTTTTTCAGCCTTACTGATTCTCTACTTCTCTGCAGTGGCACTTGGGGCTCTGGGCTGGAGGTGGGGCCCTGGGGGGACATCAGGTGGGTGCTGTCAGCCTGGGTTGGAGCCAGCTCAAAAGTAGGCAGGTGCCAGAGCCTAGGGTGCCCTTCCTTACCTTCTGCTTTCCATTTTGCAAACAAGGCACAGTCTGGGTTGCTCCCATGGCACCCATGGCCCAGGCACACTCTGCTCAGCACTCGTGCTCACACATCCAACAGGAGGCTCCAGCTTGGCTTCTTTGCCTGAGGATGTGCATTTTAAGTGCAATAACCTGAGTGGCTCACCAAGAAAAGCCTTCAAAGCAGAAATGGTTATTCAAAACCATAGCTGCTAGCACACCAACCTGACCCAGGTGCTCAGATCAAGGTCCAAGGTGGCTGAGCAGCCATTCCAGGCTGAGTTGGAGTGAGGGCAGTGCCTTAGACACCTCCAAACTTAGACCCTTGAAGCCAGCAGACTCCTTGGGGATTTCTCCTGCAGGCTGGGGAAGAATAAGGACTCTGGAGGTGTCCCTATGGCTCATCCACTCTCTGCCTCTGGAGTGATGGAGCTCCATGGGTGGCTGAAGAAGCGTTGGCTCCCTCAGAGCTGTCTCTGTCCTGCCCTGATCCTGCCCCAGGCAGGTCTCAGCAGCCTAGAAACCTTCATCAAGGACCTTTTATGCCAGCTGCCAAAGCTCTTGTGCTCTCCACCATGTCCCCTCCTGGTGCTGCTCTCTGCCTCAACTGCCTGCACTTCCACTTCCAGCTCAAGCTGAGGGCCTTGCACTGCACTGACTGAGTCTCTGCTGACCACAAACAGCCTTAAGGAGCCAGTTTAGGCTGAGACATCTGCAGGGGGTCAGGTGTGCTCCAAACTAAGGGACCAAACGCAGCACCTGGCCATGGTACTGCTCTTGGATGTGTGGGGCACATTCAGCTGCATTCTTGGGGTGGGCTGTAAGAGAGAAGGTTTCACACAATCCCTGCATGGGGAGGTTGGAAGGGACCTCTGGGCACCATCCAGTCCAACCCCCCTGCTGGAGCAGGGCACCCTCAGCACCTTGCCCAGGATCACAATGGCCAGGGCTGGTTGGAATCTCTCCAGAGGAGACTCCACAACCTCTCTGGGCAGCCTGCTGCAGGGCTCCAGCACCCTCACACCAAAGAATTTTCCCCACCTGGGTTGCAGTTTGTGCCTATTGCCCCTTGCTCTGTTGCTGGGCACCACTTTCCTGCACCAGGCCAGGGGTGGAGGGGTGAGTGTGGGGTAGCACAGGCTCTGCTCAGGTGTTTGGCCATTCCTCAGCACCCTCTGCAGGAGCCACAGCTTGGCTGGGGAGTTCCCCTTTGGGGTGATGACAGGGTGAAGGGGCTGAGGGATCCTGCTTCCCTCCAGTACCATTTCCAGTGCTCCCACTGGGAGCAAATGTGCTTCTTCAGATGAATTCTCTGCTGGGCTGGGACTTCTTAGGGAAGCCCATGTGGGGTGAGGCTGAAAGGAGAGGACAGCAGAGGTCCTTCTTGGCTGTGTGTTGCTCTGGGGACTGCAGAGGGCAGTGGCACCCGTGAGAAGCACTAGTGGCCCTGGGTGCTGCTGGAGGAGCAGGAGGAGCACCTGGAGCTCCTGACAGGCTGGGTGGGACCCCTGGGGTACTCCTGCTCTCTGCATTCCTTGCTGGGCTCCATCTTTCTGGCTGGATGGCCTTGCTCTGCAAGGCATCTCCTGTGCTGGTGGTTCAGTGGTGGCTGATGTCCCAGCCTCTGGGCTGCCAGCTCTCCCACAGACACAGTGAAACAGACACAGTGGCCACCACCATAATGCTTCCTGCTCTGGTGGTGAAGAGAGTCAGCTGGCCACAGCTGTGAGGGACAGCCATGGCCAAGGGCTGACATCAGCCAAATGCTCTTGGCTCCCTGGTCTTCTCTCTCCACCCCCAGGTGTGATTACTGGAGCCAGCTCTCATGGGAAGCAGTCTCCTAGAGGCAGGTTGCAGAGCACCTGCAGAGATGCTCAAACTGCAGCCAGGGAAGCCCTGTGGTCCTGCAGCCCCTGGTGGTCCTGCAGCCCCTGGTGGTCCTGCAGCCCCTGGTGGTCCTGCAGCCCCTGGTGGTCCTGCAGCCTTGGAAACATCCACCATCGTTTAGTAGTAGACTTGGTAGTGTTGGGTTGATGGTTGGACCTGATGATCTTAAAGGTCTTTTCCAGCCTAAATTCTCTGCTCAGATACCTCAGAGTGGGCTCTTCATCTGCATCTGGAGGAGGGTTTGCAAGAGGGGTTCAGCTAGGAGATACCAACACTTGGGCATGTGGGGCACCTGGGCACTCTGAAGAGGTCCCAGATGCTGAGGAGTGCTGGGAAAAGAGCAGCAGCTCAGAGAGGTCTTGGAGGAGCATCTCAGTGTTGAGGGTAGAGAGCTGCTGGTCCTGTCTGAGCTGCTGGGAAGATCTGAATGCACCAAGTTCAGGCTCACCAGCCTGTGATCAAAACCTGCAGCCAGGGCTTTGCCTCAGGCTCTTGGAAGAGCATCTGGTTGCCTGCCAATCTCTTTGCCCTTTTCTACTCTTTTGCATGTCCTTGGGACCCAAACCTCCAGCTGCCAGCTCCCAGTTCACAAAGCCTGGGCATGGTTCTGTTTGGTTTCTGCCCATTTTTAATCTTCTGGAAGCCAAAGTCAGCCTCCAGCAGCAGCTTTGAGCTGTAGGGTGGGAGCTGCATCTCCCACTTGTCTTGGCACCCTTGGGCAGACACCACTGGCTCCATCCCCAGGGCTAGAGGTCAAGTTCAGGTCTATGGTGTGACTGCAAAGAGCTTTTACCTTCTCTCTGCAGCATAGCAGGAGAGGAGGATGTACAGAAACATGGGGAGGGACTTGGTGCAAGGGCCAGCAGTGAACACCTCCCCGGGGGTGTCTGAGAAAAGTGTGGACATGGCACTTAGGGACATGGTTTAATGGCCATGGTTGTCTTAGGCTGCCAGTTGGACCTGATGATCCTGGAGGTCTTTTCCAGATGAAACAATTCTATGATTCTATGACAGGCCAGGGGGTGATGGCTTTACACTAGATGAGAGGATTTTCAGATTGGATGTTAGGAAGAAATTCTTCCCCATGAGGGTGGTGAGACACTGGAACAGATTGCTTGGAGAGGTTGTGGATGCCCTGTCCCTGGAGGTGTTGAAGGCCAGGTTTGACTGGGCTCTGAGCAAGCTGCTCTTGTGAAAGATGCCACAGGGGGGTTGGGGCAAGATGACCTTTGAGGTTGCCTCCAACCCACACCATCCTATGAGGAACACCAAGTGGCTTTGCTTCTGTGCCACTCTGGGAGCCCTGGCAGGCAGGCAGGCAGGCAGCTCTGTGGGGCTTGCTTTTCTTCATGGCCTGGGAGGTCTGTGGTCACCTTTGAGCATCTCTGGTAAGTGAGGAGTTTCAGCCTGCTGCCTCCTGTTTGTCACAGCTTGCTCTGGAGCTGACACCCGTCCCACCCTTTCCTGTCTCATCTCAGGCTGCTGCAGCTGCCTCCTTATCGCTGCACAGCAGCCAGGGACCTCTGCCAGGCAGCCCCATCCTGCAGCCAGCTCGGCCACAGTGCCTTCAGAAGAGAAACACACCGGTTCTGAACCTGCTCCAGCTCCTTGCTCTCAGGGTGCTGGAGCCCTGCAGCAGGCTGCCCAGAGAGGTTGTGGAGTCTCCTTCTCTGGAGAGCTTCCAAACCCCCCTGGTCGTTGTGATCCTGGGCAAGGTGCTGTGGGTGCCCTGCTTTAGCAGGGGGTTTGGACTGGGTGATCCCCAGAGGTCCCTTCCAGCCCTCACCAGGCTGAGATTGTGTGAACTCAGTAGGTGCTAAGTGCAGGCAGAGCTCTAGCACAGGGAGACAGGAGGAGACCTGGGAGGGGCTTGATTTGCTGAAGAGAGATTTGCAGCAGAGGGTCAGGTCTGGGGGAGCTGATTAAAGAAGGAACATGAAGTGCTGTGTGCCCTGACTGGCAGGCTGTGGTTGAGGAAGGGAAGAGCAGGTTCTGCCCTGCCTGGCTCAGATATATGTGCTCATTGTGCTGATATTCTCCACTTTGGCACTGGCCAAGCCAGGTGCTTGCTGCCAAGGCTGTGGTTTGCAGAGGTTCAGCAGAGCAGAGCTGTTGCCTGCCCTTATGGGACCTCCCTCTGTGCTTGTGGGATCTCCCCGTGCCATATCTTCCTGCTGGGCTGGTATCTGAGGCTACAGGGAGGGAGGCCTATTTACACAGATGGGATCCAACCACTGCTTTGAGATGGCTCCATCATGATACAGAGCTCCTGCAACTGCCACTTGATGTTGTGCTGCATGCAAGTCACGTTCCTGAGCACACCAATGACCCTCTTAAGGAGCCTGTCCATCCTGAACAAGTCATAACCACAAGGTCTGTTCCTCCTCCAGCCATTCTGGTGTAGCTATGGAGAAGTTTCGCAGGCTCACAGGATGTTAGGGGTTGGAAGGGATCTCCAGAGATCTTCTAGTCCAACCCCCCTGCCAGAGCAGGACCAGAGAATCCAGCACAGGTCACACAGGAACACAGCCAGACAGGGCTGGAAAGCCTCCAGAGAAGGAGACTCCACAACCTCTCTGTGCAGCCTGTTCCAGTGCTCTGTGACCCTCACAGTGAAGAAGTTCCTCCTCATGTTGAGGTGGAACCTCCTGTGCTGGAGTTTCTATCCATTGCCCCTTGTCCTACCCCAGGGTGCAGCTGAGCAGAGCCTGTCCCCTGCCTCTTGACCCCCAGCCCTCATGAATTTATAAACATTTTTAAATTCCTCTCTCAGTCTTCTCCTCTCCACACTAACCACCCCCAGGACTCTAAGTCTCTCCTCATGGGGCAGTGCTCCAGTCCCTTCAACATCCTGGTAGCCCTCCCTTGGACTCTCTCCAGCAGATCCCTGTCCCTCTTGAGCTGGGGAGCCCAGAACTGGATGGAATGTTCCAGGTGAGGCCTCACCAGGGCAGAGCAGAGGGGGAGTTTATCTTTCCTATGGCTGGGAAAGCAATGGGGACCTCTTCAGCATGGCATGCTCAGAGCTGACTTGCTCCAGGATTATTTTCCACTTGCAGTGTCCCATTGAGCAACATCTGCTGCTCATTTGGAGAGCCCAAATGAGTCTCTCCCAGCTGAGCCTGTCTCTGGAGAAAGGAAGACACCTCTGGTGATTTTATGGGTCACAGAATGATATGGGCTGGAAGGTACCTCTGGAGATCATTTCATCCAACTTCCCCTGGAGCAGGATGGGCTCCAGGTGGGCTGTGAATGACTCCAGAGATGGAGACTCCAGCACCTCTCAGGGCAGCCTGTTCCAGTGATCTTAGTGGCTGGTGATGAACAGCCCCAGGGCATCTTCTCCTCCCTTCTTCACCTCTACCAGCTGTGGAGAGGAGAGTCACCTGCTGCTGTGGTTTCACAGAGCTGAGAGGCTCTTGTTTAAGGTGAACACTACTTAAGGAGCTTTTAGAGCAATTGCAGCACTTCAGGGGTGTTGCTGTGGTTCACAAGCAATTAAGGCAGTGATTAAGCTGAGTGAAGCTTGCTTGCTTGCTCACCTCTTTTCCCACCAGCAAATCAGAGCCAGTCAAGGGCTGCAGAACCAGTTCTGCCACCTCTTACTGGAAAGGGATGATCCCTAAATATGAGAGGCTCATAAAACAGCCTGGTGTGACTCACAGGTGTCTGCTGTGGCAGAGATGCCACTCAGCAGCTTTGTCTGCTCTTGGCTCTGCAGATGAACCAGCTTTTGCCTTTGCTTTACCCACTGGTGGAAGGTTCTTCCTCATCATTTCACTGAAGGTCCTTTTCCTTTGGAAGAGTTGTCCAGGCCTGGACTAGGTTGGCTGGGGCAGTGGTGGAGTCCCCATCCTTGGGGGGATTGAAAAGATGTGGAGATGTGGTGCTGAGGGCCGTGGTTGAGTGGGGGGTTAACAGTTGGGCTTGGTGGTCTCGAAGGTTTTTTCCAACCAAAGTGATTCTGTGACTGTGTGGTTCTAAGGTGCAGAATGGGGAAATCCAGAGGGCTCAGACTTTAAGCCTCTGCTCTCTTTGCCCAGGGTTTCCCACAATAGCATTAGTTGCCTTCTGTCCACCTAAAGCACTCACCCACAGGGTCACTGGAACATGGTCACCTCCCCACCTGGCTGGGTGCAGCGTTCCTGTGAGCTTCAGAAGTGGCAGAAAGGTTCCCTCCTGGGCTGTGAGCCTTGGAAAGGAAAGATGGAGAGGTCCTGGGGCTCAGCCTGCCCCGATCCTACTGAGCCTTGATGCTGGGGGACTGCCCAGGCTGCCTGGTCCTGCCAGCCACCAGCATGTGGGCTTGGACGTGCTGCTAATTAGCCTCCTGTCAGCTGAGAGGCTGATGGGAAGCTCTGAACAGGTCTGATGTTGCTTTCTGGAAGCCTGACATTGGTTTTAACATGGCTCTCCTTTAACAAGACTCTTCTCAGTGGTGCCCAGGGACAGGACAAGGGGTAGGGAAGGGGCAGTGGGAATGTAAGAAGTTTCACCTAAGCATGAGGAGGAACTGCTGGAGCACTGGAACAGGCTCCCCCAGAGAGGTGGTGAAGTTTCCATCTCTGGAGTCATTCAGAGCCTACCTGGACACCATCCTGTGCAACCTGCTCTGGGGGAACCTGCTGGGGGGGTTGGACAAAGTGACCTCCAAAGGTACCCTCCAGCCCATATCATGCCTGAATGTGTTCCTGGGTGACCTGCCCTAGCTGGTCCTGCTTTGGCAGGGGGGTTGGACAAAATGATCTCCAGAGGTCCCTTCCAAGCCCTAGCACTCTGTGGTTCTGTGTGTGAAGTCAGGGTGTCTGAATTGCTTTGGCTGCAGCCAGCCTTGTATGGCTGGACCAAAACCTCGTGAGATGCTGCAGGAATGTGTGTCCACAGGAGCTTGAGTCCAGCTGCCAGCAGGTCCTGCAGGACACAGGCACCTGCAGGACACAGACACCTGCAGGACAGAGGCACCTGCAGGACACTGGCACCTGCAGGACACAGACACCTGCAGGACACTGGCACCTGCAGGACACAGACACCTGCAGGACACAGACACCTGCAGGACACAGACACCTGCAGGACACAGATACCTGCAGGACACAGACACCTGCAGGACACAGACACCTGCAGGACACAGACACCTGCAGGACACAGACACCTGCAGGACACAGGCACCTGCAGGACACAGACACCTGCAGGACACAGACACCTGCAGGACACAGATACCTGCAGGACACAGGCACCTGCAGGACACAGGCACCTGCAGGACACAGGCACCTGCAGGACACAGGCACCTGCAGGACAGAGGCACCTGCAGGACACAGGCACCTGCAGGACACAGGCACCTGCAGGACACAGACACCTGCAGGACACAGACACCTGCAGGACAGAGGCACCTGCAGGACAGAGGCACCTGCAGGACAGAGACACCTGCAGGACACAGGCACCTGCAGGACAGAGGCACCTGCAGGACAGAGACACCTGCAGGACACAGACACCTGCAGGACAGAGGCACCTGCAGGACAGAGGCACCTGCAGGACACAGACACCTGCAGGACACAGACACCTGCAGGACACAGGCACCTGCAGGACAGAGGCACCTGCAGGACACAGACACCTGCAGGACACAGACACCTGCAGGACACAGGCACCTGCAGGACAGAGGCACCTGCAGGACACAGACACCTGCAGGACAGAGGCACCTGCAGGACACAGACACCTGCAGGACACAGACACCTGCAGGACACAGACACCTGCAGGACACAGGCACCTGCAGGACAGAGGCACCTGCAGGACACAGACACCTGCAGGACACAGACACCTGCAGGACACAGGCACCTGCAGGACACAGACACCTGCAGGACACAGACACCTGCAGGACACAGACACCTGCAGGACACAGGCACCTGCAGGACACAGGCACTTGCAGCCAGCTCACTGTGATTGTGATGTTTACATCTAGTAGGAGCTATTAAGCAGCTGCTGGGTGAAGGGCAACCACAGCATCTCACTGGGGAGAGGACACCACAAGGCTGAAGGCTGAATTTAGCTTCAGGCTGGGGGAACCTGTGGAGGTTTGTGTTGGGTATTAGGAAAAACTTCTTCACTGAAAGAAAGTTGGGTCAAGCCCTGGGCAGTGCTGCCCAGGGAGGTGGAAGAGTCCCCATTCCTGGAGGGGTTTCAAAACCATGCAGATCCAGTGCTGAGGGCCATGGTTTAGTGGATGTGTTGGTGGAGGGGTGGTGGTTGGATCTGGTGAGCTTGGAGGTCTTTTCCAACCTTGATGCTTCTGTGGTTCTATACCAGTGGAGTTTTATCAGCCCCCATTGATCCTCCTTCTGCCCATGCAGACTTCTGAATGTGGAGTTAATGATTCCCAGAGGGCAATAAAAGATAAAGGCTCCCAGACAGCTGGGCAGTGGAAAGGTCACACTGCAGCCTGTGTAATGTTACCTTACCAACGGTTTGAGGTTGGGTAACCAACCCTCTGCCACCTCCAGCAGGGCACTGTGCCTGCAGCTGTGTCACACAGCACCCCTCTGCCCAGCACACCACTCACTGCCCTGCTCACCTGCTTCTCCTGCACATCCACAGGTTACACTTGATCACTTGCATCTGGTTTGCTCCACACAGTCTGTGGTGGCTTGAATCCTTGCTGTGGTGATGTCTGATGTAATGTGGTTGGGTGCAGCAAACTCCCGTGGGGTTAGTGATGGTGGAGGTGGTTCACAGGGGTGAGACAAGGAGCAGTGGGTTCAAACTTGAACATGGAAGATTTCACTTCACCATGAGGAGAAATTTCTTTCCAGTGAGGGTGACAGAACACTGGAACAGGCTGCACAGGGGGGTTGTGGAGTCTCCTTCTCTGGAGACTTTCCAAACCCACCTGGATGCATTCCTGTGTGGACTACCCTAAGTGATGCTGCTCTGGCAGGGGATTGGACCTGGTGATCTCTTGAGATCCCTTCCAACCTCTGATATACTGTGAGACTGAGGTGGCTGGGATTGATGGAGCTGAAATCATCTGTGGTTGAGAGCAGCCCTGAGGAGAAGGACTGGGGCAGTCATGGGTGGTTTGCAGGAACAAATCATCATCATCATCGCCATCCTCAGCTGTTCTGCTTGAGTCCTTCTGCAGTTCATTTCCTGCTTATTGGTCTTTTTACTTTGAGGTAGGAGCAGGTAGACTTGCAGTTCCTCAGAAGGCAAGTGATGGAAGATCTGCTAGCTGGAGGTCAAAGACATATTCAGAGGAACCTGGACAAGCTGGAGAAGTGAACCTCATGTGATTCAACAAGCTCAGGGGCAATGTCCTGAACCTGGGTCAGGTCAGCCTCTGATATTAACACAGGCTGGGGATGAGGGGCTGGAGAGCAGTCCTGTGGAAAAGGTCTTGGAGCTGCTGGTGGATGCAAAGCTGGACATGAGCTGGCACTGACCACTGCCTGTCCTGGGCTGATCCCCAGCAGTGTGGGCAGTAGGCACAGGGAGGGGATTTTGCCCTTCTGCTGTGCTCTGCTCAGACCCCCCCTGCAGTGCTGGGGCAGCTCTGGAGTCCTCAGCACAGCACAGACAGGGACCTGTTGGAGCAGGGCCAGAGGAGGCTACAGCAATGCTGGCAGGGCTGGAAGCCCTCTGCTGTGAGGCCAGGCTGAGAGAGTTGGGGTTGTACAGCCTGGAGAAGAGAAGGCTCCAGGGAGACCTTCTGGTGGCCTTGCAGTGCTGATCAGAAAGCTGGGAAGAGCATCTTTAGCAGAGCCTGTTGTGACAGGACAAGGGGTGATGGTTTGAACGAGGAGAGGGAGATTCAGACTGGAGAAATGTTTGACACTGAGGGTGGTGAAACCCTGGCCCGGGTTGCCCAGAGAGGTGGGAGCTGCCCCATCCCTGGAACCATTCCAGATCAGGTTATTTTGGGCTGTGAGCAACCTGCTCTAGTTACAGATGTCCCTGCTGGCTGCAGGGTGGTTGGACTGGATGAGCTTTAGAGGTCCTTTCACACCCAAAAAATTGTGTGATTCTGTGATTCCATGATCATAGCCTGGGAGGAGGAACCTCAGGCCAGATACCCTGCCAGGGAGTGTGACTGCTGAGCAGGGGGACAGCAATTTCATTGCCACTCATGCAGAGCAATGAGAGAGTGGGAGGTGCCTCATCCCTGGAACCATTCCAGGTGAGGTTGTTTGGGGCTGTGAGCAGCCTGCTCTAGTTGATGTCCCTGGTGACTGCAGGGAGCTGGACTAGATGAGCTTTGCAGGTCCCTTCCAACCCAAGACATCCTATGGGTGTATGATCTGATGCCCCTTATGAAAGAAGCTACCTAAAACAGTTCAGGCAGGTGTTTTAATTCCTTGCATGGACCCAAGTCCTTCATGATCCTTTCATGAGGAGGGCAATGTCACCTCTGCTCCCCATCAGCAGCTCCAGCAGAGGATGAAGCATCTCCCCCAGCCCTGTTTGTACCCTGGGTAGCACTGTCATGGCTACTTCCACTGAGAGTTGAACTGAGCAGGAGAACCCTGCAAGTGTTCATGCTGAGATAGTGCAGCAGAGATTGGATAGAGGACAAGGATTGTCTTATCTACTCAACCCTTGGAATTCATCCCCAGAAGAGGCCACAGCAGGTGCAGAGGAGAAGGACCATGGGTCAGGTGCAGTGCTGCTTCGCTTTGCCACGTCACTGCTGTGCTGCTAATTTTTGCCTCCTGATATTGCCATGGATAGAGTGGTCAGGCATTGGAAGAGGTCACCCAGGGTGGTGGTGGAGTCACCATCCCTCAAGGTGTTCAAGAAAAGTGTGGGCATGGCACTTGGGGACATGATTTGGTGGTGATGGTGGTATTACATTGGTGGTTGGACTCTCTGATCTTAGAAGTCTTTTCACAGTCTCACAGTATCTCAGAGGTTGGAAGGGACCTCCAGAGATCATCAGGTCCAACCCCCCTGCCAGAGCAGCATCACTCAGGGTAGTCTGCACAGGAACACATCCAGATGGGTTTTGAAAGCCTCCAGAGAAGGAGACTCCACAACCTCTCTGGGCAGCCTGTTCCAAGGCTCTGTCACCCTGTGTCGGTGTGAGCTGAAATCCCCCCCCTCCCCCCGACAATAACCAGGCTAGCTCAGTCTGGAAGCAAATGAAAAGCTGTATTTACAAGCAGAGTCTAAAATCTATGATGAAATGCAATGAATATGTACAAATATACAAAATTCACAACATTCACAAATATATACAATCAACAGGAAAGCACAATCGATCTCCCTTTGCTTCCCCCCAAGGGGACCCTCCCAAAGGGGTCTCTCTCTCTCTCCCAGGAGCTTCCCCCCCAGGCCCCCCTGGACAGAGAAGCAGAGTTAGTTAAGCAGAAAGTTGTTAACTTAGCTGCCAAGGTCAGTGTGTTATCTTCAGCCAGAAGAGAAGAAACAGCAGCCAGGCAGCCCAGCAACTGCCCCCACTGCCGAACGCAGAATGTGCCGAATGCCTACTTTGTTTTGGGTAATAGTTCTTAAACATTTCTATCTATCCAATGGAAGTGTTTAGAACAATCGTTATTTTGCTTTCTTACACCCAATAGTGACTTATTTACATTCTTTCACTTTCTCTGTTCTGAACTTTGCAAGGAAAAATTAAAAAGACAGTTTCAAACCATCACACACCCTCACTGTAAAGAAGTTTCTCCTCATGTTGAGGTGAAATCTTCTATGTTCTAGTTTGAACCCATTGTTCCTTGTCCTATCATTGTGCACCACCCAAAAGAGCCTGGCCCCCTCCTCCTGACCCCCACCCCTCAGATATTGATAGACATTGATCAAATCCCTCTCAGCCTTCTCTTCTCCAGACTAAACACCCCCAGGGCTCTCAGTCTCTTCACAGGGAAGATGCTCAAGTCCCCAAATCATCCTCCTGGCTCTTCTCTGGATTCTCTCCAGCAGGTCTCTGTCTCTCTCTCTCTCCAACCAAACCAGTCTATGTTTTTGCTCCCTCTCAAGATAGCCAGAAGCCCTCCTGAGGAGGTCAGCAAACACAGCAGCGACCATTCCGTGTTGAAAGGCTCCTCCCTGACACCACAAACAGCACTGTCTGAAGGAGCTGCTGCTTCCCCTGCCGCTGTGGCAGCCTCTTCCTCCCCACGAGTGCTGTGGGTAATGGAAGTTGTTGTGCAAAGAGCCAGCGATAGCAAGTGTGAATGTGGGAGGGTGCTCAGCTCGGGAGGGGGCTCAGCGTGAGAGGGTGCTCAGCTCAGGAGGGGCTCAGCTCGGGAGGGGACACAGCTCAGGAGGGGCTCAGTTCAGGAAGGTGCTCAGCTCAGGAAGGTGCTCAGCTCGGGAGAGGGCTCAGCTCGGGAGGGGACACAGCTCAGGAGGGGCTCAGTTCAGGAAGGTGCTCAGCTCAGGAAGGTGCTCAGCTCGGGAGAGGGCTCAGCTCGGGAGGGGACACAGCTCAGGAGGGGCTCAGTTCAGGAAGGTGCTCAGCTCAGGAAGGTGCTCAGCTCAGGAGGGTGCTCAGCTCGGGAGGGTGCTCAGCTCGGGAGGGTGCTCAGCTCAGGAGGGGACACAGCTCGGGAGGGGACATAGCTCAGGAAGGTGCTCAGCTCGGGAGGGGGCTCAGCTCAGGAGGGTGCTCAGCTCGGGAGGGTGCTCAGCTCGGGAGGGTACACAGCTCGGGAGGGGACACAGCTCAGGAAGGTGCTCAGCTCAGGAAGGGGCTCAGCTCAGGAAGGTGCTCAGCTCAGGAATGTGCTCAGCTCAGGAAGGGGCTCAGCTCAGGAGGGGGCTCAGCTCAGGAGGGGCTCAGCTCGGGAGGGGCTCAGCTCAGGAAGGGGCTCAGCTCAGTAAGGTGCTCAGCTCAGGAAGGGGCTCAGCTCAGGAAGGTGCTCAGCTCAGGAGGGGGCTCAGCTCAGGAGGGGCTCAGCTCAGGAAGGGGCTCAGCTCAGGAAGGTGCTCAGCTCAGGAAGGGGCTCAGCTCAGGAGGGGCTCAGCTCAGGAGGGTGCTCAGCAGGAGCTGTCTCTAGAAGAGCTTCAGTTTATCTCAGATGTGCCGTGCACACAAAACGTGCTGATGCGGCGCCTATGCCATGAGCTGGACAAACCGCGGGACCTGCTTCAGATCATGTTCCTGCAGATCCAGCTACGCGATTTGGAGGAGCTGGTATTGCCTTGAAGAGGAGAGTCAACAGCTCATCATCTAAATGAGCTTGTTGGGAGCAATGAACTCTCCACGGTCTTTTGCAGAGTGCTTAGGATGTGATTACCCCTCCCTGATCCTCTGCAGAGTGCTCAGGATGCGACCATCCCTGCATGGTCTTTTACAGAGTGCTTAGGGTGGCACCATCCTTCCATGATCCTCTGCAGAGTGCTCAGGGTGAGACTAAGCCTCCATTGTCTTCTGTCAAGCACTCGGGGCAGGGCTATCCCTCCAGGGTGTTCTGCAGAGTGCTCAGGCTGGGCCTGTCCTGCTGCTTTGCCAAATGTGGGTCTAGGAGCAGAAGAGCAGACATTTATCTCTGGAAAAGTTGCCCTCTCTGCAGCAGCTTCAGCTACAGTTGCATTTCCTGGTGTGAGGCAGGCAGGCTCCCTTGGGAAGAGCCAACCACCTCTGCCTGTGCCAAGCACAGACACTTCACCTGGACTTGCCCATGCTCTCCTGCTCAGAGCTCCTGCCAGCCCCAGGTATCCCTCTCCAGCTGATAGTAAGGGCGGCATGGTGGAGTCAGGTTGGCAGAGGAGCAGAGGACTGACTCTTGCATGTTGCCCAAGCAGCCATGCTGCAACCCCCTGGGTACCAGGCTCCCTTCCATCCACACCCTGAGCCATCCCAGCTGAGCTGCTGAGCCTCCTCAGGGTCAAATCCTGTTTGTTTTCTCCTGTGTCACACGAACTCTGGAATTCTGCCTGTGTCAACAACCTCATCTGCAAGTCCTCCTCTCATGCTGACTCCTTGGGGTGCATCAAAAGTGTCCCCAGCAGGGCTAGGGAGGTTCTTCTCCCTCTCTATTCTGCCCTGGAGAAACTAACACCTGGAATGCTGTGTCCAGTTCTGGGCTCCCCAGTTCAAGAGAGACAGAGACCTGCTGGAGAGAATCCAAGGGAGAGCCAGGAGGATGATTTGGGGACTTGAGCATCTCCCCTGTGAAGAGAGACTGAGAGCCCTGGGGGTGTTTAGTCTGGAGAGGAGAAGGCTGAAAGGGATCTGATCAATGTCTATCAATATCTGAGGGGTGGGGGGCAAGGGGAGGGGGCCAGGCTCTCTTTGGTGCTGTGCACTAATAGGACAAGAAATAACAGGTTCAAGAGAAGATTTCACCTCAACATGAGGAGAAACTTCTTTGTTGTGAGGGTGACAGAGCCCTGGAACAGGCTGCCCAGGGCTATGGAGTCTCCTTCTCTGGAGCCTTTCCAACCCCACCTGGATGCATTCCTGTGCAGACTCCCCTGGGTGCTCCTGCTCTGGCAGGAGGGTTGGACTGCATGATCTGTGGAGGTCCCTTCCAACCTCTAATGTAGTGTGACACTGTGGTACTGTGCCTCTGTGACTTCCTTGTCCAGAGAGGAGCTGCCCTCCTGCCACAGCCCCTCCCTGGCCTGCGTGGGCAGCAGCTGCTGTGGGCTGCTCGTTCAGGTGCCAGTGCCCCAGGTGAGGTCCTCGGCTGGCAAGTGGCATTTTTGTTTGCAGGTTTGAGCAATGAGCCATCCCTTCCCCTTGAACCCTTCCTCCTTGGGTGTAGCCCAAAGGAGAAGAGCAGCAGCTTTGCCAGTCGACTTCTGCAGCATCACAGCTCACCCCATGGCTTCCTCCAGATGAAGCTCTCAAGAGGAACCAGGAGCTTCCCAGCTTTCCTTCTGAAACAAAAGCATTCCCTGAGTGCTTTTCCTCCTCTTAAGTGAATTCTTTCGGTGGCTGATCCTCAACCCCTTTGAAATGAAGGCTTGAGTTCCACCCTGGGTTGAACATTCAGCTGCAGGCTCCAGCTCAACCAGGGCTGTGACCTCGACTGTGGGAACCAAGTCATTAGCCTGGGTTATGTTTGGTATGTTGGAGAAGAATGGAGAGGGTGCTGTCTCCTGGCCAGGATAAACAGAGGCAGTTTTAGGGGGGGAGAAAAATAAAGAAGGAAAACTAGAATTACATCTTCCCCTTGAATTTATCTTGTCTCTTCTCCTTTGTTTAGAACCAAGAAGGGAGGGTGTCAAGAAGGGGCCAGGCTCTCTTCAGTCGTGTCCTATGGCAGCATAAGGGGCAGTGGATACCAAGTGGGACTCAGGCACTTTCACCTCAATGTGAGGAGAAACTTCTTTGCTGTGAGGGTGCTGGAGGCCTGGAGCAGGCTGCCCAGAGAGGTTGTGGAGTATCCTTCCCTGGAGAGCTTCCAACCCCACCTGGATGTGTTCCTGTGTGACCTGCCTTAGGTGATCTTGCTGTAGCAGTGGGGGTGGGACTGGATGATCCCTTACAACCCCTATGATTCTGTGAAGAGCTGTGTGGGCATGCAATAATGTGATTTGTTTTTTTCCTCTGTTTTAGTCAACAAACCTGCTGGGTGATGTCTGTTCTCTTACCTCATGTGATGGGAAGAAGAAAAAAAATGAACTTTGGTGGCCAGTACTACTTTTGCTATGACAGTGATACCACTGGAGCATGGATGAGCTTTGGATTTGGAGTCATGCCTGTAGCTGCTACTTGCTGTGTGCTCTGAGTTGTGAGTTTCCAGCTCCTGGGACTCCTCCATGTCCAGGCAGAAATCACAGAATCACAATAATGATAAGGGTTGAAAGGGACCTCTGGAGATCATCCAGTCCAACCCCCTCCAAGGCAAGTTCACCTGGAGAATGTCACACAGAAACATCTTCAGGCAGGTTTTGGATGTCTCCAGAGAAGGAAATTCCACCACCTCTCTGGAGAACCTGCTCCAGGGCTCTGTCACCCTTAAATTAAAGAAGTTCCTCCTCATGTTTAGATGGAACTTCTTATGTGCCAGTTTGTTACCCCTTGTCCTGTCCCTGGGCAGCACTGAAAGGAGGCTGGTCTCAACCTCCTGACACCACCCTTTAAGTAAGATGTTCACCACTGCCCTGTCTCCCTTCTCCCCATGCTCTGCTTCCCATTAGAGGGAATCTGGTGATCTTAGAGGTCTTTTCCAACCTTAATGACTCTGTGATTTTATTTGGGCTGGACTGGAGCATCCGTGTCTCCATCTGAAGGGAGACAGCTGGAGAAGCAGAGCCAGGCATGCCAGACCAGCTCATAAATACACTCATCTCGAGGGCTGGCTGGCTCTGCAGACCTCACAGCCAGATTTCTGACCATGTGCATGCCCCAGGGTGGCTTTTGCCTTCCCCATGTGCTGTGTGGCCCCACCACAGGAGCCAGGCTGCTGCTGCTGGTGCAGGCTGGGTGCTGGGGCTGGCTGTGGTGAGCTGGGGAGTTTCAGGCTATTTTGAGCCTGATGAAGGTGAACCCAAGAAGATGACTGTGTTATGGCCTTGAGCAGGAGGAAGGATCAGAGCTTCCAAGTGAGGTGTGGTTTGGTTTGGTTTGGTGTTTTTTGGGTTTGTTTTTTGGTTTTTTTTTTTTTTTTTTTGTTTTTTTTTTTTTTTTTTTTTGTTTGGTCTGTTAGGGCTTGTAATGTGGAGATGTTTGGTTTGGCCACGTGTTGGTGAACGTGTCTGGTTTCCTCTCAGCACTGCTGCTTCTGAGAACTGATGGTGTTGCAATGCAGAGACAGCCCTGGTGGCCATGTCTGGGTTAGCAGAAGATTTCTGTGCTGGTGTTAAGATCTTGGAAAGGACACCTTGGTAGGGAAAGGGAAAAGGAAAATAGAAATAAAAAGGGGAGAGGGGAGGAGGGGATAGGGGAAGAGGGGAGAGGAGAGAGAGGAGAGGAGACGAGAGAGAGGAGAGGGGAGAGAGGAGAGGAGGGGAAAGAGGAGAGGAGGGAAAAGAGGAGAGGGGAAAGAGGAGAGGAAGGAAAACAGGAGAGGAGAGGGAAAAAAGGAGAGGAGGGAAAAAGGAGAGGAGAGGGGAAAGAGGAAAGGAGAGGGGAGAGAAGAGGAGAGGGGAAGGGAAGAAAAATAAACAGGGGGGAAATGAGGGTGAAGCAGTGCTCTGTGTTTCTGTGTTGGCTTTAATGTTGACCTGAAGCTGGTCAGTAAATATGTGTACAAAGCTGGATGTGAGCCAACACTGAGTGCTGCCAGCCCAGCCCCAGGCTGTCCTGGGCTGAGCCCCAGCAGTGTGGGCAGCAGGCACAGGGAGGGGATTCTGCCCCTCTGCTGTGCTCTGCTCAGACCCCACCTGCAGTGCTGGGGCAGCTCTGGAGTCCTCAGCACAGACAGGGACCTGTTGGAGCAGGGCCAGAGGAGGCCACAGCAATGCTGGCAGGGCTGGAAGCCCTCTGCTGTCAGGCCAGGCTGAGAGTTGGGGTTGGTCAGCCTGGAGAAGAGAAGGCTCCAGAGAGACCTTCTGGTGGCCTTGCAGTGCTCCAAGGGGACAATCAGAAAGCTGGGGACAGACTTTTGAGCAGAGCCTGTTGTGACAGGACAAGGGGTGATGGTTTGAACTAAAAGAGGGAGATTCAGATTAGGTATTAGAAAGAAATGTTTTTCACTGAGGCTGGTGAGACCCTGGCCCAGGTTTCACAGAGAGGTGAGAGATGCCCCATCCCTGGAACCATTACCTGCTCTAGTTGCTGGCTGCAGGGGGTTCAGATTAGGTGACCCTGAAAGGTTCCTTCCAACTCAAAACATTGCATGATTCTATGAAAAGCACAGATTTCTGGCAGGAGGTGGTGGACCTGGGATTCCCACTGCTGAGTCACTGAACCCTGCTCCCAGGAGCTTCTTGTGTCTGGCTTATGCTAAATCAATTTAATGTTTAAAAAAAAAAAAAACAGATTTACAGCAAAATTTGGGTTCCTCCTAGTGCTTATGGAGAGACTTGGCAGAGTGCTCAGTACCCTGCAAAAGCAACTGGGATTGTGAGCCCTGAGCTGCCTGCACAGGACACTGCTCTGGTGGCCAGGTGTTGGAAAATGCTCTCCTAGAAAATGGAACCATCTTCCCAAAATCCCAGCATGGTAGGGCTGGAAGGGACCTCTGGACATCATCCAGTCCAACCCCCCTGCTAAAGCAGGGCACCCACAGCAGCTTGCCCAGGAGCACAATGGCCCAGGGTGGGGTTGGAAGCTCTCCAGAGAAGGAGACTCCACAGCCTCTCTGGGCAGCCTGCTCCAGGGCTCCATCATTCATCTTCCTCTATGAATCCTCCTCTACAGCATAACAAGTTGCTAATGGGAGATAGCATTGATTTAATTACCCCTGTGGAACACATCAGGCTAGCACTCTGGTTTGGGAGTTGTGTCTCTGCCAATATTTCCCAGGCTTATTTATATCCTTTTTATTTTAGTTTTATTTGTGTCTTCCTTCTTCAACCCTTCCTCTCTCATGTGGAGCAGCTTTTCCTGTCCCAGCCTGCAGTGACAGGAAGAAGTGGCCCAAGTCCCTCTGATTTCTAGGCAGTGATGGGGACATGAAGCCTTCCCATTCAGTACATCTACCAGATTTGTATCATGGTGAATTTGAATCACAGAATCACTAAGGTTGGAAAAGGCCTCTGGGATCATCCAATCCAACCCAACACCACCATGGCCACTAAACCATGTCCCCAGGTGCCATGGCCACACATTTCTTGAACACCTCCAGGGATGGGGACTCCACCACCTCCCTGGGCAGCCTGTGCCAGTGCTTGGCCACTCTTGCAGGAAAGGAACTGTTCCTAATCTCCACCTTAACCCTCCCCTAGTGCAACTTGAGGAAGGAATAGGAATATTCATCTGGGACACTTTCCAAGGTACTTAGCTGCAGCTTTTTGCCTTGTCTCATCCATTTCCAGAGCACTTCCCTCCCTGCTTTGGTGCTTATCTACATAGAATCATAGAATGGTTTGGAGTTGGAAGGGACCTTAAAGCTCATTTAGTTCCAGCCTCCCTGCCATGGGCAGGGACATCTTCCACCAGACCAGGTTGGTCAAGGCCTTGCCTTTGCTCTTGCCCTCAAAGGAAGGCTGCAGCCCATGCTCACATTGCACCTTGGTGCTTCCCACAGCTCTGCCTCTTCTGAGTCACTCACAACCCTTTGTGGTCACATATCTTCAACCCTTGTCATCAAACCCCTCCAGGTGCCCCATGAAGATCCACCAAGTGGTTTAACACGCATCTGCAGGGTAGGAAAAATGTCAGGATTCCTGGTTTGTAGCTGCTGAAAGCAGAGAATAGAGAGGAAAGGCAAATAGTGGCAGGTTTCCTGATCCTAATCTCCTGCTTTGAGCTTCCTGTTGCTGCAGAACGGTTGATGACCTTCATGATGGTGTTGATTTGGGGGAATTAAACTATGGGAGCTACTTAGCTGCAGAGTCAGGCAGCCTGGATGTGGCCATACCCTTGGTTTGCCTGTGTTGGTTTTGTTTAGTTGCTGCAATGACTGGAGGCTTGATGAAGGTGGTAATTAGGTAAGCAGGAGCTGGGAGAGGGAGCAGGGTTCCTGCAGGAATCCTCAGACAATGCTTCTCAATGCTCAGCAAGAGCTAAAGGGTGGGGGGCAAGAGGCTGGGGCCAGACTCTTGTCAGTGGTGCCCAGTGACAGCACAAGGGGCAATGGGCACAAACTGGAACCCCGGAGGTCCTATCTGAACAGGAGGAGAGATTTGTTTACTGTGAGGTTGAGGGAGGTTCTCCTCTCTCTCTTCTCCTACTGATGCCACAGCTGGAGTGTTTTGTCCACTTTTGGGCTGTCCAGATCAAGAGAGACATTGAACTACTGGAGAGAGTCCAGCAGAGGCTAGGAAGGTGCTGGGGGGCCTGGAGCAGCTCTGTGAGGAGCAAAGGCTGAGAGCCCTGGGGTTGGGAAGCCTGGAGAAGAGCAGCCCCAGAGGGGAGCTGAGCAATGCTCAGCAAGAGATAAAGAGTGGGGTCAAGAGGCTGGGGCCAGTCTCTTCACAGTGGTGTCCATGGACAGGGCAAGGGGCACAAACTGGGACCCAGGAGGTTCCATCTGAACATGAGGAGAAACCTGTTTGGTGTGAGGGTGCTGGAGCCCTGCAGCAGGCTGCCCAGAGAGGTTGTGGAATCTCCTTCTTTGGAGAGCTTCCAAAACCCACCTGCCTGGACATTGCAAACCAGACAATGATCCTCTGAATCACTTTTTGCTTTCTTCTGTCCTTCAGAACCACAAGGCTGAGGCCCTCTGCTCGTGGGATGCCCTGCCTGCCAGAGCTGTTGGACAATGGCTTTAGCTCACCCTCCTCAACACCTGCACACTGCCAGGAGCTCAGGAGCAGTGTTTGCTGTTGAGAAACACTCCAGGGACCGGTTTGGAGGTCATTAGGTAATAGGGCAGGGGGTGGGGCTTCCTCCCAGTGCAGAAAATCCATCTGGGGAGGGCATTGCACCGAGTGGGTGCACAGCAGGGACGTTTCTGATGGAAAGCAAAAGCAACTGAAAATATGAGCCAAGGGTTTATCAAGCTCTGGGCTGACTCAGCTCTCTCAGGGCTATCACTGCTGCTGCTGCCAGCCCCTCCTGCAGCCCTCCCCTGACTTTGCACTTGTTGATGAGTGCTGCCAAGGCACAGCAGGACTTCACCCAGGGCTGAGCCTGGCCCGGGAGCTTGAGTGGCCAAAATTCAATTATGTGGCTGGATATTGAGACTGAGCCACCCAGAGCTGGAAGGAGATGGTGAGGGAGCACCAAAGCTCTGCCCACTGCACCTCTTAGGAAGTTGGAGATACCCCAGGACTGGGGATTCTTGAGCTTTTTGATCCATCTAGCAAGTGTCCCAAGATTCCAAGGAGATCTTATTGCCACCTTCAAGTACTTAAGAGTGGCTGACTAGACAGAGGGGGACAGACATTTTAGCAGGGCCTGCTGTGACAGGACAAAGGGGGGGTGGTTTAAACTGGATGGGTTTTAAGGATGTCCCTGCTGACTGCAAGGGGGTTGGACTAGATGACCTTTAAAGGTCCCTTCCAACCCAGTGCACGCTGTGACTCTGTGCAAGAGCATCCTGGCCTGTATCAGCAGGAGTGCAGCCAGCAGGACTGTGAGCAGCCAGAGGAGGGCAACACAGCTGGGGAAGGGTCTGGACAACAGGGCTGGTGAGGAGCAGCTGAGGGCACTGGGGTGGTTCAGCCTGGAGAAAAGGAGGCTAAGGGGAGACCTTGTGGCTCTCTACAACTCCCTGAAAAGAGGTTGGAGCCAGGGAGGAATCTGTCTCTTATCCCAAGTACTGAGTGACAGGATGGGAGGAAATGGCTTCAAGCTGCACCAGGGGAGGTTTGGGTTGGATATGAGGAACAATTTCTTCCTCAAAAGGGCTGTCAAGGGCTGGAACAAGCTGCCCAGGGTAGTGCTGGAGTGACCCTCAAAGCTGGGGTTTCAAAGCTGTGTAGAGGTGGTGCTGAGGGCTGTGGTTTAGTGTTGACCTGGCAGTGCTGGGGTAAGAGTTGGGCTTGGTGACCTTACAGATCTCAAAATGATTCTCTGCTGCTGCAAACTGCCAAGAGGAAGCACAACACCTGACACAGTGTGCTGCATCCAAGACTCTTGTGTGGAGCTTGGCACCCAGAGGGCTTGAGTCTGGGATCTGCAGGGCTGTCAGCACGAGGAGCTTTCTGTGCTCAACAGGATGTTGTCAGCCTGTGTCCGGACTCTGCCCGCTTCACCACCGCTTCTGCACCAACACCCTGCCACTGCCATTTCCTCCACCTTCAAGCAGGGCAGGAGCTCAGAGCTTTGGCATGTACCAGGTGCTGGGTGAGGTCCCCAGCAGGACAGGGAGCCCAGCAGTAGCAGAACAATGGGTGTAAAAACAGAAGGAAAATGGCATCGCCTTCAGACCCTACCACGTGAGCCCAGCGGGAAGCTGCCTGGGAACTGCCTTTCCTTGGGGAAGCACCCAAACCCCTGTCCTTTCAGCTCTGAGGGGGCTGACTCTGCTCCACAGAGACAGTTTCTGGTGGGCTCTCAGTAAATAAATTGGGGTTTTCCCCTCCCAGTTTGCTCCACCCACCCTGGGAGCTGGCACTGTTCATAAGACCTGCGGTGGCTGGGGCGGGCAGATAGGCATGAAGCCAAGGCAAGATGCCTTGACCTAGGAAGGGTAATAATGTTGAGCTCAGTATGGAAAAACAAAAGAAACCAAAAAAAAAAAAAAAAAAGAGAGAGAGAGAGACCTACTTGGAGGAAGCTGTGAAATAAATCCCACAAGCATGCCTCTGAACTTGGCCGCCCTGCCTGCTGCCCAAAATAGCTGCAGAAACCATGGTGAGCAGAGCTTCAGAGAGCTGCTGCTGAGACAGGAGAGGAGGAGGAGGATGCCACTTCTCCTGGTGAGGACTCCTTCATCTCTATAAAGATGTGCAGGGCAGTGCTGATTGGACACAGCCAGGCTCTGCTCAGGGATGTCCAGTGATAGGGCAATGGGCAACGAGGGCAAGCTGGAGCAGAGGAGATGCCACGGGAACAGAAGGAGAAACTTTCACTGTGAGGGTGACAAAACACTGGGAGCAGGCTGCCCAGAGGGGTTGTGGAGTCTCCTCCTCTGCAGACATTCCCAACTTGTCTGGATGCATTCCTGTCTTACCTACTCTAGGTGATCCTGCCCTGGCAGGGGGATTGGGCTGGATGAGCTTTCAAGGTCCCTTCCCACCCCCAACATTCTGTGGTTCTGTGACTTGGTTTGGCCTGGGGAATTCATAGAATCAGAGAATGATCCAGGCCAGAAGGGACCTCCAAAGCTCATCCAGTCCAACCTCCCTGCAGTCAGCAGGGACACTGCCAGATCAGGTTGCCCAGGGCCTCATCCAGCCTCACCTTGAATATCTCCAGGGAAGGAGCCTCAACCACCTGGTTTAGCATCTTGCACAGTTTGAAGGTCAGTTTATCTTTATTGGCTTGGTTTTAGGTGGGCTCAACAGGTGGTTGCATGAACTTTGGAGACAAAAAAAAAAAACCCACAACAAAACAAAAACCCCCATGAGTAAGTGAAAGACAATCTCCAGAGGAAATGCTGACATAATTACTGTGAGCCAGCTCATTAGTATGAGCAGAGCTAGGTAACTGCTGGTCACCACATTTTCTTCCTTCCTTGTGAGTCTGCTCCTGCGTCTTAATGGAGAGAGAAAAAAATCATCAGGGATGAAGCTGAAAATCCAAACTTGCAGATTCTTCAGTCCCTCTTTCCAAATACAGCAGCAGAAGAGTCTCCACTGAGCCCTGCTCACCCACTGTGGTCTCCTTGATACCAAAGTTTGAGGAGGGGAGATTGAGACTGGAGATTAGGAAGAAATTCTTTCCAGTGAGGGTGGGGAGACACTGGAACAGGTTGCCCAGGGAGGTTGTGGATTCCCCTTCCCTGGAGGTGTTCAAGGCCAGGTTGGATGAGGCTTTGAGCCACCTGGGCTGGTGGGAGGTGTCCCTGCCCATGGCAGAGGGGTTGGAACTGGATGATCTTTAAGGTCCCTTCCAACCCAAACCATTCTGTGAACCTATGAAAGCAGGGCAGGATGCTTTGGGAAGCAGGACTTCATCCTTGCATCACCTTCATCCCTTGGGAATGGTCTCATCAGCAGTCATGAACATCCAGGGGGTACCATCAAGGTGTAATTAAAGGTTAGGTAGTTTGTCTTATGAGTAATAAAGTCTGGCTGAGGACTCTGACCATGGGAGTGGGCTCAGGGGGTGCAAAAATGACTTAGAAATTATGTGGCTTGGTGGTGGTTCAGGTGGACACAGCTGCCAGGCAGGCTGAATTAAATACTTCAGGTCACTTCAACAGGACACCTGTGGGGGTTTTAATTTCCAACCACCACTACCACTGAGAAATATTTTTTTTTATTATTTCCTATTTCTACAGGGTGATTTCAGCAAAATTCAGATGTCCCTGAGGGAAATTCCCTCCCAATCTAAATCGCAGTTTCTGAGACAAAGGCACAGCACTGAGAAAGCTCCAAGCATCTCAGACTTCCACCTTGGTTTTAGTTTTCCAAGCCAAGCTATGCTCTGCACGGTGAACTATTTGGTTCCATCCTGCTTCATGATGTAACCAAGTGATCCCTGCATGCTCATCTGCATTTTCTTGCCAGCAACCAGCTCTGGCTGGGTCCAAGGTGCAGGTGACAGGCACCAATAAGGGGGATGCCAGTTTGGATGACCTGCCACCAGCTACATGGGCAGTCACAGGCACCAGTATCAGCTGGGCAGGCACTGGCTGGAGAGCAGCCCTGAAGAAAAGGCCTTGGGGGTGCTGGGGGAGGAGAAGCTCAGCAGGAGCCAGCAGTGAGCACTTGCAGCCCAGAGAGCCAAGCAGAGCCTGGGCTGCAGCAGGAGAAGTGTGGCCAGCAGGGCCAGGGAGGGGATTCTCCCCCTCTGCTCCACTCTGCTCAGACCACACCTGGAGCTCTGGGTCCAGTTCTGGAGCCTCTGTTCCAGGAAGGATCTGGAGGTGCTGGAAGGTGTCCAGAGAAGGGTCATGAGGATGAGCAGAGGGCTGGAGCTGCTCTGCTCTGGAGACAGACTGAGAGAGTTGGGGTTGTGCAGTCTGGAGAGGAGAAGGCTCCCAGGAGACCTTCTTGTGGCCTTCCAGGATCTGCAGGGGGCTACAAGAAAGCTGGGGAGGGACCTTTGAGGCTGTTGGGTAGATATAAGACTGGGGGGAATGGAGCCAAACTAAAAGTGAGCAGATTCAGATTGGATGTTAGGAAGAAATTCTTCCCCATGAGGGTGCTGAGACACTGGAACAGGTTGCTCAGGGAGGTGGTGGAAGCCTCATCCCTGGAGGTGTTTAAGGCCAGGCTGGATGTGGCTGTGAGCAACCTGATGCAGTGTGAGGTGTCCCTGCCCATGGCAGGGGGCTTGGAACTGGCTGATCCTTGAGGTCACTTCCAGCCCTGACAATTCTGTGATTCTGTGATCAAGCTGGAGGCAACACCAGAGTTTGTTCTTTTATTTATCTGGTATTATTCTGCCTGATATTCTCCAACTGTGGAGATGGAGACATTCAAAACCCACTTGGACATGTTCCTGTGTGACCTTCTTTAGGTCAGCCTGCCTTGGCAGGGGTGTTGCACTTCAGATGTCCCCTCCAACCCCTTTCTGTGCTTCTGATGGTTGTTGCTCCTTAATAGTGTCCAAGGAATTTGGTACCTGGACAATGTAACTTATTCCTTGTTATGTTCATTCTCTTTTCCAGAGAGTGAGGATGCCAGAAATAAAGGAGAGGAACCACTCTGCACAATTCCCAGCAGTTTTCCAGCTTGACTTTCAGATTAGTAGCCATCTGCCCTCAGAAGAGCCCACTGGTGATGATGGGCACATACCTGCTCAGCTGGTGGCACAGGGAGCAGCCAGCACTGGATCCAGTTCCCCAAGAACTCATGGTCTGGTGGGTCACCAGGACTTTGGTTTGAGACATCAGACTCCTTTCAGAGAGTTTTAGGAGAGGCATCTGTGGCTGTGTGGAGCTTCTTGAACAGTGTTGGTAAGGAGCTGGTCCACCTGCCTGGTTGTGTTGATGGTCCCACGTGCTGGAGAGGATGCAGGTGGAAATTGGGATGCAGGTATGAAACTGGGCTGTCCTTCCAGCAACTGCACCACTTGAGATGAGGTTCTGTGCAAATTCTAAAGATGCTCAGCTTTTGATGCAGCCTAGGATGTGATTTGCCTTCTGGGCAGATGTGGGCCTGAGCTTGGACTTAGCCATCCCTCATCACAGTATTTGTTATGAAATAAGGACAGACCTTGGGATCCTGATGACTTGTTTTTTTTTTTCCCCTCACTGGGCACTGATTCATTACATCACTTGAATGAATTCTTACTAACATGAGAAGAAAAGAAAACAGGCCACTGCTGGGCTGATTTGGTTTTGACAGCATGGGTGACTCAGTCAGCAGGGAGGCTCAGGGTGGAACTGATTGCCCTTCGTTTGCAAGGCTGCCAGAGATGTGATCAATCAGATCTTGTGGTCATGAAGATCATGCCATCTGCTCTGGCACAGAGCTCTTTGATGGCTGTGCTAGCATGGTTCATCTGAGGCCAAGACCTCTCTCTGTAGATAGTGTGCAGTTCATGGCGACTTCTGCCGTTCAATGCCAGGTTTTCCTCTGGTTCTGCTCCCCACACCACATATGGAGATGTTGCATGCTTCAGGAGCTCAAAAGGTCAGGATCAGATGTGGTCCTGAGCTCAGACAATGCTGTCAGGGAGTGTGGCTGTGGGGAGATGCAGCTCCTGGTGGGACTTGGGCTTTGGGAAACACCATCTCCATCTGTACGTCTCTGACACCCTCATTTTATTTCATGAGGAGAAACTTCTCTGGTGTGAGGGTGCTGGAGCCCTGGAGCAGGCTGCCCAGGGAGGTTGTGGAGTCTTCTTCTCTGGAGAGATTCCAAACCCACCTGGACATGGAGATCCTGGGCAAGCTGCTGTGTGTGCTCCTGCTTTAGCAGGGGGGTTGGACTGGATGATCCCCAGAGCCAGCTCTTGGGTCTGCAGTGACACCACACTCCCCATCTTGGTTCACATTCCTCATCATACACAACTTGCTTGAGTTTCATTGCTGAGGCAGAGCTTCAGGTCCCTCCTCACTCTGTCCAGCCAGCAGCAAGTGCTGCATTAGTCACTTGGTGAAGCTCCAAAGCATCACTCAGGAGAAGGCAGTGGAAAGCCTGCGAGTCCCAGCATGGTCAAACACCTTCCAGCTGGTTCTCATTACAAGCTGGATGATGAGTCCTGTCCATGAAATATTACCTCAGGTCATGAAGAAGGCAGAGCTTAGTTCAAGCACCTTAAGACTGGTGAGGCCTGTGGGGAATTCTTTTTCATGGTGAGCTGGGCAGGATGGAAAGCAGAAACTTTTGGGAGGCAGAGACCGTGCCAAGGACTCAGGACAACAGCCTGCTTGGGGCAGGGGTGGAGTCCCCATCCCTGGAGGGGTTTGAAACCCATGGAGCTGTGGTGCTGAGGGATGTGCTTTAGTGGTGACCTGGCTGTGCTGGGTTAAGGGTTGGACTTGATGACCTTAAAGGTTTCTTCCAACCAAAATGATTTGGTGATTCCATGAGTCTATGACTCCTGCAGCTGTTGGTGAAGGGCTATAATAGTTCTGAGTTCCCTGATCTAAGTTTTCATCTTCCAGTTGGACTGCAAGGAGAGAATTTTTGCCTTGGTATTGACCTCAGGGTAGGAGCATTAGAGAAATGCAGTCCTGCAGCTTCACTTCTTGCCATGCTGAAGCTTTTGGCAGTGCAAGGTCCTGCTGTCCACCTCACATGGGATGGTTTCTAGCTTGAGGAAGATGCCAGCACATTCCTGCTGTAAGGGAATGCAGGCAGAAGGAGGTTGTGAGATGGGAGGGTGGTTGGCAGGGTGTAGGCAGAGCTGCCCAAGGCTGCTCTGGTGACACTGTTTGGAAAAGAGATTTGGAGAGCATAGCAAAGGTAACGCCCTGCCAGCTGTCTGAGCTGTAGGGCCACAGCAAGGCTGGCAGGGCTGGAAGCCCTCTGCTGTGAGGCCAGGCTGAGAGAGTTGGGCTTGGTCAGCCTCCAGGGAGACCTTCTGGTGGCCTTTCAGTGCTCAAGGGGCCAATCAGAAAGCTGGGGACAGACTGTTGAACAGGGCTTATTGTGACAGGACAAGGGGTGATGGTTTGAACGGAAAGATGGAGATTCAGACTGGAGAGAAGGAAGAAATCTTTTCTACTGAGGGTGGTGAGACCCTGTCCCAGGTTGCCCAGAGAGGCAGGAGATGCTCCATCCCTGGAACCGTTCCAGGTGAGGTTGTTTGGGGCTCTGAGCAACCTGCTGTAGCTGGGGATGTCCCTGCTGAGTGCAGGGGGGTCGGACCAGATGAGCTTTAAAGGTCCATTCCCACACAGACTTGTGGGATGATTGTATGATTCTTTTCTCAGCTGACCTAGAAACACAGCACCAATCCACCTGTTAACTTTGTCCCTTTCTTCACAGCCCTTCACACATGGTCTACACCCAGAAGAGACGTGGGATGAAGCCAAGGCTGGGAAACCTCCCTCCTGGCAGCAGGGATGAGGATCCAGGGAGCAGCAGTCGATGGCCTGCAGACCCAGCAGCTCAGCCCATGGTGGGGTGATGGCCATGGGAAAGCTCTCACCATCCAGCAGCTGTTGGGAGTCTGATGTGACAAGAGGACACCTCAGGGAAACGTGGAAGAAGGACAATTGAGTTAATTCTGACTCTGAATTCAGGTTCTCTCAGCCAAGTGCTTTGCAACTGGTAAAGATAAAGATCTGGATTCTGGCATTTCCTGAGCACTCTGCAGCCAGGATCTGGCCCTGCCTGCTGTGTGGAGGAGCCTCAGGAATGCTTGCACGCTGGGTGTGAGTTTTTAGGTCACTTCCAAAGAAGTGGATTCATTTCAGTGGAACCAGCCAGTCTCCTTGGCACTCAGTTGTGTTGTGATGGGGATGGAGAATGGTTTCCACCTCACGTCTGCTCACTGTTGGAGGTTTTGTCCTTGCCCCTCCATCTGTTACTGCTTGACTTATTTTCACTGATGTTCACAAAACTGTGGAATTGTTTCAGTTGGAAGAAACCTCTAAGATCATCCAGTCCAACCATCAACCCAACAGCACCATGGCCACTAAACCAAGTGCCATGCCCACAGGTTTCTTGAACACCTTGAGGGATGGGGACTCCACCACCTCCCTGGGCAGCTTGTGCCAACACCTGACCAGTCTTGCAGCAAAGAAACTGTTCCTGATCTCCAACCTAAACCTTCTCTGGCACAATTTCAGGCCGTTTCCTCTCATTCCATTACCTGATACTGGGGAGAAGAGACTGACTACAACCTCCTACAACCTTCAGACTGTACCATGGTCATTCTCAGACCAGGTCTGGATTTCAATAGCCAAACATCCAAAAGCAGGTGCCCCCCAGGAAGGACTTTCTCTGCCTGACACCAAATAAAGACCTTCCTGTGCTGAACTAATTCATCCCACTTCACTCCCTCTCTTCAGGAGGTCTCTTTGCTTTCCTGGAACAACCTGGTCCATCAGAAGTTGGCTTTTGAGTGTGTTAGAAATGTAGAGCTCTTATTCTGTAGAGCTCTTCTTCTCATGGGGATGTTGAGATGGGGTGGAATGACTTGGCCAAGTCCAAGTGCCAGGTTCTGCACTTTGGCCACAACAACCCCATGCAGAGCTACAGGCTTGGGGTCAGAGTGGCTGAGAGCAGCCAAGTGGAAAGGGACCTGGGGGTACTGGTTGACAGCAGCTGAACATGAGCCAGCAGTGTGCCCAGGTGGCCAAGAGAGCCAATGGCATCCTGGCGTGGATCAGGAATGGTGTGGCCAGCAGGAGCAGGGAAGTCATCCTGCCCTGTGCTCAGCACTGGTTAGGCCACACCTTGAGTGCTGTGTCCAGTTCTGGGCTCCTCAGTTTAAGGACATTGAGACACTTGAATGTGTCCAGAGAAGGGCAGCAAGGCTGGGGAGAGGTCTGGAGCACAAACCCTCTGAGGAGAGGCTGAGGGAGCTGGGGGTGTTTAGCCTGGAGAAGAGGAGGCTCAGGGGAGACCTCATTGCTGTCTACAACTACCTGAAGGGAGGTTGTGGCCAGGAGGGGGTTGGTCTCTTCTCCCAGGCAACCAGCACCAGAACAAGAGGACACAGTCTCAAGCTGTGCCAGGGGAGGTTTAGGCTGGAGGTGAGGAGAAAGTTCTTCATGGAGAGAGTTGCAAGCCCTTGGAAGCCCTCCATCAGGGAGGTGGTAGAGTCACCATCCCTGGAGGTGTTCAAAAAAAGCTTGGACCTGGCACTTGGAGCCAGGGTTTAGTTGTCAGGAGGTGTCAGGCATTAGGTAATAGGTTGGACTTGATGATCTCTGAGGTGTTTTCCAACCTGGTTGGTTCTGTGATTCTGTGTGACTGTACAAATGGTACCTCAATAACTGAGTCTTCTGGGGCTGCCAGACCCTTTGGAGGAGGTTTGAAACAGGGAGCAGTTATCTCACAGCAGGCATTGGGTCCTCAACCAACTCATCTCAGCCTCCTATGGTTGTCATCCTAGACTGTAGTGTGGTGCCCTAATCTGAAGGCTGGAGGTCATGAGGATGTGGCTGAGGCCTTTTCAGTGGTGGCCATGGATGGGACAAGGGGCAGTGGGCACAAACTAGAGACCAGGAGGTTTCTCTTGAAGTTAAGGAGAAACTTCTTTGGTGTGGGGGTGCTGGAGGCCTGGAGCAGGCTGCCCAGAGAGGTTGTGTGAGAGTCTCCTTCTCTGGAGAGCTTCCAACTGCCCCTGGCCGTTGTGCTCCTGGGCAAGCTGCTGAGGGTGCCCTGCTTGAGCAGTGGGGTTGGACTGGATGGTCTCCAGAGGTCCCTTCCAACATCCCCATGATGGGATTCTGGGATTCTTTAGAAAGTATTAGGTAGGTAACATCTGCTGCACTGAAAATTAAATGTAAGCTGTTGAAGAGGAGTTTAAAAAAACCCAGGGTTTGGGAAGGAGAATCTTTGGAGCTACCAATTTTAGTGGAGATTTCAAATATGAATTTTCTCCCAGATGTTGGAAAAGTTCATTCCTCTTTTGTGCATGGAACCTGTTTGCTGCCATTCCACAGCTCCTCTCGAGCTGAGGGTTCTACTGGAAGGCAGCAAAAGCCCAATTCAGGATCTGAAACTGGAGAAGACCATATTTCAGACTGCATAAAATGCACCTCTGGAATTTTCACTTCTTCTTTCCTGCAGTAGTACAAATGCCTCAATAAAAATGTCGTGGCTAATGAGCCAGGATGAGCAAAAAGGGAAAAGGAAAGGAAAGGAGGACAAAAAAAAAAAAAAAAAGAAAAAAGAAACCCAACAAAACAAGAAGGAGCCCTGTGGCCTTGGATATGTTCACTTCAAGGCTGTGGTTAATGCTTCCCAGGCTGCTCAGAGGTGAGAGTGAGTTCAGTCCTCCCACCACTGCTGTGGCTCTTTCTAAATGACTCTGAGAAAAGATGGTGACAAATGGAGCTGTGGTAAACTGCATCATCCTGCTTGTGCAGTGTAAGATGGGGCCACCACACCAAGCTGGCTGTCAGGGTCACACTCAGCTTTTCCTTGCCCCCTTCCCCCCCTCCTTTCCAAACCCGCTACCTTCTGCTGCGAAACTTCTTTGGTGTGAGGGTGCTGGTGTTCAAAAAAGGCTTGGATGTGGCTCTTGGAGCCATGGTTTAGTTGTCAGGAGGTGTTAGGGATCAGGTAATAGGTTGGACTTGATGATCTGGGGAGGGACTTTTTAGGGCATCAGGTAGTGGCAGGACTGGGGGCAATGGAACAAAGCTGGAAGTGGGGAGATTCAGACTGGACATGAGGAAGAAGTTCTTCCCCATGAGAGTGGTGAGAGCCTGGAATGGGTTGTGCAGGGAGGTGGTTGAGGCCCCATCCCTGGAGGTGTTTAAGGCCAGGCTGGATGAGGCTCTGGCCAGCCTGATCTAGTGTGAGGTGTCCCTGCCCATGGCAGGGGGGTTGGAACTGGATGATCCTTGTGGTCCCTTCCAACCCTGACTGATTCTATGATCTCTGAGGTGTTTTCCAACCTGGTTGGTTCTGTGATTCTGTGTGATTGTACAAATGGTACCTCAATAACTGAGTCTTCTGGGGCTGCCAGACCCTTTGGAGGAGGTTTGAAACAGGGAGCAGTTATCTCACAGCAGGCATTGGGTCCTCAACCAACTCATCTCAGCCTCCTATGGTTGTCATCCTAGACTGTAGTCTGGTGCCCTAATCTGAAGGCTGGAGGTCATGAGGATGTGGCTGAGGCCTTTTCAGTGGTGGCCATGGATGGGACAAGGGGCAGTGGGCACAAACTAGAGACCAGGAGGTTTCTCTTGAAGTTAAGGAGAAACTTCTTTGGTGTGGGGGTGCTGGAGCTCTGGAGCAGGCTGCCCAGAGAGGTTGTGTGAGAGTCTCCTTCTCTGGAGAGCTTCCAAGCCCACCTGGCCATTGTGATCCTCTGCCTCCTCCCTGGAGGTGTTCAAGGCCAGGCTGGACAAAGCCTTGAGCAACCTGGGCTGGAGGGAGGTGTCCCTGCCTATGGCAGGGGGCTTGAAACTGGATGATTTTCGACCTTCCAACCCAACCCAGTCTATGATCCTAGGCAAGCTGCTGTGGGTGCCCTGCTTTAGCAGCAGGGGGGTTGGACTGAATGATCTCCAGAGGTCTCTTCCAATCCCCATCACACTGGGATTCAGTGAATTAGTTGCACAGCTGCACACCTCTAGTCCTGCTGTAGATCTCTTGGTGGTTTTATACTGCATGGAGCCACAGAGTTCTCACTGATGGAAGATAAGAAGCTGCTCTGGGTGCAAGTCCCCAGCCATGGTGCACAGAACCCCCATTAGCTACCAGTGTTCAGCTGGTGTGAGACTGCTCTGAGCTGAGGAATCCTGGAAGAGGACTTCAACTTCACTTTCTCACTGCTTCTGCCCTAAATTGTGCAACTGCTCTCCAACCCCCTTTCTTTCCCAAATACAAAGAGCTTTGTATTTCTCAAAGAGCTTTGAGAGGGATGGATTTAACCTCCTCCTTGCCAAAATCCCAAGCAGATTTGAAATGCAGCAGCTGGTATGTGAGAATGAGCTACAAAGGCTGAGAGAGGCCTGGGGCTGCTCAGCCTGGAGAAGACTGAGAGAGGATCTTATTGATGTTTATAAACATCTGAAGTGGTGGGGGGCGAGAGGAAGAGGGCAGGCTCTTTTCAGTGGTGTCCTGTGATAGCCCAAGGGGCAATGGACACAAACTGGAACCCAGGAAGTTCCACTTCAACATAAGGAGAAACCTTTGTTGTGAAGGTTGTAGAGCTCTGGAGCAAGCAGCCCAGAGTGATTGTGAAATCTCTTTCCCTGGAGACTTTCAAGACCCATCTGGATGTGTTCCTGTGTGACCTGCCCTAGGTGATCCTGCTTTGGCAGGGGGGTTGGACTCAATGGTCTCTGGAGGTCCTTTCCAACCCCTAGCATTCTATGGTTGTGTGCAATTTGTGCTGAAGGAACACTTGCAGTTCAACAGTCTCCTCATGTGTGTCTCTAAACCACAGAACTCCTTGAGGAAGGAGTTGGGAGGTCCCAGTTTGGCAAAGCTACAGTAGAAATCCAGCTAAGCCAGGGCTGTGTCTGCTGGCTGGTTGCAGCTGTTGGTTGTTGAGGTGCTGGGACATACTGATGTGTTTTATTTGTCTGTAAATATAAGCAAGCAGAAGCATAACCCCTGCTGTGTACTTGGCTGTTCTAAAATAACCCCCCACAGCCACAAATTTTGAGGGAGGGGATGGAGATTGCCAGGGAGGTGGTGGAAGCCTCATCCCTGGAGGTTTTGAAGGCCAGGCTGGATGTGGCTCTGAGCAACCTGATCTAGTGTGAGGTGTCCCTGCCCATGGCAGGGAGGTTGGAACTGGCTGAGCCTTGAGTTCCCTTCCAACCCTAACAATTCTATGAGATGCTGCAACCACAAGCAGTGCAAAGCTCTGGCCAGAGCTGTGCCTGTGGGTACAAGGTGGTGGTGAGGTTGTTCTGGGGGTGTCCTGTGATCTGCATGTGCCCACATCCCAAAGCAGCTCCTGGTGCTTTCGCAGGTCTGTCAGGATGGGAATTTGGTGTGAATTTGTCCCAGCACTTTGGTGACTCTTCCTGGCATCCATCTGTGTTTGGGCACCAGGCTGCAATGTGTCACCTGGAGCCACAATGCTCTGTACTCTGAATGTTCCTTCTCAATGATGCCCTCATGTACTTCACCAAAGCAGTCCCCAAAACCTAGCACAAGTAATAAACCCTTTCACTTTGGGTGTTTTGTCTCCTGGCTTAGCAACCAAGTCAAGGCTGGCAGCAGTGCACCAGCCTTTGGAACCAAGAGGCTGCTTTCTCCATTGCAGCTTTGGGGGAAATGGTGTCTTGGACAGGAATCTCCCCTTGAAGCAGTCACATGGTGGGGACTTTGATACCCTCAGCAAGGCTTGGAGCTCTCCCTTTGGCACCCATGATGAAGCAGCAGTGATTGTGTGTGGAAGGAGGTGCCTGGATGTGAAACCAGCTGAGAAAGATCCCAGCCACTTCCCTTTTCCCAGCAGTAGATGTTGCCTCAGTTCCCATTTCCTAACATTGCCTCTTTCACCAGCTTCAGCCCTTTTGCACCAGTTGCCTGCCAAGGACCAAGGCTTATTTTAGCTAATTTTAAGCTCAATCTTCACTGTCCCATTTGCATTTTGTCATCCCATGGGCATTTAGCATCCTTTCTACTCCATTTTCCCCTCTTTTGGGACTACAAATGATACAAGGTGGAGTAAGAGATTTACACCATGCTACCTGCAGGGCTCTGGCCACAGAAATGAAGCTGGCAGAAGGGTCTAGCTAAAAGGAAGAGTGAGTAAAAGTCAGGTGTGGGCAATGGGAGAGGAGGACAGAGCTTTATTTCTGTTCTATCAAACCTTGTGCCATTTCCCTGTCTCATAGTAAACCAAAGCAAACACCACCTTGTCTCTCATGTACCCTGTGAAATTTGAGTCTCAGACCATTAGGGAGTTGCTCAGGTCCCTGAGTGACTCAGACTGGAGCTGGCTGAGTGATACCTGCAGTCATTCCCATCATCTCATCACTGTATTGCTGCTGCTTCTGTCAGGCTGCAGCTTTGTGGATATCTCCTTAGTGCTGGTTCCACCCCAGTGCCCACGGGCCTCATTTTCCACCCAAGATGGTGCTGCTGTTTTGGGATCACAGGGCACAATGGCGTGGAGAGGGAGGAGAGTGGATCTCCTGATGGTGCAGCAAGCACCAGGGTCTGGGTGGTAACTCTTGCTCCTGTGGGGCTTGTGCTTGATCTCCCTCAGGCTGCTAGACTGAAAATGCAGTCACAGAAGCACTGACCCAGTTTGGTGGGAAGAGAGCTGTAAAATCATCCAGGCCAACCCAACACTGCCAGGTCACCACTAAACCATGGCCCTCAGCACCAGATCTCCATGGCTTTGAAACCCCTCCAGGGATGGGGACTCCACTGCTGCCCTGGGCAGCCTGTTCTGGGGCTTATCCACTCTTTCAGTTCAGGAATTGTTCCTCATGTCCAACCTAAGCCTCCCCAGTGCAAGTTGAGGCTGTTTCCTCTCATCCTGTCACTTGTTCCTTGGGAGGAGAGACCAACCCCCACCTGACTCCAGGCTCCTTGCAGGGAGTTGCAGAGAGCAGTGAGGTCTCCCCTCAGCCTCCTTTTCTCCAGGCTGAACACCCCCAGTTCCCTCAGCTGCTCCTGATCAGCCCTGTTCTCCAGACCCTTCTTCAGCTTTGTGGCCCTTCTCTGGACTTGATCCAGCACCTCAGTGTCCTTCTGGGAGTGAGGGTCCCAAAACTGATCTCAGTATTTGAGTTTCAGCCTCAGCAGTGCAGAGCACAGAGGGAGAATCACCTTTCTAGTCCTGCTGGCCACACTGTTGCTGATGCAGGCCAGGATGCTGCTGACCTTCTTGGTCACCTGGGCAGCCAGTGGCTCATACTCACCTTGTATCTACGGAGAAGCTACCACAATTCTATGCTAATGCTGGCCAGGAGCCTGGGTACTGCTTCAGCCTTAACATCCAATAAGAATTTGCTTGCTTCCAAGAGACCCTTCATCCCCAGAGAGGAGCAGATTCAGACCCAAGCTGGTCCCTCCCCACCCTGGCCATCCCTGTGTCCCACTGCCAGGTCTTGCTGTCACCAAAGACTCTCTTATGAAGCAGCTTCTGCATCATCATACTTCGCACCATAAAAGGTAAGGTCAGGGGGAGAATGGGGGAGGTTTGGCTTCTGACTCCTGAGGGTGCCTGGTCCTGCAGCAGCAGCAGCAGCAGCAGCAGCCTTGGCTGCCTGATAACAAGTGACTGGCCAAAAAAAACCCCAAACCCTGACCTTTGCAGTGAATATTTTCAGAGCTGTAAGGAAAAGGAAATAGGAAGTTGAGCTGCTGTAAAGCATTTTGTAGGCTGCTGGGTTCTGGTGAGCTCCAACATGTTGCTCTTTACCTACTGAGTGTTTTTTGTTTCCATCTGCATTTGAATTTAATAGCCAGCAGCTGCAGCCCTTCAGCTCAATTTGAATTTTATAACCAGCAGGACCAGGGCAGGGATCACCTGCCCTGCTCTGGGTATAGGTGAGGCCAGTCCTTGAATGCTGGGTTCAGTTTTGGGCCACTCACTCCAAGAAGGACATTGAGGAGCTGGAGCAGGTCCAGAGAAGGGCAGTGCAGGCTCCTGGTAGTCATGGTGAAGCTGGATGAGAAGCTAGGCATGAGTCAGCAATGAGGACTTGCAGCCCTGAAGGCAAGCCATGTCCTGGGCTGCATCAAATGATGTGTGGCCAGCAGGTCAAGAGGTGATTCTACCACTCTGCTCTGGTGTCCTGCAGACCTCTGTCCAGCTCTGGGGCCTCCAGTGCAGGAAGGACATGGACCTGATGGTGTGGGTGTGAAGCAAGGCCATGAAGATGATGGTGCTGGAGCACTTCTCCAGTGAGGACAGACAGAGGGAGTTGGGGTTGTTCAGCCTGGAGAAGAGAAGGCTCCAGGGAGACCTTAGAGCTACATTTCAATATCTGAAAGGGACCTACAGGAAGGCTGGGGAGGGACTGTTTTAGAGGGGGCTGTGGGGATAGGATGAGAGGCAATGGTTTGAAACTGGAGCAGGGGAGATTTAGGTTGGACATCAGGAGGAAGCTCTTCACAATGAGGATGATGAGACACTAGAACACATTGCCCAGAGACGTGGTGGAGGCCCCATCCCTGGAGACATTCAAGGTCAAACTTAATGCAGCCCTGAGCAACCTACTCTGGTTGGGGAAGTCCCTGTGGACTGCAGCGGGGCTGGGCAAGACCTTTAGGGGTCACTTCCTACCCAGCGTAGAAAGAAGGTGGTTCAGCCTCCATCTCCCCTGGTTCTAGAAGCACTTTTCCCTTCCCCAAGCACGAGAGGGAGCGTTCAGCTCTCCAGCAGCCACCCAGGACACTCCTGATTTATGCGTAGAGCAGCAGGAAGGGCTGAAGTGCTGTTTGTCACCTCGCAGCTGCCGGCGGTTGCTCCAGCCTGTGAAACATTTCATGCCTGACACCTCGGCTCAGGAAATGGTGGTTTGCTCAGCAGAGGTGCAGGAGGCAGCAAGTTGTTATCAAGCACAACATTGGCCCTTCTCATAGCTGTGTCTTGACTTACTGAGGTTGTTCTCCAGAGCAGAAAGCTGGGCTGGGCTCTGCAGGGGGACAATGGCAGAGCCCAGGTGGCACACAGAGGCTTGGGGCACCTGCAGCAGGAGACACGTGCCAAGTGCCAGGATCTCCAGGGTGGTGTTGGGGGCTTTTGACAGCTTTGTGAGTTTGCTTCCCTGCAGAGCTGGGCTGGCAGCCTGGCAGACCTCAGTCGCTGAGGTTCCTGTTCCTCAGGCCCAAGGTGTCTGAGGTTTGCTGAACCACAGCGAGTTCATTGTGAAACTGTGCCACCAACATGGCTCCAGCAGCTCTCTAAAGCAGGGTGAAGTCAGCCTCCACCCAGGTCCTTTCCAGGAAGGCAGGAGGTAAGCACAGAGCCTTGCTGAGATGATGCCGTGCCCATCGCAGGGATGGGAGGGCAGCAGTGGCCAACCTGCACCATCCCTTGACTTTAATGAGAGAGCCAAGGTAGGGACAACACCTAGGTCCTCTGTCTCACAGCTCACCAGGTGTTCCACTGAAAGCAACAAGAAACAAGCTGGATGACCAGCATCTTCCTCCTTGCCTTTACAAGGGTCATGTGAGAAGGTCATGGCAATGATGGAGCAGCTCCTTCCAGCCAAGGGCCCCAAGGAGCCTGGGGCACAGCCCTGATGCTCCAATATCTTCTGTGGCTGCAGAGACCTCATTTCTAAAGCACTTGGAGTGGGTTTGGTGAACCTCATCCAGCCAGGCTTTGAACACTTCCAGGGACTGGGGCATCTACCATGTTTCTGGGCAACCTGGGCCAGTGTCTCACCACCCTCAGTGTTAAAAATGTCTTCCTTCTATCTAGTCTGGGAGCGTTGAACCTTATCCAGACCCCTTGACCAGGCTGGTCACATTTTGAGCAGCAGCTGGGAAGCAGTTGGCCATTATAAGACATTTGCAGCTTCCCTGGTTCAGATAGAATCATAGAATTGTCAGGGTTGGAGGGGACCTCAAGGCTCAGCCAGTTCCAACCCCCCTGCCATGGACAGGGACACCTCACACTACAGCAGGTTGCTCACAGCCACATCCAGCCTGGCTGCAAAACCCTCCAGGGATGAGGCTGCCACCACCTCCCTGGGCAACCTGTGCCAGTGTCTCACCACCCTCATGGGGAAGAATTTCTTCCTAACATCCAATCTGAATCTCCCCACTTCTAGTTTTGCTCCAATACCTTTCTGTAGGCACCACCTAAGATACTTTTGGTATGACTCAGATGCAGCTGTTGATCACTGGTGTGAGCTTGATGGATGTTATGCATTAGGAGACCCAAACTGCACCAGGCTTCTTGATGTGATTACGACTGGGGAGAAGGAAGAAATCTTACACACTGAAGGTGGTGAGACCCTGACCCAGGTTGCCCAGAGAGGTGGAAGATGCCTCATCGCTGGAACCATTCCAGGTCAGGTTTTCTGGGGCTCTGAGCAAAGTGCTCTAGTTGCAGATGTCCCTGATAATTGCAGAGGGGTTGGACTAGGTGACCTTTGAAAGGTCCCCTCCCACCCAAAGCAATCTGTGACTCTGTGAACCGTTTCCCTGCTCTGCAGACCCTAAACTGGGTCCATTCCGTGTCTGTCTGTGGCTGCTCTGGGTCTCAGTATTTAATGGCCCTGCTTGCAAACAGTGACTGTGCACAATGGTGGCTTTGCCCTGGACCAGGGCCAGCATCCTCATGCTGGTTTCCATCCTTCATTTCCTTGTCCTCTCACTGCTAAACCACCTCATGCTTTCAAAGGAGCAAAACCTCCATCTGCTGCACAGAACTCCCCAGCCCCTTACCTCCTGCTCCTCCCAGCAGAACCTGGCTTCTAACCGCTCCCTTGCTTATGTTTTTCTGACCATTGTTCTGTACAAACAAACAAAGCCTTTCCCTTTCCCAGGGCCTGGGGAGGCAGCTGCTTCTGCTAAGGCAGTGGTGTGAAGCTGCTGAGGCTGAGTTCCCCTGGAAGATCCCCAGAAGCTGCTGCTCACATCTCGGCTCTCCTCAGCGTTTCTCTTCTCCGCAGGCACAGCCATGTGCCCGCAGCAATGAGGGCAATGCACAGTGAGCAGCAGCTCTGGGCTGGGACATTTCCCATCCTCAAACAGGCTGTGAGTTCATCTGTGACACCTGAGTGTCATTGACACTGCTCATTACTTGTGCTATGTTGGCAGCATGTGTTGTTGCTGCTGCTCTGGCCAGGAGCTGGCTGCTGCTTGCTGAAGAAGAGATCCCAGCAACCTGATGCCAGCAGCCTGCTCACCCAGTCCCAGCAGCCTGCTCACCCAGTCCCAGCAGCCTGCTCACCCAGTCCCAGCGTGGTGAGGGTTGGAAGAGACCTCTGGAGCTCATCCAGTCCAACCCCCCTGCTAAAGCAGGGCACCCACAGCAGCTCGCCCTGGATCACAATGGCCGGGTGGGTTGGGAAGCTCTGCAGAGGAGACTCCACAACTTCTCTGGGCAGCCTGCTCCAGGGCTCCAGCACTCTCACACCAAAGAATCTTCTCCTCCTGTTTAGCTGGAGCTTCCTGGGTGCCAGTTTGTCTCCACTGCCCCTTGTCCTGTCCCTGGGCACTGCTGACAACACTCTGTCCTCATCCTCTTGCCCCCACCCTTTTATCTCTTGCTGAGCACTGCTCAGATCCCCTCTGGGGCTGCTCTTCTCCAGCTCTTCCCCTGGACTCTCAGCCTTTTTTCCTCACAGAGATGCTCCAAGCTCCCCAGCATTTTCACAACCTCTGCTGGTCTCCCTGCAGCAGTTTCCTGTCTCTCTTAAGCTGGGGAGCCCAGAACTGGACCCAGTACTGCAGCTGTGGTCTGACTAGGGCAGAGTAGAAGAGGAGAACCTCCCTCGAGCTGCTGCTCACACTCCTCTTGGTGCACCCTCAGCTCCTTGCTGGTTTTTGGCATCTGTGGAGCTGCTGGTGAGCGCTCAGAGGCAGGTCTGTACTGCATGGGCTCTGACAGCATTTCATCCCTGATGTCCCTTGCTGGTGGCTGCACTGGCAGGTGACAGCCATGCCCATGCTGGCTCCGTACCCACTGTCAGGCTTTTCAAAGCCTTCACAGTGATGTTTCTGTATGAATCATGAGTGAAATGACTGGGGTGGATCATCCTGGAGATGAAGAAGCTGAAGACAGCCCAATCACTTGTGCTGGCTGCTAGAGGGCAGAGGGGGAGGCTGGCTCTGCTTTCCTGTCTGCTTCTTGCAAATTCCTTATTCCTGGAAATCTCCTGGTTTTCCAGTGTCTATTCCATCCATGGCTTTGTCTTGGCTTCCTTTAGCAGGCTGGGTAGCAGAAGGGATGACTCAACTGCCTTGTTTTCATGTAGAAGCAGACCCTGGTCACTTCTAGCACCCAAGGTCCAGCCTGTGGTGGTTTTGGATGGGTGGGTGATGAGATCTGCCTCCTTTGCCCACTCCCTGACCCTCATCACCTCCTAGCCCCATGACTACAGATCCTCCTGGCTACTCCATCCTCCTTGGTACTCCTGCCATGCTGTCAGTGGTTTGGTGGCTCTTCACCTTGGTCAACAAGGCAGTTAGTGGGATGAGTGCCTGACTGTCCATGCCTGGCAGTCCTGAGGCCTTCATACAGCACTGGGACACCTCTGCTTGCCTCCAGCTGGTGACCAAGAGCCTCTGCCAGAAGGATGTGCAGGTTTTCTAGGTTTTTAGATGATTTATGGCTTCTGCTAGCTTGGGTTCATGTGGCCTGTGAGTGCTCATCTTGGTTGCACTGGTGGCACTGAGTCCATGTTCTGGACTCAACAGCGCCATGAGAAGCTTTCCTCGTGGAAAAGCTTCTGGTGGAGCTGTGCTAAGGTAGCAAACCTGAACTCCACGTGGCAGGGAACCACTCCAGCTGTATTTGCATCCTAATGTTATCAGAAGAGATAAGACCAAGGGTTAGAGAGTGTGATATGGCCAACAGGTAGCTGGAGCCCACACCATGCTGACCTCTTTTATCATTGCCTTGTTTTCCTTCGTGCGTGGGAAGGCTGGGAGGGGAAAAGAGTGAGCTTAACAGTGGGAGAAATACTGAAGGGGAGGGAAAAATGTGGGAGGAAAAGGAACTCTGAAGTGTGTTCCTGCAGTGGAAGAGGGTGTGGAGTGGACCGAAGGTCTTGTGTATGACAAAACACAACTTAGATACAACTAGTCCATGAAAATGTGACTTTCTTCCCTTTCTAGGGAAGCTTTTTCCTCATCTGTGCTCTAAAGCTGACTTCTCATTTCTTCCCTTGGTCTTCCAAAGCCTCTGGGAGCTGCTTCCGTTTTGGAGAAGTTTCTTGTGTTGTGTGTAGAAACATGAGGAGAAAAAAACAGGGACCCGTGAGGAGCCAGAGAAGAGGAATGATGCAGCACAGGGGCAGAGAAACAAATGCTGGCAGGCCAGGGCAGGGGCTGCTATCTAAGCAGTAGTTTGCCTTTGCACCACAAGCAAACTCTCCACTCTCTGTTTTGCAGCTATAAACTCATACCTTTGGTCTGCAGCACTGCTGTCCATCACAGGTGTGACACCATAAATCAGGTGACTGCTTGGAAATGCATCCAGCTATCAGGACCCATGGCAAATAAAGGTGAGACGATAACTGCTGGCTCTGCCTGGCGGGCAAAGCTCACCCCAGGTGCCACTGCTCTGGGCAACCACCAGCTAAAGGCTTCCCCAGTGCAGCCTGGAGCTGCTCACCTTGCTCCTAAGGAGTGAGCAGCTCATGGAGTCATTCTGGTTGGAACAGGCTTCTGAGCTCATCGATGAGCAATGTGCTCTTGTGGCCAAGAAGGCCCATGATAACCTGGGTTGTATTAGAAGGGGTGCCAAGAGAGGCTCTCCTCCCTCTCTACTCTGCCCTGCTGGGGCCACAGCTGGAATATTGTGCTCAGTTCTGGGCCCCTTAGTTCAAGAAGGACCTCAGGGAGCTGCTTGAAAGAGTCCAGTGCAGAGCTACAAAAATGATGGAGTGGAACATCTTCCTTAGGAGGAGAGCCTGAGGGAGCTGAGGGCTCTTTAGCTTGGAGAAGAGGAGACTGAGGGGTGAGCTTGTTTGTGTTGATAAAGATGTGCAGGGTGAGTGCCCAGAGACTGGAGCCAGGCTCTGCTGGGTGATGCCCAATGACAGCACAAGGGGCACTGGTGGAAGCTGAGGCATAGGAAGTTCCATGGAAACAGGAGGAAGGGTGATGGAACATTAGAACAGGCTGCCCAGGGGGGTTGTGGAGTCTCCCTCTCTGGAGATATTCAAGACCTGTCTGGATGAGTTCCTGTGTGATCTGTTCTAGGTGACCCTGCTCTGGCAGGGGGCTTGGACTGGATGAGCTCTTGAGGTCCCTTCCAGCCCCTCACATTCTGTGATTCTGTGACCACAGAGGAGGAAGTCATGCTCCCATCCGTGGAAGGGTGTCTCAACAATCCCTTTGGACAACGACAGGGGGAAAGCAACAGCTCTTGGTTTCTAAGGCAAGGGGTTTCCTAGGAAAAGCTTCAGTTAACCCATCTGAAGAGCAGATTTAGACTGGATGTTAGGAACAAGTTCTGCACCAGGAGGGTGGTGGAACACTGCACCAGGTTGCCCAGGGAGGTGGTTGAGGCCCCATCTCTGGAGATACTCAAGGTCAGGCTTGACAGGGCTCTGGGCAAGCTGTTCTAGTTGAGGATGTCCCTGCTGAGGGTGGAGGGGTTGTACTAGATGAGCTTTGGAGGTTTCTTCCAGCCCAAATCATTCTATGATTCCATGATATCCTCAGCAGCACGAGGCCTTGAGCAACCTGGTCTAGTGGAAGCTGTCCCTGCTCAAGAGAGGGAGGGTTGGAACTAGAGGTCCCTTCCAACCCAAACCATTCTATGAATCTATGAATCATCCTCACCTCTGTGGGCATGAACCAAAGTTTTCTACCAGCTTGATGTAGCCACCTGAGTCACTATAGAGCTTTCCCAGGTACAGGTGGTGGCACTGTTTCTGAGGCTGTCCTGTCCTTCTCAGGAGGTGCTGCCCTGTCCTTCTCAAGAGGTGCTGCCCTGTCCTTCTCAAGAGGTGCTGCCATGTCCTTCTCAGGAGGTGCTGCCCTGTCCTTCTCGGGAGGTGCTGTCCTGTCCTTCTCGGGAGGTGCTGTCCTGTTCTTCTCAGGAGGTGCTGTCCTGTCCTTCTCGGGAGGTGCTGCCCTGTCCTTCTCAGGAGGTGCTGCCCTGTCCTTCTCAGGAGGTGCTGCCCTGTCCTTCTCAGGAGGTGCTGCCCTGTCCTTCTCGGGAGGTGCTGCCCTGTTCTTCTCGGGAGGTGCTGCCCTGTCCTTCTCGGGAGGTGCTGCCCTGTCCTTCTCAGGAGGTGCTGCCCTGTCCTTCTCAGGAGGTGCTGCCCTGTCCTTCTCGGGAGGTGCTGCCCTGTCCTTCTCGGGAGGTGCTGCCCTGTCCTTCTCGGGAGGTGCTGCCCTGTCCTTCTCGGGAGGTGCTGCCCTGTCCTTCTCGGGAGGTGCTGCCCTGTCCTTCTCGGGAGGTGCTGCCCTGTTCTTCTCGGGAGGTGCTGCCCTGTTCTTCTCGGGAGGTGCTGCCCTGTCCTTCTCGGGAGGTGCTGCCCTGTTCTTCTCGGGAGGTGCTGTCCTGTCCTTCTCGGGAGGTGCTGCCCTGTTCTTCTCGGGAGGTGCTGTCCTGTTCTTCTCGGGAGGTGCTGTCCTGTCCTTCTCGGGAGGTGCTGTCCTGTCCTTCTCGGGAGGTGCTGTCCTGTCCTTCTCGGGAGGTGCTGTCCTGTTCTTCTCGGGAGGTGCTGTCCTGTCCTTCTCGGGAGGTGCTGTCCTGTTCTTCTCGGGAGGTGCTGTCCTGTTCTTCTCGGGAGGTGCTGTCCTGTCCTTCTCGGGAGGTGCTGTCCTGTCCTTCTCGGGAGGTGCTGCCATGTCCTTCTCGGGAGGTGCTGCCATGTCCTTCTCGGGAGGTGCTGCCCTGTTCTTCTCGGGAGGTGCTGTCCTGTCCTTCTCAAGAGGTGCTGTCCTGTTCTTCTCAGGAGGTGCTGTCCTGTCCTTCTCAGGAGGTGCTGCCCTGTCCTTCTCGGGAGGTGCTGCCATGTCCTTCTCGGGAGGTGCTGCCCTGTCCTTCTCAGGAGGTGCTGCCCTGTTCTTCTTGGGAGGTGCTGCCCTGTTCTTCTCAGGAGGTGCTGCCCTGTCCTTCTCAGGAGGTGCTGCCCTGTTCTTCTCAGGAGGTGCTACCCTGTTCTTCTCAGGAGGTGCTGCCATGTCCTTCTCGGGAGGTGCTGTCCTGTCCTTCTCAGGAGGTGCTGCCATGTCCTTCTCGGGAGGTGCTACCCTGTTCTTCTCAGGAGGTGCTACCCTGTTCTTCTCAGGAGGTGCTGCCATGTCCTTCTCAGGAGGTGCTGTCCTGTCCTTCTCGGGAGGTGCTGCCATGTCCTTCTCAGGAGGTGCTGTCCTGTCCTTCTCGGGAGGTGCTGCCATGTCCTTCTCAGGAGGTGCTGTCCTGTCCTTCTCAGGAGGTGCTGCCATGTCCTTCTCAGGAGGTGCTGCCCTGTTCTTCTCGAGAGGTGCTACCCTGTTCTTCTCAGGAGGTGCTGTCCTGTCCTTCTCAAGAGGTGCTGTCCTGTTCTTCTCAGGAGGTGCTGTCCTGTCCTTCTCAGGAGGTGCTGCCCTGTCCTTCTCGGGAGGTGCTGCCATGTCCTTCTCGGGAGGTGCTGCCCTGTCCTTCTCAGGAGGTGCTGCCCTGTTCTTCTTGGGAGGTGCTGCCCTGTTCTTCTCAGGAGGTGCTGCCCTGTCCTTCTCAGGAGGTGCTGCCCTGTTCTTCTCAGGAGGTGCTACCCTGTTCTTCTCAGGAGGTGCTGCCATGTCCTTCTCGGGAGGTGCTGTCCTGTCCTTCTCAGGAGGTGCTGTCCTGTCCTTCTCAGGAGGTGCTGCCATGTCCTTCTCGGGAGGTGCTACCCTGTTCTTCTCAGGAGGTGCTACCCTGTTCTTCTCAGGAGGTGCTGCCATGTCCTTCTCAGGAGGTGCTGTCCTGTCCTTCTCGGGAGGTGCTGCCATGTCCTTCTCAGGAGGTGCTGTCCTGTCCTTCTCGGGAGGTGCTGCCATGTCCTTCTCAGGAGGTGCTGTCCTGTCCTTCTCAGGAGGTGCTGCCATGTCCTTCTCAGGAGGTGCTGCCCTGTTCTTCTCGAGAGGTGCTACCCTGTTCTTCTCAGGAGGTGCTGTCCTGTTGACATCCTAAAGCTCTAAATAAGGAAAATCTGGGATTGTTTTAAAGCAGCTTCAATGTTTGCAAGTAAGCTACAGCCAGTGATGGTTTAAATGTGGTGTAAGTGATGGAGAGCTCTGCTCAAGCAACCTGCCAAGCCCACAGAATAGCTCCATCCTTTTTGCCACACAACCTAGGACTCCTTTTTGCTTTCCACCACAGAGAGGTGGAATGCAGTGGTATTGTCTGCAGTTTTCTCTCACCATCAGGCAAGGTTCATGGCACAAGAGGGAGCCAACTGCTCCTCAAGCCCTGCCCATAAAAATGTCTTTCTATTGCTTTGGGTTTGGCAGGGGTGAGCTGTCTTCAGTGGCCTCCTAGTGTGTGATTACTTCCCAGCTCAAGGTGGCTGTGTGCATATTGAAGGAGAAAAGAACTCTTCCTCCAACACAGGAAAACCAGCTGAGGTTTATTGGGTGTATGAAGAGCAAGTTGAGAAGAAGCCAATGACAAGGTAAAGCTGTTTTCATTGCATAGCCTGTGCAGGAGGTTTATCCTCAAGAGCTTGTGATGCTCCTCTGGGTACAAGCAACCTAAAGGTCACCTTAGCTTGCACTTGGAGAAGAATCATAGAACTACAGAATGCTTCAGGTTGGAAGGGATCTTTAAAGGTCATCTAGTCCAACTCCCTACTAAATCAGGGTCACCCAGAGCAGGTTGCTTCCACAAATGTCTATAAATCCCACCTGCCCTGACGGTGATTGAGGAGACAGCTGGTTCCCAGCACAGCATCCTCTGGGTCTCAGCTGGGGTTTGGAAGGTCACACCCCTCTGCAGAATCCCAGCATGCTGGGGGTTGGAAAGGACTTCTGGAGATCATCCAGTCCAACCCCCCTGCTAAAGCAGGAGCAGCCACAGCAGCTTGGTCAGGTGGGTTTGGAATCTCTCCAGAGAAGGACACTCCAAAACCTCTTTGGGCAGCCTGCTCCAGGCCTCCAGCACCCTCACACCACACAAGTTTCTCCTCCTGTTTACCTGGAGCTCCCTAGGTTCCAGTTTGTGTCCATTGCTCATTGTCCTGTCCCTGGGCACCACTAACAAGAGCCTGTCCCCATCCTCTTGCCCCCCACCCTTTATCTCTTGCTGAGCATTACTCAGATCCCCTCTGGGGCTGCTCTTTTCCAGGCTCAACAGCCCCAGAGCTGCAGAGCTCCACCCTGTTGGGTTTGGGTTGGTTTTGTTTTGGTTTTTTTTTCCTCTTCCAAAGAGTCCAAAACAAAACCAACACCAAAACACTGTGAACGTGGCTGTTCTTCACCCAGCAGAGCAACTGGCCAGACAAATTCCACCCCCTCATGGGACTCCACCACTTTTCACTGGCAAAATACCTAATGTGCAATTGGTCATTCAGGTGGAATCACAGAATGCTTTGGGTTGGAAGGGACCTTAAAGATCATCCAGTTCCAACCCCCTGCCATGGGTAGAGACACCTCCCACTAGATCAGGTTGCCCAAGGATCTATTCAACCTGGCCTTGAACCCCTCCAGGGAGGTACTTTGGCAGAGGATGAAGGAGAGCATCTCCTCTGTCCTTGTCAAAAGAAACTTGGAGTGTGTCTGTTGGTCCCTGGGTGTGAAGCACTAGCTGCTGTTTTCCTCTGTCCTCACATCTTGGTCAAACCTGTTATGTGAAGAATTGGAGAGCTGGGTTCTTGGTATCTGAGCATAGAAAGGAGCAGGTTTCTCACAGTGGATGCATGAATAGGCAAGTTCATCTCTGCCTTATTTTTAGCACTGTTTGCATCACAGAAAATGTGTCTTCCAAACCCCTCCTCCCCTCCCCCATGTGTGACAAACCTGCAGCAGGTCTTACACACCCTCCATTTCCTCTGGCTGCGTCAATGACACCAAGATGATGTCCCTTCCTGCGTGTGCAGAGGTGACTCTCAATCCACCAGCCCTGTGCTGGCTCTCTGGCTCCCACTGCTCAGGGCACAGACCTGAGCTGCTGGGAGGTGGTTCTTGGCTCATGCACAAAATGTTCCTTCTCTACATCTGTGTTGGGTAGATGTGCAGGATTTGACCTTGCTGTGATCTCGGGTAGCTCTGATCGCTGCTCCAGCAGCTCTGGTACCTGGTGGGATCATTACTGGAGGGGATTCTGCCCCTCTGCTCTGCTGAGAGCCCACCTGCAGTGCTGGGGCAGCTCTGGAGTCCTCAGACCTGTTGGGGCAGGGCCAGAGGAAGCCACAGCAACGCTGGCAGGGCTGGAAGCCCTCTGCTGTGAGGCCAGGCTGAGAGAGTTGGGGTTGTTCAGCCTGGAGAACAGACGGCTCCAGGGAGACCTTCTGGTGGCCTTTCAGTGCTTAAAGGGCTGGTCAGAAAGCTGGGGACAGACTTTTGAGCAGGGCCTGTTGTGACAGGACAAGGGGTGATGGTTTGAAACTCAAAGAAGGAGATTTAGACTGGAGAGGAAGAGGAAATGTTATCTGCTGAGGGTGGTGAGGCCCTGGCCCAGGCTGCCCAGAGATGTGGGAGCTGCCCCATCCCTGGAACCATTCCAGGTCAGGTTATTTTGGGCTGTGAGCAGATGCAGATGTCCCTGCTGACTGCAGGGGGGTTGGACTGGATGAGCTTTAGAGGTCCTTTCACACCCAAAAAAATTCTGTGATTCCATGATCATAGCCTGGGAGGAGGAACCTCAGGCCAGATACCCTGCCAGGGAGTGTGACTGCTGAGCAGGGGGACAGCAATTTCATTGCCACTCATGCAGAGCCAGGCTGAGGCTGTAAGAAGCTGCTGAGTGCCTGCTGCCTCCTGGCAGGGTGCTATCTACACCCACTTTGGGCTGCCTCAGTGCCAACAGGCACTGCACTAACCCAGCCTCTCCCTCCCTGGGCTGCCCATCCACCTTGCTGTGCTGTATCCAAATGTGACTTGAGTGGATGGTTTGAGACCCACCACCAGCACCTGCTTCCTACAGCACTTCTTTTTCCCTTCTTCCCTTGGAAAGCCCCACATCTGTCCCCATGGTGTCTGCAGGCTGAGTCACAGCAGAGCCTGTGCCAAAGGCAGTAGGAAATGTCTACTTTGTTTCAGCCCTTTGGGTTTGGTCTGCCTCTGCTGCAGCCTGATAGTCTCCTCTGCCCACCCTTGCTCAGTCCATGAAATGATTCCCCAAGGGCCACAGCTTTGCTCTGCATGGGGATTTTCCAGCCAGAGTCAGAAGCTGGTGGCTGCAGCTGGAGACAACATTGAGTCAGCCACACTTGGCTCTTGCCTCCCAGCCCAGACAATGCAGTAGCATGTGGAGTGTGTCTGGGGAAGGGCAACGAAGCTGGTGAAGTGTTTAGAAAACAAGTCTTGTGAGGAGCAGCTGAGGGAACTGGGGGTGTTCAGCCTGGAGAAGAGGAGGCTGCCAGGAGACCTCCTGGCTCTCTACAACTCCCTGAAAGGAGGCTGGAGGCAGGTGTGGGGGTGGTTTCCTCCCAAGGAAAGACAATAGGACGAGAGGAAGTAGCTTCAAGTTGCACCAGGGGAGGTTTAGGTTGGACATGAGGAATAATTTCTTCCCCAGAAGGGTTGTCAAGGCCTGGTCCAGGCTGCCCAGGGCAGGGGTGGTGTCCCCATCCCTGGAGGGGTTTCAAAGCTGTGTAGATGTGGTGCTGAGGGCCACAGTTAGTGGTGACCTGGCAGTGCTGGGTTAAGGGTTGGACTGGATGATCTCAAAGATCCTTTCCAACCCAAACTATTCTATGGTTCTCTGTCAGACCATTCCAGCCTGGAAGTATGGCAAATGAATAACATGCAGGGGCAAACCAGCACCAACCCCAGCCTGCTTTCCCCTCACCTTCTGAATTGTGCAGGTGCTTTCTTTTTTTGGCAAACCTGAGTTCTTTAGCTGGGTCTGCACTGCTGATCTCTTGCAGCTGATGGTGTTGCTGATAAGACACCCATAGCAGGACTTGGTATAGCTTTTTTTGTGTTTTTTTTTTTTAATGGCATAACCTTCTTGAGAGTGAGGGTGGGGAGACACTTGAACAGGCTGCCCAGGGAGGTTGTGGATGCCCCCTCCCTGGAGATGTTCAAGGCCAGGTTGGATGAGACATTGAGCAAACTGGACTAGTGGAAGTTGTCCCTGCCCCTGACAGGGGGCTTGGCACTAGATCATCTTTGAGGTCCCTTCCAACCCAACCCATTGTATGAATCCATGAACCTGTAACCCTGCCTTGCAGATAATGGCAGATAGAAACCAGCTACCCCTCATGTACACAGGTCCTGGGCTTCCCTTCCCAGGCAAGCAGGATTCCACCCATCAGCTGCACTGGGAAGAAGTTTGGGGGGTTGAGGGGGGGTGAAAAGGGGGAGAAAACTGTGCTCCACTCCTTATGCTTTCATGATTCATCAAAAAAAAAACCCTTCAAGTGTCTCTGTCAGCAGCACATCTGTTTGGGTATTTTCAAAGGAGCTGGAATGCATTCTGGGAGCTCTCCCATGAGAAAAAGTAAACATGCCATATACAAAACACTTTTATTAAAACAAATATACAAGTTATATACAAAAATAAAATGTACAAGAAAATAGTCTGTTACAGCTTAGTGAGTTGATTCTTACATCTTGCACACCAAGTAGAACCTCTTCCACCCCGCAGCCTCCCACCCAGGCTGGCTCTGTGGGCGATACAGTTTGATGGGTACAGTACTGGGGGCGTCCTGGCAGAGTGGGAGGAAGGGTCTCCAAAAGGCAGGGTATAAACAGAGAGAGCTCTGCCCCTGTCAGTGCAAAATCCAGTGGCATGCAGCAGCTCTTCAGCTAGCACAAGGCAAGAGACGTGGCAAGGCCAGGAGAGGGTAACTGTGCGAGGTGGAAGCAAAGCCTAAAGTGAATTTTCACATTTTATTGGTCTAAAGTATTTACAGGGCTTGAAGTTGGAAGATGAACTAAGTGATGGAGTAAATCAAAGGAGAGAGGGCTAATTAGTGCAATTTTCCTAAGTGTAAGATAGTCATCAAGCTCAACATCACCAGTGTTGCACAGGTAAGCAGCAACCAGAACTAACAGAGACTCCTCTGCAGTGTCTCTCCCAAGCACTCCGTGGGTAAAGTGCTCATCACATCTTGCAGGAGGAGAAGAAGGCTCCATCATCCTTATCACATCTTGCAGCAGGAGGAGAAGAAGGCTCCATCATCCTCATCACATCTTGCAGGAGGAGGACAAGAAGGCTCCATCATCCTCCTCTGATCTCCAGCAGGTGATGCCATCCAGCAGTACCCCAACCAGGTCAGATCCCAGCAACGACCTTCCAGCAAGAACTTCACCTCCACAGCAGTGACAAGGTGAAGCTTGAACATCTTCAGTGCCAGGAGTCCTGCTAGTGAGATGGGAGTCCTGGTCTGGGTTCAGAATGTTGTTTTCTTTCTGGCTGACCTTTCCAGGCCTAGGAGTTAAAACGGAATACAAAAGCTACTATCTTCTTTGGGTCAGTAACAAACAATTTCTTCCATTCTCTTCAGGCTTGTCCAAGTTTCTACCTGAGAGCAGTTTATGGCTGCAAGAAGCTTTACAAGCCACAAGGAATGACTTGCATGGTAGGTCTCACTGTCTCCATCCAGGACAAGTCTAGCATGTTTTTCTGGTCAAAAAGCCTGAACTCCAGCTCTCCTAGACAAGGGAAAACAAGAGTGAGGACTGAAGCACAGCAGCAAGAGCAAAATGGTGAGTGTGTATCTCTGTGTGTGTGTGGAGATAGAAATACATCCAAAAATGAAAGACTCCTCAGATGTGCATAAATACCTTAGACTAACATTTTGCTAAAATACTCTAAACATTATTGCATTGTCCCACTTCAGCTATGGCTAATGGCAATTCTTCAGTGGCATTGCAGGGAGTTCCTGAAAGCTGGCAGAACTACCATGTGTATAACCTTCAGCCAAGTCTGTAGCAGACTTACTGGAGGCATTTTTCTCCCAGTCCTTTTATGAACAAATCCCCCCCCAGCTTTCACCAGGCTCGGAAATCTCGGAATACAGGGCAGTGGGAATTCCTCTGTTTGCTTTGCTCCCTCCAAATTACTGTTTTGCCTGAAACCCCCTTGTCTGCATCACCAAGGGGTGTAACTGAGTGAGAGCTGAGCCTGTACCTGAGGTTGTGTCGATCTCCCCATCCTGCTCCTTGTAGCTGTAGGTGCTGCACATGCTCTGCGTGCCCAGCTCGTTGATGAGGAAGCCTTTCCCCCCAACACTGGTGGCATGCCAGTCTTGGGCTGGCTCAAACAGCTGTAAGAGGAGAGAGAAGGTTAAAACTGCTTCTTCATTTTGTGGGTGCACCCTCTTATTCCTTTCCCTTCATTACAGGCAGGTGAGCAAGAAAGATCAAATTTGATTTTTCTCATGCTAAGTTTTATCTAAGGGCCAGTTAAAGTTAATAAAAACAGGGAGGGCTGGAGCACTTCTGGTGATTCAGGCCCTGTCTTATCAGTGGGATTTGTGGCACATATGCAACCACAGATAAAGGATGTCACTGGTGGAGAGAAGGGCAAAATAAAACAGCCTGGAGAACCTCTGCAGGCACTAATCCAACAACCTCTGCTGCGAGCAGCTCTGGATAGCTTTCTCTTTCATGTGAGGAACAAATATTTCCAGGGTTCTGTCTTCTCCAGCTCATGCTTAGAAAGCAGCCTTCTCTTGATATTTGATTTTTATGGCTTCCTCATTAATTAAGGGGCTTGGCTGCCATGAGTATATGCTCAGTTCCTATCAGACTGGATGAGGTAGCTGCTTCCCTTCCTCTGCTGGTGCAAACAGCAGTTTGGGCCTATTTTCTTCTGACCAGAAGAGCTGGTTTTACCTTAAAGATCTCCGATTTCATTTCCTCCTCATCTTCATCTGTGACTGCTTTGTAGGCACAGAAAAGAGAAGAAAAAGGACAGAGATGTCAACTTTCTGCACGTTGGCCCTCACACTTTTGCTTCTTCACCATACAACCTGCTTTGTGTTCTCTTGTCACACCCACCACTACCTTCTCCTTCCCCTCTTGGGTGACACCAAGAAGGGGCTCATGGGTTTGAGGAGAGGAGGCCCATCAGCAGCTCTGTGCCCCAGACACCCCACAGACCTTCATCCTGGATGCTCTTCAAGAGCTGTCCCCTCAAGGCAGTTCTGACACTTCCCCAAGACTCAAAGCAGAGTTCTCTTGGAAATATCTATGTGAATTACTCCTTTTCCCCACTGGGAAGCATGGTCAGCTCCACTCTCACTACTGTACCCAACTCTGTCCTGCTTCTGGCATTGCCTCCTTCCAGCTGCCTTGGGAACCCCCAGTCCCACCCTCCTAGCTCAGATTTCTCCTCTTCATGGGCTGACCTGCCTGTGCCATCACATGAGTCTGCAAGCTGAAGCTTGCCCCTTTGCCTGTGTCTGCACAGCCAAGTGGTGGGTCAGAGCCTTTCACCTATCAGCAACTACTCAAAAGCATGGAATGGTTTGGGTGGGAAGGGACTTGTAAAGGTCATCTAGTCTAACCCCCCTGCAATCAGCAGGGACATCTGCAACTAGAGCAGGTTGCTTACAGCCCCAAACAACCTCACCTGGAATGGTTCCAGGGATGGGGCACCCACCACCTCTCTGGGCAACTTGCTTCAGGGTCTCAGCACCCTCATCATAAAAAATTTCTTCCTTATATCCATTCTGAATCCTCCCTTCTTTCCATTTAAACACATCACCCTTTGTCCTGCCTTGCCACCTACTTCTGCAGGTGGCATGTGCCCATCTCCAACCTGGCCAGTTTGCAGTTTGGTAGCTCTAGTAGCCCAAACCCATCAGGTAGAGGTCACTGGTTCTCTTTCTACGAAACAGAACTTGTTTCTCCTTCTGCCTCAGGCACTCCTTCCTCTTGCTGCCTGGCCTCCAACCTGCCTCCAGCAGGTGGATGAAAAGATCAGGCTAGGATAAAAGAAATGCCCACCTTCTGAGGATGAAGCCAGAGGAGACACCTGGAGCTGGTAGAGGTCGTTGGTGCTGTCAGCCATGGTGATTTCCATCGATGGCCTCCACTCAGTCAAGGAGCCACTCACCTCGCACGAGGAGAGGTCTGTGGGGTGAACCAGGAGCAGTTGGCACTCACAGGAGAGACAAAACTACCTCCATCTCCTCCCTGCCCATCTGCTGGCCTGGCCAGGCCCAGCCCCAAGAGCCATGTCTGTCTTTTGGCACAGAGATTGTGGGTTTAGCACAACCACAGCTTTCCACCCTCCTCAAAGAGCTAAAAGCAGAGTCTCACCTAGGTTGATGGATGTGCTCTCAACCTCCACTTCCTGTCCTGTGTAGTCATGAACAGTGTAGCTGCTGTGGTCATCTGGCAGAGAAGTGTTGGTTAGTCTTTCTGCTGACTCCTCCATCTTCACATCTTCATGCAACTACAAAAATAAGGGCAAAGCATGAAAGACTTCTAAGAACACACAAGTTCCCACATTAAAAAAAAAATCCAGCATGAAAACCATCCAGACCTCCAGCTTCTTCAGCTGCCTCTACAGACACTTACCTTTCTCTTGCTCCTGTTTCTTGCTTCTCTTGAAGACTTTGACTTCCTTTCTGTTAAATAAAAAATAAGATTAATGTGAGAAAGTGCTGTGGAGCTGAGCATGAGCTCCTGCAGCTTTGAGACCTGTTCAGCAAGCTCTGCCACCACTGTCAGCAGCAGTGAGTCCTGGTCACCTTCTGATGATGCCCTCGGCTATGTTTAAAGAATTTGGGATAAAATGAAGAGCAGACTGAGAAGGGATCTTAGAGCTGATCAGTATCCAAAGGGCTGGGGGCAAGAGGATGGGGCCAGACTAATATCAGTGGTGCCCAGTGACAACACAAGGGGCAATGGACACAAAGTGGAACCCAGGAGGTTCCACCTAAACATAAATAAGAATTTCACTGTGAGGGTGCTGGAGCCCTGGAGCAGCCTGCCCAGAGAGGTTGTGGAGCCTCCTTCTCTAGAGAGATTCCCAACCCACCGGGCCGTTGTGATCCTGGGCAAGTTGCTGTGGGTGCCACTGCTTTAGCAGGAAGGTTGAACTAGATGATGACCAGAGGTCCCTTCCAACCCCACCATGCTAGGATTCTGTGAACCCTTTGTTACCAAGGTCAATAACCAGTGAGTAACCCCAGCAGCACCAGCGCTACCAATGGGTCTGTTACACCCCTGCCCACGCAAAGCAGGAAACTGAGGCAGAGTTTAAGTGCAGTAGTAGAAGCTGTGTAACTTCTCACCTTTCTTCTGATCCTTTGTCAAGGGTGGCAACATCCTGTACACCCTGACAGCACTGGAGCCTTTGTTGATGCTTTTATCCTTCACCTCTTCGATGTCAGGCAGCGAATTCATGGCACAGCGGAAGTTTGCCTTCCAGGTTTTGGGATCAGGATCCTTCTCACCCACTTTGTATCGCCCTATAAATAAGAGATGAGGTGAGTCTTCAGATTTTTCAGTGCTAGTTCTTACCAAGAAAAATAAAAATTAGTTTTCTCTTTCTTCTGACCTACATATAGTAGGGGTTAATGCAGTTAATCAAGACAAGAAAATGCCTTTAGATGTTCATGTCTGAGACCTCCTGTGAAGGATGGCAATGTAGAAAGCCCCCACACACCTGTATGAATGGCCCAGCTCCTGAAAAGGCAGGCATCCTTCTCCATGTCCCAGCCATGCTTAGCTGCGTGTTTCCACGGGATTTGGAACATCATCTTATCCTGAAGTTAAAGCAGTAGAGATCTGAGTTAAACAAGAAGCATCTCGTGCAAGTTTGGAAAGGTGGATTTAATCAGAGAGATCTCAGTAGCAGCTCAGAAGGGTTAGAAACCCTTTGCTCTGTATCTTCACAGAATCACTGACTGGTTTGAGGACCTATCAAAGCCAACTAGTCCAAGACCCCTGCAGTGAGCAGGAACATCTCCAACTAGATCAGCTTGCTCAGGGCAATCTGACTTTGAGTATCTCCAGGGATGGAGCCTCAACCACATCCCTGGGCAAGCTGTTCCACTATCTTAACTAAGATCCATTGTTCCATCTATTTGGATCAAAATATTTAAGGCTTTATATGATTTTTGAAAATTGGAAAAATCAGCAACAGGGTAGAGTAAAAGTAAGCAATATTGGCAATTTTATCCCAAATCACTCAAGTACATTGAATCTGATCTATTAGCATGTCCTAAACTACCACATATTCTAGGTGCACTGTGGTAGAGAATCCCTCTTTGAAGGCTCTCCATCGTGTTCAGATTGTCATTTTGCCTCCTGGGAGTTTTCTCAGCAGAAAAGAAAAAAATGGAGATACTCCATTCGGGTAGCAAGCAGAGCTACCTCTCCTGAAAACAAAACCAGTTGGTTTTGAAAGATAATGGTTGCATGGAAGGATGTCCCTGCTTGCTGCAGGGAGGTTGAACTAGACGGCCCTCGAAGGCCATCCCTGTCTGTGACTCTTTAGTTTTCTCCGTTTCCTCCTCCTCTCCTTCATGAGCTTGGCTTATGTTTAGTGTCATCTAAGGCTGGTTAATGACACAGAATAATAACAGTTATAATAATAGTAATTAATGACCCTCACCTTGTTAATCCATATCAGCCCAGGGATTTGATTGGAATTGATCTGCATTTCCAGCCAGGGCCTCATGCGCATTCTTGACACTGGCATCTTGTCTGTGAAGGAAGGAAGGAAGAGGTCAGTAAACAACCTCAGCACTATTTTAAACACCCTACAGTGCCCCCCTGCCTTCCCCTCCCCTCTCCACTATGGGTGTTATCACCCAAACATTTCTAGGATCTGGAGATGATAAGGGGACTGGAACATCTCTCATAAGGAAAGGCTGAGAGAGCTGTGGCTGTTTAGCTTGGAGAAGAGGAGGCTGAGGGGAGATCTTATTAATGCTTACAAATATCTAAGGGGTGGGTCCCCAGTGATAGCACAAAAGGTAATGAGTATGAACTTGAATGTGGGAAGTTCCATCTAAACATGAAAAAGAACTTTGAGGATGGTGGAGCCCTGGAGCAGGCTGCCCAAAGAGGTGGTGAAGTCTCCTTCTCTGGAGTCATTCAGAGCCTGCCTGGCCACCATCCTGTGCAACCTGCTCTAGGTACCCCTGCTCTAGTAGAAGAGTTAGACTAGATGACCTCCAGAGGTCCCTTCCAACCCCTACCATTCTATGATTCTGGGATCTGAACGCTCCTTCAGTCTTCTCCACCTGCTTCTGGATGGCAAGGGGAGCATTCCAAACCTGGAGGTGTTTGGGTTGTTTGCTTGGCCGCGGAGGGAGCTTTGTAGGGGGACAGGACAGCCCACGAAGGTGCCTGACCCCCACCCACTGTGATGTTGCTGGGTGTGGGTTCCCCCAGCATGCTACCACAAAGAGCCTCTAACTGCACAGTCGCCTTCTTAAAAGTTTATTATTAAGTAAATTGTGCAAAAGCGGAGGGACTCCCAGCCCTGCCGCAGCGGGGGATCCCAAATTAGCAACACCCCCAGCCCCGGCAGCACCGCTGCGAAGCCGGCCCGGCCCTCCCAGCCCTTCCTCTGCAGAAATAATTTCCTGTTTGCGAGCTTATTATGTTTTCGGTTGGTTTTTTTTTTGGTTTGTTGTTTTGTTTTTTGGGTTTATTTTTTGTTGTTGTTTTTTTTTTCCCCCTAAGGCAAAGAGGCCAAGATTTCCAAAACGAGCAGTTTCTAACTATCCCCAGCAACGCGTAACGGCGGCGGGACCAGAGTCGGGAGCCTGGCCGCCGAGGGGAGCAGCAGCAGGAGGAGAAGGAAGGCAGCCAGGGCTTGTTCCCCCACCATGCCGCGGCATTCAGCCTCGGGACTCGGCGCTGGCACCCGCTCAAGAGCGAAGCGAAGCCTCCGGGTGAACCCGCAGAGCTGCAGCCGCGCCCGGACATGCCCAGCCCAGCCTGGCCCGGCCCGGCCCAACGGGACGGGAGTCAGTCGGGCAAGGGGCCGGAGGTATATCCACCTGACGGCTGACAGCGCCATCAAAGTGCCTCTTGACAAGCAGCGCCGTGTCCCCGGAGCCCCTCCTATAGACCCTTCGATGCGCTTCGCCCGGAGCCCCGGTGCTGTGCAAAGCAGGGGATGAGCTCTGCGATGGGACGTGGCGCACCGTGACCCACCTCGCTGTGCCGTGCCGAGTCGTGCAAGTCTGTGCAGCAGTGAGCCGAGTCCAGTCGAGCCAAATGAACCAAACCGAGCGGAGATATCCTTCACCGCTGCCCGCCACCCTCCTCTGCCGCCCGCGGGGACGCGCCCTCGGGTATAACGCGGCGGCGCCCGGGATTCCCCGCTGCCCCGCGCCCCGCTGCGTTTCAGCCAATCAGCGCCGCGCTCGGCGGAGGCCGCGCCGCCCATTGGGTGCCCGGCCGGCAGGCATCACTTCGGGGAAATCACGCTGTTGTAGCACCAGCGGCGCGGGGGGAGCGCCGCCCCCCGCCGCGAGGCGCCCCGCGCGCCCTGCTGCGTGCCGTGCCCGCGGCTGCCGGACCTGTCAGGAGGAGGTGGCGGCAGAGGGACGGGGCTGGACCTGGCCCCACCGAGAGAGGCAGCTCCTGTCCCATCCACAGACCCCGACCCACCGAGAGAGGCAGCTCCTGTCCCATCCACAGACCCTGACCCACCAAGAGAGACAGCTCCTGTCCCAGCCAGATACCCTGACCCACCGAGAGAGACAGCTCCTGTCCCATCCACAGACCCCGACCCACCGAGAGAGACAGCTCCTGTCCCAGCCAGATACCCTGACCCACCGAGAGAGGCAGCTCCTGTCCCATCCACAGACCCCGACCCACCGAGAGAGACAGCTCCTGTCCCATCCACAGACCCTGACCCACCGAGAGAGGCATCTCCTGTCCCATCCACAGACCCCGACCCACCGAGAGAGGCAGCTCCTGTCCCATCCACAGACCCCGACCCACCGAGAGAGACAGCTCCTGTCCCAGTCACAGACCCTGACCCACCGAGAGAGACAGCTCCTGTCCCAGCCAGAGACCCTGACCCATCCGCAGACCCCGACCCACCGAGAGAGGCAGTTCCTGTCCCAGCCAGAGACCCTGACCCACCAAGAGAGACAGCTCCTGTCCCATCCACAGACCCTGACCCACCAAGAGAGACAGCTCCTGTCCCAGCCAGATACCCTGACCCACCGAGAGAGGCAGCTCCCGTCCCAGCCAGAGACCCCGACCCACCAAGAGAGACAGCTCTTGTCCCATCCACAGACCCTCACCCACCAAGAGAGACAGCTCCTGTCCCAGCCAGAGACCCTGACCCATCCGCAGACCCCGACCCACCGAGAGAGGCAGTTCCTGTCCCAGCCAGAGACCCTGACCCACCGAGAGAGACATCTCCTGTCCCAGCCAGAGACCCCGACCCACCGAGAGAGACAGCCCCTGACCCATCCGCAGACCCCGACCCACCGAGAGAGACAGCTCCTGTCCCAGCCAGAGAGCTAGACCCACAGAGAGAGGCAGCCCCTATCCGCACAGAGGAATCCAGACCCTGTCCCACCAAAAGATCCAGCCTTCATCCCATGAGGGAATCCAGTCCCTGTCCCCACCAAGAAACCCAGTATTCATCCTGTGGTGGGATTCAGCCCCTCTCCCCATGGAGGGATCTAGCCACTTGTCCTACCAAGAGATCCAGCCTTCATGCCAGGGAGGGATCACCAAGGGATGCATACCCCATCCCCATGGAGGGAGGTAGCCCCTGTTCCACCAAGAAATCCAGCCCCTGTCCCACCAAGAAATCCAGCCCTCATTCCCTGGAGGAAACTGCACCCTGTCCTCATGGAGAGATTCAGCCCCCATCCCACTGAGGGGTCCAGCCCCATCCCCCCAAGGGGCTCAGCCCAGCACACGCTCCCCTGCGCAGCTGCTGTTCCCACACATCCCAGCCTACTCGCAGCCTCCCAGACTTTCCACCAGCCATGGGCACCCTCATAAATTGGGAAAGGAAGTGAATGAAAGGCAGGGTCTAGATGAGGCTATTTCGAGCCAGGTGGGAGCTGGGCCAGCAGCTGGGCTGCTCCCGGTCAGCTCGCTGGTGGAGCGTTGAGTAACCAGCCCCAGACTACTGCTGAGCACCCCGGTTCCCCTGAGCACTGCTGGGGAACTCTGGGCTGGCACCAGCTCCAAAGGGCACAATTTTGCTGTTGACAGCAAGACTAATGAACAGGGAGGACTGAAACTGCATGCAGGTTTTGTTCAGCATTTGGAGAAGGCTGTTTGGAGAAGGGATGTAGCAGGACCTGGAGTAATAGGGACAGTTGTGGGTGGTAGAAAGAAGGTCAGTAGGAAAGGAAAATAGGTGAAGATCATGAGTGATGATCCTGAAGCATCTCCTCTGTGTTTGTACTTTCATACAAGGGGGGTGCTGCTGCATTCCAGGGCTGAACATTCGTTCAGTGGTGGTTGGTGGAGTCACCAGAGCAATTCCTGTGCACATCGCAGTGCACCGAAGCTACAGGACCAGCGTGTGACACAGGTCCTCACCTGTCCTCCACATCATTTTCCCAGTGAGAAATGTTACTCTGGATGCTGCCTGGACTTTCTCTGCCCTTGGTTTGAAGCCTTCAACAGTCAAATGTTGTCTGGGTTTGGTGCTTTTCTCCATGAAGCTCCCAGCAGGAGGTCCAGTCTCAGCCACCTCACAGTAGGGGTTCAAGTCTTACAGATGCTGTGATTTCACAGTGATGCAACAGCTTGTAATGAGAGGCAGCCTGCATAACCATCCATGGTCAGCAGAAGATGGAGGCAGAGCAATCGAAGCATGCTGCAAAACCTGGGAATGCTGAAAAGCATCAGGCTACGGAGAGCATCAGGATTTCTCCCCAATCCACTGGATCCGCATGATGATGAGATTAGATTTGCACCAAAGTGCCTTCAATCCATCAGAACATTAGAGTGTTTTTAGTTGTTTCCTTTTCATCTCTCTCAGGGTAGGTTTGAAGTCATACTCAACAGGAACAAGAGAGGAAACAGCCTCAACTTGCACCGGGGGAGGTTTAGGTTGGACATCAGAAGAAACTTCTTCACTGAAAGGGTTCTCAACCACTGGAACAGGCTGGGAAATGGTTGAATCCCCATCCCTGGAGGTGCTTAAAAGATGCAGGGATGTGGTGCTGAGGGCCATGCATCAGAGCTGGCCGAGTTAGAGAATGGTTGGACTGGATGATCTTGAAGTATCGATCTCCTTGAGACTTTATCTTGTGGTTGTATCTCATAGGCTCTTTGTGCTGGGTCAGGCACTGTTCACCAGCAAGATTTCACCACAGTAAAGATATCACTTAATAGGTAAAGTAACCAAAAAATCAGAGGAGGAGAGTGGTACAGAAACAAAGTAGGGACAGCTCTAGGACATCCATACTCCATGATCTGTCAGGGGGTGCAGGTTCACTGCTCAGTGGAACATGTCCAGATATTGAGAGCAGTAAGAGGCAACATTAAAAAATACCCCCAAAAAGAGATGACAGAAGGTATTTGAGGTTCCAGTGTGAATGTCATCTACAAAAATAGTCACAGCACTCCTTATACAACTGAAATATTGGCCTTTAAAGAGATCAATCATGTTCAACCTCCCAGCCACAGCTTAGCTTTGAGAAAAACCTAAAGAACCCCCCAAGTTAGCTCTGAGAAAAATGAATTCTGAGCTTTCTGGGCTGAGGGACCACCATGTGAGGTCACTGAATGTGTCTGACATACTTTCAATGACTATGTTTTGAGCAGCAAGTTGTTTGATGTGTGACTTCATCACTGTTATGATCCTCACTGGCTATTTTTAGTACCTGTCATAATCAGGAATTGGCAGCAGGCACCAAATATATAGACCTGGAATAGAAATGCATGAAGGAAGGTTTAAGGGTCTGGGCCTTAAATCTCCGGTTCTTTCCTCTGGTTGAAACCAACTCAGATCCTGCTTGGTGGAACTTGATCGACCTTTCTCTCTGTGTCCTATCCTATATCTGCACAGCCAGTTTCCATGGAGCAGGAACTGCCCAAGCTGGGGTGCCTTGTGTTTGTTTGCTGCATTGTTATCTCTCAGCTGAAACAAGGAAATAACAACTTGACTCTCCCTGGTGTTACTGTGTGTCAGGCTCTCCTCACATCACAGTTACAAAGCCTTCTCCTTCCAAACCCAGCTCCTTCCTCCCATTCACACCACCACACCACCAATCCGCTCAGCAGCTTGCTTTAATGTAGCAAGAATATGAGCTTGAATTTGACATATACAGAAGCATGGAGAAGGAAGAAGTCACATGCCTCCAAGAGTCAATAAATGGTTGGCTATAAAACCCTTCTGCTCCACCCAGTTTCTCATCCAGGGAGAGCTCCTGTGAACACCAATGCTTCTGATGCTCCACAGAGCTTCAGCCCTGCTCTGGCTTTACTTTGGGGCAGTCTTGGATACCTGCTTGGCATTTGGGCTCTGAACACCCTCTATGTTCCCCCTTTTCCATCTCTCCCCCATGCCAGGTCTCTTCATTCAATGGTAAACTGAAGCCCAGAGAGAGAGGTCACTAAAATATTTTAGCACAGGGAGATCCCAAGTCTGGGATTGTTTTCCTAACGCGGAGGAAATATTTCATCATCTTTTCATTTTAAAACAAACCAAATCATAGAATCATTTTAGTTGGAGAGGACCTTTAAAATCCTTGAGTCCAACCTCATTCTCTACCTCTACTAAGTCTAAACCATGCCACTCAGCACCACATCTCTGCCTCTTTGAAACCCCTCCAGGGATGGGGATTCAACCACCTCCTTGGGCAGCCTCTTCCAGTCTTTGAGAACCCTTTCAGTGAAGAAATTTCTTCTAATATCCAACCTCAACCTGCCTTGGCACAACCTGAGACTTTTTCCTCTCATCCTGTCACTGGTCCCTTGGGAGAAGTGACCAACCCCCACTTCACTCCAACCTCCTTTCAGGGATGTGTAGAAAGCCAGAAGGTCTCCCTTTGGCCTCCTTTTCTCCAGGCTGCATAACCCCAGTTCCCTCAGCTGCTCCTCATATCCCACACTGATGCTCCAGCAAGTGGTGTTTGTTATCCTGTAACAGGGACCTCTCCAGCTTGGGCAGTAGTGCCCTGGAATAAGGTGCTCCTAGGAAGAGTGTATTGCATGGAATGAAGTATCAACAGTGTGGTGTCAACCACAGAGCTCCTGGTGGAGCCTCCGAGAAGGGAGGGCCATGAGCTAGGCATACAGGTTCTAACAGGGTTCTTTGTTCCTTCTTCACTGCTAGGCTTCATTGAGCAGCTCAAGATGGTTCAAGATGCCATGCAATGGGCAGCTTCAACCAGTGGCTCTGTATGCCAGCCAGCCAAAGCTGCTGCCTCCAGGTGAAGGCCTTGCTGTCTTCTCACTGGTGACAAGTGGCACAGGCTTTCACATCTGTGGGTACCCAGCTTGGTGCCATGGCTGCTTGGAGCGGGTCGGTTTTCTTGCAGTGCAAAAGGAGCATCTTTTCCACCTTGTCTCTGCAATGTTCTTCCCTCCTTTGCCTTACCCCTGCATGGAGACAAGACCTTCCATGCTTCACCCCCAAGCAAACCCAGAACATCCTGAACCACTTTTTGAGGAGCTGGGAGGTTGAAGAGAAGAAAACCAGCACACTCCAGTGCACAGAGAGTTGCAGAACTGGCTGCAAACTCCAGGTCTACATTCACCTCCAGGTAATCACACATGCTGGAGCAGCAGCATAGGAGTCTCTCAGCTCTGATAATTCCCCAGCCCAGGGCTCCCTTCCAAGCTGAGCAAGCAACAGATTGTCCTTCCCTCATGGAAGGCCATGCTGTAAGATCATGTGTGGCTACAGCAGGACAGAGCTACCCTACAGGACCTCCTTTAGGGCATGTACCTTAGAGCAGGCAGAGCATTGGCTTGTGCTTAGCTGGTGCTATGTGTGAGGTGTGGATGGGGCAGATGACCCTGAGGTTTTAAATCCCTGATTGTCTTGGGGGGAAAGAGCTTGAACACTGTACCAAGTATAAATGGCAGGTTTTGCTTGGAAGATTTCCCCTCCCCAGGACTCTGAATCCAGCCAGGGGAGAAAGTCCACATTGGGGAATCTGTGGCAGGAGATTGGGAGACAGAAGATCATAAAATCATCAAATGGTTTAGGTGGGAAAGAATCTTTCAAGTTCATCTAGTGCAACCCACTGCAGTCAGCAGGGACATCTGCAACTAGAGCAGGTTGCTCACAGACCCATCAACCTGACCTGGACTGGTTCCAGGAATGGAACATCTACCACCTCTCAGGGCAACCTGGGCCAGGGTCTCACCACCCTCGGTGTAAAACATCCAGTCTAGATGGAGAGGTGAAGAGATGGGAAGGTGGGGACAGGAGCTGCCACAGAAATCTGCCTCTGGTGACTGGCCACAAGCCCCAGGAGGAAGCAGAACCTGAGGTCTGCAAAGTGTTTGGGGGGCAGTATTTGGGTGAAGGGTGTGAAAAACCACAGGATGGAGCAGAGGTTCATGGAGGGGAAGAGCAGGAGCATGGCAGGAGAAAGCCCCTTATCTGCTTCCTCAGGGCTTGGGCTGTTTCCTTCCATCACTGCACTGTGACCTTTCCATGCCCACCAGAGCTCAACAACCCTTCCAGACCACGCTCTGTGAAAGTTTGTTCCTCCTTTCTACCTGTTCTAGGAGAAACCTGCTCTCATGCAGATCCTTTCTCATGTTCTCCTCCACTTGCCTTCCCCCTCTTTCCCCATCACACTCAGAAGCAACCCTTTCTTTTGGGAGCAGCTAACTGAGGCCATACAAAACAGGTGCAGAACCTTCACTGTCATCTGAGGTATGCACTGATGAGGACCCAACAACAATCACATTATCATACTGTGGGTTACCCATGGCTAGGTATCATAGAATGGGTTGGGTTGGAAAGGACCTTAAAGATCCTCCAGTTCCAACCCCCCTGCCATGGTCAGGGACACCTTCCACCTGCCCAGGTTGCTCAAGGCCTCATCCAGCCTGGCCTTGAACACCTCCAGGGAGGGGTCCATCCACAACCTCCCTGGGCAACCTGTTCCAGTGTCTCACCACCCTCACTGGAAAAATCTTTTACTAGTATCTAGTCTAAATACTGTCCTCCTCGAGTTTCAAGTTAGCACTTGCCGCTCTTACAGGTTCTCTGGGCTGCAAAGGGTTAATGCAGAGGGGACTTGGAGGGAGCAGAATTTGGAGTATCAGCCTCAAAATCTGCAATAAACAAACCAGCACAACCATGCTCTGCTTCTCAGTCAGTGGCCCTGAGAAGAGAGGACTTGCTGCAAGCTGCTTCCATTTCTTATAAATGCCTCTCTTACAGAAAGGAAGCTTGGCTGAAGCACATGCAGAAGAGGGCATGGTGCCAGCAGCGTTGAAACCCTGCCCAGCTGGCATGAGGTAATCGCACAGAGAGCGCTGGGATCCGTGGGCCACAACAACTGTATCCTGGGATGGGCTGCTCGTGGTTTCCTGGAATTGGAGAGCCCAAGCTCAGACCTGAAGTCAGCCCAATTCTCCCCACTGGAAGGTGAAATTTTAAACTCAACCAAAAAGCAGAGTCAGGGCTGGGGTGCGGAGGGAGGGGACAGGAGGGGGAAAAGAAAGGAAATTCCAAGAATTTGATTTGTGTCCCCGGATTTCCCCTGCTCCTGATTTTTCCTCCAGCCTTGCAGGAGGACATGGACCTTTCCTTAGCTTCCCAAGCCTGTGAGCTGCAGCACCTGGCAACTGTGATGGGTTTGCTTGATGAAGGTGCAGACGTGCAGATGTGCAGCAGTCTGAGCCTGCCTGCCAAAGGTCACAGAGACTTGGGTTGCTCCCAGTACACCTGGGAGAGGCAGGAGCTGGGAGGTTCAATCACCCTACCCAGTCTGCTGGGCTGGGGTGTCTTGGGTCCTGGCATCCCAACAACTGGCCCATGTGAAGTCAAATGGGGGAGTCCATTCCTTTTATGCTGCTGAAGTCCCACCAATGCACCTAGGGCTAACCTCAGGTGATAAAAAGGTGAGCTGTGTACCAAAGATTTGTTTTGCTATGCCCTTAAAGTGTCCACCTGAAGGTCCTAGGTGTGAAAGAACCCACTTGCCTCACTGACCATCTGAAGACCAGGAGTTGGAACAAAGGCAGCTGCAGCCTGCAGGCCAAGCACCATAATGGGACATGAAATGCCCTCAAGTTGCACCAGGGAAGGTTTAGGTTGGACATGAGGAACAGTTTCTTCCCCAGAAGGGTTGTCAATGCCTGGCCCAGGCTGCCCAGGGCAATGGTGGAGCCACCATCCCTGGAAGTTTCAAAGCTGTGTAGATGTGGTACTGAGGGCCATGGTTTAGTGGTGACCTGGCAGTGCTGGGTTAATGGTTGAACTCAATCATCTTAAAGGTGTTTTCCACCAAAACAATTCTATCATTCTATGTCCTGGGCATGGCTGGTGGTGCCTCTTGCCTGGCTCCACACTGGGAGGGTTTCCACTTTCTGGAACTGAGCAGAAAAAGTGTCAAACTTCCCAGCTGTTGTAGGGGAAGGACAAGCTAGCCCATGTCCTGCAGTTCTCAGGCCGGGAGCTTGCTAAGGCTACCACCCATCTGCACCCTCCTGTTGCCCACCAGCAGCTGGAGCAGGCCAGGGTGCCTACACGGATGGTGGCAAGGAGACCCTGGGAACTTACTGTAGCTCTCCAGGAGAAGACATCTTGGCCTGGAGGCTGCAGTGCAGTGACCTCTGCTTGGCCGCAGGAAGGACATCAATAATCCCAGCTTTGTTTGAAATGTTTAGTCGCATCCTTGAGCAAAGAGGCTGCCAAAAAGGAAGCTCTTGGAGGTGCCTGAAAGTGCTGCAGGGCTTGTCACGTTAGTGCCTTCAGGGGCCAAAGGACAGCAAAGGCAGGAAAGCACTGGGAAGGCAGCTCAACCCCAGTCAGAGCCAGGGAGGCTTCTCCTGGTGTGTCCCAGGAGCTGGGAGGGGACTGGTAGTGAGAACCCTGCAGGGTTCAAAGAGTGAAAACCACATGCTGCAAGTGACAGATAATAAAGCATCTGAGTCTTGTTCCTATTTGTAATTTACTGCCTGTTAACCTTCAAGCAGAGACCACAGACACTGCTGAGGGGCCAGAGCATGCCCAAAGGAGGGTAACGAAGCTGGTGAAAGGTCTGGTGAGGAGCAGCTGAGGGAGCTGGTGTGATGCAGCCTGGAGAAAAGGAGGCTGAGGGGAGACCTTTTGGCTCTCCACAGCTGTCTGAAAAAAGGCTGGAGTGAGGTGGGGGTTGGTCTGTTCTCCAAAGGAACAAGTGACAGGGTGAGAGAAAACAGCTTCAGGTTGCACCAGGCGAGGTTTAGGTTGGACATAAGGAACAATTTCATCCCCCTGGAACAGGATGCCCAGGGCAGTGGTGGAGTCCCCATCCCTGGAGGGGTTTCAAAGCTGTGTAGATGTGGTGCTGAGGGCCATGGTTAGTGGTGACCTGGCAGGGCTGGGTTAACAGTTGGAGTGGATGATCTCAAAGGTTTCTTCAAGCAAAATGATTCTATGGTCTCTGTCCAAATACAGACCAGAGGTAAGAAGAGCAGCCCCAAAGAAGAGCAAAGCTAAGGGAGGTGCCCAGCTGGGCACTGGAGAGCACAGCACCGTTCTGATGAGCTGCTGAAGGCACGGTGCTGAGTCTGCCACAAAGGGAAAGATCGCTTATGTCCTCCTCCCCAGGAAGGAATGAGGAAACCCTCCTGAGCAGCACCTACCAGCCAGAGGGACCCCAAGAAGAGGTGACATCTCTCCAAACATTGCACCTTCCCATCTCAGCCAGCTGTGCAGAAGCACAGATTTGATTTATTTTTTAACATCTAGAGGCCACCAACTCCCCTTCCGCAGCCAACACCTCAGAGCAAGGTGACCATCCCTGCCCCACAGCCTCCCTCACCTTGGGGACAGCAGCAGGTGACACCCAGCCCATGTTTGCCACCCCCAGGGCACTGCTGGCTGGTTTGGGGGCAGGAAAGGAGAAGTTGCCCTTTCACAGGGGCAAGGTGCAGTCAGCACTTTGAGACAGCTGCCAGGGCCATGCCGAGGACAAGGTCCCTTGTCCCGGGTGACAGCAGGACTGGGAAGAGCCACACAGGATAGAAACCTGGCTGGGGAAGCACAGCCAGCATGGGCTTAGGGACTTTTTTGCTTTTGGGCTTTAATTTTTCCCTCCTTTTGTTTTTGGCCACTTTTTTTTTTTTTTTTTTTTCTCCTATTGATCATCTTTGCTTCTGGTTTGTTTGTTGTTTTTTTGTTTGTTTTTTTTTCCTTGGGCGGGGGAGGGCGGGTTCTCTTCCCCCCTGCCAGGTTTTTACTTCTGTTTTTTTTTCCTTGCCTCTTCTTTGGACCTTTTTTCCTGGCTCTTTTTATCCCCCTTTTGTCCATTTTATCCCTCTTTTTTGGCTCTATTATGATATTTTTTCCTCCCTTTTTCTTTGATTTTTAAATATTTTTGTTCCCTTTCTTTTTTTCCCTTGAATTTTTTTCTTCCTTTTATTTTTCCCCCCATTTTTTAGGTCCCATTTTTTTACCTGTTTTGGCATCTTTTTTTTTTTTTTTTTTTTAATTTGCTTTTGCCCCCTTTTCATTTTGAATTATTTTTGGACCCTTTTTCTTACCCTTTTTTCCCCCCTCTTGCCTTTATCAGCCCTTTTCATCCTTTATTTTTTGGGTTTTGTTTGTTTGTTTTCCTTTTTTTCTCCCCCACTATTTTTTGGCCTCTTCCCTTTTATTTAGGACTGTTTTTTTCCTTGCTCTTTTCTTGCCCCTTTTGGTACTTGCCCCCCTATTTATCTTTCTTTTTCCTACCATTTTTTAAAGCCTTTTTTCACTTGATAATTTTTTCCTTCCCTTCCCCCTCCCTGTGGTGGGTTGAAATTACCCCCCAACTTCAAACTGCAACACCCCGGTTTTGCATATTTTTGGCCTTTACTTGGTCCTCTTTTTGGTTGTTTGGTTTTTTTCTCCCCGTTTTTGCCTTTATTTGGCTTTTTCCCCCCCCTTTTTTTGGCGTCCCCCTCTTTTGTCCCTCTCCCCTCACTTCACTCCCATCCTCCCTCCACTCCCGCAGCACCAGCCCCCCCCGCCCCTCCCCGAACTGCTCCTCCCCGACCCGTTCCCCGGACGCGGGACCACGGCTGTGGTGCTGACCTCGGGTGTGGCCTGGCCGCTGTCGCGGTCCCGCCGCGCCCCGCCCCCGAGTTTCGGTTTCCCGCCGGCGCCCCGGCGCGAGCGGCACCAGCCGCTTCCGGGAATCGGCGAAGCCGCGGGGGGGGCGGGGCTCAGAGGGATCCCGGCGAAGGCAGAAGGATTCCACCGGAGGGGGTCCGGGAAGGGTCTGGGGCGAACACCGGGGTCCCGGGGGTGGAGGGCCCGCGGCGGGCATAGGGGGCTTGGGGAGTAGGGGTCCCGCAGAGGTCCCGGGACGGGGGAGCGATGCGGGGGTTCCTGGGAGCGGTTGTGCTGAAGTAGGCAGAGGGCTGCAGAGGGATCTGGGTGCTGGAAGAAGGATGCTGGGGGGTCTTGGAGGGGTGAGCAGAGGGGGCACACGGGGAGAAGATTCCGGAGGGAGATCAGGGGCCGGGGGGTAGCCAGGGGAAGCCCAAGCCCGGCAATGAGTCAGGGTTTGGAATGCGCCGGGACTTCCAGCCGCCCCCTTGGGAAAACCCGCGCCGGGAAAGCCCCTCCGGAGGGCGGTGGGATGCTCGTGTGGTGACCCCCGCGGCCAGGAGAGTGCAGAAGGGCACTGGCCCCATCTGCATCCGGAGACACACACCCCATGCTCCCCACTGGGGAGCCAAAAAAACCCCCAAAATAACCCCCAAACCAACCAACAAAAAACGAGCCCCTAGGGGTGGGGAGCCAACTCCACTCTGCCCTTAACTGCAGTGCTAATGAGCTGTTGTCACCTTGCGGTCTGCAGCACGTGGTCTAGTCCCTAATTTGCTCCACAGATCTCTACTTCAGAGATTAAGTTGGTGTTGAAATAGAGTGAAGCCACCCGGAGGTGGGCAAGGCGGGATCATTGTGTCCCTCTTCCTGGGCAGGAGATGCTACAAGGAAAGGTTGGACATGGAAGCACTGAATGGTTAGGCTCTGGACCCTTCAGCAGCTTTGTGTCCCTTCTCTGGGCATGCTCCAGCACCTCAATATCCTTGGAGTAAGGGCCCCAAAACTTTCATAGAATGAAAATGTGGGTAAAGGACAGGCTTTTTAAAATTATTTTTATTTTTTTCTCTTCCTTTGCCTTTTATTCTTAGTTTTAACAAACCTAACTTCTGGGCTGAGCCCTCATGTGCCTGGGTGCCACATCGAGGCCAATCTCAACCATCTCTGATGGAAATGCTTGGTACCAGTGACAAGAGACTGGCCCCATCCTGTTTCCCCCCACCCTTTATCTCTTGCTGAGCATTGATCAGAGCCCCTCTTGGGCTGCTCTAGGCTAAACAGCCCCAAGTCCCTCAGCTTTTCACCAAGAAGCATTGATGGGGATGGGAAACTGTGGCAGAAACAGGCTCAGAGCAGTCAGATCTCTTGAATGTGATCTTGTAATTAAATATAATAAGGAAAAATAAACAACATTTCTGATGTATTCCCAAAGCCCATGTCTTTAGGAGCTGCTTCTGGAGGTTTTCTTGTGCTGTGCTGCCTGTACATCCCCTGGCTATACCACCTAGCAACCACCTCGTTTTCCAGGCTGTGGCAGCTCTGACTCCTCGTTCTGCTGATCGGTGGCTTGTCAAGACTGCTCATCCCCGCAGAAGAGCCTTCCTTTGTGGTATCAACCCCAGCTCAGCCTTATCCCGGGACGTTGCTTGTTGCATTTCTGGTCTCCTGTTGCCACCTGCTGTCAGCAGCGAGGATCTTTTCCTCCTGCTCCTCTATGGAAGCCTGCTCTGTTCTGGAGACTGGATTGCAGAAAATGGTTTGGGCTGGAAGAGACCTTGAAGGTAATTTAGTTCCAACCCCCTGCCATGGGCAGACACACCTCCCACCAGCCCAGGTTGCTCAAGGCTCCATTCAGCCTGGCTTTGAACACCTCCACGGAGGGGGCAGCCACAGCCTTGCTGGGCAACCTGTTCCAGTGTCTCCTCACTGGAAAGAATTTCTTCTTAATCTCCCCTCTTCCATTGCTCCTTGTCCTGCCACTCCAAGCCCTTGTAAAAAGGCCCTCCCCAGCTCTCCTGTAGCCCCCTTCTGAGGCTCTCCTTTTGTCTTCTCCAGCTCAAACTGGAGCCTTTCTTCTAGCAATGAATGAATTTTTGGATGCAGATAGGTGATACAACAAGGACAATATAATGATTTGAAATATACCTTTTGGTGCTCTCCTGCAGCCTAGCCATATTTCAGGCTGTTTTCAAACCAGCCTGCAGCAGTGGCTGGCATTGCCCCTGTGAGGACTTGCCCTTTTTACTACTCCAAGCTCAAAAATAGCTTGTGGGAATTAGGAACTCTGTGGTGAAAAAGAAAATTAGGTTTGAGGTGAATGAAATGAAAGTTAGATTCAAGGAAAGTTGATTTAATATATTACTCTGGTTTTATTCTGAAGGAGCAGCAGGAAATGAACCCAATGGACAGGTTTGTGTGTGACAAGGGTTTTCTGGGGTGAGATCCATCACTCAAGGCTGCAGTGGCTGCTCACCAGGTTTGCAGCTGCTCTTGCAGGGGTGAAATTGCTGCTTCTACCAATCTGAGGCACCAGCTAAGAGGTGAGCAACAGCATTTTGGTCTTGGTATCTTGGTGGTGGTGGTGGTGTGAGTTCTGCTTAGCCAGGGGCTTTGGAGGTGTGCATTAGGACAGCTCTGGGGATGGTCTTCTTGTGACAGCCTCCAGCTTCCAGGAGGAGGCTGAAGACATTTTCCACCACTTTCTTTGCAGATATTTATTTGTGAATGGCAAGGGCTGTGATTTCTGGGGCAGGTCTGAGGAGATATTTGTTTAATTTAAAGGTGTTTGTTTAACATTAGGGACCTCACCAGCTGCATTTTCCTCTGTTTGTCCCCACTGCTTAGAGTTACTCTGGTGAGGTTGGACAGTTGTGTGAGATGCTTGCTCAGGTGCCTGCATCTGAGATTAAGCACTGAAAAATGGTTCAGCTTCAAGCTTCAGACATTGCCACCACCTGGAGCAGGTTCTGTAGTTCAGCTGTCACTTGGGTTCTCTCCCCTTCTATTTTAGTTATGGAAGAGGAGGGATAAAGATTAATTAACCTTTTTGTAACCAGCCACTGAGGTCTCCATGGCCCTATGCTCTACCAGGGGCTCCTCAGCAGCTCTGTTAAAGTGGAACCAGATGCACAAGCTCAACTCCATCACAGAACTGGGGAACCTTGATGTTCTCTCTGGCTTTTAATTTGTGCATAATTAGAAATAACTCATCTCTAGGGTCTAATTCCCTTGATGGTCAGAGATTTTTGACTCACTAGATTTGCTTGATTGTGGGATTAGGCTGAAAGGAATTTGTGTAGGGAAAGAAAAAAAAAAGGCAAACTTTTATTCACTTCATTAAAAGTAGTAAAAATACAGAATAAATATTTTCTTCACCAAAATACATACATCTTTCAAATACAACATAATTTAATTGACAGCACAGAAGTAGGTTCATACTGATCTCAGCACTCCTCTCAACACCAGGAGCTAAACATTGATTTTCTGTCTTGTGCTCAACTCCTTCCAAATCTTCAGTTGCCAGATTGACAACGACCTACCAAAGCTGCAGGCTGTGTTTCTTGGTGCTTGTGAATGACTTAGGGCAGGGTTCTAAGGACTTCATATCATAGAGTAGAATCATAAAACTGTTGAGGTTGGAAGAGATCTTTGAGATCATGAAAGGATGAGAGTCTGTCTTCTTTTTGTAGAAGATACACAAGCATATTTCAGCACAAAGTAGCAGCAGTCTGGGGGGGAGGGGAAGGTGGTTTCTAACTGGCAGGTATTAAAAAATGTAAACCATAATTACACAGAATCACAGAATTGTCAGGGTTGGAAGGGACTTCAAGGATCATCCAGTTCCACCCCCCTGCCATGGGCAGGGACACCTACATCAGGTTGCTCACAGCCACATCCAGCCTGGCCTTAAAAATCTCCGGGGATGAGGCTTCTACCACCTCCCTGGGCAACCTGTGCCAGTGTCTCACCACCCTTATGGTGAAGAACTTCTTCCTAACATCTAATCTAAATCTCCCCTCCTCTACCTTGGATCCATTCCCCCCAGTCCTCTCACTACCCAACACCCTAAAAAGTCCCTCCCCAGCTTTCTTGTAGCCCCCTGCAGATAATGGAAGGCCACAAGAAGGTCTCCTCAGAGCCTTCTCTTCTCCAGACTGAACAGCCCCAACTGTCTCAGTCTGTCTCCATAGGAGAGGAGCTCCAATCCTCTGCTCATCCTCGTGGCTGTTCTCTGGACACATTCAGAGAGCCCACCAAGGTTCTTAGTCCAGTGGTTCAGATAGAGAATAGGGAAGGTGATGTCAGATTTAAGAGAAAGCCAGCAGCAAAACAAACAAACCAAACTAACAAAGGCTTTGGGATTTGATGTGCAGAATAATCTCTTGCTCTAGATCCGAAGTACAGGATTGGATTTGGAGTTTTCTTTGAGCCATGCTAAATTCAGTGTTCTTTTTAAGCAGGAGTTTTGGTAGGGTTCTAGGTGTTTTAAAAGGCATGGAACATTTAGTATATAGCTAAAGCGATCTTTAAAAGGGTTGGAGCAGAGGATCCTTGAGGTTCCTCCCAACCTGGCATTCTGTGGTCAAAGTGATCCTGTATGTGTGAGCACAAGGCTCTTATACTCCTTGCTGTAAGTGATATACATGGGCATAGAGAAGATCAGGCAGAGCATAAGGGGTGGATATTGTGTGAATGTCACAGAAGCACAGACTGGGTTGGGTTGGAAGGGACCTTGATGATCGTCCAGTTCCAACCCCCTGCCATGGGCAGGGACACCTCACACTAGCCCAGGTTGCTCAAGGCCTCATCCAACCTGGCCTTGAACAGTTCCAGTGACTTCTTGACTTTGGCTTCAAAGCAGTGGCAAAGGTAGCTCTGCACTAGGAAAGTTTTGCTTTGATATTACTGCAGATGGATGGTACAGTACTGTGACATCCCCAGTATAGCCTCACCAGCTCCCTGAGCTAAATTACCTCTTGCAGCAGCAGTTATGTACTGGTTTCATGGTCTATACCTGGGTTTCTGGCTCCTCTGGACAAGTTATCATGAGTAATACCCATTCTGCTGAGGTTCTGTTATACCAGCAAAACTTTCCAGCACATGTTTGACCTTAAACCTGAAAAATTGGGAGATCCTCAACCCATATTGCTTCAGTGTGTGCCATCCCCCCAACACTGGGCCACCCTGGCCCTAAAGAAAGGGGAAGGAAATAAATTCACATCACAGCTCCATGTATCAGTCAGTGTTTCTGTGAGCCCCACGGTGCCAGGCAAGGCACACAGGGTGGTCCAGCTGCTTTTGCTCAACTCCATCTGGATTCAGTCTCACTGGGACTGTTTAGAAACTAACTTGAGCTTTTCATGAAAAGCCCACAAATTTTATGCCTAGTCAGAGCCTTCCACAATCCCCTGCACTATTTTCTTTGTCAAGCATTGATTTTTTTTTTTTTAGCTCTAGAGCTTACACACCAAACACAAAGCAGTTCAGTACTACTGAAACTCGGGATGTGCCCTGTCAGATTTTAACACAAAAGAAGAGTGCTTAAAAATCAAACCAAACCAAGACCAAATCAACCAGCCATACAAACCAAAACCCCAAACATCTTCACTGCTGGTGTAAATTTACAGCAGTTCTAGAAACTCACAGCTCTACCCTCTTGCATTTTTAATGTATGCTCGGCGGGTGAACGTTATCAGCTTTGCTAGAAATACTGCTGCAGCCTTTCTTTCTGTGTCACATTCCCCCTGGAAAGTTAATCAAGACAGTGAAATTAGGTGATATTTAGCCATTGTGTGGAGCTTTTCTTTTTCCATCTTGAAGTCATTTTATAAATGATCACGTGGAGAAATCCTCTTTTAGAGGTGAGTCAAGCTGAAGACTAGAGTAAGGGAAAGGTAAATATGTGAATCATAGAATGGTTTGGGTTGGAAGGGACCTTAAAGATCATCCAGTTCCAACCCTCTGCCATGGGCAGGGACACCTCTCGCTAGCCCAGGTTGCTCAAGGGCTCATCCAGCCTGGCCTTGAACACCTCCAGGGAGGGACATCCACAACCTCGCTGGGCAACCTGTTCCAGTGTCTCATCACCCTCACTCTAAAGAATTTCCTCCCAATCTTCAGTCTCAATCTCCCCTCTTCCAGCTCAAGGCCATTGCCCCTCATGCCATCACTGCAAGCCCTTGGAAAAAGTGAAATAACACCAGGCTTTCTTCTTCCCCATGCTCAGCACAAGTGAGTACAAAAATGATTCTGTCTTGTAGACCCAGGGCTCAGTTATGAATTCTGGATCACGTTTTGTTGCAGCTGCATGACCTCTGATAGAGAAGAATCAAATTCTTACCTCTTTTGGCTGGTGTGGTGTGAGCAAAGGCTTCAGACTTTCCAAAGTTTGGAAGAAAACACTGAATTTTTTCATTGCTGGGTTAGTTCTCAGCTGCTCTGCTCCTTCGAAGATTGTGCTGACACAGTTCACATCCTACGATGGAAGAAAGAGCGAAACTGAGAGATGGGAACTTGTAACCAGGAGCTACAAGAGGTTTATTAAGAATCATCTTGAGAATGCATCCAACTGCCCAGGTGGCAAATGTTGTTAGTGACTTTTAGGCTTGTATTTGCCAGTGACTCAGGCAAAGAGCCCGAACTGCTGTGCATATTTATTTACTCTGCAGATGGAAACCTGGCAGATGATGGTTTCTGCTAGCCTATGTTTTATAAGGTCCAGATGAACCATGGAATCATCTGAAGTCTTAGTCCTGTCTCTTCTGCAGCCATCTGAAGACCAGTTCTGCAGCCATCTGAAGACCTCTGCTCATGTCAGCAGGATGATTCTGCTGTAGATGGGAGATGCTTTCTGCTCTAGAAGCTACAGCTGTCAGAACATGAGAGAAAGAAGAGGAATGAACTTGGAACTACATGAGAGAAAGAAGAGGAATGAACTTGGAACTACTCCAAGCATTCAGATTTAAAACAGATGACATCTGCATGCCGGGAGAGATGGGAACAATGGTCATAGTCTCATCTCACAGCCCTGTCTGGCTTGTCCCCTCCCAGGGGTGGCCATTTAACTCTTCCATGAAGTGGTAGCTGGAATTTATCTCCAAGAACTTATGTTCTGGGAAAAGAGGAGAGAAGGGCTGAAAGGGGTATGGAACAGGAGCAGAGCAAAGAATGTTGCTGTTGGTACTTGCCAATGAGGGGTTGTTTGGAGGAGATCAGCTAAACTCACAGAGAAGGAAGGGAGGAGAGGACAGAGTCAGCAGCATGAACAGATGGAAATGCAATGGGAGAAGGTGATGAAAAATGAATTGAAAATTACTCAGCAAAGACTAGAGATAACGCAAACAGCTGCTGAAGGCCAGCATCATGCCCATGATGTTCTCAGCCTACGTGTGGTCCCCTGTTACTCATTCCCAGATGCTGACAAATATCCTTTCACCCTGCAACCTTGCTTGGGAAGCTGCTCGCTTCTGACAGTGATTAAGAACAAATGCAGAGACTGAAGGAAATTCTGTGTCCCTTCTGTATCAAGTGAGAGTGAAGCTGCTTTCTCCCCAAGGCAGGGCTGGGTATGGCTGTGGTGGCACCAGTAGGGACCTCAGCAGAGAAGAGTGAGCTACCAGCGTTTGGCACCACTGGCCCTGGGTCTGTTTCCCTTCTTAAAACCTCAAATTAAACCTAACACAAACCCCATCCTGGGAAGAAAGAGCTCTTCCAGGCAGGATCTAGAGAGATGAGACAAAGCTGGGAGCTTTACATCTAATTTAGAAGGAATGGGCTGGATTTGCCCACAAAACCCAACCAACCAACCAACTCCAAACCCCCCAGTCTCTTGTCACTAGTTTATAGACAAATGTGACTTATTCTGCTCCTTCAGTAAAAGAATGACTCAGGTTGCATTAACAGAAACCTTCTGGCCACCATACAATCCAAAGAGCTTCATGCTGGGCTGGGATCTCAGTTCAAAACCAAGCTTCAATTTGATGCACAGCAGTGAAAACAAAAAAAAAACAAAAAAACAACTTGTTAGCAGCATCTGCATCAAGAGGATGTTGTTTAGGGTCAGCTTGTCAAGAAAAGATCTTTTACCTCAAGCAATTGATTGGAGATGCAGAAGTTTTGAAGGGAAATTGGATTCTATGATTCTATGAAAGCATCGAGGACAGGCTGAGGGAGCTGGGGGTGTTCAGCATGAAGAAAAGAAGGCTCCAGGGGGACCTCACAGCTGCCTTCCAGTACCCGAAGGGATCCTGCAGGAAGGCTGCAGAGAGACTTTTCATAAGACAGGCCAAGGGGGAATGGTTTGAAGCTGAGAGAGAGCAGGGTTAGACTGGAGCTGAGGAAGAAGTTCTTCAGTGTGAAGGTGGTGAGTCTCTGGCACAGGTTGCTCAGGGAGACTGTGGATGCCCTGCCTGGGGGTGTTCAAGGCCAGGCTGGATGAGGCCTTGAGTCTATTTGAGAGGTGTCCCTGCCCATGGCAGGGAGGTTGGAGCAGATGATCTCTGAGGTCCCTTCCAACCAAAGCCATTCTGGGTTTCTGTGAATTTGATCTGTAAGAGAGTCATTGGGGGGCAGCAGCAGCTGCTGCCTTGTTCTGAGGGCATTAAGTCCATCCTTCAGACAAGGTGTGAAATACAAGGAGTGAATCCCCTTCCTGCTGGTAAAGGTCTGAAAAGCCCTTTCTAGAAGTAGACTACAAAGGAGATTTTTTTTTTCAGAGGGACAAGAAATGTGAATGAAAAGCCCTTTCTAGAAGTAGACTACAAAGGAGATTTTTTTTTTCAGAGGGACAAGAAATGTGAATGATTTTGTTCTTTCCTTGAGCTGTCCTTGCTTGCAAAAGCTGATTCAGAAAACCACTCTGTGGCTGTGTTTTCTGCAGGAGAGTCACAGCAGCACAGAATCAGGATAGTTCCTGTCCCTGGCTACTCTTGTGGCACAGCATATTTCTCTTTGACTCAAGATTTGGCTGTTTTTAATAACACTTTCTCTCTTCAACTGCCATTTAGTATCTTGAATGACATTTTCTGGCTTCCAATACCACTTAAGATCTTTCATAGCATTTTTGCATCTTCCAATACCATTTAAGACCTTTAATATTTTATATCTTCCACTGCCATTTAATACTTTAAATATTTTATATCTTCCAATGCTATGTAATGTCCTCAATAACATTTTGTCTCTTGTGAGAAACACTCAACTATATTTAAAGTCATTATTTGCTCTTAAATGCAAATAGAGTGGTTTAGGAGATAACAATTATTCAACTAAATGCTCAGTGACTAAATTTCTTGGGTTTAACATAATTTTAAGCCTTCATATATGTAATATATCTAATATTTATTGATTATTGTTTAATTTTTATTTATTATATTTAATATATTTAATAACCATTTAATAGATTTAAAGACCAAACAGACTAAAATACTGTTTGATATGTTAATAACCATTTAATAGATTTAAAGACTAAATACAGATTAAAATACCATTTAGTATGTTAATAACCATTTAATAGATTTAAAGACCAAATGAATGTTAAAATGCCATTTAATATATTAATAGTCATTTAATCATTTAATAAATACCATGTAATAGCTTTAATATGTTTAATAAATACAGAATTAATGTTTTACATCTCAAATACCACTTAATATCTTCAATATTTTATTTCTTCCAATGCTATTTAATATCGTTACTTACATTTTATCTCTTATAAGAAACACTAAACTACATTTAAAGTCATTTTTTACTCTTAAACACAAATAGAGTGGTTCAGGAGGTAAGAATTGCTCAACTAAATTCTCTGTGAGTGTCTGAATTTCTTGGGTTTAACATAATTTTAAATCTTAAAATACCATTGACTGTGTTTAATAACCATCTAATGCATTTAATGTGTTAATAACCATATAATATATTCAAATACTAAATAAATATTCAATTACCATTTAATATATTTAATAACCACGTAATATATTTAATATATTAATAACTATTTAATATATTTAAATACCAAATAAATCTTAAAATACCATTTATATATATTAATAACCATTTAATATATTAATAACCATTTAATAAATTTAATAATTTACTTAACACCACGTAATAGCTTTAATATATTTAGTAAAAGACCATTTAATAGCTTTAATATATTTAACAAACATATGGTTAATAGCATTTTACATCTTACAATGGCACTTAATATCTTTAATATTTTCTAGCTTGCAATGCCATTTAATATCTGCAATATCCTTTTCTATCTTACAATACACATCCAAGCACATGTCAGGCAGTTAAAGTTTTTATTTGCTCTTGAGCAAAGTGTTTTAGGAGATGATTTTTAAACTGACTTCTTAGTGACCCAACTGAGGAAAGTTAATTTTATTTAAATGAATTTAGACTTTGTAGTTTAAAGAAAGAAAAGCCCAACCAAACCCACAATCCATAAAAAAGTTTTACTCACATCTATATTGGCTGGAGTTTCAACCCTCAGATTCTGAAAGATAAAATATTAGTTGAGCCTTTCAAGTGTTATCTTCATTAATAAAGTGACACCTAAATAGTTTGACTTTCCAAAAGTTCAAGGACAGAGGATTCAGTAGGTCACATTTTGGGTTAGAAAAGTGGAAATCAAACTCACCTGCATGTCCTTTGCCACTGTCTGGGACATCTGCTCTGCCAGGTTCAGTAATTCAGCCAAGCTGCTCCTCTGGAAAGCAGTGGAGATGCCTGCAGCCAACAGAAGGAGATAGAGATGGGTCTTCATCCTCCTGACGTGCTCAGCCAACCTGTAAGTGCTTCTGGACCAGACTTGGATCATTTTATAGTCTCTCTAGGAAGGAAATAAGTTTAGGTTGATTTTCTAAACAAGATAGGAAAAGGTCATTTGGGGAGATTTTCTGGGAGAGGTTCCAGGAAATGTGATGTTTAAGCCTGGGTGTTTAATCCTTACCCAGTCAGCATTTCCCCTGAAGTAGGGGACACATAAAGATGTGGTCTTTTCATTTGCCCAGTCTGTGTCACAGTGAGTGGCACAAAGGCGTGGCCAAGCAGCTGCCATCTCCGCTGCACTTCTCTAGAAATCAGAGCTTCCATCAATGTGCAATCTCCTGGTAGACCAAGGAAAGAAACTCTGGAGTAAGAGATAAAAAAACCCAAAAGAACCAAACCAAAAAAAAAAAAGCACCCACCACCAAGCAATCAAAGCCTACAGGAAATATGTGGAGCACTTGCCTAGTAAAAGAGAATGAGAGAGCACTTGAGCAATCCTCATGGAACAGTTTGGTCCAAGGGCAGGTATTTCGTAAGAATTCATTCAGTGGGAGCAAGGGAAGGAAGCCTCTGTGCTGGAGTTTGTGCTGAAGCAGGAGGGTGGCCCCAGGGATGGACACTGCAAAGTGGGTCCTTCAGGGTGGGGCAGGAGGTATGTGGCATGCCTTCCACATTTCTTCTGAATCTCCAGCTCAAATTTGCCCTCCTCAAGCTTCAAGCCATTCCCTCTCATCCTCTCACTTTTCACAAGGGCTTGTAGTGACAGGACAAGGGGGGATGGACTGAAGCTTGAGGAGGGCAGATTGAGACCGGAGATTAGGAAGAAATTCTTTCCAGTGAGGGTGGGGAGACACTGGAACAGGCTGCCCAGGGTGCTGTGGATGTCCACTCACCCAAGGCCAGGTTGGGTGAGCCCTTGAGCAACCTGGGCTAGTGGAAGGTGTCCCTGCCAGTACCAGGGAGGGGTTGGAACTGGATGATCTTCAAGGTCCCTTCTGACACAAACTGTTCTATGTCCCAAGTGTGTCATCCTGGCCCCCATGGACACACAGGTGAGTTGATTTTCTGTTGGGATGGTGGTGTCCTTGCTGACAGGGGGAAGTTCAGTCCTCTTGATTCATAGAATCAGAGTGGTGTGGGTTGGAAGGAACCTTTAAAGGTCATCTAGTCCATCTGCAACTACAGCAGGCTGCTCAGAGCCCAGTCCAACCTGACCTGGCAAGGTTCCAGGGATGGGGCATCTACAACTTCTTTGGGCAACCTGGGACAGGGTCTCACCACCCTCACTGAAAAAAACTTCACCCTTCTGAATCTCCCTCTTTCAGTTCAAACCATCACCCCTTGTCCTGTCACAACAGGCCCTGCTCAAAAGTCTGTCCCCAGCTTTCTGATCAGCCTCTGGAAGAACTGAAAGGTCTCCCTGGAGCCTTCTCTTCTCCAGGCTCAACAACCCCAACTCTCTCAGCCTGGCCTCACAGCAGAGGGCTTCCAGCCCTCCCAGCATTGCTGTGGCCTCCTCTGACCGTGCTCCAACAGGTCCCTGTCTGTGCTGCGCTGAGGACTCCAGAGCTGGACACAGAGCTCTGCTCATTGTATTTCAATTCACTGAAGATGCTACAAGGGTTTTTTTTGTTGTTGTTGTTTTGTTTTGTTGGGGTTTTTGGTTTTGTCTTGGGTTTTTTTTTTCCAAATTAGCCAACGTGGTCACTTGTGTTTCCTTCTTCCCTAGAAGCTGGAAAAAGCCCTTTCTGACTCCTTTCTCACAAGCATAGTGCCTTCTTCTGAGCAGTGTTCTTTCTGCTTTCTGCTTCTGGGATCCTGTGAGGGCAGCAGCCAGAGCAGCAGATGGTCCAGCCCCATTTCTGCCAGGCAGGAGCAGATCTGCTGGCTCCACACTACTGGGTACTTGGGCCAGAGCCTGATGCCACAGCAAGTATGAGTAAGCACCTCAACATCTCAATACTTTGAACTGAGGAAGTCAATATCCATTGTGGTTGTGTGGCTTAGCTTAGGCAAACCTGCAGGCTGATGACTGCCCACTCCTCTGTACCCAATTTGTCCTCTCTAACAGGAGTAGGAGTTTCCTCACACTGTATGTTTATCTGTAGATCTTCCCCATCACACAGCTCTGAGGACTGTACCCTTGCAGGAGCATGGACTCTGCAGTTGCTGAGAGCTCTGTGGAGAACTTGCCTGATGCTATCAGTTGCCCACAGGCTGAATTTGTGTCATGCACCCAAAAACCATAGAATCACAGAATGGTAGAGGTTGGAAGAGAACTCTGGAGATCCAACCCCTCTGCTTGAGCCCAACCCCTCTGATAAAGCAGAATCACCTAGGGTGTGTCACACTGGAAATGGGTCTGGAAAGTCTCCAGAGAAGGAGACTCCACAACCTCTCTGGGCAGCCTGTTCCAGGGCTCCAGCACCCTCACAGGAAAGAAGTTTTTCCTCCTGTTGAGCTGAAACTTGCTGTGTTGCAGTTTGATCTATTGTCCCTTGTTCTATCACAGGACACCATTGAAAACAGCCTGGCCCCTTCTTTTTGGCCCTCGCCCTTCAGATATTTTATAAACATTGATCAGATCCCCTCTCAGGCTGCTCTTCTCCCAAGGTCTCCCAGCCTTTGCTTATCAGGCAGATGTTCCAGTCCCTTCATCATCCTTGTAGCCTCTGTTGGATGCTCTCTAGTATATCCCTGTCCCTCTTGAACTGAGGAGCCCAGAACTGGACACAGTGCTCCAGGTGTGGTCTCATCAGGGCAGAGAGGGAGGAGAACCTCCCTTGACCTGCTGGCCACATTCTTAATGCGCTCCAGGAGACCAATACTTAAAACATTAATAATCCCTGTCCTTGGGCCGCTGTGCTTCTGGCATTTACAGCTTGTGTCTTCTGGTCTCCCACAAACTCACTGATTTTTCAGGCAAGGCCTCCTCCCACCTTGGCTGGCACCTGTGATGAGGTTTGACCCCACCACTGGAGACATCCATGGACAGCTTCACTTTGAACTGCTGCAGGACCTCAAGGTTGGCAATGGAGGTCTCTGCTTTTCGCTTTTTCCTTGGGTGATGTTTGGCCCATCCCATGTCACAGTGGTTCTCATCACTGCCATGAGGGATCCCCCATGCTGCTGTGATCCCCTCAACTTTGAATCTGCCCAGAGCAGGGCTGCTCATCGCATCCACTTCTGATCCTGGCCAGCACAACTGGTCTCGGAGGTGCTGGGTAGAAGGTTGGACTTGATGATCTTAGAGGTCTCTTCCATTCCTAAAATTATTCTGTGATTAACTGCTGATGGAGTTTATGCCTTTCCTTTTCCTCTTTGTTGTACCTTTGGGATTTCCAGCTGTTTCTGCAGAACTCCAGCACTGTCTCTGAACCTTCCATGAGCTCTATGATTTATTTTTGTTTTTTCCTTGGCAGATTTGGGGTTTTTTGAGATCATTTCCAGTTCTCAAGAACTACAGAAGATTTTTGTTGTGCACATGTCAATAGCACAAGCTGGTCTTTCAGCAGGGCTGTGTCTAGCTCCCACATTCTGAATTCCATCTGATTCTGAAATCCAATCCCCCCAGGGAAACAAGGCTGGTTCTTCCCCATTGCATGACCACTCTCTCATCCTCTGCCACACTCCAAAATTCTATTCCTTATATCGCCTTTTTTCCCACCCCTCTTTGGCTTGAGATAACAGAACTACTCCAGTGCTAGTTTGTCTCTCTGAGCTGGCTTTGATTATGCTTTTCCCCAGAAAGATTGGACCAAATGATCCTTGAGCTCACTTCCATGAGTCAATTAAACTTTAGTCACTTCTTCCAGCCTCAGATTCATTATTGTTCAGATGGCTTGGGGTGCTCGAAGCCACGTCCACTCCTCTGCTGGGATAGGTCCCAGGAGAGCTGGAGGACTTGGTCTGAGCAACGCTGCATGGTGCAGGTAACCTATGAGGTGCTTCAGGGTGAGAAGCCCTCTGAGATGGACAGATGGGCAGAGTCCAACAGGATGGCATTTAACAAGTCCAAGTGCTGGGTGCTGCACTTTGACCGCAACAACCCCATGGAGCCCTACAGGCTGGGGTCAGAGTGGCTGGAGAGCAGCCAGGCAGAAAGGGACCTGCGGGTGCTGGGTGACAGCAGCTGAACATGAGCCAGCAGTGTGCCCAGGTGGCCAAGAGAGCCAATGGCATCCTGGCCTGCATCAGGAATGGTGTGGCCAGCAGGAGCAGGGAAGTCATCCTGCCCTGTGCTCAGCACTGGTTAGGCTGCACCTTGAGTACTGTGTCCAGTTCTGGGCCCCTCAAGTTAAGAAGGACATTGAGAGACTTGAACGTGACCAGAGAAGGGCAATGAGGCTGGGGAAGGGCCTGGAACACAAACTCTATGAGGAGAGGCTGAGGGAGCTGGGGGTGTTTAGCCTGGAGAAGAGGAGGCTCAGGGGAGACCTCATTGCTGTCTACAACTACCTGAAGGGAGGTTGTAGCCAGGAGTGGGTTGGTCTCTTCTCCCAGGCAACCAGCACCAGAACAAGAGGACACAGTCTCAAGCTGCCCCAGGCAGAGGTTTAGGCTGGAGGTGAGGAGAAAGTTCTTCACAGAGAGAGTTGTAAGCCCTTGGAATGTGCTGCCCAGGGAGGTGGTGGAGTCACCATCCCTGGAGGTGTTCGAGAGGGAATTGGACATGGCACTTGGTGCCATGGTTTAGTGGTCATGAGTTCTTGGGTGACAGGTTGGACTTTGATCCTTGAGGTCTTTTCCAACCTTATTGATTCTGTGATTTTGTGAGATTCCTCCTCTTCCCTCCTGTCATGTGGTGTCAGGAGCAAGAAGGTCCACAGAGTGTCCAAGGGGTGTCCTCTGGTGCTCCAGTACTACTGGCCATGGTCACTGTTGAGGGGACATGCTGTAAAATAATGTGTGGGTGTTGTGCTGCTAAATGGGACAATTTGGGGGGGGGGGAAGGGTGGTAAATGGGGGCCTAAGCAGAGTGACATTTGTGGCAGACTCTGTGTTCTTTTCCTCCCTTATCTGAAAGGGCAACTTAGATGTGTGAAATCATGGGGCTGTGGAGACCATAGCTTGGGTTTTAAATCCTCCTTAATAAATGGTTGGCTTATTTCTAGTACGATCTCAGCCATGGAAACTCCGTTTCGCTGGTTAACCTCAACAAGGTTCTGTGTCATTTGATAAAGGGAAGTGTTTCCTGTGCCTCTCTAAAGTGGCTGCACATCCCAACTGAGCTCCATGACCCCAGCCTCTTGACCCCCACCCTTTAGCACTTGCTGAGCATTGCTCAGATCCCCTCTGGGACTGCTCTTCTGCAGGCTCTCAGCCCCAGGGCTCTCAGCCTTTCCTCCTCACAGAGATGCTCCAGGCCCCTCAGCAGCTTTGTAGCCTCCACTGGACTCTCTCCAGTGTCTCTGTTGAACTGGGGAGCCCCAGAACTGGACCAAATGCTCCAGCTATGGCCTCTAGGGCAGAGTAGAGTGGGAGGGTAATGTATGTAGTACACAAGTACATACCAGTTAATTAATATTGCACAATTTATTAAGTACCTATAACCAAACATACCACAAAAGCATAAATTATTTGAAATGCAAGGAGGGCTACCCAAGGTTTTTATTTTCACAGGTTTTCCCTTTTTCCCCACAAAGTGAGCTGTAGCGTGTCACACTTGGCATCCCCAGCCAGAAAATGAAACTGGTAGGAGCTCAGAAACCTGTGGTTTTTGTTCTTTCAGCTTAAACAATTCCATTTGTCTCTAGTTTTCCCTTTCTTTGTTTTCTGATGCCCATGGTGGAAGCAGAGCGCTGGGTTTCAGTTCCTGCAGCACACAGCTCTCTCTGCAGAAGGACTCTGCCTTAGAGCAGGTGCCCTTTGCTTTCAACCAGAGACATTCCCAGGAGTAGGCTCTGCCCAGATTTGTGAAGTTTTGCCTAGAAATCTTGAAAATGAAAGCCTTAAAGGTTTCCTCTCTGCTCACAAGGTGAGCAGTGTTATGTATGCTGAATTTTAAAGGGTGCACAGCCAGCCTCCTAACTCCCTAACTTAGATGGAAGGTGTCCAGAGAAGGGCCAGGAGGATGAGCAGAGGGCTGGAGCTCCTCTCCTATGAACACAGACTGAGAGAGTTGGGGCTGTTCAGTCTGGAGAAGAGAAGGCTCCCAGGAGACCTGATTGTGGCCTTCCAGGATCTGCAGGGGGCTACAGGAAAGCTGGGGAGGGACTTTTTAGGCTGTCAGGGAGTGACAGCACTGGAGGGGATGGAGCAAAACTAGAAGTGGGGAGATTCGGATTGGATATTAGGAAGAAATTCTTCCCCATGAGGGTGGTGAGACACTGGCACAGGTTGCCCAGGGAGGTGGTGGCAGCCCCATCCCTGGAGGTTTTTGCAGCCAGGCTGGATGTGGCTGTGAGCAACCTGATCTAATGTGAGGTTTCCCTGCCCATGGCAGGGGGGTTGGAGCTGGCTGATCCTTGAGGTCCCTTCCAACCCTGACAATTCTATGGTACTATAGCTGTGATTCTTTTCAGTTAATAAGTCAGTAAGAATTAATGCTGTCAGGAACAATTCTATGGTTCTATGTCCCTACACATGACAAGGGGGTTGGAACTAGATGACGTTTAAGGTCTCCTCCAACCCAAACCAGTCTAGGATTCCTCTGCCCTTGTGTGCACAGCCTTTCATAGGATCATTAAGGTTGGAAAAGACCTCTAGGATCATCAAGTCCAACCTTCTACCCAACACCTCCATGACCACTGGAACATGTTCTGAAGTGCCACATCTACTCATTTTTTAACACCTCCAGGGATGGTGACTCCACCACCTCCCTGGGCAGCCCTACACTGGGCAGGTTTAAGACTCAGCTTGACAGGGTGCTGGGCCAGCTCACTTCAACTAGAAAGGTTGCACCAGATGATCCTTGGGGTCCCTTCCAACCTGGCATTCTGTGATTCTTTATTTCTGTTTTTCAGTTTTATCCTGGAATGAACCACAAAACAGAAGCAAGAACTGATGCTCTCCAGCCTTGCATCAGTCCTAGCAGCTGTGCATCACTCACTGTGAAATCTCCTCCTCATGGCTCCGCTCTTCTGGCTTACTGCAGCTCCATGGACACATTGCCCACTCCTCAAGAGCTGTGTCAGAGGAGCACTGTTTAAAGAGGTACCTTCTCAAGTCTGCTTCATTCCAAAGTCAGTGTTTTGTTGTTTGGTCTTGCTAAAGCTCTGGTAGTGACTAACAGCACAGGCGTTGTCCTCTGCCTATCCTCCTCACAGCTGCAGTCACACACTCTGGCTACAGCTTTAGTTTCACAATCAAATTAATTAACTGTTCTCAGCCTGCTAATTGCAGTGCCTGGTTTCATACTGGATTTCCTCAGATACCAGATGGGAATTGCTTTGATCTGCACCCTTTCACAGCATTCCAACGTGGTCAAGTAGCAACAGGCACAAACTGGAACCCAGGAGGTTCCATCTGAATAGGAAAGGAAAACTTCTTTGGTGTGAGGGAGCTCTGTAGCTCTGGGGCTGTTGAGCCTCGGAAAGAGCAGCCTGAAAGGAGGTCTGATCAATGCTCAGCAAGAAATAAAGGGTGGGGGGCAAGAGGATGGGGCCAGACTCTTGTCAGTGGTGCCCAGGGACAGGACAAGGGTCAATAGGCACAAAGTGGAACCCAGGAAGCTCCAGCTAAACAGGAGGAGAAGATTCTTTGGTGTGAGGGTGCTGGAGGCCTGGAGCAGGCTGCCCAGAGAGATTGTGGAGTCTCCTTCTCTGGAGAGATTCCAGCACCCCTGGCCATTGTGATCCTGGGTGAGCTGCTGTGAGTGCCCCTGCAGATTATCCCAGAGACTGGATGATCTCCAGAGTTCTCTTCTAACCCCACCATGCTAAGAATCTGGAATTCTGAAATTTCAGGAAAGCAAACTGATTTCAAACTGAATTGTGCACATATTAAGAAAAAAAAAAAAAGAAACCACATTTTCCCATTTTGGGGTTGGTTGGTTGGTTGGGGGTTTTTTGTGGGTGTTTTGGTTTGGGTGTTTTTTGGTTCTGCCTCCAGAAAAGAAAGTTTCTGCCCATTTTACAAATGGCTGCAGCAGAGCACCTTGAGGGATCTGCTTTTCAACCCACATTATTTTATCTTCACTCCCACAGTTTTCTTCAAGCCTTGGTATATAATAATGACAGTGCACAGACTCCACAGTGGAATGAATTCTTTTATTCATCATCACTTTGAACACCTGAATCATTTTGATCACTTGATCATTATCCCCTAGTTCATTTATGTTCACTTTGAACGTGAGGACTCTGTACAAATACACCCAAGCTCTCTATAAATTAAATAAATATGTTAATACCTGCAATAGGACATAAATATCTGATAAAATCACTTATACAACATTCATGGCTGTGTGCTGCTGTCTCTCTGTGGCAGCTTTGCAGTCTCAACTGGCTCTAGTGTTGGGTAAAAGATGTCTCTGATAAGAGGTCAGAGGGTGCCAGCACCCACCAGCAGGGTTTCTAGCAGTTCTCATGCAGCTTTCTAAAGAATCTCTGGTAGGACTTCTGAGCTCTCCGTGCAGGCTTCTCGGTCATGGGGCAGGAACCACCCTTCTTAGGTCTCTAGAATAATTATAACAACAATAAACAAACAAACAACAACAACAATAAGAATAATAATAAAATTGTGATGATAAGGAAGCAAATAAAAAGAGCATATTGCTGCAGAGCTGTGGTTGGCTGTTCAAAGTGGTATTTGAGCAGAAGGAATGATGGATCTTCATGAATGAATGCAGAGAAGGCTGTTGGGAATCAGGAATTGTTTAGGTTGGAAAAGATGTGTAAGATCATCCAGTCCAAGCATTAACCCAGTGCTGCCAGGTTGCCCCTAAGCCATGTCCCTCAGCACCTCATCTCTATGGCTTTTCAATCCCTCCACGGGTGGAGACTCCACCACGTCCCTGGGCAGCCAGAACCAGGTCTTGACAATGCTCTGGAAGAAGAAATTGTTCCTCGTGTCCAACTGAAACTTCCCTGGGAGGAACTTGAGGCCATTTCATCTCATCTTGTCACTTGGTATGAGGGAGAGGAGGCCAACTCCCGCCTGGCTCCAACCTCCTCTCAGGAAGTTGCAGAGAGCAACTCCAGGTTGAGCAACCCCAGTTCCCTCAGCTGCTCCTCACCAGCCTTGTTCTCCAGACTCTTCACCAGCTTTGTTGCCCTTCTCTAGACCCACTCCAGACCCTCAGTGTTCTTCTTGGAGTGAGGGGCTCCAAACTGAGCCCACTATTCAAGGTGCAACCTTTCCAGTTGCTGAGTACAGAGGGACAATCACCTCTCTTGTCCTGCTGCCAATCTATTACTCACACAGGCTAGGATGTTGCTGCTTTCTCCTGGCTGATTTTCTCACTGAGACGTGGCTTAGAACTTTTTCTTCTTGATCTCCTGTCTAATGACAAGTCCAGGATTTGCTTAGGGGTGATGCATCTCCTAGAAAACTAACTTCCTTCCAGACCCTACAAAGTCTGGTTGAGTGTTTCAAATAAAACCATTGCCAAACAACAGCCATGAGTGTGAAATGAAGACCTTCTGGAGATGGCATCAAAATTTTACTACTGCCTTCAGTTTACCAGGCTGTTGAGTTACTTATTTCCCCTGTTTTGAACCAAATCAGAGTAATTTCACATTTTCACATGGTTTATCACTAGAAATAGCTGAAGAGGAACTTACTCTAGGTGCTTTATTTAAAGTTGATATGATGTAGTCCTTGATTTTCTCCATCACAGAAACAAGGGCTCTCATTTGGTCACTCTTAAAGGAAACTTTCAGCTGTTGTATGACTTTTTCAAGCTGGCAGGGAACATGTTTGCACTGAAAGAAACACATCAAACAGCAGCAAGATTACATCCTGCCAAATGAGCTGAAGTTTCATCAAATTCAATGACTATGTGCCCATTGAAGCCAGAATTTACCTGTTTCTGTACAATTAGGGAAAAGGCTACTTTCCTATTTTCTGGGATTTGATAATCTACAGCAGAAGAGGAGGGGAGAAAAAGCATATCACATCCCCTGTAAAAGTATCATTATACAGGGAAAAGAGCAGTGAAAGTGGATCACAATCCATTGGGGTTGCAATTCTATCCACATCAAAATTAGCAGCCTGAGATTAGATCTGCTGATTGCCTTCCCCAGCTGCAGCGTGCAGGACAGAAGTGCTGTCCTCTTCTCTCTGCAAAGTGCTGCTCTTTACCTTCTTTGAAGTGGCAGCCTCTAAGCACTTTTTCCTCTGCAGATAAGGTCTCCCAACAGCAGCCTGCCTGTTCTTTGGTTTTGTTTGTTTGTTGGTTTTTTTTTTCAGTTCACAGTGTCAGAGAAAGCTGCAGACCAGAGGGAGAAAACCACTGTGTGTGGTCATGGCTGCAGGTTGCTTCTTTCAGAGCCAGTCTCCATTATGCTCCAGAGCTCTCAACTCGTCTCTTTGCTCAGAAGTAAGAACATTTTAGTGTTTCTAGTACAAGCCATATTCACCACCTTCTGCTCCAAATGGCAGCAGGTCATGATCATGGTCTACACCCCACCCAGCCATGTTGAGAACAGCCTCAAATTGAGTAGAGGCAAATCTCAGGCAGCCTGGTTTCAGACCTGGTTGATTATTTCCGTAACTTTTTTGCATACAAGGATCTTCACTGAATCTGACAGAGCTGCTCAGGAATGTATTGTTAACTTGCCAGTTCCCTTTTAGTCTCTTATTAGTAGCCTACCTCTCCCTCAAGATCTGCCACAAAGCATCATCCTTTTCCAAATAGATTGACAACAGCAACAAGAAAGAAACTTTAGAAGCCTTACTTACCCTAAAATTCCTGGAAGGTACTGGAAGAAATATCTGAAATATTAAGAAAAAAAAGTAGCATGAGAAGATCTTTCTCTTCTCAGTGGCTGCCACATTGTTAAACAGCTCAAACTATGTATCACCTTCATCAGACTTTCTATTTCTGAGCTTCCTTTGGGGAAACGATTGCAGGGCCAGCTTCTGAGGGGGGACTGGCACACAGTGCCTTCAGCACCTCAGGTTTAGCAAACACCACACAGGACATGCAAACTAGAGCTAAAACAGACTCAATTTTATACTTACCTCAGAACTTGCTTGATCCACCAGAGCCTTGAGGTTTGCTTGAAATTCTTCCGTTGCACTACCCAGTGGGCTAGAGAAGCAGCTGCTCAATAGGAAGATCAAGAACAACAGCATTTTTGCCTCCAGAAGGGCTGGGTGTGACTTATGCCTTTTTGACACCACATGCTGCCTATATATACTCATGTAGACCTTGAATATTAACCCCAAAGGAAAGTTTTCTCATCTAGGAAAAGGTACCAGAGCTGGTGTGAATTTTTATAGGCACTGTGGGATGCCTGAGTGGGGACAGGTTGGGGGTTTCCTTCCCTCTGACATCAAATAAGGGGAAAATACCTCGGTAGATAAGAGATGTCATTTTCTTACACGGTATCAAAAGCTCATCACAGGAAATAGGAGTATTCCTCATGCAGCACACATCTTCATGTGGTTCTCTGCTTACTGTAGTGCACCATGTAATCAGACACAGATCTGAAAAAATAAGTAGGTCTGCATATGTCAGTGCTTGCAACCCAGAAGCAAACTGAATCCTGGGCTGCATCAAAAGAAACACAGGCAGCAGGTCAAGGGTGGTGACTCTCCTCTTCTGAACTCCCCTCTGCTGATGTCCCACCTGGAGGATTGTGTCCATCTCTGGATCCTTCCACGCAAGGAGGACATTAGAGTGACTCCAGGGGAGGCCACCTCTGCCTTGAGGACAGGCTGAGAGAGTTTGGATTGTTCACCCTGGAGATGAGAAGGCTCCAGGGAGACCTTAGAGCAGCCTTCCAGTACCTGAAGGGGGCTACAGGAGAGCTGGGGAGGGGCTGTTTATAAAGACATATAGTGACAGAACAATGACTAATGGCTTCAAAATGGAAGAAGCTAGATTTGGAGTAGACATTAGAAAAAAATCCTCCCCATGACGGGGCTGAGGCACTAGAACAGGTTGTCCAGAGAAGTTGTGGAGGCTCCAAGCCTGGAAGTGTTCAAGGCCAGGCATTGAGCAGCCTGGTCTAGTAGGAGGTGTCTCTGTCCATGGCAAGGGGGTTGGAACTGGATGATCTTTGAGGTTTCTTCTAACCTAAACCATTCTCTGATTCTATGACTGCACTCAGTATTATGACATCCTTTGTTCAACAGGGTTTTTTAACATCAACTGCAGTTCTAGGCACAGTAAAAACCAGCAGCATGTCCTTAGACATGCACAGACCCTAACACCACTGAACCAGTTTGACTTCTTCAGCCTCTCTCCTTCACCCACACCATTCTGTGATACTCAGCATGTAATACTTGGCTGGGGAGAGGATGGATTTAATTAGCAACAGCCACCAGTAAAAGCATGGCAGAAATTAGCATCAAGTGAAACCTTTGTCCCTCAAGAGCAGTGGAAAAAAACTCTGTGTTGAGAAATACGGAAGAGCCCACAGATGGCTAAAAACTACTTTCAGATGCCTGGCAAAGGCTTGTGAGAGGCTAACAGGCAGTCATGAAAAGGTTACAATTTTCCACTGAAATCAGGCAAACTGCACAATGTGGTCATCTGGTTTGTTACAGCTCTCTGCTTGAGAGGCACAGAAACTGGGGAGGCCTCATGACCATCAAATGATGAACTTCTCACTATCCATTGAAGTCTCGTTGACAACACCACTAAACAAACCCCTCAAAACTTCATCAATAGTAAAATAGTCACCCTAAAATTCAGCAAGAGAAGGGTGACTAGAGGTTAAAAACCCCTCTTCAAAGGATCATAGAATCATAGAATTGTTTGAGTTGGAAAAGTCTCATTGGGAAAACCCAATCTAACACCGTGGCCACTAATTCATGTCCCCAAGTGCCATGGCCACAGGTTTTTTGAACACCTTCAGGGACGGGGACTCCACCACCTCCCTGGACAGCCTGTTCCAATCCCTGACCACTCTTACAGGAAAGAAATTGTTCCTAATCTTCAACCCAAACGTCCCCTGGCACAATTTCAGGCCGTTTCCTCTCCTTTTGTTCCCAACTGTTAAAGCTCCTTGCAAAAAGCTTTTAACACTTGGCTCATGGAGCACCCTATTGTCAGAGTACATCCAAAGCAGACAAGAAGCTCCCAGCTGAAAATATTTGGATTCTGGAAGAGCATGTGGGGAATAACACAACAGATACTTACATTCCTGCACAGAAATCAGCATTTGGTTGCTCTTAGAGACAGGACACTGAGTAAGATGGACCTTTACTGTAGCTGAGATGGCCACTATTTCCTTCAGGGAAAGGGATAAAAAGCATCTATGATGAACCAGGCAGAAGAAAAGCAGATGTGAAAGGTTTCCCTCCCCCACAGCATGGCTTTAAAGCAATCATTTTGTTTTAGTTAACATATAGTTGTAGTTCTGTTAAAAATATTAGCATAGACATTAGTTTCTCTATCCTTTGCTATGCTAATAGAGTGTGTACTTTATTATATTTGACAAGAATTAAAGGAGTAAATGTTTCTTGTTATATTGGCTAATAATTTAATCTGTTGGGGCTGTCCCAGCTTCTGAATCACCAATGTCTTGGCTACTTTTGAAACAATGACAAATGTTGTCCCAAGCTGATCACACTCGTGGTGAGATGCCACCTAGGTGGTGGTGATCTCCTCAGTGTTTAGGCAGAGGAACAAGTTGCACATGAGTGTTGATAGTGAAACACTTCTGCCCATCACCCATGGGCAGAACCATGGCAAGTCTTCAGGAGATAGCATCGATGAGACTTGTAGAATATGAATAAAGAGAGAGTTGTGATATTATGGGAGAAGCGTAGGAATGGAATGGAAAAAAAGGCCTGAAGGCAACCTAGGCTGTGTCTCCCAGTGAAACTGCCGTGCACCCAACTATGTCTTTCTCTCCACAACTACCTAAAGGGAGGTTGTGGTAAGGTGGGGGTTAGTCTCTTCTCCCTAGTACAGAATGAGAGGAAATGGCCTGAAATTGTGCCAGGGGAGGTTTATGTTGGAGATTAGAAACAATTTCTTTCCTGTAAGTGTGGTCAGGGATTGGAACAGGCTGCCCAGGGAGGTGGTGGAGTCCCCAACCCTGGAGGTGTTCAAGAAATGTGTGGACACTGTGGGATATGGTTTAATGGCCATGGTGGTGTTGGGTTGATGGTTGGACTGGGTGGTCTTAAAGGTCTCTTCCAAATGAAACAATTCCATATGAAACCAATGAGATCAATATGTAAGGTTCCAAGTCCCAGATGCAAGTATCTTGTCTGTCAGTCTTTGCATCTGTAAGGTGGAGTGAAATCAGAACTGACAGTACATACAGGAACTAAACAAAATCAGGTAAATGGAGTGGTTATGAAGATGCCAAGGAAGGATGAGCAGCTGGAGGAAAAATACTGCTTTAGGATATTGTGAGACAGGTGATAGAGTAAGTGAAGAGCAGCATCTGAAATGGGGAACACTCCAGCCACCAGATGGTTAGGCTGCAATTTTGTGGAAGTTTGAAATTTGTGACTGCTGGCTGTTATTCTATCTAGTTATAGACTCATAGAACTGTTTGGGTGGGAAAAGACCTTAAAGATCATCTGGTTCCAATCCCCTGCCATGGGCAGGGACACCTAATATTTCAACCAATTTTCTGAAGGAGCACTGACAGATTTCAAGATGGGTTGATACCATCATTTGGATTGCAGGAGGCTGGAACCTGTGAGTCAGGTAGTCCCTTCTGGTCCTCAGCTTTCAGGCAGACTCCAAGAGGCTGATAACTGGGCTGCCAGCCAAAGGAGGCAGATCACAAGTGAAGAAATAGTTCCCTTAGACTAAAACATCACACAGTAGCACAGAGGTTGAACGTGGGGCAGCAGTGTGCCCAGGTGGCCAAAAAGGCAAACAGCATCCTGACCTGCATCAACAACGGCATGGCCAGCAGGACCAGGGCAGGGCAGGGATTGTCCCTCTGTACTCAGCACTGGTGAGGCTGCACTTCAAATACTGGGTTCAGTTTTGGGCCCCTCACTCCAAGGACACTGAGATGCTGGAGCAGGTCCAGAAAAGGGCAATGAAGCTGGTGAAGGGTCTGGAGAACAGGGCTGGTGAGGAGCAGCTGAGGGAACTGGGATTGTTCTGCTTGGAGAAGAGGTTGAAGGGAAACCTCATTGCTCTCTACAGCTCCCTGAAAGTGGAGGGGGTTGGTCTCTTCTCCTAAGGGACAAGTAACATCATGAGACAAACCAGCCCCAAGTTCCACCAGGGGAGGTTTAGGTTGGACATTAGAAGAAACTTCTTCACTGAAAGGGGTCTCAAAGACTGGCACAGGCTCTCCCGGGAGATGATTGAATCCCCATCCCTGGAGGGGTTTCAAAGAGGCAGAGATGTGCTGAGGGACATTGTTTAGCACCAGCCCTGACAGAGTTAGAGAATGGTAGGATCTGGTGATCTTTAAAGGTGTTTTCCAACTAAAGCAATTCTATGAGTCAATGAAGCACCGATTAAGAGCACAAATTTCATATTGGTGGAAAAACAGGGTGTGTGAAACAGAAAGCTCTTCCCCAGATCATCAAATCTCCTAGTCTATGACTTATGGAGAACGTTCTGGAGGTCAGAGTGGCTGCAGAGGCAGGACTCGGAGCGTGCACCATACAACAGCTGCCGTAGAGAAAGCAGCAATCGATGGCACTGTGCTCCTGAGCAGCCGAGCCATAACCAGGCAACTCTAGGGACACACGCAAGTGGAGTATACCCCGGGATCACCTCCCCGGAGGAGCTTTATTCGCTTCTGGAAGATGGTTGTGAAGTTTATCTTGGATTGTGGCAATGCCGAGCAGCCGCCCAGAGCTGCCGCGCCAGGATCTGCTCGGCTGGGCGGCTACTGGCCTCTTCCAGCCCCCAGATCTGGCCACAGCTCAGCACGGTACCCTTCGGAACCGCGAGAAAGGACCCTGGGCAGCGCCGGGGGGCGGGCTCGGTGAGGGGGGCGGGCTCCGCTAGTACCGGGGCGTGGCGGAGGCCGCGGGGGCTGCCGGGAAGCGCAGGACGGCGGCGGGAAGCGCGGGACGGCGGCGGCGAGCGGAGGTCGAGCGGGGGGGTGGCGGGCTCGGTTCGGGGGCCGGTGGGGATGGGGATGGAAATGGAGATAGAATGGCCGCCCCCGCTGCGGCGGTGCCATCGTCTCTCCCTTGGAAAGTGTCAACCCCCACCGCAGCGCGGAGCTCCGGGCGCGGAACTTCCGCTGCCCACCTCTGCCCTGGCACCGGGGTTTCACCAGGAAATGCCCTTTCCCGCCGGGCCCTACCGATGCTGCCTGCTTCCAACCGCAGAGGTGTCCGGGCAGGGCAGAGCACCGCTGGGCCTCTCCACTGAGGAGGGTCTGAAGGTGCCTGAGCTTGGCCTTCCCTGCCCGGGAGAGAGGGAGCAGGGGGACGGGCGGAGACCTGAGGAGACGGGGAGAGCCCGGAGGGGATAGCGAGGGGACGGGGAGAGCCCGGAGGGGAGAACGAGGGGACGGGGGAGAGCCCGGAGGGGATAGCGAGGGGACGGGGAGAGCCCGGAGGGGATAGCGAGGGGACGGGGAGAGCCCGGAGGGGAGAACGAGGGGACGGGGAGAGCCCGGAGGGGAGAACGAGGGGACGGGGAGAGCCCGGAGGGGAGAACGAGGGGACGGAGGAGAGCCCGGAGGGGATAGCGAGGGGACGGGAGAGCCCGGAGGGGAGAACGAGGGGACGGGGAGAGCCCGGAGGGGAGAACGAGGGGACGGGGAGAGCCCGGAGGGGAGAACGAGGGGACGGGGAGAGCCCGGAGGGGATAGCGAGGGGACGGGGAGAGCCCGGAGGGGAGAACGAGGGGACGGGGAGAGCCCGGAGGGGAGAACGAGGGGACGGGGGAGAGCCCGGAGGGGATAGCGAGGGGCCGGGGAGAGCCCGGAGGGGATAGCGAGGGGCCGGGGAGAGCCCGGAGGGGAGAACGAGGGGACGGGGAGAGCCCGGAGGGGAGAACGAGGGGACGGGGGAGAGCCCGGAGGGGATAGCGAGGGGACGGGGAGAGCCCGGAGGGGATAGCGAGGGGACGGGGGAGAGCCCGGAGGGGAGAACGAGGGGCCGGGGAGAGCCCGGAGGGGATAGCGAGGGGACGGGGGGAGCCCGGAGGAGCCAGCGAGGGGATAGGGAGAGCCTGGAGGGGCCGGGGAGAGCAGAAGGGGTAGGGAGAGCCCTGAGGGGAGATTATGAAGGCCCCGAGCAAGGCTGGTTCGGCCGTATGAATAGAGCTGAAATAGACACTAGAAAGATTCCTCTTTACTGTGGGGCAGGGATGGGGGTTCGGGTAGGAGTTGCCTCCATCAGTCGCCACACCCCGTGGCAGCAGCAGCTCTCTCCCCTGCACAGCCCCTGGGCCCTGCCTGCTTTCACTGTCCTGTGAAGTCTCCTTCCCTTTTCTTCTCCCTCATGTCAGGACAAAGTAATGCTGGATGTCCGCAAGAGAAACAGATGGCACTAAAGCTCGTACTGCAGCACAGCATTGGATTTTTTGTAAAGGCAAAACAAAATATTTGGGGCTCTGTTGTGGTTGGGGCATGCTGAAAGCACTGTGTGTGGTTTGTGACTTGGATTTCTGGCCATTGCTTTTGTTTTAATGGGTTATTTGTGGTTATTGCTTTCAATTTAATGATAAATAGTATGGCCCTTCTCTTAATTTTAAGTTGATTAGCTTCTTAATTTAAAGCAAATGAGTTTTTAACCTTTGTGTGCTCTGTGCTGTGAGCCATCACTGAAGAGCCTTAGCTGTGTTGTTAGAGGTACTTGTACAAGTGCAAAGTGTTAAGAGCATGTTGTCAGCTGTGATTGTTGCCTTCTAGAGTTTTCACAGAGCTTTATTTTGTAGGATTTACGACTTTTGCGCTTCTGACTTTGGAGGAGTTCTGCAGAAATGTCAAGGATTGAGAAAATGAGTATCCTCGGAGTGAGGAGCTTTGGGGTGGAGGATAAAGACAAACAGATTATCACATTCTTCAATCCGTTAACTATTTTGGTGGGACCAAATGGTGCAGGAAAAACGGTAAGGCTGACTGTATGGTGGGGTTTGAACTGGAAATAGGTCTGAAAGGCCTCAAAAGAACCAATAATGATCTCAACAGGAAGGAATGAAGGATATGGCCAAAACGTTGTTGTTCTCTGTAAATATTTAGCACTGTAAATATGCTGTTTATCATTATCAGAGATGTCCTTTCACTCCTGGATTTTCCAGAGAACTGCTTGATATTTTTCAGAGGAAATTGATCCAGATCCTAATTAAAACTCATTTGACAGAGTACCATATTCTCACGATACTCCAAAAATAAAATAACTTTTTATTTCTTTCTCCTGTTTAATTAATTTGTAAGAATTTTGGCTGTTACTGTGTTGTTCTTAAGAGTTTACCTTGTTTTCTCTAAATTACCATTATAACTATATATTTATTTCTGTCTTCTTAGACTATCATTGAATGTCTTAAATACATATCCACTGGAGATTTTCCTCCTGGCACCAAAGGAAGCTCATTTGTCCATGATCCAAAGGTAAAAGCCATAGTGACTAGATTTAATGTGTGTTTACTCTGAAATAAACTACTCCACTGCATGGGGAGGGTGTGGAACTAAATGACCTTTAAGGTCCTTCCCAACCCAAACCATTCTATGATTCTCTGAAAACAGGGCTGCCTAAGATCTAGGCAGGCATGAGCTGCTCTTATCATTTCAGGAAAAACAGAGAGCTGGGGGAGTTTAGGATATGACTCCCAGCTTGGAAGGCACGTGTTTGTTTTGACATGGAGAAGAATTTTCTTAGAATCATAGAATCAAGAAGGCTGGAAGAGACCTCAAAGATCATTGAGTCCAACCTGTCACCCTAAACCTCATGACTATCTAAACCATGGCACCAAGTGCCACGTCCAATCCCCTCTTGAACACCTCCAGGGATGGTGACTCCACCACCTCACTGGGCAGCCCATTCCAATGGCCAACCACTCTCTCTGTGAAGAACTTTCTCCTCACCTCCAGCCTAAACCTCCCCTGGCGCAGCTTGAGACTGTGTCCTCTTGTTCTGGTGCTGGTTGCCTGGGAGAAGAGACCAACCCCCTCCTGGCCACAACCTCCCTTCAGGTAGTTGTAGACAGCAATGAGGTCACCCCTGAGCCTCCTCTTCTCCAGGCTAAACAGTCCCAGCTCCCTCAGCCTCTCCTCATAGGGCTTGTGCTCAAGGCCTCTCCCCAGCCTCATTGCCCTTCTCTGGACATGCTCCAGCAATTCAACATCTTTCCTAAACTGAGGGGCCCAGAACTGGACATAGCACTCAAGGTGTGGCCTAACCAGTGCTGTGTACAGGGGTACAATGACCTCCCTGCTCCTGCTGGCCACACTATTCCTGATGCAGGCCAGGATGCCATTGGCTCTCTTGGCCCCCTGGGCACACTGCTGGCTCATGTTCAGGCAGCTGTCAACCAGTACCCCCAGGTCCCTTTCCACCTGGCTGCTCTCAGCCACTCTGACCCCAGCCTGTAGCTCTGCATGGGGTTGTTGTGGCCAAAGTGGAGCACCTGGCACTTGGATTTGTTGAATGCCATCCTGTTGGACTCTGCCCATCTGTCCAGCCTGTCAAGGTCCCTCTGCAGAGCCCTTCTACCTTCTAACAGATCAACACCTGCTCCCAGCTTGGTGTCATCTGCAAATTTACTGATGATGGACTCAATCCCCTCATCCAGATCATCAATAAAGATATTGAACAGGATGGGGCCCAGCACTGATCCCTGGGGGACACCACTAGTGACAGGCTGCCAGCTGGATGTGGCACCATTCACCACCACTCTCTGGGCTCGGCCCTCCAGCCAGTTCCTAACCCAGCACGAGTGCTGCTGTCCAAGCCACAGGCTGCCAGCTTGGCCAGGAGTTTGCTGTGGGGGACAGTGTCAAAGGCCTTGCTGAAGTCCAGGTAGACTACATCCACAGCCTTTCCCACGTCCACCAGGCTGGTCACCTGATCATAGAAGGAGATCAGGTTGGTGAGGCAGGACCTGCCCTTCCTAAATCCATGTTGGCTGGGCCTGATTCCTTGGCCATCCTTCAGGTGCGCAGTGATTGCCCCCAAGACAATCTGCTCCATGATTTTCCCTGGCACTGAGGTCAGGCTGACAGGCCTGTAGTTCCCAGGTTCTTCTGTCCGTCCCTTCTTGTGGATGGGCATCACATTGGCCAGTTTCCAGTCTTCTGGGGCCTCTCCAGTGAGCCAGGACTGGTGGAAAATGATGGAGAGAGGCTTGGCCAGCTCATCGGCCAGCTCTTTCAGCACCCTAGGATGAATCCCATCAGGTCCCATGGACTTGTGAATATCCAAGTGACTCAACAAGTCTCGAACTAATTCCACATGGATTTCAGGAGTACAACACTGCTCCTTGACCCCATCTACCAGTTCAGGAGGCCAGTTATCCTGAAGTCCTCCTGCCTTACTGTTGAAAATGGAGGCAAAGAAGGTATTTAGAATCTCAGCCTTCTCCTCGTCCTTAGTTACAATGTTACCCTCCACGTCCAATAAAGAGTGGAGGCTCCTCTTGCCCCTCTTTTTAGCATTAATATATTTATAAAAAAGCTTTTTGTTGTCCTTCACGGAAGCGGCCAGTTTAATTTCTAACTGTGCTTTTGCCTCTCTAATTTTTCTTCTACATGATCTAGCAACATCCTTAAACATATCACTAGTTGCCTCCCCCACTTTCCAGAGGCGATAAACCCTCTTTTTTTTCCCTTAAATCCTTCAGGAGCTCCTTGCTCATCCAGGCCGGTCGTCTTCCCCGCCAGCTCGTCTTACGGCATGTGGGAACTGCCAGTTCCTGTGCCTTTAGGAGCTCCTGTTTGAAGTAGGTCCAACCATCCTGGACCCCTTTGTTCTTAAGGGCTGTTACCCAGGGATCTTTCCGAATAAGTTGCCTGAACAACCTGAAGTTTGCCCTCTGAAAGTCCAAAGTGAGGGTTCTGTTACTGCTCCTCCCTATTTCCCTGCATATTGAAAACTCCACTATCTCATGGTCGCTGCACCCTAGACAGCCTCCAACCATCACATCTCCCACCAGCCCTTCTCTATTTGAGAACAGCAGATCAAGCAGAGCCTTGCCCCTGGTAGGTTCACCTAAGAGCTGCATCAGGAAGTTGTCATCCATACACTCTAGGAACCTTCTGGACTGTCTCCTCTCTGCTGAATTAAGTTCCCAGCAGATGTCTGGTAGGTTAAAGTCCCCCACAAGGACAAGGTCTGATCTTGAGACAGCTTCCAGCTGCTTATAGAATATCTCATCGGCCTCCTCATCCTGGTTGGGTGGTCTATAACAGACTCCAACCAGGATGTCAGTTTTCTGTGGCCTCCCTCTGATTTTAACCCATAAGCATTCAATCCTTTCATCTGCAACCTCGAGTTCTGAGGCATCAAAAGATTCCCTAATATACAGGGCCACCCCTCCTCCTCTTCTCCCTTGCCTGTCTCTCCTAAAGAGCTTATAACCCCCCAGTGTGGTACTCCAATTGTGAGAATCGTCCCACCACGTTTCTGTGATGGCAACTACATCATAGTTCTCCTGGTGAACCAAGAGTTCCATTTCCTCTTGTTTGTTGCCCATACTGTGTGCATTGGTGTACATGCACTTCAGCTGGGCTGCTGATTTCACCAGTTTATGTGGTCCTCCCTCCTCTCCAGGGAGACTGGTTTCCTCACCCGCCCCCTTCAGACCTAGTTTAAAGCCTTCCCAATGAGTCCTGCCAACCCCAGTGCCAGCACCCTCTTACCCTTTCTAGATAAATTCAACCCATCTAGGTCCAGCAGGTCGGGTGCAGTAAGAGTTGCCCCGTGATCAAAGAAGCCAAAATTCCGCTGCTGGCACCATCTCCTAAGCCAACTGTTGATGGTGTGGCTCTTCCTGTTCCTCTCAGTGTACACCACTGCTGCTGAGGGAACTGAGCAGAACACCACTTGAGCTCCTGCCCTGTCAATCGATTTCCCAAGGGCCTTAAATTCCTTTTTAATCTTCCTGGTGCTGCTCTTTTCAATTTCTTCACTTCCAGCCTGGATTACCAGCAATGGGTAATAGTCAGAGGGCTGGATTAGTTTAGGTAACCTTTGGGTGATGTCCCTCACCCGGGCCCCAGGTAGGCAGCACACTTCCCTATGGGATGGGTCGGGACGACATATGGGTCCCTCTGTTCCCCTCAAGAGAGAGTCTCCAATAACTATAGCCTTCCTCTTTTTCTTTGTGGCACTGGTCCTTAAGGTTTGGGGGAGCTGCTTTGTCTTTGGCATCTCCTTGATTGGTTCCTCTACAATACTCTCATCCACATTGCCCTCAGCCTGCAGAGTCTCATAGTTATTGCTCAAGGGCAGCAGGGGAGGGGAAGAGGGTCGGGGTGCATTCCCTTTGCTTCCCCTGACAGGGACCTGTATCCATCCTCCACTGCTCCCCTCAACTGGAGGGGGTTTCAAAGCCTCTTCCCACATATCCAACTCCCTTTCACATTCTCGTATGGTCTTCATTTGGTTTGCTTTTGTTTCTGCTGAAGGTTGCCAATGAAACAGATGTCAGAGCTCAGATTCGATTGCAGTTTCGAGATGTAAATGGAGAGCTCTTGGCTGTCCAGAGATCCATGATCTGTACCCAGAAAGGCAAGAAAACAGAGTTTAAAACACTGGAATCTGTCATTACTAAAACAAGGTAAGCTGCTGGGGATATTTTCTTCCTTTCACATGGAGATGTTGGTTCACAGCTGGCTGACTGTGAGCCAGCAGTGTGCCCAAGTGACCAAGAAGGCCAACAGCATCCTGGCAGGTATCAGAAACTGTGGCCAACAGGACCAGGGCAGTGATTGTTCCCCTGTACTCAGCACTGGTGAGGTCACACGTTGAATACTAGGTTCTGTTTTGGGCCCCTCGTTCCAAGAAGGACATTGAGGGGCTGGAACAGGTCCAGAGGAGGGCAGCGAGGCTGGTGAGGAGGCAGGAGCACAAGTCTTGTGAGAAGCAACTGAGGGAACTGGGATTGTTCAGCCTGGAGAAAAGGAGGCTGAGAGGAGACCTCATTGCTCTCTACAGCTGCCTGAGAGGAGGTTAGATTGAGGTGGGGCCCAATCTCTTCTCGCAAGAGCAGCAGGACAACAGCAAATGGCCTCACATTGTACCAGGGGAAGTTTAGGTTGGACATGAGGAATGATTTCTTCACGTAAAGAGTGGTTTAGCCCTAGACTAGCCTGCCTATGGCAGTGGGGGAGTCCCTGTGACTGGAGGGGTTTCAAACCTTGTAGATGTGGTGCTGAGGGGTGTGGTTTAGCCATTAACCTGGCAATGCTGGATTAATGGTTAGACTTGATCTTAAAGATCAGCCTGAAGAATTCTGTGATTTTAAGATCAGTTTGGATTTTCATATTTTTTGTGTAGAAGAGGAGAAAATGTCACAATGGGTTCCTTGAAATAGCTACCAGTGCTCTTAGATTAAAGCTATGTCATTTCATCACTTGATCTGTTAGTTGATTCAAAAATCCTACACTTGATACAACTTTAGGAACTACTTACCATAGACTCGTTTGGGTTGGGAGGGACCTTGAAGATCACCTAGTTCCAAACCCCTGCCATGGGCAGGGACACCTCCTACTAGACCAGGTTGCTCAGGGCCCCATCCGACCTAGCTTTGAACACTTCCAGGCTTGGAGCCTTCACATCTTCTGTGGGAAACCTTTTCCGGTGCTCAAACTTCAATTTATTTGTGTTGATAATAATAATGACACATTTTGAAAGTAGTATTGTGTGATGTATGTTGGTTTTACCTCCTTCAGCACCATTTTCAGTTCCAGGTCATTGCTGGCCCCTGTTTTACTTCCATCTCCACTAATTAAAAAGTGTGTTGAGGGCAGTGATGCCATCCAGAAGGATCTTGACAGGCTTGGAAGGTGGGGCAGTGACAACTGCATGAGGTTCAACAAGTCAAAGTGTAAGGTCCTGCAGCTGGGTCAGGCCCGTTCTAGACACAAACCCAAGCTGGGTGCAGAGTGGGTTGAGAGTAGCTCTAAAGAAAAAGCCTTAAGGGTGATGATTGCTGAGAGGCTCCCCATGAGCCAGCAGTGCCCTCATGCAGCCCAGCAGGCAGCTGTGTGCTGGGCTGCAGCCAGAGGAGTGTGGCCAGCAGGGCAAGAGAGGGAGTTCTGCCCCTTGACTCTGCTCTGCTTGGACCCCACCTCCAATCCTGCCTCCAGTTCTGGTGTACCCAGCACAAGAAGGACACGGAGCTGTTGCAGCTGCTCCAGAGGAGGCCACAAAGACGATCCAAGGGCTGGAGCAGCTCTGCTATGAGGACAGGCTGAGGGAGCTGGGGTTACTCAGCCTGGAGAAGAGAAGACTCCAGGGAGACCCTAGAGATGCCTTCCAACACCTGAAGAGATCCTACGGGAAGGCTGGAGAAGGACTTTTTGTAATGGTGTCTAGCAATAGGACAAGAAGGAGTGGTTTGAAGCTGAGGGAGAGAATAGATCTTAAGAAGAAGTTCTTCAGTGTGAGAGTGGTGAGATCCTGGAACGGGTTGCCCAGGGAGGTTGTGGATGCCTCCTCCCTGGAGGTGTTCAAGGCCAGTTGGGATGAGGCCTTGAGCAGTTGAGTCTAGTTGAGAGGCAGGGAGGGTGGAGTAGATGGTCTTTAAGATCCCTTCCAACCTAAGCCATTCTATGATTCCTTCAGGGTCATTTTTATTCCCTCTGTTAGCTTTGCATATTGAAAAAATGTGTGATAGTCTTGCCTACAAATACTGACCGTGCTGTGTGTTGAACGTGGGAACTGCCTGCTTTAAGATTGTTGTTGCTTCATTTTCTGGTGGGTTACAGTGAGATGCTGCTGCTCGAGATGCAGTTTGCTTTTCAAAGGATATGCTGGTAACTTCTTTGGGGACCTTCTTTATGTCCATAGGCATGGTGAGAAGGTCAGCCTGAGTTCCAAGTGTGCAGAAATCGATCGAGAGATGATCAGTGCCCTTGGTGTGTCCAAAGCAGTGATCAACAACGTCATCTTCTGCCACCAAGAAGAATCCAACTGGCCACTAAGTGAAGGGAAGGCCCTCAAGCAGAAATTTGATGAGATCTTTTCAGCAACAAGGTGTGATGGTTTTAAGACTGTCTTTTTAGTTTTTCTTCACAAAGTTCGAGCAGGGAAAGTGAAAGAGTGTAAATAAATCACTATTGGGTGTAAGAGAGCACAGTAATGATTATTCTAAACACTTCCATTGGAGAGAGAGAAATGTTTAAGGATCACTACTCAAAACAAAGTCTCTCAGTCTCAGCTTGCTTGGCTTCTGTTTCTTCTCCTGGCTGAAGATAACATATTGACCTTGACAAGCTAAGTCTAACAGCCTCTCTACTTCTTGGCTCTCTCTGCCTTCTGCTAGGGGGGCCTGGGGGCAGACCTTCTGGCTGGGGGGAGGCACAGCCCCTTGAGGGGGCTAAGGGGCTTTGTTGTTCCTTTTTGTTGATTGTACATATTTGTGAATGTTGTGAATAGTGTATATTTGTCCCTAGTCATTGCATTTCATCATAGATTGTAGTTTTGCCTGTAAAATCCAGCTTCATTTGCTTCAGGACTGAGCTAAGCCTGGTTATTGTCGGTGTGGGAGGGGGATTTCAGCTCTCACACTGTTACACAAGGTTTTTCTCTTCAATTACGTAAAAGCTAAGTAAGAAATGTCTTTAGCAGTATAGGTGTGTTGAGAATGTCTAAGGCATTGTTTGATATCTCGGTGTTCATACAATCAGAGAATACTTTGGGTTGGAAGGGATCTGTAAAGCTCATCTAGTCCAAACCCCCTGCAGTCAGCAGGGACATCTGCAACTAGAGCAGATTGCTCAGACCTTCAGAACAGGCAGTGGTTCCAGGGATGAGACATCTGCACCTCTCTGGGCAACCTGAGCCAAGGTCTCGCCAGCCTAAGTGTAACAAAAAAAAAAAAAAGAAAAAAAAAAGAGTTGCTGTGTTGCCAACAGGGTCTGAAACTTTCTTTTTTAAAGGTATATTAAAGCCCTCGAAACTCTCCGTCAGGTAAGAATGAAACAAAGCTCGAAAGTCAAAGAGTGTCAGACAGAACTGAAGTACCTAAAACAGAACAAAGAGAAAGCACAGGAAATCCAGGATCACCTGAGCAACAGAGAGGCTCAACTGATGGCTTCTAAGGAGAATGTAAAATCTATTGAGAGTCAGCTTGAACCCCTAAAGGTAATTTGCGTAACACTGGCATTTAGACTTCAATACAAAACCTCAGTGCTGAAGAACAGAGGGAAATGGAAATGTCTTGGTTAAATTCTTACACCTTTTTGTGGTGCTATCTAATCCTTGGCTCTGAAGCAGAACCAAACGTAATTAACCTGGCAGATGATGGTCTAGTCTGGAAACAGTCACTGGATGTTGAAGAGGATGGTTTGGAAATTCTTGAGGTGGCATTGGGGGTTTGTTAAAGTATCACTTTCTCAAGTTTATATGGGAACTAAAACTGCTATATCATAGTACCCCAACATGGTGGGGGTTGGAAGGGACCTCTGGAGATCATCCAGTCCAGCCCCCCTGCTAAAGCAGGTCACCCACTGCAGCTTGGCCAGGATCACAATGGCCAGGTGGGTTTGGAAGCTCTCCAGAGAAGGAGACTCCACAACCTCTCTGGGCAGCCTGCTCCAGGGCTCCAGCACCCTCACACCAAAGAAATGTCTTTTCCTGTTCAGATGGAACCTCCTGGGTTCCAGTTTGTGCCCAGTGCACCTTGTCCTGTCCCTGGGCACCACTGACAAGTTTCTGGCCCCATCCTCTTGCCCCCCACCCTTTATCTCTTGCTGAGCATTGCTCAGATCCCGTTTGGGGCTGCTCTTCTGCAGGCTAAACAGCCCCAGGGCTCTCAGCCTCTAAGGTTTTACACCTAGAGCAGCTGTAGTGTGTAGGACAAGAGATTATAGGATTCCTAAGCTGGTGAGGTGCTTCACTTACAGCATTGTTTCTTTACAGAGTTCTCTGGCAGCAGTGGAACAGAATCTCATGAAAGTAATGAAGCTGGACAACGAAGTGAAAGCCCTGGAGAGCAGGAGGAGGCAAATGGAGAAAGACAATCAAGATCTGCAGCAGAAGATGGAAAAGGTTGGCTTTTAAATTGCATGCTGCCATCCTTTCAGCTGAAGAATCAGCCTGTCTTTTGCTGCCTTGTTTTAGCTAATATGGGACAGCTCCTGATCTTAATATACTTCACCTTCCTGGAGATTCTTTTGTTTCTCTCTGTTAAAATAATTGTCAGTCTGCTGATGTGATTGTGGCAAAGCACCTAAAATTATCTTGGAAAATGGGAAGAAATTCCAGAGTGGTAAAAAATTATATTAATTGGTTCTATCAGCCTAAGAAAAATAAATTTTGGTGGTAAAAAATTAGATTAATTTGCTCTACCAACCTAAGAAAAACCAGATGTTGGTGGTAAAAGTTAGATTAATTGGTTCTATCAGCCTAAGAAAAATAAATTTTGGTGGTAAAAACTTAGATTAATTTGCTCTACCAGCCTAAGAAAAAACAGATTTTGGTGGTAAAAGTTAGATTAATTTACTCTGTTAGCCTAGGAAGAATAGATTTTCTTCTTCCAGTTTTTCTTGGAGCTTTTTATCTTACAGAAATTCAGTGTAGGAGGTGGCTTATGTTTTATTTCTTAGTCCTTAAATTCTGTTCTGTTAAAAACTCTAACAATATTAATTGGCTTTATTTCTAACATGATATTAATTGGCTTCTAAATGGCCTTGCAAAGCTGGCACTATTGTGTATTGTATTTGATGGACAGGTTTTTCAAGGAACAGATGAACAACTAAGGGACAGATATGAGAACCACCAGAAAACAGTGAAAGAGAAGGAGAAGAGGTTGTCAGACTGCAAGCATGAGTTGGATAGAGCCAGCAAAGAGTGCCAGAGATTTAACAGTGAGAAATCAGAGCTGCTTGTTGAACGAGGTATTTTAGACTTCTTCTCTAATCTGCTATTTATTTTTGCAGCCTAATTAAGATCTGAACTGGATCTACTGGTAAGAACTGAGGGGATTTGAACTGCACAACCCCACTAAACTATGAGTTTGGGGTCATCTGCAGATGGACATCACACAAATGGACAGGTCTGAGTGTTCCTCTCTTGGAGGTTTTAGTGTTCTGTTGTTCTGACCTCTGATTACATCAGGCAGTTCCTTTGTTCTTTATAAAGCTATCCCAAATGCATGATTTATGGTGACTTGGATCAGTGTCAGCCTTGGCTCACAACGTGGTTGTGTTCACTGTCTGAGCTCTGCTTTCTTTAGGTGATGAAATTCCTCCAAAGCACAGGGGGTTGGCTGAGTGTGTCTGAACAAGAGAAAAAACATGAAAGAGAAAAAAAAAACATGAAAGCTGAAGGCTTGGCATGCCTAATGGTTCAGCCTGGGGCTGGGTGCTGGTCAGAATGCTGGGAGGGCTGGAAGCCCTCTGCTGTGAGGCCAGGCTGAGAGAGTTGGTCAGCCTGGAGAGGAGAAGGCTCCAGGGAGACCTTCTGGTGGCCTTTCAGTGCTCAAAGAGGCTGATCAGAAAGCTGGGAACAGACTTCTGAGCAGAGCCTGTTGTGACAGGACAAGGGCTGATGTCTTAAACTAAAAAGGGAGATTTAGGCTGGATAGAAGGAAGAAATTTTTTTCCAGTGAGGGTGGTGAGACCCTGTCCCAGATTGCTCAAGGAGGTTGGAGATGCCCCATCCCTGGAACCATTCCAGGTGATGATGTTTGGGGCTTGTGAGCAACCTGCTCTAGTTGCGGATGTCTCTGACTGCAGGGGTGGGGGTCGGACTAGATGAGCTTGAAAAGTCACTTCCCACCCAAACCAGTCTGTGGTTCTGTGATTCTACATCGTTTTCTTGCCGTGCAGGTCGTCTCCAGCTGCAGGCAGACCGTCACCAGGAGCACATCTCCACGAGGGACTCCCTGGTCCAGTCTCTGGCAGCCCAGCTGGGGCTCGATGGCTTTGAGCGAGCACCCTTCAGTGACAGGCACATCACCAGCTTTCACTCCTTGGTGAGGGAGAGGCAGGACAGAGATGCAGAAGCTGCAGAGCGTGCCATGGTAAGAGCTGTGCTGTTCCAGTAGTCTTGGTTGTAGGATGTCACTGGTCCCTGTGTGTCCTTGGAGAATCACAGAGCCCAACCCAGAGCTGCCAGGTCACCACTAAACTGTGGCACTCAGCACCATATCTATGCCTATTTTGAACACTTCCAGGGACAGAGACTCCACCACTGCCTTGGGCAGCCTCTTCCAGGGCTTAACCACTCTTTCAGTGAAGAAATTGTTCCTCATGTCCAACCTAAACCTCCCCTGGTGCAACTTCAGGCAGTTTGTTCTCATGCTTTGCTGACCCCACCTGGCTCCAACCTCCTTTCGGGGAGCTGTAAAGAGCAATGAGGTCTCCTCTCAGCCTTCTTTTCTCCAGGCTGAACAGCCTTGGTTCCCTTACCAGCCCTGTTCTCCAGACCCTTCACCAGCTTTGTTGCCCTTCTTTGGACATGCTGCAGCTCCTCAATGTCCTTCGTGGAGTGAGGGACCCAAAACTGAACGCAGTACTCAAGGTGTGGCCTCACCAGTGCTGACCTGCTCCTGCTGGCCACACCACTGCTGATCCAGGCCAGAATGCTGGTGGCCTTCTTGGCCACCTGGGCACACTGCTGGCTGATCTCCAGCTGCTGTCAACCAGCACCTCTGAGTCCTTTTCTATTGTGCAGTTTCCAGCTGCTCTGGCCTCAAGCCTGGAGCACTCATGAGGTTGGTGTGACCCAAGTGCAAGATCCAGCACTTGGCCTTGTTGAACCTCATCCCATTGGCTTTGGGCCATTCATGGTTCTAGAAGGAAGAGGAAGAATCTTGAGGGGGGGAGAGGATGCTGAAGCTTTTTTTTTGTTTTTCCTTCTGGAATTCTTTATTATGGATTCACAGAGTCTCAGAATGATAGGGGTTGGAAGGGAACTCTGAAAAATCTTTGAAATGGCCTGAATCTTTCAGTGGAAATTAGTTTTGGAGCTAAGAGTGGGCATCAAATAGTCTGAATTGACACAGTTCTTCAGATAGGTTTTTCTCAGCAGCCCTCTCATGCAGCTGGATCACTGACAACCCTGAGGAAGAATTCCAGTGGCTAAAAAAGAAACAACTTTTTGTTGAAGTCATCTTCACAACAGAGTTGCTCTTCCAGAACACTGTGTGATGTGTCTGCATTTACCTGTCAAAAGATTTCAGCAGGAAGTTGACAAGTTTCAGTTGTCTGAACATTTCAGTGTCTACTATTAAGTAGTGAGCAGCTGCAGGCTAGTGTGGAGAAATGGATTTGAATGTTGCTTTGTTATGAAATAAAAATGAGTTTGTTATTGCTCTCTTCTTTCAGAGAGAATATGCACGGAAAGAAGCAATGAAACAAAAACAGATAGAGGAGATAAGGGACAAGAAAACTGGCTTGGAAAGAACCATTGACCTGAAATCAGACATTCAAAATAAGAAACAAGTGGAGCTGAAGAATGTAAAACAGGAACTGCAGCAGCTGGAGGGGTTTTCAGACAGGATGCTGGAGCTGGATCAGGAGATTGCCAAGACAGTAAGTTAATGTCACTGAAAAAAAAAACTTATTGTGCTGGTTTGGGGCCAGACAGATCGTCTCTTGCCCCGAAAGGGACAAAAGAATGAGACTCACACAAACGGATTGGAGAGTGATGGAAAGTTTAAATGGAAAAGCAATTGGTGAAGCTACAGAGAACTACAAACCACAAAGCATAGTGACAAAGAGTATCCCAAAGCGTACAGAACCCCTCACAGTATTCCCAAAGCTTCCCAATCCTTCCCTTCTTCCCACCTGAGGGTAAACCCAAACCCCCCAGGGCTCTTTCTTCCCCCTCCCGCTGCTAGGCAAGTCTCAGGCTGGCCAGGTCTGAGACTGCCCCCCCCTCCATTCTCCTCCTGGCATTAGGCCTAGACAGGCCTAAGAGGCCTTGAGGATACTCCCCCGGCATTACCCGATAAGAGAGGACATCTCCCGTGGGAGCAGAGAGGGAAGAAAGAGGAAGAGAATGACTTTGCAGATGGCCTTATAGGGTGCAGGATTTATGGGTAGAAATACGTCGTTTCCTGTGTCCACCCCTGTGGGTGGGCACCCAGGACACCAGAGGTGTATCTCATGCGGCAGTGGCAGGGGGCACCCAGCCTAAACTGCCACATTCCACCCCTTATTTCATACCCATAATTCCTGCACCCAAAACATATCATCAAATTAGAAACAACTTTCAGATGACATGTCTGGCAAAGTCCAAGTCTCCATCTGGGCGTCCTTCCAAAGAGTCTCTCCCTCGGGCTCAGGTAACAGTTCAGTCCAGCTCTTCTCCCTCATCCTGTGGAACCTCCCAGCGACGCAGAGTTCATTCTTCTGCACGGTGAACTCTTCATGGATCCGATGGAGCATCCTGGCCACCTGGAAACAACCTCATAACTTCTCAATCAAACATTTCTCCATCCACTCAAGCGGCATGTTTCCACCCCCCGGGGCAATCGAGTCTGAGCAATCAGGCTCCTCAACTCGACTCCTTCCACCCCTTGCAGGCAACAGCACGCTGAGACTTTCCAAAGCTGCACGGACCTTTCCCAAGCCCAGTGCTGACCGCTTCCAGCCGCGGCCCGAGGCTAATACGGATGCACACCACGCACAGGCACACCGCTCCCCCTGAGCGTACGCATGCCAAGGCATGGAGGCATCCGGCTACACAGCCCTCCCCCGGAGAGGGAGTGGCTGCACTGCAACCCACCGAGAAGAGAGGCGGAGCCAGGTGCTAGGCGCCATTTTCGGAGCGCGTCCGAAAATCAGGGGAGAGATAACAGCGAGAGCCGCCGTCACCTCTGCAGCCGCGGTACAGATCAAAACCGCCGCCACCCCTCGGGCCACAAGAGCGGCTTTTCCAGCCAAAGCTATACTCGCTCCCTGGGTCCTCGGAAGCAGCTTTTGAACTGGAGCCACCGCCCGCCTTCTTGAGTTGCGGGAGCCACCGCTCACCGCCCCGCTGCGGCTAGCCCCCACCGCCGCGGGACAAGCCGACCCTGGTCTGCTTCCGACTGTCCCTCCCCCTTCCTCGGCTCCGCGCCGCTCTGCTCGCCGCTGGCGCCGCGGGGAACAAAAGGGAAAGGGGCAGGCACCGCATTCTTAAGCTTTCCCCCAGTGCCTGCAGCTATAGAATCGCCGCTGCCGCTTCGGAACAGCAGGAGGGATTCCACGCCACGGCTACGCACCAGGGTGTCCCCTCGGAACCCATAAAACGCCCACACGGTCGCCCCAGCACAAAGCCTTGAGCCCAGCCACCAAAACCCAACAACGCCCAGATACCATTTTAACTTTTCCACCCCTGCTCTTCTCCAATCCAATTTGCAGAGTTCAGCACAGGACCCATCCTCTGCTACCAAAAATCTGTGCTGGTTTGGGGCCAGACAGATCGTCTCTTGCCCCGAAAGGGACAAAAGAATGAGACTCACACAAACGGATTGGAGAGTGATGGAAAGTTTAAATGGAAAAGCAATTGGTGAAGCTACAGAGAACTACAAACCACAAAGCATAGTGACAAAGAGTATCCCAAAGCGTACAGAACCCCTCACAGTATTCCCAAAGCTTCCCAATCCTTCCCTTCTTCCCACCTGAGGGTAAACCCAAACCCCCCAGGGCTCTTTCTTCCCCCTCCCGCTGCTAGGCAAGTCTCAGGCTGGCCAGGTCTGAGACTGCCCCCCCTCCATTCTCCTCCTGGCATTAGGCCTAGACAGGCCTAAGAGGCCTTGAGGATACTCCCCCGGCATTACCCGATAAGAGAGGACATCTCCCGTGGGAGCAGAGAGGGAAGAAAGAGGAAGAGAATGACTTTGCAGATGGCCTTATAGGGTGCAGGATTTATGGGTAGAAATACGTCGTTTTCTGTGTCCACCCCTGTGGGTGGGCACCCAGGACACCAGAGGTGTATCTCATGCAGCAGTGGCAGGGGGCACCCAGCCTAAACTGCCACACTTATAAAGAGGTTTGAAATAAGAGCTTGTGGTTTTAGCATTGAAAGACAAAGAGACACACTCCACAAACCTTGATTCCATCTGCTGCATTTTTGCCCTTTTAGAAAAAGACTTAAGTTTTATCTCTTCAGATGTTTTGCCTTTTGGGGCAAGGACTGTTCACTCTTTGTTGTTGTACAGCACATGCATAGATCATAGACCTTCTGCTTGGTGGGTTGTGAACAGGGCAGTAGCCACAGCTACTGGTGTCACAGAATCACAGAATGGTCTGGCTTGGAAAGGACCTTAAGGGTCATCCAGGTCCAACCCCCTGCCATGGGCAGGGACACCTTCCCCTAGCCCAGGCTCTTCAAGGCCTCATCCAACCTGGCCTTGAACACCTCTAGGGAGGGGAGGCATCCACAGCTTCCCTGGGCAACCTGTTCCAGTGTCTCCCCACCCTCACTGGAAAGAATTTCTTCCTGTTCTCCAGTCTAAATCTGCCCTCTTCTGACTCAAATCCAGTGTTCTTCATCTTATCACTACAAGCCCCTGTAAAAAGTCCCTTCCCAACTTACAGGCCACTCTCAAGGACTGGAAAGCCACCAGAAGGTCTCCCTGGAGCCTTCTGCAGGCTGAACAACCCCAACTCTCTCACCCTCTTCCCTTAGGGGACATAAATCAGTGAGTTTGCAACTACTGGCCAGAAAAACTTGACCTACCTACATTTTTCCAGCTATCTTATATGTGAAATGGTCTCTGCTCCTCCTTTGTCCTTAAGGGGAGACTCCTTACACTCTTTCTCTGCCCCAGTGTGGAGTTCCTCCCATGGGACACAGTCCTCCATGACCACCTCCAACACAAGTCATTTCCACTGGCTGCAGTTCATAGTGAACTGCTCCAGCAAGGATCCCTTTCATGAAGTGGTGTCCTTCAGGAACAGACTGGTCCAGCATGGGCTTCTCTCTCCACAGGGTCATGGGTCCTGCTAGGAACCTGTGAGCTGCTTGTGGAGTCACAGCCTCCTTCAGGTATCCACCTGCTCCACTATGGACCTTCATGTGCTGCAGGGAACCTGTCTCACCATCATCTTCATCATGGGCCAGGCAGGGGAATCTCTATTCCAGCTCTTGGAGCACCTCTTACCTCTCTTTGTTCACCAACCATGGTGTCTGCAGAGCTGTTTCTCTCACAAACTCTCACACTTGTGTTTCTTTTAGTTAGAACTGTATTGATTAGTGTAGTTATTTAAGTCTCCTGGCTTTTATTTGTACTCCAGGAGCATGAGCTGGAGAAGGCTGAGAGGAGCAGCAACATCAAAACACTGGAACAGGAAGTACAAACTCTGCAAAATGAGAAGATGAACCTGGACAAAGCTCTTAGGAAGCTGGATCAGGAGATGGAGCAGTTGAATCTACATACCATGACAATTACCCAGATGGATATGCTAAAGAAAGACAAAGTAATTTTTCTATCATCATTTTGTAAGAGAGGGACATGAAATTAATGCAGTCCCCTCAAGGGCTGTGGGCTCAGGTCCCCTCAAGGGCTGTGGGCTCATGATCAATCACGTGTGAAGCTTCTGTCTTGAGCTCACAGAAGTCATTCACTCCATGAGCATACTTAGTGACATCAGCTGAAAGATAGGAAAAAAAATTCATCTAAAATGCTCCATTTTCCCAGGGAGACAAAGAAGAGCAGATCAGAAAAGTGAAATCAAGACATTCTGAGGAACTGACGTCACTAATGGGCTACTTCCCTAATAAAAACCAACTTGAAGACTGGCTTCATGCTCAAAATAGAAAGATTAATCAGACAAGGGATAATCTTGCAGCCCTGAAGTAGGTATTAATTTAGTTCATTAGGTTTCCTTAAGTATTTGTGTAATTGTGAGTGGAAATGTTGGGAGAGTGTAATGTGCCTGTGAGTTTAATTTATTATTGCTTATTAAGGTGTCTGCAAAATCAGAGTGTCCTGAGGAACTTTGCTGGGCCATCTATTTTAAATTACACTATGAGCTAGAAAGGATGGACCAGATGATCCCTGGGGTCCCTTCCAACCTGGCATTCTGTGATCCTCTGTGAAGCTGTGGCACGTAGAGTCACAGACTGGTTTGAATTGGAAAAAGGACCTTAAATATCATCCAGTTCAACCCACCTGCCATGGGCAGGGACACCTCCTGCTAGCCCAGGTTGCTCAAGGCCTCAGCCAACCTGGCCCTTAACACCCCTAGGGGAGGGACATCCATGACCTCCCTGGCCAGCCTGTTCCAGTGTCTCCCCACCCTCACTGGAAAGAATTTCTTCCTAACCTCCAGTCTAAACTACCCCACTTGGTGCTGATCTTGGCTTAAGAACAAGTTATCACTACAGGTTTCCTGAAAAAATCCTTCCTGCTGAACAGCTCTGGAATACCCATTTCAAGTTAACCTCCCCTGGTTTTGGTTTTGCTTTAAACAGTTCAAAATCTGGGAGGGTTTGGGGGGGGGGGGGTTTGGTGCTAGAAGAGTCTCTGCTTTGCTGTTTCAGCAAACGGCTGGCGTCAGTGGAATCTGATAAAACTCACACCAATAAGGAGCTAAAGAAGAAAGAGGAGCAGCTGTATGATCATGAAACACGGCTCTCTGATGTCTGTGGAAGCCAGGATTTTGACAGTGACCTGAAGAAACTTCAGGATGACATTGAAAAAAGCTCCAAGCAGCGAGGTAACCTCACAGAGAGCTCTGCTTGCTTTGGTTTTTCCCTAAATGCTGTTTTAAGTGTAAGTCACAGGCAGGGATGCTGTGATTCTGTACCAGGACTGGTGCTTCACAGAATTATTGTGGTTGGGAAACACCTCCAAAACCTCCTTCTTTGAGTCCTACCACTGATCTGACACTACCCTGGCCATTAAACCAAGTCTCCTGGTTTCTTGAACACTTCCAGGGATGGTGACGCAACCACCTTCCTAGGCAGTCTGTTCCAATCCCTGACCTCTCTTGCAGCAAAGAAACTGTTCCTAATCGCCAACCTAAACCTCCCCTGGTGCAATTTCAAGCAAGTTCCTCTTGTTCTATCACCTAATGCTGGGGAGAAGAGCCCCCATCTTTCTCCAACCTTTCGGATAGTTGTAGAGAGCAGTGAGGTCTCCCCTCAGCCTCCTCAGGACAGCCATAGACACAAAGGCCAACCTAAGGGAGACTCCTGAAGCTTCTGATTTTCTAACAAATTTTCTTCACTGCTCTTTGTTTTGCACTGAAGCAGGCTCAGTGGTTTAAATTCTTGTGTTATGTGTAAATGAAGTATCTGCTTTGACTCACTGTGTTTGTGTAGATCTTGACCTCAAAAGTAAGGAGATATTTGAGGGTGTGGATCTGCAGGGGATAGGGACATGTACAGAGCCAGCCATTTAATGTGGGTTAGCCCCAAAGGGCTCCTACTGATTGAAAGAGAGGAATTCCTGCAGGAAGTACCCACTTCCACTGTAATTACTGTGGGATGAGCATCTTCAATTAAACAGCTTTGTAGAAAAATTCAGGGTGACAAAGGCTTGAGGAGGTGATGTAGGGCAACCTGCTGATGAAAGAAGGGACAGCACTGACTTCTGACCAAGTCATCTAAGGCTGCATGAAGAGTGCAACCAGCAGATTGTGGGAGGTTCTTTTTCTCTTTTGCTCTGCCCTAGTGAGGCCACAGCTGCAGTACTGGGTCCAGTTCAGGGTTCCCCAGTACAGGAGAGACAGGGAGCTACTGGAAAGAGTCCACTGTGGGGTACAAAGCTGCTGAGGGGCCTGGAGCAGCTCTGCTGAGAGCCCTGGGGGTGTTGAGCCTGCAGAACAGCAGCCCCAGAGGGGATCTGAGCAATGCTCAGCAAGAGCTAAAGGGTGGGGGACAAGAGGATGGGGCCAGGCTCTTGTCAGTGGTGCCCAGTGACAGGACAAGGTGCAATGGGCACAAACTGGAACCCAGGAGATTCCATCTGAACAGGAGGAGTAAGATTCCTTGGTGTGAGGCTGCTGGAGGCCTGGAGCAGGCTGCCCAGAGAGGTTGTGGAGTCTCCTTCTTGGCAGAGATTCCAAACCCAGCTGGACACTGTGATCTTGGGCAAGCTGCTGTTGGTGCCTCTGCTTTAGCAAGGGAGTTGGCCTGGGTGATCTCCAGAGGTTCCTTCTAACCCCTACCATGCTGGGTTTCTGGTTTCCTACCTTTGTGATTTTGTGAATTCTAATTTTGTCTTAGGTTGGATAGAAATCCCAGATCTGATGATACCTGTTTCCTAAACATCAAATCTTTTGTTTCTTTCTAAACCAGCTGTGCTTGCTGGAGCCACTGCAGTTTATTCCCAGTTCATTACACAACTGACTGAGGAGAACCAGTCCTGTTGTCCAGTTTGTCAAAGGATTTTCCAGACAGAGGCTGAGCTGCAAGATGTCATTAGTGATCTGCAGTCTAAGCTGCGCCTGGCTCCAGACAAACTGAAGTCAACTGAGGCTGAGCTTAAAAGAAAAGAGAAAAAACGTGATGAAATGATGAGTCTCAAACCACTCAGGTGAAGTACTTGGCAAACCATGTTGTTACAAGCTGTTTTCTTTCAAGTGCTTGGCTTTTGGTCACTAAAAATAATGCAGACATCAAGGAGGCTTTCTTTTAGGGCTAGTTAAGTCATTAAAATTCTCACTGATGAGGTAAATATTTTTGCTAGCATTTGATTTCCACTCATTTCGACTTCAAACTGTTTTATTTTTTGGCTATTTCTGGTCCTTTGGGGTTTCTCCTAAGAGTGAGGCAAGAAAAAAAGTGGTTGTATGTTTACTTTTCTACTGGTTGTTTGCACTACCCAGGCACAGTTCCCCTTCTTGTAGTTATCCTTTTAACTTAAAATGGTTTTGTTGCTACCAAAATGTGTCTCATACCACATCACCTTAAATATGTCCCTTAAAATTGAAGCAATGAAGGTTTGTGGAGACAGAGTGGGAACTGAAGCTGGTTAAACAACCTTTAATGGCAGCTTGATGTATGTCTCCTTTAACAATAGATTTTGTTCCTGGCAGTTTGTGGTGCTCTAGAAAAGTCTCTGAGTTTTAAAGTGGATTGCCAGTGCCATCTTGTTCTGGTCATGCAGTTCCATCCTTTGGGAATGCATCTATGTCCCTGAGACTAAAATAGCTTCAGTCCAGTCCAATATGTTTCATCAGTTACTTAAAAACCTCTTTTATGTTGTCTGGGGGGGGTGGGGGTGGTGAATTGAACTTACAGAGCAATGCAGAAAATAGGTAATAATAACAATTCAGAAAAGGTGCCTGCAATGTCTTCCCATTTCCAGGCTGAAGGATTCTTAAACTATGAAAATACTGGACAGGCTGTTTGGTTCTTGCCTCCTTTTCTCCTCCAAAAGACAATCAAACAACAATTTTTTTTTTGTCAGTGTTTTGGTTTGGTTTGTTTTTTTTTCAGCATCTGTATAGCATTTAAAATAAGAGTAGAGTGAAGAAGAGTAGGGCCAGCATTTAAATTAAGCCTAGAGTGTGAGTTTTCCTGCCAGTAGGTGAAGAGACTCCAGTTTAACAGCATTTAAATTAAGCCTAGAGTGTGGGTTTTCCTGCCAGTAGGTGAAGAGGGCTTCAGTTTAACAGCATTTAAATTAAGCCTAGAGTGTGAGCTTTCCTGCCAGTAGGTGAAGAGACTCCAGTTTAACAGCATTTAAATTAAGCCTAGAGTGTGAGTTTTCCTGCCAGTAGGTGAAGAGGGCTCCAGTTTAACAGCATTTAGATTAAGCCTAGAGTGTGAGTTTTCCTGCCGGTAGGTGAAGAGACTCCAGTTTAACAGCATTTAAATTAAGCCTAGAGTGTGAGTTTTCCTGCCAGTAGGTGAAGAGGGCTCCAGTTTAATAGCATTTAGATTAAGCCTAGAGTGTGAGTTTTCCTGCCAGTAGGTGAAGAGGGCTCCAGTTTAATAGCATTTAGATTAAGCCTAGAGTGTGAGTTTTCCTGCCAGTAGGTGAAGAGGGCTCCAGTTTAACAGCATTTAAATTAAGCCTAAAGTGTGAGTTTTCCTGCCAGTAGGTGAAGAGGCTCCAGTGTGAGAGCAGACCTTTGTTCTGAAACAGTCTGAAGAACGTGTGTTGGTGGAGGATAGAGCTTTTCCTTCACAAGAGGGCACTCCTGCACAGAGGATTTTGACCCTCTCATGAGCATTAGGTTTAATGAAGTTAAAATCCAGGAGATTTTTTGTCTGTTTGCTTGTTTCATCTCACCTGTCTAAACTGATGTGCCATTACCTTAGCTGGGTATGTAACACCAGACAGGGGCAATGGTTAAGGGGATTGGCTAAATTTAATCTACCACTATTAAATCCTATCACAGTGATCTTGAGTGTCTTGAACTTAAACTGCTGGTTTTGACAAAGGAAATCTGAATGGATTTGTATTTTGTTTCAGGCAAACTGTAGCTGAACTCCAAGACAGGGACATACCAAACTTGAGGAGCAAGATCCAGAATGCAAACAGGGATTTAACAGCCCTGAAGGCTGAGATAGAAGAACAGGAAACAACCTTGCAGACATCTATGACTGAGGAGGAGAGTGGCAAGGCATGTTTACAGGATATAACACTAATGGAAAGGTACCAGGTATGCTTTGGTAATTAATTTTCTTATCTAAAGTGATCATAGAACCACAGAATGCACTGGGGTTGGAAGGGACCTCTGGAGCTCTTCTAGTCCAATCCCCTGCAGTAAGCAAGGACATTGATAGTCACTTGCTAGCATTAAAATATGAGGCCTTGAGACCTTTCAAGCAAAGTAAAACCACTTTAAAAGACAGCAGGACATAGGTGAGCTTGGGACTAATTAAACTTCACGTTTTATGTAGTGATTTCTTCTTTTGAGGACCACAGAGCCCTTCTGATCCACTGCTGTGCTATAGTAACTGGGACCAGAGAAATAATCCAGAACTTGAGCATGACTACAAGTACATCAGAGTGGTTTTCAGTGCTCGTAGTCATCAGCTTCTACTCTCTGTGCTTTCATAGAATCACAGAATTGCTTAGGCTGGAAAAGACCTTTCAGATCATGGAGTCCAGCCATTAACCCAGCACTGCCAGGTCACCACTAAACCATGCCCCTCAGCACTGTATCTTACATGGCTTTGAAACCCTTCCTGGGATGGGTACTCCACCATTGCCTTAGGCAACCTGGGCCAGGCCTTGACAACCCTTTCTGAAGTCTTTTCACAAATGCTTTCCTGTTCTGTGGCAAAGGGGAATGGATATCCTACACTTACCCTGACACAGGAGGCTGTTTTGCACAGTCTTCAGGCCTTCATTAGCCACACAAAATCTCTGCTTGACTGAGAACCACAAGGACAATTGTGCAGATAACCTGAGACCAGGCAAAGGGCTGAGAACATCTCATAGGTGAGAGATGGCAGCACCTCTCGAGGCTCCAGTACTTCAGATGTCACAGGGACTGCTTGCACTGTTCTGAGGGGATGTCACAACCTATTCCTCCTATCCAACTGATTTCCTCTTACAATGAGGAATTCCAGGTCCGAGCAGCCTGTGGGGTGACACAACCTCGCTGCCAATGATGTCACATTGCTGCAGCAGAGGAGATGAATTTGAAGGTCTTGAGTCATGAATTCCTCAAGCCCCAAGCTTCTTGCTCTGTGCCAAAGGTAAAAAAAAAAATACATTGTTAAGCACTAATACTGTAGTCACAGTATTTTTCCTCACCCTTTCAGACTGATATTAGGGATGTTGAACGGAAAATTGCTCAGCAGGAGGCTAAGCTGCTGGGGGTTGATTTGAGTAGAACTGTTCTCCAAGTAAGCCAAGAGAAACAAGAGAAAAAACACTTGTGGGATACAGGTAGGTGATACAAACCCAGTCTTTCCTTTTTATATTGACTTCCTGCCAGCAGAAATGCAACTTTGCATCCTGAAGCAACTGTTCTAGCAGTTTGTTGTTTTGGGGTCATCCTGGCTTAATGCAGAGTTATATTTCCATAAGGGAGATAATAAATCATTTTAGCAATAGATTGACTGTTTCACTCTGTCTGTTTCAATCCTCAGTTACTGGTAAAATTGAGCTGAATCAAAAACTCAAGCAAGACCAGCAAAACCAGATTCAGCAGCTGAAGAGTGCAGTTAATGACCTCAAAGCAGAGAAACTTCAGATTTCCAGCAGCATGCAGCGGCGGCGGCAGCTGGAGGAGCAAACAGTGGAATTAACCACTGAGGTTCAGTCCTTGTGCAGAGAGATCAAGGTAGGAAATACTCTGCATTGGTAACATGAACCAGCAGTGTGCACTTGCTGCCCAGAAGGCCAGCCACTGGGGTTGGGCTGCATCAAAAGCAGCTTGGCCAGCAGATGGAGAGAGGTGATTCTGCCCCTCTGCTCTCCTGAGGCCTCACCTGCAGTGCTGTGTCCAGCTATGGAGCCTTCAACACAGGAAGGAGATGGACCTGATGGATTGGGTCCAGAGGAGGGTCACAAAAATGATCAGGGAACTGGAGCACCTCTGCTACAAGGACAGGCTGAGGGAGCTGGGGGTGTTCAGCCTGGAGAGGAGAAGGCTCTGGGGAGTCCTAACAGCAGCCTGCCAGTACCTGAAGGGGACTACAAGAAGGATAGACGGAGACTGTTCACAAAGGTCTGCAGGGACAGGACGAGGGACAGTGGTTCAAAATCAGAGGAGAGGAGATTTAGACTGGATGTTAGGAACAAGTTCTGTACCAGGAGGGTGGTGGAACACTGCAACAGCTTGCCCAGGGAGGTAATGGAGGCCCCATCCCTGGAGATATTCAAGGTGAGGCTTGACAAGGCTCTGAGCAACCTGATCTAGTTGAGGATATCCCTGCTGACTGCAGGGGGATTGGACTAGATGACCTTTGGAGAGGTCCCTTCCAACCCAACCATTCTATGATTCTGTATCTCTTAGCTTTGTTATCCTGAGAGTTAAAAAAATGAACCCCAGTGTTGTTATATTTAATGTTACCTCTGTGATCATGCCAAATGAGATGTGCTACTAAATACTTGTCTTGTTCTGCTACTGCATATCTGCTGAGGATGAGGAGAGATTGGTTCAAACTGGAAGAAGCTGGGTTTAGATCAGACATAAGGAAGAAATTCTTCCCCATGAGGGTGCTGAGGCACTGGAACAGGTTGCCCAGAGAAAGTGTGGAGGCTCCAAGCCTGGAAGTGTTCAAAATTTGGTTGGATGGGGCCTTGAGCAGCCTGGTCTGGTGGGAGGTGTCCCTGCTAATGGCAGGGGATTGGAACTAGATGACCTTCAAGGTCCCTTCTAACCCAAACCAGACTCTGATTTTCCAGAACTTTTTTAATACATATCTCCACTTTTATTTTAAACACACCAAAAGAAAATCAATAAAAGGTAATAAGTACCACATAATTTTTTACACACCAAAAGAAAATCAACAAAAGGTAGTAAGTACCACATAATTTTTTTATTTTTTTTTTTACCTCTTGAAAAATCATTGCCCTTTAACAGAATGAGACAATGAAAAGAATTTTCTCTCAACTGTTTTTCAGGAAGCAAAAGAGCAGGTCTTTCCTTTGAATGCAACCCTAGATGAATTGCAGCAGAAGAAGGAGGATCTGGTCAATAAAAGGACTGCATGTAACAGAGAAGCACAGGAGAAGGTTTGTGTGCTCTTGGCATCACTGGGAGATAGGATTGCATCTTCTTCTGTAGACACTGATGGAAACCATGGGAATGAGTTTGCTTGTAAGAAAGAGCAGTGACTTCAGTGAATGCTTTTAGATTCCAGTACCTGAAAGGGGCCTACAAGAAAGCCATGAAGGGCCTTTTTACAAGGACTTGTAGTGATAGAATGAGGGGTAATGGTTTTGAGCTGGAAGAGGGGAGATTGAGACTGGAGAAATTCTTGACGGGGAGAGTGGGGAGACACTGGAACAGGTTGCCCAGGGAGGTTGTGGATGTCCCCTCCCTGGAGGTGTTCAAAGCCAGTTTGGATGAGGCTTTGAGCAACCTGGGCTAGTGGGAGGTGTCCCTGCCCATGGCAGGGGGGTTGGGACTAGATGATCTTTAAGGTCTCCTCCAACCCAAACCATTCCATGAGTCTAAGGTGCTACTTCTAGGAAAGGAAAAGGACCATAGCCAAGTCAGGAGATGAACTGAGTTGTAATTAACCTTTAATAGTCTTGTCAAAAGGCTTTTAAGTGTATTTGGCAAAAAGTAGTGTCTAGTGGTATTAAAATCTAAGAGAAATAGCAAGGGGGACTGTAACCTGTCCTTGGCAAGAGGCAGACCTGGTGACCCTCTTGTGTAAGCACAAGAGAGTGTGTTCTCATTTGTTTTGGGCACCAGTTGCATGGTGATAAGGATTATCTGCACTCCAAATGCTGAAGGCTTTATTAGGAAATTAAAGGCAGGGATGATGAGGACTTGTGCCTTGACAATGATGTTGTGAGGTGCTTGATCTGTGACAGTGTGTCAGCTCTTGGGCATGAGGCTCTCTTTCATTTGGCCTGTATCTCACTGTATTTCATTTAATTTTCCCTGCAGATCAATGGCATCAAAGAGAAAGTTAAAGATATAAACAAGTACGTGAAAGAAATTGAAAACTACATTCAGCAGAGGAAAGATGACTATAGAAAGGTAACCTACAAACTAGTTGATGACAAGTGGGCATTAAAAGCACTCTTGTCTGTAAATAAATGCTTTGCTGTTTCATTTCTTTAGCAAAAGGAGTCTGAACTTGAAGAAGTAAATTCTCAATTAGCTGCCTGTGAGAAACAAAAGGAGAAGATAAGTAAAGAGATGGAAATGATTCGCCAAGATATTGACACTAAAAAGGTAAAGGCTTTTATTTGTTATGTTGTGTTTGCAGCTTGTTTGAGGAGTACAGACCTCAGAGTTTGTAACTGAGAACCAATTCACTGCAATATGATCCAGCTTCTTGCTTTGTGTGGAGATAGATCCAGGAAAGGTGGCTGCAGGATAATCTTACTTTGAGAGAACGGAACAAAGAGCTAAAAGGAGTTGAAGACAATATAAAGCAGCTGGTGAAGGAGATGGGAGAGATGAAAGTCCCACAGCTGAAAAAGTAAGCATCTTCAAACCAGAACCAGAAAACTGTTTTGGTTGGAAAAGCCTTCTAAGATCATCCAGTCCAACTGTTAACACCACCATGGCCACTCAACCATATCCCCAGCTGCTGTGGACACATGTTTTTTCAATACCTCCAGGGATGGTGACTCCACCACCTCCCTGGGCAGCCTGTTCTAATCCCTGACCACTCTGGCAGCAAACAAATTTTTCCTTATCTCCAACCTAACCCTCCTCTGGCACAATTTCAGGCCATTTCCTCTTGTTCTGTCACCTGATACTAGGAAGAGACCAACCCCCATCTCTCAGTCCAGTGTCATTTCAGGGAGTTATAGAGAGCAATGAGATCTCCCCTCAGGCTCCCTCTTCTCTAGACTAAACAACCCTGATTCCCTCAGCCTTTCCTCATAAGACTTGTTCTCCAAACCCTTCCCCAGCTTAGTTGCTCTTTCTCTGATGATCTTGGTATGTTAATTTTAACTGTCACAGATTTTATAGTTAGAAGATAACGAGCTACTGTCTAACCTGCTTTAGCAGGGAGGTTGGACTAGATGATCTCTAGAGGTCCCTTCCACCCCCTCACCATGCTGGGATTCTGTGAACATGAATTCCCATTAGAACCTTGATTAAAATCTTGTGAACCACTAAATACAAAAGACTTGCAGACTTGTATATCAGCTATGGTTTAGAAGGAGAGGAAATGGCCTGAAATTGTGCCAGGGCAGGATATCATCTATCTCAGCTTCAGCAAGGCTTTTAATGCTGTCTCCCAAAACAACCTCATGGGTAAACTCAAGCAAAGTGGGTTAGATGATTGGATGGTGATTGGTAACTGCTCAACAGCAGAGTTCAGAGGGTTGTGATCAGTGATGCAGAGTCCAGTTGGAAGCCTGTGGCCAGTGGTGTTCCCCAGGGATCAGTAGTGGGTCCAGTTTTGTTCAGTATCTTCATCAATGACCTGAATGAGGGGATTGAGTGGACCTTCAGCAAGTTCTCTGATAATACAAACTGGGGGGAGTGGCTAACACCCCATCAGGCTGTGCAGCCATCCAAAGGGATCTGGACAGGCTGGAGGGCTGGGCAGAGGGGAGCCTCAGGAAGTTCAATAAGGACAAGTGCAGAGTCCTGCATCTGGGGAGGAACAGCAGTAGGTACCAGTACGGACTAGGGTCATCCTGCTGGAAAGCAGCTCCATGGAGAAAGACCTTGGAGTCTTTCTCCATGGGACAGCAATGTGCCCTTGTGACCAGGAGGGACAAGGGCATCCTGGGGTGCATTAAGAGAAGTGTGGCCTGCAGGCCTAGGGAGGTTCTCCTCCTCCTCTACTCTGCCCTGGCGAGGCCTCACCTGGAATGCTGTGTACAGTTTTGGGCTTCCCAGTTCAAGGGAGACAGAGACCTGCTGGAAAGTCCAGTGGAGGCTATGAGGATGATTAAGGGACTGGACATCTCTCCTATGACAAAAGACTGAGAGACCTGGGGCTATTTAGCCTGGAGAAGGCTAGGAGGGGATCTGATCAGTGTCTTTAAGTATCTGAGGTGTGGGTGTCAGGATCAAGGTGCCAGGCTCTTTCTGGGAGTGCCCAGTGATATGACAAGGAACAATGGGTATAACCTAGCACACAGGAGGTTCCACCTCAGCACAAGGAGATACTTCTTTATGGTGGGGGTGCTGGAGCCCTGCACCAGGCTGCCCAGAGAGGTTGTGGAGTCTTCTCTGGAGACTTGCAAAACCCACCTGGACGTGTTCCTAAGTGACCTGCTTTGGTGGGGGAGTTGGACTCACTCTCCAGAGGTCCCTTCCAACTCCTAATGTTCAGCGATTAGGAAAAATTTCTTTGCTGCAAGAGTGGTCAGGGATTGGCACAGGCTGCCCAGGGAGGTGGTGGAGTCACCATCCCTGGAGGTGTTCAAGAAACGTGGGGACATGGCACCTGGGGACATGGTGTAGTGGCCATGGTGGTGGTGTTGGGTTGGACTCAGTGATCTTAGAGGCCCTTTCCAACCCAACCAATTCTCTGTTCCTGTGGTTTGACAGTGAACAGAAACATTTGGAGGAGAGAATAGAATCTCTGAAGAGGAGCCATCACCTCGCTCTTGGCCGCCAGCATGGATTCGAGGAGGAGATCGTGCGGTTCAGAAAGGAGCTTCGAGAGCCGCAGTTCAGAGATGCAGAGGAGACGTACAGGGAGATGATGATTGTTATGAGAACGACAGAGCTGGCCAACAAAGACCTGGACCTTTATTACAAGGCTCTGGATAAGTAAGTGTGGTCAGATGAGGGCCATTTCAGTGGTTTAGGCTTCATTACTTTTGCTAACCTTGATGCAAAAGCAGCTTTCCCTGTCGTAAGTCTGGGGTAATTCACAAGTGATAAATGGATTTACCTAATTCTTTCAGACTTGGTTATTTCTCGATACAGTCAGGCATTTAAATGTTAAGATAATGAGGTGTCCATTAAGTAAATTAATGAAAATGTACTACAAATGGTAGAGGATTAGTAGGAGATCTGTAAGTTGATGTATATCGGATCCATACAGAAAATGTTCTGGTGGTGTTTGGAGCTAAATCTAGACAGAGGTTAAGTCACCTGAATGCATCTTTGGAAAGCTTTATCTAGACAGAGGTTAAGTCACCTGAATGCATCTTTGGAAAGCTTTATCTAGACAGAGCTTAAGTCACCTGAATGCATCTTTGGAAAGTTTTATCTAGACAGAGCTTAAGTCACCTGAATGCATCTTTGGAAAGCTTTATCTAGACAGAGCTTAAGTCACCTGAATGCATCTTTGGAAAGCTTTATCTAGACAGAGCTTAAGTCACCTGAATGCATCTTTGGAAAGCTTTATCTAGACAGAGCTTAAGTCACCTGAATGCATCTTTGGAAAGCTTTATCTAGACAGAGCTTAAGTCACCTGAATGCATCTTTGGAAAGCTTTATCTAGACAGAGCTTAAGTCACCTGAATGCATCTTTGGAAAGCTTTATCTAGACAGAGGTTAAGTCACCTGAATGCAGCTTTGGAAAGCTTTATCTAGACAGAGCTTAAGTCACCTGAATGCATCTTTGGAAAGCTTTATCTAGACAGAGCTTAAGTCACCTGAATGCATCTTTGGAAAGCTTTATCTAGACAGAGCTTAAGTCACCTGAATGCATCTTTGGAAAGCTTTATCTAGACAGAGCTTAAGTCACCTGAATGCATCTTTGGAAAGCTTTATCTAGACAGAGCTTAAGTCACCTGAATGCATCTTTGGAAAGCTTTATCTAGACAGAGCTTAAGTCACCTGAATGCATCTTTGGAAAGCTTTATCTAGACAGAGCTTAAGTCACCTGAATGCATCTTTGGAAAGCTTTATCTAGACAGAGCTTAAGTCACCTGAATGCATCTTTGGAAAGCTTTATCTAGACAGAGCTTAAGTCACCTGAATGCATCTTTGGAAAGCTTTATCTAGACAGAGCTTAAGTCACCTGAATGCATCTTTGGAAAGCTTTATCTAGACAGAGCTTAAGTCACCTGAATGCATCTTTGGAAAGCTTTTGTAAGTAGTTCTCTCAAAACTGCTAGTGGTTTTCCTTTCTTCCTGTAATTTTGATGGGTTTTGTTGTTGAGAGTGGTAGAGGAAGATTCCAGGATATGCAGTGGATAAGTGGTAGAGGGAAGATTCCAGGATATGCAGTGGATAAGTGGTAGAGGGAAGATTCCAGGATATGCAGTGGATAAGTGGTAGAGGAAAGATTCCAGGATATGCAGTGAATAATTGGGAAAGTGTGTATCTCAAGTCTGCCTCACATGCTACCTCAAAGTACATCTCCACAGTAAGAGTTTAGAAAAGGTGAAACCTGTGTTGAAATCCTTCATTATTGTGGGGCTGGACTAGATGACCTTGAAAAGTTCCTTCCAACCTAAAGCATTCTATGATTCTGTGGTGATTAACCCAGGTCTTCACAGAATCCCAGAACTGTCAGGGTTGGAAGGGACCTCCGAGGTCAGCCAATTCCAAGCCCCCTGCCATGGGCAGGGACACCTCACACTACAGCAGGTTGCTCACAGCCACATCCAGCCTGGCTTTAAACACCTCCAGGGGTGAGGCTTCCACCACCTCCCTGGGCAACCTGTGCCAGTGTCTCACCACCCTCATGGGGAAGGAGTTCTTTCTAGCATCCAATCTGAATCTCCCCCCTTCTAGTTTGGCTCCATTCCCCCCAGCCCTATATCTACCCAACACCCTCAAAAGTCCCTCCCCAGCTTTCTTGTAGCCCTCTGCAGATACTGGAAGGCCACAAGAAGGTCTCTTGGGAGCCTTCTCTTCTCCAGACTGAACAGCCCCAACTCTCAGTCTGTCTCCATAGGAGAGGAGCTCCAGCCCTCTGCTCATCCTCATGGCCCTTCTCTGGACACCTTCCAGCACCTCCAGATCCCTCTTGTAATAGAGGCTCCAGAACTGGACACAGTGCTCCAGGTGGGGTCTCACCAGAGCAGTGTAGAGGGGGAGAATCCCCTCCCTGGCCCTGCTGGCCACACTTCTCCTGCTGCAGCCCAGGCTCTGCTTGGCTCTCTGGGCTGCAAGTGCTCACTGCTGGCTCCTGCTGAGCTTCTCCTCCCCCAGCACCCCCAAGTCCCTTTCTTCAGGGCTGCTCTCAAGCCAGTCCCTGCCCAGCCTGTATCAGTGCCTGGGATTGCCCTGACCCAGCTGCAGGACCTTGCCCTTGGTAGTCTCTCACACCACTTTCATTTCTGTACCTCTAGATTTTAGCATCTTCTGGTCATATCTTATCAGGAATAAGATATGCCAGGTAGATTTCTTGTTTCCCGTGATCTTCTCTGGTAATCAATTGTGTGTTCATGAAAGAATATCACAATAGAGAGGTGGTTTGGTTTTGTGTTTTTTTTTTTTTCCCTTTTCCAGTGTGGGTGGTTTTGTGCTTGTATTACAGAAGGCAAGATCAAAAGATGGAAAGTGTAGTAACTTTGGTGATTGTTTTTGCTTCCTCTGGAGGCTTGTTTTCTAGTCTTGGACTGACTGGCCAGAATGCCATCTCCAAGTAAAACATACAGCTCCCTAGAGACCTCTGTGTGTGTGTGTGTATGTTCCATGAGCTATTCAACTTGATGGACAGTGGGGAAGGACCTTGGCATCAGTGGATACATTTCAGGAAATACTGAAGCGTGACAGAAAGGTAAAATGAGTACTAGGAACAAAAGAGAGCATGAGGAATGTTTTGAATTCCCAATATATCCATGTGCTGGTCAGCAGCCAGCTGAACATGAGCCAGTGTGTGCCCGGGTGGCCAAGAAAGGCCAACACCATCCTGGCCTGCATCAGCAATGGTGTGGCCAGCAGGAGTGGGGAAGTGATTGTGCCCTTGTACTCAGCACTGGTGAGGCCACAATTTGGGTATTGAGTTCAGTTTTGGGCCCCTCTTTCCAAGAAGGACATGGAGGGGCTGGAGTGGGTCCAGAGAAGGGCAGTGAAGCTGGGGAAGGGTCTGGAGAACAGGGCTGGTGAGGAGCAGATGAGGGAACTGGGGTGGGTTAGCCTGGAGAAAAGGAGGCAGAGGGGAGAACTTCTGGCTCTATGTCTGCCTGAAAGGAGCCTGGAGCCAGGGGGGACTGGTTTCTTTTCTCAAGTAACAAGTAATAGGACAAGTGGAAGTGGCCTCAAGATGCACCAGGAAAGGTTTAGGTTGGGCATGAGGAATAATTTCTTCCCTGAGAGGGAAGAGGCTGCCCAGGGCAGTGGTGGAGTCCCCATCCCTGGAGGGCTTTCAAAGCTGTGGAGATGTGGTGCTGAGGGGCATGAATTAATGGTTAGATCTGGTGATCTTAAAGGTCTTTTCCAGCCTAAATGATTCAGTGTTTTGTATGGAATTTTGGTCTCCTGCCTTGAAAAAGGTCTGGCCTTGCTGGAAAAAGGAACACAAAAGAGGAATATTGGTGATTGAGGGGACAGGGTAACCATCAGGAAGAGGAAATAAATATGAGAGCTTCCCAAGTTGAAAAGATGGTGTAGAGGAGCCTTGGTTTGAGCAGTTTTAATGCTCAAATCAAAGGAAGTATAATATCAGAACTGTCAGCTAATCCCAAATGCATTTTGTGAAGCTCTGACTCATTCAGTACAGTTCTTCCCTTTCAGCTTCAATGGAAACGCTCTCCAAGAATTTCCCTTTTCAAATTCAGAAGCTTTTTTTCTCTGTGTGTGTCTGTGTGCTATCAACTCATCTATTGTTTCTATTTAAGGCAAAACAGGAAATCAGCCCTTATCATTTCAAGAAAAGGGAGATAAGCATCACTTATTGGTAATCGTTTGGAGAATCAGTGAGACGAAATGGCAACTCTAATGGCCAGAGACTGAAAGCTCTAACTGCAGCTGGGAAAGCCACCAGTTTGGCTCTTCTGTGCTATCAGCTCATCTTTATTGACTTAATATTTATCACAAACCTCTGCTTGTTGATGAGGAATGCATTCTTGGCTTTCATTAAATAGTTGCCCATGGAACGTTCCCTCCCTGGAGGTGTTCAAGGCCAGGTTGGATGAGGCCCTGAGCAACCTGGGCTAGTGGAAGGTGCTCCCAAATAAGCCTTTTAGTGGTTTCTAGCAGCTGCAGGTGAATGTGGAATTGTGTTTGACTGTAGGATTTCTAGCTACAGTTCATCAACTGGATGAGAGGGAATGGACTGAACCTTGAGGAGAGCAGATTTAGACTGGAGATTAGGAAGAAATTCTTTAGAGCGAGGGGTGGGGAGACACTGGATCAGGTTGCCCAGGGAGGTTGTGGATGTCCTCTCCCTGGAGGTGTTCAAGGCCAGGTTGGATGAGGCCTTGAGCAACCTGGGCTAGTGAGAGGTGCTCCCAAATGAAACCCTTTAGTGGTTTCTAACAGCTGCAGGTGAACATGGAATTGTTTGACTCTAGGATTTCTAGCTACAGTTCATCAGCTGGATGAGAGGGAATGGGTTGAAGCTTGAGGAGGGCAGATTGAGACTGGAGATTAGGAGGAAATTCTTTCCAGTGAGGGTGGTAATTATACTTTTAGTAAAAGTATTTAAAGGAGTGGAAAGGGAACTGATGCCTTTCTCAAAGCTCTTCCAGGCCAGGTTGGATAAGGCCTTTGTCAATCAAGCCTGTCTGAGAGGCATCCCAGCCGTTGGCAGGGAGGCTGGAGTAAATGATCTGTGAGGTGCCTTCCAACCTAAGCCATTCTCTGACCATAGCACTTCCATCTATAACAATTCTCATGGTTTTGGTTCTCTTCTTCAGAGCAATAATGACATTTCATAGCATGAAGATGGAGGAAATCAACAAAATAATCCGTGACCTGTGGCGAAGCACCTACAGAGGACAAGGTGTGTCAGTTTGGTGTACTTTGGCCCACATGGCTCCACTTGAGACTGAGCACAGCATACAGAAAAGTGTTCAGAATGCTGAAAATCCAGGAGCTGGAAACAGTTGGTTGCATTCTGAAGGCTCCATCTGTGGGTCAGGATTGTAAACTTCTTATTACACATGGTGCGATTTAGACATCAGGAGGAAGCTCTGCATCATGAGAGTGGTGAGAGCCTGGAATGGGTTGTCCAGGGAGGTGGTTGAGGCCCCATCCCTGGAGGTGTTTAAGGCCAGGCTGGATGAGGCTCTGGCCAGCCTGATGTAGTGTGAGGTGTCCCTGTCCATGGCAGGAGGGTTGGAACTGGATGATTCTTGTGGTCCCTTCCAACCCTGACTGATTCTATGATTCTCTGAAAGAGGATGATGAAATCCTGGAACAGGTTGCCCAGGGATGTGGTTGAGGCCCCATCCCTGAAGACACTCAGAATCAGGCTTGCTGTGGCCCTGGGCAGCCTGCTCTAGTTGGAGGTGTCCCTGCTGACTGTGGGGTGATTGGACAAGATGACCTTTGAGAGTCCATTCTAACCCAATGCAATCTGTGAATCTGGGGAGTAATTTTCCCTTTTCCATGCTTTCCAAAAGTAAGGTTTCCTTGAGACAAGGGTTTATAAACCCATTAGTTTCCAAGGTATAGCTGTTAGTGGGGCTTCAGCATAGAATTTCTGTGGTTACTGCACATTATACCTCTCAGCTCCCTGGAGGTGTTCAAGGCCAGGCTGAATGAGGCCTTGAGCAACCTGGGCTAGTGGAAGGTGTCCCTGCTTGTGGCAGGGGGTTGGAACTAGATGATCATCAAGGTCCCTTCCAACCCAAACCATGCTGTGATTCTGTGATTCAATGATAACATTAAAGATTTTTTGTTAACTTAAAAGGTTTTTCCTTCCCATTTTCAGATATTGAGTACATAGAGATCCGTTCTGATGCAGACGAGAATGTCTCAGCCTCTGATAAAAGAAGAAGCTACAATTACAGAGTAGTGATGGTGAAAGGGGACACAGCTCTGGATATGAGAGGAAGGTGCAGTGCTGGGCAGAAGGTAACAGAATTTCATTTTCAGTAGACAAGGTTCTGAAAAGTGGCTGAGGTGAGTGCAGGAGGGGGAAGTGTTGTGGCTGCAGCTCTAAGGACAGCTCTGTCCATCCTTTGCTGTATCTGGATCTTGCTGACAGTGTGCAGGAGATGGTTCTGAACACCTGAACCCTATTCTGGGGACAAAATCCATTGTTTCAGTTGGTGACTGGTCTGAGTCAGTGCAGGATTGAAGGGTTCAACTTCTCTCTCTCTTCAAGTTCCAGTCCTCCCAGTCTGGCTGCTGCTAGTTACCACTAAGGTTCCCATAGCTTTAAGTCTGTTGACTTGCTCCTTCCACACTTTATTGACACACACTGGCCAAGTGGCCCTGATACCACACCTGCCTTGACAGTATCAGTAGTCAGAGGCTCATTACTTGACAGTCAGAGGTTCATCAACATTAACCACACCACTTCCACACCTTGGGGCTTGAGAATTGTTGTTTCCAGCTCTCTGTTATGTTATGACAAAGCAGCTAAAATATTCTTAAGCCAGAGAAAAGAACCAGCCTTCATCTACCTCCAAAACCATCATCAGTACTTTTGGGTTGACTTTTTTTTTTTTTTTTTGAGAGATGAAGTATGGGGGGAAAAAAAAATCATAGAACAGTTTGGGTGGGAAGGGACCATCAAAGGTCATCCAGTCCAACCCTCCTGCAGTCACCAGGGACATCTGCAGCTAGAGCAGATTGCTCAGAGTCCCAAACAACCTGACCAGGGTTCCAGGGATGGGGCATCTTCCACCTCTGTGGGTAACAAACTGCCTGCTTCATAGGATCACAGAATCATTTTGGTTGGAAAAACCTTTAAGCTTATCAAGTCCAACCATTCTCTAACTCTGTCAAGGCTGGGGCTAAACCATGGTCCCTCAGCACCACATCTCTGCCTCTTTGAAACACCTTTAGGGAAGGGGATTCAACCACCTCTCTGGCCAGCCTGTTCCAGTCTTTGAGAGCCCTTTCAGTGAAGGAGTTTCTTCTAATGTCCAGCCTAAATCTCCCCTGGTGCTACCTGAGGCCATTTCCTCTTGTCCTGTCACTTGTTCCACAGCAGGAGAGACCAACCCACACTTGGCTCCAGCCTCCTTTCACAGAGTGCTAGAGATCAATGAGGTCTCCTCTTAGCCCCCTTCTCTCCAGTCTGAACAACCTCAGGTCCCTCAGCTGCTCCTCACAAGGCCTGTTCTCCCTCCTGAGAAGATGAATACTGAATTGTTGCTTGAATAGGGAAAATTCTGTCAAATCAATTCCTGTGTGCTTGGGTTTGAAAATTCCATGCCAAGCTGGGGGGAAATCCTAACAGCAATATAGGCAGCAAATGTGTCCTCTCCTGAAGTAGCCTAGGATGTCAGTTTGGAGTCATATGTAAATGAGAATGAAACTCCTTCACAGTTTCTTAGCTCATGTTCTGAGAAGCCTTTGATCATGAGCTGTGATGCCAGCAGTGGTGATAATTGGAAAGTATTTTTGGCACACAGTTTCCATCGAGCATCCTGGAGTTTTCCCTGCTGCAGGAGAGTGAACGTTCCTATGATTGGGCATCTCAACACAGAAGTGCCCTGGGAGGTGGTAAATGCTGCTGCCTGCAGCACTGGTGAGTGCTCAGGAGGGCAGGCACTCAGGCCTAGTGGGAGGGGTACAGATCTACCCCATCCCTGTCACGGCCTGAGCAGAGCATAGAGGTGATGAAGCTGGCACTGCTGTAGCATTGTCACCTCACATCAGTGTCACCTGAATTTTGAGTATTTGATTTCTTTGATGGTTTTCCAACAGCCCTTTCTAGAATAGATCTTTCAGTTCAGACTTTTCACAGAAACAGAGACTTGGCTGTGGTTGGAAAAGACTACTGAGGTCATCCAGTCCAGCCATCAACCTAACACCACCGTGGACATCAAACCGGGTCCACACATTTCTTGAACACCTCCATCACCTCCCTGGGCAGCCTGTGCCAATCCCTGACCACTCTTGCAGCAAAGAAATTCTTCCTGGTGTCCAACCTAAACCTCCCCTGGCACAACCTGAGACCATTTCCTCTTCTTCTGGCACTTGTTCCTTGGGAGAAGACACCAACTCCCACCTCACTTCAACCTCCTTTCAGGGAGCTGTAGAGAGCAATGAGGTCTCCCCTCAGCCTCCTCTTCTCCAGAGTACACAACCCCAGTTCCCTCAGCTGCTCCTCACCGGCCCTGTTCTTTAATGCAGTTTTTCAGTGACTGATTTGTTCATTTAGTGAGCTCCCAGTACATTGTGCTGTCAGCTTCAGTAAGGGCATTAAACCCAACGTGTTACACTGAATTCCTCTGCCAGGACTTCCAAGAGTGAGCTTTTGGTGCTGTTTTTTGTTCTCCTTAGGTGCTTGCTTCTCTTATCATTCGCCTTGCTCTGGCAGAAACCTTCTGTCTCAACTGTGGCATATTGGCACTGGATGAACCTACCACCAACCTGGATCGAGAGAACATCGAGTCTCTGGCACATGCCCTGGTGGAGTAAGTGACCTCTTCTGGTGAAGCTTCTCAGATGTTAGTTGTAGTCAGCAGAAATTGATTCTGTTTTAAGCTGGCATATCTCTCTTGGCATCTGAAAATCTAAACGCAGGGCAGTAGCTTTAGATTATTTATCTTGGAAGAGAAAAAATAGTTCCTAAGGAAGGAGGGATTGTTATTTTTAACATGGGTAAGAAGAGTTGTTCAGCTGCATTAGAGTGCTGGACACTTTGTGTTGTTCATTGTCATAGAGTCCCAGCATAGTGGGGTTGGAAGGGACCTCTGGAGATCACCCAGTCCAACCCCCCTGCTTAAGCAGGGTACCCACAGCAGCTTGCCCAGGAGCACAATGTCCAGGTGGGTTTGGAATCTCTGCTGAGAAGGAGACTCCACAACCTCTCTGGGCAGCCTGCTCCAGGCCTCCAGCACCCTCACACCAAAGAAATGTCTCCTCCTGTTCAGATGGGTCCCAGTTGTGCCCACTGCCCCTTGTGCTGTCACTGGGCACCACTGACAAGAGTCTGGCTCCCTCCTCTTGCCCCCCACCTTTATCTCTTGCTGAGCATTGCTCAGATCCCCTCTGGGGCTGCTCTTCTCCAGGCTCTCAGCCCCAGGGCTCTCAGCCTTTGCTCCTCACAGAGCTGCTCCAGGCCCCTCAGCAGCTTTGTAGCCTCCACTGGACTCTCTCCATCAGTTCCCTGTCTCTCTTGCAGGGTGGAGCCCAGTTCACTGGTTGAGTTCTTTAACTCTGTAGTAAGGAATTTCCCATCCTGAGTAGCTGAGGGCTTTGGTGCTGTGTAGGCAGAAGCTGCCAGCCCAGCAGGCTGTGAGCTCTCTCTCTTTGCAGGATCATCAAGAGCCGCTCGCAGCAGCGTAACTTCCAGCTGCTGGTGATAACCCATGATGAGGATTTTGTGGAGCTCCTGGGTCGTTCTGAATATGTGGAGAAATTCTACAGGATAAAGAAGAACATTGACCAGTGCTCTGAGATTGTGAAATGCAGTGTCAGCTCCCTGGGCTCCTACGTTCATTAGTTTTGAGTAATTAGGTGTTGCAGCCTGCCTTAGCTGCCTCCCTGGGCAGAGCTGAGATGAAGGCATCTGAAATTACAGTTTGGTAGCAATTTGAGCTGCTCTGAAACTGCCCAGCTTTTAAACTTCCTCTCTCTACATCTTGTCTGTTGCCTGGGTTTGAAGAGTCACCATAATAGTAAACTTTTGGCTGTGTTTTGCTCTTTAAAAGCAGGGGGAAAAAAAAGTTGTGCTGTTCTTTGTGTATGTGCTCTCATGGCAGTCCAGGCTTTGGATTCTTTGGAACAGGGCTTCCCCTCCATCACCACTTCAGGGCAAGCTGAGGATGGGTTTGTACTGCTCAAGGTGTGTTGATAGCTCCTACCTGTCTGCACAAGAGCCACAAGCTCCAAAGAGAGCTTCATTGCTCCGGCTGTTCAAAGGCACAACCCTCATGAGGTCCAACAGCTTCTTTAAAGGGAGTCCCATCTCCAGCTGATGAGTGAATGGATGACAGGAGCATGTTCTAACCATGCCCCCTTTGCTTGCTGCCATGTACTGCTCTGCTGCTTCTGCCTGTTCAGAGAATTATGTCATATTCTGATTCTCCATCAGATACCATCAAGTTCTGTGAAAACGATTCAGAAATGCTCTAGAGACTCCTTTTGTGTGGATGCTGAGCTTCAGCTGCACCAGAGGTCCTCCTGGGGCTCTGTTCCTTGATGCAGGAACATCCACCAGCCCTGCAGAACACAGGCCCAGGAGAACCTGCTGCTCTCAGCATGGCAGGGGAAAGCCAGCAGGACCTTTAGAGGACCTGACCCTGAGGTTTCAGAGAGGTTCCTCAGCACCTCTTTGACTTTGAACTCGAGGTGTGAGTCCCCAAGCAGAAGCTGGGCTAACAGCCCTTGCTGCCAGCAGTGGTTGGCTGAACCTTCTTAGAAGGCAGTGTGTGATCAAAAGGTCAGCTTCAGAGGAAGAATCTTTCAACCACCACTGAAAAAGCCATGCTAGTCTCAGAAACTTCAGGATCTTCAGCTCTGGCAAATGGGCAAGTGATCCCAACAGCCTTGCTCACTGCCTTCCTCATCTTTCAGGATGCAGGAATCCATTTTCCCCAAATTTTGAGGGACAGAGCAAGTGAGGACAGGGACAGGAAGGTGGGCAGACCTGGCAGGAGCAGGCAGGGTCTGGGACTGCTTAAGCACCACGGACAGAGGTGGCCCCAAGGACCCTTTCGCTGTGGGGAGGGTGAAGTGTAGCCCTGCCAGCCCAGGGGAGCTGTGGCTCCTTCCTGCCTCTGCTGAGCCCCTCACCTCAACTACCACTGCTAACAACCTCCTTGTAGTGACAGGACAAGGGGCAACTGCTCTGAGCTGGAAGAGGGCATGTTTAGGCTGGAGATGGGTGGTTGGGACCTCATCCCTGCAGGTATTCAAGGCTCAGCAGGGCCCTGGGCAGCCTGATCCTAGTGGAGGATGTCCCTGCTGACTGCAGAGGGCTTGGACTGGATGACCTTTGGAGGTCCCTTCCAACCCAACCCATTCTATGATTAGGAAGAAATTTCTTCCAGTGAGGGTGGGGAGACACTGGAACAGGTTGCCCAGGGAGGCTGTGGATGTCTCCTCCCTGGAGGTGTTCAAGCCAGGTTGGATTGAGGCCTTGAGCAACCTGGGCTGGTGGGAGGTGTCCCTGTCTGTGGCAAGGGGGTTGGAACTGGATGATCTTTAAGATCCCTTCAACCCCAACCATTCTGTCATGATCTCCACCAAAGCAGACCGAGTCCATCAGCACTCTGTGTCTGCTTCATCCCTACAGCTGATGTTCTTCAGCCACCTACACGGCCAGAGCAAAGTGGACTCGGCAGTAGGAACATTTAAATGATCTGAGGATTATTTCCACCTGAATTTTCTGAAACTGCAAGTCACCAGAGTCAGCCTGGCCCTAGCCCCTGGGAACCCACTCAGAGATAGGTGACTGCAGTGGGATTTCCTGGCAATGACGCCTCGAGCGATCCCCTGAAAAAGCAATGAGCACCAGCTGGGGAGGAGGGGGGGAGGAAGAGGAGGCAAAGGAAAATGCTGCTAACAGGCATTACGTTTGCACTTTTGAACAAGAAGCTTCACTGACTCTGCTGCAACTTCCTGAAGGGGAATTTTCTCAAAGATCTAATCAACAGAAACAAAATGACTTTGAATTTTCACATTTTCCTGTCCTACCTGTTTGTTTTAGCATGACACATAGATGCCAGCTCAGGAGGAGTTCATTACCTTCAGAAGCAATTCTCCAACCTCTCTGAAGGCTGAGCTTTTGGGTTTTTACCCCCTGCGATGTGCCATTCCTCTGGAAAGTAGTTGGAACCCGTTTTTACCTAAATCAGCCCTTCCCTCTTCCCCAGCTGCCAAGGTCCTCCTCACACACACTCGCTTTGGGGGCTAAGGTGGTTGCCTGGGCTTGGACCAAGTACAGAAAATGTGGTAGGTAAATGACTTCTCTTGTACCAGGTGTCAGAAATCATAGAATGGGTTGGGTTGGAAGGACCTTAAAGGTCATCTAGTTCAAGCCCTCCTGCCAGGGGCAGGGACACCTCCCACCAGCCCAGGCTGCTCAAGGCCTCATCCAGCTTGGCCTTCAACACTTCCAGGGAGGTGGCAGCCACAACCTGCTGGGCAACCTGTTCCAGTGTCTTCCCCCCTCACTGGAAAGAATTTCCCAATATCCAGTCTAAATCTGTCCTCTTCCATCTTAAATCCATGCCCCCTTGTCCTATCACTACAAGCAGGTTCTAAAAAGTCCCTCCCCAGCTCTCCTGTACCCCCCCCTTCAGGTACAGGACCTGCTCTAAGGTCTGCCTGGAGCCTTCTCCAGGCTGAACAACCTCAGCTCCCTCAGCTTGTCCCCATAGCAGAGGTTCTCCAGCCCTGTGATCATCTTCATGACCTCCTCTGGACCCACTCCAGAGCCTTTCTTGTGTGGGGGGCCCCAGAACTGGATGCAGTCTCCCAAGGGCAGAGGGGGAGAATCATCTCACTTCTCCTGCTGCTCATACTTCAAAGTGACCAAAAAAATCTATCCACAGGAGTCTTTTTTCCACACTTTGTTGCATGCTCCATGTATCCAACAGCATGGAAAAGACACTCCACCAGCCCTGCCTCTTTGGGCCAGGAAGGAAAATCAATGCACTGCTTTGAATCAAGTGCAGAAGAAACCTCTAAACACCTTCATGATCTTTTGTTGGCTGGGGACACCCCAGAGAGGGTGAGGACAGAAGCAGGGCTTTACTGTGACCCATCAGAGGGTTTTGCTGCCACCTCTCCTGCTGTGCCCACAGGAAACAGGGTGGCTGCAGATGGGTGCACTCAGCCACCCCAAGCACCTCATCAAGGGGATCCCTGCTCTGCTGTGGCTTCCTGCCTCCACACAGGCCACCAAGAGGAGCTGACAAGGAGCCACTGCCTCCTGGTGCCCCTGTTCTTAGCACTGGTGAGAATGCAGCTCAAGTGCAGGGTCCTGGTGTGGGCACCGCAGTGTAAGAAGGACACTGAGGTGCTGGAGTGGGCACAGAGATGGGCAACAAAGGTGGTGAAGGGTCTGGAGGACAGGGCTGGTGAGGAGCAGCTGAGGGAACTGGGGGTGTTTAGTCTGGAGAAAAGGAGGCTGAAGGGAGAGCTCATTGCTCTCTACAGCTCCCTGAAAAGAGCTTGGAGTGAGGCCAGTGTTTGCCTCTTCTCCCCAGGAGCTAGCAATAAGGCAAGAGGAAGTGGCCTCAAGTTGCACCAGGGGAGGTTTAGGTTGGATATTAGGAAAAAGTTCTTCACTGCAGGAGTGGTCAGGCAGTGGAACAGGCTGCCCAGGGAGGTGGTGGAGTCACCATCCCTGGAGGTGTTCAAGAAATGTGTGGACATGGCAGTTGGGGACATGGTGTAGTGGCCATGGTGGTGCTGGGTAGAAGGTTGAACTTGATGATCTCAGAGATCTTTTCCAGCCTTAATGATTCTATGGTTCCATGGTCCTACCTAACCAGCTCCTTCAGGCTCATCCTCCTCTCCAGCCATGTCCTACAGGTGAAGGGTGGGCAGGGGAGCAGGATGCCAGGAGCAAGGGCTGTCATCCCTACACAATGCTACACACAGCTCACTGCCAGCCTTGGTGCAGAACCAAGCAGAGACATTGTAAGGCAAGCTGAGCAGAGATTTATTGCTGTCCCTCGCTGGGCAGGTGATGAAGTGCAGAACTGGCTCCTCTCTTGCCATGTTGGTTGGAGCTGAGGTGGGCTTCCAGCAGGGAAACCACCAGTCCTCCCCTTCACTCTTTTGTGAGAAGGCACAGCCACAGGCAGACACTGGCCGGGGTCCACCAGGATTTAAAAACCCAAGAGGACCTGTGGAATGAATTTTGAACACTTGGATCACTGCTGGCAGAATCAGGCAGTTGCCTGAGGTGATGATCTCCTGGCCAAGCAGGCAGCCAGCAGACCTGGCTCAGGGCACCAGCTGCTGTGCCTGTTACAAACAAATCCTGTCAGGGAAGCCTGCAAGTCATTGGTGCTGGGTGTTGGTTATTCAGCACCTGACCTTGTCACCACCCTGGCAAATTCAAGTCATGATTCCTTCTGCTTACATGACTCTCCTCCCTCCCCTCTCATTTATGGTGCTGTATGCATAAATTAGTCCAAAGAAGTGCTTGCTGTGAGGATGAGTAAGAGACTTGAACATCTCTCCTAAGAAGGAGGACTGAGGGCCCTGGAACTGTTTAGTGTGGAGAAGAGGAAGCTGAGAGGGAATCTGATCAGTGTCTATCAATATCTGAGGGGTGGGGGGCAAGAAGCAGGGGCCAGGCTCTTTTCAGTGGTGTCCTGTGGTAGGACAAGGAACAACAGGTACCAGCTGGAACCCTGGAGGTTCCACCTCAACGTGAGGAGAAACATTTTTGGTGTGAGGGTGATGAAGCACTGGAGCAGGCTGCCCAGAGGGGTTGTGGAGTCTCCTTCTCTGGAGGTGTTCAAGAAACCTGTGGCCATGGCACTTGGGGACGTAGCTTAATGGCCCTGGTGGTGTTGCACTGACATTTGGACTCGAGGATCCGAGAGGTCTTTTCCAGCCCAAACGATTCTCTGATTCTGATGGCGGAGGTCCAGTTCCTTCCTTTTACTTTTGCATGCCCTCAACGTTACAAATAAACCCCAAGAGAGGTGCTGGTCTCCAAACAAACACCACAAGCCAAACCAATCAATAGAGATGCTGCTTTCAAACACTTCATCTTTTCCCACCTCCCTGTATCTTTGTTAGCCTTTAAATGTCACCCCAAATATCACTGCTGATCTATTTCACTATGACAGTTTGTTTGTTACCTCCCTGGCCAGGAGCCAGCCTTTAATTTGCAAGATGCTATCACCAGGAGTGTGATGCACTTTGCAGATTTCTCCTCTGGCTTCATCCTTCCCCAGGTAATTTGATTTGTGGAGGAGGAAACAAACCAAACAAGTTGGCTTGCTGGAGGTGAAGCTGGAGCTGGAGCTCACCTTGCCCTCCATCTGCATGGGTTGGAGGAAGCAGGATGGTTCTGGTGTCATCCCAGCACAGAGGCTGAAACCCTCACAATTTGTAAACTCAGCCACTGATTCAAGAGATACAACATGTGCTGATGTGAGGCACTCTGCAGTGACCCACATTTGGGGTTCTCTTCATGGCAGAAAATGTTTTATTTAACTTCTCCACAGTAACAAGTGAGAGATGGAGAGGAAATAACCTCAGGCTTCCCCAGGGAGGGGGAGGCTGGACACTAGGCAAGATTTTTTTTTTTTTCACTGAAGGATTGTCAAGCACTGGAGCAGGCTGCCCAGGGAGATGGTGGAGACACAGCAGAATCATAGAATCATAGAATGGTCTGGCTTGGAAGGGACCTCCAAAGGTCATCCAGTCCAACCCTCTCTGCAGTCAGCAGGGACATCCTCCACTAGATCAGGTTGCCCAGAGCCTTGTCAAGCCTCACCTTGAATATCTCCAGAGATGGGGCTCCAGCCACCTCCCTGGGCAAGCTGTTGCAGTGTTCCACTACCCTCCTGGTGCAGAACTTGTTCCTAACATCCAATCTAAATCTACTCTGCTCTCATTTCCAGCCGCTGCCCTTTGTCCTGTCACTGCAGGCCTTTGTGAACAGTCTCTTTCCATCCTCCTTGTAGCCCCTTTCAGGTACTGGAAGGTCAGTGTTAGGTCTTCCCAGAGCCTCCTCTTCTCCAGGCTGAAGGATTCATCCCAGGCTGTGTTTAAAAGCTGTGCAGATGTGGTGCTTGGGGATAGGGTTTAGTGGGGACTTGGTAGAGTAGGGTGAATGGTTGGGCTCCATGGTTTTGAAGGTCTTTTCCAGCTTAAATGATTCTATGATTCTGAAAGTAAGGAGCAGCACCCAGGAGCAAACAGCCTGCAGAGAATGCTGTGGCTTCTTGATGAGGCTTCAAAAAAGGCCAAGCTGGACCAGGACTGGAAACAGGAATATGGCTGTCTGTGGTAGTTTTAAGGCTGTGCCTTTAACTTTTCTTCAGAGGCCCTCAAAAACAAGACCTGAAGCTGTTCAGAGCACCCCAACTAAAGCATCTACTGGACCTTGTGAGTTGTGACACATTTCTTAATGACATGGTCCCGTCCATCCCTCCACAGAACCTACCACTTGGGTGACCTTGGCTTCTAAAGCAGAGGTGTGAAGGTGGTGGCCTGGCCACCTCCATCTGCCCAGCCAGCCAGGAGGAGCCAGGCTGGGAGCTGCAGGAGGAGAAAAGGCACCCAGGAGAAGCTGATGGCCTCACTGCCTGCAGTGCTGGGTCCTTTCCCCACCCTGAGCAAGACGTAGCTGGGTGGGAAGCTCCCAAGTGCTGCTGTGACAGAGCAGCCCTGAGGCTGTTTAACTGGGAAGGGACAAGTTCAGCCCATCCCAAACTATGGGACTGCAGCTATTCCATTTCCTGCAGAGCCAGGAAGGGGAAGGGGACACTGCCAGAGGGAGCAGTGCTTCCTCTAAATCTGCCTTATCCATCCCAGCATCCCAGCATGGTGTGGTTGGAAGAGACCTCTGGACATCATCCAGTCCAACCCCCCTGCTAAAGCAGGGCACCCACAGCAACTTGCCCAGGAGCACAGTGGCCAGGGGGGGTTGGAAGCTCTCCAGAGAAGGAGACTCCACAGCCTCTCTGGGCAGCCTGCTCCAGGCCTCCAGCACCCTCACACCAAACAGCTTTCTCCTGATGTCTAGGTGGAAACTCCTGGGCTCCAGTTTGTGCCCTTTGCCCCTTGTCCTGTCACTGAGATGAGGCTGGAGTCATCCTCTTGCCTCCCACCCTTTAGATATTGATCAGCATTGATTAGATCCCCTCTATTTTTGGTCCTCTCAGGTCAATGATGCTGCCAGAGGGCTGTGCCCCCCTGATGCCCAAGCCCCCACCTCAGCAGCATTTCTCAGAACTGGGCTTCTCTCTCTAGCTGTCATTTCCCACCCACAGCAGCCCAGGCGATGCAGATCAGCTTTTCCCATCACTACGTTCACGGTTCCTTATCAATACTTTGGGGGAATGATTCTTATCTGCCTCTGGGGGGAGGTGACACACACTCTCCTCGTGGGCTTTGCAGAGGTGGGGTGCTCCCACCCCCTCCATGGCCCTGTGATGCCCTCCCAGGACCACCACTCAGGGCACTGTAGGTGGGACCGTGGACATCTGGAATCATGATGCATCCCGGTCCAGCAGCTTGGCTCAAGGGACACAGGGACACTGCCTTTGGGACAGATGGACACACACTGTGCTGGATGCACACCAGCTCCTGCACCCTCCCCCCAGTGCCTGCCATAGGAAACCATCCAGGATCCTGCCTGGCTCTGATCCAGCCTCTTGATTTTGCAGGAAATGCAACACCTGGGAATTTCTCCCAGGAAAACCACTTCTTCCAGGCTGCTGAAATGGGAATGCTCCAGCCCAGTCCTGCCAATCATGGGATCACAGAATCATGAAGGCTGGAAAGGACCTCAAAGACCTGGAGGCTGGATGAGGCCTTGAGCAACCTGGACTAGTGGGAGGTGTCCCTGGCAGTGGCAGGGAATTAGAAGATCTTTAAGGTCCTTTCCAACCCAACCCATTCCACGAATCATCAAATCCAACCTCCTACCCAACAGCTCCATGACCACTAGACCATGCCCCATTGTAATGTGAGATCCTCCAGTACCCAAGGAACACAGGGAAATGGGCAGGGGCTGGGCTGGGCTCAGCTGGGAAGTGTGGTGCTTCCTCAGGATATGCAGCACCTTGACACTCCTGAGAAGCAAAAAGGAAAGAGGCTTCAGCTGGGATCTGGCTGCATCAGGAAGACATCAAGAAGGAATTCTTCCCTGTGAGGGTGGGGAGGCACTGGAACAGGCTGCCCAGAGAAGCTGTGAAGGCTCCAGGCCTGGAAGTGTTCAAAGCCAGGCTGGATGGAGCCTTGAGCAGCCTAGCAGGAGGTGTCCCTGCCCATCTAGCTGGGAATAGATGATCTAAGGCCCCTTCCATCTCAGACCATTCCCTGATCTTTGAGGTCCTTTCCAACCAACCCCATTCCACCATGGGCTAAATTAATGCAACAGTTTGCAGCTAAGAGGCTGAAGGTGAAGCCTGGAGCTCCCCTGGGCAGGGTTTGGTGTGAGCAGAGCCATAGGAGCTGCTTCACCTCTGCCTGCAGCAGGGCTTGGCAAAAGGCATGGGGCAGCCTGGGGCAGAAATAGGCAGGCAGGCTTTAACCCCCAGAATTCCCATGGGATGCACACTTCAGCCATGCCAGGGAAGGGCTGTGGGTTCCTCTCTGCTCTGCTGCCCAAGGAGTGGTGCTTTGAACCCCTGGGGGACTGCTGGGTTGCTGATGTCCTCTGGGATGTTGTGGCACAGCATGGGATGGTGTGGGACAGAGTGGAATGGTGTGGGACAATGATGTGGGGTAGCATGGACCAATGTGGGATGGTGTAGGATGGGGGGATGAGACTGTGTAGAATGGTTTGGGATGGCACAGGATGGTGTGAGATGGTGGCATGGGATGGTGAGGGATGGCATGAGATGGTGAGGGGTGGCATGGGATGGTGAGGGATGGCATGAGATGGTGAGGGATGGCATGGGATGGTGAGGGATGGCATGAGATGGTGAGGGATGGCATGGGATGGTGAGGGATGGCATGGGATGGTGAGGGATGGCATGAGATGGTGAGGGATGGCATGGGATGGTGAGGGATGGTGAGGGATGGTGAGGGATGGCATGGGATGGTGAGGGATGGCATGAGATGGTGAGGGATGGCATGAGATGGTGAGGGATGGCATGGGATGGTGAGGGATGGTGAGGGATGGCATGGGATGGTGTGAGATGGAGTGAGACTATGTAGAACGGTTTGGGATGGTGTGGGACGGGGGGATGAGACTGTGTAGAATGGTTTGGGATGGCACAGAATGGTGTGAGATGGTGGCATGGGATGGTGAGGGATGGTGAGGAATGGCATGAGATGGTGAGGAATGGTGAGGGATGGCATGAGATGGTGAAGGATGGCATGGGATGGTGAGGGATGGCATGGGATGGCATGGGGTGGTGAGGGATGAAGTGGGATGGTGTTGGATGGAGTGAGACTGTGTAGAATGGTTTGGGATGGCGAGGGATGGCATGGGATGGCGAGGGATGGCATGGGATGGTGTGGGATGGTGTGGGATGGTTTGGGATGGTGTGGAGATGTCAGTGCCAACAGGCAGGGCACCACTTGGGGCTGAGAGGCCCCCTGGCCAGCCAGGCTCGTCGGGAGCCACCCTGGCAGGCTGGGATCCGAGCTGTAGAGCTGAGTAAGTCCTGGTTAAAACCCAACCACCCACACGGCGGAGAATGCCCTCAGCCACTTCTTCCTTTACATGCAAGAGCTTTTTTTCTGTCTCCCTGCAGATGTTTAACATCTTGATAAAAGCTTTGAGGTTTTTCTTTTCTTTCAGCTCAGACTTTGTCTCCTGAAGCTTGCTGGAGCTGCTGCCACCATGGCCAGACCACCTCAATATGTTTGTGCCACAGGGGTCAGCCCTTCCCCTCCAACAGCAGTCCTGTGCCATTTCCCTCTCCACAGCACTGCCAGCCCCTCTGACAGCCAAGCTGTGGCACAGGGCACCGTGGGCCCAGAATGTCCCCAGGCCCCCACTGTGGTGAACCAGGAGAGGTTCTCCACATCATTCCCTACTCCACCAGGGCTAGGGAAGTTCTTCTACCTCTCTACTCTGCCCTGGTGAGACCTCACCTGCAATGCTGTGCCCAGTTCTGGGCTCCCCAGTTCAAGAGAGACAGAGAGCTGCTGGAGAGAGGCCAAGGGAGAGCCAGGAGGGTGATTTGGGGACTTGAGCATCTCCCCTGTGAAGAGAGACTGAGAGCCCTGGGGGTGTTTAATCCGGAGAAGAGAAGACTGAGAGGGATCTGATCAATGTCTATCAATAGCTGAGGGGTGGGTGTCAAGGGGAGGGGGCCAGGCTCTTGTGGGTGGTTCACAGTAATAAGACAAGGAGCAGTGGGTTCAAACTTGAACATAGAAGATTTCACCTCACCATGAGGAGAAACTTCTTACAGTGAGGGTGACAGAGCCCTGGAACAGGCTGCCCAGGGGGGTTGTGGACTCTCCTTCTCTGGAGACTTTCCAAACCCATCTGGATGCATTCCTGTGCAGCCTACCCTGAGTGATCCTGCTCTGGCAGGGGGCTTGGACCTCATGATCTCTGGAGGTACCTTCCACCTTCTAATGTAGAGTGACACTGTGGAACTGTGATCAACAAGCAGCTACACTGCCCTGGAAGGCAGAGTGGGCACCAGCATGCTCCCACCTGCACCCCATGATGCTGGTGTCCCCAGGGTAGGTGAGAGAGCTGGCTGAAGAGCGAGGCAGGGGTGGGAGAGATGCACACCCCTCTGAAAGAGCAAACAGCTGGGCACAGCTGGCACGGCTGCTCTCTCCCACAAACTCCATCATGTGCTGGATGAAGGGTTCTCATCTTGCAGGAGATACCAACATCTGGCAAGTCTCCTGCCACACCACACAGATGAGCCTTCTCCAGAACTCCAGGAGGTATTTCTCTGCCCACAAGATCATTGCACACATTGATGACGTACCTCATGCACACATTGATGATGTTCCTCATCACACATTGATGATGTTCCTCATGCACACATTGATGTTCCTCATGAACACATTGATGATGTTCCTCATCCACACATTGATGTTCCTCATGCACACATTGATGATGTTCCTCATGCATACATTGATGATGTACCTCATGCACACATTGATGATGTTCCTCATGCATCCATTGATGATGTTCCTCATGCACACATTGATGATGTTCCTCATGCATCCATTGATGATGTTCCTCATGCATCCATTGATGATGTTCCTCATGTACACATTGATGATGTTCCTCATGCACACATTAATGATGTTCCTCATGCACCCATTGATGATGTTCCTCATCACACATTGATGATGTTCCTCATGTACACATTGATGATGTTCCTCATGCACCCATTGATGATGTTACTCATCACACATTGATGATGTTCCTCATGCACCCATTGATGATATTCCTCATGCATCCATTGATGATGTTCCTCATGCACACATTGATGATGTTCCTCATGCACCCATTCATGATATTCCTCATGCATCCATTGATGATGTTCCTCATGCATCCATTGATGGTGTTCCTCATGCACGCATTGATGATGTTCCCCATGCACGCATTGATGATGTTCCTCATGCACACATTGATGATGTTCCTCATGCATGCATTGATGATGTTCCCCATGCACACATTGATGATGTTCCTCATGCACACATTGATGATGTTCCTCATGCACGCATTGATGATGTTCCCCATGCACGCATTGATGATGTTCCTCATGCACACATTGATGATGTTCCTCATGCATGCATTGATGATGTTCCCCATGCACGCATTGATGATGTTCCTCATGCACACATTGATGATGTTCCTCATGCACACATTGATGATGTTCCCCATGCACACATTGATGATGTTCCTCATGCACACATTGATGATGTTCCTCATGCACACATTGATGATGTTCCTCATGCATGCATTGATGATGTTCCTCATGCACACATTGATGATGTTCCTCATGCACACATTGATGATGTTCCTCATGCACCCATTGATGGTGTTCCTCATGCACACATTGATGATGTTCCTCATGCACCCATTGATGATGTTCCTCATGCACCCATTGATGATGTTCCTCATGCACACATTCATGGTGTTCCTCATGCACACATTGATGATGTTCCTCATCACACATTGATGATGTTCCTCATGCATCCATTGATGATGTTCCTCATGCACACATTGATGGTGTTCCTCATCACCCACTGATGATGTTCCTCATGCACACATTGATGATGTTCCTCATGCACGCATTGATGGTGTTCCTCATGCACCCATTGATGGTGTTCCTCATGCACACATTGATGGTGTTCCTCATCACCCATTGATGATGTTCCTCATGCACACATTGATGATGTTCCTCATGCACACATTGATGGTGTTCCTCATGCACCCATTGATGATGTTCCTCATGCACCCATTAATGATGTTCCTCATACACACATTGATGATGTTCCTCATGCACACATTGATGATGTTCCTCATGCATCCATTGATGATGTTCCTCATCACAAATTGATGGTGTTCCTCATGCACCCATTGATGATGTTCCTCATGCACACATTGATGATGTTCCTCATACACACATTGATGATGTTCCTCATGCACACATTGATGGTGTTCCTCATCACCCACTGATGATGTTCCTCATGCACACATTGATGATGTTCCTCATGCACACATTGATGATGTTCCTCATGCACCCAATTGATGGTGTTCCTCATGCACCCATTGATGGTGTTCCTCATGCACCCATTGATGATGTTCCTCATACACACATTGATGATGTTCCTCATGCACACATTGATGATGTTCCTCATGCACCCATTGATGATGTTCCTCATACACACATTGATGATGTTCCTCATGCACACATTGATGATGTTCCTCATGCACACATTGATGATGTTCCTCATGCACCCAATTGATGGTGTTCCTCATGCACCCATTGATGGTGTTCCTCATGCACCCATTGATGATGTTCCTCATACACACATTGATGATGTTCCTCATGCACACATTGATGATGTTCCTCAGGCACACATTGATGATGTTCCTCATCACAAATTGATGGTGTTCCTCATGCACCCATTGATGATGTTCCTCATGCACACATTGATGATGTTCCTCATGCACACATTGATGATGTTCCTCATCACCCATTGATGATGTTCCTCATGCACCCATTGATGATGTTCCTCATGCACACATTCATGAGGTTCCTCATGCACACATTGATGATGTTCCTCATCACACATTGATGATGTTCCTCATGCACACATTGATGAGGTTCCTCATGCACCCATTGATGGTGTTCCTCATGCACACATTGATGAGGTTCCTCATGCACACATTGATGGTGTTCCTCATGCACACATTGACGATGTTCCCCATGCACACTTTGATGATGTTCCTCATGCACACATTGATGAGGTTCCTCATGCACACATTGATGGTGTTCCTCATGCACACATTGATGATGTTCCTCATGCACACACTGATGATGTTCCTCATGCACACATTGATGGTGTTCCTCATGCATCCATTGATGATGTTCCTCATGCACACATTGATGATGTTCCTCATGCACACATTGATGATGTTCCTCATGCACACATTGATGGTGTTCCTCATGCACACACTGATGATGTTCCTCATGCACACATTGATGATTTTCCTCATCACATATTGATGATGTTCCTCATGCACACATTGATGATGTTCCTCATCACATATTGATGATGTTCCTCATGCATCCATTCATGATGTTCCTCATGCACACATTGATGATGTTCCCTATGCACACATTGATGGTGTTCCTCATGCACCCATTGATGATGTTCCTCATGCACACATTGATGATGTTCCCCATGCACACATTGATGATGTTCCCTATGCACACATTGATGGTGTTCCCTATGCACACATTGATGGTGTTCCTCATGCACCCATTGATGATGTTCCTCATGCACACATTGATGATGTTCCTCATGCACACATTGATGGTGTTCCTCATGCACACATTGATGATGTTCCCCATGCACACATTAATGATGTTCCTCATGCACACAATGATGATGTTCCCCATGCACACATTGATGATGTTCCTCATGCACACATTGATGATGTTCCTCATGCACACATTGATGATGTTCCCCATGCACACATTGATGATGTACCTCATGCACCCATTGATGATGTTCCTCATCACAAATTGATGATGTTCCTCATGCACCCATTGATGATGTTCCTCATGCACACTTTGATGATGTTCCTTATGCACACATTGATGATGTTCCTCATGCACCCATTGATGATGTTCCTCATGCACCCATTGATGATGTTCCTCATCACAAATTGATGATGTTCCTCATGCACCCATTGATGATGTTCCTCATGCACACATTGATGATGTTCCTCATGCATCCATTGATGATGTTCCTCATGCACACATTGATGATGTTCCTCATGCACACATTGATGGTGTTCCTCATGCACACATTGATGATGTTCCTCATCACACATTGATGGTGTTCCTCATGCACACATTGATGGTGTTCCTCATGCACACATTGATGTTCCTCATGCACACATTGATTGTGTTCCTCATGCACCCATTGATGATGTTTCTCATGCACACATTGATGGTGTTCCTCATGCACCCATTGATGATGTTCCTCATGCACACATTGATGATGTTCCTCATGCATCCCTTGATGATGTTCCTCATGCACCCATTGATGGTGTTCCTCATGCACACATTGATGATGTTCCTCATGCACACATTGATGATGTTCCTCATCCACACATTGATGATGTTCCTCATGCACACATTGATGATGTTCCCCATGCACACATTGATGGTGTTCCTCATCACAAATTGATGATGTTCCTCATGCACACTTTGCTGATGTTCCTCATGCACACATTGATGATGTTCCTCATGCACACATTGATGATGTTCCTCATCACCCATTGATGATGTTCCTCATGCACACATTGATGATGTTCCCCATGCACACATTGATGTTCCTCATGCACACATTGATGATGTTCCTCATGCAGCCATTGATGATGTTCCTCATGCACCCATTGATGATGTTCCTCATGCACACATTCATGGTGTTCCTCATGCACACATTGATGATGTTCCTCATCACACATTGATGATGTTCCTCATGCATGCATTGATGATGTTCCTCATGCACACATTGATGATGTTCCTCATCACATATTGATGATGTTCCTCATGCACCCATTGATGATGTTCCTCATGCACACATTGATGATGTTCCTCATGCACACATAGATGGTGTTCCTCATGCACACATTGATGATGTTCCTCATCACACATTGATGGTGTTCCTCATGCACACATTGATGTTCCTCATGCACACATTGATTGTGTTCCTCATGCACACATTGATGATGTTCCTCAAGCACCCATTGATGGTGTTCCTCATGCACACATTGATGATGTTCCTCATGCACACATTGATGATGTTCCTCATGCACACATTGATGGTGTTCCTCATGCACCCATTGATGATGTTCCTCATGCACACATTGATGATGTTCCTCATGCATCCCTTGATGATGTTCCTCATGCACCCATTGATGGTGTTCCCCATGCACACATTGATGATGTTCCTCATGCACACATTGATGATGTTCCTCATCCACACATTGATGATGTTCCTCATGCACACATTGATGATGTTCCTCATCACAAATTGATGATGTTCCTCATGCATCCCTTGATGATGTTCCTCATGCACACATTGATGATGTACCTCATGCACCCATTGATGATGTTCCTCATCACAAATTGATGATGTTCCTCATGCATCCCTTGATGATGTTCCTCATGCACACATTGATGATGTACCTCATGCACCCATTGATGATGTTCCTCATCACAAATTGATGATGTTCCTCATGCACACTTTGCTGATGTTCCTTATGCACACATTGATGATGTTCCTCATGCACACATTGATGATGTTCCTCATCACCCATTGATGATGTTCCTCATGCACACATTGATGATGTTCCCCATGCACACATTGATGTTCCTCATGCACACATTGATGATGTTCCTCATGCAGCCATTGATGATGTTCCTCATGCACCCATTGATGATGTTCCTCATGCACACATTCATGGTGTTCCTAATGCACACATTGATGATGTTCCTCATCACACATTGATGATGTTCCTCATGCACACATTGATGGTGTTCCCCATGCACACATTGATGATGTTCCTCATCACCCATTGATGATGTTCCTCATGCACACATTGATGATGTTCCTCATGCACACATTGATGATGTACCTCATGCACCCATTGATGATGTTCCTCATCACCCATTGATGATGTTCCTCATGCACACATTGATGATGTTCCTCATGCACCCATTGATGATGTTCCTCATCACCCATTGATGATGTTCCTCATGCACACACTGATGATGTTCCTCATGCACACACTGATGATGTTCCTCATGCACACATTGATGATGTTCCTCATGCACCCATTGATGATGTTCCTCATCACCCATTGATGATGTTCCTCATGCACACACTGATGATGTTCCTCATGCACACATTGATGATGTTCCTCATGCACACATTGATGATGTTCCTCATCACCCATTGATGATGTTCCTCATGCACCCATTGATGATGTTCCTCATGCACACATTGATGATGTACCTCATGCACCCATTGATGATGTTCCTCATCACCCATTGATGATGTTCCTCATGCACACATTGATGATGTTCCTCATGCACCCATTGATGATGTTCCTCATGCACACATTGATGGTGTTCCTCATGCACACATTGATGGTGTTCCTCATGCACACATTGATGATGTTCCTCATGCACCCATTGATGATGTTCCTCATGCACACATTGATGATGTTCCTCATGCACACATTGATGGTGTTCCTCATGCATCCATTGATGATGTTCCTCATGCACACATTGATGGTGTTTCTCATGCATCCATTGATGATGTTCCTCATGCACACATTCATGATGTTCATCATGCACACATTGATGATGTTCCTCATGCACACATTGATGATGTTCCTCAGGCACACATTGATGATGTTCCTCATCACAAATTGATGATGTTCCTCATGCACACACTGATGATGTTCCTCATGCACCCATTGATGATGTTCCTCATGCACACATTGATGATGTTCCTCATGCACACATTGATGATGTTCCGCATCAGACATTGATGATGTTCCTCATGCACCCATTGATGATGTTCCTCATGCACACATTGATGATGTTCCGCATCAGACATTGATGATGTTCCTCATGCACCCATTGATGGTGTTCCTCATGCACACATTGATGATGTTCCTCATGCATCCATTGATGATGTTCCTCATGCACACATTGATGATGTTCCCCATGCACACTTTGATGATGTTCCTTATGCACACATTGATGATGTTCCTCATGCACACATTGATGATGTTCCTCATCACACATTGATGATGTTCCTCATGCACACATTGATGATGTTCCGCATCACACATTGATGATGTTCCTCATGCACCCATTGATGGTGTTCCTCATGCACACATTGATGATGTTCCTCATGCACACATTGATGATGTTCCTCATGCACACATTGATGATGTTCCTCATCCACACATTGATGATGTTCCTCATGAATCCATTGATGATGTTCCTCATGCACACATTGATGATGTTCCTCATGTACACATTGATGATGTTCCTCATGCACACATTGATGATGTTCCTCATGCACCCATTGATGGTGTTCCTCATGCACACATTGATGATGTTCCTCATGCACACATTGATGATGTTCCTCATCACACATTGATGATGTTCCTCATGCACACATTTGTGATGTTCCTCATGCACACATTGATGATGTTCCTCATGCACACGTTGATGATGTTCCTCATGCACACATTGATGTTCCTCATGCACACATTGATGATGTTCCTCATGCACACATTGATGATGTTCCTCATGCATCCCTTGATGATGTTCCTCATGCACACATTGATGATGTTCCTCATGCACACATTGATGATGTTCCTCATCCACACATTGATGATGTACCTCATGCACACATTGATGGTGTTCCTCATGCATCCATTGATGATGTTCCTCATGCACACATTGATGATGTTCCTCATGCACACATTGATGATGTTCCTCATGCACACATTGATGATGTTCCTCATCACATATTGATGATGTTCCTCATGCATCCATTGATGATGTTCCTCATGCACACATTGATGATGTTCCTCATGCACACATTGATGATGTTCCTCATCACATATTGATGATGTTCCTCATGCATCCATTGATGATGTTCCTCATGCACACATTGATGATGTTCCCCATGCACACATTGATGATGTACCTCATGCACACATTGATGATGTTCCTCATGCACACATTGATGGTGTTCCTCATGCACACATTGATGGTGTTCCTCATGCACACATTGATGATGTTCCTCATGTACACATTGATGATGTTCCTCATGCACACATTGATGATGTTCCTCATGCACCCATTGATGGTGTTCCTCATGCACACATTGATGATGTTCCTCATGCACACATTGATGATGTTCCTCATGCATCCATTGATGATGTTCCTCATGCACACATTGATGATGTTCCTGATGCACAAATTGATGATGCTCCCCATGCACACATTGATGATGTACCTCATGCACACATTGATGATGTTCCTCATGCACACATTGATGATGTTCCTCATCACACATTGATGATGTTCCTCATGCACACATTTGTGATGTTCCTCATGCACACATTGATGATGTTCCTCATGCACCCATTGATGATGTTCCTCATGCACCCATTGATGATGTTCCTCATGCATCCATTGATGATGTTCCTCATGCACCCATTGATGATGTTCCTCATGCATCCATTGATGATGTTCCTCATGCACACATTGATGATGTTCCTCATGCATCCATTGATGATGTTCCTCATGCACCCATTGATGATGTTCCTCATGCACCCATTGATGATGTTCCTCATGCACACATTGATGGTGTTTCTCATGCATCCATTGATGATGTTCCTCATGCACACATTGATGATGTTCCTCATGCACACATTGATGATGTTCCTCATGCACACATTGATGGTGTTCCTCATGCACCCATTGATGATGTTCCTCATGCACACATTGATGATGTTCCTCATGCATCCCTTGATGATGTTCCTCATGCACACATTGATGATGTTCCTCATGTACACATTGATGATGTTCCTCATGCACACATTGATGATGTTCCTCATGCACCCATTGATGGTGTTCCTCATGCACACATTGATGATGTTCCTCATGCACACGTTGATGATGTTCCTCATGCACACATTGATGTTCCTCATGCACACATTGATGATGTTCCTCATGCACACATTGATGATGTTCCTCATGCATCCATTGATGATGTTCCTCATGCACACATTGATGATGTTCCTCATGCACACATTGATGATGTACCTCATGCACACATTGATGGTGTTCCTCATGCATCCATTGATGATGTTCCTCATGCACACATTGATGATGTTCCTCATCACACATTGATGATGTTCCTCATGCACACATTGATGATGTTCCTCATGCACACATTGATGATGTTCCTCATGCACACATTGATGATGTACCTCATGCACACATTGATGATGTTCCTGATGCACAAATTGATGATGCTCCCCATGCACCCATTGATGATGTTCCTCATGCATCCATTGATGATGTTCCTCATGCACACATTGATGATGTTCCTCATGCATCCATTGATGATGTTCCTCATGCACACATTGATGGTGTTTCTCATGCATCCATTGATGATGTTCCTCATGCACACATTGATGATGTTCCCTATGCACACATTGATGATGTTCCTCATGCACACATTGATGATGTTCCTCATGCATCCCTTGATGATGTTCCTCATGCACACATTGATGATGTTCCTCATCCACACATTGATGATGTACCTCATGCACACATTGATGGTGTTCCTCATGCATCCATTGATGATGTTCCTCATGCACACATTGATGATGTTCCTCATGCACACATTGATGATGTTCCTCATCACATATTGATGATGTTCCTCATGCATCCATTGATGATGTTCCTCATGCATCCATTGATGATGTTCCTCATGCACACATTGATGATGTTCCCCATGCACACATTGATGATGTACCTCATGCACACATTGATGGTGTTCCTCATGCACACATTGATGATGTTCCTCATGCACACATTGATGATGTTCCTCATGTACACATTGATGATGTTCCTCATGCACACATTGATGATGTTCCTCATGCACCCATTGATGCTGTTCCTCATGCACACATTGATGATGTTCCTCATGCACACATTGATGGTGTTCCTCATGCACACATTGATGATGTTCCCCATGCACACATTGATGATGTACCTCATGCACACATTGATGATGTTCCTCATGCACACATTGATGGTGTTCCTCATGCACACATTGATGGTGTTCCTCATGCACCCATTGATGATGTTCCTCATGCACCCATTGGTGATGTTCCTCATGCACACATTGATGGTGTTCCTCATGCATCCATTGATGATGTTCCTCATGCACACATTGATGATGTTCCCTATGCACACATTGATGATGTTCCTCATGCACCCATTGATGATGTTCCTCATGCACACATTGATGATGTTCCTCATCACAAATTGATGATGTTCCTCATGCACACATTGATGATGTTCCTCATCACAAATTGATGATGTTCCTCATGCACACATTGATGATGTTCCTCATGCACCCATTGATGATGTGCCTCATGCACACATTGATGGTGTTCCTCATGCACCCATTGATGGTGTTCCTCATGCACACATTGATGATGTTCCTCATGCACACATTGATGATGTTCCTCATGCACACATTGATGATGTTCCTCATGCATCCATTGATGATGTTCCTCATGCACACATTGATGATGTTCCCGATGCACAAGTTGATGATGCTCCCCATGCACACATTGATGATGTTCCTCATGCACACATTTGTGATGTTCCTCATGCACACATTGATGATGTTCCCCATGCACACATTGATGGTGTTCCTCATGCACCCATTGATGATGTTCCTCATGCACACATTGATGGTGTTCCTCATGCATCCATTGATGATGTTCCTCATGCACACATTGATGGTGTTTCTCATGCATCCATTGATGATGTTCCTCATGCACACATTGATGATGTTCCTCATGCACACATTGATGATGTTCCCCATGCACACATTGATGGTGTTCCTCATGCACCCATTGATGATGTTCCTCATGCACACATTGATGATGTTCCTCATGCACACATTGATGATGTTCCTCATGCATCCCTTGATGATGTTCCTCATGCACACATTGATGATGTTCCTCATCCACACATTGATGATGTTCCTCATGCACACATTGATGATGTTCCCCATGCACACATTGATGATGTACCTCATGCACCCATTGATGATGTTCCTCATCACAAATTGATGATGTTCCTCATGCACACATTGATGATGTTCCCCATGCACACATTGATGATGTTCCTCATGTATCCATTGATGATGTTCCTCATGCACACATTGATGATGTTCCTCATGTACACATTGATGATGTTCCTCATGCACACATTGATGATGTTCCTCATGCACCCATTGATGCTGTTCCTCATGCACACATTGATGATGTTCCTCATGCACACATTGATGATGTTCCTCATGCACACATTGATGGTGTTCCTCATGCACACATTGATGATGTTCCCCATGCACACATTGATGATGTACCTCATGCACACATTGATGATGTTCCTCATGCACACATTGATGGTGTTCCTCATGCACACATTGATGGTGTTCCTCATGCACCCATTGATGATGTTCCTCATGCACCCATTGATGATGTTCCTCATGCACACATTGATGGTGTTCCTCATGCATCCATTGATGGTGTTCCTCATGCACACATTGATGATGTTCCTCATGCACACATTGATGATGTTCCTCATGCACACATTGATGGTGTTCCTCATGCACCCATTGATGATGTTCCTCATGCACACATTGATGATGTTCCTCATGCATCCATTGATGGTGTTCCTCATGCACACATTGATGATGTTCCTCATGCACACATTGATGATGTTCCTCATGCATCCATTGATGATGTTCCTCATGCACACATTGATGATGTTCCCGATGCACAAATTGATGATGCTCCCCATGCACACATTGATGATGTTCCTCATGCACACATTTGTGATGTTCCTCATGCACACATTGATGATGTTCCTCATGCACACATTGATGATGTTCCTCATGCACACATTGATGGTGTTCCTCATGCACACATTGATGATGTTCCTCATGCACACATTGATGATGTTCCTCATGCACACATTGATGGTGTTTCTCATGCATCCATTGATGATGTTCCTCATGCACACATTGATGATGTTCCTCATGCACACATTGATGGTGTTCCTCATGCACACATTGATGATGTTCCTCATGCACACATTGATGATGTTCCTCATGCACACATTGATGGTGTTTCTCATGCATCCATTGATGATGTTCCTCATGCACCCATTGATGATGTTCCTCATGCACACATTGATGATGTTCCTCATGCACACATTGATGATGTTCCTCATGCACACATTGATGGTGTTCCTCATGCACCCATTGATGATGTTCCTCATGCACACATTGATGGTGTTCCTCATGCATCCATTGATGATGTTCCTCATGCACACATTGATGGTGTTTCTCATGCATCCATTGATGATGTTCCTCATGCACCCATTGATGATGTTCCTCATGCACACATTGATGGTGTTCCTCATGCACACATTGATGATGTTCCTCATGCACACATTGATGATGTACCTCATGCACACATTGATGGTGTTCCTCATGCACCCATTGATGATGTTCCTCATGCACACATTGATGGTGTTCCTCATGCATCCATTGATGATGTTCCTCATGCACACATTGATGGTGTTTCTCATGCATCCATTGATGATGTTCCTCATGCACACATTGATGATGTTCCTCATGCACACATTGATGATGTTCCCCATGCACACATTGATGGTGTTCCTCATGCACCCATTGATGATGTTCCTCATGCACACATTGATGATGTTCCTCATGCATCCCTTGATGATGTTCCCCATGCACACATTGATGGTGTTCCTCATGCACCCATTGATGATGTTCCTCATGCACACATTGATGGTGTTCCTCATGCATCCATTGATGATGTTCGTCATGCACACATTGATGATGTTCCTCATCACACATTTATGGTGTTCCTCATGCACACATTGATGGTGTTCCTCATGCACACATTGATGATGTTCCCCATGCACACATTGATGATGTTCCTCATGCACACATTGATGATGTTCCTCATGCACACATTCATGATGTACCTCATGCACACATTGATGATGTTCCTCATGCATCCATTGATGATGTTCCTCATCACACATTGATGATGTTCCTCATGCACACATTGATGATGTTCCCCATGCACACATTGATGGTGTTCCTCATGCACCCATTGATGATGTTCCTCATCACACATTGATGATGTTCCCCATGCACACATTGATGATGTGCCTCATGCACACATTGATGATGTGCCTCATGCACACATTGATGGTGTTCCTCATGCACACATTGATGGTGTTCCTATTGCACACATTGATGATGTTCCTCATGCACACATTGATGATGTTCCTCAGCACACATTGATGATGTTCCTCATGCACACATTGATGGTGTTCCTCATGCAGACATTGGTGATGTTCCTCATGCACACCTTGATGGTGTTCTACCACCAGCAGCACATTACAAACACACCCAGTCGTAAATAAATCCTGAAACTTCAGGGAGAACTTCTCAGCTCCCCATCGCAGTATCTACATCAGCTATCATTGAGGAGATTAAAATCTGCATCGTAGCTGCAGCGCAGATAAGGCTGGCTGAGGGCAGCAGCCTCCTCCTCATTACATAATGGCCTTGTGTGGGGTGGCTGGCAGGGCCCCAGCACCGCTGCTGCTCGCCACAGGAAGACTCCTCTCTATATTAGGCAGCTGTGGGGACTCCGCTGCCTCTGCGCTCTATAAAACGGTGCTGAGCCCAGGGAGCAGCCAGACAGGCCCTGCCTTGCTGGCCTGGCACGCAGTGGGACATGGCCACCAGCATGCTCCCCTCCCTGAAAGCTGCTTTTGCTCTGCTCTGCCTGCTCCAGCTCACCTCCTCCAGCCCGCTGACAACTCCTCCTCCCAAGCAGAAGCTGCTGGAGATCATTCGCCACATCCATCTCTACATCTCGGGAGCACAGGTGAGTGCTGCTGCACCCCACAGGAGCACAGATGTCAGGGGTTGGAAGGGACCTCTGGAGATCATCCAGCCCAACCCCCCGGCCAGACCATAGAATCCAGCACAGGTCACACAGGAACATATCCAGATGGGTCTGGAAAGCCTCCAGAGAAGGAGACTCCACAACCTCTCTGGGCAGCCTGTTCCAGGGCTCTGTGACCCTCACAGTGAGGAAGTTCCTCCTCATGTTGAGGTGGAACCTCCTGTGCTGGAGTTTCTATCCATTGCTCCTCATCCCATCCAAGGGTGCAGCTGAGCAGAGCCTGTCCCCTGCCTCTTGACCCCCAGCCCTCAGATATTGATCGACATTGATTAAATCCCCTACAGGGAGCACAGGATGTTGGGGGTTGGAAGGGACCTCCTGCCTTGTCTGTGCTTACAGACCAGAGGAACAGTCTTCATGATGATGATGATGATGATGATGATGATGGTGTTCTGTTGGCACCCCAACCCCTTTCAGCCTAGGCTTCAGGTGCTCAGCACTCAGCTTGGTGGTACAAGAGGTGGCTGGGGTGGGGCAAAGTGAAGTTTTCCACCTGGCATTGGGCACATTGCAGAAAAAAACTGCTGGGAAACGACACAACCTCCCCCAGACCTCCCTGTGTGTCCAACACACAGAGCTGTGCTGGGCTGACTGGGACAGCTTGGGGGTGGGGACCTGGTGGCTCACTGTGCAAGCTGTTGAGGAGGTCTCTGCTCCAGCCCACAGCAGCCAAAGTGTCTCCCAACCTTTCCCAACAACTGCTTACAAGTGCTGTGCAAACCTGGGTTCCTCTTCCTAGGAGCTTGGTTTGGACCAATTTGCTGAAAGATGGATCTTGGTGGTGGTGGTGGTGGTGGCAGCACCTGGGCTGCTTCTGTGTCATGTCGCATTCTAGCAGAGGGCAAACCTGGTGGCTCCTTGGGGACAGGCTCTTAAAGATGGTCTTGATAATGATGGTCTTCTGGTGATGGTCTCCTGAGGATGATCTTGTAATGACTGAGTGGTAATGCTGGTGTTCTACTGATGAGCTCCTAATGCTGGTGTCCTAGTGATGAGCTCCTAATGGTGGTGTCCTAGTGATGAGCTCCTAATGCTGGTGTCCTAGTGATGAGCTCCTAATGGTGGTGTCCTAGTGATGAGCTCCTAATGCTGGTGTCCTAGTGATGAGCTCCTAATGCTGGTGTCCTAGTGATGAGCTCCTAATGGTGGTCTCCTAGTGATGAGCTCCTAATGGTGGTGTCCTAGTGATGATCACCTAATGGTGGTGTCCTAGTGATGAGCTCCTAATGCTGGTGTCCTAGTGATGAGCTCCTAATGCTGGTGTCCTAGTGATGAGCTCCTAATGGTGGTGTCCTAGTGATGAGCTCCTAATGGTGGTGTCCTAGTGATGATCACCTAATGCTGGTGTCCTAGTGATGAGCTCCAAATGCTGGTGTCCTAGTGATGAGCTCCTAATGCTGGTCTCCTAGTGATGAGCTCCTAATGCTGGTGTCCTAGTGATGAGCTCCTAATGGTGGTGTCCTAGTGATGATCACCTAATGGTGGTGTCCTAGTGATGAGCTCCTAATGCTGGTGTCCTAGTGATGAGCTCCTAATGGTGGTGTCCTAGTGATGATCACGTAATGGTGGTGTCCTAGTGATGAGCTCCTAATGCTGGTGTCCTACTGATGATCTCCTAATGCTGGTGTCCTAGTGATGAGCTCCTAATGGTGGTGTCCTAGTGATGAGCTCCTAATGGTGGTGTCCTAGTGATGATCACCTAATGCTGGTGTCCTAGTGATGATCACCTAATGCTGGTGTCCTAGTGATGAGCTCCTAATGCTGGTGTCCTAGTGATGAGCTCCTAATGCTGGTGTCCTAGTGATGAGCTCCTAATGCTGGTGTCCTAGTGATGATCACCTAATGCTGGTGTCCTAGTGATGAGCTCCTAATGGTGGTGTCCTAGTGATGAGCTCCTAATGCTGGTGTCCTAGTGATGAGCTCCTAATGGTGGTGTCCTAGTGATGAGCTCCTAATGGTGGTGTCCTAGTAATGAGCTCCTAATGGTGGTCTCCTAGTGATGAGCTCCTAATGCTGGTGTCCTAGTGATGATCACCTAATGCTGGTGTCCTAGTGATGAGCTCCTAATGGTGGTCTCCTAGTGATGAGCTCCTAATGCTGGTGTCCTAGTGATGAGCTCCTAATGGTGGTGTCCTACTGATGATCACCTAATGCTGGTGTCCTAGTGATGAGCTCCTAATGCTGGTGTCCTAGTGATGAGCTCCTAATGGTGGTCTCCTAGTGATGAGCTCCTAATGGTGGTGTCCTAGTGATGAGCTCCTAATGGTGGTGTCCTAGTGATGATCACCTGATGCTGGTGTCCTAGTGATGAGCTCCTAATGGTGGTGTCCTACTGATGATCACCTAATGCTGGTGTCCTAGTGATGAGCTCCTAATGGTGGTGTCCTAGTGATGAGCTCCTAATGCTGGTGTCCTAGTGATGAGCTCCTAATGCTGGTGTCCTAGTGATGCTCTCCTAATGGTGGTCTCCTAGTGATGAGCTCCTAATGCTGGTGTCCTAGTGATGAGCTCCTAATGGTGGTGTCCTACTGATGATCACCTAATGCTGGTGTCCTAGTGATGAGCTCCTAATGCTGGTGTCCTAGTGATGAGCTCCTAATGGTGGTCTCCTAGTGATGAGCTCCTAATGGTGGTGTCCTAGTGATGAGCTCCTAATGGTGGTGTCCTAGTGATGATCACCTGATGCTGGTGTCCTAGTGATGAGCTCCTAATGGTGGTGTCCTACTGATGATCACCTAATGCTGGTGTCCTAGTGATGAGCTCCTAATGGTGGTGTCCTAGTGATGATCACCTAATGCTGGTGTCCTAGTGATGAGCTCCTAATGCTGGTGTCCTAGTGATGCTCTCCTAATGGTGGTCTCCTAGTGATGAGCTCCTAATGCTGGTGTCCTAGTGATGAGCTCCTAATGGTGGTGTCCTAGTGATGATCTCCTAATGCTGGTGTCCTAGTGATGATCACCTAATGCTGGTCTCCTAGTGATGAGCTCCTAATGGTGGTCTCCTAGTGATGATCACCTAATGCTGGTGTCCTAATGGTGGTCTCCTAGTGATGATCACCTAATGCTGGTGTCCTACTGATGATCACCTGATGCTGGTGTCCTACTGGTGAGCTCCTAATGCTGGTGTCCTACTGATGAGCTCCTAATGGTGGTCTCCTAGTGATGGTCTCCTAAGGGTGGTGTCCTACTGATGATCTCCTAATGCTGGTGTCCTACTGATGAGTTCCGAATGCTGCTGTCCTACTGATGATCTCCTAATGGTGGTCTCTTAGTGATGATCTCCTAATGGTGGTGTCCTAGTGATCATCTCCTAATGCTTGTGTCCTACTGATGAGCTCCTAATAGTGGTCTCTCTCCTAGTGATGATCTCCTAATGGTGGTCTCTATCTTAGTGATGATCTCCTAATGGTGTCTCTCTCCTAGTGATGATTTCCTAATGGTGTCTCTATCCTAGTGATGATCTCCTAATGGTAGTCTCCTAGAGATGATCTCCTAATTGTAGTACCCTAGAGGTGATCTCCTAACAGTGGTCTCCTAGTGATGGTTCTCCCTTTTCTTTCCTCCTCAGATGCCCTGCAATGACACCCGAGTGGCACAGGTGGTGTTCACGGATCAGAAGGTAAAAGATGATGGAGGGGTGGGTGGAAAACTCATTTATGAGAGACACAGGCACAGGGAGTACTCTTTGCCACCACACAGGCACAGAGAGTCCTCCTTGCCACCACACAGCCCACGCAGCAGAGGTTGTCTGGTCGAGTGGCAGCTGGTGAAGGTGGCACACAGCTCTGTGCCAACCTCCTCTGCAGAAGACCAGCTCCAACCAGTCCCTTGTGATTACAGCAATGGACTGAAAGTTGTTTAGAAAGTCAGTCTGAAGTATTAGTAAGAGTGGCAGGGCTCAGCACTGCTGGGGTCACACCTTTGGAGGGGCTGGATTCAGTTTTGGGCTCCTCACTCCAAGGACACTGAGATGCTGGAGCAGGTCCAGAGAAGGGCACTGAAGCTGGTGAAGGGTCTGGAGAACAGGGCTGGTGAGGAGCAGCTGAGGGAACTGGGGGTGTTCAGCCTGGAGAAAAGGAGGCTGAGGGGAGACCTCATTGCTCTCTGCAAGTCCCTGAGCCAGGCAGGGGTTGGGCTCTTCTCCCAAGGAACAAGTGACAGGACAAGAGGAAATGTCCTCAAGTTGCATCAGGGAGGTTTTAGGTTGGTTATTAGAAGAAACTTCCTCATTGAAAGGGTTCTCAAAGCCTGGCACAGGCTGCCCAGGGAGGTGGCTGAATCCCCACCCCTGGAGGCGTTTCAAAGAGGCAGAGATGTGGTGCTGAGGGCCAGGTTTAGCACCAGCCTTGGCAGAGTCAGAGAATGGTTGGACTGGATGACCTGAAAGGTCTTTTCCAACCAAAGCAACCCCAGGATTGTAGGAAATGTCCCACCAGCCCTGGGCACCTTGAGAACAGCATCAAGTCAACCCCCCTCTGTGGTGCTGATGTTTTCCCTCCTCACGTTGGCAGCTGTCAGAGCAGGAGCTGCTGTGCCAGGCTGTCAAGGCCCTCAGCACAGTCACCAGGTGCAAGAAGGACTACGAGCCCCTCATCAGCAACCTGCAGAGCCTGCAGGGCAAGGAGGTAAGCAGCAGCTGCAGCCCCCACCCCCTGCCACGGCCGTGCCCCCCATGCCAGCTTTGTGAGCGTGGACCCTGGCTCAGTGCCAGCTCCCCAGAGGCACCCACAGAGGAGCCAGAAAAGAGGGTGAATGTCCCCTGGGGTGGTGGCCAAGGGGGTCACACCACTGGGCAGAAGGGCCACCTTCTTGTCTTGAGCAGAGGAGAGATTTCCCCCCCTCCTGCTCCTGCACCCTGATTTATTTCCTGAATTATTTATGTGGAGATGGAGGCAACAGAAACAGACCATCAGCTTGGGCTGGTAGCTACCACCCCAGCTCCTCAGTCCTGCTGTCACCCCTGATGCCACAGAACCACAGAATCGTGGAATGCTTTGGGTTGGAAGGGACCTTAGAGATGATCCAGCTCCCCCCAGCCCAGGCTGCTCACAGCCTCATCCTGCCAGGGGTGAGGCGCCCCCAGATGCCACTCCCGTGCCTCACCACCCTGACAGGGAAGAACTCGTTGCTAACACTTTTCCCTCCCTCCCCAGACCTGCCCCCTGAGCAATGACAACGAGATCTACCTGCGCCACTTCTTGCCAGCCCTGGGCAACTTCACCCAGGGCTTGTACAGGCGCCTGGGCATGCCAGCAGCACACCGAGACGGGCACCGCTCCGCCGCCAGCCCCAGGCCCAGGAACCTTCCTGCTGCCAGCTCTTAAGATTGGTGGTGCTGGGTTGGTTTGAAGCTCCTCGCTGCATGCACTTCCTCAGCTCTGCCCCTGCCCTCCTGAACCCAACGCAAGTCCCAGCAGGCACCCAGGAGCACTCGGGAAGTGTCTCCTTCCTGGCAGGTGCCTGGCAGCTCCCAGGCTTTCCATCCGAGTGTGTCAGACAAACCTCAGCTTGGCAGGAGAGGTCTTGTCTGGATGAGGCTGCCCTTAGAGCTCCCTCACAGCCCTGTGCCTCCTCCAGCCAGCATGACAGGATGTGACCCCTTAAGAGGGATCTGACCCCCCCAAGAGAGATGGATGTCACCTCCTGGGAGGAATTTGACCCCTCAAGAGAGGGTCAGAACCCTGTGGAGGAACATATGTGTCCCCTCAGGGAGGATCTGAACCCTGGGAGTGATGGATGTGACCCCTCAAGAGGGCTGCAGCCCCCTGGGAAGGCTCACAGGAGGATTTTCCTGGCTGGGAGGAGCACAGGGCACGACACTTGGATGGGGTGGCCAAGGAGGTTGAGCTTGCAACTCCTCCACCTACTAAAAACCAAACCCAAATTATCTGCTTCCTGTTCCTCTGAGCGAAGGGAGGCTTCTTCATAATCATCTTCTCTTCCTAAAGAGATCAAAATCTGGGCTGAAATGATGCATTTCACACTTTCAAGTTCCTACAGCAGCTCGGGGGACAACTTCTGGGTGGGAGCAGAGCTGGGGAAGTGCAGCAACCGAGGGCAAAGAGGCAGAGGGGAAGGAGCAGAGGGAAGGGAAAGGAAGGAGCAGAGGGAAGGAGCTGCCTCTCCACCAGCCAGCCCTGACAGTGCACCCTCAATATGCCTTTTTATGTGCTTTTAATGTGTCTTTTCCTGGTGGGCTTTTAAGTTATTGATAGTGATGGAGCAGGAGAGTCTGTGGGGTAATTTTGGCTCTCCTGGGTAACTTTGGCTCTCCTGGGTGCTCCTTGGCACCACCATGTCCAGAGTTTATTTATTACTCTATTTTATTTAAATAACTTATTTTTGTATCATGTAACCTAAAGGTTCAGGACCGAAACAAAAACCAAAGCCAAACCCTGGGTTGTCCAAAGCTTTTCTTCATTTGGGACCCAAACCAAAGAGGAAAGAGCCAGAACTGGGGTGGTTTCAGTTGGAGAAGAGCAGTTCTGTGGATCACAGCCCTGGTTAAAGTGCTGCTACCTCAGCCTTAGGGACCTCTTCACTGCCTTACCCTCACCTCTCCACCATGCCAGCTGAGCCAGTGCTGATGTGTAATTTATTGTTCTTTCCTTCTATTTAAAATATTTGTGTTCTGACAGAGTTAATATATTCCAATTAGCACCTAGTTTGGACGGCCTGGCTTTGTTTTCTTGGTTCATTTTGGTCTTTGCACTGATGTCACAAGAAGGGTTTCAGGGCTTGGGTAATAAACTACTGAGGAATGAGCTCTTGGCACCTGTGGTTTGTGCTGCTGATTTCCCTCCCCTGGCCTTCAGCACTTGAGGAATGTCAGCAGGAGGTGCTGCCCCCTTGGCCAGCTGGCACAGGGGCAATGGGATGGGAAAGGTTGGGATTTTGGGGGCAGACCTCACCAAATCTCCCCAGTTTGCCACTGAGAGAGTTTGCAAGGCAGCAAAAGGCACCAAGGAACCTCCTGAGAGGAAAACATGGGGTGAAGGGAAGGGCTGGAGGAGAGGGGTGAGGGGACCTTGCTTGGGAGAAGGCTCTTGCCATAGAATCATAGAACAGTTTCCATTGGAAGAGGCCTCCAAGAGCATCCAGTCCAACCATCAACCCAACACCACCACGGCCCCAGCTGCCATCATGTGTGGGGCTGTGATGAAGGGAGGTATGCTGAGGTGCAGACCCTGGTCTGGGGGGGTCTGAAACAGGAGCTAGCAGGCGGCCAGGTGGTGCTCAGCTGAGCAGAGAGGGCTGGGATGAAGAGGTGCAGAATCCCATTTTCCCAGTGCTAGCACCCATGGGGCTGGCTCACAGGATAAGTCCCTGCTTGGCAGGCAGTGGGGGAGGCAATAAATAGTCCAAAATGGCAGTTGGGGATCATTATTACTGCAGGAAATGGCTCCAAACTCCTGTGGTGGGGCATCACCTGCAGCCTTTGGCTTTGCTCTGGAGCAACCCCATCATTAGCAGCAGCAGCACCAGACCTGGCAGGCAGCAGAAAGGGATGAAAGCAGCAGCACACCTCTGCCAGTGCCAGCTGGACCTTCCCCTGGGCAGCATGGGATGCTCCAGCAAGCCCTCATGGTCCTTCCTCAGTGGCTGTCCTGGAATCCCTCCAGATGGGGCAAATGGAAAAGGGTTAAAAAGCAGAGCTGGTGGTTCTGAGACTTGGTGGCTGCAGGGAGCCCAGCCCAGGATCCTTGTGGGATGGGGAGATGCTTCAAAGCAGACAGCAGGAGGAGGAGCATGGCAGTGGAGGAAAACTGAGGACATGTTTCTGAATCAAGCAGCAGGCTCAGCCCTGAGCAGTGGCTGGGACAGAGGTGCTGCTGAGGCTCTAGAAATGACCCTCAGCCCCAGACATCCTGAGATGGGCACTGTGCCAGGGCCAGAACCTGCCCTCCAGCTTGACTGATGGGCCCATGGCTGCCTTCAGCTGGCCTCAGGAGAGGACATGGAAATCTTCTCCTTCACTGGTGACCTTCTCATCACACAGTGATGCAGGTTTCCACCATGATTCAGCCTGAGCAGCTCAAAGGTTCCATTTTTCTGTTCATTTAGCATTTTCTGTTCATTTACTCCAGTTTCAGAGATTTCCACCCTGATCATGAGGGAAAACACTGTGCCTGCAGGACAGGACCCCCACCTCCACCCCCTTCACCTTGCAGCTAGGGCAGAGGAGGCCACAGCAATGCTGGCAGGGCTGGAAGCCCTCTGCTGGGAGGCCAGGCTGGGAGAGTTGGGGTTGTTCAGCCTGGAGAAGAGAAGGCTCCAGGGAGAGCTTCTGGTGGCCTTTCAGTGCTTCAAGGGCTGGTCAGAAAGCTGGGGACAGACTTCTGAGCAGGGCCTGTTGTGACAGGACAAGGGCTGATGGTTTGAACTGAAAGAGGGAGATTCAGAGTGGAGAGAAGGAAGAAATGTTTCCTCCTGAGAGTGGTGAAAGCCTGGCCCAGGTCACCCAGAGAGGTGGGAGATGTCCCATCCCTGGAACCATTCCAGGTCAGCCTGGGGCTCTGAGCAACCTGCTCTGGTTGCAGATGTTGGGCTAGATGACCTTTAGAGGTCCCTTCCAACCCAAGCATTCTGTGACTGTCTGCTGCCTGCTGGGCAGGGAGCTCCCCACCACCCCCGGGCACAGAGCAGTGAGGTGTCTGGGGGCACCCCTGCTGCCATGGGAGCAGGGACACTTATCTGCTCTCCATCAGTGTGGTGCAGGCAGCAGACACACCCCCTGGTGAAGCTCTGTCTGAGTCAGTGGCACCAACTCCATCTGGGGCATTCTGGAACCAGACCAACCCAGCTGCCTTTGTTTGGCTGCTCCTGGAGCCCTCGCAGGCTCTTATCGAGCATCAGCTGGGGAGTTGCTGTTTGAGTGAGGAAAATCCCTCTTAGTTATTACAAAACTCCACAGCTTCCCTGCTTAGCAGCTTGCTCAGCACTGTTTCCTGCAGCAGGGCTGCCTGGGGGTGCCAGCCCCTGCACCTCACTCAGGCTTTACCCCAAGCCAGGTAGGATGGGCTGGGGCAGCCTGCAGCTGGCCAGGTGGAGGAGCAAAGCTCCATTTCCCCAGCAGCAGAACTCCCAGCGTTGACATCACAGAACCATGGAATGGGTTGGAAGGGACTTTAAAGATCATCCAGTTCCAACTCCCTGCTGTGGGCAGGGACACCTCCCACCAGCCCAGCTTGCTCAAGGCCTCATCCAGCCTGGCCTTGAACACCTCCATGGAGGGGGCATCCACAACCTCCCTGGGCAACCTGTTCCAGTGTCTCACCACCCTCACTGCAAAGAATTTCTTCCTCATCTCCAGGCTCAATCTGCCCTCTTCCAGCTCACAGCCATTGCCCCTCATCTTATCACTACAATCCCTTATCAAAAGTCCCTCCCCAGCTTTCTTGCAGGAGACCACCAGCTCCTTCTCCCTCACCCACACCCCTGCAGGCTGCTGCAGGCTGAGCCACGCTGTTTCGGGAGTCCTGTTTGTCCAGAAAGCTCCCCTAGGTCTCCATAAACCTCCCAATCCTGGAGTTTTTAGTCCCAGTGGGCCCCAGGCAGGGCTCACCACCCTTTCTGTTCCTCCCCAGGCACAGGTTAAGCTAAGCCCAGGGCAGCAGGCACTATGCAGATGAAGGATGCTTTGCATGATTTGGAGATAGTCAGATGAGGAACCCTGAGCTGCAGGAGCTGGCAGGACAGAGAAACAAAAGCAAAGCTCCAGGATTTGAGCAGGGTCGGGGCTGGGGTCTTCCCAGCTGGGCCACTTCCACCTGAAGGTGTTGGGAAAGGCCTTGGGATGGGGGAGAGGCAGGGTGGGCAGGGCAGGTGGGCAGGTCCCTCTTGCCTGCTGCGAGCTGACTCCTACCACCGCCGGCTCACGGTGGAAACTTCCTACGTTGCAAGATCAGAAGAGCATCTTGACTGCTGCAAAAAGTCCTCTTGTCCATAGGAGTGACTCTGGAAAGTGCAGCTAAGGGAAAAAAAAAAACAAACCCAAAGGGTTTGGGTGGTTTTTGTTGGGTTTGTGTTTTGTTGTTTTTTTTTTTTTTTTTCCAACAGGTTCAGCAATTTTGCCAGCCATAAATGGAGATGTTTCTCCTAGGAAAGCACACACCAGGTAGAGGTCACCCCCAAATCCAGGCACTGCCAGCTGAGGGGAGGCTTCACCCAAGCAGGCCATGGGCATGCTGCTGCTGCTCACCACCCTGCTGCTCTCAGCCTGCCAGGGCCACTCGGCCACCCTGCTGCCACCCACCTCCAACTTCCTGAGGGAGAACATCAGGCTGCTGAGCCAGCTCCTCCAGACACAGGTAGGCTCAGAGCTCACCCACTGCTGGGCTCGGGGGTGCTGGGGCAGAGGAAGGTGCTGAGAGCAGGCAGGCAGAGGGCCAGGCGTGTGCCTGCCTCCTGTGGCAGCAGGGCTGGCTGCTGCTGGCTTCTCCTGCCTGAAGGCTGCCCTCCGGTGTGTCTCCCTGCAGGGTTCCTGTGACAGGAGGAACGTGACAGATGTCTTTGCAGGTGGTAAGGTAAGAGAGAAAATTCACCTCTCCTTGGGCTTGGGGGCATGGGAGGCATGGGCAGAGGCTGCCAGGGGCTGGAGGAGAGCACAAGGCAGCCGTGGAGTCCTGCCCGTCCTGGTGTGGCACTGCATGGCAGCAAGGAGCCCATCATGAGCCCCAGGCAGTGATGCTGGGCTGCCAGGCTGGTCCTCACTGTTCCCAGTGCCCAGCAGGGGTGGCACAGGAGCAAGGAGCCCATCATGAGCCCCAGGCAGTGATGCTGGGCTGCCAGGCTGGTCCTCACTGCTCCCAGTGCCCAGCAGGGGTGGCACAGGAGCAAGGAGCCCATCATGAGCCCCAGGCAGTGATGCTGGGCTGCCAGGCTGGTCCTCACTGTTCCCAGTGCCCAGCAGGGGTGGCACAGGAGCAAGGAGCCCATCATGAGCCCCAGGCAGTGATGCTGGGCTGCCAGGCTGGTCCTCACTGCTCCCAGTGCCCAGCAGGGGTGGCACAGGAGCAAGGAGCCCATCATGAGCCCCAGGCAGTGATGCTGGGCTGCCAGGCTGGTCCTCACTGCTCCCAGTGCCCAGCAGGGGTGGCACAGGAGCAAGGAGCCCATCATGAGCCCCAGGCAGTGATGCTGGGCTGCCAGGCTGGTCCTCACTGCTCCCAGTGCCCAGCACTGGTGCCCTCACCTTCACACACCCATCTCCAGCTGCAGCCAAAGCAGGGTCAGAGGCCATGGGGAAGGGCAGAGGAGTGGGCAGGGATGGGCAGGGGGTGCTGAGGCAGCACTGAGGGCTTTCAGGCTTTTCAGAGGGAAGAGAGGAGAACCTTCTCCCTTGGCCTTGGAGTGGTGTCTCACACCCAGGTTGGACACTGTCCCTCTGCAGCCTCTGTCCCTCTGGTGGGAGGCTCCTCAGAAGATCTGGCAGCAGATGGTGAAGGCAAGTTCTGCTCTGAAGCCTGAGCCAGCTCCCCCAGCCCCCAGGGTTCCTGTTGGCACAAAGCCCATGCCCTCACCGATGCCCTTGCAGATGCCCTTCATTTGCCTGGCACCTGAGGGGCACAGCAGTCTCCTGTGAGGGGCTGGGGCTCAGCACCCCTGGCTGGGGGTCCCTCCACCCCTCCTGCTGCAGGGACAGGCCCTGGGACAGAGAAGAGTCCCCCAGCCCCAGAGATGGCTGTGCTGACAGGGATGGGCTGGTGGCTGATTTGGTGGTGGCACTTGGGTGACAGCTGAGGAGGTACAAGCAGGTGGAGCTCACAGGGACCTGCCAGAGGTCCTGCACTGAGGTGCCACCAGGAATGTGCCCAGAGAAGACAGCTGAAATGATTTCTTCTTCCCACCAGCACTTCTTAGCTCCTCACCTTCCGGGTGTCTCTGCTGCTGCCTTTACCTACTCAAAGCACCTGATGGAGGCAATCTCTTCCCAAGGGCTTTTGTTATTCCTTCCCAAACCAGATTCATTCCCAAGGGACCCTGTAAGGAGCAGCTCCCTGGGACAGGTCCCACATTCACACCTGCAACAAGAGCCTGAAGCATGTGGGGCCAGGTGCTCCTCAGTGGTGCCCAGCCACAGGCCAAGGGGCAGTGGGCACAATCTGGAAGCCAGGAGGATCCACCTGAACAGGAGGAGGAACTTCTTTGGTGTGAGGCTGCTGGAGCCCTGGAGCAGGCTGCCCAGAGAGGTTGTGGATTCTCCTTCCCTGCAGAGCTTCCAAACCCAGCTGGACACTGTGCTCCTGGGCAGGCTGCTGTGTGTGCCTCTGCTTTAGCAGGGGGCTTGGACTGGATGATCCCCAGAGGTCCCTCCCAGCCCCAGCATGCTGGGATTCTGTGGGTGCTCATCACTGTGCCAAGTTCTGCTACAGCTTCTCACTGGCAGCTCCCTGCTCACCAGGGATGGGAACAGAGCCAAGTGCACACACAGGCACTGGGAAGCTTTGACACTGAGTCACAGGATGGTTGGGGTTGGAAGGGACCTCGATGATCATCCAGTTCCAACCCCCCCAGCCACGGGCAGGCACAGCCCACACTAGCCCAGGTTGCTCAAGGCCTCACCCAGCCTGTCTCTGACCTCCTGCAGGAGGGAGCATCTCAAGCTGCGTTTCAGAGCTGCCCTTGGGGCCAGAAATGCACCACGTGTGCAGCTGGAATCTGCTGCTGAAGCCATGGCTGTAGAAGAGGGTTTCCAAAAGGGGCCCCTGTGTCTTTTTCCAGACAGGTGATGATGTGGAGATCTTATGCAAAGCTGCTACTGTGCTAGGGGAGAGTCAGAGCTGCCACAGCTACCTGGAGGGCATCTACTCCAACTTGCTCACACTGGTCCAGAGGAAGAACATGGGCCACAAGGTAAGGCAAAGCTCTGCCCTCAACCAGGGAGCCCTCAGCAGCCTTCAAGCTGGGACATGGCTTCACACCAGACCTGGTGTAGCTCCAGGCTTTTCCACTGAAATCTGGAACAGCTTGCCCAGAGATGTGCTTGGGACCTATAGGAAGGCTGGGGAGGGACTGCTCAGAAGGGCCTGTGGGGATAGGATGAGGGACAATGGTTTGAAACTGGAGCAGGACAGATTTAGGTTGGACACCAGGAGGCAATTCTGCACAGTGAGAGTGGTGAAATACTGGAACAGGCTGCCCAGGGATGTGCCTGAGGCCCTGGAGACATTCAAGATCAGACTGGATGTGGCCCTGGGCAGCCTGATCCACTTGGAGCTGTCCCTGCTGCTTGCAGGGGGGTTGGACAAGATGACCCTTGAGGGACCCTTCCACTCTAATGAGTTCTGTGATTCTGACATGGAAGAGTTAGAGAATGGTTGGACTTGATGATCTTGAATGATTCTGTGATTCTATGATTCTAAGCTCTTTGCAGCCTTCAGACTTCTCCCTTGGCCACCATTCTTGCTTCCACCTCATCCTTTCCTTACAGAAAGAATGCTCAGGCTCTGGAAGAGGTTGTCCAGGGAGGGGGTGGAGTCCCCATCCCTGGAGGTATTCAAGACCTCTGTGGCCATGGCAGCTGGGGACATGGTTTGATGGCCATGGTGGGGCTGGGTGGAGGGTTAGATACAAGAAGCTCAGAGGTCTTTCCCCACTGAAGCAATTCTCTGACTCTAGCCTCCTCCCACACCCCATCAGCCATCAGCAGGCTGCAGCCCCAGACACCTCCTCAAGGAAGCATGCCCAGGGTCATTTCTCCCTCTTGCAGGCACCATGTCCTGTGGCAGGAGCCACCACGACTTCCCTGAAGGAGTTCCTGATGGATCTACGCAGAGTCCACCAACGCTTCATGAAGAACAGGAGCTGGGAGTGAAAAACCACTTTGGCCTCTTGGGTTTGAACCTTAATGCTGCTGCATGTTTTTCAGAGCTTATTTATATTTTTTTAAATAAATGTATTTTTGGACTAAATGTGGTGGAAGGTGCCTGAGATGTTTCTCAAGCAGAAGAAAGTAGAGAGAAGCATGGTTGAGAGCTTGAGGGTGCCAACAGCAAGGAGGGAGCAGAACCTCTGAAGGACCCTTGGGATGCTTCCTTGAGGAGGGATCTGGGGCTGCAGCCTGCTCTTGGCTGCTAATGGTGGTGTGGGAGAGGATAGAATCAGAGAATTGCTTTGGTTGGAGAAGACTCCAGCCAGCAGCAGAGCTGGGTGGTGGTTACAGTCTCCCCAGCAGCACAAGACCAAAGTCCTGCAGGTGTTTAGGTGTCCACCATTCTGCAACTAACTTTGGCACAGTGTTGGAGAGGGCTGTGGAAAGCCCCAGGACTCTGCAGGCTTTGGTTCCTGCATCAGCTGAGTCCCAGGACTCAAGGGAGCTGCAAGGTTAGGCCACAAAAAGCTGGAGCCTGGGCAGGCTGAGATGGCCTCTAGGGGAAGGAATGCACTGGGATGAGTACAGCTCCTGCAGCAGAGGGAACAAAGTGAGCCTCTTGAGGTTCAACCAGGCCAGGGTCCTGCACAGGGGCTGGGCAACCCCTGGTATCAACACAGACTGGTGGGCAGCCCTCAGGAGAACACCTTGGGGGTGCAAAGCTGGACAGGAGCTGGCACCAAGTGCTGCTGCCCAGCCCCAGCCTGTCCTGGGCTGATCCCCAGCAGTGTGGGCAGCAGGGGCAGGGAGGGGATTCTGCCCCTCTGCTGTGCTCTGCTCAGACCCCACCTGCAGTGCTGGGGCAGCTCTGGAGTCCTCAGCACCACACAGACAGGGACCTGTTGGAGTGGGGCAGAGAATGTCACAAACATGAGAGCTGAGGGGGGCAGCTTCTGGCTCTCTACAAATCCCTGAAAGCAGGTTGGAGCCAAGCGGGTGCTGGTCTCTTCTCCCGGGGAAGAAGTGACAGGACAAGAGGAAAAAGCCTCAAAAGTTGCCCCAGGGCATGGACATGAGGAACAATTTCTTCCCCAAAAGGTTTATCAAAGCCTGGCCCAGGCTGCCCAGCGCAGTGGTGGAGTCCCCATCCCTGAAGGGGTTTCAAAGCTGTGCAGATATGGTGCTGAGGGCCAGGTTGGGTGGTGCTTGGGTAGTGTTGGGGCAGTGGTTGGACTTGATCTGAAAGATCTGCTCCAGTCTAAACGATTCTGTCTGCCTTCTCAGCTCCTTGAGGCCCATCTTGTGCTCTTCAACCACCCTCATCCCACTGATCTCCTCTAGGGTCTCACAAAGCATCCTCCTCTTCTGCCTCTACAGGAGCTTGCTGCCCAGTGCCCTGGAGCTTGGCAGTGGTCCCCACACAGCCTCCATCCCCTTTCTCCCCCCACTGCTGTGGATCAGAGCTCCACAGACTGCTTGAGCTGCCCTTCCTGCCCCACAGCCTGACTCAGCCAAGCCAGAGAGCTGCTGTGGGCACCAAGTTAGTTGAAAACCATGCAGAGAGGGTGGAACTAGGAATCAAGAGTTTTATTTGATGGGATGAACATGCTCCAGGGCCACAGGACTGCTATATACAGTGTCAAGAAGAAGGTTTAATCATAACACAAAGCACACCCAGAAACAAAACAGTTAGAAAACCCAATAAATAAGAAGAAAATGTTACAGATGAGCAGTTTCTCCTCTCTACAGGAGCTTGGCTAAGCAGAACTGTTGAGAAGGTGACAGCCTGGAGATGTGCAGTGCAGTCAGAGAAAGGCACTAAGGACCATTTCCCCCTCCTCAGGAACAAGATGAACTAATTCATGTACACAACATCAAACAACAGAAACCAGCCAGAACCTCAGCATTAAGGTTGAAGTCCTGCAATGAGGGGAACCTTCTGGTGGTGAGACATGGAGATGAACACACAAGATCTATATTAGGGAGGTGGGAATTGGAGAGATCCTACAGAGCATGGGATGGGAAGGGCTGGATTAAGATCTTGACCCCCACACAACCAACCCCCTTCCTCCTTGAGACACATTATGGACCTGTCAGACATCCCCAGACTGTCCAGAGGGTCACTAAGGTCAGCCCCACACCAGACTCCCCCTTCTGAAAACAAAATGGTAAACCAGGGTGAGAGATCCTCATGGCCATGAGAAGGCTCACCTGAAGTCCTCTAGAAGAGCAGAGAATTTGTTCTCCAAGCCCCTGCAACAGGAGATGACAACCAATCCAGGCTTCTCCAACCAGTTACAAAGGTGCACAAGCAGCAGTTTGGTTTCCCTGCCCAAAGCTCACTTAGATGTGCAGAGGACTCTTGTTTGCAGCAGCAGCACTGTGAGGTTATTAAATCCTAAAGCCTCTAGAGGTAATTTCTCTGTCCCTTGAAGCACAGGGTCAGGCCCAGGGGTGTCACTAAGGCATTGATGTCTGCCAGGTCAAAAACCAAACCCAACCCACCCTGTCCAGTTGGCTTTTTGAAAGCACAGTTCAAGAGGAACTCCCTTAAAAACAACAGTCAGCAAATCTTAGCACAACACAACACAGGAACACAACAGTTTGCCCTGGCCTGGCAGTTAGGGCAGGCCAGAGCTATGCACCCATCTGCTGAGGCTCACCACTGACCTAAGGGTGGGGACAAAGCAGCACTGAAGCCATTTTCAGGGTCTGGTTTGATGAGAAGGATGGAACATGAGACAGGATCATAGAATGGTTTGGGCTGGAAGGGACCTCAGACATCTACTTCCAAAGCCCTGCCATGGGCAGGGACACCTCCCACCAGACCAGGCTGCTGAACTCCATCCAACCTGGCCTTGAACACTCTTCCAGGCTTGGAGCCTCCACAACTTCTCTGGGCAGCCTGTTCCAGTGCCTCACCACCCTCATGGGGAAGAATTTCCTCCTAATGTCTCATCTCAATCCAGCTCCTTCCAGTCTGAAGCCATCAGCCCTTCTCCTGTCACTCCATGCCTTTGGAACAAGTCCTGCTCCAGCTCTCCTGTAGCCCCCTTCAAATAGCTGCTCTAAAGTCTTTCCTGGAGTCTTTTTTTCTCCAGGCTGCACAACCCCAACTCTCTCAGCCTGGCCTCACAGCAGAGGGCTTCCAGCCCTGCCAGCATTGCCGTGGCCTCCTCTGGCCCTGCTCCAACAGGTCCCTGTCTGTGCTGAGGACTCCAGAGCTGCCCCAGCACTGCAGGGGGGTCTCAGCACAGCAGAGGGGCAGAATCCCCTCCCTGCCCCTGCTGCCAGGGATCAGCCCAGGAGATTGTTGGCTTCTGGGCTGCAAGAGCACATGGATAACCCAACTGTATCCAAGCACATTCAAAGTAAGGTCAGCAATTCAAGAGCAAAGCCTTCTGCAGCTTAGATTGACAGAAATTCAGAGTCATTAACTGTTCATCAAGTTTTAATTACTCTACATACTTCCCAGGAACATTCTAGTAACCAAATCTGGCTACTAGCAAGAACTGAGGACACCCAAGGAGCTGTCTTGTTCTTCCTGTCATTTTTTTTGTCCCTGCTGACTGCAGGGATGTGGGACTAGATGACCTTCAAAGGTCCCTTCCAACCCAACCCATTTAATGATTCTGTGCTTAGGGACTCCATTTCTCCTCTGGGTCCTCACAGCTTTTTACACCTCTGGCTGACCCCAAGACCAGATGAAGTTCCAGCACCCTGCCAAGCCAAGGGGGCTGCTGAGATGCCTGTGCAGCCCAGGTGCTCCAGCACCAGTTACAAAACACACCTGATCCAAAGGAGAGGCATCTTCTGTGACACAACAGCAATGTCTTCAAGTGAGGTGTGTCTATTAGCAGCACAAATATCAACCCAAAAATAAAAGAGCAGCCACAACACAGAAATGCTTAGAGACCAGAACTGCTTTCCTCTCAGCAGAGCATAGCCAGAGATGACACAGTCCACACAGGAATGAACAGCAGCAGCTACTCCAGGGGATGCTACTGGGAAATCTGGGTAATTCCATGCCTGGTTTAACACAGGAGGGTCAAATCCATCATCAGTTCAATGCCCTTGTAGCCAGGGATAAGAAAATGAAGCCATCACACCCAGTGTAAAGGCTGAAGCCAAATCCTGGTGTCAGAGCATCCCCCTTAAACAATCTCTGCTGTCCAGATTACAAAGCATGTCACAGATGTCAAAAATTCCAGCTCAGAAGCATTAAAAAAAAAAAAAAAAAAGCAGCCAAAGCAACATTGCAACACAGCCTTAAAAAGGAGGAAAAAAAAAGCAAAGCTCTCTCTTGCCTCTACACCAAAAGCCTGGTCCTCCACAGTGCAAAGAGGTACAAAGAAAAGCACCACTCCAAAGCTTGGGGGTTTGCCTCACTTAGAGCATGGTCCCTTTCCAGGAGCCTCAGGCTTTTGGCATTCATGTTTGCCCTCCACAAGTACATTTTTTTTTTTTTGGTAGAGCAAGACAGCAAATGAAGAGAGAAGAACTGTGCATTTGATGCACAAGAAGGATCAGGTGAGGACTACTGAACTAAAAGGGTTTGAGATGCTCCCATGGTTTGCAGCCACCACATCCAAAACACAGCAGGGGCTAGAGAGAGGAGCCAGTGAAAGCTGTGTGCAAAGCAGGGCAGAAGTCTGATTCCCCAGCCTGATGGCAGCAGCTCATCAACCCTTTGGAGTTAACACTTTAAAACACACACAGCAGAACCCTAGAACCCTTGTTTGCTACACATTTAACACATGGAATTTCACAGCCATCATCTAAGACCTGTTTAATATTCTGTTAATATAACATACAGGCAACTAAAGGGAAAAAAAATACATTGGTTGTTTTGTTTGTTAAAATCAAAAGCTCCATACCAGCAAGGCATGGTTTTTATACAGCTGGGAAGGGGGGAGATGTCAAACTGTGCCATCTCTTGGGATTCCATATCCTGGCTCAATTTTATAGACTCACTGAACAGGCAAATCCTGACCAGGTCACACCTACTGCAGCAGGGAGTCAATGACAGCTCCTGGCTTTGCCGAACGTTTTCTGTTTGGAGAGCAAGAAAGGAAAGGGGAAAAAAAAACAAACAAACAAACAAATAACACCACACACACATCACTATGCTGCCTAGGAAAGAGAGGGACCAGCCACATTCCAAATCCAAACTAACACACAAGTGTTACTCTGCCACAAACACAGCAAAAGCCAAACCGAAATCCACCAAGGAAAAAGCCATGCTGAAATCTCCCCTCCCTCCCCACCCCCACGAGCACATTCCCTGCCAAAGTCAGTGTCTGGTGTTCAACTGACCCACAGGACATGGTCCAGAAGATGGGAATGAAGCAAAAAAAGCAGCAAAAATCCCCCCAAAGAGGTCCTTCTGGACAAGATTTTACTGCTTGGTTCTGTCCCACTTGGCATCAGTAAACTCCATACTGTGCAAAGTGTTGGCGTTTTGTCCTCTCATTAGGCAAAGGTTTGAAGACTTGGGGCAAGTTTGCACACACAAACTCAAGCCTTCCCCTGGGTAAATCCCCCATGACACAAAGATACTCCAAAGTTCTTCACCTTCTACCAGTCTTGGGCCTGGATCTTCCTTTGGAAGTCCTGGGTCTCTCCAGCTTCATCAGCGATTGCCTCAAGCTTTCTTCAGTGTAAGCCAAGTAAACGTGGGAAAGGTCCACCTCAAAGGGCTGGCAAAGACAAAACAACCCCACAAAAGATCATCAGAATCCTTTCATCCACTGAGCAGTGTTGCTTTTGGGACACTACGACTCATCTCTTCAAAAAAAAAAAAAAAACCAAAAAACCCCAGTTGGACATGGGCAGCTTTGCTATGAGCATGCAGTGGGAGGCCCAGGCAGCAGAGCCTCACCTATGCAGTTCAAAAGCAGCTTACAAAGCCACTCACATCTTTCTCTTTCTTGTCCAGGACAGGTGTCTGCTTCCTCATGTTGTTTCCTGTGTATGCCACACATTTCTGGAAGAAAGAAAGGTCTGTCAGCAAAGCCTGCTTTGGTCTGGTGAAGTCCTCGAATCAAAGAATCATTTAGGTTGGGTAAGATCTCTCAGGTCATTGACTCCAGCCAGGGCTGCTGCTAAACCATGGCCCTCAGCACCACATCTGTGAAACACCTCCAGGGATGGGGATTCAGCCACCTCCCTGGGCAGCCTGTGCCAGTAGCTGAGACCCCTTTCACTGAAGAAGTTTCTTCTGATGTCCAACCTAAACCTCCCATTTCTTCTCCTCCTATCACTTGTTCCTTGGGAGAAGAGACCAACCCCCACCTGGCTCCAACCTCCTTTCAGAGATCTGTAGGGAGCCTGAAGGTCTCCCCTCAGCCTCCTTTTCCCCAGGCTGAACAACCCCAGTCCCATCAGCTGCTCCTCACCAGCTTTGTTGCCCTTCTCTGGACCCACCCCAAGCCCCTCAGTGTCCCTCTGGAAGTGAGGGGCCCAAAATTGAACCCAGCACTCCAGCTGCAGCCTCACCAGTGACAAGCACAACTGCTGATCCAAGCCAGGATGCTGGTGGCCTTCTTGGCCACCCAGGCACAGGCTGGCTCACGTTCAGCCAGCTGTCAGCCAACACCCCCAGGTCTTTCTCTATCCTGGCAGCTTTCCAGCCACTCCTGGCAACCCCAAGGCTATACAAAGTGTCTCCAGAGCTTTATCCATGCTATTCTGGGCTGGCTGACTCCCCAGGAAGTTGTGCTAACATCAGCCACGAGCTCACCAGCTGCCACTCTCCAATGTCTTCATTCCAGTGAACGTAGTTTTCAATCTTTTCCTAGAGAGAGAAAGAAGAGCACAGGAATTGCTGCAGCCTTGCACAATCATCCCTCTCCAGCTGCATTTTCCATCCCTGAAGGGTTGGGCAGGTTGCTTAAGAACAGCCTTGACCATCCCAAGTTGTTTTTATCAGGACTGTCATGCCATGTTTAACCTGCTCTAGGTGCAGCTGAGTCCCTGACTGCAAGGAGGTTGACTAGGTGACCTGTGAAAGGTCTCTTCCCACCCAAACCAGTCTGATTCTATGTTCAAACCTCCCTATTTACACTCTGAAAAGAAAAAAACACTACCACTCCCAGGCTGCATGCACTGGAGCTCCCACTCTAGCACTGGTTTCCCATTATGCCCAAGCCACCAGGAGAGCAATAAACCTCTGGTAATATGGAGGGGAAAAAATAATGAAGGATTAAGGGAAAGAACTTCTATTTTCTCTCTTAGTGTGCATCATACTGAAGGTCATCACCAATTCTCTGGCTACTGGGGGGTCACAAAGCAAACAAGTGAAGAGTTCCAAGCTCTTCCTCCTTTGTTTTAATACCAGACACTGAAGCACAGTGGGAAAAGGAGGATTTGAACAGTGACAACAGCAGTTGTGGTGAATGGGATGTGATTTATTTTTAAGCCATTAGGAGAATGAGCTGTAAGAGAATTGAGATTACTACAGCCCTTTGCTTACAGCCCCTGCCACACTACTTCCCCTAAAGGATTCCATAACCAAAGTTATCCAACCCTCTGAGAAACACAAAGCCATTCTGTATTCTTTATTCACATCATGGTGCTGCTTTTGGAGCCCAACACTGACCTCCTGCCAACTGAATTGCCAGATGAAGCCCACCAGGTTACAGGAGCCACCCAACAAAAGCATCTTTCTGCTTTATCACCTGGTTTCAACAATCCAGGTAAGGACAAAGGCAAGGGGTGAGAGGAAAAACAAGGGGGGAGGGCAAGGTGAGAGAGGAAAAAAAGGATGTGGAGTGCAAGGGGAGAGCGGACACAAACGGATGGGGTGGGCAAGGGGTGAGAGGAAAAAACCGGCGGGGGATGGCAAGGGGAGTGCGGCCACACAAAGGAAGTGGTGGCAAAGGGGAAGAGATGAAAAAAAAAGAGGTGGGAGGGCAAGGGGAGAAGAGAAAAAAAAGGAGGGGGAGGGCCTTGGTGAGAGGAAAAAAAGGAGGGGCGGCAAGGGGATCGAGGCCCACCACGGCGGGGGAGTGCCAGGGTCGCGCTCGGCACCACCCCCGGATCGGGGGCGTGCCACGTGTGCTAGCTTCGGACCCCCCCGTGCTGTGTCGTGGCCCTGGGCTCGCTGCCACACCCCGGTCGTGTGGCTGTGTCGCCCTTGGCGCCTCGTTCCCCCCCCGTGCTGTTTCGTGTCCCGTTTCTCGCCGTCCCCCCCTTCGGTTTCTATGTCCCGCTTTGGCTCTCGGTCCCCCCCCGGCGTTGTGCTTCCCGCCTTCTCTCTCTGCCCCCCCCCTTCTTTGGCGGTCCCTTTGTCTCGCTTCCCCGCCCATCTGCTATGTGGCTGTGCCCTTTGCTCTCTTCCCCCCCTTCTTCTGGTCTATTCCCTTTTCGCTCTTCCCCCACCCTTCTTTTTTCTTGCCCCTGTCGCGCTTCCCCCCCTTCTGGTTCGTGCCCTGTGCTAGCTCTGCCCCCCCGTTCTTTGTCTGTCCCTTGTTCTCTCTTCCCCCCCGTCTTTTCTCTTCCCTATGTCTCCTCTCTTCCCCCCCCCACTTCTTCTTCTTCTTGCCCTTGTCATCATCTTCCCCCCCTGCGTGTTCGTTGTCCCTCCTTGCTCTCTGCCCCCCCTGCGCTTGTCGTGGTCCCGGTCTGCGCTCTCCCCCCGCCCTTCGTTTCTCTTCCCTTTTCTCTCTTTCTCCCCCCCTGTCTTTTCTATTGCCCTTGTCTCTCTTCCCCCCACGTCTTTGTCGGGCCCTTTTCTCTCTTCACCCCCTTCTTTTCTTTCCCTTCTCTCTCTGCCCCCCCTTCTTTTTAGCTTTCCCTGTTGCTCTCTTCCCCCCCCGGTCTTTTTCGTTCCCGTTTCTCTCTCCCCCCCCTTCTTGGTACTTTTCCCTTTTCGCTCTTCCCCCCCCTTCTTTTTCTTTCCCTTTTCTCCTCTGCCCCCCCCTGCTTTTGCTGTCCCTTGTCGCTCTGTCCCCCCCCGTCGTTTTGTCTTTACCCGTATTCTCTCGTCCCCCCCCTTCGTTTGTCTTTATCCGCCCCCTTTGCTCTCTCCCCCCCCCTTTTCTGTTCTTCCCCTTTTTCCCTTTTCTTCTTCCCCCCCCTTCTTTTTCTTTCCCTTTTCTCTCTGCCCCCCCCTGCGTTGTTCCTTTCCCTTTTCTCTTCCCCCCCCTTCTGTCCTTGCCCTTTTCTCTCTCCCCCCCCTTCTTTTTCTTTCCCTTTTCCTCTGCCCCCCCACTTCGTTTTCTTTCCCGTTTCTCTCTTCCCCCCCCCTCTTTTCTTTCCCTTTTCTCTCTTCCCCCCCCTTCGTTTTCTTCTCCCTTGTCTCTCTTCCACCCCCTGCTTTTTCTGTCCCTTGTTCTCTCTTCCCCCCCTTCTTTTTGCTTTCCCTTTTCTCTCTTCCCCCCCTTCTTGTTTCTTTCCCTTTTCTCTCTTCCCCCCCTCCTTGCTTCCCTTGATCTCTTCCCCCCTTCTTTCTTTCCCCTTTCTCTCCTCCCCCCCTTCTTGTTCTTCCCTTTTCCTCTCTTCCCCCCCTTCTTTTTCTTTCCCTTTTCTCTCTTCCCCCCCTCTTTGCTCTTGCCCCTTTTCTCTCGTCCCCCCGCTTTTTCTTGTCCCTTTTCTCTGTTCCCCCCCCTTCTTTTTCTTTCCCTTTTCTCTCTTCCCCCCCTCTTTCGTCCCTTTTCTCTCTTCCCCCCCTTCTTTTCGTCCCGAGCCTCTTCCCCCCCCTTCTTTTTCTTTCCCTTTTCTCTCTTCCCCCCCCTTCTTTTTCTTTCCCTTTGCCTCGCCTGCCCCCCCTTCTTTTTCTGTCCCCTTTTCTCTCTGCTCCCCCCCTTCTTTTTCCTTCCCTTTCTCTCTTCCCCCCCTTCCTTCTTTCCCTTTCTCCTTCCCCCCTCTTCGCTTTCGGTCCCTTTCCTCTCCCCCCCCTTGCTTTTTCTTTTCCCTTTTCTCCTCCCCCCCCCTTCTTTTCTCGCCCCTGTTCTCTCCCCCCCCTTCTTTTTCCGTTTCCCTTTTCTCTCCCCCCCCCTTCTTTCTCCTTCCCTTTCCCTCCCCCCCCCCTCTTTTCTCTCCCTTCCCTCCCCCCCTTCTTTTCTTCCCTTTTCCGTCCCCCCCCTGTCTTTTTCTTTCCCTTTTCTCTCCCCCCCCCTTTTTTTTCTCTCCCCTTGCCCTCCCCCTCCTTTTTTTTCTCTCCCCTTGCCCTCCCCCTCCTTTTTTTTCTCTCCCCTTGCCCTCCCCCTCCTTTTTTTCTCTCCCCTTGCCCTCCCCCTCCTTTTTTTTCTCTCCCCTTGCCCTCCCCCTCCTTTTTTTTCTCTCCCCTTGCCCTCCCCCTCCTTTTTTTTCTCTCCCCTTGCCCTCCCCTCCTTTTTTTTCTCTCCCCTTGCCCTCCCCCTCCTTTTTTTTCTCTCCCCTTGCCCTCCCCCTCCTTTTTTTTCTCTCCCCTTGCCCTCCCCCTCCTTTTTTTTCTCTCCCCTTGCCCTCCCCCTCCTTTTTTTTCTCTCCCCTTGCCCTCCCCCTCCTTTTTTTCTCTCTCCCTTGCCCTCCCCCTCCTTTTTTTTCTCTCCCCTTGCCCTCCCCCTCCTTTTTTTTCTCTCCCCTTGCCCTCCCCCTCCTTTTTTTTCTCTCCCCTTGCCCTCCCCCTCCTTTTTTTTCTCTCCCCTTGCCCTCCCCCTCCTTTTTTTCTCTCCCCTTGCCCTCCCCCTCCTTTTTTTTCTCTCCCCTTGCCCTCCCCCTCCTTTTTTTCTCTCCCCTTGCCCTCCCCCTCCTTTTTTTTCTCTCCCCTTGCCCTCCTCCTCCTCCTTTTTTCTCTCCCCTTGCCCTCCTTCTCCTCCTTTTTCTCTCCCCTTGCCCTCCCCCTCCTTTTTTTCTCTCCCCTTGCCCTCCCCCTCCTTTTTTTCTCTCCCCTTGCCCTCCCCCTCCTTTTTTTTCTCTCTCCCTTGCCCTCCCCCTCCTTTTTTTCTCTCCCCTTGCCCTCCCCCTCCTTTTTTTTCTCTCCCCTTGCCCTCCCCCTCCTTTTTTTCCTCTCTCCCCTTGCCCTCCCCCTCCTTTTTTTTCTCTCCCCTTGCCCTCCCCCTCCTTTTTTTCCTCTCTCCCCTTGCCCTCCCCCTCCTTTTTTTCCTCTCCCCTTGCCCTCCCCTCCTTTTTTTCCTCTCTCCCTTGCCTTCCCACCTGCCATATATTATGTCACCGTCGCCTCCTCCCCCCCCCGCTTGGGTCCTCTCCGCCCTGTCTCTATTACCCACATCACCATCCTTGAGGAATGAAGTTGTCTATGATGAGCATCTGCAGACGAAGTTCTCTGCTCAGCTGCCGAATGTTCTCCAGCAGTCCTTCAATCTCTCTCTGGTGCTCTTGTTGCAGATCTGCCATCTGAGGACAAAGCAGGCATTGGAGAGTCAGCACCAGCTGAGGCTGTGGTAACAGCCTAAAAGAGAGCAGACCTCTGCCTACACAAGGCTTTTGGGAAGCCAAAGCAAACTCTGGTTCTAGATACTAGAACATTTCTCTCTGAAGAAGAAACCCCCTGAGATGTTCCAGCTCCGAGGTGGCTGAGAGCAGCATTAAGGTCTCAGCTTCCTGAAACCCAAACTGGCCTGCTGCCAGTTCAAGCTCTGCACCAGCTAAGAGCAGACAAAGAGCATGCAGACAAGGTCTGTCTCTGGCAAGATTTCAAGGAAAACCTCTGATGCTGAAGATAAAAACGCAGGAACTCTAGAGACCAGCCAGAAGACACATGGGTCCAGTGACTGCAGAAGAGATGAGGGCAGCAGGCAGAAAGGACAGAGAGCTAAGGGCTGGGGAGCATGTGTGCTGCTGCAAAGCAGGAGATTGGGCTGCAAGCAAACAACTTGGTTTGTTTCAGAACTAGCCAGTGGCTTTCATAGAATCAGAGTGGTTTGGGTTGGAAGGGACCATGAAAGTCATGTAGTTCCAACCCCCCTGTCATGGACAGGGACACCTCCCACCAGCCCAGGCTGCTCAAGGCCTCATCCAACCTGGCCTTGAACACCTCCAGGGAAGGGACATCCACCACCTCCCTGAGCAACCTGTTCCAGTGTCTCCCCACCCCCACTGGAAAGAATTTCTTCCTAATCTCCAGTCTCAATCTGCCCTCCTCAAGCTTCAATCCACTCCCTCTCATCCTATCACTACAAGCCCTTGTACGTTCTGAAGCTCTCAAGGTCTCACACAAACCTCCTCTCAGGCTGGCTTGGAGAAAAGCCCTACAGCACCCCCCAGGTACAGCCCTGACACCTGAATAATCAGACATTTTTGAGCTACATGAACCAAATGCCCAGCCCAGAGACATTCCTGAACCCGTGGCACTCGCTCTGGTGTTACAAAGGCCCAACCCTTCCCAGCCCCAGTCCCTCATGTGAGCACAAGTTGAGAACTTCAGACACTAACCTCTGATTTTGCAGCCATAAGCATGGTCCAAACTTTCTTCAGCTTTTTGGTTTTGCCCTGTGCCTCCTCCTGGAGGCTGGTGTACTTCTCCTCGATGTCCAGGCGTTCTTGCTGTGTGCAACAGTTAGCAGAGACATCCACACACAGAATCACAGAATTGTTAGGGTTGGAAGGGACCTCAAGCATCATCCAGTTCCAACCCCCCTGCCATGGGCAGGGACACCTCCCACCAGCCCCAGGTTGCTCAAAGCCTCATCCAACCTGGCCTTGAACACCTCCAAGGAAGGGACATCCACAACCTCCCTGGGCAACCTGTTCCAGTGTCTCACCACCCTCATGGTGTAAAACTTCTTCCTAACATCAACATCATCACCACACAAACTGTCTGCAATGGTGTGGACAACAACTGCAACAAAACAAAGCATTGCCAAGGCCTTGGAGGTCCTGGCTTGGCCAGCTGGCTCAGATCCATAGGGACTGCAGCACCCTGCAGGTGAGCACTGCTAACATGTGGCTTCAGAAGTGGTTAGAAACAGAGTCCCAGACTGGTTTGGGTTGGAAGAGACCTTTAGAGGTCATCTGGTCCAAACCTAGCCCTGCAGGCAGCAGGGACATCTGCAACTAGAGCAGGTTGCTCACAGCCCCAGACAACCACACCTGGAATGGATCCAGGGATGGGGCATCTCCTACTTCTCTCTGGGCAACATGGGACAGGGTCTCACCACCCTCACTGGAAACAAAAATCTCTCTCTCCAGTCTAAATCTCCCTTTTTTAGTTCAAGCCATCACCCCTTGTCCTGTCACAACAGGCCCTCCTCAAAGTCTGTTCCCAGCTTTCTGATCCCCCCTTTACTCACTGAAAGGTCACCAGAAGGTCTCCCTGGAGCCTTCTCTTCCCCAGGATGAACAACCCCAACTCTCTCAGCCTGGCCTCACAGCAGTGCTGTGGCCTCCTCTAGCCCCCAGCTCCTGCTGTGCCTTGAGCAGAGCCACATTTCACCCCCACAAGCAACACCAAGGCACACAGCATGGTGTGTCCTGCCACTGCTGCTTTCAGCAGCTCCAGCACACAGCCTCACCTCCTTCTCCTCAAGCTCCCTGCGAAGCTGCTCTGCTCTCTTCCTTCGTTCTTCCAGTTCCATATTTGACTCTTCCAGAAGCTTCTCTTGCTCCTCTGCTTTTGCCAGCAAGTCCACTCCTCCAACAATCACCTTCTTCTCCAGTGCAGACAGTTTCTCCAAGAGGGACTGGTGCTCTTGTCTGGAGAGAGAGGCAAGAGTGAAGCTTCCCATCCTGCAGTGCTCACACGGCAGCAGGGCCAGCTCAGCCTCACAGCCCAGACACTGCTCACGGAGCTGGAAAAACTTGTCCTGCTCTCCAGGCTTGCAGAGGGAGTGAGGCAGCATAAATGAATGCAGGGAGTTCCCCCAAGCCTCCCTTCACTTTCTCTCAAGCAAAACCAGATCAGCAGAGAATTCTCTCCTGCCTCAAGTCCCTCCATGAGGGGCTGCAAGGCACCAGCACCATCACCAGGCTGCCCAAGGCATCTCCTCCCTGCCAGCAGAGCAATGCCACAGGCAGCTGGAGAAAAGGCAGTGAAAAAAGGTGAGGACAGAGCAGCCCAGCTGCAAACCAGGCATGCTGGCTGCTGTTGGAGCAGCCTGTTTGCAAGGGACAGGGGGATCCCAGCAGCTTTTCAGCTCTGGAGTGGAGAACCTCTCCACCCAATGTGAGAGCTCATGATGGTGTGTTGCAGGAAACCTGGCTTGCTACACAGCTACTGCCCATGCAGCACAGCAGCACTGCTGCCCTCCACAGCTCCCCAGGGGCTGGAAAATTCATGTTTCTAGGCTGCCTTGCACAACTATATAAAGTTAAGGAAGTGGCAAAAGGATAAGTTTGTCTGCTCCATCTGCTCTAAGCTCTGAGACAATACAAGCTCCTCTCTCACTTTGACAACAGCCAGAGTTATGTTCAGTTCACACAGAGTTTGACAGGCACCTCCTCATCATGCACCTCCAGATAGCCAGAACTGAGGGGTAGGTTGAGCAAGGAGAAAGCTACACAAACTGCTCGGAGAGCAGGGTACTCACTGTGCTTTCAGCAGGTCTTTTTCTCTCTTCTCCAGTTCAGCTCTGGCTTTATTTCTTTCCTCCTCTTCCATATCAAGCTTAGTTTCAAGAGCTTTTCTCTCCTCTTCAATCTTTGCTTGCATCTCTACCATCTTATCAGGGGAAACTTTCTTTTTGCCTTGAGAAGAGGCAGGGAAAACACAAATGAGCTCCCAGAACAATAAGACAGCCTCTAAAACACAGCAGTTCTTTTAAGTTCAGACTGAATGCTTCCATTTAACAAACATTAATCCAGTCAGATTTCAGCTCCAGGCTGGGCACAGTCAGTCTTTCAAATCCCACTTTAAGAGTGAGCAGCTGTCACCAGTTCCTACAGAGAAGGAGCACTGTAACATAGGAGGAACACCTGGAGAAGCAACCTCAAGAGAAGTCTAAGCTGGGAACTCAGATGTTCTAACTACATGGGTGAGGCCAAATGAAGAAGAGAAGACTTCCTTGACCTACAGCTACAAAAGCTGAGCTACCAAGAGTTGCCAGACTCCAGTTTCAGCTCAGCATCCCCACCACACCCCTCAGACACTGTCGTCCTGATGGGCTGAATTATTGCCAAGTGGGCAAACAGGTATTTTCAGAACACTTTACTGTGGAAATAAAATTCAGGACAGCCCTAATGAAAACCAGGGAATTAAAGACACTTTGGGGTGGTATTTGATCTGTGTAACAGTGTCTACCCACAGCTCTGAAGGTACTGAGGTTTGCTGTGACTCACCAGCTGTGTCTTTACAACATAACTACAGCACAGCAGGTACATCTCAGAGGGTTACAAGGTGAGCAACTCATGGAACCTGTCACCTGAAGGGCTGGTCCCAAACACCCCTGACTTAGACAAAGCTTGAGGCTGCTGCTCCTGCAACTCACTCAAGAAGACTTGAGTCAAGTCAATACAGGGATCTGTAGGGGGGTATTTGGGGTGAGAAAGCTCAAGCCTAACATCCTCAAATCGACAGCTCTCCCCCAAATCCTAAACCTCCCTCTACTCACTGCAAGTAAATCCAACATTGTCTTTGGCCTTCAGACGAACCAAACCAGTAGAATCCAAAAACTAACAGCATCCATCTACTGTCAAGGGACTCTCTTTCACAGTGACAATTACAGGGCCGGAAGGTGCTCAAGGACATTAAAGAAGGAGGCTTCCTTCCCTCCAGCCCCCCTGGCATTCAGCCTGGTTTAAATACATACATGACCTGTGTGATCCTGCTCTAACAGCTGGGCTGGACTGGATGATCTTCAGAGGTCCCTTCCACCCCCTCCCATGCTGGGATTCTGTGACCTCTGAGAGACAAACTGCACTGCAGTTGTACATTTATCTACACATCTGCACACATCTGTTTGTGCACACCAGAAAAAAATTAATTAGTTCTGTGGCAAGGGAAGGTCTCAGCACTTCAGCAGACTGCCTCAGCTTCCATCTGCTAAACTTTGGAATCAGGTAAGAAGCACTGCTTTCTGGATTGGTCTTTGAGAGAGAAGCTCTCTCTACACAGAGCTCTTCATTTGAAAAAAAGAGAAGGCATAAAGGCTCCTCACTGGGTATGGGGCACTTAAAATATCTCTATGTTCAGAGGATAGTCTGGGTTGGAAGGGAGATTAAAGACCATCCAGTTCCAATCCCCCTGCCTTGCCCCTCCCACCAGCCCAGGTTGCTCAAGGCCTCATCCAACCTGCCCTTGAAGGCCTCCAGGGAGGGAGCATCTACAACCTCCCTGGGCAACCTGTTCCCCACCCTCACTGGAAAGAATTTCTTCCTAACATCCAGCCTAGTGCTCAGCTTGAGAGAAAAAGGTGAACTAAACCAAGTGTTTAGACCCTACTGACAACAGCTAGCACCCCAGACCAGCCTCCCTCCACAAGACCCTTCTCACAAGCTCTGCAGATGCATCAGGAAGAGGTGGGAATCAATGGCACCAACCTGCTTGGTCTTGTGTTAAGAGGAAGTGGAAAGCAAATCACAGAGAGGCAGCACACACATGAAAAGAGGAGGAAAGAAAAATATATTATTGCTTTGGTCATATTTTTTTGGCCAGAGATCAGCAGCATCAGAACAAACACTCATTGTATAGGCATGGTTGTGGAGGAGGAGAAAACTCTACTTGGAGGATAATCATCAGTCAGCTCCATTAGAGCAGACAGGAATGCACTGTGGCTTTATGCTAAAGCAGAGACAGGTTCTGTACTTCGGGGTGCTTTGCACATCCAGGGGGATTCTCCAGCTCGCTCTTGCATTCTTCTGCCCATTCAATGCAATGCAGAATCTAAAGGGGACCCCAGGAGCCTGCCGCAAGGATCATGCCCTAAGGAGCAACTCAAGAGGGTAGAGGTTGCTTCTTCAGTCAGAAATGGATGCTTCCCCCTCCCCAGGGCAGCCAGCTCCTTGACATCACCTCTCCAACACTGGCACACACGACTTGCTTCCAGTTTTAACCGAGTTTCCAAGCCAATTCTTTCCCAAGAGACATGACAGTTGCACACAGGGAGTCTCAGCACAGGGTTTCTCCATCAATTACACAGGGTAATTAATTAGTAGGTTAATCTGCAGTAACTGATGCTTCCATAGAGGTAAAGAGCCAGGTTTGGTTATTCAAGCAAGTGCAGCAAGAGAGGCAGGACAGGAGAAGGTTAATGAAAGACACCACATGCAAAAGGGCCACGCTTGAGGACAGTTAATATCCCAAACCACGCTCATGCCAAGAGCCCAGGGCAGCTCCCCAGGCAGAGCTGGCTCCAGGCTGGCAGGAGGTGGACTCCTCCACTGCTGCCACACCAGCAGTTTGCTATTAACTGTCCTCACCTCAGTAAAACACTCTGCTTCCAAGCAAGCTTTGAGAGAGCAGCTTTGAAGCAAGCACATTTCCAAGGCTGCTGCCCTATCACCTACCAAAGATCTCCATGAGGCTGGGACCCTTCTTAACCTGCTGCTACGCTTTCTCTGAGCTGTCTGTCACTCACACGAGCACTGTGAGTGTGATGGAGGTGTGACTAGACAGCAGTCCTTTGGAGACTCTCTCCACACATCTCTACAGTGGCTGAAGTCCCTCCAAGCCAGGTCTTGGATGAGGTTTGTGTCTTCAGTCCGCACTGACTGACTCTAGGGTTTGTACCAGGACAGAGCCTTCTCTGACCAGGAGCTTTTCCTCCCTGCTAGATCTTCGAATCACAGACTCCATCATTAAGGTTGGAAAAGATCTCTAAGACCATCAAGTCCAACCTTCTACCCAACACCTCCATGACCACTTAGACCACGTCCTGAAGCGTTTCTTGAACACCTCCAGGGGTGGTGACTCTGAACTGAGTCCCACAGCGACCAAGAGCTTTGTGTCATGGGGCAGTTAAAAAGACACCAACCACCAGTAAGGACCTTCTAAAAGTACCTGCTAAATTAAAGCCAATCAACCAAGTGCCATCACATTAACCTTGCAAGCATAATCCTTGTCTTGCTTGACCATTGACTGCTCCAGCCATCCTCTCCAAAGGTTTGAGGAGATAGTCCAGTGTAACACAGCACAGCCTCTCTAGCTGTCCTCTTTATCAGCTCTTATGGCAGCAGCTCCCTCAAAAAGGGTAGCTCAGACTTTCTCCTACAATCAGGTTGCCCAGAGAAGTCGTGGAGGCTCCAAGCCTGGAAGTGTTCACAGCCAGGCTGGATAGGGCCTTGAGAAACCTGGTCTAGCAGGAGGTGTCTCTGCCCATGGCAGGGGGCTGGAACCAAACATTTGAGGTCCCTTGCAACCCAAACTTATGATGATTTTAGTTGGAAGACACCTTTAAGGCCAAGCCCAACATTAACCTAACACTACATAACTTGGTATTTTAGAGGGAGCACTTAACACAGAACCTGCAACCTGTCATTTTTAGGCCTATTATTTCCCAACTGCCCTTAAATCTTGTTCAAGCAGCCTGCTACTTTGCTTCCTATCATCTTCTCACCTGCCTGGCTCACAACAAACACTGAACAAACTGTTTCAGGCACAGAAGCAGCAGAGGCAAGGCATGCTTTAGCAGAGTTAAAAGCTCAGGTTTATCTTTCCAACAGACAGAGCAGGGAAGAGTGCAGCGTTGCAAAATGGAGTGTGCAGATTATGGAAAGGTCAAAGCTTAAAGGACTGAAGAGCTCCCACTCACTAGTGAAGGACTTATCCAGAGGTTTCTCTATGACAGAGCATGTGGAGTCTGAACTACTGCTGCTGCTACTGCCTGGAAAACAGAAATGAGTCCCACAGAACAACCCAGAGAGGAAGAAACATGCAGATGGGAAGTTAGTTCTAAAGGGAAGTAACCCAGAAGGGCCAGCAACCTGGTCCAGAAAGGCACAAATCCCCATCAGGAAGCATGGGGCAGGATCCCTCCCAGGCTCAGCCTGCAAAGCCCCCATCTCCCAGCACAAAATAGCATGCTCAGAAAGAGAGTTTGGTTAAAACCCTTCTTCACCAGCCTAGAGCTTAAGACAACATGCCAAGGCAGCTTCCAGTTCAAGCGACAGCAGGGGAAACCAGCTTGTAGTGGAGAAGGCTGTGGCTGTCTGCAGTGGCAGAGGATTCAGTGACCAGGAGTCCTTTCCAGTCTTATGGAGGTGGCCAGGGGTGCTCCTCCCTCTGGAAGGCAGAAATCAGCTCACACAGTTGCTGTGTGTACTCCAGCTAGTAGCACCCCTAAGTAGGGAACTTAAAAGTAACTTGTTTGGGAGCTGACTAAGTCAGTTACTTGCCCCACATGTTGAAGGTGGTCTCCTCTTGGGAGGAGATATGGGCAGAGCTTGGTGCTTGATGGGGACTGGTCAATCAGGTTGCTTCTAGGAATTACCAGAAGGTGAAAAATGAAGCTGTTGCTATCAGCAAGGGCATGAGAGAAGTCATTTATGACTCTGCTTAGACAGACACCAACATGAAGAGACTGCACCTAAAGCAGGAATGCTTTAACAGAATCTGTTTGAACAGATGAGTGCTTCAGGGCAGGAGAGCAGGGTCAAAAAACTAGTTTGCTAGAGAAGCTGGAAGTTGAGGAGCAGCACTGAGCTTGACTTCTACTCCCCATCACAGAGGCTCTAGATGCACATAGCAAGCTCCCTGGAAGCCACAGCATCCCATGGTACCCAGTGGTCTGTACTTCTAGGTTCTGCAACATCCCTTGGAGATGTTACACAGGAGTTTAACACTGGTGCAGGACAAAGCAAACTTCACCATGGGATTTCCAGAGTGCTCCCCAAGAAGGGATGTGCAGCTCCCATTTGGCTTTTCAGCTTGCACAAGGACACTCAGAGGTCAGGTTTTATCTCCATCAACATAAAATAGGACATCAGTAGAGTCAGTAACCAAACACCCATAAGGCAGAGGAATCCTTTGCCTAAACCACAGCCAGAATCCCCCCTCCAACCATTCCCATGGCTATCAAAAAACCACATCTGCCTCCCACTGATCTTTGGTGCCCTCCTTCCTCCTGCCTCTGAGAGCTGGGGAAGTTCCAGCACACCAGGCACAAGCCATTCACAGCCACCAGAGAAGAGGACGTTCTCCACAAGCAAGGATGGCTACCCCAAGTGGAAGCAGGTACTAGAGAGGTTGGCAGCTGGGCACCACACAGCTTTATTTCTAGGAGAGGCATGATAATTGCAGCGGCTGGAGGGCAGCTCTACAACTCCACTTCTGCCTGCCTGGCTCTGCCTACAGCTTCTGCCACCAGCTCCTGGCCAGGGACTGGTGGCACTGCCAGGGATCTCTGCTGCCTTACCCCGACGCTTCTTCCGCTTCTCCCCATCCTCTCCAATCTCCCCTTCGTCATCTTCGTCCTCCTCTTCAGAATCACTGGTCTCAGAGCCAGAGATCTCTTCCCCTAGAAGAGAAGAGTGTGCTTTTAGATGTGCTTTTCTTCCCCTCACAGCTTGCTCCTGTGACAGCAACATTTGTCCAGCCCAGCAGCGTCCTCCATCAGCTTATGAGCAGCTGCAGAAGCCAGGAAGGGTTGAGCAGAGAGCTTGCCATCACCCTGAGAAACCCAGGCTAACCTCTTCAGAGGAAAGGCTGGGAACTGGGGCTGTTTAGTCTGGAGAAGAGCAGACTGAGGGGCATCTTATCAATGCTGATCAATACTTGAAGGCTGAGCGTCAGAAGGATGGGACCAAGGCTTTCTTCAGCGTTGCCCAGAGACAGGGCAAGGGGTAACAGGCACAAAATCTTTATGTTCCACCTAAACACAAGGAGGAACTTCTCCAATTTATGGGTGACAGAGCACTGGAACAGGCAGCCCAGAGAAGTGGTGGAGTCTCCACCACTGGAGACATTCCAAACCCACCTGACATGTTCCTGTGTGACCTTCTCTAGGTGACCCTGCCTTGGCAGGGGGGTTGGACTTAATCTCCAGAAGTCCCTTCCCACCCCAACCATTCTGTGATGCAGTGTTGTGCAGTCAGTGTGTCCGTGGTAAAGTTCAAGTGGGTGCTTTTCCTGGGAAATAAATCATCCTTGCACTACTGAAGCATTAAGCTACAAAGATTTCCCAGCAGGATCACCTCAGACATTCTCCTCCACCTCAGAAGGAAGAGAAAATGGTCAGAGGTAAAGTTCAGACTTGCTCCTCAGTGGGACACCTGTACACATGAAACTCAATGGCTGTTAACAGAGAAATCTCCAGTTTCACAAATGTTTAGCATTGCTGCCACTGTAGATAGGAAGCTCAGAGGTTTCAGGCTGAGTTTGGAAACCAAGCTCAACAGAAGCCAACATCTAACATCCTGGCCTCCCAGCACCGTCAGCAAACAAAACTGGTTTGTAGCTTGCAGCCTGAAATGGAAGAAGCCACCCTCAGCATAGCAGGGATGAAACAGCTACAGCCAACTCCCAGGCCTTGAGGAAAGAGTTACTGACTGTTTTCTGCTCCTCCTGACCAGGACAGACATGTTGAGTTTCTGCTCCAGCTGTTCCCTGCTGTGAGCGTCTCTGGAGGGAGCTGTCATGCCAAGGGCACTGTTCAGTAACCATTCCCCTGGCAAGGTCATTCAGTGCTGATGGACTAACAGTGTCACAAGGCCATGATGCTACAGGGCTTAAAGGTGGGTGTTTAACCCTGTGCAGCACTTGAAAGCCAGCCCCACTTCCAGCTCCACCAAATCACTTCATTGTCATCCTGGAAACACACCATCCCTCCTCCTCCTCAAACCTTTTGCTATGCTACACCAATTCCCTGCACCCTATCCAGCCATGCCCAGAGCCCTCTTGCTCACAGGAGAGCCTGGGCACACCTAAAAGCCCAGAAGCCACCACTTAGCCTGGTGCTAAGTGCCACCTAGTGCTAAGTGCAAGCAAAGCCGAGTCCCACGGGTCACCACTGCCCTGGGGACACCTCTCCTGGGACCCAGCAGGGCAAATAAAAGCAGGACAGTGGCCTGCACCAGCTACCAGACTAGTGTGACACATCTTCCAAGGTTCACACTCAGAATGAGGGCTGGCACAGGCAGAAGCACCCCAAGGGGACCCTCACCTTCTTCCAATTTTTTCTTCAGCTCTTCAATTTCCTTTTGGAACTGGCGGAGCAAAGCATCCTTGGGATCTTCATTAATCCTGGCCTTGTTCTTGATGTTCTTGGCTCTGTTGGCATACCTGAGAGTGCTGATGGTCTCGTCGTAGTTGTAGTCTGCTGGCCCAATGTTTGCACACTGTGACACACACAAGACAGTTACTGGGGGACAGCGCCAGAGCCCAGAACAAGCAATTTCAGGAGCCATCCCCAGCTCTGCCTGTCTCATTGCTGCTCTCCCCAAGCTTCCCTGCTGCTTCAACACCAAAGATAACTCTGGCAACTCCAGAACAGCTTCTACTTGATCTTAGAGACAACTGCACTGTGTTTAGAACCTCACCTATACAGAGGCAAAGAGACAGAAACACCCAAGGAAGGATCTCTGAGCTGCAAGAAGCTCTGAAGAGGTGAGGGCCAGCTTGCTCTCATGGCAGGGCCACTATGCTGTCGCCATCAAAGCACAGCCCTGGCACTGGGAAGGGCCTCTCTCAGCTTACCATCATGGTTTTGGAGTTGCCCCCCAGGGAATCCTGGAGGAGCCTGGTGAGCTTGGAGTTGCGGTAGGGCACGTGGGTGCTCTTGCCATCCACCAGTGCAGAGATGACATTGCCCAGCGTGGAAAGAGAGAGGTTGATCTTGGTGGCTTCCTTCAGCCGCTGCCCCGTGGCTCCAGTTTTTGCCTGCCTTTCAGAACCCTGGAAGGGAGAAAGAAGCAAGAGTTACAGATCACAGAATCACCTTGGTTGGAAAAGACCTCCAAGATGAACCCCCCCAACCATCAACCTAAGCCCACCATGGCCATTAAACCATGACCTGAAGTGCCATGTCCCCACATTTCCTGAACACCTCCAGGGAGGGGGACTCTACTACCTCCCTGGGCAGCCTGTTCCAATGCCTGAGCACTCTTGCAGTGAAGAAACTTTACCTAATCCCCAGCCTAAACCTCCCTGGCACAGTTTCCTCTCCTTCTATCACCTGATACTAGGGAGAAGAAACCAAACCCCAAGTCACTCTAAACCTTGTTTTAGGTAGTTGTAGAGAGCAATGAGATCCCCCGATACATCTTCCCTCTCTAAAGAGGATCAGCTACACATGAAGTCTTGCTAGCAGCCATGTCACCAACTACCTCATCTGTTGTTAGAAAACCTGGCTAAGTACCTCAGATTGTTAGAGAGACAAGTCTAACAGGTTGGAACTGAAGCTTTCAGCACCATAAAGCTATGGATTGCTCAAACAGCAATGCTGGCAGGGCTGGAAGCCCTGAGCTGTAAGACCAGGCTGAGAGAGTTGGGGTTGATCAAGCCTGGAGAAGAGAAGGCTCCAAGGAGACCTTCTTAGTGGCCTTTCAGTGCTTCAAGGGGTCAAGCAGAAAGCTGGGGACAGGCTGTTGAGCAGAACCTGTTGTGAGAGGACAAGGGGTGATGGCTTGAACTAAAAGAGAGGGATTTAGACTGATATTAGTAAGAAATGCTTCACTATGAGGGCGGTGAGACAATGTCCCAGGTTGCCCAGAGAGGTGGTAGATGCCCCATGCGTGGATCCATTCCAGGTGAGGTTGTTTGGGGCTGTGAGCAACCTGCTCTAGTTGCAGATGTCCCTGCTGACTGCAGGGGGGTTGGACTGGATGACCTTGAAAGTTCCCTTACAAACTAAAGCAATCTATGATACTAATGCAGCTGGGATAATGGAGATTGTCTCCATGAGCAAAAGCATTCTGAGAAGTCAGCAGTTGTGAGGCACCTCAGCTGCAGCTGCCAAGAACCACATCCAGCCTCTCCCATCAGCAGTCACTCTCTCTGTCAGGCAGAAAACCAACACTGCAATGACTTTGAAGTGTTTTTCAGAGCAACCTAAACGTACATCATGTAAGTTAACATGCAGGCATTGAGTGCCTTTGGTCTCCCCTCTCCTGCATCTTCTCCAGTGTAAATCTGGGCTAAGGCCACGTTGTACCAGCACAATCACACTGGTTCAAAGTGGTGACAGAGGGAGGGAACAGAAGTGACAGAGCTGTGGAGTTTCAGTTGTAAACCCACCTGGCCATTGTGATCCTGGGCAAGCTGCTCTGGGTGCCTCTACTTTAGCAGGGGGGTTGGACTGGGACTGAACGATCTCCCAGCCCCACCATTCTGGAACTCAAGTGATGAGAACTGCATGGTCACAACCCTCTCAAAGCCAGGAAAACTCAATCCAGAGAGCTCATTCCAGTGCAGTTAAGCCACTCAATAGTTAATTTATAGAAGCAAGAGAGGACTTTCACTGGGACGAGCCCTAGCTACGAAGAACTCTTCCTGGCATACCTCTGATTTAAGGCCCCCACTGAATGCTGCACAGAAGTTCAAGGTCAAACCGAAGCACTTCAGCTGCGTATCTAAACGCCCTTTAGGGTGCCTTCAAGAGCCCAGAGATGCTCTGTGATGCCCAGCAGAGGTTCCAGCAGAGCCAGCTGGTCCTACTTACAGCCAGGTCAACGAGGTGCAGCTTGCCCATGCGCACGTGCATGTTCCCATCCACCCCCTTCTCGCTGCACTCGATGGTGATGGTGAAGATGGCGTGCGAGCGGGAGCTGTGCTCGTTCATGTTGGTGGCACCCACTGAACCTTTGGAGAGAGAGAAAAACCAGCAAAGATGTCTTCAGAAGGAATCACAGGCTCCTCTAGCACTTCCTGCTCCCAAAGACGACTTCATCCCCTCTTCACCCAACCCTGTTTTTTTGGAAGACGGATGGTCAGAGCCAGCAGCAAACTGTGTTCTTGGGCAGTGGAGGTGCAGCACATCTCCAGTTTGGACTTGCAGAGGTGTTACAGCCTGCTGTAGCTTTAAGATGACAACCACAGACCCCCATCCCAACAGCAGAAGTGGTTCTCAGCCGTTTCTTTAAGGCTACAAAAAAAATCAGGAGCCTACAGCATAGATTCACAGAATCCTAGAATGGTTTGGGTTGGAAGGGACCCTGGAGATCATTCCAGTTCCAACCCTCTTGGCATGGGCAGGATGATCTACACAGACCCTTCCAACTAGAAGGGTCCCTTCCACCAGCCCAGGTTGCTCAAGGTCTCATCCAAACTGGCCTTGAACACCTCCAAGGAGGGGGCATCATGACCTCTTCTGGGTAACCTGTTCTAACATGCCCAGCTGATCCCTGAAAACAGCTGTACACTGAGAAATAAGAGCACACCAATCCATGCCAAGAGCAATAGCAGCCAAAACTTCAGGTCATAAAAGGATTTGAGCTTCAGAAGCCTTCCAGAAGACATAAAGCACCTCCCACCCACAACACCTCCCTAGCTGTTTTCCATCCTGATCAGAACTGAAGAGGGAAAATGTCCAAGACACACAGTAGCAGTTGTGACAACTGATCCCCTTCTTCACCTGGGCCTCACAAGGGGTTCAGGAGAAGGTATCCTTTTTGCTCTGCTCAGCTGAACAATCTTTCCAGGTTAGGCCTGGGCTCTCTTACTCTGGGGTCCCATAACCAGCCTGAGCTAGAAAGCTGCCCACAGCAAGGCTACGTACGGTTCTTGTGGCCCAGAGTCATGATCCTGTCCATATCATCTGCATTGTTTACGACATAAGCTGAAAGGTCTTTGATATAAACTCCCACATCAGGTCTCTCTTTGACCTAAGAGAGAAACAGTTGAGACTGAGCATCCCCAGGAGATCCCCAACAGCAATTTTCAGTGGTACTTTTAACAGGGCAGGTTCTGCTTTGCACATAAAAGACTCCCAGAGTCAGAATCAGAGCAGCTAAGGAATAAAGACTCAGGCAGGACAAGATTCCACTGGTTTCCTCTGGTGGCAAATAGCAACTTCAAAGCTCAGTCTGCAATTTCTAGAAACACTGCTGAGGGGCCTCTGGGGTAGAAGTGCAGGTGGCAAAGCTGACCCCGATGGAGCAGCCAGTTTCTCACTGTGCAACTGCCTAAGGGAAGGAGATTCAGAAGTCAGTGGTGACATCTAGCTACTCCATCTTAAGGAAGTAGCACCAGCGATGAGGAGTCCAACCTCTATTTCTCTTCAAGTGCTTCTCTGGTCTTTAAAATAGTGCTCACTGATTCAGGACAAGCAGATGAAGAGAGCAGGCTCACCTCTAATCTCTGAGTCTGGTCTTTTCCCAGCAAGTCCCTCACTTCTTCATTGTAGATCTCCAGGTAAGATACACGAACCAAAAACCTGAAGGCAAACAGTTGAGAAGCTCTCAGTAAGGAATCTGTTAGCCCAACAAAGAGTGCAGAGGAAACAGTCCTGCACCACCACAACCCCCCTAACAACTGTCCCAGGCAGCAGTCTTTCAGAGGGACCATGTCAGTTGTCATTGTCAAGGTCAGGCTCCTGCTACACACAGACACAAAAGACAGAAGCAGTGAATAGAAGCTTTTTTTTTTTTTTTTACCTTGTATCCCCCTCTGCCTTAGCAATGTGACCAAATATATGGGCAAAGGAGTTGGGGATGATGCCTCGAAGCTCAGGAACTGCTCGGACCCCTTCCATGGTGAACGTTTTGCCTGTTCCAGTCTGCCCATATGCAAAAATAGTACCTGAAGGGTAAGAAGATACATGAACATACACCAAGAAGCTGCTAGCTGCAGTTTGGCTTCACCCTTTCTTAGCATGATGGCTCTGAACAGCCCTGTTGTTATGGAGCTGCAGGTTTGCACCCACTCCAGGAGATACAGCAAGAGAAACGCTGGGCACACACAGCCAAGAGGCTGAGCCACTGCTTTCTGCAGCCTGCAAGATAGCCAAGGGATTGTCAGCTTGTTTTAACTGCACAGAGTGATTAAAGTGTGAGTGCTAGTACACTTAGGTCTCACACACAAGTAATTAAGGCAAGCCCAATTAATAACATGGTCAATTAGAGGAAGATCATTAGATACCAACTGCCAAACCAACTACTGCTGGTGCTCTAAGCCGTGGCAGAAACAGCGTGAGGCACAAGCCCAGTTCTGAACCTGCAGATGCAGCTGCAATTTGGCCTGCACAGGAAGAGATCCAGAAAGCATCCTGAGACCCCAGACTCAGGAATTCCATAAATATCCTGGTTCTAAGCTTTAACCTAGCACTGCTGGAAACTCAGGTTTTAATTGACAAGACTCTGACATCACAGAAAAGCTGGACAGAGTATTTCAGTTGGAAGGGGCCTACAGCAATCACAGAGTTGTCTGGGTTGGAAGACACCCTTAAGATCATCAAGTCCAACCATCAACCCAGCATTGCCAGGTTACCACTAAACCACATCCCTCAACGTCACATCTACACAGCTCTGAAATTCCTCCAGGGATGGGAACTCCCCCTTTACCCTGAGCAGCTGGTCCCAGGGCTTGACAACCTTTTTGGGGAAGAAATTGTCCTTCATGTCCAACCTAAACCTTCCCTGAAGCAATCTGAGTCTGTTTCATCTTGTCCTGTCACTTAATACTTGGGAGAAGAGACCAACCCCCACCTCATTACAGTCTCCTGTCAGGGAGTTAAAGAAATCCAGGTCTCCCCTCTGCCTCCTTTTCTCCAAACTCAACCACCTCAGTTCTCTCAGCTGCTCCTCATCAGCCCTGTTCTCCAGACCCTTCATCAGCTTCATTGTCCTTTTCTGAACCCACTCCAGCCCCTCCATGTCCTTTTAGTGTGAGGGGCCCAAAACTGAACCCAGTACTCAAGGTGAAGCCTCACCAGTGCCCAGTATAGGGGGGCCAAACATCTCTCTACTCCTGCTGGCCACACTATTGCTGATCCAAGTCAGGATGCTGCTGGCCTTCTTGGCCACCTGGGCACATGCTGGCTCACCTTCAGGCAGCTGCCAACCATCTAGTCCAAATGCCTGAGCAATTCAGGGCTGACCAAGACTTAAAAGCATATTGTCCAAATGCCTCTTAAACACTGACAGGTCTGGGGCACTAATCTCCACTCCAGAAAGCTTGTTGCAGGATTTGATCACCCTCTTGATAAAGAAATGCTTCCTCACATCCAGTCCAAACCTTCCCTGGTGCAGCTTTCAACCAGTAATTTGCAAACCATGAACTGCAATCAGCTGAGACCAGGGTGTGTTAGCACAAGAGCTTACTAGGCCCTTTATAAACCTTTAGAACTTTGTCATCTGTTGCCACCTGCAGCGTGCTGTTATGGAAAGCAGTGGAGTGCTTCCCCACCAGCACCCACTCTCCTTTAGCTAACATTTTTACATGCACAGCAGAGACACACACAAACCATGGCCACGCTCCTGCCAGCTGGAAGAAGCACCATGGGGCAGGGCAGATGTGCTGAACTAATCATCTCAGTTGAAAACAGCCAAGTTTAGAGGAGAAAACACAGCAGTTCTGTGCAGAAGGTTGCTGGGCATTACCTAGTTACTGCAGGGCCATGGGCAGCTGCCTGGTTATTGAAATGGCACAGTGAAGAGTTGCTGGGAAGTCTGCTGATGAGACAAAGGGCAGATCTTTGGCAAACGGAAGATAGAGGAGAAAAAAAAATTAAAAAATCACACAACTGACTGATCTCAGCTGTGTCATGTTCATCACTGCTTAATGGTCATAGTAGGTGCAACCACTGAGTACCCACAACACAAAGTACCTTCAGGCTGCTTTGAGGCCACAACAGAAGCAACGCAGGGCTATAGCCCTCAAAAGGTGACAGTCCCTCAAATCAGATCAGCAGGAACTCTTAACTAGGCAAAAAAAGAATAGGAGATGGGCTCCTAGACTTAAACCAACAAAGACTTACCATTGTATCCTTCTAGCACAGAGTCAATGATAGGCCTTGCAGTTAAATTATAGACATCCAGCTGTTTACTCTCTGGTCCAAACACTGTGTCAAAGGTGAATGTCTTGGGAGGCTCATTGGATGAGTCTGTTTTGTGGACAGTTATAGTTCCTCTCATCTCATCCACGCTGACTGCCATCTTGTAGCCTGTAGCTTTCTCGCGGTCATTGAGAGGCCGGCAGCGAACCACCACCTTGACATTATCACAGCTCTCTGGTTTGTCCAGCTTCTCCAGCTTGTTGATCTGTCATTAGTTAAAAAGCAACTGATTACACAGGCTCTGACACCACACTCCACATGCCTGTGTGTGTAAGCACAAGCCCTGCTGAACCAACTCGAGTAGACGTGTCCATCTCCACACCATTGGGAACTTGGGGACTTAAAATCAAAATAAACTTACATTTATTCAGTCAAGACAATCCTCTGTTGGCTCAAGTGGGAACTCTAGGGTAAACTTGAGACTCAGACACTCAAGACCATCTAAGAATTGATTCAAGGAAGAATTTCATGCTTGCAAGCAATCTGTGAGGAGTTTGCTGGAAGTAGTTGGGGCCACGCCAGCCTTTCACATCAACACTCTCTCGCTGGTGCACCCAAGTCTTAAACCTTGCAGGTGATATAAGCAGATGCAAACAAACACTGGCTGAAGGCAACTCATTTAAGTTGCAAGCTTCAGTGCACCTTCTGAATTCCAACCACTTAGAAAATTCCAATGCAGTGTCACAAAACCCCCCCAAACCTTTTCTTTCATCAAATGGTTACAAATACAAACTCTGAAGCACCTCTGATGCAACTGCACTGAAGCAAGCTGATCAAAGAATCATAGAATCAGATTTGTTTTGGTTGGAAAAACTCTCCAAGGTCATTGAGTCCAACCTTCAACCCAACACCACCATGGCCATTAAACCATGTCCCCAGACTTCTTGAACACCTCCAGGGATGCTGATTCCACCACTTCCCTGGGCAGCCTGTTCCAATCCCTGACCACTCCTCCAGCAAAGAAATTGTTCCTAATCACCAATCTAAACCTCCCCTGGTGGAATTTCAGGCCATTTCCTCTTGTTCCATCACTTGGCACTATGGAGAAAAGACCAACCCACACTTCACTCCAACCTCTTTTCAGGGAGTTGTAGAAAGCAATGAGGTCTCCCCTCAGCCTCCTTTTCTCCAGGCTGAACCACCCCCAGTTCCCTCAGTTGCTCCTCCACAGCCCTGTTCTCCAGACCCTTTTCCAGCTTTGTTGCCCTTCTCTGGACCTGCTCCAGCACCTCAACATCCTTCTTGCAGTGAGTGCCCCAGTACTGAAAACAGTGTTTGATCTGTGGCCTCACCAGTGCCCAATACAGGGGCGGAATCACTTTCCTACTCCTGCTGGCCACACTATTACTGATGCAGACAGGATGCTGTTGGCCTTCTTGGACACCAGAGAAAGCAGTGTTCTAAAACCTCACAAACCTTTTCTTTCATTTAAAGGTCACAAATACAAACTATGAAGCACCACCAATTCAACCCCACTGAAGCAAGCTGGTATCACCTGCTCCTTTCTGATCAAATAAATCTCAAACCCTCTGATCTAGTGAAGTCTAAGACAGTACCCTTGGTAATAGATTCTGTATCTGAGCTCTGAACTACTTCCAAAGCAGCTACCTCGGATGTCAACAAGAAACAAACCCTCTTTCCAAGCTCCTCGCCCACCACTGCCAGGCCTCAGCAGAGGCCAGGGATAGCTTCTGCTGGTGGAAGCAGAGAGCGGTGTGGTCCCATCTGCTGGAGCGGGGATCCTACAGCCCTTTTCTACCACTGCAGGTGCAGGAGAGTTCCTGGAATCGGGAATGAGAGAGTCAGGATGAGCCACACAAGCAGCGTCACTCCCAGCGGGAAGCGCTGCCTGAGCTGGCCTTCAGCCCCGACCCCACATCCCTCAGCCCCGCCGCCACCCCGCCCTCACCGCCGTTTGCCTCGCCAGCAGCGGGGCCGCGCTGGCGCAGCGAGTCTGCGCAGCATCACGGCGGAGGCTCGGGAGCAGCGGCGACAGCGAGGTCAGCCACCACCCCTCGCTGCCGGGGAAGCCACCCTACCTCACCGTCCCCGCTCAGCCTGACAGCGCGGCACACACCGCCCACCATCTCCCATCGCACAACGCACGTCGGTTCCCACACCGAGGCCGCGGGGCCTCCGCTTCCCCTCAGCACTGGGCTCCTCGGGTCCTGTCAGCGACGGACCGAGGAAAGCAGGCAGTGGCCAAGAGCAGAGCCGAGCTGACAGCGCGGAGCGGCCGGGGCGGCACTCACCGGCATGGCGGCGGCGGCAGGCAGGGAGCGGCGGCAGGCGCGGGGAGCCGCCGGGCTGCACAACGGAACAATAACAGCACCGCGCCTGCGCCCGCCCCGGCCCCGCAGCCAATCCCCGCACGCTGCGGAGGCCGTGCAGCCAATGGTTGGGGAGGCAAAGGAGGGGCCTGCCCCGGCCCCTTGCTGCCATAGGAGCCAATGGCGAGGGGGCGGAGCGGCGGGGGGCGGGCGAGGCGCTGCCATGGGAACGGCGGCGAGTCGGGAGAAGCGCAGGGGGGATGCGGGGCGGGATCACCGTTTCCCGGGGCTTACGGAGCTAGGGGCGACGAGGTTCCGGGGGCTGACGGGCCTCTGTAGGGCTGACAAGGCTCCGGGGATTGACAGGCCTCCGTGGGGCTGACAAGGCTCTGGGGGTTCTGGCAGGGCACTGGACTTGGCGAGGCTCGGGGGACTGACAGAGCTCTGGGGCTTTGAAAGGACTTTTGGGGTCTGACAGGGCTCCAGTGATTCTGACAGGGCTCTGAGGCTCTGACAGGGTGCTGAGCCTGATGAGGCTCCAGTGGCTCTTACGCAGCTCCCAACGCAGTGGGAGACCCTCTCCAGTGGGTCTGACAGGGTTCTGAGGCTCTGACAGAGATCTGGGCCTAATGAGGCGCTGAGGGGAGTGACAGAGCTCTGGGGCTCTGACTGGGCTCCTGAGCTGACAGTGCTGCAGCCTCACCCTGTTCTCCACACCAGCAGTAAATCCATCTCCTTTTCCTCTTGCTCCTTCCTGCCCAGGAATTTCTGCACACCCAAGCCCTTCTGCTGGCAAGTTGCAGGGTGTTGTTCCAGTCCCACTCCTCCTCACAATGCCTTTGCTCTGGCTAGCAAGGCCTGGGATGCCAGAGCAAGGCCAGGAAACATCAAGCACAGAAACAAACCAAGGGCTGTCGGTCATTTGTGTTGCATTTTTTTGCCAGAGGGTTGTAGGCAGGAGCAGGAATGTGGACAGGATTGGTTTGGGGATTCCAGAAGGGTTTCTGATCTCAGCCACCAAACTCAGCAGGGTATCACAGGGCTGGGAACAGGCTGGTAATGACAGGACAGGGACAGCTGAACATCACAGATGATCCAGGAAGACAAATAACAAGGTGTTCAGCAAACACAGTCTCTGTGCTGTTTGTTTGTTGCCACAGCATTACTCAGAGCTCTGCTGCATGCAAAGGTTCGTAGGCTAATGGAGTAATTTAGCACCCAGCAAAACAAAATGTATAACCCAAAGGGCTGCTGAGGGAACAGGGAGCTGTGTGTGGGCAGACAAAGCTGAGGAACAAGAAAAGGTTTAACATAAAAAATATTGCAACCAGCTCCCGACACAAAACACTCTGTGAGAAAAACAAAGAGGAGCAGGAGCCAGGCTGAGAGTGGTTGTGAGAGGTGGAGCCCTTGGCTGGAGGCAAACACAGGGTGAAATGAGGGTGCTGGCAAAGGGGCCCAGCCCTGGCAGGGACAAGAGTGCCTATCACAGAATCACAAGAGTGGTTTGGGTGGGAAGGGACCTTTCAAGGTCATCCAATACAAATCCCCTGCAGTCAACATCTGCAACTAGAGCAGATTGCTCAGAGCCCCAGACTGACCTGGAATGGTTCCAGGGATGGGGCATCTACCACCTCTGGGCAACTTGGGACAGGGTTTCACCCGCCTTAGTGAATAACATGTTGTCCTTCTCTCCAGTTTCAATCTCCCTCTTTCACTTCAACCCACCACCCCTTGTCCTGTCACAGCAGGCCCTGCTCAAAAGTCTGTTCCCAGCTTTCTGATCAGCCTCTGGAAGCACTGAAAGGCCACCAGAAGGTATCCCTGGAGCCTTCTCTTCTCCAGGCTGAACAACCCCAACTCAGCCTGGCCTCACAGCAGAGGGCTTCCAGCCCTGCCAGCATTGCTGTGGCCTCCTCTGGCCCTGCTTCAAAAGGTCCCTGTCTGTGCTGAGGACTCCAGAGCTGCCCCAGCACTGCAGGGGGGGTGTCTCAGCACAGCAGAGGGGCAGAATCCCCTCCCTACCCCTGCTGCCCATGCTGCTGGGGATCAGCCCAGGACAGGCTGGCTCTGGGCTGGCAGCACTCAGTGCCAGCTCACGTCCAGCTTTGTACCCCCCAGCACCCCTAAGTCAGTCTCCTGAGGGCTGCTCTCCAGCTCTTCATCCCTTCAGCCTGTGTTGATACGAGGGGATGCCCTGACCCAGTGTCAGTACCTTGCTTTTGGGCTTGTTTGAACCTCAGGAGGTTCACACAGACCCAGTTCACCAGCTTGCCCACATCTCTCCAGAGAGATCCCAAGACCTGCACCACTCAGCTCCGTGTCAGACGCAGACTCACAGCGGTGTCTCGGTCCCACTGTCTATGCCATCGATGAAGCCACTGAACAGCACTGGTCCCAGCATGTCCCACACGCTCCGGGAAAACACAAGAAAAAGGCTCTGGGCACTTTCTGGGGCTTACCAAGTATTCCACCCTGATGCTGAGACCCTCAGCAGCGCCTCTGGGCGCTGAAGGAGTGACACAGACAGCCCCGGTCCCGGCGGTGGGGCCGGGCAGGACTCACCCCCATCCCCCGCCTCCCTCCGCCCTCCCCGGGCGGCTCCTGCGCGTAGCCGCCGCTGGCAGCGGCCGGCCGGGGCCAGCTCCCCCGGGCCAGCCCATCGCCGGTGCCGGGGCAGCGCCGGGCACCCGATGTCTCGGAGGTTCTGCTCCGGGACCCAGCATCTGCTCCCGGGGTTCTCCGGACGGGAGACCGGGACGTGAAACGCAGCTCAGGCGCTGGCGTTGCGGGAGCCGCTCGGGGTCGGTCACCAGTCGCGGGCCCTGCAGGGTGAGCTTTTAACGAATTCCTTTTTTCCTTCCCTAATTACAGAAGGATGAACTTTTCTGTGCATCACACTGGACAGATAATTTCACAGCTCTGTGGCAATGCTCCGGGCAGGCAGGCTGGGATGCTGTGACATCCAGGCTGGGAGGCTCTGAGATCCGGATTTGGGTGCTCTGACATCGAAGTTGGGATGCTCTGATATCCAGGCTGAGATCCTCTGACATCCAGGTTGAGATTCCCCAGCATCCACGTTGGGATCCAGTGGTAGCCAAAGTCCACAGTCATGCGTGGCTCTTGCTTACACACACAGAGCTCTCAGCTTTTGAAATCCCTTCTTCCCCCAGAGGATTCATGTCACTTTGGGGTGTTTCACAGAGCTGTGAAGGTAATGGTGTGAGCTGAGTGGATATAAAGCCCACATCCACTGCTCTTTGTGAAGAACAGCAGAAAATTTATGCCTAGTAATATCTTTTTTTGTTGTTGTTTCCTGATGTTAGAGACATCAGAATGCTCAGTTTCAGGCTGGGATGTTCCCACTGCTTGGTTGTCACATAATATTATGATTTCATGCTCAGGCTGGAGGGTGGCATTTGCAGGGTGGCTGTTGCAGCACCAGAGAAAGGTTCAACTGCTTTAAGGAAAACTTTTAACTGGGAATTAAGAAACCTCCTAAGAAGAGTCATCTGTGGGCTTTTGCAGGGAAAAAATAAACCTCTGTTTCCCAGAAACTTGAAACTGGGTGACAACAGGCTGCAGCTTAATATCAGGACATGCTGCTTGACCCAAGGTTACTCAAGCAAGCCCTTCCACAGTCCAGGAGGAGGGAAAAAAAGCTCCACTGCACTGTTGTGCAGCCATCTGACATGTTTTCTTTCATCATGAGCTTCCCCTCAGGGCAAAATGATTGCTCTGCCTGCAAACAAACAAGTCACAGGGCTGCTCCTGACTTAGTTCTCAGCATTGGAAGGGCACCATGAGAGGATACCCTAGTACAAAAAGCTGGGATGTTGCTTTATAAGTATTTTTCTTGGTTTTGACAGAGGCTCTCGGCAGGGAAACTGAGAGAGTAATGAAGTGCCCTGGACCTCCAGAGAGCTCCAGACTTGACTCCTTCCTGGAAAATGCCTTAGCCAGAGAGGCTAGGATTTGGAAAGTGCCTATTTTCCAGGATCTCACCCTGAAGGTATCCTTCCTTGTCCTTTTGGAAATCCCTAAGGAACTCTGCAGTGCTGGTCCTGCCACCTAATCCACCTGAAAGCCAAAGTCATCGCACATGGATTAAGGCTGAGGAATGGAGGGGGAGAAGGGTCTATATTTGCCCCATCTTACTGATGCTTTGCATTTTGGTTGGACTCAGGCAGTTTGGGGAAGTGTGGTGGAGGAGGAGGTAAGAGCAGGCAACAGTAAAGCCATAAACATGTCACTAGAGTTAACTGATCTCAAGCCTATCTCTGGGGCCCATCTACTCAGATGGGAGAAGAGGGAATTCACTGAGACCTGGCAGAAACCCAGCCTCATTCCTGGCTGCTAAAGTGACCTGGTATGCTCCTACAAGCTACTACACTTGATGGCTTCTGTGTGCAATGGAAACAGGCTCAGTGGTTTCTGTGAAGTGCATCAGATCCATGGCAGAATGCACAAAAGAGTGGCATTGGAATGACAGACAGTGAAGTCCTTCCTCTCACCCATATGAACTTTCAAATAAGATATATTTAGGTTGGATATCAGGAACAAGTCCTTTCCTGAAAGAGTGGTCAGGCATTGGTACAGGCTGCCCAGAGAGGTGCATCCCCCAAGGCACAGTGTGACTTTGTTCTTTCTTATACGATCATGGAATCCATAGAATTATAAAAGCATTAAGGTTGGAAAAGGCCTCTAAGATCATCCAGTCCAACCATCAACCCAACACCACCATGACCACACCCCGAAGTGCCATGGCCATTTCTTGAACACCTTCAGGGATGGTGACTCCACTGCCACCCTGGGCAGCCTGTTCCAACTCCAGCCCCTTGTAAGCATAGCTAGAGCCTGGCTGGGTGGGCAACACAAAAGAGTGCTGCAAACTTCTCACTCTGTAGGCACAGCTGAGGACTTGCTCCATCTGAAGCCTCCAGCCATCTGAAACGTTCACTAGAGCACTTAGAACTCCAGCCTTCCTTTGGAGATACCTTAACAAAATCATCAAAGCACCAACTGTGTTTTACTTCCAGCTGTCTCTCCCCCTCAGGGCACGGACATCTCTCTGTGGTGCTACAAGAAAGCAGTGCTGTGGATTGCAGAGACAAGCTCCCAGTTCCAGTTTCACCCTGAGACGTTTGCCTTGGCTGCCAGCATCTTTAACCGGATGCTGGCATCAGTGAAGGTAGAGACCCTCCCTCAGCTTACTCCTGCCTGTAAGGAGTAAGGAATCAGTTTATACTCAAAGCAGGCACCAGGTCTGTCCAACCCCCCTGCAGGCAGCAACAACTAGATCAGGCTGCCCAGGGCCACATCAAGTCTGATCTTGAATGACTCCAGGGACAGGGCCTCAACCACATCCCTTGGGCAACTTGTTCCAGCGTTCACCACCTTTGCTGTGAAGAACTTCCTCCTACTATCCAACCTAGGTCCACCCTGCTCCAGTTCCAAACCACTGCCCCATGCCCTATCACCACAGGCCCTTCTAAACAGTCCCTCCCCAGCCTTCCTGTTGGTCCCCTGCAGATATTGAAATGCAGCTCTAAGGTCTCCCTGGAGCCTTCTCTTCCCCATGCTGAACAGCCCCATCTCTCCCAGCCTGCTTTATAGGACAGGTGCTCCAGCTCTCTGATCATCTTTGTGGCCCTCCTCTGGGCCCTCTCTAGCAGGTCTATGTCTTTCTTCTGTTGGGGGCCCCATAGCTGGACCCAGTACCCACTAAAGCAGAGCAGAGGGGCAGAATCCACTCTCTCCATTTCTGCCCACACTGCTTTGGATGCAGCCCAGGCTGCCATTGCCCCTCTGGGCTGCAAGTGCCCATTGCTGGCTCCTGTCCAGCTTCTCATCCACCAGCACTTCCAAGTCTTTTTCTACAGGGCTGCTCTCAATCTCTTCATCCCCCAGCCTGGACTGATAATGGGGCTTGCCCCAACCTAGGTGCAGGACCTTGCACTTTGCCTTATTGAACCTCATGAGATTCTCCTCAACCCACTTCTCCAGCCTGTCCAGGTCCCTCTGGATGGCACCCATCCCATCCTTCAGCCTTATGACTTTAGGGAGCAGGCAGGGTCGTTGCAGGGGAAGGCATTAAAGCACATCCATATACAAATATATATACAAGAACTGGAGTGTTTGATGAGGCTCCACTGATCCCCAGTCCTCAGCAGAAGTGTTTGTGTGACTTGTAGTCCAGATGCTGTGCTAAGTACAAAGAACTCTTTCTCATCTGCTTGTCTCTGCTGAAGAGAAAACAATTGTATTATCACATTGAACAGTTTCACTTTGAAACCACTATTTGAGCCCAAACTGGGGCTGCAGCTTTTCCTGCCAGTGAAGCCACAGCAAAGGTTCTGCATGGAACTGAGCCTTGCATCTCTCAGTTCTGGTTTAGATCAATGGTGGCATTTAGCAACAGCGTGTTAATTAACAATGCTCAGCTAAGAGCAATCCCATTGCATTGTAAATACTGTGCCACTGCAGGCTAAAACCTGTGGGATACATGAATGCAAATTGCACTAAGAAGAGGATTTCTTTTGTTTCGCTTTGGATTCCTATTTCCAGCTTCAAATGAATCTTCCTGCAGCTAAATTAATTCATAAGCAGCTGTAAATGAAATGAAACTTGTGCTTCTGTCATGGAGTGACAATTATTCCCCCCCCCCCTCCCCCCAGACTGTTATCTTCTTTACTCACTCTTTTCTTCTTTCTCCCTTCAGGCCCAAATAAAACATCTTCAGTGCATTGCAATTTCCTGCCTTGTCCTTGCAGCAAAAACCAGTGAAGAAGATGAGGTCTGTATGCTTTAATTTCAAACACACTAAACACATCTCCTGCAGTCAGGTTGTTCACATTTCCAGGTCTTTCAACAACAATAATGGGGACATTTAGCTTGTTTACCCCAAATAGTCCTTTAGTCAGTCACATTTCCAGTCCTGTTTTGTCATTGCTTGACCTTTATAGCTGGAGGACTTGTGTTGGTTTGCTTGTGTAATTAAAGGAGTTTCCCTACTCCTGCCCTCCAAGAGTCTCCTCAGGACTACAATAAAGCTTAGTCTGGGGGTTACTTCTGTTGTGAGAGCTCCTGGAAGGGTAAGGCAGGTGAGCCAGAGCAGAAGTTCTTCAGAGCAGTTTGCTGGCAGTCCAAACTGGTTTCTGAACCTGGTGAGGAAATGACTCAGGTCTGCACCTCAAGGTGAGCATGTCAAATCAGCAACTACCCATGTGACATCACACAGCATAACCTCTTGTGGCAGAAATGCACTGACAGGCTTCTTCAGACAGCTACAAACATGAACCAAGAGCATTTCAGATGGCAGCTCTCCCCTTCATCCTGGTTTGAAAAGGAACAGGCAAGCTAACTGGAGTCAAACAGACATGTCTGAGCAGCCTCTGCTACAGTGAAATGCTCTTCACAGCCTCTCTCAGGATGCATCATGCTGTGGTTACTCTTCTGTTCCTCTCTGCTAAAAAGAAGCTGAGTCAATGACCACAGGAAGCAAGACAACCACAGAAGGTCCTGTAAAACAGGCCCACAGGAAGCCTCCTCCTTGTCAGAGGAGCAGAACTGCTAAGACTGCTAGCAGGGAACATGGCAGCATTGAGGAGGCTGATGGTGACCCAGGAGGCCTGTGGTGAGCCAGCATCATTCTTGCCTTGGGCTGGGTTCACAGCCAGCTGCCCTGAGGAGAGCATGGACCAGCCCTCACTTGGGATGGGAGTTACCTTGCAAAGAGGTCTCCTGCATTCTGCTTAGCACCTGGGATGCGAATAACCATGCCAGGTCCCTTCAGAGCACAGAGAAAGACAGAGAGCAGTGGGTAGGATGTTGGCTGCTTTATTATTTTCTGTGATTTATGGTTTGTTTTTTTTTTACAGGCAGTGCCATCGGTGGAGATGCTCGCAGTGCAGAGTGGTTGTAAATGCTCTCCAGCTGAGATCTTGAGAATGGAAAGAATTATACTAGATAAGCTTCACTGGGATCTTTACACAGCAACACCAATGGATTTCTTAAACATTGTAAGCACTACTTTTTTGGTGGATTTACTTCTCTTTAAAGAAACAGCTCCTTATCAAATCAGACTAGAAAACACAGATGCACACACACCCACACCCCACACACACATCCTCCCCAAACAACCTCTTCTAACCTATCTGCATTTTACAGAATCTTACAGGAACTTCTTTTTAAACTGATTTCTAACATTTTCTACTATTGAAAACATTTCATTTTGCTCAAAAAATAAAAAGAATTTACTCCCCATCTTCAGAGGAGAACTAAAATGGACATCAAAAAGACTCCCATGCTGCACAACTCTATGCAGTTGAGTTCCAAACAACCTGTTCTAACCCATCTGCACTTTAAAGAATCTTACAGTGATTAATTTTTTTCTTTCCTACTATTTAAATCCTTTTGTTTTGCTCAAAACCAAAATTTAATCCCATCTTTAGAGAACCTAAGTGGACATGCAAAAGATTCCCATAATGCACAAGTCTATGCAGCTGAATTCCAAACAACCCTTCCCAAACAACCTCTTCCAACCCATCTGCATTTTACAGAATCTTGCAGTGATTGCTTTGTAAATGGATTTTTTAACATTTTCTACTATTTAAAACCTTTCCTCTTGCTCACAAATAAAAAAAAGAATTTACTCCCCATCTTCAGAGGAGAACTAAAGTGGCCATTAAAAAGATTCCCATACTGCACAACTCTATGCAGTTGAGTTCCAAACAACCTCTTCCAGCCCACCTGCATTTTACAGAGTCTTGCAGCGATTGCTTTGCAAATGGATTTTTTAACACTTTCTACTATTTAAAACCTTTCATCTTGCTCAAAAATAAAAAGAATTTCCTCTCCATCTTCAGAGGAGGACTTAAAATGGACATCAAAAAGATTCCGCTAACTCACAACTCTGTGCTGTTTTTATTTAAATACACACTTGAAAAAATATTTCTAACTATCTCCATTCTATGAATACTGTACAGAGAAAGCTGTCAGAGTTTTGCTACATTTCACACACACAGCTTTAGTTGTTTTCTTCTTTTTTTTTTTTAATTTTTAATTCTTAACCCATTTTCCTTCTCATCCTGCTGATATTCCTCCTCGCTTTAGACAACCCCAACCTGGCACTTAGTTCATAGAATCATAGAACCGTCAGGGCTGGAAGGGACCTCAAGGATCATCTAATTCCAGCCCCCCTGCCATAGGCAGGGACACCTCACATTGTGGTTACTAAATACTTAATAGAAATGATTCAGTTTTGTCGTCAAGAAACAACCATGTACTAGTAAGGCAAAAATCAGGTGGTACAAATCCATCCTGGGATCCCTTTGTTTTTTTTTTTTTTTATGGGTATGTGCAAATATTTTGCCATCTTAGGCTGCTGATTGTGAAAACTGCCTGGCTTAGGTGCTTGTTTCCTCAGGAAATTCAAAGTGCAGTCATGACTCCTGGTTTTACTCTACTCACATCTGCTGGCCTGAATTGATTTCTCCTGGACAGCAATCTGGGTGATGTACAAACTGCAGAAGTTGTTAGGAAACACAGACCTTGTACATTCATAAGCTCAAAAAAAACACCCCCAACCAACCCCAAACCACCCCCCACCCCCCCAAAAAAAAACAGTTCAGTGGTTGGCAAGTACAAACACAAAACACAAAATAAGAAAGGGAGAAGGGAGGAAACCCTTTAGGTCTTCTGAGAGGAGATAAAATTAGTCTGTACTTCTGGTTGGGCAACACAGGGAAACATACAAAGTTCACTGACCTCTGCTTCTTTTTATAATATATTTATATATATATTTATATATATATATACTTTATCTTCTCTCCAGTTCCATGCCATGGTGATGTCCAACTGGCCCCAGCTACTAGCAGGGCTGCCTCAGAGGAATCCTTCTCGCCACGTTGCGTTCTTGACCAAACAGCTACAGCACTGTATGGCCTGCCACCAGCTAGTGCAGTTTAAGGGCTCCACGCTGGCTTTGGTGATCATCACCTTAGAGCTGGAGAGGCAGACTCCTGGTTGGTTTGCTGCTATGACTGATCTGCTAAAGAAAGCACAGGTAGGAATCAAAAGGGCCTGGGGTCACGAGCGCTGAGGCCAGGACAGCGAGGCGCTAAGGAAGCACACGTCTGGTTAGAACCAACACTGCGCTTCAGCTGCCTGCTGAGGAGCAACTGCACATGGTCTGCCTCAGGGCAGACCTGGCTACTGCTAAAGAGAGGGAATAAACCTGCAGTGAAGGGCTGGCACTGGGAAGAGGGCTGGCACTGGGAAGAGAGCTGGCACTGGGAAGAGGGCTGGCACTGGGAAGAGGGCTGGCACTGGGAAGAGGATTGGCACTAGGAAGAGGGCCGGGACTATGAAGAGGGCTGGGACTATGAAGAGGGCTGGGACTATGAAGAGGGCTGGGACTATGAGGAGAACTGGGACTATGAAGAGGGCTGGGACTATGAAGAGGACTGGGACTATGAGGAGAACTGGGACTATGAAGAGGGCTGGGACTATGAAGAGGGCTGGGACTACGAAGAGGGCTGGGACTACGAAGAGGGCTGGGACTATGAAGAGGGCTGGGACTACGAAGAGGGCTGGGACTATGAAGAGGGCTGGGACTACGAAGAGGGCTGGGACTATGAAGAGGGCTGGGACTACGAAGAGGGCTGGGACTACGAAGAGGGCTGGGACTACGAAGAGGGCTGGGACTACGAAGAGGGCTGGGACTATGAAGAGGGCTGGGACTATGAAGAGGACTGGGACTATGAAGAGGGCTGGGACTACGAAGAGGGCCGGGACTATGAAGAGGACTGGGACTATGAAGAGGGCTGGGACTATGAAGAGGGCTGGGACTATGAAGAGGGCCCTCCCTTTGACAGGGAAAGGAGGTTTCCAAATTGCTTTGGTAATGGTTTGGGTTGGAAGGGACCTTAAAGATCATCCAGTTCCAACCCCCCTGCCATGGGCAAGGACACTTCCTACCAGCCCAGGTTTTACAGGGCCTCATCCAGCCTGGGGGCTCCACACCTCCAGGCAGGGGGCATCCATGACCTCCCTGGGCAACCTGTTCCAGTGTGTCCCCACCCTTACTGGAAAGAATTTCTTACTTTCCTCCAGTCTAAATCTGCCCTGCTTGGCCCCAGATAGACCCCTACTTCCTCAGCAAGGAGAGATTCTACCTGGTCTAGTAGGAGGTGTCCCTGCCCATGGCAGGAGGGTTGGAATTAAAGGATCTTTAAGGTCCCTTCCAACTCAAGCCATTCTCTGAGTCCATGATACAATCCTATAATGGGAGTGGCTGAGAGCACCTAAAAACCTGCTGTGTCTCCAGCCTCCTACTGGACACAGTTCCATGGCTTTTAACATCTCATCAGTTTGGTTTCTGATGATCCACCAAGCTCTGCTGGACTTTTAAATCATGAAACACATGCCCTTCAAGAGAACACACCTAGAAGCCTGAAGACCCAAGCTGTCACCTTACCATCAACTCATTTTATGGTCATGAATAGTCTCATCTCCTGCTGTCCCTCCTGCTTGTTTCCACCTCCTAAATGTTCAAGAGGGACAGGGATCTAGTAGAGAGTGCCCAACAGAGGCTACAAGGTTGACAAAGCGACTGAACATCTGTCTGATGAGGAAAGGCTGAGAGCCCTGGGGCTGTTGAGCCTGGAGGAGAGCAGCCTGAGAGGGGATCTGATCAATGTTAACAAATATCTGTAAAATATCTAAGGGTAGGGGCAAGAAGAAGGAGCCAGGCTCTTTTCAGTGGTGTCCTGTGATAGGGGGAGGGCTAATGGTCACAAGCTGGAACCCAGGAGGTTCCACCTCAACATGAGGAAAAACTTTCCTGTGAGGGTGCTGGAGCCCTGCAGCAGGCTGCCCGGAGAGGTTGTGGAGTCTCCTTCTAAGGAGACTTCCAAAACCTGCCTGGATGCATTCCTGTGTGACCTGCCCTGGGTGATCCTGCTTTGGCAGGGGGGTTGGACTTGATCTCCAGAGGTCCCTTCCAACCCCTGCCATTCTATGGTTCTGTGAGTGCTTGCCCACCTTCTGTGTGGCAGCTCAGGAACTCCTGACATCCAGGCCAACACACATATTGCTGGCACATCTACTGCTGGCACATCAACCTGTCCCTGCCCTCCCCCCAGCCACAGTTACAGGAGCAGTGGCCAGGAGAGAGAGAGCAACTTACCATGACCTGACCAAGCTCTGCACCTTCCCTTGCAGGTTGACAGCACTGAATTCATCTACTGCAAAGAGCTGGTGGCCCAGGAGCTAACCTGCTTGCTGCCAGTCAATGCTGTTTACATTTTCTATCCCCTCAGCCAAGGCACCCAGGGCCACCCCAGGCCAAGGCTACCCCACCCCAACCCTTCTGGAGTGAGGAGTTCCCACCAGGTGAGGTGGAGGCTTGCTGTAAGCCAAGCAGCTTTAGCACCTTTCACTCCTCCTCCAGCCCCAGTTCCTGGTGCCACCATGGAGATGGATGAATTCTACAATGGGTTCAGACACCTCTACAGTGAGGAGGGGGCAGGGGGTGCTGGGAGGGTGAGCTCAGGGGGCTCATGCCCTCAGCTGAGGGCTGGAGAAGGCAGCTCCTCTTGTCCTCCTTTACAGCCACCTGAGAGGGGCTAGAGAAGAGCCAAGAGCAAAAGTGCTGCTGTGTTTTCAAGTGACAATGACAAAACCTTTCCCTTTTTGGTGTCCTTCCTCAGCAGCCTCTGCTACCTCCCCACCTCTGCTACACCCCCACCACCTAAACACAGAGAGCTGGGAAGAGGAGGGGCTTGGTCACAACCCTCCAGCTCAGGGATCAAGTTGGCAGAGGGCTACAAAATGCACCAGAAAGGACCAAATGTCTGAAGAGTTTGTTTTCAGTAGTTGTGATGGGCACATGGAGCCTGTCCCCCAGCCCACTCCAGTCTTCTCCTATTAGATCTGACTTGCCCCATAGAAGAGAGAGCAGGAGCTGCTTTTGGGGCAGGGGGAGCTCTGGCAGAGCAGCTCTCAGGTGAAACCAAGGGTTTGATTTCACAGTGAGAAAACTGAGAATCAAGCCTCCACTTTCTCTTAAAGCCTTAACCTGGAATCCAGGGGTCTGAGTTCTGTGCTCCTCTCTGGTTAAGCCACTAAAGACCCAATCCCAGTCCCTACAAGCTGGGGAATCTTGTCTGCCATCAGCATGGCCTTGGGGCCCTCACCAACCAGCATCTGCCATCTTTGGGGAGTTCATTAATTGTCTCTTACCAGGCTAGACAATGCAAAATGCCTTTAATTGCTCCCCCCCACCACATCAGTTGTTATTAACTGCTCAGCCCCACAGCAAAGCAGTTCTCCAAGCTACAAAGCTCAGCCTAAGCCTCTGTTGCAGTTTTTAAAGCCAGCCTTGCAGAGTCTCTTAAAATCAGTGTGTCCTTAGGGGTTGGTTTTAAACAAACAGGGCAGGTCTGCAGGTGATTTTTACCCTAGTTTGAAGGCACCATCCAGACAGCACCAGATGAGTAACACCACCACACCTGCAGGTCCTGTCACAGGACAGGGCTCCTGTCACAGGCTCAGTGCTGAGCAGGTGTCACATAATGACCTGGGACAAATAAATTTGGCACAGGGATGAGACAGGAGCAAGGAGAACCCTGTAACAGTGCAGGAAGAGAGTTTCTGGCCACCTTCCCCCCATGCTCACCACCTTACCTTGTAGGAGAGGAACCCCTGAACACAGAGCTGTGCAGGACTGGTGTCCTGAGCAGCTCTGTCCCTGAAGTGTTGCACTGGCACTGAGAACAGTGAGCTGGGTGCCATGCTTTCATCTCTCAGCCACAGAGAAAGCTGTGCCCAGGTGCTCCAGAAAGAAACCCTGAGTATCAGAGACCCAGGGAAGTGGCACCTGTGAGGAGATGGGACCTGGACCAGCAGTTAAGCCAAAGGAGGTCCCATGGGGCAAGTGCCACACACTGTGAATGCTGCAGCAGACAGCCCCTGCCCTGGCCAGGGGATGCTGCAATTCAGCACCCACCCTCAGACCAGAGGAGGTTCCTGAGGTGCCCACACAGCCAGGGGCCAGGCAGCAGCATGCCTGGGGTGTGGTACTTGTTCCTCCTGCCTGGGTACCACAGGGGAGCTCTGAATGCCATGAAAAGACTCTTCCCAGCACTGCACCTTCCTTTTGCAGCAGACTGTGGCCTGACAGCCTGACTTCCTGAGGGAGGCAAGTTGTCTTTTGGAGCTTTCATCAATAAAATGCAAGCTGAGTCTCTGTGTTCAGTGTGCTCCCTGAGGCCAGCCAAAAGCTGATGCCCACACAGGGCCTCACAGGAGGCTGGGGGGGTGGCTGCTTCTTTCCTCCCACCCCTTGGCTTCTGCTTTTCCTCCCATCCCTTGGCTTCTGCTTCTTTCCTCCCATCCCTTTGCTCTGCTTCTTTCCTCCCATCCCTTTGCTTCTGCTTTCCTTCCCATCCCCTGGCTTCTGCTTTTCCTCCCATCCCTTTGCTTCTGCTTTCCTTCCCATCCCTTTGCTTCTGCTTTTCCTCCCATCCCTTTGCTTCTGCTTTCCTTCCCATCCCCTGGCTTCTGCTTTCCTTCCCATCCCTTGGCTTCTGCTTTTCCTCCTATCCCTTTGCTTCTGCTTCTTTCCTCCCATCCCTTTGCTTCTGCTTCTTTCCTCCCATCCCTTTGCTTCTGCTTCTTTCCTCCCATCCCTTTGCTTCTGCTTCTTTCCTCCCATCCCTTTGCTTCTGCTTCTTTCCTCCCATCCCTTTGCTTCTGCTTCTTTCCTCCCATCCCTTGGCTTATGCTTTTCCTCCCATCCCTTGGCTTCTGCTTTCCTTCCCATCCCTTGGCTTCTGCTTTCCTTCCCATCCCCTGGCTTCTGCTTTTCCTCCCATCCCTTTGCTTCTGCTTTCCTTCCCATCCCCTGGCTTCTGCTTTTCCTCCCATCCCTTTGCTTCTGCTTTCCTTCCCATCCCCTGGCTTCTGCTTTCCTTCCCATCCCCTGGCTTCTGCTTTTCCTCCTATCCCTTTGCTTCTGCTTCTTTCCTCCCATCCCTTTGCTTCTGCTTCTTTCCTCCCATCCCTTTGCTTCTGCTTCTTTCCTCCCATCCCTTTGCTTCTGCTTCTTTCCTCCCATCCCTTTGCTTCTGCTTCTTTCCTCCCATCCCTTGGCTTCTGCTTTTCCTCCCATCCCTTGGCTTCTGCTTTCCTTCCCATCCCTTGGCTTCTGCTTTCCTTCCCATCCCTTGGCTTCTGCTTTTCCTCCCATCCCTTTGCTTCTGCTTTCCTTCCCATCCCCTGGCTTCTGCTTTTCCTCCCATCCCTTTGCTTCTGCTTTCCTTCCCATCCCCTGGCTTCTGCTTTCCTTCCCATCCCTTTGCCCCATCTCAAGCAGCTCCTCCAGCTGTGTTACCCAGCAGAACCCAGGAGAACAATTCTACACAGTGACCACCACACTTCATAGCACAACCACCACAGCTCATGGGTTTTCCCCCAGCTTTCAGCCTCTCTACACAGTTTCTGGATGGACGACACCTTAAACCCCATGCCTGGAGCTTCTTTCCCTGAAGCACACATTAACAGGGGGTTGATTCTAAAGGATGAGGCCAGTGCTGACGAAAGGCTCACCAAGGTCTTGTGCCCCCAGTCAGGACAACTGATGCCATGCTGGGAACAGTCAATCTGCAGCCTGGTGCCCCAGGCTATGCTGCTGCTCCCCTCTGGCAGCACAGGTCCCTCCTGCACACTTCCTGCAGTGCTGAAGGGATGACAAAGGAACCAGCACACTGGTGGCTTGGCCTCAGCAGGTTCAAAGTGCCACTTACCTTTGTGTTCCCAGCACCATCGTTAAGAACAGAGCCTCCTGCCCTCAAGAGCAGGCTGCACGCCACAGGGAGAAGCTGCTGGTGCAGCAGGACCATTCTGGGATGGAAAGAGCACTGATAAGAGCTGCACAAATTCCCTCCTTACTGCAGACCAGAGGCTGAGGCTGTTAATAGAGGACAAAATTGGAACCATGGCAGGCATGAGGAAACAGCCTCAGGGTGCGCCAGGGAAAGTTTAAGTTGGACTTGAGGAACAATTTCTTCCCCAAAAGGGTTGTCAAGGCCTGGAACAGGCTGCCCAGGGCAGTGGTGGAGGCCACATGCCTGGAGGAGTTTCAAAGCTGAGGAGATGCTGAGGGCCATGGTTTAGTGGTGCCCTGGCAGTGCTGGGTTAATGGTTGGACTGGATGATCTCAAAGGTCTCTTCCAAGCCAAACAGTTCTCTGATTCCAGCACCTTTCCCCTCACTGCCTGGACAGGAGCTGAGCAAGAAGCTGAACACAGCACACAGCCAGGGACAGCAGTGACAGGAACAATTATTCTGGGTTTCAGAGATCCCAGAATCCCAGAATGGTGAAGGTTGGAAGGGACCTCTGGAGATCATCCAGTCCAAGCCCCTGCCAAGGCAGGGTCAACTGGAGAAGGCCACACAGAAGATGGCCAGGTGGGTTTGGAGTGATGACCACCTCCCTGCCTCTTTGGATTGGGTACAGTCTCCATGCTACAGACACAAGCTCATCCCACCTGCAGCTCAACTCACCTCTGCATCCTGCAACCATTTTGCTGCACAGCAGTTACTGCTGAGAACGTGCCAGATGCAGATGGCACAGATCTGATGTGCTCAGGGCTGGTTCTCTGAGGATGCTGCTCTGGGGAACGTTCAGTCCCTGTAAGCCTCCAGAGAACACTCACAGAGCATCTTCAAAGAGCTCTTACAGCAAGGAGAGCTGCTCCTCCCTGGGCAGGAGCATCCCACAGCTCCCATGCCAGGCTCCAGCCCTTGGGTGGTTTGTGTTGGCAGTGGCAGGATCCCTTCCCTGCAGGGATCTCAGCCAGGGGGAAGCAAACCTCTGACCCCTCAGGCTCCTTTTGCTGTTGCCTTACTTCAGGCCAGATTTCCATGTGCCTGAAGCTGACACAAAGGAAGCTGCAACTACATTTGCAGTCCCCTGGAGTAAGGATCCATAGAATTGTCTGGTCCTTCAAGAAGCTTCCTGGCAGCCTCTGCTGCTCAGGTTCTGAAGCAGAACCAGAACACAAACCAAACTCCTTTTAATCACCTACAGAAAAAGCAAAGCAATTTGGAGGCAGCCCCCCAGCTGCTACCACATCTCCTGTTCATAAACCAGTCCCAAAATGAAGGTGTCACAGCCAAAGCAAGTCCCCCAGGAGCTGTCCCACACAGCTGCCTCACTGTAGACCAGCAGGCACCAGTGACCTGCTGCTGATGAGGGGAGGTGTGTGATGACCTAGAAGAGTTCATTGACACAGCTCCACAAAACTTCTGTGGTCAGAGAATTGACCAAGACAGAAGAAAACAGCAGAGGGAGGACTAATCCCAGAGCTCTTTTACCACATTGCAGGCTTCTGATGGAGTTTTCTGGTATGGCAAAGGAATGCTTAACAGGGAGCAGCACTGGGACCAGCACTGGGACCACAGGAGGACCTTTCAGAGCAGCCAGCAGGTACCAAGTGTCTCCAGACATACCTCAAACCTTTAAAGCCCATCTGTGGGGTGGCCTCGATGTACTGTGGTGGTTTGGGATTTTTTGGCTAATCAGCTTTAGTGGTTTGACTCACTCTGACCAGCACTTACAGCTCAGTTCTTTGGGCACTCCAGGGAAGTGCACTTCCAGCAGGTTCTGCCTTAACTGCAGGGCCCAGCAGCTCTCCCTCTCATTTCTCCCTCAGCAAGGAATACAACTTGAGTCCCACTGGCGACCAAACTATGGTCATGGCAAACAGAACTTAATCAAATCTCAGCAATTGGGAGGGAAAAAAGGGGAAGTTTTCATTCCCAGTTCACCTCTCCAGTGACTTGGCAGCAGCTGCCAACTGGGTGAAAGGTTTGCCAAGGGAGTCAGAGTGGTTTGCCTCAAGAGAGAGCACAGGGAAGTTTGAAACTCCTCCTCAACAGCAGCAGCAAAAGCTGTTCCATTGCTCAGCTCAGCCTGATGGTGACAACATGAAGAGACAGAGCTGTGCTGAGTGCAATTCCAGCTCTGAGTCCATGGCTGCTGAGGGACAGCCTGGGAAGACCTGCTTCCCACCTGGCCCCCTGCAGTGCCTCAGCTTGCTGTGGGATGAGCAGGGTGGGATGAACACACTGGGCATGGGCTTAGTCCCTGCTGCCTGCACGTGGCAGGGGGCTCCAGAACCTCCCTCTGTGCCTACTTTGCTTCTCCTCAGGCCACATACCTGTTACTCACTGGCATTAACCTCCAAGTTTCAGTTTGTGCCAAGGGCATCCAGAGGTTTTGGTGACTGCCACATCCAGCACACCCCAGGGACAGGGTTTGGTGACTGCCACATCCAGCACACCCCAGGGACAGGGTTTGGTGACTGCCACATCCAGCACACCCCAGGGACAGGGTTTGGTGACTGTCACATCCCACACACCCCAGGGACAGGTTTGGTGACTGTCACATCCCACACACCCCAGGGACAGGTTTGGTGACTGTCACATCCCACACACCCCAGGGACAGGATTGGTGACTGCCACATCCAGCACACCCCAGGGACAGGGTTTGGTGACTGTCACATCCCACACAGCCCAGGGACAGGGTTTGGTGACTGCCACATCCAGCACACCCCAGGGACAGGGTTTGGTGACTGCCACATCCCACACACCCCAGGGACAGGGTTTGGTGACTGCCACATCCCACACAGCCCAGGGACAGGGTTTGGTGACTGCCACATCCAGCACACCCCAGGGACAGGTTTGGTGACTGTCACATCCCACACACCCCAAGGACAGGGTTTGGTGACTGCCACATCCAGCACACCCCAGGGACAGGGTTTGGTGACTGTCACATCCCACACACCCCAGGGACAGGTTTGGTGACTGCCACATCCAGCACACCCCAGGGACAGGGTTTGGTGACTGTCACATCCAGCACACCCCAGGGACAGGGTTTGGTGACTGTCACATCCAGCACACCCCAGGGACAGGGTTTGGTGACTGCCACATCCCACACAGCCCAGGGACAGGGTTTGGTGACTGCCACATCCAGCACACCCCAGGGACAGGGTTTGGTGACTGCCACATCCCACACAGCCCAGGGACAGGGTTTGGTGACTGCCACATCCAGCACACCCCAGGGACAGGGTTTGGTGACTGCCACATCCCACACAGCCCAGGGACAGGGTTTGGTGACTGCCACATCCAGCACACCCCAGGGACAGGGTTTGGTGACTGCCACATCCCACACAGCCCAGGGACAGGGTTTGGTGACTGCCACATCCAGCACACCCCAGGGACAGGGTTTGGTGACTGCCACATCCCACACAGCCCAGGGACAGGGTTTGGTGACTGCCACATCCCACACAGCCCAGGGACAGGAGCTCAGTGCCTCTACACCACCACCACAATCTCCACATCACCTCCACAAGCTCTTAGGTGGTGCTGGAGACCCAGCCTGCTTGGTGGGAGCCTCCTTGAGCTGCTGTCACACCTGCCACACTTCATGGCCAGGTCTTCTCCTGCTCTGGTCACAGCACCCAGCACAAGGCAGGTGTCCAAGGTGCAAGCTGCCTTCAGACCTTCTACCTGGTTTCATGCTGGTCCTACAGCCTCAGGAGAAGCAGCAGGCTGGAGAAGGGGACAGATAGACACATGTGCACATGTAGGCACACAGGGGACATCACAGTTCAAACACAGAGACAGAAGGTGAACAGGAGGATGGAGGGGGGGAAACCTGGAGGCAGAGTGAGGGCTGTGGGTTTGGCCACAGCACTTTGGTGTCCCAGTGCCTCCAGCTGGTGCACAAAGCATGGTTTTTAACAGCTGTTTGTTAAACAAGTCAGTTCTGGTTTTATTAAAGCCAGCCTTGGTACAAGCAGGTCATTCCTGAGTCATTTACAAGCTTGTTTGAAAAACCAAGAGAAACTGGGAGCTCTCCTTGTTCCCGGGTGAGGTCAGTCTGGGGCACAGACATCACACTTGGGAGTTTCCCCCCACCCTGGTTTTTTTTTTTTTTTTTGGTTGCCTTTTTTCACCCAACAGGGTTTGTGCAAGGGGCAGTCAGTCTGGGCCAAAGACAGAGCTCAGCACCAGGAAGGGAGCCCCCAGCCTTCCAGTGCCTCCCTTAGGTTAACAGGGAACCTTCAGTTGTCCTTTAAAATGGTTCCAACCTCACCCCACAGCCCAGCAGACTGGCCAGGCAGGGTTACCCGTGCCCCAAGCAGGGGGTGGGGAGGTGGGCAGGGGGGGCCTCTGGGGAAGGGGTTAAGTGGTGAGGCAGAAGGTGCAGCCCAAGGAAGCCTGAAGGAGTGAAGGGTAGGGGAGTTCAGCTTAGCAAATCTCTAAGGCTACGGAAAGAAAAGCTCCAGGAGAGAGTCACTGCTGAGAGAGGTGAGAGTGCAGCTGGATGTTAGGAGGCTCTCCACTTCCACCCCAGCCCAGAGAGAGGAGAGGCCACTCAGAGCAGCAGCTCAAGCAGCAAGCTGAGATCCCACCTCGCCCTGACCCAGCTTTGCCCCTCGCCTCCCCGGGGGCTGGGTCAGCGCTAACTGCCCTCACCCAGAGGTTAGTGTTTGGCTTTAGTGGCAGCCCTGCAGCAGCCTTTCATTAGCTGTTTAGCTCTTGGCAAGGATCTCAGGGGGCAACTTTTATCAAGAAACCTGATCAAGGCAACTTCTGGCAGCCACAAGGCACGGTGCACTTCCAGTCCTTGCTACACAACCTCTTCTGTGCAAGACATTGCGAGCTTAAAGGTGAAAGCACCGATTAATTTCTTCTGCATGAGATGGGTTGGCCTTAACAAATCTTCTAATTAACATATCTTCCTGAAGTTATGGAGCAGGCAGTGGGCAGACTAAAGAAGCTACAGAAAGAACAAAAGAGAACCAGGGTTTCAGTGAATTGCCATTCATTAAGGACAGGGTGAAAGGACAAAAGGGCAACTCTTGATGAAAGCTGCCCCGCAGCTCGGGGGGGCTGGGGAGGGGTTGGGTTTTCAACCACCCAGTGTGGAGAAGCTCTCAGGGCTGCCAGGATCTCATCTGGAACTGCTAATCAGAGACCTGACTTAAAGCTTTAGTGAGGAAAGATGGTTGAAGTCACCTGCTGTGGAGACAGGGGCTGGGCAGAGGTGTGGAGCCACCTCCAGCCCAAGCCAGGACCACAGGCACAGCTCAAGCTGGCTCTCCCCACCAGCCAGCACAGCCACCAGATTTGCACTGTCCTCATCACCTCCCAGGCTCTATCTCTCCCCCAGCTTCAGCCCAGGACAAGGAGATGAGGGTGGGTCTGGGTTGTGTCCTAAATGGTCAGCATGTCCTAGGGCCTCAGCCACCAGGGTTCAGCTCTGGAAGTGCCAAGTGTGGGCAGTTGCTACCTTGCTGCTGAGCTGCTTTTACATCCAGGCTTGGGGTTTCTCCCTCTCTTGCAAGCATCTCTAGGAGCTTGGCAGAAGCATTAATGATCCTAACACTGCCCCTGTGGAAAAGTATTTGCCAGCATGATGTTGTCTGGAAGCACCAGGTGGGTCCTCTTTAACATCACAGCATTAGAGTGGCTGCACAGAATCCCAGCCTGGCTTGGTGGGAAGGGACCTTTAAAGCTCACCTGGGCCAATCTCCCTGCACTCAGCAGGGACATCTGCAACTCCAGCAGGTTGCTCTGAGCCCCAAACAACCTGACCTGGAATGGTTCCAGCCTTGGGGCATTTCCCTCCTCTCTGGGCAACCTGGGAGAGGCTCTCACCACCCTCAATGGATAACATTTCCTTCTTCTATCTAAACTAAATCTCCCTCTTTCAGTTCAAACCTCATCCCTGTCCTGTCACAACAGGCCCTGCTAAAAACTCTGTCCCCAGCTTTCTTCTCATCCCCTTGAAGCACTGAGAGGCCACCAGAAGGTCTCCCTGGAGCCTTCTCTTCTCCAGGCTGACCAACCCCAACTCTCAGCCTGGCCTCACAGCAGAGGGCTTCCAGCCCTGCCAGCATTGCTGTGGCCTCCTCTGGCCCTGCTCCAACAGGTCCCTGTCTGTGCTGTGCTGAGGACTCCAGAGCTGGATGCTACTCTACCACCTTGGTTTCCCAACTGACTCTTAGGTACCTGGGTGCAGGTTCTCTTCTCTGGTCTCCAGGAAGGTTTTGACTTTAGAAACCACTGGGATGGAAAAGTCTGTAGAGCATTTCATCCAAACCACCTGGTGTCAACTGCTAGGTCCCCATCAGGGCTGATCCTTCAACAAGGCTCAGGTGACATAACTCTATCTCAGCACAGGCTCAGACCTTCCACCTGCCCTTTGTCATTGATCTCCAGAGGCAGCACCACACCAGCTCCAGCCACCAGGGCTGGTCAGCTGCTGTGGGTGGATGTGCTGGTAGCAGAGCTGCAGGAACCTTCCTGGCCTTGAAGGGGGTGGGATGCAAAGAGGCAGCACAGAGGATGGCCAGAGCTGCCTTTTAAAGCAAACCAATGCACACTGAATGCACAAAGCAGAGGTCTCACACACAAAGCAACCCCTGCAGTGACAGCACAGCCCATCCACACATGGCTAAAGGATCTTGGGAGCAGCCAGGACCACCAGCTTATTCTGTTCTTCAAACTGGGGCTGCAGGAAAAGGTCCCATCAGAAGCACCACTTCAAACACTGCATCAGCCACACACCACCTGGTTCTGTCTTCAGTGCAGCAATGATGTCAGTGAGTAATAAAAAACCCCCAGGGAGAGCCTAAATTGACTGAACATAGCTTCACAGGGTGATGGCTCAGAGAGCAGGCATCCAGAACAGGCCTTCAAGCAGAGCTTCAGGGGCAGCTCTCTAAAAAACCCAAAGGACTGTGACTTATCTGTGCTCTTCTTCTGGCCTTGACCTGTGTCTGTGATGGGTTTCTCCAGAAGAGCACAGCTTTGGAAGTGCCATTAGGAAAACAGAGAACCAGAGAATTGTTTTGGCTGGTTTTAAAAGACCTTTAAGATCAACTCCAACCATTCTCTAACTCCAGCAAGGCTGGGGCTAAACCATGGCCCTCAGCACCACATCTCTCCAGCTCTGAAACACCTCCAGGGACAGAGATTCTAGCACCTCCCTGGGCAGCCTGTGCCAGGCTTTGAGAACCCTTTCAGTGAAGAATTTTATTCTAATGTCCAACCTCAATCTCCTCTGGTGCAACTTGAAGCCATCTCCTCTTGTCCTATTGTTTATTCCTTGGGAGAAGGGACCAACCCCCACCTGGCTCCAACATCCTTTCACAGGGAGCTGTAGAGAGCAATGAGGTCTCCCCCAGCCTCCTTTTCTCCAAGCTGGACAACCCCAGTGCCCTCAGCTGCTCCACACCAGACCTGTTCTCCAGACCCTTCCCCCTATCACCCTCCACCTCTGCTCCCTTTTCACCCTACTCTTAAATCACCTCTTTGGGCATCCCTCCAACAGTGAGGCTGCTGGTAAATCAGCTTGGCCACCAGATCCCCCAAAGGAGAAGTGCCAGCAAGCCTGAAGGCAACTTTCACCCCAACAGGCATGGCATTTGGATGAGATCTTTGACTCTCTCCCCAGGTTACAGCTGAGCTGCTTCTCTGCATGCTGTGTGATGCAGGAGTTAGCCAGTTTGGGTGGTGAAGGACCTAAGACCCCCGCTGTGGTCGAAGCTCTCAGTCACTCCACGCTGTTATTTCACCACAGATCCATTAGGCAACACCAGGAACCCACTGCCAAATAAAGGACACCACAAACACTCCAAATACAGGTGAGATTTAATCAAAGAAACAAACAAACAAACAAACAAATGTACAACGTGAGTGGAAAGGAAAAGTCCAAATAAAATAATAATAATAATAATAATAAAAACAAAAGAACCAAACCAAACACAAAGCAAAGCAGCACACACACACACACCCCTTCACCCCTCCCTCCCCACCACCACAGCTGGAGGGACAAAGGGAAGGGATGCAGCACCTGGAGAAGCTGCTCCTTCCAGGCAGGCCTCCATGTGCTGCAAGCCAACCACCTCAGCTCCATCCACCCCAGGGCTACCCACCACGGCCAGAGTGGGAAGCTTCTGGAGCTCAGAGCCTCACAAGAGCTTAAATGAGAGAGCAGACAGCACAGGTGATGGTGAATGTTGGAATCACACAGGAATGGGTACTTCCTCCTGGCAACCCCAACCTTGGGCAGACCAAGGTGCAAAGCAGCTCAAGGATGTGGAACTGAGGGGGGGTTGCTTTCACTTCTTCTAGCCTACAAGATGTAAGTCTTCAAAGTGGAGAGAGGTGAGCATCCCCCTGTGCTTGTAACTTGTTAAATAAGACACACAACTACCCTACAGGCCACAGACTTCAGCCTTCTCTCAGCCAAAAGGGAAAAGAAAAAAAAATCAAATAGTAGATAACCCCCCCCAGAAGATTAAAAAATGATGTCTGAGTCCAGGTGAGGTGACAATGATGTTGGCTGCTCTAAAGAAGTAGAAACTAGAAGGCCAAGGTGAACAGGAAGTCAATGTCACACCAGGATCCCCATGAAAATCCTGGGGGACACATTCTGAGTGCCTTCATCAGGGGAAAGCTGGGAACTCCTCCACAGTGCCCCAGGATTTGAAGGCTTTTCCTCTTTGTTATCATCACTGCTCTTAACTACCTGAGATTCTAGGAGAAAAGGATTGACAAACCAGGGCAGATGGAAATGAGTTTGCACAGCCCTTGCTGGCTGCAGCAGGAGATGGGGAGAAAACTCTTGCCTGGCAAAGCAATGTTGAGGCAGCTGTCTGCATGCCCAGCATCAGCAGTGACTGTGTGACCCCAGCAGCAGCCTGGAGGAGCAAACCAGGGAACCAACCAGTGCTGCTTACACAGGCAGAGTGTTTCTCAGCAGCAAAACAATCCAAGTCCTGCCCCTGGTTTGCTCCAAGGCTGGTCTGCAGTCAGCAGTGAGCTGGAATTGTCTGCTTGCAGGCCCTAAGTTGGGTTCCTTCTGTGCTTCTCTGAGTTAACCCCAAACCCACATAAACCCTCCTCCTCCCAGCTTTGGAGAGTTAACTCTTCAAATACATCTCACCTGCAGGCACAGCCTTCAAATTCCAGTGTGGAGCTTCCAGCAGGCTCCTAACAAGCACAGGGTGGGGTTGAAAAGTGGCCTGAGGTATCTGTGAGACCTTCAGGAGGCTTCTCACAAGCACCAAGCAACACTGACATGATTTGCAGCTTCATGTTTCAGGTTTTCTGCCACCTGGCAGTGAAAGCTGCTTGAATGGCACAGGCAAGTTAAAGAACCTCCTCTTGATCTGCCTTCAGGCAGACCTTGCTCTGGGCATCTCCACCTAGGAGTCCCAGAAGGAATTTGCTGACTTTTAGCTTAAATATTAAGGGGGAGAACAAAAAAAAAAAAAAAAAAAGAGAAAGACCAAGAAGTCTCCTGTAACATTAATGCCTAAATAAAACCACAACCCCTCAACAACCAACACTTAGCCAGCCAGTGTTTTATAAACTCCACTATATGTGTGTGGGTTTAATACAAATTAATTCCTACTTATTTAGCCTATTATCTGATAGATGGAAGGGGATCCAATTATTTTTCCATGACAGCATAGCCAGTGAGGCTCTCTTCAATTGGCCAAAAGGGTTTGAGAGGGAAAAAAAAAATTAATATTGATCCTAATTATTCCTCTAAGCTCAGGAAAATAAGGCTGTGATTTGTAGGCAGGAGGAGTGGTAAAGGAGGCACCTCCTAAGAGGAGCAGAGCTCAAACATGCTGCATAGCTCAAAATCAAGAGGTTCTGGGGTTCAAGGAGGCACCTCCCAAGAGAGGCAGAGCTTAAATGTGGTGCTAAGGTCAGAATCAGGGGGCTCTGGGGTTCAAGGAAGCACCTCCTAAGAGAAACAGAGCTTAAATATGCTGCACAGTTCAAAATGAAGGGGCTCTGGTGTTGAAGGAAGCACCTCCTAAGAGGAGCAGAGCTTAAATGTGGTGCTACGGTCAGAATCAGGAGGTTCTGGGGTTCAAGGAAGCACCTCCTAAGAGAAGCAGAGCTCAAACATGCTGCACAGCTCAAAATGAGGAGATTTGGGTGTTGAAGGAAGCACCTCCTAAGAGGAGCAGAGCTTAAATATGCTGCACAGCTCAAAATCAAAGGGTTCTGGTGTTGAAGGAAGCACCTCCTAAGAGGAGCAGAGCTCAAACACCCTGCACAGCTCAAAAATCAAGGGGATTCTCCTTGTTAGGCACAGAGTAAGCTTATGGTTAAGGTGTAAGAAGTAAAGCTGAGAGCTTAAATAATTCTTCCAGCAGAGTAAAATGCCATCAGTCAATAAGGAGAAGGGAGAAGTGCCACAAATCCTGAAGTTCCACATCACACAACAAACTCTGTGAAGAAGAAAACACCACCAAGAAAAACTTTTCCTCTACCCAATGTTCTACTTTAGCAGTAAAGAAAACCTCCAAACATTGTCCCAGGAGTTTTATTAACCACTCTCTCTCTTTATATATATATATATATATATTATAAATGCTGTGTTTAGAGTAATTCAGGACTAAAATAGATCATTACTGGAACTAAGGGTTTAAGATTCCCAGGGTTTAAAAAAACCCTTGAAGCATTGTGGGGGTTTCTACCCACTCTATAAAATAAAAACTTGACTCCAACGGAGAATTTGGTTAGGAGAAAAAACCAAAACCAACAAAACCACCACCACTACCAACAACCAGAAAGGTTTCAGCGTTCTTCATGCCACTCCTCACAGCTGGGCAGGTGCAGGGCAAAGCAGATGAACCTCCAGCAGTAACCTGAAGCAAACCAAACCACTCTAGAAAGCAATTATTTAGCTGGGTTGGGTGAGTTGAGACAAAAGAAGTTATTGGTCACTTCATCTGCAGCTGCTGGGTTTTAGAACAGGGTTCAAACCATCTTGGCTGTAGGGATTAGTTGATATTTTTTTTTTCTTTTCTTTTTAAAAACCAAACCAGAGGTGGTCAAGTTCCTTCCTGACAGCCTCCTGCTCAGCTCTGCACAGTCAGGAGCCAGTTCCTCAGCACCGCAGCCACCGCAGAGGGCTCAGTTTTCTCTCTCCCCTTTGGTCCACTCACACAAATGTTATGAGAAGGGTCACAGGGTGGGAAACTCAAGCAACTTTTTTGTTTTGTTTTATTTAAACACATGAAAGCACCGAGTCCACTCTTGGCCTGCAAGGCTGTGTGTGATTAACTGAAAAGAAAAAAAAACGAAACAAACACACACACAAAAAAAACCAACAACAGAAAAAGAAGGTGAATTCAGGTTATGGAAAAATTAAAACCAAAGCAAAAAACATAGCAAAATATGTTAAAAAGAACAACAACAACAAAAAAACACAACCCCACACCACACGGGAAGGGAAGGGCAAACACTGAGGACTCAAGGACGGGAGCAGTCACCAGCACGCTGAGCCCCAGCACAGAGGACAACCTGCTTGGCAAGCTGCCTGAAGAGAACAGCAGCACAGATGTTCTCCTCCACACCTGCAGCTCCTCCATCTTTTACTTCCTGAAGCTACTAAAGAAACACTGAGTTGAAACAGGAAATGAGAAAAGGGCCAACAAAGTCTCCTAAAAATGGAAAGAAATCCACCCCCTCCTGAACTCAGGATGGATTCCCAGTTCCTACAAGGTCCCAAACATCTTGGTCCCTGAGCTCAGGATGTGCCTCCATCACCTGGGGAGCTCTGGGGCTCTCCTGGAAGTGATGTTCAGGCTCACACTTGGCTCTGCACAGCACCAGCTTCTCACTGGGCAAAGCCCAGCACAGCCTGGACCATGAAGTTCTGCCAGGAGAAGCTTTGCTGCCAGTCTCAGAGGAGGATGCTGCCTGCTGTCACCTCCCAGATCTCACTGGTCTTCTACTTCAGACTGGTTCACAGAACCCCAGCATGGTGAGGGTTGGAAGTGACCTCTGGAGATCATCCAGTCCTACCCCCCTGCTAAAGCAGGGCACCCACAGCAGCTTGCCCAGGAGCACAATGGCCAGGGGGAGTTGGAATCTCTGCAGAGGAGATTTCACAACCTCTCTGGGCAGCCTGCTCCAGGCCTCCAGCACCCTCACACCAAAGAAATGTCTCCTCCTGTTCAGATGGGTCCCAAATGTGCCCAGTACCCCTTGTCCTGTCACTGGGCACCACTGACAAGAGTCTGGCCCTATCCTTTTGTCCCCCACCCTTTAGCTCTTGCTGAGCATTGCTCAGATCCCCTCTGGGGCTGCTCTTCTGCAGGCTCTCAGCCCCAGGGCTCTCAGCCTTTGCTCCTCACCGAGCTGCTCCAGGCCCCTCAGCAGCTTTGTAGCCTCCAGCAGCCTCTCTCCAGCAGTTCCCTGTCTCCCTTGAACTGGGGAGCCAAAACTGGACAAAATACTCCAGCTGTGGCCTCACTAAGGCAGAGTAAAGGAAGTGACCACCTCTTGGTCACACTCTTCCTCATGCACCCCAAGATGCCATTGTTGTTGAAGGATCTCAGCAACAAAGGCAGCAGAGACAATCCTGCTGCTGGCCAGGGAGTACAGAAGTCCTCTTATGCCTGAGTGGTCTGTGGGGTCAACATCAAACCACCCACAGTGGGATGGGTGAGGGCTGTGCTCTCTGACACACAGGTTTCACAACACCTCCAGCTCCTTTGGATGCCTCCAAGATGAAGAGGAGGTCTGGGCAGACAGGTCAAGGCCCAGGGGAGGCAGCTTCCTTCCAATTTCTTTATTACAGATTTCATCATCCTGCTTAAATAGAAACCCCCAAATGTCACATTTTGAACTAACTCATAAATCTGAAGAAAAAAAAAAAACCAAAACAACTCAAGCCCAAACCCCAACCCACTTCTCCCTAACTGATTCATTTTACTCCTGGTGCTGGTGCCTTGCTCCAGAGCTGAAGACAGAACCCAGCCCAGCCCAGCCCCACACACAGACCACACGCTCTGGGTGCCCCTCAGTCCTTTGCACACCTCCTGAGCTGCCTTGTCTTGACCTCAGCTGGTCTCCAAATGCCACCCAGAAGAGGAAGAGCCTCTGGACTCATGTCTGCAGGTGGGCTACAACCAGCCAAGCAGAGGGAGCCCATTTCCCCTGCAGGCAGGCAGAGCAGAGGGGAGGCTGCAGTATTTCCTGGCCACCACTCTGGCCCTGGCATGCTCACCACCTTCAGACCATGGCTCCTGGTATCAGCCTCTAATTCACCTGCAAGCTTAGCTGGGATTGAACCCTGTTTTCAGCAGAATATTGTAGAAATCATTTTGGACTCAGTATGTGAGGTGGGAGATGCCCAGAGCACGCTGAGAGGTCTGCAGAAGAAAAGTGCTTTGGTTTTAACACCAAGACATTGACATTGCAGGGAAATATTTTAAATGACAGCCACAGTTCCCTTCTGTAGGAAGAAAGAAATGCCTGGCATGACAGTGAGGTGAAGGAAGCTTCCCTAGAGCCCCAGAGAACCAACAGAGCATGAGATTCATACATGCAGAATGGTTTGGGTTGGAAGGGATCTTAAAGATCATCCAGTTCCAACCCCCCTGCCATAGACAGGGACACCTCCCACCAGCCCAGGTTGATCAGGGCCTCATCCAGCCTGGCCTTGAACACCTCCAGGGAGGGGGAATCCACAACCTCCCTGGGAAACCTGTTCTAGGGTCTCTCCACCCTCACTGGAAAGAATTTCTTCCTCATCTCCAGTCTCAGTCTCCCCTCTTCCAGCTCAAAGCCATTGCCCCTCCTCCTGTCACTACAAGCCCTTGTCAAAAGTCCCTCCCCAGCTTTCTTGTAGACCCTCTTCAGGTACTGGAAATCTAATCAGCAACATGAAGTCATCAAGAGCAAACTCAGAACTCAAAGTGTTGCTCTCCTCTGGATGGTTTTTGTTCCTTTCCATCACTGAAAGGCTCTGAAATCATTGCCACCAGCCCCTTCTGGACCTGACAGAATGCAGTTCAGGCCCTTCAGCTCCTTCATGCAAGAGGAAGGAACAAACCCTGCTGCCCTAGCAGAATCAGCAGCTTGCATGATGGTGCTTCTTGTTCTGCTCCCTAGCCAGTGGTCCTTGAAGAACCTTTGCTTTTTGAACCTTTTTGCCCCATTCCTGCTCTATCATTTCACAACCATCAGGCAGCTGAAAGAACATAATTTATGTGCCACTGTCTCTGGCTGGCTTCAGCAGTGTCACTTAGCTCCCAGCTAAGCTAAGCTAAGGATGGTGCCCTCAGGGGACAGAGCTTTCTGCTAAGCAGAACTGCCTTAGAGCCCTCTCCCACCAGGAATTTCCACTGCATCTCCACTCTGAGCTGCTGCTTCCTTCTTTACAGCTCTGCCTCCACAGACAAAACACCACACTCTCCAAAGAGGGTGCCAAGAGTATGGATCACAGGGAGGTTCACCTGGTGGGAGACCTCATCTGTAAGGCATCACAACTGTGTCAAGAGTGTCCCCACTCCTCTCTGCTGGGGAGAAGAGGCAGCTGATTTCTGTAGTCACCTTCCTTGCAGCTCGCTGTCACAGAGGTAAGGACAACCTCACATGACCCTCAGTCTTGAGGGGATGGTCCCGAATTGTCAATCTCTCCCACTTTCAGCCCCAAGGGCTTACCCAGGGCAGAGGAGGATCTTGTTTCTCCTCCCCATTAGGCAAAGAGTCAGAAGAGTAGGAATCAGGATTCCAGAATCCCCTTTTCCATTTGCTGCCTCAGCAACGGACCAAACCCTAAAGCACCTGAGCAGACACCCAGCTCCCCAGCAGCAGAGGAGACAAGACTCCAGTTCAGACACTTACTTTTTCTTGTCTTTGTCCTTCTTCAGTGGCTGCTGTGAGGTAGCCTGCAAAGATTGGGACTGCAAGGTCTCCACCGCGACTTTCCGCCTGTTGAAGGCATGCATCTCTTCCTCCAGCTCCTTCCTCTTCTCCTCCACCTTCCTCTTCTCCTCTTGGTGTATCCTCTTTAAGTGCTCAAATTTTTCATGCAGCTGGTGGGAGACAAAAGCCTCTGAGCATCATATCCAGCATCCCTCCCCACCCCAGAGTCACAGACACAACTCCTGCCCCAACTGGCGATTCTTCACCGAAACCAGTGGAACAGAAGACATTCAGCTCTGCCTGGCACCACACATCCAACCAGGAGAAAGCCTGAGCTCTGAGGGAGTGCCCTGAGGACCCAGCTCAGCCTGCAGCCCTGCCCTGGGGCTGTGGACATCGGGGGCTCTTCTGTTTCTCACTAGTTTTGAAGGTGAGCCATTTATTTGCCCCCCATCCCAGTCATAGCAGCTGTCCATGGCTTCACACTACTGACCTGGGACACTCCACAGCCCAGCTCCCCCCTGGAGCAGGGAGCGTTCCTGCTGCCCAGAGAGCCCCCATGGGTGAGATCTACCTGACATGGGTGCTCACCAAAGCATCCTTCATTGCCCTTCCCTCCCCAAGCAGCAGCCAAGTCTCCTACACACAGCACAGGACCCTTCTGTTTTTGAGACACCTAAACCAGGGATGCTCTTCCGAAACCCTCACCCTGTGTCCCCTTCTCTGACTGGAGGAAGCTCTGTGTGTGTTGGTGCCTTGGCAGCTGAGGTCTGCCCAAGAGCTGCAAGTGCCTTCCGGCAGGCATCGGCTGCCCAGCCCCAGAGCTGATGCTGGCTGCATTTTGGGCTCCTCTCAGAGCATTTGGCACACTCACCTCTCTCTCCTTCTCCTTCAGCTCTGCTTCTGTCTCCTTGACTTTGTTAACAAACATTTGTCTCATTTCTTCCTCCTTCTTCTGGAGCTCGCCCAAGAACTCTTTCCTTTTGGTCTCATATGTTTCTTGGAGGCTGGGGAAGGAAGCAAAACCAAATTCAGACTCTTTGGAGACCAGGGAGTTAGGGATGGGGAAATGTGAAGGGAGAGGGGAGGGGAGGGGAGGGGAGGGGGAGGGGAGGGGAGGGGAGGGAGAGGAGAGGGGAGGGGAGGGAGAGGAGAGGGGAGGGGAGGGAGAGGAGAGGGGAGGGGAGGGAGAGGAGAGGGGAGGGGAGGGAGAGGAGAGGGGAGGGGAGGGAGAGGAGAGGGGAGGGGAGGGAGAGGAGAGGGAAGGGGAGGGAGAGGAGAGGGAAGGGGAGGGAGAGGAGAGGGAAGGGGAGGGAGAGGAGAGGGAAGGGGAGGGAGAGGAGAGGGAAGGGGAGGGAGAGGAGAGGGAAGGGGAGGGAGAGGAGAGGGAAGGGGAGGGAGAGGAGAGGGAAGGGGAGGGAGAGGAGAGGGAAGGGGAGGGAGAGGAGAGGGAAGGGGAGGGAGAGGAGAGGGAAGGGGAGGGAGAGGAGAGGGAAGGGGAGGGAGAGGAGAGGGAAGGGGAGGGAGAGGAGAGGGAAGGGGAGGGAGGTCAGCTGCAAACCTCAAGCCCAGCTCAGCAGAGTGGCTACACTAAGCGCCTCCTTTTTCCGGAGCGACAGTGCCAAGCTGCTGCTCTGGCCTGCTGCTGAGGTGCAGGCTGCTCACCTGAAGGGCTGGCTGTCTGGATCTGTGTCCTTGAAGCCCATCTCTTCCAGCTTGCACCTCCTGTAGAGCTCGTAGTGGCGGGTGTGGGTCTGCTCCCGCAGGTCCTCCATGTTCACCCGGAGCAGCATCTCCCGCAGCTTCACGAAGTCGCAGTGACTTTCGTTCTCCACTGGTGGAAGCGAGGGGACACGTCAGGGGCACTGCACGTGTGGTGGGGGAGGACAAACACACCTGCAGATGAACTCCAGGCTCTCCTCCCCTGGGCCTGTGCTCCCACCCACAGCACACAGCCCCGTGGAGGTGAGGATTCCTCTTGGCCCTGGCGGGGATGGGAACTCCGGGTAGGAAAGAGTGGGCAACCCACCCAAGGCTGCACAGGATGTTTGCGCACCAGGTGGCACAGGCAGTGCTGGGGAGGGTGCCAGTGGGTGTGTGGGCACAAGGGAGGTGTGCAGTGGGGGCAGAACCTTACCTTGCACCACTCCCCACGGGTACTGCCGAGCTCTCACCAGCTTGTTCCCAACCTTCACCTCCTCCGTGCTGCCGACCACGGCGAAGGGCAGGTGAGCCTGCAACAGAGCCAAGCCAGGGACTCAGTGCAGACAGTCAGGGACTGGGTTTGGGTGGAAGAGACCTTCAAGACCATCCAGTCCAACCACTAACCCAGCACTGCCAGCTCAGCACTAAACCATGGCCCTCAGCACCACATCTCCATGGCTTTGGGACCCCTCCAAGGACAGGGACTCCACCACTGCCCTGAGCAGCCTAGAGCTTGCCAACCCTTTCCTCATGTCCAACCTAACCCTCCCCTGGTGCACCTTGAGGCTGTTTTCTCTCATCCTGTCATCTGGGAGAAGAGACCAACCCCCACCTGACTCCAGCCTCCTTTCAGGGAGTTGTAGAGAGCCAGAAGGTCTCTTCTCAGCCTCCTTTTCTCCAGGCAGAACCCCAGTTCCCTCAGCTGCTCCTCACCAGCCCTGTTCTCCAGACCCTTCCCCAGCTTCACTGCCCTTCTCTGGACTTGCTCCAACACCTCAATGTCCTTCTTGGAGGATTAGAGTCCAAAACTGTCCCCAGTACTCCAGGTGTGGCCTCATCAGTACCCAGTACAGGCACTGGCCCTGCTGGCCACACTATTGCTGATTGAAGCCAGGATGCTGGTAGCCTTCTTGGCCACCTGGGCAGATGCTGGCTCATATCCAGCATGGGCTAACCCCTCAGAGGTCAGACCCTCACTCTACTGCACCAAGCCCTTCCTCTGCAGCCATCACTCTCCAACACTCGGAGCTGTCTCTACTCCCCACTGGGTCCTCAGAAGAGGGCAGCTTAGCAGCAGTGCTGGCTGGGCTGAACTAGATGGGGAAATATTGAAGGCACAGCAGGATCATCACTGCTGTCCCTCTACCCATTTGTCAGCTTGTTCTTTGCAGTCTCTCCACATGCCAAGAGCAGGGCACTCCCTGCCTTGCAGAAGGCAGGAAGCCATCAGGAACCAGGCCTTGGCACAGCAGTGTGTGTGTGGGCACTGGCAGGGACATGTGCAGGATACAACATGTGCTCAGTGCTCTCCAAGGCTGCCAAGCAGCAAGAGCAGTGTCCTCAGCACTGCAGAAAGGAGCTGTGGAGCAGGGGCTTCAGCAGGATGAGGTAGACAAAATCATAGAATTGCTTTGGTTGGAAAAGACCTTTTAAGATCATCAAATCCAACCATTCCCTGACCCAACCAAGTCTGGGGCTGAACACTGACAGGTTGAGAGAATTGGAACTGTTCAGCCTGGAGAAGAGAAAGCTCCAGGGAGACTTTAGAGCTGTATTTCACTATCTGAAGGGGGCTACAGGAAGGCTTGAGAGGGACTGTTTAGAAGGGCCTGTGGGGATAGGATGAGGGACAATGGTTTGAAACTGGAGCAGGACAGATTTAGGTTGGACACCAGGAGGCAATTCTGCACAGTGAGAGTGGTGAAATACTGGAACAGGCTGCCCAGGGATGTGGCTGAGGCCCTGGAGACATTCAAGATCAGACTGGATGTGGCCCTGGGCAGCCTGATCCACTTGGAGCTGTCCCTGCTGTCTGCAGGGGGGTTGGACAAGATGCCCTTTGAGGCTCTCTTCCCACCCAGTGCAACCTGTGAATCACATCCCTCAGCACCACACCTCTGCCTCTTTTAAACACCTCCAGGGATGGGGATTCAACCACCTCCCTTGGCAGCCTGTTCAGGGCTTGACAACCCTCTCAGTGAAGAACTTTCTTCTAATGTCCAACTTAAACCTCCCCTGGTGCAACTTGAGAACATTTCCTTTCCTTGGGAGAAGAGACCAACCCCACCTGGCTTCAACCTCCTTTCAAGGAGCTGTACAGAGTGAGAAGGTCTCCCCTCAGCCTCCTTTATCTCCAGACTAAACAATCCTTCACATGTAGAAAGAAAGGGATTCAAAAGGGTGGAACTGGTGGAGAAGAGGCCAAAAGTATTTTCATTGGAGAGGTTAAGAAGCAAAACTAAGCAAGCACAGGTCCTGTTTTTAGACCCCAGTGCACACAGCTTGCAATTATTTTACCAAGAGTGCATCCTTCAAGCTTTTGATGAATTCATCCAAAAAAAAAAAAAAAAAAAAGAGAAGTATTTTAATGAAAAAAAATTATCTAAGTGACCCAGAAATCAATTGGCTACTGAAACTGAAAAAGAAAAAACAAAGAGAAGGGTGTGAAAGAAAGGCAAAGCTGTTACTCAGAAACAGCTCTGCAGGAAAGTGCCCATTGTGAGCTACTTCTTATTTAAAAAAATTAACATGGAAAACATTGCAGCTGCTGCTAGGCTGGACCAGATGATCCCTGAGGTCCCTTCCAGCCTGGCCTTCTGTGACAGAGCAATAGCCACACTCTGATGTGGGAGACAGGGAACCTCCAAGTGCTTTGCACATTCATCAGCCAGGTCTGAGTTTGGCTTCTGAACTTTTTTGAATTTGAATTCTGAATTCTGAATTTTGAAGACAGAACAGAGCTTAACATTTTTTTGACTTCTTCACTGTAAACTGAGTTTTCTCTGCCTTGCCTCCACAGGTCAGGAGATTTATATTAATCTTCACTGTAATGTTTGATGCCAAGCTTCCCCCCTGCTCAAATGAAGTCACCCAAAAAAAAGCAGACAGGATGGATTTTGGAGAGAAGTATTTTCCCCTCAAACTCAGTAAAACAGATTTCAGAGCTGAGCTGATCCCCACAGATTAAATAAGAGCCACTTGGTAAGGCACTTTGAACACCCCAGCCAAGGGGGACTGGCTGATCCACAGCTCAACTTTCAAACAGATTTCATAGAATCATAGAATCAACCAGGTTGGAAGTGACCTCCAAGCTCATCCAGTCCAACCTATCACTCAGGCCTAAGCAATCAACCAGGCCATGGCACTGAGTGCCTCATCCAGGCTTCTCTTGAACATCTCCAGGGATGGTGACTCCACCACCTCCCTGGGCAGCACATCCCAATGGGCAATCACCCTCTCTGTGAAGAACTTCCTCCTAATGTCCAGCCTATACCTCCCCTGGCACAGCTTGAGACTGTGTCCTCTTGTTCTGGTGCTGGTTGCCTGGGAGAAGAGCCCAACCCCCTCCTGGCTACAACCTCCCTTCAGGTAGTTGTAGACAGCAATGAGGTCTCCCCTGAGCCTGCTCTTCTCCAGGCTAAACACTCCCAGCTCCCTCAGCCTCTCCTCACAGGGCTGTGCTCCAGACCTCTCCCCAGCCTCATTGCCCTTCTCTGGACACATTCAAGTCTCTCATGAGACCTGGCCTTCAAGTTTCTGCCCTGCCTTTCTGGGGCTGGCCAGCCTGGCTGTGCCCAGCTGCGGTGGGGCCGGGCCGGCAGCGCCACTCACGTTCATCACCGAGTTGATCTCGGCCACGGCCTCGTCGTCGGTGGGGAACTGATAGATCTGCACACCATTGCTGACCAGCTCACTCATGATCTTGATCTTGAACTTGTGCAGCTCACTCTTGGAGATGGTGTCTGCTTTGGCAATGATGGGGATGATGTTCACCTGCAGCAGAAGGAAGGAAGGAAGGAAGAACAACCACCACCGGGTGAGCAGCAGGGGAGGGAGCAGCTCGGCTGGGTTGGTGCTCAGGGGGTGACTTGGGTCATAGAGTGACAGAGTTGTTTGGGTTGGAAAAGACCTCTCGGATCATAGAGTCCAACCATCAACCTTACACCACCATGGCCACTAAACCATGGCCCCAAGTACCATGGCCACAGGTTCCTTGAACACCTCCAGGGCTGGTGACTTCACCACCTCCCTGGGCAGCTTGGCACTCTGGCAGCAAAGAAATTGTTCCTAATCTCCAACCTAAACCTCCCCTGGTGCACCTTGAGGCTGTTTCATCTCCTGTCACCTGATACTAGGCACAAGAGGCCAATCCCCCTCACTCCAACCTCCTTTCAGGGAGTTGTAGAGAGCTCTCCTCTCAGCCTCCTTTTCCCCAGGCTGAACAAGCTCAGTTCCCTCAGCTGCTCCTCCCCAGCCCTGTTCTCCAGACCCTTCACCAGCTTCAGTGCCCTTCTCTGGACCCACTCCAGCCCCTCAATGCCCTTCTTGGAGTGAGGGGCCCAAAACTGATCCCGGTATCCAAGGTGAGGCTTTACCAGTGCTGAGTACAGGAGACAATCCCCACTGTAGTCCTGCTGGCCACACCACTGCTGATCCAGGCCAGGATGCTGGTGGCCCTTCTTGGCCAGCTGAGCACACTGCTGACTCATGTTCAGCTGTTTGTCAACCAGCATCCCCAGGTCCTTTTCCATCAGGCAGTTTCCAGCCACTCTGCTCCAAGCCTGGAACCTCCATGGGGTTGTTGTGACCCAAGTGCAGCATCCAGCACTTAGCCTCATTGAACTCCATACAAGATTCTGGGTCCTACCACAGTGGCTGCTTTGCATCCCATAAAGCCACCAAGCTTCTGCATGCTAGCTGCAGCACAAGCCCAGCTGAACACTAGAGGGAAGAGTTTTCCAGGACTAAACTGGCTACAAGGCTTGCAGATAAAGCAAAGATGAACATCTTGTGATAAATGCGTGAGGAGCAGATCAAAGCCTCTGCTCTCACCTGAGTATTTTGTTACACACCTTGAGACAACATCAGCTGTCACACCCCCACTATCACCTACCCCCTCCTGGCTGTGCTGACAAGTTGTCTGAGAGGAAAGGCACAAGGAGGTGTTGCAGTGAGCTGATGGGAAGCCTTCCTGTGCTTGAGCACAAAGGGCAGGGACTCCCCTCAGACACTTTCACAGCAGCTGCACATCCTTCCTGAGGACTCCCTGAGCCTCTCCATGAGGGTCACAGCTCAGGCCTGCTGTGTGGATGACATGGACCACCTGGGAACGTGCAGGGTGCCAGGCAGCAGAAGGGAGAAGTCTTTCCACAGATTGCACTGAGTTGGAAGGGAGCCTCGAAGAGCATCTTGTCCAAACCCCCTGCAGCCAGCAGGGACACCTCCAACTAGATCAGGGTACCCAGGGCCACAGCAAGTCTGGTCTTGGATGTCTCCAGGGACGGGGCCTCCACCACATCCCTGGGCAACCTGTTCCAGTGTCTCACCACCCTCATGGTGTAGAGCTTCCTCCTGATGTCCAACCTAAGTCTGCCCTGCTCCAGTTTCAAACCATTGCCTCTCATCCTATCACCACCCTTCTGAACAGTCCCTCCTCAGCCTTCCTCTAGGTCCCCTTCAGATACTGAAATGCAGCTCTAAGGTCTCCCTGGAGCCTTCTCTCCTCCAGGCTGAACAACCCCAGCTCCCTCAGCCTCTCCTCACAGCAGAGGTGCTTCATCTGCCCTTGGATCACCTCTGTGGCCCTCCTCTGAAACCACTCCAGCAGCTGTGTGTCCTTCTTATGCTGGGGACACCAGAACTAGGTGGTGTCTAGGGGTCTCAGCAGAGCAGAGTGAAGGGGCAGAATCCCCTCTCTTGCTCTGCTGGCCACACTCCTACTGATGCAGCCCAGGACATGAATGGTTTGGGTTGGAAGAGGCCTTTAAAGGTCATCTAGTCTAAGCCCCCTGCAGTCAGCAGGGCCATCTTCAGCTAGATCAGAGCCATGTGAGGTTTCTCTCACCACTCTTACACAAAAACTGTTTACTTGGGGTTGCAGACACAACCCCAGAGCAACATCCTTCTGCCAGGTGGTGGAGGAGCATTATCCTCTGTGTAAAGAAGTTGCCTACTGGAGTGTCCTCCTCCTGAGTGTGGCAAGAGTGCAGTGTCCCCTGGACTGTCAGTCCATGTGCTGGAGGTCTTTGCCAGAGCTGGAATTGTGGCCAGAAGAAGTCTGTGCTCCAGACAAGACAATGACCTCACAAACACAGACAGAAACTGCACCTCCTCGAGCCATCCTGACCACAGAGCTATTTCTTGTCTCCAAAAGAGAAAACTTTCCAAGGAGGTGCTGAAATCAGGCAGCTGGGAAGAAATAATTCTGCTAATAAGGGCTACATGCATTGTCACAGCTGGATTTGTCCCCAGTCTCCAAAGTATTCCCAGATGCAAGGCCCAGTGAAGCCAACAGGCAAATCCTACCTCACAAAGCAAGCAGCAGAGGCACAAACCAGCCCAAAGCATCCCAGTGACCCATCTGGCACGTGGCAGCTCATGAAGGGCAAGCAATCAGCCACACCACAGCTCATCAACAGCACCCACTGGCTGGAAACCATCCAGGGAGCTCTGGGATGCCCAAGGCAGCACAGCAGGGCAGTTGAAATCGATAAATCCCCTTCTCATCTGACACAGATGCAGTTTTCACAGGCTCACAGCCTCACAGGATGTTAGGGGCTGGAAGGGACTTCTGGAGATCTTCCAGTCCAACCCCCCTGCCAGAGCAGGACCAGAGAATCCAGCACAGGTCACACAGGAACATATCCAGACAGGGTTTGAAAGTCTCCAGAGAAGGAGACTCCACAACCTCTCTGGGCAGCCTGTTCCAGTGCTCTGTGACCCTCCCAGTGAAGAAGTTCCTCCCCATGTTGAGGTGGAACCTCCTGTGCTGGAGTTTCCATCCATTGCCCCTTGTCCTACCCCAGGGTGCAGCTGAGCAGAGCCTGTCCCCTGCCTCTTGACCCCCAGCCCTCAGATATTTATAAACATTTCTTAAATCCTCTCTCAGTCTTCTCTTCTCCAGACTAACCAACCCCAGGCCTCTCAGCCTCTCCTCATCAGGCAGTGCTCCAGTCCCTCAATCATCCTTGTAGCCCTCCCTTGGACTCTCTCCCCTGTCCCTCTTGAACTGGGGAGCCCAGGACTGGGTGCAATATTCCAGGTGTGACCTCACCAGGGCAGAGTAGAGAGGGAGGAGAACCTGCCTTGATCTGCTGGCCACACTCCTCTGAATGCACCCCAGGTTTTATTGCTCTTATTAAACTCATTTATTTATCCCCCCCTTTTCCCAGTTTAAACCCAGTGGAAAGCCAATCCCTGCCAGATCACAGGTGCTGCCCACCCACCTGCCAGCCAGCCCCATGGGACCTACCTAGAACCACTTCTGAAGATGCTTTTGGCCCCCTGGTTGTAACTAAACACCCTGCACAACAGCTGCCCATGAGCTCAGCCAAACAAATATTGCTTTACAGCTGTTTACAAACCAGCTTTACCCAGAAAGGGAAAGTTTCACACTACAAGCAAGACTCAGTCTTGAAATCAGCACCCAGACTGAAAAGCCTGCCCAGCACCTGGTGCTGTGCCACTGGTGTGCCAAAGCAAAGGTGTCACTGAGCCAGGTCCCTACAAAACCCCTTGGTAAGCTAATTTCAGAGGCTGAGCCAGCAAAGCATTGTCCCTGGTATACCTCTGGCCATGAAGATGATCAGAGGGCAGAAGAACCTCCCCTGTGGGGACAGGCTGAGAGGCTTGGGGCTGTTCAGCCTGGAGAGAAGATTCTGGGAAGACCTTAGAGCAGTCTCCCAGTACCTGAAAGAGGATACAGTAGAGCTGGGGAGGGACTTTTGACAAGGGCTTGTAGTGATAGCACAAGGGGGTGGTGGATTTAAGCTGGAAGAGGGCAGATTTAGCCTGGATATTGGGAAGAAATTCTTTCCAGTGAGGGTGGGGAGACACTGGAACAGGTTGCCCAGGCAGGTTGTGGATGCCTCCTGCCTGGAGGTGTTCAAGGCCAGGCTGGATGAGGCTTTGAGCAACCTGGGCTAGAGGAAGGTGTCCCTGCCCATGGCAGGGGGGTTGGAACTGGATGATCTTTAAGGACCTCTTCCAACCCAAACCATTCTATGAATCTATGATGATTCCCCTCCCTGGGCTCCATCCCTCAGCTGTGAAACAGTGGCCACCAGCCACATCAAGCTTGCCAAGAAGAAAGCCAGGTTCAAGGTGTGCTCTGCTGGCTGCAGACATGAGTCAGTGCATGTCAGCTCCCTGCTCAGCCATGGGAATCAGCTGCTGTCACCAGTCTGAGGCAGACAGGAAGCTGCCCTGGGCTTGCTGACACCCCAGTGTGCTCTGCACACACACTGGCCCCCAGGCACAAGGTTCATGTGCACTGGAGAGGGGGGGCACAGCACAGGCAGTCACCCACAAACCTCTCAGGAGTGCCTGGAAAGGACTTGGATGTCCTGGGATGGCACCACTGCAGGAAAAAAAAAAATGAAACACAAAGCCCCTGCTACCCAGGCAAGATCCATGGTCTCTGCTTGCTTATTCATTTCCATGTGCCTGCTTGTGTGAGGCCACCACACCAGGAAACCCAAGATGTGCTCACACTGTGGTAAGAAGGGAGATGAGAGCAAAGGGATGAAGTGACTTCAGAGAGGATTGTTTAAGTGGAAGTTTAGAAGCATAAAAAGCTTGAGTGAGCACAAAGTTCCTGCCTCTGCACAAGCACAAAGGATTTATTTTGGTACTACCCAAGGACCACATGAAAGGCAGCCACCAGGAGATGTGAGAAGTAGGGAATGCAGCAAGAAAGGCAGAGAAAAGCTTTCTGGGACCACCAGCACCAAGGGGAATCGTGCAAAAGCTTTCCTCCAAACATATTTCTGGGAACATGTAATGCTGGCAGCACACCAAGAGACAAGAGTTTATGAAGGGAAAGTTTCTGGCTTGCTGATGAAGTCAGTGTAACAGCCACCAGGGCTGCAGACAGCCCCAGTGCAATGGGAAACCAGGGCCTGCTCTGGAGCAGGGCCAAGCAAAAGCAGGCCAGCAGCCCTGGGTGGCCAGGGCAAACAGCAGGCACTCTGTGAGGGGCAGCTCTGCCCACCAGGAAAGTCCAATAGGGCTGCATGAGGACACCAGCAGGAGAAGAGGCTTGTCCTGAGTGTAATCCAGGGCATCCCCCATTTCTGGGGGTCACAGTTGCCTTGCCTGCCCCCTCTGTAACTGCTCAGCATCTGCCATCTGAAAGGCCTCACCTTGCAGCTAAAAGCCTGCTCTGAAAGACAGGAAATTCCTGTGAAGAAGATATGCTGCTGCCACTAGTGACCTTTGAAGCCTCCTGCAGCTGCTTGGAAACCAGCTGGAACAGCCAGAAGTGTGTCAGAAGCCTCCTCTGAGGTGCAGCAATGTGAAGTAACCCACTGCCCCCTAGGGCAGAGCAGCTTAGGGACAGACAAACAACCCCCAGCTGGACCCTCTCATGACCCAATTCTAGGATTCCTATCACCTTGAGAACTTCTCAGAATATTTAATTGCCAGAAGATATTGTGGTCTCCTAACCAGATCATCTGGCACCAGCAGCAGTGACACTGAGGGACACACTCCAGACTTCCAGCTAGCTGGGAAACAGCTTTTTCCCCCCTGGTGTCTTTCAGGAAAGCACAGGAGCTGAGCAACCTACTAGGGCAGATGAAGCACCTCTACTGTGAGGAGAGGCTGAGGGAGCTGGGGTTGTTCAGCCTGGAGGAGAGAAGGCTCCAGGGAGACCTTAGAGCTGCATTTCAGTATCTGAAGGGGACCCACAGGAAGGCTGGGGAGGGACTGTTCAGAAGGGTCTGTGGTGATAGGACAAGAGGCAATGGTTTGAAACTGGAGCAGGGCAGACTTAGGTTGGACATCAGGAGGGAGTTCTGCACAATGAGGGTGGTGAGATACTGGAACAGGTTGCCCAGGGAGGTGGTGGAGGCCCCATCCCTGGAGACATTCAAGACCAGACTTACTGTAGCCCTGGGTACCCTGATCTAGTTGGAGGTGTCCCTGCTGGCTGCAGGGGGTTTGGACAAGATGCTCTTTGAGGCTCCCTTCCAACTCAGTGCAATCTGTGGAAAGACTTCTCCCTTCTGCTGCCTGGCACCCTGCACGTTCCCAGGTGGTCCATGTCATCCACACAGCAGGCCTGAGCTGTGACCCTCATGGAGAGGCTCAGGGAGTCCTCAGGAAGGATGTGCAGCTGCTGTGAAAGTGTCTGAGGGGAGTCCCTGCCCTTTGTGCTCAAGCACAGGAAGGCTTCCTGTGAGCCTGTGAACACGCAGGAGGGGCTCCAGCCCTTACAGAAGGAACAAAACCTTCCAGATGCCAAGCGACTAACAAGACACACCACCAGCTCCAGGAAGAGGGACCAAGGCCTTCTCCAAGCCCTTACCTTGCTGTCCAGCTTCTTCATTGTCACCAGGTCCAAGGACTTGAGGGAGTGGCCGGTTGGGGTGATGAAGTAGAGGCAGACATGAATCCTGGTGTCGTGGTAGTTGAAGAGGGAGCGGCGGATTTTCAGCTCCTCTTGCAAATAGTTTTCAAACTGCGTATCAATGTACTCAACGATGGGCCTGTAACTAAAACCAGACCATTAGCAACCCAGGGACTGCACAGCCCAGCACTTGGAAGGCTCAGGTTCTCCCAGGCACGCCGTGGTATCATCAGAAAAGCAACCATGAGATCCCTGACACCAAACTCTGCGTGGCATTTACATGCAGACCTTCGAAGCCACAGGTCGCTGGAGGCTCCTGAGGCTGCGCTGCGCTGCCTGAGGACACTGGAGCGTGGGAAGAGGACTACTTACACACCATGCCCAGGTCTCAAGGCTGAGCCATCTGGCTGGAGCAACGCAACACGACCAAGGAAAGACCTTGGAGTCCCACAAAGCCTTCACCTGGGGCTTGAGGGAGATGTTTGTTGTAATTAAATGAGACGGATCCAGAGACGACGACTGCTGCCAGAACAGATCACTCCCAGCCCTGCACGGAGGACACCTTGCTAACTGCACACACTCCTGGAGGACACCAGTCTCTGCTGGGAAGACATCCTATGACCTCTATTTTTTTTTTTGCTCCTCAACCAACTACACTCAGCAGGTTTTTTTTTTTTTCTTGTCTTTTTTTTTTTTTTTTAGCTCCTCAACCTCTACAGTCAGCCTCCAGCATCATAGAATTGTCAGGGTTGGAAGGGACCTCAAGGATCAGCCAGTTCCAAGCCCCCTGCCATGGGCAGGGACACCTCACACTAGATCAGGTTGCTCAGAGCCACATCCAGCCTGGCTGCAAAACCCTCCAGGGATGAGGCTTCCACCACCTCCCTGGGCAACCTGTGCCAGTGTCTTTCCACCCTCATGCTGAAGGACTTCTTCCTAACATCCAATCTAAATCTCCCCATTTCTAGTTTTTGCTCCATTCCCCCTAGGCCTATCACTCCCTGACACCCTATAAAGTCCCTCCTCAGCTTTCTTGTAGCCCCCTTCAGATACTGGAAGGCCACAAGAAGGTCTCCTGGAAGCCTTCTCTTCTCCAGACTGAACAGCCCCAACTCTCTCAGTCTGTCCTCATAGGAGAGCAGCTCCAGCCCTCTGCTCATCCTCGTGGCCCTTCTCTGGACATGTTCCAGCACCTCCAGACTCTTCCTGTAATAGAGGCTTCAGAACTGGACACAGTGCTCCAGGTGGGGTCTCACCAGAGTGGGGCAGAAGGGGAGATCACCTCCCTTGCCCTGCTGGTTATGCTTTTTTGATGCAGCCAAGGTTCTGTTTGACTCTCTGGGCTGCAAGTGCTCACTGCTGGCTCCTGTTGAGCTTCTCATCCCCCAGAACCCTCAAGTCCTTTTCTTCATGGCTGCTCTCAAGCCAGTCCCTGCCCAGCCTGTATCAATGCCTGGGATTGCCCTGACCCAGCTGCAGGACCTTGCCCTTGGTCTTGTTGAACCTCATGAGGTTGTCATGGGCTCAGCTCTGCAGCCTGCCAAAGCCCCTCGGGATGGATCCCTTCCCTCCAGCCTGTCTGATCAGAACCACCGCAGGAAGCTACTCGAAGGGAAACGTGGACACCTCCTTTGCCACCCAGCCAGCAGGAGTACAGGCAAGCCCAGCAATGCCAAGCAGATGGCACGAGACCTGCCTTTCATCTTTATTGATCTGGTCCCCAAATCCCACGGCGTCCACGATGGTCAGCTTGAGGTGGACATTGCTCTCCTGCAGGTCGTAGGTGCGCGGCCGCAGGCGCACGGCGCTCTCGTAGTGACTGGCTTCCTCGGTCTCGAAGGTGGTGTTGAAGAGGGTGTTCATGAGGGTGGATTTCCCAATGCCAGTCTCACCTAGGGAGGAGATACCAGCAGCTCTCTGCAGCATCAGGTTGTCACAGCTGCTTCAAGGGACGTTAGTGACAGGGCAGAAGGAAATGGCACTGCAAAAGGTTACTGCAAAGCGCTGGCGGACAGGCAGGGCACAAAGGTAACTGCACCCCTGGAGGCCACCCATGCTTCCCAGAACCACACAGCCACTTTGGCTGGAAAAGACATCTCACCAAGTCCAACCAGCAGCCTAACACCACCACAGCTCCTAAATCACGACCTCAAGTGCCATGGCCACACGTTTCCTGAGCTCCGCCACCTCCCTGGGCAGCCTGTGCCAATCCCTGACCGCTCTCCCAGCAAAGAAATTGTTCCTAATCTCCAACCTAAACCTCCCCTGGCACAATTTCAGGCCACTTCCTCTCCTTCTATCACCTGATGCTAGGGAGAAGAGACCGACCCCTACCTCACTCCAACCTCCTTTCAGGGAGCTGTAGAGAGCAGGGAGGTCTCCCCTCAGCCTCCTTTTCTCCAGGCTGAACACCCCCAGTTCCCTCAGCTGCTCCTCACCAGCCCTGTTCTCCAGACCCTTCACCAGCTTCATGCCCTTCCCTTGACCCAACTCCAGCCCCTCAGCGTCATTCTTGCAGTGAGAGACCAAAACTGAATATCCAGGATTTGAGGTGTGGCCTCACCAGTGTCCAGTCCAGGGGAACAATCACGGCTCTGGTCCTGCTGACCACACTCTTGCTGGTCCAGGCCAGGACACTGGTGGACTTCTTGGCTACCTGGGCACACCCTGGCTCATGTTCAGGTGGCTTCCATGCAAAGCTAATTCAGAGCACTTTGGGGTCATTTCCCCAGTGAGAACCACACAGCAAAACACCACCACTTTCCTTCCCAGGTGCCCTGACTTTGCTTGGGATCCTGCACCAGACAAGCTGGGCAGAGCACCAAACCACCTCAGCAAAGCAGCAGCTGCCTGAGAAGGAGCAGGAAGTCCTGCTCTGCCCTGAAGAGCTCCAGCTGCACAGGAAGATCTTGCAGCTCAGCTGCTTTCATGTCTCACTGGTCTTGATTTAGGTGTGGAGGGGACTGGAGCATCTCCTTTCTGAGGAAAGGCTGAGAGAACTGGGGCTTTTTAGTTTGGAGAAGAGCAGACTGAAGGGGATCTCATCAATGCTGAGCAATACTCAAAGGGTGGGTGTCAGGAGGCTTTTTTCAGTCATGCCCAGTGACAAAGGGTAATGGGCACAAACCTGAACATAAGAAGTTCCATCTAAACATGAGGAGGAGATTCTTTAATTTAAGGGTGGCAGAGCACTGGAACAGGCTGCCCAGAGAGGTGGTGGAGTCTCCATCTCTGGGAGACATTCCAAATACACCTGGATGTGCTCCTGTGTGACCTTCTCTAAGTGCCTTAGCAAGGGGGATGGACTGGATGATCTCCAGAGGTCTTTTCCAACCCCTCCCATTCTGTGATTCTGTCATTTCTGGAGTTTCCCTTCAGTATTTCTGCTCCCTTCAAGGCTGACCTGTTGCCCCATGATTCTTCATGCCAGATCAGCCATGAGGAGACAAAAACCATTGTTTATGGGGGATAAAAATAGTGAAACCAACACCAAAATACCACATAGCATCTGTGCCACAGAGGCCAAAGCAAGGCTGTTTTCAGAGGCCACGTTCCATGGTGTCTTTTCACTACAAGGCTCAGCAGATCCCTGTGCTGGAGCACTGAAGCAGGATACTTCTGAGGCATGTTCATCCTTCCAGTAATAGAAAAAAAATCATCTGCCAGCTTGAACCTCTGAGACATGCAGAGAGAAAGCATGGGAGTCAAGAGGGTATGGCAGAGAAACTTGGTAGAGAATCGTTTTTGGTGGCAGTGATAGAATTGTCCTTGGAGAATGAACAGGGGCAAGACCTCGAGAAGTTTCCCATCTGTAGCCCCCCCTGGTTCCAACAGTCATTGAAGGACACCTGGGATGCATCACAAACCAAGCACCATCCCAGAATATTTGGCTCATGGGCTGCCTGTGAGCCAGAAAGGCTTTGAACTGCTGCTCCTGGTAGCTATAAGAGACTCTGATATCTTCCAGATTGGCCAAAGAGGGGCCCCATCTGAACTCCCCATTTACTCTACAGAGTTTTACAAGGGAATGAAGAGAGGCAAAATCCATGGAAACAGCCTTCTCCTCCCTGCTGATTTCCTACATCTCCAGCACAGAGAGCCTTCTGCTGAGTGCAGCTCCTCTTGCTGAACCCTGATCCCAGCCACCTCTGAGGAGTCCTTCACTGGACATGCCAATGGGAAAAGAGGAGGGTGAGCAGGTTTCTGCTGGAGGGAGCTGCCATGCTGCCCAGGGCCTGGGCTTTTTCCCTCTTCAAGCACAACCATAGACACCACATGGTGCTCAGAACAGGGCAGAGGTCCACACTGCTCCCTATCAGCTGTGGGTTAGAGTTGTGGAAGGAAATCAGACCAGCCCTGGTGCTCTAGCTGAATCCAAAAGGAAAGTCACATGGAGAAGTCACTCCTGATGGAAGCCACGTTCTCCTGCCCAGCTGTGGGCACAGCTGGGAGCAGGAACTAGGGTAGAGAGTTGGGTTTTTTCCCCCCATGTTGTCCAGAAGTAATGTGTTCATTTTCTCTGGTGTTTCACAAAAGGGATGGCAGATGAGAATGCAGGAGAAGGGCACTGATTAAACCCACACTGTCCTCTGCTGCAGTTATCTTTGCGCTAAGGAACAAGTCTAGGCAGCCCAGCTCTGATTTCAGCCAAGCTTTTCATGTGTGCTTTGGACCTGCAGAAGTGGCTCAGGTCTGGTACAAGCATCTCATGCAAGCTGTCAGGGTTTTACTGCTCAGCCTATCCCCAGCCACGTTCTCCTGGGGCAGGCTGGGGGCAGACAAGGAGCTGCTGTCTCAGGATGCATTTCTGCTGCTCTAGCAGGTCACAGTACTTCAGCTCTCACACACAATACAAGAACCAACCAGATAATGCTCCTCTCATCACTGGAAGGAATTGGTTTCCAGTACTGCAGCCAGCACAGCCTGCTAGATCACATCAATACCAGCATTAAAGCAACAAGAATAGAACGGTGTTATTTTAAAGCCAGCCTCTTGCACCTGCTCACAATCCACAAGGTAAATATTTTACAATCAATAAACCCAGGAACACTCCTGCTCCCTTTCCTAGCAGAGATGGTCATGCCTCAAGCCCTCTGACTCACAGAATCACAGAATGGTAGGGGTTGGAAGGGACATTTGAAGATCATCCCCCTGCCAGAGCAGGATCACCTAAAGCAGATCACCCTGGGAAAGCATCACCCAGAAATGACCAAGTTATCACCAGCAGCTCTCAGCAAACTGCATCTACTTGGACATCTCATTCACCAAGAAGCTGCTCACAGCAGCCACCCCACTTGGCAAATATTTAACTTGCCACACATACTGTCTGCCTTTAGTCCTTCCTCTTGCAAAGCCCTTGTAGCAAAGGAGACAAGCAACAGCCCACTGGCGTGGAAATTCTTCTGGTTTGATCCACAAGGCTCAGCCACTTGGACCTCCCTGCAGCTCCTGCACCAGTAGCTCAGCTCAAGGCAGAGCTGGACAGTCCCACACCTGTTCCCCCCCACCCTCCAGAGGCAGAATATGACTCTATTAAAGCTTTCCCCAAAACCCTAATTTTGGGCAGAGAGCCTTCAACAGCCACTTGTGAAAGTTGCAACTTGGAAGCATCAAGCTCCAGAGAGCTCAAGTTCATTGAAACTAAGGATTTCTTTAAAAGAAGGAGGCACTGCTGACTTGCTCAGTGGCACAGCAGGACACACAAGCAATGCTGGTCCCAACCACGTGTGTTTACAGAGCCCCATGCTCACCCACACAGAGGATGTTGAAGCTGAAGCCCTGTGTGACAGACTTGCTGACCAGCTGATCGGGGAGACTGTCAAAGCCCACATGGCCTCCGAGGGAAAGGTTCCTCTTCTCTTCATTCTGTGAGGGGGGGAGAAGAAGCCAAGATTAGCAAACTGCACTGAGATGGGAAATTAGAGACGTGAGAAGAACCACCAAGGCCAAGAAAATACCCACCCCCCTGGGCACTGCAGGGCCACCACACAAACCCCAGCACTGCCCACAAGAGCTCGTGTTTTGGCATGCCACAGCACAAACCCTCTGACAGCCATCAAAAAGAGAATAGAGAGGGAAAAAAAAAATAATCATTTTAGAGGAGAAACTGGGAGAAGGAAGCTACCAGGCTACAAAGAAAACCAAACACCAGCACAAGCTCCAACTACACGCAGCTGGGAGAGATTAGCAAAAGCAAGCCCACCACTGAGTGCTTTAGCACTCATTTCTCCCTGTCCTCTTCAATTTTCTTTGCTTAAACCCTCCAGCACTGGATCCAACTCGACAGCCTCTGCTTTTTCCCCTCTAGGAGTGGCTCTTGTTCCCTTTGCAGCTGCCATGAGCAGCGTGGCTCTGCTTGCTGAGCCGTGCAGGGGTGCTGGTTGCACAGGCAGGGTGAGGAACCCTCTTGCTTTACCATCTGTGACCAGGCAGTTTTCCACCGTTGCTCTGCTGTTCCTGTTCCTGCCTCCCCCACACGCACTTTGTTCTCCCTTCTGCCTCCTCCCTCCCCCGGAGGAAGACGAAGCTGGTCACCTGTAGGAAGCTTTGCTTAGAAACTCAGACGATAAACATCCGAGGAGACAAGAAGTCTGTGCTGGGAGTTCTGCAGAGAGGCAGCCAGCACAGGGCTGCTGGCATCCCAGAGGAGAGGAGATGACAGAAGGGTCATTCCTCTTTCCAGTGCCTAAGAACAGTTTGGGTTTGCACAGACATTCCAAGAGATGTTGCCACCTCTCTACACAGTGAAGTGGCACTGTCCAAAGCCAGGCGGCAGAGCACCATCCCTGCAGCCTCTCACTCCTTCCTGTGGGAGACTCTCGACTCCTCTAGCACACAGCACAGCAAACCACACCGATGTCCTTTCCAGGTACCCTGGCTGTGCTTGGGATCCTGCCCCAGACAAGCTGGGCAGAGCACAGGCTCAGCAGATCCTTCTGAGTCTCCAGATGAGCAGCAGTAAAGCTCATCTGCTCCTGCTGACAAGGACTATCTGCATCACTTCTCTGCTGTCCCAAACATAAGCATAGCTCCAGGGCATGCTGGTCAGGATGAAGTGATGGGGGTTTGGTGGGACAGGGAGGTCTGACCATGAGCTTTCCTCTCACTCCTTCCTGTGGCAGATTCCTGACTTCTCTGCCACCTTCTCTCTTTGCTTTACCTTGCCATTAAAGTCTCTGGGGAGCTGCCTTTTTGGAGAGTGGAGACCCCTGTGAGGAAGGAATCTGGGGACTTATTTCAAAGCAGAGGAGCTGGTAGACAGCTCTGGCCCTGCTTGGACAAGTTTCCAGCAGACTGAAAACCTCCTTTCACAGCAGAAAATGTGCTGGAGAAAGGTTTCCTGATTTCAGTGTGCAGCTGAACTTTGCTCTGCCTGGCAGCCTTAAAGCAGCTTGTCCCTCTTCCACTGCAGTCCCACATGTCCCATTCATACCTGTCAAAGGCCAAAGCCCATTCTGCTGTAAGCCCTTCCCCCTTCTCTACTCTCCTAAGTGCCACTGCCCAAAGGCAGGGAGCAGACCACAGTCCCTGCAGCCTCTCCAGCACTCTCACCCTTCACTCTTACCCTTCCATGGAGAGCAAGCTTCCAGGATTTCAGAGCATGAATCACTCACCCTTCACAGTTTCCTTGCTCAATGACTCTCTTAATCACCAGCACACAGTGGAAGATGGGAATGGAAAAACTATCTGCTCTTTGCCTGGCTCTGCTTCTTCTGCCTAAGCCTGATAATTCAGACTTCATGTCCCAGCACCAAGACTGTGAGACAAGAGCACACTGAGAAGAGCCTAAGCTGCTGTCAAGCTGAATTTAAGAGGTAAACAGAAAAAGTGACAGTGTTAAGCCTTGTGCATTGCTCTGTGCCTGCAGTAAGATGGCTAAACAAAACATCAACCTTTGTTCAACCACATCTCCAGTCAAAGCCTCCTTCAGTCCTGCCCTTGGTAGAACAAATAGCCTCAGCTTTGTCAGATAAACCATTTCAACCACAAGAACAACAGTGAGCAGCTGAAGCAGTTCCTCTGCCTCACAGACAGCTCCTTGCTGCCCTGGTTAGCATTTGTTACCAGCTTTGAGATGATTTCAGCCCTTCCCAAGGGACTCCCTGGACAGCAACACAATCAAATCATAGCAGGGCTCCTGCCATCAGTGCTGTTCCATCCCACCAGGATCGATCTGAGTGGAAATTGCAATCATTTAAAGCTCTCCTGTGGGAGAGATGGCATCAATTAAGGTTTTAAGGTGGCCAGGAGTTTAGGTGAATTTAAAAAAGCCCCTGAGATAGGGAAACCTCCAAGTTAAACTTTCTTCCATCCATCTGTCAGCACAAAGAGCTGCTAAAGCTCAGACTAATACCTCTGGAGGGAAAGAAGCCAGCTGCAGGATGAATTCCAAGCATACAGGGAGAAAAGTGAGTCCTGCTGATCCAGGCAGCCCAACACTGATCTGTGGATCCAGCATGGGATGGTGCTACAGCACTGAGAAGGGGAATTTGGATGCATGTGCTGGGAAATGGCTCAGAGCTGTTCAGGTTTGTTCTTCCCCTGTAGGAGACAGTCACAAAGTGCAGGAAGGCACTGAATCCATCAGCAGCACTTGAGGGATTCCTCAGGCTCTCAGCCCCCTCGAGTTGCACCAGGGGAGGTTTAGGTTGGACATTAGAAGAAACTTCTTCCCTGAAAGGGTTCTCAAGGCCTAGAGCAGCCTGCCCAGGGAGGTATTTGAATCCCCATCCCTGGAGGTGTTTCAAAGAGGCAGAGATGTGGTGCTGAGGGCCAGGGTTTAGCACCAGCCTTGGTAGAGTTAGAGAATGGCTGGACTGGATGATCTGAAAGGTCTTTTCCAACCAAAACAATTCTCTGATTCTAGGATCCCCTCCACTTCTCCTCTCCCCCTGTGTCCCTTTGAGACCCCAGCTCCCAGAGCTGGAAATGCCTGTTCCCAGCACCGCAGTGCAGTGACAGCCCAGCAAAAAGTCACCCACTTTGATGGCCACACTTTGTGCCTTTTCAGTTTCAACAATAAACAAAACCAAGCAAACAACAAACAAACAACAAAAAAAAGCAAAGCAGAAGCCTGAGATGACATTTTGGATGGGAAATAAATAAAGGCTGCCGATGGCTATGATTAGGCTGAGAGTGCCCGAGGCTGGGAGAAGGTTTCCAGGCAACAGGCAGCACCACTGCTTAGGATTTTAAAATAGGCTCCAGCTCAGGAAGGCTGCATTGAGAACTCAGTCATGTCTCAGCCAGAGGAAGCCCAAATGTCTTCACACAGGGCTTTCTTTTCTCCTCTCTTGGCGTTTGGGGGCTGTTCGTTACGGGACAAGAATCCGCTCACTCCCAACTGCTTCTGTCTCCTCCTGGAGCTGCTAACCCAAACCAGCCAAAGCCTCCTCTTGGAGCTGCTAACCTAAGGAGCCAAACCCCAGGGAAATAGTTTTGTCTGTGACCTTGAAATGCACAGTTTCCTTTCATTTCTGTAAGCAGTGATAATCATCTGGTTGGAGTCCAAGACGCTGCTGATACCAAAGCTAAAAAGCATTTGCTGTGCTTGCAGCGTGTTCAGCTGTCACTCAGCCTCCAAAGGGCTCTGCTGTTGGTGCTGTGTTAGGACAAACACAGCCCTGAGTGGGGTGGAGGGAGAGGGAAGGGGAAAAGGGAGAAAGAAGGGGCAGAAAGGAGGAAGGAGCAGAAGGAAGAAAGGGCCGAAGGGAGGAAAGAGCAGAAGAAAAAAAAAGGGCAGAAGGGAGGAAGGAGCAGAAGAAAAAAAAAGGGCAGAAGGGAGGAAGGAGCAGAAGAAAAAAAAGGGCAGAAGGGAGGAAGGAGCAGAAGGGAAAAAAAAGGGCAGAAGGGAGGAAAGAGCAGAAGGGAAAAAAAGGGCAGAAGGGAGGAAAGAGCAGAAGGAAAAAAAAAGGGCAGAAGGGAGGAAAGAGCAGAAGGAAAAAAAAAAGGGCAGAAGGGAGGAAAGAACAGAAGAAAAAAGGGCAGAAGGAAGGAAAGAGCAGAAGAAAAAAGGGCAGAAGGAAGGAGCAAAAACAAAGGGGAAGACAGAGAAAAAAAAAGGGCACAAGAGAGGAATAAGGAAAAAAGGGGCAGAAGGGAAGAAGGAGAAAACAAGAGCAGAAGTTTTCTCTGTTTTATTCTTTCCTTCCAATCCACTGAGCTTCTAACATGGCAGCCTTGTTAACACAACCAAATTTCTTGCTCACCTGTGGTGTTTGGTGTGTTGAGGAACCTACCCACCACCCCACTGAGCAACCACCAGCACTTCTTCCTGCATCTACCTGTAACCAGCTTGTGAGTCTCAGCCCAAATGCTAAACCCCTTTGACCAGCTCCTGCTTGCCCAAGGTAGCTCAAGGACAACTCCACATGGTTCACCTGCTAGTAAAGCCAAGAAGGTGACACTCCAAATGGAATTCTTTCCAGCAGGAGCAGCCAGGCTGCAGTGCTCAGCAGAATCGATGCAGAACACAAATGCTGCAATAAATGAGGGCAGCAGTTGTGCAGCCATGGAGTGGGAGGGTTGTGAGTTTTGTTTTAAACAAAAGTTCAGAATCTCAGCAGCACTTTTGGTGCCAGCAGTGCAACTGTGCTGCAGGACAGGAGCAGGCAGGTTAGGAGGCAGAGCTGGACAGGAACAGCAATGGTGAGAGCCAGGCAGAAGCAGAGCCCTGCCCTTTCCAGCTGCACTGATCTCCCTCCACCCTCTGCAACACCTGATGAGAATTAGGTCCCTGGAGAAGTAACTCAGAATCACAGAATGCATCAGGTTGGAAGGGACCTTCAAAGGTCAGCTTGTCCAGCCCCCCAACTAGATCAGGTTGCTCAAGGGCCCATGGAGTCTGACCTTGAATGCCTTCAAGGATGGGGCCTTAACCAAGCAACTCTCCTGCTTCTCACCAGGTAAGACCCCATTCTGTAGCTACAAACAACCTCAACCTGCTCAACATCTCCTGAAGCCCATTTGGTCATTTTGCAACATGATTAAAGAGTCTGTGATGGCTCCCAGTGTGAACTCCCAACACAAACAGCTGCTCCAGCCCCAGCATCACTTCTTGGGTCACTAATGGCATCATATGACAGGCTGCTACCAGGGTTTGACTTGGAGCCTTTGAATATGCTCTTTGAAGATCTTCTGTGCCTTGAAGCAGAAAGACAAGGGGATAGTTTGTGTTTTGAATCTGGAATTTCATGGGAAAGAAAAGATTCATCAGAAGGTCAGAGCAGAATTTATTCACTTTCGAGTCCAAAGTCCTTTAAACATTTTCACAGATGCTCTGGTCAGGCCAAGAAGCTGAGGCCATTGAGGCAAGAGGCACACAAATGGCATCTGGGGGCACAGCCATGGGAACAGCAGCCATCCCAGAGGGATATTGATCTTTGGCTCTGGCTTGACAGCTACGTGACAGGACCCTTCTCCTGGCATGCAGCAGTAAGACAGATGTGCCCTTAGCAGTGCAGACTGCCAGGAGAAGCAGAGAGAAACCTCCAAACCTAGTGCTTCAAACCTGCTGCAAGGCATCAGCCACCTCAGCTCCCAGCCAGGCTGTGCTGGAGCTTGGGGATGGATTTGGGATGCACACCAGCAGGCTGGCCCATGCCTGCAGCCACACCAGCAGCATGCTGCCCAGGGAGTCAAAACCAACTATGTCAAACCCAGAGCAGCTTCCTAAGTCCATCTACAGCAGGGTCCCACAAACCAGGCTGTAGGACCATGAGGCAGGGAGGCACAGGCAGCAGTGCTGCAAGCAGCTGGCAGCTGTTATTGGGCCCTTGATTGCAAGAGAGACAAGAAAAGGCAGAGGACAGAGAGTCATAGAATTGGTTAGGTTGGCAGGGACCTAAAAGATCATCCAGTTCCAATCCCCCTGCCATGGGCAGGGACACCTTCCTCTAGCCCAAGTTGCTCAAAGCCTCATCCAGCCTGGCCTTGAACACCTCCAGGGAGGGGGCAGCCACAACCTCCCTGGGAAACCTGTTCCAGTGTCTCCCCACCCTCACTGGAAAGAATTTCTTCCTCATCTCCAGTCTCAATCTCCCCTCTTCCAGCTCAAAGCCATTGCCCCTCATCCTGTCACCCTTGTCAAAAGTCCCTCCTCAAGCTTTCTTGTAGCTCCCTTCAGGCACTGGACAGCTGCTCTAAGGTTTCCCTTGAGCCTTCTCTTCTCCAGGCTGAAGAGCCTCAACTCCTGAAGCCTCAGAGAAACCAACTGCAGATGACTGTAAGGAGGTCCACAGAGTGTTCAAATATTAGAATCAGAGAACCACAGAATTTTTTTAGCTGGAAAAACCTTAAAGATCAGGGTCTAACCATTCTCTAACTCCACCAAGTCTGACGTTTAGCACCACATACGTGACGTTTTTTTAAACACCTCCTATTAATCAGGCTCTTCCTAGTAGAGGGCTGAGAGAAACCTGTAGGGAGAAGTGGCACCAGCATCACCAGCGTGCCCACGAGCCTTTAAAAGAAGAGGAAGAATCAGATCACAGCTTCTCCTCTTGCACTCTCTCCATGCTTCACCTCCAAATTAGCATCGCTCTCGCTTTGCGTCATTCCATCTTTCAGCACCTTCTCCTCCCAGGGAGAGTGGCTGGATGGCTGCCTGCACAAGCTGTGGGGGATGGCACCAGCCAGAAGATCAGCTCCACACTCAGCTGCCCCTCAACTGCATCCTGTTCCCAGCTGGGGCTCTGCTTTTAGATGTGCTGCCCCGGTTTCTCCTGGCTCGCTCACCGGGAGCGGTACGAGCAGACTGGAACTCGGATCTCCAAGACCACTCTGACACCAGTTGGTGGAAAAAAACAGAAGAGAGGTTTTGAGAAGTCTCCTTTTGCACTTACAGCTCAACAAGGAATGCTCTTGGGTGACATCTGCTTGTGTTTTCTGCTGGAGAAAACCTGCAGGTTTGTTTCCTGAAGGAAGCAGGTGATAAACAAAAGAGTAACTGAATGCCACAGTCGTAAGTGGTGGTATTTTATGCCTTACAATGGTGATTATTTGTGCCCTACAACAGTGATACTCGTGCCCTACAATGGCGATTACTTGTGCCCTACAATGGTGATCACTCGTGCCCTACAATGGCGATTACTCGTGCCCTACAATGGTGATCACTCGTGCCCTACAATGGTGATCACTCGTGCCCTACAATGGCGATACTCGTGCCCTACAATGGCGATACTCGTGCCCTACAATGGCGATACTCGTGCCCTACAATGGCGATCACTCGTGCCCTACAATGGCGATACTCGTGCCCTACAATGGCGATACTCGTGCCCTACAATGGCGATACTCGTGCCCTACAATGGTGATCACTCGTGCCCTACAATGGCGATACTCGTGCCCTACAATGGCGATCACTCGTGCCCTACAATGGCGATCACTCGTGCCCTACAATGGCGATCACTCGTGCCCTACAACGGCGATCACTCGTGCCCTACAATGGCGATACTCGTGCCCTACAGCGGCGATTACTCGTGCCCTACAACGGCGATTACTCGTGCCCTTCAACGGCGATTACTCGTGCCCTTCAACGGCGATTACTCGTGCCCTACAATGGCGATACTCGTGCCCTACAATGGCGATACTCGTGCCCTACAATGGTGATACTCGTGCCCTACAATGGCGATACTCGTGCCCTACAATGGCGATTACTCGTGCCCTACAATGGCGATTACTTGTGCCCTACAATGGTGATTACTTGTGCCCTTCAACGGCGATTACTCGTGCCCTACAATGGTGATACTCGTGCCTTAATCTGGTGATGTTTATGCCTTGGCACAAACAGGAGCTGTAATGTAAACCTTGGGCCCTGCTACAGACTCAGCAGCCCACAAGTGAGTTGTGAATCATAGAATGGTTTGGGTTGGAAGGCAACTGAAAAACCATCCAGCTCCAACCCCCCTGCCATGGACAGGGACACCTCCCACCAGCCCAGGCTGCTCAAGGTCTCACCCAACCTGGCCTTGAACACCTCCAGGGAGGGGACATCCACAACCTCCCTGGGAAACCTGTTCCAGTGTCTCCCCACCCTCACTGGAAAGAATTTCTTCATCACCATTCCAAATCTGCCCTCCCTTAGCTTCAATCCATTCCTTCCCATCCTATCACTACAAGTCCTTGTCAGAAGTCCCTCCCCACACCCTGTAAAACCAAGAGGGAATCCCTGAAACCCCATGGGTTTGCTGCTTATCTTCTAAACCATGGAGTTGAGTGAAGGCTCCAGGGTTTATATGCTGAAGGACAGCACTTGCCTGGATCTAAGGTTCCTTTTCCCATTCTACAGCCCAACAAAACATGAGAGAGAGGGAAAGATCAACAGATGACATTTTCCAAGGCAAAACTGCAAAGGTCTCCAGGGGAAGGAGGAAGGGAAACACAGCCCCTTCTTCTTTCTGCTGAGTGAAAAGGGCTTACCCTTGAGCCATGACCTCCAACCCAAAGCCCTCTGCTGCTCCCAAACACTCCCTCTAACACCTCTGTAGGCTTTGCACCACTGAGCTGGGGTCACCTGGAGCTGTGGCCAGGATTCAGCTCCCCAAACACCAGCCCTGAATGGCCATCTGGAGAGCATTCATGTTCCAAGAGGGAATCCAGTAGGATTTCAGATCCCCTCTGCCCAGGCTTTTCCCCTTTTTGTTTCCCACACTTGCTGAGTGAACAGCAAGAGGCAAGAACTCATCCTCTGCACAGCACTTCAACACAGTGCTTCAGTCCCCACTATCAAGGCATACCTCTGCTTAGAAATTTCTCACCCTGGAGCACATCTTCATCTCAAAGAGCACCAAATCCCCCGGGACTTCACAGCATGGGTCACTCTCCAACCTGGGTACAGCTGGTTACCTTCCCCTCAACTCCTGCCAGTAGCTTTGTAGCACTGGTTTGGGTGGGAAGGGACTTTTCAAGCTCATCTAGTCCAACCTCCCTGCACTCAGCAGGGACATCTGCAACTAGAGCAGGTTCTGGGGATGGGGCATCTCTCTGGGCAACCTGAGCCAGGCTTTCACCACCCTCAGTGTCAAAACTGTCCTCTTCCTATCTAGTTGAAATCTCCCTCTTTTAGCTCAAAGCACCACCCCTTGTCCTGTCCCAACAGGCCCTGCTAAGGAGCTCTGTGCCTGCCAAGCACCTTCAGCTTTACCCATGGGCATGGCTCGGCGCTGCAGCAGCACAGCCACAGTGCCAGGCACCCTGCAAAGGGCAGACAGATCCTCTCCCTTCCAATTTGCAATCAAATCCAAACAGGACGACCAAACAGCCCTAGCAGACAGATTGCAGCTCCCTGATCAGTGTGACTCAGAGGCCAGCAGGAGGAAGAGCAGGGGAGGCTCTCGTGGCCCTGCCTGGCAGCGTGCCCGCGGTGGGATGCAGCAGGCACAGCTCCGCCAGCACCCGGCACAGCTGGGGACTGCTGTTTGTCACAAAGCAATGACCTCACCTTCTTGAGTCCCCATCCACAACCCACAGCTGTGTGTGCAGCACACAGGCTGGGGAATGAGTCTCATGAGGAGCAGCTGAGGGCACTGGGGTTGGTTAGTCTGGAGATGAGGAGGCTGAGGGGAGACCTCATTGCTCTCTGAAAGGCCCTGAAAGGAGGCTGGAGTGAGGTGGGGGTTGGTCTCTTCTCCCCAGTATCAGATGATAGAAAGAGAGCAGATGGCCTGAAATTGTGCCAGGGCAGGGTGAGGTTGGATATTTGGAAAATTTCTTCCCAGAAAGGGTTCTCAGGCATTGGAACAGGCTGCCCAGGGAGGTGGCAGAGTCCCAGTCCCTGGAGGTGTTCAAGAAAGGTGTGGATATGGCACCTGGGGACATGGTTTAGTGGCCACGGTGGTGCTGGGTTGGCAGTTGGACTGGATGGTCTTAAGAGAACTTTTTCAGCCAAAACATTCTCTGCTTCTACATCCAAGTGTGGTCAGAAGGATGATATTCCCTTCCCTCCTGAACAGAAATGCATGAAATCAGGAAATTATTGGCTCCTTCTGTAGGCAACTTCATTTACAGCTGAGCAGAGAATCACAGAATCATGATAGAATAGTTCAGGTTGGAAGGGACCTTAAAGAACACCCAGTTCCAACCCCCTGCCATGGGCAGGGACACCTCCCACTAGCCCAGGTTGCTCAAGACCTCAGAAAGGGCTGAATGAGATGTGGCTGTTGCTCAAACCCAAGCAGAGTAAGCTGGTCCCACTCACAGGCTCCTGCCTGCTGGCACCCCGAGCAGCCATGCTGCCAGCACTGCCTGGCCCCGAGCAGACTGGGCAGGGCAAGTCAAACTGCCCCCAAACCATCCAACAGAGAGGTCTGCTCGAGGGTCCAGCACACACAGGGTCCCTACCCCAAGCCCACAAGTGGCTGGTGCTGAGGGGCCACCCCCCAACACCCATCAGTGCAGGGCTCCTCAGAGGCACTGCTACCTTGTTCGTCGTTCACAAGTCAACTGAGTCACGGAGCACTTGGGTACCTGCCCAGAGACCTCTGGGCAAATGGTGAAGGAAGCCAAGCTCAGCTTCTTTGTCCAAGCAGGCACTCCCTGGGGCTTGGCCCAGTTTCTGGATCAATGCAGAAAAATCTGGCAAATCAGCTCTTTCAGGAGATTCTGCCTCATCTCTCAGTCCTGGCTCCAAAAATGCCGCTTGACATTTGCACAGAAACAGCAGCAAGTCCAGACTCAAGTTTCCATGAGCAAAACATTTCTTCTGCCAAGCTCCAGCAGCTGAGGGGTAGCAACAGTCACAGCACACCTGATGACTGAGAAGCACCTCTGTGGTGCTAGCAACACTCAAAACAACTTCACACCTCAAAATAAGATCATTCTTGGACTCCCAGGCTAAAGACTATGAGATGTTAGACAGCATTGGTGGGGGAGGTGTCAAGAAGATGGTGCTAGGCTAGCAGAGTGAGATTCAGACTAGTTAGGAGGAAGAACCATTCTTCACTGAGGCTGGTGGCCAAGGTTGCCCAGAGAGATGGGAGATGCTCCATCCCTGGAACCATTCCAGGTCAGGATGTTTGGGGCTCTGAGCAACCTGCTCTAGTTGCAGATGTCCCTGCTGACTGCAGGGGCAGTTGGACTAGCTGAAAGGTCCTTTTCCACCCAAACCAGTCTGGGATATTGTGTTCATCTCTTTTCAGTGGTGTCCTGTGACAGCACAAGGGGCAGTGGGCACAAACAGGAACCCAGGAGGTTCCATCTCAAAGGGAGAAACCTCTTTGGCGTGAGGGTGCTGGAGCAGGCTGCCCAGAGAGGCTGTGGAGTCTCCTTCTCTGGAGACTTTCAAGACTTGCAAGGGTGCATTCCTGTGTGACCTGCCCTGGGTGACCTGCTTTGACAGGCGGGTTGGACTCCACCTCCATAGGTCCCTTCCAACCCCCAACATTCTATGGTTCCATGCTCAATGGCTTGCACTTGGCAGCCTATCAATCAGAGAGGGTCCATGAGATCAGATCTGGGGTTGTCTACAGTTAGAAGATGCTGAAGCAGAACCTTGACAGGAAATTTAGGCACAGTAAGTGTGAACTCATGGGTGTTTGTGGCACTTGAGGTGTAAGGCTGCCTGCTTCAGCTGGGGCTGGCAAGTGGAGATCTCAGCACCTCTGAGGCTAAAATTGTCACATCCAAATGTCACCTAATCTCAAGCAGAGCTGCCAAGTGCAAGCACGTTCCCAACTCTGCAGGGTTTCAGCTAATCTTAAGCATGTGCTCAGATATTCCAGATCCCTGATGTGGAGCCCTTAATAACAGGCCAGGAGAAGGAGGAAGGAAGGGAGAAATTAAAAAAAAAACAAAAACACAAAAAAAAAAACCAGAAGCCAAACCCCAAAACAACCACCACCCCAACCCTACAGAGATAATTTTAGACCTGGAGTTTGTGCTGATTTACCACTTGTCTTACAACAGCAACCTGCTGTGCTCCAGCTGCTCTGCAACCTCGCTGTGGTCCAGGCTGCTGATGTGGCCTGTCAAAGAGGACCCATCTCAGATGGCAGGAGCAACTCTGCCTTCACTGTGCCCCAGCGGGGAGGTCAGCAGTGCTTTCCCTCCTACGAAAGCCCTAAAGAACTGTAACCAGCAGCACTGTGACAGGGCAAGCCCAGTGACAGGGCAAGGGCTAACAGGCACACACTTGAATATGTGAAGTTCCATCTAAACGTGAGGAGGAACTTTTAAAGGTGGCAGAGCACTGGAGCAGGTTGCCCAGAGAGGTGAGGTGGTAGAGTCTCCATCTCTGGAGACATTCAAAATCCAGCTGGGTGTGTTCCTGTGTGACCTTCTCTAGGTGACCCTGCCTTGGCAGGGGGGTTGGGTTCAATGATCTCCAGAGGTCCCTTCCAACCTCTACCATTCTGTGATTGTGTGATGCCCAACACTGCTCTTCCCTCCAGCAGTATCCCCAGTGGCCTTCAGTTCCTTCTCTTTTCCAACACACAACACACCAGAGCACTGCCAACCCTCCATGAACGTGACACCATGTCAGCAGCCATCTCCAGTTGCTGCATGCTCACAAGCTCCCTGCCCACACTGAAGCCTATCCCCCTCCTCCCCCCCAAACAAGTAAAAACCTCACGCTAAAAAAAAACCAACAAACAATTCCCAGCCCCCCTTTAAACCACTCTCCTAAGAATGCCAAGAATTTTCCCAGACACTCAAGCCTTTATTCAGATCCCTCCCAGCTCCCAGCTGCACTCCAGGCAGGCAAAAACATCTCTGAAGAAACCAGATACAGAGTCACCACCACCAAGACCTGCCAAAGCAAAATGAAAGCCACTGTAGAGCACAGAGCAAGAAGACTCCAAAGCTGAGGTTCTCTCCTCCAAGGCTAACAAAAGGTTATCTTGCCCGAAGTGATGCCTTTCTTGAAAGCTTTTTGATCTGTCTTTAAGAGCTGCTCATAAACCCTGGGACCAGTGAGTGCAGCATCCCACATGCCCCAGGCTGTGCTAATCCAGCATGTCAGTCACCTGCCCATGGGAATCACAGAATGTCAGGGGTTGGAAGGGACCTCAAAAGATCACCTAGTCCAATCCCCCTGCCAGAGCAGGAAGGTGGACAGGGATTCAAGTGAGAAAGCAAAACTCCTTTTAAGGGAGGAACTCCTTAGGCAAACTCCTTAACTGCCTTCCTGTACCAAGGCACTGGTGCCAAAGTGGTGTTTTGATTCCTGGGGCACACCTTGTGCTGGTATCCCAATACCAACACCTCACTGTGCCCTGCTGAGACAACACCTGCAGTGCTGGGGCAGCTCTGGAGTCCTCAGCACAGACAGGGATCTGCTAGAGCGGGGCAGGATGTGAGGGCAGGCTGAGAGAGTTGGTGCTTGTTCAGCCCGGAGAAGAGAAGGCTCCAGGGAGACCTTCTGGTGGCCTTCCAGTGCTTCAAGGGCTGAGCAGAAAGCCTGGGGACAGACTTTTGAGCAGGGCCTGATGTGACAGGACAAGGGATGATGGTTTGAACTGAAAGAGGGAGATTCAGACTGGAGAGAAGAAAGAAATGTTTGACAGAGAGTGGTGAGAGCCTGTCCCAGGCAGCCCAGAGAAGTGGTAGATGCCCCACCTCTAGAACCACTCCAGGTCAGGATGTCTGGGGCTCTGAGCAACCCTGCAGAGGGTTGGACTAGATGACCTTGAAAGGTCCCTTCCCATCCAAACCACTCTGATGCTCTGGTGCCATCTCAGCAACACACCAGACCCTGAGCACTGCCAGCAGCCAGCCAGGAGCAGGGCTCTGCACACCCAACCCATTCCCCTTCTGCACCAGCTTCTGCTCAGCCTCTGCAAGCAACAGAGCTGAACTGCCAGCACTGCCTTCAGCTTTGCTTCAGCCTCAGCAGCCTCTCCTCCTTCACAAAACACCAACAACCCCCAAAACATACAACACAAATCCCACACGCAGCCAGGGCAGCAGACGAATCGGCACAGCCTTGAGCCAGACTCTTCTGCTGGGTTTCAGAGCTAAGGGTGAAGGCAGAGAAAAGCTTCTCCCCTTTCCTTCTCCAACACACATCCAAGACATTCCAGTCCCAGCCTGTGAATGCAACATCAGTTTGAATTTTCTGCAAACAAACTGACTGTTTCTGGCTTAAATTCCTCTCTGCCTTTTCACACTACAAGCAAAATTCCCACCTCTTCCCTTTTTTTTTCCCCCTTAAGCTGCTATTTAGCCATTTCCCTATAACATTTAGGAAGCCTAATTAATTAATTGTGAGGCCCTGCTTAATTAAGAATGGATTAAACACGCATGCTGCCCATCACAAACCCTGGATGACAGTTTCCAAAGAAGCAAAAAAGGATTTGCAGGGCATTATGCAGACAGTGTTTTGCAAACACGAGCCTTGCCTTGGAGAATAAGGAAAGTGGTTAAAACAGAAAACTCTGCAACCAAACATGAGAGACATTTCCTCCAAAATGACCTTAAAGGATGAGAAAGTTCAGCTTTTCAGCAGCCTCAGAATTCCATCCCCCATAAAGCTGCTCAAAACCAAGACAGCACAATCCAAAGCACTTTTCCTCCAGTCTGTTTAAACAAAAGCAGATAAACAAGAACACGCCAGGCTGTCCCAGTCAGCTTCTCAAAACTGTTTATTCAGAAGGTGCTGAGGCTTTTAATTGAATGGAACTTCCCAATTAACCCTGACAAGAGACTAATCTTATCACCTTATCCAGTAAGAGACTTTCCCAAGTTCACCCCAGGCAGCAGATGCATTCCCAGCTTGCTCTCAACTGATCTGATCAGCAGGATCTTCCTCCTTCCCACCAACCTACCTCAACTGATCTGACCAACAGGATTTTTTTCCTTCCCACCAACCTACTTCAACTGATCTGATCAGCAGGATCTTCCTCCTTCCCACCAACCTACCTCAACTGATCTGACCAACAGAATCTTTTCCCTTCCCACCAACCTACCTCAACTGATCTGACCAACAGAATCTTTTCCCTTCCCACCAACCTACCTCAACTGATCTGACCAACAGGACCTTTATCCCTTCCCACCAACCTACCTCAACTGATCTGACCAACAGGACCTTTATCCCTTCCCACCAACCTACCTCAACTGATCTGACCAACAGGACCTTTATCCCTTCCCACCAACCTACCTCAACTGATCTGACCAACAGGACCTTTATCCCTTCCCACCAACCTACCTCAACTGATCTGACCAACAGGACCTTTATCCCTTCCCACCAACCTACCTCAACTGATCTGACCAACAGGACCTTTATCCCTTCCCACCAACCTACCTCAACTGATCTGACCAACAGGACCTTTATCCCTTCCCACCAACCTACCTCAACTGATCTGACCAACAGGACCTTTATCCCTTCCCACCAACCTACCTCAACTGATCTGACCAACAGGACCTTTATCCCTTCCCACCAACCTACCTCAACTGATCTGACCAACAGGACCTTTATCCCTTCCCACCAACCTACCTCAACTCATCTGACCAACAGAATCTTTTCCCTTCTCACCAACCTACCTCAACTCATCTGACCTCTTTACAGCAAGGTTGGTGAGACACTGCAATGGTGGTGTGGATGCTCCCCCTCCCTGGAGGTGTTCAAGGCCAGGTTCAATTGGGCATTGAGCAATCTGGTCTGGTGGAAAGTGTCCCTGCCCATAGAGGGGAGTTGGAACTGGATGATCTTTAAGGTCCCTTCCAACCCAAATCAATCTATGAATCCTGCCACAAGGAAGAAGAGACACTTGGTAAATACAAATGGCCATGAGACAAAGCCAAGAGAGAAACCCAGTGCTCACCCCTAAGGAGAAGGATAGAAAAGGTTTGGGGCAGTTTCAAAAGAACATTGAAGAGGGGAAGAAGAATCTGGATCCCCACCACGCTGATGAAGCCATGCTGGATATCAGCCACCAGGACAATTTGTTTTAGTTACCACTTAAAATAAACATGGCTAATTCCCACATCCATTTCCAGAATTTATTGCCTGATTACAACTAATGCCATTATTTTGTGTATTTTTAGACAAGGGAACAGAGATATAACGGGAACTCAAGATTTTTGATCATCACTGGATGCTCTTTCCCAGTCTTCCTTAGGCAACTGCTCTGGAGAAGGCTCCAGGGGGACCTTAGAGCTACATTTCAGTATCTGAAGGGGACCCATAGGAAGGCTGGGGAGGGACTGTTTAGAAGGGCCTGTGGGGATAGGACAAGGGGCAATGGTTTGAAAAAGAACAGGGCAGACTTAGGTTGGACATCAGGAGGAAGTTCTTTACTATAAGAGTGATAAAATGCTGGTACAGCTTGCCCAGGGATGTGGTTGAGGCCCTGTTCCTGCAGACATTCAAGATCAGCCTTGCAGTGGCCCCGGGCAGCCTGATCTAATTGGAGGTGTCCCTGCTGACTGCAGGGGGGTTGGACAAGATGACCTTTGAGGCTCCCTTCCAGCCCAATGCAATCTGTGGTTCTGTGAACCACCTCCCAGCCTCTCCCCAAACACCACATGAAGCTACTGGACAGGTCTCCTTGTGATACTGCCTGAAAGCCATCAAAAGGAGAAGTCTTACACCCCACAGGCACTCAGCTCCCAGAGCTAACCCAGAGTCATCAGGCTAACGAGCTAACTGCTCTATACCCTATTAACACATGCCTGCAGAAAGCCTCCAATGGATTAGCACACAACAGCTTTAATCTGAAGACTGGAGGCAATGGGGAAAAAAAAGGCAAAGTAAAGCTCTTGTCTGCAAAACACACAGAGCAGGAAGATAAAGCTGAAGGACTGCTCGTGTGTGATGCACAGTCATGAAGATCAGCTGGAAACACCTTTGCTGCAGAGGATGGGGAAAGGAGAGCAATCCTGGGAGGTCTGCTCTGGCAGCCCTTTTACTATGACAGAGCTGAAAGCTTGGATAAACTTGGATTAGGATCCAAAGCTGGGAGCAGCCTGCTGGGAGCAGGGTCTGGGCTAGGAACCCAGAGATGCCCCCACTGACCTGAGCTGCCCTACAGAGGGCAGGAACACAGACACTGATTAACACAGCGTGGGCAGGAGCTCTGGTAACACATTCCACACCAAGCTACTCCTGTCCAGTGCTCTGCAGAGCAGACCTGAAGCCAGCCAGGCAGAAGCTGCGGGATGTGTCCTGCCTCTGGCTGTCCGTGGAGGACTCTGGATGCATTCCCTGCATGTTTCCTTGCACGGGGAATGCAGAGGTGGCACAGACCCATCACAGCACCTCATGCAGCAGCAAGGGGCTGGACTAGATGATCTTCAGAGGTTGCTTCCAGCCCTTACCAATCTGTGAGCAATTCTGTAAGGAGAGAACAGGGCAGCCCCAAGTCCCTCAATGGAAATCCACAGCTCCCTGTGACAATCTGGTTGGGAGGCAGTACGAGCCAGAGAGGGCAAAAGCCCTGAGGCAGGGTGCTCCATGGGAACCTCTCTCTAGCTGTCTGACATCTCTGGAATTTCATGTGTGTGGGAGACAGACACTTTTTGGCTTCACAAAGGAATCTGAACATCTAAACAAAGTGGTGCCTCCACAACCCTGACCCCACAGGCCCTGGTGAGCCTGCAAGCCAAGGGCAGTGACTAGGGTTGTATCTGAGAAGCCTCTGGTTCTCACCAACACCATCCTCCCCCAGCCCCCTGAAAATCTCCAGTCATCCCATTTTGGAAGGTGCTGATTCCCTGTTTGGCTCCAGCTTTTGCATCCAAACGTCAGAAGCTGGAGGCAAGCACGGCTGCGTACACCAGAGGAGAGGCTGTGGAAGGAAAGCACATGGCTGGGACTGAGGAGAAGCAGCACCTTCAGGGTTATGTTTCCTTCTGTTCCCTGAAAAAATATACTTTGAGGGTGCTGGAGCCCTGGTGCAGGCTGCCCAGAGAGGTTGTGCAGCCTCCTTTTCTAGAGAGATTCCAAAGCCACCTGGCCATTGTGATCCTGGGCAAGCTGCTGTGGGTGCCCTGCTTTAGCAGGGGGCGTTGGACTGGATGATCTCCAGAGGTCCCTTCCAACCCCCACCATGATCTGGGAGCAGAGATGGGCTCTCTCTTACCCAGCTGATGTTTTTAGGATGCATGAACACAAATGCAAAGCTTCAGGTAGAAACTCAGAGCTTGCTGATGCTACACAAGCATGGAGAAGGGGATAAACAAGTAGGCTGTGCATGGAGACTCAGGCTCCACCTCACTGAAACACAAAGATGGGACAGGACAATGTTATTTCTAAGGGTTGCACCTAATCCAGAACAAGCAGGGCAAGTTCTCCATCTACAGCCTCAATTGTGCCCAGGATACACAATGATGGCCTGTCACAGGACAAGGGGCAATGGAGTCAAACTGAAACAGAGGAAGTTCCACCTCAACATTAAGAAAACCTTCTTTACTGTGAGGGTGCTGGAGCCCTGGAGCAGGCTACCCAGAGAGGCTGCGGAGTCTCCTTCTTTCAAGACCCATCTGGATGGGTTCCTGTATGACCTGCCCTGCTTTGGCAGAAGGGTCCACTTTATGATCTCTGGAGGTCCTTTCCAACCTCTACCATTCTATGGTTCTATGAACATGTTCTGAACAATCCAAATTAATCAGGTAAATGTGCAGGGTGGAAGCAGTGTGCCCACACCCTACACATTTACCTCAGTCCCATGGCCTCCCAAATTCCTTCTCTTGATTGCACAACCCAGGAAAAGCCAATTCAGCATCGTGCCATTTCTTCCCCTCCCAACCTCAGAGCCAAAGGAGCACGAGAAGGAAAAGGAGATGACTATGACAATCAATCCTGGTCTAGTGGGAGGTGTCCCTGCCCATGGCAGGGAGGCTAAAACTAGATGGCCTTCAAGATCCCCTCCAACCCAAACCATTCTATGAATCCATGAAATCAACCCAGTCCCCACAGCTGTCGGTTTGCACCACGATGCCTCGAGGCAACCAGGCTGGGGCCGGCAGGAGCGCTCCGAGACAGGGCTGCACCTCTCCCCGCAGCTGCCGACAGCGCTGGGATTCTGCTACAGAAGATAATATTTAGAGAGCTCTTGGCCTTCCAGCAACGCTGGAGATGGGCTGACAGCTGCCAGCACAGCGCTGACAAGGAGCCCTGACACGGTGCTGGCCTCCTGAAAGAGCGCTATTCTTCGGGCTTTCATTTGTTTTGCTGCTGCAGAGGGCACACAGGGCTCCAGCAGCTGCCAGCTCACGTCCCTCCACCCACTGCCGCGGCACTCGCCGCGGTTACGAGCGGCTGGGAGCAGCTCTGGAGCTCCCACGCAGAGCAACGTGTTGCATCTCTGCTGCAAGAGGAAGAGAGGCTCAGGATTCACCAACAGTGACAGCACCACGGTGGGGAAGGGAAAAAAGAGAACCGTAGAACGGTTAGGGTTGGAAGGGACCTTAAAGATCATCCAGTTCCAACACCCTGCCATGGGCAGGGACACCTTCCACTAGGCCCAGGCTGCTCAAGGCCTCATCCAACCTGAGCCTGAAAACCCCCAGGGAGGAGGCATCCACAACCTCCCTGGGCAACCTGTTTCAGTGTTTCACCATTCTCACTGCAAAGAATTTCTTCCTAATCTCCAGCCTCAATCTCCCCTCTTCCAGCTCAAAGCTATTGCCTCTCATCCTATCACTACAACCTCTTGTAAAAAGTCCCTCCCCTGCCCTCCTGTAAGCCCTGTTCAGGTACTGGAAGGCCACTGTAAGGTCTCCCCGGAGCCTTCTCTTCTCCAACAACAATAACAACAACAACAAAACCACAACCCCCTCCCCTTTTTCTGGGCAGCATTTGTTGCCAGTGCAGGCACTCCAAATATGTGTTTAACTGCACTGGACTGTGGTTCAGCTAATTGCTCCTGTGGTTCAAACCACCAGAGCTGGCTTCCTGTAGGAGCACAGTCAAGCCTCCCAGGGAGGGATTGCAGGGCTCAGAAAGACAACCACCAATTTGTCTCCTCCAATGGAAGGCCCTTTTCCCTCTCCTTCCTTCCCAAAAAAACCCTAAGCTACAGGCAGAAGAGCTGGCCAGGGCAGGGAGGGAAAGGGCTGCTCCTGCTGGGCTCCCTTCCTGGTGCATGTTACCAGCTTGGAGAGAAATCTGTCACTTCTGTTCCACACTGCATGGGGGATCACTTGAGTTTTTTCCAGGCTAAAGGTAAAATTATTGAATGACAAAAGCAGGCAAGGAAATTTAACCCTGGAACATCCAAACGGCTGAGTTAAAAAAGAAAAACCAAACCAAACCAACAAAAACACAGGGCAGGAGGAATGTCTGAACCCAAACAACCCCCAATTTCCACTGGAATTGAGCCATGGAAAGGTTTTCTGAGAGTATGACTAAAAGAAAATATAAATCTGTGGTTAGGACCTGCAGTGAAAAGTCCTCTGGCAACTGCCCTGCCCTAGCCCAGGACAGAGATGTTCCCATGGCACTTGGGGCCATGGTGGCACTAGGATGATCTTCATCAAGGGCTTTTCCAACCAAAACAATTCTGTGACTCAGCCCACTCCTCATGGCCATCTTTCATGGGCTGACACTGGTCCCTTCACATGGAGGAGCAGCTGCAGGCCATGCAGTGAGGGAAACCAGGAACTCACAGAAAACAGCAGCAGCTGAAATACACAAAGTTTCTCCCAACCCAGGCAGTTATGGCAGAAACAGGCACCTTTTACAGCTCCCTCTCCTCCCACCGAGTTGGAAGCAGGTCACAAGAAGCCAGTAACCAAGAAATGCTCACACCAAGCTGCCAGACTCCCCGCACTCACACAGCTCAGCACCTTGCTGAGATAAAATAAATCCCATTGTCTATCTGGAAGCGAGGAAGATGTTGTTCAGCTTCCTTCGCTATAAAGCGGTGTTTTTTCTGGCAAGATCTTCTAAGGAGCACAAATTTATAGTAAAGCCACCAGGAAAAGCCCAGCTATCAATCACTGCCACCAAGAGACATCCTCTCAAGGGCTTCATGCAGACAGCTGCCCTGCAGCCACGGCTACGTGCGTGCATCCAGCGCTCTCTTCGCTGGGTGCTGATGTTCACAAAGCTCCTTTCCATGCATGGTCATGGTACACACACAGAGCCATCAGCCACGACCTCCTCAACGCTGGCAGTGCAATGTGAAATTCTTATCTCAGCCCACCCTGAAGGCTGGGAACACCTGCTCCTCCTCACAAGCTCAGTTTAGAGCCCGAGAAACTGCCTTTGCTCCTCTGAGTCAGCCAGGGGGTTAATGTGGGTGGTTAAGCGACAGCATTTCCAGAGAAAGCCACAGGCAGGGGGTCAAAACAATCTTACAGGCACAGAATGCATTAGGTTGGAAGAGAGCCTCAAAGAACATCTTGTCCAACCCCCCCTGCAGTAAGCAGGGGCACCTCCTTCTCTGGAGGTTTTCAAGACCCATCTGGATGTATTCCTGTGCGACCTGCACTGGGTGATCCTGCTTTGGCAGGGGGGTTGGACTCGATGATCTCTGGAGGTCCCTTGCAACTCCTACCATTCTATGATTCCATGATCTCCAACTAGTTCAGGCTGCACAGGGCCCCATCAAGTTTGACCTTGAATTTCTCCAGGGATAAGGCTCCAACCACATCTCTGGGCAACCTGGTCTCACATCTCATCCCATTTATTCTCCTACACATCTCCAGTCGCTTCTCCCTCACTTCTCCTCCAGCTTTTCTAGCTTCCTCCAGGGTATCTCCATTTCCCTGCTGCATTTTATGCACTTTCTGGCTTCTGCTTGCACATGGTGGTTGGGCTGTTTCCCAGCCAATGTACCAAAAGCCTTGCTAACACTGCCAGTGTCTGCACCAGCAATCACCATGTCTGCCAGCTCAGCACTGGCCAGAACTGGCAATGGAGAAGCTCTGAGCTTTGATGACAAATTGAAGTATTTCATAATTGAATTAAACTTGATCAGCTTTCTCTTCACTCTGGTGAGAACTGCAATGAAGACAGCTGGCCTCAGAGGGGATGCCTGCAGACCAAGCCCCAAACACAGTGGTGCTGAGCCTCATTCTCATGGCAGATTAGCAGAAAACTTCAGTCTCCAGGGGCTGAAGCCAATCTCTCTCACAAGCACTACATTCACAAAAACAAAGGCTGTCTTGAGCACCACTGATGTGATTCTGCTGCCTCAGAGGCAGCTTTCTATGGGCCAGCTTCCTTTCATTTGCTTTTGTTGGTCACTTCCAACAGCAGCACTTCAAGGGAACTTTATTGTGCTGGAGACAGAGGCCTTTGGAGGACTGTATAAGGGAAGCATGCATCTGAGGAGTTTTAAAAACACATTATCCAAACCTAAGGGTCACTACATTCCAGGATCTCAGTGCCAGCTGGACACTTGTAAATACCTTCACCTGTCTCAACAGCATAGAATTGCAGAACTGTTTCAGTTGGTAGAGACCTTTAAGATCATTGAGAGACCCTTATGGTCATCTTTCAGAGGTTCTTTCAACATTACCTCCCCTTGCAGGTACAAACAGCTGGTAAAAATAAATGAATTTGTCATCACCTCTCCTTGGCACTAATGAGCTATCCCCACCCTGACTCAGGAAACTGAGGTACAGTGACACAGAGCAGCACCAAGAAAGCAGGAAACCCTGCAGAAAGAACACCATGGAACACCTTCATCATGAGGTTTCTGTGATACTGCTGGGGGAACAGCATCACAGCTGAGATGTGCTGAGGAGAGAGGAAACAGCAGCCAGGACAGTCTTCTGCCCTGCATCAGATAGAAGCAAGGAGCTGCTGCTCTCCCATCTGCTTCTGCCAGATGCATAGTTCCAGAAAGGCAAACTCATCCAAAGATGAGCAGATCACCAGATCTCCTGAGCCTGCAGGTCCCTACAAACCCAACCTAGCTCCCTGCATGAAGCAAGCAGATTTCCTCTTAATGGAGTTGGGCACCACAGTCACGTTGGAGCTCAGCCATTTCACTTGAGTTACAGAATATTGACACAAGTATGCCCACCACTCTTGTACCCACCCCAAAGAACACAAGATTTTTATTACCTCCTGGCCTAGGCAGTATTTTATGTTCCTCCACCTTGTATGCAAACCTACACAAGCATCAAATCAACATTAAAAGTCACCCAATTAATGTGATTAATTAACGTGATTTGGAGACCTGTAATCTTAATTTGGTGACTTTTAATGTTATAATACATCAAATTAAGGCTAAAAGGACACCAAATATGATACAAAGCAGAAAGAATTGCAATGAGACTGCAATGTCTGAAGGGTAGGTGTCTAGGAGCCAGACACTTTTCCATGGTGTCCTGTGATAGGACAAGGGACAATAGATACAAACTGGAACCAAAGAAGTTTCACCTCAACAGGAAGAAAAAATTCTTTACTGTGAGGGTGATGGAGCACTGGAGTAAGCTGCCCAGAGAGGTTGTGGAGTCTTCTCTAGAGATCTTCAAGACCCATCTGGATGCATTTCTGTGTGACTTGCCCTGAGTGGTCCTGCTCTGGCAGGGCTGTTGAACCTGATGATCTCCAGAGGCCCCTTCCAATCCCTACCATTCTTTGAGTTAGGGTGTTTCCATTCCCTACCACTGAGGCTTCACCTAAATGCCCTCTCTCCAGCACCCAGCAGCATTTGCTTCCTCAAATAAAAGCCCCACAATCAATTTTCCTTGCTGGAAGTCTTTGGTAAGTGACAGCCTTGCAAACTCATTCTGGAGCTGGAAACTTTTGGGCCAGGATTCAAAAGAAATGAAACAAGACTTTGAGATTCTTGGCCAAAAGTAGTTTACAGAGCAAACAGTAGCAGGGAACTTGTTTGTGCTCCAAGGGCATGGCTCTAACTCGGAGAGATCCACCACTGCTGTTCCCATTTATTCAGCTACATCACCCCAGCCAGCCCTGGCTTGGGAGAGCTGCGCTACTTCATGCGGTAAAACCGTTTTTAGCCCTGCACGGCTGCAAGACGCATCCCCTAGCTATTCAGTCGAGACAACCATCCAACAACAACACCAAAACCCGAGCCGGAGAGACAAAGCCTAGTTTTAGGCAGGCACAGCTTTGAGCCAGATTGACTTCCGATAGCAGTTACACAACGTGCGGGCTGCAGAGGCGGCGGAGCACAGGTCACGCTCCATATTTGCTGTACATTCCTCCTACCCTGCCTCAGGGACCGGCTCCCCCGCAGGCTTTGCTTCGCCCCCGGTTGCACCGGCGAGTCCCTCGCAGGGTGACACACGCACCCTTCCCCCCCGCTCTAACTTCCTCACTGCTTAGCTGTCTGGATACCAGCCGCATGCGAACGGTTCTTATTTAGGGAGCTCTGACCCCGTTTCTCCCGTCCCTCTTTGCGGGGTGCTCCATCCCTGCCGACTCACGGATATCGGACAGCCTCTGGGAGCATCCCGGGCGCCCACGATACGGTCACGAGTGACTTTCATTGCCGCTTTCAGCATCACACCGAGCACCGAGGCCTCGGAGCCTTGCAGTCTGCGGGACTCCCGGCGCAGGGCAAGACCTTCCCGCACACTCCCGAGGACACCGGATTCCCTTCTCTCTCCCAGGACCCCCAGCAGCCGAAGCAGTTTCCGCAGCCGAAGCAGCCCCCGCAGCCAGGGGCTCCTCCCGGCTCGGCTGGCGGAGCAGCGGCCGCACACACCGGCCGGGTGCATCCCCCCCGCCTGCCCCGCTCCCCACCACCCGCAGGGTTATTTCTCCCCACCCCGTCCCTAAGGGCTTAAACACAAGTTTTTGGCCCGAGGAGACGCGAGCGGGGCCGGCGCCGGCGGTGCTCACCGAGAAGCGCTCCAGGTCGGTGGCGGCCATGGCCGGGACTTGCGCGGCTCCGGCGGCGGGAGCGCGGCTCGACCCGCCGCGGCTGGCTGCGGCTGAATGGATCCAATATGGCCACTTCCTGGAAACTCCCCTGCGCCCGCCACAGGCACCGCCCGCCGGACCGACAGCCCCGGGGACGGGCACCGGCACCGGCCGGGAACGGGGCGGGAGCGGCCCCGGCGCAGCCCGCCCACGGCGGGGGAGGGAAGCGGCGGCGGGAGGCAGAGCCCGGCCTGGCCCAGCCCTCCTGCCCCCGACCCGCCCTCCTCCCTCCCCCCTTCTCCACCTCGGCGGAACCCGGGGGAGGCACCGCGGGAGGCGCCGGTGGTCCCAGTGGTTTCCCCGAAGCGGGTCAATGGCAGGGTTTGGGGGGCACGGGGATAAGGACGTGACACCGGGGGCGTTCTGCAGAGGGAGAGGGCTGTGAGATAAGCCTTCAGCACTGCCCTCGGCTGTAGAAACATCAAATCATCTTATCATAGAATGGTTTGGGTCGGAAGGGACCCTTAAAGGTCATCTAGAAGTGCCAGCAGCATCCTCTGCAGGGTTCCGAGGACGTGCACAGGTATCTGCAGACCTATTTCTCCAGCTCTCAAGCATTCAGCATTCTGGAAGGCCACCAGGTCATAGAATCGTTAAGGATGGAAAAGACCTCTAAGATCATCCAGTCCAACTATCAACCCAACACTACCATGGCCATTAAACCATGGTCCAAAGTGCCATGCCCACAGGTTTCTTGAGCACCTTCAGGGATGGTAACTCCTCACCTCTCTAGGTAGCCTGTTCCAATGCCTGACCACTCTTGCAGCAAAGAAATTGTACCTAATCTCCAACCTAAACCTTCCCTGGCACAATTGGAGGCCATTTCCTCTTATCACCAGTTACTTGGGTGAAGAGTCTAATGCCTACCTCACTCCAACCTCACAGTGTCCCTGTACTGGAGTGCTTCTGTCACATGCAGGAACAACACCAAGGTTGCAGCCACAGTGAGAGCTTCTGGCCACTTTCCTGCCCATGTCCATTGTAAGCTAAACTATGCACCAGAGGACCATCAACTTGTTCTTTGTCATTTCTTCCTTCATAAAGCACAAAGCCAAGCCCACCACCAACAAACCCTCAGTCTCTGAGGCACCGAGGCAGGAGCGTTTCACAGGCTGTTAGCGCAGAGCAAAGTTTCTGCTGCTTTCTGGTGCCCTCTGCTGCAGTGAAGCTCTCAAGGAACAGCTTTGCAGAGCCACGCCTTCTCTCCATCATGCAGTTGGCTCACCAGACCACATCTACACCCCTATTCTGTCTGCCCCCCTGCTTTGGTCTTGGGTTTTCCTCAGTCCTTCTATCAGCCACTGTCTTTTCTCCTCATCATCTCTTGGAGCAATGCCTGCTTCCAGTTGGAGACCTGAGTTTGGACAAAGAGATTAAATATTTCTCCCCACAACACTGGGTCTGTGTGGGGAAAGGACTCCTGAAGATCATTTTGAACCCCTCAAGATGAGCAAACTCTCTTGCAAAGCACTACACATGAGAGCCACAGAAAAGCTACTGTCATAGAATCATGGAATGGTTTGGGATGGAAGGGACCTTAAAGATCATCTGGTTCCAACCCCCCTGCCATGGGCAGGGACACCTCCTACCAGACCAGGCTGCTCAAAGCCTCATCCAACCTGATCTTGGTGTCTGAGAAAAAAGGCAGTGATTACTGTGCAATTCCTGAGGCCACAGCAGAAATCCCCCAGCAGCTTTGGAGACACATACTGAGCCCTCCTTGCTGTTGGACACACATCTACTCAGCTGAGCTGCTCCTCTCATACCACCCTGAGGGCAGCTTCTCCACTCAGCACATGTACCAGCTCAGGAGTGTTAAGCAATCAAGATAGCTTTGAGTATGGCCTGAGGCTTGATGCTCTACTCCTCACCCCAGGCAGGGCCAAAACCTGCTCTTCTGTCTTTGCTGTTGCTGGTGAGGATTGTCCTTCAAGAACCAGTTCATGGCTTGAACTTCCCTAAATTACGCTAGCTGTGGGATGCTAATCTCAGCACACAATGCAACCACCTGTCAGGGAATGCCCAAGGGAGAGCTTACCTGGAATGGCTCTGTCCAGGGAACTCTTGTCTACTCAGATCCTCCTAGATCAGCTCCAGCATCCTGCACAAAGGAAGGCCACAAATACAGCCATTACCTAATCATGGCACAGATGGAGTTCCAAGTCCCACCCCAGTTCCTAGGAAACAGTGAGCAATTGCCCAGAGACCCTGTTTTCAGTTCTCAAAGGTTTGCCAGATTTCAACTTTTTGGCAAGATAAGGGAAGATACCCAGTATCCCAGTTCCACAAAAGCACAGTCCCTGGAGAACCCCAAAACAGGAGTGAAGTACCCCAAGACAACCAAACCAGGAGTTGTGGTTCATTACAAGACTCCATGTTACCTTCTGTCTTCTCCTTCACCTGCTGTTTGTGATCTTAAAGAAGCTCTCCTGCTCCCATGGTGACACAAATAAAGGAGCCCACGCTGTGCTGGTGGGCACTGAGTTGCTGTGTCACAGCAGGTGTGTGAAGCCACATTTTACATCTCCACATCTTTGGTTCTTCTCAGGACTCCTTGGGATCCACCTACACTGTGCTGCAGAAGCTCTGGGAAGCACTGGTCAACCCAGAAGGGGACTGTGCTTATGCTGGAGAAATAAAATGAGATATTCCCAGGATTTCATAGAATCATAGAATGGTAGGAGGTGGGAGGGACCTCTAGAGATCATCAGGTTCAACCCCCCTGCCAAAGTAGGATCTCCTAGGGCAGACCACACAGGAATCCATCCAGATGGGTCTTGAAAGTCTCCAGAGAAGGAGACTCCTCAGCCTCTCTGTGCAGCCTGCTCCAAGGCTCCAGAACCCTCACAGTAAAGAAGTTTTTCTTCATGTTGAGGTGGAGCTTCCTGGGTTGCAGTTTGTATCCACTGCCACTTGTCCTATCCTAGGACACCACTGAAAAGGGACTGGCCCCTTCTTCTTGACACCCACCCTTCAGATATTTATACATATTAGAAGATTTCCCCTCAGCTTGCTCTTTTCCAGACTACATTCTCCTATGAGAACTGGGGTTGTTCAGCCTGGAGAAAAGGCTCCTGGGAGACCTGATAGCAGCTCTCCAATATCTGAAGGGAGCTACAGGCCCTGCTGGCTCACGTCCAGCTTTTCACCCACCAGCATCTCCAAGTCTTTCTCCACAGGGCTGCTCTACAGCCCTTCATGCCCAGCCTGTCTTGATACCAGGGGTTGCCCTGACCCAGGTGCAGGACCTTGCAGTCAGCCTTGCTGAACTTCATGAGATCCACCCAGCCCCACTTCTCAGGTCCCTCTGGATGGATCCCATCCCTCAGGTATGTCAGCTGCACTTTTCCCTTCAAGTGAGATGTTAGTGCAGACCAGACCCTCCCTTTACCATCTTGTTTCTTTGGCCAGAGGTTCCCTGGGCCCTTCAGCAAAACCAGGGAAAGCTAAACCCTGGGGGCTTTGGTGTATGGATACAAGCAGAATAGTTTAGAAAGCAACTAACAGAGGGAACATTCCAGGCCTCTTTTATGTATCACAAAGAAGCAAAAATAAACAGATAAAAAGGGTAAAAAGTTACTCTTTTTTTCTTTGGGTTCTTTTTTTGTATTCCACAGGCTAGCTTTGGAGTCCTGACTTAAGACAACATAAAAAAGTCTTGCTTAGCATACTTTTAAATACCATTAAGCCAGGGACTTTGGGAGAAGTGATGGACTTAGCTTCATTAAGAGCTGTTTTCCTTGCCAATAAAGTGCAGAATGTACCAACACAAGGCTCACAAAAGCTGTTTGCCAGACAGCTCCTGGTTTCTGTGAGCTGCCAAGAATCACAGCATCAAGGGAATTTGGAGACGCTGCAGCAGATCAAGGGACAGCACTGCTGTCACCTGCTTCTCTGAGCTGTGCTGCTGAGACCTTCTGCAGCTGGAATCCTCTCTCCTTTTGTCCACCAGCACGGGGCAGATCTCAGGGACAGGAGAGCACTGTGGAGAAGCTGGGGGTTATTTTTAAGCACCTTGTTCGTTTCATCAAGCACACGATTTCTAATGCCAAGTCAAAAGAAACCCTGCTTATTTCCAAAGCTTCAGATGCACAAAAGCTGCTGCAAGAGAAGAGTTTCGGATTGGGTGGCTCCATTAGCTGCTAAGGCATCAGTTGTTATGCAAATTATTCCTAACAGCTCAGGAATTAAACATATATTATAGTGCTGAATGCTCCTGCAAGGATTTTCAACCCACCCTGTGGAACATTTCTGCCTTCTAAATCCACAGTGAATGTGGGATGAGCAGTGAATTTCCTACAAGCAAGAAAATGGGGCAGAGAATACAAAGGACTGGAGAGGCACAAATATGTCCCTGCGCTTCTTTGTCCTGAGAAGGGGAAGGAAAATGCCCCTCACTGCAGGGCAATAGCACAGTTCTGATGTGAGGGGAGATCAGCAGGAGCTACTTTGGGTCTTCACCTTGTGACCCCAAGGTATAGGCAACAAAAGTGGAGAGAGATAAATGTGATCACAGCCCCTTTTTACTTCACAGGCAGCCACAGCAAGCAAGTTCTCATCCTGCCTGACAGGAACAGAGCAGCAAGATCAAGGCCTTCTGAAGAGGGCTGAGTAAAATCCTTCATCTTTAGATCCAGGTGGTGCAGATAAACAGAATTTCTTCATGGTTTTGAACACAGGCTGGAGGGAGCAGCTTATTGGAAACTATTAAATTCCTGCAATGTCCTCCTGGAGATTGTCAGAAATCAAATGGTTTCATAGCTGCTCTTCTAGCAGCATGACCACCAAGCCCCTTATTAAACTTGGGTCTATTGACAAATTTTGGCACTTACAAGGTGTATTTACACAAGTGTGATCCTTCTAAGCTAGAGCTGCAGGGCCCTTTCCCCTCTGCACACTGAGTGGCCCTGGTGGGTGTAAGTGGGATGGCTGGAATCAGACCCCAAAATTCTTCTAAGGTTAAAGGGCAGGATTTACAGTGAGGGTGGAAAGACACTGGCACAAGTTGCTCAGGGAGGTTGTGCATATCCCTTCCCTGGAGGTGTTCAAGGCCAGGCTGGATGAGGCCTTGAGCAACCTGGTCTAGTGGAAGGGGGGATTTGGAAGTGGATGATCTTCAAGGTCCTTTCCAACCCAAACCACTCTATGATTACCACACTGTGCCTCATGCCAGGTTTGCATTATCCTCCTAGAATCCCATCAGGTTTGCAGGCACCAGCTGAAAACCAGAGGATGTTTGGGGTGGGTCCTTGCACCATCTGTGTGGAACAAGCAGTATTTAATAAATACACACTCTGAGATACACAGAAAAGCACACTTTGAATGATTGCTGTTGATAAACATCTCCTAAACTGGTTACTGAGGTCCTTGAGCTGCAGCTGAACCTTGCTGGTTTATGAGAAAGTGCCTTTTATCTGTAAATAACCTTCCTCCCCCCCTCCCTGCCCCTTCCCAGACTTTTGCTCAGTTGTTTATCTATGGAAGGTTACTGCATTTCTCCATGGAACAAAGGAAGAGCTCTTTTCCTTCACAATGCACACCCTTTGTTTCACATGAAAATACCAAGGGGCAAAGTGGAAAACCCTGGGCTTTGTCATCCCATTTATTCTGGGAACCCTGATTTAATTTCAGAGGAAAATGAGTTTTCCCTGAGGTACAAATCCCATCTGTAGTCAACAGCACCTAAGCTTCACCTTTCAGCAAAGCAGCAGCATCCTGAAACTATTGGAGTGAGTCCAGAGGAGGAGGGCCCCAAGGATGATCAGAGGGATGGAGCAGCTCTGCTATGAGGATAGGCTGAGGGAGCTGAGGTTGTTCAGCCTGGAGAAGAGAGAAAAGAGAGAAAGAAGAGAGGAGGGAGGAGAGAGGAGAGAGGAGAAGAGAGAAGAGAGGAGAGAAGAGAGAAAGAAGAGAGAAGAGAGGAGAAGAGAGAAAAGAGAAGAGAGAAAGAAGAGAGAAGAGAGAAGAGAGAGAAGAGAGAGAAGAGAGAGAAGAGAGAGAAGAGAGAGAGAGAGAGAGAAGAGAGAGAAGAGAGAGAAGAGAGAGAGAGAGAAGAGAGAGAGAAGAGAGAGAGAGAGAAGAGAGAGAAGAGAGAGAAGAGAGAGAGAGAGAAGAGAGAGAAGAGAGAGAAGAGAGAGAAGAGAGAGAAGAGAGAGAAGAGAGAGAAGAGAGAGAAGAGAGAGAAGAGACTCTGGGGAAGCCTTAGAGCTGCCTTCCAATACCTGGAAGGATCCTACAGGAAGGCTGAAGAGGGACTTTTCATCAGGGTGTCTAGTGACAGGACAAGGAGGAATGGCTCTGAGCTGAGGGAGAGCAGGGTTAAGATTGGATCTTAGGAAGAAGTTCTTCAGCACAAGGGTGGTGAGACTCTGGAGTAGGTTGTTCAGAGAGGTTGTGGATGACTCCTCCCTGGAGGTGCTCAAGGCCAGGTTGGATGAAGCCTTGATGAACCAAGTCTAGCTGAGAGCTGTCCCTACCCATGGCAGGGAGGTCGGAGTACCAGATGATCTGTTGTCCCTTCCGACCTAAGCCATCCTATGATTCTATGATGAACTATCCCTCATATTCTCTTTTTCCTCCTTTGTTGCTTCCCACCTGGTGCTTCACCTTCTCCATGTGGCTCTGAGACTATCATGCAGGAAGAAGCCACACCTGGATGACCACCTCCTTCACTTCTGAAGCATCAGTAGAAACTTCTTTGCTCTGATTAAATACTTTGCATGATCTTCTTTATTTCCTGGCTTTGTGCAGTGTGAAGAATTACAGTCACATAACCTTTATCTTCCTCCTCTGAGGGGGTAGGAAAGAGCCCCAGGCTCCCTGTGCAGGTTCCTACACTGGAATGGTGACAGTTTGAAAGTTGTGAAACTTCTTCACAGGCAAAATAACTCTTTTCAGTCACTTAGGTCAAAAGAGAGGGCAAGTCTCTACGCCTTATGATGCAGAACTAGCAAACTGCAGTATTTGTGTTTGAAAAAAGAGTAGTAAATTAATTTAATGGTGGCTTTCTGTACATTGTTTTTGTCCCAGTCAGTGAATTTAAAATATCAAGACAGTTGGCTTGAAATCTCCTACGGAGCAGCCCACAGTATGCTGTAAATAGCCCCACGAAAAAATATTTCATTTGTAGGCTTTGGGTGACACAGAAAGAGAGGCAAAACTTCTCCTGCTTTTTAAGGCTGGAAATTTCAGAGGAGTGATGAGCATTAACAGCCTTAATGCTCCAGGCTTTTGTTATCTCTGCTGAAAAAACTAATTCAGACAGCTGAACTTCTACTGCACAGAGTATGACCATATGAACATGACTGATAGCAGCCCTCAGGAGGATTTGGGGGTGCTGGTGGTGCAAAGCTGGACATGAATCATCACTGAGTGCTGCCAGCCCAGAGCCAGCTGTGCCCTGGGCTAATCCCCAGCAATGTGGGCAGCAGGGGCAGGGAGGGGATTCTGCCCCTCTGCTGTGCTGAGACACCCCCCCTGCAGTGCTGGGGCAGCTCTGGAGTCCTCAGCACAGACAGGGACCTGTTGGAGCAGGGCCAGAGGAGGCCACAGCAATGCTGGCAGGGCTGGAAGCCCTCCGCTGTGAGGCCAGGCTGAGAGAGTTGGGGTTGTGCAGCCTGGAGAAGAGGAGGCTCCAGGGAGACTTTCTGGTGGCCTTGCAGTGCTTAAAGGGCTGAGCAGAAAGCTGGGTGCAGACTTTTGAGCAGGGCCTGTCGTGACAGGACAAGGGGAGATGGTTTGAACTAAAAGAGGCAGATTCAGAGTGGAGAGAAAGAAGAAATGTTTGACACTGAGTTTGGTGAGACCCAGGCCACATTTCCCAGAGAAGTGGTAGATGCCCCATCCCTGGAACCACTTCAGGTTAGGTTGTTTTGGGATCTGAGCAACTTGTTCTAGTTGCAGATGTCCCTACTGGCTGCAGGGGGGTTGGACTGGATGACCTTTAAAGGTCCATTCCAAGCTAAAGCATTCTATGATGATTCTATGGTTCTATGATGATGAACTAAGAGGAGCTCCCTGGGATCTGATCCTGTGCTACTGGGCACTCAGTCTAAAAACTGGGCAACCAGAAGGCATCAACAGACAAAGGGAAAAGCTGGCAAACAGGATCTGCCCTGTGCTGTGGTCTGGAAATGGTACAGAGGATTAGCCAGGAGTGTTGTTTCCTGCTTAATTAGTCTAGGACTAACCTCTTACTCACTGACAGAGAGACTGTGACAGGAGCACAACCACACAGCACAGGGTGGCCACAAAGGATGAGGGGTGCACACAGAAGGTTGGATGGATCACTATAAAATTACCTGGGGGAGGAGCTCCTTGTGTCAGGGCAGTCAAACAAGAGCAACCAGCTTGTACTTGGCATGGCACAAAGTGATTTGACATCCTCTCTCCTCTTCTCTGATCTCCTGGGGACATGCTCCTCTGTCCCGCAGCCTCGAGGAATGCCAGGACCTGCAGTGGAGAACAGTCTCAGTTACACCTCTCCTTTAGGACCCCGACCCAATGAAGTCCCTGGAGAGGTGATGGGACCTTGGCAACCCAAGGGTTGTCCCTTGGGTGCTAAGCAGTGAGGCTTCCTGGAGGCCTGGCTCATGGAGCTCAGTGGTGAGACTTGATGAAATGTTTGGACTTGATGGTCTTAAAGGTCCTTTCCTATAATTCTATGAGATCCCTCTGCAGGAGAGGGGCCAGGCTGGGGATAAAATGAGTGGGATCAGACAGCCCCTATCCAGGTCTCAAAGGATGGATGGGTGCAGGGGGGCTGATGCCTGCACAGGCAGGGACAGAGTATGGAATCTCTCTGTGAGCACCCAAAGAAACACCCTGCTGTATTTGAACCAGGAGACACATAGAACATAGGAAAAATGTAAAACAAGAGCCCCTTCTGACTTATTTTCCCTCCCTGTGCTCATTTGCAGCTAGAACTGTAATCTTAGGGTATAGCTGAATGTTTGCAATGCAAAAATCATGGACTGCTAAGAGTTTCTTATGCCTGCAATGGATTCCAGTAAGGAAAAGAAATCAACACTGAAAGCAAAGTGCAGCAATTAAAGTTTGATGCCTGCTTGTTATCAGCTCTCCCCAGCAGGCCAGGCAGAACTGTGGTGATGCCATGAGCTAGAAAGCTCTGCTCACACCACACACCAGCAGCCACGAGTGGCTGCCTCAGCAGAGGGCGAAGCTGCTGCAGGTGCCCTGTGAAAAGGCAGCAGTGAGGTGTGTGATTCACATGGAGACACTGAATGGCTACGAGCAGCATGAAGATCACACCCCATTATGTCAAGGAACACAAAAGCAGCAGAATGAGTTTAGAGGAACTGGCTCAGTGCCAGCTTGTTAAAGAGAGAAAAATGGCTTTTTAGAGGTTTGCACAGAGATGGGAGAGGAAAAAAATTGCCAAGGGAAGGCTATGAGCAATCTGTGGGAAGAGGCTCTCCCACCACCAGTAAAAAGGTATGAAGAGACAGCATCAAGGAGAAGGGAGAGAGATGAAGTGCATGGGGATGGACGCACCTCAAATTGCCTTCCAAATGGAGACTTTGGCACAGGCTGCTGCTCCCTTTGATTCAAGTTCTAAGTCAGTGAAAGCAAAACTGAATCTATTTTCTGTCTTCTTATCCCTCCTTGGACAGACAGTTACTTTCATCTGCCTTCATACCACACCGACAGGTCACTCTGTGCTAGTCTCTCTCACTGTTTTCCCAGACAAAATGTTCAGTCCTTCAGGAATCAACTCACTGATCTCAATTTCTTACAGAATCAGACAGTTGTGTGGGTTGGAGAAGACCTCCAAGAACACAGAGACCAGCTGTCAACCCAACACCACCATGACCACAAAACCATGTCCTCAGGTGCCATGTCAACATGTTTCTTGAACACCTCCAAGGATGGTGACTCCACCACCTCCCTAGGCAGCCTGTTCCAATCTCTGACCACTCTTGCAGCAAAGACATTTTTCCTCATCTCCAACCTAAACCTCCCCTGGCACAATTTCAGACCATTTCCTTTCATCCTATCACTTAATACTAGGGAGAAGAGACCAACCCCCACCCAGCTTCAATCTCCTTTCAGGGAGCTGTAGAGAGCAGGGAGGTCTCTCCTCAGCCTCCTTTTCTCCAGACTAAACAACCCCAGTTCTCTCAGCTGCTCCTCACCAGCCCTGTTCTCCCCAGACCCTTCATAAGCAATTCCAACATGGCAGAGGAGGAAAAATAGGATGTCTTCAGTCCTTCTCCTTCACCTGGGGAAAAGCATTTTGTCTGGGATTTTGTTTCCCCTCTAGAATAATGAGCAATGATGATGTTTGAGGAGAAGTAATTGATACAGCAGCAGACGGCTTCTCTCTTTAGAAGAGCTTACTCTCTTCTCCAGGTGTGCACGGACAGATGCAGGCATGTTGGGAAGATTTTGTCATTTACATAAACACACATAGAGGTGTATGGAGATCATAGACAGGAGACAGTGACAAGACATAGAGAATAGGTAAGATAATAGATAGCATCACATGGAGCTGAACATCCTTCAAAAGACTGACCCAGCCACCTACCCTCTGACTGACTTTGAGGTAGGAAACTCCAACCCAGAAGAATCACAGCTCCTAGAGAGGCTTCTCAGAGCGTGAAGACCTGATTGCAGCAACTTCTACCTACAGCTGCACTTACTAACGACTGAAACAATAGAAAAATAACCAGTTTAAGAAGCCGGGAGTAAATCAATGAAGGGTTTGCTCATAGCTGAGTCCTTGAAGAGATAAAGTAGTCATGATCTTATCAACATGAGTTCCCTGAGGAGATATTAGGGCAGTGAGAAAAATGGGATGGGAATCAGGGCTAGGATCAGGGCCAAGGAGAGAATCAGGAGGAGGAGCAGGACCAGAACGAGGAGCAGGACCAGGACTGCGATAAAGAGCAGGACCGGGACCAGGATCAGGGCTAGGACCAGGACAAGGAGCAGGAGCAGGACCAGGATCGGGACCGGGATGAGGAGCAGAAGCAGGACAAGGAGCAGGACCGGGACCAGGAGAAAGACCAAGACCAGGAACAGGATCGGGACAACGACCGGGATCAGGACCAGGACGAGCACGAGGACACGATAAGGCCGCCACCCTCCCGTTTCCCCTCCCTTCCCATCACCTCTCGGGGGGGAGCCTGGGACCGGTGTCGTGGGCCGAGCGGCCACCCCAGCAGCGCCGCCCCGCGGGAGGAGACGCCGGCGGTGCCGCTCCGCTCGCTCCGCTCCCTCAGACGGAGGTGGCAGCGCGGGCGGGGCGGGGCGGGGCGGGGCGGTTCGATCACCTCAGCGGGAGCGGCCGCGGGGGACGCGCTCGCTGCCGCTGCCGCCGCCGCCGCCGCCGCAGGTGTCTCCTGCCCTGCAAATCCCGGCCAACCCCCGGGGCTGGGCGGACGCGCTCCTAGGTTGTACCTCCGCTGCGAACAGGAAGCGGTGTCGGTGGTAGGCGGCGGTGCTTGCACCTGTGGCAACGGGATGGCGGAGCTCGACATCAGCCCGGCGGCCGTGCTGGGTTTCCTGCGGGAACGCGGCGGGTCGGTGCGTAACGCCGAGTTGGTGAGCGCCTTCCGGCCGCTGCTGGAGGCCGGCGGGGAGGCGGCGGAGCGGACGGAGCGGCGGGAGCGGTTCAAGGCGGCGGTGAACGCTGTAGCTGTGGTGAAGGAACGGGACGGAGCCAAGTTCGTCGTGCTGAAGCGGGATCTGCGTGCCGCCCCGCCGCCGGGTGGCGCGCTGGCGCCGGGGGGCGCTCCGGCCCCGGGAGACGGCGATGGCGCCGGCCCCGACCCCGACCCCGGCCCCGGCCCCGATCCCGATCCAATTCCGGCCCCGGGTCCCACGGGGCGGCTCTCGCCGGCGCCCCCCGAGGAGCTGCCGGGCCCACGGGCCGTCTCCGAGCTGCGGGGTCTCTTCCAAGGTGGTGATGGCACCGTGCCCCTGCCCGCCGGTGCAGCGGGGACCCGGCGGGAGCCGCTGCCCAAGCCTTGCATGCTCCCGGTTCGCTGCGTGCCACCCCCCTCTGCCACCGCCCCCACCCTGGGGACGCCTGAGGAGCCAGGGTCCCCCTTGTCACCCCCGCAGCCGGAGGAGGAGGCGGCTTGGTCCCGCTCACCCGGCCTGCGGCGGGGGCCCAAGACCCATCGTGCCAGTGAGGAGACGGCAGCGGTGCCCCTGGAGGAGGCTGAGCACCAGTGGCTGGTGATGGCGGCCGGTGGGCAATGGACCCAGCAGCTCCATGGGCTGCTGCTGGGCGATGCCAGCTTGGCAGCACGGAGGGACTTCATCTCAGGCTTCACTGCCCTGCACTGGGCTGCCAAGAATGGCAACTGTGACATGGTGACGAACATCATCCGAGCGGCCGAGAAGGGTGGCACCCGGGTCAACGTGGACGCCAGGGCGCACGGCGGCTACACGGCGCTCCACTTGGCTGCCATCCACGGCCAGGAGAAGATCATCACCATGCTGGTCTACAGCTACCACGCCAAGACCGACCTGAGGGACTACAGCGGGAAGAAGCCACACCAGTACTTAAAAGAAGGGGCATCCTCAGCCATCAGGCGCTTGCTGGGGGACCCCAGCCTGACCCACAACGTGGAGCCCTCCGTGCCCATCAAGAAGAGCACAAAGCTTGCAGCTTCCATCTTGAGCTCCACGAGCACTTTCCTGGGGGTCATATCTGATGACATGGCTTTTTATGATCTCACCAAAGGTTTAAGGAAGCCTTCGTCCTTGAACAAGCTCCTGGCTGCCACCACGGGCCCGAGGAGGAAGCCAAAGACCCGAGGGGGGTTCCCTTCGTACTCCTCCCTCTCCGAGGCAATGGATGACGAGGAAGAGGAGGTGGTTGTGAAACGCAGACCTGTTTCTGAGCTGTTCTTTGGCCACTAGCCTTCTTGGGATCAAATTTGTTTAATAATGTGGCTGGGGGCAGGTCTCCATTTTCTCTCACAAAAGCAGCTTGGATTTCTTCTCCCTGTCTCTGTCTTTTTGGAGGTTGAACTAAATGGGTGATAGGATCTGGCCCCAAAGGGCACTGGACGAAACCTAGCTCAGAGAGACCTGTGGAAAGGGAGTGTTATCAATGCTGTATGTATCATCCTGCTGCTGTTTCTGTGGAGACCTTTATACTTCCGTGGTCAAACACTAAAACAACCTCTGTGTGTGTGTAGACAGCTTAAAATGTCTAAGGTACAGCCTGAGAGATCTGTGTTCCTCGGCTGGAGAGCAAAAGGAAGGGACAGAATTGTATCATTTACACTGTGAACAGCAAGCTGGTAGCTGGCTGCTTTAACGTGGCTTGTTCTGTAGCAGGCTTAAATTATTAGAGGGAAAATGCTTAGTTTTCTATCATGTTTCTGATTATTTTGGTACCAGAAGAGGAATATTTCTATTTAAGAAAAGAAAAAAAAAAAAAAAGATACTGTGTACTTAACTTTTTCGAAACAAAGTTTCTCCCTATCAGAAATAGGAACATAATGATCTGAATTGTTGCCTAATGCATTTTATTAGCTAAACAACTTCAAGATAACTCCCCAGCCCTCAGCACTCAGGTCACTGTGACCTGTCTACCTCAGTCTGAAAGCTACATCAGCATTTTAAATGTCTTTTTTTTTTTTTTTTCATCCTGAAAGCCTTTCCGACCAGGTGGTACCAACCACAGCCCTTGCTGATACTGTGAACATTGAAACCTGACTCTGGTCAGGTCATTTAACTGGAAGAAAAAAAATCTTGGTGATGTCTGATGATGAAAAGCTGAACTAAAAAACTGGGAATGGCAGCCTGCAGCAGTTCTGAGGAGCCAACAAAGTTAGGCTCTTGTGTCTTGATTCTTTTTATTTAGAACTTGGCCTTTGAGGTTTGTTTTTTTTTTTTTTGACTGGTTGACAATAAATGCTTCTAACAATTGGGCTTTATGTTAAGTTAGGTGTTTCTTGATAGCATGGCTGCATGACCTCCTAGTGTTTGTCTCAACAGCATGAATCACTGACCTAAAACTCTTAATAAAGGTAATTGTTCTGTGTCTAGAGCTACAGGTAGCTCTGACAGGCATGCTAACTGCAGGTTAAGTACTACATTTGCAGCAAGATGAGTAGCTTGATAATTGCTATTTGGTTCAAGTCAAAGTGAAGAGGCAGAGCTAAGCAGAGAAATCATCCAGCTCCTGAGGCCAGCCTGCTGAACCATCCCATTTTCTCTAAAACTGGAACTAAAACCCTGTACAATTAAGTCAGAGGTGAAGGGGATGGTGCTACTGTGCTTGCCCTGCTTTTCAACCTCCTCAGGTGTTTTGGTTTCCATCCTGAAACACTTGTTTGCCTGGTTTGCTTTTGTTTTCCAAGTCAGTGACTTCAGGAATGTTTGTTTTTTTCAGCCTTGCATTAAGCCTGCTGCTTCTAATTGGCTGTAATTGGCTTCTCCCAAAAGGCTGGGCAAAAGAATGCTGTGCTGGGACTGTGCTGAAGGTGAAGGCACTGCCCTGTTTGACTCTTAAAAGCTTTTTCCTGGAGTCCCTGGAGTTGGTGGCAGTGGTTGTGAGCAGAGGGGTCTGCTCCACCTCCTCGGGGAAGGAGCTGGATTATTCTGCACCACTCTGCTTCCGTATTGAACTCATTAAGTTGTTAATGATTGAGCACCTCATGACTTCTATATCTGGAGTAGGGTTAAAAAAGAAATAAAATCCTATTTGCTCCATAGCTGCTGGTGTGACCATTGACCAGCGTGGCCACCTGACACCCTGCCTGCTGCTGCACACAGACTCAGCTCACAGACTGCCAGCAAAGACAAAAAAAAAAGGTCTTGCCAAGTCACTGACACTAAATGCCTTCCCCCCTCCCCCCTCCCTGTATTTCCTGCAAAACAGAAGCAAGTGTGCATGGTTGTTTCTGTGAGAGGCACTGCCAGGACTGCCAGGGCCTGGTAAAGGTGTTCTGTTTGTGTGTGAACTGGAAACATGCTGCAGTTTGATTCCATGTCGCTGGGAAGGCTGTTCAGTAGTTAGGGCTGCATGCCCCATACCTGTTCAAGTCACAGAGCTGAGTTTTTAGTGCTAATTCACAGTAAAACCCACCTGGGTCAGAGGCAAGGGTCAGGGAAGAAGTGTTTTCTGTTTAAAAAAAAAACAACAACCTGGGAAGCATGGTTCTGACCTCCCTGAGGACAGTATGTGTGGTGCCAGCCCTGTCCTGGGCTGATCCCCAGCAGCTTGGGCAGCAGGGACAGGGAGAGAATTCTGCCCCTCTGCTTAGAACCCCCTGCAGTGATAGGGCCAGCTCTGGAGTCCTCACCACAGACAGGGACCTGTTGGAGCAGGGCCAGAGGAGGCCACGGCAATGCTGGCAGGGCTGGAAGCCCTCTGCTGTGAGGGCAGGCTGAGAGAGTTAGGGTTGTGCAGCCTGGAGAAGAAAAGGCTCCAGGGAGACCTTCTGGTGGCCTTTCAGTGCTTAAAGGGCTGAGCAGAAAGCTGGGTGCAGACTTTTGAGCAGGCCCTGTTGTGACAGGACAAGGGGAGATGGTTTGAACTAAAAAAAGATTTAAACTAGATACAAGGAAAATTTTTTATCTTCTGAGGGTGATGAGACCCTCAGGTTGCCTAGAGAGATGGTAGGTGCCCCATAGCTGGAACCATTCCAGGTCAGACTGGGGCTCTAAGCAACCTGCTGTAGTTGCAGACATCCCTGCTGACTGCAGGAAGGGTTGGACTGGATGACCTTTAAAGGTCCCTTCCGACCTAAGGCATTTTATGATTATTTTCTAAGTAGGAAGAAGGTTTCATTGTTGTGCCAAAGGCAAAGCAAAACGTCACAGCTGGATAAGACTTCACTGTAACACAGATCATGAAGGAAATTCTGCACTACTCCTTCCTCCAGGCACTGCAAGTGATGAGCTGGCATGGCAGAAAAAAATGCCCAACAACAGCAGCAGCAGCAGCAGCAGCCTGGTCCTTGCAGCCTCCCCAGGGGAGCTGCTGGGAGGCTTGGCAGGAAGGTTGCCACACAAAGGTGGGGATCTCCCAAGGTTGGCTGCTTTGGGTGGGGTGGGTCAGCCTCTGCCAACAAGTTTGTGCCCTGACTCAGCTCATTCCTGCTCCTTGCAGAGCAGATGAAGGAAAAGATAGCACTGAGGCAGGCTGTGTTTGATGTACCCAGTGCCACAGGACTTCAGGTGCAAACAAACACTGGGAGGTACTGAAAATGCCCTGCTGTAATCTAACAAGAACAGGCTTTGCCTTCAGGCTGAAGGAAAACCAGGGCCCTGGGTTCCTGTGTTGGTGTTGCCACTGTGAAAAGGACACTGCAGGACGATCACCAGAGTGTGTCCTGGCAGAGACAAAGGCTGTGACTGCTTTATGAGGGGCTCAGCCTGGTAGGTTCTCCTTAAGTTCATCTTTCACTTCATTTCAGCCAAATCTGGCTGCAAGCAGCAGGATTTTTGCATGAATGGACGAGAGCTGTGAAGTTCAGCCAGGATGTGTGGGCAGCAGGGGCAGGGAGGGGATTCTGCCCCTCTGCTGAGACCCCCCCTGCAGTGCTGGGGCCAGCTCTGGACTCTTCAGCACAGCACAGGCAGGGCTGGAAGCCCTCTGCTGTGAGGCCAGGCTGAGAGAGTTGGGGTTGTTCAGCCTGGAGAAGAGAAGGTTCCAGGGATAACTTAGAGCAGCTTTTTAGTATTTGAAGGGGGCTACAGGAGAGCTGGAGCTGTACAAAGGCATGGAATGACAGGAGGAGGGAGGATGGTTACAAAATGCAAGAAGCTGGATTTAGATGAAACATTAGGAGGAGATTTTTCCCCATGAGGGTGCTGAGGCACTGGAACAGGTTGGCCAGAGAAGCTGTGGAGGCTCCAAGCCTGGAAGTGTTCAGGGCCAGGTTGAATGGGACCTTGAGCAAGCTGATCTAGCAGGAGGTGTCCCTGCCCATGGCAGGATGTTGGAACTAGACCTTTAAAGCCCCTTTCAACACAGAGCATCCTGTGACTCTGTGATGCTTTCACAAGTGACAGAGGCAAGAGGAAGACTGTGGATGTCATCAGCAAGCCAGCTTCTGGCAGAGGCTGGGCCTTTTGAATCTCTAGGTCAGCCCAGAGCTTCCTTCTACACCATCAAAGCCAACTGCAGGAGAGGATAAAACCAAACAACCGAAGCCCCTGGGCTCTGCTCTTGCCCCATAGAGGTGCTTACGTGGTGGGGGAAGGCTGGAGATGGCAGCTGACCAGGATTTGGGAGCTCAGGGTTGTGTTTCACCTCAGTTACCAGCCTGCCTGCTTGCGTCCTCTCGGCTTTCCTGCTGTACACTGGAGATAATCACCCTGGTCACGTCTTGAAAGCACACAGGCAGCACTGATACCCTGAACCAGAACCCAGAGAATTTCCTCAGGCCTGTAGGCAGCACGAGCAGTGTCCTCCACAACCTGCTAGTGCTGCCCCTACACAAATAAACCCAGCTCAGAGTTCACTTCAGCAGCAGCAGGGATCAGCAGAGCTCATCTTTGCCTGACCCTGGCTCCATCTGCCTTCCTCAAGATAACTCAGGTCCTCTGCCCCTTCAGCACGTTTTGTTCTGAGGAGTGTCAGCTCCAAAACCTGCTCTGAAGAGGTTTGCAAACCAGCTCCAAGCTGTGATAGTACACAAAGGGACAGACTTTGTCCTCCCAGATGGAGATATTTGAGCAGCACGAGGCAGGGCTGCCGTGGCCAGCCCTGAAACAGCTTCTTGGCCACCTCCATGCCCTTGTGAGTGCCACACAGAAAGGGCTGTTCTGCCAAACGCTGCTCCAGCACCCCACAGGAGGCTGCACGAGGTTTTGGCTTCATCCCAAACCCAAGATCCAGCAGCAGAGTGGCTGCATAACAGCCACAGACCCAACAGGAGTTGCAGCCACCAGGTGAAGGTAGAGGAGAGCTCTCAAGACTGTAAGGGGTTCCCAAGTCCCCGTTGGTAGGGGATCCTAACTCCTCATTGCTCATCTCTCCTGCTGCTCTGAACATTTCCCCCATGACCTACATTCCTTGGATGCATTTGCCTCCTGATTTGCATATTAATCTGAATAAAATGGCAATGAGACAGGTTTGGCTCATTCCAGTGGTTCATGCTCACGGGGCACCCCCCAAATGATGAGGTGATTAGTGGGGACTTGGCCAGCACACAGCCTGGGCACGAACAGTGTGGTGTTTGTTTGCTGCAGAGGGAGAAGAGGGACAGAGCAGGGTGACACAGACTGAAAGCTCTGCCTCACAACGAGGAGCAGACATTTCCTGTTCCAGTTCCAAGGTTTTGTTTCACTATTAGAAGGCAAAGCAGCTCATGAATCATAGATCATAGAATGGGTTGGTTTGGAAGAGACCTCCACAGGTCACCCAGGCCAACCCCCTCTACAGTCAGCAGAGACATCCTCAACTAGATCAGGTTCCTCAGAGCCCTGTTGAGCCAGACCTTCAATATCTCCAGGGATGGGGCCTCAACCACTTCCCTGGGCAACCTGTGCCAGTGTTCCACCACCCTCATGGTAAAGAGGTTGCTCCTAACATCCAATCTAAATCTACCCTTCTGTAGTTTGAAGCCATTGGCCCTTGTCCCATCACTGCAGGCCTTTGTGACACATCTGCTGGCCCTTCTGCTGCCTGTGAAACACCAAACCATCAGCACCTGCTGCTCACTGAGCAATGGTGGTTGGGCATCTACTGGCTCTGTTGGAGTGAACTGTCAGCAAAGTCCCCTCAGCAGACACACAGTGCTACTCTTTTTCTACACCTAAGAGCAAAAGTTTCCAGCCAAAGCCAAACCACCATTTCCTGGGAAGAATTCCTCTCAGCCTGCTCTGTCGTCTTCCTCTACTTCCATCCTCATCACCATGAGACTCTTCAGGAGACCCCAGGTGAGAAGCAGAGCAGGCTCACTGCTGCCACAAACCAAATAACCTTCCTTTTCACTGAGTCAAACACAACACCCAAAAGCACAAGCCCTTGCCAGAAAATCATGGATGGTATCAGGGAGCCACCCTCCCTCCCCAGTGTGCCTCCAGGCACCATGGTTGCATCCCAACTGCCAAAAGCATCCCAGGAAGTGAGGAGCTTCTGCATCCCTGACTGCCAGAAATGCTCCTGCAGAGACTGCAGTCATGGAATCATCACAGAATGGTTTGGGTTGGAAGGGACCCTCAAAGGTCATCCAGTTCCAACCCCCTGCCATTGGCAGGGACACTTTCCACTAGCCCAGCTTGCTCAAGGCTTCATCCAACCTGGCTTTGAACACCTCCAGGCATGGAACCTCCACAGCATCTCTGGGCAACCTGCTCCGGTGCCTCACCACCCCCAGGAGGAAGAATTTCCTTCTAATGTCCAATCCCAATCCATCTTCTTCCAGTCTGAAGCCATCTCTCCTCATTCTGTCACTCCATGCCAAACATTTTCAGAGACTGTGCAGATGTCAGGGGGAGCAGAAGGAAAACCCTCCCATGGCACAGAAATATGGAGGTGCTTAGGCTCCTGTGGGGCTGTGACAGAGCACAGTGGTGAGAACATGCTGTCTGTCAGCAGCAGGACTGCTGGCCAAGCTCTCCTGGGTGAGACAGATGGTCTCAGCATGGCCACACCGGTAGGGATCACCGGTGTGGTCACAATGACAAACTGCAGTGGTACACTTTCTCACCATGGCTTTTTGTGGGTTGTATTTTCTTCCAGCACTCCCCTGAGATGGCTTCCTCCTTTGCAGCAAAGCACCACAGCTCTGCTCCAGGCTCAGGTCAGCTCAGGGCTGGACCAGCTCTCTCCTCTCCAAGCAGCTGTCTGTCCCTCCTACCTCACACTCTGCTACAGATTTCTACCCCTTAGTGACAATCACTCAGACCTCTTTGTCTCCTTCCACCAGCTTGTGCTTCCCACTGTGACACCAGGTGACACTGACCTCATGCTCAACAGGGAGCAGCTGAACCCCAGACAGGGCTGCTGGGGCCACCAGCCATCCCATCAGCAGCTGGCACGGGGTTGGGATCTCAGGAGAGGTTGTTTCCCAAGTGGTTCCTTCTTGAAGCTCTTACCTCATGGGCTGGAGGCCATTAGAAAGACCTCTAGCTGGTTATGCAGCTCTTCAGCAGTGTCTCTTTCAGCCCATATTCTCTCCCTGTGCATTTATCTGTGAGATGACTCAGCTTCCATATAACATTTTAGAGGAGCTCTGATAGCTTTTAATGCCTCCCTCCCCTTAGCAGTGAAATCCAAGCTCTGCTCCATGAGTGCCTTCTGTGCCACCCCGAGGCTGCAGGGCTCCTCCAGCTGATTATTCTTTCATGTCTTCGTGGGCTCCCTCCAGGCACACAAGCTCAGCTTGGCAATGCTGCTGAGGGTTATTTTTAAAACATTATTCAGCTGGTTGCCATGAATTCCCAAAGCTGAGAGAACATCCTTCTACTGATCAGACTCAGCTCTCACAAGCACCAAAGAGATCTTTCACAGAGCACGTTGGCTTGAACCCCTCCACTCCTCAATTAGCTCCACATGCAGAAGTCCCACAGCAAAGAAAACCAGACTGGGCTTTAAAATCCACAGCAAAATCCTCCCATTTAGTGCCCAAGAGGCTGAGCCAGCAGCTCCTGCTCCAGCAGCAACTCCCACACATGGCAGTGGATATTAAATCAAATCCCAAGGGAGCTGCTGTGGCTGAAATCCCTGCAATGGTGCCCAGATGCTGTCAGCTGGAGTGATGCCCTCCCTGTCTACTCCTGCTGGCCACTCACCTGGGACACTTGCCCATCTCTCTGGCCCCAGACAAGGAAAGGTATCTTTTGATCTTAAAATCAAGCCCACCAACCTTTCCTTAGCAGAACAGAAGCTGCTGCAGTCTCTTCCCCCACACTGCTTGTGCGTGGATGGCCAGATTCATAGACTCATAGAATGGGTTGGGTTGGAAGGGAGCTGAAATGTCATCCAGTTCCAACCCCCTGCCATGGGCAGGGACACCTCCCACCAGCCCAGGCTGCTCAAGGTCTCATCTAAGCTGCCCTTGAACACCTCCAAGGAGGGGGCATCCACAGCCTCCCTGGGCAACCTGTTCCAGTGTCTCCCCAGCCTCACTGCAGATGAGTTAGCAGACCTGGAGTCCCACCAGCCTCCCCACAGCCAGCACCCTATGGAGGAGTACTGGGCTCCTGCATTTTGCCTGTTTCATCTTCTTCCTTCTCCTCAGCACTGCTATTTTGGACTCTCCTGGACATAGCTGTGGAGTACTGGGTCCAGTTCTGGGCTCCCCAGTTCAAGAAGGACAGGGAATTACTCGAGAGGGTACAACAAAGAGCTACAAAGATGATGAGAGGACTAGAACATCTGCCTGGTGAGGAAAGGTTGAAGGACATCGGGCTGCTTAGCCTGGAGAGGAGAAGACTGAGGATGGATCTTATCAATGGTTAGAAATACTTACAGGGTGGGTGGCAGGAGGATGGGGACAGTCTTGTTCCAGTGGTGCTCAGTGATGGGACAAGAGGCAACAGGCACAACCTTGAGCATAGGAAGTTCCATCTGCACAGGAGGAGAAACTTTTTTACTTTGAAGGTGGTAGAGCACAGGAACAGGCTGTCCAAAGAGGTGGTGGAGTCTCTGCAGTCATTTCAAACCCACCTGGACACCATCCTGTGCAACCTGCTGTGGATGATCTTGCTCTGTGGGAGGGTTGGAGTCGCTGATCTCCAGAGGTCCCTTCCAACCCCCACCATGCTGTGAGTCTGTAATTAATTCACACAGGCAGCTCACTGATAGCAGTCCTCTGATGCTGATGGGGTCACATTCCCTTCTACCTGGGGTGCTTGAGTATCATTCCTGCAGGCTGCAACAGGAGACTCCTGAGCCTTCTGCTGCCAGCAGCGGGGATTTCCTGCCTGTTCTCCCTGAGGGGCAGGAGCAGGGAGCTCCTTCATTCCTGACATTCCCCCAGCACACACCTGACTTCGGGTAAGAAGCAACTCAGCAGGTCTCAGCTCTGGTGAGCTGCCAAGGCCCTGGAGCCCCTGGAAGTCAAGAACATTGTGGGGCTCTGGGTATCAGCTGTTGGTGACCAGGTTGCAGCCAGCTGGGGGTCACAGAATCACTCTGGTTGGAAAAGACCTCCAAGATCATCCAGACCAACCTTCAATGCAGCACTGAAGGGTCAACACTAAACCATGTCTCTAAGTACCAGGTCCACATGCCACTTGAACACCTCTTCTTCCTTCTCTCTTCCCCCTGGTATCAAGCAATAGAATGAGATGGGAAAGGCCTGAAATTGTGCCAGGGGAGGTTTAGGTTGGAGATCAGAAAAGATTTCTTTGCTACAAGAGTGGTCAGGGATTGGAACAGGCTGCCCAGGGAGGTGGTAGAGTCACCATCCCTGGAGGTGTTCAAGAAATGTGTGGACATGGTTTAATGGCCATAGAGGTGCTAGGTTGATGGTTGGTCTTGATGATCTTAGAGGTCTTTTTCAACCAAACCCATTCTGTGATGCTATGAAACCCAAGCCATCAGCTTAAACCTGCGTCGAGTCCCCATCCTGCATGGTTGTAGAAAACAGCTGATCCCAAGGGAGAAGATGCCTCAGGACAGCTGCTTTCAGCAGAGATGACACTTAGGACACACACCACTAGCAAACATTCCTTGGTAAAACCCAACATCCTGGAACATCCTGGAACAACTGTTTTGCCTGTGGGAGAAACGTGAGTTCAACTAGCACCCACACCTCAGGCATGGTCTGGGTATGGAGCTCAGATTGAATATTCTTCAATGCTTCAACACATTCAAACCAGACTCAGATTTTCAATTCAATGTCACCACTGCTTTAACTCAACACACAACACGAGTTTTAAAAGGTTGTTGGTTTTTTTTTTTCCTCCAGGGATTTATATAAAGCCTCACTCAAGCTGAATAATCTCCTCCACTCATCCCACCCACTTTACGCTGCAGCAGAGCTTTCCCCCCACGTTCAGCACTCCTTGTGCTGAACTCTGGCACTTGAAAACTACCTCAAAACAAGCCCCTGGAGCTGCTGCTGGAAAAAAAATAAACACTTCAAAAGCATGGCAAGGACTTTGCAAACAGCTCTGCAGGGATAAGCTCAGAGTTTCTCATGCCTACAAGTGTTCATTTCAGCTGCCTTCATCATCGACCAGCTCTTTGTGATACCCACAAGGAACACTTTTTTCTGACCTCTAAAGACCTACTCCTGGACAGCCTGCCATAGACTCATAGAATTCTTTTGGTTGGAAAAGACCTCTTAAGATCTTTTGAGTCCAGCCATCAAACCCAGCACCACCATGGCCACTAAACCCTGTCCCCAAGTGCCATGGCCACAGCTTTCTTGCACACCTCCAGGGTTGGTGACTCCACCACTTCCCTGGACAGTCTGTTCCAATCCCTGACCACTCTCGCAGCAAAGAAATTGTTCCTAATCTCCAACCCAAACCTCCCCTAGCACAATTTCTCATTCTATCACCTGATACTAGAGAAAAGAGACCAACCTCTACCTCACTACAACCTCAATATCCTACCAGGATCACAAAGAGCCAGGAGAGACTTATGGATGGCACCTACCAAGAAAGGAAATCATTATTTCCTTCCCTTCCAGAGTGCTTTTGCTGCACCACACACAAACAGGAGAACCAAGGAGTTTCACCAGAACCATCCATAACGTTTCCCGTGGCTTCCTGCAATCTCCAACTCACGTTTGAACACCCATATCATTTTTCATTCCAGACACTCAGCCTGCCCACAAGAGGAAAATATTTGTCCTTCTTTTATTGAGATTGATTGTGTCAATCTGGAAACAGATGGACAGACAACCAGAAGGGGAAATAGGCACTGAGCTAACAGGAGCAACACAGCCTGGATCAGTCATTGTGAACTGCAGTCTGCCTGCTGTAGGATGCTGTCAGTTGGCCCATCCAAAGGGGAAGGGTTGTCCAGTACATGCCTAGAGCATCCCTGGATCATCCAAGCACTCGTTGCACTCTCAGGATTGCAGGAATTCACCAGACCATGCCCAGGGTTGCAGGAATTCGCCACAGGCAGCGAGTGGCTGTGGATTTCCTGGGGGAATGGGAGGGGTGTCACAAACACCACTGTGTACAAGGATGGTGCAAACGCTGGTGGGGATCAGAGGGGGATGCTTTGCTCTAGGTGTTCTAATTGTTCCTCAAAAAACTTGATCTGCTCCTCCAGGTCCTTCTGTTCGATCAGCAAGGAGGTCTTGACTTGCACAAAGCAGCGGTAGTCCTGCAGCTGCTGCTCTGTCAGGTACTTGGCCAGGATCCCAGAGACGACTCTCTCCCTGCGGTCCAGGTTCTCCTTCAGGTCTTTGGCATCTTCCCGTTGCCTGGACAAGAGCTTGTGCCGCTCAGTCAGTGACTGCTAAGGGGAGGAAAAAGCAAAGCTGTGAGCACTGGGCTGCATCCAAAGCAGTCTGACCAGCAGGGTGAGGGAAGGGATTCTCTGCCTCTGCTCTGCTCTCGTCAGACCCCCACCTAGAGCACGGCATCCAGTTCTGGTGCCCTCAACACGAAAGAGGGACGTGGAACTGTTGGAGTGGGTCCAGAGGAGGGCCAGGAAGATGATCAGAGGGCTGGAGAACCTCTCCTACGGGGACAGGCTGAGGGAGGTGGGGTTGTTCAGCCTGGATAAATGAAGGCTCAGGGGAGACCTGAGAGCAGCCTTCCAGTACCTGGAGAGGCTACAAGAAAAGCTGGGGAGGGACTTCTTACAAAAGCTTGTAGAGACAGGATGAGGAGCAATGGATTTGAGCTGGAAGAGGGCAGATTGAGACTGGAGATTAGGAAGAAATTCTTTGCAGGGAGGGTGGGGAGACACTGGAACAGGTTGCCCAGGGAGGCTGTGGATGTCCCCTCCCTGGAGGTGTTCAAGGCCAGGCTGGATGAGGCCTTTGCCAACCTGGGCTGGTGGGAGGTGTCCCTGTCCATGGCAGGGGGATTGGAACTGGATGATCTTTAAGGTCCTTTCCAACCCAAAGCATTCTGTGTATCTATGAATCTATGAACTCATCACTCCTGGCAGACTCTACATCTTCATTTGGAAGCCACAGACCATTTAGTTTAATGACTTCCTCTTGTGGGCTCTGTGCTCCAGCTGAGTTTTCTCTCAACTGAGTTACTCATTCTTGTGGTTTGCAAGGTAAGGACACCCAGCAAATCCCACCAAGGCTCACTTCTCTCATGCTGCTCTCCAGAAAAAAAGAAAAAAAAGACCAATTAACTTAATCTGGTAATTTAAAAATATCTTTTATCCATCTGCATTCAATGAGATGCTCTTTAGGGCACACACATGTGTGTGTGGCCAGAGTGCCAGTGGCAGGGTAAAATAATGGTGACCTCTATGAAAAGACACCTGCACTACCATAACCTTGGAATGGGTTGCCCAGGGCACTGCTGGAGTCCCCATCCCTGGAGGTGTTCAAGAAATATGTGGCCATGGCACTTGGGGACGTGGTTTAATGGCCACGGTGTTGGGTTTGAGGGCTGGACTCAAAGATCTTAGAGGTGTTTTTCAACCAAAACAGTTCTGTGATTCTATGAGTAACCAAAGGGTCCAAAGACCCCCTTTCTGCCTTGGAGCCTCTCAGAGCTCTGCTGCCACCCCAGACCCAGCTACTGAGCTCCCTCTGAACTTGTGTTGTCTAGCACTGAACCCATAGCCTTCACCAGAGTCAAGGAATCATGGATTCATAGCATGGTTTGTGTGGGAAGGGACCTTTCACGTTTGGCTAGTCCAACCCCTGCAGTCTCCGGGACATCTGCAACTTGAGCAGTTTGCTCAGAGCCTCAAACATCATCACCTGGAATGGTTCAAGGGATGAGGCATCTCCCACCTCTCTGGGCAACCTGGGACAGGGTCTCACCACCTTCCCCATCAAAAATTTCTCCCTTCTATTCAGCCTGAACCTCCCTCTTTCAGTTTAAAACCATCACTCCTTGTCCTGTCACAACAGGCCCTGCTCAAAACTCTGTCCCCAGCTTTCTTACTGGCTCCTGTAAATCTTGAAAGGTCACCACTGGAGTCCAGCCTGCTTTGGCCATGGAGGCATAGCCTGCTGTGTGGCACTAGACACCTGCTGGGCCAGGCTGGCTGGGATTCAGGTATACTCCACCCCTCTTGTTCAGAGCTGTCAGACAAATGAGGTGAGGACAGCCTCACCTGGACAGAGGTGAGCCAAACCAAATAAAATACCCTGCTGGCTCCTCACTCACCTTCTCCTCAGCATCTGTGTTGCCATCAATCCTCCTGAGGGCGTTCTGGACTCGGGCCAGGCGGGTGGACAGGCAGAGCAAGAGGCTCACCACCTTCTCCAGGTCCCCGATGAACATCATGTAGCGCTCGAACTCGTTGGGCTTGCAGATGTCCCTCACCATCGCCTCCAGCTCCTCACCTTGCTTGGAGCACTCCTGGATGTCAGAGAGGACGAGCTCCCTCTCCTCCCACAGCCTCTGCAGCTTGCATTGGAGGCAGGAGATGAGTTCCTGCTGCAAAGGGGAAAGAAAGCAAGGCACAGAAAGCTCTTACTGCCCCAAAAGAATCATCTCTAGAGGATGGATTTTCTACAGGTGCTCTTTGCCAAATGTTGGAGGTTTAAAATCATTTCAATGCTGGGGTTTAGAAATCATTTCAATGCTGGGGTTTTAAAATCATTTCAATGCCGGAGTTTTAAAATCATTTCAATGCCAGAGATTTAAAATCATTTAAATGTCAGAGTTTTAAAATAATTTAAATGTTGGAGTTTTAAAAGCATTTAAATGTTGGAATATTAAAATCATTTAAATGTTGGAGTTTTAAAGGCATTTAAATGTTGCAATATTGAAATCATTTAAATGTTGGAATATTGAAATCATTTAAATGTTGGAGTTTTGAAATCATTTAAATGTTGGAGTTTTGAAATCATTTAAATGTTGGAGTTTTGAAATCATTTAAATGTTGGAGTTTTGAAATCATTTAAATGTTGGAGTTTTGAAATCATTTAAATGTTGGAGTTTTGAAATCATTTAAAGCTCTATGAAAGAAAAAAAAAAAAACAACAAAAAGGGGGGCTTTGGAAAAAAGAAAGAAATTTTTTTTTTTCTAAGCTGTACTTAAACTCTGAAAAGCAAATTCCTGGTAATCACCTTAACTGGTGATATAATCCCCAGCTCAGAGAGCTTCCAAGCAGCCAGGAGTGAACTGCAATAAAGAGTACAAGGTGATTACACATGGTTGTGCTCCAAGGCTTGAGCATGGTGAAGTCACAGCTCTGTTATCAACCTGTGCAAGAACTGAGTGGAACTGCAGTTATAACACACCCGGGAAGGGGCAGTTCCATGGGTGATGCTCCACTCTGCTGAGACCCCACCTGGAACACTGTGTCCAGTTCTGGAGCCTCTGTTACAAGAAGGATCTGGAGGTGCTGGAAGGTGTCCAGAGAAGGGCCATGAGGATCAGCAGAGCTCCTCTGCTCTGGAGACAGACTGAGAGAGTTGGGGTTGCTCAGTCTGGAGAGGAGAAGGCTCCAAGGAGACCTTCTTGTGGCCTTCCAATATCTGAAGGGGGCTACAAGAAAGCTGGGGAGGGACTTTTTAGGATGTTGGGTAGTGATAGGACTGGGGGGAATGGATCCAAGCTAGAGGAGGGGAGATTTAGATCAGGCATTAGGAAGAAGTTCTTCCCCATGAGGGTGGTGAGAGACTGGCACAGGTTGCCCAGGGAGGTGGCGGTGGAAGCCTCATGCCTGGAGGCTTTTAAGGCCAGGCTGGATGTGGCTGTGAGCAACCTGCTGTAGTGTGAGGTGTCCCTGCCCATGGCAGGGGGGTTGGAACTGGATGATCCTCGAGGTCCCTTCCAACCCTGACAGTTCTATGATTCCAAAAGACACAGAGCCTGAGTAGTGAAGCAAGTGGAGGAGGCTGTTTGGTATGGAAAAGTTGATCTGGAAAAATGCTGCAAGAGCAGAGCAGGAGAAGAACTCCATCAGTTTGTGTGGAAATCAGCCAATGCCTCTATGAGCAGGACCAGCAGTTAGACCATGAACATGTGGTCATGCATCTGGTCGTGAATAACATCAACACATGCTCAAAGGATCATGGACTGGCTTGGGTTGGAATGGACCTTGAAGATCACCTAGTTCCAACCCTCTGCCATAGGCAGGGGCACCTCCTACTGTACCAGCTTGCTTAAGGCCCCATCCAACCTGGCATTGAACACTGCAAGGCTTGGAGCCTCCACAACTTCCCTGGGCAACCTGGGGAAGAATTTCTTCCTGACCTGCAATCCAAATCAAGCTGGTCCTAATGTCCAGCCTAAATCTAGCTAGCAGAAGGAGCTTCAAGAGGGCAGATTGTCAGTACCTGAGATGGAACAGGGCCAGGTTTATACAGAGACAAAAAGAAAACAATTAATTTTTCAAAGTTACACTTTGTCCTTCCTAGCTGCAAGACTCCTATTGCAGTCCATCTACATCCAAGCTTCCTCTGTTTCTTGGGCCTATGGAAATTCAAGGGCACTGAGATCAACTACTACACAGGATTTAAATGCCACCATTTATGGTCAAGATCCCAAGCTGCCAGGACTTAATCTGCTGGCAAAAATGGGTTCCAAGTTATCTGTGAGATGTGATTATTGGGATAGAAGTCATGAACAGAAATACCCACGGCAAGATGTCCAAGGAGATGCAAGTTGATGACCAAGCTGAGTGCTAACTTGGTCATTTCTGGTTGATGCTTCCCTAGGGTGATCTGGTTTAGATGGTCCTGCCCTGGCAGGGAGGTTGGATTTGGTGGTTTTCAGAGGTCCCTTCCAACCTCTGTCATTCTGTGATTTTGTCTAACCTATCACAGAATCCCCTGGTTGGAAGAGACCTTAAGATCAGATCTGCCCATAACCTAACTTCTCCCTGTGGACCATGTCCCTAAGCTGATAGCTTCTTTGTCATGGTGAAGAACCAGCAGTTCCTCAGATGATCATCTACCTACTTTCTTAGCTGTGATGTCATCTAGGTGGTTTGTGCTGTCTGTGCTGCTCGTCAGGCCTTGGTTTCCCTTGGAGGTAGAATCTTGGCTCCTTTGCTTGGCATCCTGTTCAGATTCAGGACACTCTTCTGTTGCATCTCCATGGCTTTTCCTGCTGTTGGAACAGAAAATAAACACCCTGAGTTTTCTTCTCAGACACTGTGTTCATGGTTTTATTTATCCACCGTGGTGTCAGAACCTCTCTCCTTTCTTCTTACAGCAGCAACTTCTCTAATTTGTTTGGAAAGATACAGAGCAAAATATTTACAGCCTGGTGCCGCGTGTTTCATGAATCATGAAGGTTGGAAATGACCATCAGGTCCAACTATTAACCTAAGACTGACAAGTCCAGTGCTAAACCATGTCCCTCAGTCACATCTCCATGGCTTTGAAAGCCGTCCAGGGTTGGGGACTCCACCACTGCCCTGGGCAGCCTGTTCCACGCCTTGACAACCCTTTTGGGGAAGAAATTGTTCCTCATGTCCAATCTAAATCTCCCCTTGAGGCCATTTCCTCTTGTCATGACATTTGTTCCTTGGGATAAGAGACCAACCCTCACCTGGCTCCAACCTCCTTTCAGGGAGTTGTAGAGAGCAATGAGGTCTCCCCTCAGTTTCCTTTTCTCCAGGCTGAACACCCCCAGTTCCCTCAGCTGCTCCTCACCAGCCCTGTTCTCCAGACCCTTCACCAGCTTCATTGCCCTTCTCTGGACCCACTCAAGCCCCTCAATGCCCTTCTTGGGGTAAAGGGCCCCAAAAGTGCACACTGTTTTTTCACAGTCCCTTTTAATAAGCTCTCACTGAACTACATTTCTCCCATCACATACCCGCAGCCTCAGATACTTCTTGCGATGTGACCCAGACAGCTAAAATCTTTTGCTAATGAAACAAGAATCAAACAATACACCCAGGTCATAAAGCATGGAATTGCTTTGGTTGGAAAAGACCTCTAAGATCACCAAGTCCAAGCCTTGACCATCTCACTACAAGTACATACACACAATTCATCCACTGAAATAGTTTCAAACACCAGATAAGATTGGTGGGGTCTACTTACTCATTCTCCTGCCCATGCTGGAGCTCTCCCTTTTTCCTGCGTGGTGTACCCAGCATGGAAACACTCACAGGGAACAGACCCTCCAGCAGCTCTAGAGCAGTGCTTCTAACAGGCTGAGGCATGAGAACATCAACCAGGGAAGTGTCTTTGGCAATGATCTCCATGGCAAGCTCTTCGTACCGCTGGTCTTCAGGAGACCGCAGCCTCGTCTTGGGCAGAGGTGGCTCTCTGGCAGGGGGAAGCTCCTCTGGGCTACTCTGTGTGGAAGTGTCCTTTGCAACCAAACCTTTGGCTGTGGCTTTGTCTCCTTGGTGAGCCAGCACTGTGTGGCAGTAGGATACTTGCTCCTGAGGAGCTGCAGGCTGCTGCTCTGGGCACTTTGTGAAAGCGTTGCCCTGCGGTGATTTCCTTCTGCCTTCCTCCTCCCCCTCAGCATCATCCTTGCTTCCACTTCTTGGGGCAGGAAGAGAGGTTTGAGGAGTCAGCTCCTTCAGATCCTGACAACATCCACGTCCAGGTGTGTCATTGTCTTTACAGCCATGGTTCTCACATTCACCTCCCTCAGGATCATGGAAACTGCATAAAAGAAGAGATTTCCTTTTACCTGAGATACTTCCTCTGCCATATTTTTGCTCCCTAAGCTGCTACAATCATCATGAGCTTTCCAGCTTCCTCTTCTCATTAAAAGGGGTAGCAGCAGCTTGTGGGCTAAGCAAATCACCTGGAAAATGGAAATATCTCTGGAAATATCACGGCAAATGGATAATACCTGTGGAATTGTCATGGGAAGTGGAAAATATCCTTGGCAATATCATGGAAAATGGATAATATCTGTGGAAACGTCATGGGAAGTGGAGAATATCCTTGGAAATATCATGGGAAATGGATAATATCTGTGGAAACGTCATGGGAAGTGGAGAATATCCTTGGAAATATCGTGGAAAATGGATAATATCTGTGGAAATGTCATGGGAAGTGGAGAATATCCTTGGAAATATCGTGGAAAATGGATAATATCTGTGGAAACGTCATGGGAAGTGGAGAATATCCTTGGAAATATCGTGGAAAATGGATAATATCTGTGGAAGTATCATGGGAAATGGAAAATATCCTTAGAAATATCACAACAAATGGATAATATCTGTGGAAATGCCATGGGAAGCGGAAAATATCCTTGGAAATACCAGACTTGGTGTGCCCCTTGGGCAGCCTGATCGAGTTGGAGGTGTCCCAGCTAAATGCAGGGGGGTTGGACAAGATGACCTTTGAGGGTCCCTTCCAGCCCAATACCATGTGTGGAATATCGTGGAAATGGATAATATCCATGGAAATACCACAGGAAAAGGATAATTTCTGTGGGAATATCATGGGAAATGGACATTATCTGTAGAAATACCCTGGGTGACTGCAACTGGAAATTCCATGCTTCCACAAGTGTCAGCACCACTGCTTTGTTGAGCCAGTTGTGATGTTTTTCTCCCCTGACGCTCCCCAAACAAGCAAAACAAATAGAGAGGCAAGAAATGAACTTTCTTGCTAGGTGTGGTGTAAAGGGCACAAGATTTTTTTTTTTTTCCTTTAAAGAAAAACAAACAAAAAACCCCCAAAAAACAACCAAGCGAAAAACCCCAACAACGAAACGAAACGAAACCAAACCCCACCCCAAAAGCCCCCACTCCAGCACGCGTCGTGAAGGCTGAGCAGATGGGAGCTGTTGCAGATGCCGTTCTCGGCAGAGCTCAGACGAGGGAGCTGTGATCTCAGAGATCCGCAAGGGAGCCGCAGCCGCAGCACAGCAGCTCGGGGGCAGGCTGCCTTTGCCAGCGCGGAAAGTAGAATCGCGATCGTTCAGGTTGGAACAGACCTCCAAGCCCAGCCTTCAGCCCAAGCCGTCATGCCCGCAGCACCTCCGGGGATGGTGACTCTGCCACCTCTCTAGGCAGCCTGTCCCAGGGCTTGACCACTCTTTCTGTAAAGAGATTTTTCCTAATGTCCAGTCTAAACCTTCCCTGGTGCAACCTGAGGTCATTTCCTCTTGTCCTGTTGCATGTTCTTTAGGAGAAGAGACCACCTCACTCCAGCCTCCTTTCAGAGAGTTGGAAAGAGGGAGAAAATCTCCTCTCAGCCTCCTTCTCTCCAGGCTAAACAACCTCAGTTCCTTCAGCTGCTCCTCACCAGCCCTGTTCTCTGGACCCTTCACCAGCTTCACTGCCCTTCTCTATCAAATTATTTTAAACTGTCCCCAAATTAAACACATAGCTGAGCAGATGAATATTCCCATATGGACAAGGAAGGATCCCAAGACACAAGGACATCATAGAATGGCTTGAGTTGGAAGGGACCTTGGAGATCCATCTAGTTCCAACCCCACTGCCATGGGCAGGGACACCAGGTTGCTCAAAGTTTCATCCAGCCTGGTCTTAAACAATTCCATGGAGGGGGCATCCACAACTTCTCTGAGCAACCTGTTCCAATGTCTCACCACCCTCACTGAAGAATTTCTCCACTCTCAATCTCCCCTCTTCCAGCTCAAAGCCATTGCCCCAGGTCCTATCACTACAAACCCTTGTAAAAAGCACTTCTTCCTCATATCCAGTCTAAATCTACCCTGCTCCAGTTTCACACCACTGCCCTTTGTCCCATCACCACAGCAGCAGGCACAGCAGGTTGGAGTTCACACAGCTTGGGCGCAGGCTCTCCTTGGGCTCAGCCTTACCTGGGGGTGCTGCGACAGCTCTCACAACGCCGGCATGGTGCTGCTGGACCCCCAGCACATCCATGAGTGTCCTGGAAAGGAAAGCAGAACACTGGGACAAGCAGCATTTTTTCAGAGGAGACAGCTGTTCGACTCCTCTCTTTGTCATCTCCAGAAACAAAAGCCAGCTGTAGGTTTGAGGAGGTTCACCAGGGCTTGTGGGTTTAGGGGTTTGGTCTGTCTCTTTTTGTTGGTGGAAATCCTACTGTGCTCTTCCTAGATTGAATCCATCTGTTTTTTTTCCCTAGACAACCAGGAACAGCTGCCAACAAAATCTATCCTCCTCTCTCCTAACAATTCAGGAAGCAGCCAGCACTGGTTGAAGTTTGTCAGCCTCTTCAGCTGGGCAATTTCAGTGGTATATCAGATTATTTGTCTTCTCACCCTTTTATCTTCTTTAGTCTCCTTGATAACAATATTGACAGCTACTGTCCTTCAAATTCAGGAGCCAAAAGCATTGGTCATTTATAGCAATCTCTCTACAACAACCTCTTCTGAGATAGCTACAGCTGCTTCAGCAGAAGACTAACAGCAGCACCTGATGAAACCCAAACAGCATCATCCTGTACACACCACATGTCCTCTGCCAACTTGATTTCTGAGTGAAGAGACAGGGAGCTACTGGAGAGAGTCCAGTGGAGGCTGCAAAGATGCTGAGGGGCCTGGAGCATCTCTGTGAGGAGGAAAGGCTGAGAGCCCACGGGGTGTTGAATCTGGAGAAGAGCAGCCCCAGAGGAGATCTGAGCAATGCTCAGCAAGAGCTAGAGGGTAGGGGGCAAGAGGCTGGGGCCAGATTCTAGTCAGCAGCATCTGAGCTGGGATTTTCAACCCCTTGGATTTATTTCTAGGCAGATTCAGAAACTAGATTTGATTGTGGCCCTTGATGTTTTGCAATCAGGTCGAGAGGGCACCTTCTAATTGTACTTGTCAGTGGTGCCCAGGGACAGGACAAGGGGCAAGGGGCACAGACTGGAACCCAGAAGGTTCCACTGGAACAGGAGACACTTCTTTGGTGGGAGGGTGCTGGAGCTCTGGAGCAGGCTGCCCAGAGAGGCTGTGGAGTCTCCTTCTCTGAGGAGAGATTCCAACCCCCCTGGCCATCGTGATCCTGGGCAAGCTGCTATGGGTGCCCTGCTTTAGTGGGGGAGTTGGGCTGGATAACCTCCAGAGGTCCCTTCCAACCCCACCATGCTGGGACTGGGTGAGTGTCAGACCCCAGGGACATCTCTCTGCAGCTCTGGAAGGGACTCTCATGACCCCAGTGCTGCCCAGCTCTCAGGCAGAGCCTACAGCACCTGCACAGCATGTCCCACGACACAGACCCTCTTCATCTGCCCTGCCTTTACCTCTGTACTTGCTGAATGACAGCAAAAGGCTCTCCCCAGTCTCAGTGGATCTTTCAATCAGCTATTAGGAAGTTCCCATCTTTATGCAATTCCCTGCCAACTTTTCACAGTAGAGAACACCTTCAGCACTTCCTTACAAAGTACTGCCAAGAACAATGAACTGTTCCATCAGTCCTACATCCATGAGATGTTAAAGTTGGCAGAACTCCTCTCAGAACCACCCCCAAATTCTCTCTCCTGCATGCTACAAAGCAGAGCTGGCACTTTGCTCTCAAACAGCTACATGGCATTTCCTAGAGATGAGGAAAATGGAGCTCTTCCCTCCTTCCTATCATTCCCTACTACCTGCTGATAAAAAAATGGAAGTCTTAGTTCCTCACTGGTGATGTTCAGCAGCTTTTCATGTGAAGGGCCTCACAGCTGGACTCAGACAAGAATCTCAATCCCATAGAATCACAGAATTGTTTCAGTTGGCAAAGTCCTTTGAGATCATCAAATTCCAACCTCTCTCTTACCTGCATGGAAGAAGGAGTTGATTTGGATCTCTCACGAGCTCTCCCAGCTGCAGGACCACCTGCAGGACCACCTGCCTGCAGGAGCCTTTCAGCTGAAGAACATCTGCTGCTGCAGCTTCCATCTGCATCCTTGGGAGATGGGTCTTGCCCTGAGGTGGCTGCACCAGCAGCAGCACTGGGATCAGGTGATGTTTCTGTAGAGAAAACTTGGCAAGAAACCTCATTGGTTTGCATCTTCCTGCTCCCATTTGGATTGGGAACCTTGGGAGAAGGCCATTTGGGATGTAAGAGCCTCTTCTGGAGGGGTGGCTTGTGCATTGGGAGGTGCTGTGCACTACCTGGCCTCTGGTTTATCTTCCTTTCCATGTACTCAATGAGTGCAGTGTGCTGGATTTGTTTCAGCTCCATCCTGGAGATACCTGAACTGGAAAGTGCCCTCCCTCTGCTCTCCAGAGTCCCTCTCCTAGCTGCCACTCTGTCCTGGTCAGTGATTTCATCCCTGACCTGACTCCAGGACAGGTCCTTATCTGCCAGCTGATCCAGCTTCTCAGGCTCAGAGTAACACAGTTTCCTTTGCTCCTTGCTCACCCTTTTCCTTCCCCCTACTCGGGCCATTGGTGGCCTCTTAACGTCCTCATCTCTGCTGAAACTCTCTACAGAGTCTAGATAAGAAGGGGAGCAAGGAGCAGGTTTGGCATCCTCACTTGCACTGGATAGGGAGAAAGACCTGAGGTGCTCAATGGATGGCCTTGCAGAGGGCTTGTGTCGCAGTCTGATGGGCAAACTCATCTGTAAGTCTTTCCTTTTAAAGGAGGTTTCCCTCAGGACCTTCTTCTGAGCCACTTTAAGTTTCTCCCTGTAGTCATTCTGGAAACTCTCCTCGGTGGATGAAGCAGGACTCCCCAGGAGATCTTCAGCTTCCAGCAGCTCAGCAGCACTGCACTGAGGGCGGTGGCTGCTCCTTTGAAGCTGATCTCTTTCCCTTTGTACCTCATGACACCACACTGAGGCAGGGTAGCTGCCTGCTGGAAATTGCTTTGGTGAGCTCCTCGAGTCCTCCTGAGACTGGGTGGGCTTGTTGTGGTGCAGGATGGTGGTGGGCTTCCCCCCAGAAAGATAGTAAAGCATGGGAGTTGTCTGCCTGGTTATCTGCTCTCCAGCAAGATCATCCTGAAGCTGTCTGAAGAGCTGGTTGTGAACTTCAGGTTGATATTTCTGATAAGGACCAGGAGGTTCTTCTGGTCCTAGGTGCCTGCTAAGGTCAGTCTTGCTGTTATCAGGCTGGTTTCCTTTCTTGGCTTCATGCAAAAACTGAGATGTGCAATCTTCCTTTGGTCTGACAAGGGACATTTGGTCAGCAGTGTCACTGCATTGCCCATGGCCCTGATCCAGCTCCTCACAGCAAAGGTTCTCCACTTCTACAGCACCATAGCTGGAGGGCAGCGATGCCCTCCGCAGTCTGCCTTGCTGATTCAGGAGTGCTTCCCGCACGGCACTCCCCATTTTTCCTTCAGACTCACAGCACTGATTTCCCCCTGCACAACTCTTCAGCTTCCTGGAAGTGTTTTTAATTAGGAGACCATTCTGCAGGTGCTTTGAGTCACCACTGTCCTCAAACACCTCTTGATCCAGGTCTGAATGCGACTCGGCTCCGCGTGGGCACTGAGCACAGGACAAGGATCCTGTCGGCTGGCAGGGCTCTGGCAGCATGCTCTGCAGAGCTGCCTCTCTGAAGGTTGGCTTATGGACACCACAGGGACATTGTTTGTCTTCTTGTGTATCATTAACAGAGCTGGGGCTGGCGTGCACTGGGTGATAGGGCTTGGAGTTCATCACTTCAGGAATTGTACAAGCCTGGACTGAATTATAAACAGAAAGTATTTTGGGGACGTTGGCCACAGAGTCAGTCTTTAAGTATTCTTGAAAAATGAATGAAGAAGGTCTGCTGAAGATGTGGGGGTTGCTTCTCTTCGCAGGTTGTTGGGATGGGTTCCACTCCCCATCTTCTTCCACCTTCAGCCCCTGAGCTTTTGCTGGAGGCACCTCACTGGTGGCATCGACAGAAAGGCCTTTGCTTTCCAGAGTCTGTCCCCTAGCAGCCAGGAGCCCTTGCTCTGCAGCTTCTCCCCTGCCTTGACTCCTGGGGACATCCCTATCCACCAGCTGCTTGTCCTGCACACATGGAGCTGGCTGCCCCCCACACTCCCTGTGGCTTCCAGAGCTGCGCCTCCCTCTGGAGTTTTCCAGGTGTTTGGTGACTTTGTAGCTATCCAGTCGGGTGGGAGGAGAAGGTGGAGGTGCCCCCAGAGCTCCCTGATTTAAGGTCCCTCGAGCAGGAATGCTTCCACCAGCAGGGCTGGTGCTGTGAGGGGTGCTGTGGGAGCTGAGGTCTGGTGCCTTGTATGGATGCTGGCATCTGAGGTCAGAGTTTGCTGCACTGAGATGATAAATACCTCTCACATAGTCCGAGTCCATGTATGGTCCCTGCTCTGCAGGCAAGCAGCAGCTTTCCCCATAGCACGATGGGGTGGGGTACTCTGGAACGTTTGATCCCCCTGAGAAGGAGCTGTAAGCAGAGTCTGCTCTTCCAGGGAGGTGCAAGAGGTGCTCTGCAGTGGTGGTGGATTTCACTGGTGAGAGTTGGTTACTGCTTTCAGGAGGCTCTATCAGCTCTCCACTCCGCCCACCTTGCCTGGGAATCCATCTTTCTATCTCATTCCCAGATGAATCCATGTTGTAACATTTCCAGAAATCAAAGTCTCATTAATTGTCCATGGCCCAGTTGTTAGAAGAGCACATTTCCCTCCATGGTCACAGTCCAATAGCATCTAGAGGAATCTAAAAAGAAAAAAAAGAAAAACACATGAAAAAGGCTCAGTGGGAGGAATCTGATGGCACCTGAGGAGGTCAGGCAGCGAACATCACACACACACTCAAGAGGAGAACCTGTAAACAGTAATTAGAGTAGCTAGAAGCAAATGTCTGGCTTCCAGTAATAATCAGGATCTTGCAATGATGAATTTTTTTCTATCATCACAAACAGAGGAATCAGGTCTTTAAGAACAAGCTCTCTAGATCTTCCTTGAAATCTAGAAGACCACAAGTACAATTAGAAGGTACCCTCTCAACCTGATTGCAAAACATCAAGGGCCACAATCAAATCTAGTTTCTGAATCTGCCTAGAAATAAATCCAAGGGGTTGAAAATCCCAGCTCAGATGTTGCTGAGTAGAGTCTGGCCCCAGCGTCTTGCCCCCTACCCTTAGCTCTTGCTGAGATTGCTCAGTCCTCCTCTGGGGCTACTCTTCTCCAGACTCAACACCCCCTGGGCTCTCAGCCTTTCCTCCTCACAGAGATGCTCCAGGCCCCTCAGCATCTTTGCAGCCTCCACTGGACTCTCTCCAGTAACTCCCTGTCTCTTCACTCAGCAATCACATTGGCAGAGGACATGTGGTGTGTGCAGGATGATGCTGTTTGGAACTGGGGAGCCCATGACTGGACCCAGTACTGCAGATGTAGCCTCATTGGGGCAGAGCATAAGGGGAAAAGAGCCTTCCTTGACTTACTTGCCATATGCTTCTTGAGGAACCCAAAACAGTCTTGAAAACCTTCCTTCGGTGGCAAGTCAAACCTTCTTCAGTGGCAAGTCAAACCTTCTTCAGTGGCAAGTCAAACCTTCTTCAGTGGCAAGTCAAACCTTCTTCAGTGGCAAGTCAAACCTCCAGTGACAAGGTGCAAACTGTTCCCAGATCCCACCAGATGGTTGCATGCCTGATTCCTTCAAACAGGTTCAGCTCCCCAGACCTTAATCTCCCCACTACTCTACTTCTGCAGTGGGGCCTCCTAAAGCTGGCAGAGAAAGAGGTCCCAGGGCTGAGGTCACTGCTTAATCAAAAAGCTTCACATTCCTGCCTTGTTTCAAAGACAGTCCTGGTATCATTCATTTGGAGCCAAAGGAAGAGCTGGGGCTGAGCCAAAGCACACAAGTTAATCTATAAAGAGAACTGGGACTGGTGGGGCACAGTGGAGAAATTAACTGGTTTCTGGGAAGTGAAAGCCAAGTGACTCCAGGCAGTGGGAATTTCTGCTGGGAGCTCTTGGAAACTTCAGTCAGCACTGGCCTCCAGGATGCCTGGAGAAGTTCTGTCTTTAAGAGATGATGTAAAAGGCAGCTGTGGAATTTAATTGTCCATCCCTGACTAACAGGGTCGCAGAGGAAATATGAAGCATCAGTGGCTACTGATGACATTCCTCATCCTTTCCACCACAAAGAAAGAAATTAAAAGCTCAGGTACCTGGTGAAAGGGAAAAGCTTGGATTTGACTGAAGGGAAAGAAGAGCAGCAGAGAAGATGATTGCAGTGACAGTAAATGCAGCCTGGGGCTGTCTCACAGTGACTATCACACTGCTGTGACATCAAACTGCACCTGAGAACCTGGCCCAGCATTGACTGCAGGGTCTCACTGAGCTGTGCAAGCTGAGTGCTCTCTGGAGGTGCTGGGGACCAAACCCTGTGGGAACCACATCCCACAAGGGAACCAGAAGGCAGATTCCTCTCTCGTTCTCCTTGTGTTCCAGCGGATCCCCTGCAAGCAGCTCTGCTGCTCCTCTCTTGCTATTAATAGACCCAGCCAAGTCTTTGTCTGGGATGTGCTGGCACCTCTCCACTGGAGTGAATGGAGCCACCTTGATTTACAGCTGGAATCTGGCTCTAACTTTTGACAGCTAAGTGTGGAATCTAAGCACAGTTGTGCTGTGGTTTGTGTTTATCAAGACAAGAACTCTCTTGGTTGCCCAAGACCTCTGCCCCCCCATTATTTCAAGTCACCTCTTTGTGATTTGACCACAGAATGGCTTGGCTTGGAAGGGACCTTAAGGATCCTCTAGTCCATCATTTACTGTGAGGTCAGCCACACAGTGAAGAATTTCTGTCTCAAGTTTTTGTGATGATACCAGAAATAGCAGGAAATAGCATTTCAGTATCTTAGAAGGCTGAGGTCAGGACATCTGACTTGGAAACAGCAGCAGGAAGCACTGAGCCCTCATTTGTGCCAGGGGCAGGAGGACAACAGCTCATGGGACATTCCCTCCTCCATCTCCTCCTCCTCTCAGAGACTGCCTGTCTGAAGCTGCCTGCAGCCATTCCTTGTGCCCTGTGGAGAAGTGCTGGATAAGCAAGAGGACTTTCTCCAACTGGGTGTCCTCTGGAGCCACCCTTGCAGGGCTCACAGTTTTGCATTCTTCTTTTGCTTAAGGCCAAGTTTCTAATTGCACATCCTGGAAGTGACTGAAAATGATGAGAACTGAAGTTCCTCAGAGCATCCACACAGTCTTCTCCAGAAATCTGCTAAAGCTCACCTTGGGGAAAACCTGTCATATAGAATCATAGGATTGTTTGGGTTGGAAAAGCCCTCTTGGATCATCAAGTCCAAGCAGCAACCTGACACCATCCTGGCCCTGGGCAGCCTAATCTAGTTGGAGGTGTCCCTGTTCACCACTGCAGGGGGGTTGGACAAGATGACTTTTGAGCCTCCTTTCCAACTCCATGCAATCTGAATTAGGAGGAAGTCCTTTACCATGAGGTGCTGGAACACTGGAACAGGTTGCCCAGGGAGGTGCTGGAGGCTCCATTCCTGGAGATCTTCAGGCTTGATGGGGCTCTGAGCAAGCTGCTCTACTTGGGGATGTCCTTGCTCAGGGCAGGGCTGCTGGACTAGGTGACCAGCTCTAGAGGTCCTTCACCAGCCCAGGGCATTCTGTGATTCTATCCCCAGCCCCTCCACAGAAACACTGCCACTGCTGGAGGACCACACCTGCCTTTGGACCAAACTTCTTTCTATGTAAAACATACCTCAGGGGCAGAGCTCTGCCCTCCTCTGGGTAACACACCCCTGGAGCTCCTTACTTCTGCACACAAAGCTAGAAGCTGCACCCCCAAGCACAGCCCAGACCTCCTGTGTTCTTGTCAGCCTGACCATCACACCAAAGTGCCACCAGCCTGTCTGTGTCCACAGGGAGATGTGAGATTGCTCCCTCACACACTGACAACTCTAGCATCTTCAAGAGAAAGGAAAGGTTGCAGAGTGGCTGTGGAGTCAGGTCTGCCCTTGTTCAGGGACTGGGCTTGCATTCATAGAATCTTGGTGGTTGGAAAAGGCCTCTGAGCTCATCCAGTCCAACCAGCAACCCAACACCACCATGGCCACTAAACCATGGCCCCAGGTGCCATGGCCACAGGTTTCTCAAACACCTCCAGGGATGGCGACTCCACCACCTCCCTGGGCAGCCTGTTCCAGTGCCTGACCACTCTTGCAGCAAAGAATTTGTTCCTAGTCTCCAACCTAACCCTACCCTGGCACAATTTCAGGCCATTTCCCCTCATCTTATCACCTGATACTAGGGAGAGAGATCTTTCCTAAACCCTGGAAGCAAAATGTTCACCTGCATGTGTTTAAGGAACTATGTGCAAACCACCTTCTCCTTCCCTTGGAAAAGAAAAACATTGCTGCACTTGAAAGCCAGCTGACACTAACAATGCCCTTATTGTTCTCCTCAGCTGGTAGGTGGTAGAAAACCCTCATGGACTACTCTGGGTTTCTGAAATGCCCTGGCAAGGCTGGAATACACAACATGCACATTCCAGACAGGCTCACAATATTTTCTTTGTAAACCTCTGAAAGTGAAGGAAAAAAAAAAAAAAGAAAATAAAAAGAAAGAAAAAGGTTAAATTAAAAGTCTATCATAACCAAGGACACCAGAAGATGAGAGGTAATGCACTAATGACATGTCACTCCATGCCCAAGGAAGGAGTAAATCCACAAGCAACCTAGGAAGGTCCAAAGTTTGGTTGTTTTCTGTCAAAAACCCCAAAAGGCAAAGGTGACTTCCATCCACTGGTTTATTGCATTTACTCCACACATTCACAGCTTGGATTGGGTTGGAAGGGAGCCTCAAAGGTCATCTGTCCAACCCCCCTGCAGTTAGCAGGGACACCTCCAACTAGATCAAGCTGCCCAGGGCCACAGTAAGTCTGATCTTGAATGTCCCCAGGGATGGGACTTCAGCCACCTCCCTGGGCAACCTGTTCCAGTGTCTCCCCAGCCTCACTGTGCAGAACTCCCTCCTGATGTCCAACCTAAATCTCCCCTGCTCCAGTTTCAAACCATTGCCTCTCACCCTATCCCTACAGGCTCTTCTGACAGTCCCTCCCCAGCCTTCCTGTGGGTCCCCTTCAGAGACTGAAATGCAGCTCTAAGGTCTCCCTGGAGCCTTCCCTCCTCCAGGCTGAACAGCCCCAACTCTGTCAGCCTGTCTCAGCAGGATGGGTGCTCCAGTGCTACCCAGCACACCCTACCCAGAGCTCAGCCCTCTCTGCAGACACAAAGCACACACTCTGTGCTTTAGGGAGCTGAGATCAACAAGAGCATGGAGGAGACCCAGGGTCTCCATAGGGAATGGGACTTGTCTGACACTTCCCAGCAGGCTGATGGCCCAGGAAGAACAAAACCCGGATGACCCAGGAGACTGTGTACACAAGGTTGGGCTGTCTCTGGGCTAAGACAATGATGTCATGTCTCAGACAGCTGTTCCAAGTTTCCTCCATAAAAATAATAGGGAAAAAAAAAAAAAGGGTAGTAGTAAGAAGGCAGTGCCAGGAAATTGCCATTGTTCCAGCACGAGCTGTACCTTTTCTCAGCTCAGGTACATGACCAAACACCAGCCCCAGCATTCATTGCAGCTTCAAGTCCTCCTGGAGTCTCACACCAGTCACTTCCTCAAGCTCTTAATTCCAGGGGAAGCTGGTTTGTGTTGCACAACCCTGAATTCCTGCTGACCAGTTTAGGAGGTCAAAGCCTCATATCTCTGTGGCAAATGAACTCTGCACAGAGGCAAACCACTGGTTCTAGACTGCAGACAGGGAACAAGTTACCCTCCTTCTAAGGGCAACCTTTCTTCTCCTCCCAGTTGGCTCCTGTTTGATCTCATTTGGGCTGTGTGAGGTGCTGCTAATCGATCCATAACTCACCTGCAGTGGTATACAATGGCTCACCCATCAGAAACAGGGATTTTCTTCATCAAGTCACTGCTTTGTCCCTCACAACCCCAGGACAAAGAGTCCCAGCACCAAGCACAGCCATGCAGAACCCCTGCATGCTTGTGCACTTCCCTTCCAGCATGATCTTCCCAGCAGAAGCAAGGATGAGTACCTTCCTTCAGGAACACAAGCAGAGGTCATACCTTCATGTGACACTGGTGTGTCTGGGGGAGGAATGGTGACTCCAGAAAACCAAACAGGAGTTCTCCTCCAAGCCACCTGAGATGAAGGTGATCCCCTGCTAACAAGTTGGCATGTGGAAAACTTAGATGATTAAGGCTGGAAAAGACCTCTAAGATCATCTAATCCAACCCCACCATGGCCATTAAACCACGTCCCCAAGTGCCATGGCCAAGTGTTTCTTGAACACCTCCAGGGATGGGGACTCCACCACCTCCCTGGGCAGCCTGTTCCAGTGCCTGACCACTCTTACAGCAAAGAAATGGTTCCTGTTCTCCAACTTAAACCTCCTCTGGTAGAGCCTGAGGCCATTTCCTCCTATCCTATTGCTAGGACAGTGAGGACTATCCTAGGAGGACTATTCCTCCTATCCTATTGCTAGGACAGTGAGGACTATCCTAGGAGGACTATTCCACCTATCCTATTGCTAGGACAGTGAGGACTATCCTAGGAGGACTATTCCACCTATCCTATTGCTAGGACAGTGAGGACTATCCTAGGAGGATATTCCTCCTATCCTATTGCTAGGACAGTGAGGACTATCCTAGGAGGACTATTCCTCCTATCCTATTGCTAGGACAGTGAGGACTATCCTAGGAGGACTATTCCTCCTATCCTATTGCTAGGACAGTGAGGACTATCCTAGGAGGATATTCCTCCTATCCTATTGCTAGGACAGTGAGGACTATCCTAGGAGGACCATTCCTCCTACTCTCTTGCTAGTGACTTGGGAGAAGAGACCAACCCCCACCTCACTCCAACCTCCCTTCAGGAAGTCCTATCCCACCTTCACAGATCTGTTCCTACCCCTGAGCTATTTCCAGCAGCCTTGCCTGTCACACAAATGGGCATGGATGGAAAGCAAGGGGAGCCCCCCCAGCCCTTCCCCCCGGCGGGCTCCAGGGCACAGCTGCCCCCCGAGCACCGTGGGCACGGGAGCCGCGGGGCAGGGAGCGTGACCACCCCCCAGCTCTTCTGCCAGCTACCCGCTCCTGAGTGACCTGCTCCTTATCAAAGGTAAACTCCTGCTGTGAATGTTAGCCCAAATTCTTCGGATGCCGATCGCTTGCACAGTCCACAGGGCCTGACCCAGCTGCTTGGCAGCTCCTCAACTCCCAGCGCTGCCCAAAGCTCAGCTCAGAGCTTGCTCCAGAAGAAAGGTCTCACTGGCTAGCTGAAGGGAGCCATCGTGGGACTGGAGAATTGGTGGGGTTGGAAAAGGTCTCTCAGATCATCCAAGTCCAACCTGCAACCCAACACCACCACAGCCACACAACCATGTCCCCAGCTGCCATGGCTGCAGGTTTCTTGAACACCTCCAGGGATGGGGACTCCACCACCTCCCCAGGCAGCCTGTGCCAGTGCCTGACCACTCTTACAGCAAAGAAATTGTTCCTGTTCTCCAACTTAAACCTCCCCTGGCACAGTTTCAGGCTGGTTTGAGTTTTGATTGGACGAGACCTTTAAGATCTCTTTGAGATTTGGGGCTGTTTAGTCTTGAGAAGAGAAGACTGAGAGGGATCTGATCAATGTCTATCAATAGCTGAGGGGTGGGTGTCAAGTGGAAGGGGCCAGGCTCTTTTGGGTGGTGCACAGTAATAAGACAAGGAACAATAGGTTCAAAGTAGAACATGGAAGATTTCACCTCAACATGAGGAGAAACTTCTTTCCAGTGAGGGTGACAGAGCCCTGGAACAGGCTGCCCAGGGGGGTTGTGGAGTCTCCTTCTCTGGAGACTTTCCAAACCCACCTGGATGCATTCCTGTGCAGACTACCCTGGGTGATCCTGCTCTAGCAAGGGGGCTGGACCTGCTGACCTCTTGAGGTCCCTTCCAACCTCTGAGATACTGTGAGACTGTGATCATTGAGTCCAATCACTGCCAGGTCACCACTAAACCATGTCCCTAAGTAGGAGAGGCTAAAATCGTATGGAAGATGAGTAGAGTACCTTTGGTATCACAGCCACCTTTGGTAGGTCAGCCCTTGCTGATCCAGCACAGGCTTCCAGACCTCCATCCAGGACAGAAATCCATGCACACACATGACACAGATGACCTACACATTCTCAAGGACTACCTCTCTTACTGAGACATGAGATGTCTGGAAATCAGAGCTGCTGCTTTGACCAGACTCTGAAATATCTAGAACTTGCTGACAAATGTCTGAAGTCTTCAAATTCCTTCACTTCCACATGACTGCTGAAAGGGTGAGGGAAATGAAAGGATCCATCCAGGAAAGTGTGGCTGTCTGGTTGTCTTCAAGCCCTCTCAAAGTCACCATCTCTCTCTCAGCCTCTTTTATTTATTTATTTTTAATAGATATGTTCCCTTTATGACTATTTTTTTCCAGCCTATAATCAACACCTTTATCCCTGAGGACTTCCAGCTTCAGGTTCCAAACAGGAAGGCAGCAGAAGAGGAGGTATCAGATGACACCTCCTTCAGATGAGTGGAAAACACATGTTCTGCTAACCTGTGGTTTCCTTACAAGGATTTCTGAAGACTAAAACTCAGATTCCTCAGTTGGTGCAATTTCCAGACCCATCATGCTCCCAGCTGCAAAGGATGTCACACAGTAAAATCCAAGGACAACCTTCCAAGCTGGAGCACTGTGTCAAGTTCTGGAACCCCTAGTACAAGAAGGATCTGGAGGTGCTGGAACATGTCCAGAGAAGGGTCATAAGAGGGCTGGAGCTGCTCTGCTCTGGAGACAGACTGAGGGAGTTGGGGCTGTTCAGTCTGGAGAGGAGAAGGCTCCCAGGAAACCTTCTTGTGGCCTTCCAGTTTCTGCAGGGGGCTACAAGAAAGCTGGGGAGGGACTTTTTAGGATGTCAGGGAGGGCTAGGACTGGGGGGAATGGAGCAAAACTGTAAGTGGGAAGATTCAGATTGGATGTTTGGAAGGCATTTTTCACCATGAGGGTGGTGAGAGACTGGCAGAGGTTGCCCAGGGAGGTGGTGGAAGCCTCATCCCTGGAGGTTTTTGCAGCCAGGCTGGATGTGGCTGTGAGCAACCTGCTGTGGTGTGAGGTGTCCCTGCCCATGGCAGGGGGGTTGGAAGTGGCTGATCCTTGAGGTCCCTTCCTACCCTGACAACTCTATGATTCTAAGCTTGGCTTACACAGACCCAGTGGGAAACTTACCCTGCTAGTGGGAGCCAGGGAAGGTCAAAATGTCAGACAGTCCCAAAGCAGAGCCTAAAAGAGGTGTAGATAAAGATCATGCCTCATGTGCACAGAAATAACTGTCACCAGTTGGAGGAATGCAAACATGTCCAGTAAAAACCAGCCAGACCCCACGTTTTCTGGAGCTATGGAGGTCTCCTAGGTCATGTAGGAGGATTAAAATAATAATGCATCTCAATATTCCTTTTGGGAGGAGAGGGGAAGAAGCTAATGCTTCCTAAACTTCTCCACCCAGCTATGCTCAGCTCTCTACAGAAGAAGATTCCTGCTGACCGGCATGGGAGCTCTCCTTGAGCCATCACGCCAGAATGGGTCCATCCCACAGCTTCCCTGGAGCCAGCTCCCCTACAGTGATGACTCACTGCTGGACATCAACATTTGGCATCTCAACACCACATGTGCTTGGCTGTGGCACAAATAAAATGCTTTTGAACCCCAGGCTTCACAGTCCACTCCCTGGCCAGGGGTTTAGTAAGGAAGATCAGGCTTGGCAAAGTCTTCCCAGCCTTGTGAGAGACCTTTTCTGAGCACCCACCAGAGTGTGACCTTTTAATTAGAGCACTCACCCATTACCTACTTCTCCATTGTCCTTGAATTCCCTGACTTCCCTTATTCAGCCCCAAAAATTTCTCTTGGTTTCCATCACCACAATCCTGGAAGGTTTTAAGACCAAGCTGGATGTGGCTGTGAGCAACCTGCTGTAGTGTGAGGTGTCCCTGCCCATGGCAGGGGGGCTGGAACTGGATGATCCTTGAGGTCCCTTCCAACCCTGACAATTCTGTGATTCCATTCTATGACTCCCTGATCTCCTCCACACAGAATCAGAGGCACCAAACAGGGACTTTTGTTTCTCACCTCTGAAGCACTTCACACACACACACAAAAAAACCCCAAACAACCCAAAAAGTGGTTTGGCCAGAAAGCTTCATCCCAAAGATCTGCTTTTCTTTCCCAGCTTTCCCAATGGTTCCATTTCCTCCTTTCTTTCTTCACCACAACTATCTTTCTTTTCCTTTTGGAATGAATCAGCTCCATTTGACACCTTCCATTTACCATCTGTGCTGCCTATACAGGATACAAGAACAGACTCCAAAATATTCTAGAGCATTAAAAAAAAATCAAAAAATTAGACTCTAAAGAACTCAAAGCTTTGGAAACAAAACAAAATAAACCAAACCACACCACAACCAACCCGAACCACAACCCACCCAAACCACAACCCACCCAAACCACAACCCACCCACAACACAACACAAAACCAAACCAAACCACCTCAGTGCTACTGCTCAGTTTCAGACATGTTCATAGAATCAAAGAATTCCTTCAGCTGCAAAAGACCTCTAAGATCATTGAGTCCAACCTTCACCATGGCCATTAAACCATGGCCCCAAGTGCCATGGCCACACATTTCTTGAACACCTCCAGGGATGGGGACTCCACCACCTCCCTGGGCAGCCTCTTCCAATGCCTGAAAATTCCTTTAGGATTACTATGTTTTTATCCAATTGCCTAGAAAACACACAAGGAAACAGGAGGAAGAATGATTTCCCTGTGAGGGTGACAGAATGCTGGAACAGGCTGCCCAGGGGGGGTTGTGGAGTCTCCCTCTGTGGAGATATCCAAGACCTGTCTGGCTGTGTTCCTGTGTGACCTGCTCCAGGTGATCCTGCTCTGGCAGGGGGGTTGGACTGGATGAGCTCTGGAGGTCCCTTCCAGCCCCTAGCATTCTGTGATTCTGTGAAAACCAAACTAAGCAGGAAAAAGCCTTCTCTAGTGTCCTCCTGCAGCAAACTTAGGAAGAAGGCTACTCTTTAAGGGCAGAAAAATATTCTTCCAACCCCTGCTTGGCTCAGTGCAAAGAGAGAAACAAGAAACCCAAGAGGGAACCTGGAGCAACCTGATGCAGTGGAAGGTGTCCCTGCCCATGGCAGGAGGGTTGGAACTGGATGATCTTTAAGGTCCCTTCCAACCCAAAGCATTCTATGACTGCTTTCTCCAGGATGGGCAAACCATCATTTTTCTTTTCCTTGCTATCTGCTAAAATAAGAGCTGTGATTTCCAGAAGCAGGGTGGTCACAGCAGCCTCAGAAAATGTTTTCCCATTCCTACCTTGTTGGCTGCTGCCAGCAAGGCTGGCCAAGAAAAAGCAGAGAAAAAGGCAATCCTCATAGTCCTCCCTGACCTGCTATGGACTGCACCAAGCTTCCCACAGCTTAGGCATTGAGTCAACCCACAAGAACAGGAAAAAAAAAAAAGCCCAGCCTCTAAACAGATGAAATCTACTCCAAGATCTTCCTTGGACACATGGCTGGACTCCAGTATGACCACCAGGAGAAGCTGGTGAGCACCCTGTGTAAGACAGAGCTTTAAAACCTGTCCACTCTTAACAGATGAATTAGAAACATCTAAGGGCTCCTTATAAAGGCAGCTCCAGCAACTGCCACACACCCCACACCAAAAGCATTTACAACATTTCATGGATCAGAATTTGCCTTTCCTGGCCTTTTATTATTGCTCTGGGAGAACAAACTCCCACTCAGCCTTCTGAAGGAGAGTTGCTGGGCTGGGAAATGCCATCAAGCCATCTTATCTTTTGAGGAATAGTGGTTCCTGGCAGCTACATTCACTTTCTGCTGTTATAAAACTATTCTCAGAGGCTTAATGGATGCTTCTGTCATTACAGCCTGAGAGGCTCAGCCAGGAAGAGACTGAGGACTGCAGGTTCTCTGGGCTGTTAATGTTTTCCACAGACAAATCTGCCATGAGAACAAACCTTGCTGCTGTGGCTCCAGCTCTCACCCAGATCAGTGTGGGGCTGGGTAAGGGGCAGTGCCCAGTTCCCATCCTCACCAAGTGGGATTCTGTGTTTCATTCCTGTGTCTCCATATTTAGGTGATGGTCTTTGCTGGAATAAAGATGGATTAAACAATTCATTCCAGGCAATTTCAGTGTGATGAGAAGCTCTCTGCTGAGCTGGGCGAGCTCTAGGCTGTGTGCAAGGAACCTCCTGGATGACACTGAGATGTTCACACTCCCTTCACTGCATTCCCAAAGATTCAAGGATCACCCACACGTGACAGCTTGGACACAGAATGCCACCAGATTGCTCCTGAGTAGAGGGATGGCACAGCCAAGCTGGCTCACCCAGATCCCTCCCAGGGAACAGCAGAGAAATCACCACCTGCTGATTGGCAAACTTCAGGAGTCTGAAGATGGGTGAGGAGGAGACTGAGCCTGTGAGGAAGACAGGGAAAGGAAGGAGAGATGGGGCAACAGGGCTGCAGCCACACAACAACCTCCTTGCACCTCAGAGTTTGTCTTGCATAGAATCAGAGAATTGTTTGGGTTGGAAAAGACCTCCAAGATCATTGAGTCCAACCAGCAACCCAACACCACCATGGCTGCTAAACCATGGCTCCAATTGCCATGGCCACACATTTCTTGAACACCTCCAGGGATGGGGACTCCACCACCGCCCTGGGCAGCCTCTTCCAATCCCTGACCACTCCTGCAGCAAAGCAATTGTTCCCAATATCCAACCTAACCCTCCCCTGGCACAATTTCAAGCCATTTCCTCTCCTTCTATCACCTGATACCAGGGAGATACCAGGGAGAAGAGCCCAACCCCCACCTGGCTCCAACCTCCTTTCAGGGAGCTGTAGAGAGCAGTGAGGTCTCCCCTTAGTCTCCTCTTCTCCAGGCTGAACACCCCCAGTGCCCTCAGCTGCTCCTCCCCAGCCCTGTTCTCCAGACCCTTCCTCAGTTTTGTTGCCCTTCTCTGGACCTACTCCAGCCCCTCAATGTCCTTCTGGGGGTGAGGGTCCCAAAACTGACCCCACGATTCTAGGTGTGGCCTCACCAGTGCCAAGTACAGGAAGACAATCCCTGCCCTGGTCCTGCTGGCCACACTCTTGCTGATCCAGGGCCAGAATGCTGTCACTCCCAGGAGGATTATTTTCCTTACCAGAAATTCATTTGAGACCCCACAATGGGAAGAGAGCCCTCCAGGATGGGAATGGAGCCCTGCAATGGGAACAGGATCCATCACTCTTGCCTCCAAATTCCTTCTAGCTACAAGGTATTTGTTGACTTACTCTCCTCAATAAACCTTGGGGCTCTGCCATTCTTTCTCAGCACATTGCCAGCCTGAAATGCAATTAGCAAACCTTATTAGCACTTCCATGTTCTTGTGGCCAAATGAAGGATATGGATTAAAATGAATTAATTTGGTGTTAAAAGAAGCTGTCAGCTCTTCAACATTCTTATTTGGACATGAGAAACAGCAGCTACTCGTTTTCAGAGGATCATTGAATGATTTGGATGGGAAGGCACCTTTAAAAGTCATCCAGCATCCAGTCCAACCCCCCTGCAGTCAGCAGGGACATCTGCAACCAGAGCAGGTTGCTCAGAGCCACAAACAACCTGACCTGGAATGGTTCCAGGGATGGGGCAGCTCCCACCTCTCTGGGCAGCCTGGGCAGGCTCTCACCACCCTCAGTGGCAAACATTTCTTCCTTCTCTCCACTCTATGCCTCCCTTTTTCAGTTTAAACCATCTCCCCTGGTCCTGTCACTACACTCCCTGATAAAGTCCTTCTCCATCTTTCCTCTTGAAGCACTGAAAAGCCATCAGAAGGTCTCCCTGGAGCCTTCTCTTCTCCAGGCTGATGTCTGTTCTCAAGTTTAATTCATCCAGCTGTTAAAGGTACTTGCACCTGCCCTTGGGCTGAGGGAGGCAGCAATGTAATATCCAGTGGCTGCAGAATGTTCCACTGGAGAAAGAGACAAATATCCAAATATCAGAGGACTCCATTTCTATTGGCCTGGCTCTTTGGCAAGTGTTGCCTTCCAGGACATTCCCAGATCTTGCAGAATCCACAATCATTTATTCCTGACCTCACCAAACATTATTATCACTGGTTTCCATAACAAACATTGGGAGTTAAACACAAGCTGGAAACATCCAGCAGGCAGATTAGCAGAGGTTTAACGGTTGGGGTGCAGGTTGCTTGGAGCAGCAGGCAGGAATTCAACACCTGATCTGCAAAGAGCATTCAGAGCTGCTGCAAAATCCACTGGGGATGGCAGGGGGGAAAGGCTGGGGAAAGCAGAAATGTGTCTCATCCTGGGACCAGGCAGTGCCCAGAGCAGTAATGAGACTTGAGCAAAGCAGCTAAGCCAGGGCAGTCCCTCAGCCCCTGACACTGGGTGAGGAATCCAAGAGAGAAGTCTCCTTCCTTTAGGGGATCTCTTCTAACACTGCACAGCCATTAGTCCCTGCCCAAATAAAGTGTGAGGTTTCTCAGGTCTGCCTTTCTACACTGAGGCTGGAGAATAGGATGAAACTCTTCACAGTGAGGGTGGGGAGACACTGGGACAGGCTGCTCAAGGAGGTTGAGGATGATCCCTCCCTGGAGGTGTTCAAGCCAGGCTGGATGAGATCTTCAGCAACCTGACCTAGTAGAACAGTGGATTGGACTGCCCCAGGGCAGAGGGGTGGAACTGGATGATCTTTAAGGACTTTTCCAACTCAAACCAGTCTGTGATTCTCTGATTTCATCTTTTCCATGGAAACTTTCCCTTCCAGTCCCCAGACTGATAGTTTATAACCTACCTTTCATCACCAGGCCCTCCATGCAGACACTGCCTGTGCTGGAGGATCACCATGTGCATCTGGACATGAGGAAGAAGTTTGGACATGGCCCTGGGCAGCCTAATCTAGTTGGAGGTGTCCTGTTCACCACTGCAGGGGGGTTGGACAAGATGACTTTTGAGCCTCCTTTCCAACTCCATGCAATCTGAATTAGGAGGAAGTCCTTTACCATGAAGTGCTGGAACACTGGAACAGCTTGCCCAGGGAGGTGCTGGAGGCTCCATTCCTGGAGATCTTCAGGCTTGATGGGGCTCTGAGCAAGCTGCTCTACTTGGGGATGTCCTTGCTCAGGGCAGGGCTGCTGGACTAGGTGACCAGCTCTAGAGGTCCTTCACCAGCCCAGGGCATTCTGTGATTCTATGATTTCATCCCCAGCCCCTCCACAGAAACACTGCCACTGCTGGAGGACCACACCTGCCTTTGGACCAAACTTCTTTCTGTGTACAACATACCTCAGGGGCAGAGCTCTGCCCTCCTCTGGGTAACACACCCCTGGAGCTCCTTACTTCTGCACACAAAGCTAGAAGCTGCACCCCCAAGCACAGCCCAGACCTCCTGTGTTCTTGTCAGCCTGACCATCACACCAAAGTGCCACCAGCCTGTCTGTGTCCACAGGGAGATGTGAGATTGCTCCCTCACACACTGACAACTTTAGCATCTTCAAGAGAAAGGAAAGGTTGCAGAGTGGCTGTGGAGTCAGGTCTGCCCTTGTTCAGGGACTGGGCTTGCATTCATAGAGTCTTGGTGGTTGGAAAAGGCCTCTGAGCTCATCCAGTCCAACCAGCAACCCAACACCACCATGGCCACTAAACCATGGCCCCAGGTGCCATGGCCACAGGTTTCTCAAACACCTCCAGGGATGGCGACTCCACCACCTCCCTGGGCAGCCTGTTCCAGTGCCTGACCACTCTTGCAGCAAAGAATTTGTTTCTAGTCTCCAACCTAACCCTGCCCTGGCACAATTTCAGGCCATTTCCTCTTGTCCCATCAGATCTTTCCCATGCAGAGACACAGAGGGTAAGCCCTGCAGTTCAGGTGGCCTTGTGTGGCCACACGTGCCTGAGGCTGCCTGCAACCAGCCCTGGGTTAAACATTTCAAATGTGGTTTTAACATTTTCCCAGACACATCCTGCTCCTTCCTCTGTTTTCCTGCTGACTGCTACAGAACGTGCCTCTGGATGGGAGCAGATGGACTTGGGCAGCAGATGAAGAAGAAGAAACCTTGGAAGAAACCCAGGAGCCAAGTTAGTCCTTGGTGGGGAGAAAGGACCAGCAGAAACCACTTCAGTGCTCCATTTCCCAATGCTACCCTTTCTTCTCCTGCCACCTCCACTACCTCCCACCTGGGTCTGGATGGGCTCGTGCCACATGTCTCTAATCATCCTTGTCCTGTGTGCCCAGCAGCTCTGTAGAGCTAGGAGCTGAGCACAGAGCAGAGACCACCTGCTCAGATGCTGCCACCATACCCACAGGCATGGAAGCACTCAAACCACCCAACACCATACAAACTCTGCACCAAACCCTGGGAGGTGCTGGGAGCCTCAAAGGTCTGCACTCAGGGGTTCCCTGAACATGCCTCCCTCCCCAAAACCCCAGAGACCAAGGAGCAGTCACTCAGACCCTGGATCAGCAGGATCTGGAGGTCCTACCAGATTTACAGCCAGCAAGATACAAGCAACATGGAGCAACCAGGAAGTTATTTTCATTCTTTGCTTGCATCAAGCAAGTCTCCAGCCAGCAGCTGCTGAATTAGAGAGACACCAGACATGTCCAGCTCAAACACACACACACTGGCAGGACATTTGAATCAGAGAATCAATAAGGTTGGAAAAGACCTCTCAGATCATCAAGTCCAACCTTCTCCACCTCCATGATCACTAAAGCATGTCCCAAGACTGCCACATCTACTCACTTCTTGAGAACCTCCAGGGATGGTGACTCCACCACCTCCCTGGGCAGCCTGTTCCAATGCCTGACCACTCCTGCAGTAGAGAAATTGCTCCTTTGGGTGAGCTACCTCCAAAAGCTGAATGCAGCTTCACTGTGAGCATAGCCAGAGCCAAGTCTCTCCCCCCAGTTTTCTCTTTAAAACCCAAAACTTAACAGTTTGGAACCACATTCCAGCTCCTTCTGCAAAGGACCTGAAAGACAGCAGAAGAGAAAGGCAAAAACCAGAACCTGAGGTGTTTTCCATGCAGCTCACTCCATACCAAAGGTGGTTTCCCCAGAGGTGGTTTCCCCAGTCTCTCACCTGGCTCTCCACACCACTGGGCTGCCTGGGAGGCAGCAGGGCAGCTGCAGGCACAGCAGCAGGGGTGGTGAGGGTGCACAAGAGGTTCTCACACACAGCTCCTCTCTGCACCTCTGGGTTCTGACATTGTCATGCAGAGCCTTGCAGTGGCAGTGGAGAAGGCAGGGAAGCCAGCTGCAGGCTCTGCTCTTTCATTATCTCCCTGGTCAATTATTAACCACAGACCTTTTCTGCCCCAGCTGTTGGGCAGTGGCCACCACTCCCACGCAGACACAACCAAACAATTCTGTGATGCTGCTGCTGAAGCCACAGCAGAGAGAGCAGGGGAGGGTCTCCTCCCCCTGGCACCCAGACCACTCCCTTACCCTGCATCCCACTGGGATGGCAGCAGCACAAGAGCAACCAGTTGCTTGCAGAAGAACCTCAAACATGGCTTCAATGAATCATAGAATCATTTTGGTTAGAAAAGCCTTTGAAGATCATCAAGTCCAAACATTCTCTGGCTCTGTCAAGTCTGGTACTGAATTATCAGTATTCCAAAGGTTCCTGTTGTTCACCTCCTGCACAGGAGGTGTGGAGTTGAGACTATTCCCAACCAAACAATCCCATCTTCTCCTGCTGCTGTGCAGTAAACCAGGGGTGGCTTCTGAACCAAAGCCACCAAAGCTGAGATTTGAGCCTCACCACCTGCTCCTTTGCCTCCATAGAAGAGCATCCTTCACTCCACCACACCTTGTCCTCTGCTGTCCTCAGCCCGGGGTCATAGCACAGTGACCAAAATCCCCTTGCTCTTGGCCAGCCAGGCAGCACTATTAGACAAAAGCCAATTCAATCCAATTGAAAAGGGTTAGATTTAATCCAACCAAGTAGTTAAGAGCTGATCTTCTTAACAAATTCTGTACTGCTTCCAGAGGGGAGAGAGGAAATGGTTGTGCAATAGAAGTTAATAGAGATCAAGGGAACACTGAAGCAATGTTTTATGTTCTGCAGAAGGCTCGGAGGTGGGGGGGAGGGGGGAGGGGAGGGAAGGGGGTGGTGTTTAAAATATTTTTTGGGGTCTTCTCTTTTTTTCAAGTGCTGTGGAACAGAAGCCACACAGATTGAAGCTTTCATCTGAGCCTGAATCAACTCAAGCCTCTGCAATAAATTCCTGCCTGCTCCCCTGCCCCCAGATAGATGTGATGGAGCCTGATACTGCATTTCATAACATCCTTATCTGCTGAGATGAATTCCTGCTACTTTCCAGCTGGCCTTAAAAAAAAAAAAAAAAAAGTTGATTTTCTGCCATTATTTTTTTGTCCTCAAACCAAGCTGCCAACTGGATACTGCCCTGCAGGCAACAGCTCCCTGATTTATTCAAACACTGGCACAGGCTCCCCGGGGAGGTGCTTGAATCCCCATCCCTGGAGGTGTTTAAAAGCCTCAGAGATGTGCTGCTGATGGACATGGTTTAGCACCAGCCTTGGTAGAGGTAGGTGATGCTTAGATTTGATGACCTTGAAGGTCCTTTCCAACCCAAGCAATTCTCTGATGACTGAAAAGAGCCTGTCCCCTTCCCCTTGAGGGGTGGGTGTCAAGAGGAAGGGGCCAGGCCCTTTCCAGTGGCACCCACTGTAATAGCACAAGGAATAATGGCTGTAAGGTAGAACCCAGGAGGTTCCTCCTCAGCATGAGGAGAAACTTCTTTACAGTGAAGGTGACAGAGCCCTAGAGCAGGCTGCCCAGAGAGGTTGTGGAGTCTCCTTCTCTGGAGACTTTCAAAACCAACCTGTGTGACCTGCCCTAGGTGATCCTGCTTTGGCAGGGGGGTTGGACTGGATGATCTCTGGAGGTCCCTTCCCACCCCTAAGATTCTGTGATTCTATGATGCTGATGTACTGGGGAAACCCAGGGGGTCCTTCATGTTTCCTACAAGAATCATTTGGTCACTTGTGGCTACCTTCAGCTTTTCCATGGAGGCAAGGAACAGATGATTCCCAGTGGGACTCAAATGTAGTCTTTGGTAGACAAAGCCAAGGGTTCAGAAGCCATCCCTGCTTTACTGCACTGAAGCAGGAGAGGATGGGATTGGTTTGCTGGGAAAAGTGTCTCAAGTCCGCATCTCCTGTGCAGGAGGAGCCTCTGGAATACTGACCATTTGCTACCAGACTTGGCAGAGCTAGAGAATGGTTAGAGTTGAGGATCCTCAAGGTCTTTTCTAGCCAAAATGATTCTATCATTCACTGAAGCCAGGTCTGAGGTTCCTCCGCAAGCCACCAGCCAGGCTCCTCTTCCAAACCCTGCACACAAACAAACCACCCCTAAGCCCCAAGTCCTTTCTTCAGCAGCACATAATGTGACCATTAACTGCCAGAGTATGGAGAAGGGCTCCTGGGAAGTTACTCAGTAACTAAGTGGGTGTTTGGGCACTGCACTCAATGCTGCTTTCACCAAGCACTGCCTTGCTGTCTGATCAAGTGCTCTGCAGCAGGAGCTGAGGGCTTCCAAGGCTCCAAGAAATGAAACAACCAAAAGCTTGTGCTGCACAATGCCAGTTCGGGAGCAGAAGGACAAACCTGAGCAGCTCCTCCTGCCAGGTCATGAGCAAAGGCCTCCTCTGGGGCCAGAGCTGGTGACATGGGTGGTGCTCTGCCTGCACAGCCCTCCCTTGGTGACAGCAAGTGTGGAGATGACCGATAGTGCACGGGCTGCAGGCAAGCCTGACCTGAGCCCTGCAGCACTGAGGAAGGTTCACAACACACCACAGAGAAAACACAGGAAGCCAAAGTCACCTCACAGCTCAGAGGGTTCCAGCTCTAACTCCTGCCTGGCCTGAGCACAGCAGGGAGGGTTGGGAAGTCAGCAGCAAGGCTTTTAACTCTGGACAGTTTGGGTTGGCTCTGGGATTTGCCACAGTGGCTCTGGGATTTGCCACAGATCTGTGTCAGGTTTGGCCCTTATCCCAGAACCCCACCATGGTGGGGCTGGAAGGGACCGCTGAGCATCATCCAGCCCAATCCCTCTGCTAAAGCAGGGCACCCACAGCAGCTCACCCAGGATCACAATGGCCAAGGGGGGTTGGAAGCTCTCCAGAGAAGGAGACTCCACAACCTCTCTGGGCAGCCTGCTCCAGGGCTCCAGCACCCTCACACCAAACAAGTTTCTCCTCCTGTTCAGAGGAGGCTCCAGTTTTATGCTCATTGCCCCTTGTCCTGTCCCTGGATACCACTGAGAAGTGTTTGTCCCCATCCTCTTGCCCCCAACCCTTTCTGTCTTGCTGAGCATTGCTCAGATCCCCTCTGGGGCTGCTTTTCTCCAGGCTCAACAGCCCCAGGGCTCACAGCCTTTCCTCCAGGCTCCTCAGCACCTTTGTAGCCTCCAACTAGTAGACTCTCTCCAGTCTCCCTGTCCCTTTGGAACTGGGGAGCCCAGGACTGCACCCAGTTCTCCAGCTGTGGCCTCAGCAGGATGAGATCTTCTGTTAAGACACTCAAACACATCAGTGTTGAGATGGTGCCCAGACTTCCAGACACAGCACACCCCCCAGGTACTGTCTGGACAAGGACATCAAATTTCAAAGGCCCTTAAATGAAAAGTCTCTTGTGTGTAAATCTGGGACAAAGAAATTTTCCTGCCACACTGTTACCAGGATAAATCCACTAAAAACTGGGAGACTCTCAGACACAAACCCAACTTCCCTAACCGGAGGGTGCTGAAACTTCTGCAGGGTGGACAGTGGCAGCAACAGCTCAGAGCAAACCACCTGCAGCTTTGCAGAACAGTGCAGCACCTGAGGACGATGCCCTGCCAGCACCACACGGAGTCCCCTGGAGCCCTAACCCTCAATGACCAACTGCTCCCAGGCCGGATTCGGCTGCCTTCCCACCGGGAGGACGGAGCAACCACGCTGCCAGCATCACCAGCACACAAACCACAGGGCAGAGCTAACAGGGAGCAGGGTCACAGCTGCTTTAGGGTCCCCACTGCCACAGGGGTGTACAAGTATCCACAACTAAACCTCCCCCTGCCTTTGTGGGGAGCGCTGAACAATCATCCTTTGCTTTATCCTTGGATTCCTTCAGGGAACAGCAGCTCCGGAGGGACAGCAGGAACAACACACCCCTGGGAGATGGGGGCAGCCAGAGCCCCCCACTTCAACCTGATAACATCACAGAACCACAGAACTGCTGAGGTTGGAAGAGACCTCTGAGGTCATCAAGTCATCCAGCTGCTCCCCTAGAGCTCACAATTGCACCACCATTGCTCAGGCACTGCCACCAAACCACAGCCCTCAGCATCCTTTAAACACACCCAGGGATGAGGTTTAATGACTAATAACAAGGCATGAAGGAGAAACACCCCCAAAGAAGAGAGAATTTAAATTAACAGCTGCTCTTGGCCATGAAACCCACCATGATCCACTGAAACCACCATGCCCCACTGAAACCATATTGCCATCCTGCAGACAACCACAGCAGCCTTCCATTCATCACTGCTAGGGAGCAACTGAAGTGTTCCCAGGAGACCTACAAGTCATGGAAACACAGGCTGAGGTTTGGTATCTCTACTCTTGGAGAGTAACAACAATAAACAGTCAAGAGTGGAAACAGGCAGAGGAGGCTGGCCAAGCAGCAGAGCTGAGGCTCATTTCATCTCTCCTTGGGCTCCTCAGTGTTTGGTTTGTTCTCTGTTTTCAAACTCTGCTTCACAACCAGAAATATTGATAGACAAGGTGAGAGCTAGGACCATCCCAGAATCCCAGCATGCTGGGGTTGGAAGGGACCTCTGGAGATCACCCAGCAGGGCACCCACAGCAGCTTGCTCAGGATCACAATGGTCAGGAGGGTTTGGAACCTCTCCAGAGACGGAGACTCCACAACCTCTCTGGGCTCCAGCACCCTCACAGCAAAGAGGTTTCTCCTCCTCTTCAAATGGAAGCTCCAATGATTCCTCAGCCATGCCTCATCCAGGTAAAGAGCTGTGGACAGGGCTAGTGGAAACCCTCCCTTGCTTTGCAGCATTGACCTCTGTGCCCTTCCTCCTTCCCAGCCTTTTTCATTAGGTGTTAGAAAGTGAAATCCAAAGGGAGAAGCAGCACAAACAGCAAATGCTGCCCATAAAGCCCTCCCCATCACCCCATGGCTTATTACCTTTGGAGGTTATTTTCATTACTTGGCATCAGCTGGGACACAGATGGCTGCTTGGGGGTAGTGGCCTCCAAAAGTAGGTCAATGTTGGCACAGAGAGAAAAAAAAAAAAAAAAAACTGGGGTTTTACTCACCAAACCCATCCAAACAGCAGCAGCCTAACAAATAACATCCCTCAGAGTTCTCATCCAGCCCTCGCAGCCCTGCCTGCTCACCTGGTAACCAAACAAGCCCAGATCATGTTGTTATGGACACATCTTCATTGTTTTATCCACTAGAATTCCTGCAGGAGTTAACCCTTCTGCATGGCATTACAGGGTTTTTTAACATTTCTTATCATTTACTGACATCATGAAAAGAGAGAATCAGAGAATTGTTAGGGTTGGAAAAGACCTCCAAGATGAAGTCCAACCATCAACCCAACCCCACCATGGCCATCAAACCATGTCCCCAGGTGCCATGGCCACAGCTTTCTTGAACACCTCCAGGGATGGGGACTCCACCACCTCCCTGGGCAGCCTCTTCCAATCCCTGACCACTCTTGTAGCAAAGAAATTGTTCCTAATCTTCAACCTAATCCTCCCCTGGTATAATTCCAGGTCATTTCCTCTCCTTCTATCACCTGATACTAGGGAGAAGAGCCCAACCCCCACCTGGCTCCAGCCTCCTTTCAGGGAGCTGTAGAGAGCTGGAAGGTCTCCCCTCAGCCTCCTTTTCTCCAAGCTGAACACCCCCAGTTCCCTCAGCTGCTCTTCACCAGCCCTGATCTCCAGACCCTTCATCAGCCTCATTGCCCCTCTCTGGACCTGCTCCAGCATCTCAATGTCCTTCCTGGGGTGAGGGGCCCAAAACTGAACCCAGTATTTGAATTGCAGCCTCCCCAGTGCCCAGCACAGGGGCATGATCACTGTCCTGCCTTGTTTGGTAGCAGATAACAGAAGGAAGGTCCCCAGTGCCCAGCACAGGGGCATGATCACTGTCCTGCCTTGTTTGGTAGCAGTTTACAGAAGGAAGGTCCCACAAGGCCCCTGCTGTTGCTCTAAGACACACACAGATGTGCTGTGGATCAAAGATGGGTCCCCCTGTTCCTCCAGTCCCTGCTGTGACACAAAACATTCTGCAGCCAAAGGACCTTCCCTTTGCTCCTGCTCCTTTTTCAGGCCAATTTCCCAGCTCACAGCAGCAGCTGTTGCAGTGAGCAGGGTTTTGTGCTGCAGGGTGGGGCAGAAGCCAGCAGCTGTGTGCTGGGAAAGCAGAGTGGCCAAGAATTGCCTTAAAGTGGTACTGTGCCAAGCAGCACAGCCATGCTTTTACCCACAGCAACCTTCCCTGGGAGCTCTGACTGAGCAAAGCTACAGGACTTGACCCTGGTGAAGCATTTCATGGCAGAGCTTCACAATCAGTTCTTCATGGGTTGGAAGATTCAGATTGGATGTTAGGAAGAACTCCTTCCCCATGAGGGTGGTGAGAGACTGGCAGAGGTTGCCCAGGGAGGTGGTGGAAGCCTCATCCCTGGAGGTTTTTGCAGCCAGGCTGGATGTGGCTGTGAGCAACCTGCTGTAGTGTGAGGTGTCCCTGCCCATGGCAGGGGGGTTGGAAGTGGCTGAGCCTTGAGGTCCCTTCCAACCCTGATGGTTCTATGACTATCTCACTCTACCAAGGCTGGTGCTAAACCATCTCCCTGCCTCTGCATGCCCATGCCCCTCAGCACCACATCTCTGCCTCTTTTAAACCCCTCCAGGAGCATTCCAGGGAAAGAACCAGGACATTGTCCTTCAGGAATGTGTCACTTGTCAGGAGTTGTGCTCTCTCTTTTCTGACACATAATTAAAGCCCCAGAATTGCAATGCAAGTTGTCACTCCATTGACCAAATGTGTTCAGCAACCCCACTTGTGGCTGAGGAACAGGCTTCTGACAATCAGGGATCCATCTGTTGATCTTTTAAGCTGTGTAAAATGTGAGAGGAGTAAGAAGAGAAGGACATGATGGCTCTCCTGGGACACAGGTCCAGCTGGAGAGGGGCAGCAATGCCAGGTGCTGCCTGTTTTTGTCATCAGCTCTCTGCTCCACTCCTGCTGCACTTGGAAAAACAAATACCTAAGGAGGGCTGCTGGTGGCCCTCGATCCAGTTACACAGCAAAGGCAGCAGCAGGCTCTCTGCTTTCCCTCACCACACTCCAGTGCAGTGGTGTCTGTGTCATGGGAGGGGGGCTAAATAAATAATGCAGTGAGATGTCAGAAAGAAAAGGAGCTTTACACAGTTAAGTTCCAGATATAGAGTGGGGCAGCTCTGCCATGCTCCCAGATTAACCAGGGAAGAGCAAAGGAAACCAGCAGCTTGGTCCAGCAGTGTGTGATCAGCAAATACAGGACAGGAAGGTCTGGCCAGTGACTGCAGTTCAGAATGATGACTGGTAACTGACATTTCTTACTCAAATGCTTGTGTTTGCTGCAGTGGAGCTGATGAAGGTAAAAACCCAGCAGGATCTGAACTGGTGTCTCTTGAATGCAGCTTTGGGAAAAAAAACCCACATGAATAAAATCAGCGTCTCACAAAGTAACCCCAGCACAAGAAAAGGCAAAAAGAAGGCACCAGGGAGAACAAAAAAAAAAAAAAAAAAAAAAAAAGAAAAAGAGGCACCAGGGAGAGCCAAAAAAAGGGGGCAGCAGGGAGAGCCAAAAAAAGGGGGCAGCAGGGAGAGCCAAAAAAGGGTACCAGGGAACGCAAGGAACAAGGAGTTGTAGGTTGGATATCAGGAAAACTGCTTTCCTGCAGGAGTGGTCAGGATTGGCACAGGCTGCTCAGGGAGGTGGTGGAGTCACCATCCCTGGAGGTGTTCAAGCACATGGGGACATGGCACCTGGGGACATAGTTTAGCTGCTTTGAAGTGACACTTCTCAGAGATCACAGAATGGTTTGGGTTGCAAGGGACCTCAAAGATGATCCAGTTCCCACCCCCCTGCCATGGGCAGGACACCTCCCACTAGTCCACATTGCTCAAGGCCTCATTGAACACCTCCAGGGAGGGGGCATGGAGCTGACAGAAGCTATCCAGAGGACAGACTTGGGGCTACACAGCACTTCAGCCACATCCATGCAGTAAGGTGACAGCAGAAGTGGAAGCAGAACAAATCTCCTGCTTGCCAGGGCCCTGCTCTCTGTCACCTGTCCCAGATTTCCCTCACCAGACAATCACACACCAGGCAAGCTTTGAGGATGCTTTTCCAGAGCTCACTTCAGGCTGTGGTCTCAACTCCTTAAGCTCAACAGACCCAAGAGTACCTGTACAAGTTTCATTTCAGTAGGAAGCTAGAAGAGGTTCTACAAAACCCTTCTGAAACACCTCCCAAGCTGCCTTTGGAACCCCCCAAAGCCAATCCTGAAAGCCACACTGCTTACCAGGGACCTTGGTGTGGATTTAGGTCCACCTCAACATTACTGTATAAGATCTGCTGTGGAAAGGGAGAGCAGCTGGTGCAAAGGGAAGGGCAGGGAGGGAGTGACACATCCCAGAGCTGCTCCCACCTGTGGAATTCTAAGCTCAGTTATGGTTCTGCATCTGTCTGTCTGCATTGTGGAGCTCCTCAGCCCTGCTGGAAAATGCCACATGGCAGAAGCAGCAGCTGAGCTTCCTGGGGAACAGATGCTGCTCAGGAAGAAAGTCACAGCCTCCTGCTAACTTATTTCAGTCAAAGGTTTGCAATGGAATTCTCATGAGGTTGGGGCTGGAAACTCAACACTTCATTCAAGAAGCATCAGAGACTTGCCCCTTGCCAGGGGAGATCTGCCAGGAACAGTTTCCTGGCACTGTCCCATCAGAGATCTTTTCAGTCTGACAGCTGAATTGGTTAAGAACTGCTTCAGTTCATACCCCCCCCCAAAAAAAAAAAAATCACTTTTTTGGCTTGTCTACAAAAAAACCCTTCAGAGTGAAAGTTTTCCTTCTGTGCCACATTAAAGGTTCCAATTCCACCCCAAATTCAGCATGTCATTTCAAGGCATTCAGGACATGCAAAGCCATCCAAGAACCACCATCCTGTGGAGATGGTCAGCAGTGTAACTGACCAGCATGCCACCTGGCAAGGGCACCTGAAATCAGGACACTTCCTTGGGTGGCTAACTCCTACTGAGGTCTCCTAGCAGCACCAGAGGCAGCTAAAGCAGTGGATGCTGTGAGGACAGCACTGGTAGCCCTCCAGTCTTACAATTAAATCCTCTGGGAGCTTCTTAATGCTTGGACTTGTTGGCTTTAAAGGTCTCTTCCCACCAAAATGATTCTATCCTCCTTCTACAAATGGTCTTTAGCAGCAAGGACAGGGGAAGGCATATGAGGAGGGAGGCTTGGACAGGTGCACACCACACAGTTGCCATGAGCAGAAAGACCTCTCCATGCCTGCATTAGACAAAACTACAAACCATGTGAGCTCACCTGCTCTTCAGCTAGGAGGACCCTTGAGTGTCTACATCCCTCAGCAATGGGGAATGTGTGTGCATGGCTGTGGTGGGGAAGCAGCAGAGGTGATCTGCTTCCAGCCTGGGTGCCACAAACCTTCCTGACACAAGCCAAGCTTCAGAGTCAGACTCAGCATTCAGGGGAGCTGAGAATTTCAGCTCTGAGATCCTGGAGCATCACACCACAGCTGTTCTCAGCATGCCAAAGCAGGGTGGGCACCACAGTCTAGCCCTTGCCTAAATCTCCTACATCAGATCTTGTGCTGCTGATATTGTTGCCTTGAAAGGTTTGATTGGGCAAAGAACTGAGGCCCTGGTGACTCCTCAGGACAGCTTGGGTAGTGCCAGGCACACCCAGGCAGCATTGTATCACTGATCTTAGATTGCTGCTATGCAGGAGATGAAATCCAACCATTCCTGAGCCTTCTACAAATGGTCCTGGGAAACCAGCTTCTGATGTTTTAAACACCAGAAAATTCAGAAAGCTCTAGCAATGAATATGCAACATGGTGTGAGCATTTCAAAGACAGAGCAGTGCAAACCCAGAGATTAGCTTCACAGTGATTAGGCACAGGAGCTGGACAAGCCCTGGGGTCAAACCCTTACGTTCTGCAGGCTCCAAGATTACCACAACCCTCAGCTCCAGGAGCGTGTTCAGCAGCTAAGCCATTTCATAGGATAGAATCACAGAATTGTTTCAGTTGGAAAAGACCTCTGAGATCATCCAGCCCAACCAGTCTCTACCTCCACCAAGGCTGGTGCTAAACCCTGGCCCTCAGCACCACATCTCTGCCTCTTTGACGCACCTCCAGGGATGGGGATTCCACCACCTCCTGGGCAGCCTGTGCCAGGCTTTGAGAACCCTTTCAGTGAAGAATTTTCATCTAATGTCCAACCTAAACCTCCCCTGGAGCAACCTGAGGCCATTTCCTCTCATCCTTTGTTTTATGACTCCTGGAAAGTTTGTTGATGATTTAACCCCAAATATTTGTTTGTCACTTTTACAGAAGTGACTTTTCAGAGCAAACAAAACAAACCTGATTCTTGTTTGTTATCATTAAAACAAACAAACAAAAACAACCTAACAAGAAACATTTGCTTCAAACCAGGGTTGAAATTGTACCAGAGACAGGCTTAGTGCCCAGCCCAGTGCATAGCACTGGGACAGATTGGTACAGGAAAACCCAATATTTTCAAATTCTGATCACACTCCTTCCCTATTCTGGAAGCTGGAAGCTATCTTCTGTAGCTCCATACATGGAATCACAGGATTACAGAATGGTAGGGACTGGAAGGGACCTCTGGAGATCACCCAGTCCAACCCCACTGCCAAAGCAGGGCACCCTCAGCAGCTTGCCCAGGATCACAATGGCAAGGGGGGGTTTGGAATCTCTCCAGAGGATACTCCACAAACTCTCTGGGCAGCCTGCAGCTGCCCACACTCCAGCACCCTCACACCAAACAAGTTTCTCCTCCTGTTCAGATGGAACCTCCTAGGTCCCAGTTTGTGCCCACTGCCCCTTGTTCTGTCCATGGGCACCACTGAGAAGAGTCTGGCCCCAGCCTCTTGCCCTCCCCCTCCCCACCCCTTTATCTCTTGCTGAGCATTGCTCAGATCCCCTCTGGGGCTGTTCTTCTCCAGGCTCAACACCCTCAGGGCTCTCAGCCCTTCCTCCTCACAGAGATGCTCCAGGCCCCTCAGCAGCTTTGCAGCCTCCACTGGACTCTCTCCAGTAGCTTCCTGTCTCTTCTGAACTGGGGAGACCAGAACTGGACCCAGCACTCCAGCTGCAGCCTCACTAGGGCAGAGTAGAGAGCCTACACCTCTGCACCTGGTTCCCACTCTGCTTTGATGTGCAGCACACAACCACAGGACCAGCAAACCCCCAGGATCAGCTGGAGCTTCATCCTCAGTACTGGTGCAACTCATTTCACTTCCAGGTCACAGTCAGAGGTTCATTCTTACCCCACATCACTCAATGCCAATAATTAAATACCCCTTGAGTCATAATTATCACCCTCCTGATAATGAAGGATCTTCTAGGTGGCCAGAAAATACATCTGTGAGGCTGCACATGGAATATTTAAGTACATCAATGCCCCCTCAAATGTGTATTTAATTTGACAGAAGCTGAAGTTCTGTTGCTACCTTTCAAAAAGTTTTCTTTCAAGCCTCACTCAAGTAAATGGCACCTTGGATTTGGTCATATTGAATCAGACCCAAACAAATGGGCAGGAAACATCCAAAGCAAGGACTCTTTGGCTTACCCTTGAGATAAACACATCCCTTGTTTGAGGAGAGGTCACATTTGCCCTCTCTTGTTTGAGTGTGCAAATGGTAGGCTGGAAAAACAGAGCCAAAAGCTCTGCTGAAAGCAGCAGGGTGGGAAGGGGATGCAGAGAGCCTCAGCTGGGAGCACTCTGCTGTTGCTGCTGCTGGGATCAGCTCAAGGCACTGAAATCTGCTCTGCCTTCCACTTCCAGCACAGGCAGCGCAAATCCAGCTCTCCAGAATATTCTGCAGGAACACTGAGCTGCTGTCACAACCCCACAAAGATGGAAACTCAGGTAAATAGAAATGAGAGGGAACCTTTCAAAGAATAAACTTTATCAGATCTATTCAAATTTGACATCAAGGATGTTGCCAACAGAGTTTTGCCTTTGCAAATGACTTCTAAAAGGAATTAAAGCTTCATTTTAATAACTGAGATTAGGAAAAAAACCCACAAACATCATAAAGAGGAGCTAACTATGCTTAGCTCTTTTTACCCCCTCTCCCCTTTGCTTTCTGCTCACTCTGTATTAAATTTCTACTGAGATGAACTACGTTGAAGAACTCTCACAGGTCTCCTGTTCCATGTCTGTGCCAGCCCCACCCTGCACAAATCCATTGTCACGGAATCCCAGAATTAACCAGGTTGGAAAAGACCTTCAAGATCACCAAGTCCAACCTATCACCCAACACCACCTACTCAGCATGGGACTGAGTGCCTCAGCCAGGCTTATTTTAAACACTTCCAGGGATGGAATGCCCACCCCCCTGGCAGCACATCCCATGGCCAATTACTCTTTCTGTGAAGAATTTCTTCCTAACATCCAGCCTAAACCTCCCCTGGTGCAGCTTGAGACTGTGTCCTCTTGTTCTGCTGCTGGTTGCCTGGGAGAAGAGCCCAACCCCCTCCTGGCTACAACCTCCCTTCAGGTAGCTGTAGACAGCAATGAGGTCTGCCCTGAGCCTCCTCTTCTCCAGGCTAAACACCCCCAGCTCCCTCAGCCTCTCCTCATAGGACTTGTGCTGCTTTTCACTGCTGTATGCCAACAACTCTCCTCTCAGGTCATAGGCTCACAGAATTGTTAAGGCTGGGAAAGACTTCTAAGATCATCAAGTCCAACCTTCTGCCCAACATCTCCATGACCATGTCCCAGAGTGCCAGGTCAGCACAGTGGGCTCAGCCATGGCCAGCTCTCGTGGAAGCAGCCACGATGGTGACAATCTGGCTTCATCATCAGAGGCCACAGGTGAAAGGCAGCATCTTCATTCATGATTTGGGACTGGCACAGAGCCAGCCCAGCCACAACTGGAAGCTCTTGGAGGGTCTCAGGCTCACAGGTTGTTAGGGGTTGGAAGGGATCTCTGGAGATCATCAAGTCCAACCCCCCTGCCAGAGCAGGACCATAGAATCCAGCACAGATCAGGTTCCAGTATGTTGAAGAGAGACTCTCGATGTGTTTAAGCTTCAAAACAATCAAAGCATTGGCATTTTTCAGAGACTTAATTGGCCAGACTTGGGCAGATTTTCAGAGGGAACAGCAAAAAGCACATCCCAGATGCAAATTCATGCAAACCAAAATGCAGTTCCCTGCTCCAGAGTGTGGGAAACAAAGCTGTGCAGCAACAGGTCAGAAGGACTGAACTTAGGCAAGACAGCTCCCTAAGCTCTTCTTCAAAAGGTGGGATTCATCCTGAGCCCATCTTCCCAAAATTCTGGGCAAAGCCACCAAGCAGAATGCAGATTCTCAGATGAAAAGCTCTAGCACAAAGTTGGAGTGAGGAAACAGGTGTGCTGCAGCTGGAAGTACCAAACACCTGGCAGCGTGGATGCTCCAGTGCTTCATCCTTCCTCTTCCAGAGAAGGATTTGGGCTGGAACATCAGACCAAAACTGGAGATGGAGAGGTTATTCCTGGGCTGAGGGCAGCTCCAGGGCTCATGGATGCCCAGGCAGAAATGCTCAGCCCATGCCCCAGTCTCTCTCCAGCCATATCCTGAAGTTTTCCCCTGAATGCTGGAGGTGGTTCCCAGTTTCCCTGGCCCACTCTGGGTGCAGCCAGAGGTCCTGGCAGGCCTGAATTGCCTCCTTAGCATGAGTCTTGGCCCTTGGCATGTTTGGGCTTGAACCTTAGCACTGAATAAGGCCAAACAAGAGACAGCATCAAGCTACAGCCCCCTTCAAGGCAAACTCAAACACACACATTTCCATATTCTCTCACCATGTAGAAAAGGCTGGAAAATGGGATTCCCTCCCACACACACTGGAAACCACTTTCCTGTCACCTCCCCTACTTATTCAACCTGGATTTCCATTTTCTAAGCACTCTCAGATTGCTCTGCAAGTTTTAAACATTCATTAATTTCTACACTTCAGCACAAACCTTCCCCCCCCTTCCCCCTTCTTCTTTTTAACTGCATCACTTCACGAATTTTTGTGAAACACTGAACACTCCAGAGTTCAGTTTGGAACTCTTTAGGACACACTTCACTGGAATCCACATCCAGTTTCTACCTGACACTGCTGCTTTCTGGACAGTAAATGCTGCTTAGCAGACTTTTCTTCCCAAGAAAAAATCCCATTAACACGGGATAAGAGGTACACAGGGAGGAAAAAAAAAAAACAAAACAATAAACCAGGGGCCAGGCAATTATTTGCTGGAAATAATTATGTAGCTGAGGTCTTTAAATGCATGGAAAGATTAAAAGCCCTCCCACTGAAGACAGCATAAATAAAGCACATTGTTACACATCAAAACTCCTTTGGTGCAGCAATTTTGAACGATGAAAGAATGCTTTTTACCACCGAAATAGCATCAGGTAAGATAAAATCACTTTTAAAGCTGCTGTGTTCTCAGCAGACAATAGGAGTTAGCTGGCAGCATGCCCTGGACACCGCACAGGCACCGGCAGGAGTCCCGGCCCGAAGAAACACAACCAAACCCCCTCCGTTTTCAGCCGTAAAGGTTTAAAAGCAGAAAGGGGGCTGCAAGGCACAGGCCACACGACTTTGTGGCTGCAATTTAAGTACCAAGGCCGGGCAAAACGCCTCTTTGTGAAGCTTTGCAAAGATCCCAAGGGCTGGCTGAACTTTGGCTTTGCCGCTGCAGCGCTTCGCTTGTTTCCACTCCTTTTCCTCCTCCCCCTCCCCAGCATTCCTCAACCCATCCACCTCCGGACCCCTCCACCATCCACGTCCGGATCTCCCCATCACCCACCTCTGGACCCCTCCATCATCCACCTCCGGGCCTCACCATCCATTTCTTTCGGACCCATCCCCCCCCCACCTCCCGCCCCGCATCGTTCACCTCCAGACACCCCACGCCCCCCCCGCGCAAAGGCGAATCAGTTCCAGCCGGCTGCACTGGGCTCCTCTAATTAGAAGCAATAAATCAGCATCGTTTCTCTACTACCCCCAGCAGAATTCCTCACTTCGGGCTATGGACTCCTCCACAGCCACCTCCCAGCATCCCCCCAGCCCGGCTGACGGTTACCTGGTGCCCCCCGGGCCAGCTGTGGCGGGCAGAGCATCCCCGCAGCTCCAGTACGAACTGGGATCTTCTCCTGGTCTCTGCCGGAGCTCCTCGGAGCCTGGGAGGGCAGCGGGGAGAGCCCTGCCCAGGAGGAGGTACGGAGGAGGGGTCAGGGTAATTAACCTGGAACGCTGTCCCCTGGGGAGAGCAGCTCGCAGGGCTCCTTGGGGAGGGGGGTCTCTCCTTTTCTATGTGGTATGTGCTTAACAGGGAAAATTGTGCCCTGCTTCAGCACTGAATATTCTTCCCCAGTCATCACATGGCTATGGAAAGTCTTTGGGGATATGGCTTAGTGGGGGACTTGGTAATGGTTGGACTCAGTGATCTTGAAGGTCTTCTCCAACATAAAAGATTCTGTGACTCCAAGTGAATGAGCTGTAGACTAAACTCTCGACGCAAGAGCTCTAGGGAAGCACTCCTTCCAGAAGGATGCACCCTCACTTCAGCACAGCTGAAGATGTTTGAGAAGATCACCACCCAAATATCCACCTGGCCACCAGCAGCTGAGCAGCAAAGGCTCCTTCTGTTGGGCTGCTCTTGGCTAATCATTTGCTTCCACACCAGGATGAAGTAAAACTTTTCTCACACTGCTGCCTGTTAAGCCACTCGACTTGAGCAGCAAGCGAACCAGCTCACTGATTACCCTGTCAGGGACATCTACTAATTCCACTGGGACAATGTGGCCACAAGGTCACTTCTCCCTGGTGTTACTAAATGGTCAGTTTACAGCAAAGACGCAGAAGGCAACAGGAAGGCAACCTGTCCAGCAGGCTGTAGGGCTCTGGAGCTGTAGGGCTGGGGCTGTAGAGCTCTGGAGCTATAGGGCTGGGGCTGTAGGGCTCTGGAGCTATAGGGCTGGGGCTGTAGAGCTCTGGAGCTATAGGGCTGGGGCTGTAGAGCTCTAGAGCTCAAGGGCTGGGGCTGTAGGGCTCTGGAGTTGTAGGGCTGGGGCTGTAGAGCTCTGGAGCTATAGGGCTGGGGCTGTAGAGCTCTAGAGCTCAAGGGCTGGGGCTGTAGGGCTCTGGAGCTATAGGGCTGGGGCTGTAGAGCTCTAGAGCTCAAGGGCTGGGGCTGTAGGGCTCTGGAGCTATAGGGCTGGGGCTGTAGGGCTCTGGAGCTATAGGGCTGGGGCTGTAGAGCTCTAGAGCTCAAGGGCTGGGGCTGTAGGGCTCTGGAGCTATAGGGTTGGGGCTGTTTGCCTGTAGGTCTGTGGAGCTGTAGGGCTACAGGAGTGTAGTGATGCAGGGGCTGCAAGGCTGTAGGGCTATAGAGCAGCAGTGCTGTAGGGCTGAGGGGCTGCAGGACTGTACTGCTGTAGGGATAGGGCTGTAGGGCATTAGGACTGGGGCTGTAGGACTGTAGACTTGTAGGGCTGAAGGCTGGGGCTGTAGTGCTGTGGGTCTGTAAGGCTATAGGGGTGTAGTGATGTAGGCCTGCAGGGCAGTAGATCTGGGGCTGAGGGACTGTAGGGCAGTAGATCTGGGGTTGTAGGACTGGGGCTGGGGCTGCAGGGCTATGGGGCTGTAGTGCTGTAGGGTGTGTGAGCTCTTAATGACTCTACCGTCTCAAAACAATGAGTGTAGCAAGGTCTCGCTGATGACTTTTACTGACTTTCCCGACCTGCTGAACAGCCCAGGCAGATGGCTTGACGAGGGGAGATGATTCCTGCGCGGGAGGGAATTCCCTCGTTCCTGGTTCCAAAGCCAATGCAACAGCGGCACGGGAAGGCCGGCGGCAGGCATTGCACTGGAGAGTTCAGCTCACTGCACACCTCTCTTTCTCTCTATTCCCCTCCTTTATCTCGCCCATAGCTGTAGTGCTTTAGGGCTGAGACTGTAGGACTGGGGCTGTATTGCTGTAGGGCTCTAGGGCTGAGGCCATGTTTCTGTGGGGCTGTATTACTGTAGGGGTGGGGGTGTGGGGCTGTAGGGCTCTAGGGTTTTAGTGCTGGGGTTGTAGGGCTGTGAGGCTGGGGCTGTTGGGCTGTGATACTGTAGGGATTTAGGGCTGCAGGGCTACAGGAGTGTAGGGCTGTATGGCTGCAGCTGTTCAGCTGTGGAGCTGTAGAGCTGGGGCTGCAGTGCTCCTTGGTGTGCTGAGGCATCCTGAGCATTCCCAGGGGGATTTGAAGGAGCAGCATGAGTGGCAACACTGGAGAATTCAGGAGCTGTCTATTAAATTACAGCACCCTAAAGCTGAAAGCAGCTCACAAAGATCACAGAATTGTTTGGGTTGGAAAAGACCTCCATGATCATCCAGTCCAACAGTCAGCTCACCACCACCATGGCCATTAAACCGTGGCCCCAGGTGCCATGGCCACAGGTTTCTTGAACACCTCCAGGGATGGGGACTCCACCACCTCCCTGGGCAGCCTGTGCCAATGCCTGAGCACTCCTGCAATGGAGAACTTGTTCCTAATCAACCTAAACCTCCCCTGGCACAATTTCAGGCCATTTTCTCCTGTTCTCGCACCTGATACTCAGGAGAAGAGACCAATCCCCACCTAGTTCCAACCTCCTTTCAGGGAGTTGTAGAGAGCAACAAAGCTTCCCCTCAGCCTCATGGGGTGAGTTTGGGAATGGGGACAGAGCAAGGGCACAGGGTGAGCACTTCAGGGTGGGCTGAGGGTGCAGGGGAACCACATCATCCTCGGTGGAACAAGATCAGCATCATCCTGCAGCAAGCCATCACCATCCCCAGTTTCTCTTGACACTATTTTCATGCTGTGACACTGAGGGTTTTACTCCCCAGCAGCTTCCTCCAGCTGAGCAGCTCTGACAGCTGGCTGGAGCAGGGATGGGCAGTGGCTGGCACAGGCACACTGCAGCTGCCCTGGGGTTCTCAGCAGCACAGCACCGTGGGCAGCATCAGTCCTGTCCACAGCACCACTGGAGCTAGCCATGGGTGTCCTCCCTTGGGGACACTTCAGGATGTCCTGGGGCTCGCTGTGAGTTGGAGTTTAAGCACAGGTTCACTGCACACAGACTTCCACAAGCTATTTATTGCCCTCACTGTTCTCTTACCTGCATGGGCTGCTGGAGCCTGGACAATATGCAGAGCAGCTCTCAGGTAACTGGAGGCTACTGGGAGCCTCAACCAGGCCTAGTCAAAGGTTTCTTCATTCAAACCAAGTCCTGAAGTCAGAGCACAGGGAAATCAAGCAGCAAAGCAGACACCTAGGGTTCTCCAAGCTCATGGCAGCAAACACTGCAGTGAGATTTGCATGCAAGACTCTTGCTGCCAAGAAACTGGAGGCTTTGTGCCAATGTGGCCAAACAGGTGAAGCAGTTCCTTGGAAACCTCCTGTGCTGGCATTAAAAAAGAAGAAACTGTGGGTTAGAAGCTGGTTCTGCCTTACAGCTGCAGAGGTGGTTGGGCTTAAATGCAATAGTCCAACACGTAACAGCTTGATATGCAGCCACACAGATTTACACACAGCAGCATCCTTCAGCAGCTCCTGCCTGCAGGTTCTGGCTTTCAAGGAGCTGCCACATCCAGGGTGGTCACCACTGTGGCTCTGCAGACACATCCAGGGTGGTGACCACTGTGGCTCTGCAGAGACACATCCAGGGTGGTCACTACCGTGGCTCTGCAGACACACATCCAGGGTGGTCATCACCATGGCTCTGCAGACACATTCAGGGTGGTCACCACCATGGCTCTGCAGACACATCCAGGGTGGTCACCACCATGGCTCTGCAGAGACACATCCAGGGTGGTCACCACCGTGGCTCTGCAGACACATTCAGGGTGGTCACCACCATGGCTCTGCAGACACATCCAGGGTGGTGACCACTGTGGCTCTGCAGAGACACATCCAGGGTGGTCACCACCGTGGCTCTGCAGACACATCCAGGGTGGTCACCACCGTGGCTCTGCAGACACATCCAGGGTGGTGACCACTGTGGCTCTGCAGAGACACATCCAGGGTGGTCACCACCGTGGCTCTGCAGACACATCCAGGGTGGTCACCACTGTGGCTCTGCAGAGACACATCCAGGGTGGTCACCACTGTGGCTCTGCATAGAGCAGACCTGCAGACATGGAACTACACAGGAGGAGACTCAGGGAGGCAGAGGGAAATCAGGGGGGATCGACCTCAAAGGGGGCACAGGATGAAGAGCAAGGAACCAGGTACCAGGAGCCATCCCAGTGCAGCAATGGCCACAGCCCAGCTGCGCAAAGCAGTGGCTATGGCTGCACACTAATGGGCTACCACCCTCTGAGCAAGGCAGCGACCAGCCAGGCAGAGCTGAGGCTCTTTTCCCCTCCCCATCCTCACTTCACCTTTCCACCAGCTCAGCCTCTGCAGCTACCTAAGGTCACCTTTGATTTATTTAAGCACTGACAAATACGTAAAAGTAGTGGAAGTGCAATTTTTCACCACTGGCTAAAAATAGCTGAGTGAAATTCCGGAGCTGCCTCCCAGCGCTGCCGGCTGCGCTCGGCTTCCCGGGACAATGGCAGTTGTAGCCAGCTAGCAACAACAGCACGGGCCAGGCTCCAGCTCCCAAAATAACAACTTCTAAAGGGCAGTTTCTGTCTTTCATTACAGCTACACAAAACGTGGTGTTTAGAAAGGGCTTTATCCGAGCACCTGAGCAGGCAGCGCCAACTCCCAACCCAAGCGGGGCGCATGGTAGGAGTGGCGTTGAGTGGACTCACCGTGCACCAAACAAACCCTCAGCAGGCATTTCCAAGGGTGTGAGGCACAGTGAAGTGTTTAGAAGAGCTGAAGCCCTTTGGCAGAAGGTGAAAAATCAGGTTGAGAGAGCAGGCAGAAGCCACAAGCGCTCTGGTGAGGCTCCACGCAGCCAGCTGTGGCGGTGCCTAAAACCTGCCCGAGACGCACCCAAGCAGCTCCCTGGGGCATACTGGAAATGACACTTCACTTATTCTCTTGATTCCAGTTAATCAGGATGGGATCCCTGCTGGGGAAACCAGTGTTTGAGAGCCCACAGTATAGCAGGCAGATGGAAACCATCCTGCCTGGCTGGCAGACTCATGGCCTCTGCTCGCTTCTGTCAGGCTCAGCCCCACTGAGCCTCCCCAGTTCCAAGCTGCAACACTTTGGTGTGCTGAAGGCTCTCCAGCCCATCACAGAGAGCACTGAAAGAGCAACACAAGAGCAAAAAAAGCTGGTGAAGGGTCTGGAGAACAGGGCTGGTGAGGAGCAGCTGAGGGGAGCTGGGGTTGTTCAGCCTGGAGAAAAAGAGGCTGAAGGGAGACCTTCTGGCTCTCTACAGCTCCCTGTGAAAGGAGGTTGGAGCCAGATGGGGGCTGGTCTCTTCTCACAAGTGATAAAAGAAGAGGGAACAGCCTCACCTCACCAGGAGAGATTGAGGCTGGACATTAGGAAAAAAATTCCACTACAAGAGTGGTCAAGCACTGGAACTGGTAATGGTTTGAAACTGGAGCAGGGGAGATTTAGGTTGGACATCAGGAGGAAGTTCTGCACAACGAGGGTGGTGAGACACTGGAACAGGGATGTGGTTGAGGTCCCATCCCTGGAGACATTCAAGATCAGACTTGCTGTGGCCCTGGGGAGCCTGATGTAGTTGGAGATGTCCCTACTGACTGCAGGGGTGTTGGACAAGATGCCCTTTGAAGCTCCCTTCCAACCCAGTGCAAGCTACACACCACCACTGGTGCAGCAGCAACCTCAAGGTGGCACCGAGCTGTGAATAAAAACCATTTCTTGGAGCAAAGAAAACAAGTCAGGAGTCCAAAGTATATTCTTAAATATGGTTTAATACTCTTCTCCATTTCTGTACATCACAACACCAAGATATCACTGCTTGGGATCTCTCTGCAGAGGCTATATAGTACGCAAAGGCTAGGATTTGTCACCCCCGTTGACTGTGTTTGCATGTGTAAGTGTAATACATATCAGTATATATTGATAAACACATCAATATATAATGCAATATATATCACTGAAGAGAAACACATTGATTAAAGAAATAAAAAAAAATTTGGCATCATTTCCAAACTTAAATAGTAAAAACTACCAAAAAAAAAGGGCAAAAAAGGAAGGGGGGGGCAAAAAAGGAAGGGGGGGGCAAAAAAGGAAGGGGGGGGCAAAAAAGGAAGGGGGGGGCAAAAAAGGAAGGGGGGGGCAAAAAAGGAAGGGGGGGGCAAAAAAGGAAGGGGGGGGCAAAAAAGGAAGGGGGGGGCAAAAAAGGAAGGGGGGGCAAAAAAGGAAGGGGGGGCAAAAAAGGAAGGGGGGGCAAAAAAGGAAGGGGGGGGCAAAAAAGGAAGGGGGGGGCAAAAAAGGAAGGGGGGGCAAAAAAGGAAGGGGGGGGCAAAAAAGGAAGGGGGGGGCAAAAAAGGAAGGGGGGGGCAAAAAAGGAAGGGGGGGCAAAAAAGGAAGGGGGGGCAAAAAAGGAAGGGGGGGCAAAAAAGGAAGGGGGGGCAAAAAAGGAAGGGGGGGCAAAAAAGGAAGGGGGGGCAAAAAAGGAGGGGAAAAAAAAGGTGGGAAGGAAAAAGGGGAAATAAAAAAGAAGGGGAAAAAAAAAAGGTGGGGGGGAAAAAAGGGAAAACCAAAACAACAAAAGAAGAAGCTGCATACCCTAAAATGTATCATGTGAAACAACAAGCAGTATACTCCCCCCCCCCTCAAAAAAAAAGAAAACAAAAAGAATGGAAATTTACACCCAATTTTTTCTGGCCTTGTCACATCAGACCCATTTACAATGGCAAAATCCAGCACATACAGCCGAGGGGGACCACAAATCTGTGCCCAAACTCAGGGGGAACACGGAGGAGGGGGGAGAGGAAAAAAGCCACAAATTGTGCCCCAAAAACCTGAGTTTGTGCAAATTTTGTGGTGGGCCCAGTCACACCTTCTGTGAGAGATTCCAGCTTGGATGTGAGAACGACAGCAAAGCCATCTGCCAGGTTAGAAAGAAGGAGTACAAATTCTATTGCTCACCAGCAGAGTAATTTTGGACCTCAAAGAAGAGCGTGGCAGAAGTTTGAAGACGAGCTCCCTCCCTCCATTCAAGTGAAACAGGATTTACTGGAACAAGAGGCAGGGATGCAACTGGAACAGGAGCTGCTTTGGAGCTATGCACCAGGAGTGGGAGAGCCAGTGGAGGACAGACCCAGCAGGCACTGTGATGTCAGAGTGCCCAGAGAGCAACCAAAAAAGAAGCAGGACTTGTGCATGACCTCATGCTGGTGGTCACTCCACCCTCTCTGCCTGTGAGACCTCCTGAAACCTCCCCCCTGCCATTCGGGGGCAGGTTGAAATGCATTCTGTAGAGCATGACAAAAAGCTGTCTTCAGCCTTGGTGCCACCAGGAGTTTTAACCCATTAAGGGCCTGTTGAGAGTTTATCACCAGATTTACAGGACACTTGGGAGCCACCACCACAGACTGCCTTAGTGCTGGGAGATGGATATCCCCAGGGGGTTGTGCTAAGTATGAAATGCTCCAAATGCACCAGCACCAAGGTTTCAGGCAAGGGCTCCACTGCCTAATTATTCCTGCCAAACACCCACTTCCACTAAAGAACTGTGGGCTCAAATTCACATCATCAAGGACACCTTACACAGTCCTACACCAAAAAGCACTAAGGAACAAACCAAAGTTTACCTTACTTCACTTTCAATCATCTGTTTATTTGCTTTTTAATCAAGACTGGGGGAAAAAAATAATAATAATTAAAAAAAAAAAAACAAACAACCAAAATAAATTCTGAAGGCTGCTCCAAACCAAATTAAGCCCAAGACTCGAGCAGCAGTTTCATTGCAAGCCAAAAGAGCTGCATGTTTCTCTTTTGTGAGAGCAGTGCTTCTGCAAAGAAAAGGATGTTGAGGCTGATAAAGCCTCCCCAGACCATCTGAATTTGCAAGCCCCACACATTCTAAGCTAGCACTCTGGGCAAGTGCCTTCTCTCCTTCCTGTGAGGAGAATGGATGGCTCCCACCTCACTGCATGTCTCCTTCTGCAGGCTTAAGCTGAGGATGCCATGTAAATGGGTCAAGGGTGCTGCAAAACGCAGCGAGTGATTTCTCCAATCAAAGTAAAAAGAAACCAGTAGGATCTTACTTCTAAGTAATTAATTATTTTGTTTGCTTGTTTGGAAGGAAGAGGTTTTTACAGCAGTTAATGTATCATGAAGGTTAAAAAAATCATTTCCATAAAATACAAGAGCAACCAATTTCACCATTGAGTAAAAGTAAAAACTGGGATTCTTATTTCTTTGTTTGTTTCTTTGTTAAATTAGTCCAAAGTGGCATAGAGGAACTTAGTAGCTTGCTGCTGTACTGACACTATGACAAATCAAAGTGTGGAGTTTTGCTTTTTTGTTTGTTTGTTTTGGGGATTTTTTTTTTGTAGTTGTGGTGGTGTTTGGGGTTGTTTTTTTTTTTTTTTTTTTTTTTTTTAAATCCAATGCTCGTGGATCAAGTTCTGGAAATGTTCCAATTCTAAGGCAGGGATCTGTTGTGTTTTCCACCGTGAGTTTGCTCCTTGGGTTGGATGCTGGAGGGGCGAGGCACGTTTTGCCGGACCCAGGTCGACTACCTAGTAGTCATCAAGGTCAAAAAATTCATCGTCTCCTCCTTGGTATTCCATGCCCTGGAAGTCCACTCGGTACCGCAAGATACCTGGGTAAAAACAACAGGCTTTAGCTGCACTGGCTCCACTGTGGGGCACCTCAACACAAGAGACATGTGGAGGTGATGGCTGCACCCAAAGAGTGGCTGGCAATGGCTCCGTGTCCCAGGGGAGGCCAGGGACAAGTGGAGTCCCTCAGGGATCAGCCCTGGGACCAGGCTTGTTCAAGATCTCTGTTGGTGCCATGGACAGTGGCATTGAGTGCACCCTCAGCAGGTTTGCTGATGACACCAAGCTGTGTGGTGCTGCTGACAGGCTGGAGGGAAGGGATCCATCCAGAGGGACCTGGACAGGCTGCAGAGGTGGGCACAAGCCAACCTCATGAGGTTCAACAAGACCAAGGGCAAGGTCTTGCATGAGGGTCAAGGCAATCCCAAACACAAATCCAGGTTGGGCAGGGACTGGCTGGAGAGCAGCCCTGAGGAGAGGGACTTGAAAGTGCTGGGGGATGAGAAGCTCAGCAGGAGCCAGCAGTGTGCACTTGCAGCCCAGAGAGCCAAGCAGAGCCTGGGCTGCAGCAGGAGAAGTGTGGCCAGCAGGGCCAGGGAGGGGATTCTCCCCCTCTGCTCCACTCTGCTCAGACCACACCTGGAGTACTGCATCCAGTTCTGGAGCCTCTATTACAAGAAGGATCTGGAGGTGCTAACCCATGTCCAGAGAAAGGCCATGAGGATGAGCAGAGGGCTGGAGCTCCTCTCTTATGAGGAGAGACTGAGAGAGTTGGGGCTGTTCAGACTGGAGAAGAGAAGGCTCCAAGGTGACCTTATTGTGGCCTTCCAGGATCTGCAGGGGGCTACAAGAAAGCTGGGAGGGGACTTTTTAGGCTATCAGGTAGTGACAGGACTGGGGGGAATGGAATAAAGCTGGAAGTGGGGAGATTCAGACTGGATGTGAGGAGGAAGTTCTTCCCCATGAGAGTGGTGAGAGCCTGGAATGGGTTGCCCAGGGAGGTGGTTGAGGCTCCATCCCTGGAGGTGTTTAAGGCCAGGCTGGATGAGGCTCTGGGCAGCCTGATCTAGTGTGAGGTGTCCCTGCCCATGGCAGGGGGTTGGAACTGAATGATCCTTGTGGTCCCTTTCAACCATGACTGATTCCATGAAAAAGAGAAGGCTGAGGGGAGACCTCATTGCTGTCTACAACTACCTGAAAGGATGTTGTAGAGAGGCTGGTGCTGGGCTCTCATCACAGGTAATTAGTGATAGAAATCTAGTTTTAGAGTGGGAGTTGTGCAATATCCTTATAACTCAGAGACCTTATGCATGGTAGAATCACAGAAGAATAGATGTTGTGGTGGGTTGAAATTACCCCCCCCCAACTAATCTGGGACAATTACAGGAGGTTCCACCTCAGTATCAGGAGGAGCTTCTTCACTGTGAGTCTCACAGAGCACTGGAACAGGCTGCCCAGAGGGGTTGTGGAGTCCCCTTCTCTGGAGACTTTCAAGACCCATCTGGATGTGTTCCTGTGTGACCTGTGCTGGATTCTATGGTCCTGCTCTGGCAGGGGGGTTGGACTTGATGATCTCCAGGAGTCCCTTCCAACCCCTGACACCCTGTGAACGGGAGGGCCAGCTGCCACTGGCTAGATTTAGATTGGACAGTAGGAAAAATTTCTTCATAGAAAGAGTGGTCAGCCATTGGAACGTGCTGCCCAGGAAGGTGGTTGAGTTGCCAACCCTGGTTGTGTTTAAAGGTGGTTTGGATGAGGTGCTTGAGGATATGGTTTACGGGTGAACCTTGTAGAGCAGGGTCATTGATTTTACTCAGTGATCCTGAGGATCTTTTCCAACCTGAATGCTTCTGTGATTCTCCACATGGCAAAGAGCTGCTCAGGCAGTCACACAGCTCACTGAGCCCTGTCTGCTCACCATCAGCTTCTCAACTCCAGAAGCTGACTTAGCAAGTCAGACTCAGACTGACAGATGACACTAGGAGTCATCTAGCAATGATCTGCTTGAAGGTAGGAGGCTCTACAGAGGGACCTGGACAGGCTGGATGGATGATCTGAGGCCAATGGGATGAGATTCACCAAGGCCAAGTGTTGGGTCCTGCACTTGGGTCACAGCAAGCCCATGCATGGTTCCAGGCTTGGGGAAGAGTGGCTGTAAGGAAAGACCTGGGGGTGCTGGTTAACAGCCATGGGAAAATATGCATGTGCCCAGGTGGCCAAGAAGGACAACAGCACCCTGGCCTGCACCAGCAAGTGTGGGCAGCAGGACCAGGGCAGTGATCATGACCCTGGACTCAGCACTGGTGAGGCCACACCTCAAATACTGGGTTCAGTTTTGGGCCCCTCACTCCAAGAAGGACATAGAGTAGCTGGAGCAGATCCAGAGAAGGGCAACAAAGCTGGGGAAGGGTCTGGAAAGGTGCAACTGAGGGAACTGGGGTTGTGCAGCCTGGAGAAAATGAGACTGAGGGGAGACCACCTGGGTCCCTTCAACTCCCTGAAAGGAGTTTGAGCCAGGTGGGGGTTGGTCTCTTCTCTTAGGTAACAAAGGATAGGATGAGAGAAAACAGCCTCAAGTTGTGCCAGAAGAGGTTTAGGTTGGGCATGAGGAACAATTTATTCCTTGAAAGGGTTTGTCAGAGCCTGGATCAGGCTGCCCAAGGGAAGTGATGGAATCTGAATCTCCAGCCCTGGAGGGACAAAAAGCCATGCAGATGTGGTGCTGAGGGCCACGGTTTAGTGGTGAGCTGGCAGTGCTGGGTCAACAGCTGGACTCAGTCATAAAGGTCTCTTCAACCAAACCAATTCTGTTTGGCACCCATCAGCCACAGCTGGCTTAGCAGTAAATAAGCAACAGCTTTGTCCTGGAATGACCAGCAAGTCTGGGTAGAACAAGGTGCATGGCAGGTGGGTTTGCTCCACCCTGGCTAATGATTTTGTTGGACTGAAGCACAGGAGCTATTTGCACCTCTGCCAGACTTCACTGAAACTGGTCAGTGAGCTCAAGAGGATTTCAGAAGCCTTCTTTCTCCCTGAAGTTGGGCTAAAAATACTTCTAGTTTGAAAAGAAGCAGAAGACTGGGGAGCAAAGTACAGGGAAGTTCTGAGAGATGAGGAACAGATCCAGCTGCTTCAGAAACTAGGCTGGAGCTTGTCATACACCACTTCTACACAGCAGGGCATGGTCTGCCACAAGACAACAACTGTGCAGGGACACACTGAAGCAGTTCACAGCCCTTCTGAAAGTCAGCAGCTGGAAAGAAGGACACTCTACCCTCTGAGCTCTCCCCAAAGGACAAAGGGATCCAAGCAACACAGCTGGAAAGTGACAGCTGCCTAACATGCAGCTTGAGTGAATTCACCTGGACACCCCTGATGAGCACAGCAGTCACTTGAACTGGCATCATGACTAATAGGAGTAAGATTAATCCCCTTTGTGTTGTCCCCAGATTAAACCAACCATTAAAAAAAAAAAAACAACCCAATCCTCCTTTTCTCCCCCCCACCTTGCAGTTACCTCCAATTCCTCCAAATCCTTTCACGAATTGGGATCCTTCCTGTGATTTGTCTGTAACAATTTCCAATGTTGCTCCAAATTTCTTGTAGTTGTTTGCAAACCACTCCAGAAGGGGCATACTTTCTATCAGTTCGTGTTCCTGGCCAGTCTGTGCAGATATTTGAGAGGAGAAAGGGGGGGAAAAAAAAAAAAGACAGGAAATAAAAATGTTGTGGTCACTACATGTTAGGTAGAGAAACTTTATGCCAAAGAGTTTGTCTTTGGCTTAAACATCCTCACTGTCCTTCTAGTCCTAAGATAGAGACAGCAGCCCTCATGGAGTGGCAGGAGAGGCTGAGAGCCCAGGGGCTTTTTAGTCTGGAGAAGAGAAGACTGAGAGGGGATATAATAAATGGTTATAAATACCTGAGGGCTGGGGGTCAAGAGGCAGGGGACAGGCTCTGCCCACTTGCACCCTGGGGTAGGACAAGGGGCAATGGATGGAAACTCCAGCACAGGAGGTTTCACCTCAACATGAGGAGGAACTTCTTCACTGGGAGGGTCACAGAGCACTGGAACAGGCTGCCCAGAGAGGTTGTGGAGTCTCCTTCTCTGAAGACTTTCAAACCCTGTCTGGATGTGTTCCTGTGTGACCTGTGCTGGATTCTGTGGTCCTGCTCTGGCAGGGGGGTTGGACTTGATCTCCAGGAGTCCCTTCCAACCCCTAACACCTGTGATCCTGTGATGTCCAGAGCAGCCTGGCACACTTGGCAGGGACTGGGTGGTAGATGCTCCTGACACATCTCTATCAGACAAGACACAAACAGAAGGCTCCTGGTGCTAAGAAGCTAACTATTGACAAGCCTTGTTCTGGTCTGCTACACTACAGAAGCAGAAGAGGAAATGCCTTGTTCATTCTTCTGCTCAGCTCATGCTACACTCAGGCTCAGTGATTCTTTAGAAACATGGTGCTGTTGACTCCAGGAAATCCTGATCTATGCAAACAGAGGCAAAAAGCATTGGTTTTGTGGGGAGAAGGTCAAGTGATTATTGGCATAGAAACATTACAGCATGGCAGGTAGCTTTGTGAACCTTCCATGCACAGAAGGAATTAGCAATTACCCCTCCAGGAAGGAGAGCAGCTGGAAAAGGCCTCCCTGGCAGTCCTAGTATGGGACAGAGATGTTTTTGCTAAGGACAGACTTTTTTTGCCCAGTTCTCATCCCCCCACCCCACCAGGGTTTTTTGATTTGCACAGGCAGTGATTGACAAGTCCACACTGTCAATATATCTACAAACAAACAGTCCTCTGCCCTTAAATGGCACAGTTCCTACCCTCACAGTTATTGTGTGCTGACCAAATCAGTGCACAATAAGCAGAGAGCAATGGTTTGAAACCTTAGCCTGGCATGCTGTATGGTAGCTACCAATCTCTTCTAGCAGGTGGTTTGATGGTGGTCAAAGATCCCATATTACCTCTCACTTCAAGTGTTTTACACAGTCTTGGAGTTGGCAGCAGGAAAGATTAGAGAAAAAGCAAGTCTAGAATCCAGGGGTTATATTGAAGGTGAACAGGAAGAGCCAGAGGCTACCAGCTTGAAGTCTCATCTGAGTGCCAGAAAGGTCATCAGGCTCCCATGCTCGTGACCAGCTAAGCTCACATGTTCAGAATGCTGCATCAGTACACTGAGAATAAATCTACAAGCCCCAAAGCTGAAATACCTCTTTATCTGTGAAGTGGGATTTATCCTTCTCTTGCTCTGGTGTCAAATACAGGATCTTCTCCTCTGAGAAGGGAGAGAGAAAGAAAAAAACAAAACAAAACAAATGAGGCTGGATAAGACCATCAGGTTAAAGACAGCAAGAGACTCACAACAGGCAGCAATGACAACACAGAGGGTTTGGTCACTGACAGTGCCTCTTTCTAGCCAAAGCTCTATGAGAAACCAAACAGAGCCTGCCAGTAGAGAATAGCTGTAGTGAGAACACCAAAAAAGGCAGAGGCCCTGCTGTAGGGTTTGTCTGTAGTCACTAAGAATTCTGGGTTTGGCCAGAAAGGTGAAGTCAGTGTCCCCTCTGTAACCCCCTAGTAGCACAATTTATACTCACACAACTGACAGGCAGGTTTCAGGCTGTCTCTGCAAAACAAACTGCCACCCCAGCACTGCAGATCTTTCTGCACAGTGGAAGCTTTCTAGTTTCAGACTTCCCCCCAGAGTATCTGAGAAGCTGCAAGTTAGTGACCTGCCTACACAGCATCTCCTTGAGCAAGTCCTTAAAGATCTCTGTAAGGAGTCCCTCCAGCGTGATCTATCCAAGCACGACGGCTTAGGTGTTAAACCCCCAAAAGTGCTACCTACCCTCTGTGCCTTGGCAGTGCAGAACGTATCTCATGATATCCAGGTTTTCATAGACTATCAGGATCTCTACTGCTCCCATTTCCAAAGCTTTTAGTGTATCTTCAACACCAAAGCAGTACTTCCCCGTGTCCTGACTGATCTCGTCGAAGTATCGTCCTGCAGCCAGGGTACAAAGAGGTTGTCAGGAGCAGTGATCAAGCCACGTGGATTTTTAACAAGCCTGATTTGAATGCACCAAGAAACTGGAAAAGCAGCCTGCAGTGCTGCTGAAGGAAGTCAGGGATATGGGGATATATAACTCAGAACATTCGTTGTCAGGAAGCCAACACTGCCCTGTCAGGAATCTCACTCCAATGAGGAGTGAGGTTACCTTCACTGTGGGGAAAAAAAAAAAAAAAAAATCACTCAGACTAATCCAGCAGTAGGCACTACTTAACCTCTCTCCAGTTCTGGAGTCCCCAGCATAAGGAGGACACAGTTGGAGCAAGTCCAGAGGAGGCCACAAAGATGATCCAAGTGCTGGAACACCTCTGTGATGAGGATAGGCTGAAGGAGCTGGGGTTGTTCAGCCTGGAGAAGACTCTGGCGGGGGGACCTTAGAACTGCCTTCCAAAACCTGAAGGGATCCTACAGGAAGGCTGCTGAGGGACTTCTGATAAGAGTGTCTAGAAACAGGACAAGGGGGAATGGTTTGGAGCTGAGGAAAAGTAGGTTTAGACTGGATCTTAAGAAGAAGACCACAAAGTTGGTGGGACTCTGGAACAGGTTGCCCAGGGAGGTGGTGGATGCCTGGAGGTCAGACAGGTTGGATGAGGCCTTGAGCAGCTTAGTTGAGAGGCATCCCTGCTCATGACTGGTTGGTAGGAGTAAATGTTTAAGGTCCCTTCCAACCTAAGCTGTTCTATGATTCTGTGATACTTTTACTATTGCCCTCTTGTGCTTTCAAATGAGCTACATGCCTGCTGACAGCCAGACAAGGGATCATTGCAACTGCCATCTTAAAGCAAAGCACATCTCAACTCTCATCCTGCTGAAGATGCAAACAATCCAAGGATATTTTTCCTCTTAGTCTGAAACTAAGATGATCACTGATGAAGAAAGAGACAAAAGATTGAGAAGTTTGTTGAGGGGGAAAAAAAAAAAAAAAACAAACCAAACAAAAAAAAAAAAAAAAAAAAAAAAAAAACAAAAACCCACACACACACAAAAAAAAAAAAAACAACAAACAAACAAACCCAGAAAAACCCAAACCAAACCAAACAAACAAACAAAAAAAACCCACAAACCAAAAAACTCCACTCCTTAAATTCTCAATAAGTGCTGCAGCATTTGAGGTGTCCAGATGGTGATCCACAAAGAAGACCACTACAAGACAGAATGCACTAAGGGCTGAGGCAGGACACAAAGGCATTACCAGGAGCTCTTAAGAAAGATCAGCACGTTCAATCAAGCACGTCTGGCTCTGAAGAAGGCTGTGCACGTAGCCACATACCTATTAGTTTCTTCTCTTGAATGAATTTCACATTGGAGAGGACCTCAGTTGACAGTTCAATTGCTTGATTGAATCCATTTTCTCCTCCATATGAAATGTCAACTAGTTTGAGCACTTTGGATTGCAACCGCTGCACAAGAAAGAGAGGAGACATGACAAAGAGTCTATTACACAGCACTGCCACAAGACCACTTCATAATGCCACAAGAGTAAGTACCTGGCAAGAGTCACAGCATTAATCTATTTTGCTTCACTTGCAAGTGGAGGTTCTGAGTCAGAGGAACCTCAGAATGCTTAATATTGAGGCACAGGTCTCAGGCAGCAGGGCCACGGAGATTAGGTTTAGTGGAGTTTAATTCCAATAAAGCTTCTGCTTCAGATTTAGGAACACGAAGGACTTCAGCAGTGGCTTCAAATCAGGGAGGATGGATTTCTTATTAGCACTGTTACTAAGAAAAGGAGACCTTACCTCCTTGCAGGAGGCAACAGGAAAAGGAGGCCTCTCTAGGACCCATCCCACGTTTTGATCCAATCAACTTCAGACACAGAGATGCATTTTACAGCACAGCTACTACTGCTATCCCCACGCTGACAGCTGAAACGTTTGGGCTTTGCTCAGGGAAGGCCACTCACCTGATCAAACATGTCAGATTGACTTAGTTCAGTTTTGAAGTCAGCTGATCCAGCTAAGACGAGCCCAGCCACGTTGACCTTGTCTCCAGAAATGAAGAGCTGCACGGCCGTCTCCGCTACCTTCCTCACGTAGTTGTGTCGCTTCTCCATCCTCAGGCGGGCGAAGCGCAAGGCAGACTGGCCTCCTCTACCTGCACCACAGCACAGGGACCACTTGGCAAGGCATTTCAGGAAGATTAGTAGCACATGGTCCCAACTGGGCCCCAAGTAACTGAAGCTAAGGGCAGATGAAGCCTTCAGAATGGGTTTGCCACAAGCAGAGCCAGAGGCACTCGTTCAAACAGCGAGAGAGCTCGTTCGCAGCAACAGATTTTTCGCTGTTGTTCCACAGAGGGAAATATGTTGGGGCTTTTGTCTTTAAAGGTACACAGACTCACAACTCCCTATAGAAAATCTGAACATCTAAGCACATCTTCCACAGCCTGCACCTTCATTAAAGCTAATTCCTTTCTTACACTGCCTCACGCATTTTTCTTATTGATGCAACCCATCCCGGCAGTCTCTGCTGCAGAAACTTACTGGGGGAGATGCTTCCATTCAATTTTGTCCCCTCTTTATCTATAGAGGACAGGAGTAGCTAACAGGTAAACCAGGAGTAGCTACCAATTTACTGAATTAATTAGAGGCTCACTATACTACAGCATCCTGTAGTGGCAGTAGAATTTTGCTCACTCTGTTTTAGGCTTCTGTGCTTCTTCCTTCTCCCTACATCAGATGCACACTTCAAAGATGCTACTGAGCGGGTATCACTCCTTGTGCCACTAATTTACTGAAGACTGTCCCAGAAAACCAAGTTAAGGGTTTTCTGTCCCCAAAACCCAAGAGGAGCCACTTTAAGAAGCTCAGCTGCACATTACAGTGATTCATTCATTTTGACAGAAGGCTCAGAGGAGAGGCTTTGCTGTCAGATTTCAGGGGAGCAAAGAACTGAGTCGAGCTAAACACCTACAGGCCAAATTCCCTGCTTCTGCCCTCACATCCCACCCCGTGGCATTCTGCAGCCAAGAGTCTGGAGGCAGGCTAATGTGTTACCATGCTTCTTTGGAAGATCCACAGTGAATTTGTGCAGGACTTCTCGTGTGTTTCCTTGAAGGGTTCCAAAGAGTGCACCACTACCATCTATTACTATAAAGCCAAACTTGCTGTCGTCGGAAAGCAGCGCCGTGAGAGCCTGCAACACAAAATTATGCTGTCAGCAGGAGGCACTGCTTTGTTAAGCACCCAGAAAGGCTACCAGGTACAGTACACCTCACCACATTTCAGTTCAGGGGTGCTCACTGCCTTTTATTAACAACTAAACCAGAGGAATAGCTGCAGATTAAGGAGGTGAGACCAGCCCTGAGGGCCGTCTCACAATATGCTGCCAAGGGCAGGAAAGAAACTCATGGTTATGCTTGATAACTATGTTCAGAGCATGAGAAGTTCATCCCATGGCATCACAGGTAGGTAGAACACCCAAGCCCTAAAGATCAGCTCTGCTAAGTGTTCAAGCAAACAGATCTCACCTCTATGGTTGGCAAAAGTGCAAGAGACTTTCCTAGCACTCCAGCCAGGAAGGCAGAACTTCACTGAATCACAGAATTGTCAGGGTTGGAAGGAACCTCAAGGATCAGCCAGTTCCAACCCTGTCACCTTCCACTAGATCAGGTTGCCCAGAGCCACATCCAGCCTGGTTTTAAAAATACCCAGGGATGAGGCTTCCACCAGATCCTTGGGCAACCTGTTCCAGTATCTCACCACCCTCATGGTGAAGAGCATCTTCCTAATGTCTGATCTAAATCTCCCCTCCTCTAACTTGCTTGGTTCACTGCTCAGTCAGTTTTATACAGACCACCTTTCAGCTTGCCCACTACCACAAACACTGGTTTGCAGCACCTGCTGGCTTCAAGTCCCAGAGGTAGAATGATGAAATCTACAGTGGCTTTCACAAACTCAGCCTTACAAAGCAGAGCCAAGTGACAGCAGTAATAAATGTCCTGTGCACAACTGCCTACAGAGAAGACAGCCACAACATTTGCTGGCAAATGAAGTTGTCTTTCCATTTTCTTCCCTTTAAACTAGGCAGCTAACTTCATCCTGTAAGGTCACAGAATGGCTTAGGTTGGAAGGGACATCAGAGATCAGCTACTCCAACCCCTCTGCCACAGGCAGGGACACCTCTCAACTAGGCTTGGTTGCTCAAGACATCATCTAACCTGGCCTTGAACACCTCCAGGGAGAGGGTATTCACAACCTCTCTGGGCAACCTACTCCAGAGTCTCACCACCCTTGTACTGAAGAATTTCTTCCTAAGATCCACTCTAAACCTGCTCTCCCTCAGCTTAAAACCATTCTCCATTGTCCTTTTGCTAGACACCCTCATGAAAAGTCGCTCTGCATCCTTCCTGGAGGATTCCTTTGGGTATTGCAAGGCAGTCTTCCCATCAGGCTGAACCACCTCAGCTCCTTCAGCCTATCCTCATAGCAGAGGTGCTCCAGCCCTTGGATCATCTTTGTGGCCCTCCCCTGGACTCACTCATGTGAGTTCCATGTCCTTATGCTGGGGACACCAGAACAGGGTGCAGTATTTGAGGAGGGGTGTCACAAGAGCACAGTAATGGGTCATTAAGTTGACTACAACTAGAGCTTAGTATCAAGGTTTTTTGAGCTACTTCAGTCCAATTTCCTGCCCAGCCCTGGTTCTGGTGGTGTGGAACATTACAGCTTACTCACACCCCATACTTCTTTCCCAAGGGAACCAGCTACTGCTCCCCCAGGGGCAGCCTGAGTGGGTCAGGCACACTCAGCACACACACTCCTGCTCACTTCAACGTGCCCAATAAAAGTAATGGCCAGAATCCTCTTCCTGGCTGGCAAAACCACTTCAGCAGGAAGGAGGACTTGTCAAATTCCAGAGTGTTTTAAGTCACCAGTTTAATACTGAAAGAGTGATGGTGTTGGGTTTACAGCAGAGGACCTTTAAGTGCCTGCACGCCTGCCAGCTTGATTACTGTGCTGAACGGAAAGGCTAAAACCCATCAGTCATCTTCACCCCAAATCCACACCACCAAGGCTACAGCTTTCAAAGCTTAAAAGAAACAGACTCTCAGGTTTAAGGGAATCTACTGGCCAAAATAAATATTCTGTATTAATTCCTCAGCAGTGGGATGAATGAGAGGAGGAAGTGCCATATTACATCGCAATCTATTTAACTGGGACACAGCCAAGCAAATCCTGTGACTGGAATGAACGCTCCAGCCAAGGTATCAAAATAAGTCATTGTAAATCCCACCCTCCAGACACATGTCAGGGGTTCATATCCCTCTTGGGAAGTTACTCTGGTTTCACACAGGCAATAAAATATCTGGAGGAAATCTTATCAGATACTCCTGCCAGGCAGCAGATGACTACAGCTCTGATCTTCCTCATTCCCTCTTGTTTTAATGAAGTAGCCAATGAGCAGCAATTCCCTCAGATTCCCCTTCACTGGCTCTATGTCAGCAATTCCACTGTTTGACCTTCGTGGGCAATAAGTTAGCCATGGGATAGCCCTGTGCCCTTGTGGGCAAGAAGGCAAATGGGATCCTGGGGTGCATTAAGCCAGCAAGTCAAGGGAGGTTCTCCTCCCACCTCAACTCTGCCCTGGTGAGACCACACCTGGAGTACTGTGTCCCGTTCTGGGCTCCTCAGTTCAAGAGGGACAGGGATCTACTGGAGAGTGTTCAACAGAGGCTGCAAGGAACATCTGTCTGATGAGGAAAGGCTGAGAGCCCTGGGGCTGTTTAGCCTGGAGAAGAGCAGCCCCAGAGGGGATATGATGAACGCTATAAATATCTGAAGGGTGGGTGTCAAAAAGAAGGAGCCAGGCTCTTTTCAACGGTGTCCTGTGATAGGACAAGGGGCAATGGAAACTGGAACCCAGGAAGTTCTACTTCAACATGAGGAAAAACTTCTTTATTGTGAGGGTGCTGGAGCAGGCTGCTCAAAGGGTGGGTCTTTTTCTCTGGAGACTTTCAAGAGCCATCTGGATGTGTTCCTCTGTGACCTGCCCTAGGTGATTCTGCTTTGGCAGGGGGGGTTGGACTTCATCTTCAGAGGTCCCTTCCAGTCCCTACCATTCTACAATGCCATCAAACACAAAAACAGGGCTATTGCTTTCCTCCTGTTCCTTTAGCCTGGGATGAAGTTTTAGACTGAAGCTGCAAAGAGGGAAGTGAAGATCACATCTTCTCTGCTCCTTGACATGCCCTCTCCTTCAGAGGGCATCTGTTCATGTCCCAAGCCAGATGCCTTAGCTGCTGAGTTCTAATTGCATGTGGAGGGCAAGCACTGGGTTAACAGCACAGCTCTACAACCAAACAGCATCAATGGGCAAATCAAGACTGCAGTGCTAGTATCACCTCACTGCTCAGGAGAGCTCTGCCAGCTGGATGGGGTTCTGCAGCACAGACAATACCAAGTGATACCACACTTGAGAGCAAACAGCCCATGGAGAAAGGCACTGTTAGCAATCACATCACTGCCAGCAATTACCACAAAGTCCTCTCAAGTCATGGCCACTCTCTTGCTGAGCAATGCTCCCCACCAGCAGGAATGTATTCACAGCTGCCTCCTGGGAACAGCCCACAGGGCAAGAGCTCCTTTTTTGGTGTTCCATCAGCACCTTGAGGCAGACCAAATTACTGCCCTTCCTGGTAGGGCAGAGGGCAACCCAACACTGGCCACCCAGTGTCAACAATTGCATGGACATGCATCTCCCTTGGCTTTGCACCTCTGGCTCTTGCCTGGTTTGTCTTATTTACCTCTTGCTTTCAATTGCCTATGGACATGTGGGCTCAGCAGAACTCAAGAGCTGTCCCTGGGTGAAGTTTGGTTATTCTGGTAGGTGAAAGATCTATTGGGAATTCATCCATTGTGAGGAGACAATTATAGGGACATACCCCACCTGTGCAACAAGCACACCTTTCCCTCCTGTAGTCTTCCTACCCTTGGAAACCAAACCATGGATCAGGTCTCCCAAAAGCCAACCAAACAAGCAGAAGTACAACACTGAAGTCCTGTCAAACCCATGACACAAGTTTGGTGACAGGCAATTAACTCTCAGTCCACACATTTATGGTGGTGAACACCATGGACATGAAAGGCAGTCAGTCATCTACTACAAATATGGAAACCTCTGCAACTGACAACAGAGCCAAAAACTGAATTAGATGCCATGAATTGACTTTGTTCAGTCAAGACTAGAGTAATACACATGAAATATGCCTCAAACCAATCATTTAACTCAGATAAGATTGTGTTGGGTAAAAATATTCCCACTTTACCTCAGACAGACTAGGCACTTGCCAGTTCTCCCATCAAGGGGCTGGGTTAACACTGACATCTGACATCAAGCCTGGCAACGCTAATATTGTCTTGGCATTGCTTTAAGGTCTGGCTTGGAACAAGATCTATGGGCCTCTAAAGAACAAAACCTGCCTCCAGTTACAGAGGAAATCTCACATCTGTGGGTTACACAAACCCTGCAGTTACTAGCTGGGGCTTAAAGTCACCTGTAGGAGGAGTTGGACAATACCTCAGAATCACACAGTGATCATGACAGGGTGGAAGGGACCTTTGGAGAGCATCTACTGCAACCCCCCTGACAGAGGAGGCTCACCTAAAGCAGGCTGCACAGGTCAGCATCCAGGTGGGTTGTGAATGACTCCAGAGATGGAGACTCCACCACCTCTCTGGGCAGCCTGCTCGAGTGTTCTGCCACCCTCAGAGAAGTTCCTCCTCATGTTTAGATGGAACTTCTTACGTTCAGGCTTGTGCCTGTTAGCCCTTGTCCTGTCACTAGGCACCACCTATCCTCCTGACACCTATCCTGTAAGTATTTTTAAGCACTGATGAGATCCCTCAGCTCAGCCTTCTCTTCTCCAGGCTAAACAGCCCCAGATCCCTCAGCCTTTCTTCATATCAGAGATGTTCTAGTCCCCTGATCATCTTTGTAGCCCTTTGCTGTACCCTCTCAAGCACTTCCCTGTCCTTCTTGAACTGGGGAGCCCAGAAGAGGGCACAGTACTCCAGATGAAGCCTCATCAGGAGGCAAATATCACACAGCCATCCAGTGGCTTCACCAGCAGGATATCTCCAGCAAAACCTGCTGCTCTACAGACTATAGGCTCAAGCACACCAGGGATTGTTCCAGAGCAGTCTGACTTCTGCAAGACCAGCAGGCAACAGGAGACTTCTTACCTCCGTGTGGAATTTGTTGTCACACAAATACAACGACGTATTGATTGGTTTGAAAGGTTCAAAGTCAATGTTGACTTTCTTCTCCTTTCCTTCTTCTGTCACAATTGTTCCACAGTAAACAACCAGACCATTTGGAGGTACTACAAAGGACACAATGCAACTTTAGATCACTGAGAAACACTGCAAGCTGCACCCATCAAAAACTCACTATTAAGCCATAAGACTTAAGGCAGAGTTGAAATTGAAGATCCCAAGGTTGGTTTGTTTTTTTTTTTTTTTTTACTTCTCATTTCCCCCACTTCATTCCCTCCCAGATCTCTACAATGAAAACCAAAGTAATTTAGTGCACCTATGGTGAACAGTTTGGAGCAGAAGTATCAGCTTTGGTATGACTTGCAAGAGAGCTGCAAGAACATGTACCATGAGCCTGCAACCTCCAAGAACCCAGAAGAAGGCTGAACAACCCCATGAAGCTTTCCTAGTTCTGACTCAGTGATTTATAGCCTGACCATCACAATGAAGGCCACTTGCCAGTGTAAAGACAGTCATGGTGAACTCTTTCCCAGCACTCATTTTGGATGGCCTGGGTCTATTTCCTCCCAAAATGCTGGCAGCTGCACAGTAGCATGCATAGGGCAGACATGAGTTTCTGCTTGATGGAAACCCACTGCTTTAATGCAGCTGAACTACTGGGGAACAGCTCTTAAGGCTGGTCAGGTTTAGAAGAATCAGCACTGCTAAGGATAGAATCAGAAGCACTGAATTTCTTCATTTACTCGACAGATTTTTGTATTTATATTAAAAATACGAATTTCTATTGCATTTTATGTTATTACTTGAAATCTTTTTCTTATTCTGCCACTTCTAGAAGGCATGAATTGAGAGTTTGACAATAAACAGGGTACTGGTTAGCCCTCATTGGAAAAAAGTTGCTTATAAACCCAAACTTCCTCACAAATACCATATACTTCTAGCTTTATCTTACTTATGGCTATGTGATTCTACATGAGCCCACTCACGTGGGCAAGCTTGCTAGGTGAGTCCCAAGCAGCCACCCATGGGCAACACGCCTGGAATATCAATGCAAGCCAGCAGGTTGGGTTAGCAGCAAACTGCATGCTGCAAAACCTAAGGCTGCTCCCAGCTAAGGGAGCTTTGCCAGCACCCAGAGAAGGTAGAAGTTACCTTTGTTATAGAGTTTCAGTCTTTGCTGTACAGATGTGATGGCTCCCAGTACTGAAAGGCGATTCACCCGGGATTTAATGTTGGAGGCTGTGCCAAACTCGTCCGCTAACATTTTTGCCACTCGTGAGATCTGGTCTTTGGGGGGAATGATCAACGAGATCATGCTGGTACCATTGCTGAGAAAGGAAAAAAAGAAGGCTTGTGAGCAGCCACCAGCCAAAGCAACAAGTGGGTTCATGCCATATTCCATGCACACAGCTGTCTCTGCTCCCTCCCGCCCCACCAGGGATGCTTCACTTCACTGTCAGCTGTGCAATTCCTCTGCTGCTGGACAATAATGGGAGAGAGAAGAAAGCAAAATGGACTCTTAGAATCACAGACTGGTTTGGGTTGGAAGGGACCTCAAAGATCATCCAGTTCCAACCCTCACTAGCCCAGGTTGCTCAAGGCTTCATCCAACCTGGCCTTGAACACCTCCAGGGAAGGGGCAGCCACAACCTACCTGGGCAACCTGTGCCAGTGTCTCACCAGCCTCATTGAAAGAATTTCTTCCTAATATCCTGTCTCAATCTTCCCTCCTCAAGCTTAAAGCTCTTCTGAAGGTTTGACTCAATCCAATGTTCAGATTAGCCACTGTCAAGCAAGTCCTCCAAAAGTTGCTTGTCTAACCCAGGATACTGCTCTGGAAACAAGAACTTATGTACAAGCCAAGGGCTGCAAGCTAAAGGCATGTAAGCTGTCTCCAGCAGAGATTATTTCAAACAATGCAGCCACATATTTTAAGGACATTTTTAAGCCCATTCCATTTGTTCTCAGACAGCTGGAGCTCTAGCCAGCCCAAGTGCCAATTTAACACTTGGTTTTCCTCAGATGAATGCTGAAGGCTCAACTGGAAGGATGCCTTTGTGGCAGTCAGTCTTTCCCACTGCCCTGCTGGGGCTTTGCTTTATGAAGCAGCTCACCAACTCTGGCAGCTGCTTTAAATAAAGTACATGGCTGAGTTCACAAATGTCAACCCCAGGCATGGAGTCAGGAGATAAGACCCCACAAATCACAGAAATGGATTAAGTTCAATGAAAAAAAAAAAAGTTAAGTTTGATATTAGTTTTTTTTTCCTATGGGTTTAGGGTAGATCCTGCAGAAGGCTTAATCCCCCAAGCAGCCTCATGGTTCAAATCCATCCAAAGCCAAACTGAAGATCAGGGAAGTTCCCATCTGCCTGGCAGCAGGTACCTCTCTTTTGCAACTGAAGTATCCCAGATGTCTGAAGTGCTGCTTCTGCATTGTCTCAGATTTATCCCAGACCTCATACTTCACATTAGAGTAATGGCATAAAAATCAAATACCTCATCATGTCCTCTAGCCCTCTCAAGGGCAAACCAGCTAAAGCTCTCTAAAAAAAAAAAAGCTCTACTCAGGATTCTGAGCCAGAGCACCAACAAAGTGCTTTGCAGCCATAAAAAAAGAAAAAGGAGTTTTCTCCTTTACATTTCCTGCAGTAGGAGAAGACTAACAGTACCTGCCTGCTGCTGTTTCAGATTGTCATGCACCAGCATCCTGCCTGAAGTGTTTGGGCTACAGAGACAGCAGGGAAGTGCTTTAAAAAGCATCACTTCATTAGCCTCTTTACAAAAGTTATGCAGCCCTCTTCCAAAGATCTCCAATTCAGGCCAAGTGGAAAAGGATGCTGCTGGGTCAGACAAGTCCCTGACCTTAAAGAATTAACAACTAATTTGGTTTAATATCCAAGATCCCCATACACACTAATCAAGAAAGTTGCACAGAGACACTTGCAGACATGATTCCCAGAAGGAGCTTTGAGCCATGCTGACACCCATCAGACTTCCAGGTCACACCAGCCAAGAATACTCCATCTACCACTCAATGACAGCAGTTAGCTCCTCCTGTGAATGGCAGCAGCCTTAGGGGAGATATAATGGCCCATCACTCCCAGCAGGCTCTGTCAGTGAGAGGCTGAGCAGAATGAAAGCAGCTCTTCCTGGCTTCTCTGAAAGCAGCACTGGAGGCAAGCTCACATAGGTGACTCCTTCCTCTGAAAGGAGAGCTTCTCAGGCTTCCCAGAGATGTGAAAGTTCTGCACATCAGGCCTAGCTTGCTGTATGAACTAAGGGCATCTGGAGGTGGGAGATGGGAGTGCTATGCCCTTTGGCAACCCATGGCTCTCCTGCTGGAAAGAGATTTCCTGCATTTTTTCCAGTATTCAGGACAAAGGGGATAAAGCAGAGAGCAAGCTTGGGCAGCAGGTGGGAACAGCCAGGAGGAAGATTTGGGTGTGCTCTGCCAGGAGCAGTTCTTAAAAAAAAAAAAAAACCAAAAAAAAAAATCTTGTAAAGCTATCTTCAATTTTCAAACGCAAGCCATCCCTTGAATGCCAGAATCCCAGCATGGCAGGGTTGGAAGGGACCTCTGGAGCTCATCCAGCCCAACCCCACTGCTAAAGCAGGGCACCCACAGCAGCTTGCCCAGGAGCACAATGGCCAGGGGCAGTTGGAAGCACTCCAGAGCAGGAGACTCCACAATCTCTCTGGGCAGCCTGCTCCAGCCCTCCAGCACCCTCACACCAAACTATTTTCTCCTCCTGTTCAGAGGGAACCTCCTGGATTCCCGTTTGTGCCCAGTGCCCCTTGTCCTCTCTCTGGGTACCACTGAGCAGAGTCTGGCCCCAGCCTCTTGCCCCCCACCCTTTAGCTCTTGCTGAGCATTGCTCAGCTCCCCTCTGGGGCTGCTCTTCTCCAGGCTGAACACCCCCAGGGCTCTCATCCTTTGCTCCTCACCGAGCTGCTCCAGGCCCCTCAGCAGCTTTGTAGTCTCCACTGGACTCCCTCCAGCAGTTCCTGGTCTCTCTTGAACTGGGGAGCACAGAACTGGATACAGTACTCCATCTGTGGCCTCATTAGGGAAGAGTAGGTAGGGAGGAGAACCTCTCTTGCCCTGCTGGCCTCTTCTTAATGCACTGCAAGAGACCATTTGCCTTCCTGGCCACAAGGGCACAGTGCTGGCTTGTGGCAGACTTGTTCTCCACCAGCACTCCCAGATCCTTCTCCCAAAGCTCTTTTCCAGCAGGTCAGCCCCTCCCTGTACTGCTTCAGGGGGTTATTCCTCCCCAGGTGCAGGACAAATCCCAGCTCCTGGCTTTGTGTTCCACTGCATTAGCAGAGCCTCTGGCCAGAGCACAGCTCTGCATGGTGTGAGCTGGCTGCAATGTGCCAAAGCCACACCTTGAAGGGGCCACCACTCCTGGCAGTTACTTCTATGACACAGTGTCTTACCTCCAAGGCAGTCACGAGTGCCAGTCAGACCACTGCTCCTGAGGAGCACTCTGCCCAAAGCACCCTACCTGAGATAAGGCAGCAGCCTTCACAAGCCCTCCTGCTGGAACACTGCACACAAACAAGTGGAAAGGGTCTCCTGGATGATGCGTTCTCCCTCACTCAAGTCTCAAACTAGTTTAACAGCACAGTACTGGGCAGGGTCCATCCCTTGAGCCTGGATTTATGTCTAGGAACACCTTCCATTCCCAACACCAAGTGCATTTCTTGGGTTTGAGGTGCTTTCACCACTAGCTGCTCAGCCAAAGTTATGTCAGACACTACCTAATTGCTGCAGAATCCAGCACAACAGCTGGGGTGCAGCTTGCCACAGGAGCACCTCAACAACATCTCAGGCTGCTGGAGCCTGGAGCTCAAAGAGTCAGCCAGCTTGTCCACAGTGCCCCCAAGCACCTAGCACCCCACGGGCAATGAACACAAACTGGAACACAAGAGGTTCTAAGTAAACATAAGCAAACAATTATTCCTTTTGAAGGTGGCAGAGCACTGGAACAGGCTGTCCAAAGAGGTTGTGGAGTCTCCATCTCAGAAGCTATTCAAAACCCACTTGGACATGTTCCTGTGTGCTTTACTGCAGGTGATCCTGCTCTAGCAGGGGAGCTGGACTAGATGGTCTTCAGAGGTCCCTTCTAACCCCCATCACTCTCTGATTCTGTAAAGGAAGGCAGCCCCAGCCATGCTGCTGTCTGCTGGGTACCAATCCACCCAACCAAGGAGTTCATTAGGCAGCCATGAATTAAAGGTAACATCAGCACCCCCTGCACTTCTCCCTCTTCCTTAGACAAGCACACAGCCAGATCTGATCACTAAATTGGATCATGTCCCACAGAGGTTGAGACCTAGCAAGACACCAGCTGAAGCAGACGTGCATACCAGTGACCAGGATGGTGCAGAGCTCCCTCACACACCAAGACCACGTTACCCTACCTTGAAGCAAGCTGTATGTGACCTTACTGCAGGCTGGCAAGGTCTGAAATCCCTGTGGTTGCATCTGCTGAGTTCACCACAACTGAGACAAAACACAGCAAAGAGTTTCTAAGAAAGCTGCTGTGCAAAACCAGTTAGGAAGCAAACCAGGTTATTCTGCATAGCAACACAGCTTCCAGAGCTCCTGTCAGCCTTTGCAGCCACTCTGCCTGCACAAGGACAGGTATTTGTGACTGGGTTGCATCTAGAGAAGGGTGGCCAGCAGGGCAAGGGAGGTGATTCTCCCCCTCTACACCACTCTGGTGAGACCCCACCTGGAGCTCTGTGTCCAGTTCTGGAGCCCCTAGTACAGGAAAGGTCTAGAGGTGCTGGAAGGTGTCCAGAGAAGGGCCATGAGGATGAGCAGAGGGCTGGAGCTGCTCTGCTCTGGAGACAGCCTGAGAGAGTTGGGGTTGTGCAGTCTGGAGAAGAGAAGGCTCCCAGGAGACCTTCTTGTGGCCTTCCAGGATCTGCAGGGGGCTACAAGAAAGCTGGGGAGGGACTTTTGAGGGTGTCAGGGAGCGATAGGACTGGGGGGAATGGAGCAAAACTAGAAGTGGGGAGATTCGGATTGCATGTTAAGAAGAAATTCTTCCCCATGAGGGTGGTGAGAGACTGGCAGAGGTTGCCCAGGGAGGTGGTGGAAGCCTCATCCCTGGAGGTTTTTGCAGCCAGGCTGGATGTGGCTGTGAGCAACCTGCTGTGGTGTGAGGTGTCCCTGCCCATGGCAGGTGGGTTGGAACTGGCTGATCCTTGAGGTCCCTTCCAACCCTAACAATTCTGTATGCCAAACCTCCCTGATTGCTGACAAGCTGCACATCATGTTCTAGAGTACATCTGCTCTGGGGATGATGGAGGACAAATCATGCTGACTACAACCTCCCAAAAGGGCCTTTCCAAAAGAGCAGCTCTGTAAACCCAGCAGGCTCTGCTGCACACCAAGCACATGGGACCTTTGCTGCCAGCCACAAATCTCCTGGTGAGCACACTGCCAGACAGAACTTCATTACAGGACTGTTACAGTCAACAATTACGAGATCGATCCAGATTAAGGGCAGGGCTCACGCTGGCAGCTCAGGATCGAACGGGCAATGAGCTGCTTCCTCCCTGTGTCATTCCCAGGGCTCCAGCAGGAAGGATGGACCCAAAGCACCCCAGATTCATAGAATGGTTTGCATTGGAAGGGACCTTAAAAATCATGTAGCTCTAACCCTCCATGGGCAGGGACACCTTCCACTAGCCCAGGCTGCTCAAGGCCTCATCCAACCTGGCCTTGAACACTTCCAGGGAGGGGACATCCACAACCCCCCATGGCAACCTGTTCCAGTGTCTCCCCACCCTCACTCTAAAGAATTTCTCCCTTCCCTCAGGATCCCAGCTGCAGAACACAGCCCTCCTAAGAGGTTTCCCCTCCCTGGTTTTAGTGGGCCCAAGACAAATTACAGCAGACCAGCTGGGAGCTAATGCTTTCAGACCAAGCTGAGCCAGGAAGTTTTAAGCAGCTCCAGACAGTTGCTGTCCTCATTCTGGGCTAAGGAGGGCCTGCAGAGCAGCCAAGGACCTGCTGCTGCAACACAAGTGTGCACACCCAGAGCCCAAAGGCTCTGAGATGTTGGCTTGGTAAGACACAGGCATCTCTGGGCACAACACGTGCCACTATTCAAGGGTCTGAAGGAGACAAAACAAAAGCATTAAGGGCACCTGTCCATGCAATACAGAGAGACAAGGGGGCAATGAAGTGCCAACCTCTGGGAAGGTGGAAACCCTTGGCTGTCTGGGTGCTATGGTTACTACTCACACTGTGCCAGCACTGCAATTAGCTCAGATTTAACATGGCCTGGGAGGTATCTCTAGGATAAAAGATTATGATCACAGCTCCAGTTCTGCTTCTGAACTGCAGGTGGGCTCTGACCTTGCTCCTACAACCCGCCAGCAAGCTGTTTGGAGGGGGAAAGGGAAGCAAACCCAAGGATGTTTCGCTCTCTTGAGACAGCCATTTCCTTTGGTAAGGGAGGTTTGTGGCTAGGACAGCCTGTGCTGCAACTAAAACTGCATTGTTACTACAGCTTGAATTCCAGACACCTGCACCACGAAGCAGCAGCCTTCCCTGTCAGGGAGGCTAAGAGCACACATTAACAAGTTCTCACAGCAAGTGGCAGCGTGTGCAGAGCTGAACCATCACTAACCCAGCCCTGGAAAGCTGCAGGGAAAAGTTTTGCCAATGTCCCTGCAAGCAGGTACTGTGGCATCCAAGCAGCTTGACTTAGAGAATGGTATGGGTTGGAAGGGACCTCTGGAGATCATCAAGTCCAACCTCCTCCCTACCAAAGCAGGATCACCTAGGGCAGGTCACACAGGAACGCATCCAGATGGGTTTGTAAAGTCTGCAGAGAAGGAGACTCCACAACCTCTCTGGGCAGCCGGCTCCAGAGCTCCAGCACCCCTACAGGGAAGATTTTCCTCATGTTGAGGTGGAACCTTCCAGGTAAGAACCATGGTGGAACTGGGAAAGGGGCAATTCCAGGTGCCAGCAATGCCAGGTGGCTTTAGCACAGCTGCAGCAGGAAGTTCTTCAGGTGTGTGAGAAAACACAGTGATAGAGATGCAGACAGGGATGGGGAAAACACCTTCACATTAATTCTTCAAATTAATTTTTCAGGTTTTATTAGCAGTCAATAACTCTACAGGTTTTGCAAACCCTTGAATCCTCCTTGCCTGCACCTACTTTTTGCAAGATCTTCCCTGCAAGCTCTTCCTGCACAGCCCAAGAGGTTACCACCAAACAGCATCTCACCAGGCCTCACACTGCTGTGGTGCTGCAGACCAAGAGGAGAACTGCTGGGTTCTCTCCAGAAGCACAAAAAAGGGATCTCACAGAGGACACTGAGACCAGCTGGATTGCTGTGCCAGGTCCTCAGCCATGTTTGGCACCAGGAGCAGTGCCCACTGCATCCACGTTCCGTGGTTCAGCACGAGGAAGCCACCACAACAGAGGGCAAGTGCACAAAGCAAGCAGTGTACCACATTTGAGGTCAGCTGCCAAGTACATCCCCATGGACAGTTTGCCTTTCAGCTGGCAGTTAAGCCTCCTGCTCTGGGTGGCCATCTTCATCTACAGGGAATTGGTTTCTACTCTTTTGCCCATCAGAAGGAACAGCTGAGCAGATCCTCAGGCTTTCAGCTGTAACCAGAAACTGGTCTAGGGGTTTTCTCCAAGACTCCTGCCATCTTACACAGCTACCTGCACAGCCACATACCACACAGCAAACCAGCAAGCACCAACTGTAGCTACCCTTGACTTGGCAATCCCAACCAGAAGTCTGGGGAGGCACAGTCACTCAACCTGTCTGCTGGAATTTGGGAAATGAGCTGGCAAGGGAGAGCATTAGCTCCATGGAGTTGCTATATAAATAGTAGTCACTGGCCCATCCTGTGGGATCAGAGGAGAGCTGACAAACAGCAGCTGAGCTGTGGCTGTTCCACAGTGAACCATTTCACACTACCAGCACACTGTGTGATGTGGAGGACACACAGACATGAGGAAGGTCACTCATTCCCTCTGACTCAAAATGAGCTTATTTTCACAGGGCACAGGCTTCAAGAGCTTCTTGCTTTCCCCAGCAACCAAGGGCAGCACGAGGCCTATATGTGACTGCCAGGGAGCAGCAGGAGAGTGCAGCAAACAGCTTTCAGATAATCTGATCTGAACCACATGCCACAGCTAGGAAGCTTTCTATGAAATACCTGTTGCCACATACTGCTTCAAGCAATGTTACCTTCCCAAGGTAGAACCTGCTGGTCTCCAGCCAAGAGGACCATGGATTACTGGGCAGGCATCATGTGTGCCGAGGAGCCCAAGCTGCCTGAACAGCCAAGGCTACTGAAGTTAGGCCATTTCCACCACTGATATTGCCAGCTGCAAGACAGATGGCAGCAATAGCTGTGCAATCCAAAGCAGAACTTCACCAGGCATGTACCACAGGTCCATGAGAAGAGAGCTGCTGCTGAACGAATACCCACAGGAGGCTGCAGGCACACAACGCTCCTGCAAAAGTCTAAGCTGAGAGCAGAGGCCACACAAGCAGTGGTGTAAGTAAAGAACACTGGAGGGGTCTCTGATCCTGTGTCTGAGCAGAGATGTTGAATGATGTGCTACAAAAGGCCAAGTGTCCTCTGGTACAGGCAGAGATGAAATTGGTGGCTCGGGTTCTGCGAAAGGCAGGCCATTAGGCACTCCCTGTTCAGAGAAGCCCTGCAAGCAACAGCACTGACCTTGCTGTAGGGAAGCTCTATGCACAGGCTCTTCCAGCTTAGGAATTATGGCTGTGAAGTACACCAACAGGTCAGAGCTCTGCCCTTTAAAGACTTCATGTCTTTTACTATGACAAAGCCTTCATCGAATAGGAAGTGGCTCGAGTCCACTTGAGACACTAAATCTAAAGAGACGATGGCAGATGCAAAAGCTACATAAATTTTCCTGGAAATCCTGTCAGCCTGCTAGGAAAGAGCAGAGACAAGAGTCTGGGATCCCTTCAGAGGCAATGTCATCTGGAAGCCTAGCCTCTGAGAACACTGGCTGAATGCTTTGCAATAAACACAGCCAACAGGCCTCAATCTAACTGCTGCTGCTCAAGAGGCAACAGCTTTTGGTGAGGTCTCCATCACAAGCAGGTGATTCATCACCTGTTCAGATGGTAGGTTCAAAGCATAGATTGAGTTGGAGACACCTAGACTGAGCATACAATACCAGTTAGCTGCCAATGGGACCTACCATTAGCCCCTTCGAGTTGAAGTTGAGATGAAAGCCATGCTGTTGGCAGCACTTTTTACAGCATCATTGCAGCAAGAACCTCACAACCCCTATCTGGGGCATTCTGCGTTTCACCACATCATACACCAACTCTGGAGCAGCTGCTAAAAGGTGACATCAACATAACTTGTTCCCCAAAGGTTTCCCAGGAAGGGTATGAAGATGTAGAAGAGAGCTGTTCCCAAGCAAAATAAGGCAGAGAGGACCTCTCTGGGTCCAGTGCCACCTCAGCAGCACAGAAGCAGCACAAGATGAAGGCAGGGTGGATATGACAGCAGGGCCAGGAGACCAAATAATTCTTTCCTTAAGAGTCTTTTCCAGCATAAACATTCATTGGAGAAAGTGAGCTTCCCTCCCCTGAGGGGAAACACTCCAGGTAGCTAATTCCCCCATCAGTCTCTGAATGTCACCTCTACCCTGGACAAAGGAGCATCACTTAGCTGCACAGCATGAGGCCATGCAGCCACTGCCACCATAGCCAAGCTCTAGTGCTGCAGTTGTGTCTCAGAGCCTGCGACAGCAATCCTGTATATCCTCTTCCTGCAATACCAGCAGATGAGATGGGAAAAACACTTTGTGTAACCAGAAACAGTTTGGAAGCTGTTAAGACATTAAGAGTGTCCTGAAGAGGTCCTCTGCCCTCCCACCCTAACTTAGAGCCCTTCTCCATGGGGAAAAGCTTGCAGATGCCAAGGAGGCTTATCAAGTGCAAGCTGAGGAGTGGAGCACCAAAGCAGAACCCACCCTGGGAGGGAGAAGTGAGGCTGCTCTCCCCAGTGCACCTCCTGCTTCAGCAGCAAGGGAGAGCTTCCCACAGGGAGGCAGCAAATGGCTGCTTCAGCAAAGGAGCAGAGGCCAGACTGCCTAGTGTTTCACCAAGGGTCAGGCAAGGTAGTGCTTTCCCCTCCCTCAGCAGTTGCTGGCCTGCTGCCAGGATGTGCCTCCTGAGCTCTGCATGCATCTCTCCCCAGGGACAGAAAGGAGGTGGAAGAATAATCAGGTCACAGCCCTCCATTTCTCCACATAGCAGAATTTGGCCAGGTATCACCTGTCCAAAAGCTGCACAGGGAGCAGGTAACATTGCCCATTGGTCCAGCAGGTGCTACCTGCACAGAGGTCAACACAAGCAGCTCCATACTGCAAGTCCCATCCCAACCCCAACCAACTGGAACCAGCTGGTGTTCACCAGCACCCAGACCTCAAGTTGGTGGTGCAGTGGCAGGAGCAGATCCTGACTGGGAAGGTGAATCAATGCCACTCAGAAATCCTTGGATCAAAGGCAAGACATGAGCAAACACAACTGCGTAGGCATGTTTTGAACAGGCCCCATTGGCTGGGCCTGACCTCATGCAGAAAGCCTGGATGCCCAATTACCAGTAAGTGGCACAGACATTGCTGCACTTCAGATGTTTGTGACTCACTGGGAGGCTTGCTTTTGCCACAGCTCCCCTGCCCTCCCCTCTCCCTCTCCAATTATTAATGCTCCAAGTTTAAAAGACTTGTTGCATTATGCTAATGGGCCAGTTGGGTACAAGATGTACACTGAGGGACTGGAAGCAACAAATCCAGATTTGCTTGTTAAGATGTTAATGCCTCAGAGCTACATGGGAATAGGGAGCTGAGAGAGGAGTTGGCAGGGGGGGAGGGAGGAAAGAAATCCACTTGCCACAAAGCCAAATAAGTCTGTCCTGTTTTGAGGTGCTCATTGCCATCTTCTACCACATCATTTGTCTCCAGCAGGCAAGGGCTCATTCATTAGCTCTGTGTGAATGATGATCTGTGTATGAATCACACTGCTCACTAATGATTCAGGCAGTTGTAAAGGAGGGTATCAGGCTGCTAACTACCAAGGGCTATAAAGCACCTGAGCTGCTGGCTGACACGTCACTGTCCTGCCAGCTTGGGTCCTTTGCTGCCACTTGCTAGTGTGTGCTCTCAAAAAGCCCTTCCTAATCATGGCTGTAACTCAAAAAGGGACAGGTAGAGCAGGCAGATGAGAAAGCCTTGGAAATGTTTTACAACTAGATGAAGGCAACCAGTAGGACATCACAACCCTTCAGACATCCTCCCCAGCTCCCTCTGTCTTCTCAGCTGGCACAGGGAAAGGGTAGCTTTCTCAGACCACCTACCCAGGAGACCACCAGAGCACAAGCTCTGCAGAGGCTCTGTCTCAGATCTGAGAGGTCTGAGCAGGCTGTTCACGTCAAATCTACACTCAGCTTCTAACCCCAGCACTATGGAGAGACTCTGATAGCAAAAGCATGGAATCAGCATGTAAGGAGCTACAGCACATCCTACATGATCACCTGCCACGGAGCCCTCAGGTATCACTTCTACCCTGGACTATTCCTACTCCAGCTTCTGTGAATGTCTCCTCCTCCTCCTCACACTCCCAGAAGCAAAAGGCAGCAGCAAAAGGCAGCATTAATATTACAGCCTTTACTTCTGTAACAGAAGCATGACCTCTTTTGGAAACTACCCTTAAGACAAGTGGGCTGACAAAGCATTAACTTCCAGGAAGTAGTTCAGCTTAGGTAAGAACACAAACCCTCCCCCCTTCCCTAAACACTCCACATCTTAATGATGGATCATAAAGCCAAAGCAGAAAACTCATTGTCAGGAAAATTCCATGTGCCACCCTGCAGACACTGCCCTTCCAGTCCTTGTCCCACTCACGTTTCACACTCCCTGCAGAGTGCAAGGCAGTCCTTTATCCAAAAACTGGCCCAGACCAGATTCCAGCAGAAGCAGAGGGAGGTCCACTGGAGACATCAGCTTGCTGTGGAGAGATCCTCGAGCCTACCCCATGACTGGCACTAGCATGACACATCAGCACTGCAACCTAATTAACAAGTTGAAAAGCCAAATTGTACCTTATGGCCCTTCACAGACAGAGCAGCTCACCCAGGCCCAGCTCAAGGTCTCCATCAGACACCAGCTCCTAAGGTGAAAGCTTCAGCTCTGCAGAAACACATCCTCTATCAGTGGTTAAACTGCTTCCCAGAGGCACAGCCACAACCACAGATCCCAGTGACAAAGGAAGGGAAAGAGATCTGCTGCCAGCCTGGGAGCCCAGGAGGAGGCCTCTGAACCAGCACATCTCTGGCAGTGTGGCCAGAAACCAGTTCCAGTGATGACAGACCACAGCAAACCCTCCTCCTGAGCTGTGACATCACTTGAAGACAAGACAGTTTTACTGGCACTTGCCTAGACATGGTGGTGTCCTTACAGTCACACAAAGTAGAGTATACCAGAGTTAAGAACCAACAATCCAAGAGCTACCCCAGCACAGGTGCAACCTCAGTGCAACAAAGCTGTGCAGCACCTGTGATCAGCAGAACAGAACAAGCCCCCTACAGCCAAGTGCTGCAGGTACTCTCAGGAGCAACTGAGTATTTGCACTGCTCATCTCAGGAGAGACACAGCTCATGGGTGCAGCACAAGATAACCCCAAAACCACCAGTTCCACAGCACTTTGTTCAGAAGAAATCAGGAACAAGGCAAAACTCATACAGGACATCTACTTGTAAGTTACCTCAGTTATTCCCCACATGCATCACAGCAGCATTCACAGCTGCAGTGTGAAGAAGGTGAGCTTTCAGGTCATGTTTGGAAAGGCCTACCATGCTAAACAACAGAACAGGACAAGACTGTTTCATTCTCCAGAACCCACAAGTCGTCCAAACACATCTCAGCTATGCCAACTTGTCCAATCACAACAGCAACACCATCCCAAGACACCCAGAACAAGGTGTAGAGATGCACAGCCCTCCCACCCACCTTCTCCCCAGCAGCCTCCTCTCACACAAGACTGGGAAACAGCAGCAGCTTGAAGCTAATTCCAAAGCTGGGCCCTTCCATCAGGACCAGCAAGGCTCCAGATGGACTGCAGGAGAAGCCAGCTGCAAATGATGCTTTCTGCAACACAAGCTGGGCAAATCATTCACATCTAAACAACAGGTCAGATTTTCCACCCTCAAGCAGAACTACTATGTGATTCACTTTGCAGGAATTCCCACACATTTTCAGGCCTCTGTCCTTTCTGGTGACTTTTCACTTGTCTCATGTTTGGTTTCTCCCATATAGCAGATGGAAGTCTCAGCCTGGCAGAACCCAAACCCCAGCAGGAAACTGCTTTGTTTTCCCATGGCTCTGCAGACACCAAGACTTCCTCTTCTCTTGCCATTTCTCCATTCTCCCACCTTGACATATTCCTTCCAGCTACAACCAGAAGCAGTTACTTGTTGAGACTTTGTTTCTGCAGTTGCTCAGTAGCTGCTGATGCCCTGGTTCCATCACAGCCAACCTCAGTTGTATTTACAGAGCCTTCAAAGACACCATTCTCTTTGCCTCTTCCTTCCCTGCCTCAGTCAAACAACTCATAAGGGCTACTGCTCTGAACTGAAGCCTAGCCCTGCTTTTAACTTCAAGCCAGGAAAAAGGTCTCAAGAGAGCAGGTTCCTGAAGGTTTTACCATGCAGGTTTTACCATTGCAAAGCAGCTCCACACCCTGAACCAGCACCTGCTGGGCTTTCACTGGGGGTCAGCACATCCATCTGCCCAGCAGAGGTGCCAGTCAACTGTTCCTGAGCAGAGCCCTTGGCAGGAAGCAAGCCCTCATCTCCAAGACATGGAGAAGTTTCCCAGATGTGATTCAGATGGGACCTCTCAGGCCCAAGCCTGGAAGAAGCCTGCCAGTTGCTGCTGATAGTTGATTTCACCAAGCATTTACAACTTAGGATAGCAGAAATAAGTGACCATAGCTCGGCTAACTACTCAGACTGCAGAGACCAAAGGAACAAAGAGTGATTGTCAGCTCAACACTGACATGGAAAACTGTGTGAAGCAACAGCAGAAAAGCCCTGAGAGAGAGATGAAGGGAAAAAACACAGTGGCTGATACCACTTTTCTCCTTGTGCTGCTGCAACACCCACAGGCAAAGACACAGCTGCAGCTTCTGGGAGGCACAGCCTTCACCAAGACTCTTTGAGAAAACCTAGATGGACTGGAAGCAGAATGCCTTTGTAGGGGAGGTGCTTGATGAATGCCTCAGCACTTCAAGCTACCAGAGATGAATGACAAGGCTAGAGTGCTCACAAGGGCTTAACATCCTTATCACCAGCCTTTTACCCTCGTCTTCTGGCTAGAAAGGTTAATTGCCTGTGGAACAGAAGTTGGACCCCGTTTGCTCTCACTCACACACTCAGCTATTTCTCCCTCCATTCTCACTGAATCAGAAGGATCAACTCATTGACTTTGTAGTGTCAGACAGTTTGCAACCCAACTTTGGAAGAGCCAGAAAGAAATAAGAGACATTTCTGTTTTAGGAAGCAAGACAGAGACAAAAGCTCCTTCTACTCTCTGCCAGCAGAGAAGGTTTTAGGATGGGTTTGATGGCATTTAAAAAATAACTTTTCATTGCTTTGATGTGCCAGATTCTTGCTATCCAGGGATCAGTGATAAAGCCAGCACTCCTAAGCAGGGCTGGAAAAATAACACAGGACATCCTTGCTAGGATATCACCTGAAAGTTTGAGAAGAGGTCTTACCCTTGCTGGCCTCTAGCTGATCAGCTTCTGGCATAGCTGAAGCTCTCATCTTCCCCCCTGGTTTTCTGACCAGACACTGCCACTTACCTCATCTATCTCAGACAGGACAAAAGCATTTCCTTGTCCTTGTGCTCACTTAACACTTTGATAACGTTCTGCACGTTTCATTGAGGTTCTACCCAAGCAGCAGGCTAGCAGCACAGGTGCCCCAAGCACCACACGTGAACTGAACGCCTAGCTCCAGCTTCCTCCCTTTCCCATCCCTTTGATCCGCTGCAGAAACAAGCGGCACACAAAACTGGAGCACTGCTGCTGGGTCACTATCAGGAGTACATGAGTAAGGGAAGGTGGAGACGCCAAGGAGCCCCTGGCCCTCCACATCACCCTGCTTAAAGGCTTTGCCCCCTCATCCACCCCAGAACAGGTCTTCCTACTTGGCAGGAAGAGGAAGCGACTCTCCCAAAGGCCGGAAAAGCCTGTTCCACTGCCTCACACCTCGGGTGCCAGGGAGCCCAAGGCTTCTGCTGGCAGAAGCTGCAGCATCCCTTCCCCTGCCTGAAACCCAGGCTAGGATAATTTTAGCTAGGACTCCCTGGAAGCACGACGCGCATTTACACACAACCAGCATAACCTTGCTCACAGCAAGGATTGCTGGCATCAGCAGCCTTCATCAGGTGGTGGTTGAGCAGCTAGCACACATTAAATTAAGGAGCAGCAGTTATGACAACATCAAGGAGATATGCTGGATACAGAGGGCTCGGCTGAACCTCCTACATGCATCTGACTGCACCTGCAGCTTCTTTGTCACTAAGTAAAGATGTCACTGATGAGGCTAGGCTGTGGCCCCAAGAAGCAGTTAGCCCTAACAGCCACCAACTCCCAGCTAGCCCTTCAGCCTCACCTCTCATTGGAGCTCTCCAACACCAGTTTTAACCCAGCTCTCTGCAATATGCATCCATCCAACATGAGAGGTAGACATGGTTCTGTTAGCACCTTCCAATCAGGGAGACCCAAAAAGCCAACTGTACATTTCCAAACCACAGCCCAGCTCTCTCAGTGCTGTTACAGAGACCCACAGCACTTTCCACAAGCTACCTGCAGCTCCCCAAGGCCTTGCAGCTTCATGGCACGAGTCATTTACACGTTCCCCTGCTTGCTGGGACCTCCCTGTGAGTACAGTGCCTGCTGTCAGTGCCATGCAAAGGCACAGCTGAATGATCAGCCTCAGCAGCCAAAGTCCACTCTTGCAGGGAAGGAAAGCTCTGGCTCCCCACTCCCTTTTCCTACACCCTCATCCCACACAGAGCTACACAGTAAGCTGGATTTAAAAAAAAAAATAAAACTAGGGAGACCTAATGTGGCTTGTGTTCTCCTCCCATTCTTCCTCCTGACTGGGTGAGTTTTCAGCTGAACAATTTCCCTGACCTACTCTACACCCCAGAACAGAAGCCAGCACTAAGGACAGAACGAGACAGCAGCTTGGCTCATGCAAGCTGTCCAAAGGCAACCTGCCTTTTGGGTGACCAGAGCACAATGCCAGCACTGCCCCAGCTAGAGGAACTGTGGGTCAAATGAGCCCATGGAAACTGGAGCCACAAGGGCAGCTAAAGGAGGCACACTTCATTTTTATTTTATTGTGTGGCAGAACAAGACACTTTCTTTGCTATTTTACAGATGTGGGACCTAGAGCTCGTACAGTAACTCAAACTCAAGTGGCTTCTTGACCCATGCAACAAGCTGCCAAGTTACCAAGACAGACACCGTGTCAACATTGGCATGGGGCAGGCTAGAAGAACACCCAGCAGTTTTACTTCTGGAGGGGAAAAAACCCAGATCATAGTGCAAGGATGATAAAAGCGGGATCAGAGACCTTAAATTTAATACTAACCAAACTTTGGAATAGTTTGCTTTTGGGGAAAGGGAGCTAAGCACTTTCACTGGCAGGTGAGGGGATGAGAAAAAGCAAATAAGTATCAGTACGAGAAGTAATGAAGTAACTGCTGCCTGGGCCCCTGCCTCCTGCCCTTCTCCTCCTGCCATCCCCAGCCAGCTGGTCCCTTGGGAAGAACCCAAGCCTGCACGGGGGGCAGAGGAGCCGTCTACTCCCGCTGGAATCCGCCGTTCCCCGGTGCCAGCTGGCACGGAGCAGCCAGTGGGCACAGCGAGGCCGGGCGCGACGTGGAGTTCCGCAGGCAGCATGGGCCCGCGTCCGCTGTCCTCCGGCCGGGACAGAGACACACACCTGTGACACCCCCGCAGGGAACTCATCCGCTTAGGGGAGTGGAGGGAAACCCAGCTGACGAGCGGCAGCCAGGCCGAGCTCGGCGACAGGCGCTGCCCTTTTCTCGTGAGGGAAATACGGTTACGCTTCCTTTCTGCCACTAAGCCTTCCCCTGTGCCCCCGGGCGGGGGACAAGGCCGTCCCGGCCCTTCTTGCCGAACCCCAAACCCGCATTTCTCTCCAAGCCCAAACCCCTGAGCGGCCGCAGAAACCTGGCCGCTTCACCACGCGGCGAAACAAAAGGGCACCGGGGCCCGGGAAGGGGCCAGTCGGGCCGAGACTGAGCCTCGCCCACCTCCCGCCTCCGTGGCAGGGGACCCGGAGCCGGCCGGGCCGGGCGGCCAACCCCTCGCTCCGGTTCCCGCTAAGACCAGGACCCTCCTCTCCCCATCCCCGGGGCGGCCGACCCCGCTGCCCGCCGGCCCGCCCCGCGGCCGTCCTCCCGCCGCGGCCTCCCCGAAGGCGGCGCAGGCCCCGCCGCTCACCCGCGAGCCGCTTCCAAGCTCTTGATGAGCTTCTTGATCTTCCAGATCTCCACGTTGCGGTCGGCAGCGCTGGGATCGTCCGCCATCTTCTCCCTCCTCCTCCGCCTCCTCCTCCTCCTCCTCCTGCTGCGGCGGCGGCTGCGGCGGCCTGCGGCGGGCCGGCAGCACAGACACAGCGGTTAGAGCCCCAGACCCGGCCCGCCCCGGCCCCGCCGCCGCCCCTCTGCCCGCCGCGCCCTCACCTCAGGCCCGGTCCCCCCCGGCGGCGCGCGGCTGGCGGCGGCGCTGACGTCGGACACCGGCTGCTCGCGCTCCCCCTCTCCGCGCTGCATGTGTTGCAATCGGCTCACATGGGGCCTGTGACATCACTTCCGGGGGACCGGGGCGGGGGGCAGCCTCCCGCCCCGCCCGCGCGGGAGCGGGGTGCCCCGCCATAGGCCGCCCGACCCGCCGCCACAGCCCCTTTCCCGTGCCGCTATTGGCCCGTGGCTCCGCGCGGGGCATTATGGGGCGCGTAGTCCGCGGCCCGCCCGGCCCGGCCGCTGCGCTCGGCGGGGCGGGGCGGGGCGCTGCGGCCGGTATCGCGAGAGCTACGCAGCCGGCCCCGGGCGCGCTTAAAGGGCCCGCAGCGGGCGGGAGCGGCATGGCCTAGGGTATGAGTCTGTGGTGGCGACCTGGGAACGGGTCTGCTCCCGAACGGGCCGCCCCACCCGGGCCTGGCTTCTGACGCTGGTACACACACCACCTTACCCCCTCTCCGCCCTGGCGGCATCATCCTCTGGGCCTTGTGTCACTTGCTTTACACCCCGTGCCACCCTCGCTGCCCCTTCCACAGACCCCGGCAGGCCACCTGAGCAGGGAGCAGAGCGTGTTCTCCCTCCCTTCGGGGTCTCCTGGGCCAGCCCCCAACCCCAACATCGCTGCTCTGGGGGTCTGCGGCCAACCTCCTCACAGAGGCAGGGCTCTCCATCCTGTCCCAGTGCCGCTGCTGTCCCACGTTGAGGCTAGAGCCCACCGCCTGGGGTTTGGAAACACTTGGTCCCTCCCGTCCCTTGGTCGTAAACATTTGGAGGAAGCAAAGCATGGAGGAAAGGAGATGGGGCACATGGAATTTTCTATGGAGCCACAGGATTATCCCACATGTTCCCTTCCCCTGGAAACATCACCTTTGTGCTGTCCTTATCGGCGCCGGGGGTGGCTGAGAGCTGCAGCAACTTGTGATGCCCACAGAGGTCTTGGCCAGGCTCAGTGGTGCACTCAGGTTGCTGTTCTGAAGGCACCAATGACTTGGTCGGTGTCTGGAGAAGGGCAGCAAGGCTGGCCAGAGGTTTAGGGAAGGCTGGGGAAATGGGTCCCAGCGAGCCCAGGGTGGAGGTGGCAGTGCCTGGCTGGGGAAATTGTGCCCCTGCGGCCCGGTCCTGCACGGCGAAGATAAGCACCGGGCTGCCTGGTGTCCCTGGGCGAGGGGCGCAGACCTCCCCGCCACACGGTGTGGCCGTAGCCTGGCTCTGCAGCCCTGCTTGGCCAGGGCTGTCCTCTGTCAGACAAGCAGGGGGCAATGCAGCCCCTCCCCAGGACAGTGGTGGCTCGGCATGGGGAGCAGAGTGCCCTGGGTGCCCCCACTGCACCCGTGGGCTGGGGCTTCTCATCTTATTGCATTATTCCTGGATTACTGCATCTTTAAGGTGATACACGCCAGCAATTCCTGGCTCTGGGAGAGCACATTGCACTGATGAGCCATCAAAGCCACCCCTGTGCCACTGCCTGCAAGGACAGCAGGGCTGTGAGGAGCCAACCCAGCTCTGCATATCTGAGCACACATCCAAGTACTGCATCTAAGCACACCCACAACCTCCATGTCCAGCTTTGCTAACCCACAACCTGCCTGTTTTGCCCCAAAGATGCCAGGCAGTGGGTTTGGGAGTGCCACAGCCCAGGGAGCCTGTTGGGTCTGCCTCCAGGATGGCCTGAAATGGGACCTGCTGGAAACAGTGACAAAATGGCACCAAAGCCATTTATTTGTTTGTTTTAGTAAGTGGCAGCAGGGATGATGCTTTCCTGGTGATGCTGAGTAGGCACCAACAGCTGGAAGCTGTGGTGATTTGTGGCTGTGGTGTCCTTCCAGCCCAATTTTCTGCCTCCCTGGAACAAACCAGCTCTGATGTTTGCCATCAGCCTGGTCTCCAGCCCTGTCCTGCCTTGGAGCAGCCAGGCCTCCACACTGTGCTGTGCCGTGCTGTGCTGTGGGGAGATTGTGCTCACAGGACAAGTGCTGCCACTGCTCTGAGCCCACTGCAGCCCCCTCTCCCTCCTGTGCTGCCTCTTGGATCCTTGGCTCACTGAAGCTATGCCAGGAGCTGGGTACTGGGCACAGCTGGGCAGCATGGTTAGCTGAGCAGAGACTGGGTTGGGGCTCAGCCTGAGGCTGGCTTTCTCTACTGACAGGGTCATTCCAAGGAGACACTGTACATTTCTGAACTACCTGCCTAGATTTAAGGTCCTGTTTCTCTTTGAGGGCTGAGCAAGTAGCAATTTCAACCCTTACAGTATTTTTTTTCCCACGGGCATCTGGTCCCACACAGCCCTTTATAATCCTCCTCAGAACAGTAAGACAGTGGATTGTGCCTGGCTTTAGGAGATGATCTGCTGAGATGGAAGTTTCTGTGCCTGATATGACAAGGACAGTGTATGCAGATGGGCAAGTGGACAACAACAGCTTACCCCATGCACCTTCCCTGCCTTTCCAGGTCAATCCAGAGACTCTGCTCCAAAACCTGCCTGCTGAGTATCCCAGTTGCCAGCTCCCAGCTGGATGCACCCACTGTGCTGTGGCACTTTCTGCTCCAGCCTTCTCAACACAACAGGTGCCACCAGCAGCAGCCCATGGCCAGCTGGCAGAGATGCTGAGCAGTGCCCATGTCCACATCCCTCTGGGACCTAGGAGGGAGCTGAGAGCAGCTATAGGGGCAGAGCCACTGAATCAGAGAGAACTTTCTCAATCCACCACTCTGCTCTTGACAGAGGCCATTTAAACCAGACCTGCACTGTCACAGCCTGCTGGCAGTCGCTGTCTTGGGGAGAATTGGGAGGCTCCATCTCATTTTCCTCCTTCAGTCTCCAAGGAAGTTGAGCATCTCCTGCCCATAGAGCCAACACAGCAGGTCTCTGTCCACAGCAGGCATGCTCCCCAAACACAGCTGTGGCTGTCCTGAATGGAGGGAAGATGCTGTTAGGGAAGAAAACAATCCACTGCAGCAAGTGAAGATGCCATGCACTGACCTGAGATCGCAGCCTCCCCCCTCCCCGTTCAAGCCAGGCAGGAGCTGTGCTGCTGGAATCTGCTGTCCCTGTGCTGTTTGTGATGGGATGTTGTTATCTGAAAGCAGAACCAAGCAGGCTTTGCCTTCCACTGACCTGCTCCTGCCCACAGAGAACACTGCCAGAGGATGTGTGCAGGAGGAAGCACAAACCTCACTCCATCGCTTTTTCCCCCAAAAGAATATGTGCAAAACTTGCCTTAATTACTCTCATGGACAGCCCAGTGATTTATTCCAGAGCTGCAGCACTGCTGAGGCTACAGATCACTGTCAGCCTAGGCAGAAAACAACAAAGAAGCCCAAACACCCTCTCTCCTGTTGCTGACAGACACCTCCCTGGTGGGACAGCAGCACTTAACTTCTCAGGACAGGAGTTGCTCAAGAGGTAACAGCCCAGCTGCCTCATTTCTGCCTTCCTGGTAGTTTTTCACAGCAGGAAACTGTTCTCAGCATGACACACATCACCTAATTTCACTTTTGCCTCCCCAAGTCAATAATTTATCTTACAAAGGAGGAGCTAAGAAAGGCTCATTAAAAGATAACATCTCTGAGAGCTGTATTTAAGCTGCGACAGTGAAAAGAATTCATTGGAGAAGCAAAAGCCAACTCTGATTAATGATTCAGGAGCCTGAAGACCCCAAGGTGATGACCCACTGGCCATGGCAGCACTACAGGCCAAGAGCAGAGGTAAGAGCATGCGAACAGCAGCCCCCATGGGCAGCAGCACTGTCCTGGGCTGTCCCCAGCTCTGCTGCACCAACATCTGGTGGCAATTTCAGGGAGGCAATAGGAAAAGATGAGTTTTTAACCTTTCACTTAAGGATGTTTCCTTTCAGCTCCTGAATCACCCAAATCCCTTTGCTGGAAGAATTCCTCCTCTTTTCCAGACTGTGGTTTTACACAGGGTGTCACTTTTGACAGGAGCAGCAGCAGGGGAAATGCAGGGCAGAAGTCACCTGCAGCTGAGTTTGGTGAGGACTGCTCTCAGGAGATGCACAGCCAAGTGCACCCTGCCACTACCAAACCCACAGGTAGGGCAGGAGCAGGGTTATGCTGTGGACACTTGGATGGCACCAACAGCTCTTGGGGGCAGCAGCTGCTGTGAACATCCTGGGCCAGATGTTCCTCAAAACTTTCAGGGAACCATGCTGGTCACACAGCCTGTCACTACATGCCTGGGACAAAGCCTTGCCACTTAGCAGTCCAACAAACCAGCAGCTGGATCCACACACAATCCATTTGTTTGTGTCCTTTGGCCACCTGTGGAAGACCTGTGGTCACACCACCAGCCCCACACACTGACCTGCTGCACTGCACTCTGCTCTCCTCCCTACAGCCACAGCAGGGAGGATCCCCAGAACCCCACTAACTCCCCTGGCAAAAGCAAAGCACTGAATTTTGGATCTCCTCAGCCCACCTGAAGCCAGACAGCTCAACCCTTGGAACTGCTGTTGAGCCCTCTGCTTCCTCCACCACAGCACACCAAGCATGCTGCAGGCTGAGTGCCCAAGGCATTGCCTCTGACCTCCTCCTATGGCTGCACCAGGCCCCTTCTTCATGTCCAGGCCAAAATACTCCAAGATTCCCCTCCCTTTACCATTAGGTCACTCACTACTCACTCCTTTGTCCCTGTGCACGTCAGCTGGCTCAGCTGATTTGGCTCTGGCTTTTGACTCAGCTGTTTATGGCTCTGGGCAACCTGATCTAGTATGAGGTGTCCCAGCCCATGGCTGAGGAGGTTGGAACTGGGTGATCCTTGAGATTCCTTCTAACCCTGATAATTCTATCATTCTATGAGTCTATGATTTGCTCCCAAGTGGAAGTTGCTTCCAGACATAGGAGAGAATCATTTGGTTGGAAGAGAGCTTTTGAGATCATTGAGCCCAGCCATCAATGCAGCAGTGCCAGGGCACCACGAAGCTGTGTCCCTCAGCACCATGGTTTTTCAGTTCCTCCAGGGATGAGGATTCCACCACTGCCCTGGACAGCCTGTTCCAGGGCTTGATAACCCTTTGGGGGAAGAAATGGTTCCTCATGCCCAACCTAAACCTGCCCTGGTGCAACTTAAGGCTGTTTCCTCTTATCCTATCACTGGCTGTCTGGGAGAAGAGACCTCACTCCAACCTCCTTTCAGGGAGCTGTAGAGAGCAATGAGGTCTCCCCTCTGCCTCTTCTTCTCCAGACTAATCAAGCCCAGTTCCCTCAACTGCTCCTTACCAGCCCTGTTCTCCACACCCTTCACCAGCTTCATTGCCCTTCTCTGGACCCTCTCCACCACCTCATAATCCTTCTTACTAGGACTGCTGGGGAGAGCTCAGTGTCTAAAGCAGTCTCGGTCCCTCCTTGTCCAGAATTTAAAAGTTCACAGAATCAGGACTTGTAGCTTTCCTCAACAGCTCCTCTTGTTTAGGGAACTGTCCAGAGTGCCACTAAAAAGAAATCCTTTCTTCTGTCTCCGGGATCCAAGGTGTCAGGACAAGGCCTCTCTAAAGTTTGGGTTTTTTCTTTCCACTTTACCCCACAGAGAGAATAAATGAGAAGCAGGTAAAATATTGTAGCAAGCAGACTGCACCTTCATGGAAGGCTTGCTCATTAGAAGCAGCAGTGGGCAACTAGAGCCTGTTTCAGGAGGTTCAGCCTGAAGATGAAGTCCCACGACTACTGCAAATCATGGAATGATGTGGGGTGGAAGGAACTTCCAAAGGTCATTTAGTCCAACCCCACAGCAGTCAGCAGGGACATTCTCCACTAGATCAGGCTGCTCAGAGCTTTGTCAAATCTGACCTTGAATAGCTTCAGGGCCTCACCTACCTCCCCAGGCAACCTTTGCAGTGTTCCAACACCCTCACAGTACAGAACTCATTCCTAACATCCAACCTAAATCTGTTCTCTCATTTCAAACCCTTGCCCCTTGTCCTGTCCCTGCAGGCCTTCGCAAACAGTCCCTCTGCAGCCTTCCTGTAGCCCGCTTCAGGTACTGGAAGGTTGCTATTACATCTCCCTAGAGCCTTCTCTTCTCCAAGCTCCCAGAGCCTGTCCCCCATAGCAGAGGTGTTCCAACTCCCTGATCATCTTCGTGGCCCTCCTCTGGACCCACTTCATCAGCTCCATGTCCTTCCTGTGTTGAGGTCTCCAGTGGTGGGTGCAGCACTGCAGGTGAGGTCTCCCCAGGCAGCAGGATCACCTCTCTCCATTTGCTGGCCACGCTGCTTTTGATGCAGCCTAGGACACAGCTAGCCTGCAAGTGCAGTTCCAGGCAGCTCCTTGCTGCTCTCAGAAGGATGGACCCTAATGTGATACCAGGTACCTTTTTCCTGCACTTGAATGAAGCACAACTCTCTGCTCTCAGGGGCAGGTAAGGCACTGATGTTCTCCCTCAAAGGCCAGGATACCAAGAACTCCATGTTGGACACTTTTCTGCTTTTATTTTAAAAAAATCCAGGATGGATCCAGTAACAGTTTTATTATTTAGGAAATTGTTTTACCATAGCAGAGAACAGACACAGGATGGAGCAGAAGGCTCAGACAAGCAAAGTATTGAACTTCCACATAGCCTTTCTTGTAAGAGATAATGTTACAGCTAAATTTGAAGTAACCCCTCCTCTCCTTCAACAAGGGCACTACCCCCAGCTGCAGATCTGAATGTTCTCCAGCAACACGACCAGCCCTGGCACTGCTGCTCACAGGCCTTACACCACCCATTCACAAGTACTCAGATCCACAAGGAGGGGAAATCCACACGGGTGCCATTCTCCTCCTGGTTCCAGCAGGACTTCCATCTCCACCCTTTCCTTTAGTGACATGGTTTCCAACCTCTGAGATCAGATTTAATACACCATTGTGTCAAGTATCAGAAATAAAATGATCAGCAAGTCCCCAAGTGCCACAGTTGAAATCCCACAGGGGGTGTGGGGGTGCCAAACGCTCATGAGTTTGTCTGGCACGAAATCAGCTTTCATCAGGTGAGAATTTATCTAGCAGACACATCACTAAGTTTATACATTAAAGAATTTTATATATAGAATACTGCAAAAACACAGTAAGTCTGAATTCTGCCCACTGCTGCTCAGGAAGGTCCCTTCTCTCCCAAGCTTCAAGAAGAAAAATCGACCTCTTCATGCTCTGGTCAAGGCAAGACAGAGACTTCTTATTGCTTCTCCTCCTTCTGATCCCCTGAGCTTCCAGAACCCTCTCGCTCAGAGGCCATCTGTGAAAGAGGTGATTTGTTAGTTGTTGTAACAACAAAACTCTTTCCTGGACATTTTCCTTTTTTCCCTTCCCTAGCTAACTGTTTTGGTTAGTTGTAGCCTGAAAAAAAAACCCCACCCTTCATTCGGTGAAAAGAGCAACTGTCCACTGGAGAATGGAAACAATCTTCATCTCTGCCTGACTGCTGCTAAGAGGAAGGAAAGCATCTAGGTTTTCAGTTTGTTATCAGAAAAGCAGCTTCCCACTGTGAGGAGAGCTTAGCAATACCAAGGTCACCTGGGCAGGGAGTGCCACTTCCATCCTGGGAGACTTCCCTGGAGAGGTGAAGCACACATCTGCCAGGGTTCCTTCAGGTAAGCCCTTCACTGGGAAGACCAATGAGAAGCAAGCCCCAATGACCTTATTACTGTGGTTTTAGGTAGCCTGTTTTAAAATCACCTTTAAAACAAGTCCATGTTACTTCTTTAGGCACTCTACACACCACAGGGAAAGCCCTGAGACTCAGTGCTACTTCCAAGCACAGCTCTGCCTCAATGGGTGATGTCCCAACTGCCCCATCTGAGGACCACAGAGGTGACCGTGAACCTACCTTCTTGTATGCCATTTCAAAGAGTTTCAGGGAAGCCTGCTGCAGGTTGGTTGCTGCCTGCCTGATGTTTTCTCCTGTTTCAGTATCTTTACGAGCCAGAAGTTCCCTCATTTTGGCAATTTCTTCCTTTAATTTGTTGCACTGCAAGTAAAGACACAAAACAAGCCAGGATGAAATCCTGCACTTCGGGCAGTCTCCTCCTTGTCATTTCATCACCTACTTGCCACAGCAAAACTGCCTTTTGTTTTTTGTTCTTCTTGTCCAGAAGCCATGAAGTTTGAGACTCAACTGAGCCACAGAGTCTGCAGAGGCTGGGACTGTGCTCAGATCCCACTGGGCACCTATCCACTTGACTAAACGTGCCACAGTTGGCATTAATCGGTCGCCTTGTTTGCCGGCTCAGCAGAGGCGCCAAGGACAGAAAGCCCTGCAGAGACTGAGCAGCCTGCCAAGGATGAGAGCCACTCTCCCTGGCACACCTCAACCACTGAGTCACTCACCCCAGGAGCCAGGGTAAAGGCAAGAGAAAGCTGGTTTGCATCCATACTTAAGGCACTGTCAGAAAGCCAAGGAGCAAGGTTGCTCACCACCCTGTTTAATCCCTTTGATGCATGTGGGAGAAGGAGTGAAGAGGCAAACAAAAGCAAGACTGTGCCATCCCCAACCCCTGGAGCCATCTGTCAAAGCCTCCATGCAGCCTGGCATGTCCCTCTCAGACTGACACACTGCTGGGAGAGGCAGGCCTGGAGCAGTGAGGTGACTGGGGAACAGTGGTGCTGGCAGCACACATCCAGCAGTGTCTGCAGGCAAACCGCAGGCAGAGGCTCTCGTCCAGACCCAGCAAGGGGAAGGTGACTGACACCTCCTGGCCAGGTCACCACCTCCACCCAGACACCACAGGACTCCCTCCCAGCACTGCCTCACCTTCCCCTGGTATTTCCCCCACCAAGAGACATGCCAGGGACCACCACTGCCCCACCTTCCCCTGGTATTTCCCCCGCCAAGAGACATTCCAGGGACCACCACTGCCCCACCTTCCCCTGGTATCCCCCTGCAAAAACCCAAACATTCCAGGGACCACCACTGCCCCACCTTCCCCTGGTATCCCCCTGCAAAAACCCAAACATTCCAGGGACCACCACTGCCCCACCTTCCCCTGGTATTCCCCCCCGAAAAAAGACATTCCAGGGACCAGCACTGCCCCACTTTCCCCTGGTATCCCCCCCCCCCCCAAGAACCATTCCAGGGACCACCACTGCCCCACCTTCCCCTGGTATCCCCCAAAAAACCCAAACATTCCAGGGACCAACACTGCCCCACCTTCCCCTGGTATCCCCCCAAAAAACCATTACAGGGACCAGCACTGCCCCACCTTCCCCTGGTATTCCCCCCCCCAAAAAACATTACAGGGACCAGCACTGCCCCACCTTCCCCTGGTATTCCCCCCACCCCCAAAAACCCCCAAACATTACAGGGAACAGGGCTTTAGGCTTTGTGCTCCTGTGAGAGAAACTGCAGTGATCATAACCCCCAAGAGTCAGGCAATATGCACCCTGGAAGAGAGGAGCAGCTGAACTGGTCAGAAGCTACACCTTGTTCCTTCAAACACCTCACAGAGCCCCAAGTAGCCTTCTGATTCTGCTTCCAAGACTTGATCACTTGAAGGCTGTGCAATCTGTTTTAAACTTGGCTTCTGGTATTCAGAATGCAGAAATGAAACTGTCCTTGGACTGATGGGAAAAGCACTCTTCTGATGCTAAATATCCTCTCCAAAGAAGAAAAATGGGAGTTAAGTAGCCAGAATCACTGTCACTGCCTCCAAGTTCCTGGGTGCTTTGTACTGCTGGGCCTGCATTGCAGCTCTGTCCTTCTGCTAACACTGCCAGGCACTACTCAATCTCCAGCTAAACTCTCCTCTCACAGGCCACAGCACAGCCCTTATCAACTCACCACCAAGGCCAAGTCAAGGACATAATTCACACAGAAGGCTTTTCATTAACAGCTTCCCAGGCTCTTAGATCTTCAGTGACACTGAACTCACACTTTGAAAGAGGATATTTGCTATTATCCACACTGTGCTCCTCTAAGCATGTCCTTACATCCTCCCATCAGCCACCCTCATGCCACTCAAGTGCAAAAACCAGGAGCTGATGACTGTGCCACAGAAATAGAGAGTTGGTGTCACTGAGCAGAGCCAGCTGGGAGTTAGGAATCTGAGCACAAACTTAGTAAGGAATCTTACCTCCTTCACTGTTATGGGACCAGAAATGACCTACCTCATCTGCTGGCAGCTGATCCTTGAACTCCTCCATCTTGGACTCTGTATCATGGATGATGCCTTCAGCCATGTTGACAGCTTCCACCCGTTCCTGGGGAAGAGAGCTCATAAGGGGCTGCTGCTCTCAGCACTGCTGACACAACCTGCCCACCTATGAACTAGCAGCTGGCATTCAACTGCCAAACTCCATTCCAGCTTCCACCCAGGGTCCTTCTGCACAGCAGGAGGGCAAGAAGAAATGCAAGCAAACCAATTCTAGATGTGCTCTGGCACCAGAAAGCCCCCACAGGCAGCCTGTGTGAGGTGATCCTTGTGCTTTCGCACTTCCTGCTTACTTCCCTGGAAGTGGAAGCAACTACAGCAGTGTGAGTGCTGGCACACTGAAGAAGGCAGAGAGTGCAGGACAACACAGCTTGCTCCACACCTCAGGAAAGCAGCTGAGCTTCTGGAGACTCCTGTTCAGCTTCTCCAGCAACAAGGGCACTGGAGACAAAGTGCTGGGCTGTTTTACCATGTGCCCTTACTGCAAATGCTTGTGGAACAGTGCAAAACCCTGATGTGCTAGCTAAGAAATACCAGTTCCTAATGGTACTGCTGTGAAGACAACAGGGGACAGGGCAGGCTTAGGTACAGAGGAGCAGGAGTCTCACTGGGACATAATTCATACCCAGTGTCACCAGCAACACTCCCTGGGACACCCAGCCCTCTCCACCTGAAAGAAAAGTCTACCTCAACAAGGCTGTGATAGCATTCTCAGGACACCAACCACCTACAGTGGAAAGCTGATGACAAATAATGCTGCTTCTACAACACATCTTTGGGGGATGCCAAAGTTCACACCAGGAGGCAGAGACCAGCAGAGTGATAACTCTGTGCATGCACTCATGACACTTCCATGGCAGGAAAACCATGGCCAGAAGGGTCTAATGAGGGAATGCTGAAAACTACAGCAGGTGTAGAGAAGTGTTTGTTAGGAAAACAACCTAATCACCTGCACCTGATGGGCCTCTGGAGAGAGATGAGGACTACCAAGAGGGAAGAAATTCCTCAGCAATTTAAGACACAAAGTAAAGCAACAGGGAAGAGTCTTCAGTACAGCCTCTTCAAATGCTAGGCCACCACCTATGCTTCAGGGCAACAATGTAGTTATTTCAACAGTGGGACTTCCAGACCAAGGTCTTCAAAGGTTCTCCATCTGACCTACAAATGCTACTGAGCCAATGCTTCGTGGCTTGAGAGGTTCTGAGGCAAGGTGATGCTGCTTCATGTGAATTTATTCCATGCATTCCCACCTTCAGTCCTCTTTCTGATCCCTTCACTGTTGAGGGTGAGACTTACAGAGCTGCCTGAACACCAGAGAGATTTCTACAGGCCAGGAGAACACCAAGTGGACCAATTCAGTGTGCCAGTTTCAGGAATCACTGAACATATGTTGGTGTCTCATCCCCAGGTAGACCTGTGCTGTGTCTGCTTAACAATCAATGCTCTATATTTAGTAGCACAATTCATTAGGACTACCCTGATTAAACCAATTAGTTCCAACCATTAATCCTATGTATATCACAGGTTCAGTCACTCAACCACAGTAAGTGCCAGCCTTTTGTGGACAAAGTCAGTGAGGCTTTCAAACACCTCCTGAAGGCCTGACCTGTGCTGAGGGCAAACTCTGTCCTCAGATGAATAGAGCACTGCAGACAACACACTGAGATTTAACTGCTGTGGAAAGCAACTTCCCACTTAGGGGAGGCTCAGGTGCAGCTCTGCTTGGCAGGTTCTATAAATTAAGTTTCAAAATAAACTCAAAAGTAGTTTAAATATCCCCATTCTGCCTCCACTTAAATGGAACATCTCTGTGAGAACCCAGTTAGCTTGGCTGAGAGCCCTGGGGCTGTTGAGCCTGGAGAAGAGCAGCCTGAGATGGGATCTGATCAATAGCTAGAGGGTGGGGGGCAAGAGGATGAGGCCAGACTCTTGTCAGTGGTGCCCAGGGAGAGCACAAAGGGCAATGGGCAAGAACTGGAAGCCAGGAGGTTCCATTGGAACAGAAGGAGAAAATCCCTTGGTGTGAGAGTGCTGGAGGCCTGGAGCAGGCTGCCCAGAGAGGCTGTGGAATACTCTTCTGTGGAGAGCTTCCAAACCCCCCCTGGCCATTGTGATCCTGGGCAAGCTGCTGTGGGTGCCCTGCTTGAGCAGGGGATTGGACTGGATGACCTTCAGAGGTCCCTTCCATCCCCCACCAGGGGGAGATTGTGTGATTCAAATGAACATCCAAGATAATGAGGTGGACAGTAAAGAGCATGGATGACAAAAAGTCCACCCTGAGTTGCAGGGGGGTTGGAACTAGTGGATCTTTAAGGTGCCTTCCAACCCCAACCATTCTGTGGCTCTATGATAAAAGGCAGGTGAACTTTCTTACTGCTGCCTCCACATCCCAGGAGTTCTTTAGGGAGGAATAACAACACTGGGCACACAGGGTCACCAAACCCAAATGCCTCTGCCTACACCTTGCAGCTCTGGAGTGTAGGAAGCAAGCAGGTATTTGGGTAACTGCACAAACAACACAGACCAGAGCCTACAGCTCCTTCCAAGATGAGCCCAGCTAGCAGCACAGAACAGCAGGTCACTGCCAGCTGGAACATCCCATAATGATCACATTACCTTTCTTCGCCTGTCTTCCTCTGCGTATTTCTCTGCATTCTTCACCATGTTCTCAATTTCATCCTTGCTAAGGCCACCAGAAGACTGAATAACAACTGCAGTAGAGAAGAAGCATTGATTACAAACTTGCTCTCATCTCTGGGGAAAGGAAAAGTTTTGTTTCCCAAAGCCTCTCACTGGCACCAGGCCCTCTGTTGCTTGGGAGGCTCCGCACCTGTGAGGGCCCTGTGGGCAGTACAAAGGCAGCCAGGCTTTGAAGAGGTAGTGGTGCTGCTGGCAAAACAAAAGTTTGACATCTTAGATCTATGAGCTCCTCAGCTCTGCCAGCCTCTTCCTGTCCACTGGCCTACAAGTCACTTTGACAGTGCTTCAGTCATTCCTCCTGGAAACAGAGGACACAAAGCTCCAAAACCAAAGAGGCTTCCAGCAGGTTAAAAACGTTGCACAAAGAAAACACCACCAACAAAAAAAATCCAGACAGGAGGAATCATTCTACCAGGGCAGATTCCTGTCCATGTTGGACAACAGCCCAAGCTGGTAGCAGGATAAGACAAGAGGACATGATTCTACAGGTGTGGTCTTAGAGGTCCCCTAATCATCTCCATTTGTGCCAAAAAGCTCCCAAAAATAGAGCCTACACACAAGCAAAGCTCTGCAGTGAAACAATTTCAGTGGCAGAGGACCACCACGTGTGTGCTCTGGCTGTAGATGTGGTATGAGGAAATCAGCTTTAACATCAGGTCTGCATACAGACAGGCAGCTAAAGCATTCTGGTTGTCTCTTATCAGGAGCAGCTTACTCAGAGGTAGAAGGCTGCCACAGAAGGCAAACCCACAAGGAAATCAGAGTAACAAGCAGTGTGGTTTTATGCTAGTAGCCAAGCAGGATGGTGAAGGGCAGCAAAATCCCCTTCCAGGTGCCAGGCCAGAATTAACAACATTTTTCTTAACAAGAGCACATTCAAGTGCCTGTCTCCAAGAAACAACTGTTGGGCAGTCCAGAGGCTTCCCAGTTAGAGGCACAAAAGAGATTTATTTTACAGCAGGGGAATCTACAAATGCTTCAAATTAATTTTGTGAGCCCACAGCAGTGCTTTAGAAAATGTCAGCTGTGTGGTTAATTACCCCACAACACCACACCCTGCACTGCAGAGCAGAATCTCCTGACAGCTTGAAGTCCCCAAGCCTCCTGCCATTTAGAGATGTTTACAGCTTAAATGGCTGGAAATGAACAAGGTGGTTACACAAAATACCTGCTGTTGCATGATACTTGAATTTCAAACCCTTCCTAATGGAGTAATTTGGAGCAAAGCAGGGGCTGGGCACAGGGCTGATGTGTTTGGCTGTATGTGACATGCCTTGGATTCAGCAGAGATCTCCCCAATTTGATTTCTTCCTTAAAAGCTGGCACCTTCACAGGCAGCCTCAGACACACAGCAATCCCACCCTGTGTTAAGCAAGGAACAGCATGCCCAGCAGCACAGCCCCAAAACAATTAACCTGGAGTCCCAAACCCTGATTTCTATCCCTTTGGGACAGAATGTCACTGCTCCAAGCTCCTCCAGTGACACAGGTGACTTCTACAGAGCATGACGAGCACTGTTCCACAAACTCCTGTGAGCCATCTATAGCTCACCTGTACCCCAATACCTCCCCTGGGACTGAGGCACAGCTGATCCAGGAAACCCCCAAACAGCTACACCCTGATAAACCATCACTGTGGTGATCACAGCAGACAGCAAGAGAGGATTGTCACAGTGCAAAATGACTTGGAAGGTGGTGAAACCCTGCCAGTGAGGACTTCCTTGACCTTGGGATAGGCAGCTGCTTCATCTTTAAGGTGCAAGGAGAGAGCATCCACTGATGGCAATCTGTTAGCAGGCTAAGAGGAGTGCTGGGTATTCACAGAGGCTTGGCCTCCTCAGAACAACAACAAAAAAAATAATTAAAAAAAAAAAAATCACACATCAGCTGTCACTCCTCCCCTTCCTTATTTCATTTTGCAGTAACACTTAGCCCTCCTTTCCAGAAGAGGGTCTCAGGCTGAGAGGACTTCAGCTGCCATCTGTGCTGCAGTGGCAACAGGTTGCTTGTTAACCAACTAAGATGCTGCAGAGTCCCCACCTCTGCTCTGCGGCATGTCCATCAGTCTGCCTCCTATGGACACAGACAGAGTTGGGGCTGTTTGATCTGGAGAGGAAAAGGCTCTGAGGAGACCTTCTTGTGGCCTTCCAGTATCTGAAGGGGGCTACAAGAAAGTTGGGGAGGGACTTTTGAGGGTGTCAGGGAGTGATAAGATTGGGGGGAACGGAGCGAAACTAGAAATGGGTAGATTCAGATTGGATGTTAGAAAGAAATTCTTCACCATGAGGGTGGTGAGAGACTGGCACAGGTTGCCCAGGGAGGTGGTGGAAGCCTCATGCCTGGAGGTTTTGAAGGCCAAGCTGGATGTGGCTGTGAGCAACCTGCTGTAGTGTGAGGTGTCCCTGCCCATGGTAGGAGGGTTGGAGCTATATGATCCTTGAGGTCCCTTCCAGCACTGACAATCCCATGATTCTATGGGGGCAGCACCCCATTAGCTCTGGGGTCACCTAGTGTCACCTTGGGAGCCCAGCATGCTACAGCCCCATCACTGCTCCACCTTTCTCCCCTCATGGCCAGGCAGCACCCCGGAGCACTTACTCTGCTGCTCGCGTCCGGTGCCTTTGTCCTTGGCTGAGACGTGCACGATGCCATTGGCATCAATGTCGAAAGTGACCTCGATCTGTGGCACTCCTCGGGGTGCTGGGGGAATCCCAACCTGAGAATGAGAAGTGCTTAGACATTAGCTCCCACAGGCATTGAGCTCAGCAGGGCTGGGCACTTTATCTGGCAGTTCAATCAGCCATTAACCAACCCACAGCCCAGAGTCCTCTAAATACCTGTTGGTGCCCCGTGGTTAATGAGTTGCACCTTGGCAGAATTGAGAGGATAGAGATTTCAGGACAACTGCACATAAAACCAGTTTGGTTTCAGGGTGACACAGGTTCTGCTTTATTGCTAAGCAGGCCTCTTTTCCATGGCAATGGATGTGACAGGGTGCTGTAATTCTGGATACACCTAGGTTTCAATGGCATTTTAAGAGTCACAGGCAGTACAGCTACTTTCAAAAGCACAGGAGAAAGAGTTGGGGCTATTCAGCCTGGAGAAGGCTCCAGGGAGACCACAGAACTGTATTTCAGTATCTGAAGAAGACCTACAGGAAGGCTGGGGAGGGACTATTGAGAAGGGCCTGCGGTGACAGGATGGGGCAATGGTTTGAAACTGGAGCAGGGGAGATTTAGGTTGGACATCAGCAGGAAGCTCTGCACAGCGTGGGTGGGGAAATACTGGAACAGGCTGCCCAGGGATGTGGTTGAGGTCCCATTCCTGAAGGCATTCAAGATCAGACTTGCTGTGGCCCTGGGCAGCCTGATCTAGTTGGAGATGTCCCTGCTGACTGCAGGGGGGGTTGGACAAGATGACCTTTGAGAGTCCCTTCCAATCCGATGGCATCTGTGAAACACAAAGCCCTTCCCTTCTGCAGGGCTCTTGCTAGCAACAATGAGCTTGAACAGTTGTAACAGTGCCAGACACTGCCCACACTGACCAAACCAATTCTGTGCAGAGAGCTGGTTGGGCAGCCACACTGTTCAGATGAATCCCTGGAGCATGTCTGCTCTCCAGGAGGCAGGGCAGTTCCACAGGCATTCATGGAAAAAACGTATGAGGCCAGAAATGGGTTACCAAAGGTCTCTTGGAGCCTGCCCCAAGTTTTCTCTTTCCAGCCCCAGGATAAAGGGCCATGATTCAGGTTATCTGCAGCACAGGCCTGGTGCTACAGAGCTCTTGCAGCTCTTTCTCCTCCTGAGTAAAGAGAGCCCTTCTAGGTGACCAGGCCCTCAACTCCCTATGCCATATAAGACTGCTCAGAAACTTTGAGCTCCATCTTAAATTTTAATTGCTCTCCCCTGCCACTAAAAGGCTATCCCAGAAGCAGGCTGTGCCTTTGGAGACTGCTTTTTTTACTACAAACAGGGTCAAATGTCTTCTGTAAGATGACTCCCCCTCAACATTGCCTTCAGGAGTCAAATGAAATGGAGAAGGCTTTGAGTTTCTCAAAGAAGGTCAAGTCTAAGGTCATGCATACTGAGTGGTAACGTACCAATGTGAACTGGCCAAGAAGCTTGTTGTCACTTGCCATCTCTCTCTCTCCCTGGCACACTTTAATCTCCACTTGGGTCTGCCCATCTGCTGCTGTAGAAAACACCTGTGGAAGAACAGAAAGTTACTGGAGAGCCAGTCAAGGGCAACACATGAACTGCTGTGGTTACAGGCTGACTAAACAAGGAAGAAAGAGAAGCTCCTTTGAAGAGACAACCATTAAATGCTTGTTCCTCTGTTAAAACAAGGTCAGCAACAGCCAAGCTCACTGGCACCTTGTCCTGTATGCAACTGAGTACAGGAAAAGTGGCAGTGCCATGGCAGCAGCAGGCTGCACCCAGCCACAGTACCATGAGCAAAGCTCCTGTCCCAGCCTCATGCCCCAGCCAGAAGCGTTGTCAGTAAGAGCACACAGGAGCAGACCCAGGCAAGGCAAAGACAGAAAGTCTACAACAACAGGAAAAAACAATCATGCAGACCAACAAAGGTGGTCTGGGATGGGTGTGGTGCTCAGTTACAGAAGGTCTCCACACAATTCTTCTTCAGAATGATGTGTTGACAGTTAGCATCATGGCACACACTGTAATCCTGGCCAGGCCACAAACATCCTGGGGTACCTTGGCACACATAAACACAACTTATCCCCCTCTTAGGCACGCTAATAATTAACAGAAGTATTCAGTGGCTGACATGAAACCATTTCTATGCTGCTCCTCCTTGCCAGAGGAGACAAGACTATCCATGAGGATGCTTTGTGTAGCCTTCACTGGGTGTTTGAACCCACTGAAGACCCACCCAACTAGAGTGAGTACCTGGCTCTTCTTGGTTGGTATGGTAGTATTCCTGTTGATGAGCTTTGTGAAGACACCTCCCAGTGTCTCAATGCCCAAGGAGAGGGGAGTCACATCCAGCAGCAGCACATCAGTAACGTCACCAGCCAAGACACCACCTTGAATGGCTGCCCCAATAGCCACAGCTTCATCAGGATTAACTGCTTTGCTGGGAGCACGGCCAAACAATTCCTGCACAGTCTGCTGCACCTGAATGGAGAGAAAGCACAGCTCAGATGCTGAGTGGAGCCACTGCCATCCCATGCTGTAGATACAGGAAGACAGGAGCCACAGCTAAAGGTTTGCATCTTTATGCTCCTGCTGCTGTGAAACCTTGTGGCACAATAGAAATACTAAGCTCCAAGCCTGTGGCTGCTCCCAAATCCTTCATATTAGAATCCCAGAATGGTTTGGGTTGGAAGGAACCTTAACAACCATCTCTTTCCATTCCCCTGCCATGAGCAGGGACACCTCCTACTAAACCAGGTTGCTCAAGGCCCCATCCAACCTGGCTTCCAAGCTTCCCTGCACCCGTTAGCCACACTTGCTTCAGCCTAGAGAACCTTCACTGGAGACATTCTTGCAGCCACATTTGCCAGCTACAAGTCCCCAGAGAAGTCAGTCCTGTCCACAGTCAGAAGGGATCACTCCATGCTTATCAAACAGGAGTCAAGGACTGCTCCCTGGGAACTTGTACAAACCAGCACTGGGCAGAACACAGCTGTCAGGATGGCAATGCTGCAGAGACAGAGCACAGGGGAGAGGATAAAAATCCAGAGCAGAAAGCCAGTTCATCTTGTTAAGTGTTTATAAACAGCTGAAGGGTGGGTGTCATGAAGGGGCCAGTCTCTTTTCAATGGTGTCCTGGGACAGGACAAGGGGCAATGGATATAAACTGGAGCACATCAAGTTATACCTCCACATGAGAAAAAACTTCTTTACTGTGAAGGTGCTGGAGCTCTGGAGCAGGCTGCCCAAAGAGGCTGTGGAGCCTCTTTCTCTGCAGACTTTCAAGATCTATCTGGATGTGTTCCTAAGTGACCTGCCCTAGGTGATCCTGCTTTGGTAGGGAGGTTGGACTTGACCTCCTCTAGAGCTCCCTTCCAAACCCCACCATTCTGTGATTCCCTGTGTGTAACAAAGGTCAAAAGGAGCTGGTATGAAGCACAGCATTTTTGAACTCTATTTAATGGGCTGTTTCACCACAGCAGCAGATCTGCTGTGCCAGCAGCTGGCCTGAGCTGTGTTATCAGCTTTGCCCTGCTCTGCCCTTTGGGTAGGACGTGCTCATGACTGCAACACATTTCACTGCTGAAGCATCCAGATGGGAAAGCTGTGAGGTGTCCACTCCAGAGCGCAGCTCAGTAGTCTGCTGCTGCTCCTCCTCCTCCTCACAGAAGGGTGTGGGATTTGGTTCCTGCTCACAGCTGCTGCCCCTCCCCAGGCACACATGGGCACAGAGTGATGTGCTTGGAAAACTGTGCTGGAAGCAAATGTCCAGCTCCTCTGCACTTCAGCCAAGAGACATCTGCTGGAAGTACTCATTGCAGAGGAAGACAATGTGTGAGCAGATAATTAAGTGCAAGCCTTTGCCTCTAGAGGCATATTTTAGAGTACAAAAGAAACATTACTGCTAACCACCCACAGTGGGTTTCCTGGAGCACTGGCCTTGAGTGCTCCAAAGAAGGCCTGTTCCATCTGAGCAGGGTGAAGAAAACAACCACACACACAGGAGAAGGCTCTGTGCACTGCTCTGAACCAGAGCTCTAGCTCCAGGCACTTGGGAAAGCATCTTGGCAGCTCAAAGCCACAGATGCTGGGAGTCATAAATAGGGAGCAAAAGGGGAAAAAAAAAAAAAAAAGAGAATTAAAATTACTCAGTATTTAGGAGTGTCTTCCACCCCTAAAGGATCCATGTTTCAAGAAGGGTTTCCCCAATCCTAGAAGTGCTTTTCCTCACTTTTTACGTAGCTAACCACATTGGTTTTCCTGTTCTCAGCTGGAAGAGCAGGGACTTTGGAAAGGTACAGCACACTTACTCCACTCGAGCTTTGGCCAGACCAGCAGCTTCTGTTTGTCTTGCTCCTTCTAGTTCCCCTGCCCTAGCTGACTTTCTGCACACATTAATATCACTTCCAGCCACCAGCCTCGTTTAACACAGGGAGTGAAAAAGCCTCACCACCAAACCCAGAATTGTAGAATCACAGAAGAGTTTGGCTTGGAAAGAACCTTAAAAATCACCCAGCTCCAAGCCCCTGCCATGGGCAAGAACACCAGTCCCAAGGAGGGCCATGTACCAGGAGAAAAGACTTGCAAATCACACATCTTAACAGCAAGCAAATAGTCCCAAGATTTTGATGATCTCTGTGGAAGAGGACAGCTGTACCCTTGAGGACAGTGGTGCCTACACATGTTCAGCTCTGATTTCAGGGCAGCCAAGCAGTGTTCTGCCTTGCTGTGAGCAAGAACTCATAAGCAGACAGGGCCTCATCTGCAAGACTCTGCATGTCAGCAGATCAAGCTCCTAAGCTACATGTAGGTGCTTATTACCACGGAACACCAGGGCCAACTGTTAGGTAAGAAGGGTCTTTGGAACAGCCAGCTCCAACATGCTTGATGTTGAGGCTGCTGAATGCATGCAGCCAACAGGTAGCAGCCCTTCTGCTTGTGCAGTTTCTTCACAGCTAGCTGCGAGTGCTCTACAGGGAGAGAAATCCACTGGAAGGTGAAGGTTACTGACAGGCTGCTGTCACTGAAGTGCACCTGTACCACACTCTGAAGCCCCCAAGAGGAAACATCCTGTGCATCTCAACAGCACTGCTACAGTCAGTCCACATCAGGAAGTGGAGATGAGTTTTCAGCTCCTGGCACCTCCTACTTGTTTATGTGAGGTGTGGCTCAGCTACAGCCCCCAGATCCAAGCTGAGCTAATTATACAGGATGAGAGAGGCCCTTGCTGCTGCTTTCATGTGACTACTCAGCACGTTTGCTTTGCTTCTGGGGGCCTTCAGCTGCTGGAGCCCTGACGTTACCAGACTCCCAACCTTCCTGTTACGGATCACCCCTAACAGAAGCTGTGCCAGCTTCGCCTCTAAGCAGGGCCTTAGCTCATACCTTTGGCATCCTGGTCATGCCACCGACGAGGATGACTTCACCAATGTCACTCTTGCTGACCTCAGCATCCTGCATGGCTTTCTGGCAGGGCGCTACTGTCCTCTTGATCAGATCGGCCACGATGCCCTCGAACTGTGCGCGGCTCAGCTTCATGTTCAAGTGCTTTGGTCCAGAGGCATCCATCGTGAGGTATGGCAAGTTAATATCAGTCTGCAGCACACACACAGGGTGAAGAACAGCAGTGGGAAATGAGCTACAGGCAGGGTTTAGATCAAGTTTCAGGTTCTGTCCTGAAGCCTTGACATGGCTGTTGGCTCTGCAGTCAGGTCTTTAAGGGGCAGTAGATGTGCTTTTAACACATCAGGCACTCCGTTAACAACCTGCTTGCAGCTGTTAAGTCTCAGTTCTAATACTGTTATTATGTTGTTGAGCAAAATAATGTCATTTCTATCCTATCTAGGAAGTAAGAGTCAAAACCTTATGAGTGACAACCTCAATCCTTTTCCTATAGCATAACACAGGAGCAAACCCACCTGCAGAGCTCCAAAAACCCTTTGCCAAACACCACCTCATATAAGGTAAGCTACTTGAAGGCAGTAACTCACAACTGTTCTCTAAATGCAAACAACTCAGGTTGGACAGCCAGTCCATTGCTATTTAACACAAAGTTCATCAGTGCCTGAGACCAAAAATCTCTTCTCCAGGCTATTGGTGAATGATTCTACAAATTCACATGCTGGATTTCCCAAGCAAATCTCAGCTGAAAGCATCTTGCTCAAGTGCTGAGTCATGCTGACATCAAAAGCTACTACAAATCAAGGCAATGAAAACCATCAATGCTTTAAGCTTTAGAGATTAAGTTCACACAACAAGAACTAAAGCCACATCAGAAATGAGAGGTGTGCACTCACTTTATAAATAGCATCAAAGGCAAGGCCCAAACCAAGCTGTTTCCTCCTCACTGCTAAAGAGTTAAGGAATTCAGTTTTTCCTGGTATGACCAGCCTGTACTTGCCAACTCCTGAGCTAGTAAAACAGAGCCTGCTATGTGTCTGGCATAACTATGCATCCATTGTGACTGGTCTAAACTCCTTGCTAGGAGCTCCCCACTGGCCAACAAAAAGACCACCATCCAGGAAAAGAAAAAAGTTTATTCAGAACCTAGAAATTGGCAGAGTCCCCATTTCAATTACTATATAATTGACCTTAATTTCATTTAGGCAAGATTATTACACCCCCCTCAACTTGCTGCCTCTCCAGCTCCTTATTCAGCAGTGAATAAAGGACATGCTTGAATGCATTAGTATACAAAATGTGAGTGGAAAAAATAAAGGGTATATGTTGCCCATTGTCTAGGCAGTCTTTCTATAGGCAAATAAGCAAAGATTCTTTATAGAAATGATGTCTTATTAGACAAATTAGCTGCTTCAATGGAATGAGCAGCACCAAGGTTCTGAACTGCTTGCACAAAGCTGCCAAGTGCTTCCAGCAACCCAGCAGCACCAGCTGCAGCTAAATGCCCTGATTTCATATATCTAAATTGCAGAGTTAAGTTGGGAACAAGGCCATGTTCCCTGCAAGATGAGAAAATATGGTGCCAGAAGAAAGGCACAACCCAGCACCTGCTAACATTCTGAGCTTCCAACAACTAACTGTGCTCCTCAAGTCTAACAGAAAGTCCTTCAGCAGGGTACAGTGATGTCATTGCTACACAAAAAGCAGAAGTTTGTTCTGCTACCACATGGATAAAAAAAAAGCAACCATTTCATAGAGCATGGTAAACAAAACTAATGCAGACCTCAGTGTATCACAACGTTCTACTGCACTGCTTTGAGCCCAGCCACCTACCTGCACAGATGATGAAAGCTCACACTTTGCTTTCTCTGATGCCTCTCTCACCCTCTGAAGGGCCATGTTGTCTTTAGTCAGGTCAACACCCATCTAGGTGACAAACAATACAGGCTAACATCACACAGGACCCACAGAGAAGTTGTCTTCATTGCAGTTCAGCCTCCCACCACTCTTAAGCATGAAGATGTTTGTAGAGACACAGCCCAGTATGCTCATCTTCAGCTGATCTCTCACTTCTGGCAACTGTATTTAGCATTTCAAGAACATCCACTAACCCTCTCTGACAGTTCTGACAGTGATTATACAGTAAGGAACTGACTAAAGCTTGGAAAAGCAGTCACATTATGGAACATAAAGGCAAGACTGGATGGGTGAAGGAGGTGGAATTACTCTGCAGCCAACACTCTACTGTATGTAACTCTGCTGACACATTTAATAATAAAAATCTCTGCTGCAATTGAAAGCAAGCAGACTATGTACAGGACAGTCCTAGAGGAAAGAAGGCAGAGTGCTGCTATTCCAGCCTTCCAGGAAAAGAATATTCCACCTCAAGGAAACAAGTTTAAGAACTAGAAGCTAGGCCAACAGACATCTTAAATTTCAACTGTATCAAATTACAAATCAAGTCCTAATAATTAAGAAAATTCCCTTTCTGTTATAGAAGTTCAGTGTAAGAAGAGAGTGGATTTTGATGAGATACTTTACCTCTCTCTTGAATTCTTTAACAATATGCTGCAGCAAAGCCTGGTCGAAATCTTCTCCACCTAGGAAAGTGTCACCATTGGTAGACTTCACCTCAAAGACTCCCTTCTGGATCTCCAAAATGGAAATATCAAATGTGCCACCACCCAAATCGTAGACTGCAATGCTACAAGGACAGAGGCACAAAACCATTACTGTAGAGACAAAGCTCGAAAATCCCACTGCTCAGGAGCTGAAGTGTGCAGAATTCACAAAGTTAAAAGCCTCTCTAAAAGCCAGCAGTAAGCAAATGCCACAGCATCCACCCTCCTGGAGCGCTCCAAGTCCTTCTCTAAAGATGAGCTGCAAGATGCTTAACCTGCCCATTACTTCAGAGAAGGCAGCCCCTCCTCCAAAGCAAGACACACTCCCATCCAAGGCCAAGGCCAGGGACACCAGAACCATTATGAAACATGTTTTTCAAAGCATGAGGCTTTCACAGCACCATTACCTACATCAGAAATACAAAATCTGTTACCAACCCACTGCATTTATATAATCACCCCTGACAGAAGGCTGAATGCAGCCAGGGAAGAAGAATCCAGCTGTGAAGATCAGGCACCAAACCTCAGCACACCTCTGGTGGTACTCCAGCACCAGAGAGAACCTCTCACCCAGCTGTCCTTAACCACACCCTAGCCGTAAGATAATTAAACTGACATTTAGCTTGGATAATTAAGTTGTAGCTACAAGTTATGAACTCACTGTAAGGAGTATGGTTGGCATAGAACAGAGGTGACATTACACAGCACTGACTCACAGCAGTGAGTCTGCTTTGGCAGAACTCCAACCAACGATTTTACCAAACAGAAAGCAGAAGAGGCATCTGCAAAGCAATTTCCAGCACGCTGACTGGAGAGGGTAGGAGTTATGAACAGGCACTTACACTTTGTCTTCAGACTTGTCCAGACCATAGGCAAGTGCAGCTGCTGTTGGTTCATTAATCACTCTCAAAACATTCAAGCCAGCGATCTGCCCAGCGTCTTTAGTGGCCTAGAGGAAAAGGAGGAAGAATGCTGACTGCTGAAGGGAAACCAAATCATTTATAAGCCCCCAAATCTTCCACTTTGGTCAATACCTGTCTCTGGGAATCGTTGAAGTAAGCAGGGACTGTGATCACAGCATTCTTGGCTGCATGTCCCAGGTAGTTTTCTGGAAGAAAGAGGAGACAAATCAGGAAGCCAGAAGAGATTATGATGTAGTTTGAAATAATTTTCCTTAACTAAGAATAGAACACAGGCTTGCTGACTTAAGAACTTGCTGCTAAGATGCAGATAGAGCTGTGCAGAAATCAAGTTTTCCACCTAACATGGAATAGTTTGTGGACTTCTGACAGCACTAAGCACCTCTGCAATTAATGAGCCACTGGATGCCAGTAGCAAGTGGGAATTCATCTGAGAGCCTTTTCAGTGCATGGGACTGAAGCTGTTCTCTATTTTTTGGGTGTTCAATGTGTGATGCACTTAAAACTTACTCATTTTCACCCTGAGTCTGCTGTTTACATGGTACAAATTACAGACATGAACTTTGCAAGTGTTTGAGACCACAAGTCAACAAAACCAGGTGTTGCACCCTCAAGGCCACTCTTAGGTTTGTGACTTAAGGTCACAAACTTCCCTCAAAAAAAAAAAAAAAAAGAGAAGGATGTCATCAAATGTAAATTCAGACCTGCTGAAAAATAAGAATGTGCATGGTACAGTGGGAATACCCAGATAGGATTTACACCTATGCATTAACTCTGCACAGCCCTTCCACACAGATCATTCCATAGCTCATGTGGCATCCAGGCCAAAATATAACAACCTTACAGCAAGCAGGCTCCTGTTTAAGGCAGAGGAACATCACCCCACTCAGAGTAAGTCAGACTGATCACACCTAGCTGCTCACATTCCCACTATTGGGTGGAGCTTTAGCAAGTGCCCAGAAACTCAACACTGAAGAACAAAAATCTCTGGATGAAGCTTTACTAACAATGTTTAGCCTTGTCCTCCAAATACTTAACACTGGATGCATGACTATCAAACAAGGCTGTGGAAGGCAGCTATTATCTCTATGTATGATTTTCAATCCCACCAAAAAAAACAACCAACAAACACATTAGGAATTGAAAGGGAGAAGAAAAAAAAAAGCAACACACCCCTAACACACAATAACAAAGCTTTCTGAAGGCCAATGGATATTTTCCCCTAGTGAAGATCTAAAGTCAGCACTGGCTAAGAAGCTATTCCATCAGTCCCCACATCAAGTCCCTTGAACACTCCTTGCCTTGCTACAAATCTTGCAGTTGATTAAGGGCAAAGTCACTCAAATCCCTGGCTGCTGTCCCAGCCTGGGAGGCACAAGGCCTGCAACTCAGGAGGTGAGGGAGCTTTCCCTTCTGAGTAAGCACAGGCTCATTTTGCTTCAAACTCAGCATCAACTCAATCAGTATTCAATTTTAGTCAGAAGGTTGTAAGTAAAGAACTAATACCTTGCCAAAAAATCCCAAACTAAGGCAGGCACTGATCTTCCTTGAGGCTTCCTAACATGCCCACCACTGCAGCCTTCCATGATCTGCTCCATGTAAGGACTTGCTCTTTAAGGATCCCCATACCACAAAAACTACCTGGTGGCTGTACTTCCACTTTACCACAGCCCAGCAGCAAGGTCACACTGGTGCACACTGATGGCAAAGACCAAACCCTGTACCAACCTGCAGTTTCCTTCATCTTCATTAGCACAAAGGCACCGATCTGGCTTGGAGAATAGAGCTTCCCATGAGCCTCTACCCAGGCATCACCATTGGAGGCACGGACAATCTTAAATGGAACGTTCTTACTGAAAGAGAAGGATTCCACCCTCAGTTCCTGCATCAGCACACAGCACCAAACTCCTGCAGCTGGCAGCAGGTCAACATGTAGCAGTTCTAGACAAAGAATGCTGAAATTGCCAACAGCAGCCTCAGATCCAAGAGTCCCAGAAGTGCCAATGTACTACTGCTTTTAATTAGCTGCATCATTTAATCACAAGCCTTAGGTAGGATCATACAGCTGTGACTGTAAGCACCCTCAAGAATGAAAGGTCTCCTTTGGCAGATGCTTTTAGCAAGAAGGGGAGGCTGAAGGGGAACACAGACCAAATGGTGGACCTTTGAATTCTCTGAAAACCTTACCAAGATTGGTAACAAACATAGCAAAACAGAGAGGGGAGATTTACATTAGGTATTAAGACGTAATATTTCAGTGAGGGAGGTGAGACACTATCACAGGTTGCCCAGAGATAGACCAAATGGTGGACCTTTGACTTCTCTGAAAACCTTACAAAGATTGGTAACTAACACAGCAAAACAGAGAGGGGAAATTTACATAAGGTATTAAGAAGTAATACTTCAGAGTGAGGGAGGTGAGACACAATCAAAAGTTTCCCAGACCTCTGACTTCTCTGAAAACCTTACCAAGATTGCTAACAAACATAGCAAAACAGAAAGGGGAGGTTTACATTAGGTATAAGAAGTAATACTTCAGTGAGGGAGGTGAGACACTATTATGGGTTGCCCAGATAAGCTGTGGATACTCCCTCCTTGGAAGTACTCAAGGTCAGGTTGGATGGGGCTTTAAGCAACCTGATCTAGTTGAAGATGTCCCTCCTCAGTGTGCAGGGGGATTGAAACTACATGATCTTCAAGACGCCTTCCACCCCAAACCATTCAGTGATTTTCTACAATGCAGCTTGGCCCTAACAACCTAAGCAACAACCCTTTGAGACATGAGGGTGCAACCACTTCCTCCAACAAGGGTTGAAGGACTCTGAGATACTTGAACATGCCCAGAGAAGGACAACAAGGCTGGGGAGGGGTCTGGAGCACAGCCCTGTGAGGAGAGGTTGAGGGAGCTGGGGGTGTTTAGCCTGGAAGAGGCTCAGGGGAGACCTCATTGCTCTCTACAACTACCTGAAGGGAGGTTGTAGCCAGGAGGGGGTTGCTCTCTTCTCCCAGGCAACCAGCACCAGAACAAGAGGACACAGTCTCAAGCTGCGCCAGGGGAGGTTTAGGCTCCCAGTGAGGAGAAAGTTCTTCCCAGAAAGAGTAATTTGCCATTGCAATGTGCTGCCCAGGGAGGTGGTGGAGTCACCATCCCTGGAGGTGCTCAAAAAAAGCCTGGATGTGGCACTTGGAGCCATGGTTTAATTGTCAGGAGGTGTTTGGGATTAGGTAACAGGTTGGACTTGATGATCTCTGAGGTCTTTTCCAAGTTGGTTGATTCTGTGATTTCAAACAGGCCTCGTTACACAGCACTGCATTTGGCGCACTGCTGGTGGAGTATCTCCCCCCTCCCCCTCACTCACATATCCTTCTTCACTTCCGAGTCGTCGAAGCGCCTCCCGATCAGCCGCTTGGTGGCGTAGAAGGTGTTGTGCGGGTTGGTCACCGCCTGCCGCTTGGCCGGCATCCCCACCAGCCGCTCCCCGTCGGCCGTGAACGCCACGACGGAAGGCGTTGTCCTGGCACCCTCCGAGTTTTCCAGCACCTGGGGAAAAATTGCAACAGGACACAGTCAGAGAAAACATAGCCCCGGAGAACATCCCCTCAACTAAAAGGCATTGAGGCGCTGAGGTGGGTCCAGAGAAAGGCAAGGAAGCTGGTGAAGGGTCTGGAGAGAAGCAGCTGAGGGACCTGGGGTTGTTCAGCCTGGAGAAAAGGAGGCTGAGGGAGACCTCATTGCTCTCTACTGAAAGGAGAGTTGAGCCAGGTTAGGGTTGGTCTCTCCTTCCAAGCAACAAGTGACAGGACAAGAGAAGACAGCCTCAAGTTTGATGCAAGGGAACAATTTCTTCATGGAAAGGTTTAGGTTGGACATAAAGAACCATTTCTTCATGGAAAGGGTTGTCAAACCCTGGCATAGGTTGCCCAGGAAGATGATTGAATCATCATCCCTGGAAGATTTTATAATGCATGTAGATGTGGTGCTGAGGGATGTGCTTTAGCAGTGGACTTCGTATTGTTGGGTTATTGGTTAGATTTGATAATCTCAAAGGTGTTTTTCAGCCTAAACAATTCTATGATTTTAAGATCAATGTAGACATTCAACTTGCAATACTATCACTGCAAGCTGGGGTTCATTTTTCACTTACTTTTGCTTGCTTTCCTTCCATAACTGCCACACAGGAGTTGGTTGTCCCCAGATCAATTCCAATAACAGCACCTTTAATTGCTTCTGAGCTGAAAAGCATATTGTGGGGAAAAAATAGAATTACTACTAAAGGAAAATGACAGCAAAAAACTTCCTACTCTGAAGACAGAACAAAGTCATTTTTCACTAAATGTTCAGGAATCCTCCTGGACAAGCTGCTGTGGGTGACCCTGCTTTAGCAGGGGTGTTGGACTGGATGGTCTCCTCCTTTTCACCCCTCACCATGCTGGCATTCCAAGAGCTTAATCTTGCATCTCTGTTATCAATTAGATCACTTATAGGCAAACCCTTGCTTGTTAAAATAAGCCTCAAAATTGTTATTCTTCCCCAGAATAACCTTTACTACCTGTTTGTCAACATCCTGTTAGGGTTTTGACATAGACCAGTGGTAACTAATTCTGTCTCTACATACAGAGAGGACCTCTTTTGAGTTAATTTTGATGCTCACCACCCAGAGTCAAAATGCTAATAGTAAATTGTACTGGTTTGGGGTTTTTTTGTTGCTTAGCATGAAAAGAACACAGAGACAACAAATTACTCAATCAATGCAGGATTCCCTGAGCCAGAGCCAAAGATGGTTATCTTTTTGACCCTGAGGAGCAACAAATTAATTTAATGTTGAAAAATGGGAGTGGTTCTTACATAAAACCACTTCCTCTTTCCTAGAGTGTATTGCCCCTTCCACAGTTGAAGTGAACTCCTGAACCAGTTTTGCCTTAAACCAAGCCATGTCCTGAGATGAAGGAAGCACACTGAAGGTAGAGCAGGACTATGTTTATCATCTTCTCACTCAAAGTGTTAAGTTGTTCTAACTCCAGTTCAAATATCAGTCAGTGATCTGGGAGATGTGCAGCTACTCAGTTTCTCTGCACAAACCAGAATGGGGCAGTTTTCCTAACACAAACACATTTCCCACTGTGTCCTGAACCAGCAACAGTCACAAAGCATTCCAGTTACACAACTGCTACTCAATTCCCATTAGCTTGCAACAAGAAAAACCCCAGGGATTAAAATACACAAGCTGCTTGAAATGAACTTTATCTGTAGTGAAATGGAGCCACTCAGAGGCCTCCTGCTCACTGCAGGAGCTGATGACCTTTGGACATCCCTTCCAACCCAAATCATTCCATGATCCCTCTCATTCACTATCAGTCTAGAAGTTGGTCCTTCAACACTTGGGGTATGTTTGTTTGGGTGGAAGATATGTTTGTTAATCAAACAAATCTCAACAATCCACATTTTCTGGATGCTGCTGGTGGTGACAGAAGATAGGAAGAAGTCTTAAAGGTCTGCTTGAAAAAAAAACACCACCACCAAGAGATAAAGAAATGGCCTTTAAAAAGTTACATGTACAAGATCTAAGTTTATCTTGCTGACTTTGCTCTGTTACTCCATCTCTGACTTCAGTAATCAGTCCTGGTATCAGGAGTACAGTAAATATAAATATCAAACAGCCAAACTTAGAAAATAAGGAGATACTTACGCATATTTTCTGCTGGATGCTGCTCTGAGAACATTCTGACTGAGGCCATTCCAGAATGTCTATAAAGTAAACACAGTCAAATGAAAACTTAGCTTTAAATATTAAGTGATCTCCAATTCATGACTTTCAAAGGGACAAGCTTCTGAAGCAACACAGTCCCACTACAGTGTCTTGTTTTTAAAAACTCCAGTACAAACTAAGGAATAATTTGAGAAAGACTCAAACTGACACAAAATTTGAGTTACTGCATCTGGCCCTGATTTATATTATCAGAACAGAGCTATTTTCCTCATACAGGCCAGGCTCCAAATATGCTACCAGGCAAAAAAAACCCACTTAAGTAAATCAACTCTGAACCTTCAGCTTCCAGTGAACAGCAGCAGATAAACATTAACCCCATTCCTCAAAGCTCTATGTGTGGTCCGCAACAAATGATCTACTACATCCCTTTAAGAACCTGCAGCCCAAATTTTGCAGTAATTCTTTCACTTGGCATGAGCAAAACAGCATCTGCAAGAATTCTGAATGCATTATCCCTTCTTCTGAGAATGAATTTTTAAGAAGATAACTTATCACAAACAGGACCACAACAATACATTACGATTTTGCTAATTCTTGAAAACACTTGGCCTAGCTGCACTCCCTGAGCAGATACGGGCTAGGGAAGGCCATGTGAGCAGCACGTTTGAAGCAGTGACCTGCTCTGTGTGGGAGACACCCATCAGTCCGACCAATCCAGCATAGAAAGCTACAGGATTTGGTCCCCGACCTGTTCGTAAAATGCTTTCCCAACTATCCTTAACTGATCGCCAACGCAATTTTCACGCGGAATTATACAACCTTACTGTAAAGCTCCTCGAAAATAAATCCAGGCACGTGGAACACGCTCCCGGTGCGCTGCCTCCTCCTCAGCCGCTAGCTGCTGTACGGCGATTAACTCTTTTTCCTCACAAAACCCCGTCCATACCCGAGACAGACCATGGGATCAGCGGCCTGGGCCCATCCCCGGCGCTGTCGGGTCTCCCACACTAACAGCCTCCCTTGCCATGCCCGTAGCCCTCTCCCGAGCCCCTATCGCTCCCCCCGAACTCGCCCGTCCCCTCCGGCATCCCCGTCCCCTCGGGCCTTCTCCGTCCCCTCCGACCTCCCCTAGGCCTCTCCCGTCCGGGCCCATCCCCCCCCCCGAGGCCACCCCGTCCCCACCTGCGCCAGGCCGGGCGGCGCGGGCGCGGGGGCTGCGCGCGGCAGGAGCAGCGGGAGGCGGGCGGCGGCGCGGCGGGCGCTGAGCATGGCTGCAGGGCGGTGGAGCAGAACCGGCGGCAGGACAAGGTGTGCGCGGAGCCGCGGCTCTTCTGGAAACCTCCACCCACGTGGGCCGCGGGGAGGGGCTGAGAGTGCGTCGCAGGACCCCCGGCACGGGCTGCCTAGAGACTCGCCTGATCTTCACACGCGCGTTCTTTGCCTCTCCGGTCGGGGACCAGCACCCGTAGCAGGGCTGCGCTCTGCAATATTGAGACTGTGGGAGAATCCTCTACCTGAGGCCGCAGGATCTGGGGCGAGACACGGGCTTCGAATGGGTCCGCTACACACCGGCACAATTCGGACAGCCTGGGTCCTGCGGAAGGCCGCGCACTCAAGGTCGGACAGGATAAAGCGCAGGGCGATTGCAGTGGCCTTGCGTCAGGCCGGGCAGCGCGCAGGCGCCTTTGGCTCCGAGCTGCCGCATGCGCAGCGAATGACAGCGCGGGGCTGGCGTACCGCGGTCTGCGCGCATGCGCAGGGGTGTGCGCTGGGGCGGGAGCGGGAGCGGGGTCCGGGTCCGGGTCCGGGTCCGGGTCCGGGTCCTAGGTGGACAGGGGTTGTTGCTTCTGCTGAACTGCAGTGAAAGGGCCCGGGAACATGAAGCTCGGCCTGCATTGAGGCTTTCCCCTCAGGCAAAGGTGAGCCCCGGGCCCCCAGTGCACAGCTGCCAGGCGTGCTGGAGGCAGAAAGCAGCAAGCAGCGCACTACCAGTTTGTCACACAGAATCAGTATGGTCGGAAAAGATCTCTGCAGTCATTTAAGGCCAGCCGTCAACCCAATGCCACCATGTCAAACAATGTCCCGAAGTGCCAGTGCCTCCACGGACAGTGACTCTGCCACCTCCCTGGGCAGCCTATTACAATGCCTGACCACTCAATAAAAAGTGTTGCCTATAACATGCCTTTCTGAGTGCGTGTCCTCATTTCTCCCCCAATCATACCAGTTTTATGCCCTTTCCCAAATCACATTCAGCCAAACATCTCTGAAAACCAAAGCAGAGAGCCCAGCACTGGTGCACCACTGACCTGTGTTCCCTGCTCTGCCACAGGAGGCTGCTTTTGGGTTGATCACAGCCTCCTGGATTGCACAGGGAAGGTCGTTTCACCCAGCAGCATCTTTCCAGCTGAGGCTGCGGGCCATGGCTGCGTTACCTGCCAGCGCTGTATGTTTGGGATCTGCCCACGGGGCACTAGTGGGGAAAGATAGGGCAGGGTATGGCTCTGGCTGCTTGTTGGTGCCTGAGTGAGTTCATCCTGCAGGGTCCGGAACCATCACTGAGCCCCAGTAAATACCAGACAGTAACTGAGCCAGCGTTACTGTACGCCCGTGATAACCATTCATTCACTCACATCCTTCCTGCATGGCTCACACAAGCCTGACTTCATCCCTCAGGCATCCTTGACTCATGTCCTGGGGTGGGCCAGCTCTAACCCAGCAAGATAGGAGGGCACATTCCAGTGCCACCTTCTCCCCTCGCCAGAAAGGGGCAGCAGCCAGCCGTGCTAGAGCTGCTTTCTGGCTGCTGCTGTGAATCGTAAACCTGGAGAATGACAGCTTCATTCTCGTCGCTGACAGCTCCCCAGCATCGGCACGGCTGCAATTAAAACAGGCAGGCACCTGGAAGTAGATCCCGGGGAGCTCTGTGCTGGTCCTCTCTGCTCTCAGCTCTGAGGGGACAAGGCTGGTTGGTCCACCCCGCAGCCGTGCAAGCCCTCCACCCTGCACCCTGACAGCAGCTTACAGAGCAGCAGGCCAGCCTGTTTCAGCAGTCCCTGCAGAGGTGGGAAAAACAAGGGAAAGGGGAAACCCTCCTGCTCTGAAGGTCACAAAATCCTCCAGCCCTGTCCAGCTGGTGGTAGGAAGACAGATGTGACCTGCAGTGTCCTTGAGCCTTGAAACCATTACCCCTTATGCTGTCACTCTATGCCTTTGCAAAAAGCCTCTGTCCCTGAGGTCTGGCTGACTTCAAGTGTCAGTGCCCTCAGAACCCCCCAGTGAAAGGCCAGAGATGACTTCCTCCTGAAATGTGAGATGCTCACCTAAAAGACACAACTTTGGGCTTCAAATTGTCCTCAGTTGTCATCTTTAGCTGCACCATTTAGAAGTCATTATAGAATCATGGAACAGTTTGGGTTGGAAGGGATCATAAAGATCATTTAATTCCAATGCACTGCTGTGAGCAGGGACACATCCTATTAGATCAGGTTGCTCAAGACCAAATCTAACTTGGCTCTGAGGTTCCTGAGGAGTTTTGAAGCCTCCACAACTTCTCTCGACAACCTGTTCCAATGCCTCTCTACCCTCATAGGGATGAATTTCTTCCTAACGCCTAATCTAAATCCTGCTTCTTCCCATTTGAGGTCATTATGTCTCCTCCTGTCACTCCATGCCTTTTGTCAAAAGTTCCTCCATAGCTCTCCTGTAGCCCCCTTCAGGTACTGGAAAGCTGCTCTGAGGTCTCCCCGGAGCCTTCTCTTCTCCAGGCTGAACACCCCCAACTCTCTCAGCCTGTCTTCACAGGAGAGGTGTTCCATCCCTGTCATCATCTTCACAGGCTTCACTTGCAATATCCTTTGCACCTTCTGCTCTCTTTCTCTCACACACTTCGATCCCTCTGATGCAACCTCTCCTGTCTCATGTCCTCCTCTGCTCCCTCAGTGGTGCCAGGCAGCCATTAGTGCTAGCCAAAACCACAGCCATGCCCCCTGCTTCTCAGGCAGTGGGCAAGACATCCAGAGCTTCAAGCTTGCTGGCTCCAGCTGACCGAGAGGGTGCTCTGCATCAGGCAGGATTGGCCCTGAGCCTGCACTTCCCTGTACAAGGGGCTGGCAGCGAGGGGTCTGGTGGGCAAGGTGATGTGGTTCCTCTGGGACAGCCTGCAGTGAGGACCAGGCACCAGCTGCCTGCAGCACAGCGACACAGAAACGGTGTGAAGGAGCTGCCCTGTGGGGACTCAATTAATTTCCTTCCTTTAACTGTTGCCAGACATCAGGCTGCTTTGAAGCACAACAGACACTGCTCTGGTAGCAGAGCAGCCCTTGGGCAGCTGCAAACACAGGAGGCCAAGTGGATGTTCCTCTCCTTGCTCCCACAGACATCAGTGGAGCATTTGCTTGACTCCCAAAGGAGCAGAACGGGGCCGTAGCTGCTTCCTTGCAGAGCCTCAAGCTGCTTGCCTCTGTTTGTCAGCTCTGCAGGCATCTGTCTCAGAAGGATGTCACCATGAATGGCAAAAACACAGGAGGTTCCACAGCATTCAGTGGAAGAAGCATGTCAGAGGCAGGCTGAGGCTGCTGGCAGTGTGACAGGGTCTGCAGGGAGCTCTGCCTTAGCTCCTCCACCCTCATTATTCCCCTCTGGCAGGGATCTGAGGACAGCTCATGTGCCCTGGCTCCTAGGTGCATTGGAGTGACGACTGCACAACTTTAGGTGACCTGGTGTGAAGAGGCTCATTGGGGCAGCTGCCAAAACAGCTGCACTTCAGGCACTTTCCTGGTCCCTGCAATGGAGTCTGATAAGAAAAGCAGTGACAGCTCAAACACAGCATGGCATCGCTCTGAACCCTGACTCAGGGTGAATCACAAGCCAAGGGCCACCATACTCACTGTGCAGGAGGAGAAAGTCATACCTAGTGCAGGGTTATCCCCAAATGCTTAGGGGAGGGCTGGCTTTGGGGAAAGGCAAGCTGCAGTGTGCAGGAGCAATGAGAAGAGGGCAGCAGGGTAAAAGAGAAGTCCTCCCATTTGCAAGGGTGGAAGGGATGCAGGCGTTTCTCTTCGGCTTGGGTACTTAACAGTTTGTATGCACCGGTGGTGTAAAGAACTCCCAGGCAAGTGCTTGGCTAGGTGATCACCTCGAGGGGCTCACTGCAGGGACAGGAGGGTTTGGGGTGGGCATTTAACACAGAGCTGGTCAACCTCATAGCATCTTTCCAGGCTCCCCCCAGTTTCACCCTGATGGTGATTCCAGTGAGGCTAGCAACAAGCATCAGCCTGCAGAGTCACAAAATAAATCAGAAAGCAACACAGAAGCAACAAACCAGCAACAAGGCAGTTGTGAGGGCTGCCTGCGAGCCTGCCGGCAGCTCACCAGACCTTCCTCCTACAGTGCATGTGGCAGAGACCTGTCACTCAGCCGAGGAGGCAGGAGACCGGAGGGAGCAGCAAACCGCATCTCACCCCGACACGACTGCAGCTGCCGTAATAAGGATCTGAGGTGCCTCCAGGAACCATAATAACGAGGGCAATTAGTGTGTTACAAATGAAAACTTCCAAATGCTGTGCTCTGCAGATTGGTTTTTTTTTTTTTTTTTTTTTTTTTTTTACCCTGATCTGAAGCAGCTGAGGTACAAAGAGAGAGTGGTTTCCAGGAGGATGGTGCAGCTCTCCGGGCTGGTCTCAGCCCCGCTGAGAGGACAGGCTGGGTTGAAGGTCACCAGTGGCCAAGCTGTGCCACAATGGGAAGGCTGATGGGGCTCAGCCTTGAACCTTGCAGGCAGAGGAAGCCCCTGGAGACCCCTCTGTTAAGGGCTCACCTTGTACATGCTCTGGCACAAGTCTCCCCTCTGCCCTTTGCTCGGCAGGGCTAGACTTGTCCTTTCTCCCTGGCTCATGGTGGGGTTTTCCAGCACACCCCAGTCCTCTGCTCTTGTGTAGTGTCTTGGAGCAGGCTCATTCATTCTCCCACATACCCTCCAGCATGCAATGGGAGACCCAGATGTGTTTTCCCATTTTTGTTTCCCTAATTTCTCCCTCATTAAATCATCTACAACACTCCCACCTGTGCTGGCATGAATCTCTCCCTCACCGCTAACCTCCTGTCCTCCCCAGCTCCTCCACTCTTTGCCCTCTCTGCTATTTGCAGCAACACCAAATTTACAGCTCTGTGTTCCCTCCTCCAGGCCGTCATGAGGCTGTTCCTCTGTCCTTTTACCTCTGCCACTTTATCCTGCCCTCTGGATTAGTACCCCCCAGCCACGAACCATCGCTTCCCATTCCTCAAGCAGCTCGGAGGATGCAAAGCTTCCCATCCAGCACTTTGTCTTTTGAGGAAGAATGCAGCTTTTTATTCTGAAAAGGATATAAATCACCCCATTAATACATACTTGCTGTTTCCTTTGTCATTTCCTAATAGGTGTCCCTTCTTTTGTAAGCCACAGTGCCTTGAACCCGGTGCAGCTCCTCTGTGTGCAAACACTCTTTGCTTTGTGCTGGCTGTTTGCATACGGAGCCAGGAGAGGAAGACTCTTCCCTGCCTGGCAGGGCCGGTGCCAGGAAGCTCCTGTTGGATCAGCTGCTGCCAACACACCCGGCCGAGGTAAGAGCCTGCAATTTATTTAATGTGTACAGTTACAACAATTCCGTTTTGAAATCAGCCTCATGAGACAGGCGTGGAACAAAAGGGTAACGTTCAGAGGAGAAAAAAAAAAAAAAACACAAAACAAATCCTGATATGTGCTTAGCCAGAAGAAGTGCTCCTTCTCTGCTACCTTGGCAATAAGAGAGTGAGGGAGGAAAACATAAAATCATTCACATTCCTGACTCCCTCCTTTCCAGTAGCACCAATATATATTTTGAAGAGCTTCAGTGCAGGTTTTTACTGCAGGAAATAAACAGTGAGTTGTGTGTCCCCCCCACAAGCTACAGCAGCAGCAGAAAACATCCTGCCTGCCTCCAGCCTCAGCTCCTCACCTCCTGCTGAGTCAAGCCTGGTTACTGTGCCAGGGTACAGACAGGTTTGGCACAAGCCAGTCCCTTCTTGCTGAAGGAGGGTGCACTCAAAACCTTCATGTGGTGATCTCCAGGAGCTCCCACAGCCCTGCTTACCTGGGGGCAGGGGGTTCTCAGCTCCCTGCCCCTTCCTGCAGGCTGGCTCTTCCCAGCTCCCTTTTCCCTGAGCCAATTCCCAGCACAGACAACTGCAGCACAGGGTGGGCACAAGCATCCAGGCTGGGCATGGAGGAGGCTTAAATTGATTTAAGTAGCACTGCAGCCAATTACAGAACCAAAGGCTTCACACATGGCTTTCTCCTGCCAAAACTCCTGGGTGTAATTAGCAGCACGCTGCACGGCTGCTGGGCCAGCTTAGATGCCTGTGCTCCAAACTCCCTTCAGAAGGAGATGGCTGTGGTGAGGAGCTGCCCAGCCAGATCAGAGGTACCCACACATGGCTGCCCTGCTGCACAGCATCAAGTGCAGAGGGAACCTGGCGTCCTCACTGCACTCCTGTGTCCTGCCTGTGACCCCTGGCCAGATCTAGGAGCAGCCTGAGCTTGGTAGGGCAAGTGGGCTTCATGCAGTGGCCCCCAGGAGAGATGTCCTTACATTTCCATCCCCAGCTCTCCTGCAGAGTCTGCTCCATGGGCATGCTCCCAGGAGCCTGGGGACAGCACAGACACCCCTGTCCAGTTTGTGGGAGCCCTGCCCAAGCTGGGGCACTGAGGATGAGATGTTTGTCCTAGGCACACTAGAGTGGAATTTTTCCTGCTCTCAACAGTAACCATGGAGCTCCAGGGCCCTCTGACAGCTCCCCAGCAGCACTACCTATCAAGCTGTACCAGCATCTGCTCTCTGGACATGGTTATTGTTTTTTTTAAGCAAAAGAGAAAATGAGATGCACAGACCACAGTTCACTCAAACTCACATGGTAGATCAGGGAGAAATTCTGCCCTGGGGTGTTTTCTCCTTGGATCATGTCACTTGTTTTTCAGTCCATCAGCCCTGCCTGTTTTCATGTCTCTCAAATGCCCTCCTGACCCCAAACGAGGGACACCAGCTGTACCCTGGGCTCTCATCTTTTTGCTTCAGTCCTTTCTGTGGGACATGAGCTCCACACCTAACGCATGCTACAGTCTGGTCTCCACAAGACCAAAAACTCTTCACTCATAGAAGCCAGGAACCTGTGTCCTTGAGTAAGAAAGAGCGGAAGAGGACAGAGTGTGGGGAAAAAATACGAGCGATGAGCTCAACATCAAGCCTGTTATTTCCATGGAGGCATCTCAGATGCTTCCTATCCCAGTGGTTCTTTGGAGGGAGGGCATCGTTTAGCACATTGATTCAGATGACCTCCACCATTAATCTTTGCAAGGCTTTTTTTCCCCCCCTCCTCCCCATGCTTTCTCCTCCCAGAGAGGAGGCAATTTTAGCCACAGCATCATTCTAGGTGGGGAGGGGGAGGGAGGTGGACAGCTTTGAAGACACCCTACTCAAAGACCTAGTTATTCTCCCCTTTTTTTTTTTCCTCCTCTTTTTCCCCTCACCAACTTGAGCAGGGAGAGCACATAAATTGTGTGTCAGAGCTGCCTTTTCATCTGTCCCGGGAGTTATAGACTGCACACATAAGACAATTCATGTTCCTCTGCATAATGAGGTGAGTTTTCGAAATCATAAATCTTCACTTAATATGCAGGTGGTGTTTGCTGCCAGGTTTAGGAAAAACTGATGCAGTTGCCAAGTTCATGAATGTCATAAATCATTCATGGCCAGGCAGTCGGCAATCGCTCAGCCCTCTGAGACAGACCAATTTCAAGGTGGTTGTTCAACACGCGAACGCGAGCTTCAGGGATTGTTTATACAAATATATTTTTTCATTAAGTTTCCTCCCCCCCCCCACATTCCTCCCTTTCCCCCCTTTCTTCCTTTTTGTTTTGCCCTTCTTCAGGTGCCTGAAGAATCCTCGCTAGTGGCTTCTTTCCAGTTTCAGAATTCCATCAGAAATCCATTAGCGAACGGATTTAAAACAAAACTAAACAAACAAACAAAGCAAAAAAAATCAGTGGATTTGTAATGAAAAGAGCCCTCCTAAAACTCAGGAAACACAGCCTGGATGTCTCAATAGATCCTGGGGCATGTGATGAAAAAAAGAAAAACCAAAAACCCAGACCAAAAATCAGAGCAAGAGAGTGTGCCTCAGTTCCTCACAGGGTGGTTTTGGACACGCAGTGTTTTCTGCCATCGACTGGGGGTGAGCTGATCCCAGCAGGGCTTTCAGCTCTGCTCCAATGCTGGCTGCTGTGTGCACAAGAGAAGGCAATGCACCCTCCGTGGGGAATACCCTCTGTGCTTCTGGATTTAGCTAAGCCTACACAGAACCTGAGCTTGCTGGGTGTTCTGCAGCCCCCCCTGGGACGTGCGAGCTTTAGTGGGAAGTCTCCTGGGAAAGCAGCTTTCCCCGGGAGATCTGCAGGTTTTAGTGGGATGGAAAATGAGAGCTGTGTAAATCCTGCAGGTACCTGGGAATAGACATCCCCCTGGTGCCAGTCCCGAGGGGCTGACCTTGGACAGATCTGCTCAGGGCTGTGGGGAGGTTCAGCTCACCTGATGGTGAGATGCTGAGAGATGAATCAGCATCACCCTGATGGGAGTTGCTCCTCCTGGCCTCCCATCTCCCAACCCCAAATATCCCCAGGAGGTCTCAGCTCATGGTCTTTCTGCTTCATCTTCCTCTCCCGCCACCTCCTCAGCTTTGCAATTTGCTTTCTGGGTTGGTCCCACCACATAATTTTCTAGGCTGATCTTACAAGGTGAAAGCTCTGTCCTATCTTGAAGTGTTTAGGAACATCTAGGGAGGCCTGTCACCTCCCCTGCAGAAGCAGAGCTTTGGATTATCAAAGCCTTTCACTTCCTACCTGATTTACATCGTGGAGAGGTCCAAAAAAAATAATAAAAATAAGGCAGAGTAGTCCTGGACACAGTAGTAAATCAAAAATTGCTCAGGCTCAGAGCCTGGAGAAGGTCCGATATTGAACAGCACATTCATTTTAAGTGGTTCTGAGGCAATTGTGTAGGTGGAAGAAGGCAGAAAATTTTGACTGCTGTTCCTACCTTCCATCATCCTCTGCTGCTGTAATTAACTCATCACAAATAATTCAGGCACCGAGTCCTCTCTCCTCTTTTTCCTCGTGATTAGCCAACAAGCGCTGAAGTTTCTCAGGTCTGCTCCTTGTTCCAAGCTACTCACTGAATAATTTTTGCTAATAGCTCCCCAGCTGCAGGTTGCTCCTCAGCATCTCGTTGTAAGCCTGTGCCAGCCAGAGTGTGAGAACCGAGCTGGACTGGTTAGGCTGGGTCAGACATGGAGGTCTTCTCCTTTGATTTAATGAGCGTGAAACCTAGGCAAGGCTTTTAGGGAGAAGATGACTTAAAATGTGACTTGCCACAAATCCAGCCTTGGATTTGGCTCCCAGCCTGCCCTGACATTTCTGTGATTTCAGCATTATTCTTCACAGCCCTCCACCAATCTCGTGGTTCTCAGTACAGGATCAGATTGGCACAACACCCCATTTTTATTCATGCTCCTGCCTGCAGACCAGTGCTCTTGGGTAGTAATGAAAACTCAGCCCCAGGCTGCCAAAGGGAACACCTCACTCCGTTTCAGCAGCTCCAAGGTTTCCACCTCCTCGCTGCAAGGTGCCCTTCAGAGAAGCATCTTTCTAAGGAGAGTGACAGCTGACACTTCCCCCCTAATTCAGAGCTGAGATGAAACCTAGGTGAAACTCAGGAGCTACAGGACCTTCACAGCCATCACTCCCTCCTCTGGGAGTATTTATGTTCCCAAGACAGATTAAGCTGGGGCTGAGCCATACCTTGCACTCCTTGAGGTGCCTTCCACCAGCGAGCCCCTGCTGGCTTTGTGCTCTGTGCATGAGCAAGGACAGGGATGGGGTAGTGCCAATGCACTCATAGCCAGAGAAATTGTTGATCTTCCTGGGAGCTCTGAGCTCATGTTCTGCACAGGGCAGCATCTCCTGGGAGCAGTGATCAGGAATCTGGGATGTCAGAGAATGAATGCTGGAAGCCCACTAGGAATTATTGGCAGTGAAACCCTGCAAGCAAAAATTGAACCTCATCAAAATCCAGCAATGGCAAAATACTGAATTATCTGAGTTGTTCCCACCCAGCTTGCAAAAGGAAAGAGCTTTGGGGGGTGGTTTCTCTGAGGATGTAGAGGGGGGAGGTTCAAACCTTCCTTTACTTGGTCCTCCAGGTCATAAACCACAGAGACATGGAAGAGATTCATGTGCAAAACACTGCTGTGACTCCTCACTTGGGGCAAGCTCCCAGGGACAAGATGGGAACAACCAGCTAGAATTGTAAGAGAGAGGAAAGGGTGGAAAGAGGAAAGCAACGAAGGTCAAATGAAAACAAGGAAGGGAAGAACTGCAGGGCTGTAGCAGTGATCCTGCTCCCTTGGGTCCCTGCTGCCAAGCTGGCATCCAGGCAAGCATGGCAAACTGGTTGAGGTTGCCACAGCAGTGCCACCTTGACAGGAGCAATGGGAAAATGTATTCCTTAATATTTTGAGAGAAAGAGGGAAACTTCTCCAGAGCCTGGGAAGTCCATGGGAAGCAATTGTTTTTTATCTCTACTCAGCACTGGTGAGGCCACATGTTGAATACTAGGTTCAGGTTTGGACACTTCAAGAAGGAAAATGAGGTGCTGGAGCAGGTCCCGAGAAGGGCAACAAAAGATGGTGAAAGGTCTGGAGAACAGGGCTGGTGAGGAACAGCTGAGGAAACAGGGGGTTTACACCCTGGAGAAGAGGAAGCAGAGGGGAGACCTTCTGGCTCTCTACAACTCACTGAAAGGAGATTAGAGCCAGGTGGGGGTAGGTCTCTTCTCCCAAGTAACAAGAGATAGGATGAGAGGAAAGGGGAATTGCACTAGGGGAGGTTTAAGCTGGATATTAGGAACAATTTCTTTCCTGTAAGAGTGATCAGGCATTGGAACAGGCTGCCCAAAGAGGTGGTGGAGTCACCATCCCTGGAGGTGCTGAAGGAACCTGTGGACTTTGGGACATGGTTTGATTGCCACAGTGATGCTGGCTTGACAGTTGGACTTGCTGATCTTAAGAGGCCTTTTCCAGCCTTAATGATTCTATGAAGTCACACACACTCAGCTCAGCAAATGGAGCTTCTCTGTGTGCTGGCTGAGCTGGGCAGACCTGAGAAGCCCCACTGCACCCCTGGGTGCTGGTTGGAGGGCTGGTGGTGCTGGGTGCCAGGCATGGAGCCATCCCTGGGAGCAGGCTGTGACTGGGAGCTGGCAGCCAACACGCAGTGGCGCTTTCTGCCTTCCCTCCTTCCTGCTGTCCATGCCCTACTTCTTGGAAGCTCCTGCTCACCCCAGCTTGCTTTTTTCCTCTCCTTCCTCCCCAAAGTGTGACATTCTCACCGCCTGTAAAAGTGCCAAGCGAGCGACTCGCCTTTGCGTTTCCCTGCAGAGCTGCTTGTCAATTAAAAGCTTTTCTTGAGGTTTTGACTTTCACCTCCCTTAATTGAGGTTCCTTCTCCCAGCCTTCTGCCCCTTTTCAGATGCTGCTTAAGGGAGCCTTGCAGCGGGCAGCACTGGAGACCACACCAGTGAGATCCAGGAGCACGTTTAGAGGGCAGAGGCTGCCAAAGCTGTGCTGCTTGTGGCCCAGCCACGGGTCACAGAGCCTGGGGGCAAAAGTCAGTGGAAAAAATACAGGATCCAAGCCATGTATGAAATGATCTTGCCCCTGGTGCATGCTCCCAGCACTTGAGCAGCTAATGAGACAGCGACGCTTCTCCTTCCCCCATTACAAATGCAGGGCAGGGACCCAAAGGATGTGCTGGAGGCAAGCTGGGTACAGCTGGGTTTGTTGCTTGGCTGTTCCCAAATTCCCCCCTCCTGGAGTATCACTACAGCACAACCACCCCCAAATACTTTAAAAGCATGAGCTGGGTTCAACACAGTGAGGAAACAAATAAGCTGGGGCTGTACATCCTCCTTAAGTTGCCTGCTGATTTCTATCAGGTAAGCTTTGCCCTGCCAAGCTTTTCCTCACCCAAAAACCAGAGGGTTAGAAAGACTTTGTAAAAATACTTGACAAATTCTGCAAGTCCTTCTCGTGCAGGGCCATGGGTAATTGGCTGGGAATTACTCATTTCATCAAAACAGGGAGGGGGGTGTGTGTGCAAACAAAGCAGGTGCACACCTTCACTCATCCTACACCCAACCTCAGCTGCATTCTGAGGAATCAGGTTATCTGATTTTAAGAGCTGCTCATTTGTGAAAGCCAATCTGCTCATGAAATAATGAATTGGAAGCTTTCGTGGGAATTAACCACATCCTGTGGGAACCAGGACATGGAGGGTAACAGAGATATCACAGAGGTTTTGCAGCCTGGCTCCCTTCCTGCACCTCCCCTGCCTCAGCCAGGCTGGGTCTTGCCCTGGGCTGCTGGAGAAGCAGCACTTGCGCACTCCAGACTGGGCTGAACTGGAGTTTTGGGGGCTCATTGCAAAGCATTTTGTTGCCCCAGGGCTGTCCCTGTTGCAGACATGTCCCCTCAGTGCACCATCCTGCTACAAAAGATAGCCCAGCTCCTCTGCAGAGCTGCTAACCTGAGCTGCTCAGGTGCAGGTGGTGCCACACGTCCTTGAAACACTGCTGAGGAAGGGATAAATGTCTGCAGAATTGCTCAGCTCTTGCTGTCCTGCCCATTTTATTTCTTCCTTCATAAAACGAGCCTCAGAGCTTGTAAAGGTTTAAGCCATCCTCACCAACTCTCCAGCAGCTTTAGAGTGAAAACTCTGCCTTGAAATCCTTCCAGGACTTCAGGTGTGGTTTTATTTCTGCCCTCAGAAGAATTCGAAGAATTTCTAATGTTCTGTGCCTGGTTGTCTTTAAAAATCTGTCCATTTGCAGCCTGCCGTCAGCTCGCAAAGCCCTGGTGAGGGATTTGGGAGGAGCTGGAGCAGAAGGGCTGCCAGGGGCCCAGGAAGCAGCCTTCCATCAGCTCACAAAGCCCTGGTGAGGGATTTGGGAGGAGCTGGAGCAGAAGGGCTGCTAGGAGCCCAGGAAGCCCTTCTGAAAGGCTCGCAGATGGGCAAGCAGACGTTTCCACGAGGGGAGAGCTGCCCCAGCTCCTGCCCGAGAGCGAATGAAGGGAGGACAGCAAGGCCGGGGGGAAAACGCAGGAGCAAAAGCCAGGAGCTGGGTTTCCCAGCTCGGAGGCTGCCTGCGGGGGGTCGGCATGCGGTGGTCACATCACCCAGGACCACTCCCATGCCAGTGCAAAGCCACGGCAAGCCAGGCAGAGGAGATCCAGGAGGCACCTGGCTCCTGGTATAAATATGCAGCTGACGCTGTGGGCTAAAGTCTGGAGGAGGTACTCGTGTATTTTTGTAGGCAGTAACTTTGATTAACAGGCAGAAAAATCGGGTTTATAGGGGCTTTTAGGAGGACCTTTTACCAGCATGAATAAACAATGAGCAATGCCTAGCTTGGAGAGGTCAGGCTGGGAAAGGGGCCATGGGGCAGTGCGAGCCGCAACGGCCTCAGCGTGTGGTGGCTCCAAGCTTGGGCAGCACTAAAGCCACTGACAGAGGGGAAAAAAGAAAAATAAAATGATGTTTTACCCTTTCCAGATCATTTAATGCTCTAATGATATTCCTTAAAAATACAAACGAGCCACCTGAAAGCCTTATCTCCATGGCAGTGATTTGCCTGAAGATGCTTTTCATCTTTGGCTGCTGGAAGCTTCGATGTAAAAATTTATTGCACGCCCTCCCCTAATAAAAAGTGATGGTTTTACTGTTTTGGTTTTTTTTTTTAAATATATAAATGTACATTTAGTTTTGAATTATACCAAGAGGCAGGCGCTGGCTTTGGTCGAGCCTGCGACACGCAGCATAAATCACAGCTCCCTAGCAACTTCCTGGGACCACAGCCTTCTGCCTAAGGGTACGAGTAACTTCTATTGACTTCAGCGAAAGTTTCTGCCATCCTGCAGTCGCCAGAACAGGCCTCCAGAGACTCATTTGCTGTTGATTAAAAGCAAGAGACTAATAGCAGCAGGCACCAGGGTGCAGCTGAGTGCTGTGCCGCTTCCCGCCCGCACCGCTGCTGGTGCAGTGACTCGAAGCCTGGCCCTGCTGCTCCTGGGAGCCCCCAAGCTCTCTGAAATGCATCTTGTTTCTAATCCCCAAACTGCTTGTTTCAGCTGTTTCACCCCTAAACAGTGGTGCAGTGTCATCCCAGTGCTCCCATCCTCTCTGTGCTGGGCTGGTCCCCATGCTGTACCCATCTGGATACGTTCCTGTGTGAGCTGCCCTAGGTGATCCTGCTTTGGACTCAGAGACCTTCAGAAGTCCCTTCCAACCCCTACCATTCTATGATTCTATACATCCAGGGCAGGCTGCCTGTTCTAATCTAGCCCCTGTCTCTCTGGGGACATCCCATCCCCAGCTGGTTTCCACAAAAGCCCTTCCAAAGAGGTTCCCTACAGCCACAGCCTTGGTCTGTCTGGCAGCCATGCAAGGGTTTATAGAATCCAGCAGCTCCCATTGCACGTAGCAAGAAGCACCAGCCTGGCTTTTCATTTCTTGGCTGAAGCTGGGAGGGGGTCAGGAGAGCCCCCTGAGCACATGGCTGGTGCATCAGCTGATGGAGCAGCAGCCTTTGATCTGATTGAGCCTAACAAGCAGTGCAGGACCTGGGGAGATGCACCATCAGCACGATTAGCCTTGTTCTCTGGGGAAAGGGCTATGCCAGGGAGATGGGAAGATGACTGGTGATGGAGGAGTAGCAGATGGTCTCTCTCAAGGAGAACGCTGGGACAGTAATTACAAGAGACAAGAGGAGAGCTGCTGGCTTGCTCACAAGAATTTGTCCAAGTAATCATGGCAAGCAGGAGCCTCTCTAGAAAGCAGGGATGGGAGCACGATGGGGGGATGAATATTCTTGAGCCTGCAGGCTCCCAGAGCCATGGCCAGAGCCCACCCACCTCTCCAAGGGCCACAGACTCTCCTTCCACTTTGCACCACACCTGCAACTGCCACTTCACCAGGATAACCATCAGTTTACATGCTTTAAGCTTGGCTTTGTTTTCTACTGCTCTACATTTCCCAAAGGGCATCCCAGCCGTGATGCAGCTTGTCCCAGCCACTTCCCAAGAGGCTTGAGATAAAGATGTGCCTTTGGTTTTGTTTCTTGTGCAGAACAAGCTGTGCCCACAAGGACAGGCTGGCTGCGACCTGGGAGCATCGCTTCCCAGGGCTGCTCAGGGAAGAACAAAGCAGAGCAGAGCTCACAGCTTGGGAGCATTTTCCATCCTCTTTTGCTTGGCTGTGATTTTACGCCTTATTGCCCCCCTACCCCATGCCCTCATTTTCCTACTCTACCATGACTCTGTATTCCCCTTGGAGCAGCTCCCTGCCAGCCAGAGCACAGCAGAGGTTAGAGAAGGGTTTAATTCATACTCCTTGCCCTTGCTGCCCTCTCCCCTGCACCCACCCATGCCCCTGCAGCTGGGACATGGAGATGGAGAGGCGATGGGGGCTGTGCCATCCCAGGCTGCTTTCACTGTGAGGGGTCCCCCACCCACATGTACCCCTTGATGTTATAGCTCTGCAATGCAGCCTGAGCAGTAGCTGAGACCTGCAGGTGATGAGGAAATCAGGGCTAATTAGAACTGCTAATTAGATCTCTGCTGAAACACTGCCTCTGCTCTGTGCTCATGGGCTATGCTCTGATGGATCCCTCCTGCTCCAAGGGATCCCTCTGCCACCCCAAGGAGCACACACAGGAGACAAAAAGAGATAAACAAAAATCAAATCCAGTCTTTTGACAAGACTGAATTATTTCACATCACACTCCTACTGACTTGGGCAGAGCTGCAGCCCTGGCTCCACTGAGGGCACTGAGCCAGGAGCATCCAAGGAAGATCTATTGCTCTTCCTATTTATTCAGCTCAACCTTTGGGAAGAAGCTGCCCAGGCATTTGGGATAGCTCTACACACACTGGAAGGAGCCCAGCCATCCATTTTTGCAGAACTAGTGGTGCTCAGTAGGGACCCACCTGCCAGGACACCCTTGCCTTGGGGTTCTACAATGAGCAGAAACTCCTGCAAGCTTTGCCAGAGGGCTTTGCAGCAAGTCTGCTGGGATCGGCACCAAAACCCTTCCTGAAGAGCCCTGTCCTCCTCCAGGAGTAGCAGTGCACAGCACAAAGAGACCTCCCTGAGGACAGCCAGCTCCTGGTCTCTGGGCAGCCAGCAGTGTCATCTCAAGGTTTCCCATCCCTTCCCAGGCATCAGCAAAGACTTAGGCTAACTCAGCTGCTCCTGTAAGGACACTCCATGGACCCATTGCCTCCAAGAAGGTAGAGAATCACCTGTTCCTCCTCAGGGAGGGGATGTGAGATGAAAAAAACCCCTGGATTTCAAAGCACAGACCCACATGCAACCAAGAGCACTGGCAGCTTTGGGTTCCCCCCACATTTGCTGGCAGGGGGCTGTGCCAATGTGCCCACCGAGGACACCTGCAGCAGAGCCACACAGACCTTTTGGTTTGGTTGCCACCACCATCAACATCTCTCCTGCAGGATGCAGCACTGACCAAGGCAGACATAGCTGTGGGTCGATACTGCTGGCTGTTTATATCAGCAGCCCTGAGGAGGAGTGCCAGGGTAGGCTATCAGGCCCTGATTTACTGAAGCACTTAAGCTGTGCCTAACTTTAAGCACAGAAGCAGCTCCATTGACTGGGGTGGTTTAAGATTCGGCAGTTGTAAGTAAGTTGCTGAACAAGGACCTACATTATTCATCCGGAGCCCCAGATAGTGCATTCTTAGAAAATAACTGTAGCAAACTCTCCAAATCCCTGCTGAAAGGGCACCCTAAAGCTCTGGCTAGGCAGAGAGATGAGCTGGGATTGCTTTGCAAACGCTGTGAATGTGTGTGTGTAAATACAGACACAGACACGCACGTACATATTTTTAACTCAGGCAAGGCAAGGTTCAGACCTGGGGTGGTCCCAGCTGGAGCTCAGGAGAAAGGATGTAGCAGCACAGCAAAGCATCCTAGCACGGACCAGCCTTTCCCATAAGGCAGGCATGTAGGGGACGATGCCATTAAACAAGCTAATTTAAGTGCAAATGGAGGTGCTTACGCCACAGACACTCAGGCAGCACCAGCCATAACTGCAGCCCCAGCTCGGCTCCTGTTGCGGAATGGAGATGATAGAAAACCACGCAGAGCTAAGAGACAGACATAAAACGCTACGAGCAGAGGAAGGAGGCAGCTCCCTGCTCCAGAGACACCCCTCCAGAGCAGCTCACTCTCCCCACCCACAACGAAGTGCAGCGCCATAGTACCTGCAGGAGATGAGCATACAGCCCACTGACAGCACCAGCCGCAGCCCAGGGGTCACCAGATCACAGTGATGGAGGAGAGCGAAGAATGAGCCTAGGGACCATGCCCACAAAGCAGGGCTAATAAGGACACAGCAAAACCATCCTATAGCTCGAGAAAGGGACTCTGCTTAAATGCATCCCCCAAGCTAAAGGGGGAGGGTCCCAAATTAAGCTATTCACACCTCATTAGCACCCACTTATGTGACACCTACCCGCCCTTCGCACCCACATGCCCTTCACACCCACCCCCACAGCACCCACATGCCCTTCACACTCACCCCCACAGCACCTACCTGTCCCAGCAGCAGAAGCCCTTACTGCAGCTGTATCACACCAGGCCCCTGATGCTCAGAGCTGGGATTGGGGTGGCTGGGAGGGAAAGCAGCAATGGTGAGGGCAGGATGCATCCAGCTGGCTGCAGGGGACCAGAGTAGGAAGTTGCAGAGATCTTCTCACTTTACAGCTACCTGAAAGGAGGTCGTAGAGAGGTGGTGGTTAGTCTGCTCAACCGAGTAACAAGTGATAGAACAAGAGGATATGGCCTCAAGTTGCTCCAGGGGAGGTTCAGGTTGGATATTAGGAGGAATTTCTTCCCAGAAAGGGCTCTCAGTCATTGGAACAGGCTGCCCAGGGAGGTGGTGGAGTCCCCATCCCTGGAGGAATTTAAGAGTGGTATAGACATAGTGCTGAGGGACATGGTTTAGTCAAGGACTTGTCAGTGTTAGGCTGATGATAGGATTTGATCTTAAAGGTCTGTTCCAACCTAGGCAGTCCTGTGATTCTGTGAACACCTATTTGCAAGGGACCTGGAGATGCAGTGACCCTGCTGGGTGCTTGCCCAGACACTGGTTTTGGTGTCTGCAGCTGCAGTTCTCCCCTGCAAGTTGTCAGCAGCAACCTGCTTGGCACTGGTGGGGAAAGCACTGCCCAGGCTTTGCTGCCAGGGTCCAGAAGAAGGCTGGCAAAACGAGCTGGAACAAGACAGCTTTGAGCCATTTCACACCATGTAATGGAGAACGACATCCCCGTGGTGCCGTTCCAGGGGGGAGCTGCAGAGCCTCAGAAACCTGCCAGAGGCTTCTCATCCTGCACTCAGCCTGATGGGAGGGATCCTGGCTGCGTGCAGGCAGGTTTCTTGGTGCCCCACAAGATGTGCTGTCACTCTACAGAGCGTTTCCATCCCTCCCACCGCCTCTGGGCAGCCACCTCTGGCTGCACGGATGGGGGTGTCTGTGCCTGCAGACGGGTCCGCCTTCCCCTCCCTGTGCCAAAAGGCAGGCAGGAACTGTGCTGCCGCTGGTGAGATTCGAGCAGAGGGAAGCAGGAAGCACCAAACGTTATGGATCCCTCAGCCACTGTTATTTGTCCCCCTGCGCGTTGCTGGTATTTTGCATTAAAATATATGTTGTTAAATTTATGCCTTAATATATATATGTGTGTGTGTGTGAGATGGCTGAGTTACGGTTGCTGGGGGAACTATAACTTTCTTGTTTCTTCTTTTTTTTTTTTTTTTTTTTTTTTTTTTTTGTTTCCAAGAGGCTGTTATACTTCTGATTATGTGGTATCATCTGGAGGCTGGCTGGCTGGCTGGCAACAAGATTGCTGCTGTTAATCCTTCAGCCTGGAGGGCTGATGAAACCCAGCCGGCCCCTCCTCGGGGCTGGAGCTGCTCATGGGCAGCCCTTGGCTCGCAGGCTCTCCTTGGAGCACTCCTTTGGGCAGGGGGAAGCATCGCTGCGTGGTGCATCGGTTGCTTGCTTACATGCTGGGGGGTGAAGGTGGTCGGCTGGGGACCGGGTCAGTCACACTCGAGTTGGGGACCAGCCACGCTGCTGCTCCCACCTCTGCCGTTCTCACTGCAGAAGACCGACAAGCTCAAGCTCCTGCTTCCCCCAGAGTGGCTGGGGACCAACAAAGTCTTTCTTCCTCCGCAGTGACAGGATTTGGGCTGGAGCCCGTTCCTGCCAGCCTGAGCCTCTCTCTGTTTCTCTCCACTTAGGAGCTGGGAACCGGCACAAGGGCAGGTCCAAGCCCCTGTGAGATGCAGCCTCATGAAACTGCCTGCTCCTGCCCCGCTTCCATCCCTGCTAGTTGACACCAGTGGGACATGCCCAAGACGCATGCCACGGGGTTTGCCCCCAGGGGAGAAGCCCCTTCCATACCTGATTCTAGCACAGCTCCTTGTCCTCTCACCTTGCCTGGCAAGCTCTTGGGTCTTAAAGGTCTTTTCCAACTGAAACAAGCCTGATTCATCCCCACATGCAGCGAGGAGACAGCACCCAAGGGCACGGAGGCACTGCTGGGACCTCCATGGCACAAGACCCCACTGAAGGCAGAGATTTGCTCCCGAAAGCCTGGCGCTGGGTCCTGCCAACGCCTCGGCAGGGTTTGTTTGTGTTTGGTCGGGCTGCGAGTCACCGAGGTGGCTGATTAAAGGCTTTAATGGGCCATGGAGCAGGCTGATTTGCTGGGAGGCTGCTGTAAAAAGCTGGGAAGGCTGCTCGGCGCCTCGGTCACTGGAGGGATAAACAAAGGATGGATTTTTGCTAGCGCATGTCCACTCTCCTCATAATGAAACGCAAATTGCTCGCCGAGAAACTGCTCCGGGATGTAGATGTTTGTGAGAGGCTAAATGGGCTCCTTACCGCTTAAATATTTATTCCTTTTCTCCTGTTGATTTTTTACCCTTTTTTAATTTGCAGCAGGCACCCGCCTATAAAAGCTTCAGTGCTCAAGAGTTAAAGGGAATTCTTTGCTAGCTGCGAAACGCTGCCCCACTGGGACCCTCCCTGGTTGCTGTAGCAGCTCCACCTCCTGTGGTGCCCTGAAGAGCAATACTGAGGGACCCCCGGGGCTGAAACTCCTGGCACTGCCTCCAAACCCCAGCAGCAGCCCCCAGATGGCACATTGGGGGTGTGTGGGGGGAGGAACCCAGCAGTGCTAGCTCCAGAGGGATCCTTTGGCATGCTCGTGCAGGGCTGAGAGCTATCAGCCTCCAAACCCACCTTTAAGTTGGGATTTGGGGCACTGGGAACCCTGGCAACACGAGAGGCTTTTCCTTTAGAGCATCGATCCCATGGCTCAAGGATCCAAGAGCTGGCCCAGAGATGTTCCAGCCCAGAGTCATACAACTACACCTCCCCACAGAGGACAATGTCCCCCACATCAGGATGTTCTCCAGAGCATCGTGGCCTCCCATCACTCTCCTGCTGGGGACAATTTATGCCAGATATAAATAATCCTCCAAGTGAAGTTCTGGGAAGGAGTTATTACAGAGGGGAGATGAATCCTGCTGCAGGGGGATGTTCCCCACAGGACTGATGGCTTTGGGAACACTATTTTGAGCCTGACCCCACTGTAAGGAGGCCAGGAGGTAGGGAATGGGAACAGGATGGTTTTGGGGTGTTCTTGCCCCTGAGCCTCCAAGAACAGGCTGGTGAGACTGTAGGAGTAAAACAGAGAGGAGAGGGCTTCCCTTGGGCTTTGTCCATGTTGGTTCAGATCTCTCCCAAGTGACTTCTCAGCTTTCAGGCTGCCACTCAGCCTTTGAGAGCAAAGATTCCTGAGGAAATTAAAAGGAAAAGTGGGACATTTGCTGCTTCAAGCCAGGGCCACATTAAAGCCCAAATTCCCCTCCACTGGTAGGCTGAGGGTTTCCCAGTATCTCTTTACAGGGAGGTAGAGCGAAACAAACACAGCTTAAACCAAAACCAAGAGGTTGGAATTTGTTGGAAGATGAAGCCATGTCCTCCTTGGCTACCCCAGCTGCATGCAACCAGCCTGTGTGAGCCCTGCCTCAATGCTGCCTGCACATGGTGGGACCAAACAGGTGACACCAAGCTGAGTCGTGCAGTTGGCACACCTGAGGTACAGAATCCATCCCGAGGGATTTGGACAAGCTGGGTCCATGTGAACCTCATGAGGATCAACAAGACCAAGTGCAAGGTCCTGCACCTGGGTCAGGACAATCCTCAGTATCAACCCAGGCTGGGGGATGAAGGGCTGGAGAGCAGCCCTGTGGAGAAGTACTTGGGGGTGCTGGGGGTGCAAAGCTGGACATGAGCTGGCACTGAGTGCTGCCAGCCCAGAGCCAGCCTGTCCTGGGCTGATCCCCAGCAGTGTGGGCAGCAGGGGCAGGGAGGGGATTCTGCCCTTCTGCTGTGCTCTGCTCAGACCCCACCTGCAGTGCTGGGGCAGCTCTGGAATCCTCAGTACAGCACAGAGCCAGGCCAGAGGAGGTCACAGCAATAATGGGAGGCCAAGCTGAAGGAGCTGGGGTTGCTGAGCCTGGAGAAGAGAGTGCTCCAGGAAGACCTTGTGGTGGCCTTTCAGTGCTTCAAGGGCTGATCAGAAAGCTGGGGAGAGACTTTTGAGCAGGGCCTGTTGTGACAGGACAAGGGGTGATGGTTTGAACTAAAAGAGGGAGATTTAGACTGGAGGGAAGGAAGAAATGTTTCCTGCTGAGGGTGGTGAGACCCTGGCCCAGATTGCCCAGAGAAGTGGGAGATGCCCCATCCCTGGAACCATTCCAGGTGAGGTTGTTCAGTGTTCTGAGCAACCTGCTCTGGTTGCAGATGTCCCTGCTGACTGCAGGGGTGTGGACTAGATGACCTTTAAAGGTCCCTTCAGAAACTCAAACCACTCTGTGCCTCTATGATCCTTCTCTGCCCAGCCGCAAAGCAGGGAGCAGGCAGTGGGTGGCACTGATGGAGAAGTGCAGTGGCAGAGACCTCCCTTCCCCAGTGCTGGTATTTAACTTTTATTGATGTACTAAATGTATCTGGGTTGCTATTGTCTCCACAGCTCCATTTACTGTAAGGCATGCAGCACGAATTCAGCATCAAGGGCTGTGTGCTGCACAGGGCTGCTGGGCAGCACAAGCACTGTGAGAAGGAGCTGCAGCACCCACGCTGCCCTTCCCACCACCCCACTGCTGCCTGACCTTGGCTCAGGGCCTTTCTCCTGCTTTTGAGCAGGGCAAACACAGACATCGAGGTCTGCTCTGAAATTTGCTTTTCAGTGGAACTAAGATGCAAGAGGTAGAGGAGAACCAGGGTGGCAGAGATGGGGCAGTGATGTTTGGACTGTGCCTGGGTGCTCCTGCTCCCATCCTGGCCTTGGGATGGCAGTAGGGTTGGGAGAACACCAAGGACAACACATGAAAGTTCTGCTGCTTGCCCTGCCTGTGCCTCAGTTTCCCCATCTGCAGAATGAGGCAGCTGAGCTCCTTTGGGTGGCTGCAGTGAGTGTGAGTTTGGTGTTTGGCAGCCCCATGGCAAAGGCATCTCCCAAGCCCTATTCTGGGTGCCACAGTGCCCCACTGTGCACAGAGCCAGCTCCCTGTCCCAGCACTCATCCCAGCTCTGCTTTCTTTGTCACCAAGCATCCATCCACCTCAAGCAGCTACATTTCCAGGAGCCCTGCCTGTTTGTGCTTGGCATGACATCACTCAGCTTAGCACTTTACCTTCTGCTCTTCAGAGGAGTTTATTCCTGCCCTTGACTCACTGTTTGATTTACAAGTCACTCCTGGCTGCTGTGCCCCAGCTCTGCCTCTCACTGCTCGTCCTCTCCTCTGGGTTTTCTCCTGGTGCCTGCCTGGTGTTGGGATCTGCACCACCTCTGCCAGTCGCCCACGCTCCCTTCTGCCTGATCCACGTTATTCATCCTTTCCTTCTTCTTGCCCCCCTCACCCTCCCCCCCTCGTGTTATTTGTTGCAATTTGGTTTCCTGACGTTCTGTTGGGCTTTATTTTCCTTGGCATCGCATCTTTGGGGATTTCACTCACATCGTTTCAGCCCAAATTTACTTTGACATCATTCTGGTTCTTCTCTTCCTCCTGCTCGAGTCTCCGCTGCAGCCAGCCCTGTCTCAGTGCTCCTGACATGGTCTGGGGACAGGGCTCTCTGCCCTTATCCAAGAGGCTTTGCCTCTCGTGGCGTGAGATCTCTCATGAGCACACGCCTCGCCTCGGGCAAGCGCAGCCAGAGCCTGCTGCAGCCTTTCTGGGCTGAGCTGGGCAAGCCTTCCCCAGCCTGGAACATCAGCAGCTTCAGGGGCTGTGACCCAGCAGGGAGCTGCTGGCAGCCTGGCACCAGCCCCTCCCCAGCCAGCCCCTTCTCTCTGCCCTCAGTGCCCTGAGAGCAGTGCCTGTCTGCCCTGGCATCCAGAGAGGTGCAGGGCTGTGGTGATGGGTTTAGAGTAAAACAGGGAGATTTAAAGTAGAGAGAAGGAACAAATCTTTTATTCTGAGGGTGGTGAGACTCTGGCCTGGGTTGCCCAGCGAATTGGGAGATTCCCATTCCTGGAACCATTCCAGGTCAGGTTGTTTGGGGCTCAGAGCAACCTGCTGTAGTTGCAGATATCCCTGCTGGCTGCAGCGGGGTGGACTGGATGACCTTGAAAGGTCCTTTCCCACCCAAACCACTCTGGGATTCTATTTTAGGTTGACAGTTGGACTCAATGAGCTTGAAGGCCTTTTCCAACCATAACAATTCTATGATTATTGAAGGTTGTTACTCACCTCCAGGCAGGTTCCAGGACAGGTGAGAAGAGAATGGGTGGGCAGCGATGCCACTCAAAGGCTCCAGAGTGTCTCTCCTTCTGGTCCTCACCTGCTGCATGGGCTTAGGAAGCCTGATAAGCTCCCTGCCATCAGGTCCTTCCTCCCTGGAAAAACACCATAATCATACACAGCATGAACTGTCTGGGCAGGGGCATGCAGAGATGTGACAAAGCAGAGTAGGAGGGAGATACCAGCAGCAAAGCAGGTACCAGGTCAGTGCTCAGGTAAGGAAAAGCACATAGGTTCTCCAAATGATAATGGGTGTATGATCTGCCCAGTTACTTATCAGGGAGAACATTCCCTTGCTATATACCTTCTGGGGAAGTGATTAGGAGGAGCTGAACAAGCTGACTGACCACCCTCAGGATGTATCAGCCGTCCCATCAAGCCTGGGAACACCCCAAGGAGAGAGGAGAGGGATCCTCAGCAGCAAGACCACAAAATGCTGGTGGACTCCAAGGTGGAGGCTCCAAAAAACAGCAGCTGGACCCCTAGACCCCTCACCACATCACCCCAGTGCCTGTGAACTGACAAGGTGTCATGGGGGTGCAGTCACAAGGGTTGCATGGCCGCTGCTGTCTGTAGGGAAGGACCATGGCCACATAACCCTGTGCCAGGCTTTGCTTCAGGGCCAGCTGCCCACTGGCTGGGAGCAGGCTGAGCCTCAGCATTGTGCTGGTTGTGGTGTGCACAGCTCAGTGCTGTGCCTGGAAGTGGAGGCTCTCAAGGAGGAGAGCTCCACCACCATGCTGTGTGATCCTGACTGCCAAGTGCATCCTCCCTGCCTGAGCCTGCCAAACAGAACTGGAGCCTCATCCTACCCCAGATCCAGGCACTTGGGGTCTCGGCTGGAGCCACCAGATTTCACATTCAGCACAACAAAATAAACCCAAAACAACAACAATAACAACAACAAAAAGGAGATGGAAGATGCATGGAAGGAGCCAACAGGAAATCAAGAGGAGCAGACATCGTGAATGGCAGAGCAAATGGCAGGTCTGAGCAGAGCAGTGCTAGCAGTCCATGCCCTTCAGGTCCTGCTATGGAGGAGAAGGATCTGAGCACAGCAGCTCCTGGGGGAGCAGTGAGTCCCTGCTTGGCCAAGTACATCTGAGGTTCACACTTAGGCTCCCTGGGAAATGCTGGCTGAGGGGAAGCTGGCAAGACAGCTCTGTTTGCAGTCGCAGGGGGATGGGCAAATCAATCTCTCTGAAGTCCTTTGGAAACCTCAGTCTGGTGGCTTTAAATATTTACTGGATTCCTACAGAGCAGATCCCCAAATAGCAGGGTACCTGCTTCCAGGCAGCAGGTCGGTTCAGATGCTGTAAGCCTCCAAAGCAGGGACTAATGAAAAATAATCCTGAACATGATTGTGATTTGCAGTTGGGGAAAAAAAAAACCTCCCTGAAATGCTTTGGAATTGGGGCAAAAGCAGCAATGTCCTCCATTCTCTGGGCTGGCAACGAGAGCAGGAGAAGGAAAGCCCACGTCTCCCCCACCTGTGCCCACCATCTCCTGCTGCAGCCACAGAAACACCAGCCTGGGGTCATCTCCTGGTGCTTCTGTGGGTTTGGATGACCTGACTGGGGAAACTGGAAGGCAGAGATAATGCTTGTCCTGCTGTGTAGCTAATGACATCGCCATCTCAAAGGCTTTAAAGTGGCTGGAGTGAGCATTAGGAGTCTTTGGGATCCATCATTTTTCCTCTTAAGCATAACAGCAGGTAACATCTATTTTCCCCCCTTTAAAGATGCCTCTGATGTCCCTGCCTGCATCATGGAGAAGCTACAACCAAACCCTAAAAATTCAACAAGACACAGGGAAGGAAACTTTTCTCACTTCGTTGTGCCCTCTCCCAAAGTGACCAAGCCCTTTGCCTGCTCCCTCACCTTACCAGCATGGGAGGGGAGGGAGAGGGAAGACAGGATGAGAGGCTCCTCTGCACTTCAGGCCACCAAAATCCATCACAATTGCTGTGATCTGCTTTACCTACACCTAGAGCCCCAGCCTCATCCAGCCTGACCTTCACCAGCACTATCAAAGGAGAAGCAGAGGGAGGTGGTGTAAAACCAGAGCACAGCCCCAGCCCTGCCTGTCTCCTAAACCACCTCACCCATTCCCATGGTTCCTGCTGCTGTTTGCCTCCTGCCAATGGTGATCTTCATTTTAAAGCTGAACTCCCAAAGAGGGGACAGGATAAAAACCACATTGGCAAAGAAGGTAGAAACACCGGGGATGGGTTTGAGCAGTTACTTGGGACAGAGATCTCCCCCAGCTTGGATGCACCTTCACTGCAGAGCCAATGAGACACAGGGCTCCCCAGCATCTTTGCAGGGATTTCCCAGGCACATGTGGCAACTTGGAGAGGATCAGCCTCTTGAGGGCTTGCTGTGGCATGGGGACAGGACACCAGCACCAGCAGACAGAGAAAGTCTCCCTGTGCTGAGGATCAGAGTGAGCCCTGCTCCGCAGTCAGAGCTCTTGGGTCCAGAGAGCCAGGGAAAACCATAGCAGGCTTATCAAAGACTAATTAGGGACTATCCCAGCTCCTCTGTAGTCAATAAAGTTTTGCTATTAACTATTACCAGGGCTCGGTTTTACCCAAGGAGATTTCCTGTTAAAATCCAGCTTAATTAACACAGGTGGAAAGCCCTCCTAGGTCTGCCTACTCCCACCCCAGCAACCCAGGCAGCTGGGTAACAAACACACTGCCTTACAGACCTGAAACAGGGATTGAGGGGAGATAAAAGGGACAGAGAGAGCCCAAGGGCTCAGCTTTCACAGAGGAGCAGGGAGATGGTTCCCTTGAGCAGATCCAGCAACCTCAGAGCACAGTATCACCCCCCACCTCCCTCCCAGCCTATTCCCTTCTGCTCTACCCGAGCATCTTCTACCCAGCAAAGCCCTCCCAGCTCCTGGACTCCCCCCAGCAGCCCTTCCTCTCTTTAATTGATTTTTTTTCTTCTTCCTGCAGATATTTTAAGCACCTGCTCTCCCCAGACTGTTTGCTCTCTGATGGAAGCAGGCAGCTCCACTCTTGTCTGTGAGGGTAGGCACAAGCAGAAGGCAGCAGGGTATGGGCCAACTCTCCTGAAGCTGGCTAATAGCTTTATGTAACTGGAATAAAAGAGCCACATTCAGGAAAGCTCCTTTTATCCTCATCCTGCCACATACTGGAGGGTTTGGATGTGCCAAGAGCTCTGCTTGTGCTGTGGTTTCCCAGCTGGCAGCAGTTCTGGGGGTTTGGGCTTGTGGGGTGCACAGCCCACCTTGGCTGCTGGGTGGGTTGAGCTCTCATCTCTCTCCAGCCCAAAGCAAAGCATGATTTTCCTCCAGCCTGGGGAAGCTTGAACTCCCCAGGCTTCTGCTGCAAAGCTCCAGCTGGGATGCTTAAATTCAGGATTTGGAGGACATATTTTGCATTAATCAGACAAATGAATCATGTGAGGCATTTTCCATCCCAACCTCTGCAACAGATGCTGCCTAAATGACCAGGACACGAGCAAAAGGTCTGGATCTAGAGGAGAGGGGAAGCAGTGAAGAGTCTCCCAAGCTGTGAGCTTTGTGCTCAGTCCCTGTGCCATGTCAGTAGGACACAAGCAAATGGTCTGAGTCTAGAGGAGAGGGGAAGCAGTGAAGAGTCTCCCAGGCTGTGAGCTCTGTGCTCAGTCCCTGTGCCATGTCAGTAGGACACAAGCAAATGGTCTGGGTCTGGAGGAGAGGGGAAGCAGTGAAGAGTCTCCCAGGCTGTGAGCTCTGTGCTCAGTCCCTGTGCCATGTCAGTAGGACACAAGCAAATGGTCTGGGTCTGGAGGAGAGGGGAAGCAGTGAAGAGTCTCCCAGGCTGTGAGCTCTGTTCTCAGTCCCTGTGCCATGTCAGTAGGACACAAGCAAATGGTCTGGGTCTGGAGGAGAGGGGAAGCAGTGGAGAGTCTCCCAGGCTGTGAGCTCCGTGCTCAGTCCCTGTGCTGAGAGACCTGCTGAAGACAGAGCCTTGATTAAGTGCTGGTTAACCCATGGATGTAGGAAAAGTAGTTGCTCAAACTCTCTGCCCAAACTGAAGAGCACTAAGGGAGCTCTTCTTTCCAAGACCTCCTAATCCACTGTACAACCTGCAGTCATCTCTCACAAAGAGCCAGAGATAATTAATCCAGCTCTAGCTTCCCACATAAGAGTTTGTGCTGCGCTGGGGCCACCAGCTTTCCCTCTTTGCTCTCATACAGGAGACTTTCCTGCCAACCTTCCCTGTGCAATGAGGTTAAGCTGCTCAGACGTAGGCTCCTGCATGCAACAAATGACTTGAGCTGGTGGCTGAGCTGCTTGTGGCATGAGTGGCAGCCAGACACTGCGGGGAGAGGTGTGAGAGCCTGGCTCAGGGTGGTGCAGCAGCTCATTTGGGTAAGCATCCAGCAGGACAGGAGTTCAGCTAATCCTCCCCTGCACTTGCTGCTTCTGCAAGGACCAGGGGGAATGTGGTGAGAAGAGGATTTGCTGCAGCAGCACTGGGTCTTTCCAGGAAATGTTCAGAAAAACAGAGTGTCCTAAGCTGATCTGGGAGCTCGGAGGGACTGGCAAACACAAAAATAATTGCTGGAAAGGAATGTGGAAACGATAGCTCCCTTTTCTGCCTGGTGTTAGGCTTCACTTCTCCTGATGGAGAGTTCAAGAGTCAGCTCTTTTTCCTCTCTTCATTAACTCCTCTGACTACATACATTTGAGAGAAGCTTCCATTAGTCACAGCTGCTTTCCTGCTCATCCTTTATGCCTCTCAGCTCCGGGACCAGGCTCACCAGCGCCCGTATCAAATAGATTTCATGATGACAAGTGCTTCCCTAAGTCCAGCTCTGATCTGAACCTCGTTATGTCTGCATAGCATTACCTCTTCCTGAGGAGTCACCATTAGTGCAAATGCAGAACAGAATGATTTGGGACAGGTACCTCATGTCAAACAAATCCTCTCTCCCACTCCTACCATCTCCAGTTACCAGTAAGGAGCAGCAGGCCCTGAAGTAGCATCGTTGGTGGAATGATCCCTTCCAGTTATGTGGAACTTAACAGGCCTGGCAGAAGGTATCTGTGCACTGGGAAGCTCCAGCCACCCCCCAGAACAGCATCAGCTATTTACAAAGGAAAGCTGGGGAGGGCTGAGGGAGCTGGGGTTGTTCAGCCTAGAGAAGACAAGACTCCAGAGGGACCTTAGAGCTGCCTTCCAATACCTGAAGGGATCCTACAGGAAGTCTGGAGAGGGATTTTTCATAAGGCTGTCTAGCAATAGGACAAGGGGCAATGGTTTGAAACCAGAGCAGAGTAGGTTAAGGTTGGACATTAGGAAGAAGTTCTTTGCTCTGAGGGTGGTGGAGCACCAGAACAGGCTGCCCAGGGGGCTGGTGGATGCCTCATCCTTGGAAATATTCAAGGTCAGGCTTGATGGGGCTTTGAGCAACCTGATCTAGTTTGGGCTGTCCCTGCTGACCGCAGAGGGGTTGGACTAGATGACCTCTAGAAGTCTCTTCCAACCCAATGCATTCCATGATCAGCCATCCCTGGCACCCCTTCTGATCTCAAAGCTACCAAAGCCATGAAGGACCTGAGCGACTTCCCCATCAAGGCTTTCATTTTAAAGACAGAGGTTTCCATGCTTGCTCCCTGGTGAGGGCCCTGTTTTCCTGCAAATGGGAAACAAATCAACCTTCTGTGACCACAGGGACCGCCTTCCCCCTTTCCCAGGCAGGAATAATTCACAGCAAAGGCGAAGGGGCAGCTCAGCAGCTGGAAAGGAGGGAGGCAAAGCAGCAGGACCATCAGATGAGCCAGCCCTTGGCACAGGCTGCCTGAGAAACTCTGCTCTGCTCCAGTGATCCGTTGCCCTTGGTCTGAAAAGCTCAACAACATATTTTCCCCTTCCCAGCTCACCGCCCACGTGGGGGAACGCGGGCACGGAGGCAGCTCCGCGGCACGTGCCAAGGGTGCCGTGCCCGCCAGCCGCCCCAGCTGCCCGCTCTGCTGAGGAGCCAGTCGCCCAGAGTTGGCACTGTTTGTAAACAGGAGGAGCAGGCTGCTCCCCTCCACGCTTGTTTAGCTGGCACCTCAACCGTGGCACACCCTGGTGGGCTCACTGCCACCCTGGCAGATGGGCAGAGCTGCAAGAGGAGCGGCAGGCAGGGCGAGCAGAGGGCGGTGAGAGGAGGATTTCTGCTTGGGAACGTGAAAACAGCAGCTCAGTGCCCCAACCCCTCTGGTGAAGGGACAGAGCTTCCCAACGCCCAATGAACACTGTGGTGCCACCATCAGCTCCCTGTGCCACTGCAGGGTGAGCAGGGGATGTGATGGGGACTGGGAGCGCAGCTGTTGCCATACATCACTACAGTCCTGCACCTCTGCTCTGCTGAGACTCTCCCTGCAGTGCTGGGGCAGCTCTGGAGTCCTCACCACAGACAGGGACCTCTTGGAGCAGGGCCAGAGGAAGCCACAGCAATGCTGGGAGGGCTGGAAGCCCTCTGCTGTGAGGCCAGGCTGAGAGAGTTGGGCTTGGTCAGCCTGGAGAAGAGAAGGCTCCAGGGAGACCTTCTGGTGGCCTTGCAGTGCTTCAAGGGCTGGTCAGAAAACAGGAAACAGAGTTTTGAGCAGGACCTGTTGTGACAGGACAAGGGGTGATGGTGTCAACTAAAAGAGGGAGATTTCATCTAGACAGAAGAAAGAAATGTTTGAGGGTGGTGAGGCCCCAGCCCAGGTTGCCCAGAGATGGGAGATGCCCCATCCCTGGAACCATTCCAGGTCAGGTTGGTTGTGGGTCTGAGCAACCTGCTCTAGTTGCAGATGTCCCTGCTGGCTGCCAGGGTGTGAACTAGATGACCTTTAAAGGTCCCTTCCAACCCAAACCATTACAGAATTCTGTCCTTTCTGAGCCACACAGATATTGCAGTGCACCTCTAAGGTTCTCAGAAGCATCTCCATCTGATGTGCTAATGCTCAGCAGAACCTCTGACCAAGGTCCTTCCAACCCAAAATATTCTTTGATTCTGTGATTCTAAATCCCTGCACAAAGCCTTGTAACTCTTTCCCAAGTGTTCAGTGCTCCTCTGGCAGCAGCCACAGGCACTCCCAAGGCTTCCACATGAAGGGACTGTGAGCATCCTTCTCAGCTGCAGCCAAGCTTTTTATAGATGCCTGCAGCCCATCCCCATGCTGTGCAGAACATGCTCAAGCCTTGGCCTCCTTGATTATTGCAGCTGGAGCTGGGGAGCAACCTCAAAATAACAATAGGGGCATGCTGTGAAATTCCTACATGAACCAACAACAACAAAAACCTTTATTGCTGTTACTAAAAGTACTAACTGCAGCACTTTGTTCAAGCTGAGTTTTAAGGCCAGGCTTTGAAAGCCTGCCCAGGGGATACATGCCCATAAGTGCACAGCATCCCAGCTCCACCAGACTCCTTCAGAAGCTCCAGCCCCCAAAAAGATCTTACAGACTGCCCAGTGGATGGTCTCATTCTGCAGTTTCTGTGTTTCTTCATTTGTGCAATAAGGAGGGAAAAAAAAAAAAGTGTAGGCTCCCTTTGTGCCAACCCCTGCAGATCACAGAATGTTAGGGGCTGGAAGGGACTTTGAGAGCTCATCCAGTCCAACCCCCCTGCCAGAGCAGGATCACCTGGAGTAGATCACACAGGAACACATCCAGGTGGGTGTGGAATATCTCCACAGAGACTCCACAACCCCCCTGGGCAGCCTCTTGAAGTGTTGTCACCCTCAGTGAAAAAAAATTTTCCTCCTCTTTCCATGGAATTTCCTATGCCTCAGCTTCCACCACTGCCCCTTGTGCTGTCATTGGGCATCACCCAGCAGAGCCTGGCTCCAGCCTCTGGGCACTCATCAGGGCAGAGTAGAGGGGGAGGAGAACCTCTCTGGACCTACTAACCACAGCCCTTCTAATCCACCCCAGAATGGCATTGGCCTTTTTGGGCACAAGAGCACATAGCTGGCTCATGGTCAACCTTCTTCCACCAGGACCCCCACCTCCTTTCCCCCTTCACTGCTTTCCAACTGGTCAGTCCCCAACCTGTGCTGATCCCTGGGGTTGTCCTTTCCCAGGTGGAGAATTCTGACTTGCCCTTGTTGGACTTCATTCAGTTTCTCCCTGCCCAAGTCTCACTGAATGGCAGCACAGCCCTCCTGTGCCAGCCACTCCCCCCAGTTTGGTGTCATCAGCAAACTTGCTGACAGTGCTCTCTGTGCCCTCATCCAGGTCATTGGTGAATATATTGACCAGCACTGGTCCCAGTACTGACCCAGTGCTGAAGGATTACTGTATCCTAGTGAAAAAGAGGTAAGCAGATACCAAGACTTTACAAGCCAACAAATCTGGCCATCCAACCTTTGAAGTGCTCCTTGCCACCACTCTCTCCTCCTGTTCTGTGCCCATTTAACTGTGGGGTTAGGTACCTGGCCCTATCTACACAGCAAGTGAAGACCTGATGACAAGGCTCACTAGGTTCCTGTGTTTGCTGAGCTACACGAGCAGAATGCCACTGGCATGGAGGAAGAGCACAGAGGCTCTGCTGAGCTTTAGCACATCAGATGGAGGCTCTTCTGAGAGCCAACAGAGGTCCACTGCAAAGTCTGTGTGGCTCAGGAAGGACAGAATCCTGTAATGGTTTGGCTTGGAAGGACCTTTAAGGGTCACTTAGTCCAACCCCTCTGCACTCAGCAGGGACATCTGCAACTGGAGAAGGTTGCCCAGAGTCCTAAACAATCTGATCCAGAATGATTCCAGGCTTAGGGCATCTCCCACATCACCAGGCAACCCAGGACAGGCTCTCATCACCCTCACTGTCAAACATTTCTTCTTTCTGTCCAGTCTGAATCTCCCTCTTTTAGTTCAAAGCATCACCTCTTGTCCTGTCACAACAGGCCCTGCCCAGAAATCTGTCCCCAGCTTTCTTCTAAGCCCTTTTGAGTCCTGAAATACCACATGAAGGTCTCCCTGGAGCCTTCTCCAGGCTGAACAAGCCCAGCTCTCTCAGCCTGGCCTCACAGCAGAGGGCTTCCAGCTCTTGGGTCATTGCTGTGTCATCTTCTGGCCCTGCTCCAAAAGGTCCCTGTCTTTGTTGGACAGCTATCTGCAGCTGTTTTTTGTCTCCTAGACCCCACACCTCACTTTCAGTGCCTGTATCCCATTCCTCCTCCTTCAAATGCTTTTCTGTGGTTTTGAATGGAAACCCTTGAAGCTCCTCAAGCAGTGTGGCCACAACTGTCTTTTCTTACAAGCAAAAGAAACTGCAGTGGTCCCTGACCATCCCTTGTTGCCTCAGCAGTGTGGATTTCATGTATGGATGGAAGAGCTTTGTAGGCTGGGTTTGAGGTCTTGTGGTGTATGAGGGATGTGTGGCCAGATCTCCACCAGCCCACCAGAAGAAAGCAAGGGGGCAGAGGCAGGAGGATTTCCTTCTCTAAGTCACACTGTTTGGAAGCACAGATTCCACCCCACTTGCCTGGTCCTCTCTTGGGCAAACAGGACAAGCTCACTGGAGGGCTGGGGGGAGTTAGAAGAGAAAAAACAAAAGCTGGGTGAGGAAAGCAAGGCACATACCGTGGTGCTCCTCACAACCTCAGATCCAGCCTGATGAGAAAACCCATTTGCCTCTTCTACCAAGGCTCTGTGCAGTGCAGGAGAGGAGACAGGATAACAAAACATACCCTGGTTTTCATTTTTGCTGTCAGGATAAGCAAGATGAGAAGGTAGTGCCATGGTAGGGCAGGGAGAAAAAGCTGCCTCTGAATGACTCTGCACCACTCAGGGCTCAGCTTTGCTTCTGCACTTCAGCTTTGCTTAAGTCTTTAACTTCAAATTTTCATGCACTGTCACACCAGGGGGTGGAGGGGCAGATGCAACCCAGGACACCTCTCAAAGATTACACATGACTCTTCCAGGAGAAAAAAGAAAATCTATTTTCTTAGTGTCATGATAGCTATGGAGCTGGCATCGAGGCCATCAATCAGCCAGGAAAGTTCTGCAAAGGTAGGAAAGCACATGAGAATGAGGAGCTGGAAAGTCTCAGCTTTGAGGTGGATGCAGTCAAGGCCCTTCTGAAATCACAATGCTTCTCTGATAGCTGAATGAAAACATCCCTGGAGCGGTCCTCTCATGCCCACAGAAAAGGAACATGCTACACACTCACCACTGAAGAGCCAGTGCTCTGTGCCCCTAAAATAGTGCAACCAGGGGATCTTCACAGCTTCTGGGACATCACAAAATGGCTTAGGTTGGAAGGGACCTTGGAGATCATCTACTCCAACCTTCCTGCTGTTGGCAGGGTCACCTCTCAACTGGACTTCTCAAGTCCTCATCCAGCCACCAGGGAGGAGGCATCCACAGGCTCCCTGGGCAACCTGTTCCAGAGTCTCACTGCCCTTAGGAAGAATTCTTCCTAAGACCCAGTCTAAACCTCAGTGTTGCTGTTAAGACAGTTATTGCTGACTGAGAGGAGCACCTCTCCTACGAGGACAGGTCTGAAATCCCTGTGCTTGCATCTGCTGAATTCACCACAACTGAGACAAAACACAGCAAAGAGTTTCTAAGAAAGCTGCTGTGGAAAACCAGTTAGGAAGCAAACCAGGTTATTCTGCATAGCAACACAGCTTCCAGAGCTCCTGTCAGCCTTTGCAGCCACTCTGCCTGCACAAGGACAGGTATTTGTGACTGGGTTGCATCTAGAGAAGTGTGGCCAGCAGGGCCAGGGAGGTGATTCTCCCCCTCTACACCACTCTGGTGAGACCCCACCTGGAGCTCTGTGTCCAGTTCTGGAGCCTCTATTACAAGAGGAATCTGGAGGTGCTGGAAGGTGTCCAGAGAAGGACCATGAGGATAAGCAGAGGGCTGGAGCTCCTCTGCTCTGGAAACAGACTGAGAGTTGGGGCTGTTCAGTCTGGACAAGGCTCCAAGGAGACCTTCTTGTGACCTTCCAGTATCTGAAGGGGGCTATGAGAATGCTGGGGAGGGACTTTTGAAGGTGTCAGGTAGGGATAGGACTGGGGGGGGAATGGAGCAAAACTAGAAGTGGGGAGATTCAGTTTGGATGTTAAGAAAAAAATTCTTCAGTATGAGGGTGGTGAGACACTGGCAGAGGTTGCCCAGGGAGGTGGTGGAAGCCTCATGCCTGGAGGTTTATAAGGCCAGGCTGGATGTGGCTGTGAGCAACCTGCTGTGGTGTGAGGTGTACCCTGCCCATGGGGTTGGAACTGGCTGATCCTTGAGGTCCCTTCCAACCCTAACAACTCTATGATTCTATGACTGTCCTTAAAAGCAGCCCCAGTGTTGTCTTGCTTTTTAAAGCCACAGCTGCCCAACTGCTCCCTTCAGTAGGCAAGAGCTGAGAGCTCACCCTGATATTTACTACTGCACACTGCCCTCCAATCAGTTCCTGCATCAGTTTGGTTCAGTTCCTCCAAGCTACCTATGAAGGAGGACAGCTCTGTGCCATGCTAGTGCTTGGCCATTTGGCTGAAAGGGCTTGCAGGTAGCTTGATGAGTCCTGCTGGAAAACCTGAGAAGCTGAACCAGATCCTTTCCCTTGCAAGTGCTCATTAAAAATGTGCAGTGCATGATGACTGCTGCCAACTGTCCAATTACCATTCCTGCCCATGACACAGAGGGATGGTGAGAGCATCTCCCAGCCAGGCAAAGTGCAAATCAAAGCAGCACAAATTCTCTCATTTCTGTGGGGTCAGAGCTTCTGGCTGAGGACTAGCAGTGCTGGACGTGTTCTCCTCCCACACAAATAACTGGCACAGGGGCTTCTCAGCACTCAGAAGCTGAATAAATGAGCAAAATGAGATTGGAAAAGGAAGGGGAAGCCTGTTAGATCTCGAATATTGATACCAGGATGTCTTGGTAGCTACCCTCTGAGCTTTACCTGCTTCTCTTTGATGCAGAAGCTGTATCCAAGCCAGGGAGGAGCTCTGCTGTGCCTCACAGCTGTGCATGGAGGGTAGCTGGGTTTTCAGAAGGTCTTTGCCCTGGAGATTCTCTGTTTCTTTGGCCAGGCCTCACTCACTGTGATGGCACAGCTCAGGAGGCTGCTGTCATGCTGGGTGAGGGCACTGGTTTGCCAGGTGAGAGTCTGGTCTTGGCCAGTGGTGCTCCCTGGCTCCTGAGAGGTGCAGGTCTCTGTCAGTGCTTGTGGCAGCTGTGTGAGACCTTCCTTGCAGGAACAGAAGTGATGAAGAGGTGTCCAAATCTATACATAGGATCAGCAGCAGAGACAGGATTACAGCAGAAGTCTCCCCCCCCCTTCCCTCTACCCCCTCCCCCTCATTCTTTTACCCTACAAATGCTGTCAGTGACAGAGCAAGAGGGAACAAACCTGAAGCCCAGTTACAGGATGCAGACAGAGCCCATTGCCTTGTGCATCCTGGGCACACCACATCCCAACAACTCACCACTGGCATTCTGAGATCTGAAGGGTTCAGCACGTTTCCTACCATCAACAGCACCAGCAGAAAAAGGGATTTCCAATCAACAGAAGACCCACAAGCAGGTTAAGATCAGCTCACCTCTCAGATGGCTGAAGAGCAGGAGCTGTGGAGCAGAGGTATCACAAAGTCAGAGATGTCTTTTCCCTCATCTACCCCAAAACTAGAGAACCAACCCAAGACTTTGCTTGCCTCTATGGAAACAGAAAAAAAACAAACCAAACAACAACACCACCCCCCCAAAAAAGAAAAAACCCACAAAAAAACCAACCCAAACAAGCTTTGATACACCTAACCTTGACTTTCATCCATGACAAGTAGAAGCAAGAGCCAGCAAGGGTGCTGTGCTGCCCTCAGGTCCATCCTTGGCATAGCAGAACAGTTTGAATGGGCCACAGAGCTGTGCAAGGGGTTGGAGGAGCTGTGCCTTTGGGCTGGGGTCTCCTGGCTCTATTCCCAAGGCATTGGTGATGCAGCAGCAGGGATGTCCTTTTTCCTCCATTGTTAGTGTCAACCCAAAGAGAATCAGCCCACTCTGAGAGCTCTGTTCTCAGGCTCTGGTCATCCTAAAGGGAAGCTGCAGCTCAGGGTGCTGGAGATAGCCTGGCTTTAAGCACTGTGGAGAAGACCACTACAGTGCCACCACTGCTGGGAAGGGCCTCTCCAAAGAAGAGGACCAGGAAGAGCTGCAGGGGTGCAGATCTGACTCTTCAGCTGAACATTGTCCAGGATGCCTCCCCATCTCTCTCTGATCATACATGCCCCAGAGCTTCAGGCACTCTGCCCAGGGCCTTGAACAGCTGCTGGCTCCCAGCTCCAGCTCACTGCAGCTTTCCCATCTGCAGGCTGCTGTCCTCAGAGCCCTGCAGCCATCGCACTGCACTTGGATCACTCCTGGAGGTAGCCATTAGTTGCAGCTGGGTGGGGAAGGCTGCTGAGCTCAGCAGCAGCAGATTGATTATGTGGTCAGTCCCATAAAGCAGGCTCTAAACTCAGCTACCTCCATTTGTCAGGTGGTTAAATCTCTGCAGAGAACCATGGTCCTCCACCAAGTAACAGCTGAGGAGCCAGGGGTGGACATAGCAGTCCCTCCACCTGCAGTGCCTAATGGCCTTCTTCAGCCCAAATCCTCCTCCTCCTCCTCAACAGGCCTGGAAATGATTTTTTTTGGCTGGCAAGTAGGAGCTGAGGTCCTCACATGGAAATAATCTTACAGGAGTAGAGTCCACAGAGGCATGAAGGAGTTGCCATGCTGGGTATGACCTCAGCTGTGTCATGCAGAAGAGGCACCCAGCCCTGCCAATAAAGGCTTCCACCATTCAGGATTCTCATTGAGCCATTTTAGATTGAAGAGACCTTCAAGATCATCCAGTCCAACCCCTCACCTAGCACTGCCAGGTCACCACTAAACCACATCCCTCAGCACCACATCTGCACAACTTTGAAACTCCTCCAGGGACAGGGACTCCACCACTGCCCTGGGCAGCCTGTTCCAGGGCTTGACAACCCTTTCAGGGAAGAAATTGTTCCTCACATCCAACCTAAACCTCTCCTGGTACAACTGATGGCTTGTTCCTTGGGAGAAGAGACCAACCCCCACCTGGCTCCAACCTCCTTTCAGGGACTTGTAGAGAGCAGTGAGGTCTCCCCTCAGGCTCCTTTTCTCCAGCCTGAACACCCCCAGTTCCCTCAGCTGCTCCTCCCCAGCCCTGTTCTCCAGACCCTTCACCAGCTTGGTTGCACTTCTCTGGACTTGCTCCAACCCTCAATGTCCTTCTTGGAGTGAGGAGCCCAAAGCTGTTCTCAGTATTCAAGGTGAGGCCAGTGCTGAGTACAAGAGGACAATCCCTGCCCTGCTCCTGCTGGCTACACCATTGCTGATCCAGACCAGGATGCTGTTGGCCTCCTTGGCACACCTTGGCTCATGTTCAGCTTCTGTCAACCAGCACCCCCAGGTCCTTTTCCACCAGGCATTTTCCAGCTACTCTGCCCCAAGCCTGGAGTATTCATGGGGTTGCTGGGACCCAAGTGCAGGACCCAGCACTCAGCCTTGTTGAACCTCAGCCCACTGGGCTCAAACCATTAATCCAGCCTAGCCAGATCCCTCTGTAGAGCCTCCTGCCCTCCAGCAAATCAACTCTCCTGCTGTAATCTGCAAACTGACTGAGGGTGCCTTGCTCCACTCATCCAGATCATTTGGAGAGATATTGAAGAGAACAGATCTCAAACCTGAGCCCCAGGGAACACCACTTGTGCCCAGCCACCAAGTGAAGTTACTTCCAGTCACCACCACTCTCATTACTATTTGCATTCTTTGGGTCTGAAGCCCTTTGCTTCTCTGCCAGGCTGCTGTTTGGAGCTTTTTGCCCTTACATTATGTCTGCATTTAGCCCATATCTGGAGCTAAACTGTAGCAGCAGCTCTGCCACCTGATGAGCCCTCCCCAGCAGAGGAAGAGGATGGGGATAATGGGGATAAGGAGAGGAGCCCTGGGGGCTGGAATTAAAGTGGGTTTAGTGAAAGAGACAAACTTACCCCAATGCAAAGCAGACAAAAGTTTACCCAGCCTGCTGTGGTGGTCACAACAGACAGGACAACAGCCCGGGGAGCAGCACACTAACTAAGACCCTCCAGGAAGGGAGGAAAAAAAAGAAAAGGATGAGCTCTAGCCTCTGCAACTTCCCATTTTATATTGAGCATGCCCTGTGTATTATGGGATACATCTGTTAGCCAACTGGACTCAGTTGCCCTTACTTTTGCCACTCCCAAATTAAGCTCCTGGCTGTCTCCCAGCTGCTAATGACTCACTGGACCTGTCAGCCTGGTCCCTGTTGCTGTGGTCAGGGGAGCAGCAGCTCTCAAAATGTTGTGCCCCATAAGTCCTAACCTCCTGAACCAGGAAGGAAAGCAGAGTTGGCTCCTGGCTGCACTGCAAATGCTCAGACACCAGCTTGTCTTGCCAAGGCTTGCTTGAAAACCCAAGGGGACAAGAGTGCCTTTGTCAAGAGCCAGCCTGAAATGCATGGAGGGGGGTGGGTTTTTAAATGACGGACATGACTTTGAAAGACCATGGCTGGCCTGGAATTCCATCCCAGCAGAAGCAGGACAGGTGGTGATGACCAGTAGCTCACTGTACCCCCACCCCCAAGAAGTGCAGCCCCAGCCAGTTTGATGTTGGAAAGCATCCTCAGTAATTAGCCACACCAGCTACAGGAGCTCTCAGGCTTAGTCTGAGTTTAAACAGATCTCAGTTTAAAACACAGCTATTTTAGCTTTCCTTTTTTTTTTTCTTTTTGTGCAAAGATTCTTTCAGAAGCTTTTGCTCTAGCTGTGACTTTCTGTGGGGTCAGACGACTGCTGCAGCTTGGCCAAGCAGTCAGATGTCTCTTCTCTTTCCTGTCCTTTGGGTTGATGTTAATTATATGATTACCAATGCCTTTGAGCTTCAGCTTCTCTTTAGCTTTGTGCAATTGCCTGATTTTCCCCTCCATTAAAGGACTCCTATCTGCAGGGAGAAGTTAAAACAAACCTTCTTAATCGTGGCCCCACTGCAGAGACCGGTGGGAGGCTGCAGGTTGTAACCCAGCTGGCCCCAGCACTGCAGGGGGGGTCTCAGCAGAGCACAGCAGAGGGGCAGAATCCCCTCCCTGCCCCTGCTGCCCACACTGCTGGGGATCAGCCCAGGGCATGGCTGGGGCTGGGCTGGCAGCACTGGGTGCTGACTCAATGTCCAGCCTTTCAGCTTGGGTACCAGCACCCCAAAGTCCTTCTGACATGGATCAATCCTGGATTGATACCAGGATTGTCCCCACCCTGGATCTTGGCTTTGTTGAACCTCATGAGGTTCACCTGGCCCCACTTCTCCAGCTTATCCAGGTCCCTCTGGATAGATCCTATTCCTCAAGTGTGTCAAATGCAGCACTCAGCTTGAACCTCGGGGGGTATGGGAGGAGTCTGGTGCTCTGCCTTTTGAGACTGGCTTTCTGTGGACCAGGAGTCTGCAAACAGACACACAGACCTGTAATGCCATCCAGTGCAGGAGTGATTTGGGAGGGGAGTCCAAAGTGAGGGGCTTTACGTACTGGACCTGTCAGCCTGGTCCCTGTTGCTGTGGTCAAGGGAGCAGCTCTCAAAATGTTGTGCCCCATAAGTCCTAACCTCCTGAATCAGGAAGGAAACCAGAGTTGCCTCCTGGCTACACTACAAATGCTCAGACACCAGTTTGTCTTGCCAAGGCTTGCTTGAAAACCCAAGGGGACAAGAGTGCCTTTGTCAAGAGCCAGCCTGAAATGCATGGAGGGGGTTGGGTTTTAAATGATGAACATGACTTTGAAATTCTGAGCTAAACACCCAGAGTCTCCTTTCAGCTGATGAATGACAGATGCTGAGTCTTACTGCACTGGCTTGGCTTTGGGTTTAGAGATTTCTCATGGAGGACCTCCCTGGGTTAAAAAGCCTCAATGATTTAGATGCACAGCTGTCTTTCTGCTCCTGGACAAGCTGCACCCAGGATGCCCACAGCCACTGGTGGTGGTATGAGTGGTGGGAGTGGAAAATCAACCACACCTCCTCACCCTGCTGCTCCTGGCAGAGGACACTGCTGGTGTGTCCCACCCCAGGAATTGACAATGCAGAGCATGCCTAAGGCAATTACAGCCCAGAGATAACACCTCATTTGCAATGTTGCCTTAAATCGACAGCTTTGTGTGGAACAAGATAACAGCTTGTCCTAATGAAGGTGTGATTTATAAACTGGAGGGTCTCACAGTGCCTTTACTGTGACATAGGAGCCTGTGGAAAGGCAGATTAGGGGCACAAGTTACCTGGGCTCGTGTCACAGCTGCCCCACCACGGCAGAAAGAGCTCAGCTGTGGGTTGGAGAGATGGGTTTGCACCGAATCCACCACATCTGATAAGCTGAAGTCAGTCCCTGGATTAGCTGGAGAAAGGATTGCCTTGCACACCACTTAATCATCATTTTGCTAATTGTCAAGGACCAGGAGTGAGGACCCACAGCTGCATATTAGCAGCAGCATTAGAATCATACAATGGTAGGGGTTGGAAGGGACCTCCAGAGATAGAGTCCAACCCCCCTGCAAAGCAGGGTCACCTAAGGCAGCTCACACAGGAACATGTCCAGGGAGGTTTTGGAAGTCTCCAGAGAAGCAGACTCCACAATCTCTCTGGGCAGCCTGCTCCAGCACCAGGGCTCCAGCACCCTCACAGTAAAAAAAGTTTTTCCTCCTATGAGTGAATTTCTTGTGAGTGAGTTTCCATCCATTGCCCCTTGTCCTATCCCTGGGTATCACTGAAAAGAGCCTGGCTCCATCCTCCTGGCAGCCACCCCTCAGATGTTTGAGGTTCTCTCTCATCCCTCTTCTCCAGACTCAGCATCCCCAGGCCTCTCAGCCTTTCCTCATAGGAGAGATGCTCCAGTCCCTTCATCATCCTCACAGCCCTCTGTGGGACTCTCTCCACTATTTCTCCACTAGCCCAGAACCAGACATAATATTCCAGATGTGGTCTAACTGGGGCAGAGTAGAGGAGAACATCCCTGGATCTGCTGGACACACTCCTCTGAATGCACCTCAGGATCCCATTGGCCTTCTTGGCCACCAGGGCACATTGCTGTCCCATGGGAACTTGTTATCCAGCAGGACTCCCAGGTCCTTCTCCATGGGGCTGCTCTCTAGCAGATCACTTCCTAACCTGTGCTGGTGCAGGACTCTGCACTTATCCTTATTGAACCTCATTAGGTTCCTCTCTGCTTTGGCTTTGGAATTCCAAAGCATTTGGATAATTTCTGAAACGTGATCTAACGAGGGAACAATTTCCTTTAAAACAAAAGCTAGGTCTATTCCAAACCATTTAACTTCCAAAAGTTTTAATTCTTCAGTTAAAAAAAAAAAAAACAAAACAAAACAAAACAAAAAAACAGAAAAAAGTTTAATAAAATCCAGCTTGAACACTTCTAATGAGAGCATCACAATTATACTTAGGCTGCCATGTGGGATTTCTCTTTACAGCAGCTTGATTCATGAGGGAAATTAACTTGTTTAAAAGTAACAGTTTTTAATAGAAATGTTCTGCTGACTCTTCTCCCTCTCACATCAGCTGAAATCTGCTCTGCCACCACATTACAGTATCACAGTCTCACAGTATTTCAGAGGTTGGAAGGAACTTCAAGAGATCATCCAGTCCAAGACCCTGCCAGAGCAGGATCACTCAGGGGAGTCTGCACAGGAATGCATCCAGGTGGGTTTGGAAAGTCTCCGGAGAAGGAGACTCCACAACCTCTCTGGGCAGCCTGTTCCAGGGCTCTGTTACTCTCACTGGAAAGAAGTTTCTTCTCATGTTGAGGTGAAATCTTCTATGTCCAGGCTTGTACTCATTGTTCCTTATCACTGTGCACCACCCAAAAGAGCCTGGCCCCCTCCCCTTGACACCCACCCCTCAGCTATTGATAGACATTGATCAGATCCCTCTCAGTCTTCTCTTCTCCAGACCAAACACCCCCAGGGCTCTCAGTCTCTCTTCACAGGGGAGATGCTCAAGTCCCCAAATCATCCTCATGGCTCTCCCTTGGATTCTCTCCAGCAGGTCTCTCTCTCTCTTGAACTGGGGAGCCCAGAACTGGACACAGCATTCCAGGTGAGGTCTCACCAGGGCAGAGTAGAGAGGTAGAAGAACTTCCCTAGCCCTGCTGGACACACCTTTCTTGATACATCCTAGGATCCCATTGGCTCTCTTGGCCACAAGAGCACATTGTTGTTCCACATGCAAGGTCCTAGAGGCTGGGATGAGCTCCTTGCTCCAACAGCCTGCTCCAGTGACACAGCTCGTACCAAAAAGGCTGTGGTAATTGTCTTAAAAAAAAAAGAAAGAAAAGCAAACAAACAAGTGAAAAACCCCCACCCCAAACGATTGAAAGCCTTGCAAACTTCCAAAGTCAGCACTTGAAGGAAGATGAAATGCGATGGATTGATGAGCAACGGAGAATGAATCATTAACATTGCATCACCCCGACGCCCGGTCCTGAGTGCCTCTCCCTTAATGTTCTCACAGTCTGAACAATTGATTAAGGAAAACACTGCAGCACGCTCAAAAAAAAAAAAAAAAAAAAAAAAAACAAAAAAAAAAAAAAAAACGGAAAAAGAAAAGAAAAAAAAAGACAAAGGCAATTGGAAACGGTTAAGAAGAGACAGGATTAGCAAAGCCTTACAGCGAAAGGTCAATTATTCCTCCCCATTTATTGCTAACCTGACATCTGTAAACAAATCGCTAGAGGAACTCCCCGAAGGCTCCGCTCTGTCGGACAAGACATCCTAATTAACGAGGATGTGCTATGCAAAAGCAAACAGAAGGGGAGAGATAAGATCTAAAGGCAGCCTTAAAAAGATACAAGAAGAAAAGGGTCACCCCGGGAGGTTGTGGGAGGTCGATAAAGGAGAAGGTTTGGGAGAGTCGGAATTGGCCGAGGGATGAAGGTGAGGAATCTGTAGGGTGTTCAGGGCTGTGATGGAAAAAGGAATTAGAAGAGCTGAGAGAGGACTTGGTGAGACTGGCTTAAAAATGGAAGAGGGTTGAGCTGAGGGCTCAGTAAGGGGTATGGGGTGCCCTGCCTGCATGGCTTTAGATGCTCCTGCACTTAGCGAGCATCTCGCTGACCTCCAGCATCTCTCAAAGCCAACTCCTTGTGCTTGGAGAGTGCTCCAAGGAGATACCTGATCCCACCATCGCTCCAGATGAATTCCCAGACCCAAAGGTTGGGGTTTTTCTCCTCTCTGGCTGCCAGCTGTGCCAGGGGAGACCTTATTGCTGTCTACAACTACCTGAAGGGAGGTTGTAGCCAGGTGGAGGTTGGTCTCTTCTCCCAGGCAAGCAGCACCAGAACAAGAGGACACAGTCTCAAGCTGTGCAGGGGGAAGTTTAGGCTTGATCTTAGAAAGAAGTTCTTCACAGAAAGAGTGAGTGGACATTGGAATCAGCTGCCCAGGGAGGTGGTGGGGTCGATGTCCCTGGAGGTGTTTAAGAAGAGACTGGATGAGGCACTTGGTGCCAGGGCCTAGTTGATTAGATAGGGTTGGGTGATCAGTTGGACTTGATGATCTTGGAGGTCTCTTCCAACCTGGTTGATTCTGTGATTGAGAGCCATGCACCAGGGCAGCATCCTCTCCACCAGCCAAACCTGCTGGCCCAGAGCCCTCTGTGAGCAAAGTGGGATGGTGGCAGCTCACACTAAAGATTCCTCTTCATCAGCATCCCTGTGATTAAAAATGTATAGTGGCATCCGAGATCCGATTTATTTCTTTTGTGTTGTAAATTCCTTTTCTTGTTGGCTTTTCCTGAGCTGCTTATAATTGAGACCTTCAGACAGAGCTCAGCCTGGCTGGCAACCAGCCACCCTGCTGCTGTAGCCCACCCATTTAACGTGCATCCTCCTCCCCTTCTCCTAGTCAACCACGAGATTCTTCTTTAGTAATTCCAGTAATGATTTGATTCCCTTCTCTCTTAATGAGTGGAGTGACACTGCAGTGAGTCACTGATGGGCAGCTTGCTGCCTTGTTTTTTTTTTTTCCCTCCCTTTGGAAAGTTTTCAAAATATTTATAAATTTTTCAAAGGAGCAGAGAAAGGAAGGGAACGAAGTTGTGTGTTGTGTTTATTTGGCTGGAGCTCCCCCTGCTCTGTCTCAGCTGCAGGGACTGTAATTCAGCCCCTGTCCTGGCTGCCACTAGGCTGCCTTCAGCAGATGGATGCCCAGTGTGCCCTCTCCCTTCTGCTCATCCCTTCTTGATGAGCAGGGATGCAGCCAAGCATGAGGTGCTCTGCTGGGCTGTTGGAACCCATCTGAGGGTAAAGGCCACCACAGCAAGGATTGGAGACACATGCACCCACTGACCTGCACCACCCCTGCACCTCAGGGGTCTTCTTTTGAAAGGGTTATTACAAGTGTTGCTTTGGGAAGTGCTTTGAGGTCTTTAGGCTGACAGGAATCCCACCCAAAGTGCAAACATCCCAGAGGAGCTGCTGGAAAACCCCATACTGGAGAATCCCCCATGGTGATGGCATGGGCAGCTCTCCTCTGTAGGCTCCTCTGCTGCCCTCCCAGCTTCACTACTCTAGAATGCCAGGGAGGAGAAGTCACACAGAATCACAGTCTGTTAGGGGTTGGAAAGGACCTCTGGAGATCATCAAGTCCAACTCCTCTGCTAATGCAGGTATGCCTAGATCAGGTTGCATTAGCATCACAATGTCCAGGTGGGGTTTTGAAAGACTCCAGAGAAGAAGACTTCCTCTTGCCTGACATAATCACATGTGAACAGATTAACAGCTGGATTTAGAGATCTTAAAGATCTCTTCCCACCAAAGCAATTCTCTCATTCTGTGAATAACCATGGAAGGTTTAGGAGCTACAGAAGTGCCCAGAAAGTGTCTGCATCCAAACACTGGCAGGTCCTATGGGATGTCTGCTGGAGCATCATGGTTAGGAGCTGCTGGTTCAGCCCCATGTCCCCAGGACAATGCTGTACTCAGGATGTAAGCCCAGCCAGGAGCAACCTGCATGGATTTCAAGAGCTGTCACCCACATGGGGGGAAATACATAGATGCTGAGCTGGCTGCAGGAGATGACACCAAGCATGCTTGGCAAGGGATGCACTAGGTTCCTGCAGAAGGTCACTGCCCAGCTGGATGCTGCAGTTGCATCTGGAAGGTGGTAAGCTTTCCAGTTTTGTCAGAACAGAAAGTCAATAGAATAGCAAGGAGGGCAGGAAATCACACAGGATCACACAGAATCAACCATGATGGAAAAGACCTCAGAGATCATCAAGTCCAACCTATTACCTAATCCCTAACACCACCTCACAACTAAACCATGGCTCCAAGTGCCACATCCAGTCCTTTTTTGAACACCTCCAGGGACAGTGACTCCACCACCTCCCTGGGCAGCACATCCCATGGCCAATAACTCTTCCTGTGAAGAACTTTCTCCTCACCTGGAGCCTAAACTTCCCCTGGTGCAGCTTGAGACTGTGTCCTCTTGTTCTGCCACTGCTTGCCTGGGAGAAGAGACCAACCCCCACCTGGCTACTACCTCCTTTCAGGTAGTTATAGAGAGCAATGAGGTCTCCCCCGAGCCTCCTCTTCTCCAGGCTGAACACCCCCAGCTCCCTCAGCCTCTCCTCACAGGGCTGTGCTCCAGACCCCTCCCCAGCCTTGTTGCCCTTCTCTTGACGTGTTCAAGTATTTCAATGTCCTTCTTATGGCCACAAGACACAGTGCCAGAGGAGATGAGAATCTGCAAGGAGCACTTGGAGGTGAACAAATGCTCTGCAGGTTCAAAGCAGACTTAGCAGGGGACTGCTCCAAGGCAGAGAATTGTAAGGAAGGAGAAGTCTAAGGAGAAAGATGTCTTTGGTAAGCTGAATCATGGTCCTGGAGATGGCAGATGGCCCTTCAGATCTGAAGATCATCCAGTCCAACCCCCTTGATACAGCAGGGCACCCACAGCAGCTTGCTCAGGATCACAGTGGCCAGAGGCATTTGGATTCTCTCCAGAGAAGATGACCTCTCTGGGCAGCCTGCTCCAGGGCTCCAGCAGCCCTACCATGAAACACATTCAGATGAAGCCTCCCAGGTTCCATTCTGTGCCTGTTGTCCTGTCACTGGGCACCACTGAGAAGAGTCTGGCCCCATCCTCTTGACCCCCTCCACCCTGTAACTATGGCTGAGCATTGATCAGATCTTCTCTCAGGCTGCCCCAAGGCTCTCACTTCCCCTGTGCCCAACTGGCTCCTGACACCCCTAGGACAGTCTGCACCCCAACATCCTCCACTTCCCAGCTCTCCCAGGCTGAGTTGAGGCTCTTGGCTCTTTCCTGGCATGGTGCCTCCAGCTTTCTCCACACCAGCTCATGCAAAATCTGCCAGCAGAAGCACAGCTCCCTCCCACAGCCCCGGTGCGCTCTGCAGCGAGGAGTGACTCTCCCTCCAGATGGCTGTAAAGGTTAACAAGGAATTTATTCAGAGTTCCATACAAATCAGATTGTCTTTTTTTTTTTTTCCCTTCCCCCCCCCCCCCCCCCTTTTCCAAGAGGGAACAAAAACAACCACATAATTTCAAGCCCACACAGGCAGCACAGCCTTCCAAGGTGGTTCAGTTGCTATAGACGACCGCAGGCAGCCGAGCTGTCACGCTCAGCCCCGTGGCATCGTGGGGACCCACCGTGACTCAGGGGATGGGGGTGAGCTCTGCTTCCTTCCCCCTGTGCCACCCCCAGCTTGGCACCCTGCTCCCTCATCCCCCTCCCTCAGGGATGAGCTGACTGCCCAGGCTGCCTTCCCACGGGGTGAGGAGGAGCTGTGCTTCTCGAGGTTGGTGTCCAGCCCCATCTGGCTGTGGTTGGTGAGACAGGAGGCCCAGTGAGGCACCTGATTAAGAGGATGGTGTGGGTTTCCTCCACAGGGTGCTGAAAAATGGAGGAAATGGAGATGTGGAGCAGAATCTCCCCACTGGAGATGGTAGAAGCCCCATCCCTGGAGGTTTTGAAGGCCAGGCTGGATGTGGCTGTGAGCAACCTGATGTAGTGTGAGGTGTCCCTGCCCATGGCAGGGGGTTGGAACTGGATGATCCTTGAGGTCTTTTGCAACCCTAACAGTTCTATGATTCTAAGACCAGGTTGGATGAGGCCTTGAGCAATCTGCTCTAGTGGAAGGTGTCCCTGCCCAAGGCAGGGGGTTGGAACTGGACAATCTCTAAGGTCCCTTCCAACCCAAACCATTCTATGAATCCATGAATGTGAAATCCAATGGTGGTTTAGCCATCCACCATGGATGCTCATCTTGGAGCTGCTCTGTCCCAATTGTTCTGCTCCCTGTCCCCATTGTTCTGCTCCCTGTCCCCCTAAAAGCTTTCCTCACCATCACGCAGGAGCCTCAGATCTCATGGCCAAACCAGTCCCCACAGAGGCTCATTATGTCACCTGCCAAACCTTGCCCATGGCCAGCCAAGCAGCTGCTCCTCAGAGCACACCCACCACTGGTGGCTCATGCACCAGCTCTTAGGGACCAGAACCACCAAACCCCTTTGGTATTATCTGCAAACCATCCAGCACATGTCTGGACTCCAGGTAGAAATGGGTAGATGCAGAGAGAGAGTAGTAGACTCATAAAATTCTTTAGTTTGGAAAAGACCTTTAAGATCATCCAGTCCAGCTATTAATCCAGCACTGCCAGGACACCACTAACCCATGGCCCTCAGCACCACACCTACATGGTTTTAAATGCTTCCAGGGATAGGGACTTCACCACTGCCAGGAGCAGCCTCTTCCAGGGCACCTCATGTCCAATGACAAGAGGCTCAACATGAGCCTACAGTGAGCACTTGCAGCCAAACAGAGCCTGGGCTCCAGCAAGAGAAGTGTGGTCAGCAGGTCAAGGGAGGTGATTCTCCCCCTCTACTCTGTTCTGGTGAGACCACACCTGGAGTACTGTGTCCAGTTCTGGAGCCTCTCTTACAAGAGGGATATGGACATGCTGGAAGGTGTCCAGAGAAGGGCCACCAGGATGATCAGAGGGCTGGAGCTGCTCTGCTATGAGGACAGACTGAGAGAGTTAGGGTTGTTCAGTCTGGAGAAGAGAAGGCTCCCAGGAGACCTTCTTGTGGCCTTCCAATATTGAAGGGGGCTACAAGAAAGCTGGGGAGGGACTTCTTAGGATATCAGGTAGTGACAGGACTGGGGGGAATGGAATAAAGCTGGAAGTGGGGAGATTCAGACTGGATGTGAGGAAGAAGCTCTTCCCCATGAGAGTGGTGAGAGCCTGGAATGGGTTGTGCAGGGAGGTGGTTGAGGCTCCATCCCTGGAGGTGTTTAAGGCCAGGCTGGATGAGGCTCTGGGCAGCCTGATCTAGTGTGAGGTGTCCCTGCCCATGGCAGGGGGGTTGGAACTGGCTGATCCTTGTGGTCCCTTCCAACCCTGACTGATTCTATGATTCTATGATTCTAACTTAAACCTCCCCTGGTGCAATGTGAGGCCACTTCCTGTTGTCCTATGACTTGTTACTTGGGAAAAGAGACCAACCCCCACCTGCCTCCAACCTCCTTTCAGGGAGCTGTAGAGAGCAGTGAGCTCTCCCCTCAGCCTCCTTTTCTCCAGACTAAACACCCCCAGTTCCCTCAGCTGCAACTCACCAGCCCTGTTCTCCAGACCCTTCAGCAGCTTGGTTGCTCTTCTATGGATCCACTCTAGCACCTCAAAGTCCTTCTTGGAGTGAGGAGCCCAAAGTAGCTGATTTTTTTTGTTGTTGCCTTTCAAGGCTGACACTAGCAGAGCATGGGGTCTGTGATGTTGCAGAGGTTCGTAGCAGATGGGGACTGTTGTGAATGTGGAAAGAAAGGAGTTTCTCCTGCCTGGAGCTTTTCCAGCAGGATCACCATGTGAGCTACAAGAACCTCCTGTATCCCAGTGGTGATGCTGGGAACCCCCAAGGAATGCTTTGCACCAAGACCTGGATGTGGACAGCTCATCAGTGAAGAGGAGCAGCCTGCTCCAGTGTTGGCTGTCCCTGGTGGCAGTGGGACTGAAGTGGTGACAGACTGACTGTGTTCCAGGCAGTCAGCTCCCAGGTCACCCAGGGCTGGGACTTGAATCTCAAAAGTGGAATTGTTTTACCAGCCTAATAAACCTCCCCCAAACTGTTAATAAAATCGATTTTTTCAGATGTTTCAGATAGAACTGGGGTCAGATAGGGAAAGGTCACTGAGGATGCACTTGAATGAGACCAGCACAGTCACGAAGGGCTGTGGGACATGCTGATGGGTGTCAAGCATCTCATGCTGCTTCACTCCCAGCAGAAGGCTTGGCCAGGGATAAGAAACCTCCCAATTTTTCACCCAGGATTGCTCTGCTGAAGGGGTGGTGGCAGCAGCGATGTGCCCCACACCACTTCACATAAATGAGGAGAGCACCGAGGCTGGATTAGGGAGAGGAAGAGGAAGAATATTTCTTCCTCCCCTCCAGGAGAAAAGGCGATTTATCACCAGGTTCCCAGTGCCTCCTCTGGGTTTGTTAGTGGGGATGAAGAGGAATGGAGAGGTTTGATTTGGATTTGCAGAAGGCAAACCCCACGCTGTCAGCTCTGCGGGGGCTCGGCGCATCATCTGACATTTTTAAGAGAAGTATTTCTGGCCAGATTGAATCCTGCTATTCCTGCCACACAGCCTTATTGATCAAATAAAACCAATGCCTAGGCTACTTTGGATGGAAGACAAATCTCCAGCCCTCCCTTTTGGATGGATATAGCAAACAAATGGGTTCATCCCACCCAGGAGACAACTGCTCTGCGGGTGCTAAGCCCTGCGAGTTCAAGGCAGCCCCTCAGAAAAACCACTCTGTTCACCTGGCAATGTTTGGAGCTGGTTAACAGCACCTGGATCCCGTGCTTGCAACTGGCTCATCAAACCCCATGGCAGAGAGGTGGGAAGCAGGAGGAAGAGCTGAAGGAGGAGCCCTGGGTAGTTCCTAGCAGTGATGAGAACAAGCAGACTGCGCTAGGAAGCTTCTGAAAAGTGCTCCCGGGCTGTGCGTTTGCAACATGTGTCTCTTCTTTTTTAGCACTGATGTGCAGCATGATCCAAAAAATCTGGCACTGTGGGTTGGGTTTTTGTTGCCTTTTTTTTTTTTTTTTCTCTTCCCCCCCCCAATCCTCCAGCCTGTCCTGTTTCCCAAATTGCTTTGGCTTCAAACATTAGTTCCCTTGGGCGTCTGTTATTCGCAGACCTCACGATGCCAACTGAACCGCTTCCAGGAGCTCTGATGTCTCTCTCTCTCTTTCTCTTTTTTTTTTTTTTTTAAATTTTATTTTATTTTCTTTAATACTGTGGTGAATCACTTCATTCCATCCACCTTCTGGAACAATTCCCTGGGGAGTATCGATTCTGCAGAGCATCTGCTTGGTGCAGGAGAACCGCAGCTGTTCTGCCACACGAAGTTTTCAACTCCTGCTCGTTCAAGGCCCTTCAGCCCCCCATTTCCTGACAAATGCTGGGGGCAATGCACCAAAAGATGTTGTCCCTGCAGCTAGCTGTTGCTTGGATTGATAGCTGGCTAGATATGAGCCAGCCTGTGCCCAGGTGGCTGAAAAGGCCAACAGCATCCTGGTCGGGATCAGCAGCACTGTGGTCAGCAGGAGCAGAGCAGGGATTGTCCCCTTGTGCTCAGCACTGGTGAGGCCACACCTTGACTACTGGGTTCAGTTTTGGACCCCTCACTGCAAGAAGGACATTGAGGTGCTGAAGAGGGTCCAGAGAAGGGCAACCAAGCTGGTGAAGGGTCTGGAGAACAGGGCTGATAAGAAGCAGCTGAGGGAACTCGGGGTATTCATCATGGAGAAAAGGAAGCTGAGGGGAGACCTTCTGGCTCTCTACAGCTCCCTGAAAGGAGGCTGGAGTCAGGTGGGGGTTGGTCTCTTCTCCCAAGGAACAAGTGATGAGAGGAAACAGCCTCAACTTGTGCCAGGAGAGGTTTAGGTTGGACATGAGGAACAATTTCTTCCCCAAAAGGGTTGTCAAGCCCTGGAACAGGCTGCCCAGGGCAGTGGTGGACTCCCCATCCCTGAAGGGAAGCAATCCTGGGTGAAAAATTGGGAAGTTTTGTATCTCTGGTGAATCCTTCTGCTGGGAGTGAAGCCATGCAGACGTGGTGCTGAGGGCCATGGTTTAGTGGTAATTTGGCAGTGCTGTGTGAATGGTTGGGCTGGGTGATCTGCAAGATCTCTTCCCATGAAAATGATTCTATGGAATCTATAGAATCACAGAATTACAGAATCATTTTGCTTGGAGAAGACCTTTCAGATCATTGAGTCCAACCATTATCTCACTATAACTGATTCTATGATTTCCTGGAGCCCACCCCCACTCTCCCAGTCTCTTGATACCCACTGGGACCACAGGCAGCTGGAGAGGCTGTTCTGTCCCATCCCCTTCCAGGGGTGACAGTTTACCCATGAGTCCACAAGTCCGTGACTTTGCCCAAATTTTTTCCCAGACTCTATGTGGAAGCTCACTGGAAGAGGAGAGGAAAGGACTGGGAGAGTGCAATGACAGCTTTGATGCTTCCAAATTATTTAGGGTATTAAGGACAAGAGCTGACTGTGAGGAATTGCAGAAGGACCTTGTGCTGAGTGACTGGCTAAGAATATGACAGGAGAAATTCAGTGTGGATAAATAGAGGTGCACGTGGGAGAGCCCATTCCCAACTTCAGAAGGCAAATGGTGGGCTCTGAGCTGACTGTTAAGACTCAGGAACAAGATCTTGGGATTGTAATGGATAGTTCTCCAAAAACATCAGCTCAGCGCTCAGCACAGATAGAGGGGAAGGAAAAAAAAATCCAAAACCCCAAGAAGCATGCTGAGTGCTAGGGATTACTCAGAGAAGAAGAGAGAAGGAAGCAGCAGCAAAATTCCCTCTGCTGCTGTACAAATCCCTCATGCACCTACACATTCAACACTGCACAGGTGAGAAGGGATGTAGTAGAGCTGGGAAAGCTTCAAAGAAACGTGGGAAGGATGATTAAATGTGCTGAATGGCTTTTTGGGCAGGGAATGAGGATGTAGGTGGGGAGCTCCAAGGCCGGATGGAGCTCCACCACCGTCTTCCACCCATGAAGATAAGCCTTTCCCATCTGCTGGGAGACAGCCAGTGGCCATGGCTCAGCCACTGACTCAGTGGCTCCTTATCAGGGGGTGATACAAGCCCACAGAAGGTGCTTCCCCTGGGTGTCAAGTTGGTATTTCTGCCACCCCCTCCTCTTGCCACGGAGGAGCTGATGGCCACCGTGCACAGCACTGTGCTCCATGGGCACCATGTGTCCCCCACGCTGGGCAAGCTGGGCAGGCAGCGTGGGCACTGGGGAAGAGGAATTGGAGAGGCTTGGCAAAAGAGCAAGGGATGGATGCCAAAAAAAAAAAGGGAAAGGAGGAAGATCTAGCTTCACCTTCTGTTCTTGTAATTCTTCTGTGCTAGTGAATTGGGTGGGAGGAGGAAAAGGAAAAAAAGGCAGAAAATCTGGCCCACGGTGGAGGCAGGATTATTGCTTTGGAGAGACACAAAAGAAGTGAGAGAGTTTGGAGTGAAACCCGTCCACCACCACTGGGAATGCTCAAGCCCAAATTCCTCTTCTCAGCCAGGCACTGGGGGAAGTTTTTGTCTTTATAGAGGGAGGGGATGAAGCCCAACACCACACATCTTCTGGTGCCTGGGAGCAAGGCAACGGGCAGCTGAAAAGAGAGGGAGAGGTGTAGAAAGACAGAATGATGAGAGCAGGGGAACACTTGTGCAAAGTGACACTGATGAGGATGAGGACACTGGGATGCACCCTGGGGACTTCTCAGCAGCTAGGGTGGCATGGGTGAGGAGCATGACCTGCACCTGCACTGCTGGTGCCACAGCATCTGCCTGGCTGGTCCCTGTGCAGGGCCTTGCACTGAGCTGTTGAGACCCTGTGAAGCAGCTGCTGGTGGGTGCATGCTGATGTGGGGCCAAATTGCTGCTGTGGCAGCTGGTGGAGCCTTGTTCAGGAGCACAGAGCAGATCTGGGTCAGTGGGATGTTACCAGAAGTGTTGTTTCTGCTTTTGGTTCTGTGCAGCTGGTCAGCTCTGTTACATGGTGTTCTCTGTCCTTCCACCCAGAGGGCTGGTGTGCTCCTATCAGACAGGTCCTGATGTCTAAATACAGCCAGTCCTGCTTGTTTCAGCATTACCACAGAATCCCAGCACGGTGGGGACCAGAAAGGACTCCTGGAGATCATTTAGTACAACCCTGCCCTGCCAAAGCAGAGTCAACCCACAGCAGGCTGCTCAGGTCTGCAATATCCAATCTCTGTACAGGAGGAGACTCCACAACCTCTCTGGGCAACTTCCTCCAGGCCTCCAGCACCCTCACACCAAACAAGTTTTTCCTCCTCTTCAGATGGAACCTCCTGGGTTCCAGTTTGTGCCCACTGCCCCCTGTCTTGTCACTGGGCACCACAGACAAGAGTCTGGCCCCAGCCTCTTGCCCCCCACCCTTTAGCTGCTGCTGAGCATTGATCAGATCTCTTCTGGGGCTGCTCTTCTCTAGGCTCATCAGCCCCAGGGCTCTCAGCTTTTGCTCCTCACAGAGATCCTTCAGGTCCCTCAGCAGCTTTGTAGCCTCCCCTGGACTCTCTCTAGCAGTTCCCTGTCTCTCTTGAACTGGGAAGCCCAGATCTGAACCCAGTACTCCAGATGTGACCTCATTAAGACAGAGTAGAGCAGAAGGACAACCTCCCTTGACCTACTGGCCACACTCTTCTTAACCCACCCAAGGAGACCTTGGCCACAAGGGCTCATTGCTGTCTCATGATGAACTTGCTGTCCACCAGCACTCCAAAGTCCTCCTCTGTGGAGCTGTTATGCAGCAGGTCAGCCCCTCGCCTGGTGCAGGGGGTTACTGCTCCCCAGGTGCTGTTGCTGAATGTATCAGAGACCACAGGTCCCCTTTGCAAAGGCAGAGCAAAAATCAGGTGTGAGCAGGTGTGTGAGCAGGTCTTGGAGAAAAACAGAGGTGCAGGAGTGGAAAGTCAGACCCAAGAGCATGCCTTGATCCGTGGCACGGACAGCCCCAGCCTGGTGCTGCTGTTCCCTGGCCTTTGAGTGATGCATCCCCTGAGGTCCTCTGTTCAAAGGTTCAGCACTCCACCAGGTCCTCCTGACAAGGACAGAACAATCCTGGTGAGGAAGAGTGGATGATATTTCAGCTCCTGAGGGCTGGGCACAACGTGTATCTTCATTTGGTGTGCATGGGTCAGCTGGGGATATTTATTGCTGGGGTGACTGCCTGCTCCCAGCACAGAGCTCCTCTGTTCATAGGGCAGCAGACACTGTACCAGGAGGATGAGGGCTGCTCACTCTGCCCTTCACAGAGCCATCTTCATTCATTTCCATTATTTCTTCCTTGGGTCTCCTCTGGCATCCCCTGAGGCTGCCGAGGAGGAATCAAGGCTGACGAGAAACTATGAGGAAGTCACTTTGGCCCCACATGAATTATTAATTTTAATCCCATGAAGAAATTATAGACTCCACCACACACCAGCCTTCCCTCATCAGGCAGTGTCCTTGTGGATGCAGTGATCAGAATTTGCCCTCCTTGGAGATATTTGCAAGAGTTTGCCATGTTCTGGAGCAGGGGAAGAATTTCTCCCCACTGCTGGATAGCTCTAACTTCCTGTCAAGAAATAAAAAGTTCCTTGTGCTTGCAGTGAATTGTTTCCCCTTGGTCTTCTGCTGCCCAAAGTCAATGAAATTACCTTTAGGAGAACATCATAGAATCAAAGAATGGGTTGGGCCTGAGGGGTCTTTTAAAGGTCTAAAGCAAGTTGCTCAGAGTCCCAAACAGCCTGAACTGGAATGGCTCCAGGGATGGGGCATCTACTACCTCTCTGGGCAACCTGGGCCAGGGTCCACCACCCTCAGCATAAAAAATGTCATCCTTCTCTCCAGTCTGAATCTCCCCTTTTAGTTTAAATCATCACCCCTTGTCCTGTCACAACAGGTCCTGCTCAAGAGTCTGTCCCCATCTCTCTTACTAGTCCCTTCAAGGACTGAAAGGCCACCAGAAGGTCTTCCTGGAGCCTTCCCTTCTCCAGGCTGACCAACCCCAGAGGGCTTCCAGCTGTGAGAATCCCCTCCCACCCACTGCCCACAGTGCTGGGGATGCAGCCCAGGGCACAGTTGGCTTCTGGACTGAAGATGCTGCTCAGTGTGTGGAAGCCCACAGGGAAGCCCTTAAATGCTTCTTTCCTCTTTAGATGAGTCCACACCTGAGCCCTAGAGAGGAAGCCACCCAGCAAAGTCCTGCAGTAACACAGCCAATGGTCCCTCTCCAGCCTGCTCTGTGGGGGCTGCCCATGCAGTCTGCACTGGGTGGGGGTGCTGAGCTCCTGGTGTGATGCTGGGGACGAGCTGTCCTTGGGCTGAAGTTCATGGAAGCAGGATGCAGACCTGGCTTGCTGCCTTGGCACGGCACGGATCACTCATTCCCTCACTCACTCAGATGCCCCAATTGAATCAGGTGCCTGGAAACACTCAGAGCCTGCAAAAAGCCTTCCCTGTCCACACCCCAAGAGCAAGCCTGCATCAGTTCACCATCTGCCTAGCTTGTTTCCAGCAAGAGGACAATATGTATTTATGGCTTTCATCAAATCCATAAGGGCAGCACAAGACAAGAAGTTGTGGAGTCTCCTTCTCTGGAGAGATTCCAACTCCCCCTGGCCATTGTGATCCTGGGCAAGCTGCTGTGGGTGTCCTGCTTGAGCTGGGGGTTTGTGGATGTGGCACTTTGGGATGTGGCTTAATGGCCTTGGTGATCTTAAGTTGAAGGTTGGACTCGATGGTCTTAGAGGTCTTTCCCAACTGGAACAATTCTATGCTTTTATGATTAGATGGTCTCTAAAGAGGTCACTTCCAACCCCCAGCATGGTGAGGTTCTGCAAGAGGCAGCTCTCTCTGGTTGGTGCCTGGAGTGTGGAAGAAGGGAGGAGGCATAAGTCTGCTGGGTGCTACCAGACACAAGGCAAAATCCAGATGTCCTCTTCTGAGCTGTCCTGCCCTGTGGCCACACTTCCTACCACTGCTTCTCCCAGCAGACAGGGGTCTAGGGCCATCTTCTCTCCCTGGAGATACTCAAGGTGAGGCTCCACAGGGCTCTAGGCAACCTGATCTAGTGGAGGATGTCCCTGCTGACTGCAGAGGGTGTTGGACTGGATGACCTTTGGAGGTCCCTTCCAACCCAGCCCATTCTGTGATTCTGTGCTTCTCCCTCTCCTTTTGCAAAGCTCCTTTGATTGCCAGCCTTGCAAAGGGTCCTTTGGCAGCACCATTTCATTTCCCTCTCCTGTTCCAACCCCCCCCCCCCATCCCTCCTGTTTCTGTGTTCCCCTGGTTTCCCAGGGATGTATATGGGATTATGAATAAGGCATTGTGAGCCGAGCTGAATGTGTTATTTAATGAACTGTATGAAATATTAAACCACGATTGGCATAAAGCAGGGTAAGCCCTGTAAGAAATAATACATTACACTTGGGGAGGGCTGGGAGGATAATCAAGTGTAATGAATGAATTTCTAGCATGGGGACACACAGAGCTGAAAGAAGTTGAGTTTGGTTCGTTGTGAGCCTGAATTATATTGCAATGGTCGTGGAAGGCAGGTTCCTCCACTGCTTGTTTTCTCCTGTTGTGAGTGACATTATTGTGTTTTTTCCCCCCCATTTAACATAAATCTATTTTTCAGAAGGCTGCTTCCTCCCCCTCTTCCCCCCTCCCCCCCCCCCCAAATGGCATCAGCAGGTCCCATTAATCACAGTGCTCTCAATCACTCAGAATTATTTAGAGCCTCTTTTGTGTGTCTCTGGCTCTTTCCCCATTTCTGATTAATCTTAAACTAAAGCAACTAAATAAATAAAACTGCAAGGATCCAAAGAGCATCTCTGTGAAGGTCTTACTTAAGGGAGACACATTGTGACAGCTTAGGAGCTGCTCCTCTGCAGGTTGGAAATTTTCTGCTTCTGGAGGTTTGAGATGGAGCAAAAAAGCCTCTTTGCTCCCAAGCAGGAAGCTCTGTTTGGAAAGGAGCTGAAGTCTTGACCTCAGCAGACCTCATCCTTCTCCACTTTGGGATTTTTTTCATAGAATCATAGAATTGTCAGGGTTGGAAAGGACTTCAAGGATCATCTAATTCCAGTTCCCCCCTCTGCCATGGGCAGGGACACCTCACACCACAGCAGCCTGGCTGCAAAAACCTCCAGGCATGAGGCTTCCACCACCTCCCTGAGCAACCTGGGCCAGTGTCTCACCACCCTCATGGGGAAGAATTTCTTCCCAACATCCAATCTAAATCTCCCCACTTCTGGTTTTGCTCCATTCCCCCCAGTCCTATCCCTCCCTGACACCCTAAAAAGTCCCTTCCCAGCTTTCTTGTAACCCCCTTCAGGAGGGCACAATAATGTCTCCTCACAGCCTTCTCTTCTCCAGACTGCATAGCCCCAACCTTTTCCCTCAGGCATAGCCCATCCCACTTGGTCCTGAGCTTCTTCTGCACCTACTAGAAACACCTGATGGGCCAGGCTGGCCACCTGCTGCAGGATGCCATCCAGGTGCCATGGCTACCTGCAAGGGTGGGGCATGGAGATGTGCCTACTTTTGGGCTCTGCTCTGGGTTTCCATGCCAAAGTGAGCCAACCTACACATGAGATGTGAGAGCACACCACTGCTCTGGCATTTCTATACCTCTCTGTTTCCCAGGTGACAATTGCTATAGCAATGCCACCCCTGCCACCTGCGAGGAGCCAGCTACACCCCAGCAAACCAGCCCTCCAGGTGCTTCTCTGGCAAACAAACCCAACAGCAAATCTCCAGCTGGACACCTGCATGTACAAAGGTGCTGCTGTTCCTGCAGCTCCAGCAGTGGCAGTGAAAAGGTGCTGGGTGTCAAAGCCCCCAGTCTGAACACACTTGGCAGGCTGTGCACCAAGCACACTGCCAGCAGAGACAAACTCCTGCCTGATACCTCCTGGCAGAGACAGACCTGGACTCAAAGAGAATTGGAAGGAGCCATTTAATTCTCAGTGTCATGGCCAGGGAATGCTGCAGTCAGCAAGATTAGTACAGTGTTCATATTTTAGAGAGAGCCTTTCCTTGATGGAAACCCCAGGGTGCTTGATGAAGCATGTCAACAGCACAGACAGGGAAAAATATCTTTGCTGTGAGGGTCCTGGAGCACTGCAGCAGGCTGCCCAGAGAGGCTGTGGAGCCTCCTTCTCTGGAGAGATTCCAAACCCACCTGGAGACACCTGAGCAAGCTGCTGTGGATGACCTTGTTTTGGCAGGGGGGCTGGACTGGGTGATCTCCAGAGGTCCCTTCCAATCTCCACCATCCTGTGACATCTGTATGCCAACCCAAGTCCTACATCTTCTTATTAGGTAGTGATATATATTGCTGCTATTCACATCAGGTGCTCAGAGATATCATGGATGTGTCACAGACCTCACAGTCACCCAGGCCTCCCTTCTGTTCAACTTCCACAGCCCCTCACCAGTGCACTGCTGGCCATGAGGATGCTGTGTGCTGCTGCAGGGCAGTCCAGGAGCCAGCTCAGCCTCCCAAACCACCAGAGGTGAAATGAAGTACTTGCTGGGTTTGGGCTGTTAGGACTAAACCAGGCAAAACCCCAAAGACTGCTTTAAATGTGCATCCTGGAGCCAATCTCTGATGCTGTGCCTCCTTCCCTTGTGTCCCTTCACTCTTGGTCTGGCTTTGGCTCTCACTAATAAACTAATTGATGCAGCTTGGCCATTGAGTGTGCTGAGTCACTTCAATATTGAACCTCAGCTGGAAGGAACTCAGGCAGTGCCATCAACAAGCCATGGGCAATGCAGGGACACTGCTGCCACCTCAGACAGCTCTAATCCCGTCTGTCCAAGCTGAGCACAGAGAGGGGGGACACTGGCTGCAGCTCCCAGGTGGGGCAAACATCCCAGGAAAATGTGGATGGGACACCAGGGACTCCTGTCTACTCAGAAAACAGGTAAAGGATCCAGCACAGATCACTATGGCTGGAAAAGACCTCCAAGATCATCAGGTCCAAGCACTACACTATGGCCACTACTACACCATATCCTTGAGCACCATATCCAGAAGGCTTTGAAATACACCCAGGAATGGTGACTCCCATCACCTCCCTGGGCAGCCTGTCCCAGTCTTTGAGAACCCTTTCAGTCTAGAAGTTTTTCCTTATGTCCCACCTAAACCTCCCCTACTGTGACCTGGGGCTGTTTCCTCTTGTCCTGTCAGCTGTGACTTGTGAGAAGAGACCAACACCCACCTCTCTGTAACCTCTTTTCAGGTAGTTATAAACCACCTTCATCTGAGGCACCCACACAGCCCAGGCTGCCCAAGGAGTGCTCCCTTCCTTTGGAGCTGGCATTTTAGGCTTGGGAGGCAAAATTATTTCCAATGCAGGAGCTTAACAGCCCTGAGATCAGGGCAGAAGTCAAGTGCTGTGGTGAGGATCCCACCACCCCATCCCACCTTGATTAATGTGCCTTCCCCAGCCATGCTCAGCCAGGTGTCCCAGGCTGCCTGGAGCTGGAGCATGAGGCCACCCCTGGGCATGCAGGAAGGCAAGACAAGTGCCTGTCTGGAATATAACTCCTGAGCTATGAGATATGGGGGATGGGGGCTGTGAGGCAACAGCATCATGTCTTGTTCAGAGAGCCCAGCGAGGAAGCTGGGGAGGAGGAAGGACTTTTTTGCCAGGAGACAGAAAGGCTGCTAATAAATAATAGAGGGCAGTGTTATTACTTTTTTATCTTAGGAAGGCAGACCAGCTGATGAAAGCCAGACTGGAGCAGAATGCTAATCTGGGAGACTTGGCAAGATGAAGTTGCTGCTCCTGACCCACACAAGAGTTAACTGGAGCCCCAAGGAGCAGAACCTCCCTTCCCTGGAGGTTTCCATGCACAAAGCCTGTCTCCCTGCAAACCACTCTGCTCCTACCCCTGGAGCATGCCTGGCGGCCAAGCAGAGCCTCCTCTGCTGAATACCAAGGAGATAAGGAGAGCCTTGAGAAGCTCTGAGATCTTGGGATCCCTGGCTGGGGCTGAGCACAGCACACATCCTGAATGAGATATGGTCCTTGTCCCGTGGTGTGAAACCACCATGAGGGTGGCCAGCAGCTGGGGACTGGGAACCCAAGATCTGCCCAAGATGCTTCACTTCTTTGTCCTCCTCCCCAAACAGGATGGAGGGTCTCTGAAGGCCAAGGGTGGTGCCCATCATCAGTGGAGGTGGTGATGCCTGCCCTGGCTGGGCAAACTCCCTCTGCACAGAGCTCTGCAGTCTCTGCACTCTCGTAATGGATTGCCAGCTCCAGAGATTCCCAAAATCTCAGGCAAAGGCAATGCACTCCAGCAATTAATGCTTCTGTATCTTCCTTAGAGAGGAGCAGACAGGTCAGCAGAGGAAGCACACCAGAGCAGTTGTAAAGAAAGGCAGTGCAGGTCAGCAGGAAGGGGCAAGCAAGGCTGGGAAACAGAAAGAAAGCAAAGGCTGAGCTGTTTGGGATGAGAATGGCTCAAAGTTGAATTTTCCAGAGGTAAGATATCACCTGGCTTGCAAAAACCTCCTGATGAGTTCATCAATCATGTACAGAGTGTGCAAAGCTGTGGGCTGCAGCCGTTGCTGTGCCCCTAACTGCAGTGGGGGCTGGGGAGGGGCTGCTCAGAGTCTGGGCAGCAGAACATCAGCAAAGTGCAGCAAGTGCATTCTAACTTCAGTGCTGCTGCTATTCTGCAGCTCTCAGGCTCCTGTGCAGTTTCTGACCCCCACCCCAGCAGCTCCCATGCCCTTCACACAGGCTGATTTCAGATAATTCCCCAAGATTTGATTTTGATAACCTGCTCTTTAGGTTTGCTATTTACAGATGGTAGAAGGCACTAAATTAGGAGCCTGCAGAGAGCAAAATATTCTGTTTATACACACAGGAGGCACAGCTGAGCCTCAGCAGTGTCACCTTCACTGCTGTGCTGGCACTGCCCGTGGGGAGGATCCTTTCTCAGAAGGACCAGAGAGTTGTAGAACCACAGAATGGTTGGAAGGCTGGAAGTGGTTGGAAGGAACCTTTAAAGGTCATCCAGTCCAACTCCCCTGCAGTCAGCAGGGACATCTGTGACTAGAGCAGGTTGCTCAGAGACTCAACCAACCTCACCTACAATAGTTTCAGGGATGGGGAGTCTCCCACATCTCTGCGCAACTTGGATCAGCATCTCACCACCCTCAGCATAAACAGTATCTTTCTTCTGTCCAGAGTAAATTTCCCTCTTTTAGTTTCAAGCCATCACCCCTTGTCCTATCCCAACAGGCCCTGCTCAAAAGTCTCTCCCCAGCTTCCTGATCAGCCTCTGGAAGCACTGAAAGGCCACCAGAAGGTCTCCCTGGAGCCTTCTCTTCTCCAGGCTGCACAACCCCAACTCTCTCAGCCTGGCCTCACAGCAGAGGGCTTCCAGCCCTGCCAGCAGTGCTGTGGCCTCCTCTGGCCCTGCTCCAACAGGTCCCTGTCTGTGCTGAGGACTCCAGAGCTGCCCCAGCACTGCAGGGGGTCTCAGTGCAGCACAGCAGAGGGGCAGAATCCCTTCCCTGCCCCTGCTGCCCACACTGCTGGGGATCAGCCCAGGACAGGCTGGCTCTGGGCTGGCAGCACTCAGTGCCAGCTCACATTCATCTTTGCACCCCCAGCACCCCCAAGTCCTTCTCCACAGGGCTGCTCTCCAGCTCTTCATCCCCTAGCCTGGGTTGATACTGGGACTTGTCCTGACCCCGGTGCAGGACCTTGCACTTGGCCTCATGAGGTTCACATGGACCCACTTCTTGAACCTGTCCATGCCCCTCTGGATGGATCCTGTCCCTCAGGTGTGCCAACTGCACCACTCAGCTTGGTGTCACCTGCAGACTTGCTGAGGGTGCACTCCATCCCACTGTTGGTGTCATTGCTGAAGACAGGAAGCAACACCAGTCCCAGTATGAACCCCTGAGGGACACCACCTGTCACTGACCAGCCTCACCCTACACACTCAGAGACATGGCACCAGCTGCTTTCAGGGCAGCATCTCCCTGGTGGTTCAAACAGGAGCTGTGGGTGATGCTGGCAGAGGCAAGACCACCTCTGGGCTTATAATGCCACCTCACCCATCCTGGGGGAGCAGTACCCACACCACAGTGGTGGTCCCATGGTCCCCTAATGGCAGCCCTATCTTCACAGAAGCCCTTTCCTGGTCCTGCTCATGCCCCAGGGATACTCTGGGCTGCCAGGGCTGCCACAGAATGATGCTGGCTGCAGGGAGACTCATCTGTCTGCCCGGAGGAGTTGCAGGGTGAGCATGGGAGCTCTGTCACCCTCTGAGTGATTTTGCCTCCTTCCATCGGCAGCCCGGCGCAGGCAGGCCAGCAGAGCTGTTTGTCTCATGATTAGATTTTACTGGAAATCAATAAGCAAATAAGGGGATTTTTGTATCCTAATCCCTCCCATAGCTCTCCTTGCAGGGCTCATGGATTGCCAGCCCTGCTTGGGGACTCTTCCAGTGCTGTGATGGATGGTCCCTGTCTGACTCTGCTGAAGAGGCTTGCTGGTGGGGGAGGTTATCATAGAATCACAGAATTGTCAGGGTTGGAAGGGATCTCAAAGATCAGCCAGTTCCAACCCCCTGCCATGGACAGGGACACCTCACACTAGATCAGGTTGCTCACAATCACATCCAGCCTGGCCTATAAAACCTCCAGGGATGAGGCTTCCACCACTTCCCTGGGAAACCTGTTCCAGTGTCTCACCACCCTCACGGTAAAGAGTTTCTTCCTAACATCCAATCTGAAGCTCCCCACTTCTAGTTTTGCTCTGTTCCCCCCAGTCCTATCACTCCCTGACACCCTCAAAACTTCCTTCCCAGCTTTCTTGGAGCTCCCTTCAGATACTGGAAGGTCACAAGAAGGTCTCCTGGGAGCCTTCTCTTCTCCACACTGAACAATCCCAACTCTCTCAGTCAGTCTCCAGAGCAGAGCAGCTCCAGCCCTCTGCTCATCCTTGTGGCCCTTCTCTGAACATGTTCCAGCACCTCCAGATCCTTCTTGTAATAGGGGCTCCAGAACTGGACCCAGAGCTCCAGGTGTAGTCTCAGCAGAGTGGAGCAGAGGGGGAGAATCCCCTCCCTCACCCTGCTGGCCACACTTCTCCTGCTGCAGCCCTCTGGGCTCTCTGGGCTGCAATTGCACACTGGAGGCTCATGTTGAGCTTCTCATCCACCAGCACCCCCAAGTCCCTTTCTTCAGGGTTGGATTAAGAGGATGAGATAGGGTTAATCACGTTGTGAAGATTATGATCCATAATCCAGGATGATGGATTCCCTACAAGCCTGCTGCTTGCTCAGAAGGACATTGGTGTCCCTCGCTCCCAGAGCTGCCTGAATTGCCTCTTAATTTGAGCCTTGTCAACACAAGAGCTAAATGAAGAGCCATTTGAGCTGTTTGAAGGAGTGCTGTGAGGCAGAGGTAGGCTCTTCTCCTTCACTGTGTATCTTGGAAAAAATTAAGAGGAGAAAAAAGAGACCACATATGGACGGTAGAGCTGCAGGGGAGTTTGTTTTAAAAGTCTGGCCTCACCCTGTGCTGAAGCAGTGGAAGAAAACAGTGAAACAGGAGTCTTTAGAATCAAAGAATCGTAGAATGCATTGGGTTGGAAGGGATCTCTAGATGTCAGCTACTTCAAGGCCCATACAGAAAGCAAGGACATTCCAAACCAGATTAGGTTGTTCAAAGCCCTATCAAGCCTGACTTTGAATGTCTTCAGGGATGGAGCCTCCACCACCTCCCTGGACACTCTGTTCCAGTGTTCCACCACCCTCATAGTAAAGGATTTCTTCCTAATATCCAATCTAAAGCTCCCCATCTCTAGTTTCAAACCATTTCTCCCTGTCCTAGTGCTGCAAGCCCTTGTACACAGTCCCTCCCCAGCTTTCTTACAGGCCCCTTCAGGTACTGGAAGGAAGAAGGAAGGAGGCAAGTCATGAGAAGTGCTCAGCACAGCCAAACCCACATGATCCCCACTGTCAGGTTCCCCTGGGGCTTGCTCCTGTGCACCCCGGTTACCTGGGAAACACCCAAGTCCTTGGCTGAGGAACATGGCTTACAATGAGACCTTGGGGAAAAGAAAAGAAAAATAAAAAAGAAGGCTGGGTTAATTTAAACAAACCTGGAGTGAGTAAATGAGCGAAGGAGCAGGAAAAAGCAGATGGAATTACACAGGAGCCTGAGATAAAAGCAGCTGATGGGTGGCTCCTGCAATTAATTCAGCCTGGGCTGAGCCTGGGTTAACTGGTGAGCAACACTGAAAGCAAAGAGTAAGTGGAGCTGGAGGGTGGTGAGTGGCCATGGTCCCTGCTAGGGCTGGGGTTAATGAACCCTCTTGGTCAGGACCTCTATGATATATCAGTGAAAATAGTCAGTTTTAAGGGCAGACCTATGTGGAGGAGCTGGAGAAATAAAGAAAGGGGGACAGGCAGAGCAGAAACACCAAGAGGGAGGCATGCTTGCAGCTCTCTGCTGACTCCTTGGCTTACCTCCAGCCTTTTCCGTTTCCCCTAAATCTGGAACAGGGACCCTCTGAAGGTGACCTCGAAATTTGTCCAGCAGGGACATAGGGACCCAGGGCTGGAAGAGACCTCCTCAGTCACCATGCTCCATGCCCATGGCAATCTCACAGACATCATCTGTTTTAGTGGCTCAGCTCCTCCTGGTGGAAAGCAGTCCAGGAAGCCATGGCTTTGCTGGCCAGAGCCATGCTTCTGCCTGCCAGCAATGCACATGGGGCTCTGAGGCACAAGAACAGGAGGTGACCCTCAGCTGCATCTCCTAGAGCCTGGAAAAGGGAGACAGTACAGTGATCTCCTGGGAGAGGCCATTCCATGTCACACCTCAGAGCCCAGCAGTGCTAAAACACACCTCAGGTGAAACAGCAGCCAGCCCTCCTCAGCCTCTGAGCACTGACCTCCTGATGGACTTGCCACTGATCCCTGATGGCATCACTACTGACCCCTGGTGGCATCACTACCAATCCCTGATGGTATTGCCACTGACCCCCTGATGGCATCACTACTAACCCCCTGATGGCATTGCTACTACCCCCCTGATGGCATCGTTACTGACCCCCTGATGGCAATGCTACTACCCCCCTGATGGCATTGTTACTGACCCCCTGATGGCATTGTTACTGACCCCCTGATGGCATTGTTACTGACCCCCTGATGGCATTGCTACTACCCCCCTGGTGGCATTGCTACTGCCCCCCTGGTGGCAATGCTATTCATTATCTCTGGGGCTTAAGCAGGAGGCTCCAGGGCAGAGCAACATCCTCCCACCAGCATCCCCTTGAATCTCAGGCACGCAGGGGCTGCCAGTCCCCAGGGTTTGCCATCCTGCTGCTGGGCTTCCCCCCAGCGACTGCTGCTTCTTCTGAAGGTGCTTGATCTGCTCACACTGAGGCAGCTCCCACCATGTCAAACCCAATGCCTCTAATCCTGTTAGTTGCTGTTCAGCCTGCCTCAAGTGTCCCCTTTAATGCCCGTCTCCAAGTGCTCTAACCTCTAGATGGCTTCTGCTCCACATAGCACACCCGTGTGTAAAACCTGCCCAGCCCAGCCAGTTGGGGAGAGGAGCAGGCACAAGATCACTCTGATGACCGAGAAGCTTTTTGCAGGGCTGTCTAAATTTGGGGTGAACCCAAAGCTTCCAAGCTAGAGCCCCATGGACACCACCAGCCCTGCTCTGAACTCAGGACGGCGCTCCTGTGACCTAAGACTCTGAGGCAATCTTCTCCCTCAGCCATTCCGTTTGATGATCTGCGAGCTGGGGGAGGCTCTACTTCATAATCCATATATCTTGTGACCCTCTGGAAGCCTGACAACTATTTCATGCTCTGGTGGCTCCTTGCTCATCTTCGCCCATGCACGAAGAGCGTGTCCTGACTGGCACAGGAGTCGTCGTAATTCCATCACGCCCAGACAGTGATTAAATGCCGTCAGCCAGGCACGAGGCAGCTGCAGCTGGGTTGGTTCTTTGAGGACTGGGAGGGCTGGGAATGAGGCCAGAGGAAGAGGAAGAAGACCCTAACTGGGCAAAGGCTGGCAAATGATACTTAGAGGTAGGATTGACACCTCCAGCAAATCTCGCTGGAGCCTGTTGGAAAACTGAAGAGGGTTGTCTGAAGGCCAGGACTGCTCCCTGCTCTCCTGGTGTCCCCAGAGTGCCCTGGGCAGATGAGGTGCCTTCTGGGTGGCAGTGCCAGAGCACAGAGTCTCCAAGTCTCTTGTACCCCTTCTCAACCTAAGATACAGGTTGCCCAGGGAGGTGGTTGAGACCCCTTCCCTGGAGGTATTCAAGGTGAGGTTTGACGAAGCCCTGGACAACCTGATCTAGTTGGGGATGTCCCTGCTGACTGTGATGAGGTCAGACTGGATGACCTTTGGAGGTCCCTTCTGGCCTGGGCCATTCTCTGATTCTATGATACCCCCAGGGAGGAAACAGGGTGGGAAACCAAGGCACCACTGGACCCAATGGCTCTCCTTGACTTGCTGTTGGTGTGGCTGTGCAACACAGAGCTTCCTGTGGCTCAAGCCCTGTTCCTGGCACTGTCATCTGGCAGAACCCTGTGGGCACAGCACCCAGCCCAGCCCAGCAGCTCTCCCCAGGCTGGGCACAGGGCCTTGGAGTGGTACCCAGACAGGAAGGTTGAGGAGCAGAGGCAGGATTTACTCTGCGAGCACCAGGCTGCCGGCCTCAAATAAACCCCAGGAACAGAAAAACAGTACAAAGGGAGCTGGGCTCTCGGGGCCAGGCTGGAAGTGAGAGCAGTAAATTGGAGGATAAAACAGTTGCTGTAGCTGCTGCTCAGCCCATATTTCATCATTTCAGCTCGCAGTAAAGAGGAGATGTTGATTTCACAGCCTCATGCCAGTGCCCCTGAACCCGGGGTGAGGAAAGAGCCAGAGTCCTGCACAGCCTCCTGGGCTTTGCAGGCAATTGGATGCTTTCAACGTGTGCCCTGCCCCCACTTCCCCTGCTCGTGGTGCCAGCCTGTGCCCTGCCTGTCCTCAGGGGTCATGCTGCCACCAAGATGTCTGCCTGGACCTTCAACACCGATCCAATGCAGGGCGTGGAGGTGACTCTCCCCCTCTACTCTGCTCTCATGAGACCCTAGCTGGAGAACTGTGCCCAGTTCTGGTGACCCCAGCGTAAAAAGGACATGGACCACCTGCAGTGGGTCCAAAGGAGGACCACGGAGATGTTCAGAGGGCTGGAGAACCTCCCCTGTGGAGACAGGCTGAGAGAGTTGAGGCTGTTCAGCCTGGAGAAGAGAAGGCTCCAGGGAGACCTTAGAGCATCTTTCCAGCACCTGAAGGGGGCTACAGGAAAACTGGGGAGGGATTTTTTTACAAGGACTTGGAGTGACAGGACGAAGGGCAATGGCTTTGAGATGGAAGAGGGGAGACTGAGACTGGAGATGAGGAAGAAATTCTTTCCAGTGAGGGTGGGGAGAGACTGGAATAGGTTGCCCAGGGAGGCTGTGAATGCTCCCTCCATGGAGGTGTTCAAAGCCAGGTTGAATGAGACCTTGAGCAACCTGGGCTAGTGGGAGGTGTCCCTGCCACGGCAAGGAGGTTGGAACTGGATGATCTTTAAGGTCCCTTCCAACCCAAACCATTCTGTGGTTCTATGATTTAAAGTGAAGTTGTAGCTCTGGGTCATTTTTACTTCTGATTTTCCTGGTGTTAAGCTGGGTATTTCTCCTTCAGGGAGTGTTGCATCCCAAGGTGCCTGTGTTGGGTGCCTAGGCCAAGGGATGGGCATTTTCCCAGGATGCCAGCTGTGGGGTGCGCAGAAACCTCAGCACTTTATTTGGAAACTTCCAGGAACACAGAATCCCAGAACCCCAGCATGGTAGAGGTTGGATATCTGCCTCTGGAGATCATTCAGTCCTAACTCCCCTGCTAAAGCAGGGCACCCACAGCAGCTTGGCCAGGATCACAATGGCCAGGGGGGGTTGGAAGCTCTCCAGAGTAGGAGACTCCACAACCTCTCTGGGCAGCCTGCTCCAAGCCTCCAGCACTCTCACACCGAAGATGATTTTCCTCATGTTCAGATGGAATCTGCTGGGCTCCAGCCTGTGCCTGTTGTCCTGTCACTGGGCATCACTGACAAGAGTCTGGCCCCAATCTCTTTCCCCCCACCCTTTATCTCTTGCTGGGCATTGATCAGATCCCCTCTGGGGCTGCTCCTCTGCAGGCTCAACAGCTGCAGCACACTTTGCTTGCTCACAGCCCTCTGCAAACATGGTCTGTGCAGCCAGCAGTGCAGGACCAGGAGATAAACCTCAGATCATATTTCAGTATTTTCACAATTTTCAAGCCAGATCCTCTCCCTGCTGCTCCTTACAAACACTGCTAAGCCTCCTGCTGCTCTCCAGGCAGCCAGGTTCTCCCTTCCATAGCTGCTGCAGATCAAGCCTCAGCTGTAAGTGCTGTGCCAGGGGCTGGACCAGGGCTCCTTGGCATAGCTGCCCCAAGAGGTCAGGATTTGTTCTGCGCTCCCCAGCTCCACCTTCCTGCAGCGCTGCAAGGCTCCACCAACACACCCTGACCTGGGGCATCACCAGCCTGGCTGGGGAAGCTAAATAAGGGAATGTGCTCAGGGGGGTCATGGTAACATCCCAGCAGGAAAAATTCATTTTCCCATCTGCAGCTTACAGCAGCAACAGCCTAAGCTTGGATTTGTGGGAGTAGACCTGAAACATGCCAAACACTGCTGCCACAACCCCAAACCCTATGGCCACCTGCATGAGCAGGTGTCCTTGGATGAGCCTGGATGCCCTTGCAAAGGAGAGGAACACCAGGAACCTGCTCCTTCAGGAATAAAAGGAGAGATTTGGCCATCAGCCACGCTGTAGTGGAGAGGATCTTGTTGCTACCCAGTCCTTTATCATAGAATCACAAAAACATTCAGGTTGGAAAAGATCCTCAGGATCACTGAGTCCAACCCAGAACCCTAGTCTACAAAGCTCACCCCTAAACCATATCCCCAAGCATCACATCCAAGCAACCTTTAAACACATCCAGAGTTGGCAACTCCACCAGCTGCCTGGGCAGCACTTTCCAATCCCTGACCACTTTTGCTGGGAAAAAAAATTTTCCTGTTGTCCAGTGTAAATCTATCCAGTCATAGCTTGAGGCCATTCCCTCTTGTTCTGTCTATTCCCCATGTCAAACCCCTGGCTGGTGGCAGCAGGCCTGATTAGCTCCCAAATGCCAGCAGTGAGCCCCCAGGAGTGGGCAGTGCCTGCTGGCCTCCAGCCCTCACTCTGGGGACTGTGAGGCTCTGATGAGGACATTAGTGATGCTCCTCAGGGAAACAAATGGTTGGAGGCAGCATGCTGCTGCCCAGCCCATGCTGGACCTGCTGACCAGCAAACAGTGAGCCCAGGTCCTTGCAGAGAGTGGTGCTAGGGTGGTGGGTGCCATAGTGGGGGCTCTCCATCACAGCCATCATTCTGAAGATGTGGGATTGCTCCACAGCTCAATCCCTCTCCCTGCTTTTGTCCCTGCCAGCCCTGCTCTTAAATGCTGTTGACTTTGGTATTTCACCTGATTCCCTTGTTCTTAAGAAGGTAACATGACAGAGCTTAGTCTGAGCTGCCCTCTGAGGGCACCTCTTGGGTGTCTACAAGCAGCTGGCATCTCTTCTTGTAGCCATATCTGATGCTATCCTAGCGCAGGGGATGGGGATGAGATTCTACAGCACTTACTCTTCCTCCTTTCTCCACCCACCTCCTCTGTCCAGACCTTACCATCCTCTTTCCCAGACTCCATCCAGACCTTCTTAGCCTTCTTCCCAACCACCATTCAGACCTTCCCAACCTACATCAAGACCTTTCTAACCTACATCCAGACCTTCCTGGATTCCTTCCCAACCTCCATCTACACCCTTCAACCATCACTGAGACCTTCCCAGCATTCTTAACCTTTATCCAGACCTTCCCAACCTCCATCCAGATGTTCCTAGTCTCCTTCCCAATCTTCATCCTCACCCTCCAACCACCACTTCGACCTTCCCAGCCTCATTCTCAGCCTCCATGCCTTTCTAACCTCCATCCAGATTTTTCCAACCTTTATTCAGGACTTTCTAACTTCCATCCAGACCTTCACAACCTTCATGCAGACCTTCCTAGCCCCCTTCCCAACCTCCATCCACAACCTCCAACCTCTTTCCCAGGCCATCTTGACCTCCCTTCCAGACTTTTTTAGTCTGGAGAAGAGAAGACTGAGAGGGGATTTAATAAATGTCTATCAATATCTGAGGGCTGGGAGTCAAGAGGGAGGGGACAGGCTCTGCTCACTTGCACCCTGGGATAGGACAAGGGGCAATGGATGGAAACTCCAGCACAGGAGGTTCCACCTCAACATGAGGAAGAACTTCTTCACTGTGAGGCTCACAGAGCACTGGAACAGGCTGCCCAGAGAGGTTGTGGAGTCTTCTTCTCTGGAGACTTTCCAGCCCTGTCTGGTTGTGTTGCTGTGTGACCCGTGCTGGATTCTATGGTCCTGCTCTGGCAGGGAGGTTGGACTCAATGGTCTCTGGAGATCCCTTCCAAACCCTAACATCCTGTAATCCTGTGACCCTCTGACCCTCCAACCTCCTTCTCGACCATTCCCAGCCTCCCTCTCCATCGGTCAAAGCTCACCCAAGGACTTCGTTATCGCCCAGTAGCCTCGGAGGAGCTGTTTCCCTGGGAACTCTCAGCTTCATCCACACGTCTGGTGGAAGCATGAAATATGATAAAAGATGGAGATTGATCAGGTCAGACAGCTTGGCCCTTCTTGCCATGCCTATAAACGCTGGGAACGATGCCATCCATCAGCGGGCAGGCAGCGGCGGCTCTGACCGAGGAGCTGCCAATCCCTTAAGTAATCCCAGGTTTCATTAAGGAGGCAAGCTGGAGGAGGGCATCACTTTGAATTCTCTTTCTCTCTTTTTTTTAATTATTTTCCCCCCCCCCCCCCCCCCCCAGTCAGCTGCAGGACACATACAAATTACCACGAAATTGATGGTGGGTGACTCGTTAAAATTAATTATGGCCGTAATTAGGAAGATCCAGGAAGAAAACCATAGGGGGAAAAAAAAAAAAATCACCAAATGGTCCATGGAAAGATATTTTTCTATAGTCATATTTTAAAGTGAAACCCAAAAAAAAAAAATTGCAGCTGCTTTATTAATTTAAATAATAAGATGTGGCTTATTTTTTTTTTCTTGCCTGGCTATGGAGGGTTGCTAATGGAAGGGGGCTGCTAGATGAGGCATTTCAGAGGAAATCAAATAACCTCATAAATAAATGAGTTTTCTTCCCCCCCCCCCTCCCAGTGCATAACCAGCTTCATTCTTACAGCATCCACAGAGCATCACATTACAGGTGAAAAGAGTCAGGAGGAGCCTCCAGGCTGCTCCTGCATCCTGAGGACAAACTTCTCCAAGCTGAGCCCATCCTGCCTGAGCTTGCAGCAGGGCAGCTCTGTGAGAAGCTGCTCCCTGCTTCAGTCCTTGGGTCTGCATCGAGCAGGGCAGGGAGACAAGGTTGTGCCTGTGGCTGCTTCTCACCCTCCTGCAAGCATTTCCCACCCTGTTAACCTGAGCAGAGATCTCCAGCAGTGCCATGTCCCTGCTCCAGTGAAAACTGGTGGCAGACCCTAGATGAAGTAAAAGAAGACCATAGATGAAGCAGAATAAGACCCTGGATGAAGGAGAAGACGACCCTGGTTGAAGGAGAAGATGACCCTGAATGAAGAAGAAGACAACCCTGGATGAAGAAGAAGAAGACCCTGGATGAAGGAGAAGAAGACCCTGGATGAAGGAGAAGAAGACCCTGGATGAAGGAGAAGACGACCCTGGATGAAGGAGAAGACGACCCTGGATGAAGGAGAAGACGACCCTGGATGAAGGAGAAGAAGAGGTTGTGGAGTCTCCTTCTCTGGAGACTTTCAAGACCCATCAGGATGTGTTCCTGTGCAACCAGTGCTGGATTCTATGGTCCTGCTCTGGCAGGGGGGTTGGACACGATGATCTTTGGAGGTCCCTTCCAACCCCTAACATCCTGTGATCCTGTGACCCTGTGATCAATGCAACCCAAGGTCATGAGAGCCACAGGTTATGACTCCTTCAATGGAGGAAAAAGGTGAAAAGCAAAGCCCAGATACCAGCATTCCCACCTGCAGGTTACTGGGGATTAGGAAAACTCCATCACTACTGCATCCCACTCACCCTGGTGATGGGGCGGCCACAAATGTCCCGAGGGATTGTGGACCCAGCCAGAGCACGAGCACTCTGGGTTAGCAGAGCTGCAGTATCCAAGCTGCCCATCAGCCAGCACTGTGCTCTTGGGGCCAAGAAGGCCAATGGTCTCCTGGGGTGGCCAGCAGATCGAGGGAGGTTTTCCTCACCCTCTACTCTGCCTAGTGAGGCCACATCTGGAGTGCTGGATCCAGTTCAAGATTGACAGGGAGCTCCTGGAGAGAGTCCAGCAGAGGCTACAGACTAATGATCTCCAGAGGTCCCTTCCAACCCCCACCATCCAGCTGTGATCCAGCTCCTTTGCAAACCCTCTTTGCTGCTGACAGCCCCACCAGCCAAACCCTCACTGCCAGCACGCATCCCACTGCAGGTCCCAGTGCTCTGTGGGCTCATGGGTGGCTGCACAGCCCGGCCCTGGCTTCAGTGACTGTGCTGAGGGAGGCAGGGAGCATCCAGCAGCATCCAGCAGCATCCAGCTCTGGGTAACACCACCACTGCCTCCGCCAGCAGCTGCAGCATGAGCTGCTGTGCTCTGATTCTGAAATGCTCTGGGGTAAGGAGGACACAGACAGCTCACTCTGACACAAGTGCTGTCCTTCATGTCCAGACACCAGCTGGTATCAAAGGCATCACACCCGCTCACGGCAGGGATTGGCAGGGTCAGCGCTCGCGCTACAGAGGGGGCACGATGGGCATGGACAGATCCAGACACACAATCACAGGACCCACCTCGACCTTCCCACAGCACTGGTGAATGTCACACCAGCTGACAGCACCCTCGCTTGGGCAGGGAACCAGGCTCACCCTTTTCTCAGTTACCTTCTGCATCAAGCCACAGAGATTATCTCACTGCCTGAACTGTCCTAAGGTTCCTTTGCCCCAGGGAGGTGCCACAAACCCCTAGCCTGCAAGCATCTACCCAGCAAACCCATTGCTAGGCAAGTGGCATCTCTCATGGTTTCTTTACTGATCACCTCATCCCTGCTAAATTTGGATTTAGCAGGAAAATTAGACCTTTGAAGTGATTTGAAGGCACTAGAGCTGCAATAAATACAAAAGCTGGCTTGGACTCCTAAGGACTCTTCCTCTAACTGCCTAACATCAAAGCCCACATGACCCCTTCCAAAGGCTCAGCAGGTTTTGGATCCCAGCACCAAGAGGCCAGGTCATGGCTGAGGAGCTTTCCTTGCCATGAGGGCAGGACATTCACAGACATAACAGAGGTGACTGCAGCACTGCTGTCATTTGGTTGGGGTACACACCTTGTTGATGAGCCTGAGACGTGCTCCTGGGAGCGGTGCAAATCCCTGCAAGGCTGCCCCAATGTCCTCCACTGGAACACCAATCCCTGGGGGAAAATCAAAATTAAGTCAGTACAGGAAATCAGGGGATGGCACCAGCACAGGTGAGGGGTGGACAGCAGCTCTGCAGGGAGGGAGCTGGGAGTGCTGGTGGACAGCAAGATCACCATGAGCCAGCAGTGTGCTCCTGTGGCCAAGAAGGCCAATGGTCTCCTGGGGTGCATTAGGAAGAGTGTGACCAGCAGGTCACAGGAGGTTCTCCTCCCCCTCTACTCTGCACTAGTGAGGCCATATCTGGGGCCACACCTGGAGCCAAGAGCCCTCAGCTCAGGAGTGCTGCTGTGTTTGTGTGTCATGGGCATGTTAGCCCAGGGGGAAGGGTCTTGGGGATGCTCCATGTGGAGTAAAGCCTGGGCTGTGCTCCTGCACATCCTGGCATGGCAATGGACCCAACTCCTTTCACACTGCTGAACTGAGCTGGACCAGGCCTCTGCCCCACACCTCACCACTCCTCTGCTACTGCCTCCAGCACCCGAGGGGAATAATAAACACTAAGATGGCAAACTGCAGATCCCAGGGGGATCCATGCCAAAAGGCTCAGGAATGTCAGCTTTCTTTGGCTTTTTTTCACTGGTGGCTTTTCAGCAGGGAGAGCCTGCTTTGCTATTCTGCACTTTCCTCCACTCAACAGCCCAATTTCCTCCTGACAAAGAAATTCATTAGGAAACTTTCAAGCCGATCCCAACCATGGCAGCTAGTTGAAATTGCTCAAATCCTCTCCAGAGAACCTTCTCACAATGCATCCATCTCTGTCTCCCTTTGCATCCCCCTGGTAACTGCTTCCAACTCGTAATGACCTATGAGCCGCCTGCCTACTTAGTCCGGCTCCGGCGCTGGCAGGGCAGAAAAATATTCTCACAAATTTATTTCCAAGCAGGATTTCTGCACTGGGGATGTTTCTCTCAGCCACCCGCTTTCGTGCCATCATGGCAGGAGAATTTGCAAAACAGCAAAAAAAAAAAAAACCAAAAACTTTTCATAGAATCACAGAACGGTCAGGGTTGGAAAGGACCTCAAGGATCAGCCAGCTCCAAGCCCCCTGCCATGGGCAGGGACACCTCACACCACAGCAGGTTGCTCACAGCCACATCCAGCCTGGCCTTAAAAACCTCCAGGGATGAGGCTTCCACCACCTCCCTGGGCAACCTGTGCCAGTGTCTCACCACCCTCATGGGGAAGAACTTCTTCCTAATCTAAATCTCCCCTTCTCTAGCTTGGATTCATTCCCCCCAGTTCTATCACTATCTGACACCCTAAAACGACCCTTTCCAGCTTTCTTGTAACCTCCTTCAGATACTGGAAGGCCACAAGAAGGTCTCCGTAGTGAGGTCACCTTTCCCATGGATTGCTCTTCCCATCCAAGTGTAGGAAAGGAGGGATTCAAGCAGGCAGCATCTCCTGCTACAGAGGGGCTGGGTGGCCTCTGCAGGACATGGGAAAGCAGCAGCAGAACCAGCATCATAGGATCATCACAGAATCATAGAATGGCCTAGGCTGGAAGAAACCTTAGAGACCATCTAATCCAACCTTCCTGCCATAGGCAGGGACACCTCTCAACTAGATCAGGCTACTCAAAACCCCATCCATATTGCATCCAGTTCTGGCCTCCCCAGTTCAAGAGGGACAGGGATCTACTGGAGAGAGTCCAAGGGAGGGCTACAAGGATGCTGAAGAGACTGGAGCACTGCCTGGTGAGGAGAGGCTGAGAGCCCTGGGGGTGGTTAGTCTGGAGAGGAGAAGACTGAGAGGGGATTTACTAAATGTTTATAAATATCTGGGAGTCAAGAGGCAGGGGACAGGCTCTGCTCAGTTGCACCCTGGGGTAGGACAAGGGGCAATGGATGGAAACTCCAGCACAGGAGGTTCCACCTCAACATGAGGAGGAACTTCTTCACTGTGAGGCTCACAGAGCCCTGGAACAGGCTGCCCAGAGAGGTTGTGGAGTCTCCTTCTCTGGAGACTTTCCAGCCCTGTCTGGATGTGTTCCTGTGTGACCTGTGCTGGATTCTATGGTCCTGCTGTGGCAGGGGGGTTGGACTCGATGATCTCTTTGGGACCCTTCCAAGCCCTAACATCCTGTGAGCCTGTGTGATCCTGTGGCCCTCCAACCTCCTCAGCCATTCCCAGCCTCCTTCCCCATAGGTCAAAAGCGATCCTGTGATCCATCCTGACCTCGAACATCTCCAGGGAGGAGGATGAGGAGATGGAGCTGGCCACACTCAAACCCTCGTCCCCAGAGGGCTGCGTGGTGGCTCATTAGCCAAAGAAGAAAAGGCTAATTTTAGACTGGGTGGCAATTAAAAAGCATTGTGTTATCCTTCCTGTGCTCAAACAGGCTGTCAAAATCTTTGGGTAAAACAGCAGTTAAGTGAGAGGCTGACGGAGCCCTACAATAAGGCGAGACAATGGCATCATTATATTGGGATTTATCTTCCTGAGACAGGATTGTCCTCATTATTCAGGAGTGGTGTACCCAAAAGCTGCTAATAAGGCTCCCTCCCAGGGTGCAGATAAATCCCAAACCTTTCCAAGACTTTTGAATGTAAATGCTCTGCAGCTTTCAAAGAGCCCTTTGATTTCAGTGCCTGCATGGCTCATGCCAGCGCTGCTGGTGCTGCTGGAGGTTAAATGGGCTTTGGGGACTTTGGGGGCCAGGCCAGCTGGGACCAACCTCTAGGACAAGGAGGCCAGGCTCCTACATCAGAGAGACATTTAGATCAGCTCAGGGGGGGAGCTGGGCAGGCCCAGCCACGTGGGGCTCAGCTGAATGTGTTCCTATATGACCTGTGCTGGATTCTATGGTCCTGCTCTGGCAGGGGGGTTGGGCTGGAAGATCATAGAATCATAGAATCAGTCAGGGTTGGAAGGGACCACAAGGATCAGCCAGTTCCAACCCCCTGCCATGGGCAGGGACACCTCACACTAGATCAGGCTGGCCAGAGCCTCATCCAGCCTGGCCTTAAACACCTCCAGGGATGGAGCCTCAACCACCTCCCTGGGCAACCCATTCCAGGCTCTCACCACTCATGTGGAAGAACTTCTTCCTCATGTCCAGTCTGAATCTCCCCACTTCCAGCTTTATTCCATTCCCCCTAGTCTTGTCACTACCTGATAGCCTAAAAAGTCCCTCCCCAGCTTTCTTGTAGCCCCCTGCAGATATTGAAAGCCACAAGAAGGTCACCTTGGAGCCTTCTCTTCTCCAGACTGAACAGCCCCAACTCTCTCAGTCTGTCCTCATAGGAGAGGTGCTCCAGCCCTCTGATCATCCTCATGGCCTTTCTCTGGACATGGGTTAGCACCTCCAGATCCTTCTTGTAATAGAGGCTCCAGAACTGGATGCAGTACTCCAGGTGGGGTCTCACCAGAGCTGAGCAGAGGGGGAGAATCCCCTCCCTGGCCCTGCTGGCCACACTTCTCCTGATGCAGCCCAGGCTCTGCTTGGCTCTCTGGGCTGCAAGTGCTCACTGCTGGCTCCTGGTGAGCTTCTCATCCCCCAGCACCCCCAAGTCCCTCTCCTCAGGGCTGCTCTCCAGCCAGTCCCTGCCCAGCCTGGATTTGAGTTTGGGATTGCCTTGACCCTCATGCAAGACCTTGCCCTTGGTCTTGTTGAACCTCATGAGGTTGGCTTGTGCCCACCTCTGCAGCCTGTCCAGGTCCCTCTGGATGGATCCCTTCCCTCCAGGCTGTCTGCTGCACCACACAGCTTGGTGTCATCAGCAAACCTGCTGAGGGTGCACTCAATGCCACTGTCCATGGCACCAACAGAGATCTTGAACAAGCCTGGTCCCAGGGCTGATCCCTGAGGGACTCCACTTGTCCCTGGCCTCCACTGGGACATGGAGCCATCTTACCTATTGGGTGATGCAGATCTCCAAAGGTCCCTTCCAACCCCTAACATCCTGTGAGCCTGTGAACTGCTGTGGCTGTAGTGGTGAGGATCAAAGGGCTGCAGGGAACAGGATCATCCGCATGGGGCATAGAAGCTCCTGATTTGGGGCTGGTCAAGGGTGCTCAGCAAACTGCCTGCTGAAATGCAACAAAGAAGGAAACTGTAGGAATTCAAGCAAGGGGAGAGAAGTTTGTAGGATGATGCCAAAGCAGCTGATGTGTCCCTGTGCTCCCCAGCGAGCTGAGGGCAGTGGGAGGCCAGGAATGGCAGCTCAGCTCTTCAATGTTTTGTGGAGTAATTAAATTGTATCGACCAAAAAACCTCCTTCCCATTCATTATGCAGAAAAATCTATGCTTCAGAAAGAAGTAGGACACTTCCTACTTGAATGTTGTAAAATAACAGGGTGTTATATATTCAATCCATAGAGGGGAGGTGCTGTGCTGTTCAACTGCTGGGCTTTCACCTCCAGCCTGCCTCAATAAATCCCCCCCCTCCTCCAAAATCCCAATAAAAGCTGTAGGTGTTGGTATGGATTTGGAGAGACACGTCAGCTCAGCTGTCAGTAGCAAGGTGGAAAAGAGCAGGTTTTTTTCTTTCTGCTTGGAAAAGGGCTTGAGCTGGGGAGGGACTTTTTAGGCTATCAGGTAGTGACAGGACTGGGGGGAATGGAATAAAGCTGGAAGTGGGGAGATTCAGGCTGGAAGTGAGGAAGAAGTTCTTCAGCACGAGAGTGGTGAGAGCCTGGAATGGGTTGTGCAGGGAGGTGTTTAAGGCCAGGCTGGATGAGGCTCTAGCCAGCCTGATCTAGTGTGAGGTGTCCCTGCCCATGGCAGGAGGGTTGGAACTGGGTGAGCCTTGTGGTCCCTTCCAACCCTGACTGATTCTATGATTCTCTGAAATGCTGCAGGGCTGGCTCCTACATGCTCAGTGCTGAAGTTGCTGCTGTCCCCTAGCCCAACACCAGCCTGCTTTTCTACCTCCTAATAAGGGCTGGCATGGAACTCAGAAGATCCTCCTCACAGAAAGGATGTGGTATCCACTTTCCAACCTCCTGGTGGAGTTCAGTTCCATCCAGTTCCTTCGACAGCACCAAAGGTGCCAAAGCCCTGAGGCACAGCCCAATCATTTCCCCCACATAGCTCTGTACCCATCAGAGCTGCTGCTGCAGGAAAGCTGGAGGAGGAGGAGAGCCCAGAAGTGGTGGGAAATGCTGGCAAACCTCCCTCACTGAGCTGAGGTTGGGGGGATTTTTAACAGCCACAAAATGTATTTGCTGAGGGCTTCCTGATGGCTGCCGTGGTGGATCCACAGGAGACACGTGGGAACAGGCAGGGAGATGAGTTAGAGGCTGACACTGCTGAGGTTGTCCTCACTGCTGGAGCCTCTGAGGAGAGCAGCACCACCCATGCAGCCCATGCTGATGGAGGTCTTTCTTTTCTGGTGGCTTTGAGATGATAAAACCCCTAACCCGTATCCCTGCTTCTTCCTCCCGTGGCAAACCACCACAGCAAACCATGATTCTCTGATTCTAGAGAAGAGGAGGCTTCAGGGAGACCTTAGAGCAGCCTTCCAGTACTTAAAAGTGGGACCACAGGGAAGATGAGGAGTCTAGAGATCAAATCTTCTGAGGAGTGGCTGAGGGAACTGGGGGGAGAGAGACCTCATTTCTCTCTACTGCTACCTGAAAGGAGGTTGGAGTAAGGTGTGGGCTGGTCTCTCTGCTATCAGATGATAGGATGGGAGGAAATGGCCTGAAATTGTGCCAGGGGAGGTTTAGATTGGATATTAGGAAAAAGGTTTTTTACTGCAAGAGTGGTCAGGCATTGGAACAGGCTTCCCAGGGAGATGGCAGAATCACTGTGCCTGGAGGTGTTCAAGAAACCTGTGGACATGGCTCTTTAGGACATGGTTTGGTGGCCATGGGGTGATAGGTTGATGGCTGGACTCAATGATCTTAGAGGTGTTTCCCAACCCAAACAATTCTGTGATTCTATGAATCTCTAATTTTACAATTCTGTGATTCTATGATTCTGTGATTCTATGAATCATAGAATCATAGAATCAGTCAGGGTTGGAAGGGACCACAAGGATCAGCCAGTTCCAACCCCCCTGCCATGGGCAGGGACACCTCACACTAGATCAGGCTGGCCAGAGCCTCATCCAGCCTGGCCTTAAACACCTCCAGGGATGGAACCTCAACCACCTCCCTGCACAACCCATTCCAGGCTCTCACCACTCTCATGGGGAAGAACTTCTTCCTCACATCCAGTCTGAATCTCCCCACTTCCAGATTTATTCCATTCCCCCCGGTCCTGTCACTATCTGATATCCTAAGAAGTCCCTCCCCAGCTTTCTTGTAGCCCCCTTCAATATTGGAAGGCCACAACAAGGTCACCTCGGAGCCTTCTCTTCTCCAGACTGAACAATCCCAACTCCCTCAGTCTGTCCTCATAGGAGAGGTGCTCCAGCCCTCTGAATCTATGACTGTGATTCTATGATTTTATGATTCTGTGATTCTGTGTTTCTATGACTTTAATTCTATGATTCTCTGATTCTCTGATTCTATCATTCAGTGTCTCTCACCCTGCAAGATCAGGGCACCAGGTCCCCATGTCAGCTCACACAGAACTGACAGCTCCTGCAGGCTCAGCATCACCCAACACCACCCAGCCAGTAACAAAGTCCCCTGGTTCATTTATCTGTTGGTGCCTGGGGATCCCCCCTGGAGCAGCCCAGAAGCTGACAGCATCCAGCCCTGCATCCTACCACCCGGTCCCCTCAGCCACGCAGCACTCTGTGCCCTCCTCCAAGCTGTTCATCTTAACAACACCATTTCATCACTGCCTGTTCCTGTTTCACCACTGAGGGATAAAAACCCCTTTAAAATCAACACTTGATGGCTCCTGTTGGGTGCTGGGATGCTGATTGGGTTGGTAAACCCACGGAGCCCTGCGCCCACAGATAAAACCTGCAGCAAAATGAAGTCTCCTGGTTTATTGTTCCTGATGTTATAAAGATTGACTCTGCTATTAGATCTTCCTGGAGGATTTCTCCCAGATAAAAATCTCTGACTAGCAGAATTTAATCAGTTAGGGACGAAAAACCAATCTCAGGTGGCAGCAGCTTTTAAATAGGTGTAACTTGCTTTCTGAAAGCACAGGATCTGCTCTGCTAATAACCCCTCCTGCACACCCAGCCTGTCCTCTCCAAGCCTGCACTACAGACAGAAGGCACAGCAGCTCATTACTGACCTCAAGGGGCTGAGAGAACTCTGGCCCCATCACTCCGTTCCCCATGGAAAAGCAAGAGGAGACCACAGAGAAGTAGTCTGACCTAAGGACAGGAGAGAAAATTAAGAAGGAACTAAGGATAGAATCATAGAATGCATTGGCTTGGAAGGGACCCTCAAAGATCATCTTGTCCAATCCCCCTGAAGTGAGCAAGGACATCTTTAACTAGATAAGGTGCTCAGGGCCCTATCAAGTTTGACCTTTAATGTGTTCAGAAATGTGTTCCAACCTGAATCTGCCCTCCTCCGGTTTCAAACCATTGTCCCTCATCCTATCACCAGGGGCCCTTCCAAACAGTCCTTTCCCAGCCTTCCTGTAGGTCCCCTTCGGATGTTGAAATGCAGCTCTAAGATCTCTGCAGGGTTTAGTACAGCATTCTTGGGCCAGAGAAAAGTGGTTCCATGCTTGGTGCCATTCAGAAAGCCCAGCCCCGGGTAACATTGTGGGGAAGGGAGGAGGAGAGCTTCAACCAGGCAGAGGAGGAGACTGGAGCTGCTCCCACAGGCTGGGCAGCGTTGTGGCTGCTGGGCTCCCAACACACAGCTTGGAGCTGATGGCCCTGGCAGCTTGTGCAAGGAAGAGAGGCTTCATCTGCACCCAGCCAGAGCCAGGACCCTTGTGAGGGTGGGGGGCTCTGCCCAGGGAGTGCTGTCCCAGCTCAGGGCTGAGGGGCTCCTGTCCTCCTGCCTCTCTCCCTGGCTTGGGCAGGCCAAGTTCAGCTATTACACAGTGTCAGGAGATGAATTACATGAAATTATAATTACATTATCCTTGCCTGCTCTGGGCAAAATGCAAAAGGTCATCTTCCCTCCCCCTGCCTGCCTGATCTTTAATATGTTAGGCCACTTAGAGACACTGCCATGACATTTACAATCGGTCCAGAGAGAGCTGCTGCACAGGCAGCTGCACATCTTCCCTCCTCCAAGGGACTTGGCCTGGATGGGGACAGCCAGAGCCAGGCTGAGCCCTGCAGCTTTGGGAGCTGGGCTGTGCTGGAGGGCTGAGTGCTCAGCACCCTGCAGGTATGAGGAAGACAACTCCCACTCCAGAGAGGTGCAGGGGCCTGGGGCCATCGCCCTGGCACACAGAAGCTTCCTCATCTCTTAGCTTGGAAGCTACTGTGACCTGAGGAGTGGCCTGGGTGGGGATGAAGTGCTCCCAATGGAAACAGTTTGCAGGACAGAAGACCCCAGAACTGTTCAGAGCAGGGGGCTGCATGGGGCTAAGCACCCCAGAGACCTCTGAAGAGGCTTTGCCCTTCTTTGAGCCCTGTTCCTGAAGATATTCAAGATCAGATTTGACATGGCCCTGGGCAGCCTGAACTAGCTGTAGCTGTCCCTGCTGACTACGAAGGAGGTTGGACAAGATGACCTTTGAGGTCCCTTCCAGCCCAATGCAATCTGTGTTAGCTGGACCAGACCCATTCTGCTCAGTGCTGTCACTTCCCAGCTCAGGCTCTGCTCAGGGAGGCACTTTCTGCAGTTCAGGACAACTTTGCACAGCCAGGGGCTGCTTCTAGCAGGGAGAGTCCATCCTGGGACTTCCCCAGTGCCTGCCCCCAGCATCAGTGGTGCCAGTGGTGCCATCATTGCCCTCAGGGGTTGAGTTCCATATTGGTTTGTGTCTCTTTGTCTCTATTTCATTGAATGGTTCTCATTTCCATCCCAGCTGGTTCAGTTTCTTTCCCAGCCCATCAGTCTCTCTCCCTTCTTCCCTTTCTCTCCCCTTTGGGAAGCAGAGGGGTTCATGGAGGATATTTGTCTCTGTTTAGTGGCTGGCCCAGCCCTAACCCTTGACAGGCTTCCATCCTCCTGAGACACATCCCTGAGGATAACCACAGCATTCAAAGACTTTAGATACCACCCAGAGCCTGAGCTGACACTGAGGTTGCTGGCTTGTGCCTTGCTAGGTGCTGCAGCACCAACCACCTGAGGCAGGTTTTGCAGCCAGTGCCAAACACACCTTGCTCCATACCCTCAAGCCATCACTGGAGGTCACTTCAGGCAATTCTACAAGACCTGAACTCAGAGCCACATGGACCAAGACAAGAGAGTGATGCCCTGGCTGGGAGCTAAGGCCACCCCATGGCATACCTGTGCTGCAGGGAGTTGGGGCTGGGGTCCCTCAGGGGCAGTCAGAGCTCCTGGGCATGCAGCTCGCTCCAAACGCTGAGGAGACAATTTCCTGCTTTTCACAGCAATTTTCTTCAACTCCAGTGGCTACAAGCTGCTCTGCTGATGGTAAATAAACACAAAGGGAGCTTGGCCCAAAATAGAAAGCAGAGAAACCTCCCTGGCTCAATAAACTATAATAAGCACTTGCAGGCAGAGAAACTGTGATTTGCAGGGCCAGCTCTCCCTGCGGGATGCGACTCAGCCCAGCTCCGGCTGGCTTCCCTTCATCCTGCTCCATCCAGGGTAGGAAGAGAGGGGCTGGCCCTGAAGCAGCTCTTCTGGGCTGTCCAGCTCCTCCCTCCAGTGATGCAGAAAAGAAAGCTGGGGAGGGACTGTTTACAAAGGTGTGTAGCACCTAGGACAAGGGGCAGTGGTTTGATACTAAAGCAGGGGAGGCTTAGATTGCACATTAGGAAGATGTTTGTTAGTGTGAGGGGTGGTGGAACACTGCAACAGGTTGTCCAAGGAGTTGGTGAGGCCCCATCCCTGGAAAGATTCATTGATGGGGCCCTGAGCAGCCTGATCTAGTTGGGGATGTCCCTGCTGACTGCAGGGGGGTTGGACTAGATGACCCCCCCAAGCTCCCTTCCAACGCAGTTCTATGATTCTCCGCTTGGGGCTGGAGGCTGGTCCCTGCCCAGGGCTGTGCTGGGAGGTGCCCAGGGATCTCCTCCATCACACATGTCCCTGCTCAAAGCTGAGGTCACATCTGATGTATGGCTCCCCATCCTAGAGACACACTCCTAGGACAGCCCTTGCAGAGGGCTCAGTCCAGGGCTCAGTCCTGGTTGTTTCTCTGTATCACAAAAGATAAGCAGTTGGAGGTGAAACCAGTGCCTGCATGCACACCCCCTCTCCTTCCCCACATAGAATCATAGAATCAGTCAAGGTTGGAAGAGACCACAAGGATCATCCAGTTCCAAACCCCCTGCCATGGGCAGGGACACCTCACACTAGATGAGGCTGGCCAGAGCCTCATCCAGCCTGCCTTCCTGCCATGTGCTCTAAGGCCAGGGCTCCTCCTCCACCTCCTCCCCACTCACTCCCTGCCTCACAGTAAGCAGGATCCCCCTTCCACCGGGCCCCATCAGTGAGTGGGTCACCAACCCCCATGTCCTCCGGACCCCCAGGCAGCTCTGCCCTGGGGTGCTGGTGTGCAGGGAGCAGCAGGCTCCTTTACCCCCCCAATGCCACACCTAGATGTCTGGTGACATGGCTCCAAGTGTGGTGAGTGTCCCCACAGTGCCTGTCACCCCAAGAAGGGTTCCATCCTGAAGACCACCAAGTCCTCTCCCTTCGGTGCCCAAAGCAGCTCCTGGGGGTGTGCAGCTTTCCATGCCGGAGAGGCTCCCGTGGAAGGTAAAGAGCAGAGGCAGGGATTTTCCAAAGCAGTCAAGGATATTCCAAAGCAGCCAGAGATTGGTGTGACAGTGGTTTTAAGAGTTAATGAGAGGAAGGGGTGATTAGCCATGGGAATGAGTCACTGGGACATGGTGGGGGTCACTATCTCCTGATTTTCCATCAAGTCCCAGCCTCCTTGTCACCCACTTTAGCCAAGCATGTGCTGAGCTCCTGATCCTTCCTGGATGAAATCTATGACTAGCCCCCCAAAGAAGAGCTTCACAAGAGCTCCTTGCCACACAAGGCTCCACAATAACACCTCACCCCCGTGATGCTCCATGCAAGGCTTCACAAATGCCCCTTGCCACACCATGATGCTCCACACAAAGCTTCACAAGAGCATCTCACCACCCCAGTGCTCCATACCAGGCTACCCAAAAACACCTCGCTGGCCTCTCCCTTCTTTCAGCACTCATCACATTCAGGGGAAATGTGGTCCTTTCATCTTCTGTGGTCCTTCTGTGCTCCTAAGAGATTTAGTGGCCCTACCAGCTTGGGCCTATGGGGGCCCTCTGGTCACCTCCATCGCTGGCAGCTCTGTGATAGCCCAGTATGGAGTTTTTAGCTGTTTGACTGTGGCAGGTTCCTTCAAGTTTGTGGTTTGCTGTGGTTTCTCTCCTTTAACAATTTGCAGGAGGCTTTTCTCCTCCAAGCCCAGACCTTTGTAGCAGTGGTTTGCTACCCTATCCACAGTGTCAGGCATTCTCCTCTGCTGTAGGGACACAGAGCAGAAGATTTCGGAATCCTCTGAGCTATGATGTAAACCTTTCCACCACAACAAATGGTGGATATTTCCACTCACTAATGTATTTCTATCTTCCCAGGGAGGTCAATAACAGAGTATCCCCTGAGCTGGGAGAAAAAGATGATGAGTGATGTCTACTAATTACAGAGACCATAAGGCAACACCGAATCTCATTTTGACATTAAAAATCCCAAGCAGCCCCTCCATCTCCTGCTTCATTTGCTGGTTTGGAGGGTGAGGTCCATGCTGTGTGAAGGGAAGGGATGTCTGCACACAGGGCACGTTTGGGGGCTGCTGGAATCTAAAGCAATTAACTGCTTTTGCCTCTCCCGGTTCGCTGGCGGCGTGCCTGACCTTGCATACGATTCGCCTTCCCAGTTTGTGTTAGATGTTTGCAAGTCATCTTGCTTTGAGCCATGCAGGCTGCAGTGGGGATTGGAATGTCTGATCTGAGCCTTCTTCCCCCGGTGCTCAGCACAGAGGCAGCCACAGCACCGGCGGAACCAGAGGGTCATGACTGAGCACCGCGAACCGGCACCGGGAGTGCGCTCCCCAGGTGGATCGTGCCCAGCAGCTCTCCAGTGAGGGGCTCTTTGCACTGCAAACACCATCACTGCTAATGCCCAGCTCTCTGTGCCAGGGGAGCTGAGGGAAAGAGTTTTCCTGCCCATCTCATACCAAGACCTTTAGCAGAATCACAGAGTCACAGAATAACAGAGTCAGGGAATTAACCAGGTTGGAAAAGACCTTTGAGATCATCAGGTCCAACCTGTCACCCAACACCATCTAATCAACTAAACCATGGCACTGAGTGCCTCATTCAGGCTGTTTCTAAACACTTCCAGGGATGGTGATTCCACCACTTCCCCAGGCAGCCCATCCCAATGGTCAATCACTCCTTCTGCGAAGAATTTTTTCCTCACATCCAGCCCAAACCTCTCCTGGTGTATCTTGAGACTATGTCCTTTCCTGCTGTCACTGATTGCCTTGGAGAAGAGACCAACCCCCTCCTGGCTACAACCTCCCTTCAGGTAGCTGTAGAGAGCAATAAGGTCTCCCCTGAGCCTCCTCTTCTCCAGGCTTTGTGCTTCAGTTGCAGAAATCCAATGCTTTGCCAGAGCACTAAGACCTCCCCACCCAGCCTTTCCAAACGCAAGGTGGAGAAAGCCAGCAGGACCTCCAGCAGATGTGCACACAAGGAGGCATGAAAGCCAGGCTACTCTATCCAGAATCATAGAATGTGTTCATCTGGAAGGGATCCTTAAAGATCATCCAGACAATCACCCTGCAGAGAGTGGGAACATCCTCAAGCAGATCAGGTTGCTCAGAGCCCAGGACAACCTAACCTGGAACATTTCCACAGGCATCTACCACAAACTCCCAGCATGGTGGAGATTGGGAGGAATCTCTGGAGATCATCTAGTCTAACCCTGATGCTAATGCAGAGCCATCCACAGCAGCTTGCCCAGGATCACAATGGCCAGGGGGGAATTGGAAGCTCTCCAGATGAGACTCCACAACCTCTGTGAGCAGCCTGCTCCAGCACCCTCACACCAAAGAAGTTTCTCCTTCTGTTCAGATGGAACCTCCTGCCTTCCAGTTGGTGCCCACTGCCCCTTGTCCTGTCACTGGGCACCACAGAAAAGAGTCTGGCCCCATCTTCTTGGCTCCCCCACCTTTATCTCTTGCTGAGCATTTCTCAGATCCCCTCTGGAGCTGTTCTTCTCCAGGCTCAATGAATTTCTGGCCCTGGTTTGGAGAACTGGGTTAATTCACTGAGATGTTGGTAAATAAAAGCAGAAGGCTTTCTCTCTGAAGCCATCACATCTTTTCAGGACTGATGTGGCATTTTTCATACTTTCCCCTAAAAGCCATAGGAGATGTGGCACTGCTTTTGGAATGATGCAGAAAACAGGGCTGGATTGGACCTCCAGCGATGACCCTGCCTCCAGGTGGGGTTGACTCTTGCATTATTCCCCAGAGATGTTTCTCCAACCTCTTCTTAATCAGTTCTAATGATAGAAACTCCACAGCCTCCCCAGGGAGAACATCCCAGTGCTTAATTGTTTTTATTGTGACAAGATCAGAAGTCTCCTTCCCTGCAACCACAGCACTAATTCCCATCTTGAACCTCTGCGGATGGAGCAGAGAATGTTCCATCATCCAGGTCGTTAGGGAAAATACTGATTCCTGTTAGAGCAGGGATGGATTCCCACAGAAACTCACCCAATCCATCCTTTCACCTGACAGCAAATCATTGACCTCTCTTGCCTGGTTTCCAGCCATCTTTTGTGCCTCTCCCAGAGCAGTTTTTTCAGGACATGGGTCCTTGAGGGCTGGGAGTGAAGAGGGAGGGGGCAGGCTCTGCTCAGCTGCACCCTGGGGTAGGACAAGGGGCAATGGATGGAAACTACAGCACAGGACATGAGGAGGAACTTCTTCACTGTGAGGGTCACAAAGCACTGGAGCAGGCTTCCCGGGGAGGTTATAGAGCCTCCTTCTCTGGAGTCTTTCAAGGCCCATCTGGATGTGTTCCTGTGTGACCTGTGCTGGATTCTATGGTCCTGCTCTGGCAAGTCCTGCTCTGCCCCTGCCAGAGACCAATGATCTCTGGAGGTCCCTTCCAACCCCTAACATCTTGTGAGCCTGTGACCTGCTTACCAACCTTTTTAAGAGGAGTATATTTGTAGCACAAGAGAATCCTTAGAGAAGCCAAGAAATCAGGTATCTCTGGCTTCTCCTCAATCCAAAATATTTAGTCTCATCACACAGGGAGATCAGGTTGGCTTGATGTGTGTGTGTGCTTCTCCTTTGGGGAAGATTCTTTTCTTCCTGGCACTTAGAAATGATTATTTTCTGGGAACTGATTTAAAGCTGTTACAACACAACACAAGTAACAATTCTGCAGAAGAGAAGACTCCAAAGGGACCTTAGAGCTGTCCTCCAATACCTGAAGGGACCCTACAGGAAGGCAGGAGAGGGACTTTTCATGAGGGTGTCTAGTGGCAGGACAAAGGGGAATGGTTTGAAGCTGAGGAAGAGTAGGGTTAGAATGGATCTTAGGAAGAAGCTCTTCAGTACGAGAGTGCTGAGACTCTGGAATGGGTTGCCCAGGGAGGCTGTGAATGCCCCTTCCCTGGAGGTGTCCAAGGTCAGGTTGGATGAGGCCTTGAGCAACCAAGCCTACTTGAGAGGTGTCGCTGCCTGTGGCAGGGAGGTTGGAGTAGATGAGCCCTGAAGTCCCTTCCAACCTAAGCCATTCTCTGATTCTTTTACCCCTCTATAACTACAGGTTTTACCTTTACCTCTGCTGATCTTCTGGAGCACTGTAACAGCCTAGAGATGGCTTCTGCCCTGCTTGATCAACCAAGGATAAAGTTCTGGCACTGGTCCTTCTGAAAATACTTATCTGCAACTTATCACCCTGCTGATTGCTCAGCATTTTGCACCCTGGGTACTGTCCCTGCCTGCTCAGGCCACCCAGCTTGCTGTTGGGAATGTGAGCTGAATTTTAGTCTTTGAAATCTTTGCCAGAGTCGCAGAATCCCAGCATGCTGGGCGTTGGAAGGGACCTCTGGGCATCATCCAGTGCAACCCCCCTGCTAAAGCAGGGGCACCCACAGCAGCTTGCCCAGGATCACAATACTCAGATAGGTTTGGAATCATTTCATCTGCTCTCTGGGCAGCCTGCTCTGGGGCTTCAGCACCCTCACACCAAAGAACTTTTTTCTTCATTTTCAGATGGAAGCTCCTGGCTTCCAGTTTGTGCTCATTGCTCCTTGTCTTGTCACTGGGCACCACTGAAAAGAGACTTGCCCTAGTTTCCTCCTCTCCCAAAGGTCACTGATCACAGGATCACAGGATGTCAGGAATTGGAAGTGACCTAAAGAAATCATCCAGTCCAACCCCCCTGCCAGAGCAGGACCATACAATCCAGCTCAGGTCACACAGGAACACATCCAGACAGGGCTGGAAAGTCTCCAGAGAAGGAGACTCCACATCCTCCCTGGGGAGCCTATTCCAGTGCTCTGTGATTCTTACAGTAAAGAACTTCCCCCTTGTGTTGAGGTGGAACCTCCTGTGCTGCAGCTTGCCTCCATTGCTCCTTGTCCTACCACAGGGAGCAAGTGAGCAGAGCCTGTCCCCTCCCTCCTGACCCCCAGCCCTCAGGTATTTATAAACATTTATTAAATCCCCTCTAAGTCTTCTCTTTTCCAGACTAACCAGCCCCAGCCTCTCCTCATCAGGCAGTGCTCCAGTCCCCTGTCATCCTCATAGCCTTCTGCTGGACCCTCTCCAGCAGGTCCCTGTCCCTCCTAAACTGGGGAGCCCAAATGATGAACTACTACTGCTCTGAGCCAGGCCCTGTTACATCTCCTGTCCTTCTGCTTCTTGAGGTTTAGATGGTTCTCCTGTTTGCCCACATAGAGACCTGCTTCACCTTAAGACACATAGGTCAGCAGCCTCATGATATGTGGCCACACTGAGTAACCACTCAGGTCCCACCCCCCCTTGTCCTCCTGTGCTTGCAGCAAGCATGCACATTTTTAAGACATACAACAAAGCCACCTCCCTTCTCCTCTCTTTCTTCTTCCAGGACAAGTCACTCCCTGTGCTGACACCATCCTGTGCACAGGAATGACTCAGCCTCAGTCAGGGACCACCCAGCTGTGCTATTGAAGAGCTTTCCTGGAGGTCTCTCTGAAGGAGCAGCTCAACAAATATAGACAATGTCTCTTCAGAATTGCACTGGCCTCACCTCACCAGCCTTATGGGTGAAAAGCTCAGACACAGAGAGACAAACTGGTTGGCCAAGTCCAAGGGCACAACCCCAGAGCCTTCACTTCCCCAGGTGCTCAATGCTACCTCAGCTCTGTTGAACACAAGGAATTTTTTTGTAGTGAGGGTGGTGAGGCACTGGCCTGGGTTGCCCAGAGAGGTGGTGGAAGCCCCGTTCCTGGAAAAGTTCAGCATCAGGCTGAACTGGGTTCTGAGCAACCTTGCTCATCTCAGGGAGGTTGGATTAGCAGACCTTGAAAAGTCCCTTCCAACCCAAATCATTCTATGCTTCTACTCTCTGGGGATATTCAAGACCTGCCTGGATGAGTTCCTGTGTGATCTGCTCTAGGTGATCCTGCCCTGGCAGGGGGGTTGGACTGGATGATCTCTTGAGGTCCCTTCCAGCCCCTAACACTCTGTGATTCTGTGACTCTGGGTATAACCTCCTTCTTCACCCCTTACCCGGCAAGGAAACACCACCAGATGGAAAGGTGCAGCACATGCTTGCAGCCTGGTGTCCGTGGTGCTTCTTCTGCCAAGCCAGTCAAACCAACAAATCACTGTCAAACACATCTTCTCCCAGTGACAGGTCACACTGACACATGCAGAAGATATTAATTCCAAGCAGCTCATCATCCCTTGCTTTCAGTCAGGAGAGATCAAACACAGCGTCTGCTACGGGAGGCTTGTGGCTGTGACAGGCTTTTGTGTGACGAGAACAGAATAGGTGCTCGCAGGCTGGGGAGGGAAGGAAGAGAGCAGCTGAGCTCCGGGGGCTCTGCGCAGCTGCGTGTGGGCTCCAGCCCGAGCCGCGGCGGCAGCCCAGGGCAGCAGGGGGCCGCGGCCAGCCCAGGCGGCGCACACGGGACCCGACCTTCCAGCTGGCAAGGCTGCAGGCAAGGGGAAGGACAACTGCCCTGACATTGCTGTTGTGGCACACAGAGCTCTTTGTAATCAGCCACTCTTTCCTAATTGCATCTGCCCCCCAAAGGATTTGCTGCGGATTAGGGATCCCAGGCGAGCGCCGGGAAGCAAACTGTGATTAATTCTGCTCAGCTTGCTCAAGGTGTGCTGGGGATAGGCACACAGGGACAAAGATGGGAAACAGAAAGGGAAAGCAAAGCAACTAGCCTGCTTTTTTTTTCCCCCTAGCAATGAAGTTCTGAGTAGGGAAGAATCCTGCAACATCTCACTGTGTTCCCAGGCAGTGCACCTGATGGCTTCCTACCTACAGCATCCAAACAGGCTTGGTTTGAATGGGGGATACCCCTGGGAGTATCCCAGGACTCCTGGAGTGCATGGAGTGTGGTCAGCAGGTTGAAGGAGATTCTCCACCCCCTATACTCTGCTTTAATGAGGCCACAACTATAGTACTGGGTCCAGTTCTGGGCTCCCCAGTTCAAGAGACAGGGAAATACTGGAGAGAGTCCAGTGGGAATTCTGAGGATGCTGAGGGGCCTGGAGCAGCTCTGTGAGGAGGAAAAGCTGAGAGCCCTGGGGCTGCTGAGCCTGGAGAAGAGCAGCCCCAGAGGGGAGCTGAGCAATGCTCAGCAAGAGATAAAGGTTGGGGGGCAAGAGGTTGGGGCCAGACTCTTGTCAGTGGTGCCCAGGGTCAGGATGAGGGGCAAAGGGCACCAACTGGCACCCAGAACGTTCCATCTGAACAGGAGGAGAAAGTTGTTTGGTGTGAGGGTGCTGGAGGCCTGGAGCAGGCTGCCCAGAGAGGTTGTGGAGTCTCCTGCTCTGGAGAGCTTCCAAATCCCCTGGACATTGTGATGCTGGGTGAGCTGTGCTGGGTGCCCTGCTTTAGCAGAGGGGTTGGCATCCCAAAGTCTGTTCTAACACTCACCATGCTGGGCTTGTGTGACTAGCAAAGTGCAGCAGAACTGCTGCCCACTTCAAACCAAGCACTAGAGTGCTTTGCTAGAGCTGGGTTTAGTCTGGGAGGAGACTGGCTGGAGAGCATAGAAATCAGAGGGACTGACTGCCAAGAGGTAAACCCCACAGATTGCCACCAATAGTCCCTGCAAGTCAGGTGGGCCTTGCCTTGAGGCCAGTGACATACCCCTCCCTAGCAAGCCCCAAGAGAAAGGAGCAGGACAAGGCTCCCCTAAGCTCTGCTGCCCTCCATTCTGTGTTCTGCAGGACCCACACCACAGGGAGCAGGGGCCACGTTTGGCCAGGTCCCCCCAGCAGCAGAGGCAGGGTTCATTAGCAGCACAGCCCCCGTGCAGCTCTGCTAGCTAATCAATAAACCATTTGTCTACTCAACTGAGGGCCATTTGTCACCCACAGGATGACAAATACCCTGCTCATCAGGAGGCACTGCCCCCAGGCACCACCCAACAGCCACTGCCCACCAACATTTCTGAGATCTCCAACCTCATCCCTGGTGGCCTCAGCCTCCACCTCCCAGGCAGCATCCACCTCTCTCCCTCCCCTTCCCACACTGTCAGAAACAGATGCCACAGGAATATCTGATCAGGAAACAGGGGGGGGGGGGATCCCCTCCTTCCAAGGCCCTTACCTTCAAGCTTAGCTGGGAGGCAGACCCTCCATAGATATGAACCACTGCAAGATTACAAACAGGCTTTCAACCACTGCCCAAGTGCCACCATGCTGAGGTCCATAAAAGCTCAGAGATACCTTCAATCCACCCAGCAGAGTCCCCTTAGCTGGGCAGGCCATGTCCCCCAGAAGCCCAGCTGAGCCTTGTGTGGAGATGGCAATGCCCTAGTTACAACTTCATGGTCATCAGCTGAGGAGCATGGGCAGAAGGTCTCTGCTCTTTGGGGAGAGGGATGATAGTCCCTGTGGCTTCCTCCTCTCACCAAAGTGGCACAGTTCATTCAGAAGCTGTTCTGGTTTTGCTTTCCAGGCACTGTTTCTGCTCCTCAGTCATCTGTGAGGCTGCTTTCTGCACCACTCAGTGTCACCTTTTCCAAGAGGGATGATCCACCCCCCACAGTGTGTGCTAAAACAGCAGGTGAGAGGCAATGAAAGGGTTAAGCCTGGAGTCAGGCTTTGAAAACAATTTGATCCAAGCAAGAGCCTTATTTTAGGATGGGGAATTTCTCCCTCTAATAAATATATATGGGAAGGAAAAACTGCTGCCAGTAGAATTACTCATAATGTTATAAATGAAAATGGATCTGGGGAGGCTGGGGCTGTTTTTTGCACAGCAAGGAAGACTTTTAGGCCATTAAGCTAGAGACATTCATTACTTTCTTTCCATATACATGGCACAAAACAAGGATTCTTAGATCTGAATGTTCAAGAAAGCTTCACAGTGGTTGGTTTGAATATTAGGAAGAACACAGCTTTAAATTACACAAAAAGCAAGAGAAGGATGAAAATAGAGAGAGACGTTCACTCCCCGTTGCATTTCAGGTGAGGTAATGCTCATTCCAGTTTGGCAATGCTCAACTGGGACACAGAATCCCAGCATGGTGGAGCTGGAAGTGACCTCTGGGGACCACCTAATCCAATCCCTCTCCTGAAGCAGGGCACCCACAGCAGCTTGCCCAGGACCACAATGGCCAGGGGAGGTTGAAAGCTCTCCACACAAGGAGACTCCACAACCTCTCTGGCCAGCCTGCTCCAGCCCTCCAGTACCTTCACACCAAACTTTCTTCTCCTGTTCAGATGGAACCTCCTGGCTTCCAGTTCATGCCCATTGCCCCTTGTCCTGACCCTGGGCACCACTGACAAGAATCTGGCCCCAACCTCTTGCCCCCCACCCTTTAGCTCTTGCTAAGCATTGCTCAGCTCCCCTCCAGGGCTGCTCTTCTCCAGGCTCAGCACCCCCAGGGCTCTCAGCCTTTGCTCCTCACAGAGCTGCTCCAGGCCCCTTAGCAGCTTTGCAGCCTCCACTGGACTCTCTCCAGCAGTTCCTGGTCTCTCTTGAACTGGGGAGCCCAGAATTGGTGGCAGGACTCCAGCTGTGGCCTGCACACTTGTAGAAGAGCCTGAACAGCTTCTCAGCACGTGTGATAACTGGGAGCTGATGCCCACATTATACCCACACAATGAAAAAGTATGATGAGCACAACTGCAATTCTTGCTAATGAGCACCACCACCATGTTGGCCCCACCAAGCATGGAGAACCTGTGCTCACCCCTGCTGAGAACCCTGGGACATCACCAGGTAGAAAAGCCACAAACACAAGTGAGAAACCAAGGGGAACACATTTACCCCTGGCCCTGGCAGGGCTGCCTGGGGCTGGAGGGAGCAGCACATGCACTGCTGCAGGGAGGAAGAGTGGAGGCTGTTTTCCAGACCTGTCAGCTGGGCACTAAATTCCAGTAGAAAAAAAAAAAAGGAAAAAAAAAGAAGAAATGAAAGAGCCAGGCAAACAGCTTAAATGAACCCAGGAGGCACATCTGAGTGACAGAGCAGGGAAGGGGACAGGCATTCTGGAGACTGTGTGCTGAAAACATTAAGCAATAAAAATAACATGAAAAGTCCCCAGCTCCCTCCTAGCATTGCAGTGTGAGGGAGCAGGGAGGAGATGGCTGCTGGGGACGTGGTGCTGCTGAGCTGGAATGTTCTGCTCCCTGCTCCCATCCACTAACAGTCACAGGGGAGCAAGCTGGCACTTGCTGCTGGCTGTTGTACTGGATGGAAAGTGGGACCAGACCGTGAGAGGGCGTGAGGTAGAGGTGCCATCCATCATCTGAAGCTGGAGGGGCTGCTGGTGGCAGCTCCAGTGCTGCTGAGAAGCTAGAAGCTATCAGGAAGTGTGGTGGTCTCCCAAAGCTCTGTCCCTGCCCAGCTGGGGCAGGAGGGAGCTGGGAGAACCACAATGTCTGAGCTCAGCCTGTGCTGCTGGAGCAACTGCAGCCACAAGCCTGGAGAAAAGAGGGCTCTGGGGAGAACTTAGAGCTGCCTTCCAGTACCTGCAGGGAGCTACAGAAGAGCTGGGGAGAGGGTTTCTACAAAGGTTTGTAGTGACAGGACCAGCAGGGAGATACAGGAGAGCTGGGGAGGGACTTTCTACAAAGGTTTGTAGTGACAGGACCAGAGGCAATGACTTTGAGCTGGAAGAGGGAAGATTAAGAATGGAGATCAGGAAGAAATTATTTACAGTGGGGGTGAGGAGACTCTGGAACAGGCTGCCCAGGGAGGTTGTGGATGCCCCCTCCCTGGAGGTGTTCAAGGACAGGTTGGATGAGACCTTGAGCAACCTGGGCTGGTGGGAGGTGTCCCAGCCTATGGCAGGGAGGTTGGAACTGGATGATTTTTAAGGCCAATCCAAGCCATTCTGTGAATCTATGGATCTAAGTGGAGGTAGTGGGGCTGAAGGAGCTGGCTGGAGCCACTCTGGGCCACCCACAAGCATCTGAGGAGGGTAACAAGTGTCTGCCAGGTGGCCCATGGCAGCCCCATGGACCAGGCAATTATATGCCCAAGGCTGAGAAAGAGGAGATACAGCAAAGCCTAAGAGGGATGCAGGCTCATAGCTTCATAGGCAGGAGCAGCCCAAGCTCCTCTGAAGTGTTTCCCTGAATTAATGCTTTTTGAACCTGAAAAGCCTCCAACTTTGATTTTAAAACCATGGGTGAAGGAGAATCCATCACGAGCCTCGGCAAATCGCTCCGATTGCTGATCACCCCTCCTGTTAGCCTGGATTTGTCTGCCTTCACCTTTCAACCAGCAGATCTTTGCATGTGAAATTGAAAAGCCCTCTGTCAACAATTTGCATCCTTTAACCTTCCCCTGGAGAGCTGCAGCCACCGCAGCGTGAGGAGTTTGTGCTAACCTTGAAACCGCCTCAGAAATCACAACGAGGAAACTCTGTGCCAGAAGTTAAGTGGGGCAAGCAGGAGAACTGGGGGCCTGAGGAAAAGGCAAATACTCCAAATTGCTGTGGGAAAAAGGCTTTGTGAAAGAAAGAAACCTTTCCTTCTTCTACACCACTGGGCTCACAGACACGAAGCCTGGGAATGTGGTGTGGATACCAATAGCTCTTGGCTGCGGAGCAGAGCAGTCTGGATGCCTGGTGGGGAACATGGAGGGGCTGCTGGTGGCAGCTCCAAGTGCTGCTGAGAAGCTAGAAGCTATCAGGAAGTGTGGTGGTCTCCCAAAGCTCTGTCCCTGCCCAGCTGGGGCAGGAGGGAGCTGGGAGAACCACGGTGTCTGAGCTCAGCCTGTGCTGCTGGAGCAACTGCAGCCACAAGCCTGGAGAAAAGAGGGCTCTGGGGAGAACTTAGAGCTGCCTTCCAGCACCTGGAGAGCTGGGGAGGGACTTTTGACAAGGGCTGGGAGTGGCAGGATGAGGGACAGTGGCTTTGAGCTGGAAAAGGGGAGAATGAGACTGGAGATGAGGAAGAAATTCTTTGCAGTGAGGGTGGGGAGTTTGTGCTAACCTTGAAACCTCCTCAGAAATCACAACGAGAAAACTCTGTGCCAGAAGTTAAGTGGGGCAAGCAGGAGATCTGGGGGCCTGAGGAAAAGGCAAATACTCCAAACTGCTGTGGGAAAAAGGCTTTGTGAAAGAAAGAAACCTTTCCTTCTTCTACACCACTGGGCTCACAGACACGAAGCCTGGGAATGTGGTGTGGATACCAATAGCTCTTGGCTGTGGAGCAGAGCAGTCTGGATGCTTGGTGGGGAACATATCCTTCCTTTTCATCCCTTTTCACCCTGTGGCAGATACCAGGAAACCAGGAGGTCTCTGAGATGTTGAAAAGAGGCCATGGTGTGAAATCCCTGGTGGAGGTGGTTTGCTGTGATGGTGACACCATCCTCACTGGCCCTTCCTGCCCAAGCAGAGCTGCCAGGTGCTTTCCCTTGCTCCATCTCCACTGGCTAAACCAAGGCAAAACATCCTCAAAGCCAAAAATCAGCTCCTGCCGTGCACAGTTTCCCCATTCTGAGTGCAGCCTGGCTGGGGATCACAGGATTACAGGATGTTAGGGGTTGGAAGGGACCTCTGAAGATCATTGAGTACAACCCCCCTGCCAGAGCAGGAGCACAAAATCCAGCAGAGGTCACAGAAGAACACATCCAGATGGATCTAGAAAGACTCCAGAGAAGGAGACTCTACAACATCTCTGGGCAGCCTGTTCCAGTGCTCTGTGACCCTCTTGCTGGGGATGAGGATGAGATCCAGGGGGGATGCTGGAAAGAGGTTTTCCAGTGTAAATCCAGTGCAAACTGGAGCACTGAAGGAGGCAGCCCAGAAAGGGTGTGGAGTGTCCTTCTCTGGAGACTTTCAAGATCCATCTGGATACATTCCTTTGTGATCTGCCCTAGATGACCCTGCTTTGACAGAGGTTTGGACTCCATCTCTGGAGGTCCCTTCCAACCCCCACCACTCTATGATTCTGAGATTCCTCTGCACACACAGGCCAGCAAAACCTGACTGTGGGCTGAACTCCAGAGCCAACTGCCAGTTCAGCTGCTGTGGAAAACCCCTGAAGAAGAGATGCCAAAGGACAGTGAGTGGCACTGAGGGGGACATGGCCACCAGAGCAGCCCTGTGGTGAGACATGCCCAAGCCTCTGCCCACCTCCCTCAGGGCAGGCAGAAGGAGATGCTCTGCTCTGGGTACTCCCAGGCTGCCTTTGGGCAGGGGGATGCCTGGCACACAGCAGACCCCCCTCTCTGGGGTGCAGGGCTCACTCCCTGGCTGGCACACTCCTGCCCTTTGGGGGCCTTCTGTGATGCCATGGCTGTGCTTCAAGCTCCACTGAGTCATTGCCAACGTGGTTGCTAATTCACATCAGGGGCTGTGAGCACTGGCAGGGTGTTTTGGGGCTGAGCTCAGCCTGTTTATTGCTGCCATGTTTCCATGGTGATTAACAATGCTCTGCTCCATGCTATGCTCCTCTTAAACACCTACACCAGGGATGAGCTCCCAAAGTCCTTGGGAGCCTTCATCCAGATCCCCCCTACCCGTGCCACAGCTTCTCCCCGCACCTTGTGCTCAGCTGCACCTCCTCAACCCATTCTCTGACCCTAGAGAGGGCCACAGAGACAGCTGCAAGGGCTCCTTCTATTTTGCCATGCAGAGACTTGACATCCTCAGGGAGTTTCCAAAACTCTCTGGAGCACACAGAGGCTGCCAGGGGGTGAATGCAAGGTCAGAGCATGCTGGTCCTCACACAGAATCCCAGTGTGGTGAGTCCTGGAAGGGATCTCACCCAGTCCAACACCCCTGCTAAAGCAGGGGCACCCACAGCAGGTCACACTAGACCACAGTGTCCAGGTGGGTTTGGAATCTCTCCAGAGAAGGAGACTCCACAACCTCTCTGGGCAGCCTACTCCAGGCCTCCAGCACCCTCACACCAAGGAATTTTCTCCTCCTGTTCAGGTGGAGCCTGCTGGGTTCCACTTTCTGCCTGCTGCCCCTTGCCCTGTCACTGTGCACCTCTTGCTCCCCACCCTTTAGCTCTTGCTGAGCATTGCTCAGATCCCCTCTGGGGCTGCTCTTCTCCAGACTCAGCAGCCCTAGGGCTCTCAGCCTTTCCTCTTCACGGAGATGCTCCAGCAGCTTTGTATCTGCACTGGTCTCCCTCTGGCAGTTCCCTGTCTCTCCTGGGAAGCCCAGAACGGGTCTCTCGGTACTCCATCTGTGGCCTCAGTAGGACCAAGTGGAGGAGAATGAGAACAGCTATGGGTTTGCAGGGCAGAGGGAAGGCAGTGAGATGCCCACAAGCTTTGGGCCAGCAGTGAGCATCACTTTCAGGCTGAACATTAAGAACGCAGCTCCCTGCTGTCAGACCTCAGCCCTGGCCGGGTGCGAGCTGCCTGCAGCGCTCCCGACACGGCGCCGTGGCTCTGCCTGTCCTGTACAACGTGCAGTCCCTTGCCCTGCCCTGAACGCCGCAGCCTTCGCCTCCCTGCAGCCCCGAGTAATCCTTTCCGAGGCTGACCAAACGCGAGGTCCTGCAGCTGGGTCGGGGCAACCCCAAGCACCGATATAAGCTGGGCAGGGACTGGCTTGAGAGCAGCCCTGAAGAAAGGGACTTGGGGGTGCTGGTGTACAAGAAGCTCAACATGGACAGGTTGCCCAGGGAGGTGGTGGAAGCCTCATCCCTGGAGGTTTTTAAGGCCAGGCTGGATGTGGCTCTGGGCAACCTGCTGTAGTGTGAGGTATCTCTGCCCTTGGCAGGGGGGTTGGAACTGGGTGATCCTTGAGGTCCCTTCTAACCATGACAATTCTATGATCCTATGAGCCACCAGTGAGAGCACTTGCAGCCCAGAGAGCCAAGCAGAGCCTGGGCTGCAGCAAGAGAAGTGTGGCCAGCAGGGCCAGGGAGGGGATTCTCCCCCTCTACACCATTCTGCTGAGACCCCAGCTGAAGCACTGCATCCAGTTCTGGAGCCCCTATTACAAGAAGGATCTGGAGGTGCTGGAAGGTGTCCAGAGAAGGGCCACAAGGATGAGCAGAGGGCTGGAGCTGCTCTGCTCTGGAGACAGCCTGAGAGAGTTGGGGTTGTGCAGTCCAGAGAAGAGAAGGCTCCCAGGAGACCTTATTGTGGCCTTCCAGGATCTGAAAGGGGCCACAAGAAAGCTGGGGAGGGACTTTTGAGGGTGTCAGGGAGTGATAGGACTGGGGGGATGGAGCAAAACTAGAGTGGGGAGATTCAGATTGGATATTAGGAAGAAATTCTTCCCCATGAGGGTGGTGAGAGACTGGCAGAGGTTGCCCAGGGAGGTGGTGGAAGCCTCATCCCTGGAGGTTTTATAGGCCAGGCTGGATGTGGCTGTGAGCAACCTGCTGTAGTGTGAGGTGTCCCTGCCCATGGCAGAGGGGTTGGGACTGGCTGAGCCTTGAGGTCCCTTCCAACCCTAACAATTCTTTGATTCCAATGCCACCTTTAGTCCCTGCTGCCAGTGCTGGGTGCTTCCTGGGGGATGCAGAGGCAGGAGGGGACAGGACACAGGATCCTGGACAGGATAGTCCCCAGTACAAACCTGTGGGCATTTGTCAGCAGGGAATGTCAGGATTTCTGAGCCACCCACAGGAGAAATAGCTGCAGAGTCCAGGGTAGCTCCTCCTCTCCTTTTCTCAACCCAAACACATGGACCCACCAGCCCCTGGCATGAGCAGCTCCAGAGGGTTTGCAGGAGCAGCCTCAAGGAGTTATCACTGTGGGGGTCACTGAGAAGAAAAGATCTAGGAGAGGAAAGACATCACTTTGGCCAGAAAACCATTCTCTCTCATCAGCCCCACTCCCTGCTTCATCCCATGCCTCTCCTTGTTGCAAGCAGGGCACACCACAGCCTGGTCCTGCTCCAAAGAAATGCCTGGCACAGCACAGGAGCTGCAGCAAACCCTGCACTGACAACTTCTGGGCCAGCTTCTGCAAGAGATGTTTGTTTCTGCAGGCCTGGTGGGGGATGTGGCACCATGACAGTGTCCTCTACAGTCTGCAGTGCTTGTTGGGAACACACCAAGGGAGAGGCTGCTCTTGATTCTGCAGCCTGCACTTGCAGACCTTGGCAAACCATGGACATTCCTGTCCACACACCACAGAGAGCAGATCTCTACAGCAAACATGAAACCCACCTGCACTGCACCTCACTGATGGGGGGTGGCTGAGCCCTGCCATCCTAGAGGGACATCACAGGATGTTAGGGGTTGGAAGGGACCTCTGATGATCATTGAGTCCAACTCCCCTGCCAGAGCAGGACCATAGAATCCAGCACAAGTCACACAGGAACATGTCCAGACAGGGCTGGAAAGTCTCCAGAGAAGGAGACTCCACAACCTCTCTGGGGAGCTTGTTCCAGTGCTCTGTGAGCCTCACAGTGAAGAAGTTCCTCCTCATGTTGAGGTGGAACCTCCTGTGCTGTAGTTTCTATCCATTGCCCCTTGTCCTATCCCAGGGTGCAACTGAGCAGAGCCTGTCCCCTGCCTCTTGACCCCCAGCCCTCAGATAAACATTTATTAGATCCCCTCTCATTCTTCTCTTCTCCAGACTAAGAAGCCCCAGGGCTCTCAGCCTCTCCTCATAGGGCAGTGTTCCAGTATCTGTCATCCTTGTGGCCCTCCCTTGGACTCTCTCAAGTAGATTCCTGTCCCTCCTGAACTGGGGAGCCCAGGACTGGATGCAATACTTCAGGTGGGGCCTCAGTAGGACAGAGTAGAGGGGGAGGAGAACCTCCCTGGATCTGCTGGACTCACTCCTCTTAATGCACCCCAGGATCCCATTGGCCTTCTTGGCCACAAGGGCACATTGCTGACCCATGGAGTTGTTATCCACCAGCACTCCCAGGTCCTTGTCCACAGGGCTGCTCTCCAGCAGCAAAGACCATTGCCTGTGCCTGCCCTGCCCAAGCCTTGCAAGGTGAGAGGATGAGCTCCTTGCTCCAAGACAAACACTGAGACAGAGGAGCAGGCATCTTGCCTGGCATGGCTGGCCAGGGACACAACCCACTCCAGAGGGGGGCCAACCTCTGGCCAACCCCTCAGCCTGGCAAGTATTAATCTGCATCCCAAGGAGACATCTATTTAATCTCCAACTCTTGTGTTTTCCTGACATATTTATGAGGGCTGTGTCTCATTAATCTGGTGAGTACTCACAAGGCTTTTCCTTCCCTGAGAGAATAGCTAAGGGCAAAAGCCTCTATTTATCTGTTCAGTGCCAAGGAACCTTCCTCGAGTCTACTGGAGGGAAGGTTTTCACCTTTTAAAATCCTTAATAGAGTTTTCCCAGCAATATGTCTTCTGTGTTGGAGGAAAGAGCCAACTCTCCTCTTTATGGCACGCTGCAGGTTCGTTCCTTTTATTACCTTGACAAGGTCCAGCTCCCCTCCCACCCTCTGCCTTTCCTCCCCAGCCCACATTGCCCTCACACGCCCTTCCAGCTCAGGAGTCATCTGTCATGGTAACAGCCTTATGGCAGAGGCTTCACAGTGAAAAATCCAAGCTGAACACGCCACAGAAGGTTGTCTTGAGAGGCTCTGAGCTCAAAGCACCTTTGGTAGGATCACCATGGATGGCTTGCCCACAGCACGGCACCTTCCTGGCTACCCACTGCTGGAAACCACAGCCAAGGCTTTACTGAGTGGTTTGGGGCTTGTTGGGGGTGCAAATGTTGCTGCAGGCATGTGGTGCAAACAACCTTCTTCCACAACCAGAACCTCAGTCTGGAGAGAGTCACAGGATCACAGTACATTAGAGGGTGGAAGGGACCTCCAGAAATCAAATCCAACCCCCCTGCCAGAGCAGGATCGCTTAGGATACTCCACACAGGAATGCATCCAGGTGGGGTTGGAAGCTCTCCAGGGAAGGAGACTCCACAACCCCCTTGGGCAGCCTGTTCCAGGGCTCCATCACCCTCACTGGAAAGAAGTTTCTCCTCATGTTGAGGTGAAATCTTGTGTTCAAGCTTGAACCTGTTGTTGTTCCTTGTCCTATTGGTGCCTACCACCGAGCCCATGGTGACCAGCAGCAGGTCCCTGTCTGCAGGCACTGTCTGGGTGGTTTATTGATGGAAGCAGAAGCAGCCTGCCCATCCATAACTCTGCATGCCAGGCTGGCCAAGTGCTCATTTCCAGGGCTCCATAAATAATACTAACTGCTGAGGTCCCCACGTGAGGATCCTTTCCATTAGAGCACTCTCTAATAATTGCTTTTCATTTGCTCTTTTTTTTTTTTTCTCTCCTCCCCCCCTTTTATTTTTTTTTATCTTTTTCAGGGGTCTCCTCAGCATTGTATCTAAATCAATATTGTAATTAAAACAAAAATATCTCAGAAAAGCCACAGAACAGTAAAAAAAATAAAATAAAACCAAAACAAACAACAACAACAAAAAAAAAAAAACAGGGAAGCAATTACAGGAAAGCTTCAAGCATTGGCTCTGAAAGAAATGAAAGAATAAAAGCTCACAGAGCCCCGTTTGAAACATTTACAGAAACATTGTGGTGCAGCAAATGGCCCTCTCAGAGCATTCCCTTCTGGTCAGGCCACAGAGTTCCCATTCTGTGCTATTTCTGTGTACTATGAGCTTCATGAAGCACATCAGGATGATTTCTCCTGGGTTTCTGTCCTCACTTTCCCCCTCCAAGCCCGTGGCTGTGCACACGTGCACCCACCCATGGAGATTTGGGCTCCTACCTTCTTTCAGGCCCCATTCCTGGAGGTTCTCAAGGTTAAAGTTGATGGGGCTCTGAGCAACATGCTCCAGTTCAAAATTGCTGGAGAGAATCCAACAGAGAGCCAAGAGAATGATTTGGGGACTTGAGCATCTCCCCTATGAAAAGAGACTGAGAGCCCTGGGGGTGTTTAGTCTTAAGAGAAGACTGGGAGGGGATCTGATCAATGTCTATCAATAGCTGAGGGGTGGGTGTCAAGTGGAGGGGGCCAGGCTCTTTTGGGTGGTGCACAGTGATGACAAGGAACAATGAGTTCAAACTTGAACAGAGAAGGTTTCACCTCATCACTTCTTTCCAGTGAGGGTGAGGGATCCCTGGAACAGGCTGCCCAGGGGGGCTGTGGAGTCTCCTTCTCTGGAGACTTTCCAAACCCACCTGGATGCATTCCTGTGTGGACTACCCTAAGTGATCCAGCTCTGGCAGGGGGCTTGGACCTGATGATCTCTGGAGGTCCCTTCCAACCTCTGATATACTGTGAGACTGTGATGTCCCTGCTTACTGCAGCAGGCTGGGGCAAGAGGACCTCTGGGGGGGGCCCCTTCCAACCTGATGCATTCTATGGTTCAGCAAAGACTCAAACCAAGCCCAACCTCTCCCCTTGCCTGATCATCTCCCACCTCCAAGCCAGCACCACTCATCCCACAGCAGCTTCATCACCACCATCTGATAGATTGAGAGATTCATCCTCAGATGTTTGTGGGTGGCCCAGAGTGCTCCAGCCAGCTCCTTCAGCCCCACCACCTCCAGTCATAGAATCATAGCATCACTAAGGCTGGACAAGACCTTTAAGATCATCAAGTCCAACTATAACTCAGCTACCATCACCTCTAAGCCATGTCCTGAAGCACCTACATCTACACACTCCTTGGACAGCTCCAGGGATGGGGACTCTACTACCTCCCTGGGCAGCCTGTTCCAGTGCCTCATCACTCTCACAGTAAAGAAGTTTTTCCCAATGTCCAACCTAAACCTAGCCTGGCACAACTTAAACCCAGCTCCTCCCATCCTAGAGCTGGTTGTCTGGGAGAAGAGACAAACATCAGCCTCACTCCAACCTCCTTTCAGGTAGTTGTAGAGAGCAAGAAGATCTCCCCTCAGCCTCCTCTTCTCCAGACTAAACAACCCCAGCTCCCTCAGCTGCTCCTCATATCACAGGATCACAGGATGCTAGGGGTTGGGAGGGACCTCTGAAGGTCATCAATGTCCTCCAAACCCCTCAGCAGCCTCTTCTCTGGACATGCTCCAGGACCTCAATGTCTTTCCTATACTGTGGCACCCAAAACTGAACCCAGTACTCAAGCTGTGGCCTCGCCATGGCTGAGCAAAGGGTCACCATCACTTCCCTCCTCTATGACAATTCATAGAGTCCTAGATTCATAGAATGGTTTGGGTTGGCAAAGACCTTAAAGATCACCTACTTCAACCCCCCCTGCCATGAGCAGGAACCCCTTCCACTAGACCAGGCTGCTGAAGGCAACAATCAGCCTGGCCTTGAACCCCTCTAGGGAGGGGACACCCACAGCCACCCTGAGCAAGCTGTTCTCCCTGTGCTCTGCCCTCGTGGGCAGGCTTGATTAGAGCCTCAACATCACATTTGCCTCCTGACAGGCTGCCCAAAGAAAAGGAAGTGGTGGTAGGCAAAGCTCTACCCAATTATTGGATCAGGCAACGAGAGGGAGCAAACACAGCAGACAGATGGGGCCGGTGGTGGCTTGAGAAGTCAATCTGTTTGCCTGCTAATTATTTAATGTACAAGACAATTTTGATGCTTAACCCCCTTGATCCTGGGAGCTGCTTTGGTGTTAAGTATGGGAGTCAGGCAACACACTGCTCATTAGCATTTAGCACGGGGAACTCCGGAGTAGGCAGCGCTGGAGTTCTGAATAACAAATGAACAGGAGTCAGACAGCTTATTCATCATCCAGGAGGAAGATGTCAGCTCTGGAGATCCCAGCCATTATCATAATTGCCAGCAATAGCCATCCAGAAATGCACATCCAGCAGCACTGCTGCCTGAGAGGTTGGCTCTGCCCTGCCCCTTCTCCTTGGGAAGGTCTCAGCTCCTTTGGGAAAAACCCAGGGTAGAGTCTCGACCTGGTGTAGAGTCTCACCCTGATGCAGAGTATTTGCTGGCCATGGGGAGGACCCTGATGTGCCCTGCCTTGTGTGTGGGTGCTCACAGCTGACACATGCATGAGCAGAGAGGGACTGTGGTGTTAGTCATGACATTGGATGATCCCACTCCAAGAAGACAGAGCTCTTACATTAAGTCCTCAGAGAACAAGGCTTGTGAGGAACAGCTGGGGGAGATGAGGTCGTTTAGGTTGGAGAAAAGGAGGCTCCAGGGAGACTTCTGGCTCTCTGCAACTCCCTGAAAGGAGGTTGGAGTCAGGTGGGGGTCAGTTTCTTCTCCCAAGTAGCAAGTGACAGGACAAGAGGAAACCGACTCTAGTTGTGCCAGAGGAGGTTTAGGTTGGATGTGAGGAACAATTTCTTCCCCAAGAAGAATTGTTAGCCTGGAGAAGAGGAGGCTCAGGGGAGACCTTACTGCTGTCTACAACTACCTGAAAGGAGGTTGTAGCCAGGAGGGGGTTGGGCTCTTCTCCCAGGCAACCAGCACCAGAACAAGAGGACACAGTCTCAAGCTGTGCCAGGGGAGGTTTAGGCTGGAGGTGAGGAGAAAGTTCTTCCCAGGAAGAGTGATCTGCCATAGGGATGTGCTGCCAGGGAGGTGGTGGAGTCACCATCCCTGGAGGTGTTCAAGAGGGGATTGGACGTGGCACTTGGTGCCATGGTTTAGATAGGCATGAGGTGTAGGGTGACAGGTTGGACTCGATGATCTTTGAGGTCTCTTCCAACCTTCTTGATTCTATGATTCTATGAAAAGGGTTATCAAGCCCTGGAACGAGCTGCCCAGGAGAGGGGTGGAACCCCCATCCCTACAGGGCTTGAAAAGCTTTGTAGATGTGCTGCTGAGGGACATGGTTTAGTGGTGACCTGGCAGTGCTGGGTTACCAGTCAGACTTGATGATCTGAAAGGTCTTTTCCAACTAAAACAATTCTGTGATTGTAAGTAATCAAGCATGGCCTAAATGATAAGAAGGGCAGGCTAGAAATGAAAGCTGCTCTCTGTTCCCTCTACAAAATGAAAATGTTTCAGAATGAGAACAATCAGCTGTTAAAACAATCTCCTCAGGGAAGTGGTGGAGTCCCCAGCATTGGCCACTTTTAAGATTCAGCTGGGCAGGAGCTGGGCCAGCTTGGCTGAACCATGCTCTTGCCAAGAATGGTTGGGCCAGATGGTCTTTTGAGGTCCATCCCAGCCTGGAATTCTGTGTTTCTGTGAAGGACACCAGTTGTGACAGCTGCAGAATGAAGCAGCTTTCACTAGCAAGGGGCTGTGCCCACAGCCCAGCAGTTCTGCCCTGCTGGCAGCTGCCCTCACCCTGCCTCCAGCTTTCAGCAGTATCACTGCCCCAGAGCAAACATTGCATGGCTTCTAATGGGACCTGGGAGGCAGGATCAGAACATCAGCCTTTGGAGGTTCCTGGGCACCTTCTCTCCCTGGCAGTAATAAGGAGAAGATTTAAACAAAACATGAAAGAGGCTGGGAGTGAGGACACTGCCTGAGTTGCTTTGCAAGGTGCTGGTGCTGCCTGATCAAGAGTGACCCAGAGAAGAGCAGCATCACAAGCATCCCACCTTGTGAGCATCTCTTCCCTGGTCCCCTACCTACATCCAGCCTGGCCACGGTGACCACACTGGGTCCAGACTCTGCTGCAGGACTCTGGTCCCTTCATGCTGGTTTCTCCACAGCCAGCCTTGCTGCTCCACTTGTCTTCAGTGGGGATAGATGGTCCTTGCAACTGCTCCCTACAGCATCCATCCCCTTCCTCCACTCCCTGCCCTTGTCCTGGGGCTCTCTCCCCATCCACAATCCCCTCTAACAGGTACCAGTTTGGCCACACACCCTTCTCCAGCAGCTCCCAGCCAGTAAAGAGCAGCAGCAGTTGCCAAGCAGACAGGAGCTCAGCAGCAGCGTGGAAGGGGCTGCTTTTACGACACCCCATAATTTTCGAGTGGCCCAGTGCCAGCTCTTCCCCCTGGCTTTACCGCTGCAGAGCCCCATAAATCTCGGTGCAGTATTTACCCATCGCGGGCAGCTCTGCCGGCAGCACCCGCGGCAGCCCCAGGCGCTGACCAGCGCTGCGCTGCGCTGCCGGATTCCGACTCCCGGTTTACGTATCCAGGGGAGAGGCTGGGAACTTCAGCACTGCAGAGGAGGCTCGCTGGGAATGGGAGGCATGCATGCAGGCAGCCCAGGGAAGCCCTCCCTGTTTGCTCGCCCTGGCTGAGCAGACCTGCCAGTGACGCCTTCAAAGCACCTTGGGCTCTCAGATCCCAGGTGAAACCTCAGGTCCTGGGCACAGCTGATGGCCAAACCCTGCATCACACCAAAAAACTTCTATCCTACCTCGACAGGTGAGTGCTGCTCAAACCACCTGCCCAGTTCACAGCTGCCCCGCATCCCCGTGGGTGCTGGAATCCAGCATCACACTGCCAAGCAAACTGGAGCCAGCACCACCTCCTTCTGAGAAGGCTCCCAGCTCTCCCTGGCTTTGGAGGGACAGATGAGGCTCCTGTTTGGCAGCATTTATGAAACCATCACTTCCCTCCTCTGTTTTATTAAATTCAGCATCTGGTTTTTATGAGAAAAAGATGATTACAGCCCAAAAGGTCGCTGTTATCTCTGCTCTGTGGTCAGGGATCCCCCAAGCTTATTGCCTCTCCTCTTGGCTGAGCCAAACCCCAGCAGCTCTGGGACCAGCTCAGAGACACCACCAGCACATGAAAAGCAGTTGGGCTGCCCTTGACCAGACACTGCTAACACATTGCACAAGTGGCTTATCCCCATCACAAAGCCAAGCCCTGCCAGCCTGGGCACCAGCTGCATTTGCTAACTGCAGGGGTGAGACCCTCCCAGCTGCTCTCAGCTGGTGCCCACCATCAGGCTGGCACGGAGGGATGCTGTAGGAGGCTTTTTCCATGTTTTGCTATAATTTCAGCAGCTAAATGGAAAAGAAGAAAAAAAAATACCAAGACCAAACAAAACCACCCCAACAAACAGCTGACTCCTTTGATTTATGACTCCCAAACTCAGCAGGGTCCCCAGCAAGGCTTGCTGGAGAGGAAGGTCAGCACAGGAGCATGAGGCCAGCCAGGGTCCTGGAAAGAGGCACTTGGTGCTTTGTTCTGCCAGGGATTCTGTCAGCAAGGGCACCTCAGCTCGATGGGTGCAGGGCAGTGAAGAGACACAAAGAAGCCACACACAGAGTGGTCACTGGGCTTGTGCCAAGCCCTGAGTCTCTTCTGAATCCCCTGGGCATGGTGGTGCTCTGGGCAAGCTCTGCCTAGAGGCAGGGCAGGCTTGTGGGGGTTGTCTCCCCATCCAGCACATGGATCTCCTGCCACCACTGCCCTGCAACATCGTTTGTCTGCCAGGAGCTGGCAAGTCCTTCCCTGCTGCTCTGACTCCATGTGCCAGCTCTGCATCCACCCCACAGTCACAGCTCTCCATCTCCCAGGACAACATTAGGGAAAGCCATTTCCAGCAGAACATGGAGGCACTAAAGGGAAGGTTTCTGCACAGGAGCAAGTGGGGAGGGAGGGGAGGAAGGGCTGCAGGTCTTCCCCAGTACTGGCAGCACCTCTCACCCCCTGCTTGCCCACATGCCTCCAGTGTCCCATAGATGATGTCCTCAGTCCCACACATGTCCATGCCCCATCCCTGGAGGTTTTTAAGGCCAGGCTGGATGCGGCCCTAAGCAACCTAATCTAGTGTGAGGTGTCCCTGCCCATGGAGGGGGGTTGGAACTGGATGATCCTTGAGGTCCCTTCCAACCCTGACAGTCCTGTGATTTTATGCCACAGGGTACGAAGGTGCCTCAAGCATCATGGAGCTGCTGAGCTGCAGTAGGCTGTCCTGCAGCCCACTTTCAGGGTTGATAACCTCACTCACTGGCATTCTGGGGTCAGTTGTGGGCTCCTAGCAACACTGAGCATCCTAAGCCTCCACCCCCAGCAAAATGCCTCTGGAGAAGACATACTTTGGGGACCTTTACTGCAGGAACTCACCCTGATGTAAGTGATGCAACAAGAAGCAGCCTGTTCTTTTCTGCCCATGCTTCTCTCTTGATGCTCTGTGCCTAAGGATTTGTGCCAGGACCTATCTTCCCTCTCTCCTTCCCTGTTCCCTGGCTGTTCCTCTCCTCTGCAGCTCAGCAGAGGGCTGCAGCCAAATCCTGATGACTGGATGGTGTAGGGGAGGTTCTTCCCTCAGCCCTCACTTCCCCTCACCCTCCCTTTGTCTCCTCTGAACTGGCAGCAGAGGCTTTGGGCAGGTAAAAACTGATTTGCAATGAACTGGTGCCCTGCCAGTGCCTGACTCATCCATTCAGTGCACAGCCCCACACTGCTCAGAGCCCACCCTGCCACCCAGCTGAGCAGGAGAGCACTGCCAGAGACCACAGGCCCTCAGGAGTCCTAAGAGGCCTCCAGAAAACACCAGCACCAACCCAAGCCACGCAGCAGGAGTCCCAGCATGCAGAGCCAGCACCAGGGAGGAGTCTCAGCATGCAGAGCCAGCACCATGGATCTGCACAGCAAAAGGCAGGCAGCAAAAGGTGAAAGCTGGGAACCAAAACTCACCAAGCCAGAGGAGAAGGTGAGGGCATGGCTGGAGAGGGCAAGGTGCTCAACTGACCCACACTGAGGAGCAGAGTGCATGAGAAGATGGAAAGCTACAGCCCCCTGCACAGCCCCCTGCAATCCAGCTGGATCCCTGTTAGCCCAGGATCATGCCCTGCATGCTGTGCATGGACAATATGCCAGTGGGCTGGAGGAGCCTGTCTAGGAGGAACTCACATCAGCCTTCCCCTGGCTCATTGAGGGGACACCAATTTGCCTTCAAGAGCAAGAAAGAGTCTAAGGCTGGAGCTTTCAGGACCCCACTTCTGCTACTCTTGGCTGTGATGGTTCACCTTCCCCCCACACTGGCTGCCTTTCCCTGCTTCCAGCATCCAGGAATAAAGAGCATTGGTTTAGTGCCACTGATGGGTGTGAGGTTGCTGGAAGTCACCACACCACATCCTTGAGTTTATCTGTCCCAGTGTTCCTGCCCAGCATGTGCCCCTTTGTCAGCATCCCCAGGGAGTGGTGAGGGAACAGGCATCCTCCACAGCCACAGTCACCTCCTGCCCCTGGCATTAACCAAGGACACCCCAAATCATCCTCCAGAGCCACAGTCACCCTCCTGCCCCTGGCATTAACCAAGGACACCCCAAATCATCCTCCACAGCCACAGTCACCTCCTGCCCCTGGCATTAACCAAGGACACCCCAAATCATCCTCCAGAGCCACAGTCACCTCCTGCCCCTGGCATTAACCAAGGACACCCCAAATCATCCTCCAGAGCCACAGTCACCCTCCTGCCCCTGGCATTAACCAAGGACACCCCAAATCATCCTCCAGAGCCACAGTCACCTCCTGCCCTTGACATTAACCAAGGACACCCCAAATCATCCTCCAGAGCCACAGTCACCCTCCTGCCCCTGGCATTAACCAAGGACACCCCAAATCATCCTCCACAGCCACAGTCACCTCCTGCCCCTGGCATTAACCAAGGACACCCCAAATCATCCTCCAGAGCCACAGTCACCTCCTGCCCCTGGCATTAACCAAGGACACCCCAAATCATCCTCCTTGCCACAGTCACCCTCCTGCCCTTGACATTAACCAAGGACACCCCAAATCATCCTCCTTGCCACAGTCACCCTCCTGCCCCTGGCATTAACCAAGGACACCCCAAATCATCCTCCAGAGCCACAGTCACCCTCCTGCCCTTGACATTAACCAAGGACACCCCAAATCATCCTCCAGAGCCACAGTCACCTCCTGTCCTTGACATTAACCAAGGACACCCCAAATCATCCTCCAGAGCCACAGTCACCCTCCTGCCCTTGACAGTAACCAAGGACACCCCAAATCATCCTCCAGAGCCACAGTCACCCTCCTGCCCTTGACATTAACCAAGGACACCCCAAATCATCCTCCACAGCCACAGTCACCTCCTGCCCCTGGCATTAACCAAGGACACCCCAAATCATCCTCCAGAGCCACAGTCACCTCCTGCCCCTGGCATTAACCAAGGACACCCCAAATCATCCTCCAGAGCCACAGTCACCTCCTGCCCCTGGCATTAACCAAGGACACCCCAAATCATCCTCCAGAGCCACAGTCACCTCCTGCCCCTGGCATTAACCAAGGACACCCCAAATCATCCTCCTTGCCACAGTCACCCTCCTGCCCTTGACATTAACCAAGGACACCCCAAATCATCCTCCTTGCCACAGTCACCCTCCTGCCCCTGGCATTAACCAAGGACACCCCAAATCATCCTCCAGAGCCACAGTCACCCTCCTGCCCTTGACATTAACCAAGGACACCCCAACTCATCCTCCACAGCCACAGTCACCTCCTGTCCTTGACATTAACCAAGGACACCCCAAATCATCCTCCAGAGCCACAGTCACCCTCCTGTCCTTGACATTAACCAAGGACACCCCAAATCATCCTCCAGAGCCACAGTCACCCTCCAGCCCCTGGCATTAACCAAGGACACCCCAAATCATCCTCCACAGCCACAGTCACCCTCCTGTCCTTGACATTAACCAAGGACACCCCAAATCATCCTCCACAGCCACAGTCACCCTCCTGCCCCTGGCATTAACCAAGGACACCCCAAATCATCCTCCAGAGCCACAGTCACCCTCCTGCCCCTGGCATTAACCAAGGACACCCCAAATCATCCTCCAGAGCCACAGTCACCTCCTGTCCTTGACATTAACCAAGGACACCCCAAATCATCCTCCAGAGTCACAGTCACCCTCCTGCCCCTGGCATTAACCAAGGACACCCCAAATCATCCTCCACAGCCACAGTCACCTCCTGTCCTTGACATTAACCAAGGACACCCCAAATCATCCTCCAGAGCCACAGTCACCCTCCTGTCCTTGACATTAACCAAGGACACCCCAAATCATCCTCCACAGCCACAGTCACCTCCTGTCCTTGACATTAACCAAGGACACCCCAAATCATCCTCCAGAGCCACAGTCACCCTCCAGCCCCTGGCATTAACCAAGGACACCCCAAATCATCCTCCAGAGCCACAGTCACCCTCCTGCCCCTGGCATTAACCAAGGACACCCCAAATCATCCTCCAGAGCCACAGTCACCTCCTGTCCTTGACATTAACCAAGGACACCCCAAATCATCCTCCAGAGCCACAGTCACCCTCCTGCCCCTGGCATTAACCAAGGACACCCCAAATCATCCTCCAGAGCCACAGTCACCTCCTGTCCTTGACATTAACCAAGGACACCCCAAATCATCCTCCAGAGCCACAGTCACCTCCTGCCCTTGACATTAACCAAGGACACCCCAAATCATCCTCCAGAGCCACAGTCACCTCCTGTCCTTGACATTAACCAAGGACACCCCAAATCATCCTCCAGAGCCACAGTCACCCTCCTGCCCCTGGCATTAACCAAGGACACCCCAAATCATCCTCCAGAGCCACAGTCACCTCCTGTCCTTGACATTAACCAAGGACACCCCAAATCATCCTCCAGAGCCACAGTCACCTCCTGCCCTTGACATTAACCAAGGACACCCCAAATCATCCTCCAGAGCCACAGTCACCTCCTGTCCTTGACATTAACCAAGGACACCCCAAATCATCCTCCACAGCCACAGTCACCTCCTGTCCTTGACATTAACCAAGGACACCCCAAATCATCCTCCACAGCCACAGTCACCCTCCTGCCCCTGGCATTAACCAAGGACACCCCAAATCATCCTCCACAGCCACAGTCACCTCCTGTCCTTGACATTAACCAAGGACACCCCAAATCAAAGAAACTGACATCAAAGCACTTTCAGAGCCAGCACAGGGATGCAAGATCCTCTGGGAAGTGACATTGAGAGCATCCCTTGGCTGCTGTGGGTGGGCATTGGCACAGCTGGATGGGCTGAGCCTCAGGGACAGGATGGAGAATGATGCTCTGGAGGGAGGTGAGAGATGGGGAACCAAATCACCCATCAGGACACATCTCCTCCAGCCTGCTGGAAGGGGGATGTTTGAAGCAACCCCATCCTCATGCCCACTTCCCTAGCTCTCCATCAAAGCAGAGCAGCTACATTTCAACTGAATCCCAGATAATTAAAGTCAAGGAAAAAAAAAAAAAAAAAGAAACCAACTAAATCTGCCTCTGAATAGTTAATATACCCACACTGCTCTGCAAGAGGGGGAAAAAAAAAGAAAAGAGTCCCTCAACAGGCCTGTTCCAAATCATAATTCAAGTTCTTTAGAAAGCAGGTCAGCAGCACTGAGTAATAAGTTCATTATAATCTAATAAAGTTCATTAGTCCTTGAAAAGTCTAAAATGCAAAAGCAATATTACTGACAAAGAAAAAAAAATCACCCTCTGGCAGGATCATTCCTGGGTGGGGAAAAAGAAAGGGATTTGAGATAAAAGGAAACAAAAATAGGCAGCAAGAATTGGAAATAGGAAGAAGACTGCACTGGGAGGGTTGGAAACACCTAAAGCACATCCAAAGAGCTGCTGCTTGCCCAAGAGAAAAGTGTTGGGGCTCACACAGCTCTGGGGAGCAGGGTGCTGGGATGGCAGCTTGCTGGACACAGCCACCACCCTGCAGAGGACACTCAGGGTCACAGAGCACTGCAACAGGTTCCCCAGGGAGGTTGTGGAGTCTCCTTCTCTGGAGACTTTCCAGCCCTGTCTGGATGTGTTCCTGTGTGACCTGTGCTGGATTCTATGCTCCTGCTCTGGCAGGGGGGTTGGACTTGACCCCCAGAGGTCCCTTCCAACCCCTACCATGCCGTGAGCCTGTGATCTAGGGCAGGAAAGAGCCCTGCACAAGGGAGGAGAAAAGCCCTAAATTCAATGGCAGTGGGGTCTGAGGGGAAAAAAAAGAAAACAAAAGAGAGCCAATACATGATTCAGCTCCCAGCTGCTCAGGGACATCTGTATGCAGGTCCCCACACAGGCAGAGTGCTCCTGCAAAGTCAACACGAGGAGTGAAGGAAAGCAAACAAATAGCAGGGAAGCTCCTGGCACTGCCAGCACAGGCACTCCTGCCAGCCTCTGCCACACAGCCACCAGGCACCCTGTGTGCACAGACCTGCTGCACGGGGAGCACAGGGAGAGGCAGGTGTGAGTCACACACAGCCCCAGCATGCTGGGGTGGGAAGAGACCTCTGGAGAGCATCCATCTAACCCCCTGCTCCAGCAGGGCACCCACAGCAGCTTGCCCAGCAGCACAATGCCCAGGGGGGGTTGGAAGCTCTCCACACAAGGACACTCCACAACCTCTCTGGCCAGCCTGCTCCAGCCCTCCAGCACCCTCACACCAAACAACTTTCTCCTTCTCTTCAGATGCAACCTCCTGGCTTCCAGCTTTTGCCCACTGCCCCTTGTTCTGTCCCTGGGCATCACTGACAAGAGTCTGGCCCCAGCCTCTTGCCCCCCACAGCTCCTTTAGCTCTTGCTGAGCATTGCTCAGCTCCCCTCTGGGGCTGCTCTTCTCCAGGCTCCCCACCCCCAGGGCTCTCAGCCTTTGCTCCTCACAGAGCTGCTCCAGGCCCCTCAGCAGCTTTGTAGCCTCCACCCTGCAGCAGCTCCCTGTCTCTCTCAAACTGAGGAGCCTAGAACTCAACCCAGTTCTCTAGATGTGACTTCAACAGGACAGAGTGAAAAGTCATGGGAAAGATGGGAAGTCATCATATGCAGGTGTGCAGAATGGGACCTGCTTTCAGGAAGCATCCCTGTGTTGAGATAAAAAGCCAGGAAAGCAGCAAATAATGGTGCTAGGCTCAGGAGAGGCTGGGAGCTTTGTGGGCTTGCACCTGAACACAGCTGCTGAGTGAGTGGTGCTCCCTGCTCTGCTCTTGCTGGATCCCAATTGAGGAGGCAACACAGAATCATCTGCAAATCTGATTCATCACCCAGCAGGGACACTGCTGTGAGGTAGCTCCCTGGAAGAACAGGGGTCCTGGGGATGGAGCCAGTGAACACCCACCTCTGCCCACCCCATGCCACAGGCAGGGCCAGCAGGAGCTGCCTGCAGCATGGGCAGGCCACCCCCTGAGCTGGCTGCAGGAGTAAATCCTCACTAATGAGAGCTGGGGGCAGCACACAGTAGCAGGGCCAGGAGGATGTGTCCTTTACTGCAGGTCTGCTGGTTGATCCACTGGGATTTGGAGCTGGTCTCATTTTGGACACTTCAGCAGAGGCATCACATCAGAGGAGGCTTTGGCAGTCAAAGCAGGGAGCAATGGATGGAGAGGGGATACCAAGGGCAGGGACCTGTCCCCTAGGCACCTCCCAGGCCTTTCAGTGCCCTGCTTTCCAAATGACCCTTAGACCTTCCCAGGTGGATGGAGCCCTGTGGGGAGAGCCCAGAGCTGCTGTGACTCCATGGAGGCAAGGACAGCATCTCTATGAGCAGCAAGGAGGGGTCAGACCAGGCAGAGAGTGCCTCTCCCTCCCCTGCTCTGCCTGTTCCAGTCTTTGTCCTGAGGGAAATGGGATCAGACACCAGCAAGAAGAACAGCAGCAATTTCTCCAGCACATATTGACTAATTTTTTCTCTGCCTGCCCCCCCAAAAGACAGTTATTGCTGTCCCCAACACCAGCAAGACAGTGGCCAAACAAGGTTATGAAAACTCACTTGGCTTAAGAGGAGCAGGGATAATGGGGGGGTGCTAAACAAATGCTTCACTGGAGGCTTCATGTTTCAAGCCTCCTTTTTCCAGGTGTCCTCCAAATCTTAATAACATAATTGTTTGTAGTTAGGCAGAATTGCTCTCTGCATCCTTAACATGACCTCACCCTTCACCTGCTGCCACAGTCAAGGGACATGAGATGGTCCCCAGCTCCTGGGACAAAACAAAGGGCTGTGATAAAAAGCCACAAGTACCGCATATCGCCTCCTACCACCTCTCCCATCCTCCCTACACCACACCTTCTCCTCCTCCTCCTCTCTTCTACCAAACCAACACCACACACTACCCCAACAACACAAACCACACACACCACCACACCACCAACACCACACAACACCACCAACACACCAACAAAACAACAACACAACACCAAAACACACCAACACCAACACCACCACACCACAACAACAACACACACCAACAACACAACACCACCAACAAACACCACACACACCAACACCACACCACCACCACACAACACACCAACAACACACACACCAACCACCACCACCACACCAACAACACACCACACCAACAACACCACCACACAACCCACACACCACACACCAACACCACCACCACCACAACAACACACCACCACCACACCAACACCACCACACCAACCCAACCACCACCCACAAACCACCCCACCCACACCAACACCACCCAACACCACCACCAACACACACCACAACACCCACCCACCACAACCACCCACACAACCACACCAACACCCCACACCAACCACACAACCCACCACACCCCACCAACCAACCCACCCACACCCACACAACCACCACCCACAACACCACCACCACCCCAAACACACCCCAACACCACCACACCACCCACACACCACACCACCACACAACCCCACACCACACAAACACCACCACCCACACAACACCACCACACCCCACCACACACCCACCCACCCACACCAACCACCCACACCACACCCACCACAACAAACCCCACCACCACCACACCCAACACCCACAACCACACACCACACCCACAACAACACCCAACACCCCACACACAACACCACAACCCACACCAACCACCCAACAACACCACACCACCCCACACAACCCACACCTCACACACAACCACCACCCCACTCCACTCACCCCACCACCACACACAAACACACCTCACCTCCACCATCACTCCACACACACTCACTTCTCACTCCTCCTCCTCCACTCAACATCTCCACCACCTCACTACCATCACACCACCACTTCCTCTCTACCCTCCTCCTACTCACTCTCCAGTCCTCCTCCACTCCTCCACACCTTCACCACCACCTCCACCTCTCATCTCTCCTTCCTCCACCTCTCCTTCTCTCTTCTCTCCCACCTCCTCCTCTCCTCTCTCTCTCCTCTCCTCCTCTCCTTCTCCTCTCTCCTCTCCTCTCCTCTCCTCCTCTCTCCTCACCTCTCCTCCTCCTCTTCCTCTCCTATCTCTCTCCTCTCCTCTCCTCTCCTCTCCTCCCTCATCTCCTCTCTCTCTTCTCTCCTCCTCCTCCTCCTCCTCTCTTCTCCTCCTCCTCCTCCTCTCCTTCTCCTCCTCCTCCTCTCTCCTCTCCTTCTCTCTCCTTCTCCTCCTCTCTCTCCTATTCCACTCTCCTCTCCTTCTCCTCTCCTCTCTCCTCCTCCTTCTCCTCCTCCTCTCCTCCTCTCCTCCTCCTTATCCTCCTCCTCCTGCTCCTCCTCCTCCTCCTCCCCCTTCTCCTCTACCTTCTCCTCTCCTCCTTCTCCTCTCTCCTCCTCCTCTCTCCTCCTCTCCTTCTCCTCCTACCTCCTCCCTTCTCCTCTCCTCTCCTCCTCTCCTCCTCCTCCTCCTCCCTCTTCTCCTCCTCCTCCTCCCTCCTCCTCTCCTCCTCCTCTCCTCCCTCCTCTCCTCCTCCTCCTCCTCCTCCTCTCCTTCTCCTCCTCTCTCCTCTCCTCTCCTCTCTCC